>NW_027412702.1:7670753-10562892 GCF_025532065.1 Leptinotarsa decemlineata | reverse complement strand
AAAACATACGTCTGCATACTTCGAAGATCTCCAAGTAATGAATGCTCCATCGGTGTGTGGGCACCAAGTTAGTAGTGGAGTGACGTCACAGCAATAACCGTTCAACGGCTAGAGAAGCGACATGTTCACTCCACGACGTGTGGCAGAGTAATGCGTATTCATCGGTCTGCTCTCACCTCCCTCGATGTAGTGAAGGATGTGACGTAACGCCCCGACTCGCCATCAATGGTGACACGCAGGCGGGCGAGGACTGTGCTAACGTCTGTCTTCTCCGAGAGCGCAACGACAATTGCTTGTTCGGCTATCGCTCTCGAAGCAGTGAATGATGTGACGTAACGCATCACCCTACCCTCGCTATTGATGGTGACACGCAGGCGGGCGAGGACTGTGCAAACGTCTGCCCTCTCCGAGAGCGCAACGATCACTGCTTGCTCGTGCCGGCAACTGTTATCGCATCAAATTGGGAGATGGGCTTGGCTGTGACGTCAGGCATCTCTAGTGGATAGCAACTAGCAATGTGAACCTTTCACGGTTTCATGGTGGGGGTGACTCGCACTGTTTAATATAAAAGAAATGCCTGGCACACTATGAAATCAGTAGACGAATATATCTGCAGCAGTTAGCAATTGGTAGAGTGTTATTCAGTTCGTAATAGAAGGAAGACGGTGAGTGTATTTGTCTGTTGGAAATTGTTTATATTTTCATATATATTATCATCATGTCCGTTTCAAAAGTAGACTTGAATAAAATTAATAATTTGATTGTACAGGAGGTTGAAATACTAGAGCAAAAGGCCTTATCATCATTGCCAATTGATGAAGTGTACATAATTAAAAATATGTCAACTTATTCTACACGATTTGGTAAATCAATTTTATTAACTTTGCAAGATGTGAGCAATGATAAATTATTTAAAACATGGCTACCAAAACGTATTTCGTTGCAATTCAGTGATGACGATATATCTTGTATCAACTCATCAGGTGGTAAATATACGATGGTGTATTTAGGACAGAGCCAACAAAGTTTTGCTGGCATGAAAACGCGATCTCTAGTTAAATTCAATATGATTGAATAATAATTGTAATAATTTATAGCGAATTTCTTTAGGTCATAGCTTACAAAGTTTTTTGGTGTGAAAACGCTAACTCTAGTCAAATTCAATATGATTGAATAATAATAGTAATTATAATGAATTTCTTATTGTTTCATTAATATTCATATATTAGATGATAATTATATGGAAATATAAACATTACTAACTTAGTTGAATACACCCACTTTGTAACTACAAGTAAAATGGGAATGTGAGTATTATATCACTGAAAAATTGGAGGTTGCTTATTGTTTTTTTTTATTCGATTTCAGTTCCACCATTTAAAGATGTGGATGCAGTACGCAAGTCAAGATTGGGTCGATGTTGTAGATCTCAAATCATCGGTTCAACATTGTCGTCTAAATTGAAGGTGTTGGGTGATGGAGCCGAACATGCAAGCAATTATGATATGAGTGTATGCTATGATGAAAAACAAATCGAATTATGCCTTCGTGATGCTGAGAACTATTGGAGTGGTGCAGAAGTTTGTAACAAATTTTTGGATAATGAATTGGAATTGTGGCAACTTTGTGAGGTTATGATTGAACTGAACCTAAGAAGATTCCTGTATAGCCTCCAACCATACTTGCCAGAATGGATTATTCATCACTTTGAATTGAATGATGAAAATCGAGAGGAAATTGAAGATGGTCGCGAAAATGATGATTATGAGGAAGAAGTTATTTTAGATAGTCTGTATGTTCCTGTAAATCATAAATAATGTCAAATAAAAAACTTTGTATTATTTTCATGTTTTATTTATTTAAATCTCATGAAATACAATAGAAAATGATTACAAAACAATAAATATGATATAAAATACAATACGTGATATAAGTCAGTTACAAATAAAAAAAAGATCATAAAACAGTATATGATAGAGTGAAAAAAAGTGTCAATATCTGCTATGAACTGAACCATCCAATGCATTGTATGTTAAAACTGTATCATGCAAAATTAATGCATATACTTTAGTGTTGTCTGGAAACTTGGTCTTCCTCGTCTCAAACTCAATCTTTATATCAATAGTTGATGATTTTGTTGCATTCGGTTGATGGGAACAATCGATGACGAATAGTGGATTCTCTCTAAATTGCCCAATGTCCATCAGAGGTTCACTCATATCTTTATCATAATAACTTCGCTGGAAACTCTCAAAAGCATAATAAGCAGGAGCATCAAGTTTTTTATCGAAATTCAAATTCCAACGCTCATATGGATAAACTTCAGAATTCAAGTATACTCGAATACTATTGATATCAGCAGTTGTGAATTTTGTAATATCCTGTGTTCTATCTTCAGATGTGGTAGTACTTTGGAATGCGATGATGACAAAACGAGGAGTTTCCAATGCATTAGTTGTTTTGATGGCCCATATGTCTGAAGAAGTCCCACGTAATGATGGTAGTTCATAGAGGTCCCACATACGATATGCCAATTTGATTTTGGCATTCAGACCGCTTTTGTTTATTCTACTCAAAAGTTTGAGCTTGTGTTTATCATCTGGTACAATATGTCTTATTTTCCATTCGATTTTATTTATTTCCAAATCAGCATCAACCTCACCTATATACGAGTTTTTGAATGATCGAGCGATAATCAAAATCAATTCCTGTTTGGCATTCAAGATACTTTTGTTGTAATCTTCAGCAAAACCCATCAAATATTTCAGTGGTAGTTTTCCACTAAAAACATGACTGCTTGTATCCAAGATATCTTGCTTCAATTGTGAAAGTCCCCAACCAGATGTCAATAATGTGTTAGCATGAGATTGTCCAAATGATATCATGGTTTTCATTGTAGATGTTATCCCAGGTTTTCTAACAACAGCCACTTGTTCACCACCCATTTCATAACGAATTTCGTCAAAGAGAAATGCAATTGCATTATTCGAGAGATAGCATGTTTTCGCTACATCTTTGGGGGTGAATTTACCTTCTATGTAAATGAAGCTGTCGGCAATATCTAGTATAACATCTTGATTATTGATTGCAATTCTGATTTCATCCGAATTCCTGAATAGCGGTGATCCATAGGGCTTATATGTGTGCTCATGTAAACTTATGAGAGAATGATCGAGCACTGGTTCATTGAATATATTCAACTTTTCACTGTTTGTTTCGAGCACCATTGTTATTTTCTCACTTTCAATCCAATCGATTTCAAAAATTTAAGATCACTCACAGACAGAGCGTTATGTGCTAACTGTTTAGCATACACTTGTGGAATGAGCTTCTTTTTATGCACACTTTTCTTTTTATGCACACCTTTCTTTTTAATAGTACAACTCGTTTGGGATTGTTCAATGCGATTTTGTCTATTGTAAATGAAACCCATAACAACAGTTATTCGATTTTCTTCAATTCCAAAATAATGAAAATCTCTTCTTCACTTCCAAAATCGATAAGGTTATTTTTTTCATCCAAAATACGCACTGTAATGTTGTGAATCAATTGACGACCTTCTGGACTGACAGGCATATATATAATACTGTGTGGTTCTTTAGTAAGATTGTAGCCAGGTTCAACATCAATATCGAATGAGAAAAGAATGTGAGATTCTTCACCATTTATATATGAACCAGATATTATATTGCAATCTAAGCGGATAAGTCTCACAGTTGTAATGTTTATTGGTAATGATGATTCATGTATCTGATTTGGTGGAAATATTCCATGAGCGAACCCCATCATTTCTGCTATAGAATTTGGATGTGTCAGATCAATTTCATATTTGGATCGCATTTCACATTTGAATGTATTATTATTGGCGTGTAGATAGAAAATATCATCTGCAACGACATCATTTGGTTTTTTATCATGAAACAATCTGAACATGATATGTTTCTGTATGACGGCATTGATCTCTTCTATTTCGTAAGCACCACATGGAATTTCAATTGTCAACTTTTGGGATATCGATGAGTTGTCATTACTGATTCTAAAACTAACTAAGTTATTAGCTTCAGTTATATTATTGATTGTATTGCATCCATAGAATCCCAAAAGTCCTAATCCATAACGACTGTTCCTATCCAATTCAATTGGTGGAAAAAAATCCGCACTCAAGACACTTGTCCCGACAGCTTGTAGCTCGAACTTTCGTGACATGACTGATGAATATTTTGAAACACATTTCAATTTATTATTGTACACAGCAACAGCACATTTGAGACAATTTACACTTTTTGGAAGGTGTTGTATTGTAATAAGTATCATTTTTATTGATACCAATATTCACATCCTCTATATTACAAATACAACACATTGATTTTCGAGGTATAGGACCATCATTAACATCCGAATCTGAATTTTGATCGTGGTGGTGCTCATAACAATATCTATGTTTCATTATATCGATGTCATCTTGCAGATGCTTAGGCAACTTTTCCCAAACATATGCAATCTCATGTGCAACACATGCAAGTATCACTTCCTTAGGCATATTTGCAAGCATCACTTTATCCATTTTTTTCAAGGTACCATATTTTGAAAACATTCTAAGTGAAAACCCCATTCCCTTGATAGCCTCCCGATCCAGTTTTGGTGTTGAATCCATTTTTATTTGGAAAATTATTTAGAGAGAAACTGCAAGCACAAGTGACCACAGAGAACTGTATTAAATTTCTGTTGTCGATCATAGTTATATTTGATTTTTACATTCGAACATTTTCGAAAGAATCGAGTCAATTCCAATGGTGGGGGTAGATCTCCAAAACTATCGAAATATGTGACTTCTTTCCCACATTTTTTATATGCCACCCAATGTGTTCCTGGTCCACTTATTCCATCTAAATTAACAATAGCTGTCTCGTTTTGTTTTGGACCTGAAGATGGTAATCTATCACGCATAAAAACACCACGAAAATGTGGAATTTTCATTTTTTGTGCATAATAACTGAGATCGAGATCAGTAAGAGGCCTCTGAGGTAGGGGTTCAATCAGTTTTTTGTTTTGTTTGTGGCTTTGTATGGTTTTAAATATAGTCCTAAACCTTTACGGTATGGTTTGAGATATATTCCACTTCCGTGTTTGCCTAATGCTACAGCCTCCATGGTTTTATTGTGACGATTGGCTTCCATTAAAGCCGCTCTGCTGGCTTTTGCCGAATTCACGGCCTTGGTAATACCAGCAGCGGCTCCCGCCAAACTTCCTAGTGCGGATAGTCCAGCAAAAATTGGTATCAATGGTAAAAGTCCACCGATCTTGGGAACAGGAATTATGCGTGGTGTGCGGATTTTCTTCTTTCCACCGGCAGCTTTAAGGTATTTACGTGCCGCCTGCAATGCCACAGTGATAGCTTTTTTGCTATTATTCGTCACAAATTGATTCCCACCAGCTTTCTTCAATACATTTCGCACTTTATGGACTATCCCAGCACCAAATGCAACTTTTTTAATATTATTTTTCTTCGATTGTTTCCTCTTACATTTTTTCTTATTGGTACTACAACCCATGCCCATATGTCTTTTCGCTTTCATAATGTTGGTGACAAGTAATGCAGCTGCTCTTTCCCCAATACTCGCGTCCTTTGATTTAACCCTATCCCAAGCGCTGTATTCAAGTTCTTTGTCGGCTAAATGTCTTGCTGCAAGATCAGATGGATGCTTAGAATATTGAATATCGTGTTTTTTGCATTCAATATCTAATTTATTGATTCCAGGATCGTTACGAGCTAAACGTTGTTTCAATTTTGTACCCGGTCCACAGTATTGATATCCTCCAGGTAGATGTAATTCGAAAGGAAGTTTGTTTATTAAATCATTAACAAAACCACAACCTCTTTTAATTTTACGATCACTTTCAATACGTCCGTATCGTTTGATGGTACACATTGAAATGAATAAGCTAATAACATTTATATAGTCTCCAACCACGGCACGATGCGCATTGTAAAACAGAAAGAAAAGTTTGCTGTAGATAATCTAGATGAGAAATTTGGGTGTGGATTGAATGGACAAAGAGTATTCAGACATGGTCCACTACTTCCATCATCAGTTCGAGGACTCATTATAGGACCTTCAAATTGTGGAAAGACGAATGCAATGATATCACTATTAACACATCCACAAGGATTGAGATTTAGAAATGTGTATCTCTATTCGAAGTCACTCAATCAACCTAAATATCAGTACTTGCGAAGTGTTTTGGAACCTATAAAAGGATTAGGTTTTTATACATTCAGCAATAATGCAGAAATAGTGGAACCCTCCGACGCTAAGCCTAATTCTGTTTTCATTTTCGATGATGTGATATGTGAAAAGCAAGATATTATTAGATCATATTTCTGTATGGGACGTCATAAGGATGTTGATTGTTTTTATCTAGCACAGACATATTCACGGGTACCCAAACAGTTAGTGCGTGACAATACCAATTTCATTATAATGTTCAAACAAGATGAGACGAATTTACATCACATTTATTCAGATCATGTTTCACCCGATGTAACATTCAAACAATTCCAATTGATGTGTGTTAAATGCTGGGAGGATCAATATGGATTTCTAGTAATTGATAAGGATAGAAAAATAGATGAAGGTAGATATCGCAAAGGATTCGATAGTTTTATATACCCATGATCTTGTTTTTGAAACTTATTCGATCACTGAATATTGTAGAGGTCACTTCATCAACGAATTGAGCTATAATTTAAAAAGGGCATTATGAATACAAAAAACGATTCTGAACATAAAAACAATGAAATGAATTTGAAACGTCAACTAGTAGAGACAACAGAAGCTGTCAGACAGAAATTCAACTCTATCAAGAATGATAATATTGAAAATCGTTCGACACTTGAAAGATTGTATGAGCCCATAATGAAACCATTGAATGTTTTATCATCAAACGCTACTTCTAAATCAGCAGTGTTATCACCAAATCGTGGATCTGTTCAATCTACTTCAAATTATCCCATGAGTACTCCAATAAGAAGAAAACAATCTTTTGATGGTGTATCATCTGTGAATAGTGACACGAGCACACTTCAAGACGATATGAGAACAACTCTATTCGAAACACCATCATCGTCCCACATCGATTCCTCGGATCCTGACATCTCACCTGTTATGAATGAAAGTGGTGAAGATGTTTTGATGAAACATTTGAATAATGTAAAATCTAGAAATCCAGCATATGATGGAACATTTGGCGTACGTATGGATCCAATTACACAAAAGCTGAAAATGGGAAGTCTAGTGGTACATTTCAAAGATGGAAACATTTCATTTTGGGATGCTAATAAAGTGAAAAAATATGAATGCGCAGGTAGTCCAGAATTATATGATATGATCTTTTTGAAGAATCCACAAGATGTTGATAATGAAGAAACTCGTCAAGTATATTCCAAAATATTGAAAATAACGAATGCTCCATATAAACAATATCATCTGAAGAATGGTTTTAAAAATACAAATTCTAAAAAATTTCGTGAAGTCATCAAACCACTATTAGACTCACGACAATATCCAATTAGGAGTAGAAGTAAAATTGGTGGAGCACTCAAACGAGTGAAAATGGAGAAAACATATAATTCTAAACCTGCGAATTATGTGTACTGGAATTCACCGAAAGAGTTAGTTGCTCGCCTACGACTATTGGTAGCATCAAAGTCAGCTGGACATACCGGACATGATAATGAAATAATTTCAATAATTGAAGAATTACGTGAAGAAGGTATAATATATTAATATATATCCACAAGTAATGATCACTGTCACATCATCATTCAATGCAGTAACATTATCACTTTTTTTCTCTTTAATCATATTGAAATAGAATGACTAATGAAGTAAGTGATATCAAACGACAAGTTGTTAATGAATTACATAGACCTGCAAGACGTAATTTTCGTAGAAGAATAACTACCATCAAAGGTTTTGCAGATCTATGGCAAATAGATCTAGCTGAACTACAACCTTATGCAAAAAGTAATGAAGGATACCGATATATACTTATAGTAATTGATTGTTACTCAAAATATCTATGGACTGTGCCAGTTAAAGATAAAACAGGTAGTACAATAACTAATGCAATGAAATATGTACTGAAGAAAGCCAAATTTTCCCCTAAACATATACAAAGCGATCAAGGGAAAGAATTTTTTAATAGAAGCTTCTCATCTCTCATGCGAGAATATAATATCAATCATTATTCAACATTCAGCACAAAGAAGGCAGCTATAGCAGAAAGAGTGATTCGTACAATAAAGGCATGGCTCTACAAGGAATTTTCGATGAGAGGTCACCACAAATGGCTTGATATTCTTCCAATTATAACTAGTAGATATAATAATAAAGTTCATCGTACAATAGGTATGGCACCCATCAATGTTGATTCAACAACAAAATTGAAATTCAAGGGTATCAATGGAATTGGAGGAAGACAAAGTAAACCCAAATTCCAATTGAATGATATTGTACGTATAAGTAAATACAAAAATATTTTTGAAAAGTCTTACACTGCGAATTTTACCACGGAGCTATTCAAGATTGTTAAAATTAATAAAACCATCCCAACGACTTATAATCTTGAAGATATGAATGAACAGCCGATTAGAGGATGTTTTTACGAAGAAGAGTTATTACGAACCGAGAATCCTGACGTATATCTGATTGAGAAGGTGTTGAAGAGAAGAAAAAATAAAGTATATGTAAAGTGGTTAGGTCTTCCTAGCGAACAAAATTCTTGGATTGATGAATCAAATATGGTTTAAATGTATCTAATAGTGACTTTTATGAATAAAGTAATATTAAAGTTCATTATTGTTTTCATTTCAATTATAAGTATGTGAATTGAAAAATATTGCAGCGGTAAACATTGCCCCAGCCATTCGCAATGTTCTGTGTATACCAAACCAAATTAATTGTATACTCCATTCCCGCTTATATTTTTCAACTCACGATATTGAAAACACATTATCATTCCCAAAACTAATCGCCGTCACTTTGAAATGCAGTATCCAACTCTTTTTGCCAATTATCTCTCACTGATAATGCCGTCTCATAAAGCTTAGTCGACTCCTCAAGCTCAGCCTGAGCTTGCATTCTCGAACGTTGATGGAATTGCTTATCTTTACCTATTTTTGAACGGAGTTCATCAGCATCTTTAGACATTCTAGCCAATTCAACCTTCGCTAATGCAATCTTGGCATCTAATGCTTCAAGAGTTTCATTATTAGCATTAATAGCTCGCTCACTCTTTTCAAGTTCAGCAATAGTCATCTGTGCCTTTACAAGACGGTATTTTGCTTTCCTTTTCATTTCCCCAAACCGATGGAGGGGACTGAAAGAAGATAGCGGTTCAGCTTTCAAATCACTCTTCATTTCTTTAGGAGTACCTTTTGGCTTCCTCTTCGATCTGTCACTTTTCGTTGCGGGTTTTTTCTGTCGCACAACACTTTTGGATTCTTTCTTTTCTTTAAAGTCAGTGACAATCGATGAAGATGCCTTAGTAACCTTCCTCTTGATTGTTCTAGATTTCTTATCAACACCAAGAGGAAGGGTAGATGAAGAGTGTTTGAGTGATGATAATTGCGAAACGATCGGATTTTCAATAATAATTTGCTCATTTGGTTCTGGCACATCTGCAAAGTTAACGAAGTCGTTAATATCAAAATCATTTATCGAATCTTGACTCGATAAATGTAATACTGGAATATTTTCAAAATCAGTCTGATCGATATCAACAAGTGGTGAACCATCTTCAGCAATCAATAGCGGCATAGAGCTCATGATTATTAAGGTCTGAGGAATGATATGTGATAGCAATAGAATGTGGATAGGAAAGGTGATGATGTTACTGAGACCTCACCATTTATAGAAGAAAATAAACTAGCGCATGCGCTCTTTCATCAACTGGCACATGCGCTCTCTCACTGAACTATTCACGCATGTAACAATCTTTGTCATTTAAGAGGAAAACTTTGTGTTGCATGCATGTATTTTTAAATGTTAGAAAATAATACAAATAAATTCAATATATATAATATATATTTATTAATAATAGAGGACAATAACGATAATAAAAAATATAAAATGAAAAATGTTAATATGTCTCTGTGGATGTGGAACGTTCTTTGACTCTATTCCTCAATAGTTGTTGCTCGTGCGTCAAACACCAACATTGAAAAAAATGGATTCTCCTATTGGGGTAGAGTTGACCAACCTTCTCACACAGATCCCAAGTACTTCTACATGCATTGCATACATGATTCCAACAATTCATGGAATATGTATCACAACGCAAACAACGTTGCAGTGGAGTTGGAACGGCAGCACAGGTACCGCAAATATTTCTACAGATACCTATATTGTTAAATATTATAGGTTCGGAACACTTCAGACACTGTAACTGTTGTTGACGATAATCCGATTTTGTTCGCTTCGGTGGATGAGAAGGAGGCGATAGTTGAATCCGCAACACGCAATCACTACACATACCAGTACATGGATTGATTGAATCCTTAGGTCTACTTATTTGACAAAAGTAGCACACAATAGCCCCTGCAATCATCATTGGGTAGACACACACTTTTGGTTTTTCATTCCACTCTTTTGGAAACGGCATTTTACTAATTCGATTAGAAATATTAAGAGATGACTTACAGAAACTCTGAATGCTCTCTCCTACACCTACGATCTCTATTTATACAAATCAACATCATGTGAAAGTATAGTGGGATAACTTCTCCTACTATTCCACTCTAAACGAGTCAAGTGGGAGTCGCATCACCTCCTATATAAGTCGACTTGCAAACCTAGAGTTCATTCATTCACTCTCTACAACTGTGAGCAAACAACAACAAGATGAATTCTGCAAAAATAAATGCTGCATTAAATAGAATATCTGCTGTTGATGAAAACAATTGGATAGACGAATCAGATGATGAGGATGTCAATGTTCCGCTAGAGGAAGTGATAGTTGAAGCAGAAGATGTTGGAGTCGATGAAGATGAGATAGACGAAGTTGAAAACGAGGCCAACCAAAGCGACGAAGATGATGACGTGATGGAGTTTGAGAGGGTCATGGATGAAGAAGGAGATGATGAAGGGATAGAAGCTGACACAACTGAAGGCGATGGTGCTTTGAGGATCGGTATGCGAACGCTCAATGTCAGTGAGACACTGGAAGATCCCTTGGATTTGTATTGTGCAATGGATGCATACGTATTGATCAGCACAATAGATGGAGAGAACAAAAAACTATGTTGGTGCTGCTTTCGGTTTTATTCGCATAGAAACAATAATGGAGGGTGGTATGCCCATGTCAACACCCACAACACTGTCTCAATTATGGAAATGGGACAGAATTGGTGTGAAGCTTGCGAGAGGCCACTAACAAACTTCACCCGAGTATCTACATGTATTATATGTAATAATGTCCAACCTGTGGCACAATAACCGTGGACCTACTGGTCAAAAAAACAACAGCCCTTTTCAGGGCTACATTATTCACACAAACAGTAGTTAGTTGTATTAGTATTCATAGATTATATGACAAATGAATACTTTGACTAATAAAAGTCTAAGTAATTTGTTAGTCTTTGAATATCTATACATTATATGACAAATAAATTACTACTTTGACTGAAAAGTCGATATTTGGAATTTGATAGTCATTGAATATCTATGCATATGATGAGTACTACTTTAAATGAAAGTTGAAGTTGGCATTTTGTCAATCATTGTATGCATATAATGATGAATACTTTTACATACATACATTTTGTTTGAGACTATAATGTTAACAATGGTATGAACCTGTTTCTGTTTGAAAGTATAATGATAGCTCTGAAAAGAGCTATTTTTTTATTGTTTCAGTCTTCAATTGTAGCCCTGAAAAGGGCTGTTTTTTTTATTAATCCATGCAATGGTATGGACTAACGCTCCTCATCATCATCAGAAACAATGATGATTGTATCATCATCTGTATCTGATGATATACTGATGATGTCATCCTCATAATCATCTGAATCAGACGATATACTAATGGCATCATCATTAGCATAATTATCTAGCTCGTTATCCTCTAGATCGTCTAACTCATTGACATCCATCTCTAACTCTGCCTCTACTTCCTCTTGCATACCTTCTTCCATACGTGCCGGGAAATCATCAGGTAGATCATAGATACGTTGCAGCATTTGTGCAAAATTTGTACTGAAATGATCGAACGTTGAATCTATTCCATGTACCTGGATGGGGCCTGTACTCGTCATAGAACACTCTGGTACACTCATCGGTTCGGTGGTGGAATCAGCACTCGACATTGTGGAAGAATGATATAGAACTGGGATTGATGCTTTATTTATATTGGAAAAAAAAGGAGGGGGTGAAGTGTAAATGTAGAACAATTCAGTGTTTGAAATTCGAAAGCAATAAGAATGACAATTTTCTTGAAATTCTAAGTGATTATTATTATTAGAAACTCTGAGTGATTATTATAAAAAAAAACTAATAAGGGAGAGGGAAAAAGACACTGCCCCAACCTCGCAGTGCCTCGTGTACACCAACCAAAAAGTGTGTACTCCGTGGAAGGAAAGGAAAGGAATAGAAAGGATGGGAGAAATGAGGAAACGATTACATATCATCGTCTGAATTCAGGACTTCATCAATCAGGATAGGGGATGGTGGAGGACTATCATCGGACTCATTGTCAGCGTCACCGTCATCATCGTCATCGCTGTCGTCGTCGTCTGTGTTTCCGGACTGTGTATCCCATTCGTAATCATTCCGCCAATCATAGGGATCTGGATAATCCCCATCAGACAGGTCCGCTTGATCGGTTCCAGTAACGTGAAGCACTTGTATCCGATCATCATAAATTATGTCATCATAATTCATCGAGTGAGGTGCAGTCGTGGAGGTAACGAAACCTTCATGGATAGAAGCCCAGTAAGGATGTTGATGCGCTGGGTCACTGTACGGCTCAGTAGTTGAATCAGGTTCCATGTTGAAGGTGGCTGATCAACTGAATATTCCAACAGATAATTCCTACTTTTATACTTTTGAAAGGGAGTGGGGGAGGAGTGGGGAGGAGAGGGGATTAAGTGGGAATGAATTTCAAAAATGACATGAGCTATATTCCATGAAAGAGAAAATTGAAAATACTATATGAATTATATGAAATATACTTATTGATTTCATTATGAAACATATTTTCTTCCCAAGAGATTATTTACAATAGATTAGAGAACACAAAAATTGATGTGAGGTATTTGCATAGAAGAACTTGTAATTGAAATAAAAAAAGGAAATAATAATGAGACGAAGTGAAGAAAAATGCTCCAACCATCGCATTGTTCAATGTGTACCAAACCAAAACAATGTACACCCTTAATTTCACTTCTTTTTTTTTATTTTATTTTTATTTCCTAAAATTACAAACATAAACTTAAAACTATCTTAATTAAATATTCCTAACTAACCTAAAACTAATCTTACTACACTTACACTTAATCTATGGGAAAGTTTTTATAAAAGTCACTAACTTTTTATAAGTCTCTATCGAAGAGGTATCTGCTTCACACTTTTTCTCCAGAGATGCATACTTCCGATCTAGTTCGGCTATTACTTTTTCTGCTTCCCTCCGTCGGTTAACAATTTCAGCCATTTCGCGCTTCCTTTTAACCAACGCGGCCTCACTAGCTCGAGAAGCATGTTCTGCTTCCTTACATCTCTGTAGAAAACTGTCCAACATTTCACTAACCTCTCCGATAGGCTGTCGCACTTGTGGCACTAACACTTCAGGATTCGTCACCGGTGTTGCCAGCATCGGCGAAAGCGGCACCACCGACGGAGTGAATACGATGGGAGCCTCCTCCGATGGGGACAATACAACTGGTGGCTCCTCCGGAGAAGGCGCCCTAGGTTGTTCCACTACTGCTGCGGGTGGTGTGGAGGGCCTTAAGCTGTTTGGAGCGGTCGACCAACTACCTGCATAAGGATTAGTCCTATTGCAAGTAGCTCGGTACTTAGAAATAGGACCAACCTTCGCTGCAGGTCGTTGGCAAACCTTCTTTACAGGCCTGACTTCCTCCTCCTCCTCGAATAAGTCAGGGCTGGTGGATCTGCACCTAACTCGTGAAGTGGATGCCTTCTCCTGCTCTGTCATAGGCATGATGGATGCCACAGCGTTATTTAATTCCTGAGTGTTGGATGCCATTCTGAAAATGTAAAATAATACAAAGTTAGTAGATGTAAAAAATTAAAGTACATTGTTAACTTACTCAAACTTAGCTCCTCGTCGTATAGTACACTGCTTCTGGTTGAGTATGGCTGGACTGCTCTGGATGACTGGAGTTGTCGTACTGAATGTAGAAGAACGTGCTCCTCGGGGTATCAACATCATTGGGAGTGGAGGGAATGAGGTGGGGGCGTGCATGCGCAATGGTTGGAATATGGTGGGGCGAGAAATGGTAGGAAGTGGGCGGGGTGAGCAATGGTGGGAAGAAAGCGGGCCGCGCTCCGCGCGGCTTACGCCCCAATTCGCTACGCTCGCGCCGGCGCGCTTCGCGCGCCGGCGCGAGCGTAATGGGGCCACCGCGCCGGCGCGCTTCGCGCGCCGGCGCGGTGGCCCCCCACCCGCGCGCTTCGCGCGCCGTGAAACCTAACCTAACCTAACACCTATGACCCTAACCTACAGTATGTATTAATCTAATCTAACCTAACGCGGGAGTAAATTCACCATGTTGGTTCAATTAATACGTCATCTGTTGGTTTTGGTTTTGGTTCTATTATTCTAACATTTGGATCAATGTCCAGTCCTGGATATCCCAGTCCACCTGATGGCCTGACTTTTATGGCTTTTCTCCAAAACTTCAACTCTCTCTTCTAGTACATCATACTTTTTCATTGTAGTCCCTGTTATGTTTGACATAGCATCAAATTTTTTATTTGTAGACGCTGTTATGTCAGACATTTTTATGTCCACATCATTTGTAAGTTTGTCAAATTTACGAGTGAAAGTTATCCGAGCCTCTGCAATTTTATCGTCAAATGCTTGACGGGCATCGCGAGCAATATTACCTATTGTGGATTGTATTGCAGCTTGTAGGGCTAGAAGTATAACCTCCTTTGTTCCGTTAATTTCCCCCTCAAGATATGATACAGTTACACAATCACTCTTGTCAATTGGTTCGCTTATATTTTTCAATATTTTTCTTTGCATGTCATAATGACCATCTTTTGTTAATTTAAAACCAATCCCGGGAGGACCTCGAATGACATTACCACCCAATTTTCTTTTTCTACCAAACTTATCGATTGTTTTAGACATTGTGCACTCTACGATGATTCTTTTCAAACTGATATTTCTTTCATTTACATTATGTTATATACTTTACAGTAATTGGTTAGGAAAATAGAAATGAAACAAATAATATTTTTATCATTTTTTATTCATCTAAGTAACTTGGTAAAAGTGATACATATACAATACATAATACAATAATCACAAATAATCACAAATAAGAATGTTCCGGTTTGAAGGAATAAGCAATAATACTTCGAATTATAATTCAATTATTCATCTCTACAGTCAACAAATTGATTAGTTGGTCTAAGGCGCTCTCTTGAGAAAAAGAATGAACGATTTCAGACACCCAACGAATGTTATCATTAGGATCATTTCGATAAAATTCTATATCGCTATGACCCCATGGAAGAGTTCGAGTGGTATTCGGAATGATGAATCTCTTGTCGTCATGATACGATAAAGCGACTTTATTTTTCAATTCAGTGTAAATATCATGCAATACGCTTCTGAACGAGTTCATCTTCCTGAATATCATACCTCCCTCTTCAATGATTTTTTCATAGTCTTCACATGTCAATTCATTCTTTATAACAGATCGTTTCACACCTTTGGCCTTCTTCAGTTCACCATCAACAGATTTCACGTAATACGCTTTAGCACCTGTACCGTAAAAGCTGATTATTGGATCATTTGGGAATTCATCTTTGAAATTACCCAGAACTGACTTTGTCACTGGAATATTGAATTGGTTTCCTATTTTATAATTAGATGTATCGAACTTATTTATATTATTTTTGATAAATTCATAGAAATTGTCTGTATTTACTTTGAGAATAAGGGAGTCGGTATCAGTGTAGAGTAAGGACGCATCTTCTCCAAACTGTTGTTTGATACATCCATAGAAAAAATCATACATAACTGTTTTAGATAATTCTAGAATGGAAAATCCTAAATATAGTGGTTTATCATAATGAACTTTTACTCTAGCCAATTGAATGGCAACAAAATTTTCTGTAAAAATAGAGCATTTTTTAAAATTTGGTCGAGATATGAGACAACTAGCACCTATAGTTCTTTTTATATTTTCCCAATGTGTAATGAGTCTAACATCAATTCTATTGTCTACGTTTTCCATTGTTTTTCCATAGACTGCATTATTCATTAGTTTGTAGAAATCTTTTTCAGATTTGTTATTAGACCTATTACGCATTTCAGTATTCAAATCTATATAAGGCTTCATCCAACATGATTGCTTAAACCTCAATACTCTATGTGTGTTCATCACTATCAAACCATGATTGACAGCTTGCTGTAAGTTTCTATAGTGAACAATATATTTTCTTTTGTCGTTTAAATTTGGAATTAATTTGGGAACTTTCGATTTTGCATATGGAGGTATCAAACGTTCAACTAAGAATGGTAAATCGGAATGTTTATCATGAAGTTCTTGGGGATAATGTATATCCACTTCCAATACATATCCATAAGGACTATCAATATCCACATTCATTATATCAAGATTGAGAATTTCATGAGGTGCTAACCATGAAAATTCACCTGTTGGTAATGGTTGCGACATGCTGTGACCATATAGATTTGTTGCATCCAAATATGAAATGAATGAAGATGGTTCATTTGGATTATAATCCGGTAAAAATTTATTGTTTGCTTTATGTTTCCTTTCACTACATTGACTTATTCCACCACGAATACCTTTTTGAAAGAAGTGAACCATATCAATATCAGTTAGTAATTCCAATTCAATATTAGTATATTTCAACATGGCATCCCACGATAATCCGGGTGCAGTGAAGTATTGTGCCGGATCCAATTTATATTTATCAACAGATATATTTCTAAAGTTTTCAAAAATGTCACATAATAGTAACACATCTGACTTTAAATATAAATCAGAGTATTCACCCAAATCCTGACATTCGAATAAATTCCAAACAAGTTGAGCTCTCCCATAATCATTATCTGATACATGTTCACAATTGAGTTTATCATAAAATTGATTTTTGGTTGGAAGTCTTGGATGATTCAGTTTTTCGATGTCATCAACAAAACTATAGGGAAATACACCTTTCTTTCTCATCAAATTGAAATTTTCAATTTGTGGGAAATGTTTGCGCATCTCGATACACTGATCAGATGTTAAATTTGCACCTAAATTCTCCAAAGAACTAGGCATGAATCTGAAACTATCAATGAATCTCATTTTCAAATAATTCTTCTTCACCCTACCATCTTTATCCGTATAGGAGTGTGTAAAGAGATGTTTTGTGAAAGATATATATTTCTCATTAGTTTGTGGGATGACATCCACTTTATCTTTGTTTTTATACAATTCCTTTATGAATAAATGACAATCATATCCACTGAGATTGTGAAAAATTATAGGAATGAAATTTGGCAATTTAAAATTCAAATTACAAGATGAATGAGCAGCAGGGGACCTTTTTTTTCCTGTGAGGTGACAATGATCCCTCACTTTGACTTCGCCATCATTAAATTGTTTGGAACAAATGCCACAATTTGTGGCAGAAGCAAACTGTTCCTCTTCCTCAGGAGTTTGTACATCCATAGGAATAGGAAACCTGAGATGATTTTCATAAATATTTTTCAAATCATCTTCGATTTTGCTAACGAATTTCTGGGCTGCATCCACACCCCTATACGAAACAAATTTTGATAAATCATCATTGTATGAACATTTAATCAAATAAGCAAATGAATAAGGCTCATGTTTGAATGTCTTGATCGAATACGAGTATTCAGGATTTGGTTTAGTGGTTTGAATCGGCTTCAGTACTGATTCAAAATCGGCATACACTACAAATGGTACCTTCATTTGTTTCTCAAAGTTTTCAAAAGTTAGTATATTTTCAGGTACCGTTTTCCCATATTTATTGACTTTGAAATTGGTTGATGGTGTTGTAGTACTCAAGTGATTACAATCATTTATCTTATGACGTAATAGTAATTGTTCATTAGAAAAATATAATAAACAGCCATCACAAAAATATTTCTTATGTTCATGAGCCGATAATTGGCTTGAAACTAATCTTGAAAGATCTTTAATCCAACAATAATGATTATTACCGAAATCATCTGTGATAAGTAACAAATTGACATGTCTTCTAAGTCTTCTCTGAGAGTAACGTAATGGTCCAATTATTTCATACATTATTTTACCCTTCTCGAATTTACTTTCTAAACCGTACACATTAACTGAAATATCATTCTTGTCTTCAAATTTCACAATATCTTTCAACTTTACCGGAAAATTCATACCTGTTACATCTATGACTGTACTGAAATGTGGATACGATGAAACTTCTGATGTTCTATCGATTGCAGGATGTAGTGCTGAAGTGATAGCCCATGCAAAACAATGCTGATCTTCATTACGGACATTAACCACGGCCTTCCTACGCTCGATACATTCAGGCAGCTTCACATATGAACATCCACTGAGCGGGCTGTATTTATTAATGTTCAACTCCAGAAACATGATTTTTTCACAAGTCCAACCTTAAATACAGAACAATATTACTAATCCATCCAATTAAAACTTGGTAGAAATGTTTACCTGAATCACGTTCCTGGAATTCTGTAGTTTGAGCGATAATCCCATTTCGAAATCCATCAAATAAGGAATTCAAATCAGTAGATTGATCAACTGTTCTATTCTGTGAATTAAATGATTTGGTTTCCTTCAGGTCTTGTGTTTGTAGAATATAACTCCCAAATACTTCCATATTCACTTTGATGATTTTGTGAACCCTGATGGCCGATTCCAATAATTCTATAACTTTCTGCCTGATTTCATTAAAGAATAACATGTAATCGGTGGAAACAATGGAACTCTGCACCCTGTATGTCGCAATCCGACGTTTGAAGGCGCTCTTTATAATTTGAACACCATCACTGAATTGAACACATGTATTATTCTTATGTTGTAGAGTTCTATTGTGAGAATTCACTTGAGTCAATGGAATCATCACATTACAACAATTACATGTGTACATAGGTGCTGCAGCGTCATCTAATCTCACTCGTTTCACTGATGGCCCTCCTTGGCAACTCTGGAGCTGATGACGACGAAGGTTGTCACTACGGGTAAAAGATTTACCACATTCACAAGAATACATTTTCTATGATATGTTCTCACTAACTCACTCGATGGAAACTGACATAACCAACACTCGCCCGCTTCTTAAATACCATAATCCACGTCGCCTGCGCATCACCGTAGAGAGTGAGGGTAGGTAAGGACACATCGATGCATCCACTAGAGATGCCTGACGTCACAGCCAAGCCCATCTCCCAATTTGATGCGAGTTGCCGGCACGAGCAAGCAGTGATCGTTGCGCTCTCGGAGAGGGCAGACGTTTGCACAGTCCTCGCCCGCCTGCGTGTCACCATCAATAGCGAGGGTAGGGTGATGCGTTACGTCACATCATTCACTGCTTCGAGAGCGATAGCCGAACAAGCAATTGTCGTTGCGCTCTCGGAGAGGACAGACGTTAGCACAGTCCTCGCCCGCCTGCGTGTCACCATTGATGGCGAGTCTGGGGCGTTACGTCACATCCTTCACTACATCGAGGGAGGTGAGAGCAGACTGATGAATACGCATTACTCTGCCACACGTCGTGGAGTGAACATGTCGCTCTCTAGCCGTTGAACGGTTATTGCTGTGACGTCACTCCACTACTAACTTGGTGCCCTCACACCGATGGAGCATTCATTACTTGGAGGATCTTCGAAGTATGCAGACGTATGTTTGTACATAGACAAACAAGCACATGATGAAACCCTGTACCGTGCATTCTCTAACACACACACACACACACACACATACACACACAAAATCTCATATGAAAAAAAAATCTGAACGATCCATGCACCAGACACTTCAAGGTCACAACGCCTTGACTTCACTGCACAACAAAAAAAAGCAAATAACACGTCATATTGGTGGGGGGAGTATTAGAACCGGGAAAAAATTTCTGAACGATCCATACACCACACCCTTCAAGGTCACATCACATTGACTTCACCAAACAACAACCAATAAAAAAGCAATTAATACGTCATAGTGGTGGGGGGAGGCTTAGAACCGGCTTAAATCTCCTACTTAAACTCTTTGCAATATTGCGTATATCATACATACAAGTTTATTTCAGATACGAACTGAATGAAGAAGCCTTTGGGAAACAACTACTCTCACACGAACATTGTAATGCACTAAATGAAAAGTCCATTCAAAACAACCATTTGGATAATAACATTGAATAGCAGAAAAATCGCCTTTTAACCTACAGTTTGTATTCCAAAATCTTTCAAAATCTGATGCAAGGAAAATCTGTATCTGAATATTAACGAGGCGTTATATTTTGACGTGCGATTCTTAGCACCTCTCTCCTAAAAAATTTAATTACTTCCAATTTAAACTTCTTATGCCTTTTTGACGAGTTTGAGCATCACTAAATTCTGAATTGGTTGAAAATGTTACAGAAAGTTCAACTATTCAAGTAGTGTAGTTAGAATGATGTGGTTTAACGTAACTTCCTATTTAGTTTGGTAGTTTTGTTATTGACCATGAACACATTGGACAACATGAAAAAATATCCAATTTAAAATATAGATGAATGAGATCATCATCATTCGATTCAAATACTTTGCTGATAATTTGAAAATGATTGATGCGTTTGATTAGAGATAAGTTCATTTATCATATCGATATGGATGAAATTTGAAAACCAGAACAAACAAAAGCGATATCATTTTATTAAAGACTCGTTTATTATATTCCACTTAATCTTTTGTCAAATTTCTCCACATTTCGAGTTCTTCATTCAGTTTATTTTTGACTGGTATTCTGGGAGACAAATTGAGCATGCTTGCCCACTGTCCTTCGCAAAGATTATCAAATCTCATGTCTTGCAAGAAAGATCCGCCAAGATCACCAGGACCTCTGCAAGACGGCTGTGAATCCCAAAGCTTATTTTTGTTGGCGTCGATCCATCTGCAAGATAAAAATTCGGATTTTCGATTGTACAGTCATTTCAAAAACTCACAGTAGCTTTCTCAAAAGCTACTGTGCTAGCGATACATGTTGTGATATATTTTTCAAATAAAGTTTATGGAGATCAAATCGTAAGGTGTAGTTTTTGCAATTACTATGGATCTTCATCAAAGTAACGGCCGAATCAATCAGAAAAAAATGTACACAGTCAGTTTATGCTACAGATTTTTTTCAAATGTATATTTCATCAAAAGGGATATTATTTTAGGAGAGAATAATTTATTGGGAAAGAAAGGTTTTGGATTTCTACTTCGTCATCTTCATACAAAAAAAATGGGAATCTTCCAAAAAAAAGCAAATTATTCCAAAATAAACTCTTTACTAAGATGTGCAGATCAAACACATGAAGATGAAATCAGCTCTGTAAAGGATTTCTTGAATGAAATTGATACCGTTTCGAATTTATTTCAATTATTCCAATCTGGGATTCGTCTTTCCCCATAGCACAAAGAACTGGCCAAATGAGATTGTCGCAATGCTTGGATTACTTTATGAGAGAGGAAACTTCGGTTGAAGTTAAAAAACTAACGTATTCGAGATGCAAGGAAAAAAGCAAGTCACTATCAATCCATCAATTTTCCGTATTTTAGTAATTAATTTCAAAAAAATTCTCTCCAATGGAAAGATTCAGAGACAAATCGAATGTTGCCATCGAACTTCCTCTAATAGGATTATTTATGAGCTATTATGCAGCAGACAATGTGGATTCTTGTCGTTATAATCTATACTCGTATGTACTTTCGAATCACTGCAAACACCCCTACACTGTCGCGAATACAACGATTTACACTTTTCACCAATTTCATCAAAATCACCTGTGAGTCGAAATTCATTCGTCCTCCTTTATGAAGAAGTCGCACTTCTGAGATACCTGAGAGGACGTCTCTTCATGCTCTCGTACCAATATTTGTGAGATTTACATTTGATATTATTGATTTCCTATTTTTCATGTATTTCAAATTTCATATGTAAGACGTCTGTTAAAAAAATAAGGTGAACTTTAATTTTTATCAAAAATATTCATTTATTCATCAATTTTGCCCCTTCAAAGTAGTTTCCCCTGTATCAGTGTGTTTTCTTAAATCTTCGAAGCAGTTCCAACATACACTTTTTGGTCCGTCCTTTCATGAGTCTCCCCCAATCTTGGGAACAGAAAAAAGTCACAAGAGTCCAAATCTGGTGAATACGGTGGCTGAGGATTCATTACGGTTTTGTTTTTTAGCCAAAAAATTACGAACAAGCAATGACGAGTGAGCGGGTGCATTATCGTGGCGTGAAATCCATGAATTGTTTCTCCACAATACCGGAAGTTTTCTTCGTATTTCCTCTCACGAGCGGCGCATAACTTCAAGATAATACTCCTTATTGACTGTACGACCATGCGGCAAGAACTCCTGATGTAACTACGCCACGGTAATTGAAGAAAACAGTCAGTAAAACCTTGACGTTTGATCGAACTTGGCGTGTTTTTTCTGGTCTTGGCTATCCAAGGCTCTACGATTGGACTTTGATTTTGATGTCATAACCATATACTCATGATTCGTCACCGGTTATGACCCTTTCAAGCAAATCTAGATGGCCTTTGATGTCATTCAACACTGCTTGTGCTATGCTCATGCGATGGATTTTTTGATCAACATTGAACAACTTTGAAACGAACTACGCTGCCATACCCTTCATGCCCAAAAAATTACATGGCATGAGCCAGCCGATATGCTAATATCCTCAGCAACTCTTCTGATAGTGCTTCGACGATTTCCCATTATAATTGTATCATATCTCTTTTTTCTTCATTCGTGAAAGCCATTTTTCGCCAAAAATTCAATGACTTGTACAATAACAAAATATCATTGAGTGTAACAAATTGAAAGTCAAATTTAGAAACATCAAAGTCAAAGCCTATTATGATGAGAATTAATTTTTTCATTACTCCAATTTTTCGAAAAAGAATGATAACTTATGATACATCATTGAAAAGGTAAACTCTGGTTGTATTCAAAACAGAAAGAATCCATTGTAGCGCCCGTAAGAAAAAATAAAGTTGGCGATGGTAGTTGGAAGACGAAACGTCGGATAGCAAATCTGAAAACACCATTATGTATCATACAAAAAGTGGCAGTGTGGAAGTGCAATTTATTTTCAAATCCTTCGAATAATCCTTCAAATTTCTGTTTCTTCCGGATATCTCCGGATATACTCGGAATTTAAGAATTTTCTCTACGGCATATTGTTAGTCAGGTTAAATGCGCAACTTTGCCCCTGAACAGAAGCTAACTCACTCTTCCATCTCAAGTTTTTACAATTTTCCGAGTTTAACGTGGTATGTTTCGTACCTACTTATGATTGAATTCTGTTGTGGCATATTGAAAATAATTATGTTGAAATAGGTTGAATTTGAATATTTCAAGGAAACTTTTGGGAAAATTTATTTCATTGCGATTTTATCTCGTTTCCGATAAGATATGCGATATTGTTCATATTAGACCTGTGTGTTAACATATCTGGAATATCTAAATCGATCATTCAAATACTGAGAGAGAATCAAAATGATGAAATCCACTTTTTGATAAAACGCGTTTATCTGTAGGATAAATTACAGAATCGACAGGAAATGACACAATTTCGTTCTATAAAATTCAAAAATAATGAGATATATATTTTGTTATTCGCCCAATTTCAGTGTTCCACGTGCAACATTGAGAAAGACAATCGAATTGATACATTTAGAGATTGATTTTGTTAAGAAAAAAAATTAATATCTCCAAAAAAGATTTTCTGTTATATGTACACAATTTTTCACTTAAAACAAAATTACCTATCAATTAGTCAGTTTCATTATAAGGCAAAATACATTTTTTGCGGTACTTACATTGCTAAATAGAGGATGTTGCAATCACAATGCCAAGGATTTTTTGCCAATTTTATTGATACTAGTTCAGTTAGAAAATCCAGAGATTTTGTTGGCAGGAAATGGAATTTGTTGCTGTCTAAATGGCTGAAAAAATTAATGAAGGTTAATAAATGGAAATCGTGGTCTATATAGAGTAAATACATTTTTTATTATTTTATCATACTTGTTAAATACGGCAGTGACAGTAAGCTGAAACAGAATTATCGTTATAGTGATATTCTATAAGTAATTTTGTTATTCTATCGAAAGATAGGAATGTATTTGAAATTTTATCGAAAATTAAGAGTCAAGAAATGCAAAAACTTTGAAGAACAATGAAAATTATAGTTGTGAGTTCAATATTTGATTAGATAAATGAATAAGTATATGAAAAAATTTAAATCATACTCACAGCTTCTGTAAACTGGGCGTATAGAAAAATACTCTCGAGTGGATATCTTTCAAAATATTGTTGTTGATGAGTAGCGACGTTAATCCAACAAGGCCGTTAAAGCTTTTTTCTTTCAGTTCTTCCAAATTATTTGAGAATAGGAATAATTTTTCGAGATTCCTGTTTTCTACGAAAGCATTTTCTGGAAATTCACCTATGAAGTTTTGACCAAGGTGTAGTTCGATGATGTTAGTCACCTTTTTGAAATCTCCCACGGATATCTGAGAAAAGTTATTATTTTTCATATTAAAGAATGAAATAAACAAAATAGCCAGCCTTCATGCTACAGCTGCACGAAGTAAAACCCTCTATAAGAAGAAATGTGAAATGCGAGACTTGATCAACACTGCATACAAATTATATACATTGCTGATTTTTATTAACACGCTTTCATTAGCTTCACCTGTAGGTATGTATGTATTATGCATGTATGTATGTTTGTTTGTTTGTCAGTTTATTTGTAACTGGTTTCGGGTTTGACCCCATTATCAAGTATAAAACTGCAGTTTTATACTTGATAATGGGGTCGAACCCGGTCGTATAAATGAAATCTAACAGTGGTAATTAAATTAGACATAAGTGTTTTTATTCATTTCATCAAAGTGATCATGAATTACCATCTTGATCTATTCGCGGGCAGATGGCGCTGTACGTAACTTCCTTGATATAATTCAAACTCACCTTACATGTATTTCTTCATTTGAAAAAAGTTTTTTTTTTTAATAACACGTGCGGTTGCTGCCTTATTTGTAACCCTCCTTTGCGTGCCTGCTGCCTTGGGCTTGGTAGCCCATTTTTAGGTAGCTGATATCAATGGTAATTTTTCTAAACAATATACGGCTGATTGATCCCAAAGTTTAGATAAAATAAATATAGTTTAAAAAGATTAAAAATACGATTTTATATAATACGAAACTGAAAAATGAAAAATAAATATAGTTTAAAAAACTAAAAAACACGCTTGTTAGGAATTACACGTTAAAAGGTAAGACCTCGTTAGTCCTTAGCTCGCACAAGTTTCTCAACTTCTGAGAGTTGTCGTTCGTATGGGGGCGACAAAAGATTAACGGAAAAATAGATTTTAAGCAGATTTTCAAAGAACATCGAACTAAAAAGTTGACAATAATTTAAAAAAAAAAGCTTGAAACAATAATGAACGAAAAATACTAGTATTATTGTGAGAAAAGCGTGGGCGCTTTGTGCCATATTTTTTGTATATCAAGCGCCCTTCGCTTTTTTTACAATGATACTAGTATTTTTTGTTCGTTATTGTTTTTGAGCTTATTTAAATGAATAAATTTATCGGATTCACCTTGTTGTTTACAGCTGGAAAAGTTACTTTCTCGCCCTTTGAATAGAATGTGCAGAAAACCGGGGATACTCACTATGTGCTCGTTTTTACACTATGCACTGTAGTCGAAATCTAAGCCTCGAAAAAGAAATCAGTAAAATGAAATATTATGTTTGTTGAATTCATGATGAATAAATGATTTTCACTAATCTGCCTTTGCTCTGTAATGATTCTAAATAGCTGAATGAAAGTGTTTTGTTGGCCAAGTTGAGCACAAGTATTAGGTAATCAATTTTCACTTCTATGACATAGAATCTGGCAAAAGAGATAATTTGTATAGATAATTAGTCCAATAAAATGAGGATTTAAATTACCATGCAAAAGGCAAGCCTGCATTTTTCAATATAAGTTGATTTTAGCATACATTCAAAGGATCTATAGTTAAAAAATGTTGAATTTAATTTAGGGGATAGAAAATGAATAAAAACTACTCCAAAAATCCATTTTTTGAATATATCTCGAAAGCATAAAAATATATGAAAAAAAGGTCGAAACAAAAAATGTAGGCAATAAAATTTTCTATAAAATCGTTTCTGATCACTTTTGACGTATTTGCAATAGAAACCGAGATATTTGCAATAATCAATTTATACTTATAGTTCAGACGGGCTGTAGTAGAGGGGCTAATTCTGTCTGGCAACAGGTATTATAAGACATTCACCGAGCAAGCGTAACGAAATATCCATGTTATAGGTTGTGAAATAAATCATTGCAGTTGGGTGTTTGGTAGAGTGACCACGCTTCCCGATTTTCGCGGGGCAGTCCAGCTTTTTGGTGGGTTTGGGTGACAAGATCTTTTTTTGGAACTTCTGTCCAAGGGCACCGAAAATTATGATCCAATGCTCATTCGATTCGGAATGACCCCTAGCAACTCTTTGAAAAATTTCGAGAGAGGTTAAAAAAATTGCACAAGTAAAAATTCAGTAAAAAAAGGGGGGGTTTGGTTTTTTGCAAATATCTCTGAAAATATTAAAGACCTCCGAAATTAAAAAAAGACCCTTGAAGTGGAGAAAATTTACTAAACAAAACAACCTTCCCAAATCATCAACATTTATAATTTCAATTTAGAAGCGAAAATAGTTCTGAAAGCGGGCAATGCGCATCCCGTACGCGCTATCCGATATGGACCTTTGAACAATAAAAATTATTTCAACCCATTAAATATCATCATTAAAAAAACAACTTCACATACCTTCTAGACACTTGAATGAAATCATTTTTCTCGTGACTATTTTATTAGATATACTTTGGTTAAATAACTAATTTTTAAAAGTTTTAAATTTACATAAAAACCTGATAATTTTTAAACTAGAAACCTCAATTTTTTTTAGTTCTTGAAACTTCTCTTGAAAGCCTTCAAAAAAGATTCCCGTTGAAAAAATATGAAAATTTTGATTTTTCACTGTGTTAATAATAATCAAAAACAGTAAAAAGTGCAATATTCAATTGAAATTGGTTCAAGGGCAATTCCCTGGGGTATTCATTGATGATCATTAATGAAGATTATTAAGTTTGGAGTTTTTCTGGACAAACCATTCTGGTTGACATGCATTGACATTGATCAACACTAAGGGAAAATCAAACGGTCAGATGTGAAAAATTATTTTTCCATTGCTAATCCTTTCCTTGTCAGCGCAATGGTTACTTGACCATGATTTTTGTGATGAAAACAACAGAAATGAAAGAAAAAAGTAAAATCTATGCAGTTGCTATATGATGGAATCGGCCGATACTTGATGAAAATGCATAACTAACGTATTTAAAAAAACACTTTATTGTGAGATTTTCATTAAACAATTTTACAAAAACGCAACACCTGTTTAGCCATATGATGGCTTCTTCGGGCGTGTCTTTGTATGGCGAAAGACGTGTTGCGTTTTTGTAAAATTGTTTAGTGAAAATCTTACAATGAAGTGTTTTTTTTAAAGTTAGCTATGCAGTTGCAGCTGCCTATTGGAGACCTTGGCATAATTTTGGTATTTTTTCTGCTGCCACTTTGATATTGAGGTTAGGGTTTCATCATCGCGAAATTCAGCAGAAAATGTTGAGAACTAACCTGGCTTATTTTATTATTTGTTAAGTGCAAAATTTTAAGACTCTGTAGCTTGTCGAAGAGATTGGGAGGCAAATGAGAAATTTGATTTTTTCTCAAATTGAGCTGTTCCAGATTGACGAGTTTGTCGAATACACCTAGAACAAAACTTCGAGTTAGAAAAAAAAATGAAAATTAATTTACTGCTATTTTGTTCGAGTAAATGGTAGTATTCATTCAATTTTCATTCACACCTACCAAGTGGTAAAATGGCTATTTCATTTTCTGCCAAAAATAGTCTTCTCAAAGATACCAAGTCACTAAATCCGTATTTGGGTAAAATTTCCAAGAGGTTGTTACTCAAATCTAGATCTTCTAGTAACTCCAGCTTAGCGAATACCGTTTCAGTGAGCTTTTTCAAGCGATTTCTTGATAAATGTAGTAATATAAGGTTGGGAGTGCCTTTGAATAGAGCATCTGGTAGAGATTTGATGAAGTTCTCTGAAGCATCGAACGTTTGGAGATTTCTTTGGAAAGAAAGTAGGTCCGGGGATACTTCTTCAATTTGATTTTTGTGTAAACGTCTGCAATAAAGCGGAAATAGAAAGTAAAATTGCGTATAATTCATTTTCATATATTACTCTTGTATCAACGTATATGTTCAATATTTTTTTGGAATGAGAATGACACTTTCCAGCTTGCTATCTGCATTACTGATAAACTTATAATAGATAACGTTCAATGCTGAGATACTGAAGATGAGCAAAGTATATGATGCGAATTTGAAAGGTGTCGTTTGGTCTTTTAGTACACGAATTATGCTTATCCAAGGTGATGAATAAAAAGGTAACTATGAATAATTATGACATTAAAAACCTTGCTCTTTGGCAATGATTGCATATTCACTAAAAACTTCCATTTGTGCAAAGTATTTTTAAACCTTCTGAGACAAGTTTATCCTAACAGACATTTATTGTCAAAAAATATGAGGCCGAAACTTTGTGGGCCCCTGATTTTTTCTCGACTAGCTGTGACGAAATTAATGGACAAGCCGACGTTCTAAGTTAACAGCGGGTACAAATTAGCTGCATAAAATTTTTGTATTGCATACGCGAGTGTGACCACATTAGTTAGTCTTTCGGTGACTCTGGTTGGATGAGAGAAATGCACCTCCTCACACTGACCCATAAGATAGTACTTTCTAATACACCAGCGCGACAAATTTGTAGCACAGGACATCAATATTCACCAGAGGTTTTTTTACACTATAGCAAAACTGCATGACTCACTCTCTGTTTGATTCAAAGAGTTCACCCTAAATAATGTCAAAGAGAGGTTGAAAGTGTTTTTTTCACTAAAGCTGTCGATTTTGTTGATGACTTTTAATAACTAGATATGTACCAGGACAAGTCTAAGGTTTTCTATTCCGAAAGAATATCTTTCTTTCATTTAATGAGTATGCATAACTTTATATATGATGAATTTCACTAGTTCGGACTTCCATTGTCTACTATATAAAATGATTTGAAATCCCTGAAACAAGTAAAAAAGAATAATTAAAAAAAGAATAGTTGAAAATAACAATTATATTAAGCAACAATAAACCTGAAATGAAATGATAGTGAAATAACCTACAAGTAAAAATATAATAATTGAATAAATAAAAAATTAAAGGAATGAAAAAAGAAAATAATAAAAAAATAAAAAAGTGTAGAGATTCCAAGTCACGTTAGTTCATGTCACGTCACGTTAGTCACGTTAGTTCACGTCACGTCACGTTAGTTCACGTGAAGTAACGTGACTTGGAATCTCTACACTTTTTTATTTTTTTATTATTTTCTTTTTTCATTCCTTTAATTTTTTATTTATTCAATTATTATATTTTTACTTGTAGGTTATTTCACTATCACTTCATTTCAGGTTTATTGTTGCTTAATATAATTGTTATTTTCAACTATTCTTTTTTTAATTATTCTTTTTTACTTGTTTCAGGGATTTCAAATCATTTTATATAGTAGACAATGTAAGTCCGAACTAGTGAAATTCATCACGAAACATTGTCAATCACCTTCAAACAAACGTTTATATATGTGAGTCATTTATCCACATTCATCATTTTTCCATTGCATTATGTTTGTTTTTGTGTTAATTGTATGAGTTTTTAAATTGCAGTCGAAAATGATAACTTTTTTTTATTCTATCTTTCGAAACTCCAACTGGCGTTTCTTCAGAAACTCTGTGGAAAAATAAGGAGTATGAATAATAGCAAAATCACCACCAGTAAATTGATATGAAAGTTGAGATTATGAATATGAAGCTTGCAGGGTAATTAGGTTTTTTTGATACATTACTGAATAAGATAAATAAGAAAGCGCTTTAAAATTCAAACACATGAAAAGATTCTCTACATCATGAATAGCATTGAGGTAGACGAAATGTTATAAAATTTTTAAACACATTTTTGAAAAGGTCTTGAAGGACACTTCCAACTCAATTGTCAGTTGTTGTCATGTTAATGTAAAATCTGAAATGTAGAGCTCATGGAGCACGGAATTCTTCTTCAAGAAATGTCATATAGAGTTCCAATAGGACCTTAAAAGAAAATTTCCTTCAAAATGAAAAGATAAATAGATTAGTGCTATTTCGATCATTCACAGTCTGATTTCAATTTGAGAGCCACTAAAACTTACAAATATTTGAGACTTTCCAGGTGAACGAAGACATTTTCAGGTAGGTGGTCCAGCTTGTTGTCAAATAAATCCAGTTCTGTAAGATGTGCCAAAGATATAAACGCGTTTTTGTTCAAAGTGGTCAGCATGTTGATCCCCAAATCACTGAAAATGTTATCGTTTTAGAGATTATTCATGTCTTTCTGTTGGTTTATTTACATTGCAATGACATCATGAGGCAGAACTTGTTCTGCTGGTAGGGAAGTCAATTCATTTTGCCAACAGATGACACTTTTTGTCTCTGGTCTGCATTTGCAAGGTCCTCTTCCACAGTTAATCCATCTCTCGTTCGATTTGGAAATTTCCCAAACTGAAATAAGAAATGAAGGATTTGAGAGTATACAAATTTTACTTTAGGTTAATAAAAAGTGTGACAATATTATAAATCTATCAAATCTTGAATACACTGACCCATTACACAAATAACATTTTGAATCTAGTACGGTAGCTTCATCGGTGGTAATGAAGCTACGGCGTCTAGAATAACAAATTCATTTGTGGAAATTGTCTAACTATTATCATGGATAGTCGTAAATCTATTAGTTCACTAGGACTGTTAGATTGGTACTACTGATATTTTTAGCTAGCTCCTGATTTCTGTCGATACCATAGATGGCGATTTCGTTAGTGAAGTTGTAAAAATTATAAAAAACGCTACACAATTGTTGTTTATCTATTTATTCAATGTAAATTAGTGAAAAAAATTATAACATTAGTTACTCAAATGTGGCTTGAGTTATAACACCTCGGATTTATCTTCGGTTGAAATCAAACCTTATTCTTCGAACGATCCGGGTTTTCAACTTCCTCAATGTTGATAAGTTGTTTCATTACTTTGGTCAAAGTTTGCATGTCTGCGTAAATTGTTGAACATTTTGCAAAGACTGATGTTTGTTCTTGAGACGAAATTCTGAGAATGATGCGTGAAATGCCAATAGGTCTTGTTATTTTATTGAGTTACATAAGGAAGAAAGTGTAGGAGATGTGAAAAAATACTCGAAAATATTGATGAAGTTGTATGTTAACTGCGAATCGATATATTCTGTTATGATTTTGGTTTTCCAAATATCAAGCAAGGTATCCAAGATCGTAACTCTAATGTCCCCGAATATGCCAAACACCATTACGATTTACTTTTCAGGATAGCAATTGATCATGATAGATTATTCACACTGATTTCAGAGATCAGGAACATAAGTTTTATAACCAAAACGTTGCTCTGTTTAAGTCTATCTTCCAACTCTTCTTTGTGGTCCTATAGAATTCAAATTTAAGTTTGAGAATAGAAGAAGAAGATCAAGTGAGTTTTCAGTAGCTTCAAAAATTAAATAAATTCTAGTCGTTAGACTGATTCTCTTGAAAATTTAGGGATCTCATATCTCATGCTGATGTTGTATATTATATTTGTTTCAAATCTCTTTAAAATATGTTTTTCCATTATTGAGCTGTCGCCCTTATACGAACGACAACTCTCAGAAGTTGAGAAACTTATGCGAGCTTACGGACTAACGAGGTCTTACCTTCTAACGTGTGATTCCTAACACGGTTGCAAAATCATCCCAGCTTCAACCAGATGAATTTTCTGGAGAAAAATATCTGGTCGAGGCGGGAATCGAACCCACGGCCTTCCGATCGTGAGTTGGCCGCACTACCTCCGCGGCCAATTCCACATATGATCATATCCTTTTTCTTTTTGTATTATGCTTCTAAATATTGGATTATGGTTTCCAGATATGTCTCGATGCTGTGTTCATCATCTTTTATAGTCGAATATATATTCACCAAACACCGAACCTTCGAATTTTTCAGAAAAATATGAAGACAGTGTTGATTCTGCTCCCTGTCTGCTGCTCCCTGTTAGTTACATCCCAACTACACACATTTTGTTTATGTTCATCTATGTCTTAATGTGCTCAGGGTGCACGGAAATGTAAATTGCTTTTTCAATACATACAATTTTCATACATCGTCCATGAATAGAATGAAAGTTTCAGTAATTATTGCGTTCGATTTGTTATGGCATCTTCAACAAGTGGATCAAAATCGTGAGTGGAAAATATTTCTTCGTGAAAGACTTCATCTGTCTCTTTTGAAAGAGACGAAACTCGAAATTCCCCTTGAATTGGGTTGATTATTATTATTTACCTCTCCCTCTCTCTGAGTGTTCATGACCGTTGCTTCCACTGGGCGCATTTGACAAATTATTAATTATCTTATATATTTACCTGGTTGTTCCAAGGACCTTAACCTCCTCTCCAGTCTAACCAAATAATTGTTGGTGCTGTTTTCCTCCAAGCTATCAGAAAACTCTTTCAGATTCATCTGGCTACGTGCCAGCGCTTCACAGGCGCTAATTTCACAAATTTGGGCAGCTGCTTCTGCACAAAATAATAGAAAAATTAAATGTAGGACATGCTCCATTTTTACTTGAACCGTGTGACACACTGACACTGTAAGAGATGATCGCCCGTATCTGTATATTTGTTCATTGAATAATTTGACTATTTATTAGCGTGAAATGCGTTTCCTGGTGCGAACGCGTAACGTATAGCCTTCGCAGTGACCTGCGAAAACGATTTCATTACTTTTAAATTGAGAAGGGAATATTTTCAGACGATATTAGTTTTTCGGGAAAAAATATTTTTGCCTTTTCAATTATCCGCCATTAAATAGAAAATGTGGAAAACTCCCGAAGAAGAGAGAAAAAATAGAATAGTTTCAATAAAAAGATATGTAAATCATACACAGAAGTCAGTCAGATAAAAATGAAATTAAAAACTCTTTCCAATCAACTACTTCCATGTTTACATTGAATTACATGAAACTCACTTTTCTTCAATCATTATAAAATTGAAACAGATATCATCAATAGGAATAATCCACAATGTGATATACGAAAGAGTATTGATATAAAATGTCATTTGCAAGTCATTTCCGGAAAAAGAGTCCGTTTGAAACAACTACTCTCATATGAATATTGAATAACACGAAAGAAAAAAGTACTTTCGTCTGAAAAGTTTTTTCATTCAATTGAATATTCATATAGAAGTAGTTGTTTCGAAGTAGTTTTGCGAAGAGGATTTTTTTCTAGTTTATATCTGGGAGTAACTTTTTTGCATGAACTACACATCTTTGTGAATATTATTATGAACTTAATTGCTTTCTTCCTTCATCTGAAAGTTTCCCACTATTATTCGTATAAAGATGAAGAAAACAGATGAATCCATTCACAGGACAATATATAATATAATAATGCAGTATAAATATAGGCTAAATATACAGGGCTATTCAAATTCGTTTCTGTACATGGGGATCTCGTAAATGATAAGATATAGTGTCAGTTAAATTGTGGCAAAGTTGCGTATTTTAGAGACCTGTTCGATGATGTGAAATAATCAAATATAGCTCTTTTGGTTCTGGAGATATACAGGAAAAACCAAAAAATCCCAAATTATTTTTTTGCCTACATCTTCTTTATTCGCAGACCTATTGAATATCTGTTCACATTTTGCTATTGGCACTTGATGTGAGCTATCCGAATATGTTCATAAATCTTTTGGCCACCCCCATCTTTGAATTTTTAAATACGGACCCGTATTTTTTGTTGTAGTTTTTGGATCGTAGACGTTCACTTCATACTGAGAAATAAAATAAAATTTTATATTTCGGGATGTTTGGGTAATATTCGATTATAATTTGGTAAATGATTCCTTTTAATTACGGCCCTGGAAATTGGTTGACTGATCATCTGAAACATATCTACAACAAAAATATATTATATGTGTTTTTATTAACAGATAAATAAATATAGCAATAATAACATCCAAAACGAATACTATAATTGTAAGGAAATAGAAATGAAGTAATTTATATACACAAAAAATAAATGACGCAATAAATGTTCGAATTGGAGTACTTCCATTTCGAGACAAATAATGGGCCAATAAGATGGCCTGCAAGATCACCAGATCTTGCAGGATATTGAAAAATAGGATTTACGCTAGCAGAGAGATAGAAAATGTGAAATACTCGAGATTGAGGATTTTGAATGATTTCGCAACAACGCAGCAAATGAGTGTTTTAAGGGCCATAAATAATATGATGAATCGAGTTCAAAAATGTCTCGAAATGGATGGACTCCAATTCGAACATTTATTGCGCCATTAACTTTTTTGTTTATATAGATTACTTCATTTCAATTTTCATTACAATTATAGTACTCGTTTCGGATGTTTTTATTGCTATCATTTATTTTTCTGCTTATTATATGTATATATGTGTGTTATATATGTGTTTTATATAATATATTATTTATGTAGATATGTTTTAGATAATCATAAAAGGTTTTCTTATTCGAAGTTCATTGTAGAAAACGCTCAGAGCAATGGAAATATGAAAAAATATGAATAGATACCTAATAATGAAAAAAAAAAACTCTCGAAAAACTCTACGGTACATAGGGAGACGTGAAAGTTGCTATTGTGTTTTTATTTAACTCAGCCAATCAATTTCTAGGGCCGTAATCTGAAAGGGAATAGATCACACAATTATAATCAAATATTACCGAAATATAAAATTGAATTTAATTTCTCAGAATGAAGTGAAAGTCGACGATACAAAAACTACAACAAAAAATACAGGTCCGTATTTGAAAATTCAAAGATGGTGACAGATTTTCAATATGTCTGCGAATAAAGGCGAATAGGCAAAAAAATAATTTGGGATTTTTTGTTTTTTCCTGTATATCTCCAGAACCGAAAGAGCTATATTCGATTTCTTCACATCATTGAATAGGTCTCTGAAATACGCAACTTTGCCACAATTTAACCGACACTTTATCTCTTATCTTTTACGAGATCCCCATGTATAGACACGAATTTGAATAGCCCTGTATAACAAAAGTTTGACATATTAAGGATTTGACAAATTAAGAAATAAATTCACATATATGATCGAATTAAGAAAAAAAGACATATTAATTAATTATTATTTGTAAATAACATGAATTGAAGACAGTAAACTAGATGATGGTTTGTTTAATTTTGGATAATATGGTCTTCAGTGGAACGAAATTAATATCGCATTGACTGCAGTGGGTATTATAATTGTCACAGATCAAATTTATAGGAGACACTTTTCCAAGGTTGGATCTAGTAAAAGGGGTATAAAAAGTGATCTGTCTACGTGTAGAAAGAAGCTTGAGGTACGTTGAAGTTAATTTCTGTTCTAGTAACGAGGGTGCATCAATGGAACAATGCAAAATTTTGTATAACATAACAATACTTGATAACATTCTACGTTGCTCCAGACCAGGAAGATCGAATCTTTGAAGTAGTGTGGAGTGGTCAGTTTCTATAGCAGGGTACACGCCATCAGTTCTAAATGCAAGAAACTTCAAAAAAACGCATTTGCATATATTTCAAGGTTTCCTTATGTACATTATAGAGAGGATACCAAATCAAAGTAGCATACTCTAACTTGGAGCGAACGATAGATGTATAATGTATCCTTAAGGCGGTAATGAATGAATGAATGATTCACAATTGCGTAAAATAAAGCCAATCATTTTTCTAACCGATGCCGCGACAGTATTGGTGTGGCCAACAAATGTCACCTGCTGTCGAACGTCACCCCTAGAGTATTTTATCCTCGAGAGTATAAAAATACTCAATAATATTGGCATTACGTGTAAAGGAGCAAACTTTGCACTTTTTAACCATATAAAGATGGAGAAGTAAAAGCCAAAAAGCATTTTATCCAAATGATAATTCAACTACTTACTATATCGTGAAACAATTTTGAGAAAGCTGTTCAAGTTTATTCAATGTGATTTTTCGTTAGTAAATTGAAATTATACTATCATTGTACAAGTAAAGGTACATTTCCATGTAGTAACAAAAATATATGTGATCCAACCAGGTGTAGATTGTTGACATAAGCCATAAACTATTTTCAAATGATCTACTCATAAATTCATCATACCACTGTTCGGGTGAGATATTTCATACATTCTATTGAACGGAAAAAAACTCACTTTTGAATTTGTCTGAATTATCATTGCTTTTAGAAACTTCAAAATGTATTTGAAAACGTTCGTTTTAAATGTCAACTGTGACTTCTCAATATTGACTCTGACATTTTTTTATACTTTCAGCTAGACGAATCACCAAAAAATGTATAATAATTCACCACGTATGGGCATCCCACTCAAATCTCAAACGCCACCTCTTTTGGGACCAACTACGTACATAATATGCGATGGACGACAAACTCTGAGTATGTATAATTAATGGAATTTCAAGATACAGAGCACTGATGGTGAATTTTTGCAGAAAATATTATGCCATTCCTCAGCACAGAAAAAAGAGCTCCTTCTTTTTTCCGGAAATCGTTTTGTGATAATTTCTACAGCCTACCAGATGTTTCTAATAAATTGGTGAGTTGTGAATTAATAATAATTTATTATGTGCGCTATCTGAACAGAAAGCTATTGAAGGCGATGACAACTTCCATTACGAGGACGCCAGTGGAATCCACAGAAAATTCAGTTCACGATTACTGAGGTAAACTAGGCTCCAAGGCGGTCTGCTGTTAACCACGATGCGATACTGTCTGTGAAACACAAGCCTGGCGACCTCATAAACGGCATCTTCATGAAGGGACATGTCATAGCTTTCATTTTTTCAGACCTCTCCTTTAGAAATGCATTTGTGGTTCAGCCTAGCACTACTGATGAGACCTATAGAAGGTCCAAACAGAGTTGTATGGTGATGGATTACAATGCTTCGTTTTTGGGCTCTGGTTTCAAAATATCTATCATATGTTTATTTTTTGCCATTTGAAAAAATTATTATCAGTAATTTTTTTTGAGCACAGGAACAATTCGTTTATTATCAGAAGAATCATAAAATACAAATCAATTAACAGAATTTAGCTCATTAAAAGAGAAAAAGAAAAAAAACACCTCAAAAGTGCAGCTTTGTTCTCTCCTGTTCATGAACGAGGACATATGCTTTTTTATTCACAAGCGATTTTGGTGAACTCGGGAACACGTGTGAATCGTTGTATTCATTCCACGTACCACTATAAGGGTGTCTGCAATATGCTATGTAATGCTCGTTGAAAGTAGTCCCACTGTGATTCGAAAGTGCATATATATCATAACGACAATGAGCCACATTGTCTGCTGCATAATTACTCATATCTAATCCTTCTGAAGAAAAGTCAATGGTAACATTCAATTTGCCTCTGAATCTTTCCGTTGGAGAGAATCTTCCTAAATGGATTACTAAAATACGGGAAACTTATGGATTGATTGGGACTTTGTGAATTTTCTTCTTTCCTTGCACCTCGAACAGGTTGGTTTTTTATCTCCATCCAGGGTTTCCTCTTTTGTGAAGAAATCTAAGCATTGTGACAAACTCAATTGGCCAGTTCTTTGTGGTATAGGGAGAGACAAATCCCAGAAAGGATCGAAAGTTACTGATGAGTATCCACAGTGTGTGCACTTCATACTAAATTATAATTGGCCAACGAAATTGTCTACAATCTTGTTCATGTTCAAGTATCTCAGCCAGGACTGTTGCGCTTTTCCGCTGTCGCTCAATTTTTCGTAAATCTCCGTTAAGATCGGTTTAGGTTTCTCAGGTAATCATTGTATTTTACAGTTTCATCACAAGCAAACTTAGAGTATTACCAAACCGAATAGATGTGGACATCTAATATTAGGAGATATCCCTTCTTTCTAGTTTCATTGAAAAAAAATCATGTAAATATTAAGAAGTCATGTACATTTTATTTTGAGTCAGTTGACAAATAATCCAGAGCTGTACTGTAAAGTGATGAATTTGCTTAATTGTCACAAAGCTTGATGGGTACTGTCCAAAGTTCAGTATGTATACGTCAATACGAAAGTAAAGTATCAAAGCAATTCGATAATTTATCGTTCGAAAAATATACCATGCACCTAAAGATTCTGTAAAATATAGAAATAAAGTTTATTGAAATATTACTGAAGACTTTATCAATCAAAATATTTAGCAAGGACATTTTTATGGTCTACTGGTAGATGAAGCCTATATTTTAGCTACATTGTAAAATATCGAGCCCTCAATAAGAGCAAAGGTGTAATTATGTACTAAATCCTATTAAAAGATTTTGGAGGCCTAATAATGACTTTACATCATTTTTTTCCATCAACGGCATATTTGATCTTCTAGATTATCTCTTTTTCTATCACCATTCAGAAAATTACTGCGTTTCAATATATTTTCTTTATTACTAAGGTCGGTCGGTAGCCGGTCGGTTCGACGTGGGTGCTTTGTTCACTCACCCAAATGGACCGCCGTGTTGGTCGGTGGTCCAAGCCCCAGGCTGAACGATCGATTTTCCCTTACTATCGTCCAACCCGTGTTAGAAATCACACGTTGAAAGGTAAGACTTCGTTAGTCCTTAGCTCGCACAGGTCTCGACCTCTGAGGGTTGTCGTTCGTAGGGGTGTGACAGCTGGTTAACGGAAAAACAAATTTCAAACAGATTTTTTTGAATTGAAATTTAATTGATTTGGTAATTCCAATGAACTTATACCAATAACTGTGTTATCACTTTGCATTCTTTATTTTTCCAGTAGGGATTTTTTATGACTTTATAATTAATTCAAGACGTCGCCTTCTATGTTGTGTGATTGAATATAGTCTGTACAAATTATTCCCCACACTACATGATCAAAAAATTAATTTCGTTGAATCGTTTTTAATTCTACAATCAATTTTCAGTTGGGCACTTCACCGAGAAACACTGCTGAAAGATTCGTCAGTACGATTAACGATAATCCCGGACCTGGAGAATATGACCCGAAGCGACCGAAGTGTTCCAGTGATATTTCCAGACCGATTGGTAGAGGAAGATTGTATGTGTGTAGGATGCCTTATACCCTGAAAGGTACAGGACCATCCGTACCTACCAAAATTAACGCTAACGGATATTTCGTGAACGAAAGTGGTGACACAATTCCTTTACCGCCTGACTGTCATGATACTAGTCTTGGACCAGCTTTTTATAACGTTGAGGTAAGAAGTTGAAAATTTGAATACTAATTCTTCAATTCTCTTGCATAATCTTCTGAGTTTATCTGCAGATTTTTATGACTAACATAACTGCGGTAGGCGGGCACGACAGGAGTAAAGATAATCGCATTGCCGACTCTTTAGCCAAGAAAACGGCTGGAATAAGAATTTTAGGACCCAGTGACACCTATGGCCTGATGACTTCGACAATTGCGGAACTAGCCAAACGTCACACCCATGCTCAATCCCAAAAGAGGTGGGATGGAATCAAAGGATGCCATCTTGACAAAATCAATCTTGGCGACACTGGGAAGCTGGCGTCGGAGAAATATCTGGCGATGACCAGGAAAAATCTACGCTCAACAGTAGGATTTCTGACTGGCCACTGTAACTAAGGAAACACCTCCATAATATGGGGCTAGTGGACACACCTCTATGCTCGATGTGTGAACAGGAATGTCATATGCGAGTGTCCGGAGTTATTGTCAATACGAGAGTGTGTGTTCGGCGAGTCTTGGCTTACACCTGCCGATATAAAGGAGATATCTCCCAGTGACCTGTCCACCTTCCTGGAAAGGACACGATGGACGATGACCTTGGAGGACAACTCCTCGGGAGAATATACAATGGGTCACATGTGGCCTAAGTGCTATGAGCCAACACTTATCCTCCCTACTCTACAGATACAGAACTTGGTAGGCGCATTCAAGGTGAAAAGGCAACGGACGCAGTGCCCTAGTTGTTCTCTTAGCGTATACTTTTGAGTAGTATTGTGCTGTTTCGCTGCTTTTGACAAGATTTACCGCAGTTATTGACGAAACGTCTACATACCACAGACAATAAACGTGAGAAATAGCTTTGACACATTTATCATCTGCCATGAAGGCTGTTCTACTTTGTTTAATATTAGGTAGGATATGATTCACATGTCGATTCATGAATAAAAATTCATTTTAATACTACCTTTGCTATTCAGACTTGTCTACTGACTTGGCGGGACTTTGGACTTTCAGTATAGGTTATTCAAAAATGATGATAACTAAACTTTTCAAAATAGTTATTTGAATTTAAAATATCATTACTCATTATGATTTCTCTATGACATTCTAGAAAAACATTTGGCTGCTTGAATCTAATGCACATTCTACCTATCGAGTAGAAATGATCACGAAATGAACTAGAAATAGTCTAGTCCAATTTCTGAGATGAGTCTAGTTCGTACCCATTTGGTTGGCGAAAAGTGCTTCGAAAAAAGTGTTGCAGTTCTGGTGGAAGTTGTAATCATTTTAAATTCAGTATATGTCAAGGGTTCCAGTTTAACTTTCCAGTTGAACAGGTTAAACCTTCGAAAACATTCGCTGTCTGTAGAACGGTGGATACGATAAAAATTGAGGGAAACCGAGAAAAATGTTATGAAATGAATTTCTCGTTTAATTTTCATAAATCGTTCTAGTATTAAACTGAAACTGAAGTTCGAAAAAATTTTGCATTTACTGCATTTCAAAAATAAATAATCATCTCTGGAAATTTCCATTTACGTACATTAGAAGGCTTGTTCTAGCAATTATCAGCCATTTAGACCACTTGTTATCATTATTTTCAAAGCTTACGATTTCGAAAGGTTTTGAAAATTACTAAGAAACTGTAAAACATTTTCAGCAATGTCCAAATCAAAGTTGAAAATTCAATATAGCCTTGTTCGAAAGTGATTTTTTCAGTATTGGTAAACATTTTCTCACCGTACTGTGATTCTAAACCGATGATTATTTGATGCATAAAAACAATTCATAAGGACCAGGTTATGAAAAATATCAAAGAAAATTTGAATCTCTCAGAAAATATAAAATGTTTATTCTCTAACTCAATACAAATCTTAAACGTCAATGTGACAGTTTCTTGATTAACTATGTCAAAGCTAAAATTGTACAGTGTCCTTTTCACTCTAACATAATAGTAAATTCTTCTAGAAAAAATGAAGTCGAATTAAAGCCGAAGCATTGAAAAATTTATAACTCGACAACTATAAAAAATGGCATAATATACATGAGGGTGATTCTTTCACTGCTCAACTAAGAAAAGTGTATATGTCGCAAAACGGGGTCTAAGACCTAATGACTTACTATTATTGAAATATCAGAACGTTATCAACTTTGGTATTAATTTATTATCAAAGATTCCCTTAGCAATTTATACAATTTTATCACAAAATATTTCTTAGAAACATATTTTTGTACAGTAATACGGCTCTCTTGCTTGGTAGTAATTTTAGTGTATACTAGCGACCGCCCCGGCTAAGCACGGGTGCGATGTTAATACTGAATACAGGGTGTTCCTTAAACACATGCTAATATTTAAGGAGGTAATTCTTAGACCCATTTTAAGGAAAAAACGTCCTATGGACGTATGTCCTAAACGCCTTAACTTTTGAGATACAGGGTGGCAAAGTTTTCAAAAATAATCAGTTTTTTAATAATAACTGAGATAATTTTGTAGACATCTTTGGCATATTTGGTACATATGTTCCATGCCTCAAGGCGCATTTTCTGATGCACAATTTTCTTAATTTTCTCTGCCAGTGGCGTACGTACGAGTTTTGAAATGTATATTTTTGCCAAAAAAAAATACTACGCCACTGCTTTATCTTGAATTAAAAATTTGCTGGGTTTTCTTTGTCCGCCGCATGGTTTTTGCTCAAAAAATTAAAAATCGCTATACTTAAGGATAAATTCCTTAAAAATCTGATGCGGTATCGTGCATCGACTGAAAGCAAACTAAGAGATCAGATTTGTTGCAAAATAATTGAGGATCTAAAAGGTATTTGTTTGTTGTCAGATGCACTGTTCTCAATTAAAATTACGTCATAACGCAGCACCCCTTAATAATTTTTGAAAACATAAATTTAGTTATCCTGGAATAAATGACGTGTAGCAGAATTTATTTACTGCACCTCTTGGAAATATGGAGTTTGTCGATATGTGATTTCTTTTAAAGATTAAAAGCAGAAAAAACAGCGTACCCACCATAGCAATAAAAAACGAATTCTCTGTATGTACAAACGTCAGTAGTTAATATTGATGTTGGTTTAAAGTAACCATTTTGATTGATTTTGAAGTGTTATTGAAATTATTTTGGTAGTCCGCTGTTTTTCTGAATATCAGTAAATATGGTAAATTATACGAATGCGGAAATGGCGCAAATGCATTACGTATATGGCCTTGCCAATGGTAATGCAACAGAAGCCAGGCGCATTTATCAGGAAAGATATCCTAATCGTGCCTTACCAGATAGCGGAACCTTTTCAAATATTCATCGTCGACTTGGGGAAACTGGTAGTTTCAAGAAAGGGACTCCGGAAGGTAGACCTCGTGTAGTAAGAACTCCTGAAATTGAGGAAGCGGTGCTGCAAGAAATTGAGGAACATCCTGAGACGAGTACGAGGAAGATCGCTAGAACTCTGGATATTTGTCATCAAATTGTTTGGCGTATTTTGGTTGATTTTTTGTTATACCCATACCATATTTCAAGAGTGCAGGCATTACTCCCCAGAGATTTTCCACAGCGTGTGAAGTTCAGTCAGTGGTATCTACAAAGTATTGCACTAAATCCGCAGTTTGAGACACACATTTTGTTCACAGACGAAGCAAATTTTTCTCGGAATGCCATTCAAAATTTCCATAACAATTATGTGTGGGCTGAAGAAAATCCCCATGCAATAACCGAAACCCATTTCCAACACCAATTTTCGGTTAATGTATGGGCAGGAATTATAGGTGATCATCTAATGGGCCCATTTTTTCTACCAGGACGCCTTGATGGTCGTTCTTATTTACACTTTCTCGAAGAAGACTTACCTGGGTTATTGGAAGATGTGCCACTTGCGTTAAGGAATCGAATATGGTACATGCACGATGGCGCCCCTGCTCATTTCAGTGCAATTGTACGAAACCATTTAAATACAGTTCATCCTAATCGTTGGATAGGTCGCGGAGGACCTCAGCAATGGCCAGCAAGATCCCCCGATCTCAACAGTTTAGATTTTTTTTCATGGGGTCACCTTAAAACTCTCACTTTACTCCCGTTAATACTTTAGAAGATTTAAGAGAGCGAATAGTTGCCTCGTGTGAAACTATACGAAATACGCCGGGAATATTTGAACGGGTGCGTAATTCCATGCGTTGAAGGGCGGAAGCATGCATACTAAGTGCAGGTGGCCACTTCCAACAATTTTTATCATCAGTTTTGGTATTATTACTAATCAACAAATTTGTGCTATTCGTTTAGACTTACTGGCACAAAATAAAATGAAACTCGTTTTTGTGAAAAATTTATTTTTTTGCAGATTATGTTTTCAAATATTATTAGGGAATTGGTAATGCGTTATAAAGCAATTTTCAGATTCTCATTCATTTTAGAATTGATCTAATTTCTTAATTTGCTTTCTGTCGATTTTTATTTTTTTGAGTGAAAATCATGCGTCGGACAAAGAAATACCAGGAGATCAAATTTTCTCAAAAATAAATGAGGATTTTAAAAATGATTTCATTTTGAAAAGAAAGCATTGGCGTAGTACTTTTTCCCCAAAAATATTCAATTCGAAACCCGTAGGGATGCCACTGTTTGAAAAAATACAAATTTGTGTACATCAGAAAATGCGTCTTGAGGCATGGAACATATGTACCAAATATGCCAAAGATGTCTACAAAATTATCTCAGTTATTATTAAAAAACTGATTATTTTTGAAAACTTTGCCACCCTGTATCTCAAAAGTTAAGGCGTTTAGGACATACGTCCATTGGAAGTTTTTTTCTTAAAATGAGTCTAAGAATTACCTCCTTGAATATTAGCATGTGTTTAAGGAACAACCTATATACAAATAAACGTGTGCGATCGCTGCTAATCATAAAAAGTGGCTTTTGATGCGCGATTTATAGATACGCGCCGCCGGATCCCCGGTCGGTACCGCCGCAACCGCTATGACCCTGTATTTTCAATCTGTAATATCTTCGAAAATATTCATTCAAATTACATGCTGTAAAGGACCATATTTATCTATATTAAATGTACAATGTATTTGAGGTACTCAATTGGATAAGCTTAAAATCGCTTGGTGGATAAAAAATGGTTATTGTGCGTTTTCTCTACGAGATAGACATACACCATCCAATATTTTTTGGTAGACCTTTTCAAGGTGTACAATACTGTAGTACAGCTAGTGTTTGCAGTAGGCCTTTTCATCATAAGACGAGCGCAAGCGTAACCGTCATATTGAAATGGCGGCAATTCAAAACATTCGTGCTGTTTTAATCAACAATGGCTGGGCAAGGAATATTATCTCTACAAACAAATGAATTATTGGAAAAAGCCATTGATGTTGCTTCAGTTGTTTATAATTCAGTTGAGACTCATAATTGTGAACAATTAAAAAGGTGGTTAAAACGTCATGGGCGTCCGTAAAAAGGAAAAAAAGTAAGCTGATTGAGAGGTTAGGTATCAGCATTTATTTACTATCTAAAAACATATAGAAAAATAGTATTTACAGTTTTATTCTTATTAATAATGTCAATTTATTTGATGTAATTGAAAATATATTTTAGTTGACAACAGTATTACTCATGGAACTAATAAATAAATTAATCCATTAATATTTTGAGGCTGTACATATGACATTATTAATTAGACAAATATGTAAATACTGAATTGAATATGTTTAGTAATTTTTATTAAAGGGAAATATTCAATATAATATAATATAATATAATATAATATAATATAATATAATATAATATAATATAATATATATGAAATTTACAGTCATAAATTCAATAGGGAATAATGTACGTATGTTGAAATTCCTGATAGCTCAAAAGATCAGGGTTTTATTCAGTTGGGCCACTTTCTTCAACAAAAAGTAGTGAGCAAATATCTTTGGTAACATCATCAATAGGTTTAAAGCCTCGGTCACTCCTGCCACATTTTTTCACCTTTAATTCACATTTTGCACATGCTTCAATATGTAATTTGCTTGATGATTTGATTGTTTTTTGCGATATTCAAAAGGCAAGGCTTTGGCAAATTTATAAAATAGTATGTGTTGGTTTTGAATGATTTGTATCGTGTATAACTTTTACATACTCCATAACAACATCGTTTTGTTGTTCCTTTTCGTACAGATAACATAATTATAATAGAGTATTTTGACTTACTACTTTATTTTTTTTCACTTTTCTACAATTAATAAACTTCAATTTATATTTTAATTTTCAAAACATGAGTTGCGGGCTCTTTAACATGGTTGTTTACAAAAAAAAGTACGAAAAAGATGGCTGATACTGACGCATGCCCACAAAAAAATTGTGATGAAAAGGCCTATGCAAGCACAAAAATGTGCTTATTTACGACATCGCATTAGAATCCTCTGAAATCATCAGTGTTTCTCTACTATATCATGCATGTTATAAACAGATTAACCTTCCTCCTGAATCACTCTATCTATTGAAAAAACTGGCATCAAAATCCGTTACGTAGTTTTAAACATCTACGTATACATAGGGACAGACAGCGGGAAGCGACTATTTTATACTATTTAGTGATACAGCATGATAGGTCTCAAAGTCTGCTATATAATAAAATCTTATAACTCTGATTCAATCACCTTTGTCATATCTCGGCATTACAATGCAGGTATGTGCATGTCTAGACCATTGCCTTATTTGCAGGAACCTGCTGATGATCCATACAGGGGTAACAAGTGGTCCAAGAGATCGGGAAAGCGATTCATTTACGCTGCAGATGACTCTCCTGGCCCGGGCAGTTACAATGTGAAGATTCCTGCGTGCACACGAGACGTCAAAAATGACGAATTCCGAGAGATGGCGAGACTGTTGACTTTCGTGCCGAGATTCCTGGATGCCCAGGAAATGAAATTGAAAAGGGAGGTGAGTGTGTATAATACTGTATTTTTTTAAAAACAACCTACTGGATTGAAAATATATTACAGAGGAAGTGGTTTGTTTCTTTGTGTGCGGTTCGAAAAAACGAAATACGTATTTTTGTCAAATAACTTGAGTAATTAAAAAATAATAAAGGCAATGCAAGAAAACATTTTGAGGAATTTTCTCAATATTTCAGGAACAAGAAATGAATTTATTCAATTCTAAAATTGTGGTCGAACATCACCTAATTGGTTTTCTGAACAAAACAAGGATATTGACTTTCTCAAATGATTTTTACTAATTTGAAACTATTTTTGTATTCAGGTCTAGTCGATTGGAGATTTCGAAATATTGTGTTTCTCCAAAAAGTTTAAATATATTCAGAATACTTATAGAATCGTTTTGTCTCTCTACATTTCATAGTTTGTTTCAGAATTTTATACTATTTACAATAATTCAAATTTATATTTGCAAAAAAAGTAATTATCTTACTCTACTTCATGAGAAATACAAAATGCTTTCAAATTCAGGAAAGACGTGAAATAACTCATTATCCAGACCTCCAGAATTTGACAAGATATCAGGCAATCTAAATTTAATAAAAATGAAAACAAATATATATATTATAAAGGTATCACGTTTTACAATGAGCTATCGAATGCTTGAAAAAATATTAAAATAAACACAGCCAGCTATCGAAAGCGCTCGCATATAATAAATAGAAGTTAATATTATATATATATATATATATATATATATATATATATATATATATATATATATATATATATATAGAATGATGCAACTAATTTTCCTTCATTTTCAGTATTTTAATATTAAATTTTACAAAAACGATTTGAAGCTTTATATCTTCTATTAATTATCTGCGAGCACTTTCGACAGCTGGTCATACTGTCATCTTCTAGGCACTCCTCAAACTGAACTTGTCATCCTGTCGTCTGCCTGTTTATACGGTCAGAACGTCTCAACTCAGGTATTTCAGGTACTTTAGGTAAATTTACCTGTATTTGTACTGCAACAGGTACTCTTCTTTGTGTTATAGATCTTCTCTACGAATATGTATGGTTTTGTTTAATATATTGAATCTGAGGTCTTGTTGTGTTTTGATTTGTACTTGTTCCTCAATAAGTGATTCATGACTGTTAATTTTATAGATGTTCAAGTTTTCCCAAATGTCCATGCGGTTTCCCTTGTTGACTTGTTTTATGAGTTTCATGTTCTCTGGTGGGGGAAATTATGTTTGTTTTGTATGGCGTGTGTTGCGAGGTTTGATTTATATACTGTTGGATTTAAGTATGCCTTTGTGCTCATTGTACCTTTGGATAAGTTTTTTCCTGGTTTGGCCGATATAGAATTTGTTGCAGTCCGAGCATTGTATACTGTATATCCCGTTTTGGTCTTTATCTTCTTCTTTTTCAAAGTTGTTTATTTTTTGTGTTATCTTCGTGTTTGGTTTGTATGTGATGTTGATGTTCAGTGGTTTGAAGACGTTTGTTAGTTTTTTGGTTTGGTGTCCTACGTACGTAAATGCTGTCCATCGTTGTGTTGTTGTGTTGTTTTGTCTGTTGGATTGGCTTGATCCTTGTTGTGTATTTTTTGTTTGATTCTGTTTTCTAGTTTATCTATTGTCTTTTGGGTGTATCCGTTTTCGTTCGCTATTTGGTATATGACTTTCCATTCTTTGTTTCGGGCTTCATTGCTGGTATCCTTAACATTCTATATATGAATGCGTTATAGGCAGGATGGTTTGAACTTGCGGGTATGGTGGAGCTTGTTTGTGTAGGTTTCATGTATATTGCCATTTGAAATTGTGTTTTGTTGTGGTTATATCCTATGGTTATATCCAGGAAGTTAAGTTTTGAGTTGTGTTCTTCCTCAATGCTGAAATATACCTGCAAACCATAGATGAGAAAATCTTGACAATAATAACACTCTGGCAGCTATACAGAGATATAAATATTAACGAGTGTGTATAATATAAATCAAAAGGGAAAATTTGAGTGTTTTGTCCACGAATTTCCTCTTTTTGATTTATATTACACACACTCGTTAATATTTATATCTCTGTATTTATATCCTGGACCCGGAAGTCACACAGGTGACGTAGGCAGCTATAGCTGCCTACGTGGTGATGTTAGATGGGAATTCTAGGTCTTCTAATTGAAACCACAAATGTGCGGTTAGCTCCTGTTGGTGACACCGTGCATATGTGATGTTTTTCATTTTTGGTAACCAGTTGTTGTCCATCTTTGCAATTGGCTGCACCGCGCTGATGAGGCCAATAGCCAGAAACACGTGTCCGCGGTTTGCCCTTATTTTTTGAGTGTTCTGTCCACGAATTTCCTCTTTCTGATGTATATTATACACACTCGTTAATATTTATATCTCTGTATTTATATCCTGGACCCGGAAGTCACGCAGGTAGCTATAGCTGCCTACGTGGTGATGTTACATGATGCCTGGGAATTCTAGGTCTTCTAATTGAAACCACAAATGTGCGGTTAGCTCTTGTTGGTGACACCGTGCATATGTGAAGTTTTTAATTTTTGGTAACTTATCTTTTGGGTGTATCCGTTCTCGTTCGCTATTTGGTATATGATTTTCCGTTTCTTGTTCCGGGCTTCATTGCTAAGTGATATCCTCAACATTCTGTATATGAATGCATTATAGGCAGCCATTTTGTGTGATGGTGGATGGTTTGAATTTTTAGGTATGGTGGAGCTTGTTTGTGTAGGTTTCTTGTATATTGCCATTTAAAATTGTGTTTTGTTGTGGTTCATTTGGATGGTTATGTGTATTGTCAACTGTGTCCAGGACAGATTTCACCAAGATATCAGTGCTGTCTGATATTCGACTAATTCAATCGATGCTCCACCGTACATAAGTAACTTCATGCGGTGAAAAATCATTCCTTGTGGCTCACATGTATTCAACTCTACCAATTGAAACTGATTACTTTATTTCATGAGTGATCTTTCAAGCCAGCTGGCAAGAGTTAGCCTTTTCGAAATGCAGAAAACCTGATCTGGTTCCAGCGAGATGGACCCTGAATTTCTTTGTGAAGAATCATTCACCCCAAAGTTGACAGACCATGATAAATTTTTTCAGACTAGGTAGGTAAGCAAATACAAATGTGTAGCTTGCGAAGTAGATCTCATGCTACGCATTTCAGTGAGACCCCCTCCCATGGATACTTAAGATTCAGCCAGTTAGGGTTTCTCCACCTCTGGTGGTTTGAGTGAATCATTGTTTAATCATGACCGTTTGCTGGCCTGTTCAGAGAAAATGTTTCAGTTTTTCTGATGTAGATTTTTCTTCTACTGCTCATGAATTTGATGCAACGGAGATTTATCAGATATCCTGCTCTTCGAAAGGTGATCCAGAGTTCCAGAGTTGGGGAACTGAGAATCTCTTGTTTTTGATCCGATGTTATAGGTAGAGCAATTGGGATTATTTAGTCGTCGTTTGTTTTCTGTGTAGACTTAGGAATGAGTTTTTTGGTTACTAATAGGGTTCATCAAGTGTCTTACGAGGAGCAAAGAAAAGAAGGTTTATCAAGGCACTGACCCACATTACCGTGACAGGGCTTTCAACAATCAGATGGCGCTCAAGGTTTAACACTGATTGTACTCAGAGTCATACTCACACAGTGGGATATGAAAAAATATCTACTATTGTCGTGGCTGCTACTACGATGGACACGGATGGAATTATATCCGACAGAAATCTGTGGAATTTTAATTTCCAATTCAGTTCAGCGTTGTTTGAAATTATTTACTGCAAAATCATCATGAGCGGGTGAAAAACTATTCAGTTTTGTACTAGCCAAACTACAAGGAATTTTGTTGAGACACATTCACTATTTTTTATAATTAGTTCAAACACGGACGGCACGAACGTAATAAGCTTTTCGTAGGTGAGCAGACACCCCAACTACTCCCATTAGCAACTAAATTCTTCGATTATTCGAAAAGCTATTTATAATATGATAACTTCAATCTTCTTGAGACTACATATAACAATGGTTTGTAACAAATATAAAATAATTTAGAGCTTCATCTATGATATTATGGTTGGATCATGCCTGAAAACAATAAAAGAAACCTCTAATAGGAAGAAATTTCCTCCTCTTTGAAGACGTTGTTGAATTTTCTCACAAGAAATTAATGGCAATTCCAACTCCGACACCTTTTGATTTCCTTTGGCAATTATCACTTCGTCGACCGAACTACCGGAATATATACCATAAATCTCTCAAATTCTTCTATAGTTACAAGTGAACGAAAATATAATCCTGTATCACGCGCGACACGGTGGAATTAATAATGTGGACAGAGTTTCGAATTAATTACGGAAAGTCAACAGAGGGAATATATTATAACTCGCGGAGACGTCTTTCGACGTTTATTTTGCCATTAGCAAACTTCGCGGATTGAGTAGGCTCCAGAGAAAAGCAGCGAAGCTATGGTTGCGTTTCGGTGATAATTGCCGAAATGTGATTTTTTTCCTTCGAGGTTTTGGTTCTATTGAAGACATCTAATGAAAATAAACTTCAATATTATCCCACTCCCGGACCAATATTGTTACCATCTTAAAGCAGTTGGAGAAATTGATAATACTAAGCTCAGTTCAAAAATATATTCTATATTTCGGTCAGTAGCCAGGCGGTTCGACGTGGGTGCTTTGTTCACTCACTCAAATCAACCGCAGTGTTGGTCACTGGTTCAAGCCCCAGGCTGAACGATCGATTTCCACTTGCTATCGTCCAACCCGTGTTAGGAATTACACCTTAAAAGATAAGACCTCGTTAATCCTCAGCTCACACAAGTTTCGACTTCTGAGGGTTGTCATTCGTAGGGGTGCGACAGCTGGTTAACGGAAAAACAGATTTTGAACAAATTTTTTAAACAGATTTACCTTTTTTGATGTCATTACTTCCATTATTATAGTCACCAGTATCATGTTCGTGTAAGACTTTTTAATAACTTCTTGTACCACAAAAACCACGTCATGATTATAACTTCCATCGACCACCAACCAAGACGAAATGAAATGTAACCAGATATATTCAGAAAAAAAATAAGGATTTGTGATAACTAATCTGCGTTTTTGAGTAAATCAAGCGGAATTCTAGGTGTCTGGAAATTGGGGAACCATAGGCAAAGAAAAAGCTAAATGTTCTAGATACGAATCATCAGCTCATTGTGGTGGCCCAGTTGGGGGTACCAAACACTGTGGTATAGAACCAGTTCAGGAAATGGGTCAATAAACCAAAATGAAGACGTGGAGACTTGGAAAATATACCTAAAAATGTACATGGTAAAACTTCATAAAGGCTCCGCCTAAAAATAGAAGTGAAAAACTGCACACAGCAGAAATCGGCTTAGAGTAATTACAGAGCTATTCACTGGATATTTTCCATTTACAGGACACCTGAATGAAATAGGGCGAAGATCTCCGTTCTAGGCAATGCTACAAAGTGCCAGAGATAGTTTCAATTAATTATGTCCACGAGAATTTGGAAAATATTCAATAAATAGTACCAATATGGTACCAAAATATGGAACGCAGAAAGGTCATAAAACTGTTATGTAAATAAATGAATATTTCCAAATAAAATTCAAAATATCCACCCCTTTCAACGTTCCTACAAAATAGGACCCGGGAAATGCCTGTAGGAGAACAATTAATTTTTTGGCCGATGCCACGATAAACATTGAGTTTGTATCTGATGAATATTTGTGCAAGTTACGTCACAGAGGAAATTCTTACAGACACATCTTCGAAATCAATCGAGTGATCTCCTGCAAACCGGTTTCGGAGTATTTTTCCTTGTCATTGCAGGATACAATTCAATGTCCGTGATTCTACTGTGTAGAAACGTAAGAAGAGGTGTATATTTCGAATTTCATTTCAAAATTTGTGTGTTCTCGAAAGGTATGTATCTCTTTTGAAACAGTCGTCACACTTATTTTGAGTCAGACGGTGTCAAAACTCGATTACGAAAATAAGAACTCAGAAAACTTTCAAATATTTTTACTTTATTTTCACTTGCTGAAAAATACACAAAAATAGTCTATTTCAACCTTCAACATCAATACCGACCAACATAGCTGAAAGAAATTTGGTAAAACAGTCTATTTATTCAACTGGAGAGGGACTATATACAATGTCTTATCAAATTTTTCACTTAAATAAATAAAGTAAATTTTTAGCAGATATTAGTTTTTGGGAAAGGAAGGTTCAGGATTTCTACTTCTCCATCTTCAAACAAAAAATGTTGAAAACTTTCAATAGAAAAAAATAAACTCTTCACGAAGATGTGTAGAAGTTACTTTTAGATACAAACTGGAAGACAAAGCCCTCTTGAAACAACCACTTTCATTTAAACATCGGAATTCACGTAGGGGGCGACCATCAGTCGCCCCTCTACGAATTACAACTCTCAAAACTCGAAACTTGTGCGTGCTAAGACTAACGAGATCTTACCTTTCAACGTGTGATTCCTAACCCTGATTCCTAATGAACAGTATCATTATCGAATATGAGCAGATAATACCCTGACTTACAAAGGGAATACATGAATGACTGAAAAATTAAATATCACTGTTTGAAAGTAATAGTAATGACATCTTTCCTTTCGAAGTCGCCATCTATGGGATTGACAGAATATTCTACCCACGATTTTCAAAGATTATAACCAGACTTTCCAAGGCAGTCAGTTGTGTAGCTTAGCTTCGATATCGACTGCCAAACGAAATTCTTGTTTCAATTATATGGCAACTAGTTGAAACCAGTGTGTTGAGGGCTCTGCGGATTCCACAGATGGCGTCTTCGTAAGGGTGAATGTCATTGCCTTCACTCAAGCCTGTTCTTTCAGAACAATTGAGTTCACCAATACATTACGGTGTTGGCTCTGATTTCAGCTAGATAGGTTAGGTTAGGCTAGGTCCAAAGTGAGTGAGTTTATTCGATCCTCCACCGCAACCCGGCTCACACCAATTCGCACTCGACCAAATAAAACCAGCTTCTCATCGAAGCTGACTGGTTTGTATGGTGGGTGATCTTTCGGGTCAGATGGTAAGAGTACGGCTCTGCCGAACTCTAAAATCCTGATTCAGTCCCCAGCGGGGCGAGCACAAATTAAGTGCTCTGCTGTTACATCAATTTCTAATCAGAGGCGACACACACTGTCTTCCGACAGTTCGAGTCTCTGGATATAATGATTCAAATGACAGTGACCTGTAAAAGGCCCTACTGTAGTCCAACAACTGTTTGGTATTAAGCTTCGGAGGGTGAATAAACGCCTTGGAGTGAGCCAATCCTGGAAGATTCTGCCATAAATCTTCTTGCCATCCAGGTGTTCAATCTTTGTTTGGCAAAGACAAAAGCGATGCCAATGACAGGTTCTGGTCCGATGAAGCTGCTTGCAGCACCCTCCTTTGCAAGGGAGTCAGCAGCCTCATTGCCTTCCAGGCCAGTATGGCCAGGAATCCAGACCAGAGACAATGTGTTGAGTCTTCCTATCGAGGAGAGTCGTTTTTGGCAATTTGCTACCAATTTAGAAGTGGCTCGGTAGAAGCCAAGACCTTCCAACGCCGCTTAACTGTCCGAGAATATTTTTATTGACTTGTGTATGAGGTTGGATTCTTCCAATCTCTCCGCACACAATTCGATAGCATAAATTTCCGCCCGAAATACAGTCGCATAGGTTCTTAGGCAGGTTGATATCTCTGTCCTGGGTCTGTGACTGAAAACAGCTATCCGCTCTTAATATTTCCTCCTCCCGGAGGATCCAGTCCTCTCTACTCGGGAACAGAACTTTATAAGGCAGTTCGTAGTTGACAGTTGGAGGCATAAAGTCAACAGTGGTGCACTCTGCATTAAATTGATTTGTGCAATTGGCAATGTGCACAAGTCTATATCCAGTCCATCTAGCCTCTCTCTCCAAAAAAATGTGGAAAGGTTCTCCATGGTCGCTGACGGTGTGGTACTGATGGCACCACTGATGGCCAGACAAGCCCGTCTCTGTAAGCCAGAAAGCTTCGCCTGGGCCGTTTTCTGCAAAGCATTCGTCCACCAGGCAACTGCACTATAAGTGATCATTGGTCTGACAATCATCACATAAATCCAATGGATTTGTTTTTGGACCTAAACCCCAAGTTTCGACATGTCCATAGGGACAGCTAGATAACATCGTAACCTAATTTCAGAATTTTCCCGGACCAGCTGACTACGACATTTCGAAGGTGAATCCCTGTAGAAGATGTGACGGCATCAAACCTAAACCTTTTGTCATCTCCAGTGAGAGATTCATAAATTACTGCAATGAAACGCCTTCACCAGATACCTATACCTTGTCGGAGACCAAATACACTCTATCGAAGAAGGAAACTGGATTTCAAATACAAGCACCTAGATTTCCCAAAAAGAAAATTGACAGTAAACCAGGTGAGTTCACTTCAGATGTTGATTATTGTTTCATTGTCAGCATAACGTTTGAAAGTATTCAGTGTAATTTTTCACATATAGTCAGTGGGTATACTTGAAGACTGGCTATAAATCAAATCATCTAAAGGAACAATTCGTTTAGGCCAGTCTCAACTCCCTACAATATAGGTGAATGGACTGATACCTATCAGAAAATAATTACTTCCCTGGCTAATACCACGAAGGGCATTTGATTATATCTGACAGGTGTCAGTGCAGGAATCTCTACTGAAGTATTTCCTGCATATGCTGTTGGCGACACAACTGCCGGAATCGATTTTCAATTATTATTGAATGAGCACACTTACAGACCGGTTTTGGGCAATTTGGCCTCTCTTAATTCAACAATTGAAAATTGATTCCGGCAGTTGTATCGCCAACAGCATATGCAAGAAATACTTCAGTGAAGATTCCTGCACTGATACCTGTCAGATATAAACCAACGCCCTTCGTGGCATTAGCGAGGGGAATAGTTGTTTTCTGCCAGTCCATTAACCTACAGTATAGGGAGGTGAGACTGGCCTGAACGACTTGTTCCGTTTAGATAATTTTATTCAATGTAAGTTTTGTTATCAAACTTTTTATAGGACCTGATGTTTATCAAATAAAAAGCCCAATTTTGGAAAAACTACAAAAGGCAACTCGATATTCGACCTTTCGACCTCCTTTCAACACATCTTCAGCTAGAAATAATTTGGAGTTGAGTAAAGATGTGATCAACAGACCTTGTCCTTTCGATTATACCGTGGCCGGTGAAAATAAGTGCAGGATTTTTGTTTCGAGTGTCTTCAAGTCAAAAGTCAAACGATTTCCGAAAAAGTGCGGCAAAATGGTGAGTTTATTATATGTACTAGAGGTTTCAACTCATTTTGCTTTTATTTTCAACACATTTTAATTATTTTTGGAAAAGAAAGTTTTTGGCTTTCTACTACTCCAAAAACTTTCCCAAAAATTAATCACTCCTTAAAATATAACCCCTCCATTTCAAGTTTTATTACATTATCGATCTCTTTTGGGTACTCTCACCTCACACAATCTGAAAAAATGTAACAATTGTAATGAGATTTATGAACGTGTTTTTTCTTCACTGGTTCGCTTTATTTTCAGATGTCAAAACTCTGAAGACGGATGCACATATTAACGTCCGCAACGTTGGTTTATGCATAATTTCTAACTCTTTTTTTGATAGGTCAAATTATTATATAGTAGACATTCGTTGTTAACATCGGAAATGAGATCGATCCAGTTGGGAGTACCCCAGAGATCTATACTTAGGCCACTCTTATTTCTATTATATATCAATAATATAGACAGAAAAATACCTCTACGCAGATGATATTAGTTTGGTGATAGATAGAAAGAGAGATTTTTATTAAATCACGTTATGAATATACATTTGTGACAAGTCATAGACAGTTGGTACAAATTAGTGTGCGAATAGAGAGAACAATATAAAAGTAGCATCAAATATAAATTCTGAAAATGATTGAAAAATAGTTCACAAATGACGAATCGAATTATAAAAAAAGATTCTTAAATATGTATTTAAATAGTTATGTTTAAAAAAATATAAGGCGATTTAGTCTAAATATGTACTTTTCATGAAATCATGTACATAATAAAAACAATTTTGTAAAAGGTACTCTTTGAAAATTTCAACGAAATCTTGGCTGTCTGAGTTGTCCCTCATTTCTAGTTTTATAATTATGATGATCTGAGTGTTTTTAGAGTAGTATTTTGTTTTTATGTATTTTTAACAGTGAGTAGAAAATCAACATACCTACAGGGCAAAAACATTATTCTCAATTTTCTAAAAAGTGGTTGACAGTGTGCGTCAAATGGAGCTCCAGCTGTAATTCTGATGGCTTTTTTCTGCATGCGAAAAGCCCTGATCGCGTAAGTAGATCTACCCCAAAGGAGTGTGCCATATGAAAGGTGACAGTGAAAAAGGTTGAAATGAGGAAATGAGAAGTATTTTATGACTCAATGCTTCTTTCAACTGGCGAAGTAGAAACAACTGTGTCGAGAGTTTTTCACAGAGATGGTCAATATGTGATTCCCATCGGAGCGACTCATCTATAATTATACCTAACAATTCAACTTGAGTTCTGATTGTTATCCTGGTATAAGAAGATATAGTTTTTCCCTTATAAGTTTCAGTTTGTTGAATGTAAACCAGTATTCTGCTTTGTATTTCATCAGTTCGGACTTCCATTGTCTAATATAATATAAATTGAAATCACTGAAAAAAAAAATTAAAGAGATCAACCGAAAATAACAATTTGATATTAAACTAAAAACTGAAATTACAAAGAAATAACATACAAGCCAACAACCAAAAAAATAAAAAATTGAAATTTTAATAAAAGCTAAAAAAAAATATTAAAAAAAAATAAAAATAAAAAGATCCCAAACCAAGTTACGTCACGACGTTTCGATTGTTAGTATCCACAATCCACACAGTTATCACCCGAAGACGATTGTGGATACTAACAATCGAAACGTCGTGACGTAACTTTTATTTTTCATTTTTTGTTAATAATATTTTTTAATTTTCAGCTTTTATAAATATTTCAGTTTTTTATTTTTTTTGAATTGGCTTGTATGTTATTTCTTTGTAATTTCAGTTTTTTGTTTAATAAAATTGTTATTTTCGGTTGATTTTTTTAATTTTTTTTTCAAGGATTTCAAATCAATTTATATTATATTAGACAATGGAAGTCCGAACTGATGAAATACACCACGAAACATTGTCAACCATCTTCAAACAAATTCAGCTTTGTCTTCGGTTTCTTTGGTATTTGCAAGTAAATTTGAGATATTAGATCATTTATTTTTTGGGAAAGAACGTTTTTGGCTTTCTACTACTCCATCTTGAAACGAAAAAAAAAAAGATGAGGGAATCTTCCAAAGAAGGGAAGGAAGTTATCAATTTGAAAATAAGTAACTCTATACATGGATGTGTAGATCATGCGAAGAAGTAACTTTCAGACACAAACTGAAAGAAAGTCCTCCTGAAACAGCTACTTTCAAATAAACATTGAATTACACGAAAGAAAAAAATTCTTTGGAAACAAATACTTCTATATGAACACTGAATTATACAGAAGATACTTTTCTCTACTCAGTTTGTATTTCAAACATTTGTTGTGGAATAAAATCAGATATCATACACATGAGTTCTACTTTAAATGAATGGTATCAAATTGCACTTACATGGAACACTGTCACCTTCACTGGTATACATCGATGTTTCGCCGTAAGACACTTGCCCTAAGGCTCTTCAGTACCAAATTGGTAATTATACAGATTAGAAAAAGGAATGGACCCAAGAGGGATCCCTGAGGTATTTCATTATTCATAGACCTTTCATCTGATGAATTACCATTTACGTATACTGCCTGCTTTCTAGATGAGAGATAAGACTGGAAGAATTTCAAAGCTGATCCTCTGATCCCACATTACTCAGATCCCACATTGTTAAAACCGTATGGTCTTCATTTTCTACTTTCTAATCACTTGTTCGATGACTTCAAGCACTGCGTCGGTGGTTGATCTATTTCTGATGAATCCGAATTGATGTTAATGTAGAATATTGTGTTCAATTAGAAATATCATTTGTCGCTCTTTCGCGATAATTTCAACGATTTTTGCCAAAAAAGGTATAATTGAAATAGGTCAGTAATTATCAGGGGAATTCGGGTCTCCTTTTTTATGGATGGGTATTACCTTGTTGATTTTAAATACATTCGGAAAATGTCCTTCACTGAAACAGCGATTTATGACAACTGTTTCTTTGAGGAAGTATTAATATTGATGTAGAAGTGTGGCAATATACTTCAGGTAATCATAATTGAAGAGGTACCTCAGGTAACTCAGGTGAGAATTGTAGAGAATTAGCGTAAGAAGCAACTTGTACTATTCAAATCACTATTGAAGAAGCTACTGTGTTAGCGAAACATGTCGTGATATATTTTTCAAATAAAGTTTGTGGAGATCAAATCGTGAGGTGAAGTTTATGAAAATAATGATAACATAGTACATACAAACGCGTTATCAATGGTTACCATTAGTGTCGTTTTGAGAGTAATAGAGAGGAAGGTCTCGAAAAAGAAACACGCATCATCAAAAATTACCTTCAACGGAATGGTTACTCCAGAGTGATGGTAGAACAGGCTTTAGCTAGAACACAGCAAGAGCTTCACAAGGAAGAGAAACCGCCACAACCAGTACTTGTACTTCCCTACATCAGAGGATTATCGGAAAGGATAAGAAGAATTGGGTCCAAGTATAACATCAGGACCTGTTTCAGAACTGGGAACACTATCCGTAGCAGCTTCACAAAAACCAGGCCATCAAATGCGATTCCAAGAATTGCATTTACCGGATACCCTGCGAGTGCGGAGAATCATACATCGGTGAAACTAAGAGGCCATTGGAAGTTCGCATTGCTGAGCACAAGAAACACGCACAGCGAGGAGAAACCAGCAAATCCGGAATAGCAGAGCATGTTTGGACTCATCAACATAATATCAAGTGGGCTCAACCTGAAATCATCCACAAAGAGGAACACTGGTTTAGGAGAAAATTCAAGGAAGCCGCGTATATGTTGTCCAACAACGCATTTAGTCAAGCTAGCGTAGAGATACGTAACATATGGAAACCTCTTATCAAGCGAAAAACGACCAACTCCCGCCAAACGGTCATCTCCCGCTGAAAACCAAAGAAGCGGAAAGGGGAAAGAGGCGATAGGTGAAAGGAGAAAGCACCCGAATGACCTATAAATAGTCGGATTTCGGAGGAATAAGTCCAGTTATCACCCGAAGACGATTGTGGATACTACCACACGAAACGTCGTGACGTAACTTGGTTTGGAATCTTTTAATTTTTATTTTTCATTTTTGTTAATAATATTTTTTAATTTTCAGCTTTCATTAATATTTCAATTTTTTGGTTGTAGTTTGTTTTTTGTTTGTTATTTCCTTGTAATTTCAGTTTTTTGTTTTGAAAAAATTGTTATTTTCGGTTAATCTTTTATTTTTTTCAGGGATTTCAAATCAATTTATATTATATTAGATAATGGAAGTCCGAACTAATGAAATTACTGACAATGATATATGAAAACAAACAAATACATTGTTTAAGGTTTCTGTGAAATAGTGAATGAAAAAATTAATAATATTGAAATAATTGCTTGAGACGGATTTTTCCATTGGCATGAAAGAAATTAAAATTTGTGATTGATTTATATTTTTCAAAGTGTTTTCACTTTTCGTTTAATTTTCCCTAATTTTTTATGTTTCATATAGACTAGATGAAGAGAAGAAAAAAGTCATTTCCTTATTCACTTTTGAACCTTCAGTGATAAATGATGAAAATCTAATATGCGAAATACGAAACTTTGGGGATTTACTTCTTTTCTCGTGTCGTCAATTTTTCGATAATCGATAATCTCATTTCGGGCATTTGGGTTGATTCTGATTCCCCTGCCAGGCCCGGGCGGGAAAGTATTTGCCAACAAGACAGCGTTGGCGGGAGGAGGTCCAAACACGAACTTTCCCAATTACTTGACGAAGTAGCACTTCCTACTGTCGAACGACACCATTCCGCCCAATAACAAGCTGATTAAGATAAATCGCTTTCTATTTAACAGGATAAGATTGATGTAAATTAGGTAATTAATGGAAATTCGCCGCTAATTGAATGCACTCCGATTAGGAAAGATTGCGCGTAACTTTCGACTTTTAGCGACGTTTATTGGAATTGATGAATTGGAAGGATTTTCGCTACGGACTCTTCCCGGTATTTCTCGGGGATGCTAGACATAGATTAGGTAATAAAATACAGAAACACGAATAGTTTCGAATAGTGAATCACGATGAATTTCGAAGGCTGTGAAATTTAAGGCTTGGGATCGTACAGTAAAAAGTACGACCCTTGCCTTTTAAATAGTACTGTATGTTGGTGAACCGATTGTGAAACTTCATCTAGAACGGTGAAGAATATCTTATTAATATAGGGAGAACCCTAAAAATAAATCTGGAACTCTACCCTAACGAATGAGTCTTCATTTTGGAATGTATCATAGTGTGGAATATACCGAAATGACAGGAAAAAAATTCAGTGGGACCCGTCGATTTTCATTTCACGGCTGAAGTATTTTGCGTCTTTTATCAACCTTCTCACTTAAATCTTCTCGGCAGAGTGAAATCCACCCCTCAAATGAGATTACAGATCAAGCAATACCTCATATGGAAGGTCATCGATTTCTCTTTTCAACGCTTCAAATCTGGCAATAAACGAACGTAAATATTATTTTTAGGAAAGAAAGTTTTTGGCTTTCTACTACTCCATCTGATACAAAAAAAGAGATGAGAGAATCTTCCAAAGAAAGGAAGGAAGTAATCAATTTGAAACTCTATACATGAATGTGTAGATCATGCAAAGAAGTAACTTTCAGACACAAACTGAAAGAAAATCCTCCTGAAACAGCTACTTCCATATAAACATTGAATTATACGAAAGAAAATAATTCTTTCGAAACAAATACTTCTATATGAACACTGAATTATACAGAAGATACTTTTCTATACTCAGTTTGTATTTCAAACATTTGTTGTGGAATAAGAATCAGATATCATTCACATGAGTTCTACTTTGAATGAATGGTAATAAATTGTACTCACATGGAACACTGTCACCCTCACTGGTGATCACTATACATGATCTACACATTCATGTATAGAGTTTCAAATTGATTACTTCCTTCCTTTCTCTGGAAGATTCTCTCATCTCTTTTTTTTGTATCAGCTGGAGTAGTAGAAAGCCAAAAACTTTCTTTCCCAAAAAATTAATCACTCCTAAAAATATAACCCATTCAATTCGAGTATTTTTACTTTCGATACTAATTTTTCAATGTGCACTACAGGGCTATTCACAATAACACAGTTTTTGTGGTATTCTCTTCGAAGTATTGAGAATTCAATTCATCCACATTTGGTACCTCATGATTATTTCGAATTATCATTTTCCTTAAAATGGTTTAAAAAACCACCGAAAGAGTATCTATAATTGAACTTTATTATCAAAATGGAAGGTGCACTAATATTACAGCACAGTTGTTCAATGACAGAAATCTTAATAAACGTCTTAACCGAAAGTACGTGATTGAACTTATAACCAACTTTAGAGAATCAGGGTCAGTGGCAAGTTGAAAGAGGAACTTCTCAACTGAAATAATAGGAAACGAACCTATGGATGTTGCTGTGCTAGTACCAAGTTATGAATGTTTGTTGTGGATTGAGAAAATTTACATTTTTTGAAACTCAGAAAACAAAGTAGATCATTCAAATTTCAATTTACATTAAAAAAAAAGCCGATGATGGCCAATTGATGAACCTGAAAAGATTTTACGAGATCTTCTCCATCTCTCTTTTTTATTTCCTATGTTCCCGAGGACGGATGACACAGATCCACAGAGTTAGTTCCTTCAGAAAATAACAATTGAGCGCGAGAATCAAGGCTTTAAGTGCTAGCACCGTGTAGAAGTTTACTTCTATACGGTGGTGATAGTGACTGATCAGAAATTGAGGTACGTCTAAAAATAATTGTTGTATAGTCATTGTCGTAAAACCGTTTTCGAAGCGTTACAAGTTGAATGATTTTTTCGAAACCCATAGTGACTGCTCATCAGAAAAACATTTGCAAGTAGCAGTCTACTTCTCAAAAGGAGCTGGATGGGTGCTCATCGATGGTAACTTAGAGAAGATGAGTTCAGTGAAAGAAAAAACGCACATTTCTTCATCTGAAAAGGCCCATTCCTATGACACTCTCTAAAAACGACCCGATGAGCTGTATTTTTCATTAGACTTGTCGTTCTGAGGATAAATACGGGAAAATTGTTATATAATATCAATGTCTGAATGCAACCCTCTTGCCGTCTCCCAGGAATGTGTGCCCACCTTCGAGTGCAGCCGGACATAAACTTCATTATAGGAAACACGTGGTGTGGCGGTCGTCTGCACACGTCGATATGGCTATGACAGGTTATCATAGTTGGTTAAATTTAATATACACGGAGCCGGCCTCCGCACACACATTCAAGTCCGAAAATTGAGTTTCGCCACCGGAAAATGTAAATGTGTGTGTTTGCGTAAGCTGCTCGAGTCATGTACCCGTCACTTTTTCTCACGATCCCTGCGGGTAGGGGGTGGCGGTATGTGTTCGTGTTTGTGCGCTCTGGAAATGAGGGTTGGCCGGGGATATGGATAGCTGTCTCAATAAGTCGATAAACTGTCTCTGAGACCTTTTTAATGATTATCTTTGTTCTGTATTTATTTCTTTAAATATATCCCATTGAATTTACCTCAATTTACCCACGATTATGAGTGCCTAATATGGGAGAAATCGACCAATGAGTATTTTTCTCTTTCCTATCTCTACTCACTATTTCCCTCTATATATCATCATCCATGAACGATTAGACAATTTTCCTGTTATTAATTTTTCTTATGAAACGTTTCGCAACACTTCAGCTTCTTCAGGTGAACTGGTATATTAAAAGATTCCTCAATACATTTCATTCAACTACTACGTTTTCCTGACCAATTTCTTTTATTTGGTAGATCTTCCTCGGAAATTCGGTCTATATAAAAATAAAATTAGATGTGGTATCTATTAATTTATCAAAAAAAGTACTAACACCATATATTTTCTCAATATCACTTTGAAATATAATTACATGGAGAAATTGAGACTGATATCTGGTCACAACGCTATTCAATCTTGGAATCGAAAGCACGTACTTATTATGACAAAATATTGTGATAAACCTAACAAACCGAGCAATTTTCCTTTTCCATTATGAAAATAGACCAACAAAACCTGAGTTCAGTCAAAACAATATCGAAAACAAATTTATATCGTCGATATGTGATGGAATTGGCCGATACTTGATAATAATCCATAACGCATTTAAGTAACATTTATTTGTGAAATTTTCACTGGACAGTTTACAAAACTGTAACGCATGTTTCGCTTTAAAATAGCTTTCTCAAGCGAGTATCAACACGCCTGAGGAAACTATTGTGAAGCGAAACACGTATTGTGGTTTTGTAAACACATTTTCATTAACCAATAATCAAATAATGGGTATACCACATAGACATCACAAACAATCTAAAACAAGCACTTTTCCCAAACACCATAACTGCAATACTCTTTTCGAAGCGCGAATGTAGTTTATTTTTGTAGTTAGCCTTCGTCTCAAGTACACAAGTAATATCCAAGGCAGGATGATGCTGATCTTCGACTACGAAAGGATCCATTGATTTCTCCACATGACACTCTCCATTAAAAAATACCAGGTCAAGAAGTCTATTGAGTTTATTTACAAAGTTCTTTTGAGATAGATCAAGGATTTGTAAAAAGTACCATGATTAAGATAGCTAGCATAATCGCTAATATCAAAATCTCCTACAATGAGAATTGCACTATTATGTAATATGTGTAGTAATTCCAGAGCTTCAAACAGTTGTTCAAGCTCAGCTAGAGGAGTCTGAGGAGGTATGTAAACGTTTATCAAAAAATATTTTTATGTAAATAGGTTATTTTAACAACAACTATATCAATCAGTTTGAGCGAGGGAAAGTTAGAATCCGATAGATTAATTTCTGAAGAAATAAAGTCTTCATGTACTTCAGTTTTCTTCATTTCCTGAAGAAAACTGGATGGTGAAATTCGAGGCCTGAGTTTTGCAGTTCTGGTGTTTGGGAAAAGTGCTTGTTTTGGATTTATTCTACGCCAGAGGTTTCAGGTTTCAGTTCATTCATTCACTGAAATTTATCATACCATACATTCGAGGTGAAGTCAATGGTATTTTTCCGCGTGATTTTGCCAAACAGTATCGATGTTCATAAATAATTGGATTTAGATTCAACTTACCCGGGTAGATCAACAGAAAAAAGCCCCTACTTCTCGGAGATGCAAAATGTTTCATTGAAAGTAGGTTTAGAATAATTCTGAGCAGCTTTTGTTCCATTAGTGTTTTTTTTGAAAGTCAATACTTTTCATTAGTGTGAAGTTACCCACAACTTTTCATCCACAGTTTATTACTAGGGACAATCGAACATGGTTTAGACTGAGATTTGCGAACTGTGTTGCCAGGTTGCAAATATTAAGAATTTCACCTGTATTTCGATGTTATCATTTTAAAAACACGATATTTTATGAAACATGTCGAATAAATGAGTCAGCATTCTGATATCAGCCAACTGTCCCTATACAAGCATTAATACCAAAAAAAATGTAGAATAAGAGTATGATATTATTCAGGAAAAATTAATTTTTACCTAAACAGGTAGCGTATGGGAACTGAAAAATGGGTTTATCGGTGAAAGTTTTATGATTTGTGAAAAGTATGTCATTTGAAATATCCTGCATTGAACAATACTGAATACCCAGGAAAGACTCATCCACAAAATATCAAATTTCTCACTTATCGAAAATAGTTGGTTGATAAAAATTTCAGAATATATTCTTTGAAAGGATATCTATCGACGTGTCCAAACAGATTTGCGTACCATATCTTCCTTCGGTAAAAAAAGTAATTCCGTATATTCGAAACTGAATTATTCAAAAAAGTCAAATTTATCACTTATCAGATATAGTTTGTTAATGGAAATTTCAGAATATATTCTTCGAAAGTAAATCTATCGACGTAACTGAACAGATTTGCGTACTTCAGGTTCCTTCGGTTCCAAAAAAAATAATTTCGTATATTCGAAACTGAATTACTCAAAAAAGTCAAATATCTCACTTATCAAAAAAGTTTGTCGATCAAAATTCCAGAATATATTCTTCGGAAGTATATCTATCGACGTGTTCTAACAGATTTGCGTACCGTATGTTCCTTCGGTGCGAAAAAAAAGTTCCGTATATTCGGAACTGAATTATTCAAAAAAGTCAAATTTCTCACTTATCAAAAATAGTTTGTTGATGGAAATTTCAGAATATATTCTTCGAAAGTATATCTATCAACGTGCCCAAATAGATTTGTGTACAATACGTTCCTTCGGTGCGAAAAAAAATAGTTTTTTATATTCGGAACTGAATCACTCAAAAAATTGAAATTTCGGACTTATCAAAAATAGTTTGTCGATGAAAATATCAGAATAAATTCTTCGAAACAATATCTATCGACGTCATGAAAGTTTTGGCCCGTGGAAAGCGTCTGATTTTTGTTATATGACTTCAGAATAATATTCTACAAAACATATATAAAAATCAGTCATAGAAACTTAAATTAAGTAACTCTGATTTTTAGTTACCTTTCTCACCTGGTACCTGCGCAGGTATCACCGGGCAAGCTCCACAAACATTCAGGTATTAAAAAGTACACAAGAGACTACTGTGAACCGAAAGTTATATGCTTTAGGAAATAAGTTGTGTCTTACGGCTTTGGGATCTTGGACTATAAATGGGATCTAGAATTCGGTTTTTCCGAAGATTTTGGCGAAAGAAGTGTATCGTTAGGAGACTGCGAAAGAAACTGGCTGAGTATAAAGAAACCTATCAAAATACATTTTCGTACCGATTTTATTTGAGAAATAACCTTGCGGAAACTTCTAGTTGGTGATTTTTCCATTCAGTTAGTGGAAGAGGGCAGGATTTTACCTGTGGGATTTTTCAAAGATAGCGACACTTGGATATCCATAATTTCAAAAACATAGGTTGATGTTCAGCGAAATGGTATCATCAGGAATAACTTTTCGCTGTCGTTTCCACTTCATGAAGTCATCCATAGCGGAAGTCATCTTGATTTTATTCAGGTTAGAGCCTGGCTCCCTTACCCTTTGAACTGATGTTTGCCAGAAGGACAAACGGGTCATGACTGAAGTATGAAGTCATCCATCATTGATTTTTTAAGATTTATGGAAGGTGAACCGTCCCAGATTCCCCCACAAAATATAACTTTTGTCCAATAACTTATGAGGATTCAACAAAGACAATTATTTTAAATTATAAGCTACAAAGCAGGTGAATTGAGAATATAAAAAGGTATTTTTGAAAAATCGAATACGATATCCTTTTTTCTCATTTTATATAAAATTTGATCTTGGTCCGCTTAAGACTTGTAATAATCAGTGAATTTGAAAGCCTTTTTCTTGGAACGCCAATGCCGGCAGAGAGGGTGTGTAACAAATTCGTTAGTCGTAGTACTACTTGTTAGGGGTGTAAATAATAAACAAGTAGCTAAGTGACAATATTTGGCGTAGAGCGAGGCTGTTAATTGAAATTTATTGTCTCGGTTCTGATTGTTCTGCGACCGAGCCTTTTGATCAAACTACATGACGTGTTCTAACCGCTTCGTTCTCTCTCTCTCTCTCTCTCCCGTTTATGATTTTCAATTTTCGAAGAAGCCTTTCTATTTTCGGCTGTTTCTGCGTTGAAGGACCACTTCGCGTGAACGAGCTTTCGAAGAAGTTATTGTTGCTTTGTTGGCATTATTCGGAAACAAATTTGTTTCCTTCGACGAAGTTGCTGTATAGATGAGACGAATTGAATCGAAATTTATAGTGTTATGATTAATTGTAAATGTTAGTGATAGACAGGACTCCAGAATCCTTCTACTAATTCATACGGGGTGATATTTTAATATTTTTTCCAACTAATGGTATGATAAAAGTTTGGCGAAACACATCATCTTACATGTCAAAAAAGACAACTATATTTGGTGCCTTCTATCCCACACTTTTTGTCCGCAGGGTACCTACCCCTAAAATAATAAATCCATTTATTTAGAATTTCATTAGTTCGGACTTCCATTGAAAAGCTCAAGCCAGAGTCTTATAACGAAGCATTCTTGATTCAACACCAGACATCGTTGTTTCGACCTGAGATAGTACTCATCGGTGGTGTTAGGTTCAACCATGAATGCATTATTGAACCTAACTATTTTTAAAGAACAACCCATAGTATAAGAACAAATGGACAAAAAAATTACTTGTATTCAGTTTCTCCCTGCAACAATCAATGCAAGGTACCTAGTTGGAATCCCAGAATCATCTCTTTCGACAGTCATGTCGAATTTTGGTTTTGCAACAATCAACTTCGAAAATCTTGCGTTGATTCCATAGTTGGAGTATTTTTAATGTAAGATGTCCATGTTCTCTTATACTCTGCTTCGTTTCATTAGAATAGTTGAATCCAACAATGCATTGATGGTACGGCCAAGTACCGAAGATGAGGTCAACATAGCAGATCAAAACAGAACTGGTTGGTTTTGGAGTCCGAGTACTTCGATTTTGAGCTTCATGTTGTCTTGCATCAAAAGCTGCAGAGGAAGAGGGATTTGAGGAATCTTGTTGGTCGTCAATGTCGATGCGTGAATTTACGACTATCTTCGAAAACTGCTTTTTTATGGACCCCATAAATGTCTTGTTCGGGAGATCAGATGTTCTTGTTCACCTATGAACATACATATAAAAATACTATGTCTGTCAGAAGAGTTGTCAATTTTTTGCCAATGTACTAACGTCAATAAAAAGTAAGAAAGTTTTTGCCGATAAATCGTATTGTTGTTGGGGTTTGCAGTAATCGCTGTACGAACAGTAGATACTCATTTGACAATTTCCATTGAACTGAGAGAACTGGAGTTGAAAGGGTAGTTTTTTCTTTTGGCGACCGTGACAGGAGTTGTCAATTTTTTCGTAACACTAACCTAACCCATGGCGCAAGTTTCATCAATCAAGATAGCTTCATTAGGAGGTGAACTATATAAATTCCTTTGATCTAAATTCAGATATTTTAGGGAATATTTTATTATGAAATCTCCCACTAATTATGAGTGAGCGATTCATGGAAGAGAAAAAATTGGGATGTATGAAATGGGATATTTATTATTGTCCATAGTTCTCGTGTGCGTTTTCCAACTTTAAGAGCTTCCAAAAATCTGATATGGAGTACTGATGTGCAATGACCTCTCTCCAAAGCATGTTAAGCGACACTAGACTTTTCTGGTCCAGAAACTTTGATACTTCTAGTAGCTTCTCTTGTCTGACCAACCTACTTTTTCTCAGAGTCCTTCAAACTAATTTTATAACTGACATACTATTCAGTTTCTATATTTTTCTCCTTTGGGTATTGTGAAAACAGTATTTATACTGTATACATTTCTTCTATTCTCCAGTTATCTGAAATTTGATATATTCCTAGGAGGAAATGAGTCCAGCCCATTACAATCCCATTGGAGCATTCAACTACACGAGGAATCAACAGTCACACAATATTTTCGAGATACCGTTCAACGCTATGAACAAGAAGAGAAGTGTAGTAGAGTCGACTAACGAAAATCCTAGTAAGTATAAAAATGTCATTACAGCCACTTGGTTTGAAAATTTCTGTTTAATTGTTAGTGTGAATATTACTTATTCTGATATCTATTCTACAGGTCCTGCAGACTATTTGTCACAAGGAAACATAGGGTGTAAAGGAGCTTTGATACCGTCCTCCAAGAGATTTTCTGAAGACACAAGGAATATTCCAGGGCCAGACACGTACTGGGTGAGTGTTTACTAATTTTACATCGAATTTTTCACGGTTCTGTCGAAACCAAGAGATTTTCAACATTGAAAATGTATCTTCTAAGCTTCATTGAATCTAAATAAGGTAATCGCATTGGGAAGCATTGTTCTACAAACTTCTGTCAACTTCTTGTTTGATTTTGATTCATTCAAACAAGAGCTCTTTCCAAATATTGGAATGGCTAAAATTAGCGCAATTTTTCCAGTGGGCATTTGTCAAGTTACACAGTCTGCGGGACTGCTGAGATGGTTCAAATGCATTGAAATATCTATTATCTTAATAATAATATCGTTTATTATGCATAAAAATACATTTATACAAAAATTATACTGTGGATATAAGAAAATAATTATATACATACTTATTTACTATCATAACAAAGATAGAGAAGAGAAAAAAATTATATATCATATTGTCAGTTGCTAATAACTCTTATTATTCAGAACATTATTTTGGTCAATTTAACAATTTCAATGCACTACTATACATTGCATTTCAAATTTTTTAAATTAGCACCAAGAAGTAAGCATGTGTGATTTTATCTCTTTCTTAAATTGATGAATAATATGATTGAACATGAGTAAAATTTCATGACTCTCGGTCGATGGTAGGTTAGACGTTTCTGAAAAACGCAAAGCATGATTTTTCTGAAAATTCCACTTCTCACATTTCCTTACCTGTTCTATCCATCTAAAATATTTTCAGTATTGCGGCGTTGCCACATCCATCAAAAAGTCCTAGAAATTTAATTTTTTAAATGGAACACCCCGTATATTAATAAATTTTTGGAATCGCTCTAGTATTTTAATACTTTTTTGTTAATAATGTCCTATACCTATCTCTATCTGTTTTCGATATAAAATATATACTCGATATATGAATTGTGCTAAAAATGGTCCAAAACATAGCCTTAATTGAAATTAAGTACATCAGTACTCTCAATTCATTGAAAGTTAATATTTTGATGATAGTTTGGACAAACTCGAAATATTCAAATAACACCTAGAAATCGCCTCCATATCATACAGGGCGTGCTAAAATTACTATTCTTTCCATTGTGCATAAAAGTAGTCAAAAGTTCATTTTTTCAAATGAAACCCCCTGTATGATTCGGTGTTTCGAATCATCTTCTAAAATGAATGCAAATATCGATTATTCAAACAAAGTTCTTATGAAATTATTTATTATACACATGAACAAAGTGATCGAATCATTGTAAGAACGTGTAAAAAATTCTACCAAATGTATCCTGAATCAACACCAATGAACGAGAGGAAGTTTGTAAGGTTACAAAATAATTTCTTTAACTATGGCTCAAAGTTTCCAGGGAACAACTGTACCAAAAATCAGTCATTTCTAGGTAAAAAGTAAGATTTTGTGAGCTAAAACATGTGAAAGTACAGACAATAACAGAATAGGATGATTCAAAATAACAAAATTGTAAACAAAATATCACATTTTCACAATAAATGCTGAAAACGTTGTCCATTATATTCTAAACACTTCAAAATGTTTTTTGTACGCGACTTGGTGTTGCTTTTTCAATTTCCTGGGGAACCAGATCTTCAATACTCCGCACTATTCGCCGTCGCAATTTTTTTTGGTAGACACTGGAGTACTGTATACCCTTTCTTTCAAAACACCCCATAAAAAAGTCAAGAGGCGTGAGATTGGGTGATCTCGGTGGCCAATCCCACGGCCCTAACCGTCTAAACCAACGATCGTCGAAGAGTTCGTCAATTTTCCTGGAAACTTCCTGGGTGGAATGAGCTCGTGCTCCGTCCAGTTGAAACTACAAATTCCTATATTTCTCTAAAGGCAAATTTTCAAGAAAATGGTAACAGTCGTCCTTAATATTTGGAGATATCTCTCTGCATTCAGTGTGTCTTCATAAATAAAAAAGCTAATTTTATTGTTCTTTAGAATACAGAAAACATTCATGTCAAATTTTTCTTGAAAACCCATTTCTTTTGTAACACGAGGATTATGATCAGCCCAAAAATGTTTATTCCTTCTATTGAAAATACCATCCCTCGTAAATTTTGATTCGTCACTCCAAATTATTTTTGACAAAAATTCCCGATCTTCCTGTGTATGAATCAAAAGGGATTCACAAAAATGCATTCTACGTTCGAAGTCTTCTGCTTTCAGAGCTTGAACTTTGGTAAATTTATACGGATGCATTCCGTGACTTTTCAAAATTCGTTGTACTGAAGCATGTGATACACCTAAATCTTTTTCTGCACTGCGAATGGATGCTTCTGGATATGTATAAAAATATGCCAAAACGTTAACAGTATTGTCCTCATTTGAAGTAACAGATTTTAGTAATGTTGAAGGCGCTTTTAACATGGAGCCATAGTTAAGGAAATTATTTTGTAATCTTAAAAATTTCCTCTCGTTCATTAGTGTTAATTCAGGATACATTTGGTTGAATTTTCTACAAGTTCTGGCAATGATTTGATCACACTGTCCGTGTATAATAAATAATTTCATAAGAACTTCGTTTGAATAATCAATATTTGCATTCATTTTTGGCGATTTTTTGAAACATCGTCAATAACCATTTATCAATTACTTATAAAAGTCACCAAAATCTTGTTTATATATCTATGCACCAAACTGTCATAAGCTTGATATTTCCACGGCTCTAGGTAGCCGTGGAAATTAAATTAAAAATTATTTTTTGTACAACAGTTATTGAAAATCTCTTTGATAGAAACACTTCAATCAGAACACTAACCAAAAAATCATTTAGAAAAGTTTACACATGCAGTTCGTGCTGTTGGTAATATTAAATCCCTTTGAAGTTACTGACGATGACGAAGTAGTATTCAGTCCAACTGTAGAAAGTCCTTCATGACTAACCAATAATCCTCCTTAAAATAACGTGAGTTGGCGTATGTAGTTGTAACATATGTCTTGTTATCCAAAGATCGTGTGTTCAAATCCCATGGACCCTATAATTTTTTTTATTATCAGCAGTAACGTTATACAAAAAAAATTGTATGATACATTTGTTAAAAGTGATTTTATTTTGCTCGTGAGTTTGCTCCACTTGCTGACGCTCGTTTTGCAATAGTCCCCACTCACAAAATAAAATGCCACTTTCAACACTTGTAGGTAAAACGTGAATAACTATTTTTCCACAAAAACGGCTTTATTAAGAAAACTTGACGATTTAGGTATAGGGACATGTATATCATCTTGAAGCATTTTTCACCATCTTTCAATTCATCGAGTAATATACAGGGGGTTTTGTTTGAAAAAATGAACTTTCACCTACTTTTATGCACAATGGAAATAATAGTAATTTTAGCACGCCCTGTATGATATGGAGTCGATTTCTTGGTGTTGTTTGAATATTTCAAGTTTGTCCAAACTATCATCAAAATATCAACTTTTCATGAGTTGAGAGTACTGATGTAAGTACTTAATTTCAATTAAGGCTATGTTTTGGACCATATTTAGCACAATTTATATATCGAATATATTTTATATCGAAAACAGATAGAGATAGGTATAGAACATTATCAACAAAAAAGTATTAAAATACTAGAGCGATTCCAAAAATGTATTAATATACGGGGTGTTCCATTCAAAAAAATATAATTGCTAGGCAATTTGATAGAAGTGGCAACGCCGCAATGCTAAAAATATTTTAGATCGATAGAACAGGTAAGGAAATGTGAGAGGTGGAATTTTCAGAAAAATCATGCTTTGCGTTTTCCAGAAACGTCTAACCTACCATCGACCGTGAGTCACGCTGTATAAGAAAAACATCCTTCAAATTTGGAAGTACGGTGTCTAGGTATGTTGAATGAGTTAATTCTTAAATTGACTAGATATATGTCAGAATGCCGGCTTAATAAACTATATAAATAACTAGGTGTTTTAGTTTGAAGCAACTTAAACAAAAACATTTTTATCAAATAAAATCAGACTAGATTTCTCAGAAAACCATTGAAATAAACACCATCACATCACGTTTATAGAATCACTGACATATTTCTTGCTAACTCACATACTATTCTCTAAACTCGCACCTGAATAACCTTCTATCGTAATAGATTATACGTTTTCTCTCCTCGCTACTGATGACAAAATGAAAAGCGGTAAACCAAGGTCTTCTGTGTTATTAAAGTAGACCCTATACTTCGGCTTACTCTTACGTAGCTACAGGTGTAATGTGGTCTTGGCAGCTTCAATGTGAGCCATCTGCTGAACAGGTTTCTCTTCTGTGATAGACTTGTGGTAACTTCATTCATTATTATCGGAACCGAAGTCTACTGCTATAAGAAGATTCCTGCCTTAAGGTTTTAGATAATGCAAGGAACAGGATCCAAACTATTGGTGATTTCAAGGCATAAGCCAGAAACATTTCGCTATGGAGACCCTCTATATTGAAAAATGCCGGAAAAGTTCTTCATATCGGTGGACCTCCTTCCGAGTCTACCTCACTTCTCTAAATGAGTAAGATTAGATGGCATACAATTTCCAGCAGTAACTTTGTTTTTCCCTAATAATCTCTATAACAAGATATGTCTGAGTTAGTACTGATACTTAGAGTATCGGAAACTGGTGAAGAATCTCCTTCATTCAGTAGGTGCAGGATGTCTTCATCTATGAATGAAACATTGGTTCAATCCTATATTCATTTCATTCAGCATGTATGCTTCTTAAATGTCTGGTGACGATCCTTTTCCACTAGAGGTATAACGTTTGAGGTTATCCGTATAAAACAAATGATCGTGGGTACCACAATCTATATCATAGTTTGATCTTGTAAAATGGAAGGCACTATATTTTTAATTTGTAAAATCAATTTGGGTATGGTAGTCATCAAAGATGAACAATCGCGTGTTTTCATTCCTATAGGCAGTCATTCCTATAGACAGTCGGCTAAATTGTATATCCTATGGTTTCTCTTTGAAAAAAAAGGAATTCTGAAAAATTCCATGTTTCAACTTCACATCCCCGTAAATTCAGCCGTTTACTTTCAGATCAGAATTCTCGCATTTCAATCCGCGATCTGAACTTCTGTACGGGACGCTAAACTGATATATACGTCGACTGTCAGTGACGTCTGATAATATATCTATATGTGAATGACTCAGTGCTCAGAAAAGAGCGTTTCATACGGCCATGTATAGGGAAAGAGGGTTTTTTGAAGCCTGCATGAATTTCTTAGGGGTTTCCTTATCGATTGTTCGATCCTAGTGAAAGCTCTCGAGGAAATTTCAGGAGTGGTGTTACGTTTATCAAGATTTTCAGGAATGGAACGCTCATTTTAACTTTTGAAAGGATTTTGAAACACTTTTATGAAATGAAATCTGAGTTTGTGTTGAGAGATTTGGTCCTGGTCGAATATTTTTTTATGAAATCTATAGTATGATGGCGTTATATGAATAACAAGTTTGGAGTCTTGTAGTAGAAATCCCTCTTAGCTTTCCCATTAAAAATAGTTGAGGTTTCTTGTCGATCAGTGTTATTTCATAGATGAGAATTTTTTCATTTCAGGGTTTTTGTTGAATATTTTAATCGACCTTAACGTAAAAACTGAATCGAATAGCAAGAATACCGCAAATTTTTCAAGTAATGCCCATTCCTCGAAAGTAGACTTATGTCAAAACTAGTTCTTGTTTAAAATTATATTATCTGTGAAGGATATACGTAATGAGAGTAATATCATTGAATTCAATAATGAGAATTTATTGGAGCCTCTGGAGACACCCTACATTTTGTTTTATAAGAGAGAGGACATTGTTAGATCAAGATCTCCAGATGATGTGGTGCTGCAGGTTTTTCCGGGTTTTCCTACAGCTGAAAAAGCAAATGCGCCACTGGAATCAATGAAGTCGCCCCGGAGCGCCAATTAATTTTTATTGTTGTTTTTATTTTATTTTTATCGTTGTTTTAATAAAAGAAACAACTTGATTAGGGCATTCAAAAATGTTTCCTACCTTAGTTATTTTATTCAATTTCGAATAATTTGAAAATTGAATGATTGAAAAAGGAATAGAAAATGCAGTCGCTGTAATTTGAACATAAGATCATTGGGTCACATACTTTACTGAACTTCTTACAAATTAGTGAGACTAAAATTGAAATATCGATTCGTCACCTTACTCTAAATTACATTTTTCGTTAGAAATAATTCGAGTATTTTTTAAACAGAACTGTTGGGTCAGTAATAGGGTATAACATTTGAGAACAATTTTGGAGTGAGGTTAATTTTTAAGGCTAACTTGCGAATGGAAATAATTCAAATAGAAGTGTGAAGTAGTGAATTTTCACTGTGATTGGTTCAAAAGTGTTGAGTAATAATTCATTGCCTACTCGGAGGATGGAAATGAAGGTTCGTTTTTCAACAAGACACGGGCATATAATTGGAAACCAACATTATTTTTCTATTTTTTAGGATCTAGAGACTCCGCTGAATATTAAATCATAAACCAATTGCCATTTACCTAGCCAACATGGTTTTATGACCAAATACCAAAAAATTTACTGAAACTCAATTTCATGTAATTATTTTCCAGCAGCTCGACTGCATTAGCCTTTCTTGATACTGTATTATTTCTGGAAATATGTGGATTCGTTACCCGATGGCATTCCGGTGAAGGTTCGTAAATTTCTGCTAACGCAGTTGTCGGTCTCAAAAATGTGTCAATTCACCAATATTGATACAAAAACTTGACGAACAAACTTGAGTGTCACACACCGAATGAAATAGGTGGTTTCACTTAAGTCCCGCTTGCGTTCATGCAGTAATTTTAATGAAATACTCGTCTTAGTTTTCACAATTTGTCTTCGGATGATGATATTGACCGTGATATCTGGTTGGAACCTCGGGTTCGGCGCATCCTTAGGGTAAATGACGACGACGTGATCCGTCCAGCTTCGGAGGAAGAACTGAGGGGGTATATTAGGGCCTCCAAACCCAAGAAGGCTCCCGAGTAGATTCAATCAACAATAGGTTGTTGAAGAAGCTCCCCAGATATCTGTAGAACATAATTAACAGCACAATCGCCCTCAGATACTTCCCTCAAAGATGGAAGCATGCCGTAGTTGTCATGATTCCGAAACAGGGTCAGAACCCGCTGTTTTTCCAGAATCATCGTCCGATTAGTCTGCTTTGATTAACGGCTGAGTTGGCTGAACAGAAAAAGTTAAAGACCGAAATGTTCTCCCTGACGAACAATTTGACTTCAGGAGGGCACACTCCACCGAGCTGCAGGCCCTGAGACTGATCGAACATTCCATCTCAGAACTGAACAACAGAAAGGCAGTCCATTTCGTCCTCCAGAATATTTCAAAGGCCTCCGACCGAGTCTGGCACGAAGACCTGCTACACAAAATGCTTGATTTCGATCTGCCTTGGAGTCTGGTCCGGTGGACTAGGTACTTTCTGAAAGGCAGAAAATTTTAGGTCCGAGTTGAAAGAACCCTGTCTCCTGTCAGGAAAATCCAAGCTGGAGTATCCCAGGGAGCTGTACTGTCTCCCCTACTTTACAGCCTTTACGTGAGCAACCTTCCGAGGTTCGATGACGTGAAGGTTTTCCTTCAAGCCGATGATACGGCTCTCCTCGCTTCTTCTATGGGTCGTGCGTTGCGGTCGTCTACATGCAACGCGCATTGGACGACCTCGAACGCTGGTACCGCGACTGAAAGATGCGGGTGAACCCAGAAAAAACTCAGGCGATAGATTTGGGGAGATGTAACGTTTCTCCAGACACAAGGGTCACGATCTCAGGTAGGGAGATCGAATGGTAACCGCGAGTCAAGTATCTACGTCTTTGGATGAATCGCCGACTCACCTGGGCAACATTGATTACATCAAGAGATAGTTAAACTCTATCCTCTGGTCAACAGACATTCAAGGCTCAATCTTAGGAATAAGATTTTATTATACAACACGATGTTCATGCCTGGCATCATGTATGCTTCAGGTGCTTAGGGACAAAGGCCCTGTCGCTGGGGACAAAGTTGAGTGAAGGCCCTACGACGTCTGCTAAAATCAACAGTTTGTTTATCAAATACCCCAGTCAGGAAGTGGTACACAAGGGCAGAGCGGCATAGACGTCATTGACCTTTATGTCGCCATCCAATACCTCCAGTTATGAACCATTTGTCCTCCTGACGAACCTCAGTTGAAATGATAAGGAAAAAAATTCCAACCTGATGAAAATGAAGATGACTTTGTCACAATTGTTTTTCAATCGAGGACCGGCCGCCCGGTAATAATGATGCCCAACAGGCTGAAACAGCTGTCTACCACTCACACCACTCTAAGTTTTCGAATGGGCAGCTTGATTGTCCATTTTTACTGGAAAGGAATAATTTCTTAATACATGAGTTGGTATTACGACAATATGAACTATGTCGCAGAGATAACTTAAATTGCATATTAGATACTGACAAAACCACAATTGAAGTATTGCATAATTTCTTCACTTTCCTGTAGTTTCTGAATGTTGAATCTTGAGCATTTATATATTCTTTGTATTTTTCTGTTACTGTGTATATTACCGGAGAAAATGAATGTATTACATAATTGATGCTTTTTTCAGTAATGATAAAAAACTTATTTTTGAATGATTTCAATCTTTTTTATGGAAAATTTCACGCTTCATCTGTGAGTTTACATTTTTTCGACTTTTCTCGGCTGTAACATAATATTCAGATTCTGAAATGACTTCCCGTTTCAATTTCCATCCAGTGGCCGCGTTTCTTGACCTCCAAGGAATTAAAATTTCTCATCAAATAGGATTAATGTCGAATGAAATTACAGGACTTCTTCGATCAGGGCTTTAATCGACCTTTGTCCTAATTCGGTTCCACGACTTCCAATATCTTGAATGATTCTTGAGCCGAACGTTGATCCCATTCGGTGCTTTTATTACCGGTTGAATCGTGAATGTTAAAGTAAAATAAATTGGAATAATTTATGGATGTGATGAAAATGCTTGGGAAAGTTATTTTCGTTTCTTTGGTTGAAGATTTTTCCAATCAGTCGATTTCACACTTCAAATTGTTGGAATACAGTAAAAATATTATTATTGTGAAGAAACGAGAATTAAAATTTTCTATGTTTTTACCACTTTTATTTGTAACTAACGTTACTGCAGTTTCATCCTATAAGGACATTTTCAAACTTATACCTTTAACATTTTCAAACTTATACTGTATAAGTTCGAAAATGTCCTTTCAGGATGAAACTGCAGTAATGTTAGTTAGAAATAAAAGTGGTAAAAAACATATAAAGTTTCAATTCTCTTTTCTTCATTATGATTTCCTACTACATAGTAACGGCTACATCCATCAATTTATATTATAATTGCGTTTCAAAAAATATTTGTTCTGCATGAAGCTTATTACTTCTTGTCAAAATCCATATTACAGCTTGTTTAGAGTATACATGAACAGGAATTTATTTTTGATAACATTATTTTTGATTGAATCTAAAGTAAATGGAACTTCAAACGTTCCAGCCAGTCTCTATATACCTACACAGTAGGTTTAATGGACTGACACCTATCAGAAAACAACTACTCTTCTGGCTAATACCACGAAGGGCGTTGGATTATATCCAACAGGCGTCAGTGCAGGAATTTTCACAGAAAATGTCCTGCATATGCAATTGGCAATGATACAACTGAAAGAGTCAACCTTCAATTATGGAACGGGCACACTGTGTAGGTATATAGAGAATGGCTGGAACGTTTGAAGTTCCATTTACTTTAGATTTGTTTACGGCCAGTCTTCAAGCATAGCCCACTGACTAATAAGAAAGTTATTTTTGATTTACAAGAAAATTATTGGGGTCATTTACCTCTGAGAATATGATGTACCATTGGAATTTTTGAGTGTTGGTATTCATTTTTTGGGAAAACATTGTTGATCAAATATTTGCAGAAGACTGATAGACATGAAGACAAAATGACCAAAAATTTCATCACAAGAAGATCGCAATATGACACAAGAAACTACAGCAATTATAGACAGGAAATGTTATGCTGAAAGAATCAGAAAAATTGAGAAATAATAATTTGTGGCAGAGATGGAATGATATAACGATGCGTTGCTTTGTGCTGTTCTGAAGTAGATATTTTTCTATTTTGCATTTTCTATACTTCTACAGGTTTTCGTATTATTCTCAATTTTTCTTGTGTTTCTAGAAGATTGAGTTTCTAACGTTTCTCTTCTGAATGTAACAACGTTGTATTCATGATCAAACTCATGTTCTTCTGTTAAAAGGTGGTTTGCAAATGTGAAATTGGTCTTTCTATTCACAAAACTATGGTGTGATGGTGTGATGAGACATCACACCATTCATCACCTAATAGCCACAACATTATCTGATAAATTTGAAGTTTACGAAGAAGTCAACTGTACAGTTTCCAATGAAAGCATTGACATTGTAGCAATAGACAGAAAGGATTTGTGATGCACTATTTGGAACCTTTGGTGTAGTTATGAATATTACTGGAGTTTTTTCAACATAACAACATAACATAACAAGACGTTGAAATAACGGTTTGGTGTTGGAAAAAGACTCCAGTAATATTCAAAAAGTAGGATATTGCATTCATATAAGATTCAAAATAGGTAATTAATTCTCAACCTGCTGAAGTTGATTGAATATTCCAGTGGTTTGATATCATTATAGATAGAAAACTGATTCATCAGTATACCAAACAGTAGAACACCAAATATATATACCAATGAATTCGTTTCATCAGCATTGTCTCTATGGAGGTATTGTAGTGAAGTGTGTAATATCAAATTCGGAAAGTTTGTCTTTTCTGGTAATTTGTTTCTGGTAATTGATTTGTTTCTGGTGATAACATTACTTTTCCAGCTATTATTGGACAATACTCTTTGAGACTTTCTAACTACCGCTCTGTCGACTCACTTAAGTATCATATATTGGAAAGGCGTATCGAAGATTTTTTGGGCAGTTGTATGTTATTTGATTAGACTCGAGTGATGCAAGAGCCACTTGACTATTTATGCAGGTAGATGTCTCTGTTCTGGTGTTGTGATTGTATACATCTGCAAAATAATCTAAACGTGTGTTTTATCCAGCTGTGAACCAATAGATTTGCTATTTTTAACAAAAATATCCCGAATGAAAAAGTTTCAAATCAATATTTAGAAATTAATTAATTTGAGTGAAAATTTGTCACCATTGCACCATTTCTTTGAACTCTGTGAATGTGCCGAATACTCATTCCAGTATAAAAACCTTGCGACTTATATGGAAATAAAATTACCATTTTTCCGACATCTCGACCACTTTACGAACTACTTCGCCTAGCAAATTAAACCGAAATTACCGAGGAAAGGTGCAAATCGGCCGCACTTTTATCAGATTTCACCTAATTCGTAAGCAAAACGTATACTCGCAGTCCCAATTGAAGTAACGAGGTATGCAATTGCACTCAACCGTCGGCAACGATAGGATTAGATTTGATTACAACCGGAAATGCAATTGATTCTATCGGAGAGAAGTGCATTCATTTTGAGCTTGAGCGGCGTACTTAAACTTTATCGCGAACTATTTTAGCGCCATCTTGAAACTATCAAGAGTTTGTGTACATAATGTTTTGTTGTTTTCAAGAATGAGTTGATTCTTAGCTTAAAGGAGTGCAAGTGACATTATTTTCAAATCCGAGTCTCTGCATGGAAATTTCTTCAACTATAAGTTATAGAGATTAGATTAGATTGGTCGGTCGGTAGCCAGGCGATTCGACGTGGGTGCTCTGTTCACTTACTCGAATTGACTGCCATGTTGGTCGGTGGTTCAAGTCCTAGTCTGAACGATCGGTTTTCACTTGCTATCGTCCAACCCGTGTTAGGAATCACACGTTAAAATGTAAGACCTTGTTAATTTTTGGTTCGCACAAGTTTCGAATTCTGAGAATTGTCGTTCGTAAGGGTGCGCCAGCTAGTTAACGGAAAAACAGATTTTTAACAGACATAATCGCGGCTGAGTTCCGATTTTCGGGTTGAATTTCAATTCCAATATATTTTTTGGAGAGGGTCACACACATTATCCCAATATTGAAGGCTAACGGAGGTATTGGGCTTTGTGGTGACTTTGCAGTTACCTAAAATCCCCATCTTGAAATGAAAATAATCTTTCCGCTTCTCAGAATAGAATATCTCTTTAGTAAACTCCAAAATATCATGAAATGAAGGTAAAAAAGAAAAACCTGATATACAGGATATTTCACGACGAGCGTTCGTTGGGAATATATGGAGAACGATTCAAAATAAAAACTTTAAATTTTTGTGGTAGTGGCCACAAAATGGCCTTCTCAACTAAAATATTTTCAACTAACGGTCTCTTTCCGTTATACCGGAAGTTGAGGGCAACTTCCTTATTTCAAATGGAACACCCTATATTTTATTGCATTTTTGAATTTCTTAGCACATTTTAGGCCCACATTCTATAACATTGCTATACCCAAATTTGTTAGTTTTCGAAATATTATTTTTTTTTAATTTAAACAGCTATAGCACCACTTCGAAAAAATCATAACTCATAGACAGTAACAGTTGAAAATGTTAAATTTCACAGAATCACACCTTAAGCATCAAGTCATGAACAGATCCATCGAATTTTTGAAAATAATTCACAGGGTGATCGAAATTTCCACCTAAAACATAACATCGAGAAAACTGATGAAACACGATTTTTTCAAATGGAAACCATACACTATTCTATTGTTTTTGGATACTACGACAAATCATGAAACATGTCCCATACCTAAAATACACCTCTGGCAAGAAATATTTGATTTTGGGAAATATTTGAAATTAGATTTTATTGAAACAACGATAAAAAATAAATAAAATAAAACTACAATAAAAATTAATTGGCGACTTCGTTGATTCCAGTGGCGCATTTGCTTTTTCAGCTGCAGGAAACTCGGAAAAACCTGCAGCTGTGGTGCAGGTAACTGTAAAATTTTTCAGAAAAAAATTAATATTTCGAAAACTAACAAATTTGGGTATAGACATTGTTAAACAAAGCGGGCCTGTGTTAAAGTTGAGAAGGTCATTTTATAAAACCCACTACCACAAAATTTAAAGTTTTTATTTTGAATCGTTCTCCATATATTCCTAACGAACTCTCGTCGTGAGAGACCCTGTATATAAAGGGGTTACATACATCAAATGACAGAAGAATTGAAGCGATAACGGAAATGGCTGTACCAAATAACAGTGACAGAACTGAAATCATTTCAAGGCATGATGAATGATTCTCTATAGGGAATTCTCATCAAATATATCAGAAGTTTTGCGGCCATTGGTCACAAGAATTAAAAATTAGTATCGAAAACGCAAAAAAATTATTAATTTCAAATTCACTTCTTAACATTTCGATCCCGAAAAGAAAGTTAGGCTCATGGTGGATGCATCCCCATTTGCATTAAATGAGCAACTATCTCTCATATTGTTGAAAAAAATACCGAGAAAATACTGAGTTCTATAGACATGAAATAACCTCAAATCGAGAAAGAAGCGGTAGCCATAATTTTCGAAGTGAAAAATTTTCATCAGTACTTCTTTTGTGAACGGTTTTCACTTTTCACCGTTCACAAACCATTTCTAGCCATTTTTGGGGATAAGCGGAGACTACCGATGCATGTTTGCTACTAACCGACTTCAACGTCTGGCCTATACTCTTTGAGCTTTTGATTATAAGATAAAATTATGCCGATTATTTGACAATATACATTACTTAGAGGAATTCGAAATAACGAGCAATTTAAATAAATTACGAAAAGATAAAGATGTGAATTCCGTTCTTAGTGAAGTCATTTTGTTTGTAATAATTGGTTAGCCTAGGAAATATCCTGGGAAAGATCATAAATTATTTATTTTTTATAAAAAAAAATGAAATAACAACAGAACAAGATTGCCCCATGTGATGTTATCGTATAACATTACCAAAAAAGTATTGGAATTCAATACTAAATGAGCTACACGTTGCACATGTGGGTATTGTTAAGATGAAAGTTTTAGCTTGGGCTTATATTTGTGGTGGCATTGATGAACAGTCAAATTGAAAGTATGGTACAGTCTTGTGAACTTTGCTGTAGACTTGCTCCTAATGTTATAAAAAGTTTCTAGTTTTTATACCCTAATATACGGGAGTGAAAAGTAACAACTACCTTGTATTAATAGCTTAATATGTTACAGAGTATAACTTTTCTTGAAAGATTTCCTCAACTTTTGGATGTTATTGATAATACTTTTATCAATATTAATTGATTGATTAATATCGACAAAACAGATTGGTCCATCTTTCTGTGGACAGTGTTGAGAGCCGTTAGTTTTTATCTTTTATAGTTTTTTTTTTAAGTTTTTGACAAGTTCACAACTATAATTTTTTTATGATTTCAGAGAAATGAGGTGCGTAATAAAGTAATGCTCAAGAATATTTTTATAAAAGTTCTTTTATGTTAAGAAAGGGCAAAATAAACATGGAAACTGACAGAATCGAATGTATGAAATACCAAAAATCTTCGACCACAATGCTTCTCTTAGAAATTTTGGCGTGGTAAAGGAATAACGATGAACATTGAATATATCAAGAATCCAATCACATTTACGGCGGCCAATTTCATTTCCGCGAACTCCAGAACTTTCTCGAAACGAACGACCGCCACTTTCGACCTGCGAATGTTTTATTTGTCGGCGTATGTGTGTGGAAGTCATCGTTTAAAAAAGTCGAAATGACCGTCATAAATAAATGCTAGTGACAAGAAGTGCAGACGACCGCAAGACTCCCCCTCGTTGAATTGAAGGAGTTGGACTCCGGAGTTGAGTTATACTTCTACTATGGAGGTCGGATATCAATGATTGGTATGGTTGTCTGGAAAGTTTCGATGTTGCTCGGTTGAGTCGAACACATGAGAGAAAATAATGAGAATTGCTCGTGCTTGTAGAATTGAAATCTCTGGCGAAAAATGAATCTATTCAATCCCTTGATGATGCGAAAGGCGCGTCAAGAGACCGTATTTTTGTCCGTGAGAAGGAATAGTGCATTCAATAGAATGTCTCTAGTATTACAATGATTTCTATGTTTTCTTGTCTGAATAGTTTTTGGAATGAGTTCCTACAATATTATTAACATCAGACTATATTCAAATCTCTAGATTTTTCCACTCACCTGTCTCTAGAAATTGAAATAAAATTATAGTAGGTTTTGGGATACGAAAAAGAATGGCGAATGCGCCAGGATTTCACTGAGAATTATTTTTCAACAAAACTTTCATAGCGTTTTGTGTTTCGACCATTCACTTTTTCATGAATCATTGAATTATTCGCTATAAAACGTTCCCTTTCATAATTTTTACTGATTAGAGATTACTGATTTTCAAACAGTTTTGAGAACAGGCAGGCAGCAGGTACGAAGCAGGTAAATTATTTTTACTAATGATTCGACTAATTCTAGAGAATGTGACTGTTCACCGGTTATTAATTTCAGGAATATCAGCACCTTTGTCGCAGTGTGTCGAAGTCGTGCTTGTTTCCCAACATATACCATGTATAGGCAGTAACAACTTCAATTCGGACATAATTCATCATATCCTCGACAAAAAAATATTCAAACAATCCGTTACACAAGTGAACCATTACATCAAAGATGATAGTAAGACTTACAAAACTGATATATACAGAAAAGGCATCAGAAAATATTAGTGGCGTCTAAGTAAATAGAACATCAATATAGGAAACAAGACTGATAACACCTTAGACATATGAAAAACAATTTCAAAATCGACAAGATCAACAAATGATATGCTCAGAAGTTTATATTGGGAAAACATCTAGAAATTTCAAAATCAGAATATCCGAACACAAAAGAAGTTTTGAATTGAAGAAAACCAATTCAAACCATACATTCAATCTGTTGGAAAACGATCACGATTTCAACAGAAACTACATACAGAAAATAATAGACAAAAATTCAACTGCTAGAATCTCCAAAATTTGATGAACGCGAACAATCAAATTTTCAAGTAAACGTAGGTAATTTCTCACCACTGTTAAATTTATTTTCATGGAAAATTTTCTAGAATCAATCGAATCGAATATTATCATGAATTTATCTAATCATTCATTCATTTATGCATTCATTCATTCATTTATTCACATCACTTTGAGATTTAATTATTCATTCCCAAAAATATTACAACAGAGTAATTACTGTGAAAGACAGTCAACAACTACTATTAAGACAATAGAAAAAATACTAAAAGTAATCATTGATATCATTATAATATAGTGGATTTATAAGCATTTCTATATTCAAAACGTTATTTGATACTAATTGTTGCCCGCGGCTTCGCTCGCGTAGAATTTGGATTGTCACATTAAGTTTCGTGACAGATTATTTCAAATAAATAGTTGAAATATTTTTTTTAATAACCCAAAACTTCTAGTTTCCAACTTCAAAACAGACAAAATTCAATGCAATCTTCAAACACCTATTTATCCCCCTTGGGTGTGGAAATTCACGATTCCCTTTCCTGATGCTTATTTACCCTGTACAAAAAACCTACCTGCCTGCGTTCAGGTCGGGTTCTCGCCCGTCTACCTCCGCGCATCGTTCTCCGTCGTCTTACAGTAGAGGCGACGCGTAACGGTGTTGTGTCAAGTTAATCTTACCGTGATAATTTTAGAACGATTCATCTAAATGACTCAGTGTAAAAGACAAAGTTTCTCTATAAGGAATACTTAACACGACAATTGTATCAATTTTTATAAGAATTTTATCGATATTTTGGATTGTGCATTGTGAAAAGTATCCAATTTGACTGCATTCATGGCTCAGTATTTTGCATATAGTGGCTACCACATACGAGGTGGATATATGCTAGGGGGGACTTTTATTCAGAACTTTTCAAGATAAACAGTCTTACGGTACATTATCTGCATGTAATTCCAATGGAATGACAGCGCACGGCAAGATATATCTCAGGGAGAAAGAATTTTTCCAACTTACTCAATACTTATCGTTATGTTAAGGCCAGAATTACACAAAACCTTTGTGAATTCTAGTCTCTAAGTTATTCTGATGTATAAGCTGTATTAATGTTGAATTTCATCTAAATTCGTTCAGTCGTTCAGGCGTGAAAGAGCCATAAACATACATACATCCATCCTCACATCTCTGATGTAGACTCGCTCCTGAACTAAATTCACAGGGAGGTCAGTTGGAGTCGTTAACTCGACATCCATCTTCTCTATAGACTCGCTTCTGATCTAAGTTTACAGGGAGGTCAGTTGGAGTCGTAAACTTGACATCCATCTCCTCTGCAGACTCGCTTCTGAACTAAATTTACAGGGAGGTCAGTTGAAGTTGTAAAAACTCGACATCCTTCTCCTTTGTAGACTCGCTCCTGCGGATTAAATTTTACAGGGAGGTCAGTTGGAGTCGTAAGCTCGACATCCATCTCCTCTGTAGACTCGCTCGTGAACAAAATTTACAGGGAGGTCAGTTGGAGTCGTAAACTCGACATCGATCTCCTCTGTAGACTCGCTCCTGAACTAAATTTACAGGGAGGTCAATTGGAGTCGTAAAAACTCGACATCCATCTCCTCGTAAACTCGCTCCTGGATTAAATTTTATAGAAAGATCAGTTGGAGTCGTAAACTCGACATCCATCTCCTCTATAGACTCAGCGTCAGAAATAATTTTTAAGTTCACTCTGTCCATGGAAATCCCACGAGTAGCTAGGGAAAGGAGGGCAATCACGACAGAGCCCCGCATTACCCTGACAAGGCGATGCTACGACGAGAGGGCGCCCGGTATCTCGAAGGTTCCGTAGAGACAGCTGATAGGCTCAGTATCATGTATCCTCTCGGCACGACAACACACACCTTAGGATTAGGCCATCGTTGGGATGCCATTCAGTTAGGAAATAACAGAAACACAAGTGATTCTGTCATTCCCGTATCCAGCGGGGCTACGTGGAAGCAGGTATCCGATGGCCGATTTGCTCAACCCCCACATTCCAAGCCAATGCACTCGCCGAAAACAGCATGCACAGTGGTTCAGGCAGTGAAAGATGAACAAGGACAGTCAACCCGCCGAATGAGTACACCATATTCATTTTATGTAACTATGCTGCTTAACGCTGTTTTTTCGAGTTTTTTCCAAAATTATTTTTTCCAACATTCGAATAGTGAATCCTGAACAGGAATAAAGTATTTTTCACTTACAGTCCCATTGTACTTGTCTGAAACTATCTACTCCCTCGTCTGCTTTCTAGGTCACTGGCGAACAGAATAACTAACGAAAGATAACTTCATAACCTCCACCTATCCGCCCCCGATCGCCGCGGGCGGCTGTGCAATTTCGACGCCGCTTCCCTAATTGAAAAGAACGACACCGATCGACGGACCGCAATCGAGAATCGGTTTCGGCGCTTGCATTTGTCACCGCGACGTCGACGATGAATTATCGCGTTTTTCTGGCGATTCCACATCGGCGTCGTTTATGCATAGCGCAGCCGATTGTATTGTTCTTCGGACTGAGCTATGTTAATGGATACCATAAATTCGGCGTTTGAGTGTTTTAGCGCTTCGCCAACTTGATTGTCGGAGATATTTCATTAGAACACTGATTCATTTGGTGCCTGGAAGGTCTCACTGCATTGTTTGATAAATATGTTATCGATATGAGAACAGTTTGATGAACAGTTTTATTATGTGAGGTAGTTAGGACTCGAACCCTAAAATTAACAAACGCCTATGAGTTCCTTAAATAGGCGATATTTCTTTTCTTTTCCTGCTTTTCAATTTCTTATATTTGCCTGTTTCTCATTTTCCTGCTTTATTATTCCAGTTGTTTTCGTTACTCACTCTCAATATCTCCTCGTGCATTTCATTGATTAAAACCATAATGAAAATACGTCCGATAGTTTTTGAATTTATCGCGTTCAGACAGACAGACGCTCTAGAGAGACTTTCTTTTCTAATATTTAGTGATATTTAACATATCACTCAACCCAAAGGTGTCACTTATGTCACACCTACATTTTTTATAAGGGTTATCCTCACAAATTCACTATCTTTCCGAACCCTTTTTAGTAAAATTTCAATGTGTTAGAGTTTACAAAATTCCATATGAAATATTATGAAATAGGTTCTTCGATGGGATTTAATAATTAACTCAAAATAGTATATTTCAAATGTATCAATACATAGGATGATATTGACTATCATTAGTTACTTAAATATCAATATCAATTCTGAAATCAAACTCACGGCATATCGAAATGCAATCAATACCCCATGGGTTCTTTTTTCAATTTATTGATTTCCGAACATTTTATTTCAATCTCTTGCAAAACAATCGTCCCAGTTGATCAATATAATAGTTGAGACAAGAACCACAAGTCAACTTATTTATTCCTGATCTAGTTTTATCTCCATCAACTTTATTGAATTTGCCCACATTATTTTTTTCATCCAGCTACTCTCAGGTTTCTTTTTTTTTTCAAAAAAAATATGTTTTTGAAAAAATCGCTTGAGTGTATGCAATATTATATAATGCCCCATCCTCATTCCATGAAGCTTAATAAACACGATTTATATATAGCTTGTTTTTGCAATTTTCAAGACGTTGCTTATAGCAATTCTTTCTCATGAAAATTTTTGTTTTCGAACATATTGGTAGTATAATATTTAATCTAATATATAAGTCAAACTTGCAGAATCGTGTAAGTTACACCTTTTATAACTAAAGAATATAACAAAACAAAATTCAGGAGAAAAAAACAATAAACAAATTGACGACGACTTGCAAAAATAATTGAGATTATGATACTTACGATAATACGCGCATGAATAAATGCTATGACGGCTCTATTCGTTTTCATCAAGATGGAGCTCTATCATACTACTTTCTTTCAGTTAGACAGCGGTTGAATGAGAGTATTTTTAGGCAGTTGGAATGACCACCACGTTCACCAAACTCGAAATTTGGAATATTTGAAGAGAATAACAGATGTGTGTAAAGAACTAATGGCCGTAGTTTTTTGAGATGTTATAGAGGACTTTGGGAACAGAATTTATCACTGTTCAGAAAATATTGGGCAAAAGAATAAGATAAACAATATTACTGGAGTTTTTTTCCAACACAAAACCGTGTCGACACGTGTTTCGATCACCAAGTGATCATCTTCAAGAGGAAGATCAAATATCTCAGCTTGATCTTTCTCTTGAAGATGACCACTTGGTGATCGAAACATGTGTCGGGGTGTTGAAATAAGGGTTTGGTGTTGGGAAAAAACTCCGTTAGCATTCATTAGTACACCAAAGGTTCCAAACAGTGCATCACAAGTAGACATGACAACTATTGCGTTTTCTTTCAACCTAATTGAGTTCCACGTACGACAATTCGTCGGTCAAGACCGTGCAGGAAGAATACGTACTGAAACCCCAGGGAACGCGAGATCCATATTTGCTGTTCTACAGGAAAAGCGATATGATCCGATCTAAATAACTCCCCCTAAGGGGATGAGGTTGCTGCTTTCACGTAGAGTTCAGCGTCTGGAATCTTACAGAATTTCTTTTTTCAGTTTTTATTGAATTTGATATTTTTTTATTACAATGAATATTTTATTATTTCATTTTGTTGTAATATTGATATGTGTTGATATTGACAGTTGATTATTTAAACATTCCATTAATTCCAAAATTCCACGTAGGAACCTTCTAATTCACAAACAACTATCAATATAATCAATCACTGGCATAAGTTATCACCGTATGTCAGCACGTCCATTCTGCCTTAATGAGGAAACGAAGCTATTCACCAAGCATAACGGCAATAAACGGCTGAATTGTGTAGAGATCCAGTTTGCGAAACAAGTGTCAGTTTCGAACTAATTAAATTATATGGAAAGTCCCATTTGAAACCGAGAAACGAGACCAAGTTTGCCGAGAAAGTAACAAGCGAGCAAGATGACACATGGCGTTAGGCACGTGGTCGGATCTTCTTCATTGCCGTCTTCGTATTTGCCTTGGCCCCATTCACTGTTTGAAATTATAGTAAAGTAGTTGCTTTTTAGTTGAGGAAGTATTCTTCTAGTGTATTCGATAATTATTCAAGGCATATCGATTTTTTTTTAGTATATGAAATAAAACAAATCAATATTCTGTGAAAATAATCCTTAAGGTAGTATTCTACTAAAAATATTGTAAGAATGAGTTTTTTTGGGATTTTCTACCTTCCACAATCCGAATAATATAAAAATTGTATTGGAGAACTCTATATAGATTTAGAGGGGGCAAACTCACTGCATAAATTCAATTTATTTTTCAAAAAAAATGTTATATTGATCAGTAACTTCAAAAAATTACTTTTCCCAATCACCAGCATTACAATACTCTTTTCGATGCGCTTGTTTTTGGATTTATTCTACGCCAGTGGTTCTAGTTCAACATGAGTAACTTGACGTATTCAATAATTTCGCCTATCAAGAAAAATAAATCTGCCCCTTCTTCAGAATTGGATAAAAATTAATGAATCTTGAGGTTTTCTCTTTGGTTCGTTTCATTTTCATTACAGTTGAAAGTTTTTTTGTCACAACATCTGAATGAAAAAACCTCTTTAGTCAATCGTCCAACATAAATAAAAAAAGTGAAATACTTTTCATGTTGCATGCTAGTATTTGAAGATATTAGTATACTATGAGTTTCATCATCATTTACTTTGAGCCTATTTGTAGTCAAGCAAGTGTCTGATAAAATTTTGTTGGATTCTTTTTTATGAATTCGGCTGTTGTGCGAATTACTTGAACAAACTGAAGTTGTATCATCGACAAATGATTAAACATTTTGTTGTTGTAACAAAACAACATAAATCGTTTGTCGTTGACCATGACATACGGATACACAAATTGCAGTTTTATGGTATACGTGGTCCTGCATTGAATTGGGTTAGATCTTACCTGACTGGCCGTAGTCAGCTGGTCTGTGTGAATGGAATTAACTCTGTAAGTAAATGTATAGTAAGAGGGGTACCTCAAGGCTCTGTTTTAGGACCTCTCTTATTTTTGGTTTTTATTAACGATCTTCCGAAATTTTGTTCCAAAGCTTCCATTATTATAATTTTTGCAGATGACACTAACATCTTGGTATCTGCGAAAACTATGTCCGAAGTAATTGTCAAAGCTAATGAAGTAACTGATCAATTTGAGGAGTGGTGTTTTACAAATGACCTGCTGCTAAATTCTGCCAAATCTCAAATGCTCAACTTTGTTACTAAAAATATAACTATTGATAAAATCTATTTGATAAGATTAAATAATGAAACTTTACATCAAGTTAATTGTACTAAATTCTTGGGTGTTGATATTGATAATAAACTTACCTGGAGTTTCCATGTCGATAGTGTCAAACTGAAGCTCAATAAACATATATATTTACTTCGCAGGTTGAAACAGTCTCTTTTGATGTTCTCATGCTTTTATACCACAGTTTAATTCAGTCAGTGATTTCCTATGGTCTTGAACAGTGGGGCTTATCAGCTAAAGCTGATGAAGTGTTTGTTATTCAGAAAAAGGTAATCAGAATTCTGGCTGGGGCATCTTTAAGTGCGAACTGCAGGCCATTATTCATTCGTTATAGTGTATTAACAATGCTTGGTTTGTATATCTACCAAACTCTGATATATATATATATATATATATATATATATATATATATATATATATATATATATATATATATAATATATATATATATATATATATATATATCAGATATATATATATATATATATATATATATATATATATATATATATATAAGAAACAATATTTCAATTATTCTTGGAAATGAGCAAATCCATGAACATTTCACCAGAAATAACCTTCAACTTTATCAGCCTTATAGTAGATTGACAGTATCGAAGAATCACCCCATGTGCTGTGTGAGTAATGACATTAAGTCCTCAAACATCAATGTCTTCAAAAGGAAGCTCAAGGTTTTTCTATTGCACAAAGCATACTACTCTGTGGATGAGTTTCTCCTTGAATCATAATCATAATTTGATTGTAGCTTAGTAATTTTATTTTTATTTAAGTTATGCTTTGTATTTGTTTTTTTATAATAGTTTGACCTGTTGTATCAGCTAGTATTTTATGATGATGTTTGCCTAATGTGATTGTAAATGAAAACTGATTCAATAAATGTTTGATTGATTGATTGATTGATTGTGAATAATGAACAGTAATGGACCTAAAACGGAATCCTGTGGAACACCGTGATATATTTCTCACATTTATGATTTTCTACTATTTACGTCAACCTACTGATATCTATTATTCTCGAGTTGGAACACTGCCTCTAATACCATAATACCTTGACTCCTGAATAAGAACGAGATATACAATTGAAAGCCTTTTTGTAAGGTCACATATTATTATAGAAGTATGTCTCCTCTAATCAAGATCTTCAACTATGTTCGTAATTGTTGTGAAGGAGACTTGTTTTTTCTAAAACCGTATTGCAATTCACTAAAACAAAAATGTTTTCCGAAGTAAGAGTGCAACCGGTTTTTCTTTTCTGTGATTCATCCAATTTCGGATATGATGATAATGGGGCTATAATTGTTTGGTGATGATTTCGAACTTTGAAGAGAGATTTGATTCTTGAAATTCAAAATGTCAGGAAACATTCCGTTTACAAAACTCTTTTTATTCTGTGATGTGATTGGTGGAGAAATCATATCAGCCACTAATTGGATCATTTGACTTTTCGAATGATGAACATTTCGAAAATTTGAGGTCTACAGTGATTTAATAGCGACAAGAACTTCTTGACGACATACAGGTTCTGCAAAGTACCAAAAACATTGAATAAATTGAACATAATGAAATTTTTGGAACATTTTACAATATTTTCGTGTTGGAATTTCTGAAAGTATCACGGTTTGAATTCATTATGGTCCAGCAAGCTTTGGAGAAATTTGTAGGACTTGAAATGAATTTCTCATGTTTTTTCTTTTGTTTTCGTAACTGAATTCAGTACTATTTTCTTGATGATTGATAGGCTTCAATGAACTTCTGGTTCATTGATACCTCAGCAATTATTTTGGCACCTTGAAATTTGCTTCTCATATGTTTCAGTGAGTCGTTGATTCGAAATATTTTTATATTAGGAAAAGTTTTTATAGGAAATCATATAGTGATGAAGTTCTGGAATATATTGATGTTATATTCAGGTAACATGTTCATCCCAAGATATAGCAGTGTTTGCTAGGGAAAAGTAAAAAAATGACTACTAGAAGATGCAGAGGAAAATAAACAAGTCCTGGAATTATCACTCTCTCACCAATTCGAAAAGCCTTCCATGAATCTATCTAATTCAGTTTCCAGCAACTCAACTTCAGATTCCTCATTCCGTTGGTCCAATGATGGTGGGAACCATCGCATCCGTGATTACTGGAGAGATAACAGCAGTGGCGAACGTATTATCAACAGCTACACCACAGTTAGATCAGTGATACATTCCTCAGTCAAAATCTTTGATTTTAATGGGTTGAAAAATATTGGCAATTCCTGTTTCATGAACAGTGTAATCCAATGTTTATCAAATACGAGATGGTTACTGACATATTTGAAAAAAGATGAGTACATGAAAGATATCAATACTAATATTTCTAGTACGGAGGGTGCTTTAATCAAAGCTTTCGCAGAAGTTATCAAGGAATTGTGGTCAGAAAATTCGTCTGATAGAACACTGAACACAGTCTCCTCAAAAAGTCAGATTCAGAGTTTTGCTCCTCGATTCATGGGTCATGCGCATCAAGACGCACAGGAATTCCTTCGTTATCTTTTAGAAGGTTTACATAATGACGTTAATAGAATTTATGAGAAACCTGAACCGACGTTTACGGAGATTTACGAAAAATTGAGCGACAGCTGAAAAGCGCAACAGTCCTGGCAGAGATATTTGAATATGAACAACTCCAAGATTGTAGACTATTTCGTTGGTCAATTGAAATCCACTATGAGGTGCACACACTGTGGACACTCATCAGTAACCTTTGAACCTTTCTGGGATTTATCTCTTTCCATACCACAAAGAACTGGCCAATTGAGTTTACCACAATGCTTGGATTTCTTCACAAGAGAGGAAAATTTGGATGGACATGAAAAACCGACGTGTTCAAGTTGTAAGGAAAGAAGAAAATGCACAAAGTCTCTATTGATCCATAATTTTCCCCGTATTTTAGTCATTCATTTTACATGATGATGTTAATAGAATTGATGAGAAACCTAAACCGACGTCAACAGAGTAGGTAGGTCTAAAGTGAGTGGGTCTATTCGACCCTCCACAGCAACCCATAAGGGTTTATTGTGACTCACACCTATTCACACTCGGCCAAATAAACCCAGCTTCTTAACGAAGCCGATTAGTTTGTATGGTGAGTGGTCTTTCAGGTGAGATGGTGAGAGTATGGATCTGCCGAACTCAAAGTACCTGATTCGGTCCCCAGCGGGGCAGGCACAAAGCCTGCTCTGCAGTTTCATGATTTTCCAGACAGAGGCGACACACACTGTCTTCCGACAGTCCAAGTCTCTGCATGTGATGATTCAAATGACAGAGATCTGTAAGAAGGCCTGTTAGACATCGTAGTTCATCCCTACTGTAATCCAACAAGTGTTCGGAATCAAGCTTGAAACGGTGAATAAACGCCTTGGAGTGAGCCAATCCTAGAAGATTCTGCCAGAAGTCCATAACTCTTCTTGCCATCCAGGTGTTAAATGTTTGTTTGACAAAGCCCAAAGCGATGCCAATGACAGGTTCTAGTCCAATGAAACCGCTTGCAGCACCCTCCTTTGCAAGAGAGTCAGCAGCTTCATTGCCTTCCAGGTCAGTATGGTCAGGAATCCAGACCAGAGACAATCTGTTTAGTCTTCCTATCGAGGAGAGTCTTTTTTGGCAGTTTGCTACCAATTTAGACGTTGCTCAGTGGGAGCCAAGAGCTTCCAACGCCGCATGACTGTCCAGGAATAATTTTATTGACTTGTGTGTGAGGTTGGATTTATCCAATATTTTCGCACACAATTCAATAGCGTAAATTTCTGCTTGAAATACAGTCGCATAAGTTCCTAGGCAGGTAGATAACTCTGCTCTGGGTCTGCGACTGAAAACACCTGCACCAGAACCGAAAGGTGTTTTTGATCCATCTGTGAACCAACAACTATCTGCTCTTAATATTTCCTTTTCCCGCAGGATCCAGTCTTCTCTACTCGGGAATAGTATTTTATAAGGCAGTTCGTAGTTGACAGTTGAAGGCATAAAGTCAGAGGTCATTTCCAGAATACTGTGACTTCCAATGTCAACCAACAGTCTGTTGCACTCTGGATTGAATTGATTTGTGCAATTGGCAATGTGCACTAGTCTGTAAGTCCATCTAACCTTTCTTTCCTGAAAAATGTGGAGAGGTGGTAGATCTAGAAGGCCGCTGACGGTGTGGTACTGATGGTACCACTGATAGCCACACAAGCCTGTCTCTGTAAGCCAGAGAGTTTCGCTTGGGCCGTTTTTTGTAAAGCCTTCGGCCACCAAGCAATTGCATTATACGTGATCATTGGTCTGACAATTATCACATAAATCCAATGAATTTGTTTGGGACCTAAACCTCAAGTTTTACCACAAATCCTTCAACATGTCCATAGAGACAGGTTAGCTTTGTGTAAAACTTTTTCCAAGTGAGTGTTCCAGGTGAGTCTTTTATCAAGGACGATGCCAAGATATTTCACCTCCGTTCCAAATGAAATGACCACACCATTGAGGGAAAGTGGCGTTAGATCGTCCAATTTCCTCCTCTTGGTGAAGGGGATTAATACAGTTTTGCTGGGGTTGACAGACATCTGCTCCCTCAGGCACCAACTGTGAACAACTTCCAACGCGTTTTGGAGGATATTACAAGTTACTCTTCCCGACGTGGACCTTGCCAGGATGACAAGGTCATCTGCATAAGCTTGTAGATCAACTTTTCTTCTGTCGAGGGCATCAAGCAGACTATCCACCAAGAGCGACCACAGAAGAGGAGATAGTACCCCACCTTGAAGGCAGCCCCTGGTGACCCTGAACCTGATAGCCTCGCCTTGAAGAGTCGTAGTTGCAGTTGTGTTTAATGGCATGGCTTTGATTCAGCCAGTTATGGTCGATTCTATACCCTTTCTAGCCAGAGGCAATCCTATAGATTTAGGTAGTGCATTATCAAATGCTTCTTCAATATCAAGAAATACAGCAACCGTAATCTCCTTGCTGTCAAGGGATTGGGAGATTTTCACATATACATATAACATACATATAACTCTAAGATTGTAGATTGTTTCGTTGGCCAATTAAAATCCATGATGGGGTGCACACAATGTGGACACTCATCTGTAACTTTCGATCCTTTCTGGGATTTGTCACTACCCATACCACGAAGAACTGGCCAATTGCGTTTATCACTCATTAGATATGAGCAATTATGCAGCAGACAATGTGACGCCTTTCCGTTAGAATCTATATGCGCTTTCGAATCACAGTGGTTGTACCTACAGCGGACAGTATACAGCATTCGGCAGACATCCCTATACTGGCACGTGGCACGAATACAATGATTCAAACGTGTCACCAATTTCACCAAAATTTCTTGTTAGTGGAGACATACATCCTCTTTTATGAAAAGGAGGAAACGAGTTCGCACCTTTGAGCATTTTGAAAAGTTGTTTTTGAACTGTTAATTTTAATGTTATAATGAATTATATTCATGTTCTTCATACTACTTTCAATACCTATTTGAATGTGCATCGCCGATCCATTTCATCTTGTATGTTCTGAATTTATTTCAACTCTTATACTAACTTGAGAATAAATTAGCGAGTTTCGAATATATTTTTTTCAGAACATGTCCAGTTTCGTCAGCATAAAAACAATGCAAATAAAATTATTTTGAGGACTTAACAGATTCGTGACATTCCTCTTAATCAAATTTTTAGCCTGGAAATTTTGCAGGTTGACTACTCATGTATGAAATAGATCGCTCTTTATTCCGGAGGACGACACTTAGTGCATTGACTAGTAAGAATGAGTTATTTGAATCATGGAAAAATTATTCTATTTTGACAAATTGGGTCAATGGTTATAGTAGTATTCTGTGGCAAGTTGAACATCAAGTATTCATAAACGGAATCCAAACACTTGTGCCCTGTTCGGATCGCCCCGAGAACTAGAGGCAACCGCCGTGCTATTCTGTTTCACGAGCTTTTGTTCGCACTAAGTAAGCACTAAAGTCAACAAAGTCTGTCTAACGCTCATCCTTCGCCACCAAAACTAAACCAAATACAGGCTTTCGGGAGTCGAACGAACCCTCCGTTATTATTTCAAGTGAATTTATTTGACTATAATTACTGCCGCAGCTTTGTCTTTATTCAAATCGAGCTGAATTTCGTGTTCCACTTTTATTTGCATAAATCTTAAGAAGATATGATAATATTGAAGAGCTGCTGGAGACCGGGATGGAATTGATAATTTCATAGTTGGATGTGGTGAGGTTTGGAGTAGCTCATTTTTTGGAAAGTGGCGTAGAGAATTCATTTGAATTGGTGCAGAGAGGTAATCCAATGCAAGTCAAGATGTATTTATCTAAAAATGAATTCTTATTCACAGATTATGCTTTTGCTGAAATGTGAAATTGAACGCTCAGATGTAGTATGGATACAATTCAAACACTTCACTTCAAATGAGCTCGAGGAAATAGACCAATGGAATGCGTGATTTGAAAAAAACAGATTTACGTTGAGACTTGCCTGTTTGAATAAGAACAAAAAACAAAAAGTACGGGAAGGGACAAAGCAATCAACAAATATCCATGACATGTAGGATTTCACAGGTGGAAAGTTAGCTTTAATCTAGATACAAGAAGAAAAATCTTAGGGAACCAATCAGAGATAAGTTATTGAATAAATGTAGAAAGGGTCCAATAATAACCGCCTGAGATACTGTCATCAGTGGAATGCACAAAATAAAGTTTAAACTTTATCACACTGACTTTGGAAATGAGGTTGCAGGCTTGTAAAAGAAGAATATACAAAATATACGGTCTGATAGAAATACAAAAACTCTGAAAGTCACTGAGTTAGTTCAATTACCTACACCTCAAGTTTCTCCATTTGAAATAATATCAAGTGAATAATACTATAATTCTTTGTTCTTACCAGTAACCCATTGGTAAGAAGTTTCGTGTATTGGTATAGATATGTGGATGATATCCCGATATGTTTCAAGGAACGAACAGAAGTTGACTAACTTTTTGAATTTCATCAATTATCTCCACCCTCCTATCACATTCACATTGGAGATGGAAAAGGACGACTCTATACATTTTTTGGACATGACAATAGGAAAAGTTGACACCAAACAAGAATTTTCAATTTATCGTAAACCGGCACATACAGATATTATCATTCATAATTCGTCCACCCACCCGTATCAGCACAAAGTAGCAGCTTTCAACAGTATGATCCACCGACTGATAAATATGCCCTTGTCAGAGGCGAATTTCAATAAAGAACTGAATATAATAAAGCAAATAGCCGTCAACAATGATTATGATAGTGGCCTGATACATTCTTTATTATCAAAGAAGTTATACAGTCAAGCTTTGAAAGAAGTTTACCCAATTCGAAGAGAAGAGGATAAAAGTTATAGAACCTTAACCTACTTAGGCCAACCCACTACAAAAATTTCAGATTTTCTGCAAAGCAAAGGTGTAAATATTGCTTTCAAAACCAACAACAACTTAGGCATGCACATTAAGAATAACAAAGATAAAAGTTCAGTTTCAGAAAAATCGGGAGTGTATAAATTATCATGTGGGTCATGTCCGATTTTTATATAAGTCAAACTGGAAGAACATACAACGCCCGCATGAAGGAACACAAAAATAGTTTCCAGAATGGAAAAATAAATTCCACATATGCCACTAATTTAATCACAGAGGGACATGAGTTCAACCATCAGTACAATCCCCTCCATTTCTAGAAGAGAGGTTTGAAACTTAACCTGTTGGAGAGTATGGAAATGAACTAATTCAAAAACTCTCAATATGTCGTGAACGATCGAACTGCATTGAATAATTCGCCATTATTGAATCTGTTCAATTCCAGGTAAAAATATTTAGGTTTATTTATGGTACTTTCGAAAAATGTATTGTTATAGTCAATAAATTCATACCTGACCTTATCAGGTAGATTCATTCATTAGAAATTAGGTAAACGCGTCGGTAATAGATTGGAATATAACATGGTTGTAATTTAGAAGTAACTTTTAGTTTATGCTTGAGAAAGCTATTGTATAGCAAAACACGTGTTGCGGTTTTTGTAAAACCAATTATAGTGAAAATCATCCAATAAACTGTATTCATTAGTTTTGAATAATAGTTTAGTTCGAAACCCTTGACGTTATAATTCAGTTCAATTGTAGGTGATTCACACGAATTCATAAATAAATGAAGTTGTGACCTGCATTTGATGTGCAAATGTATCATTTGATATACAAATGCTTCAATAGCAAAAAATGTGAGAAATCTTCAAGTATTTTTGGACTAGGTGGATGAAACCATATCTGATGAAATTGGTGTTTTTGAAAGTTAGAACATACGAAAGTGTTTTCAGAGAACTGTGAGCACTAGCGCAAGATTAAATTCCAGTTGACCCCTCTCTTTCAAAATTACCCTGAAATTTTCCTGTACCTACTTCTCTCTATTCACATTTGAAGAATTATTGATGTGTTACTGAATCATATATTACCCTGACCAGATGAAAAGATGAAAAGTTTCGGCGACTTCCATGGCATCAATTCTTTCATAGGTAATATTCTGTCATTATTAAATGAAGTGATCGTGATGAAACTTATGAGCTTCATTTGAAGTAAAGCTTTGTTGAACCAATTGTTCAAATCATCTGAAGGAATAGGTTTGCTTCATCAAAATCTGCTATATCATACAGAGGCCAGATAGCTATACAGAGAAAAGGTATTGAAAAGGTTTCCAGAATTCGAAGTTGAATTGATGATATGCTCAAAAGAGTATGGTTTATAAAATTAGCACTTTTCTGTCTTCAAGGTTCAATATATCAAGTGCTAGGTAAATACAAAACTTGCATGATTTGAAAGAAAATTAATTATTTACCTTACGGAACTGGATTCTGAAGCTGATAATGGTCATAGATTGAAATCAAATTTTCTTGGGCATAAGAAGAAATAAAAAATCTTATATATATTATCGGACAGTATGCTCAAAATGGAGTTGCATTTCTACAACATTCGATGGAGAAAATATCAGAGAATTCAAAGCTTTCAAACGCTCTGCAACTACCTTTGGCCATTTTTTGCAATGATGAATATCATAACAAAATCATATCACTCATGTTAAACCAGCCCATTCAGAGATCCAAATTCAGTTTTTTTATATCAAATCTAAAGTCGAACATAAACTTTACAATTTCTGATAATATTCTGCTATTCAATTACATGAACCAGGATCATTTCCAATGTATCCAGATTTTATTGAATTCTCTTTATTGTGCGATGGCGTTATTTATTGGTACTCAACGCCACTTTTAGTGAAAACATGAAAAAAACATGTTTTCAAAATTGGTGTCAGGTGTGGGTTTTCTCTTCAAGAAGTTGAATCTGAGTTCAATCCAAAGTAAATATAGACTTTCTTGGTAGACAGCATTCAGGAAATAATAGCGTCAACCTAGAACTATGACCATTTGCTCATCGGTGCAAATCATCTGCACGTCATTACACCTCACTGACGCATATATGATATCAATTATTCGGTTCGTCTGTTCCCAAGGTAACGCCACGCATCGTTTCAGGTTAATTCACATAATTATCCCATATTCCCCGCTAGGATAATTGAAATGTTTTAGAGGCTTTCTGGATGGATCTTAAATGTTTTATATATACCAATTTCAGACGTGGAATGAGTCGCGCAGATTGCCCGTTTCAATAAAAGATTTATGGGGATGAGCGAGCTAGAGCTTCAAAGTTGGTCGGTTCGGAAATGAATTTGAATGTGGGTGGTATGAGGAATGTGATGTCAGAGAAATTAGTTGATGAGCACTGAAAAATTGTTTAGTAAATAAGTTAGTGACTTCAAGATAAAAATTTTTTTTGTGGGCTCGCGTCAGTTTATGAAATTTATTTGATAAGGCTTTCGTATTTTAGTCCGATCATCACGGAAGTCAACTCTTGTAGGAGCTCACTTTCGGTAATAAATATTCGTACAGTAACTCTTTCTGTTCACTATTACCTGCTGTAGATATTCATTAACTTGCCACTTTCATTAGTTTACATATAGAACATTTAATATCCTTAAAACTTCATCTTTCATAACAAACTACATACATACATAAACACAACTGTGTATGTAACTGAATAACATTTGAAAAACTGATCAATACAGTTTATCGTATGATTTTCACTATAAAAGGTTTTTAGAAAAACCGCAACACGTGTTTCGCTATACAATAGCTTTCTCAAACATAAACAAGTATCGCGGGTTTTGTAAAACCCTTTTATAGTGAAAATCATACAATAAACTATTGATTAGTTTTTTAATATGGATTTTCATTAAGTATCGGTCAGTTCTATTCAATTAAATAAAATTTTATAAAGAACCTTTACGTTGATTGTCAAGTTGAAATGAATAAAGAGAAGATAATGAATGCCACTTTCTATTTTTACCATGTCTTTCATAATTGATTCCATGTTTGTAGTTTCTGTAGTTAATCGTGACTAGCAACTATAGGGTTCAAATTCTATGTATGTACACTTTGCACTTGGCGAAACAGATGTCAGCATATTACATTTATTGCTGAAACAAATTCTAACCTATTACCTATCCTAACTCAGGTACAATTTGAATTTGAAGAAACATATCATTCGTTGTAAAATAATTTCAATTAGATTTTTTCCAGTTTTGTTTGAACTAGTTCAATGTATATGGACAGATCAGGTTAGATTTGTTTGTTATATCAATATCAGTATACCTATTCCGTGATATTGACAACATATAATAAAAGCTTGAGTAAAGCGACGATATCATTCAGAACATGATTTTAAAAAATAGCTATTTTTGATATGACAAAAGTAAGGTTTTATTTTGTGAGTGGAGTTTGCGAAACGAGCGTAGCGAGTTGAGCAATTTCACGAACAAAATAAAACTTACTTTTAACACAAATATCACACAAAGTTTTTTTATAACTGCCCTGTTCTCATAATAAAATAGATTAATTTAATATTTCTATAAAAACACATTTTGAGATCTCTTGTCAGTTAACTATTTTCATGTTATCGCATTTGCTGTGAAGTGGCCGTGTCAGGTGACGCCGAATCACCTGGTTACCAAGAAACAGTATTGTTTACAGCTCACGCGTTTTATTTAAAGTCACATTTACAGTTCTTGCTGGTGTTAAATGTATGTAATATATTTTTTACAGAATTTAATTGTATATATCTATATCCATTGTTCATAATGAAACTTCCTTGAAAATTGTTTATTGCTATTTGGTCGAAAAAAATCCTATTAAAAATACTATCAACACTAGTGTTGAAAATATTTTTAACACGCTACTTTGTAAACATCATCTTTTCATACTTTTGACAACCATTAAAAATGCCACTTTCAATGACAGTAGTACAAAAAGTTTTTGATGTTGAATGAAAGTTTTTTACTTCGTGAAAACATTTGAATTGTGTAAATGCAAATCTCTTGTATGCGGTTGTGAAAAAACTGTCATTTTACGACTTTTTCAATAGTTTCGACTTTTGAGTGCCCGTATTTCTAAAAGAAGAACAGAGCGCCAAGTTTAGACTTCAAGTGCGAAAAACAAAAAAATGTGAGTCTAATAAAAACATTTCTAAAAAATATCGTGACCCCAAAAAACGAAATTATACCTACTTCAGCACAGTGGACCTCCAGTGAGATTGAGGTGAATGAAAAGTACATGTACTACAGAGATAACTTTCATTCCTCAACAAATTTTTTGATGATCGGGACAAAAATTCTGATGTTGAGACGTTCACTGGAATCAGACTTGGCAACACTGTAGAAGTTTTTCATTACTAACCGAATACTTCAGTTAATTGTGGGAGTCTGGTCTTGTCATAATCATGATCTATTATTTTTGAAGAGTAAAATTGATACTTAATGTTGAAAAGTGAATTCCAGTTTAGTATACCAGTGCTATGGAAGCGCTTCAGCTGTGTCTGAATAATGTTATCTTGAATGTTTATATTCTGATTTCAGTTGATTCACTTTCACCCTAAATATGCCACTGTCCATTTCATTTGGGATAAATGAAAATTTTTATCTGATTTCAATTCGATGAGAATGAAAACGTTGATTCTGAGAAGTTTTGTCGAATTTTTATTTTTCAATTCTTTAGAAGAAGTCATAAAAAATATTGCTGTTATAACTTCTCCAATACTTGAACTTGGGATTGAGTACAAGATCTGAGCATACGAGTATGTGAGGTAGTCTCAGTTAGGGATGTATTCAAACCGAGCCGAGTTCGAATCAAAATTCTCCTCTTTGGAATTGTGGAATTTGGCATAAACGTAAATAATTTAAAAATGATTTTATTTTTCGATACTGCTTTGGCTATCCTGTATGTTATTTTTTTCTTCATTAGGTAGACAACCAGTTTACAACCTTCGTTATCAATATGTTATGTCGGGGTTCAGCAAAAATCAACCCTCAAAGGTTGAAAAGGGAGCTTAGTTCTCATATTAGTTATATAGATAATTGAGGACTAATATACCTGTTTTTTTCATGAATATGGTTCACAGATTGAACAGACGTCAGGATCCTCTCATGGTTTGGATTAGCTTATTTGGCTCTCAGTGTATGATCATTGATTTTATGAAAGTAATAGATAGATAGATAGATAGATAGCACTTTATTTCCAACAGGTGTACACCCAATTACAGGAAATGTTAAAGAAAATATACTAAAAAAATATCATTCAATTCAATTAAATTCACATATTACATATTAAATTGGCAAATTACAAATGATATTATTAATATAAATGAAATAATATAATTAGATTCAATTGCCATATTATAAATGAATTAGCCTTTACAAAGTTGACATAAAACAAATGAAAGTTATATAAAAAAAAACTATAAATGAAAGGTTCTATGTAAGATACAGTCTTTGATAAAGTTCAGAGAGTTTCCATTAATGTCACACATGTTACATACTAAATTAAAATTATAACACATTAAATTTACTGATGCTTTGAGATTCACATTTGTTCTACTACTCTGACAATGAAATGTTTTCTCGTATCTTGAGTTGAGGCGTGTACAATGATTCATTGTGGATTTTTTTGTATGTTTCTTGAAACTTGATAGTTTCAGGCAAGAGGAGGAAGAAGTTCTTAATACTAAGTGATCTAGATTTACAGGAAGTTTATGTTTCTGTCACTAATTGACTTCTCTCTTCTTGCAAAATATGAACTCTACGAGCTTTCGCTAGGTTCTCTTTATCATTCCCTAAGAATTGTCCCCTTCATCGTAGATACACTTTGAATAATAAATTTCAATAAAAATGCGACTTCGCAAAAGGATGAGTCACCGCTGCCATTTCGATGCGTCGGTGCAGAAACAGTAAACGGGATTTTACGATCTTCGAAAAGTCACTATTACGCGCTCACTATAAATATAACAATAAGGACCCTCGCTAATTCTGCGGGCGAGGAGCGTTCCTTATTCCTTTCGTCATAGTTCGACGGGAAGTGTCCTGATTTTCTTATAGCGCTGGAAAATTATTCACAAAGAACAAGGACGTTTTTTTCTCCTAGTAAATTTAAACCTAATAGTAGAGTTTGAAATTTTCGCTGTTCAAAAATTCGAATGGATTTGAAATAGTTCTGTTTGAAATATGTATTTCCGTTAACCAGCTTTTATCATTCAATGAATGGCAACCCTTAAAATTCGAAATTGGTGTGATATCAGGATTAACGAATTAACGATGTCTTGACTTCTAAAATGAGATTCCTGACACGGGTTGGACGATACGCAGTGAAAATCGATTGTCCGACCGTAGGGCTCCAACCACTGTTCCACATAGCGGTCGATCAAATGAGTAAAATCAAAAGAACTCTCAACCGTTTTCATTGTTGGTATTACGAACCTATTCCTGCAAGTTATAATAAGTCACTTATTGATTAGTTAGATAACCATATTGACCATTGTTCAATATGTAGTAAGTCTCTTGTTTTTTCAAAATAATATGAATGAGGTTAGCTTTGGATCACTTGGTATCTTGTTTGTGAATTCTAACATGCTGGTTCGATAAGTTGATTTATTCTTACTGGATATTCTTTTTGTCTTCGGTAATATAAACTCTCAACGGCTTCTTAGTTTCAACAATTTAATACTTCCGTTTTTATACGGTATCCGGCAAAGGCAATTCTTAGAGTCGCTGTTAGAGTTTAGTGGCCTAAATCCAATTCTTTCTATATTCTCGTCACCAGTGCTTTGACAAAAGCATTGTTTATAGCGGTTTCTCTTCCTTGTTCGATGCCGTCCAGTTTCTTTCTGTTGAAAAAATGCTCTTTCGCTAATCAGCTGTCGATCCTTCCCCTTGGAACGACAACCCTCAAAAGTTGAAACTTGTACAAACTGAGGATTCATGAGGTCTTGCCTTTCAAAGTGCGATTATATTTCCTTGAAATAATAATTGCGCCGTGCAACTTGTCGAAATTCTCTTCACAATCGCGTCTAAAAATGGCAGTTCATTTTGGGAAGATCTCACACTAGCTAGATGAATCCATACTATGAAAATGGCGGTAACGTATTTCAACCACGTGCATGTTTTCTTGTGGACTTTTTCAATAGACACTATTTCGAACCGTTTTGCGAAAAAACGAGTGGTAGTGGCAGTACTATTCGCCCTCAGCCTCACAAGAAATTCTTTTTATATCTACCTAATTTCGCATTCAGAAAGATTCTTCTTTATAATTTCACGTTTTTCTGCGACAGGCAAGGTGGCCTTTTCAATTGTTGTATACATTCTATTCCTTCCATTAACTTAACAAAATTTCTTGAACTACCCAAAAACGATATTTTTGCAATAACTGAATGATAGATTGCGTGGCGTGAATGGAATATTATGGAGAATGTATGAATACGTGTTGCAATTTTTCAAGATATTCATACGGATTTTGGGCTGACTTCCAGCTGCAGTGCAATTTTCCTGATACTATTTGAAGGACCTTCTTCTATCGCATCAAGTATAGCTTCTTCTTCCACCACCTGCATTTTTTTTAATTCCCAGTTTCACATGATCTTACATGCAGCATTCTCAGTGTTTTAGCACATGGAATTACTCTATTAAGATATATTCTGGTAAATTATGCGTTTTTCTTCCGCATTTCCATTTGCAAACGAACCACTCTCTGAGGTTTCGTACCGTAGTTAGAAAACACCCTGTATTTTATCATCATTTTTCCTCATCTGTTTGGTATAATTTCCGTAACTGCAAGAGACAGATTAGAACAAAAACATTAATCATTTCTGAGAATTCAGTGCCTACTTTTTTGGAATTATAGTATACCTTATTCTTCTGACTGGCTGTGTTTATATAGAGGTTAGGTTAGGTCCAAAGTGAGTGGGTCTATTCGACCCTCCACCGCAACCCGCAATGATTTATTGTGGCTCACACCTATTCATACTCGACCAAATAAACCCAGCTTCTTAACAAAGCCGATAAGTTTATAAGGTGAGTGGTCTTTCAGGTCAGATGGTAAGAATACGGCTCCGCCGAACTCTAAAAACCTGATTCTGTCCCCAGCGGACAGGCACAAAGTATGTGCTCTGCAGTTTCATCATTTTCCAAACAGAGACGACACACACTGTCTTTCGACAGTCCGAGTCTCTACATATAACGATTCAAATGACAGTGACCTGTAAGAAGGCCTGTAGACATCGTAGTTCATCCCTACACCGTAGTCCAACAACTGTTTGGTATCAAGCTTCAATGGGTGAATAAACGCTTTGGAGTAAGCCAATCCTGGAAGATTCTGCCAGAAGTCCATAAACATTCTTGTCATCCAGGTGTTTATATAAAGGCGTGGCTCTCCTGAGTTCCAAGTCTTATGAAGGCAGGATGTTGAAATTGCCCTCAAAAATATGGGCACGACTTCTCTAACAGTCACTGAAATATTTTAGCCAAGCACATATTCGCAGGGATGATCTGCATTGATTATTTCAACTAGTCTATTGACTAGATTTCGTCATGTCACTAGAAAAACAATCTATAATCTATCATTAACATTTTTGCATTATTTATTCCGTAAATATTACTTTACATCTTATCCATTCGGGAAAAAACACAGTCATTTCTGGCAAACTATTTCGGTCTCTCATGACGCATCATATACAATGATAGAACGATGGTTTTTAAACTTATACGAGTGTTATCATGATAATGATGTTGTTGTGTTCGGTCCAAAGCGTTTATGACCCAATCCCGTTAATTGGAATGACTTTATTAATGACGCAGTGCTAAGTTGTTAACAATTGTGATGATATTTCAGTTCGTTATACATAACGGCCATTTCCGATAGGAAATTCGGGTATCCGATGATTTTGATGAAATAAATTATGGATAAATAGGAATAGGGGAAAATTCTGGAACGATTCGTTTCAAAAATTGGTGAATTGAGTTTTGATATTTGAAATTTTTGTGAAAAAAGTATAGGAAGTGACGGTAAGTCTTTCTCTTACCAAAAGAAAGTTTTTGGTATACAGTTACTTCTTTCAAAATTTATTACTTCCTTCATTTCTTTGGAAGATTCCCACATTTTTCTATATCAATATGGCGTAGTAGAAAGCCAAAAACTTTTTTTTCCAATGATTCCTTGTATAGTGTAATGTTTATATGAAAGTAGTTGTTTAGAAAAGGTGTTTTCTTTTAGTTTGTATTCGAAACTAACTTCTGTTTGTGATCTACACATCTTTGTGAAAAGTTTATTTTGAATTTATTTGCTTTCTTCGTTTTTTGGATGTTTCCCGAATATTTTATATAATGGTGGAGAAGTGAAAAGACGAAACCTTTCAATTCATGTTCATCATTGTTTATAATAACATACAGTAATTTATACAAGAGAAATCAACATATCAACCGATTTTATATAAAATTGCTGCATTTATTTCGATATTTGCCATATGATTGATTAATATTACTGGAGTTTTTTCCCAACTCCAAACTGTAATTTCAACACCTCAACACGTATTTCGATCATTTTCAAGAGGAAGATCAGTTTGATGTAAACTGGATTTGCAAGATCCATCAAATGGAGGGAACAGCCAAGAAACAAATTGAAAAGAAATCAAATTAGTCGATGACTGTCGAGAACAGATAGACTTGCCAAGAAAATAAATATTTTTGATGAAAATTACGCAAATTGAAATGAATTTCATGACTCCCCTCATTCAATCATTTTCAAGTAGCGATTATCAAAAATATGCATTCAATCATTTATTTTTTTTTCTTCTCCAGAAGAAATCATTTATACTAATTTTGAGTGAATACCTAATAATTACCATCATATTTTCAATTCATTCGCGATGATAATAACTGAATTACGACTCGTAAAAGAAATCATAACTCTGACCGAACAACGAAAAATGAGTAAAAGAAAAATACAAGCCGCACTAAAAGATTTACGACAGGCAAGAGCTTACTTTATTACCAGAACTCGGCAATAATAATAGAATATAAATCAAATAAAAATGATACAAATCGGAGGTGAGTAAAAAATCTGACACAACAAAACTGAAATAGAGAGAAAAAACCGTTACGATTTCAATTGAAAGGTCTGTCGGGAGATAAATCCGTGGTCACTCCGGATCTCTTTCAAGGAACTAATGCAGCTTTCCAGGCGAGTTTTCCCCTTATTCCATAGAAATCCGGGCAAGAGTTTCCAGTTCCGCTGTGCCAGGCGCCCCTCAGCGATTTGTTTCGAACGATAAACATTGTTCCGACTCTCTTGTTTCCATAGGCCAGTAATTATGGTAAAGATTCAGGAATCGGTTGATGGAGAAATTCAGTGCACGCAGTGAATTCGGACCCATTCCAATTGATTTTTCACCTAGAGAAATATGACCTTTTCTTAAATAAGTTATCGATGGAAATAACTGTTGAATATTATTTTCTCGATTGCCCAAATATACAGAGTGCGGCACCGAAAACGAAACAGATCGAATATTTTTGGGAAAGAAAGTTTTTAGCTTTCTACTACTCCATCTTGATACAAAAAACAAGGATGAGGGAATCTCCCAAGGAAAGGAAGGAAGTAATCAATTTTAAAATGAGTAACTCTAGGTATACATGGATGTGTAGATCATGCAAAGAAGTAACTTTCAGACACAAACTGAAAAAAAGTCTCCTGAAACAGCTACTTTCATATAAATATTGAATTACACGAAAGAAAATATTATTTCGAAACAAATACTTCTATATGAACACTGAATTATACAGAAGAAACTTTTCTCTACTCAGTTTGTATTTCAAACATTCGTTGTGGAATAAAAATCAGATATCATTCACATGAGTTCTACTTTAAATGAATGGTAATAAATTGCACTTACATGGAACACTGCCATCCTCACTGGTATACACCGATGTTTCGCCTTAAGATACTTGCCCTAAGGCTCTTCAGTACCAAATTGGATAACATTATAGAAAATACACACACTTCATTCATGAATTACGATTTTTTAATGTCACGGAATAAGCTTGATCTGGGGTGAAAATATAACCCCTTCACCCCTTCAATTCAAATAAGATTCCTCTTGGCTGGGATTAAATCAAATACGTGCATGAATGACATTACGATGTCATCGATGACATAAGCAGATCAAGCTTATTCCGTGACATTAAAAATCGTAATTCATGAATGAACTGTGTGTATTTTCTATAATGTTATCCAATTTGGTACTGAAGAGCCTTAGGGCAAGTGTCTTAAGGCGAAACATCGATGTATACCAGTGAGGATGGCAGTGTTCTAGATGAGTGCAATTTGTTACCATTCATCGAAAGTAGAACTCATGTGAATGATATCTGATTTTTATTCCACAACGAATGTTTGAAATACAAACTGAGTAGAGAAAAGTATCTTCTGTATAATTCAGTGTTCATATAAAAGTATTTGTTCCGAAAGAATTTTTTCTTTTGTGTAATTCAATGTTTATATGAAAGTAGCTGTTTCAGGAGGACTTTCTTTCAGTTTGTGTCTGAAAGTTACTTCTTTGCATGATCTACACATCCATGTATAGAGTTACTTATTTTAAAATTGATTACTTCCTTCCTTTCCTTGGGAGATTCCCTCATCCTTGTTTTTTGTATCAAGATGGAGTAGTAGAAAGCTAAAAACTTTCTTTCCCAAAAATTAATCACTCCTAAAAATATAACCCCTTCACCCCTTCAATTCAAAGATCGAATATATTCAAAACACATGTTTTCTGAAAAAATGCAGAAAAACGTCGATTTGTAATCCAAGGGGAACATCTTTCTATCATAACCTCAACTGTCATACCTCTCCCCCACCCCTAGGTCACTATCACCCAAACAATTTGAATAGGGAAAGTAGTAAGTATGAAACATTAAAAAATCAATTTCATTATGAATTCGGCCATGTCAATATTTGCTACCCAACATTCTATTTTGACGCCCTCTTGCGGGAAAAAACTGTTCCGTATCCAAGTTATTGATACGGAACATTTGCATTTGCAGCCAATTTGACATAAATTCGTGGACAATGTATTGAGGGAAGTTTCTAAGAGAAAAAACGAAATGGCGGCTTCACAATGGCGGACAAGATTTGCAATTATGGTCCTATTTGATTACAAATTGATAAGTGGAGGTTTTAAGGGTCGGAAATTATGATATGTTTGTCAATGCAAAAAAACAATTTGGTGACTGAAAGATGGCGGACGAAATTTGTAATTATGGTCCAATTCGAATCAAAATGGCCAACTCCCGCTAAACCGTCGTCTCCCACTATACCAGTGAAGCGGTAAAAAGGAAAGCAGAGATTGGTGAAAGTTCCTCACGGAGGAATCAGTCCAGTCATCACTCGAAGACGATTGTAGATTTCAACAATCGAAACGTCGTGAAGTAACTTGGCATGGAATCTCTTAACTTTTTAATATTATTTTTATTTTTTGTTCAATTTGTTCCATTTTCACTTGTATTTGATTTCACTGTTATTTCATTTAATGCTTTTTTAATAATGTGTCACACTTACTACTTTCCTACTACTTGGGTGACAGTAACCAAAAAGTGGGGGGAGATATATGACAGTTGAGGTTATGATAGAAAGACGTCCCCCTTGGATTACAAATCGATGTCTTTTCGCGATTTTTTCAGAAAATATGTGTTTTTGAAATATTCGACGGTTTCGGTGTCCCACCACCTACAGTGTGACCCATTTTTAATGGAAACACCCCCCTAAAATTTGAAGTTGTAAACCGATTTTAATAATTTTATTTTTGAAATGTCAAGTACTAAAAGGTCTATCTTGGGACAAAATTTGAAATGTTTATTGAAGTTTCAGGGCATACTACGATATTTTTTCCTAGTCGAAAATCGGGATTTTTTATTAGCGATTTTTTTATTGAAAAAATCACTACGCCACTGGATTCAGAGTGCCTCTAAACAGGTGTTATGAAAAGTCAAAAATTCGAAAACTCACACAGCTAACAGTCACAAAAAAAACCCTATATCAACAGATAGAGCCATGAGAATATTTTTTTATGATTTCGACAATAAAGTACCGCCAGATGAAAAAAAAAAAAACAAATAGCGTAAATATATTTAATGAAAATAACGGAATTACATTCAAGTTTTCACGCAAATTAACTAAAACTAAGACCTAATATTTCAATTTAAATCTTAGTTGCCATGGAAATGATATTGCAGTTTGACACTTGTGAAAAATTTGAGTGTACTATCGTCAACAATATTAACCTTACAGTTCTTCGAATTATTTTGTGTCATGGCTGCAAGATTGAGCGTAAGAGAGAAAATTGAAATTGTACGCCTTTCGGGAGATGACGTTAGAAGTGCTAGATAGGTTTGTAGAGTATTTAATGAGAGACATCCAGATCGTCCTCTTATTATCTGCGGTACGGTAAATAAAATAAATAAAATATTCAATGCAACTGGTGCAGTATCAAAAATGATGTCAAAAAGTAATCCTGTACAAAGACGAAACACGAATGACAGGAATGATCAAATTATTTTAGATTATTTCAGAAATAATCCTAATGCCAGTATAAGGAATGCCACTTTAGATTTGAATATTCCACGAGAAACTATTCGGAGATGTCTCAAGGCGAAGAATATTAAACCTTTCAAGCCAAAATTTTTACAGACTTCAAGAAGGCGACGAAGCAAGACGTCTGGAATATTGTTTATGGGCCCAAGGGGAATATTTAAACAATAGAAATTTCCTAAAAATTATTTTATTTACCGACGAAGCCACTTTCACTACAAATGGAGTAGTGTCATCACAGAATTGTCGCTATTGGGCAGCGGATAACACAACACAACAAAGTTTTTGTTTCGGGGTTGAAATTAGATGATTTTAATGTATTTCCACGTGTTAAAACCGAAAGTGACCATAAAAATTATATATTAGCTCTTGTTTTCAAGATATAGTATCATTATATTATATATAATATGTATATTGAGTTTTCAACAAATGAAATATTTCATCACCAACAGTTGGTACACATGTTTGTTTACATAACACCCCTCTCATCAGCTGTTCTTAAGTAGTAAACATAACCTATGTGAGTTTGTCAATTGTACGCACGTGGTTGCTATTGAAATTATCGTGTGAAGTCTAGAATATTGTTTATGGGCCCAAGGGGAATATTTAAACAATAGAAATTTCCTAAAAATTATTTTATTTACCGACGAAGCCACTTTCACTACAAATGGAGTAGTGTCATCACACAATTGTCGCTATTGGGCAGCGGATAATAATTCTAACTGTAAAAGCAAGTATTCCTAAAAAATCAACGTCTGGGATATTGAACGAACGAATTATTGGTCCTTTCTTTTTTGAGGAAAACATTAATGCGCAGAAGTTTCTAGAATTTTTAAACACATAGTTTTGGGATGCTATTCACGAGCTGCCAATCAATGAACGATCAAATTTAATTGTCCAGTTAGATGGGTGTTCAGTTCATTATGCTAGAGCTGTGAAGCAATGGTTTAACGAACATTTTCCAAACCGATGGATAGGCCGTGGTAGTCCGTTTATACAGTGGCCACCCAGATCTCCAGACCTCACAGTTTTGGACTTTTTTCTCTGGGGACTTCTCACACAAAAGGTTTACAAAAACCGCTCAAGAGATAGAAATGAACTTTGTGCAAGCATTCGACAGGTATGTGCAGATATTAGCCCTCAAGAACTAAGGAACGTAATCAGAAACATTCGTAAGCGCTACGACACATGTATCGAAATACGTGGTGGATTAGTAGAGGCTACTAGAATATGAGTTAGAATTAATTGTTGCACTGAATCGAAACATTTCAATAATTAGTTATTAGTTACGTTTATTAAAATTTTTGCTTCATTATTATTTGAATTGTGTGAATGTAATTCCGTTATTTTCATTAAACATATCTACGCTATTCTTTTTTTTTTTATCTGGCGGCACTTTATTGTTGAAATCATAAAAAAAATGATATATTGTGACTGTTAGCTGTGTGAGTTTTCGAATTTTTGAGTTGTCATAACTTTGTTGATAATGAATCTTTTTTCATGAAATTTTGGTCACACCTATTTAGAGGCACTCTGAATCCAGTGGAGTAGCGATTTTTTCAATAAAAAAATCGCTAATAAAAAATCCCGATTTTCGACTAAGAAAAAATATCGTAGTATGCCCTGAAACTTTAATAAACATTTTAAATTTTGTCCCAAGGTAGACGTTTTAGTACTTGACATTTAAAAAAAATTATTAAAATCGATTTACAACTTCAAATTTTAGGGGGTGTTTCCATTAAAAATGGGTCACATTGTATAAACTGAACACACATGCTTCTGATGCACATGCACATCGACCTTTTTGTTGGGTTCGCTTATATTCCATATTCTAAGAAATATAAAAATTGTAATGGAGAAGTATCTTCATACAGTTGTAGGCAAACTTTTCAGTTCAACCTGTTGAGTTATTCCTTTAATTGGAAGTAGTTTTCACAAAGAAAAATTTTCTATTCATCGATAACTTCGTTGTATTTTAACGTTTCGGAAACTGGAATATACCCTCGTCTTGGATTAGGAATTGGAAAAATCTAATGCGTTTTGTAATGTTTCATTCGGCTGCAACATATTTTCAAACAAACATAAAAACTCTCATTTTCTCCACGAAAAATCATTTTCGTTCATTGTAAATAGTTTCCCGTCATTTTTGTCTGTCCGTCTAAATGCGATGAATTCAAAAACTACAAAACAGATTTTCAAACGGTTTTCACAAAGTGATTTGAGAGAAAGGTTTATGTGCATAATTTATTAATGTTTTGTGAGAATTGGTTGAAATATGACGATGTTATCCAAGAGAAGTCGTGGAGGTGGTGCTACCCGTACGAGTTTTCATCCAAAATGCGAATCCCTTTGAGCTATAATAAAACAATTTTCTTCCTATAGTTCTCCAAAACCGTCCGCTTCAACATATATGTCTATTTTACAAGAATTGCTTAGTTTATCCATTTTAATATTTAAAATGTCTTACATGCATATTAAAATCGCCCTTCACACCGAACAATTCAAATTATATTGCTACGATGTTGGCGAAACGCGTCTAGAAATGAAAAATATATGTAAAAATTTTAATTATTATGAAGTAACGGGTCAGTCCATTCCTAATAATCATAATACCAATTATGAAAATGATATAATTTTTTGTTTTTTTTTTTTAAATCAAATGCTAACCTTCCTTCAATGTTTATAGTCCATTTTTTTGGCACAATTTCTGTCTAAATTTTGCGGAATCTTCTTTCCAATCCTTCCTCGCCTCTTTCATGAATGTTAACCGACCCAATTCCGAACGGTATGTTTCCTCCTTAAAAATTGAAATAACCTCCGAGTAGAACCGAATCCTTATAAAAAAAGGATATTATCCGTAATACCTCGAAAACTCGACTCATCATTTATTCATCGGTTTAATTCGGCCTAAGACCGGTCTCACAACATCCGCCGCGCCTCATCAACATTTAAGCAGTCCTTTTCCTTTCAGTGTGATGGAAAACTGCATGAAGGCGCTATATACCATTTGTTGCGATGTTTCCGTGAAGGGTTTTAAAAGGGAAAATGTATCGGGATCGACAGTCCCTGCGTCTCTGGTTGTGGCTCATATTTATTTCATGCCGGATCTTATCTCCGATATGGTTGTTTTGAGGTTTCCCCGGAAGGTTTCAGATGCTATGCACTTTTCGTAATCTGAAAAATAAGGAAATTATACAACTTCAGAAGGGTAAAATTCCAGTAATTTGTCGAATTCAATAAGCTTACAAGCTTACCCAGTTTTAAGTCATGAGACGTTAGTTTCGATTAGTAACAATTGATGTTTTCTATTTGTTCCCTCTAAATACGTATGAATCTCTCACATAAATTTAGCAGGGGCCATTTGATACTTCATGAAAATGTATGATTTGAGCCAAATGCTGAAAATTATCGAACGGTTTTCAAGTTCAAGACGTTCATTAACAGTTAGTATACATGAGTTTTCAGTAACATTGATTGTGGGGGGCCTTGCCATAGGCTCATGCATCTTCAGGCTCATGTTTAATTATTATCTATCTTAATCTAGTTTATGTGTGTTAGTATAGTAACTAGACTCTAGTTCCCCTACGAGTATCTCAATTTATATTACTGGAGTTTTTTCCCAACACCAAATCGTTATTTTTAACACCTCGACACGTGTTTCCATCACCAAGTGATCATCTTCAAAGAGGAAGATTAAAACTAGAAAGTAATGCAAGCTAACCCTATTTATCCTATGGGGATCGAAACACGTGTCGAGGTGTTGAAAATAACGATTTGGTGTTGGAAAAAACTCCAGTAATATTCATTACTACACCAAAGGTTCCAAACAGTGCATCATAAGTATCTCAATTTTGTTTATTTATCTTAATATGAGTCGGTTTTAATGATTCGGGTCTGGATCCGGTGGTCATTTTTGCGGGTTCAGGTTCGAGTAGTCCTGGGGTGGAAGGGGTAAGGCTTCAGTGTATTCCAGGCTGTGTGCTGTCCACTATCTGATCAACAGATCAGTAGGTTATTTATTTATCGTATGGCAGTTCAGACACAGTAACCTTTAAAGCTAATTTACACATATAAGCTAATAAAACAAATAAACCAGTGGGTAATCTTCGAAGAGGTCCTAAATCTGCTCCGTCGGGTCTTCAAGACTCTCAGGAGTCTGGCTTGGGGAAACGGGAGCATCATCCTAGGAGTCCTTCTGGAGCCCCCACGAGGTGTATAGGGGAAGGCCAGTGTGTTGATGGCGGCGGTGTTGGTGCTGCTCATTGTCCTTGAGGCGTATTGGTTTCAGAGTTCCTGAAATCTTAGGTTGATTAGGGTAATTTTTACCGTGTTATACAAATCTTGGGAGGACTATCGGAATGGAAAAGTGTGGATGTTGCGTAGGATTTCCTTCTCGGTTGTTAGGATGTGGTGGGATCGAATCAGGGAGAGCGTGCAGTAGATTGTGGCTTCATAATCTAGGATCGGTCTTATGAACATTTCTCACGTGTATAATCTGTTTAAAATCTGTTTCTACGTTAACCAGCTGTCGCACCCCTACGAACGACGACCCTCAGAAGTCGAAACTTGTGCGAGCTAATGATTAACAAAGTCTTACCTTCTAACGTGTGATTCCTAACACGGGTTGGATGATAGCAAGTGAAAATCGATCGTTCAGACTGGGGCTCGAACCACCGACCAACACGGCAGTCAATTCGAGTGAGTGAACAAAGCACCCACGTCGAACCGCCCTGGCTACCGACCGTGTGTAATAGGGCCTTACTGTCGAATCTCTCGAGCTAACTTCTCACCGCTTTTAGGAGATTAGCTCTTTTTCGGACTCTGTCCAGAGTTCGGTCGGTTTCCTAGTTGCAAAACCTCGTAAAAGTAACCTCCAAGCAGGTTATCGAGTCTTGAAGTGAGAGGTTATCTCGCAAAAGTTTGAGGTTCAAGTTGTTAGTTTGGTGCGTGTTGTGGTATTCGGGTGCCTGAATAGTATAGTTTGGGGTTTGGTAAGGTTCATTTTGATGCCCCACTTGTTGCACCAGTGCTCAAAGTGGTTTATCATTGTTTGGGATTGAGCTTGTAGGGTTCGTGTGTTCGTGTATTAGGGGGGAGAAGGTAAGATTGTGTCATCTGCAAACTGGAGGATTTTTTGAATGGTCGGTGCGTTGTGTACGTAGATTAGGAATTCTATAGCTTTTCACTCGCTTCTCATTCTTGAAATATTTTTTCAGATACATCCATATCACATCAACAGCGTTTACAAAGCATATACGACACACAACTTGAAAATCAGAGAGAGCATCCTTGAAAGAAAGCTGAGATACGCTCCAAAAGAGACTCGAGAAAGGTGGGCATCTAGTCTGAAGAAGAGGCAGAAGATGAGATGGTTTGTCAATGATGGTAGAGGTTATGTTCACTGTTGAATTGGCTAATAGTGACCCATTTTGATGCTGTAGTGGATTCGAATTGATTAAATTCTAGTAGCTTATTGGATTAATTTTCATTGTATTGGTTGATGTTTACCTTCAACAGTGACTACTGATTCAGGTGAGTGTGTCAAAGGGTTATTCAACTGATATGTGGTGTGATGAATTTGATCATTTCATGGATATTTAACAAGAATAAAGTTGAAGAAAAAAAGGTTCCCATATTGTGTTTTGTGGTGTTCCACATCAAATTTCAACAGAAATAATCGATATTATCTGCAATAATGTCTTCTTGGATTGAACTTTGCGTTATTACTTTTTTGATTTATTGTTCTGATTGGCTCTCTGAAATGTTAGCAGCTGCAGATTCGGAGAACGCTGACCTCAATATCCCATATAAATAACAATTTTCTCCATGAAATCGTTTCTGTGCCGTTGATCTTTCCGGTTATTTTAACCCCTTTCTCATTATATGACTTTTCTTTCGCAGCCACTCGAGGTTTTTGTTCATAGTCTTACATCTGTCAGACGCTGGAAACATATCTATTTTCTATGTGACACTCCAATCTAACATTCTATCAGTAAGTTTTCCGCTGGGTGAACATAAATGTCGGAAATTATGTTCTGAGCGTAGTGGTACCTATTACTGTTTTTTATTTTCTGAATAGAGTTTTCACCAGTGAAAAGGTGAAACATTAAGTTTCATCCACCCGTGGGTAATATGGAACCATTTTATTCAAAATGATAATATATGACAATCAAAGATATGAACATCTTTCTGATGGGCTAGAATCTAAATAATTCGGCAATAATCTTTAGAACAGTTGAAAAATATTCTATGGTGGTTTGGTTGGCGTGAGTGGTTCGTTCAGGTGAAACAGTGTCTATAGTCATCCCATGCTAGATATCGCACGTTAGAAGATTAGACCTCGATAATCCTCAGCTCGCACAAGTTTCGACTTTTGAGAGTTGTCGTTCGTAGGAGAGTGACAGTTGGTTAATTGAAAACAGATTTCAAACAGACTACAAAGGTTTTTGTTTTATTCTGCTTGCGGAAAACCTGTGGAGTGCAAAACAACACTGTCGAATGATATTATCTGCTTCTTCTGCTATTTGTCGACTCTCATCGGTAACGCTTCAGTAGAGCCGCACGGGGCCAGTATTCGAACTCGAAACTGAATGGAGCGGCTATAATGATACGAAGAAGTACAGTATCCAAGTTACGATAGAATACATTGTTAAAAATTTGTATGAAACGGAAATGACCATATCAGATGGGATGAATTAATATAGATTGGGATATAATTGAAGGTTATATATTTTATTAATCAGTACTCACATAGAACTAAAAAAAATTAGAGAAACTCCTTATTTTTCGTCAATAATTTACGATTGTATACTCGTTTGGAGATTTATAAAATACTAATTGACTGGAGAAATGTATAAGAAAATGGATTGAATGAGCTTCTCAGTCAAAAGCTTTCGCTTCCAATCGAGAGTTTTTTCAGGGCCTATAATTCATTAAATTGCGGATTTTTTCCTTTCAATAACAATACAAAATTATGTTTGCAGTAAAACAAACTATAAAACAGCGAATTGAAGATATAAACTAATTAAAACATTGAAACATGTTGAGCATTTTTTTTTGTTTGACAAATGTCATACCTCCACATGAATGTCATATTTCAATGAGGATGATGCTTTGATAGGATAATCGTTAACTCTAAAGAGAAGAAGACAAAAACATAATCTTATAAAGACCAAAAAAGTCCTTACATTTCTCGCACCATGTACTCAAAAGTACATCAAAGAGAATATACAATTTTCCACTAAATATGGATTTTTGCAAAATTGGTGACATACGTGAGTCACTGTATTCGTACCATGTATTTCGTTACAGGTGTTCGCTCATGTCCAAATTTTCAAGAGGAAAGTTGATGGTAACGTTCTGCTTTTCTCCAAAACTTTCTCTTGGAGAAAATTTCATTGAATATATCACTGAAAGCAAGAAAAACTCATGGATTATCAAAAAGTTTATGCAATTTCTTTTATTTTTGCATTCAAAACATGATGAATGTCAACGAAGATTTTGACTGGCCGACGAAAATGTCGACATTGTTCATCTTCGAGTATCTCGACCAGAAGTCTTATGTCTTTTCAATGTCACTCAGTTTTTCACATATTTTCTTGTTTAGGTTTATATTTACTTTCTCGTACAAACCTTCCAGAAAATATCTGTAAAAATCCTGGAGGTCTGGCTTTTCCTGACCCAAGAAAAAAGGGTTATATTTTTGGATATGACTCTTTAAGGAAACTTCGTTCTCCACTTCTAGTTCAATATTTGAATCCTCGAGAGTGATATGGATCTACCCTTCTATCGCAATAAGCAATAAAACCAATATGAACGATCCCAAACATTGTTAATCCTCAATGAGCAGGACTACTTAATCTCGACTACTGTAAAAGGTCCCCTTCGCCGCAAATATGAGTCAATACCCGGCAGAGACTTACAACAGTTGTGTCCTACAGATGTAGCCCACTTCTGGTACACACGTATTATCGCGAGCTATTGAGTGATTAAGGACCAGAAAAGCAGTTCTCACCCTTTGAGCTGTCTACACGCTCCTCCGAAACTCTTTTATTATGCAAAAATCCCTCGCCATGCCGTTGTGAGACCGATTTGGTGAACGTTCGTTGATAAAAATCAGGAATTAATTGTTATAACTGAAATGAATCGTCAGAATTACGATTTAGATGAATGGGGGTTTGATTGCTGAGATGCGAGGTCGGTGAACTTGATTTTTATCATGAAGGGAAGAGTTCTGGGTCGAATAAGTATTCCACTGAAATTATTGCATAAAAATGTTCTGATATTTTTGGGTTTCATTGATATCAGTTTCCGTTCATGGTGATTTTGTATTGGCATCAATCTCAATTTCTTTTTTATTTTACTTGGAAAAGTTTCTGTGTTTCTGAATTTTCACCATAAATGTGATTTTATTTCATTTTGTTTGCAAACACCGTTCGTCGAATAAAAAAATTGACAGACAAGATTTACGCAGAAAAAAATTATTTTTACATTAAAAAAAAGCAATTGTGTATGAATTTTCTCTTTATTTTATTCAAAATTATTTTGTTCAACAGTAATTGCTATTAGAAGTAGGAAAAAAAATCATATTAGGTTCCACAAAAATGTATACGATCATACAAATATAATCATAATTTTTTATTCTTGAATCTTCAGAGTACTGTAGTTCAGAAGTTGGGATCTTCATTCATTTCAATTTTTTTTTCTCAAAATAAAGCCAAAAATTACTTGTGCTTCACTGTTTGGAACCTTTGGTGTAGTAATGAATATTACTGGAGTTTTTTTCCAACACCAAATCGTTATTTTCAATACCTCGACGCGTGTTTCGATCACCAAGTGATCATCTTCAAGAAAATCATCTCAAGAAGATTAAACTGTAATCTTCCTCTTGAAGATGATCACTTGATGATCAAAACACGTGTCGAAGTGTTAAAAATAATGATTTGGTGTTGAGAAAAGATCCAGTAATATCCAAAAATAACTGATCAAGATATTAGCATCTCAATAAAAGAATCTATATTTCGCTGAGAGTCAGATATGACTATGTGAAGAGTCGGGAGGTCTGTTTTTAAAATCCTCTTCATCTCTTCTTTTTCTCTTTCATTTCTCAGTTATGTGATAAAGTTTTTAAATTTTTTTAATGTCTGAGTAAGTGTTTTTTGAATTGTTATCTAAGAATCCACAAAGTTTTAATACGATTCGAAAATAATCCAAATTTGAAGTCGAAATTTAACGAAATTTCGAGTTTGAATTTATATTTCAACAAAATTGCTGATTTGAAGATTTAGACTTGATCGTTTTGATCGTGTAACCGAAAAGTTGTATCACCGTTGAATTTATTGCTTGGTAGGCTGAAAGTTGGGATATTTCTAGAATAATTCATACATAGCATATTTTGCAATTCTCAAAATTATTTCAGCTAGAAGTCATTCTATATATCACTGAATTTGAAATGTTTCACCAGACAAACGTCTCTCTATAATCATTCATGGTAGCCGCCATAATTGAAATTGAGTCCACGGTTTTTCAAATTTACTAATTTCTTTGTCACTAAATGGTCCTCCCTGGACCATCCCTGGACCACCCTCTTGGGGACCATCAGTTCTGTATTTTTTTTTATCCTGGAGAAATGTAACCGGAGTAATTCTATTATATGCTTTTTTAAGTACCTTCTGTTATTTGCTTTCATGTTGTCACTTCGAGAGTAGAGGATCCAGCACATGTTTGAATTTTTTCAAGCTTCTCGCATTGCCGAGTTATTAGTTTTCTTGTATGGATTTGAACATCTTTCGTAACAGTTCTGTATATCTGATTTCATTGTTCGTTATCTCATCCGTGCCAGATTTTTATTCCACGAGAGGATATTTCTGTTAGATCTCTGGCTAACCGTGGAACAATGACCTCTGCATTTAGAAATAGTAGCTCCCAGTGAACACCCTGCTACCAATTGTAGAATCCCACCCAGTCTGGAAAAGTTTTTAGGTCTGCCTTATAGGAGGATTTTTAGTTTGTTTTCCGGAGATATTATATGATGAGAAATTATTGATGTATAAGTCCACCAATTCCAAAGTATGTTCAGTATTTTGGTAGGAAATTGTTTCTGAATGCCATAAATATCGTACGCCAATGAGGGTAAAGTGTGAAGTAAGATGCGTTCATTTCGTCCTGAACTTCGCATCGAAACTCTTATGGAATTGCGAGCTGTCAAACGCAGGGCCGATATTATTACTGAAACTCGTATCCCTACACTATTATGGAATGCTGTGAGATTGACGTGACGGCGGATTGAACGTTTCGAGAAAAAGGTCCTTAACACATGTGAATGTCACATTATTTCGCTTGTCTACGGAGTTTGGCGTTAACTTTTGCGGCGCTCAGGTTTATTTTTCACGATTTCAGTTTCAGGTACGGGTGGAGTTTATGATCGGCAGCTTTATCCGAGAACGGTATTTATAGAAAATCATCAGCTTCAATGCATTCTCATGATTTGAAATGATGTTGATGTTTTTTTCTCGAAAATGAAGAAACTGCTTCAATAACTTTTTGGAACTACTTTTGCTATTGTCAATGTTTCATCCACCCTTTTTCAATAACGTTGTATCCCACTGCTGTCACCAATGTTATATTCCACCAATATCACTAATGTTATTTTTATGTTTTGAAGAAATAATTGGGACGTTGAAAGAAAGTAAACAACTTCGTTCTGTAATTCGAATTACAACGATAAATCACACTTTGAATTCATTACATTTGTGATTCTTGCTTGCTTTGATCTTGCACTAGCATTCGAATTAATCTATTATCTGATATCTACTATCCTGTATAAACCCCAACCAGAGGAGGTCGAATGTTATTTGATTTTTTCAATCATTGAAAATTATAATACACACTGCCATGGTGATAATGCAACATCATGGTGTTTCAAATTCGTTCCTCACCATTGGGATCTCGGAAACTATAAGAGATACGAAGATGGTTGAATTAGGGCAAAGTTATGCATTTATCTGACTAACAATATGCCGTTGAGAAAGTTCTGAAATTCCTAGTATATCCGGAGATATCCGGAAAAAAAAGAAATTCCGTAAAATGGTTTTTATTTTTTCTGGCTTTATTTTTCGATGGATTCGAAAATAAATTGTACTCCCACATTGCTACTTTTTCCCTGCTACATAATGATGTTTTCAGATTTGCTATCCTATGTTTCGTCTTCCGGCCACCATCATCAACTTTATTTTTTCTTATGAGCGCTACATTGGATTCTTTCTATTTTGAATAGAATCAGATTTTACCTTTTCAATGATGTATCATAAGTTATAGAAACAGTGTTAGAACATCGGAAATGTATTTAAACTTGTATCTCGAAAGACGACAACCACATCGAACTATGTTCAAGTTATTGGATCATAATCTCAATGAGTTTGGTTCATTTGAAAAGCCGAGGATAAAATTCGGAGACAAATTGAACCAAAAAACTAAAGAAAATTTGATAAATAAGGTATGTATGAGGTAGGTTAGACATTGTATCCTTTTCAATGAAAATAGAACTTTGAACAAATAACAATAATCAACTAAAATCTGAATACAAAAATAAATCATAGCAAATGCTCAAAATGCTGGCCTTGTTCATGATAACACAACTGTGGCCTTCTTCGAATATTATTCACTGCACAATTGATTTCCCTCCTCCTCAATCTTTTGAACTCTCTAACAATGCAGTGTTAAAGGTCCTCAATATTTTGATATTCCCTCTGACCATAATCTCTATTTTCCAGTGTACCCCATAAGAATGTATCCACAACACTTAAGTCTGGAGACCTTGCTGGCCACCTCACCGGCCCATTATTCCTTATTCATTTATCACCAAACCTTTCAGTCAGGTTATTATGCGGTGAAGCGGTGTGCGGTGAAGCACCATCATGTTGAAACTAGATGTTGTTATAGTTAGCAAATAGTTTTCGAAAATCGACATTAAAAACTGGTGATAGATTTCTCCATTCAGAATTCCGTCAAATAAATGAGGACCAAAAATTCTATCTTTGTAAATTCCTGTCCGCACGTTAACACTAAATCGCACTTGAGGTCGAATTTCTCGGAACTGCTGGAGGTTGTTTATGTTCCAAATGTGTTCGTTATTTCGGTTGAATATCCCGCAATTCATAAAAGTGCTTTTATTTGTCCAAATTACATTTTCCAGGATAACAGGAGAATCAGGTCTTCTTATTAGCCAATTACAAAATTCTAATCGCGTTTCGGGATCACCTGGATGCAATTTTTAAGATATGTGTATTTTGTAACATTTTAAACCGCTATTTTTGAGATGTCTCCAAGCACAAGAACACAATGTCTAACTTACCTCATACGTACCTCATTTATCAAATTTTCTTCAGTTTCCTTGTCTATTCTGTCTCCGTGTTTTTTTATGCTTTTCAAATGAACCAAACTCGGTGAGATTTCGATCCAATACTTTGAACATAGTTCGATGTGGTTGTCGTCTTTCGGGATACAAGTTCAAATACATTTCCGATGTCCTAACACTGTTTCTATCGTATTTGTAATAAAATTGTATCATACCTCTTTTTTCTTCATTCGTGCAAGCCTTTTTTCTTCATTCGTGAAAGCCATTTTTCGACAAAAATTCAATGACTTGTACAATGACAAAATGTCATTGAGTGTAACAGATTGAAAGTCAAATTCAGAAACATTAAAGTCAAATGCTATTTCAATAAGAATTAATTTTTTTCAATATCTCCAATTTTCTGAGAGAATCCAGTCGCCCATGAGAAAAAATAAAGTTGATACTGGCCGGAAGACGAAACGTCGGTTAGCAAATTTGAAAAAACCATTATGTAGCAGGAAAAAAGTGGCAATGTGGAAGTGCAATTTATTTTCGAATCCTTCGTAAAATGAAGCCAGAAACAAATAAAAATTTCTGTTTTTTCCGCATATCTCCGGATATACTCGGAATTTCAGAACTTTCTTAATGGCAAATGCACAACTTTGCCCCAATTCAACCATCTTCGTATCTCTCATAGTTTTCGAAATCCCAATAGTGAGTATCGAATCTGAAACATCCTGTATATGAGTCATAACTCTGCAGTCAGTGGTGGTGCACTGGGAGACAGTGGTCTAACGGTTTTATTCAGAGCATACGTCTTAAGTGCCTTTTACAAAACGAAGTTGGCAAATAAAGAAAATAAGGAATAAGGACCCACAATTAAATATAAAGGGTTATGACAATCTATGTTTTTGTGAATAATTTGCATACGAAAGTTAAAATTCAAAAATGTTTTTCGAAGGCAAAAAGACTACAAGACACACAAAGAGATCTTATTACTGAAAGTTTCTCCCACAAATCCTGTGAGTAATCGTAGCCACTATGTGAAAATCTCAGCGAATGGCGTAAGATAAGTATGCCCCTCCCGGGTTGAATGCCCTGTGTTGAAATCTTCTCCACACGGTTACTGTGTGCAGAACATCCCATCTCGTCCATCCACCCCCGCTCATCCAGAGCTGTCCTCAACTCACTGATGGGCACTTCAGCAAGATTGACATCTGACCTCTTGTAGTGGAAAGTCAGCCTTTAGATGCTTTTACTTTCTAATCTAATGTTTACTTTTATCGTGGCTTTCCTAACTGAAATTTTGCATGGGGTCCGCAAAAAACTAACCGGAGACGAGTGTTTTTGTGTCGCGAGCAAGTGTTGTTTTTCAGTGAGTCTGAAAATGAGATAAATTCGAAATCTGGTTAGAAAATTTTCATACTTACCGAAGCCGCCTTATAGTGACTCTCGGGGGTAGTCTCTGGTTCTGCTTCGTTAGCCTCCTGTGTTTGTTCCTCTCTCAGAATCTGGGGTCATCCCTGTTTAGTGCATTGTGTAGATCGCTTAGCTCTGGATTGTCGTGCGCTCGAATTATAATGTCTTATATATGCGTCTACCTAGTGCATGATCAGATCTAGATCCCGGAATATGTAGCTATTCGGTACATATCTTGGAGCGTTTACGGCGGCCCTTACGCACGCATTCATAAACGACTGGATCTGTCTTCTGTATGTCGCTACGCACTGGCCCCAGAATTATCGGTAATATTACGGTCCTTATCATCAGCAGCTTCACTTTCAATCCCATGTTGCTTCTTCGACCTATTATTGGTAATATGATTTGTCGGGAAGATCTCGCATTGCCTATTCTCTACCGTACTTGAAACCTGAATGTTCGTCTTTTGTCTAGGGTGACTGCCAGATATCTAGCTTCGTTGGTCCACGGAATCTCTTGTCCGGTGAAGGTGACATTTCCTTCCAGATGTACCATTCTCCGTGTGAACAGTATCGCCTGACTTTTTTCAGGGTTTATACTGATCTTCCAAAGGTTGGTCCTATCCTCTAATATGTCCGCCTGTTGTTGCAATTATCTGGTAACTTGCGCATGGCTAGTTGCTCTCGCCAGGACAGGTATGGGACTGACATTTGGAGTATTTATAGGTATAAATTAATTGCTATGATGTTGATTGGAAGCAAAGCAACCAAGCCGCCAGTCAGTCACAGCACAGTAGCCAATCAGCTCCACCTTCGATGATCCATCATTTGATCCCAATTGTTATAAAAAAAATGTGAGATTACACTTGCGTCAAAATTTTATCCCTTAATTTTTGATGGTTCACCTAGTAGATTATACAACTCGTTACTTGGACGATTATAAGTCGAATTTTCTCTTTTACGACTATCAAATTATTGGAGTTAGAACAACAGTAGGTTCTATTGGATGTCTTTCGGGGTTAACTAAAGATACATCGAATATTTCCGCACTGAATTTGAACCGATAAAAGATCTACGACGCGCCTCATAAAAAATCGCCGGAAGCACCGGATCCGATACGCTTCTCTCTCTCTCATTTTTTTTTCGAAACATAATTGCAGCCGAGTGCAGCTTCGGCACGACATGTTTAAATAGAATTGAGCCAATTTATGAAGTGACAATTATTTGTAGGGGTGGCCCGTTTGACGGACGACCGTCGTGTGTCTTGTTCCTCGTTATTAAGAGGGGATTGACTTTTATGACGGCAGCAGCGTCAGTGTTTTTCTTTTCCGTCGCATCGGCCGGTGTCATTATCGTATTAGGATATGTTTAATTCTGACTTGATGAGATGACATCGCGTTCCAAATTTCCGACTGATTGAAGGGTTAGGGGCATGAATAGTGTAATGATTTGGATCACGAGAAGAACTGACGGTGAAAGTTGGTATTCATTCATTTACGAGAGGAGTTGGTTCTATACAATTCATTTTTCCAAACTCAAATTTTTTGCCTCTTTTCAACTTGTTACTATATGATGTCGTTAAGCGATCTTAGGCCAATTTTTCTCTACGAATTCAAATCGACCCAAAGCTCTGCCGAAACAGCCCGAAAAATAAACCAGGCAGTTGGCAATGATGGTGTTAATGAACGCACTGTTCGATGTTGGTTTGCGATATTTTGGTCTCGACCTACATAAATCCAGTACGAGGATTTGAGGACGCTGGTGTAGACTCTATAAACGGTGCGTGGAATGGCGGGCATATAGGGCGTAGTTCCCAAACGGTATTTGATGCTTTAAAACGAACTGGAAAGGTGAGATTAACTATAACGGGTCAAACCATAACAGCAGAATCCTATTGTGAGGAAATCGATGAAATGTATCAAAAATTGCGTCAGCAGTAGCCGGCACTGGTTAACAGAAGAGGGCTGATCCTTCTCCACGACAATGCCCGTTTGCACGTTTCATAAATCACTCGCAAACTGAAAGCACTCCAACATTTTTCTAACCGGTAGAACTCTCGCAAATCAGAACTAGGCAAAAATGGCCGTCGTCGACTTCATCGAATCCCGATCACACAATTGTAATACTGATGACGTTATTATTATTATTATTATTATATCACGTTGGCAAAAGTGCACTAATTCAAATGGCCCTTATTTCGATTGAATTGAATAAACATTCATTGAGATATTACAGTGCAAAGTAGATTCATACAAGAGGACAAAACCTTTGAAACAACCTAAAATATTGAACATGCTTAACTTTTCATTAGAATCCTTGTCGAAGAACACACGAGTGATTATTAAAATATCATTATCCTACTATCAAATGAATGACTGGGTTCAGTTTTACTATCTTCATTAGGGTTTTAAGGCTGTCGAAGTTTGGAACTACATCCTGACGTTTCGTCAGCACGTGTGGCTGGCTTCTTCAGAGGTTTATTCATCTTGATGATTCATCCTAACCTAACCTCTGAAGGAGCCAGTCACTGGTGCTGGCGAAACGTTAAGATGCAGTTCCAACCTACGACAGCTTTCAAACCCGAATTAAGATATTGACACTGAAAATCTCGGCCGCGAAAGCCTTAAAAAAATTAATCAATGACTGGGTTATTTCAATAAGTGAAATTTGGAACCTCTGGCGTGAAATCAATCAACTGGAAACACTTTTTCCTCGCCGGAACCAAAATACTGTCCCTCTGATAGTTAGCTGATGAGGAAAAAGTATTTTCGATAGAAACTGGCTTATTGTAATATAATAATGATAATGATATAGGGTTTGCAGTATTATGATTTTGTTCATTATTGGGAAAAAATTGTTAGTGCCCAAACCAAAGAAAATATGAACTCTTTGTAAAAAACAATTGATTATTATAATTTTTTGTGCAAAGTGATGTCAGTTATTGTGCCTGAAAATGATAGATATAACATGACAACACAATACAATAGCAAGCGGTTGAAGGAAACCGTTTCAAATAGCCGTATATTTTCCGTATCATCTTCGGAAATTACAACAAACATGATATTTTAATTACACCCCTTTATCGAGAAAAAAATTGTACCTTATTACAACCATTCATTATTCAAAAACACTCTGTGTGGTTCACATTATATCTAGTCCTTTTGTTCTCAAATTAGACACGAAACACAAAGCAATTAGCGCCAATTAGATGTTGATTAAAGGTATGCGTTTGTGAGGTTGGATATAAAAAAGTACGTTCACATTAACAACGTATAAAATAATTTGTTTATGTTCGAAAGTTTTACTAACAACAATTTCTAGTTGTCAATTTATTTCCAATTGACGTAAACACCCCATTACAGGTAATGCTAAATTATATAAGTATGCAGCTTAAATACATGATAAATAATTATTTACTATTAACACAAATTGGTGAAATAACGATATATGAAATGGAGAGAGTACAATAAAAAACTAATTACTATTTATGTGCTCATTGTGATCAATATTATACGACTATAATTATGAATCGGAATTAGAAATTACATTAGGCTTCTAGAAGAATGAACATTTTGTATATGTTTTCAGAGATGAAACTGACCTATATCTATATATATATATATATATATATATATATATATATATATATATATATATATATATATATATATATATATATATATATATATATATATATATATATGATGTGTTGTTTTTCCGGGTGTTCATCCGTTGTGTACTATTCGATAGTCGACGTTTCGCCATCATCTAGATGGCATTATCAAGACGAGTTACTGCTTCGCTTCGAGAGGTGTAACTGATGTTAGGTTCTAACATCAGTTACAATAGTTGTGTAGGATAGAGTAGTCTATACAACTTTCAAGATATATTCCACTTGTTTGGAATGATAATAATTTCAAAAATCTACTCTGGACACGTTATATACTGGCTACATGAGTATGATAGAGCGGGTACCAGATTATTATTTCGTATACCAATTCACTTCTGATAAAGCAGTAGTAAATGAAGATCATTGTGGCAATGTTTAGGTAATCCCTACTTTGCCGCACCAAAAAGCCATACAAAAGTTAATTCTTGATTGAAAACAATGCCCAGGTCCTTGACTTCATTTCGCCCCTAAAATGTATTTTTACGGCCTTTGTAGTTTTGAATAGATAATGTCGAGATTTCTGCTGGAAGACACCACGAATCGCTTCACGATATTTGAGTTAGGCGATTTCTGGAACACCACGCATTGATTTCATCAATAACAGACTGTAAATTCAAACAATCTGAGGTACTTCCAATCATTTGATAGATTTTAAGATCATCGGCATAGAGTAACTCTGGTGAGTTGATGGTACGAATTAGAATGGTCCGAGGTTTGAACCTTAGAGAACGCCTGATGTCGCTATATGTCGACTAGAATGGTAACGCACAATTTCGCATTAGTAACAATGAAATAAATATGATTGTAAAAGCTGTAATGAGCTAGGGAAAAACCATAACGATCGAGTTTAAAAACGAGTTACTTAATGCCTAGACAATATTCTGACAATACCTGACCTATTCCTCATACTTTAGACTATTTATAAGTCACTTGGATGCTTTCACTTCTCCCCACTCCTTGCTCTTTTCCCTCGATTCTCGATCAGTGCAAATCACACCAGTTTCTCACTTTTCTTATTTTTCTTCTTAGTTTTTGTCATTGAATTCAATCATGAATACAATTTTTTATTTCTTGAATTTTTATTGTTTGCATAGATAATTGCATCAAATTTTCCACGTCATTTCTGTTTTTAGTAACTCATCTGAATATTTTGGTCCCCTTCACTCTAGTTATTTAAACACACAGGGTCGTATTCAATCTATTTATCACTTGGTTCCGCTACCACTTATTCCGTCAAAAAATCTTCATCTTGAACTAACAGCAAATTACTTCAGTTGTAAATGAAACAGAAAGTTCGGATTTTTATATATTATGTTTGGATAGTTTTTTCTGCCCATTCTTACTTGTACATTAAATCAGGTCATATTCAGTTTTCTGTTTCTATAAAACTGTAAACAGTCTAACAATCTGTTTAACAGATTTCAACATCTGTCAACAATTAAGACATAATTTTTGTTGAGAGTGAGAATACGTGAATCGAATGTGAGGAGATCCAGCTAACACCTGATTTGTAATTAACTCAGATCAAGATAAAGATGATGAAATCTTGTTTCAAGTGTATTTCTCAATTTATAAAAACACTTATTTCTTTTTATTAAAACAACTATAAAAATAAAATAAAAACAACAATAAAAATTAATTGGCGCTCCGGGGCGACTTCATTGATTCCAGTGGCGCATTTGCTTTTTCAGCTGCAGGAAAACCCGGAAAAACCTGCAGCACCACATCATCTGAAGATCTTGATCTAACAATGTCCTCTCTCTTATAAAACAAAACCAGAGGCTCTAATAAATTCAATGCATCGCCAGAACACTTCGTGACACGACTATCGTCAAACTTAAACCAGTCCGTTTCTTCTTTCACCAAGGCGTAATAATGACCAAATTCAACGCCAGAATCATAGTGAACAATGACTGCATGAATATTAATAATAGTGGTCTGCTAGGTTGTAATGTTCATCTATTTCGAATCTTCGTAAGAGTTTCTTGCTTCCGTTAGAGGTTGAGTCTTGTTTGAAAATCATCAGTGTTATTATCGAATCAAATCAAATCAGTTTATTCATTCAAAGGACCCATTAGGGTATAGAACATGTCAGGATATAATGTCTTAGTGCATGTATATAAATATAGTAAAGACTACATACATAACTACAAGACAACAAAAGAAACATCGATATAAGTTATTTGCTTTAAAAGTTACAATAAAAATTCATCAATGCTATAAAATAAATTTTCTTGCAGAAAGCGTTTTATGGAGTTTCGAAATTTGAAGTGTGTAGGCTGAGTTTTAATGCCAGTGGATAATTTATTGTAAATTCTCACACCTGTTGAAAGTGGTCCATTTGATGTTATTTGGAGATTGCTATGATTTGGATAGATTAGCTGATTATTTCTGGTTTGGTAGACATGTATGTCCGAATGCCTGGGAAGAGTGTTTTTTATTTTATGGATGTAGCAGGCAACCTCCATAATATAAAGACAGGCCAAAGGAAGAATATTCAATTCGGCAAACAATGGTTTACAGGAATTCCTGGGTGATACATTTTTTACAGTTCTTACTGCTTTTTTCTGAATAAGAAATAGATGCAGTGCTGCCGGAGAGTTTCCCCATAGTAAAATGCCATAAAGTAGAATAGACTGGATTTCAGCAAAGTAGAAATTTCTCAAACTTCCGATATCAACCACATTCCGCATACATCGAATTTGATATATTTTTGTATTTAATTTATTTATAGTTGCTGTGATATGCTCATTCCAGCTGAGATCGTCCTCTAGGGTTAATCCCAAGAATTTTGTTGTTGATTTTCTGTTAATATTCAAGTCATTCAGTTTGATCGAGAGTGGATTGTTTATTAGTCTTTGTCTGGTGTGAAAGATTAGATACTCAGTTTTTTCTGTATTGAAATGTAGTTGATTAGCTGAAAACCATAGTCCTAGTTTACCAAGAAGATGGTTACAAGCTTGTTCGGTCATTTCACTGCATTCCTGGGAGACAAGAAAAGATGAGTCATCAGCATACAGCGTGATGTTATACTCAGGTAAAAATTCCACTATGTCAGCAATGAATAAAGAAAATAGTATTGGGTTGACTGGAGCCTCAGCTATACTTGTTTCCTTATAACAGTCAGTTAGTTTGGCGCATGTTTGACAATACAGTCGATCATCACCTGTTAAAAATTCCATTTTCCGATGATTTAACAATAAGCTTTGCACGGACTGGTTATTAGTCGTATCAGGAAAAGGTAGATGAAGTTCCAGAAATTCACATAAGTTTTCGGTACTTCTTGAACATTTACCACAAAGTAAAATACACTTGTATTTAACTATAAAAAATAGTCATAGTCTGCACTGCATTTGACAACTTTAAATTTGTATATTTTTCAGTATCAATCGTTTAAATTTTTTCTCACATTTCTCACGTATGAATAGATACTTTCACAATATAATGATTTTTGATTGAATTTGAATGGGAATGTGAACAAAATTTTTAAAATAAATGTGTTTGCCAATTTATCATATACCACTTTCCATTTTCTAAACGGTTTCAAACATGCGATTCACTCCAGTTCACGATATAATTCCATTCTCAGTGCATATGATTTATTCAGTCACAAGCAGGTCGAAGCCAGTGTGAATTTGAACAGCTGCTGAGTTTTGTAAACACATTTTCCATCATATCCCATAATTTGACTAAGTGAATTACATGTTTGCTTGGAATTCTTTGGATTTGTTTCAGTGGAATCCAACTTTTTATCCTTTTTTACGACATAATAGCATAAGTTCATAGTCTTATTTATCCACTCCAACAATGATATATTTGCACTACGTAATTTGTTGGATGAGAAGGACAGTCCGTTGTGTGCCATTAAACATAGTACTTTTGTTTCGGTTGCACATAAAACGTTTGTACTCATTTCAGTAGAAACTCTCGAATATTCTCTGTGTAGATGATATTCCGAGAGTCTCAAACACCAGAAGTGCTACTCTTTTCTCGACGAGCCAATCAAGTTGGCGTCTTCAGGAGATAAAGTAGGCAGTCTATTACATTTCCTGAAGAGCAAACAAATAAAACCTTAATGAATGTTGCAGGTTCGGACATCCATCCTCTAAAAAGGTGTTAATACAATAATCAATCTATGAAAAAAACTTCCTCTAATTATTTGATATTTGAATTTAGGTAGCAACAATTCTTTTTTTTTATTATCCCCACATATATAAACATGTAATGTTGCTGGGAATAATAAATATGAACATATAAAATGTCTGAAACATTGAAAATGTACTGAAAATAACCCAATCGAAATAGTCGGATGAGGTAGTTAAAACAAAAATGATGTCAAAAATGAGATGAAATAAAAAAAAATGAAAAGAATTTGTAAGAATGCCCCATTATGAAGAAAATTGTTTACTGTGTGTGAAGATGATCACTTGATGATCGAAACACGTGTCGAGGTGTTGAAAATAACGATTTGGTGTTGGGAAAAAACTCCAGTAATATTCATTACTACACCAAAGGTTCCAAACAGTGCATCATAACTGTGACCTGAAATCAAAATAAATCAATAAATGTGTTAAGCAATGAATAAAATGCTAATGGTATGCAGACAAAAAGTAGAAGAAATGAAAAATAAAATAGAATGGAGGGTAATGCAGAAAAAAAATCAAGTCAGAATAATCAAATGAAAAATATTCCAAACCAATCTACTTTGGTTGATAACTGGCCTATTCCTGACACTATTCATAGGTCACTTGAATACCAGACGTTCCAGTTCTTTCATGCAAGAAAAATATGCAATTTATTCTTCAACTGACAAATGAAGAAATCTTTTTTTTTCAAATTTTTTTAAACTAAAAATTGTCCTAAAATATTATATTTCAACTGGTGATAAATTATATGATCATGGACTCATGGCTCGTACATATATCTTAGTACGACTGGGAAGAATTTGAAGATGATTTTTTCTTTGGTCTATCAAAGTTATACAAAAATCTGATCGTAGTGAACTTATTATTAAATTGATATCAATACTGGTTATTTTTGCCTCTAGCATTTAATGATGACTATTTTAGAAGAGATACACGTCTAGGCCTAAAAACTTGACATTCTGATATTACTATCTTCCGTGGTAATATTTATATCCACACAATATTTTATCGATTATGAAATAAAAATGAGTTTATTTCATCGATTTGGTCTATCTGAAATGATAAGTGGGGTGGTATCTTCTGCATAAATGCTGAAAATGGATTTTTGTCCAAATCTTTTGAATGATTTACAAAGAGAATAGGGCCCAAAATTGAATTTTGAGATACTTCAATGATGATTCTTCCACAATGATCCACGAGAGAAAATTATTTGATTTCTGTGAAATGACAATGATCCACAAAAATATTGCCAAGGAAAAACCAATATAAACAATTTTTGAATAGTAACTTTTTTTCAAACTAATTTCTCGTCTGAAACTTTATGTGAACCTGTAGTGAAGACGTATTCAAGATTTCAAAGTACAGAGAAATGAAGAAAAATTAAAAAGTCAAAATAATACTGAAAATTTTAAATCAACAAATATTTGACAAAATCCAAAGTTGTTCCTTTCTTTTATGGTTCAAGTAATACCTTTTAGTTTTCTACCAAGTCGAGCGTTTCATAAAACAGCGGAACTTTCATAATCAAGAACCAATAATTTGAAGGTGAGGTAATAGACATTGTTGTTTGCGTTTGAATAACCTCACTTCAAATTTATTACTAATTCAATCAATACTACCATATGGACTCTGATAGCTGATGGATATTATATAGCAATAGAATAACCATAAAATCCTATGGCCTGCATCAACTCTAACCTATTATCGCAAATAGTGGTAATTTGACTAAACGTTAACAAAACAAACCATTACTTAGCAAAGTAACAACCGACCATATTAGACCTTGATAAGTGCGATAAATATTTGTAATAACCTATAAATATATCATTCGCACTGCGAGACTAAACAAATCCCAACGGCCGATGATATACACGTGATAATGATAAATTTGCCGAAGAAATTTGAATTTAGTACAGTCACATATGATGGTGAAATATTCAGAAAATTTGCTTTTTCAGAACTGTAGTTTTTTTGTTCGACTCCAAAGCTGAGACATGGCCAGTTGATCATCATTATTATTTTTCTCATATCACATATCAAACAGACTGAAAATATATTTTAAAGAAGATTGATTTTTGGGTCATTAGAGAAACAGAAATGGAACAGGATGATACGATCTCATAAAAATACTTAAACTATATATTCATTACCAAAATTTTGGATCTCGAAATAAAGTTATTTTACAAATATTTAAAGAGAATTCCAGTTAAATTTCTTTCTTGAATGAAATATAACTAAAAGATTTTTTTTATTAGTATTGGCCTGCATTATTTTAAAATTCTACATGTCATGCCTGAACTTGATAAAAAGTGCAGATTTCAGAAGAAAGTAAAGATTTCAGTAGATGACAAAGTATGTTAAAAATATTAACATATTTCATCACTTCAAAAAGTCATTGAGGCAATTTATATGCAGACAGCCAAGACAAATGATTTCTGATTTTGTTGACAAAACTATATTTGAAATAAAGTTTTTATGTAAAAAATGTAAGAAAGAACAAAATTGTTATTCCTTTACAATAGAACCTCATATATTATATATTAGTACATCAGGATTGTCCATTTTACGTTATAACATTTGTGTCATTTAAATGTCATACAAACAATCTTATACCACTCACACTCATCAACCATTGTATTAATTTATAGTTACACATTTATATGCGTGTGTGTGAGATTTGTAAATATTCATTTTTAGATTTATACAAGTCTGATACTCATTGGAATTTTTCATATTTCCGCAAGTTTTATTGCATTGTGTGAAAACAAGTGTGAAAAACTTCACTAGCTTGGACTTCCATTGTCTACTATTTAAAATGATATGAAATCCCTGAAACAACTAAAAAAGAAGAATTGAAAATGAATAGCTGAAAATAAAAATTATATTAACCAAAATAAACCTGAAATGAAATAATTGAGAAATAAAATACGAGTAAAAATAGAACAATTGAATAAATAAAAATAAAGAAATGAAAAAAGAAAATAAAAATAAAAAGTGGAGAGATTCCAAGTCACGTTAGTTCACGACGTTACGATTGTTAGTATCTACAATCGTCTTCGGATGATGACTGGACTGATTCCTCCGAGAGATGACTATTTATAGGTCGTTGAAATACTTTCACTTATCCCTGCTTTCCATTTTCCGCTTCACTGGTTCCGTGGGAGCTGACCGTTTTGGTGGGAGTTGGCCATTTTTCGCTTGATGATGGGTTTCCATATGTTGCGTATTTCTACGCTGGCTTGGCTGAATACGTTGTTGGACAACATGTATGCGGCTTCTTTGAATTTTCTCCTAAACCAATGTTCCTCTCTGTGCAAGATCTCAGCTTGGGACCACTCGATGTTGTGTTGATGGGTCCAAACATGGTCTGCTATTCCTGATTTGCTGGTTTCTCCTCGCTGTGTGTGTTTCTTGTGCTCGGCAATGCGAACATTCAATGGCCTCTTAGTTTCACCAATATAGGATTTTCCGCACTCACAGGGTATCCGGTAAATGCAATTCTTGGAATCGCACTCCGCGTTTGGTGGCCTGGTTTTCGTGAGGCTGCTACGGATGGTGTTACCGGATCTGAAGCAGGTTCTGATGTTGTACTTGGAACCAATTCTTCTTATCCTCTCCGATAATCCTCTGATGTAGGGAAGTGCAAGCACCGGTTGTGACGGCTTCTCTTCCTTGCGAGGCTCCCGCTGTGTTCTAGCCAAAGTCTTTTCTACCATCGCTTTGGAGTAGCCATTCCGTTGCAGATCATTTTTGATGATGTCTAGTTCCTTCTCGAGACCTTCCTTCGTATTACAGAAGGTCTCGAGGAGGAACAACATCGAGTGGTCCCAAGCTGAGATCTTGCACAGAGAGGAACATTGGTTTAGGAGAAAATTCAAGGAAGCCGCATACATGTTGTCCAACAACGTATTCAGCCAAGCTAGCGTAGAAATACGCAACATATGGAAACCCATCATCAAGCGAAAAATGGCCAACTCCCGCCAAAACGGTCATCTCCCACGGAACCAGTGAAGCGGAAAATGGAAAGCGGGGATGGGTGAAAGTACTCGAACGACCTATAAATAGTCATCTCTCGGAGGAATCAGTCCAATCATCACCCGAAGACGATTGTAGATACTAACAATCGAAACGTCGTGAACTAACGTGACTTGGAATCTCTCCACTTTTTATTTTTATTTCCTTTTTTCATTTCTTTATTTTTATTTATTCATTCGTTTTATTTTTACTTGTATTTTATTTCACAATTATTTCATTTCAGGTTTATTTTGGTTAATATAATTGTTATTTTCAGCTATTCATTTTCAATTCTTCTTTTTTAGTTGTTTCAGGGATTTCATATCATTTTGAATAGTAGACAATGGAAGTCCGAACTAGTGAAATTCATCATGAAACATTGTCAATCACCTTCAAACAAGTGTGAAAAACACTTATCGAGTACTCATTTATTCACCTTTATCTTCTTACTACATTGTTCTGTATTCTTCTTTCCTACGTGAATAAATATTATTATTCTGAAAGGAAAAAGTTTGGTCACATGGTGAAAACAAATTCAACAAAGAGGAGTTATTGAAATAAATAAGTTATAGACTTATTTTTTCCTAGTTATATCTGTTTTACCTGTTTCACTGACAGGTAGGTAAATTTTGACCTTGAATTATTTACCTGATGGGGACGTGAGTAATAGTTGATGTTTTGAACGTAACAATTATTTGTTATTTGTATAAGGAACCTATTGCATAGTGAAACACATGTTGTAGTTTTGTAAACCTATGATGGTGAAGATCACATATATACTTCTTATACATGTGAATGTCTCCGTAATGGTAGATCATAGAAAGTTGAAATTTGGTATATAGGCGCTTCTCAACTCGCAGATGTTCACTAAGGAAGGATTATCAAATATTCCAACTGTGGCACCCTCCGTGGGTGTAAAAGGGACGAGTTAACATATGAAAATACCTTTTCATCACTGTTATATATACCGGTATATTTTCGGAAGCTGAAATTTTGTATGTGGCTCGTTTGTATGTTGTGAATGTGAAATAAGAAAGGATTTTGAAATATTCTAACTAGGACACCAGCCGCGGAGGAAATGGGCGTTCATAAAAAATATTTTTATATATTCCAATTGGGGCGCCAGCCGCAGGAGAAAAAGTGGCGTTCATAAAACAAAATTATCTTCTCATCACTGTTTCTCCATCCCCATAAATTTCCGGTAGGTGAATTTATATTTAGTATCAGCATTGCATTTGTGCAGAGTCGGGGCGGATCGTTAGTGAACATCATTAGTGGGTTGTTTTGATATGGATTTTCATTTAACATTGGCCAGTTTCATTCAAAATATCTTCGTTGTTTACTGAGACCGAGTGCATATGTATTACTACTTAATTTCATTAACGTATCTTGCAGAGTAATGAAGATAAAGAGAAATGAAATATTTTGTTGTCACACACTTGTGGGCCTTGTCACACATTATCGTTCATCCCAATCTCTTGAGTAGCTTGTAAAAAATATTTCTACCGAATGTCATCATCGAACTCGGCTTAGTCGGTCAGTAGCCAGGCGGTTCGACGTGGGTGCTTTGTTCACTGATTCGAATTGACTGCCGTGTTGGTCGGTGGGTCAGCCCTAGTCTGAACGATCGATTTTCACTTGCTAGCATCCAACCCGTTCTAGGAATCACACGTTAAAAGGTAAGACCCTGTTAATCCTTAGCTCGCACAAGTTTCGACTTCTGAGAGTTGTCGTTCGTAGGGGTGCGACAGCTGGTTAACGGAAAAAACAGATTTTAGTGTCCAAAATACAGGAGGTTGAAATTTTTTATACGATTGAGAAAATATTGACTGATGCGATAGTTTCTTCAAACAATTTTCCCGAAAGTTCACGCCAAAATTTCTTCCATCTCTTCGAATTTTCCTCCACAACTTCCTTCAACCCGATCGAATAGAATTCTCTTGCTAAAGAGGTGAAACTTCGCAAATGTCCCGCTGGTATTTGGCTTGTTTTGACGTATTCAAATTCTCTTTCACGGATCACTTGATATTACGCTCGGGGGTTGGTTCGGTCACGGGCCACCACACTTCGGCGATAACACGATGCGACATTGTTCGGCGGTGTATCTCGGGGGGCGGCTACTTGTCGGGAACGGGACTTTGTTGTTGACGCGTTCCGGAAAAGTGATTTGAATGCGTGTGAATATTTTTCAGGCGATAATGTAATTCGTTCGACGGATCGATCGGGTGGAAAACACAATCGTTTTTCGTTGTAGCTATGTAGTTGCGGTCAGAATATTTGAAACTTGAAATCATAGTTCAGACAAAAGATTTTTGGAGCTTTCAGTATCTTTTCTTCCATTTTTTAATGACAGCTATTTCAACAATCTCGTTTTTTGCAACTAGGGCCTTCCTTATACGATTGATAGGGTATCCTCTAGAAGTATAATATAATGGACGTGTTTCATGCTATTGAAAATGATACTGGTTTGCTTATAGACTGATCGAGTTAGGGGTATATTATACTTATCGAGCCTAATCGGTGCCAATACTTCTTTATTTTTGCAGAAAAAAAAATTCGAGAAGCAAGAGTTTAAATTGGCCGCGTTTCTGTTGACCAATAAAATTGATCGTGTCTATACAGCGGTGTTGCCAAGTGTCAATTATTTTAACAAAAATACGAAGTTATGAAACATAAGAAAGAGTACATTGTCTCATACATTCAAGACATATAGCTGACTGGAAGGCAATATGGCTATTATATGATATTTTACATTGAATTTCTCATTTTTGGTGAGTGGCATGAATGCATAATTGATTTATTTTATTAGGGTGAGCCTTCGAAAACCATTTAAAAATATAGCTTGTTAAATTCTATTTAGAACCATGGTATTCGAGTACATTTTATTTCATATGGAGAATTTTTCCATGAATTTAAACGTTAACGGGTTCATATACACTTCCAATTAAAATGTATGTGATATATCAACATGAAAGTGTCTACTGCCGGAGATATTTCAAAAATAACGTTTTTATTGCGTTTTGTGTTATTTGGATCCCATGTATAATTTATTCTCCCTTCCAATGCATTTCTTACACTTTCTTCTTAGATTTAGTTGTCGGAAGTGAGTGTGATTTTACTTTGAATCACGAATGAATCAGAAACTGTTAATACGAATAATGAACATTGCCAAATTGTGAAATTAACTCCGTAAAATTAACTCTGTTAATTTCACAATTTGTCAATGTTCATTATTCGTTTTGTTCCCAATGGTCAATCGAACAAGAAGCGGGACTAGGCCCGTGACGTCACTGCCGAGAAAATCCGATTTTTAATAATTAATTACACGAAAACAACGCTATTTAGAGAGCTGAAACAAAGTACACTATTTTTCAATTTGAAATTACTACCAAATGAACTGTAAATAAAAATTATGAAACAAGCTCATTGAGCTCTGTAATCATTCGATTCCTCTTTGGTATATTGTGGCAGTTTTTTAGGTCCAACTCTCAGGCATGTTTTTCTGTATCTAAGTTCTCAAATATATTCTACCCGGTATTTTTCATATTTCTCATTGTCCTATTTTCGGATTTTCTATTGTGCCAACAAATATTTCAAGATACACACACCTCTTATGCAAATCGATTTAGACTTTTTTTCGTTTTTCCTGGTATTAATGTGAAAATTCGGTGATTAAAATAATGTCACAAGAAATACTAATTTAATTTTAACATAGATTCAAGAGTCAAAAAAATGTCTTTTAGTGATCATAGACGAAATTATTGTTCTCAAGTACTTCGGGGTATTTTCCCACACAAATGTATAATTATATTGGGGTTTCATTTGAAAGTTGGAATGATCTGCCATGGAACTGGTTTATTGTTTTTAAACAAATCAATCCCAATTATGATACGACTTAAACTACCAAATTTCCACATTGATACCCAAATAGACAAAATAGTTATAGAGACTAGCCTGAATCAGATTACAGCTACCGGACTGAGTCATGGCCGATGGGAGAAGTCTTGTTTGCGTAAAGTTTGGGTCGGTGTATGACAAAGAAAGTATTGGGAAAAAAAGAATAAAAACTTTTCTTTGCAATTTTAGGTAGTACTGCTTGAAAAATCTAACAGACTGATAACAGTTTTCTACACATCTACTGCACATCTTGTGGGAGTGGCTTCTCAGCGATCATGACCCAGTCCGGTAGCTATACATCTAGTATTTTATTTCTGTTCTGGCATTTCCGTCATCTATCAGTTTGGTACCCATTGGTCCCTCTCAAGGCCAATAATCAGCCAAAAAAGTAGGGGAGCTGGTCTCCAAACCTGGATCTTTTCAAATCATTTCTTTTTATTCAGTATATTATTCTTTTTATTGCCTGTCAATTCAAACTAAGGAAGCTTCAGAATCTGAGATAATTTCGAGAGTGTCTTGTAGATTTGGGTCGGTATGTACTGGGGCCGGCTCAACATCTTTGAATTGCTGTCTCATTATTTGAAAACCCAATCGACATAGACTAGTTTCTAGGTTATCTAGGTTATGTTTATCGAATCTTTTCACCGATTTCAGATTTCAGAGTTTGTTTCCTTGTGGAATGAATTTCCTAAGACGATTTTTTCAAATGAATATCACCTTCAACGATTCAATTCTGAAGTAAATCGCTACCATCACACAGGTACCGTTCTCAGAGCGCTTTGAGGATTTTCCTTCAGTGCTTGTGAATGTCATATAATAGTTATTTATGATATGAGTGTTAAAAGTAAGGTTTAATTTTGTGAGTGAAAAAGTTTGCGAAACGAGCGCAGCGAGTTGAGCAATTTCACGAACAAAATAAAACTTACTTTCAACACAAATATCATTCTGATTTTTTGTACAACTGTCATGTTTTCGTAATAAAATAGATAAATTTATTATTCCTATAAAAACATTTCTTGTCAGTTGACTATTTTCATGTTATCGCATTTGCTGTGAAGTGGCCGTGTCAGGTAACGCCGAATCATCTGGTTACCAACAAACAGTATCGTTTACAGCTCATGCGTTTCATTTAAAGTCACAATTGAAGTTCTTGTTGTTCTTTAATGTCTTACATGACGAAGAACAATATTGAGAAATAGTGTGTTTCTGAAGATATTGGGGAGGCTGCAAAAAGAGCTTCAATTGAATTGTTAACAAAAAAATCGGCTCAGCAGTACGACATCGCATTTTATAATTTTCTTAGCTGGTGTAGACTTGAATAATCCAGTCATTTAAGCTTAAATTAGGTAAGAATCTCGGAATTCGATATACCCAGCTGTAAGTCTGTAAATACTTGTATATTGACACCCTAAAAGTTGTCTCAAAACCTACATATGTTAGGGTGTAAGCAACTATTAAATTTCAAGGTCAAAGGTCACAAAAATCGGTTTTTTGCGCTTTTTTTGGAAATATCTCATTTCCTATGGGTTTTCCGCTATTTGTATTTTTCATCAATATTGTAGAATACAAAATTCTCTACAAATTTTGTTTGAAAAAATTTTTTATACGGTGAACCGTTTTCGAGATAGAGAGCGTAGAGCACGCGGTCACAGCATCACTTCAGGTCAACCGGTGCCTCCGGTCGAAAACGCGCCATATATAGTTGATGAACTATCGATAAATCAATGATTATAAATATTTGTCAATTCCGAGGTGAACTTACTATAATGACTGGACTATGAAAACGTCGAAAGAAATTTCAGCGAAACCGTCTTCTTAAACCTATCTAGAAGAGAAATAAAAAATGTGCAACTCGTCAACTTTGTGGAGCAAGTTTTCAATGATAAAGTCAAATACTCTCGTTAAAAATGGTGTTAATACAAGTAAATATTTCAAGGTAATAGCATTCTTAAAACGGAAAAAAGAAAGTTATAAGCCCAAAAATTCTTACATTTGAACAATCCAGAGGTTTTATAAGTGAGGCACCAGATGAAAAATATTTGATGATAAAAGTGGCTGTTTTCAGAAAATATGGAGCCTGCCGGCATGAAGAGCTGTGCTATTTATAAATAGAAAACATCAAATTAATGGATAAATAATTGATTGTTGAAATTCCAAATACAAAAACGAAAAAAGGTGGTTCTTTTTGCATTGCTGGAAAAAATATCGACTATTATAATAAATACGTTGCATTACACCCTTCTGTTATCAATCATCAACGTTTTTTCCTGAAACACTCAAATTATAAATGCAGTGCCAACCCAGTTGGTATAAACACGTTTGGAAAAATTCCCCCTACCATTGCTGAGTTTCTCAACCTCCCGGAACCAAAGGAGTCTACAGGTCACTGTTTCAGAAGTTCTTCTGAAACAGTGACCTAGCGGAATCAGGATCAAATATGACGGATATCAAGAAGCACGGTGGATGGAAGTCCACAACAGTAGCTGAAGGTTACATCGATCAATCTATTTCTTATAAAAAGGCTACTGCTGAAAGAATAATCCCAACAGCTAGCTCCAGCGTTACAGCATCGTCCTCTTCACTTCAAGAATTAAATGTTAATGCCCATGAAATTGTCAACTCAGCTAGTTCAAATATATTACAAGGCTCTTCAACATCAGCAGTTGTTCTTATTGTACTTTTCATATTGATGTTTATAAATAATAATAATGTAATTAATGTATATAATACATTTGTAACAGAATTTAATGGTATCTATATCTATAGTTCATGATAAAATTTCTTTGAAAATTGAATAATTATGTTTTGTTTACTGCTATTTGGTCGAAAAAAATCGTGTTGAAAATACTTTCAACACTAGTGTTGAAAATATTTTCAACACGCTACTTTGTGAACATAATCTTTCAATATTATTGACAATCATTAAAAATTTCATTTTTAATGACAGTTGTACAGAAAAATATAGTTCAATTTGATTTTAGACTGCGTACTTTTAGAGTATATGTATATGTATATAGAGTATATATGTATAATAATAAAAAAATATTCAGTGATGTGTGTGCTTGCATTTATCCTGTTTTAATAATAATAACCAAGAGATGTTTCTGTCATAGAAACAGAAAACTTGATTGAAAGCTTGGAAAATATACTGGGCGTTCTCACGCTGGAATCTTTTTTTAAGTCTCAGACTGATGGTCTTGATGAACATCCGACTAGACGTGAACTCAAACAGACCTGTCTAGTTCTTCACATCAACCTGTAGTTTTTATGATGGCGCGCCGTGTCACCGAAGGCAAGAGATACCAAATTAATTCAAAACGATGTGTAATAATTGCTTAATTTCGAGCTGTCCGATTGCGTAGATTGTCCGTTTTGATGTTTAATAAAACGCGAGACGTTTCTAATGCATATTAATGTCGGAAAAATTCTTCGACACGAATCCGACCTGGTCGACCTCTGCACGAGGGGGGCGCATCGTTTATTAATAAGTTCTCCGTTAATTCATTGTAAAGTAGGAGTAAGGATTTCATGGTATCCGGCAGTTTTGATGAGCCGTGAAATAAGGAGGTTTCCGTGGTGAGATAACTTGCACCGTAATCATTTTTGGTGTCACGCTGTGTAAATATCTGGAATTTGATTGAATTTTAAGGTTATCCGTCGAAATGTGCACGTTTATGGTAATGATATTATGGTAGTCGATTAATTTGATGTCCGGTTTCGGAAGGTGGGCCGTTTATTCCGCTGGATAATAGATGAAATGTTGTAAGTCAGTGAATGCTATACTATGCTATGCACAAAAATCAGATTATAATATGAAATTCACGGAAAGTCATATCACAAACGATAAATCTGCTGGAGGTGACCATACACCACCAAATATACTGAAAGCATGTTCTGAATGGTTGGAATATCCACTTCTATTCATATATAATCTAACGATTAAAAACGAAGAGTTTCTAATGATTTGGAAGTCAGCCTCATGTGTACCTACCTATTTACAAATCCGGGAACAAAAACGATATCATTAATTATAGGGGAATTTCCATAATATGTGCACCGGCAAAATTGTTTGAGCAAATCTTATATAACAAAATTTATTTTTATGCTCAAAATACTATTGATGAGTGACAACATGGTTTTGTTAATAGATAATCTATACATACAAATTTATTCCTATTCATCAATGATGTTTACAGAACTTTTGAGAATGAACAGCAACTTGATACGATTTATACAGATTTCTCGAAACCTTTCGCTAAGGATTATCGTGACATATTGCTTTCAAAACTCAATGGTTTAATCAATAGTTATCTTCAAAATCGTAACTTTGTAGTCAGATAAAATGGCATTTACTCTGATCCCTATGAAATCAAATCAGGTGTCCCACAGAGATCAAACTTGGGGCCTTTACTGTTTGTTTTATTTATCAATGATCTAACATCATGTTTACGTTTTTGTAAAGGGCTCCTTTTTACAGATGATTTCAAATGCTCTAAAGAAATTCAAACCGTCAGAGGTTGTGTTGCACTACAAAAAGACATTATTAGAATATATAATTGGACCATGGAAAATAAATTATACTCAAATATTGATAAATGTAATATCGTTACCTCTTCTTTGCGAAAAAACCCTTTGAATTTAGTTACAAAATTGGAGATACTTTCCTAAACAGAAAAAATGAAGTGAAGTATCTTGGGATTATTTATGAGCCCACTTTGTCATTCTCGAAACATTTTGATGAAATTTGTAAAATGACTTACAAAATGTTGAGATTTATATTAAGATCTAGCTATTCGTTTGTGAACGTTTCACGATAAAACATGTTTATATCACACTTGTAAGACCAATATTTGATTTTGGTTCGGTCATTCGGAAATCCAAACCTCAGATGCATTTAAACAGAATCAAAAATATACAAAATAGTTCACAAAATACTATAAAGAAAAACATTATTGGCCGGATTACACAAAAGTCAGATCAATGGATATGGAAAATAAAATAAAATAAAATAATGCGCATCAAACCGGATTTGGTTATATTGTATAATGGGTTCCTTGAATACAAATGCGCCAATAAGAAAAATTTCCAAAGTACAATGGATTGAATGAGTCAACTATTATGGCAAAAAATACTGAACATATCGGAACACCTCCAAATCTGTATCAATGAAATTTCAATAAAGTAAATATCACCTAAATAATCCTATCATAGGTGATTCAAACCAGACCCCAAAAACGAGGCAATCGAAGTCCATCATCAGATTGCATTTCTGGCCTCAAAACATTAGCTCGATCAAATAGAGGTGTTCACTTAAGGGGTTAACAGAAGACTCAATCCCAGGATATCAAATGTGAACGAGGTTTCTCAAGGTGGTGAGTTGCAAAGTCAAGCTTCGACATTTTTTGCTGACTAAGATTCGTCATCTATCTTCCACAGCAGCTTTCACTGAGAGATGATTGAAACCAGAGCACAAAAATAGAGCTATGATTGAGAGCCCTATTTCTGGTGAATCAGTTTTAAATTATCGAATAGACCTCAAGATAAAGAAAATACCTCCATAAAATTTATTTCTATATAATGAAAAAATATTCAGTTAGAATGTAAATAAGATGGACGGTAATAGATGCAATTGAAGTTTAATATAATCACAACCGATTCATTCTGCCGAAAGTCTTGCAAAGTTATAGAAGAGTTATAGAGTCGATGATTTTTATGATAGAAAACGAAGTTAACCCACGATAACCGGTCGGGTTGACGTGGGTGGTTTGCTCCACTCACTCAATCGACCGCTGTGTGAACCGGTGGTTCGAGCCGCAAGGCTGGGATGATCGATTTCCACTTCCTATCATCCAACGCTCGTTAGGAATCACACGTTAAAAGGTAATACCTCGTTAGTCCTTAGCTCGTACAAGTTTCGACTTCTGAGAGTTGTAGTTCGTATAGGGGGCTGGTTAACGGAAAAACATATTTTAAAATAGATTTTTTTAAAACAATGATTCTGTTTTCGAAACAATTACACGTGATATCTTTCAGAGAGAACTGTAATAATAGAAAAGGAAATTGTGTCCGCCCATCAACATATCACAATATTCCAATCATGAGGAAAATGAAATGAGTAGACAAATTTTTTTCGTTAAATGGTTTTATAGAAGAAAAAAAGATAATAATGATGTAGATAATGTACTGAAAACTGAAAAATAACTCAGAAGGTCCTAGGTAGCAATCATCTTATCACTCTCCTTAGCAATCTACGGTATAATCAAATAAAATAATAATAAAATCGTTGGGTACATATATAAATACAACGCCCAATAATCATTTTTTCAATTTATCTAATCAATACCGCAGATTGTTGAGGAGAATGGTGTGATGACTGCTACCTAAGACCTTCCTAATCATTTTTTAATTTTCAGTACATTATCTACATCATTATTACTTTTTTCTTTCAGTAAAGCCGTTAAACATAATTTTTTTTTACTATTTCATTGTCAAGTTTTTAGTTTCTAATTTTGTTACTCAATTCTCCTCATTCTGTTCAGTTCATTTAGTGCCTCAGTATTACAAGGTAAAATGTAATCCGCCATTTTGTAGCTTCGGCCATCTTGAATTTGTATTATTTTCATAGGGTACTAGTATAGTACTAGTCAAGCCCTGTCATTTGATATCCATTATAAGGTAGTTGTAAAAAATATGTAATCCGCTATTTTGTAGCTGTGGTCATCTTGGATTCATAATGACACAGAATGTATTAAATTGTATTGTAATCAAAATCAATGTGTCAACAGAAACTTCCATTGCTAAAACAAACCCAAACAAACAGGGCAAGCTGAATGTAATCGTTTAAATATGCATGTATCATTGAAAAGAAAAAAATGTCATTAAAAAGTATAAAGGTCGATCAATCCAACTTCAAATGGTATCCTTCCATATTTTGAATGATAACAAATCATTGTCTAATATGATGTAAATTGATTTGAAATCCCTGAAAGAATCTGTAAAAAATTAAAAAGGTTAGCTGAAAAAATAACAATTATATCAAGCAAAAAAACTGAAATTACAATGAAATAAAATTCAAGCAATAACCAAAAAAATAAAAAATTGAACTATTAACACGAGATGAAAATTACAAAAAAAAAATTAACAAGAAATGAAAAATAAAAATTTAAAGATTCCAAACCAAGTTACTTCACGAGGTTTGGATTGTTAGTATCCACAATCGTCTTCGGGTAACTGGACTTATTCCTCAGAGATCTGACTATTTATAAGTGAATCCCCTCTTCCCTCTCTCCAATTCATCCGTTTTAGCGGAAGCTGACCGTGTGGCGGGAGTTGGTCGTGTTCCGCTTGATTAGAGGTTTACATATGTTGCATATCTATACGCTAGCTTGGTCAAATGCGTTGTTGAACTACATGTATTCGGCTTCTTTTGAATTTTCACCTAAGCTAGTTTTCCTCCTTGTAGATGATTTCAGCTTGAGCCCACTTGATGTTATGTTGATGAGTCCAAACATGCCCTACTATTTCTGATTTGCTGGTTTCTCCTCGCTGTATATGTTTCTGGTGCTCGGGTTTTTGATATACAGATGTTTCCCATTTAGTGTCGGTCCTCTTCACCAATACGTCTAAGAGTGGCAATTCGTTGTGGACTTCCTTCTCCATTGTGACGACCACAACGAATTGCCATTCTTAGACATATTGGTAAAGAGGACCAACACTACATGGGAAACATCTGTATATCGAAAACCTACTAACACAAGACAGTATCTGAACCAGGAATCCAACTACCATCAATCGACTAAGAGAGAAATCATCAAGACTCTTCTAGACCATGCTTTTGGGCTCTGTAATACAAAGGAAGGTCTCGAAAAAAAAAAACTAGGTATTATCAGAAATGACCTTCAACGGAATGGCTACTCCAAAGTGATTTTGGAACATGCTTCAGCTAGAAGAGCAAGAGCTCCACAAGGAAGAGAAGCCGCCACAATAAGTACTTGTACTTCCCTACTTCAGAGGACTTTCGGAAAGGATAAAAAGGATTGGGTCCGAGCATAATATCAGAACTTGCTTCAGATCTGAGAACACTATCCGTAGCAGCCTCACGAAAACCTGGCCACCCAACGCGAACTGCGATTCTATGAATTGCATTTACCGGATACCCTGCGAGTGCGAAGAATAATACATCGGTGAAACTAAGGCGCTACGAGAAAGTTCGCATTTCCGAGCACAAGAAACACACACAGCGAGCTAGCGTAGAGATACGCAACATATGGAAACCTCTAATCAAGCGGAACACGACCAACTCCCGCCAAAGTTAGCTTCCGCTAAAACCGGAAATAGCGGAGAGAGGGAAGAGGGGATAAGTGAACTCACTCGAATGACCTATAAATAGTCAGATCTCGGAGAAATGAGTCCACTTATCACCCGAAAACGATTGTGGATACCAACAATCGAAACGTCTTGTAGTAACTTGGTTTGAAATCTTTTAATTTTTATTTTTCATTTCTTGTTAATAATTTTTTTGTAATTTCCATCTCGTGTTAATAGTTTTTTATTTTTATTTCTTTAGTTGTTGCTTGTATTTTATTTTATTGTAATTTCAATTTTTCCGCTTGGTATAATTGTTATTTTTTTAGCTAATCTTTTTAATTTTTTACATATTCTTTAAAGGATTTCAAATCAATTTATATCATATTAGACAATGAAAGTCCGAGCTAATGAAATGCACCACGAAACATTGTCAACCACCTTCAAACATAACAAATCAGGTAGTGCAAAGTATACAAGTCACAGTGCTCAGAAAATCATATCAGTTTTGAAATTTCTACCCTTTCTGTCTATTTTCCCACAATACCCTCACCCAACAAATTCATTTTCCCTTACAACCGTCGCTCATAATCCTGTTCATTCTAAATATCCCTTTGAATGCCAAGCATTCCTCGTCGATCGTCATACGTATATACCGAATTGCAAATTCACGGTCCACCAGTTCTCTTAAGAGCTTTCCGAGGGCATTCCTGATATATATCTATATATTCGGTATAAATATTAACGGAAACGCAACATCAGCATTTCAGATGTTTGAAAACATCTTCCGAATGCTGCAAGCACAGCAGCGGGGTGAACATCCATTGCCTCATTATCCTGTCCCTTCATGAACGCAAAATGCGACGTTGTCGGAGTTCTGTAATTACTGGGAGAAAATGATTTTATTCGAAAATCTTGAATCTTGAAATCTTGCATAAAAATACCTATCCCCATTCTTCAATCTCAGTCTGTAAGAAAATAATGATGAAATATGCTCTTCTTGGAATAACAAATCTTGGTCCATTGGTATTTCTGCAGTAGTCTTTATAGATGGCACACTTTTTAATAGATGGTAGTGTCAATGGATCAATAGTAGCAGAAAGTGTTTTACATTCATTATATATTTCTAGATAATTTAGAGTCAAAATATCTCGCATTAAGTTCTTGTTTGGTTTCTATAAACCTGAAAGCACAAAGTTTACATAACCAAGCACTAGAAATTGTTTTGAACTTCATAGTAACATATATGAAATATGCTGAAATCATTGTTTGGTGTGAATCTGTTAGAGGCTCATCGTATTTGTTCTTCAGAAAAAAGCTGTGCAAGTTATTCAGGAATTTGAAGGTACTGACTTCTGTAAACATGGGGACTATGATTTGTTTTCACACTTTTTCTTTTCTTGTAAATAACAGATATCATTGTAGCGCGAAATTGTATAATAAACTGAATTATGCATTTTCTTTAATTCAATAGGTCAATGAAAAATTTATTATTGAATAAAGCTCGCTAATCAATCAATAAATTCCTAAATTCCCAACTTAAAATATATGTTTATTCATTGAATACTCATAATGGCCACTATTTATAATTGTAATCAACATATACTGCAGACATAGTTTATGTAGAAGGTGGCTTATTCCAGATAGATTCAGTGTAACAAGAGTATCAGAAAAGGTTAATGAATCGAGCATACCGAATATATTTGTCTTGTTTATTTTGTGTTTCTGGATAAAATGTATTGATAAGAAATGTACCGTCACCTTTGGTAGGTGCTGACAGATGCTATTTGGCTTAGTGATAATATGAAAAAAAAGATTAAAATATGTTTTTCCGTTAACCAGCTGTCGCACCCCTACGAGAAGACGAAACTTGTGCGAGCTAAGGACTAACGAGGTCTTACCTTTTAACATGTGATTCCTAGCACTTATTTCTGAAAAATATTTGAAAGTGTTCCAGAAATCTTGTATTCGACAGGTAATTAACTTTGTTGTTGTTTACTTCCATTACATTAAGAACTATCAATGTCTTCATTTACGAGAATCATTAAAAACGGGATGAAATGCTTCAGATTTCATAGCGATAATTATAAATTCGAATAATCGGCAACAAAGTATGCTTTACTGGTCGAATTATATTTGGTTTAGTCTAAGCCACCCTACCTTTGAAAAGCTTTTGGCCGCGAGTTGTTAGGGTCAGCAGACTTTTTAATGATGCAAATTTGAGTCATCACTTTTTGGCATTACACGATGTTTCTGCTGTACCCGTGAAAACAATTCAAACATTTTGTGGAATAGTTACAGAATATGATAACTGTAAATTATGAAGAAATAAACTAGTAGAGCAAGTTTTACATGCAGAAAATAGATCTTGTATATCTGAACAATTGAAGTAAATACTACTAATGAAATAATTTTGTTTTTATATTCGAGGAAAATTAATTTTATATTTTCATTCACTTGAAAATTAGGTACACTGAACTTCTTCACTATTGAGAATGAATTATTTTCTAGTACACGATGAACTGTGTGAAGAACGACCAAGAAAATGTTACCCGTTTCGATTGAAATTTATGTTTATAATTTTCCCAGTATTATAAATTCCTCTATCCCCCGATCATGACGTAAAATGGACCATATGTCTTGCATGAACAACGAATTATCTTAAGATTATAGATCTTTGAAAGGCAATTTCAAGGCAGTAACTCAGTATCCGACTAGAAAATGCTGCGATGAATCAATATATTAAAAATTAAAATCCTCAGCCATGTCTGTCTGTTTGTCTTAATACGATAAATTCAAAAACTACCGAACAGATTGTCACCAATGGACAATGGAGGAAATTTTATGTTATTTATCACTGTTACGTGTGGATTGGTTGAAATATCACGATATTAGGCGTCCGAAGTCGGGGCGGTGGTGTCAGCATGAAAGATTTCATCGAAGACGCTGTCTAACATCTTTGATATATTGAAAAACTATTCACTGGGTAGATATTGTTCTTTTTTTATAGCTATACAAAAAGCTACACGACAGCACGTGTTTACCATTTGAGGAATGTGAGATTTCAACAAACCACAACGAATACTTTTTCTCTATGAAAAATGTTTCTGATAGTTTTTCAAATATTTTGATATTTTGAAAAAATCATTATTGCTATTGTTCAATGAATGTTGGGCGGCATAGCTGAGAACAGAGAAAGAAAAAAAATATTATAATCAAAAACCAAAATTAAAAATTGATCTTTTCAATTTCAGTAATTTGTTCAGAGCATTTTTGAAATTATCAAGTGATGTAGCACAAACCATGTTCAGGCATGCCGTTCCAGTGGAAGAGAGCACCATATAAAATCTCAATCGTAGACAAAATCAAAACCAAAAAAATTTAAATTGAATCTACCCTCGTATCAAAGAAAATAATGATCATCGTTTTGCATGTCTAAAATATTGTTATTCTACAAACAAAATAACTAGTTTCCTTCAGAAACAAGACAAATATTTTTTAAACGAAATTTTACGTGGATGACTCAATATTGTATACTGTTTTTTGGGTTTATGACCTTCCAAAATCTGAAAAAATAAAAGCCCAACCAACAGAGAATCTGCTGAAGTGTAGTAAAGGTCAAACTAAAAAGTTCACCCAGAAAAGTTACTGCGTTATACCTATAGATTACTGGAAAGTCCAATTAGTCAGTAACTCGTCGTACCTATTCATAAATTTTGCTTACAAATTGAAAAAATCAATTGAAAAAATTAAATATTGATACTCGGCTTTCTTTTGGAAAACACTTTTGCCACTGACTTTTTTATGAAATCTAATGAAAATAGATCAGAAACCTAAAGTGGAGAGTAGGTTCAACAGATGAAATGAAAAAAGTAATGCCCAATTTTACATTATACTATGAATGCGTTTATAAATATTAAACCATCTCGATCTCACTTGATAACTAACTTGCTACTGCAAGTGTTTATATATTGTAAAGTTAAAGTACTCAGGGTAAAAATTCATAAATATTCTTTATGGTCTGATATGCAGGGTGTTCCATCTCAGACGAGCCAGCACGTATATTTCTTATCCCATAGTGAGTGGAAAAATTTCCCGAAACACGTCGAATGATTTTGTTTGGGGGACATCTTTTGACGTATATGTTAGGCTTGAACGAGCAACCCCTTAATAGGGGGATTTTCAACCCCTCAAACTTGAATAGGGGAGAGGAGTTGAGTGATACTTTATTTGAAAGGTCTTGGAAGCCTCTTCACAACGGTGTATGAAAAACGTAAATTTGATGAATCGTTTTCGCCAAAAATCTATTTTGCAGCTCGAATGAGCCACCTTGAGATATTTGGTTATTTTTACAATGCACAAGCCCATTTTTATCAAGTCCTTTTTACAAACTCAAACAATCGTCAAAAAATTATATTTTTGAAAAATTTAATTGTGTTATCATCATGCTTATAATGAAAAAAATCAAATCTGCGTGTTTAAATCCAATCTTCAACTTGTCCTCCATTGACTTCCATACAATAATACTTTCTCTCAAACTAATAAATTAAAAAACAGCAAAACATTTCCTTATCGTGCCCTAATTTTTTTGTGCTTAGAAGGTGATTATCTGGTTGTAACGTTTCTTCGATCATTTCAGAATTGAAATCAATCTGTTGAGTTACTACTACTACTGATTTGTTTAAAATTTGAAAAATATGGTGTACACATTGCAAGAACGTGTTGAGCTGGTTAGCCTTTATTACCAAAAACAAAATTATGCCCTAGAGGCTGCAAGGATATTTAACCATAAGCAGCTGTGGCGGTATTGGGACATGTCCAACTTATGCCAAACACGCAATCTGTACGACAACTTTCTGCAGTTTCCGGTATTAGTCAATCTAACGTTTTCAGAATTTTACATAGACACAAAATTAAATTAAATGATGATGATTGGGATCGAAGGCGAAGAGTTTTGCGAAATCATGGCCGAACGTATCAACAATAACCCAAATTTCTTGTACAACGTTTGCTTTTCTGACGAATGCACTTTTTTACTTGATAGAGAGTTTAACTGGCCTAACTGTAGAATTTGGAGCGATACAAAACCTCATGTATTTCGAGAAGCTCACATCAACATCCAGAAAAGTTAAACGTTTGGGTAGGAATTATGGGAGACCACCTAATTGGACCTCTGTTTATTCCTGGTAATTTTACTGGGAACGTTATTTTGAAATGCTGGCAAATGCTATTGATCCGTTAGTAACTGAACAATTAGAAAACGATCCTCTACTACTTGAACAACAATTGCATTTCCAACAAGACGGAGCTCCTTCGCACTACACCGCACCAGTTCGCCATTACCTCAATTTGCAATACTCCAGTCGTTGGATTGCCCGATCTCCTGACCTGAACCCTCTGGACTTCTTCTTGTGGGGACATCTCAAGTTAAAAATTTTTGTGACTCACTGTGAAAATTTGGACGAACTACGCCAAAGAATTGTGAATGAGTGTCGTCAACTCCAATTATGCTGAACCATGTCAGAGATGGTTTTCAGTCAAGATTGTATTATTGTATGGAAGTCAATGGAGGACAATTTGAACATTTGATTTAAACACGCAGATTTGATTTTTGTGATTGTAAGCATGATGATAAAACAATTCAATTTTTTCAAGAATGTGATTTTTTGAAGATTCTTTAAGTTTATAAAAATGGGCATGTACATGTAAAAATAACCAAATTATTCAAGGTGGCTCATTCAAGCTGCACATTCGATTTTTGGCAAAAACGGTTCATCAAATTCACGTTTTTCATACACCGTTGTAAAGAGGCTTCCAAGACCTTTCAAATAAAGTATCACTCAACCCCTCTCCCCTATTCAAGTTTGAAGGGTTGAAGAGCCCCCTATTAGGGGGTTGCTCGTTCAAGCCTAAAATATACGTCAAAAGATGTGTCCGAAACAAAATCATCCGACGTGTTTCGGTAAATGTTTCCACTCACTATGGGATAAAAAATATACGTCTGAGATGGAACACCCTGTATGTGAGTTATGCTTATCTCAAAAGGGTTTGACATGGACCGGTATAGCGTATTTATATAGATCGAATGATTGAATATATTGAATGGAAAACTAAGATACTATTTGAATATAACTGTGCGTAGATTTTTGTGCGCTATTTGATATTTGCATAGATATTTGAGCGCGTTAATCTCGAAAACGGCTTATCCGATTTTGGTTTAGTTTTTACCAATATATTGCGGCAAGTTTCACTGAGTTTCATTGGATTTATTCTAATCGATTCATGAATGAAAAAGTTATATCAATTTAAATAGCACATCAATATTTGTTGGTAAAAATACTGTTGAGTTGATTTGGCTGAAACATTCGTTAATTATTGAGTTTTCGAAACAAATCAAAGACAATACTTTTGAAGGCAATGCGATCGAAGTCCCGCGAAACTACTAGTTTCAACTAAACTTGGTGTAATCGTGATATAATCCTTGAATATCCCAGGATATACAGTAAGTTCCAAAAAGTTTGCACCAAATGGGAAACTTTTTTATTATCCATTTGTAAGGAAACTTCATTCCTGGTCAAAGTTGGTCATTATGGGAGACCTGGCTTTGAGTTGTCAAAATTTCAAATTTCCAAACGGTGTACAGTGGAGAACAAAACATAGAAATTTTGATCAAGAGTACCTAAACTACCCTTATTTTCGACATTATTCAAAAAAGTCATTTAGTAAAGTTGTTTAAATTTGAAAACAATATCCAATATCCAATACGTAAAAAAACAAAAAAAATATTCATTTTTTTATAGTTCTTGCTTTATAAAGAGTACTAGTACTACTTGCAGATTTGTATTACTCACTTGTTCAGCATTAATTGATCAAGTCAATTATTTTTTGTCATCAAATAGTCATTATAGACACACATACAGAGTGAAGTATCAAATTTGCACCAAAAAACTAGCTGAAATTTTTAACAAACATCGATATACTAGTTCGAATAATAAATTGGACCGAATTCTGTATTGGAATATTATAATGGTAATATGAGGGAGGTGCCTAAGGTGTATATGAGATACTAGTACTCTTTATGAGGCTAGAACCATAAAAATTTTTTTTTTTTGTTTTGTTAAGTAGGTGGCTGTGATTTCAAATCTGAATATTGTTTTCGAATTCGAACAACTTTTCTAAATAAACTGTTCAGTAATGTCGAAAATAAAGGTAGTTTACTTCTGATCAAAATTTCTGATTTTTGTTCTACCCTGTACACCGTTCGAAAATTCAGAATTTTGACAACTCAAATCCAAGTTTCCCGCAATGTACCAATTTTTATCAGGAATGATTTTTTTTAATGGATAATAAAAAAGTGTCCCATATGGTGCAAACTTTTTGAAACTCACTGTATATGTGGAGACATATAAAGTCCCGTAAATTTGATTGAATTATTGACAAAACACAAGGATTCATCAACTTATTTTTAAATGAATATACGAGATGATATTTTCCTTTATATTGCGGCCAAGAAATTTCAAACTACGGTTCATCGATAATAGTATTAACGTGTCTCTTTCAGGAAATTAATTATAATTATGTCATCCGCAAATAACTCAATATCGATCAATTTATTGGTGAAACCAAGTTTATATAATTAAAAATGTAGTGTTTCCGAAACAAAACCCTGTGGAATCCCTAAGAAAAATATTTCATAGATAGCTTGTCACCAACGAAAACATATTATTTATTGTCTTAAAGCTTTTATTTTTCATTTCAGTTACTTATCAAATTCAAATGGTGACTATTTTTGAGATTGGAACTGACATTTAGAATCAAATCGAAACTCATTCACCTTTTACGCATCTGTGGATTTTTTCTCACGGACAAACCATGCCACAGCCACGCAGGTTGAAACTTCGAATCAGTTTGCCGATAAGATATAGAAGTTATTTCACGGATGGGATATTTTTTACAATAATATTGTTTTGGTGAGATTAACAACGGTTCATAGGCGTAGATTTGGATTTGTTGAATTGGCAATTATTATAAGTACAAGACCTCTGTTAAGGTATGTCTTCGATGAGAAATGGATAGCCTCCAGCAAGGGCCACCACCCTAATTAAAGATAAAAACAAAAATGACGAAATAGTAGCAAAAATGTGTATATGTTTCGCGGAACCACACCTCACAGCCCCTCCAAATGTATCAGGGCTTCCGAGACAGGGTACTTATGACACTTATACGGTATTGACGAGACATCGTTGTTCCCTCATACTCCGTAGGATGCTGAATTCATTGTGTGGAATGGGAAGTGGCGAATTCAACCTTCAATGAAAAATCAATTGTTGAGATGTAAGTGATCGGTTGAATCTCATCTTATATGTAGGGCGGCTGACCTTATGTTAGTTTTTAGTAGTACTGATGGAACCTGGTTTTATCAGCAGAGTTGGACCGATCAAAGAGATATTGTTTTCGGTATTATCTTCTTCAAACATAATATCAAATATATATGGTGAAGACGACTGTAATCCGCGAGTGGGCTCTTGTCGAAAATTGGAGATCATTAGGATATTTGCTCTTTGAATAAAATTTACAAATTTACCGTATTCGTGACTATGTCACCGTTCGAATCCTTATTCAAACGAAAATATCCAAAAGGCCACCAGTATCTTACATTTCTAGAATGGATGACATTTTGTATCAAAATACAGTTACCTATCAAAATCGAAGGTATTTTATATAGATAAGAAATATTTAAAAAATACCACACACAAACCAAAAGAGGTTTTTAAGATCTGGCCAATCTTAAAGAAGGAGTGTTATTTTTAAAGTTCTGCTTTTTCAAAGGTCGAATATAAACTCCTTTCAGTGTACTCCAAATCTCGTATGTTGCAATGATATGCTCTATGGAAGTCAAGGATGTCCCCTTTCAAAAAATCCCAAACTACGATGTAAGTTCATTATCCTCCTCAAAACAAATGTGTTAACCTTACAATATCTGATAAAAAATTGATACAATACATTAAAAAGACCTTTTAAGGTTAAATCAGAAATATAATATCCATTATCTGACATCAGCCCTCATTCAAGAGTTTAATCTACAATAATATGAAATTAATTTGATGGAAGCTGAAATGTATACTTCCCGAAAAAATAGATGCTAATCCAATTGTGAACGACAAACAATGATAGTTGAACTGAATGTGTGAATGAGGATAAAAAATTTATTATCATACTAATCATACAAGTGCTCATTTTTGGGTACTTCAAAAATAATTTTTCACGTGAATGTATTCATGAATGGTTTGATGTTTGTGTTTAACGCAATTTTTTTAGAAATCGAGAATGTTTCAAATTGTGGTGTATGAAAGAGAAATTATTTAAATTTATTCAATTTTCATCATCATAAAGGTATTTTTCTGTGCCACGGCAGTTATATTTCCATTCAAAAGTGAAAAATTGAATTGCGCGTTTTCGTCGTGTTTTTCACTCAGTCTGCTTGTGTTTGAGGATGCTTGAAAGGCGATTCTTCTCGAATTCTTTTCCTTCCCTAGCGATTTATTGTCCTACCCTTGGCGTCAACTGCGCGATTTGGCGTTAATCCAGCTCTCGACATCGGGGACATGTGCCGCATGCATTATCTCGATCTCTTTGTCGTCATTTCTTATCTGAACATCTCCACTTTTGACGAATTTTCATTAAAACTGGACCAGAGTGGCATTTCCTTGTGGGAGTGACATGCCATTCGTCCCAGACGGTGAATTAATTTATTTGTTTAGATGATTGTTACTACTTGCAATAGCAAATCTGGAATTGATAAGTATTCTTCTTCTTTCAATAAATTGATGGATGTAGCCGGTACTACGTGGTAGGAAATCATAATGAAAAAAAGGGAAATGAAACTTTTTGTGTTTTTTACCACTTTTATAAAAGTGGTCTTCTTCCTGTTCTGAATATCTACCAATGAGTAATTCGACTAACCCCCCATGCTGCTCTCTGGGTTGAGTGCCCTGAGATAAAATTTTTCCCACACGGTTACTGTATGCAGAGGCTAGAATCTCGTCCATCCACCCCCACTCATTCCAGAGTGGACCTCAAACCTGGTGATGAGCACTTCAGCAAGATTGAAATCAAAACTGCTGCGATCGAAAGTCAGCTTTTACGTGGTTGTACTTTCATCGTCTGTCATTTTTATTCACCGTGACTTTACTGAATGTAATTTTGCATGAGATCCCCTTAAACTAAGCGGTGACAAGTGTTTTTTGGTCGCGAACTATTTGCTAGTTTGTGTATCTGAAAAAGTGTATGTGTTAAATCTATTTATGAAGTTTTTATACTTACAGGAGCCGCCTGGCAGCGACTCTCGTGGGTGATCTTTGGTTTTGCTTCGTAGGACTCTTATGCCTATTTTTCTCACGAATTCGACTAAATACATAATATACTATATAAGATTCTGGAAAATACTGCATGCTCATATCTTTTCATATCATCTATTCCATCATGTTCCGTGTACAGATTGTACGTGGTCTTTCGTCAATGCATTCATATTTTTCAGTAACTACATAATTTTTATTATTCGAAAATTGCTTAGCTCCTGTGATTCATTTCCTCACATTCGTATGAAGTGGACCCAATCAGTAACGCTGTAATTATTCAAAGCTGGCTTCTGTTCCGTTGAAAATTTTTTTGATTCTTTTTTCAGACAAATTATTTTGGTACTCCCATAACTAGTTCAGTATCTACATAAGAAGTTGTTCCGTGTCTAGTTGGATTAGGTTAGGTCCAAAGTGAGTGGGTCTATTCGACCCTCCACCGCAACCTGTAAGGGTTTATTGTGGTCATACCTATTCACACTCGGCAAAATAAACCCAGCTTCTTAACGAAGCCGATTAGTTTGTATGGTGAGTGGTCTTTCAGGTCAGATGGTAAGAGTACGGCTCTGCCAAACTCTAAAGACCTGATTCGGTCCCCAGTGGGGCAGGCACAAAGTATATGCTCTGTTAATGAGGTAGTCGGTAAGTCAAGTTGCAAGATTCCCACCTTGATACCCACGACAACCTTCCCATATGAGGGTTTTTGCACGTCAGCTACACCTGGCGATGCCTTAGATTCAGCCGTGCAGGGCTTTTTCGCCTCTGGTTTTGGTGAATCATCACTTGAGCGCAAACGTTTGCTAACCTGCGCATGGGGGGTTTGTTCCCCCACCTGAGACAGATTCTGCGTACGCTGCAGCACCCGCTCCTGAACTAAATTTACAGGGAGGTCAGTTGGGATCGTAAACTCGCCATCCATCTCTTCTGTAGACTCGCTCCTGAACTAAATTTACAGGAAGGCCCGTTGGAGTCGTAAACTCCACATCCATCTCTTCTGTAGACTCGCTCCTGAACTAAATTTACAGGAAGGTCCGTTGGAGTCGTAAACTCCACATCCATCTCTTCTGTAGACTCGCTCCTGAACTAAATTTACAGGGAGGTCAGTCGGAGTCATAAACTCGATATCCATCTCCTCTGTAGACTCGCTCCTGAACTAAATTTACAGGGAGGTCCGTTGGAGTCGTAAACTCGACATATCCATCTCCTCTGTAGACTCGCTCCTGAACTAAATTTACAGGGAGGTCAGTTGGAGTCGTAAACTAGACATCTATCTCCTCTGTAGACTCGCTTCTGATCTGAGTTCACAGGGAGGTCAGTTGGAGTCGTAAGCTAGACATCTATCTCCTCTATAGACTCAGCGTCAGAAAGAATTTTTAAGTTTACTCTGTCCATAAAAGTCCCACGAGTAGCTAGGGAAAGAAATTCAATCACGGCAGAGCCCTGCATTACCGTGACAAGGCAATGCTACAACGACAGGGTGCCCGGTATCTCGGAGGTTTCGTAGAGACACCTGATAGGCTCAGTGTCATTCATCCTCTCGGCTCGGATACACACCTTAGGATCAAACCATCGTTGGGTTGCCATTCAATAAGGGAATAACAGCACCAAAAGTGATTCTGTCATTCCCGTATCCAGCGGGGCTACGTGGAAGCAGGCATCCGATGGCCGTTTTGCTCGTTTCTAGTGCTCGTAATAACTTTTTTATCATCTATAGAAGTGTCCTGAATATTCTGGCACACAGTAAAGAGTTTATACGTTTTGTTCACCAATTTTTTCGGTTTTTAACACGGATTGAGTAGAGTAGTTCTTCTACAAAATATTTTCCAGCTCCCTCCCGTACTATGTTGGATTTTCAACCCGTCTTTCTATAAGGTTTTTCGACTAAGCATGTCCTTGGGATGATTTTTTTAGGAATGTGAGGAAGGTAGATTCGAGAGTGTTTTCAGTACCTACTTCTTTTGGTAGGGATCTCATTGCTTTTGCGAATCCTGAAACTGCTCCAGAGACAGTTAACCAGAGCAAAGATAAGTGGTTATCAAAAATTGATTCATCATTATGTGTAGCCGGTACATCATTTTTCAAAAGTGAGTTTTTTGGGTTTCGAGAATAGAGAAGACCTACTTCCGGAAACATATTTCTAAGTAGGTATATGTGGAATTTATGAATACTACAAGTTACTGGAGAATAAACTCTTTAGAGGTTAATTTGACGCAGTAACTTCTCGGGATGAAATTTTCAATATGTACTATATTACACTTCAGCAAACTTCCTAATGATGCAGCTTTGTTCATTTTTTAGATTGTAAAATACTAAAATCTCAGGAAAGCAGCAGAAGTGTTGACTCCTTTACAAAAAAGTGTCTTCCAGTTCATCGTGTTTATCAATCTCCGATATCTGCCACACATCCCATTTAAATAGGAAGGTGATGAATATGTTACGTACTTTGTATGTCATCCTGAACTTCTTTTCAATTTCATTACATGTTCTCGGATCTCCTACAATATTTTCAAACATTGTCAACTTTCAGACACCTTTCAAATATATTTTTCGTAAAGAATAAAAATACTATTTTTGGACATTTTTAAGTATTATAACACATAGATATCATACCATATAATAAGTATTCAATAAAAATTATCTTTGAAACCTTTTTAATTTTTCAAACATACATTATTTTCTTCATCACATACTTAAATCCAATTTGTTTATCTGGAACCTAAAGTTGGGTAATAACGTTTTAATAGTTGCATATATGCTCTAACAACTCAATAATTAAAATACAGTTCGTCAAAGTGATTACAAAAATTATGATTATTGCCAATTGGAAGTTTTTTCTGAGTTTTGAACGAGCTGAGAGAAGGTTTGCGATCCCAAACACGATCACGTTTATCTTTACTTCTGTGATCATAATATAATTACTTTTGGAACTCATTAATGAAAAGATGTTCCTTGACCGGGTTAGTACACACTCCTAATTCGTATTGCTGACACCACAGACCAAGATTCGGTCTGGTTCTCTCGAATGGCGTGAATTATTTTCAGGCTCGTCATGCTGACAAATAACTGTGCCCAGCTGGCAAGATCGAGCCGCAGATTGCACTAAATTTTTCAAAAACACCATCAACACCTACAATGGCATTATTCGGGTTGCTATTCGTTTGTTTCATCAGATAAGGTGGCTCGATGAGATTGTTTGGGGTATTGTTGTAGGGGTTGTTTCAATTTGCGGAAACTTTGGTAGCTGGGAATGTCTGTTTTAATTGAAACTGCTAGAAGTTACGGAGGGAGCCGAGTATTTTCTAAACGGAACAGAATAGTAGATAATATTGTGTGTGATATATAAAGAATTTCGATACTATTATTAGTCTCTGAATAAATAAGTATAATTATAACTATAAGTATAAGTACCTGATATGTATAAGTTCTATTCTGTTCACTACCATTTTGATTTCAATTCAAGAGCCACCGGTAGACAGCAGCCACCAGAACCTGCAGAAAAAGTTACAAATATGTTTTTTTTTGAGAATATGTGAAATTGTTTTGACACATGTAAACATTTGTACAATACTTGAACATTTTTTTAAAAAAATATACACAATCTCAAAGAGGTACATTTGAAAGTATATCTGCAGATTCTGAATACAAAAAACCTTCCGAAATAATAAAATTTTTGTATTTTTCCAATAATTGAATTTATCTATGACGAAAATTTATAAATAAAAGTTACTGACTAACTAGACTCTTTGAAGGTTTATATCACTCCAACTTCTCGGGGTAAACTTTTCATTTTGCCCTTAATATGATTATGTAAATTCAAAAAACAATAATCAACATCAATTATTCGTTTGTTGGAACAAAAAAAATGATGATGTTACTGAAAATTTTGTTACAATTGGATATAATATTAATTTTCATTTTTCATGACAGATTTAGAAAAGATTCCAGTACCAACTAAATAAACCTCAATCCTGAGAGACTAATTAACTTTCATGTAAAAATCACCATTTTTTACGACATTGTGAGTGTAGCCACATTGTTGGCCAAATATTCGAGATAAAAAGGGTTCAATTGATGCATGACGATAAAACAAACTTTCGAATAATACACGCTCGGATAATGACTCATTTCAATCATCTTCTCTAAGTCCCGTGCATAACCGTAGGCATTTTCCACTGTCCAAATTAAAATCCACAAAGCTTTTTTAAATCGGGATCCATGAAGCTGAAACATTGTGAAACTGTGAAATATTGCTGGGATATACCAATACAGTCGAATCTAAAAGTAGTGCATGTACTCAGTGTGAAACCCATGCTTGGCAGAATTTATGTAGTAACGTTTTTCAAGACTTCTACAGGACTTTGATGCCTTCACTAGCTACTTTAATAGCGAAACATATCGTGATATATTTTAAAAAAATGAAGTTTGAGAATATCAAATCGTAAGGTGTAGTTTATGATATCAAATCAGGTTGATTGCAGTGGAGATCCTTAACCCCTGATACCTCCGGTATCAAATATTCCAAATGAAACCTATATACATAATTACATTTTTCTGACGGAAGATGAGGATGCAAAATTTGGCTGTGTACAGCGACAAGCTGTACACATAAATCTTGGATAAGGATATTTCAGCATTTTGTGTTTTCATCAAAAATTTTTCTTATTGAACACCTGCTAGTTTAATTTTAAACGGTTTGCCCTGTTTGTTTGTCTGTCTGTTAATTTCTTTACCTGAAGTGAGTTCAGCTCAAACGTTTCAATGTATCTTGGTATAATATTGCTCACTGAATAAAAGGTCCGATAATGATAGTGTCGGGACTGATGATAGGTGAATTATTAATCAGACGGACACAGCGTTTACAAATTCTAAAATTTATTAATAACACCAACAAAATGACAAACAGAAAATAACAGTGTAACCTCGTGGCGAGAAGAAGAATCACAATTAGGGTTAGTTCCCGGACGAAATCCTTGAATAGACTGAATGCATCGGCTAAAAAATGTGTTCCCAGTAACTCTTGAAAAATCATCACTGGTCGGGGTCATAAATATAGTCAAAAGGGTCAACCACTTGGGCCCGAATTCATTGTCTAAATCGATAAGAGTGTTAACGATTAGTACCTACTCGAAACCTCAAATGGTTTCGTTCTAAATATTCATCTGTTTTTCGGCAATAAACTTTCGTTTCCAGAGAAGAGAGCACTTCAATGATATGCAATGAGAAAACACGAAAGTAAAAATTAAAATAAAACAATTAATATAAAAACCCAAGCAGATAGGTATTTTGGATGACTGCTCGATAATGCAGTTTTGAAAAGTTAGTTTCCTATCTAAAATGTATAATACAAAATAAAAATCAATAAAGAAATGAAATGTTTCTAAACTAAATAGTTGTAGGAAAAACCCTACAATGGCGATGATTTTTTTCAAATAAATAAAGATACCAAAATTTCATAATTCATAATCTCTCATAATACTCATCGTGGAAATTATTGCAATCGACTCACACAATTCATTATATGGAAGTTGGGTAAGCATACCAATATCTTCTTTCCTCATATTTGAAAAACTATGTTACTAACGATGAATTCATACATTTATTATAGGTTTCTAATGAACAAAATTCCTCCCACTGATAAAAATAAAATGATTCAGATCCTGAAGTTATGCAGGATTAGAATTGAATTATGTACCCTGCCTACATTTGAATTGCTGAGTATATAAGTGAAGGTTAATGAGTGAATGTATATTAATTTAACATTTTTTCAAATATTCTCGGGAATGATGAGCCAAAAGCTCATGATTTGCCCCTTTTTTGGGTACTATGTTCGATAAAAGTATCTCTTGGATTCATATCCAAACACTTGATATTTATCATATCTGTAGGTAGCTCTAGCTGCCCCTTCCGTGGTAGTTTCAGTAGTATTCTTGTAAACGCAAGATCTATTAATCGAAACCACATAAGCGCGGCTAACTTCTGCTGATGGCTCCGTGCATTTGCACTTGTTTTGCCCATCTTTACACTTGGCTGCACCATACTGATGATGGCCAAAAGTACGTAACATGTGTCTATGGTTTGCCCATTTTTTGAGTGATGTGTCCGATACAATTATCTTATGGATGTATATCAAGACATGGATGTATATCAAATTGAATTTGAACTTCTATAAAAAAGTCAATTCATTGATTCATTCTCTTCACTGTTTTTGATGAAAAACAGCATTGTAAAATTTACGGAAAACAATTCCAATCAATAATTTGGAATTAGTATAGTTTATGCTATGTGCTATTATGCTATAATTTATAATGAACTAGCTACCAACTAATGCGAAAAACAAAACAACAAAAAATTCAAAGCACTCGTTAAAAGATTCTCATCTGATGAACAATATTTTCAGATGTGAGAGTTTATCTATACAAATTCTATACAAATTCATAATTCCTCGAAACAGTTTTGAATTTGGATTTTTATAAACAGCCAATAAGTTTTGGGAAAGTTGAAATGAAATTATCATTGTCAATGCTATTTTTCGGTTTTTTGGACGTGGTATATAGGTTTTAATGCCTGACGTTTTTCTATTACTGCGGTATATAGTATCAAAGGCGATGAGGTATGGTTCGAAGTACTCGAGTTGTATCCAATGCCTGCTTGTTTCTTCGTTAAACAGTTCTTTCCAACGCACAAATTGCTAGAGAACATAACTTCCATCTACGAGTTTACCCGGTTTTGATCAGGCCGAGCAGACCGAACAATAGATCCCGTCCGGCCTAAGTACGCCTTTAGGGAATTTTGATACTTGAAAACGATTTCGTTAGCCGGACGGTCATTATTAAGCGATTGCGGTCGGTAACATGTGTTTAAGCATTATTACATGCTGCCTGCAATTGTTTTATGTCGACAACGGACTGCAATTCTGTTTATAAAGCAGGGGACGGGAGTGGTTGTTTAGGAATTCTTTGATTAGCGTTGTGGGGCTTTTTAATTGCGGCGGTTCAGTTGAATATTGTGATTTTTAAGATTATTTATGCCGGACCCAAATCACGCAATCGAATCCTGGTCTAATCAGCTCGGACGGGACGATGCTTTGAGGAATTTCAAAGAAATGCGTACCAATTTGATCCAGATAGTGCAACAGAAATGCGGCTTCATGATATTTAGAATTTGCCTTTTATCACCCAAAAATTGGCAAGAACCTATAACTGTTTCATCAGAAATGTTAATAAAACCAAGTTTTGAAAAGTGGGAAGGTGAATATGAATTCTAAACAGAATATGCCATACATAGACAATTTAATAACTCTTATGCAACTCTTATTACGTTCAAGATTCTTCGTCTTTATCATCTCTATTACATACAATAGTATGCCCCAAAGATCTATTTCGCGACCTCTTTTATTTGTGATCTATACTCCTGTATTTGCTTTTTTGAATCTTTCAACGAATAAGAACCTGAACTGAAGTGCACAATAGATCAACTGTCTCTATACTAACTAGAGAATTCTGATGAAGGAGCCACAAGTTTCTCCAACCAAGTTAGCATCATCAGGAGGTAACTGAAACAAGTAAAAGAAGTAAACAATATTTGAAAAATTTATAAGATGAGGAGATTGCAATTCTCAAGATTTATTTTGAAAATTGTTTTTCAGAAATTACGAGATTTTTGTAATAATGACAGAATCGACATAAAAAAGTTACGTTATACAGGTGTACAGAGAGCAAACTTTTCGATTCACTCCGATAAGTTACGGTGTAAATTAGAAGTTTTTTAAATTTTTCACAAATTTTCAATTTTTGTTCTCGAATGTCCTTAACCGAACCGAACCAAAAATTAGTCACTCCTAAAAATATAACCCTTTCTATTTAAACATATAACTATTCCATCAGAAATGTTAAAACCCACTTTCGAAAAGTGTGAAGGTGAATATGAATTCTAAACAGAATATGCTATATCTAGACAATTTTCTAATTCTTATGCAACTCTTATTACTTCTTAGATTCTTCGTCTTTATCATCTTTACTACATATAATAGTGCGCTTCAAAGATCTATTTCGCGACCTCTTATGTGTGATATATACTCCTTTATTTGTTTTTTGAATCTTTCAAGGAATAAGAACCGAAACTAAAGTGCACAATAGATAACTGTTTCTATACTAACAGAGAATTCTAATAAGTAAAATAATAACTGACCATATTTTGAAAAATATATAAGATGGGGAGTTTGCTATTCTCAAGATTTATTTTTGAAAATTTTTTTTCAGAATTTACGAGATTTTTGTGACAATGACAGAATCGACGTGAAAAAGTTACGTTATACAGGTGTAGAGAGGGCAAACTTTTCGATTCACCATGATAAGTTTCTGCGTAAATTCAAAGAATTTCTCAATTTTCCAAAAATTCTCAATTTTTATTCTCGAATGTCCTAAACCGAACCAAAGGAAAAACTTGATCTTCCTCTTGAAGATGATCACTTGGTCATCGAAACACGTGTTGAGGTGTAAAATAACGGTTTGGTGTTGGGAAAAAATTCCAGTAATATTAAGATTGTGGATGGTAAAAAATCCCCAAGAAAGTCAACCAATAATAAAACATTCTCTTTGAAACGGTTTAAATTCACATCAGCAAAATACTATAATCCAGTCATTTAAGCTTAAATTAGGTAAGAATCTCGGAATTCGAGATATCCAGCTGTAAGTCTGTAAATACTTGTATATTGACACCCTAGAAAACCTACATATGGTAGGGTGTAAGCAGCTATTAAATTTCAAGGTCAAAGGTCACAAAAATCGGTTTTTTGCGCTTTTTTTGGAAATATCTTATTTCCTATGGGTTTTTTGCTATTTGTATTCATTATCAATATTGTAGAATACAAAATTCTCTACAAATTTTGTTTGAAAAAATTTTTTATACGGTGAACCGTTTTCGAGATAGAGGGCGGAGAGCGCGCTGTCACAGTATCACTTCAGGTCAACCGGTGCCTCCGGTCGAAAACGCGCCATATATAGTTGATGAACTATCGATAAATCAATGATTATAAAAATTTGTCAATTTTTATTAACTATTATATTATATTTTATCATTTCTGCACTTTTCTGCACTTTCAAAAACGTATGAAGTTTGTTTCGATGAAACAATGGTTGTACCAGTTACTCAAGAAAAATTCTTATCAAATCGAAATAACAAAGATAAGTTCATCAATATGTTAATTGAAAAATTACAAGCTGCAAATATTACTACTAAACAAGCCAGAGATGATGCGGATGTTCTTATTGTTGAAACTGCAATTGAAGAATCAAAGTCTAAAAAAACTGCAGTTATAATAGGACAAGATATTGATTTACTTGTCATTTTAATTGGGCGTACACTGTCTTACGAACAAGAAATTTTCTTTAAAAAAGTTGGGAAAGGTAATGTAAAAACGGAGATATACTCGACTAAAAGTTTTGATAATTATCCTCATTCTAAAAAACATATTTTATTTCTGCACGCATTAAGTGGCTGTGACACAACTTCTGCGCTTTTTAAAAAGGGAAAAAAATCATTTTCAAAAGTTTTTGAGAAACTGACAAATTTGGATGAACTAGCTGCAGCATTTGAGGAAGAAAATTGTTCGGCCCAGAGATTATTAGAGAGTGGAACTCAAACCTTATTGGCAGTCTATAATGCTCCGAAATCTGTGAAAAGTCTCGATCATCTTCGTTATATGCATTACGTCAAGTCTACAAAACTCAATAAACCTGTGCAGCTTTCAAATATTCCACCAACAAGTGCAGCTGATCATCAACATTTCAACCGTGTATATTATCAAGTTCAAACTTGGTTAGGACATGATTTGGAACCCCAGGTATGGGGTTGGGCAATGCGAAACGATTTTCTGGAGCCTATCATGACAATTTTACCACCTGCTCCAGAAGATTTGCTAAATACAATTTTCTGCAACTGCAAGAGTGGTTGTGGTTCGCGATGCGGATGCAGGAAAGCGGGCTTGCAATGCTCTTTAGCTTGTGGCCAATGTAATGGGCAAGCTTGTCTCAATGCTCTACCATATCAGAGCGACATTAACGAAGATGGAACCTTTGACCCCGAAATCATGGAAGAACTTGAGACAAATGTCGTTGAAGACGATAATGAAGACCAGTTTGAAATTTACCAGCAGCCAGAAGACGACGTTGAAGAGGAAGAAGATGATTAAAATTATAAATTGTTGTTTTTGTACCCTTTATTCCATTTCTTTACTTTCAATAAAAATAAATGTATTCAATGATATTTTTTAATAAAAAGAATAATTCATAATTTATTTGTTTTTTTTTCATCATGTAAGAAGTTATAAATATTAATTAGGTTAAAATTCAAATATAATTCCTATATTTTCATTAACAATTCTGCAATTACATGGGCAGGTAAGTGTTGTTAAATAAATTAATACTGAATAAAAAGTGGATAAGTTAGGAAAAAAATGATAAAATATGATATAATAGTTAATAAAAATTGACAAATATTTATAATCATTGATTTATCGATAGTTCATCAACTATATATGGCGCGTTTTCGACCGGAGGCACCGGTTGACCTGAAGTGATGCTGTGACCGCGTGCTCTCCGCCCTCTATCTCGAAAACGTTTCACCGTATAAAAAATTTTTTTAACAAAATTTGTAGAGAATTTTGTATTCTACAATATTGATAATAAATACAAATAGCAAAAAACCCATAGGAAATGAGATATTTCCAAAAAAAGCGCAAAAAAACAATTTTTGTGACCTTTGACCTTGAAATTTAATAGTTGCTCACACCCTACCATATGTAGGTTTTGAGACAACTTTTAGGGTGTCAATATACAAGTATTTACAGACTTACAGGTGGGTATCTCGAATTCCGAGGTGAACTTACTATAATGACTGGACTACTAGGAATCATACTTTGAGAGGTAAAACGTCGTTCATCATCATCCTGCACAAATTTTGACTAGGGCGTTGGCGTTCATGAGGGCGAAACCTGGTTTAAGAAAAAACAGATTTTAACTTGTTTTTCAAAAAGCAGAATTGAAGATTTCCATTCTTCAAACAAATATACATTTTCATTGGTTTCACAAGATAATTTCATCATGAAACATGTCATGTGGTTAGATGTTTCAACACATATTTCAAATATGTATATTTCAATCAAGTATAATATTCAATATCCCGTAATATCAAAATAACGACTATAAATTCATTATCGATAAATCATTTCTGTGATTATTTCATCACGAACGTAATTATTTAAGACTATTTTGATCCATTTGCACAGTTTTAATGAAAACCATAATACAAATAACAAATATTGCGAATACAGTGTTTATCAGAATAGCACTGCTCCATGACCGATTTTCGTATATCAACAAAAACTCCTTTAAACCGGGTCTGAGAAACAGCAGAATATACTATTAGAAAAAACAAAAAAAATGCTCTCAGCTGCTTTTATAGATAATGAGGGTGAAAACAAAAAAATGACGTAATTTTTTCCTATATTCTAAATGGAGTATATTAGGAAAGAAAAAAATTTTGAATTGACATCCTATATAACATCGGTTCAATTTCAATTCTACATCTGTGGAATATATTTGAATCATACAATAATAAAACTAACACTTTCGAATGCCAACTTTTATTGAATGGGATAGAAATGAGTTGGATACTGATTATGATCGCTCACTCAACTGACGAAGCACATCCTGAATCATGAATCACCGACATCAATTCAAGATGGACCCGTCCTTCTGTAAAACCTCAATCACTCCATCTGACCCCTGTCAAAAACCTGCAAAATATCAAATTAAATCGGACGCAGCCTCCCCTCTGCGGCTCGTTCCGATGGAGAGTTTGATTCTCTCCCGGCCACTCCAGGAAATTAACAGTAATTAAGTGTAATTATGTTGGACGGTTCAAAGTCGAACGAACGTTTCAATAATGGTGGCTGATAGAGATATCGAGCGGCGAAAGGAGCGAAAATTTTCGGCTATATTTCATATGAACAAATAAATTTTAGGCAAGCTGAGCTAGAAATTGTTGAGGTAGAAACCGAAAAAAGAAAAAAAATCATGATCAACACTTTTCTCTCATGAAAATACTTCTAAACTTCAACAGCACTAACAAAGTGAACGTTTATTCACATTAAAAGTCAGTCTATCAATGATTTCCTTTACTATCAATTAGAATATGATTTCCTGAGAAATGTAAGAAGGCGATGACATCTCCCTCTGCCCTTTACCTCACCATCTGTTAGGAATCGACAAAAGACTGAATCTACGGATATCAAAAATGAACGAGGCTCCCCAAGGCGGTCTGTTGCAGAGCCAAGCTTCAACTTCGACCGCCGAATGAAATTTGTCTTCTGTCATTAACTGCACCTTTTACTGCAACAACATCAGAAAGGTTTGAGTATTGAGTTTGAAAAGAGCGGGTAATGTATTATTTTCAGTAGACTGCGATATGCTATCATTTCAGGTTTCGTCGGCTTATTTTAGCATTGAAACCTCTTGAGAGAATATTTTTTAAACTTCTGAGCTCGTTACATAATACTAAATTTATAAATGACTATGAAAGGTTGGCAACGTACGCATGAGCAGAATGAATACAAAAGAAAAGTTTCCAAATCAAAACATTACGTTGTTTTCTCTCATAACTGAGGAGTTTTCTTTTTCTAATGAAGTAAATTTCACAATAGAGTAATATTTCATTATGAGACTATCACTAATAGTTCGCAACAGGTATTTCATTAACCTAAAGCTTTTCCAGGCTTGCTTAAAATTTCCATGTGGACCAACTTGAATCATCATTGTCTTGCAGATTTCAAATCTCACCAGTTGATCTGAAAATTCGTTAACCAATTGAGGTAATATACTTCATTACGAATTTGGATTCATTTGATCAAATTCAAGATGCATAGGAACCCAGGTGATTCAGTTTTGTCAAAAATTCTATAGAAATGAGATTGATTTCATTAAGAGGACCGTTGACAAAGAGTTTTCGGTAGAAAGGGTCAAAGTGATCACACCAGGAATATAATATGCATCTTGGTCCAGTTTAAACACCTACCCGCGCAAGTTACAGTGGAGAGTCAAACAGATCAATTTCTTTTGGATCTACTTACCTAATTTTACTACTTGGTATATATACAGTTCGGACGTAAGTATTCCTCCCTTTCTCCTAACTTTTGTACAAGACAAGATATCAAGGTCAGAGAAAATTTACATTGAAAAGCATTATCACTGATATTCTTTGATGGGTAAAACAATATCTTGTCCTGGAGAGGGTGTCACCAGCTTTTACTTTCAAATGGAAAAAGGGGTCTTGTGATACCTCGTTTGATTGGTGATGCAGACAAACAAAAAATATCATGGTTTCAAGTTATAACATACTCAAAAACTCATTCCGGTTTATTCCAATAATGTTTGAAATGTTCACTTTTCACTTTCTGAAAATAATAAAGTCTGTTCTCAAATTTAATTTTCACATGTCACGTATCACTTAAAATTATTTAAGTGATACGTGACAGGTGATATAGTGGCACTTTCGAGGGCTATCTACTGGTTTGGATAATTGATAAGAAAGACTGGTTCGGGAATGGCAACATCAAACCGGTGGATAAGCAGACGTGTTTCCTCAGAATAGCTCGCTAGATCACCCGATGTGACACTAGTAGATTTTTTGTTCGGTTACGCAACTGAAGTTCATTCGAGAACTCATGAAAATAAAAAGAGGTACTTCCTACGAATTACCCCAGGAACATTTTATAATATAATGAATGAATTCGTAAACAAACTTCATTATTCTCAAAGAGGCGGTGGTGAATATTTTGAATACTTATAAAGATAAACTGGAGAGACTCTGGATATTGTTTGTATTGAAATTTTGATATTTATTTTTGTTTACAATTTCTTAGAATGAATAGAAAACTACAATTCACTCAAAATTGGCTGATTCGATTTCCAAAAATATTACATGAATGACTTTACTTATCTTCTAACTGATACATTTCAATCACTCTACGAACAAAACTACCTGAGTCTTAATATTACATTTATTCAAAATCTACGTTGATTATAATTTTGCAATGTAGTGTTCAATTACAATATAAAATTAGGTGTTTTCAGATTTTTCCTCTTCCTACTCCAGAATCGTCATCAATCGATTTCACCTAATCCGATTTAATCAGACCCATTGGTAATTCTGCCGGACTAACAAACTCTTCTTAACATTCATATTTATACTGAAACGGCACGTCCTATAATTGCTTTCATTGTTTCAGAATGAGATTCGGGGATTAAATAGTCGCCACTCATATTTTCAGCTATTTCTAAATCTGAAATATACCGATTAATACACGTTTCCCGAAGAAGATTAATTTCGTTCCATGGCGATGAAATAAAATTGTGAAAAATGCGTTTTTCAGTAATCAAGCATCTATTCACTTCCAAATTACTCATTTTGAGTGACGTGAATCAGTTGGAATGCTCTAATGATTGTAAAATGGTTTCAAGATTTAATTACACTCGAATTACTTGTTCTTTCTCAATTGGTACATCAAATTTTTTCATGTAGAGAGAAATAGTTATTATTCATTTAAACCTTGAACGATTTATCCAAACTATTGGTTATAAATTTTGCATAATTCAATATTTGTTGAAGTGGTCGTTTCAGAAAGATGTTCAATATATGACATCGTGAGGATATTTGTATATAACTTTGACTTTGGTTGCTCTGATGAATCAAGGATATTATCATCATCACTATCAACCCTGTTCATGGTCAGTGAGGCTACTATACTGAATAGTATATAGTATAGTATAATTAAGTGAAACTTCTCCAATGAAATAATATACTTTTTAAATCATGACTAACTCTGATCCGTCACTTGATGAAGCCACCAGGTAGCAAAACGCGTCTTAAATGAAATTTATTATAAAACTCCTTCAATTGTGATCATGGATAATATAATTTTCATTCAAAATCATAATATCAACGAACGTTAGTCTGCAAATGTTGAATTGGTCTTCTCTATATAACAACTTACAATATCATTCGTTTTTGTGAAAGTTTTCCTGTTTGACCGTTATACAGTTTGTGACAAAATGACTCAACTTGTTATCTTATCCATCCGATGCTGATGTTTTGTTTTCATTGTTTTGGATAAATTTGTTCTAATCATTATGTGTTTCGTAAACCACGTATTGGTGATGTCACCTCAGAAGATTATTGTTTTAAACTAATGATTGCTACTTGTTGCAGAATCACTCGTGGTACTGTTATTCCACAACCGAATGACATTTCTGTGAAAGCCTTATCCTGAAGTGTCTATATCTATGCTGAGAGAATGTTCGTATGTCTCTTGTTACGGTAACGCAGAGCTCTGCCGTGATGGACCTTCCTTTTCTAGTTCTCGTGGTATTTTTAATGGATCATAAGTTAACCAAGGAACCTGAATCATGTTAACAAACTTAGGAAGCTACTCCACAAGAGTGAGATACCTTGAGAATCTTACGTGCATCAAAATTTTGGGCAACAAAAAAGAGGAGAGGAAAAAAACTTTTGCTGAGCAGGTCAGCAGACGCTCGCACTCGAATGATTCACCCAAACCAGGGACAGAACTGAATGTGTTATCAGATGTAGATGACTGATATCAAGGTGATAATCTTGTACCGTGAACAACCGACAACGTCAATGTAAACCCATTAACTAGAATTTCTTCAGAATGCTTTTATAGCTGCGGTTGAGAATGTCCCAGAATATAATTCACAGATACGATTTCAGAGCTGCACATTCCGGCCTGGATGGCTACAAATTACCAGTGACAATTCGGAAAACGTCTTTTAGGTAATGGAAGCAGTTAGTACCTGCAGCCGCATTCCTGATATGCGTCTCAGAAAATCTACTTACCAAGACACACATCTCTGTTGCTCCCTGACCTGATGAAGGTAGTCACAGACTGAATTTTAATCAGGTCCTCACTAGATTGGAAAAAATACACCATTGTCTGTTAACCTTGGAGTGGACTTCACTTGACAAGGAAATTTCAGACCCCGATAACAGAGTACATACTCTGTTCCTGACCCGGTGCAGTACCCACAGTACTTGACAGAGTCTTATTCTTGGCAGCTTGAAAGATCACTGATCTAATAATGTAATCGACTTCATTCTTTGGACGGATTTGAATAGATTTCAGTGAAAGGTCGTAATTATGTGGGACAATGTTCGTAAAGATTATTTGTGGAAAATTGCGAAATTTATTATTAACTAACTTCGCATGGGTACCTTCGCTGCCTCGGCTTCGCACAGATAGCATTGTCATATTGTTCTATAATAAGTAATAATTTTGCGATAACCAAGTCTAAAATATTCATCAAGTTATTCACCTCAACCTAGTGATGAGGTTGATCGAAAAGTGAATTGCAACAAATTCAAAAAACTTATTGAAAACTTACCCAACTTCAATTAAATATTTTTTCATCTAGAAATCATCATCTGTTGGAAATTATCTACAGACAAATTACATTTAGGAAGGTATAGAATGAAACCCTTCATCATTTGGAAAAATCGATTGCAGCTTGAGAAATGGTTCTGATACAGATTCTGCGAAACATGTATTTCCTTATGAATCAGTAGACAGTTGTTCTGGAAATCTTGAGAGAAGAAAATGAGATTAGATAATTTAGGAAACACTTTCTATATGAAAAGCATTTTACAAGTGTTGTTCATGACGAAGAATTTCAAGAACGAGGTTTTAACGACGAACGAGAACGAGAATATTTCCTACATATTCACCAAGAAAGAATATATCATCTTTTCCCCCAACCGATTTCCTGGAGTCTTTGAAGTCTACTAGGTACTCGTTAGGACAAGAGGATTGTTTCGAGCAGGAAAATGGACACTTCAATCTAGCAGACCACTCTTATAACCTTCATGCAGTCATTGTTCACTGTGGTTCTGGCGTTGAATCAAGTCATTATTACGCATTGATCAAAGACGAAACAGACTGGTTTAAGTTTGGTGATAGTCGTGTCACGAAGTGTTCTGGCGATGTTTTAAATTTATTGGAGCCTCTGGAGACACCCTATATTTTGTTTCATGGAAGAGAGGACATCGGCAGATCAAAATCTTCAGATGTAGTGGTGCTGCAGGTTTTTCCGGTTTTCCTGCCGCTGAAAAAGAAAATGTGCCACTGGAATCAATGAAGTCACCCCGGAGCGCCAATTAATTTTATTATTTCATAATTCAACGTACTGAATAGTTTTCCATAAATAACTATGTTATCTCAGGTGACAAATATGAAATATAATCCAAGTAATTCAATATAAAACACCGCTACTTTTGTTGAGAATTTTCTTAAGATATTAACTTATTTTGATGATTTTCGACAGTTTAACACTCTGCGCCCATTGAAAGAGAATTTTAAAATTGAATTACCTGATGTATTGATGAATCGTTCTTTTCTCAAATGGTATTGTCATGTAAAATTATTTTACTCCTAACAAAATACTAGCCCAATATATGTATACCCTTGACAAAAATCTCCCCATTATAATCGAGCATAACAATACATTACTTATTACAAAAATGAAATCTGATAATGTGTATCGCCGCCAAACTTTTTACATAATAGCCCACGAGAGACCTGAAATAAGGGCTAAATGAAATTGGCTAGTTACATTTTACACTTTTCATTGTGTAATTTAATTTACTGCACGAGCTTTAGTGGAGAGCGCGATTTTTCCAAAGGCGTAGAAATAATTTTTCGATTCGAAAAATCTAATTTTTCGGCATGGAAATTTGAAACTTTGCTATTTTTTCTTAATGACAGAGAAATCGTTGCTTAACGTTGCTGATAACACCTTGAATGGCTTCAAGAATTATGTATTTTTTCCACATTTAATTTCAAAATCATCAGTATTGTTCTTCGACTTCGACTGAAACAACGAAGTGTGGCTAGAAAATAACCGTACTGGTTCCCTTTGAGAAAAATGTTTCGAGATTCAAGGTCAAATGCCATATTGACGAGTCGCCTGACAACCCGCCGGTTGTTGACAACATTTCTGCCGGTTGGACCACACTAACTTGTTCAATGAGCGCCACCATCCGCGAGGCCGTCAGAGGGCGCTAGAAGACAAGAAAACAGTTCAACATTCGAACAATTATATTCAAGTGTCTGAGAGATGGATAAAAAACTAATTAATACAGTTTCCTCTTGAAGCTGATCACTAGGAAATTGAAACATGTGTCAAGGTGTTAAAAATAACGGTAGAAATAACAGTAAACCAGTTTTCAACCGAACGCGATTCTGGATACTAACAAATAAAACGTTATTAAGTACGTAGGTGGTGATTTCCTTCAATTTTTTAAATAGCTCATCGGAATATTTCGGTCCCGGTATTTTCAACATACTTACCCTTTTATAAAAACTTTTCATATTCAGTTCTCATAGATTTCAAAAATGGTAATACCTATAACATCCACAAACAATCGTGAAAGAACACATAAGCTACTTAATACCTTATATTGAATTGACAATGCTCTATCCCACACTGTACCGATTATTAAGTTATTTTTAATCAAGAATAGGATACCTGTATTGTAATATCCACTCTACTTCCCAGTTCTAGCTCCATGCCTTTTTATATTTCCGAAAAAAAAAAAGAAGCATTGAAAATAAGGTTTCATATAGTTGAAGGGAAAAGGTGAAGAAGGCTATGGACATATTTTCAGATAGTTACTCAAAACACTCCTTTGAGTAGTAAAACATTCTTATGGAAGAGTCTAGGTATGGTGAAAGGGAAGTTGTGAAAGAAAAAAAAAGAAAAAAAGCTACAAAAATCCTGTTATTTTCTAGTTGAATCTCGATTATAGTGTGATCAGTAATGTGAAATATTTTTTAAGTTCAGTTTCAGTCCTAATGCAGAATTTTGACCCCATTTTTTATGAATTGTACCAGTGTTGCAAAATGAGATTCAATGCAAGCTATAACAAAACTTTCGTAAAACCATTGTAAATGTGTGTTTTCCTACAAAATCAAAATAGGACCGTTATCATTTGATCATATGTGATGTAAAGTTTTACCCTGCACCTATAAAGTAACTTAATGAAGTTGATAATTTTTGAAATTTTGTTTGTGTCTAAATGTATTACACATCAATATCGAGAAAATAGTTTAGTTGAAAACAGTCAAATTTTCTGATGAAACTAGGAAAGCTTTTCCTACAGTTAAACGTCAATTCGTTTTCCATTCAAATCAGACTTCTCTAAGTAAAGGTAATGAAATATTACCTGAAGTAGACGGGATCGACGGAAGGCTCAATCCATCAGTATCAAAGTCAAGTTTCGCCATTGACCGCAGAACAAAATTCGTCCTTCTTCATTCATTACAACTTCAAATGCAAGGCATCTATTTGAAATCACAACACAAAGTATCTTTGTCAAGGTCAAAAAGGTTGAAGTTTATTTAGCAACATTGTGGACAGATACAAAAAATAGGAAAAAATCCAGAATGTGGGCTGAAAAATTACATTTAGAAATATCTTCACGCAACATTTTTGTATTTTTGTAAATAATTCCACCATTGTTTTTTTTTGCAAAACAGTAACAATTTGAATGATGATGCGAAGTATGTTATTGCTATTTCTTTCATCATGTTTTGAATTCGATCGAAGCAGAGATCGATGCTTGTGTCATATTTTGAGTGAGGCTATTGATGAAAAAGTTCCGTATGATGCGAACGAAGTTGATCAATTAGTGCCATGCCAAGAAAGCGAAATGGTTACTTGTTGCATTATGCCTAACACTTTATCTGTTACGACAAAAGCTTCGACACTCAAAAATATGGACAAATGACATCTCGCAGATTATGAAAAATTATAATCATTGATTGATTGCCACTAACTGTTAGTTGAATCCTTTTGGAAATATTAATTTTCCTAGATCCATATTCTACTGTCTATTTAGTTTCTATGTGCCGCCGCTGATGTCTTTTGTTACGAGCGATTCGTGCAATATCCGTTTTGTAATCGCGATTGCTGACTAGCATGTGAAATCGAAACTCGAATGCCGAGTATTATTCAATTATTTTCGTGGCGGTTATTTTGATTCAAAATTAAACAAGTTTGTTCGGCTCAGTAAAGCGGTCCTTTGTATTTGCCGTGTCATCTGTTGATAGAAAAATTTGCCTTTGATATCCGAAGTAATGTTTCTATCAACATATAGGTAGTACACAATTAGTAGTAGTCTGAATTGAATGTTTTTTTTGAATAATTTTTTTCTATGTATTTTGTTCTAACCAAAGGGTAGATATTGAAGATTCATATCGGTTTCTTTGCTATTGAAATGAACGATATTTATACAGTGCGGATGTAAATTGTTCTCTTCCTTCTAACTTTGGAACGAGAATATATCGGAATCAGATAATGGTGTTGCATCTTTCCTCGCCGAAAGGGTGTTATAAACTCTTTCTTCACATTTAAGAAGGGGTCTTGTGATGCCTCTTTTATTTGGCAATTTACTTCTCTCTTCGACTATATGTTACTCCTGGAAATCGGTTCAGCTATTTCGAAAATCTGAAGACAAACAGTAGTATCATAATTTCAAGTAAACACTTATACAGTGTGTCCGCAAATTATAGAATAAACTGGATATTTCCAAAACCAAAGGTCGTTTTACAAAAACCTGAAACACGTCGATTTTTAATTTTAATATTCTACAACAACAAAATTTCATTATACAGGGTGATCCATATTAATGTGATGACTACATCGGTATTTTTTTAAAATGCAACACCCTGTATTTGGTGTCAGTTTTAGATAATCCGTAACGAGCTGATTCCGAAAAGGTATGATACTTGGGGTCTATAACTGACAGAATTTGAAAGATGTGTGCTTAGATAATGAATTTTATTGATATCTAATAAAAGTGGAAATTGATTAATTATTTTATATTTTTTTCTAATGATTGATTTAAAAATGGGAAAGTAATCCAGTAATAAATACATGACTTTATAATGAATGTTCGAACTGTAGTCCTTGCTGTATTTGACAGTAACCTAAACGTTGAATAAATTCTTGTTGAACCTTGTTTATGGTTTCGTAATAAATATTGTTTATTTCTGTTCGAATTCTCTCTTTCAATTCTTGAATATTTGCTGGTTTCGTTTTATAAACAACATTCTTCAGATGGCCCCACATAAAGTAATTCAATGAATTTAAGTCTGGCGACCTCGCTGGCCATTCAATATGTCCACGTCTACCAATCCATCGGTTCGTAAACATTTGGTCGAGATAACTGCGAACATCTGCAGCATAATGTGGAGGCGCACCATCCTGTTGAAACCATAAACTTTCATCAAAACTTCCAGGATTAATTCTACTGGGGAATAAATTAATTAAAGTAGGTACGATATATCCCCTTAAAAACTGAAGTTATGTTGGCCCGTCTAAAGTACCGTCGTAAAAGTAGGGTTCAATGATCCTGTTTCTTACAATGCTAGCCCACTATTTACTTTTTGCGGGTATTGTGTATGATGCTTACGCATCCAGTGGGGGTTTTCTCTGGCCCAGTACTCACAATTCTGACGGTTGACCCCACCATTTAATGTAAAAGTGGCTTCATCAGAAAAAATAATATTTTTACGAGGAGACGGTCTCGGTGACAGTTATCCATCATAAGTATTTCAATTCTTTGCTTTACACTTAAATTCGTTACTACTTCAAATTAATTCGAAACAATACTACAGAAAATTCACGAATTAATACAACTACTGTCCTAGTTACTGAACGTCAATCGAAATGATGACATTTCACAATAACAAAAAAAAACTAGCCGCCTAGTTTTTTGAAATTAATAAGAAATACTTGTTAGCACGGTTACTGTCAACTACAATAAGGACTACAGTTCGAACATTTAAAATAAAGTCATGTATTTATTATTGGATTACTTTCCCATTGTTAAATTATTTATAATAAAAAAATATAAAATAATTAATTAGTCTTTACTTTTATTAGATATCAATAAAATTCATTTTCTAAGCGCACATCTTTCAAATTCTGTTCGTTAGACCCCAAGTATCTAAAACTAACACCAAATACAGGATGTTGTATTAAAAAAATACCGATGACGTCATCACATTAATATGGATCACCCTGTTTAATGAAATTTCATAGTGAAATGTAGAATACTAAAATTAAAAATCGACGTGTTTCAGGTTTTTGTAAAATGACCTTTGGTTTTGGAAATATCGAATGTATTCCATACTTTGCGGACACACTGCACACAATTCACTTTGATCCATTCCAGTTGATGTTCAAATTGTTTACTTTTCAAACTATGCATTATGGAATGTTCCTCAAGTAATTTCGTTGCAAGTACCTGTTTGATGTATTCACGAATTCGAAAATGGACTACAATAGAATATCGTACACTACAGATGTCATGTATCCCCTCGAAAACATCTTAAACGTAGCATCAGTTGGAAACTAATTTGGATTTATCACTTATCCAAACTAGTAAAGAAGTAGATGTGTTCTCTCACAGAATGGCGTACTAGATCACCATGTATAACGCCTCTAAATGTTTTTGTGTAATAGGTGACATCTTCTATGCACAATATACAAAGAGTCGCCATATTGAATTTGGAATTTTTCAATAATAACTGACAGAATTCATTGCGAAATTTTCACTGCATTAGTTTGACCAAAACCGCTCGTGAAAATATGTTTGTCATATATAAATAATGTAAAAATGATACTGTAGTTTGAAAATCATGCACATCTTCCAAATTCAGTACGAAAAAAAAGTTAAAGATACAAAAATGTGTTCAATGATTTTTTAGAGTTGTAGACCCATAATTTTTACGTTTCCGGTTTGACGAAAGTTCCCGTGAATTCGTCATACTAGCAGAATGCAACGAACTATTCGATTTTGATAATATAGAAAGAATATTCAACAGGAAAAATCCAATGTTAGTGAAATAAATGAGTTCATATGGACAAATACAAAAACGATTTTGATTACCTATCAAAGGTTATTTTCAGTTCTGAAATAATTAATTAATCAATTCCTTTCAACTAAATTACCCGAAAAAGAACGAAGTTCTCAAAGCATTTCAATAATACTCCTGTGAAATATTGTGCTATTCATGGAAATGTTGAATAAACAATTAAATCAGCTTAATCACCATTGCCAAATTATATGTCACCCGTAATATATTTCAATTAACAACTTTCCCAAATCACGCTTGGTTAATGACTATATTTATAGTTTTGTCTCTCCCACCGGACAACATTTCACTTTATCGCTCGTAAAGAGAACAATACATACCGAAAATAGTTCCAGAGACTCTGTCTTGTTCCATATTTACCGGAAATTGTTAAAAGTTTACTATCCGACTTTTGGAAATAATGAATGGAGACGATTATGTGTATTTATGGGTGAGAGATGCTAATAAATATTTTGGTGACACAGTTACGGCTGCTGGTCTATGAGTCTTTGTTGATATTGAAGAATAATATCGTTAATCTTGAATAACCGTAAAGCAGCGTGAAAGAAATGCTGGGGTGGATTTAGGAGAAGGGAACATTGAAGGTTCCATCGAGAAAAGTAGTGCTTTTCTTGATATTTTTCTAGATCTACAGATACATTTGCCTAATTCTGAACTAAGTAATTACCTAAAAACTGCAATGGAAACTTTTGTATGTCGAAGTGAAATTTCACTTAACAAATGTTCTGTGGATTCAATGAACTATTAATGGAGAAAATCAATAAGTAATTTTTCAAATTGCCATAAAATATACGAGCAGATTTGAAAACTACTTTTATGTTGAATTTTTCAAAAATTCGGACCAATCTATTGATGAATAAACCAAACACTTTGAATCGTCGTCTTTCAGAAGAATGGAAGATTTAGGAAGACTCTCTCTCACTCTCTCTCTCTCCTATTTTTCGTTTTCTCACTGACTTATGGAAGAATACTTGTTACTTTCAGTTACTCTTAGATATTTTTTAATTTTTCTCCGAATTATACCTTTCTTTACTTGAGGGGAATAACCAATCTATTGACAAGACACTGCGGTCTTGACATTTTCTGTTTTTGAAAATGTTGGGAGCTATCGATAATTGATATATCTATATACATCCTATACAGATCCAATTCTTAGCCGTCATAGACAGTTCCTACTAGTACATCCAAAAATGGTAGCTGTTTTCTCAATTTCAATTTGATTCTTGAACATCATATTTAGGAATATGTTGCTGGGACGAAACATAAAATGGCAAGTAAATACATCATCAACTTATCGAATCCAAGTTCATGGACAGAAATCTAACTCTTCTCCCGCTTCATTTCATATGTGCTCATGAACAGATCAGCCATGAAGGTAGACAGTGGATTTCCCATTGCCGAACTCTCATGCTGTTTCTAGAAACTGAAAGCAATTCTGTTCCATACAAATTCATGTGAACTGAATGTCCTTTTCGACTACTCCACCACGTTGCTCATTAGCTTCAAAAAATCCCTCAATATTTGATTTTCCTTAAGTAAATAGACAATTGTAAATAATGAAAATACGTCAAACTATACTTTTATTTTTTCAATGAATCCTTGACAATTGACGATACTCTAACTAGGTTCCGAAGTTCATTTGGTTTCGAACTGTTTTTTGTTAGTCATTTGGTGATCTTTGTATATGAAGCAATCTATAGCTGAGACAATTGATCGCACCGATTTGCCTGGTTTGTGAATTTTAGGCTGTGTCGGATAAGATACTTCGAAATTTCTGCCCAAAGTCAGGAAAATCAAGTTTTTATCCTTCTTGGGTAAAATTTCCATTTCTGAAACCATTTCAGGCAATGAGTTCCTTGGTATATTGTTATAAGAACCAATCAAATTATCAATTTCATTTTAATAATCAAATTTGTTCAGAATCACAACTTTACTGAATTTTTCTGCTTCTATATAGAAAACATATTTCTTCTTCGGTCTCTTGATAATGTTTCTATCCTTTTTTGGGCGATTGTCTTTATTATTTTCAGTATTTCGTTTCTTGCAAGCTTTCCGAATAAATCATTTTGATGTCTTTAGTAAACACTATTGCAACACAAACCACCACATCCTTCAATACCTCCTTCGGTGGGACAAGGCCCAATTTCAAACCATTTTTTATGTAAAAAAAACAATGTTTTAATGAAATGTGGTCAAAAAAATCATTTAATTCAAAATTGTGCTACCAGTATAAGTATCAGTAACAAAACTATTCGAAACTTTTGTGAAATAAAGGGCCATACATCGAATTCATTGAGAAATAAACAGGGTGTTAAATTGAAAGTATCAAATTAGAAGACGAATCTGACTCTTTTGAAGAATTTCCGATTTGCTCAAATCAAATCAAATGTATTCATCACCGAAGTCGATACAAATGAATAAAAGAGACATCATATAAACTCATTGGACTAGTCATACTGGAAATCGGCAACAAATTTGTATGAACCAAAAATGTTAATTGAACATCAATCGCATACCAAGGAAGTTCAAAAATGACACTTGATACCGGCAGTCCAGCTACAATTATGTTCCAAGCCATTGGATTTGATACAAGTCACTGTTTCTCATAAAGGAAAAAAAATGTAGGCAATCTATCCGTTGTTCCTTATTATAGTAGTGCCATATTACGGAGAAGATAGATTCGAGCTCCGAATATGGATCTGCATGATATCGATAGTGTTTCCACTCAATGTCAAAGACAAATACAAATTCGATGTCAATGTCAAAGTCAGTGCCTTTATCATCGTTGGAGCAAATATCAGTGGATTCTTTTAGGATAGCAATCGTCAATAAAAAAAATTTGAACTCAAAATAGGCAAAATACTAAATTTCACCTATTCGTTCGTGAATAAACCTAATTCTAAACCGATTTTCATAAAACCTCGATGGGTACTTTATGATCTTCAAGAAAAGGTGGATTAGAAACTGGATCCATGAGATCAATGGGATCAATGAGAAATGTGATCATTCGAAATGAGGTACACCATTGGTCATTGTACCAAAAAGTGATGGTAAAATTAGAAACTGCGCTGACTATGAAGTATCCTTGAAAATCGATACCCTTTTCCAGAAATAGAGGATATTTTCAATAAAATGAAAAATTGAAAGTGAACAAAATCCGAGCTGGTAGGCCGTATTCAATTGAAAACCGAAGTACCAAACGTTTCACGAGCTACTGCGACAGACATCATCAGTGGTATTGGCGTTGACTGTTAGGTAACTGCTAGAAAGTTATATCTCGCAGCAACGACAGACAGACATTGCGGATTTGAGTGATATTGATTTATTTGTTAAATTGAATAAAACTGAATAAATATTTTCAATTTGGAGCTCTCAAAAAGGTAATATGATATTGATATAGGTAAATATTTATAACAATCAGGTATATTAATAATGAATTTTTGATCAGCCACCAAGTTGTAAACTAGAGTCAGTCAAATAATTTTTTTTGCAGAAAATATATAATTCCTCTGATTATGAAACACCTGTTAATTTTTGGTACAGCATCAAGCTTTCAATATTGTTTCCAAATGACCTTCTCTACTAGGCAAAAACTGGGATATTTTGAATATAATGAAATGTATTGATGCTATAGCAATCCTTAGAGAACTCTTCCTATACAGTTCAACAAATTTTCTCTTACTGTATTAAACTTTATCAATAACTTTTAGGTCATTCTTATGTAATATCATGTTGCTAATGCACTTCTCGGTCATTGTAATGATTTTTTATTGAATCACAAAAAATCACAACCTCATTAGCTTCCTTCATACATATTGTAACAAATTCAGTTAATGAGGTGATAATTTTCAATAAAACAGTGGTTTTTGACCTGTTGTAGAAGCAACATCACTTCTAACTCAATCAGCGTGTAAAGATCAAAAACACTTAGAGATAAAAACTTACATTTTGATTATATCAAAACAAACTCTCTTCAATGAAATTTCCAACCCCTTATCATATTTTCATCAGTTCCTCAGAACAACTACCAGTCAAATTCAATACAACCCCGCTTTTTTATTTTTCCTATGCTGCCAGAAAAACACGACTACCTCACATTTCTATTTGTCAGTCTCTCACACGTCAGTTTCGAAGGACAGAAGAATATATAATAAAAACCCCAGAACGCACTGTGACTGAGGATCTTCTGAAGTGTTAACTGATTGGAATTCTCTTGAGGGTGATTGATTTAAATGTTTGATGGTGGCATTGATAAAATCTCCAGCGAGCCTGATAGTAAATGGGCTTGTGCCAAAATTTCTCTTACCGATTCGAAGAATTGTGATCCAGAAGGGGAAAATTTTGTAGGTAGGTAGGATTCAAAAATTGTTTTCAACGGGCTGTAGCTTATCTAGATTTCTTTATCTGAGTATCACATCCACCACATCTTAACACCTTTAGGTTTAAATTCAGGTATATACAATTACAAACACTTGACAGAGATATCAACCTGCCTAGGGTGCTAAGCGACTGTATTTCAAGTAGAAATCTACGTCATTGACTTGGATGTGGGGATAGTGGTATGAATCTTTTTGAATAGCCAAGCGGCTCTGAAAGTACTTGGCTCTCACGGGACATCGTCCAAGTTAATAGTGCACTGTTACAAAATAACTTTTGTCAATAGAAATATTCAACAAATTGTTTCTGGTCTGGATTTCTAGCCACACTGGACTGAAAGATGATGTAGCTGCTGTCTTGCAAAAAAGAGTACTGTAAGCGGTTTTATCAGGCTAGAAACTATCGTTAGCTTCACTATAGGATTTGCCAAACAAACACTAAATAACGGAACTACAAGAATTGTTTCATATTTATGGAAAAATCTACTAGGATTTCATGGCATTATTCGAAGTATTTCACCAAACAATAATTTTTAGACTACAGCAGAGATGACCTACAAGTCTACCTAAAAGACATGGTCACCTGAATCACCGTATGAAGGGACCTTGATTATCGAAAACAGTGCGTGTAGTTTCTGTTTCGGAAATAAAGAAACAGAAGAGCACATATTTTGAACAGCAGCAGTTCAAATCAGGTTTTTAGAGTTGTTCTCGAATATAAAAGATCATACATTACGCTAAGGGCTTCGCTAAAAAACTGCGCTCATTTGATCGAATTCAAATGAATATGAGCCACAATGAATATTTGCGGGTTACAGTGGAGGCTCAAATAGTTCCAGTAATTTTGAACCTAACCAAAACTGATTTATGCTATGGGGCACTGATGTTTTTGTCAGGGATATTCCTCATTCAGTTGCTTGAACCTGGGCTGATTATGATATGAGTATTATATTCAACAACTTTCTTCATCAATAACATTTTATACTCAATTTTTCAGCAACATCTAAGTGATTCCCTGAAATGTCTGGAGGTAGTTCTATTGGTATGATAAGAAACAGAAGTTGAGCCTTTATCACCTCCTGAATACTGGAAATTTGATTATTCTAACGCTTGGCAAACTTCATCCACGTGCTTCTTCCATTTGAAACACTAGTGATATCCTGAACTACAATTAGGACATGAATAATTCAGAATTTGATGTTAAAATATCCGGTTTCAACTTCACTTATCATAAAGAGGAGCAAATTATGATTTTTTTTTCTGGAACCATTTGATCCCTTCAATATCTAGCAAACAAACATCTGAAACGAAATTTCAGTCATTTCAAATCATTGTTTCTTGTTGCTTTTCTGGATTCTCAACCTCCCACGATCTAAAAATAGACAAACTGAATGGAGAATCTGAAGTACAATAAAGGGCAAACAGAATAGTTTTTCCTGATGTCCAATTAGGTAGTAAACTGTTTTTATGAATTTTGCCTACGAATTGGAAAACTGAAATGCTTACCTCTCTTTAGATGTTTTGAGTTTCGAAACGTAATCCCTATCTGCTCTCAAAACTCACAGCAAGCATGATGGTGAAGCCCACCATGCGTACAAACTCATTTTCAATGTAATCCCACTACAGCTCTTGCGAGACATAAAAATGCTCTGTACATAAGTGTATCATTACTTGTCCTCCAGTGCTGTTGGCGTTTGGAATTGTCTGAATAATTTGAACTTATGATGCACTGTTTGGAACCTTTGGTGTACTAATGAATATTACTGGAGTTTTTTCCCCACACCAAATCATTATTTTTAACACCTCGACACGTGTTTCGATCACCAAGTGATCATCTTCAAAGAGGAAGATTAAAACTAAGGACTAGTGCGAGCTAATCCTATTTATGCTATAAAGGTAACTGATACAGGTAAACCATCCAGGCATACCAACCTGAATTAATTTTACAATTTTGCCTTATCTATTATTTTACAATATATGTTTATATAAAACATTTTTCAGCTATATAAAAATTAATTTCACAATATTGCCTATCCAAAATTTATTTTTGCAATGTGTCCTTATGTAGTAATCAGTAAACCCAACAACATTATTTTATTTTAACAAGCTATATAGTATGCTCTCTGGTATAGGTCCGTCATCGTTATTCATAATATTATTGTGTTTACTTATTTCTACACTCTCATAGGCATCTAGTTGCCTGTTGTTGTTAACTTGTCTAACTAATCTCAATGAACTGAAGTCTATGGAATGGTTTTGTTGCAAAATATGATGGGCGACTGCTGATTTTTCAGGTCTTCCATATTTTAAGTGTGCTATGTGTTCCTTATATCTTACTTTAATAGATCTTTTTGTCTGTCCATAATATTTTGCATCGCAGTCCTTACATTCAATTTCAAATAATTTGAGTTGTTTCTGAAAAAATGCCATCTTCTAACGAAAAACCAGTCATCAAGAGTCAGGCACGGGAAATAATTTTCAAAGTGTTGAATTATTTTCAAAGTGTTAAATGGGTGTCGGATACGTTATCAAATGTGAAAAATAAAACATCTCTCGCTACAGGCAACATTAAATAAATTTAAAAAATAACTGTTTCAACACAAATTTTTATTTTGTATTAGGTATTTCAATAAGAATCATTGAAAGAGTGGTTAAAGAAGGGGAGCGTATTAATTTCTGCGAATAACGGAGAAGTAAAATTTTCTACCCCAAGAAAGAAGCGGCTTAGAAGAGCACCAGTAACTGATATTTCCGAGTATGAGTATTCCAATATCAGAGGGATTATTTACGACTTTCATAAGACGGAAGGGTGTCCTATTACGGTGAAAAAGTTCCAACACAAAATTAATGACGTTTTGGGAATTGTGGTTTTCCACTGTGGTCTATTTCAAAGCAAATCGTTGACATCGAATGCCAGGTGAAAAATACTAGACAATTAGATGAAAATAGCTCTTGTTTCGTTTTTTTTTAATATTTTCCTTTCACGTCAAGGTTGCTGAAATCCAGTCTATTCTACTTTATGGCATTTTACTATGGGGAAACTCTCCGGCTGCACAGCATCTATTTCTTATTCAGAAAAAAGCAGTAAGAACTGTAAAAAATGTATCACCCAGGAATTCCTGTGAACCATTGTTTGCCGAATTGAGTATTCTTTCTCTGGCCTGTCTTTATATTATGGAGGTTGCCTGCTACATCCATAAAATAAAAAACACTCTTCCCAGGCATTCGGACATACATGTCTACCAAACCAGAAATAATCAGCTAATCTATCCAAATCATAGCAATCTCCAAATAACATCAAATGGACCACTTTCAACAGGTGTGAGAATTTACAATAAATTATCCACTGGCATTAAAACTCAGCCTACACACTTCAAATTTCGAAACTCCATAAAACGCTTTCTGCAAGAAAATTTTTTTCATAGCATTGATGAATTTTTATTGTAACTTTTTAAGCAAATAACTTATATCGATGTTCCTTTTGTTGTGTTGTAGTTATGTATGTAGTCTTTACTATATTTATATACATGCACTAAGACATTATATCCTGACATGATCTATACCCTAATGGGTCCTTTGAATGAATAAAATGATTTGATTTGATTTGAATTCTGCAGTTTTTTACGGTGCGTGAGATAATATCTGATGAGTTCATAATTATTCAGTAACAATTGTATTTCGCGATGTTTTCAAAAACTTACATTTACATTTTTCAACTCAAAACAAAAAACACTTGAAATTGAAATTGAAATTATAATTTTGGGATATTAATGAATTAATTGAGGAGTGATGAATTCCTTTCATAGTAAATTTATCGACGTCCCACGGACTATCACTAACGTTCCAAATGTGGAAAATCACGCATTTGCTACCTTAACGCCACGGTAAAGTTTAAACTCGATTTCAATCTCCCATGTTTCCATGTACCTGTTCGGTGTGTACAATTTCGACATGTACTGCTATTTGTTGTGTGAGTTAGAATTGGCTATAGAAAACAGGTACACTTTTTAATTCAGATTGTAGGTGCTGAAGAGAAACAATACAACAATGTTCACGGAGTATCGTGGGAACTAATTGAAAGTATGAAAGTAGATGTGAGGAATTTTATATCTGAAAAAAAATCTAGTAGTATCACGTCTCACGATTTATTTTATTAAGTGAAGAGTTCTAGAAGTAGGTTAGCGAGAAAAAATAAGCAATATACTGTCATGATCATATTATAGAAACACGTTTTTGCCTTTAATCATTTGCTGCTAGCTACTATGAAAAATAAAACGTTCTATTTTATTTTGTAGTATCAGTGAAAATGATTGCGGGTAGATGCATTATTTCCATCTGACAAGATCGATATAATAGTGTTCAAAGAATGATCTTATTCTTGTAATAAGATTTTGAAATGAAACATGAACAAACGTAATATTGCACATCATCAAATGGGTGAGCACACAATTTCAATCCAATTTTCAATCATTTCATTCTGTGCACTACTTTAATTGACCACAAATCGCTTCCCGCTCTTTGTTTCTACTACTTGGGAGTCGCCTGACTTGTCAGTTTCTCGCAAGTCTCCGGAAAACACTCCTGCCTCATTGGCTTAGGTTTTGCGTTTTTCTTCCACCTTTGTCCATGACACCCATTCCAATAATCTTGTGCCCTTTACTGATTTGTACAAGTTCCCTGCTGAAAGCATATGACCTTATTCTGTGATTCAATGCCTAACATTCGCATAAAATATGGCGAGCTCTCTCTGTGTCCTTGTTGCATTGCTTACAGTCAATATCTCCGTTGTCCTGCCCTATTTTGTTCAGATGTTTTTTCAATGAACAGTGTCCAGTGAATGTTCTGAACATATCCCTGCTTTGTTTGGGCAATTCTTCAGTTCTCTTCTTGGACGGTCCCTTTATAGGGGTTTTCTGTGTTTGATTCCTGTTTTCCCAGTTTTCTCTATGTACCTATTATACCCACTTTCCGATCTAGTACCGCACCAAAAACTTTGGTTCCCTCACAATTGGTTCAGGGCCTATATATGGAGTTGATCTGTGTCGGGCACACTCATCCGCTAACATCACAATAGGAAATGACAAACTATTTCTGTTTCTTTGTTCTCCGTTTGCGACTTAATAATCATTTTGAGACCATGCCTGGTCTGTTGAAGTTTTCATTATTGTTGTGGAGACTGATCAATCACCGTTTTGATTATTTATTTATACTTCTGAATATATTTTAACATTCGTTGTTTAGTCACTTTAACAAAAACTCATCTTTTGTGTCTGCCAGGACTCAGCAAGAAATTCATCTCTCGATTTAAATTTAAAAGATTTAAAGTTAGAATCACCACACTATGTTTTCTTCGAATATTAGTGACTAAGGAATACTTTTTGATGATTGTGGAGAACATAGGTCCCTGACTTTTAGTATAAAGATAATTCCGTTTTTCGTCAATAGCACAAATGCAAATTTTACAATAAATTCCTTGGTTAAAGAAATTACAAACCTTTGAGCAGCAATGTGATAACCTACAAAGTAGATACGTGAGGAAGAATAAAGTAGGTGTGCAGGAAGTATGAATTTCTGCAGTAAAATTGATGTCAATTTTATATATCTTATTCATCAACTCTCAAAACGTGAGTCTTCAGTATAAATGATGGATGACCTCACTAGGTTGGGTAATGAAAACCGAGGTGTAGAAAAATATTTCTTAATACGGTTTGTGAGTAAACTATTCATAGAAGGAATACTATATTTGTTCCCGTGTTTTATGTTTTTGGAGCCAAAAAATCCACAAATATGTCGAGCTGAAGCTAATACCCAAGAAAATCAAACAAAATCCAGCATCTTGATTAATCGATTCCTGGAAAGTTAGTTCCAAGATCAAGCCTATTTGTTGATCTTGGAGGGTATGATTTTTAATGCCAAGAATGAGTAGATGAAACTAAAGATATTATGAAGCGTGGATACTGTGAATCAAGTTGACTGACCAGTAACTGATTGAACTGCAATTCTCTCTTCCATTCATTTTGCCTCAGGTTACTTTTTATTGAATACCTTTCTGATCCTACATATCATTCAATTGTTCCAAAATGTTAATGAGTCTTTCCTTGTTAACCTCAACAATTAGGTTAAGGACTTTTAATAAGCATTATCGAAGAGTGCACTTTCCACGATCCATACGCGTTAAAAATATCTTTCGAGTGGTTTTCAATTATGCCCTCCATTATTCATGGTGACGTAGTTGCAGAGTCTAGAGCCAACTTGGACGAACTTAATAAACCCCATAATATCTCATAATACCTCGGAGAAGCTTCTCGGAGAGATTTAATTGCGGAAATGGGGCTCAAAAACTTGAACAATATCTGGATTATTTCATAATAGGGTCGTTACAGATACTGTACAGGTTGCAGGTTGGTTTTTAGTGATGATAACTTTATTTTAGTCGTTTCGACAATGGCGATAAGGATTTGAGCTCAAGTTGGGGATTTAGCAAGCAGAGCGTATGGTTGTGCGATGAAATATTCAATAGAATTGGTAATATTTTCGTATATTCACACCTTTTTGCGAAATTTGGGCAGTTAACTTGTGTTTTGTTTCTTCAGACTTTCAATTCCCAATTTTGAATGTAACTTTGGAACTAAGGATCGAATGGGTTCTGAAATAAAGGATTATATGTACTTAAAGTTGGCATCATATAGATTACAGGCATCATCTGTATGCGCAGAAAACAGTATGAAAATAAGTCTGTATCGAGGAGACTTACATAAGTATTAGGAAATAAATATTTAGAAATGAAATCTCGGAACAGTTTTCCCTCACAACGTACTACACAGTAGGTTCTGGTAAATGCCTACCGAAAAACAATTATTTTCCTAGCTAATACTACGCTGGACATTGTATTATATAATACAGGCATTTATGCAAGATATCTCACAGAGGATGATCTTGTAGATGCTTCTTGTTCATTCAGCGGCAGGACCGTGCTGAAATAATTGGTATAATTGAATATTAAACGTGGATTAGCCGGTAAAGTAGTTGTTTTCAAGCGGACAGTCACCAGCAACTGTGTAGGTACGTTGGGAGGGGTAAATGTTTTAAAATTTCAATTTGACAACATTATCGATTAATCGACTGAAATTGCTAGGAAGTCAGATACAAGTAACTAATACAATTGGTCTCTAGTTGAATATTACAAAATTTAAGAAAAACTCATAGTGAAGCGTTCTGTCTCATTAGTTAAAAGCAAATACCGGAGAAGGACACAAAAACAGGAGAAGTTACTATAAAAAGCTTTTTTTTTTTTCTAGTGAAAAATAATGACACCCAAGTCAAATTGCCAAGTTTTTATGTCACTGTTGGTGGTTTGATCAACCAACCGACAAATACGGCAACACCAATAGGTGGTTCCACTTATGTCCCGCTTGCGTTTACGTAGTTATTTTTATTAAGTACCTTTCTTGGTTATTCACATTTTGTCTTCAATCGAGAACCGCCTGCCCGGTACTGACGATGCTCAATATGCTGAAACAGCTGTCTACCGGTGGCTCTTGAATTGAAATCAATATGAGAATGATCAGAATAGTACTTATCTATTTATTTTTTTATTTTCATGGAATTATTTTCTAGCAGCTTGACTGCATTAACCTTTCCCGATTTCATATTATTTCTAGAAACATATGGATTCGTTTTCCGAGGGTATTCCAGGTTAGCTTCCCAAATTTCTGGTACCACAGTTGTCGGTTGACAATGACCCAAGAGCTACCTCTTTCTTGATTAAAAAAATTAGCATTCTGATTCAAAGAGGAAATGCAGCTTCATATTCAGGTACAATTCCTCAATCAAAAAGCCTAAGTGAATTACCATTGTTTCCCATGAACAAAATATATCGGCATGTACAGACAGTGCAAGAACTGGAGTTGTGCAGTTTGGTGGAAGACTCGCAGCAAAACGGTCAAGCTTTGACAGAAAAGGAAGTTGGAACTCTAAATGAGACTGAGTTTGGTCCTCTGGCTGAGCCCTCACAGTCCCCAAAAGAACTAATATCTAATTCAGTTTTGAGCAGTTTTGCTTCGAATTCCTTATCCTACCAGTCCAATGAAGGGGAGAATTATCGTATCAGTGTTTACTCAGAAAAAGATAGTAGTGGTAAACGTAGTTGCAACAATAGATCGGTGATACATTCTTCAGTCAAAACTCTTGGGTTCAATGGGTTAAAAAATCTTGGAAACACCTGTTTCATGTACAGTATAATTCAATGTTTATCAAACACGGGATGACTGCTGGAATACCTAAAAAAGAATTGTGGTCAGAAGATTCATCTGATAGAGTGATCAATACAGTCTACTTCAAAAATCAGATTCAAAGATTTGCCCCTCCTTCGATATCTTTTAGAAGGTTTACATGAGGACCTCAACAGAATTACTGAGAAACCTGAATCGATCTTAACGGAGATTGACGAAAAATTGAGCGATAACGGAAAAGCAAAAGAGTCCTGGCAGAGATATTTGAATATGAACAACTCCAAGATTGTAGACTATTTCGTTGGTCAATTAAAATCCACTATGAGTTGCATACACTGTGGACACTCATCAGTAACCTTTGATCCTTTCTGGGATTTATCTCTTTCCATACCACAAAGAACTGGCCAATTGAGTTTGTCACATTACTTGGATTCTTTCACAAGAGAGGAAACTCTGGATGGAGATGAAAAACCAATGTGTTCGAGGTGCAAGCAAAGGAAAAAATGTACAAAGTCCTTATCAATCTATAAGTTTTCCCGTATTTTAGTAATTCATTTGAAAAGATTCCCTCCAACGGAAAGATTCAGAGGTAAATTGAATGTTTCCATTGACTTTTCTTCAGATGGTTTAGATATGAGCAGTTATGCAGCAGACAATGTGACTCCTTGTCGTTATAATCTATATGCACTTTCAAATCACAGTGGGACTACTTACAACGGACATTACACAGCATATTGCAGACACCCATATAGTGGCACGTGGCATGAATACAACGATTCACACCTGTTCCCAATTTCGCCAAAATCACTTGTGAACGATGAGGCATATGTCCTCTTTTATGAAGCAGCACTTTTGATGATATTTTTTTTTCTTTCCTTTTTTCATAATCTTAGTTCTTTGAATTGATTTGTATTTCACGTTATTCTAAATTTCATTATTTATTGTATTTTGTTTATAACAAATTGTTAAACTAATAAACATTTAAAAACTGTTTGATAATTCAATTTTATGATTATCTGTAGAAGGTAACAATAATTCTAAATGAAAAACCTTTCCAAATATGAATTGTCCTGAGAATAAAATTAAAAAAAAAGTTTTCGCGATATTTCAATTATCTTCGCATCATACAGAATAATATATCATTGTAAAATATATATTAATACCCCTAGTCTGACGCCTATTGATAATATTTTTAACGGAATATGATAAGCAGCAAGTCACTATTTTAATGGCTCCTTAGCGGCTTCCCCAAATGGCATAGCGGGTAGAAATATCTCAGTGACTTTATGGATGAATTGCACTATCACTTGCTTGAGACGACTATATTGTCTACATGGTGTTACTAAACAGAAATATGTACTAGATGGAACCATGATGTAGTAAAGTATTTAATAATCATGATGATATTATAATGAATAATTGATCTCAGCAATTCCTTTACGTTAAGTTGTGGGTGAATTTCGAGGGTTTATTTTGATATAAAGCGCAGAATCCACAATTATGGGGTTATATTTTATTCTGATATGAAATATTCTGCAATCATATTTGTGTTTTTTCTCAGCCGAAAAAATCACAAAAATGTATAACAAAATACAGAGATGTATATGTCAATCATGTGAGAAAATGCAGATAGATCGGTATTACGAATAATTTGCCGTTCAGAGAGATTCACAATACATAATTACACAATAATACAGAGTCTGGATTGGTAAAAAATTCTCTCTGACGAAGTGGGAGAATTATTGAAATCTTTATTTTCCAGTTTCACAATTGAAGAGGAAAGTTGAAGTGATTTTATTTGGTACGTTCCGCAATGATTACTTAATTCTGAGTGTAATAATTCTGACTCTATATTTTCAGCTTTATTTTATTTCCTTCAGCAAATCCACCCTTCGCTACTACATGGTTATCACAGTTGTCCAACGAACAAATACGGAATCTGTTTCTTCTCCTCTATAAAACAGTCGCTGTCGGCTCTAATTTTCAAAGCTTGTTTCCGTCAAGTGGGCCGATAGAGAAGTTCCATTAACGTTATTATCGTTATTGTTATTGACGGCAGTCGATCGCTATAACATCCATCCCACTCAAAATTCTAATTTTCAAACATTGCTAATTAATCCCCTTGATGATTATGGAAGTAATTGTTTTAATTATACGTCATCTTTGTGACAACGGTTCGGTTGATTGAAACGGAATTTCGAATTTTCGGAATGATCCCAAATTATAAACCGAACGCATAACGAACTCTTTGTTTTCTATGGATTTGCGCGGAATTACAGGACGTCATCGTCAGGGAGGCGAGCTTCTAATTATGGCATATTTCAGAACTCCTAAAGGGCTCCAATCGGATAGCTATCTTGTCATTATGTATTATGGGGTACGTCAGGGCTGGACTCAGATTTTTGTCAATTGTATGTCATTCCATTTCTTCTTTAATGGAAATCATTAATACTAAAACTATTTCCTAGGTTGTTTTTTTGCATATTCAAAAATTATATCATCAATATCAAATTATTTTGTTGTTACAATAAATATGACCTTGAGGAGAGTTTCTTCAGGAATAATCACAACATATTTAATTTCAACTCGTTCCAATCATGATTATGATTCATACTTCATAATTTTTTGTAGCTCTCGACCTTTATTGATGTTAAATATTTTTTTATGGCGAAATATATTTCTATTCCCAATTTTTTTTATTTCTGGATTATGAAATTATGATTCATTAATTCATCAATTCCAAATTCATTTATATTTCATATTATTCCTCAAATTTGAAAATACATTACCGAGTCAGGATTTTTAGTATTCAGGAACTAATTGATGATTTGATTCCGATGTATTCATCGGAATTTGTTTTCTTTTGGTGTTATTTAAAAATATGTTTCAGTAATTCCAGTTCCTTTTTATTACAGCCAATTTTAATAGGTATTTTATGGTGGGGCTTATTTTTTCAAATTATAAGTTTTGATCGACTTAAGTTACTTCAACTAATTTTTGTTATGTTCCGGGTAATAAAAAATGAAGGACATAAAAAAATCAAAACTTTGTCAGTACAAAACTGCACTTAGTCGAATCGATTGTTAAATTGGAACTGCTTATACTACTTTTATTTAGACAGAAAAATACAATTAGATCCTGCCAAATTCTGGACTTTGAATGGACTTGAAATGGTTTAGTATTTGACCATTCAAAAGCTGTCTTTCATGAAATATCACAATTTTCCTTGGATATTTATAATTATGAACCTGTTCAATATTCGCGCCAATTTTTCTCTAACAGCTGCCACTAAAATTAAAATAATAAAATGAACGTATCAATGAAGCTCAAGAACATATCTAGTCATACCAGTCATCACCTAGCTCACTAGGTGATGACTGTACATACATTTTCGCCAAACTATTATGTGTTTAATATCATTTTGAAAATATTGGAAAACAACAATTCATACCTATATGAATACATTATGCAACTTTGGGAAATTTGTCCGAGATTATTTTGTAGTGTCATTATTTCACCAATATGGCTTTATTACATGAATGTTAACTGCATTAGCATGTATCATTCATAATTTCTGAAAGTCTTAACAACCGCGGCATTCAGAAAACATTTGATACAATCGATTGAGATGATAGCCGGTTGGGTTGGCGTAAGTTGTTTGTTCTACTCATTCAATCGACCGTCAAGTGAAACGGTGGTTCGAGCCGCAAGGGCGGACAATCGATTTTCACTGCCTATCGTCCAACCCGTGCTAAAAATCGCATGTCACAAGGTTGAACCTCGTTAATCCCCAGCTGACACAAGCTGCGACTTTTGAGAGTTGTCATTAGTATGGAGTGATAGATGATCAAAAGAGAACTTTTTTCAACAGATTATCTACCAAAATTAAAGCATCCGGATTGTCCGACTTATCAGTTGAATTCCTGGAATCCCATTCATTTTACAGAATTCATAATGTTGAATATGAATACCATTCTTCCAATCATTATCAATGTGTCACCTCAGGTTGGCGTCCCAATTGGGATATTGAAAAAGCCTTTCTTATTGCACAGCTACAATATTAAACGAACCTAAATACAAAATTTCAGCTTCCGAAACTATACCGATATGGAGAAACAGTGATCTGTTTAAAAAAAATCTGTTTGAAATCTATTTTTCCGAACTGAAAAGTTAACTTTATTTTATGAAGACCCGTTTTTTTTGCGGCTGGCGCCCCAGTTGGAATATTTGAAAATCCTTTCTTAGTGATAGATAAATGTTGATAAAATAGGGATAAACGAATATTCAGCTTTTTCTGTAACGAATGGTTTTCTGGTAATTTTCCTGTTTCTACTTGGCAAGTTGTTTTTCTCAGAGGAAATTATTTTTCGGCCTGCAGCATGTCCCCGCTGAAATTATTGAAGTGATCACCAGCAGCTTCTTCGTGAAGGTGAATGTTTTGAATATAATTCGTCATGCACTGACCAGAGGCAAAACAACTGAGATAGTTTGTAGGAGGTCACTAAATTGATATTGGCAAGGTTCTGCCTCTGTGAAGTAACTTGCACGAAGGTCTGTTGGACTTAAATAGCTTTCTTTTTTTCACACGCATTATATTAGCTTCACCTGTATGTATGTATGTATGTATGTTTGTAACTCTCAAGCTCAGGATCTGTATTTGACAGAATTACCGTCATTATTGCTTGACCTATTCGCGGGCAGATGGCGCTGTACGTAACGTCCTTGATATCCTCCAGAAATTTTGAGAAATACATATTTTGGTTTATTTCACTCCCGAATTAGTTATGGCACAATATTATGAGGTAATTCCTGCCAAGCCGCAAAAATTTTCAGGTCTCAAAAAAACTATTCTTACACCTCTATTCTTACACCTCTGATATTCACACGCATGATACTAGATCTGCTAACCAAATAGCGTTGCCGAGATTTCAACAAAGATTTTAACAAAATCCAAAACGAACTCCATGAATTTGAAACTTTACAACAAGTTGACTTCAGAGATGCGATCACTGAAAAATTCTGAATTCAAAAGGGCTATTAGAAATGGACTTTTAGATCACTGTTTTTATAGTATTGATGAATTTTGTAATAGTTAATAATCTATTGATTAATATATTGAACAATAATCCTTCACTGATATATTCATAATTGTGAAATATGTTACTTTACAACATATTTTTAATGTGTACATTATACTACATTGTGCTGTCCTAAATGTAACAAAAAGTTTTTTATTGATTTGTATATACCACGTCTCTCTATGACCATTTTTGATATATGACATGCTGTAAACTTATTGTGAAACAGTCAAATAAATCTATCTATCTATCGACATTATTGCTCAAACTATTCGCGAGCAGATGGCACTATACGTAACCTTCTTGATATATCGACACCATTGCTTGATCTATTCGCGGGCAGATGGCGCTGTACGAAAATATCAATGGTCATTTTATTAAACAATATACGGCTGATTGATCCCAAAGTTTAGATAAAATGAATATAGTTTGAAATGACTAAAAAACACACTTTTATAGCATACGAAACTAAAAAATGAAAAATAAACATAGTTTTAAAAACTAAATAACACGCTTTTAGAACATCGAACTAAAAAGTTGAAAATATATTTTTAAATGAGCTTAAAACAATAACGAACGAAAAATACTAGTATTATTGTGAAAAAAACGTGTGCGCTTTGTGCCATATTTTTTGTATATTAAACGCCCGTCGCATTTTTCACAATAATACTAGTATTCTGTTCGTTATTGTTTTAACCTTATTAAAAAAAATATTTTCAACTTTTCAGTTCGATGTTCTTTAAAAGTGTGTTTTTTAGTTTTTCAAACTATATTTATTTCTTCTTCATTTTCTTCTTCTTATAAAAAATTGGGTGAAAAATTATTACATACGATGAAGTTTCGAAAATTTAATTTATGCTTTATTGAATTGCAACAACAAATGTTAAAATATATTTCACTGGTGAGCCCTGATGATGCTAGATGATGTTAAAGTCGCTAGATTTTGAGATTTTTTTGACAAACAATTTTTTTATCTTCCATAAAAAATATTTTTTTTTATAAAAATTATCCTATCTTAATTCTAATACCTTCAAGAACATGTGTACAAAATTTCATGATGATCGGTTGAGTAGTTTCCGCGTGAAATCATAACAAACAAACTTACATAATATTAGTAGGATAGGATGAATTAATATGAATGATATCTGATACAAACCGAGTAGGGAGACGTGATTTTCGTATAATTAAATGTTTATATGCAAGTAGTTGATTCGCTGGGACTTTCCTCCAATTCGTATGGTATGTATTTCCATAATTTGGTTGTAAATCTCAAAAAGGGATTTCAATAGCACAGCGCAGAGTTGCCCTCAAGACAATTTTTAATATTTTCAATCCATTTCCCAAATTCCCCGATCCCGCCCTGCAAATCCGAATTGAAATGCCGCAATCAGCGACTCTCATCGGAAGAGATTTGTCGTGGTTCAAGCGATTTTTCGAAATGACTGTATTCGCGAGCATCATCCCTCGAACTGGCTCAATGTAAAAGGGCGCTTTTCTCGAGGGACTAGAACAATTATGTTTGCGTCGTTAGATATAGAGAATCCGGTATTGAGAACGTTGAATGTGGTCATCATTGGGGTAAGAGACGCCCGAGAAGAGGTGACAGTGGCGTCGAAGGTGCAAAGAAAATGATTTCAAATATCAATCAATCAATCAAAACTCTCCTTTTTCGTCTAAGGAATTCGTTCAGAAATTTGATTCACAAATCTGCCAAAGATATTCATTGGACGTATCCACACTGTCATTATAAACAATAAAATGATAAAAATAATAGAAATGTTGAAATTGCCATTAAAAATATACATGAATATACATTATCATAATTTATAGCAATTAAAATGAAAACCAAATGATATAAAGGAAATTTCGCGAGTTTTCACAAGAGTGTGTATAGAAGTTGTAGGTTTAATTAATGATTACATGATGGAAATAACAAAATGACAAAATTAGAGTTGAATTGTTGGAATGCATTATTATAATATTTTTGAAGGTCATAATATGCTTTGAGTACAATACATTTTAACTCCTTTCTTGAACTTCACGAAGTTTTTGAAATGTGAGCAGGTGATTATATACTCCCTTGTTCTCATGAAAATAGGCAAATGAAATTTATCATTTTGTCAAGTAATAACATGATGACTGGCAGAATCCTGTTCAAGCATCAAGCAGACAGATTCTAGACCAAACTATATCCATCCAACAAACAAAGCAACCTAAACAAAGATAAATGCGTGATCAAAGCATGATCACCACGCACTTTTGTATCTATTGGGTGAAATGAACAATCCTTCTTGCGCTGGCTAATCAGATTTAACTGCAATCGGCTGACGGAATTCATTGTTACAGTGTCGTGATGGTCAGTTACATTTAAATGCCTGTGGTGTGTACATATACGGTATTTTGAAGTTTGAAATTTTTGAAATGTCAAGTACTGATACGACTGAATCGGTTGATTCTTAGTACGACTCTGTACAAACAGCCTTGTCTGGGAGATCACGTACAATATGCACGATAATGTTTTGAAGCACTCCGTGGCTTAAATGGACAGAGGTCTGACTAATATAAACAGAGGTCTATCATGGCCTCATGCTCCCATGGCCATCGAGTATGTTTCAGCATGAGAATGCTTAATTCAGGGAACGCTGCTTGCAGAAATTCCAAAATTCCATACTACTGATGTATCTGATATCAGAAGTATGTATTTTTGGCATCTATTTCATTAATCTCGTAAGGATACTAGTCTCCCTGCGTGGCAACCTGATTCAATGATTTAACAAGGTCATGAAATCTAAATTGATCAATATATATTCCCAGAAATTTGGTTGGGCGTTCATGTACAACTTATTTTCATCTGAGATGAAATTGTCGAATTTAAATTTGAATTTTATATTGTGTGTTTTCTTTACATTGAAAGAAATGATTTGAGTGACACCGAGATTTCATATCAATAAATTGATGGATGTAGCCATTACTACGTGCTCGGTCAGCATCATGAAAAATGATGCTGACCGAGCTTGTATTTGTAACTGACGTTACTGCAGTTTTGTCCTATAAGGACATTTTCAAAAAATTATAGAATGAAACTGCAGTAACTTCAGTTACAAATACAAGTGGTAAAAAAATAGTAAGTTATATTTCTCATTTTTTCGAGATTTCATATCATTTATGTCCTAAGCCTATAGTTGATTTTAGTTGACTCCAATGTGTTGCAGGCTATAAAACGGTGGTGTTACAGCATGAAAATGGAAATTTTCCTGAAATGATTATTCATTATATCATTCAGGTAAAGCAAAAAATAGACAAGATTAATCCTACAGGAACTTACGAACTGATATTGAACAATTTTAAATGTTCATTTAAAATATTTACTCTCTGTTTTCTGCCCAGCAGGTATGACTCAAACCATTTTTTAGCACTCTGTTATTAACACAGTCGAATAATCTAGCTAGATAACGGTCGATATGAATTTTCAGTAATACTGAAATCGGCATTTTACAAAAGTATGTTACAAGTGATACTAGGCTGAACCACTGTTGTACTTAACTGTTGATGGACAAGTCTGGGTAAGAAATAGAGATGATAACTTCTTTTATGAAGACGTCATCTATGGGATTGACATACACAAATATTAAATAGTAGTAGTCTGACTGAAGTATGTAACAACACTCACTTCAGGAGAACATGTCTAGAAGCTAAACGCACTTTCACAACAAAAAAACAAAAAAAATAAAATGAAATTGTACCATTATAGGGCCTGATAAGAACATTTTTCAATTTGAAATTGTTTTAAAGTAGGAGAAGTTTAAAAAGTTTCTTATAGGATGTATAAAATACCCTGGAAAAAGCATATTCTTCATTCATATGGATAACAGATCATGCTGAAAAGTTTTTAGTTCAAACTGTCAAATACATTCACACAAACTTCGAAAATGAAACGTGATATTTCCTCGATTCATCTGATGATATCACTTTAGTTATCGAAACACTTCACGAGTTTTATATTTTTGAGTTCGCATGGGTGGAAAAATTGTAATGTATTTGTATTGCTTTAGATGTTTCACTATTCAAGAACTATCATTAATAAATACGAGGTGCTATACAAGAGAAGCGAGAGGAGTTTGGCGTGTGACAAAGAAAATAGTATAGCTCTTTCACAAATAAATTCTTTCAGATTTTGAAAACAGAAAAGGATTATTTTTCAAAACGTCAACCATCTAAACAAAGCTGTATATTGAAATTTCATTTTTCTATTGAATATTTAGTTTGGAGGCAAAATTTGTGAATTCTAAAAGTTGCTGACTAATTGGACTACTCAATGGTTTACTATTTACAGTGACTTTTTGGTTGAACATTTCAGTTCACCCTTTATTACACTTCATCAGATCCATTGTTTATTTACTTTTGGTAATTTTTCAGATTGTGGATACACCTAGAAAACAGTACAAAACAAACTCAACAACAAAAAAATCATTTCAAGAAATATACAGTTTGAACCCTTTTGAAATGCGCCACTGGCCGTAACTAAGCCCGACCGAACACAAAACAGTCTTTCTTTGGGGATCGCTCTTCTCTTATTGTGTGGGGTAACTTCTTGGCTTTTTGCGACGTTGTACAGATAATCTGACAGCTAATATCGCATTGCAGTTGTGAGTTCTTGCTAGATCCCTGCGAATATGAAATATTCGCAGAGATGGTCTGGTGAATTCATCTAGGGTGGTGTATAATCATAATAAAACAACCAAAGACGATTGTGGATACTTATAATCGAAATGTGTTGTCTTGAAGTAACGTGCTTGATTTTTTTATATTTCTTTGATTTTGACTTTTTCATTTCATTTTTATCCATCGTTTTCTTGATTATTTAATTTGGTTGGTCAATTGAAATCCACGATGAAATGCACACACTGTGGACACTCATCAGTAACCTTTGATTCTTTCTGGGATGTGTCTCTCTCCATACCATAAAGAACCGACCAATTGAGTTTGTGGCAATACTTGTATTCGTTTACAAGAGAAGAAACTTTGTATGGAAATGAAAAACCGACGTGTTCGAAATGCAAGGAAAGGAGAAGATGCACAAAGTTCCTATCAATTCACAAGTTTCCCCATATTTTAGTAATTCATTTAAAAAGATTCTATCCAACGGAAAGATTTGAAGGCGAATTGAATGATGTCATCGAATTTCCTCTAGACTCTAGAAGGATTGGATATGGACAATTTTGCAGCAGAAAATGTGGCTACTTGTTGTTATAATCTATATGCACTTTTTAATCACAGTGGGACTACTCACAGAGGGCATTATACAGCATACTACAGACAGTGAGTGGAGAAGCATACGTCCTCTTTTATGAAGAAGATGGAACAAAATCGCACCTTTAAGATAACTGGGGGAAAGTTTCTTTGTGCAACTATTATTTATTTTTTGTTAAGTTCTTCCATGTACCTGTTTCGTTAATAATTTATTAAATACCATTTTCGACCAAAAAAAAATTCGTTTTCATTCCTTTTTTTATTGTTTGTATTCAGTTGCCATTTGACATAATGTTATCATTTATTTTTGTTCCTTTTTTTTTCTCAACTAATTCCTCAACTAATATTTTCGTCAGATAATTTTAGAATTTTCTATTTTAATATTCCATCATTTTCATTTCATTTGTTTCTCTAAATTTTTCAGATCTGTCAACATCTGTTTTTAGACAATGGAAGTCAGAACTCATATCTTCAGTATATTCACAGAAACATAACAATATCCTGTTCAGTTCGAAAGGGGTATATTTTTATGGGAGATTAGTTAAAAAAAACTTTTTGGCTTTCACTCCGCCACCTTTATGGAAAGCTTCTTTCCACCTTTTTTATAAAGGTAAAAAAGTGAAAATCGAAATATCCTACCACTTTCCTCACAGATGGCATTTTTTCCAAAAATTTGTATTTTGGTCACTTATTTTAATTTTTAGCCGCTCACTGTATTTTTAGCCACTCGTGTTGATTGGTTTATATTTATACTGGACATATATTTGTTTTTCAAATTAATGAAAATCATTGCTTGTGTCTACTAATATTTCATGAGTAATAAATCATCCCACCGACCACTTAATGTCGTCGAATTAATTCCCGGAAAAGTATTCTCCTCCACCTTGTTTCCAAATTGAATAATTATCTAGTAATTGCGGCTGAATTAAGAACACGCCAAACGAATTAGAAAAACATGCCATCAACATTTGTACATCGAATAGAGCCGTAGCTTACCGACAATCCTCGTGTTATTCACTTTACATGCATTATGATACCGAATCCGATTTCATGATAATATCAACAATAATGGAATAACAAATGCGCGTGTACGTTATGAAATACTGCTGGAGCACGCGATGTACATTGAAAATGACGAAATGTTCCCGAGAAGGAGAAAATCGAATCGAGTCTCAGTCAACAACACGAACGGAGTGGAAACGTTTATATTGTTTTTTTTTATTGAATTTTTATTCAATTAGATACTCTTACTCAATGTATTGATATTAATACGACCAAGGTTTCGGTTTTTACACCATTCTCAAGTGTTCTAGCACTCATACGGATATAGATATAGCAGCATTAATTACTCAGATAAACTTTCAGTAAATATTCAAAATTACTCTTTCAAATTCAACATAATAACATCTTTCATAAGTAATAATAATTTAGGCGAAATCATATTTAATGCAAAACCTAGACGTGACAGAATGAGGAAATCTGGCACATATAGAATTGAATGTAGTGCATGCTCTGCAGTATATACAGGCCAGACTGGCAGACGTTTCGAAGTAAGACTCCGTGAACATATCGGTGTAGACAAAAAATCTTCGATGTACGAACATCTACAAGAAACAAACCACAAAATAAGTAAGGAAAACCTCAAAATATTACATACATGTAGTAAAGGAAGGAAAATGAATTTGTTGGAAGCCATGGAAATTAATAAATCAATATATCAATATATATATATATATATATATATATATATATATATATATATATATATATATATATATATATATATATATATATATATATATACATATATATATATCTTGTTACCTACTCTCGGATATATATACTGCCATATTTCTATTTAGGTCAGTAGAGCTAGAACACTTGAGAATGAAGAGTGCTAGAACACTTGGAGAATGGTGTGAAAACCGAAACCTTGGTCGTATTAATATCGATACCTTAAGTAAGTGGAAATTAGACAAAGTATTTTATTTCTATATCTAATTGAAAATGAATTTCCACAAAATGAATAAGTCATCAATATCACAAATTGAATTTTCATTCATTTCAGAGATTATTTTTTTCAAACCAATAAAATGATGAACATATTTTAGGCTAAGCCACCAAAACATAGTGTCACAGCTATAAACTGACAGCCATGAAATTGTCATGTAGGTGTTAGGGACTAGTTATGCACCATTCTCACCATTTCAATTACTGTTACTGTCAAATTGAACCAATGGAATCAAATATGCAGATATATTGTAACTAAATATTAAAACTTTGCACGAAAGCTTCTACAGAAATCTACAATATCTTTAATGTAACAGTAGGTACTGTCAAAACTTAATTAGATAAATGAGCAATCCTGGTAAAGCAGGTAGATTTGAAAAAACAATCATAATACCATGGAAAATTCCACACCTGTAATTTTGAACCAATCAAAATATGTTATTTTAACAAATCACCATGGCAAAAGAGGTATTTTAATGGAAATTTGTTTCTTATGGGATACCCAACAGCGAATTATATTGGATATTTTTTGACGTTTACAATAACAGACCATTTCTGACAGATTGGTTTTTATTTTTTCACATAATATTTAATATACATACAATAATAATATATAATATTTGGACACTAATTTATTCACCTTTTTCCCATTCAGTAATTTAAATTTTGCGTAGTTTAGATGCAAATATTCGTGAAAAATTCTGAATAAATTTTATTAATGCGATGGTACGATGATTGATCATTACATCAGACATATTCAGGCATATTTTGCATATAGTATGATTTTCAAGTCGATTTAATTTTTAAACAAAGAATTTTGTAAGTTTTACTGGCCGTGCAATATTCTTTATTGCAACAAAACACGAATTTTTTTGATGTTTTGAACTGTCAAAATACAATGATCACAGCCTCCAATGATTGATGCTTGCTGACGCAAGCATCATGGAATTCATAACTAGCGCGCTGGTTATGAATTCCATACCATTAAAGTACGCATAACCCACATTAATGAAAACGCAAAAAAATAATGTCTACCACATGTAATTACTCAAAACTTATATAAAATTGAAGAATATACTATTTTCTATCTTGAAATGGTATTCTCATGCGACTACAATGAGTAGAAATTATTTAGTTACCATGGCAACTCAACAATCAAGTCGACCACACATTTTATGTTTCGCTGGTGACTTGATGAAGAAAATAACTTGCATTGTGGAGAATGGAAAAATACATTTTTAAAATATTTGACTTTCCACCACAATTCGTTGTGGAATTTTCTTACCGAATACCACGCGAGATCGATTTAATATCCGGAAATTTTTTCTCGCTCATGAAGATTTTTAGAAAATTTCCTTCGTTTGCGACTCGGGAAATTTTCAAAATATTCATGAGCTCGAAAAAATTTCCGGAAATAATTCAACTTCTAGAGGTATTACTTTTGAAAATATTGACATTTTACGTTGGAACTCAATTCGATTCAAATTCAACTGACTAAAAAAAACGAATTTAGAGAGAGATACCAGAAATACAATTAGCAAAACTGATGGCAAATGAAGGTTCATCACCAGCATCTCAAGATAGATTCAGCAAACTCCCATTCTGAAACACTTACCAAGATAAATCCCGCGGTCTGAGTCCCGCCCAACTCCTCTCGACTGTTAACTCGATCCCCGGGGACAAATACCGACAACGGAATGAAGAATTATGGAAATGAGCGTTATGAATCTGTCTTCTTGATTTATGGCCTTCTCCCGAGAAAGACCTCTTAATTACGGATGTTAAATGGACCCTGCACGGTCCATTTCTTCCATTTACCGATGTAGATGCTGCGTCTCGCTAAGTGTTCCTCGTTAGATTGAGGTTATGGGCGGAGGGAGAGAATGTTTAATCGAGTTGGTATTTTTGGGACGTTCGGGATGATGGATTGGACGTTTGAACGCGAGAGTATACTAGTTGCATTTGTTGTGTGTCACTCAATGTGTTAACATGAATGACAGGATGGATTTCATGAATTGTTCCTAACCTTCCACTCGATTTTATTTACAGTTTGAATGGTTTTCCTCTCTTGTTACCTCTTCGCGACTCCTGGCCCATGTCTGTTCTACAATCTTTTTAAAGTATCAATTCCAATGAAGTTGCTTCATGATAAGTTCACTTCTTTATCAATAATTTTTCAAGTTGCAGAGAATGATTTCTACTGTGGTAGGTTGGTATTTGATTCGTAATTAGTACTTCCCTTCTGAGCAAACGTTCTGTATTGTTTTTTTCGACAGCACTTTGAATCCTTCACAAAGATAAAAAGTTTGTCTCACTACTAAGGAGTATGTGTTTCGACATTTCATGTGTGACCAATCTTCTGGATCTGAAGTAGAATATCCTTTTTGTGAATCTTGAGTAATTTATGCAGATCAGGAAGCTTACTGTGGTGCAGTATCAGTGATGATCTCTCTTTATTTGAAAAGAATAGATGATATTTTTTTGTGTTTCTGCTACAACTACCTTTCAAAAGATGCAGTGGGAGCATGTGCAATCTTCGTGTATTGCCCCTTTTGGAAAACTTCTTCGATCTTCTTTATAGATCTGTATCCAACACAATAAATTACCCTTGTTTTCGCGTGGAATTTTGATAGTTTACCTATTTTTAGACCAATTATAGTAATTTGTTGTGCATAACTGAAACGAAAGTCATACTCCGTCCTACTGAAACGAAAGTCCTACTGCTCTACAATTTTCTAGCTGAAGCTAGACAGGAAGAAATTCAAAAAATTGACAGCCTTGAAACTTGAAAAATAGTGATACTGTGTTGAAGGAGAATGTAATACAAATCATGAAATTATCAAACAACAAAAGTTAATTGGCGCTCCGGGGCGACTTCATTGATTCCAGTGATGCTTTTGCTTTTTCAGCTGCAGGAAAACTTGGAAAACTTGCAGCGTCACATAATCTGAAAATATTGATTTGCTAATATCGTCTCTTTCGTATAACAAAATGTGTGGTGCCTTCAATAAATTCAAGAAGTCGCCAGAACACTTAGTGACACGACTATCGTCAAATTCAAACCAGTCTGTGTCGTCTTTGACCAATGCGTAATAATGACCAGATTCATCGCCAGAACCACAGTGAACAATGACTGCATGAAGATTATAATAGTGGTCTGCTAGATTGAAGTGCACATCTATTTCGAAGTTTCGTAAGAATTTGAGTTTGGTATGGTGAAAATCTCACATTAAAATGTTTCTTAAATAAGTTACAAATTTTCATTAAGTATCAACCGGTTTCATCACATATCTTTGAAAAACCACATTCGACAACGTAATAATGCACTTATCTCCACGATTATAATAATAATATATTTTATTGTCACTAAGAATAAATATTGTGGACAAAGCTTGTGAAAAATATATACAAATGTAAGTATAGCAGTATAAAATGTGAATATAGAAACACACTTTACAAAAAAGTAAAGTTAAAACATACACTATAGTTCAACATAGAAATTTTGTCTCAACATGGTTGTATACAGATTTGTTGAAAATATCAACACTTATATAATAGACTCATAAACATATATATACTTATATATATATATATATATATATATATATATATATATATATATATATATATATATATATATATATATATATATATAAACACACCCATTGCACCAGACAAACAAACATTTATATCCAAACAAGAATATAAACAAAAATCTTATATAACCTAAATCAAATATGTACATTTTGTCATTTAAATTTATCATTATATAACTCTTGCAAATTATAATAGGGTCTATCAGTAAAAAATATTTTCACTCTTATTCTAAACATTTTGTTAGTCAAATTTGCCTGTCTGTAGCAAGTGAATAAACATCTTGACCCCAATGTAATAAATAGAATTCCTGACCAAATTTATTAAAGGAATTGGCAATTTCAACGCGGTGTAACGGGTGCTATGAGAATGGCATGAAGCCTCAAATAGGGACATATTTTTGTAAATGAGGCAAACCGTTTCCAAAATGAACAAAGCAATCACTGTTGAAATCTTTTGATTAGCGAATTTGTGTCTGCATGAATTACGAGGTTTATTTTTACACATAGATATAACTGATAGCTCGTTTCTGCATCATCGTGCTGATGAATTGCATACTCCCCAAAACGGTATTCCATAACGTAGGTGGGATTCAACAAGGGCGTAATACACCGTTCTGACAGTTTTGTCTCCCAAATTTATTGAAGTTACTCTCACTGAATAACATCCAGTACAAATTTTACTTTTAAGTTGTTTAATATGCTCAATTGGAGAGGAATTTGAAAATGAGTGACCTATCGAAGACTTTTGATTTATGATATTCTCTCATATAAATTGAAGCATTACGGTTTTCCAATAATAGTCCTTTCAAAGAATCTACGGTGTTTCCTTTTGGAAATCATTGTGAATTCTTGACCATAGAATCGGTTTTTTGTGTGGATTATTGTCTTAGTTATTTCACGCAGTTTCTTCTTCTGAATGAATACATTTTTCAAAGATACGGTAATTTTCATGTACACATCTTAGGAAGCTTTTGTATAGTGAAGTATGTGTTGCGGTATCATAAATTGTTCTGTGGAAATCCCACAAGAAAATGTTAGCTAAATACGTTAGGGATTTTCACCAAGTATCGGACCATTCCATCACATAACAATCAAACGATAATATGAGTAGCGAATGGTTGAAAAAAGAAGGTAACCGATTTTTCTGTATTGGGTGTTGCCCCATCTTGCTTGGACCATATCTTTCATTCTCAGAGAATTATCATGAATAAGCGTTTGAATTCACTCCTGGGGCATGTTATTACACTCCTCATTGAGGGCAGCATGAAGTTTATTTTTGTTAGTAGGTGGCTTTCGCGATCTCTCACACTTCTACCTAGGTAGTCTTTCACACAGCTTGATCGCTGCATGTTTTTCATTAATTCATATATTTAAAACGAATAGTAGTATCAACATGAATGAAGAACTAATGTATAGCAAATGCACCAAGCTTTGCAGATAGGATGTTTTTGAGAGTGATTCCAAAGCTGTGCTTAACCACAAAGTGACACAAACCTAGATGGTTGAAACATAACTTTGTGTGTATCAATCGACTTTTATCAGGAAAAATGTTTGATGTGAAATGATCTGGATTCAATTCCCTCAAAATAAATCGGAATCAGGCTATGAATGAGAAAGTTATTCAAAATCCAAATTTGTTAACATTTCAAGACTCTCTATTTTTTTACACCTGAGTGTATTAATTTTTGGATTACTTTTTTTTCAAAAAGAAGAGGATATTAATATTAAATTATTCAATATACCTGATGAGACTTTATTCTATTAAAAACATTTCTTCCACACATGAACTACATACTATCTCTGGATGCGTATTTCGCCAATCAAGGACATGACTAGTCAGTCATCTAATAATAATGCATACTTGATTATCGAAACGCGCGTTGAGAGACAGTATTTTATTCTTGTGTGGGAATAGTTATTTATATGATTGTTAAAAGTGAGGTTTTATTTTGTGAGTGAAGGAGTTTGCGAAATAAGCGTAGCGAGTTGAGCAATTTCACGAACAAAGTAAAACTTACTTTTAACACAAATATCATACAAAGTTTTTTGTACAATTGTCCTGTTTACATAATAAAATAGATAAATTTAATATTTCTATATGAACACATTTTGACATCTTCTGTCAGTTAACTATTTTCATGTTATCGCATTTGCTGTGAAGTGGCCGTGTTAAGTGACGCCGAATCACCTGGTTACCAACATACAGTATAGTTTACAGCTCACGCGTTTTATTCAAAGTCACATTTAATGGAGAACAATCGTGAGGAATTGTGTGTTACTGAAGACATTGAAGAGGCTGCAAAGAGAGCTTCAATTGAATTGTTACCAAAAAAATCGGCTCAGCAGTACCACATCGCTTATTCTAATTTTCCTAGATGGTGTAGACTTGAAAATGTCGAAGGAAATTTCAGCGAAATCGTCTTCTTAGCCTATCTAGAAGCCTATCTAGAAGATAAATCAAAAGTATGGAACTCGTTGTGGAGCAACTTTCCAATGATAAAATCGAGTGCGCTCGTTAAAAATGGTGTTAATACAAGCAAATATTTTAAAGAAATAGCATTCTTTAAACGGATAAATGAAAGATATAGGCCCCAAAAAGCAAAAACTCTTACTATGAACAAGCCCAGAGGCTTATAAATGAGGCGCCAGACGAAAAAGATTTGATGATGAAAGTTGCTACTAGTTTCTGAAAATATGAAGCCTGCCGGCGTGAAGAGCTGTGCTATTTATTAATAGAAGATATTAAATTATTGTATACATCATTGATTGTTCAACTTCCAAATACAACAACGAAGAAACATTGACTATTTTAATAAATACGTTGCATTACGCCCTTCTGTTATCAATCATCAACGTTTGTTTCTGAAATACCCAAACTATAATTGCAGTGCCAACTAAGTTGGAAAAAACACTTTTGGGAAAATGCCCTCTTCCATTGCTGAGTTTCTGAACCTCCCGGAAACAAAGGAATATACAGGTCACTGTATATTATGTCACTTATCAATGCGCCTGACGATCGCTTTTCTGAGTGGTTCATCATGGCTTGCCAGGATGGTGTCTTCAACACCTTAGTCTACCGCAGTCGCGTGATGGGTATAGAGGTTCCTGACACAAGGTGCACTTGCTATCAGATGACCAGCATATGCGGTCTCGGCCTATATCTATCGACATAAGGCAGCCCTAAGAGTGCTATATTATCATCTACGGTACTTTTACGGTATTGACGAGACACCGGTGTTGCCCTACGCTCCGAGAGATATTGAATCCGTTGTGGGGAAGGAGAAGTGCCAAATTTATTAGAACTATTTGTTCCCCATCCTCAGGCTCATACAAGCTAATAAGCCTGATGTAGTCCTTCTCGACCACCAGAGCAAAACGATATTTGTCGTGGAGTTTTCAGCTCCTGGAGGGACGAATATTGTCACAAAAAAAGAGAAAAAACAGATAAAATATCTAGATTTTCTATTCGAACTCCGCAGACTCTATCCAGATTACTCAGTCATCATACCGGTTTGCCGCACTAAGGTAGAAATCTCAGCCGCACATATGCAGAAGGCTGTCATTCTTGGCCCACTGCGCTTGCCCAAGGAATATGAATCTCGGACCCAATGATCACTTACCCCACGGTGTGGGGAGTGGTCATTGGTTGATAATGCTGGCGTGCCCTCCAGAATGTATCGAAGCTTCAGGGGATAGGGCCTGACCAGCGCACATTACGGTGGAAAAAATAATGATAATAACAAAATTCCACGGAGACCGTGGACTTTTGAGTTTGGAGTGTATACATGACAGAATGGTACTGGATACAGCCTGTAAAGTCGTCAGGAGTTTGGATCCCCTTCTCTGCATGGTCCGTGACCATGAGAGAGCAGGAATTGGAGCATTTCTCTTTAGGGCAGCTGCCTGAGCAGCTGATGAACACGGTATAGTTTTCGACACTGAATGAGGTGACCACAACTCTGTCACTGAGTTGGAACCCGTTCAGCAAAAAGCTCAGATAAAAGCCGCAGAGATCACCTTACTTCTGCGAAAATACAAGGATAAGCCAATGCATGGGGTCTTCTTCAATAACATTGGAGACTTCGGCTTATCAAAGCGCCTGACGTTCGCTTTTCTCAGGTCGAGTGGGCTGAAGTCGGAAACTGAGGGGTTCATCTTGGCTTGCCAGAATGGTGTCTTCAACACATTAGTTCACCGCAGTCGCGTGATGGGTATAGAGGTTCCTGAAACAAGGTGCAGGGCCTGCCGCGAGGCGCGCGAGACCCTAACGCACTTGCTTTCAGCATGTCAAGCATATGCGGTCTCAGCCTATATCCATCAACATAACGCGGCCCTAAGAGTGTTATATTAACATTTACGGCACTCTTACGGTATTGACGAGGTACCGGTGTTGCCCCACGCTCCGAGGGATATTGAATCCGTTGTGGGGAACGAGAAGTGCCGAATTTATTGGAACTATTCGTTCCTCACCCTCAGGCTCATAGAAGCTAATAATCCTGACGTAGTCTTTCTCGACCACTCGACCACGACGGTCAGACCCTATCCCCCGAGGGCCTGACCAGCGCACACCACGATGAAGAAATAATAATAATGTAATGTAGTCCTTTTCGACCACCGAAGCAGGACGATATTTGTCATGGAGTTTTCAGCTCTTGGCGAGACGAATATCGTCTCGCCAAGAGCTCACTGCGCTTGCTCAGGGCACATGATTCTCGGACCCAATGATCACTTACCGCACGGTGTGGGGAGTGGTCCTTGGTTGATAATGCTGGCGCGCCCTCCCGAATGTATCAGGAATTCGGGGATAGGGCCTAACCAGCGCACACGACGGTAAAACAAAAGGTATTAATGTATATAATACATTTGTAAAAGAATTGAATTGTATTTATATCTATTGTTCATGATAAATTTTCCTTGAAAATTGAATAATTATGTTTTGTTTTTTGCTATTTGGTGGAAAAAAATCGTGTTAAAAATACTTTTAACGCTAGTGTTAAAAATATTTTTAACACGCTACTTTGTAAACATCATCTTTTAATACTCTTGACAACCATTAAAAATGTCACTTTTAATGACAGTTTTATTCTGCGCTCATATGATCTTCATTCGTTCTGAGTGCGTTTATTTAGTGAAGTGTTTGTTCATTCAATTCAAGCTCGTGTTTCAGTTTCTGTATTCAATCAATTCCAATCATCGATAAGAATTCTCTCTGACTAGTCCAATTCATCTACGAGAAATGTAATTGCGACTAAAATCTATCAACGACGTTCCAACAAAAACTCAATTAGAGCCCCTAGTCGCAAACAAAGCCATACACGTTAATTACTAGAAGTTTGGCTTTCAATACCAACATCCTGGAAAACTTATTTCCCAGCAGAACTTACTTATTCGCTTTCAATCGTTACGTAGTTTGCATGAGCGAACAACTACAATCACTGCTAGCGAACTATATTATCAGCGATCTTACTATTCTCGTTACGAGGAAAAGATCGATGGATTACGTGGATTCGGTTTTTCATTTCTTAATCAGTCTAAAGTTCTTATTGGTAGAACGTATATGAAACTTATGCAGCGCGCATAAGTTTCATGTGATATATATATATATATATATATATATATATATATATATATATATATATATATACATACGACAGAAATGAAAAATCATAGAGGAATTGGAACATGAGGCCTCAATTGTTGTTCCTCAAAAAAATACAACCAAACAAAAGGCAGAATTCAATTTCTGCATTGATAATATCACGTCAGAGTTTGCTCTTTCATTCAATCGCAAAAAAGCATCGTTGATTAGTCCATCTTATAAAACATTCGATTCCGGAATAAAAATGAACATCAATTATAATTCAATCAAATAAAGAACGTGATTCTGAAGAACTCAAAGTATCAACTTGGCATGCCAAAGGAATCATAATTTTGTTTCTTTATCCTTCTTAGAATTTATTGATGAGATTTTTCTCAAATGGTCCTCAATTAGTGTTTTGTGTTAATTCTTTAATTTAATTAGCCGTGAGTTAGCGTCCTCAGAAGATAAATATGACTTATAATGATCACCTGATGACGTTAACTTGGTAAGCGAAACGCGTGTCGAGAGACCGTAATATTTATTCTGGTGTTGGAAAAGTGTTTTCAATAACTTCATCTGTTGTTATTTTAACCACCAAATGATGGCATGTTCACCTTTCGGAATTTTATTATAATAAATTTCACCAAGTACAATAAAAATAATGTGTTATTGTTGTCTCGTAATGAAATGTTTATGAAATAGCTCAAATGCAATTTATAATTTTCAGATTTGGCCAAGGAAATCGGAATATGTAGCAATATTTATGTCGATCGCCTGAGGTGAGTCAAAAAAATTTACATACTCTAGTAAGTGTTCTGAAAACGGTAATTTATTCAACTGAACTGATGCTTGTGGACAAAAAATTTCGGAAAATATATAGTTAGATGTGTATTCGGTAAAAAATACAAATTTAAAATAAAATTAAAATCATAATTTGTATGAAATATGAGCAAAACAGAAAAGTATAAGGATAATATGGGATTTATGTCAAACACATTGAAAATTCTATATAGGTTGATACAATACATTTTTTTTAAATATCTGGCATTATCCCTGACTATTAGGCTATAAATTATATATTACCGCTGTAAATATATACTTTCGTTATTCTTGATATTTATGAACTTACACTCCCCTCGAATAAGAAATCCCTCTGGAGCAACTCTGAACATTGCATTTAAAGATGAACTTTTGTTGGACCACTTTCATAATCGTGGATTGCTCGACTGAATATATTACAACTTTCAATGTTTCTATTGAAAATAATTGATAATTTTCATATTTTTTTATCAAATAACAACGAGTAGTTTACTTCTGGCATAGAAAGAACCATTATCCTATTTTTAAGTATTGACCGAATCTTGGAATTATTCAAATTTAATAAATTATCAATAATGTTGAACCGATATGGAATCATTTAGGTGATAACATATCTCATATGTTGGTCGGTAGCCGGGCGGTTCGACGTGGGTGCTTTGTTCACTCACTCAAATCGACCGCCGTGTTGGTCGCTTGTTCAAGCCCCTGGCTGAATGCTCGATTTTCACTTGCTATCGTCCAACCTGTGTTAGGAATCACACGTTGAGAGGTAAGACCTCGTTAGTCCTTAGCTCTAACAAATTTCGACTTCAGAGGGTTGTCGTTTGTAGGGGTGCGACAGCTGGTTAACGGAAAAACAGATTTCAATTAGATTTAACAGATATTGTTTAAATAGATAGATAGATTCATTGAAGCTTTCAATTTGAACAATTGATAAAACTCAAATCAGAAAAATGATTATATTAACAACACAGATGTTCCTTAATATTAATATAAATAGAATCACGTGGTATAGATAAATGAGAGTATATAAAAATGAGAAAAAGTAACTATATATCACAGATATAGATCAATGAGTACAATGTAATATTGAAGCATATAATCCAAGAGAGCTCTACCTATCATTTTTCTGAGGTATTATTGAAAGTTATTAGATACATCATAATCAATTCAATTCTCAAGAAGCTTAGTTCATGACTTATTTATTCCTGCATACTAATTCATTTCATATTCACTTAATTTTAATCATTATCCAAATCCATGTTTGTTTCTGACTGACCTCTCTAACAGCACTTGAAGCTCAAATTTTCATTGAGAAAAATAAGGTATTGATAATTATTATAGCGGTGAAAATCTACTATGAAACGGCGACGAATAACTACTGTCCTGAGTCTAACAATTATGACTGTCTGTCCAACATATATTTCTTTGACAAGACTTTCTACTAGGAAGACAACCGTATGAGTTGTTATATTCTCTCGTCAACAATAGAATTCAATTGAAATTTTTTTTTCTGATTGACTAGTGAGAACTACCTGCTCAGTAAAATACTCAATTATAATACCCTAGAGCATGTATTATTTCTACACCCACTCAACTTTCATATACATCAGGTACATATTCAATTATAATTACCTAGACCATACATTCCTTCTTAATCAATAATAATATGTCTACGAAGATAAGATATCATCGGTTTCTAAGAAAACAAATTCCGTAATGATTCAGCTTCATACCTTCATTTTCTATATTTGTGATGCAGTGTTGTAATGAACATTACCGGAGTTTTTTCTTAACACCAAATCGTTATTTTTAACACCTCATCACGTGTTTCTATCCCCAAATGATCATCTTCAAGAGGGAGATTAAACACTTCAATCTTCCTCTTGAAGACGATCACTTGGTGATAGAAACACGTGTCGAGGTGTTAAAAATAACGATTTGGTGTTGGGAAAAAACTTCAGTAATATTTATTTTCTATGTGTAAAATTTCGAAATCTCCTTAGAAGGAAATCATATCTCAAACAGAGACTTCGGAATTTTGCAAATAAAAAATGAAAGTTCAAAGCTAAATCACTTGGAAACATTGGAAATTGATAGACCTGAAAATTCCAACATTTCACTGTGTGACCAACTGGATTTGAATAGATCACCATATATGTTCTAGGTAATTACGATTGAGTATGTACCTGGGCAGGTAGTTCTCACTAGTGATTACAGGGGGTATATAAAAAGTTAGAGTGAAGAATTAGTTTTCAGTACGTTATTCACTACCAAAAAGCTACTGTGATAGCAAAACATGTAGTAATTCACTTTGGACATAAATTTTATGAAAGCAAATCGTTTTCGGTGTAGTTTGTTTTTCAATTGATTACCATAAATAAAATTAATATTCCATGAAGTTAACTTTTTTTTGCGGAATAAGGGATACAGTATATCAATGAATCATTGGGTATCCGATTGATTACACTATAATGTTGTTATTCACATATCGTGATCACCTGAAACCTTCAGATTTATATTGTTTTTCATCCATATGACTTCACATTCTAATGCTCTGATAATACTAAAAAATGTTTCTGTTAAAAACTTCGTTGAACATGCTCCCAATAAATCAGATTTCTCTTCACGCAGGAACATTTTTAATGGCGTATGATTTATTTCCGTACGATCTCATAGAAACTCCTTTGATTCATTTGTAACAGTACGCCTTTAATTTTCCTTTTACCATCCGTTACACGTATTGTCAAAGACGTGATTTATTCAAACGGCATTACACTAATAGCTACTAGATTCGAGAAGTGAAAAATATCTTTGAGACGCTCGCTCACCTGATAAATCAAAAAAGGTGTCATAAATACCAAACAACTTTTAAGTAGCTTCTCCCATTTATTTCTGTGCTGTAATACGCGTAATGGCGAAGGATGTAATATTTCGGAAGGTGTACAAACATTTCAAAGCCTACTCGAGAGTTTAAACGCGTAAACAAGTCAAAATTGCTTTTATAAATGGGAGTTTTGTTATGGATCGTTTTTAGTAAGTGATGGGAACATCTGCATAGGCTTCGGGACATTTTCAATCGGCATGGGAAATTTACGATCACGGATATGATTGAAAACTCTTTTCGGGAGATATCGCATGGGGATTCCTACGCGTTAATTGATGAAATACTGTAGGTGGGTCGTTAACCTAATTAGGAGACATCGAAATTGAGTCAATTAATTGAAGGAAATTGATTGGCTCCGTAGTTTCTCTGAAGCAAAAATATTCTTTTCATTTTGTCAATTTTTTTGTGTTTCCGTTTTCTATGATGAACTAATCATACATTTTCAATTTATATTGAAAAAAATGAATGAAACTTCAGACGAGTATTAGCCATACCAAAACTATAAAAATGATCACAAACTCGATATACATAAAATGTTAGTTATATATTTTTATCTGAATTGATGTAGGAGTATTTCAGGACAAAAATTATCAGGAGAAATGCTCTTGGGCTTTCTTCTATTTCTTCATCATTCAACAATGTACCACTCTCTTGGTGACATAAAGTCGCAGTATTATGAAAGAAAGGAGTGCTTCGTCTTTCAGTGTTATCCCAAATAGTGCAGTGATGCTGGGGTGATAAGACAAGTGTCTTGTCCCAAAACTTCGAAGTACATCATTACGAATGATTTTTATATTGATACACTTCTATATAATTACTGTTACAATTCCATAACGGATGTTTATTATACAAATTGAATGGTAAAATGTGATTTTCGAAAATACATTTTTTTTCGTGTAATTCAATGTTCATGTGAAAGTGGTTATTTCGAATGAGTTTTATGTTTCAGTTTGTACGGCAAATGAATTTATGTGTATTATCTATATATCTTTATAGGGAGTTTTCATTAAAGTTATTTTCATTCTTACAATTGATATCATTTAATCCCCCAAAAACATTTTCATGAATTCGAAACAAGCTCCATGATATTTTATGAAATAATATCGTCTTTTTGGGAAAGAAAGTTTTTGGCTTTCTACTACTCCATCTTGATACAAGAAAAAAGAAGTATGAGGGAGTCTTCCAAAGAAAGGAAGGAAGTAACTCTATACATGGATGTGTAGATCATGCAAAGAAGTAACTTTAAGACACAAACTGAAAGTCCTCCTGAAAGTTACTTCTTTGCATGATCTACACATCCATGTATAGAGTTACTTCCTTCCTTTATTTGGAAGACTCCCTCATCCTTCTTTTTTTTGTATCAAGATGGAGTAGTAGAAAGCCAAAAACTTTCTTTCCCAAAAATTAATCACTCCTAAAAAATATAACCCCTTCAATTCAAATAAGATTCCTCTTGGCTGGGATTTAATCAAATAGGTGAATGAATGTCATTACGATGTCATCGATGACATCGATCAAGCTTAATCCGTGACATTAAAAAATCGTAATTCATGAATGAAGTGTGTGTATTTTCTATAATGTTATCCAATTTGGTACTGAAGAGCCTTAGGGCAAGTGTCTTGAGGCGAAACATCGGTGTATACCAGTGAGGATGGCAGTGTTCTATGTAAGTGCAATTTGTTACCATTCATTTAAAGTAGAACTCATGTGAATGATATCTGATTTTTATTCCACAACGAATGTTTGAAATACAAACTGAGTAGAGCAAAGTATCTTCTGTATAATTCAGTGTTCATATAGAAGTATTTGTTTCGAAAGAATTTTTTCTTTCGTATAATTCAATGTTTATATGAAAGTAGCTGTTTCAGGAGGACTTTCTTTCAGTTTATGTCTGAAAGTTACTTCTTTGCATGATTACACATCCATGTATAGATTTACTTTCTTCCTTTCTTTAGAAGACTCCTTCATCCTTCTTTTTTTTTGTATCAAGATGGAGTAGTAGAAAGCCAAAAACTTTCTTTCCCAAAAATTGATCACTCCTAAAAAATATAACCCCTTCAATTCAATATCGTCTTCTTTGTCGTATATTCAATTATTCCAAAAAGGACATCGTACAGCAACAAACAACATACAACAAGTTACATACTACCAAAAAAATTGGTAAACTTATAACCAAATCAATACCATGAAAAAAAAAAAGAATTGATAAAAAATGTTGAAATATAATGACACTAATTTGCAAAAATAATATATTATTGAGGCAGTTAACGAAAAGGAATCAATAACATGAAAGAAATTTTCGTTAACAATAAATGATATGAAAAAATGAAGAGATATCGTATTAACGAGACATTGGTGTCTTGTCAATACCGTTTTATGTTTCGAAAATACTGAATCTGCAACCCTTAGGCGCATGTCAGCTAGATAAATGGAATTTTGTACCTCTGGAGTGACATGAATCTATTGGAAACACTCTTTCCTATCAGAACAGAAATACTGTATCTCGACGCGCGTCTCACTAATCAGTTAGTATCATCAGGGGATGACTCAAACTATCATCATCTTCTGGTGGGGAAAACGTGTTTTCAACAGAAAACAAGATAATGAGCTTAATAATCGAAAAAAAAAATAAATGAAAGGATGAAATATTAAGTAGCTCAAATGAATTTTTCGAGTATATTACTAAGATGACTACATTTTGGTTGTTATAAAATTTTCAATCATCTCTCTCAATCTAGAATTATTTCCTTCGAATGTTTTCGAATTGTGTCAGTTACAGCGAATTCGTTATCAACATATCAGTTTTTACTATTTCTACCAGCGTTTTTAAAGTTTACCTTCAAACTGTTTTTAGACATTATTTACTCATTATTCTGGTATAATGCCGTCTGATCAGTATTTCAAATCAGTACTGGAAGTAGCCATCTGAGTAAATTGTTTAGTCAAAGATTCACACACCTTTCACATACCCTTTCAAGTTCCTCGGGATGGTATAAAGTTTCACTCATTATATTTGATCAGTCATGGGACAACTAACAAAAGCAATTTTGGATGTGAAAGCCCTTTTAATTTTTCACATGAACGACTCGTTCATTCCTAAGTATGAACATAAAACTGGTCTCATATATTCTTCAACTAAAATTAGGATTATTCTACCAAAATATTTTTTAATAAAAGACGTCACTATTCGATGGACATAATTTCATATTCAATTTCAAATGCTTTTGTGTCATGTTAGTTGTCATGTTTGAACAATTAATATAAGTACATAATTCAATAATTAATGACGGTCGTTACAATTTTGTCAATTTATGCTGAGATGTTTTTAATACATTTTTATCTTTTGCCAAATTGAAAGGAATGAACTGAACAGTGGTGATATAATATTTTGTTCGCCTTCAGAAATGTGACGACGCTGGGGATCAGACACAATTTTCTATTTATGATAAGTATTTTTCGACAATCGACGCAAAAAATATCGAATTTCAATTTATATCGGTATCACTTTTCGTTGTTACTTTGGTAGAAGTTTCTATTGAATGCACAACCACCCACAAGTATTATGAGGACAATAACTTGTAAATTGATCTTAATGTTACTTGACTGCAAAAGATATCAGTCTACTTCATTCTATGAGAAGTTCTTCCGTGATTGATTCCTCAGGTAAAAAAAATTAAGACATTAGCTGAACAGTAAAATCATATTCGTGCAACTTATCAACTAAAAAAACTTATTTTTCGACTGATCCCGAAATGTTTATAGTTCTTATTTCTCTATTTGCGCATACGAATTCGGAAACTACTGTTTCTGAATATATTTTTTTCGAAATTAATAATATGCAAACAGTTTCCGATTGGGAGTAATTTTGTTTTTCTATATATCCTTCTACCTTTGAAATATTTTTTTTGAAAATTGCCGAATGAAACAATTTCTTGTTTTTTGTACAATTTTTGGAATCGGTAACGTGTAAAATAGAATGGTAATTTCATAATTTTCAACAAAATGGTAATATATCTGCAATTATTACATTAGAAACAATAATTCCAAATGCTCATCGAACATGAAAATGAAAGAATTCTAAAGATAATAATAGCCAGCCTAGTTTCATTTCATGAATATGAAATGAAATACATCAAACGGACTTCAATTCAGTATTCCCTTTTCGAATCTATTCGAAATCATACATAAATAAGTTCCAACATGAAGCTAATAACATTTCAACAGAAATAATTCACTTCAATATGGTTCAATTATTAAAGATTTACTCATAAATAACCTATGTGTTAATGAAATCACTTATTGATGACATGAAAATAGGACAGTGAAAAATAAAACCATAAACTGATCGTTAATCTCAAGATACAAAACAAACTATTATAAATCTATGGAAACGACACCATGAATGTAAGGGAATTTGTCATCACCTTCATTTTTTCCGTCCAGCAATTCATTCATTGGTTCAGACTGGCACCACTGATGAGAACTACAGCGGGTCAAAACAGAGAACGAATCTCATTCGGCGGCGACGTCAAAGCTTTCTTTCGCAAGGGACTGCCTTATTGAGCTTCGTTCATCTTTAATATTCGTGGATTGAGCCTTCATAGATAGCATATTTTACGAAAAGGTTTGACGCTAACATGGAAATTATGTAGTTTGCATCAACTAACTTCAATAATCACAGTTATGTATGATTACTTTAATCTTCAAAATGAATGTACACTGAAACATTGACTGGAGATTAATCCTGCAAATATACAATTCTGTTTGTCAAAAAGCCAACAAATTTTAAATAACTTCGACAGAGAATTATTAGGAAATGCCAATTGTCGACCTATGAATGATAAAGAAAATGTGTTTGAAATCGACTGTATTATTGTACTTATACAATTCAGTAGCTGTAATAATTTTGAGCAATATACAGTGTGTCTCACTTCTCATGGAAACACCCCTGTATCTTCCGTAATATTCGAGGTGGAACGATGAAACTCTCAGGACTGATGGAAATGCTCAAAATGCACCTACCATCTGAATGGGGTTGGCCACAGTGATATACACTGTCCGCCACTCGCCATGGAACAACCCATTTTTACGGTAAAACATATTAGGGGGCAAAATAGGCTCAAAATTCCTTCAGATTTGTTATCAGGACTACCAACTTACTACGATTACACTTTTTTCCTGAAAAAATTTCAGTCCTGAAAAATCCAAATTTGTTTCACTTCTCATGGAAACACCCCCGTATCTTCCGTGATAATTGAAGTGGATTTTTTTTTGGTTTTGACATCAAAACATGAACGAACTTGTTTGAGAGAAACTCGACTTTTGTTTTCACATAAATAATTTATTTTTCATTTTGTTGTCAGGAAAGTTATTCCTTCTTAATAAGAGAGAAAATTGTAATTTTGTAAGAGGAACGAAAACATGTAATCAGTGAGGTTTTAGGATGGTTAATGTTAGTTCAGTTGTTTCGGTGTTGCAATGAGTATGAAGATTCATTTTGTTTCGGATGGTAAAATGTTTCCTCAATATTTTGATAAAGGACCCCGCACATTTCTTATGAGAAATGGCTTGCCTTGAATTTTACCGAAATTTTGATATGTTGTAGTTCTTGATGTGCTGATTGAAAGTTTCCACAGTCAAAGCTCAGAATTGTACAGTTTTCGAGATGTGAACCTTTGAATATAGATTTTTTCCATTGTTTGGCAGTTTTTGCTCATCAATCGAGAGCTCTCACTTCTGGTTGGGATAGAATTTGAATGTTCAGCAAACAGAATTAGTTTTACGAATAATCTTCTTCAGTTATAGTAGATGCCGCCATCGATAATTTTTCATACACTGCTTCACACTATCTCGATAATCTGAGAATGTGGTGCTGTGACATTTTCCTCAGATTGGCTCAAAATGGATGATAGCATCTCACAGCATCTGTATCTTTCATACCTGAGAGTACTCTCCAGATAGAATGAAGGGGTTCAGGTATTGGAAGCGAACTATTTTGCGCCGTAATATGTTTCACCTAAAAATGGGGTGTTCCATCGCGAGTGGCGGACAGTGTATATCACTTTGGCCAACCCTATTCAGGTGTTAGGTGCATTTTGAGCATTTCCATCAGTACTGAGAGTTTCATCGTTCCACCTCGAATATTACGGAAGATATGGGAGTGTTTCCATAAGAAGTGAGACAAATTCGGATTTTTCAGGACTGAATTTTTTTCAGGAAAAAAGTGTATTCGTAGTAAGTTGGTTGTCCTGATCACGAATCTGAATGAATTTTGAGACTATTTCGCCCCCTAATATGTTTTACCGTAAAAATGGGGTGTTCCATCGCGAGTGGCGGACAGTGTATATCACATTGGCCAACCCCATTCAGGTGGTAGGTGCATTCTGAGGATTTCCATCAGTCCTGAGAGTTTCATCATTTTACCTCGAATATTGCGGAAGATACGGGGGTGTTTCCATGAGAAGTGAGGCACACTGTATAATAAATTTTGTGCTTTTTTTAAAAACAATATCTGAATTGCAGGAAGTTGGTCAGACTAGTGAAATGAGAAAAGTTGGACATTCAATTAACTTCATATATCTCAGAAAAAAATTGTCGTACCTATGTAGAAACTTTGTGAGTTCAAAGTGTAAATGTTGGTGGGTGATCTAGGATTATAATTCCTCCACTTTTGTTTCAAATTTGATCCGAAGATTTGAAAACTTCAAATTGACTACATTGGAAATTTTTGTTTACTCTTATTATGCAGATCGGACGGTAGCCGGTCGGTTCGACGTGGGTGTTTTGTTCACTCACTCAAATCGACCGCCGTGTTGGTCGCTGGTTCAAGCCCTAGGCTGAACGATCCATTTTCACTTGCTATCCTCCAACACGTGTTAGGAATCACACGTTGAAAGGTAAGACCTCGTTAGTCCTTAGCTCGCAGAAGTTTTGGCTTCTGAACGTTGTCGTTCGTAGGGATGTGACAACTGGTTAACGAAAAAAAAAGTGCACGAAATAGTCACTAATTATAGAGTAATATAATGATGTGCATATTTGAAAAAAGTTATATTTTAAAAACATTACGTGTATATCCCATCAATAGTAAAGCCCCCAGAACCCAAGCTATCCAATTATCAAAGGCATTCCATCTTCTTCACATCCCTATTTTGATGGAGCGTCTAGTGTCTCGTTATACTTGCCCGACTGACAGCATATTTTGTACTTTAAACGCTGTATAAAAGCAACGAGGCTGTCAAAACGTCCTTCACGGCGACTTTTAGTACTTCTTCTCAAAATATAACACTTCATTTGTGGTCTGAGTATCGGAGGGACTCCAGGTGTTGCTGATTAAAAATCCATAAATATTTTCGCTTTCAAGTTGGTTTCGGTTTCCGTTTTATGGGTTTCCGTAAAGTGACGCAGAAAATGTGTCATTTGTGAAGATAGTTGAGAGACGATTTTCGAAAGATAAAAGAAACATTTCGAAGCGGGAGTAGCATATTAATTTCAACACTTTAGCAATAGTGATGTGGGAGACAATCAGAACATGAATTTTGTGGAAAGTAAATTGACTTTGTTTCCCAAAGAACGCATTTTTCTTGATAAACTTTGGAAACATTTCACAATAAATTATTAGAACTCTTTTTCTGCATGGAATTGAAATCAAAGTAGGTACTCGACTGATGAATGGTTTTGAAATTTATGTCGAATAGCTAGGATCGTTAAGTTATAACAGGAAATTCACAGATCATACACAAATTTCATCAAGTGAATAATAAGTACAGGTCAGCTTACAGAAGACATTCGAAGAAATGCTAATCAAAAGAGGTACTTTACATTCTAGATGGGACAGGAAACAAATTTGCTGATTTATAAATACTCAGCAGAAGTTTGCTCCAGTTGGTTAAATAATTTCTTACCACAGCGGACAAACTTACTGAGAATATATCATATTGAAATTTTTCATCATCCGATGTTGACAAAACTTCAATAATCGATGGTACTTATCAACGATTCAAAAAATAATAGTTGCAAGGGTATCGGTGACATTTCTGTAAAAATATTCCGAAGTCTACCTTATTCAGGCTTAGTTGTTTTATCACAGTTCATCGATCAGTATTTTGAATCTGACAAGTCCCCTTTCTTTCTGACAACTTATCTTATATTCTGAAATCAAACTACGAACCTACGAAATATCAAAAATCATAGAAAAACTGGACAAATGCAAAATCGTGTCCGTTTGTGAAGATATACATTGTTCGTCTCAGTTTGAATTTCAAATAAGGGTGCAAATTCTGAGTATAATGCTAAAGATCAGTTGCTGCAGTTTTCTACCACCAATCTAAGGCAGCTATAAGGAAAAAGAACAAGCGATAATTTCATACGTGACCTTGGAATATAGGCACAAGCTATAGAAAATTGGTCCTTAAAGAAATTACCTCTTCTGACAATTCTTGAATCCTGACTCAACCTTTCAATTCAGATTTAATACTTGAATAATGACAATTTTCTGGTCATTTTCTAGCGCCAAACTATAAATAACTATGAAACATTGCGTAGAATTCAGAGAAACAAACAAACATTCATTTTTCTGTCACTTCATTCTATGTTGGATCATTTGAACATATGCAAGGAACTTTTCTTATTACTTATATCTCGTATTGCTTTGAATCTGTAACTTTTTGTTACAGAAAATATCAAAAAATAATAAAAACAGATAATATCAAAAAATACTGACTACCACACAAAAAATAATAACTTTCAAAAGAATAGTATACTTACTTAGAAACGCTTTCTACTTCTGAACCCCTCAAAAAGCCAAAATATTTTTATTGGCCGCCTAGATGAGTTTCCTGTATATATTTTTTCAAAGACAAAACACAAGCACTACAAGAACATCCTTAAGGTGCTCTTAGAGCGGTCCCTGTGCGAAAGTAGTGATTCATATTGGATTTGAATCGCTGGCGATTAAATCCATTTGGAGAAACGTTGTTAGGAAGTTTATTCCACGTGAACGCAGTTCTCCAAACGAAAGAGTTTTTGAACACTGAAGTTCGAGGTGTACTGGTTTGAACCTCAAAACGATAAGCAGCCACAGTCTGTCGCGTATTTCTGATATGTACCGCTCTTGGTGGAATCAAATATGCCAAGTCACTTGAACACTTCTCGTGAAAGTATCTAAAGAAGAGAGACAAATCTTCAACCTTCCTTCGATGTTCGAGACTATCAAGGTTGCAACTGATGTTCGCGTCTTCAATCAGGTGGATGGCTCTCTTCTGGATGAAATCCAGCAGTTTCAGGGTGTTTGGGGGCGGAGCTCCATACATGAGAACAATACTCCAATGAAGGTCTGATCTGAGCTTTATAAAGCATCAAAAGTTGTTGAGGTGTGTACAGTTTTCTGGTTCGGAACAGTGTTCCAAGCGTTTGAGAAACAGCTTTTGCAATTCCAGTGACATGATTGTGACATATTGGTGTCCAATTTGATCACCAATTGGAATTATCTGACCTGACATTATTATATCCGGTTCAGAGACATTTATTTTTTTGGAGAAAACCGATACTTGGGTTTTTGTGGCATTGAATTGAACCTGATTATTTTCACCTCAATTCGAAATTACTTCTAGATCATCATTAAGATATGCATTCTCCTGCTGCCGGCTGCCGGTTAAGATGTGCATCAGCCGCCGATGTGGTGGAATCCAAATGGAATGACGAAACAAGTGTGCTGTCGTCAGCAAAACAATATATCGGATTCTTGTTTTTTCCAATAATGTGTCGATATACAATTGAAATAGGGTTGGAGACAATATAGATCTCTGGGGAACACCAGCGTTGATGGTAAAAGTATTCGAGAGATTTTTGTCGACGGCCACTCGAAGGGAACGTCCTTTTAGGAAGCTGCAGAGCCATAGCTGTAGCTCTTGACTCTTCATGTTTCTTGATTGCGTCACTCCCAATATGACAACCAAACACTGTACAATTATTATTATTGTCAGTCAGTTTGCAAAATGCGGTTTTAATTCAAATTTAGATATCATTTTGAAGAAGTTAAAAGATCTATATAAGTAAAACGTCAATATAATTAATTGAAAAATGGGTGAAAATTCAAGTGACGATGATTTAGAGATGATGTGTACCCCATCTGAAGTTAGAGTGGTGGCAGCTAGTACAAGTAGTGATTTATTGCCAGAAAAATCAAATAGACTCTACATGAATGCATACAACCAATTGAAAACATGGTGTGAAGAAAGGAAAGCAGCTTAAGTAACAGAAAATGTTTTATTAGCGTATTTCACAGAGAAATCTGAAGGCAAAAAGGTATCGACATTGGGGGCAAATTATTCCATGCTAAAATCGTCACTTGCAATAAAAGAAAATATTGATATTTCAAAGATTTTCAAGCTTGTAGCATTTATTAAACGAAAAAACATTTATTATAAACCTAAGAAATCAAAAGTATTTACAAAGGAAGACAATGACAAATTTATAGTTGAAGCTCCTGAAGACGAATATTTATCAAAAAAGGTATACTTTTCTATTATTAGATTGTGTTTAATTTTTTAATGGAATGATATTTAGGCTGTTATGGTAATTGGTGTTGCCGGTGCCTGCAGAACAGATGAATTATGCAATATGCTCCTAGACGATTTAGATGTTTGCGATGATATCATAATAAATATTCTTAATTCAAAGAACATAACATCAAGGAAGTTTGTTGTTGTTGAGCTACAATGGGTTAATGTATCCAAAATAGTATTGTGCCCAAAATATTGGGCACCATACTATTAGTAATGTACCATATGTCGTGGCTAATTATCTCAAATTAGAAAATCCTGAGTGTTATACTGGTCATTCTCTAAGACGTAGCTCGGCAACACTTCTTGCAGAAAACGGAGGAGACTTACTAAGCCTGAAACGGTACGGTGGGTGGAAGTCGGCTGCAGTGGCTGAAGGATATATTGAGGAATCAATAGCTGATAAGAAGAGAATCGCCAAATTAGTGCCAAAATGTAATTTACCCAATGAAGTTTCAAATATAACTTTAATATTCAACGAAAGTCATTTTTTGTGGAGGAAAAAATCAGTTTTTTTATCGACCTTTTTTGGGTAATTGTTACCTTCCACAATCTGGAAAAATATAAAAATTATAATGGAGAACTTTATACAAGTGTAGAAGTGCAAACTTTTTAGTTTACCCCGATAAGTTACTGCGTAAAAATCAAAGTATTTTTCACCAAAATCTGCCTCCGTCTTCAGAAATGGATAAAAAATTTGAATATATTCGCAGTTATTCCTTTTTTGATAGCACATTTCTTCACTTCTTCGACAGATGTCAAAGAAGTTTTGAAATATGAAATTATGTCAATGTTGTTGATTGACATTTTTTATCAATTTCTGAAGACGGAGGCAGATTTTGGCCTTCGAAACGTAAAAGATAAGTATTATTTCTTAATAATTTTTTTGATACGCAAAATTGTTGAATACGACAAGTTACTGATAAATAGAAGATTTTTCTTTGTGAAAAATACTTTGATTTTCACGCAGTAACTTATCGGGGTAAACTAAAAAGTTTGCTCTTCTACACTTGTATAAAGTTCTCCATTATAATTTTTATATTTTTTCAGATTGTGGAAGGTAACAATTACCCAAAAAAGGTCGATAAAAAAATATAACTTCTTCTGCAAGTCAAGATGTTGTCTTAGAAAACATCCATGTTGAAGATAATTTAGTGGAAAAAGGTAATGAATGCGTTCAAAATACGAGGATTGTTTGTAACACAGAAGTGAATTTACCTGGTCCAAATGTTAGTTTCATTAATACAGGAAATGTTGGAATACACATGATTTGTCACAATTGTACAATTAATTATAATTTCAAATAATTTTCAAGCGCATTTCCAATGTTCAATTTCCTACTTCTAGTTGATAATTAAGTTAACAAAAGTTTCTGTGAATATCTTTAAAATTATAGAATTGTTCTCATTATTTACCTAGGTGTTTTTTCATTATCGTTATTTACCAAGGGTGAGAAATATTAATTCTCGTTAGGGAAATGGAGTAAATAATAGCAAAATGGAGTAAATAATAGCAATTTCTCAGGTTAGTAGTGAAATAAATATGATTTGTGAAGATGTCAAGATGTTACTAACTATGCTGACATAGTTTATGGACCTTGTCTATCACATAAAGTGCGTGCAAGATTGCAAACAATGCAAAATCAATGCATTCGATTTATAAAAGCGGTTCCCACTCAAGTATATATCACTCCCCATATTAGGAAATGCAAGTTTTAAAAGTGTTAGAAACGCGGTTGGTTCACTACGCTTGTCTCGTGAATATCTTGGCTACTGGACTACTGGGCCTCAAAAGAAGTTCAAAGAGGGACATAAGTAACAGATTTTCTATTCCTGTCCATAGTTCTTCATTTTTAGAAGCATGCTTTTCTCACTTAGTACCTTATCTGCTCAAAGATTTTTCTTCAGAGCATCGTAATTTATCTGCTCCTACACTGAAAAAATATTGAGCCGCTAAATACAATAATTTTTATAAAAATTTTAATCCTGGTGGTTTGTTTGTATATTATTATGTTTTAACCTGTTTTTGAGCTTGGTTGATATCATTTTAAATGTACTTGGCCTTTCTGTGTGTGATTTTGTATTTTATGACATAATAAATACAATATCAAGAAATAAGGAAGGAGATGATAGATATTCATCGAAAGTCATTTTTTGTGGAGGAAAAAATCAGTTTTTTTATCGACTTTTTTGGGTAATTGTTACCTTCCACAATCTGAAAAATATAAAAATTATAATGGAGAAATTTATACAAGTGTAGAAGAGCAAACTTTTTAGTCTACCCCGATAAGTTACTGCGTAAAAATCAAAGTATTTTTCACAAAGAAAAATCTTCTATTTATCAGTAACTTGTCGTATTTAACAATTTTGCCTATCAAAAAAATTATTAAGAAATAATATTTATCTTTTACGTTTTGGATAAAAAATTCGAATATATACGCAGTTATTCCTTTTTTGATAGCTTATTTCTTTACTTCTTCCACAGATGTCAAAGAAGTTTTGAAATATGAAATTATGTCAATGTTGTTGATTGACAACTGAAACATTCGATGTAATACAAGGTACTCTCCGATATCAGTTTGTTGCTATTTCGCCACTATCCAAAGTTTTCTTCAAGATGGGTAGCCAAGTACGGTCTATTTCTAAGGAGCTATTCGAGATACAGTTCTCTCCAGACATGAGAATATACGCTGATTCTTTTAGCTTACGTCTCTTAGAATGAGGCTCATTGGTAATCTTTCTTGTCCTATTCCATTCCACCCGATGTTCTCCGTCTGATTTTAAAATGTGTTCTGATAATTTTGATCCTGTCAATTGTCTATTTTTTATATAATCTCGATGTTCATTCTCACGCACTTTCAATGGTCTTGAGGTTTCACCAATGTAACTTTCACCACAAGAACAAGGTATTTTATAAATACAATTTTTTGTTTTTTCTTCAGTTTTGTTGGGTTTTGTATGTGTGAGTATAGATCTCAGTGTATTTTTTGTTTTGAAAGTAGTTCTAACATCATATCTATTTCCAATTCGTCTTTTTTTTCAGATAGTCTTGGAATGTAAGGTATAACGTTAGTTGTAAAAGGTGTCGGTGGATGTTGAGTCAGTAATTGTTTAGTTGGATGTTGTTGAATTTGTGAAGCTGTTTGTATGTTCGTTTGGTTTTTAATTGACTCTTTATTTTCTATTGCATTTATCGTTAAATTCATGAAAGAATCTGGATAAGCGTTATCTTTCAAAACAGATTTAATTAATGATATTTCTTTATTGAAATTTTCAGTTGAATTGCATATCATTTCAGCTCTTTTGTAAAGGCAATTTATTATACCTTTTTTAACACTCGCATGATGATTTGATGTATAGTGGAGATATCTATTTGTATGTGTTTTCTTCCGATAAATATTTGTATCAAATTGATCTGATGACTTCTCCAACATTACATCAAGGAAAGGAAGTCGACCATCTTGTTCAATCTCTATTGTGAATTTTATTGTCGGCTCCCGCTCATTGATATAAAGTTCTCCATTATAATTTTTATATTTTTCAGATTGTGGAAGGTAACAATTACCCAAAAAGTCGATAAAAAAAGAGATGATAGAGTTTGAGACGTTTGCCCTTTTCAGGAGATCTAAAAGATTACAGCTTTCATTGGCTCACCTATTGTTTCAAGTATAGGGCTTGTTTCGATTGTTTCTTACTAGATCTACTACGACCCATCATATTTCCTTCCAGTTGAGTGCTTTGCCGTTGTTTTCAAAATATCACGAATACTTTTCTTCAAAGTAACTAGTTAACTTCAAATTTGTTTTCGGTCAATTCTCAGCCATTGTTTAGACAGAACTGAAAACTATACCCGTGTGCTAGTATTTTCAAACTCAAATATTTGAACTTTCAGTTAGCTCTATTGACGAGTTGCTCAATCTTTTTCGAAACTACGGTCAGTTTTTCATGCAATTGAGGTAAGTCTTAACGATAATTTACTGTGTAAATCAGACGGCTTGAAAGCATGCTCTGTAATTCGACATGAATCCGATGTCAATTAGCGAATATATGCACGGTAAATCGATTCGATCAATTAGCGGGTATATAGATTGGAAGGTATTGTTAGAAACGTAACGTCAGTATTACTAAACCTACTTGCTTACTAGTCAAAACAATTGACAGTCGCAAAGCAATGACATAATTGACGACGAGTCTGTCTGCAACAGAGGCGTAATTTTAACACTACGAATGAAGTTATTCAAGAACCATCTAAAAATATTGTTCATAATTTCATGCAGATGTATAATTTGATATAGCATACAGAACTTCAATAAAGAATCAGTAGTAAACCAGAGTATTCCACAGTTTGAACCATCAATATTATCTCCAATTAGTAATTCATAGTTTGAATTAATTTGTGACTTCAACTTTAAAAGTGGACAAAACATTTAATCGGCGGTATTCGTAAAATATTTTCAAGGAGTTGCGGGACGTGATGATATATATATATATATATATATATATATATATATATATATATATATATATATATATATATAGAAACATAAGTTAATATCGGACATAGCACTCATGAAAGTGGCAAACCATAGACACGTGTTTCTGGCTTTTGGCCCATCATCAGCCCGAAACACGTGTCTATGGTTTGCCACTTTCATGAGTGCTATGTCCGATATTAACTTATGTTTCTATATCAAGACACTCAATAACTTTCATATTTGTGTATATATATATATATATATATATATATATATATATATATATATATATATATATATATGCTCCAGTTATCATCCACATAATAAGGTGTTAAATGAAGAAGATGAAGATGTATTTTGCGAATATATACGCAGAAGTGCGGATTTATATTTTGGTTTAACTCCTAGAGATATTCGATCACGTCTATACCAATTTGTTGTAAAGAAAAACTGCCGCAATATTCCTCCTAAATGGCATGAAACCAAAATAGGTTCCAAGGACTGGTTTACCAATTTTATGAAAAAAATCTCACATTATCAATAAGAACGCCTGAAGCAACAAACCATGCCAGGGCAATCAACTTTAACAAAGGAAATATGGACAAATTTTCTGATAATTTGTCAAATGTTATGGACAAACACCAGTTCAAATCTCGAAACATATATAATGTTGATGAAACTGGGGTAACAACTGTGCAAAGGCCAAAAAAGGTAGTTGCTATGAAAGGCTGCAAACAGGTTGGTTATAACATCAGGAGAGAGAGGAACGTTAATTACTGTTTGTATAGCCGTTAATGCACTGGGAAATTCAATTCCACCACTTTTCATTTTCCCAAGAAAGAAGTATAAATCTTTTTTTTAATAGCGCCCCACCAGGTTATATTGCAGCAGCGAATGGTAGTGGTTGGATAGATAATGAAACATTTTTATACTTCATTGAACATTTTTCTGAGTTTTCCAAACCTTCTAAAGATAATAAAGTTTTACTAGTTTCAGATAACCACGACTCTCATATTTACCTACCGACGATCGACTATTGCAGGGAAAACGGGATAGTGTTATCATCTTTCCCCCCGCATACTTCCCATAAAGAGTTACCTAAATACTGCTATGGATGCTTGGTTGAAAAATCATCCTGGACATACGATGACCATATACGATCTGCCATCTGGATTTAGATGTGGTATACATCCATTCAACAGAAATGTTTTTGACGAATCCGAATTTGCTCCTTGTTTAGTAACTGATCGGCCTCTAAATAGTAACGTTTCAACCCAAGAAATGGAAGCAGTAGCTTCAACTTCAACAGCTGATATGGTTCTCACAAAAAACATTTCAAAATCTGAACTGTGTAATATAGAATTGGCTATTTTCCAAGCAGGTGATAATCAGATCCTTGATAAACCGAACCTTGACGCGCACGTGGAAGCGTCCACTTCGAGGGATAGTCTGGCTCTCGATATGTAAGAAGTCGACGATGAACCCCTAGCTTCCACTTCAAAAGAAATTCAGGTGCTTAATAGATCCAAGGATATATTGTTGGAAATTCGATCATATCCTAAAGCTAATTTTACCAAAAAAATCATTAAAGGTAGAAAAAAACGCAAATCAATCGAATATGGAACCCCATTTTAAGGAATTCGAGAATAACGAACAGGACAACAGGCAGCGAGATTGTTAATGTTCCAGGTTCAAGTGCAGGTACGACTACAGGTACAAGAGCAGGTACGAGTACAGGTACAAATACGGGTACTGATACAACGGATTACCTGGCAAGGTATAAATACGCTTTATAAATACGCTTTACGAAGCCTAAAAGATAGTCATCGGACAGCAAGCCATGATGGTTAAACCTCTGAAGAAGCTAGCCACTCGCGCCAGCGAAACGTCAGGAAGAAATTCCATAAATCCACGGCTTTCAAATTCGAAAAGCAATGATACTGATATATGGTCAATCGACAATTTTTGTGTTCAATATTTAGAAAAACACTTTGTAGTCCTTCAGCCCTTTTGTAAAATTCCTTGTTTTTCAAAAGTGGCCATTTGTTGATAGAAATTCAAATATTCTAATGTTCTCGAGTTTTATTTCCAGAACTTAAAATTAGTTCTTCGTCGTTTTTCTTGCAACTCAATCTCGAAATCCAAACTCCCAAGACTCATTATTTTTTAATTATCAACGCTATTTAACCCGCTCTTAATTAATCTGAAACATGTGCTCCGCAGCGACAGAGACAGCAAATTAGATCTTTTGTTGCCCGCCGGAGTTTCAATCGGATTGCGGAAAGATTTTAATAATGAATTGATTGAATTCATTTCTGTGACTCGACGGATTTTAGAATTATTCCACAGAGTTATTATGAATATTTCGTTGGTTGATGTTCTAGACAATCTAGACTATAGAACATTCCTCTAGGATCTAGAGAAATCGAATTTTGTTCGTTGATTGGACCTCTTTGAAGATGTTATAACTTGATTTGGATTGTAAGTAAGTTACTCTAACACATAAAGACGATTAGGTTGTTTTGTTGAAATAACCTGTTTGTCAGGTGATAGTTTGTATTGTTTCCATAATTTTTTCTTATAAATGTTTTTTTAAATATTTTATTGTCAAGCTGATTTTTCTGCACATAGAAGTAAGACAAAAATAATGGTTCATCACCATGAGTATCCAGAATCAATAAAAAGAAATATTTTTCATCTTTTCTCTTCAAAAAACAAACTAACTTAAAATATGGAAATTGATTTCTAATCGAGTTGAAAAGCATATATTTTTTTAAATATTTGTGTGAAATTTCTGTATTTGTTAAACAGTAAGTAGAGACTCGCTAACACAGCCAGTGTTGCCAGGTTGTTTTTATTGCTCAGTAGTAGATTTTGTGTCAGAAAAGCAGTAATTTGACACAAAAAATTGTAATACCGGTGGCTCTTTAATTGAAATTAATATGGGACTGATCAGAATGATACTTATCTATTTAGGTTGTGTGAAGATTCGACGATTGTCTAAGTTAAAGAAGAATCTTTTATAATTTTCGGGTGTGCAGTCAACAAGGGGATGGTAAAATAAGTGACCTCTTTTTTCTGTTCTAGCTTTCGAGTCTTCATTGGCTCTTCATTAGGAACTCTACAATGGATTAATAAAATTGATTTTAATATTTATGTGACAAATTGTAAAACGTGGGAAACGAAAGTGAGATTGGTAGTCTCTTTCACTGCCGCTATTTGTAAAAATAACATATCCCAAACGACAAACACTCTTGGTTAAAAACATCATGAATATAAAAACTCAACATTGTGTAATGATTGAATAGATTATTTGAAAAACATCAGTATTTATCAAATCATGGTCTCCCATGGAGACTGTGATGGAGTCACAGAGGAAGTGACAGTTTTTTTTATTAATGAATGTGAAGTTGACAGTAATGAAATGATTGACACTGTCAACAGGTTACTGACAAATTAGTTTTTTTCTTCAAAAAACTAATTCATCAAATGCAGTTTTTTTTTGCCCCTTTCTACATTTTAATTTATTTTTAAATTCAATATTCTGATTATTTTATATATCTACAGAAGGTAACAATCCTAAATAAAAAAACTATTTCAAGTATAAATTGTCTTTCTCAAAATAAAACATTAAAACAAAATTAGTTTTCACGATATTATCTCGCATCATACAGAATATATCATTGGAAAATTTATATTAATACCCCCAGTCCGACGCCTATTCATACTATCTTCAACGCAATATGAGAAAAAGTGTCGGCCGCCTCTTTTGACGTTGTTTGTCGCAGGTCACTATTTTAATGGCTCATTAGCGGCGTCCCCAAGGGGCATAGCGAGTAGAAATATCTCAGTTACTTTGTGGATGAATCGCAGTGCCACTTGCTTGAGACGACCATGTTGCTTTCTTTGACGTACCGGCATGTTTGCATTCTTGAAATCCTTTGACTCTCAGACAATACCGAATGTATTATGGCAACGAAGAATGAAGATGCTGCATTTATGTTATGCCATAATCCTTGTCATAATCCAATAGTGCCCAGATTTTGAACCAGAAAGGCAAGCGGCATGACTTCCCAGTGATCTCAGTTCTGCGTTAGAAACAGCAAATATGAACCCGTTATTAACTTTTTTGAAAGCTATAAATATGTGGGTTAAAATATAATTATACGCAAATGTTTCCCCGACAATAACCCCTCGGGGATGATGCGGTAATTTTGAATTAAAAAAATCAAACAAAATTTTATTTACTCGTATATCATCATACAATGGTGAAACTTCCTTGGCTAATAATCTGTTGAAGTTTTTTTCCAAGGTGTGCTATGACTGTTGTTAATGGAAGAACATTCTTTCAATCGAATTCTGGAAAATTCCAAATCAATTATAAGGAATGCTGGCACTGACGCTAGCAGTGAATGTATCGCTTAGCGTAATGGAACAATAGAATGTAAACAAATCCTCAGCATCCTAGATTTATTTCTTACAATCTCTTCGACAATTCCAGCGCATTCTTTGATGCATGTTCGGTGAGCTATTTGGGTTTCCGTTGTTTTTATTTCATCTCGAAAACATGCCGGCGTTTTTCGCGAACAGACGGTAGAATGAGTGGGCGGAGTGAAGAAACGAGTCAGACAGAGACAGACGGTCGTTGGGAGATTTATTAGAAGCGATTTTTGACGATATAGTTAGCATGTCGGATTATTTTAAATTGTACGGGTATCGGTGGACCACCCTGCTAGATTGATGTTTGCAATAAATCATCTTTTGTGCATCGGGTTTAATTATGAGAAATTTCTATATTTACATTGAGTAAGATCGCCATTCGCGGAAAGAGCCTTTATAATTTAGTAAGAAACAACATTTTGTTTTATTTTTACTATTATTTTCTCGAATCAGTATACGAGTACGAGTATATCTAGAACATGCAAAAATATGAATTTCGAATGAACTGTCCAGAAACGTATCAGTAAGGAATATAAGGAAGCATCAAAAGTGGTGATAACTTTGATCTTAGAAAGTGATTCCTTGATATCTGTATCTGTAGAGTAGGGAGGGTGAGTGTAAGCCCACGCACTTAGGCCACATGTGACCCATTGTACATCCTCCCAAGGAGTTGTCCTCCTAGGTCGTCGTCTATCCTGTCCTTTCCAGGAAGGTGGACAGGTCGCTGGGAGACATCTCCTTTATATCGGCAGGTGTAGGCCAAGACTCGCCGAACACACACTCTCTTATTGACGATAACTCCGGGCACTCACACAGGACATGCCTGACAGTCTCATCTTCCTGTTCACACATTCTGCATAGAGGTGTGTCCACTAGCCCCATATTATGTAGGTGTTTCCTTAGCTGACAGTGGCCAGTCAGAAATCCTACTGTAAGGCGTAGATTTTTCCTGGTCATCGCCAGATATTTCTTCGGCGCCAGCTTCCCAGGGTCGCCCAAGGTGATCCTGGCAAGATTACATCCTTTGATTTCATCCCATCTCTTTAAAGATTGAGCATGGGTTTAACATTTGACTAGTTCCGCAATTGTCGAAGTCATCAGGCCGTGGGTGCCACTTGGTCCTAAAATTTTTAGTCCAGCCGCTTCCTTGGCTAAAGAGTCGGCAATGCGATTACCTTTACTCCTTTCGTGCCCTTTAATCCACCTCAGGATAATGTTATTATCTACCGAGGCTTTGGCTAAATCTTGGGATTCCTTGATATACTTCATGAAAAAAATAGTTCATAAAAATAAATATCCCGACGACGTTTTCAGGGAAGTAAATTTTCTTAAATTGGTCACCCAGAAATATTTAGCCTGTTATGATAAAACTTGGTATGTTTATATAACTGGATTGGAAACAATGATTTCGGTAGTATTTGGTGATTGGTTAATTTTATGCATTTTGAATTTTCATTGTACGGCTCAACATTTCGAGTACCTATTAAGTATGTAACATTTGAAAAACATCGTATTACTTCCATCCCATTTTTTAAAAGACAAAACACAAGCACTACAGGAAAACCCGTAAGGCACTCCCAGAGCGGTGCCTGTGTGAAAAGCGATTCATATTGGATCTGAATCGCTGGAGATCCATTTGGAAAAACGTTCTCAGGAAGTTTTTTCCACATAAACGTAGTTCTCCAGTTGAAAGAATTCTTCAACAGTGAAGTTCGAGGTGTACTAAGTTGAACCTCAAAACGATTAGCAGCCACAGTCCGTCGTGTATTTCTGATATGTACCGCTCTTGATGGAATCAAACGTGCCAAGTCACTCGAACCATTCCCGTGAAAGTATCTATAGAAGAGAGGCAAATCTCCAAACTATCTTCGATGTTCCAGGCTATCAAGGTTGCACACGTGATGTTTGCATCTCCAATCAGGCGGATGGCTCTTTTCTGGATGGAATCCTGCAACTTTAGGGTATGTTTGGGGGCAGAGCTCCATACATGAGAACAATACTCCAAAGAAGGTGTAATCTGAGCTTTATGAAGCATCAAAGCTTTATAAAATTTAATCAGAATCCGGTACATCTTTGAGTGAATATTATGAATCATTTGAAAAGTATGATAAAACCGACCGATGTTTGATAAAAATCTATTATAACGTATTGAAAAAACGCCTGTGACGCCTGAAGAAACTCGTGTCGCGATTTTGTAAACTGTTAAGTGGAAATCTCACATTTAATTATTCTTTAAATGTCTAGATCATTGTAATAACTTTGATTTTATCAATATAAAAACACTTTGACAGCCCATCTTTCAAAACAAAATAAAATGAGTAAAAAATTATGTATAACGGTTCTTGAAAAAAAATATTGATGTAGGTACTGAAAATTAAAAATGATTCAGTTAGCAGTTATCACACCACTCTCCTCAGTAATCTTCGATATTGAACAGATCAATAGTAATAAAATCGTTGGTCGTAGCGTAACCTGAGTTAATATGTAAATACTACGCCCAACGATTGTATTATTTTTTATCTGATCAACACCGTAGATTGCTGAGGAGAGTGGTGTGATGACTGCTACCTAGGACCTTCCTAATCATATATGAGTTTTTAGTACATTATCTACATCATCATCCTATTTTTTACAATAAAATCGTTCATAAAACATTTTTTTTACTTATTTTATTTTCAAGTATTGAGTTTCTAATTTTTACTCCACTTGTCCCATTGTGTTTAGTTTATTTGGTGCCTCAGTATCATGAGGTAATATGTAATCCGCCATTTTGTGGCTGCGGCCATCTTGAATTTTCATCCTTTTCAAAGTGTACTACTATTCTACTTGTCGAGCCCTGTCATTTGATACCCATATTGAGGTGGTTGTGAAAAACTATGTATTCCGCCATGTTGTAGCTGCGGCCATCTTGAATTCGCATCGGTTTCAAAGTGCAATAACATTCTAGTAGTCAAGCCCTGTCATTCCATAACCATATTAAGGTAGTTGTGAAAAAATATGCAATCCACCATTTTGTAGCTGTGGCCATCTTGAATTTGCATGTTTTTCAAAGTATACCACTATTCTACCAGTCAAACCCTGTCATCGGATATCCGTATTGAGTTAGTTATGAAAAATTATGTGATCCGCCATTTTGTAGCTGCGGCCATTTCGAATTTGCATCTTTTTCAAAGTGTACTACTATTCTACTAGTCAAGCCCTGTCATTTGATACCTATATTGAGGTAGTTGTGAAAAACTATTTGATCCGCCATTTTGTAGCTGCGGTCATCTTGAAGTTGCATCGTTTTCAAAGTGTAATACTATTCTAGTAGTCAAGCCCTGTCATTTGATTCCCAAATTGAGGTAGTTGTGAAAAACTATGTAATCCGCCATTTTGTAGCTGCGGCCATCTTGAATTTGCATCGTTTTCAAAGTGTAATACTATTCTAGTAGTCAAACCCTCTCATTTGATGCCCATATTGAGGTAGTTGTGAAAAAATAGGTAATCCACCATTTTGTAGCTGTGGCCATTGAAGTTGCATATTTTTCAAAGTATACCACTATTTTACTAGTTGAACCCTGTTTAGAAAAGTGTAGAAATGTCAATTGAATATGAATTAGTGACGTTTAAATGAACTTTTCTATTAATTAGCTAGTGGTTTCCAAAAAATCTTCGATTTCCAGTAAGTTTTTCAATATTTGAGAAAATGAATGCTCGTTATATTTTCACTCCCCTTCGAACGATGCTGCTCTGACTGACGGAATACTTCGAGTCGTGTCAACAGCCTATTAAAATAGAACGATTCATTGAATACCGAACTTATCGATCAGAGAACATTCTCATACTAGACCGGGGCTGACTTTCAGCCTTTTCCGTTCAACTAATTTGAGAGTTCGGCAGTCGCACAAAGCAACTTTTCAAACGACTGGTTAATGTTAGCTTCCGACTGTGATGACGGCTGTGTCTTGTGACTTGCTGCCCCTATTGTCGGAAGCACTAGTTGGTCCTATGGGGCTTCCATTTGTTCGAATGTTGCAGAATGTTACGGCTAAAGAGTTTGGTGGAGTTTTTTATCGCAAGATGATGATCTTTGGATTTCACTACTTCACATACACAAATATGCGCGTTGTCGCAGCGTTTCAACTGAGTTGGCAAGGCCCAAAGAGATTATTGCATTCGAATTTTATTGTTGAGTTATTTTGGTGGCTTAGTTCTAGACTTTTGAAAATGAAATGATGGTGAGTGGGTGAAAAATAACTTAAAGCCGTTTGAATTCAACTTGATATTTTGGTTTATTATTAAACTATAATTGTGGGTGTTGATATGTTACTATAATAATAAACAGACTGTAAATATGAAAAGCTTATCGAGCTTATCGATAGTAACAAAAATCTATACTATTTAGACATTTTGTGATGGGAGTAACCATTCTTTGTTTTGAGTATTGTCACAAAATAATATGTTAGGCACATTGGAAAACTTTTTTTTTCTGTCTCATGTTTCAATTGTCTTGCTAACTAACGACTATTGAATTTGGCATTTGTAATTCTCATCATTAATAAAATCATTAGGTTATTTGAAAAGTTTTGTCCGTTTTAATGTCATGTGTTTTTGTAGCTTCACATCTCAATAAATATTTATTCTACTGTGTTGTGGCGTATACTGATCGATAGAAAATTATGTACTCTATATATTGATGTTATTTTCTTCAGAATTTTGCGAAAGAATTCATTTTATGTCGACTTTAAGTTATTTATTTCATTGGTGAATTATTTATATTTTGGTAAGATGAATACAATGTGATGTGATATACTCGAGCATTGCAATTGGGACTTCTTATGTATTTTATATCATATTATACAATGAAAGTCCGAACTATTATAATTTGTATCTACAGAGTGGTCCAACGAAAATTATGCACCTTGCTTTTCTCCTTTTTTTATAACTTAACGCAAAAATGCTCGGACAGGTCAATTTTGCTTTTGAGGGGGGACACATTTCAGATGTATTTTTCTACCTGTGCCTTCAACCCCCTAGCGAGGGTAACAACCCTAAAACTTTAAATGGAAAGTGGGGTCGAGTGATATATCATTTGAAAGGGCACAAAATTATCTTCCCAATGATTCCTAATTTGTTGTATTTCACTCAAACATGTAGGTATTAAGAAGAAAAACAACTACAACCCAGTACTTTGAAATGTGTAATTGACTTAGTAGAATCCTACTTCAGCAAGTGCTGAAAATGTGATCCATTTGCTTCCATACAATAATACAGATTTTGTTCAAATCTATTTCTAACATTCTGTAGCATATCAGGTGTTATACTTCTGCACTCTGCTGTAATTCGTTGGCGAAGATCTTCTGTGGAATCGGGCTGCCTAGCAAAACATTTATTTTTCAAGTGCCCCCAAAGGAAAAAGTATAAAGGCGATAAATCAGGTGACCTGGCAGGCCATTCGATGGGGCCTCTCCTTCCAAACTACCGTCCAGGAAACCGGTCATCTAAAAACTCTCTTACCGGAGCAACATAGTGAGGAGGTGCTCCATTTTGCTGGAAATGAAGCCGATCATCATTATGATTTTGGTCATTTTCAATTATTTCTGTTATGAGAGGATCAATTGTATCTTCAAGCATGTTCAGGTAGACCTCACCAGTCGAATTCCCAGGAATAAAAAGTGGCCCTACGATATGACTACCTTATATGCCACACCAGACATTGATTTTTTGAGGGTACTGGGTATGGACCTCTCGGTATGAGTGTGGGTTACTGTCATCCCATTAACGGCAATTATGCCTATTCACAGCTCCATTAAAAAAAATGTACTCTAATCGGAAAAGCACGTGTTGAATGATAGGTGCAGATCATCAATTAGTAGCTGGCTCAGTTGTTCACAAAATTGCAGCCTTCTATCAAGATCATCTTCATTGAGTTCCTGTACTAATTTAATTTTGTACGGATGAAATTTATAGGCTTTTAATATCCGTATTATGGACGAACGGGAGACACCTGAGGCTGCAGCAAGCTGACGGGTACTTTGAGTATGATCCAATTCAACATGTCTCAAAACAGCGACTACCACTTTTTCATTTCTGATCGGTTTTCGTGGCTGGTGTTTCACATTATAGACAGATCCGGTATCGATAAACTTTTGGACTCACTTGGCAACGTACGAATCATTCACATTTTTCTCGGGATGACTGTTAATAAAGAGGCGAGCAATAAGTTCTAGCACAACTATTATGTTGATAATAAAGTTTAACAATTTCGACTCGTTCAGGAATGGAATAAACCATTTTTACAGTAAAGTTGAAATAATTCAAAAGCAACCGAACTGAATCAATGAACCTTTGCCTATATTCTTTTTGTACACTTATCTGCTGTAGTTATTTGAACCAAAAAACGCACGAGAGAAATTGAGGAATGTAGTAGTGATAAAAATGCCATTTTTTCCGCATTTTCATTAACACCAAAAATATCGAGTAAATGTTCTTGCTTTTTTTATAACTATTCAAGTGAATACAACAAAGTAGGTATCATTGGAAAGAGAATTTTGTGCCCTTTCGAATGATATATCACTCGTCCCCACTTTCCATTCAAAATTTTAGGGTTGTTACTACTCATCCTCGCTAGGAGGTTGAAGGCACAGGTAAAAAAATACATCTAAAATGTGTCCCCCTCAAAAGTAAAATTGACCTGTCCGAGCATTTTTGCGTTAAGTTACAAAAAAAGGAGAAAAGCAAGGTGCATACTTTTCGTTGGACCACTCGATATGTATAAAGTGGAATATTATTATCACTTTTTTAATTTTGTAGATTTTCTACCTGCTACGTTTCATTACTATAGTAACTATGCATTCGAATATCTATCAACTATCGGTTTTAAGTTCATTCATTTTGTCTTACTTCATTATCTCTAATGAGAAAGTATGTATCTATTATTGGCTATTGAAAATCACTAATCATCTTTCAATTATTTTCCATCCCCACAAAAGAAAGAATTGGATTTCCCGTTCCTCACTGGTATATGTGAAGTTGTCAATTATTATCGAATACATATAAGCAAAAATTTTTTTCCCGATTCTATTTCCCGATAAAAGTGGGTAAAAAAGTTATCATCTCTTTTTATCGTTTGCGCACCTCAGAGGCACCTGTACTGTTTGTTGACAGTATTATAAAAATATAACCAGCAATCACGTAATATTATTTTAACATGTGAAACGTGGCTTGAAAATGATGATGCTAATTTTGTATATGTACATTATTAGCATCATTATTAAATTTTTCGAAAGTAACAATTGGCTTATGGTAGTATAGCTACCAATATGTACATACACAAAATATTCAATAAAACATTGTATTAATAAATAACCTTTCCTTACATTATCATATTAATAAACATAAACTTTAAAACTTCTTCAAATTAAACAATTTCAGTATCAAATAGATCAACTAAGATTAGTTTAAATTGCCCTTCTGTCAGGCGTCCCGAGACGCACAGGTTTCTTTTATTTACTGTTTTGAAAGTTTTTGAAATGTTCCAGAATACGTTAACGAATGACAAATTTCCATGAATATTACAGGAGAAAGTAATACAAACCATGAAATTATGATACAACAAAAATTAATTGGCGCTCCGGGGCGACTTCATTGATTCCAGTGGCGCATTTGCTTTTTCAGCTGCAGGAAAACCCGGAAAAACCTGCAGCACCACATCATCTGAAGATCTTGATTTTTTTTTCATGAAACAAAATGTAGGGTATTTCCAGAGGCTCCAATAAATTCAAAATATCGCCAGAACACTTAGAGACACGACTATCGTCAAACTTAAACCAGTCCGTTTCGTCTTCTATTTCAACTACTACCTACACATACTAAACTATTATGTAGAACAAAACCAAATATTGAGTTCCAAAATCGCTTCATTTTTTTTTACTAGTACGGAAATATATTAATGTATGTGTCTCTAAATCTATCGTTGAACATCTCTTGAATCCAACCACTTTCTATTTTAAAATAAATTCAAAAAAATACTTTTCGGAAGAGACAAGTTAATATATTGGTTTTACAATTTTCCTTTGCGAATTTCATTTTTATATATGATGGAATTGGCCGATACTGGATGAAAATCCATAACTAACGTATTCAAAAAACACTATTTGGTGAAAATCTCACAATAAAGTATTTTTTGAATAATTAATTTCTTAATTTCTTTGAAATAGACATTCAACTAAGATTTCCATGGTTTCCATGAAATTTAAAATAAAATGCCGCACTTCCCAGTAAAAATTCCACCGAATTTTCGTTTTTGTATCCCAACTCGAAACGACCGAGATCAAAGAATATTTTTGTGAAGATATCCCCCGACATTTGCTATTCATGCCGCCTTATTCCGCGTAAAATAGAATACCTCGGAAATAACGAAACAGCTAGCAAAGCGTTTTCACTTCCACTTCCTCTAAGTAGGAATTCTTTTCAGCGCTATTTCCACTATGCTTCGGCAGGAATACGGTTGTGTGCTCCGGCTGCTACATAATTATTCCGGTTCCCATCTACGGGACCTTTTAATTAAGACCGTCCAACCAGGTGGATCCCGGATGGATTCAGCCGTTGCTTTGCCTTGTTCGATATTTGAGAGCCTCAGGTGGCCTGACATAGTACAAGACGTGAAGGCAAAAGTGAAATTTAAAAAAAACATTTTCAGAAAAAAACCCAATACTCTGCTGAAAACACTTTCCCTATACAACAGGAATACAACAATTTTTTTCTAAGTGCGTTTCATCAACCAAACTATAATCATCAGGAGATAGGTGAAAGTACATTTTCTCAAATAAATTAGATCCTTTCATACACTTCGAACGATATCAATAACTTAATAATCATCAACCACTGGTTGATTCTCATAATATAAGTGTTGACCTGCACTAGATTTTTCTGGTCTTCGAAATCAGATAAGTGAAACTTGTTTCTTGAAACGTGCTACTATGTGTGTCCAAGCTATTTTCCGGGTTTTTTGCCTATTGTTTGCAGGTTTCTATGTCTACTACTGCGGTAGATATTATCAAAGGCGATGAAGTAACAGTCGAAGAGCTAGTGTTGATGCTCGAGTTGTTCCCAACGCATAAACTATAATCCTGGAACGAGAAATCCAAGTGGCTCTAGCTTTCTTGGATGATAATGCGTGCAGACGTTAAAATGGTATATTGGGCCACGAGTGTACAGGAAACCAACAAACGCTGACAGGTACCTGATCAAAAACCACTAACCACTAACCACAACAAAAGAGAGGAGTAATTGAAACGTTGGTGAACATTTCACAAACGGGATCAGGGGAATTCCAGAGAAACACGACATAAAACCAACATAGAGGCCAACGAAGAATATCAGAGAAAGTCTAAGGTACGCTAGGGATCTCACAGAACCTTTAGCTACACCCGGGGGAATATCGGGATCCTTGTAGCTGCGAGTCGGTCTGCATTGGAATCACGAAAAGAAGTATAGGTACCAATCAACAAACCGACAGATCAGTTGTAGCCGAACATGGTCTCAAAGGAAGCACTCACATGATTTCATTCGAAAATACAGTAATACTTGATAAAACTAAAAATTACTCTCCAAGAGTATACAGAGAGACAATTCCAGCATTGTAGTTTCTGTGTTGAAAACAACACGAGTAACATCTCGAGCACTTCAACCGTTACCTCTTTGCCTTCAAAAATGTCTACCGCAGTGGACCAAAATACTTTTTGACCTAATCTTCACAGCTTATTTAAAAAATCTAGAACTTACAAAGACACTCTTTGTATCTGAAAAATTTCAACCCTTCACTATCAGTTATTTCTTTGATAATTTTCTTTCAGAAATAGTATGTTCTGAATTTTTCTTTGCCGTGACAATTTTTTCACCTCACCTTCCCGCCCTTCTTTCTATATAAACTATTGAAATATTTTTCATTCTTTCAGTAACACGCAATGATTTTTTACCGTTATCCGTACCTCCATATCAAAGTTCAAAGATTCAGTTCCCCTCTAGGAAAGAAATAGATCAGTGATTGTTTACCAAGAGTTGATCGGAAACTGTCTGATCTACCATATTCGATTCTCAATCCAATTAATCTCAAACATATCCTTAGTATAGATCAGAAAGAGCGAAGGCCACAAAGTAGATCTTTGTGGTACACTTCTTTCAATTTCCTTTTTTTTTTCGTTTCTAGTTTTGATTTTTCGCATTTATTTGCATTCATTTATGAAGATAGGACTTGGATAAATCAAGGATTATCCACATATACCATATTTACTCAGTTTACTAAGATTTTTTCCTGATAGAAAATCTTTATTTCAATGGAAATTTGATTTCGTTATTATCGTTCTTCAGCAATCGACCTATTATATTCAAATTGATTCTTTATTTAGTTTCCAGTTTTTAAACTTTTTTCTCAACCCAACAAATCAGTATTTTAGAAGAGTGTTCATTATTTGGCAATGCTATTTAACCAAGGCATGTTGAATTAGACTGGATTTCTCAGAACCTCGTATTTTTTGGATCAACTGTCAAAAAGTCGTTAAGCTTGATCAGCATATTTTTTTGTCAAAGAGGCCGGATCATGATTGAGAGAACAAAATCTAGGCTAGTGATTAGTGTTCGAATGGAACTTGAAGTACCAAACTTTTTGTATATTACTGCGGCATAGAACAGCAGTGATATGTGGCTTGACTGCAATGACGAAAGTTATATTCCGAAGTTTCAGTAAAGACTGAATCGTTCTTAGAATTTCACGTAGAATGCTATAAAGTACATGTTTGGAACATCATGGAAGGTTATAATGATTCAATAGGTCACAACAGTACAAGAGAAGAGTGACCAAGAGATGAATGTCGTAAAAATTGAATATGTTGAAATCACATTCAAGAATCATCACCAGGTTTAATACTTAATACAGGTTTAATACTTTCAGAAAGTATTAAACCTGTCGAGATTTATGCAGTCATTGACTGTACTAGAATTTGAAATACAAAACCCGAACTACCCGAGAAATCCATTGCCCGAGGTCTCTATTACGTTGATTTTCTTGAATCCATCGGCATTTCTCTACATAAATTAATTTCCACTGAGTGCTCTCGCTCTTATATACCGTATAATTGGTGATTAGCAAAATACCGTTAGAGACAACAACAAATAGCTGTCGGATTTGTACGGCTTTGTTTATTTTTTGGCCCCATCGTTTTCCTAACGATGGGGTTTTATATTTAGATGTCAAAGAATTTGGTGATTGGAGTGAATATGGCTGCAGGCATTTTTCAGACCTTTTCAATTCCGGAAAGTGGTTTCGTCATTTTTGATTTTCATACAAATATCGTGAGAAAAGTGGGTTGAGTGAAGTCTATATTCAACAACTTTACCGAAAAAGTATTTGCAGATTTGAAAACCGCAAGCTAAAATAATATTGAATGATTTTTTGAAAAATGGGGCATTTCAAATAGTCAATCTAATTGTAATTGAATTCATGTTTGGTAATATCTATGATTTTTTCTTCAATCAGAGCAACAAAACCAATAAAACTGCCTAAATTATACAAGTTCAGTTTTCAAAAGATTGGATTCGGACGAACTAAAATAAATATAACACTATTTTTGAAAATGAAATAGTTTAATTCAATAGAAGTAATTATCTTCATATCTTTTATCATATAAAATGTGATATGAGATACATCGCAAATAAAAACTGTGGGATAAATAATGACATGAAAAACACATTGAAAATAAAAAATATATAAATATCGCTATGCAACAGATTTGTGCACATATACATGAAAACATTTATTTTGATTCAAATCATCAGGAAATGTTTTTTTCATTTAATAAAAAATTAAGTTTTATCAACCCCTTAGGATTATTAGCAACAAAACTAATATTTCATGAAATATATACTATTAACAATATTAAGGCTAGACACTGTGAAATTGAAAAATACTATATCGTATGTAGATGGCCTATTTCTGCTAAGAACTATATGAAACTTCCAAAGGTACATTTCTCTCCAAGAATTGTCTTCAGGGCTAGAGAGAAGATTTATCGGAGATCCTGTGAAGAAGAGTCGCTCTCTGTATCAGTAAAGGAAACCTCTAAAGCCAGTAATTGTTTTATCTTCGTGCATCTTGTTCAAATAAATCTTTCAATTACGGATAGATGCTGCCTATCATACCCAATAAGCCTTGCACATCGTTAGTGTTGTGTTCGATGAAGTTTTTAGCTGGTTTTATACATGTTCTAGAAGAAGAATAGGGACTCTCTCAGATGAAATAATTAGTGTTCTTGCTCGAAAGATTTCATGGCCAATAGTGATTGTACCATGTTTACCAGTTCTGTATTAGAGAGGTGAATGCAGATTCGGTTGTTGGAGATTTGCGATGCAGATAGAATTTGTTTGGGATTCACGAGATATGCTTGGATTTTTATTCCATCAACTGAATGAAAAATGATCGCTTGGGGTTTTTCAGGTAATTGTTCTTATGATGCACTGTTTGGAACCTTTGGTGTAGTAATGAATATTACTGGAGTTTTTTCCCAACACCAAATCGTTATTTTAAACACACGTGTTTCGATCACCTAGTGATCATCTTCAAAGAGGAAGATTAAAACTCACACTCAAAACTCAGTTTTAATCTTCCTCTTTGAAGATGATCACTTGGTGATCGAAAAACGTGTCGAGGTGTTGAAAATAACGATTTGGTGTTGGGAAAAAACTCCAGTAATATTCAGGTGATTGTTGTTGACGCGTTTCTGTGGAATAAGTCATGGTTTGGTTACTTCCTTGGTCGGGAGTTTCTGTTATTGTTGCAGGTTGGCGATTCCTGTATTCAGAAATCACAGGAAAAATTGGATTCAATTGATTACGTGTACCTCAAGTGAAAATCGATCGTTCAGCCTGGGGCTTGAACCACCGACTCACATATCGGTCGATTGAGAGAGTGAACAAAGCACAGTTCAAACTCTAGACTCTCATCGATATTTTTAATGACTAGTACATTTCCTCATATTTCCCTTGAGCAAAGAGAGGTATAAAATTGAAGAAAAAAGTCATCAGGGAGCTGGCTGAAAGCAACGGGTATCCATCAAACATAGTGGATAAATTAATTATAAAATAAAAATTTAGGGACTATCTTCGTAATGTCTTGACTTCTGGAAAAGAGAAAGATTCCATATGAACCCAAATACATCAATAGATTGTGATAAGAAATATGTTGGTCAAACCAAACGTACTATATTAGCTCGCTATAAGAAACATGTTCCGCATGATCGGTTTCATAGACCGGAGATATCTAGTGTCGCACAACATGTCCTAGAGAACGACCATAGAGACCGGTACATGACAAAAGGTTTCTGGATGCCTTCGAAAGCTTGATGATCGAAAAGTGCGGAATGAGTTCTATGAATAGCGACAAAGATCCTATTTCGAACAGCCCTTTTTTTGGTCTCATACGTAATAATTCTAAATAAAAAACCGATAAATATTAGAGACGATTACTAACATAGAAGGCATACATAACAAATTAGAGATAATAAAACTTAGCATAGGATCAATAACAGGTAGCAGCTAGGTAATACTAACCTGTGTCATTAGGTAATACTAACAGGTAGTACTTAGGCCACTAGCATATAACAACACTAACATAGTAGTAAAATTTAGTCATAATTATCTCCCGAGGACGCTTACTTGGTTAGCGAAACGCACGTCGAGAGACCGTAATTTTTGTTCTGGTGTTGGGAAAACGTTCCCAATAGATTCATTACTATATGATGTCGTTAACCGGAATTTTTTTTTCTACGAATTTGAATTGAACCGAAACGCTGCCGATACAGCTCGAAAAATGAACCGGGCGTTGGTTTGCAAAATTTCGTTCTGGAGATGGTAACCTCAAAGATTAGCTTAGAAGTGGTCGACCAAAGGTAGTCCAACAAGAGGATTTGAAGACCCTGGTGAAGATTGACCCAACACAAACGGTGCGTGGGTTGGTGGAAAAACTGGGTTTTTGATGGTTTAGAACGTATGAAACTATCGAGAAGGAATCACGATTTGAAGTCTGCTCTTCTTTGCTTTTGCCTAACCAAAACGATATTTTTTTAATCGGTTCGTCACTTATGATGAGAAGTGGATCTTCTACAACAGGAGACGTTCAGGATAGTGGTTGGATACCGATGAACCACCCAAGCACTCTCCAAAGGCGAAAACCCACCAAAAAATGGTTATTGTATGGTGTTCAGTGGCTGGTGTGATTCACTATAACTTTAACCACCCCAAAAATTGCGTCAGCAGCAGCCGGCACTGTTCAACAGAAGATCTCCGATCCTACTCCACGACAACAACCGTCCGTACGTTTCACAAATCACCCTCCGAAAATCAAACGAATTGAGCGTCGAAGTTCTGCCTCACCCACCATACTCCCTAGGCCTCCTCAAGCACATCGTTTACTCCATCACTGCAAAAACATTCGATAATCAGGACCAGGCAAAAACGGCCTTCGTCAACTTCATCGAATCTCGATCACACAGTTTTCATGCTGACGGAATCATTCGATATGTGTTACGTTGGCAGAAGTGCACTGATTCAAACAGAGCTTATGTCGAATAAATTGCATAATTATTCACTGAGATATCACAGTTAAAAGTAGAGTCGTAAAAACGGACAAAACTCTTGAAACAACCTAATAATTATAATTTTCGATGAAAATTTGAGTTTTTTTCAGTCAATCAAGGTGATGGCAGATCCTTATGACGTGTTCTGTTCTGAGATACGATATGAAGAATAAATGATCGAACTTCCACGTGGAACTGAAGATACTAGATTGTCTTGAAGAAGAAATTTTAATATTTTCTATTGTTGTGAATCGCTAACTCTGGAGTCTTGTTACATTCTTAGCTCAACGGTTTCATCATTCAGCATACGGTGGGAGTTCCGACTTACGAGTGTGGCTTTGAAAGCAAACAGAGAACCGTCCTCGGGGGCGGCTACGCACCATTGCCCGAATGAGATACACAAACCGAAAACCACTTCGTAATCATAACATTTACGTCGAGTTTAACTGCTGGATATCGCGTGTAATTCCAACGTATCGGGTTTTACATAAAGAGGTTGCGGCCGATGATAAAAGTCACTCTAATTCGATATTACTCTTCGGTTTGATGTGCGAGTTATTTTTAGCGGTAAGTGGGATATATTTACGTACGGGGCTGCCAGATAAAACGAATGCCGCACACGAGTTGAACGATCCGATTCCAAGGAAAGGATCAAGTGTTATGGTAATTGGTAATTGAAAGTGTTGAGGGTTTGTCTTTCAACAAAATCGACACCAATACAGTCCAATAGTCTTCAAAGATTAAGAGAGTCATAGTTACGACCGCACCGGGGGCCTGGGGGGCCGGTTAGGCCTCCCAGACGCACCCTGGCGTTGGATGCGATCGGGTGTGGAGGGGTGGATTTTCGGGAAATCCTTGCGGGTACCGCTCCTCACCCCACACCAACAGGATTTCGCAGGGCTTCCTCCCGCTCACCGAACCCGGAGTTGCTTCCTTACATCTACTTAGTGTGGCTAACCAAGAGACAGGACCATCGGCAGTACCATCCGACACCTCAAGCGTCTGCCTTGGTGCCCTCCAAGACTAGACTCGGATAGTAGAGCCCGGAAGGACCGCGAGCCCCGACACCTCGAACGCTCGGATCCGTACAGAAGCAGGCGAGGATCACGGAACAGCATAAGCCGTCCAGTGCTTCAGTATGGGGCTGCAATGCACCCAAGAATGGATTACCGCAACCCTGTATCCCTTTTCCCGCTAGTGGAGCCGCTGCCCCTAAGAGGCCAACGCCAGTTGGAGATGAGGCTCGCTAGACTCCAGCCGCGAGCGGGCACTCACCTCCCCTCTAGAACTCATGTTAAGAAAGTTCCCTTTCCAACGTTTGATGAGTAACCGTCGAGGACTCTTTCGAGCATCCTCTACCACACATCATATGTCGAAGACGTCGCGCCCATTACCCGTGTAGGTGCGGGATAGGACGGTTCATCAACAACTTTTGGGTGTACGCCGTGTGGTCTGCACCGCATACCCTCACGTTACCCCGAGGGGCACTCATGTTAGGAAAGTTACCTTTCCAGCGTTGGATGAGTAACCGCCGAGGGCTCTTGCGAGACACCTCTCCCACAAGATCCCGCAGAAGTGGACAAATACTTTTCTTAGAAGATGATAATGAGGTTGAGATTTCGGAACCCGTTTCTTTTGCAAGCACCATAGAAAATTCCGGACTTAAACTGCGATATACTGCTATTGAAATGTATTTAATCACCCAGTATATACGTATCATTCATTTCAGTAAAAAATACCAATAGTTTTCATAGTCCGCAGTATATTCCATCTCACCTGTATAACGGTTAAAATAAATATCACGACCTCATCTCCATCCACCCTTTTTAAAACAAGTTCCTCTGACGAATTGTGTCATTTCAAATACACGTCATTAAAATGTTCGTATCAATCCCGCCCCCATATGAGGGTACCCATGCGAAAAAAATAGAAATTCGACACCAAATAATTTCCCAATTTAAATTTGTGTCCTTCATCTTGATTTCTATGCGGTCTAAGATTACTGCGTAGATTGAAGATGAATGCAAGGACGGGGTAACCTGATACGTCCTGTGGTAACCTTTGTGCTGCCATCCCCTTTCTTCGGGGAACAATCAATTAAGAATTTCGTTGTTTGTCGTTCCCTGGGAAAGTACACATCGATGTGGGAGGGGTCCGTGAAAAAATTTAATGAATATTCATTTCGGATGCGAGTGGTGTTTTGTTGGTGTTGTGTAGACGAAGGGGTTGGCGATAAAAATGCTATCTGATGTATTGGATTATGAAAAATTGTGTGGGGAACTGGTATGTTTATATGGTGGATAAGGCGAATTCTATAGATTCGATATATTCATTTATGGAACATTCACTATTCCGATCAATGTGAATATTAATAAAATATCCTTGAAGACAATTAAATACAGATTTTGATATAATATTGTGTGAAAATTTTATCCCACAAAGAACATGATGTGACAAGTCCCGAATTTTCAAATATAATATTTCCTTTGAAGCTATCAGCTATCAGACATGAAATAAAATAAAATAAACATTTATAATCCACAATTTCTGTATAAATAAATACATTACAATAAATTAGGAAAATGAAGAGTCACTGAATAAAATACACTTAATATAAAATAAACATCTGAAAGTACAATCTAAATAAAAGCATTCAACATTTTTTTTTACCCTTCTATAATTTATTTCCATTTCTGTTGGGAATATTTTCGAATGTTTTTTGAGGGAGGGTTCAAATTTCACGGGGCCACGTAATTGAAACTTTTTTTTTCGACTGTTTTGTTAATTTTTGGAATAAAATACCTACTTTTCTATCTCGTACTGTTAGAATGGCCAATCTCTTTCAATTTTTCTTTGTTCTATTATTGATTAATACATACTTGTACGGTGTAAGTTGTCCTACGTCCAATTACTTGAACTACGAGATCCCACTGCAAAATTATGTAGAAATAATGTAGACAATCAAAATTTAATTTTGAAGTAATTTTATAAGTAGGAGAATTCATTTATCATAAGGTGCCAATTAGTAATTACCCGCCAGTACTATTAATTAAAATATTATTAATTCACTTTTAGAAATAAATTTCGTTTACATCTTATGGAAATAAAATCTGCAGCACTTTACATTAGTGTTTTTGAAAGATTTGAAAGACACAGTTGCTGCTACCCTTACGCAGTTAGGTGTAAACAGGTATGATTTTGTTTAAAATTTTCGTTTATTATGTATATTTATTTCATTTACATTGAAGATCCCTTTTTTCTATAGTTAATTTTATAAAGGTGCTTGTAAAAAAAATCCGCAAATCAAAGTTTCCTAACTTTAAAGATGCTAGGCATTGAAAATGAAGTGACAGAGAGTGCGCGACGCTACTGGTTAGACAAGGACGCTAAATACCAGCTGTACCCGTTTTTTGGGTCATTGCGCATGCCTCGATAAATAGGGTTCTCAACCATCGGTCTGAATAGTTAGAACGGCTCTGATTAAATGCTCCAAAAAACAGTAAACAGAAAAAATAATAATATTCAAAAAAATAATATTCAATAATGGCAGTCAGTGATTTTTCTCAATTGATTATATATTTATCAATTTATTCATTTATTTGTAATTGAAATATTATTGTGTGTATTTTTAATTTGCAATGATAAATGTTTTTTGATACTCAAAATTAATAAAAATTATTGAAAATAGATTGGTCACTAATTAAAAATTATTCTTAGGAAATACACATTTCTACCTACAATTAATGCTGTGCAAAATATTTCAAACCCTTCTTTGTCTTTTTGTTTTTGTAACGGCTAGTTTAGCGTTACAACAAAATGAGCATGACTATTCAGGAACACCCTGTACTAGCCATTGAACAAAATGAATTTGTGGTTGTCTACTGACAGTTGAAGATTGTAGGAAGTTCGGCAAGCAAAACATTCTACGCACTCCACAAAAAGTGTTAAATGCCAGGGGATTAAAAAACAACAAACAAAACGAGTTCTCGAAGTTTGAACGAGAGAATAAGTCGAAAAAGTAGCGAACGGTTCACGAAGAATTTGAAGTGATTTCTTTTCATCCAAGTTTTGGGATTTTTCTTTGCTGAATCTTATGTTACACTAGTTTTCATGTTTTCTTGTGTAGATACGTTATAAACGTATTCGTGACATTTGGTTGAAAACTAGTACCTTGAGAGGGATTTACATTCGCTGCTTGTTCCTACAAAATCGTAAGTCGAAGATTTTCATACACAATTTTCTTGTAACTCGAAACCGAACGTTTTCAGGCAGCACTTTCCAACAAAATCGAGAAGCTGCCGAATTTCATATATGATCGTAGACCCTCATCAAAAGAGGTAGTTTTACTCTTATTAGTAATTAAGTAATAGGTTTCAATTTATTTTATTGTGCATTCTAGGGTCTTACTCAAGGGTCTCACTCTAGGATCGTACTCTTACTCTTACTATTGAGTCAGTCTCAGACAGTTGAATCCGTGACACAATTCTGATGTACCTCGATGAATTTGAATGAAATACCTTTTGTGCAGTTGGATTGGAGAGTGCAGTAATGCTGTTCACCCGCCGGTTACCAAGTTACATCTGAACCTGAATCCTGAATTATGTGACAGATAAGATGCATGATATTTGTTTGTGACTGTAGAGAAAACATATGTATTTATGATACTTACATTTATATCTATTATATAATTCTCCATATTCAACTATACGACATCTTACCACTCATTACGAATTAGCCTTAAAGTGTAAGCTTCACGTGCGCACGTTGAGTATATATATATATATATGTATGTATATGTGTATATGTGTGTATATATATATATATATATATATATATATATGTAAATATATATGTATATATATTTTTTTTTTTTATAGCTACATCACTAACCCTATTTTGATTGATAGGAATTTCATATGTGGTAAACTCAGAAGTAATCTCGAGTATGATACAATGCTATAATCAGTATTTACTCGTTACTATTAGAAATTAAACTTCTTTTTCACTCAACTCACTCATAAATTAGAACCTTGAAGAATTTCAGTGTACTTATCAATAATATTAATATACCTATTTTTTTGTCATCCAAACATATATCCTTTTTTTAATTTTTTTTTTCCTAATAAATAAGTGGTTCAAGGTGAAGCTTGCTATCTGTCTCTCCCGACAAATCATCATAGTCTTTCCAAACCAAATAAGCATAATTGTACTTATATCCAAGTTTTCAAAGTATAGTACAGGACGAAATCCAAAAGAACTGAAGGTTCCCCAGTTTGAACCTGCGAAAATAAACTGGTGGCGCCCCCTAGCATTTTCTTATATTTTATTTTTTTTTTTTTTTAAACCCAGCCTACTCTCCGACTGCGCGCCGTGCATTTTTGGTTTTGCAGCGCGTTAACGCATTTCGTCCTGGGAAAGCTGTTGAAAATTGAGCCGTTGCAAATTTGGCGCCCTCGTGTGGGGCTTCGCTTTAACTGAGACGTCTCAATATTTTGTGTTTATGAAATTGACCCTTAAATTTTCGCACCGACGCCAGGCGTCCTTTTGTTATTTTTGTTGATTTTTGAGTTTTTTTCAATTTCTCAATTGATTTGAACGCATTTTAGTGCTACATCCACCGACGCCGAGTATTCTTTTGTTATTTCAGTTTATTCCTAAGTTATTTCAATTTCTTACTAATTTTTTTTTGTTGTGCTTGAACTTACCACACATAAGATTTTTTTTAATACAAATTATCCTACTATGGCAACTACAAAGATCAAGATTGATCCAAACCGTCTCACCAAAGAAGAACTGCTGTATGAATTGATAGTCCGAGGCCTGGATGGTACAAATCTTGTCGTCACGGAGTTGAGAGCGGTACTTCGCAATGCTTTACGTTTGGAGAAGACTTCTCTTGCTATCAAGAACCCTATATACCCTTATGCTTTCTCAGAGGATTCGCAGTCACTGAAGAGTAACTTGGATACTATAGAATTAGCTATCAACGAATTCGAAGGTACTGAGCAAGATGGAAAATATAAAAGTATCACCTCTAAAATTGCGCACTCTCTAGGCCGACTGAACCGTGCTCACCCAGAAAGTGAAGTTGAAAAGAAATGCATTTCAGACATAAGGCTCAAATTGCTTCTGGCTTTCGATAAATTACAAGAGAAGAGCAAGAAATTTCGGAAAGGTAGGGACTCAACTGTGTTTGACTTATCGGTCATACGAGGTACTGTTGGTGATCCTGGAGCTCAGAGCTCTACTGTTGATCTGGACGGAGATTCAAGTGAGGAAGACGATATTATCACCCGGATAAAACCCGTACCAGTACGCGACTGGGGACTGAGATTCACTGGAAAGAAAGGAGACATGTCATTGAGTACATTTTTGGAGAAAGTCGACGAGAGGAGACGTTCTCGTGGTATTTCCCGAGCTGTATTATTCCGAGATGCTGTTGATTTATTCGAGGGAGACGCTTATATTTGGTTCAATATGGTGAAGGACTGGGCCACTGATTGGGAATCACTAGTAGACTTGATGCGCGAACAGTTTCTTCCTGATAATTTTGATCGTGATCTATTTGAGGAGATTAAACGACGTACGCAGGGAACAAACGAAAATATCGGTCTGTATATCGCAAGTATGAAGGGACTTTTCAAGAAAATGAGAAACCCTATTTCAGAAGAATCCCAGCTGGAAATTATTCTTGAAAGAATTGATCCATATTATCATCCATTCTTAGCTTTCGGTAATATAACCTCCATAGCTGATCTGCTGGAATCTTGTCGGAAGTTGGATGCAAAAAGACAGTTAGCCAAATCATATACTCCACCACCGCATAAGAATAGAAGTCTCATCCCAGAACTAGCATATGCTTCCACCAGTGAGCATCATTCTTCCCCAGCTGAGAGTACTATGCGAAGATATGAATCAACGAAGAGGGGTGTAAACAGCATAGAAAGTACAGATGTTTCAAGAACTGACGGAAAACGTTGTTGGAATTGTAGAGAATTAGGGCACCTTTCGACTACCTGCCGACAACAACAAAAACGATACTGCTACAAGTGTGGTTACCAAAATGTCACGGTGCGCAATTGCCCACGTTGTAATAAATTGCAGGGAAACGATCAATCGAGGCGCTAGGTACTGACCAAGCCACGCCTCGAAGAGAAAAGTTGGTCGATGATTCGTGTAATTCGGTCAAGTTCGTTTTAGATTTTGTTTTATCTCATGCTAATGGTGATGACCGACCTTATGTGAATGTTTCAATTTTTGGAAAAAATTTGCTTGGGTTACTGGACTCTGGAGCAAGCAGAACAATTGTAGGGAATAAAGGGTGGCAATTACTCAAAAGCATTGGCTTAATTGATATACAACCTGCTGAGTTACAATCAGTAACGGTGGCAAACGGAAACAATTGCAATTGTCTAGGAGTCCTTAGGGTTCCTATTAAACTTCGGGAAGTTGAAAAAATTATAGATGTTTTGGTGGTTCCCGATTTGAATCATACTCTAATTCTTGGGATAGATTTTTGGGTTCGCATGGGAATTATTCCTGATCTTCGATCAAATGAATGGAAATTTGGTATTATTGACGCTGTTGATACTAGTCCATCTCAAGAAACTTTACGCCCACTTGGTTGTTTGACTCCGGAGCAATATAATATTTTGAACAAATTAATTGAAGACACCTTTGAAAAGATGGGTGATGGTATAGGATGTACCGATGCTGTGGAACACAATATCGAAATTCTTAATAACGTACAGCCAATAAAGCAACGCTTTTATCCAGTATCTCCAACTCTGATGAAGTACATGGATCAAGAATTACAGAAAATGCTTGAGCAGGATATTATCGAGCCGTCAAATAGTCCTTGGAGCAGCCCAGTAGTCATGGTGCGGAAGAAGGATAATTCATATCGATTTTGTGTGGACTACCGGAAGGTAAATAGTGTTACAAAGCGTGATGCATATCCGCTCCCGTTCGTATCAACTATTTTGGATCGCCTCAGGGATGCCAGATTTCTATCAAGTTTGGACCTTAAATCAGCCTACTGGCAAATACCAGTTGCCAAGGCATCTCGGCAATATACCGCTTTCACTGTACCGGGAAGAGGACTTTTCCAATTCAAACGACTACCGTTTGGTCTCCATACTGCACCAGCTACTTGGCAACGACTTATAGATAGGGTTATAGGAGTGGATCTTGAACCATATGCTTTCGTTTATCTGGACGATATCGTTGTTGTCTCTGAAACGTTTGAGAAACATGTAGAAATACTTTCTAAGATTTTTAATAGGCTCATGTCCGCTGGTTTAACACTAAGTAAGGAGAAATGTCAATTTTGTCGCCCAGAACTACATTACCTTGGATATGTTGTTGATGTGAATGGACTTCACGTAGATCCTGCGAAAGTGCAAGCAATTTTGAATATTCCTTCGCCCACTAAAGTGTCTGATGTTCGTAGTATCATTGGTACTGCCTCATGGTACCGCAGGTTCATACCGAATTTTTCCTCTCTAATTCAACCTTTGACGGAACTTTTGAAAAGGAATGTAAAATTTTGCTGGACAGACCGACAGGAGGATGCGTTGAAACTCATAAAGGAACGACTGATATCAGCTCCTGTGTTGTCATGTCCTAATTTCGATTTGGAATTCGTCGTTCAGACCGATGCCAGTGCCTATGGAATTGGAGCTGTCCTAACTCAAACATATCCTGAAGAAGGTGAAAAAGTCGTGTGCTACCTTTCGAGATCTCTAACTAAGCAGGAAAGGAAGTATTCCACGACAGAGCGTGAATGCCTGGCCGTGTTGTGGAGCATCGAGAAGTTGCGACCATATATCGAGGGCTCTCATTTTACAGTGATCACCGATCATTGGTCATTGTGTTGGTTGAATAATCTTAAGGATCCGACGGGACGTTTAGCGAGATGGGCGCTGAAACTTCAACAATATAATTTCACGCTAGTACACAGAAAGGGAAAGGAGCACGTTGTCCCAGATATGCTTTCGCGATCTGTTCCAGTTGTAGATACCGTCGAAGAATCTGACATCAAAACTGATAGGTGGTACTTGAAAATGCTAGATAATGTTTCAAAAAATCCTCTTAGATTCCCAGCCTGGCGTATCGTGGGTTCGAACCTTTATAAGGCTGTTGATGCCAAGTGTAAATCTTTGGAACTAGTAGATGAAGGAGACAGATGGAAGCGCGTGTTACCCAAAAATAGTAGGAAATCAGTGTTAAAGAAGTGCCACGACGAACCAATTTCTGGTCATCCTGGTGTATTCAAAACTCTTCGAAGAGTTGCGCAGTATTACTATTGGCCCAAAATGAAATCGGACATTTCTAAGTATGTCCGAGAATGTGTAATTTGTTGTCAAAATAAACCGGAACAAAAGAAACCTGCTGGTTTACTGGTTCCCCGCAAGGTGGCTGACAAGCCTTTTCAAATCGTGTCTTGCGATCTCATAGGACCGTTACCTAGGTCGAGTCGCGGATTTAAATTTATTCTAGTTATAGTAGACAATCTAAGTAAGTTTACCATTGTAGTTCCACTTCGTAATGCTACTTCAAAGTTGGTATGTATGGCAATCGAAGAGAATCTTCTCTTAATGTTCGGGCAGCCGGAAGTACTCATAAGTGATAATGGCCCCCAATTCAAATCTAAGGAGTTCCACAACTTACTTGAGTCATATAATATTCGACAGTCTTTTACTGCTTTCTATCATGCTCAAGCGAACCCTACAGAGCGTGTCAATAAGACATTAGAAACAATGATCCGGTGTTATATCTCTGAAAACCACCGAGAATGGGACAAGCATATTTTTAAACTGGCTTGTGCATTACGTACGCAAGTTCATGAATCCACGAGACATACGCCGTATTTCACCATTTTTGGACGAGAAATGCCATCGAACTTATTTTCCCAACAGGGTGAGCAGCCATCCATCTGCCAAACGGAAGGAAACACATTAATGCAGGATAGGAGTAAAATGTTTCAGGAACTCTATGCAGATATCAAGAAAAGATTGGTTAGAGCGGCAGAAAAGAATAAACGTCTTTATGATTTACGTCATCGTCCCGTCACCTATAATTGTGGGGATCGTGTTTATCGAAAAAATTATGTCCTATCAGATGCGGCGAAGAATTATTCGGCCAAGTTGGCACCAAAATACCTGGGGCCATTTATCATTTCAAAGAAGGTCTCAACCTGGACATATGAGCTGAAGGACTCCGATGGAAGATTCAGGGGAACTTGGCACGCCAAAGACCTGAAGGCGTCACCTTAATAAGTTAGAGTCATTTTTTTTTATTTATTTTTTTTTTAATAGGTTCAGGTGGAATTTGTAACGGCTAGTTTAGCGTTACAACAAAATGAGCATGACTATTCAGGAACACCCTGTACTAGCCATTGAACAAAATGAATTTGTGGTTGTCTACTGACAGTTGAAGATTGTAGGAAGTTCGGCAAGCAAAACATTCTACGCACTCCACAAAAAGTGTTAAATGCCAGGGGATTAAAAAACAACAAACAAAACGAGTTCTCGAAGTTTGAACGAGAGAATAAGTCGAAAAAGTAGCGAACGGTTCACGAAGAATTTGAAGTGATTTCTTTTCATCCAAGTTTTGGGATTTTTCTTTGCTGAATCTTATGTTACACTAGTTTTCATGTTTTCTTGTGTAGATACGTTATAAACGTATTCGTGACATTTGGTTGAAAACTAGTACCTTGAGAGGGATTTACATTCGCTGCTTGTTCCTACAAAATCGTAAGTCGAAGATTTTCATACACAATTTTCTTGTAACTCGAAACCGAACGTTTTCAGGCAGCACTTTCCAACAAAATCGAGAAGCTGCCGAATTTCATATATGATCGTAGACCCTCATCAAAAGAGGTAGTTTTACTCTTATTAGTAATTAAGTAATAGGTTTCAATTTATTTTATTGTGCATTCTAGGGTCTTACTCAAGGGTCTCACTCTAGGATCGTACTCTTACTCTTACTATTGAGTCAGTCTCAGACAGTTGAATCCGTGACACAATTCTGATGTACCTCGATGAATTTGAATGAAATACCTTTTGTGCAGTTGGATTGGAGAGTGCAGTAATGCTGTTCACCCGCCGGTTACCAAGTTACATCTGAACCTGAATCCTGAATTATGTGACAGATAAGATGCATGATATTTGTTTGTGACTGTAGAGAAAACATATGTATTTATGATACTTACATTTATATCTATTATATAATTCTCCATATTCAACTATACGACATCTTACCACTCATTACGAATTAGCCTTAAAGTGTAAGCTTCACGTGCGCACGTTGAGTATATATATATATATATGTATGTATATGTGTATATGTGTGTATATATATATATATATATATATATATATATATATATATATATATATATATATATATATATATATATATGTAAATATATATGTATATATATTTTTTTTTATAGCTACATCACTAACCCTATTTTGATTGATAGGAATTTCATATGTGGTAAACTCAGAAGTAATCTCGAGTATGATACAATGCTATAATCAGTATTTACTCGTTACTATTAGAAATTAAACTTCTTTTTCACTCAACTCACTCATAAATTAGAACCTTGAAGAATTTCAGTGTACTTATCAATAATATTAATATACCTATTTTTTTGTCATCCAAACATATATCCTTTTTTTAATTTTTTTTTTCTTAATAAATAAGTGGTTCAAGGTGAAGCTTGCTATCTGTCTCTCCCGACAAATCATCATAGTCTTTCCAAACCAAATAAGCATAATTGTACTTATATCCAAGTTTTCAAAGTATAGTACAGGACGAAATCCAAAAGAACTGAAGGTTCCCCAGTTTGAACCTGCGAAAATAAACTGGTGGCGCCCCCTAGCATTTTCTTATATTTTATTTTTTTTTTTTTTTTAAACCCAGCCTACTCTCCGACTGCGCGCCGTGCATTTTTGGTTTTGCAGCGCGTTAACGCATTTCGTCCTGGGAAAGCTGTTGAAAATTGAGCCGTTGCATTTTATAATAGTAATTTTCTTGAGACAATCAGTATGATAACCGAAGTAATCAGTTGATTCTACTGTTAATATAATGTCATAATATTTATATTCTTTTTCCCGAAATTATAACATACAGAAAAATTTTTTTTATGAGACTTCATCAAATTCGAGTAAATTATTTGACTTTGCACAAAAAACACTTCGACATTTTGTTAATTTAAGCATTACATAAACAATAGTAATATTATTTTTATATTATTGAAACAACAACAATGAAAGTAAAACGTATCACTGGCTCCAAAATAGTTTGGTTATGATTTATAATCAATACAAAACTACAAAACCTCAGCTCAGCTGCTTGACTGAGAACCCTATTTATCGAGATATGCGCAATGGCTCAAAAAACAGGTACAGCTGGTATTTAACGTCCTTGTCTAACCAGTAGCGTCGCGCACTCACTTTCTGTCACTTTATTTTCAGTACCTAGTATCTTTAAAGACAGGAAACTTTCGTTTGCGGATTTTTTTACAAGCACCTTCATAAAATTAAGTACAAAAAAAAATGATCTTCAATGAAATAAATATACATAACAAACGAAAAGTTTCAAGAAAATCATACCTATTTACACCTGTCTGCGTAGAGGTAACGGCTAAACAATCAGCAGCAACTGTGACTTTTCAAATCTTTCGAATACACTATTGTAAAGTGCTGTAGGCTTTATTTCCATATAATGTAAACGAAATTTATTTCTAAAAGTCGATTAATAATATTTCAACTAATAGTACTGGCGGGTAATTACTAATTGGCACCTTATGAAAAATGAATTCTCCTACTAAAATTACTTCAAAATTACATTTCAATTGTCCACATTATTCCTACATAATTTTGCAATGGGATCCTATACTTTTGTGTTTCAGAGTAAAGGGAATCACTAGAATATCCGTATTAACACGGCCGAGGAAGCTATTATGTAGTGAAACATGTAGGTATTGTGGTTTTGAAAACGGTTCAGTGAAAATCTCGCAATGAAGTGAGAGAACAGGTTAAAAAACGGACTCGTTCGAGTGCATTGTGAATCCGCTGCGATATAGTTCGCTCTTTCAATCGTATATCATCTTCAATACAGTCTACTGGAAGTCCGAATAATTGCTGGTTAGGTGATTGCAAACCCCACAAGAACAAAAAAAAGAATAGTTATTGCGTGACCGACGATAGGGGAAAAACCACACCATAATCAAATACCTTTCAATCTCCAAAAATGAGTCACACTCAGACTGTAGACTTACGCAAACCGTCCATTAAATGTGTTTTTCATATACAGATGTATGTCGTGAGTTTTTTTTAAGAAAAACACAAGCACTACAGAAATATCCTTAATGCGCTCTAAGAGCGGTGCCAGTGCGAAAGTAGTGATTCACATTGGTTTTGAATCGCTGGAGATTAAATCCATTTGAAAAAACGTCCTCACTGGTTTATTCCACATGAACGCAGTTCTCCAACTTTAAAGTTCTTGAACAGTTAAGTTCTGAGTTGAACTTCAAAACGATGAGCATCCACAACCGTCGAGTGTTTCTGATATGTACCGCTCTTGGTGGAATTAAATGTGTCAAGTCACTAGAACACTTTCCGTAAAAGTATCTATAGAATAGAGACAAATCTCCAACCTTTCTTCGATGTCCCAAACCATCAAGGTTGCAAGTGATGTTCGCGTCTCCATCAGGCGGATGGATCTTTTCTGGATGGAATCCAGCAACTTTAGGGTATGCTTAGGGGTGGAGCTCCATACATGAGATCAAAAGTTGTTGAGGTGTGTTCAGTTTTCTGGTTCGGAACAGTGTTCAAAGCTTTTGACAAGCGGCTTTTGCAATTCCAGCGACATGATTGTGCCAAAACATATTGTTGTCCATTTCAACACCCTAACAAACGTATTGAAGCACAAAATTGAATTATCTGACCCAACAGTATTATATCTGGAGAAAACCGATGCCTGAACTTTTATGGCATTGAATTCAACCTGGTTACTTTCACCCCAATTTGAAATCACTTCTAGATCCTCATTAAGATATGCAGCCACCTGCTGTTGGTGAAGATGTACATCCGCCGCCGATGTCCTGGAATCCAACTAGAATGGAGAAACAAGTGTGCTGTCGTCAGCAAAGCAATATATTGGATTGTTGGCTTTTTCCAATAAGTTGTTGAAATACAATAGAAAGAGGGTTGGAAACAATACAGATCTCTTGGGAACTCCAGGGTTGATGGTGAAAGTATCTGAGAGGTATCCATCTACGGCCACTTGCAGGGAATGTTCTTTCAGAAAGCTGAAGAGCCATACACAAAAATGATTCGACAAGCCATAGCTTCGAAGTTTGGCCAGCAAACCCTCATGCCACGGTCGAAGGCCTTAGAAATATCAAGCGCTACAGCTCTTGATTCTCCATGTTTCTCGATTGCGTTATTCCAAATATGGGGGAAATACGATACAAGATCGCCTGTTGATCTTTGTTTACAAAAGCCACATTGATGATAGTAGGGTGCTAATGCCGACTGAACGCCTCCCCCCACCCCTTTTGACCTTGAGACGTCACACGACCTTGAATGACGTCACCTAACCTTGAACGTCGTACACGTAGTATGAGCTTGAATGCGGTGTTTGACCTTGAGTGTGGGGTTTGACCTTGACGTTCGACACTTCGACTACCTTGAGCTTGCTCCATGGCATTGAATGTTGACCTTGAAAGAAATCGTGACGTGTACAGAATATAACCTTGAACAGTGGGCGTTCGGCGTTGTCCCCTCCCTTGTTGGTAATTCCTATATAAGTTCAGAATATCGTATGACCTCACCTAACCTTGAACGTCGTACACATAGTATGAGATTGAATGCGGTGTTTGACCTTGAGTGTGGGGTTTGACCTTGACGTTCGACACTTCGACTACCTTGAGCTTGCTCTGTGGCATTGCATGTTGACCTTGAATGAAATCGTGACGTGCACAGAATATAACCTTGAACAGTGGGGTTCGGCGTTGCCCCCTCCCTTGTTGGTAATTCCTATATAAGTTCAGAATATCATGCTTCCACATTCAGTTTAGACACTCTAAAATACCCAAATAGGTAAACAGAAGTATTTGTCGAATTCCAAAGTGAAGACAACGAGTATCAACCCATCCGAGAGGGCGTTTTCGTCAGTGAGGTGAATATATATTTTATTTTAATTAACCGTAATTTCACTATATTTATGAATATGGATAATTTGAAATTTGACATTGAAAAAATTAATTTTTCTATAATTCAACAAAGTGAAGCTTTAGAGCAGAAACCTATAAACGCTCTGGTTATTGATAAAGAATATAAAATAGAAAAAATGTCAATGTATTCCACACGATATGGTAAATCAATTCAAGTAGTTTTATTGGATGAGGAAAGTGATACTCCTTTTAAAGCATGGCTTCCAAAACGTGTCACAGAGCAATTATCAGAAGACTTCATTCGTGAAGTGAATTCATCCAAAGCCAAATTCACACTTACTTATATGGGTCAAAGTTCGCAGGATTATCCTGGTGCTAAAACCCGATCATTGATGAAATTCAATGTTTTAGATTGAACATTTTGAAATTATGATTTTTTTTGTAAATAGTGAAAATATGGTAGATTAATATAAAATATGTATCAACTTGGTCACTTCATAGACATAGTCAGATTTCAAGTGAGTATTTTTTTTTATATTATTTGCAAACTAATGAATGCCATTTATGAATTTTCAGAACTCACCATTCTATAAATATGTGGATGCAATATTCAGCCCAAGAGTGGCCGGAAGCAGTGGATTTGGATTCCGCCATAAGAAAAATGGCTTGGGAGATGGCTGATCTGAGTTTTGATGCTCTACATTCATCAAATTATGATTTGAGTGTATGTTACGATGCTGAAGAGGTGCGAAAACTTTTGGAGCTTAGTGAGAAGTATGAACTCGGTGTGGCATTGTGTCATAAATATTCATATGGGAGTAGAAATTTGGATGAGTTCTGTGAGTTAATAATTGAAGCAGACTTGAAACATTTTCTTCAAGACATATGCACCTACCTACCGCAAAATATCATAGAGAAATATCAATTGGAACCACAGAGTCCCAACCCGCAACTGGAAGAAGCGATAAATGATGGTGTTGTAAATATTTGAAATCTGTTGTATATGTTTGTGAATAAAATAATGTTTCAATCCATATTTGTTTGTATCTAATTGTTTGGTGAATAAAAGATATAACATAATTATTGAGTGTTTTATTATTCATCAATATCGAATATTTCATAGCATATTACATGTCAATCTTATTACAATCCAGTTTGAACAGAGCCATTAAGAGCATTATATGATAGAACAGCATCGTGGAGGATGAGTGCATATACTTTGGTGTTTGCTGGAAACTTCACCTTGCGTGTTTCGAATTCTATTTTGATGTCGACAGTGGATGACTTCATAGCTTCGGGTTGATGGGAGCAGTCGATAATGAATAGTGGGTTGTTGCGAAAGCTACCAATATCCATCATCGGTTCACTCATAGTTTTATAATAGTAGCTACGTTGGAAGTTTTCATATGCATAGTAAGCTGATGAATCTAACTTCTTGTCGAAATCCAGATTCCAACGCTCATATGGGTATACTTCAGAGTTCAGAGATAGTCGAATATTATTAATATTCACATGTGTGAATTTCGTTACATCTTTTGACATATTTTCGGATTGGTCGGTGTTTTGAAAGCCGATGATGATATATCGTGGTCTTTCGAGGCTGCTGGTTGTCTTCACCGCCCATATATCCGAGGATGTATCACGAAGTGTGGGTAATTCATAAAGGTCCCACATACGATAAGCCACCTTCACTTTAGCATTATTACCATTTTTATTTATGCGATTCAATAGTTTCAGTTTCTGTCGATCTTCCGGCACAATGTGCCTGATTCTCCATTCTATTTTATTGATTTCCAAATCTGCATCGACTTCCCCAATGAATGAATTTTTGAATGAGCGAGCTATAATCAAAATGAGCTCCTGCTTCACATTCATTATCCCCTTATTGTAATCTTCAGCAAAACCCATGAGATACTTCAAGGGTAATTTACCACTAAATACATTGCTAACGGGATCGAATATATCTTGTTTATTCACATCGAGTCCCCATCCTATCGGTAGTAGCGAATTTGCATGCGTTTTTCCAAATGATATCATCGTTTTCATTGTGGTAGTTATGCCAGGTTTTCGAACAACAACCACTTGCTCACCACCCATTTCATAGCGAATTTCGTCGAAGAGAAAGGCGAGAGCATTATTGGATAGGTAGCACCGCTTTGTGGCATCAGATGGTGTGAACTTCCCCTCGATATAAATGTAACTATCTGCAATATCGAGTATGAGATCTTGATAATTGATTGGAATTCGTATTTCATCTGAATTTTTGTAATATGGTGAACCATACGGCTTATATGTATGCTCATGAAGGCTGATGAGGGAATGGTCGAACATGGGCTCCTCGAACACTTCCAATTTATCACTTGTGGTGATTGTCGCCATGTTATTACTATTTTTTATATCGCACCTTCAAGCCAATAGATTTGAGAAAGTTCAGGCTACTAGCACTTATTCTATATCTTGACCGTTTGGCAGATATACGTGGAATGAATCGACTGCTGGATTTTCGCTTCTTTAAATGCACATGATCATAACCTCCACCAAATACATTATGCTGACTCAACTGCTGCCGCTGCGGCAATCGCTGACTATTGAAGCACAACCCCATTTTTAGAAACGATAATCGCAGAATTTATAGTTCCATTAATGAATATCACCTGCTCAGCGTTAGGAAGTAACAAATACTGAGTAACAATTTGATCAACTTCAGCTTTATATTGACTTTTTTCACAGATGATCATCGCTCACCATCGTTTTTGCTCGATCGTTTGAATGCTTATCGAGGGTTGTTTTTTCAAATCAGATTGCAGCGATTTGATATCCTTATCCATATGCTCATACTTTTTTACAAATTCTAATTTCAGTCCAAGCGTAATGAGATCTTCCCTCACTGATACGGAATATTTTTCTACTCCATCTAATTTCAAATTAATTTTGTCAATATCAGTATCTAATTCTCCTCTCATCTTTGAGATGTAAAAACCGACATATCCTCGATTAACACAATCCGTACTCTCTTCAGGCTCTGCTATATTTTTCAAACGTTTATTTTCCATATCAAAGTTTCCATCGGTTGTTAATTTGAAACCAACTCCAGGCTGCCCACGCAAAACAGTATTTGAAACTGCCTTACTTCTGCGACCAAACTTATCGATGCTTCCTTTACTCATTTTCTTTATGATACACTAATGACAGTCATCGATGTTCTGAATCAACGTATGAGAAACGATGATTGTTACTAATGACTGTCGTCGATGTTGTGAATAAATATATGAGAAATGATGATTATTATAGCTTTATCAATTCCAATTTGACTATTATTTTTTCACCATTGAAATTGATCAGATTACCATTATCATCCAATATGCGAAGAGTGATATTGTCGAGGTATTGACGACCACCAGGTCGGATTGGCATATAAATAATATTTTGTGGCTCCTTGGTGAGTTTGTAACCGGGCTCTACATCAATATCAAATTCAAAGATGCTATGGATTTCATCGCCATTCGAATATGCTCCAGCTGTGACATTACAATCCACACGAATAATCCTCACCTTATTGATATTCACGGGCAATGTTGATTCATGTATTTCACCACAATTGAAAACATTGTCATCGAATCCTAGAAGTTCAGCAATGCTGTTTTCATGTTTGAGATGAATGTAATATTTCGATCGCATTTCACATTTCAGAGTGTTGTTGTTTGCACGTAGGAGAAATACTTCGTCGATATTTTCTTCAATTCCATTTTCTAGTTGCACTTCTTTGGATTTCATGAATCTTTGAATCACCTTATTAATTTCATCAATTTCATATGCCCCAGGTGGAATTTTTATAATAGTGGGGGGTGAGATAATTGTCTTCGAATAGCCGATAACATTATTCTTAGCATCTACATTGAATATGGAATTGTAGGAGTAGAAACCATGTAATCCCAGACCATAATTACTATTGGTATCCAATTCGATGGGTGGGTAGAAGTTGGCACTCAACTCGCTAGAGTATCCCGACAATGAAAACGTGCGTGACATGACTGACGAATTTTCGATGATTCATGTCTTTTTATTGCTGACAGCAGAAATTGTGGACCAATCGTCGCTTTTTCGGTGGTCTATCCATATCATTATGTGTGACTACATTCACATCATTCACTTTACAATAACAACAAAAAATTTTTCTTGTAGGTGGACCATCATTCATATCGGAATTACTACTGCTACCGCTGGAATCATTGTAATGCTCTTGACAGTACTGATACTTCAAGACATCAATATCATTTTGTAGGTTTTGTGGTAACTTATCCCATACAGATGCAATTTCATGTGATGCACACCCAATCAACACCTCTTTCGGCATATCAGCGAGTTGTTCTTTACTCATTTTTTGTAAAGTGCGTACTCTGGAATATGCGATCAATGAATGACTCATCCTCTTGATACTCTCCCTATCCTGTACTGGTGTTAACTCCATGTCTTGTTCTGAAGAAACTTCAAACACAAATGGCCACACCATACTGTGTTGAATCGTTGTTCACGCTTATAGTTATATGTGATAGTATTGATAGGATTCGAACCCATATAAAAATAGTGAATCAGTTCTTTGGGAGGGGGTAAATCGCCAAAACTATCAAAATATTTTATCGAAGTTCCCCTTTTTCTATATGCTACCCAATGTGTCCCTTGACCATGTCGACTATCCAAATTTACTATGGCAGATTCATATCGGAGTGGTCCTGATTTTGGTAAATCGTCACGCATATATACCCCCCGAAAATATGGAATCGTCATTTTCTTAGCGTAATAGTTGAGGTCTATATTGGAGAGAGCTCTTTTAGGTAGCAAATTTATGAGTTTTTTGAATTTTGAGGTTTCAAATAGACTCCTAATCCTTTGCGGTAAGGCTTCAAGTAGATACCACTTCCTTGTTTACCTATAGCAATTGCCTCCATGTGTTTATTATGGCGATTTGTCTCACTCAACTGCTCCCTACTCGCTTTTGCTGCTTGAACTGCTTTCGTTATACCAGCAGTAGCACCGGCTAAACTACCTAGTGCTGATAAACCAGCAAAAATTGGAATGAGTGGTAGTATTCCACCAATTTTAGGAATCGGTATGATTCGCGGTGTGCGAATTTTCTTTTTCCCACCTGCAGCCCTCATATATTTGCGTGCTGCTTTGAGTGCAATTTCAGCTGCTCTTTTAGAATTTTTACAACAAATTCACTTCCACCCGCTTTGTGTAGAACATCACGCACTTTCTGAACGATCCCAGAACCAAAAGCTATCACCTTAGAAGCTTTCAATATTTTTTTAACTTTTTTTTTCTTAATAGAACGCTTTTTCTTCGGAATGTGTGACTGCTTGGGAGATGAGTCACAACCCATACCAAATCGGCGTTTCCCTTTCATTATATTCGTAACTAGCCAAGCAGCTCCTTTTTCTCCAATAGTAGCGTCTTTTGCTTTGACACGATTCCAAGCACTTTCTGCAAGCTCCTTATCCGCTATGTGTCTAGCTGCAAGATTATCGGGGTTCTGTGAATATGCAATATCGTGTTTTTTGCATGCAAAATCCAGCTGATTGACACCCGAATCACCTCTCAACAATCTTTTCTGCAATTTGGTGCCCGGACCGCAATACTGATAGCCAGGTAAGTGTAATTCAAATGGTAGATTATTGATGAGGGAATTGATCAATCCTCTACCAGTTTTATTTGAATGCAATTCAGTAGATCTGCATCGACTCATAACCCCTATTTAAATAAAGGAATCGATGTGGAACCCTGCTTATATAGTCTCCAACTGTCATACAATGCGCATATTGAAGCAGAAGCAGCAATTTTCCATCGATAATTTCGATGAAAAAGTGGGTGGTGGATCGGGAAGCGGTGTCAAACAACGTCACGGATCTTTACTTCCACTTTCTATTCGCGGCCTGATTATTGGACCTTCTAACTGTGGCAAGACAAATGTTATGATTTCTTTGCTAACGCATCCTCTAGGATTACGATTCGCAAATGTTTATCTTTATTCAAAGTCTCTTTATCAACCTAAATACGAGTATTTACGTGAAGTATTATCTCCAATCGAAGGGTTGGGTTTTTACACTTTTGCCAATAATGCAGGTGAAATAGTAGAGCCTTCAGACGCCAAACCTGATTCGATATTCATTTTTGATGATGTTATGTGCGAGAAACAGGATGTTATACGATCATATTTCAGTATGGGTCGTCATAAAAATGTGGATTGTTTCTATTTAGCCCAAACATATTCACGAGTTCCGAAGCAATTGATACGAGATAATGCAAATTTTATCGTAATGTTCAAACAAGATGATATGAATCTCAATCATATTTTTTCCGACCATGTATCACCAGATGTAACATATAAGCAATTTCAAGATATGTGTGCGAGATGTTGGGAAGATAAATATGGATTTTTAGTAATTGATAAGGATCGAGAAGTGGTAAATGGACGTTATCGAAAAGGATTCGACGCTTTCATATATCCTTGACGTTCTTGAAGAATTGAATCACTTGAGTGCTAGATAGTGGAGATAACACTTCATTATACAAATTCTTGGAGTGAATTATGGAGGGAAAAAATGATGATGAAATATGTTTAAAAAGAAAGTTAATTGAAGCAACGGATGCCGTTCGGAAGAAATTCAATTATATCAAAAGTAGTCGTCTAGGTGATCAATCAGCACTCGAGAGGATCTATGAGCCAATAATAACACCTTTGAAAGTAATATCTGCCAATACTGAAGGAGCATCTCAAATGAATCAAGTGATGCAGAAAACAAAGCCTGCTACACCATTAACAGCCAAAACTATAATTGAAAGTGAGTGGAAACCGAAATTTGAAGGGGCTTCCTCGAAGGATCTTCAAACCTCTCAATTGACAACTTTAGATTCACAATCACCTAATGTATTCGATGATGGTGATGAAGTACAAAAGCATATAAAAAAGTTACTATCAGGAAATCCCTCTTACGATACAGTCTTTGGAGTACACATGAACACTGAAACGGGAAATTTACAAATGGGAGTAGCTGATGTGGAATTTATCGATGAGAAAATTGTGTTTATGAAAAATGGTAAAACTATTGGCTCTTATCAGGGCACTCCAAAACTATATAACTTGATATTCATGAAAGTACCATCGAGAAATATCCCCTCTTCCGATATGACCACATATGGTGATATACTCAAATTAACAAAGGCTGCATATAAATACAATGAGAGAAAACAAGGTCTTCTATCGAATAATTGGAAGAAATATAGAGAAATAATCCTACCATTATTATCCAATGGAAACCCTAGTAGAGAAGGTGCTGGCATGATCAAAATACCCACCCAGAAAAAATATATCAGAAATAAGCATACAGATTATGTTTATTGGAATGAACTCGAAGAATTGATTGATCGCCTTCGACTACTTTGGAGTTCACGACTGGCTGGACATACCGGACATGATAATGAAATATTAGCCATAATTGAGGAATTACGTGAAGAAGGATTAGTCTATTGACCGCAATATCATGAACATGATGTGTGAAACTGGCTCAGTCGATCACAAACGATCTAACTATGCATACCACAATTGATAAATTTGGTCGTAGAAGAGGTGGTGTTAGTAAACCAATAGTTGGAAGATCTGGTGTTGGATTCATTCTCACACCAAATGGTGATTATGATATTCAGAATAAGCGGTTTCAAAATGTTGGTGAACCTGTAGACAGTAAAGATTCTGTTACTAAAGGATATGTTGACGATCACATTAGAAAAGTCAATGAGACAACTCTGAAGTATTTCCAAGAATTCATTGCATCAACGCTACGTAACATCGGAAAACATATTGATTCAAAACATAATGAGGTGCAAATAATCATTGACAAAAATGCACTCATCACTTCTGCATTAGCTGATCAATTGAGTAATGTGGAAAAGCGAACTGACGTAATAGCTAAGTTGGTTGATACTTTTACTGAGCGAGTCATTGAAGTTTAATAGTCAATCGTTACACTTGCACCTGAACAGTAGAAAAGTGATTCCTCAATTTTATCATCTTGAAGAAGTCTTAGAGCAGTAATATGAGTAATGCAAAATGGCAGGTTGTGAAAGAAATACACAAGCCGGCGCGTCGAAATTTCCCCCGTCGGAAGACAATAATAAAGGGTTTTTCTGACTTGTGGCAGATGGATTTGATGGAAATGCAACCATATTCTAAAGAAAATGAGGGATGTAGGTACATCCTTATAGTTATCAACTGTTATTCAAAGTTTGTATGGTCAAGGCCGTTGAAGAATAAAACTGGTGATTCAGTTACTGCAGCTATGGCAAGCGTGTTGAAAGATGCTAAATATACTCCAAAAAATTTACAATCTGATCATGGTACTGAGTTCTATAATTCGAAATTCTCATCGTTAATGAAGAAACACAACATCAATCATTACTCAACATTCAGCACAAAAAAAGCTGCAATTGCAGAACGAGTAATCAGAACATTGAAGAGTTGGCTTTATAAGGAGTTTTCACTTCAAGGTCATTACAAGTGGTTGAACATTCTTCCTAGAATTACTCGTCAGTATAACAACAAAGTTCATCGTACGATTGGTATGAAACCTGCAGATGTGAAACAGTCTACTAAATTGTCAATGTATGCCGAATCTAAGAGTCCACATGTGAAACGTAAAAAAAATACGTTTAAAATTGGGGATAGTGTTCGAATCAGCAAATATAAAAATGCATTCGATAAAGGTTATACAGCAAATTTTACAGCTGAAATATTCAAAGTTGTGAAAGTTAATAATACAGAACCTATAACTTATGCATTAGAAGATGTGAATGGGCAACCAATCAAAGGCTGTTTTTATGGGCTGGAGTTGAATAAAACGAAAGATCCCAATACGTATTTGGTGGAGCGAGTTTTAAAAAGAAAAGGACATCGCCTCTATGTAAAGTGGCTGGGGTTCTCTGAAGATCACAACTCATGGATCGATGAAAATTCTTTAGTGTAATGACATTATCATGATTGTACTCAATATTAGATAAAAAATAAAAAAATAGTGTATTAAAATTGTTTTATTTATTAAAAACTAAATAGAATAATAACCTTAGAAATGATGCAAGTAATATGTAAACTATTGGTTTTATTTTTCATAAATTCAACATATTGAAATCACTTCAAGATGTGTATGTTAGCATAAGATTTCCATGAATCCTCCGTCTCTCTATCCGCTCTTCATGGGTTAGACACCAGCACTCTCGAAAGTGGACATCTCTGTTGGGGTGAAATTGGCCGACATTCTCACACAATTGCCAATCATTTCTACAAGCACTGCATAAATTGTTCCAACAATCCACACTATATTCACCACATTGTAGACATCGCTGGACTAATGTATCGCAAGTCGCTACACAATTTATGCATATATTCCTTGAAATGCCCATATTATTACACATAATCTCTTTCGAACATTCTCTGCACTGCTGGCGGTAGTCACTTACTTCTAGAGTTGAACCATTTATCCTCTTCCGAAGTGGGTCTGGATTCCTTGCCACAACACATCTACGACACAGGCCGGTACATGGGTTGATATATGTTTCAGGCCAATACCCATGGCAGTTGTAACACATTATATGTTTGCCAATTTTGATTGGAAAGCCGCGTATTGTCGGTTTTGTATCCCACTCTTTAGGGAAAGACATATTCACTGATAGATGTACAAATATTCAATCGATGAATTTAACTACACTCTCACGCTCCCATGTTTCCCTCTTATAAACAGGTACCGTGAAGAGTGGGGTAGAGTGGAGGGAGCTACCACCACCACTGTCAAAAATCATATAAAAATCGGTGAGTGATTGTAAACTTCAGTCAGTATTCAAGTATCATCACAAGAATACATTAATATGTCTGCCCAGAGAGCTGCTGTGTTAGCATTATTATCTCAGAGAGATATTAATAACCATGAGCTGGTGGAAGAGTTTGAAGACGTTGGACAGATAGTGGGTGTTGACGAAGAAAATGATGGTGGAGATATGCAGTATGAGGTGAATGAGCAAGGTGCAGAAGGTGGCTTAAATATCGAAGACGATGAGGCAATTGAGCAAGGTGTTGGGGATTTAGACATTGATGATGATGAAGAAGGTCTTGTTGAAGAAGAAGATGAAGGTATCGCAACAGATTCGACTCACGAGACTGACGACAGCGGAGTAGTTATTGGCAATGTTGAGTGGTTGAATATCACTGAGACATTGGATGATCCGTTAGATTTGTATTGTGTAACGGATAGCCATGTCAGGATCAAAACGATTGACGGTGAAATAGAGAAGTTGTGTTGGTGTTGCTTCCGCTTTTATTCTGTGCGGAATAACAATGGAGGGTATTATGAGCACGTCGACATTCATTACACCGCCCGCTTCATGGAGATGGGGCAAACATGGTGTAAAGCATGTGATAGGCCTTTGACCAACTTTAGGAGAATAGCCGTCTGTATCATATGTAACAACACCCCACCTCTGGAGATGTAACCGTGGACCTTCGGGTCAACAAAAAAAAAACAGCCCTTTTCAGGGCTACATTATTTAAACAAAGAGTAGATATCTCATAATGAGATTGCAACAACACCCCATCTGCGGAGCAGTTACCGTGGACTTTCGGGTCAACAAAAATACAGCTCTTTTCAGAGCTACAAACAAAGTGTAGATATCTAATAATAAGATTGATCACTCAGTCAAAGAAATAGAATATTTTGAGTGTCACATAATCATACGAAGAGTAGTTTGTAATATATGGATATACCTCTAAAATGTACATCCATATACATATGAGGTATGCACAAATGTGTTATAGAATATGTAAGTTCTCTGAATATCTTATCTTTGTAAAATAAATCACATTGAAAAATGATTGTTTAAGCGTCCGAGTGGATTTGAATCTGTTTGATAACATACTAGCTCTCTCTTATCTGAACAATTGCAGAATTCATGTCAAGATTTGGAAATATAATTTTCATGAGACAATATTTCAAATTCGAGGGGTGTTTATTCAGAGTAGTCAATAAGAGTAATTGGTATTGTAATTCAGAATATTTATTTCAAAGGTGAAAAGGAGAGAGGGAGGTAGACACTGCCCCAACCACGCAGTGTCTCGTGTACACCAACCAAACAAAATGTGTACTCCGAGGAAGGATAAAGGATGGGTGAAATAGGGAAAAAAATAGGGAAAAAAAAGGAAAGGATTACAAGTCGTCGTCGTCGCTGTCATCGGGTCGGGGGAAGTACTGCCACATCACCGAACCTTCAGAAAACGCCATTTCCTCCGCAAATGCGTCGTCGTCCCAGAGATCGTCATCATCATCATCCGAGCTGCTCGAGTCTTCGGAGTGGTCTTCGGTACTGGTCACATGCAGTACCTGGACCGAAGATGTGGAAGGGTGATGAGGCGTGGTGGTTGAATCGGCCTCCATATCTGGATTCTCCATATCGGAATCCTCCAACTGAAGATCCGGGAGTGGCGCTGTAGGTTCTTCCGCCTGGGGTCCGGTCGTGGAATCGGCTTCCTGGTATGTTGACATGCTGACGATAGCTACTCAACTGAAGATTACATTGAGGAACTCCTACATTTATACTCTTGCACAGGAGGGGGTATAGTGGGAGGCGGAGTGGGGGGGAGGTGGGGGTCGCAAAAAACGCGCCCCGGATGCAAGTGGTGGATGTTGAGCGCCCCAGGCCGCGAAGCGGCCTGCTGAGCGATCGCTTCACGATCGCGAAGCGATCGTGAAGCGATCGCGAAGCGATCACTTCGCGATCGCCTATACAACCTTTCCCTTCGTTACTTATCCGAATATACATTGCTTGAAATTTCTTTATGATACGAATTTTTATCAACATTATTAAAATAATGTTCCAAAGATATTCAAAGATAATGATTAACTGTTTCCATTTTCTAATTAGTTCGTTTTATAGCGAAACAACTAACGTTTCACCGCAAGGGTGTACCGATATAGCCCTATTTTTTTCACTACTACCAAAAAGAGTGGTTAGGTTGAATGCTGCCCCATCCACGCAGCATTCCGTGTGCACCAACCAGGTACTATGTGCACTCCGAGGAAAACCTAACCTAACCTACCTGATCATCATCATCATCATCATCTATAATGATGATGTCAGGTTCGGGAGAATCAACCACCACGATGATATTTGGTGGAGCGATTTGATGATCTTCAAGCCACAGTTGATCCACAAGTTCTGGGCTGGCAAATTCATCATGTTCAAACTCATCTTCGTCTGAGGTTACATCTTGTTCTTCATTCAGCTCTATTGTTGTATCTGAATACCCATCGAATTCATCATCGGGAGATGTTGAATCAACTACAGCAACTTGAATGTCACCATAGGACCAATTCTCTGGTGGGGCAAAATGAGGTTCACTGGTGGAATCAGCTTCCCGAATAATTGGTGTTGCTTGATTCATGATGAACGAACAAGTTGAAGAATATTGAGAATACAATCTTATTTATATGATTTGAAGAAAGTGGGGTAGAGTAAGGGAAGGGGAATATGTGAAAAATAAAGACCCACTAGGTTATTTATTCAAGTATTGATGTGAGAATTGGGGAATAAATCCAATATAATATTTATTAGATTCATGATTTCATTTTTACACATTCACATAAATGAAATTTGTTTGAATAATGTTGAGAGAAGTAATGATGAGAGAAGTGTCAAAAGGTTTTGGAATTATACTCAGAGCATTACTAGAATCACCTTTATTTATTCTCTAGAAAAAATAACTATTTTACAATTCACACACTTTCAATGTGACTAGAAAATGACTAGAATGAAGGAATAAATACTGCCCCAACCACGCAGTATTTTGTGTGCAACAACCAAAATAGATATGCACTCCAATATTCCTTATTTTATTTTTTCATTCATAACATTCATAACCTTAAAATTAACATGCAAGTTTTTATTATATTCCTAAAATTACAATTTTTTTATTCTAAACATACATCTAACTTAAACTAAACAAAAATATATTTACAAAAGGGGTTAGGTATTAAGGAACCCCTGGCACATGGCATCCCATTCCTGAACAAGAGGTCCATATTTTTGGATGTAAGCCAAACTCTTTCCTTGTTGCGAATCTTCTTCTTGAAGTTTCGCCCTAAGCAAAGAGAGTCGCTTCTCTAATTCCAGTTTCTGGGCCTCGATGGTGGAAATATCCGCCATCAAGGCCCTTTTTCTGGAATCAGAACCATCCACAACCTTCTTTTCCCTCAAATATCTCTTTTTCACAGACTGTGCATAGGTAATAGACTCTTTGAGTTTATTACCCTCTACCACAGTCTGTGAAAGGACATTTTCCGGGCCAACCTCTTGTTCGGAATGCTCAACACGTACCTGGGGGGTGACTGGAGGGGGCGACGCATCCCGATGGACCTGGGGGGTGACTGGAGGGGGTGACGCATCCCGATGGACCTGGGCGACGACTTCCACCAAGTTCTGCACCTCCATCACTGGAAGGGGTGCTGTAGGCCAACCAACGTAAGGTGAGTTCTTTTCACACTTTTTGCGAAAAGCACTCAACTTACCACCCCTCCCACCTTTGGCTTTGGATGCCTTCACAGGTGCGGACTTCTTCACAGGTGCGGACTTCTTCACAGGTGCGGACTTCTTCACAGGTGCGGACTTCTTCATCTTCTTGGCCCTCTTCACCGGTTTCTCGAACTCATCCCCTGAATCGATGGGCGACAATAGTTCGATGGGCGATAAGAGACTTTGAAGATGCGATAAATCCGCCAGAGACTCGTCCAGGTCCGGGTTGTACACATTCAGTAAATCTTCGATTTGGGGTGCTGACGAAGAAGTTGGTCTGAATGTCGACAAAGTTGGTGGGGGGTCAATCTCCTCCTCGGGGGTTGGTTTGAAGTCCTCGAAAAAGAACTTCAAGTCAGGAGCCGCCACTTCCTGGGTGGAAGTCATCCCCGGTGGTGGAATGGGAGCCGCCACTTCCTGGGTGGAAGTCATCCCCGGTGGTGGAATGGGAGCTGCAGCTGGTGGTGCAGCTGGTGGTTGTACCATGATGTCCTGTAGGACAACCACCCTCCTCCGTTCTACATCCTCCAACTGTCTCTCACTGAGAGTGGTAATCGGGGTCATCAGAGCATTCCTCAGAAAAGACATGATTCTAGAAAGAGAAAATGAAAATATTAGACAATATAATATAAATAGTATGGAAGTGTGTACTTACATCAAGCTGCTTGGAATTTTCAACTAAGTTGGCTGGCAGGTATCTCAGGTCGGCTGCTTCTTTCGAAGGAAGACTGCAATCGAATGATGAACTGTGGCCTCCTCCTCATGTTTTATAGCCGTATGCTCCCTACCACTTCGGGTGGGAATGGGAGTGGGGGTGGAAGTGGGGTAGGATAATTCGTTTGAAATATTCCACAAGTATGAATTTTACAATTTGTTGAACAAACCAGATAATGAGTGAAAAAATTCAATTACTCGATTGCTCTTCCAATAAGGCAATGAGTAAATTTAATTTCTTGTCACTTATACTGTTTTCATCTTTCAGTACATTCAAAAGAATTCTTAAATTTTGTTCGGAACTTGTCTGATAGAATTCAATATCGTTGTGGCCCCAAGGTAATGTCTTGGTGGTATTAGGAATGATGAATCGCTTATCATCATTATGTGATAGCGCGACTTTATTGCACATCAACGTGTAAATATCATGTAAATCACTCCTGAATACATTCATCTTTCTAAATATTATACCGCCTGTTTCAACAATCCTAATGTAATCTTCAATTGAAATTTGATTTTTTATAACGGATTTTTTAATACCTTTTGCTTTCTTTATTTCATCAGACACACTTTGTACATGATATGCTTTCGCACCGGTGCCATGGAAACTGATGATGGGATCACTCGGAAGTTCATCCTTCATATTTCCAATCACCGATTTGCTAACTGGCACATTGAATTTATTACCCAACCTATAGTTAGAAGTGTCAAATTTGTCAACATTTGCAATCATAAAATTATAAAAATTATCCGTCATTATTTTCAGTATCAAAGAATCCGTATCGGTATAGAGAAGAGAAGCTTGTGGTCCGTAATGTTTTTTGATGACATCATAGAAAAAATCATAAATGACTGTTTTCGACATATCCAATATACTGAACCCCAAATACAATGGTTTATTATAACAAACCTTAACTTTATCCATATGTATGACGACAAAGTCTTCCGAAAATATGGATAATGTTTTGAAATTGGGACGAGCTATCAAAGCATTGGCACCCATACCTCTTCTTATGGATTCCCAATGTGTGACAATTCGAATGTCTCTTCTATTGTTTACATTTTCCATCGTTTTGCCAAATATGGAATTTATATTCAATTTGAAGTAACCCTTCTCAAACTTATTGGTAGCCTTATTTCTCAAATTTGTATTTAAATCGATATATTTTTTCAGCCACGGTGACTGATTGAATCTGAGAATTCTATGAGTTTTCATCACCATCAAACCATTACGGACCGCTTGTTTCAAATTCCTATAATGAACGATATATTTCTTTTTATCATTCAAATTAGGAATAAGTTTGGGTATTTTGGACTTTGAACCAGGTGGTATAATACTTTCAACCAAAAATGGTAAATCCGAATGTAGATCGTGTAACTCGACAGGGTAATGCACATCTACTTCAAGTATGTATCCTTGGGGGCTATCATCTGGAATACTATTGATATCCAACTGACATATTTCACTGGCGGTCAACCAAGTGAACCCACCAAAAGGTAATGATTGAGACATGCTATGACCATACAGATTTGTTGCATCCAAATACATTATGAAAGATGAAGGTTCTTCGGGATTATAATTTGGAAGAAACTGATTGTTTGCAATATGCTTTCTCTCCGAACACTGGCTTACACCACCACGTATACCGTTTTGGAGAAAATGCACCATATCGATATCAGTTAATAATTCCAAGTTGACACCCGTATACTTCAACATAGCATCCCAAGAAAGACCTGGAGAAGTGAAATAGTGAGCAGGATCCAATTTATATGTATCTAAACTCATATTTCTAAAATTTTCAAAAATATCGCACAACAGTAGAACATCAGATTTTAGGTATATGTCAGAATATTCACCCAAATCTTGACAATTGAATGTGTTCCATACCTGCTTTACTCTATCATAATCCTCATCAGAAACATGTTTTTCATTTAATTTATCATAAAAGTCCACCTTTGATGGTATACTAGAATAATTTAATTTATCTAAAGAATCGATAAAACTGTACGGAAAAACACCTTTCTGCCTCATAAGTTTGAATTTATCCTGTTCCGGAAAATATTTTCTTGTTTCCACAAAATGTTTTTCATCTAAATTGTCACCTAACTCTTGAAGGGAAGCAGCCATAAATTTAAAACTATCGATGAACCTTAATTTCAAAAACTTATTTTTCATCACTCCATTGTGATCTACTATTCTCTCCATAATTATATGTTTCGTGAAGGAAACATACTTTTCTTTAGTTTGAGCAATGACATCAACTTTTGTTTTGTTTGTGCATAACTCTTTTATGAACAAATGACAGTCATACCCACTGAGATTATGAAAAATTATGGGTATAAAGTTGGGCAATTTGAAATTGAGGTTACAAATACTATGTGCAGCTCCATTTCTTTTTTTCCCCGTTAGATGGCAGTGGTCACGCACCTTAATATCACCATCACCGAATGGTTCTCCACATATACCACATGTGGCGGCAATATTGAAATCATGCTCTTCCTCATCAGTCAATGGACTCATTGGAATGACTTTCTTCAAATATTTGTGATAAATATTGGTGACATCAGCCTCCAAGTTTGACACAAACACTTTAGCTGCATCAGCACCTCTATATAGTACAAATTTAGATATAGAATCATCAAAAGAGCACTTTATGAGGTAAGAAAAAGCATATGGTTCATGAAGATATGTTCGATTTGTATAAGAGTTAGCAGGATTTGGCTCATTAGTATGCACTGGTTTCAGAATAGATTCGAAATCAGCATATACAACGAATGGAACCCTCAACTGTTTCTCGATATTTTCAAATTTCAAAATATTCTCAGGTACCCTTTTACCAAATTTATCAACCCTGAAATTTGTGGATGGTGTCGTTGTCGATATGTGATTACAATCATTCAACTGATGTCGCAATAAAGTTCGTTCATTATCAAAGTACAATAAACAACCATCACAAAAATACTTTTTATGACCACGGGCAGATATTTGTGATGATACTAGTCTCGATAAATCCTTAATCCAACAATAATGACTATTACCAGAATCATCTGTAATAATCAACAGATTAACATGACTATTTAATCTACGTTTAGAATAGTGTAACGGACCCACAACTTCATATTCAATTCTACCATTTTTAAAAACATTTTCCAACCCATAAACATTGATAGAGCAATCGTTCATAACCTCAAACTTAGGAATATCTTTCAACTTAACTGGAAATTCCATACCTGCTACATTTAAGACGGTTGAGAAGTGGGGATATGATGAAATTTCATTAAGTTTCTGACTGGCAGGGTATAAAGCTGAAGTCACAGCCCACGCAAAGCAGCACTGATCTTGATTAAGAACATTCACCACACTTTTCTTCAATTCGATGAACCTTGGCAATTTGATGTATGAAGACCCTCCGAAGGGGCTATACTTGTTGATATTCACCTCCAAGTACAAAATTTTCTCAATGGTCCAACCTGGAAATATGGGTTTTCTCTATAAGTCCATCATCATCAACATTTTGACTAGATCACATACCTGAATCCCGATCTTGAAATTCCGCTGCTTTAACAGTTAAACTATCTGCAAAACTGCTATAAACCACATCCAAATCATTCGATTGATCAATTACTTCATTGGGACTATTAAATGATTTGATGTCTGAAAGATCCTTAGTTTGCAGACTGTACCGCCCAAACACTTCCATGTTCACTTTCATGCATTTATGGATATCCAACACTTCCTCGAGTAGTTTCACTACTTTCTGCTTAATTTCATTGAAGAATGTTGGGTAATCCATGTGGTGGTTTTCACTGTCCACTCGGTAGCTCACAATTCGACACTTGAAAGCTGTATTGACAATTTTCACACCTTCCCCATATTGAACACATGCATTTGTTCTGTGCTGCAACGTCCTCCGATGTACATTCATCTGATCGCTTGCAATAGTCAAATTGCAGCAAACGCATGTTTGCAGTGTTGGAAGTGCTGGGGGTGTCAACCGTTGCCTCTTCGATGTTGGAGGTCCATCACCATTTGCGGGTGTGCAGGAATCCCGCTGATGACGACGTAGGTTGTCACTACGAGTGAAACTTTTTTTACAATCAACGCACGAATACATCTTGTATATAGAAATATCTACCGTACGATAAGGAGAATTTGAAATGAGTGAAACGTTCACACCACACTCCTTATAAAAGCCCAACTCCTCCCCCCCCACCATAACCCAAATGAGAGCTACAAGGTCAACATTCAATGCCACAGAGCAAGCTCAAGATAGTCGAAGTGACGAACGTCAATGTCAAACCCCACACTCAAGGTCAAATACCGCAACGCCTAATCCCACTGTATATTCTGTACAAGTTACGATTTCATTCAAGGTCAACATTCAATGCCATGGAGCAAGCTCAAGGTAGTCGAAGTGTCGAACGTCAAGGTCAAACCCCACACTCAAGGTCAAACACCGCATTCAAGCTCATACTACGTGTACGACGTTCAAGGTTAGGTGACGTTATTCAAGGTCGTGTGACGTCTCAAGGTCAAAAGGGGTGGGGGGAGGCGTTCAGTCGGCATTAGCGCCCTACTGATGATCGCTCAAGATATTGAAGCCTTTCAAATATTTAAGGATATGCTGGTATATGGCTTTCTCCATGATTTTTTATATCACTGATAGGAAAGCGACTGGTCTAGAGTTATTTGGAAGATTTTTCCTGCCCTTTTTAGGAATAGGCTGAACGGGAGCAATCTTCCAAAAAGAAGAAAAAAACCCTTTCCTGTGAGACAGGTTGAAAAGTCTACAAAATACTGATGCGAGTTCATTTGCGCACTTTTTAGGTACGATGACGGGCACTTCATCAGGACCACAAGTCTTGTTGATATTGAGCTGACTAGACGTTGTTGAAAAGTATTTTCCGGCATTGTGAATTCTAGTGTGAGAATAGTGGGCTGTACCTTCCGCAGAAAATCGACTGTGGAGTGGGACGCAAATTGTTCAGCTAGTAGATTCGTTTTTTCTATGGCTGTTGTTGCAATTGAACCATCCGCTTGTGTTAGTGGTGGAATTGTAAAGTTCTGATTAACATCTTTAGCTACCGACCAGAAGGATCTAGAACCGTTGGGATTGGCAAGCAGTTTATCTTTAATTCTCTAATTGTGAAGTTCTTTGCTTTCATTTATCCTAAGTTTGCTGCTGCTGCGAGCATTAACAAACCGTTAGGCGAGATGTTTGGAGGCGTCACCTTGCTCGCAATTTTTGTTGAACAAAGTTTGCCATTAAAAGTTCGTTTCATTGAAAACGGAATATATGCATGATGATAGAATAACTTCATTGAATTCAGAAGCACCAATAGATGGATCTTTAGAGCTGAAACAAACATCTAGCTAGGGGAAATTTCGAAAATAGTCTTGAAGAGCCTCCCACTCAACAGATCTGCCCCCTAAACTTTGCGCGGCTTAGATTGTTCCCCAACATTTATTGGCTATTCACTCAACGCTGAAATGAGTAATGATAATTTCCCTAGATTCTAACTTCAAAATTTTCATTTAGGCCCATCAAACTTTGATAATTGTTATTGCACCCTATTCGTTGATGCACGAATGCCTTATGTTTAGTCTGGATGCAATGGGGTTTCTGATAAAGGGGCTGAACGGAAAATGGTATTGAGATATGATAATTATCACGTCTTTAACCATTTTGCTGAATCCGATAATAATTAGAATTATGCCGTCAAATGTTCAAATTCGATATGAATTGAATTAAGTTAAAATTTGTTCAGGATGAGAAAGCAACAATTAATCAGAATCTGGCACAGGTCTTTTACCAGACATATTGTTTCTGATATAGGTACGAGTGCTGTTACATCGTGAGACTCAGTTTTTTCTTCTCATTGATAACCATTATAGAAATACATTCAAGGAGAGATTTGACCAACTTGATGGCTTGTTGGACTTCTATAATTTTCCATTGATGGAAAAACATAGTAGGGTGAAGTATTGAACTAACTTTACAGTAACATTCGAAATCATCGATCCATCCCTGTCTGATCCGTTCAAATTCAGACTGATTAATTTCAAATGATTGTTCGATCGTACAGAAATTCTTCAAAGGTGCAATTTAAAGTGGATCAGCATCACGCCGTCAGACTCATCCATTGTCTTATATTGAAATTCGATGCCGAAAATGTCGCCATGGGAAAATTTAATTACGTCTTCACGAGAATGAGATAACGGAGACCGTAAGATTTTCTTGGCTTCATGCTCGAAAACGCATAATTTTAGAGTTTGAATGGAAAGCGATTCAGAAGATTTTAGATAATACCAAATTCATAACTATAGAAGTACTATCTGATTCTCGAATGGATTAAATGTTTATTTTTTGGTAAGTGGTATAATTGAAAATTAGAAACAGCTTTCACTCATCTGTTTGATCTATGAAAAGTTACCATATGAAATATAGCATGTTGAATACTAGATCGCGAGTCGGTTGACTGAAAAAATCCTGGCCAGACTTTGATTTATTCAGAATTCAAAAATAATTTTTTTCTAAACAGTGCATTCATTGTTTATTGGCGGGTTTTGAGGAGTGAAATTTAGATGCCAGTAAAGATGTGTGATGAAGTGGTCCGAGCGAACATAAGATGAAAGAAGACCCAGTATTCTAGCTACGCGCGATTCATCCCACGGATAAAAGAGAGTGTTTCTGCCTGCTATTTTTTCTTATAATAAGTTTTTGCTAGTCTTTAGACTAGCAAAAACAGAGATACGTTTTGCAGCAGTTGACCTTAAAAATTATGATTGATACGTTCCTCTACGTATTAAAGTTAATTTATCCTGATAAAAATTGCTTGAAAGTGTTTGTGTGACTTACTAAATTTGTAATTGATTTTATCCATGGCACTTTTGAAAATTATTCATTCATACTCTTTGTGAAAAAATATCTTTAAGTAGAATGAAGTTGAGCTAACTGATGTGCTATTTAATTTTATTGTTTAACATACCTCATATTATACTCGTAAAAAGTGTTTCATTCAGAAAATATATGCAATGGACAATTTATTGATTTGAGTATGGAGAATTCAGTGAATAATATATGATTCTTTTGAATTATAGTAGTAAATACCCGTATAGTTGTTTGTAATGAAGCATCAAGAGAAGTATTGGAAATTGGATTGATAATTTCTCAGGAAATTTTATTTAAATCTTTGATACACCTTCGAATCGTAAAATATCACATCAACATTTATTCAGTTTCAATAATTCAACTTGATAACAATTCTCAATAATCTGTAGAAAAAAGCAAATGAATAATGCCAGGTAGTTCACTTAAAATCATTTATGTCAAATTCATTCAGAAATTCTATGCAATTCATGACATTATTTCTCGACGCAAGCATTAATCTACTCGTTTTTGTTTTATTTACTCCGTTCCACTTATACAAATGCATTTTAATTCATTGCACATCGCGATACTGGCGAAGGAACTCACAAGTGACAGATACGGCTTCAGGCCAATGGCAGATAATTTTATTGAAATTATTTCTTGATGACTTCTTTGTCGAGGACCTTCCATGTATCAAAGATCCGTTGCATAAAAAGTATTGGCATTGTTTGGTCTTCATTTTCTTGTTTAATTTTCAACCCATGACGATTGACTATTCACAAACACCAAAACTGCAACACCCTTCTCGACGCGCGTTTCATTAACAAAGTTGGCGTGTTCACGAGGAAAAGTAGTATTACTTCATCCTACTCTTGATTAGGTTGGGACAGTTGTATTTGGGTATCTGGAAGAAGAAGATAACTTCTCTACGGAGTGTACGCTGCTGAAAAGTGATGATGTGTACCACGTACAGTCTTTCGAGATATGATGGTTAGTTATAATCTGCCCAAGGGCGGATCTTGAGGCAATCCACTGAACACAGCAGAGCCGGAGGAAATTGATTTGCTCTCTTCAACTTTGTTGGTAATTTACTAATAATTGTTAATATCCAGTCATTCACAAAATGCAGCAGATTTGTAGTTGCAAATTTTCATTTGACGAATGTGGTTCGAGTGGTATTAGATTTGTCATATGAATTTCTCTGCGGATTTTACTTCAAGTCGAATAGATTTGAAACCAGGGTCCAAAAATGAGACTTCCGTGATCGATCATCAGACAGTGATGAATTGATCTGCCATATGTCTTATCAGTGGTACAAGGCTGAATCACAACAATATTGTAGGAGTCAATTACCCTTAAAGTTGGAGTTTTTGATAATTATTTGTATTCGTGGATTGAGATTTTAGTCGATCCCATGAAAACCGTCTACCTAATGGAAGATGTCATCTTTTTTTTCCCATAACTATTATTATACAAGAAACAGTTCATTACCAATGAGATGGCGAAATTTTGGATCCATATAGTTTTTTCTTGAGATGGGATAATATATTGAAATGTTTGTAGGGTTATGGTCATATGATCTGCAAAAAAGTGACTATTTAGAAAATGAACCTCATTCAATTGCATATTATTACATAGTGAAAAGCACTTCAAAGTTGAGTTTTTTTGCAAAGGACCTCTTCGAATTGTCCCTAGACTCGAGGAAATACTGAAATTGTTTGGTCGGTGTCTATCAGATTATTTGATATCACAGGGCCAAAAAAGGGATTATTTGATATTTTGGGGTTCAATACCCGTAGATTTTTGGGTTCAACTTTGTGTCTACAACTGCTGCAGATATTATCAAAGGCTATGAGATAATAGTCGAAGTTATCTTGCTGCGATATACAAATTGATATACAATTGATATACAAATTGAAAGAGGTTCTTCTTTTTTTGAATTATTGAAAAAAATCTATCAGTTCTGAATTTCTGGTTAACAAGTTTCTATGATATTTGAGTTAAAATTATTTTCATACTCTCTCCACAGATGTCTAATATCTAATACATTCATACTATATGCAGTATATATAATTCGTAATTATATTACCTGCGATTAATTTAATGTGTTTAAGCGTACATGTTGTATAAGAGTGTGTGTATTTGTGTAAATATATTATATGGTAGTCTGTATTAATAATTATACTTATTTTGCTCTAACAATAATTGTATACATGATTTTATTGTTAGTAATTTTAGTGAAGTACTCTCGAAAAATTTGTTTGTATATACTCATGGTGTATACGCCCACACACAAGCAGTACCTACTGCTTCCTTGGTATATTCTTGTTTATTCTTAGTTAACTGACAGTTTTCTTTGTTTTTTTTATATAGATTCAAAAATTATATTATTTAAGTACATATTTGTAAATGCCACTGTTACTCCCTATTCTGTAATTAGGTTCATCCTGTAGAATAGTGTATGAAATAAATAAAACAATGCTGCATTTGTTAAATTATACCCTGTAATTATTTTTTCTTGTGTGAATAAATATTATTATTATTAATGGGATGGCCGATAATAATTGAAAAATACCTAAATCCACCCCTACACCGTGCGCTGGGATGATCTATTTTAAACCGTCTAATAATCCGAAAGCCGACTTTCAAGTGAATCAGACTCACCGCCACCATTATAATTTCTTGAAATCCAAACACACCATGACTCTACATCCTCCTGCGCTGCCACTTCGAATCGAAATAGCCGTTTTTCCTGTTAATTCAAAACACTTTTAGGCCGAATGTGTGTGTATGTGTGTGAGACTGTGAGTGGGTAGGACATGTGTCTCTTTAGACTTTCGACACGTGAGAATATTTAGAAGTAACGACGATAATGGCTTCGGTCGGCTACATTGATGAATCGGAGATTGTTTCGAATGAAAGAAATGATCATTCGTGAATAATTGAAAGTTGAAAATTGAGATTTTGAAAGTTGTTTTCAGTTAACACTAAAATTTTGGGCTTTGCATCTGTCAAGTCTCTCGGGATATGTGGTATTTTTTCTGAACCATAACTTTTTTCTGATTGAGGTGGTTTCACCAAATTTCATACTTGGTTTTCAACTGAAGGTTTTGGGAAATGCCTTAGTCTTTACAAAGAGAAGACTCCAATGAGAAATCAAAATCCTACTGCCATTTCAGGTTTATACTTTCTTTTTGGACAATGTCACATATCGATCAACAAAATGATGGAATACAGTAGGATGAGAAAACAACAATACAACAACTGCTAGTACCTTTACAAAAACGTGTGCGTTTCGAGACGCCCGACAGAAATGATAATTTAAACTAATCTAGGTTGAACTATTTAATATTGAATATTGATTTAAAATTGACTTAAATTTTATGTATATTGATATGATATAGCAAGGAAAGGTTATTTATTATTAAAATATTTTATTGATTATTTTATGTATGTACATATATTATAGAGCATAAGCCAATTGTTACTTTCGTAGGATTAAGTAATGATACTAATAATGTACATACACAAAATTTTATTTTCAAGCCACGTTTTACATAAAGAACCTTACGTGCTTGCTGGTTATACAGTGTGCCCCATTTTTGATGGAAACACCCCCCTAAAATTTGAAGTTGTGAACCGATTTTAGTATTTTTTTTTGAAATGTCAAGTACTAAAAGGTCTACCTTGGGACGAAATTTGAAATGTTTTGAAATGTTCCGCCAGATGAAGAAAAAAACAAATAGCGTAAATATTTTTAATGAAAATAACGGAATTACATTCAAGTTTTCACGCAAATTAACTAAATGGAAATGATATTACAGTTTGACACTTGTGAAAGATTCAAGTGTACTATTGTCAACAATATTCACCTTACAGTTCTTCGAATTATTTTGTGTCATGGTTGCAAGATTGAGCGTAAGAGAGAAAATTGAAATTGTACGCCTTTTGAGAGATGACGTTAGAAGTGTCAGAGAGGTTCGTAGAGTATTTAATGAGAGATATCCAGATCGTCCTCATATTAGCTGCGGTACGGTAAATAAAATAAATGAAATATTCAATGAAACTGGTGCAGTATCAAAAATGATGTTAAAAAGTAATAATGTACAAAGACGAAACAGGAATGATCGAATCATTTTAGATTATTTCGGAAATAATCCTAATGCCAGTATAAGGAATGCCACTTTAGATTTGAATATTCCACGAGAAACTATTCGAAGATGTCTCAAAGCGAAGAATATTAAACCTTTCAAGCCAAAATGTTTCCACACACTTCAAGAAGGCGACGAAGCAAGACGCCTGGAATATTGTTTATGGGCCAAGGGGAATATTTAAACAATAGAAATTTCCTAAAAATTATTTTATTTACCGACGAAGCCACTTTCACTACAAATGGAGTAGTGTCATCACAGAATTGTCGCTATTGGGCAGCGGATAATCCCAACTGGGTAATAAACTGTAAAAGCCAGTATTTCCAAAAAATCAACGTCTGGTGTGAGATATTGAACGAACGAATTATTGGTCCTTTCTTTTTTGAGGAAAACATTAATGCGTAGAGGTTTCTAGAATTTTCAAAAACAGAGTTTTGGGATGCTATTCACGAGCTGCCAATCAATGAACGATCAAATTCAATTGTCCAGTTGTCACGCCTTTTATTTATCGTTGACCACTTAAGTCAATTCGTTAACGATTTCTCGTTTACGAGAAGAATGATCAAGCTCATTCTCTGAATGTATGAGTTGTCTCGTTGATAACTCATATTTGATGTCGTGTGGTCTATAGGTTTACTTTTGCCCCAAGAAGCCAAGATTCAAATCAGTAAGATTCGGTTCTCCGTAAGAAATTGAATCCAACAAGTGAGTTGAATGTTTTACCAGCATCCAAATGCCAAGAATAAAACGATTTCCTATTCTTATAGAAGATGATCTTACTTTGTTAATCCAAAAAATTGAGAAGTTTGGACAAAAATTCCAAAATTAGCAGAATGGCTACCAAAAGTACCACAAAAAATTTTGAATCCCGGCGGCAAGACATTCATGGAACCAAAGTCACAGAACACCCTCACTACACAATTCACCGTACAGAGCACAGAACCCTTAGAGGATTCGAATATATGTTCGAATATAACTAATGCGTTCGACTATATCCTTGTACACAGAAAAAAAAGATTTGTTACTTCAAAGAAATTTATTTAGTCTAATTTATTTCATCAATTTGATTAAATATCATTCATTCCAAACGACGTGTGTATTGTATCGATTAGATGATAATTTTGCGGAGACAAAATGAAATTCTCATTTTAATTTCTCTAATATTTCAATTCAAGAGGTCTTTTACTTAGTCAAATGAATTGTGGATCATTTCAAGAATAACATTTATTGAGTTCTCAAAATAATTCGGTTGAGTCAAACAATATAATTTCATCAAATCAAAAGTACGTCTGTTGAATGAAAACTTTCCAATTCAGTTTAACACTATGGGGTGCTGTTTTGACACTAATATATAATTGAATCAACTGAATATTTATTTTCACTTCAACAATACATATCAATACCTTTAACTAATTTTGGAAATAATTTCAAGATTATTGATAATTTCATTTCAATATTTTTATTATTTGTTGGTTTGAAAAATTGAATTGTTTCCTTTAAAGAAATGATATAGTTGAAATACTTCTAAGGAATAGAGTGCCGGTCGGCACCATTTGCATTTTCGCAAGAGCCGTAAACTAATCACGAATGGATTAAGAATTAGCAATGTGTTTTGTGTTTTTCAAGGAAATGACGAAGAGGTTTACAGTTTCTTTTTGATTATAGGTGGATTGAAGTTTTTCAGTGTTTTCACAGGTATGTTGATAATATACTTTCTTTCATTCCATATTTTAAAATAATTATGAATAGCATGTATTGGATAAACGGACATCGTTTTTTTCAAGCACGTGCCCATACATTTTTCTCGACAGCTATCTATAAAAGTGGCTTGAAGTTCTTATTGTTTCATGTAATGACTGAAAGAAAGCTTCCATGTTTTCAATTCTGTTTTTAAGAAAGTAGAAGTTGTCGAGTGAAATGATTATCATTGAGAGGTAGGTAGGTATGCATACACTGGGTACCTAGTTGACCTTTGATCTTTGGATACGAAGGAATTGGACATTTTCAGAGTAAATACAATTGAGGTGTTTGCCACAGAAATAGGTGTAGGTATACAATGTCGGCGAAGAGCTGTACCTTTATTTCGAATTGTAAATTTCTTACATTATAAATAATTGAACGACACATGTATCGAAATACGTGGTGGATCAGTAAAGCTACTAGAATATGAGTTAGAATTAATTGTTGCACTGAATCGAAACATTTCAATAATTAGTTATTAGTTACGTTTATTAAAATTTTTTGCTTCATTGTTAGTTGAATTGTGTGAATGTAATTCCGTTATTTTCATTAAAAATATTTAAGCTATTTGTTTTTTTATCTGGCGGCACATTATTGTTGAATTCATAAAAACAATTATATATTGTGACTGTTAGCTGTGTGAGTTTTCGAATTTTTGAGTTATCATAACTTTGTTAATAATGAATATTTTTTCATGAAATTTTGGTCACACCTATTTAGAGGCACTCTGAATCCAGTGGCCTAGTGATTTTTTCAATAAAAAAATCGCTAATAAAAAATCCCGATTTTCGACTAAGAAAAAATACCGTAGTATGCCCTGAAACTTCAATAAACATTTCAAATTTTGTCCCAAGGTAGATCTTTTAGTACTCAACATTTAAAAAAAATTATTAAAATCGATTTACAACTTGAAATTTGAGGGGGGTGTTTCCATTAAAAATGGGTCACACTGTATATTCATATTACTGTCAACAGTGTTTACCTAACGTATACCAAACAATGAGCGTCTGTCCAACGAGAGAGAAGGAGCCTGCGTTCCGCTGACGCATGCGTGAGAGAAAGGGAAACCAATTAAACTGGCACCGTTACGCGTTAGGTAACGAAGCGGTTTAACCTCCCAGAAAGAGAGAAATTAGCTTGGATACCCATTTTTGGAACCGCAGTCCAAAATCAAAGCATTCGATATCCAATACCAGATAACATCTTCCTGAACCATGCTATTGTGAAAGACTACCTTCACAGGTGTTATGATATTCCTGGATTGAATCCTCTACTAATCCCTTAGATAACGTCATCGAAGAAGGCTACATAACATTATGAGAGCTCCATAATTTTTTCATCTATTTTTGACGTCATTTTGTCCTACCGATAGATAGAATTATTATATTTTAGAATGGGATGGAACTGAGTTACATGATTGTTATTGTGATGCACTGTTTAGAACCTTTGATGTAGTACTGAATATTATTGGAGGATTAGTCTCACAACGTATCGGTAAAGTCTCATATCACTTTACTTCGTAAAGTTAAAAATGAGCGACTTATGTGGAAATATTCATTTCATTCACTAGTACAAAAAATTCAGTGATCAAGGAATTATCAGTTTTACGGATAGCTCTTGTATCAAGAAAAGGAAGGGTGAGATCATTTTCTATTTCGATAGTGAATGGCAATTTTTTATCATATCTATTGACACCATCAAGAATTTCATGAAATTTGTCATAAGGTTTTGTACAAAAGACATCATTAACGTATTTTTTTTAAAGAATTTTAAGTTGAGGAAGTATGTTTTCAAAAAAGTCACCCATTACGTATTGAGATAAAATAGGAAAAATAATAGCTCCCATTGGTGTACCAAGAATTTGTTTATAGTATTTACCTTCGAAAGAGAAATAACGTCAGTTGAAGATGAAATTAATTATTTCAATAAATTTTTTTGTTTAGTGAACTTTTTTCATTTATATCATTCCATTTTTTGCTAATACTTTTGTCCACTAGATTCATAGGTATATTGCTAAAAAGTGAAATCACATCAAGGCTGTTCAGAATATAATATGATGGTAATGATTTTTCCAAAAACCTCATTAGTCGTCTATGTGGAGGAATAAAAGATCTATTCAATTGTACTGGTGAATTCAAACAAATGGGATTGTTATGTAATTCTCTGTCTATTTGTTGATCTTCTAAAAATATAACCTATTAAATTTTTTTAATTGACTCCTTTTAGAATTTGTGGATCACGATTGGGACTGAAATTATGTTGATTGAAAATCATATATTGACCAAGAGCTAATTCATCTGGTTCATTCAAGTATTCGTTTACTCGAACTTTCAAAGTTCTACAAATCCTTCCTGTAAATGAAGCTTCTCAATCATTGCAATTGAATTTGTAAATTCCACTTTTTGATAACTTATTGATTCCATCTTTTGAGTTGACCAAATGTTTACTCAAGTTATTTGAACTTTTGAAGGAAATTTTAGCATCTTTTAAATTATTGCTAATCAGACTGGAAACTTTCTATAACGATAAATACGTAGAATTTTCTTCAATAATGGGATAAAAGAACAAAATCTCACAATCAACAACCAATAAATATATATATATATCTAAGAGTTGTTTGTATAGAACCGACATCAAAAACGCCCATGCATGAAACATTCCGAAATAATCTCACGTGAAGATATAGGACCTTTAGGAAAAAACGTTAATTATCCGAAGATTTCTCGGATGCATTTCACCGAAGTGCTGATTTATTGTCATCCGATCGCGTTTGGATGCTTCTATCGCGACCACATGTTTCAAATGTAACACTTGACTCGGAAATATCTCTAAAGTGTTTCTAGTTACTTAAAAATGCTTTTAGGACCGTGATAGAGGAGTTCGAGGGCCGTTCTGCGTTTTGTCTACTATCAGTGGCGGATGTTCGGAAAAATGAAATGGTGCTGGTGTCAGTGCAACTTCACAATAGAAATGTATTTCAAAAAATTGAAAAAATTGTTCGACGACTATTTTTTTATGCCAACTTGTGTCATATTCAACTTTCTGTACGTTCTGAACTTCTCACATATGGAGGTCTATAATGTCCTGCGTATATAATGTCCTGCGTATATGATGTCCTGAGGTCTCGATTAGCCAGTAGTCGCTAAGAGCTAAATCTGGCAAATATGGTGGATGTGGGAGCAATTCGAAGTACAATTCATTTAGTTTTATCATTGTTCTGATTGACTTGTGACACAGGGCGTTGTCTTGATGAAACAAAAGTTCTTTCTATGCCATATGCGGTCGTTTCTTCGAAATTTTGGCCTTCAAACGCTTCAATAACGCTATATAATATTCACTGATGGTATTTCACTTCTTTAGATAGTCACACACATCCTTGAATACCGAGGCCAACAGTGAGCTCGCGCATGGTACTTACCACAGAACTTTTTCGTAGTCGAATGCTCATGCAATATAAAGCCAATACGTTTTTTTGAAATCTTTACAATGTCAGCTAACTCACGTAACTTCATTTTTCGATCATTCAAAACGATTTTGTGGATTTTGTTTACGTTGTCTGGTGTTACTGTCTCATTCGAACGTCCACTGCATTCTGCATCATCGGTGTATCTACGACACCTTTTGAATTCAGCAAACCAACGTTTAATTGTTGTTTCTGAACGGTTTTTGATCCATTGTTCTGAAGATAACAGTGTCACTATTCAGTGTCACTATCTCTTTGTATCTATAGAGTAGGGAGGGTGAGTGTATACTCACAGCACTTAGGCCACATGTGACCTAATGTATATCCTCCCGAGGGGTTTTCCTCCTAGGTCATCGTCCATCCTGTCCTTTCCAGAAAGGTGTTCAGGTCACTAGGAGACATCTTCTTTATATTGGCAGGTGTAGGCCAAGGCTCGTCGAACACACACTCTCTTTGGCAACTTTGAGGTGTCTCACGGTGGCCTCCGCGAAGGATTTGGAAGGTGCAGTGACATTACTGTCGTTGCGCGGCTTTTTCAACCTTCTTGGGGTTCCCTCCGTGGAGGTGCACAAGTGAAGGAGCAGGGGCAGCCGGTTCCTTGCCTTTATTAACGGCGGAGCCCTTGGCGCCCGCCGCACTTATAGTTGCTGCCACTCCTGCCTCTTTCGCTGTCTTTCTCCTTTTGGCTTCGACGCCGTAAATGCGCTTACCCCTTGGCCTTTGTATGCCATCACGAGGTGATATGCTATGTTCAGCCTTATTCCAAGCGGTAGATTGGGGTAGACATTTCTGTTCATCCCCAGCCACTGCCTTAGATTGAGGTGAGCACTTCTGTCCAGCCTCGGGAGTGATTTTTGTTTTTGTTGTTTTTGTTTTTATGTTTTTTTCATTCATGTGTGTTCCCACGAATAGCAAGTCACCTCTGGCAGAGCTCCGCATTACCAGAAGTAGACTGATTACAATGATGTATCGCCCATTTCCCCAAAGGGAACGTTCGTAACCGCATATCACCCTGCGGCCATTCAGCTGTCGGCACGATTCCTTACACCTTAGCTTGGGTAGGCTGGTCCACGGTGGCATGTTTTGCAAAGACTTTTGGGGAGTTTTATTTCCCCTCACCTTACTTATTTCTGCCACTGACCAGGAATCCGGCGACCCCGTCTGTAAGGCCTCATTGGCTTCCCGGACAGGGCCCCTAGCCTGGGGACGCGCCCGATAGGTAGCCCAATCTACGAGTTCAGTGTCACTATTCAGCACAATAACTCACAAACTTATGAGTAGAATATCATGAAATTTCAACAGATTTCTTTCGAAGGTTAGTACTAACTGAAAAAGTGGTGAATGCAATAAGATTAGCGGCATCTCTGTGTTAGGCCGAATACTTTTCAGCCCATGTAATAGATACCTAAATGCTACTTTCCAGATGAGATTATGAAACGGTACTATTAATTTGTTGAAAGAATGCATTATACAGATGATTTTTTTATACACCATTTCTTTTTTTTACTCTCTCATAGTCCTCCTCTTTCCAATTTCATCCGAAACGAAAGCCCAACTTACACCGTAGATCATTCCTATTGTAGTGTTCAGTGATATTTTTTCCGGATACCCTCAAATGGACATTTTTCTGATAGATCTTGCCAAGAATCTAAAACCTTTCTCACAGTTTATACGATGGCAAAATTAAGAGCAGAATGAAATATGTTTGATAAGAAGAAATTATCTGGAGTTCTCAACTTGAATTTTGAAGAATCCAAAACTTTTTCTATGAATCATTTTTGTAAGAATATGAAATTTTCGGAAATAATATTTATACAAAGGCTACACCTGGATTGCCTTTGTCTTCAGAATGAGTATTTCCCGTTTTTCTCCGTCATTGAAATGTCGAACTTCCATCCATTGTTCAAATTTCACCCAATTAAAATTTTCTTTCCGATGTATTTTCGTATTCAGCGCTCTCTTCCAGTTTCTTTAACTCTCCTACTCATAGTAACCTTTCTCAATAGAATGTTCACAAGTGTGAACACTGTTCGAAAAACATGTTGTAGTTTTATTAAGTGTTCCGTGAAAATCCCACAATAAGGTTACCATAAATTTTCATCAAGTATCCTCCACTCATTTTTTCATAAACTACACCTCACGATTTGATCTCCACATTCCTGAATGCAGGAATAACTTTTGTGAAGAATCCGGCAATGACACCTGTCGGATATAATTAAACGCTCTTCGTGGTATTAGCCAGGGAAGTAGTTGTTTTCTGATAGGTGTCAGTCCTTTAACCTATAGTCTAGGGGTAGGGAGTTGAAACTGGCTTGAACGAATTGTTCCTTTCGTTGACTTCTATTTGATCTTCACAAACTTCATTTTCAAATATGTGTGATTGATGACTTGTTTATTTTGTGGTAATTCATGATCACTTCAACGAAATTAATAAAAACAATTTTGTTTAATAACCTCAAGTTAATTTTATCATCATTATCATCTTGATCACATTTTTCGCTATCACAGAAGCATATTCGTAATGAATAACATAGTCATAGCGAAACTTGTCGTGATATTTCAGAAAATGAAGTTTTCAAAGATCAAATCGTAAGGTGTAGTTTATGAAATTACTACGGATCTTCATCAAGTAACGGCCGAATCAATTAGAAAAAATATCCTCTAATCAATTCGATCACTTATGAATGTTTTTACAATGTGCATTCATTAGTCGAATCTTCTTCAATCAATAGTATCTTATCTGTAACGGTTTCGTGTCCCTTTCGATCTCCTTCGAACACACCCCTGACCTCGTTCAATTCCATGGTGCATTTGATTTGCCGGTGCAGCTGGCGTGCAGATACGCCCAAACTACAAAAAGCTTTATGGTGGAGATATGCTACAATTACAAACAGAATCCCGGATATTTATATTTACAGATAATATGACAAAGAGACCATTAACGTTTCATGGGTGAGAAGATATGGTGCTTTCGCGTTTCTAAAAGGTGGGCGCTAGGTGTAAGGTTTTCATTTGTTTCACAGATTATTGGCGTACCTGCTACATTTATTACAGCGGGGTCATGTAATTTGAGAACATTAGGGTTTTATCGTTTCGGAGAAGATTTTCTGAAATGCAGCGCTCCACTTATTAATACAAAAACTTTCTCTATCAATATTTCAATTTTATTATAAGATTGAAGTATTTCCAGAAATTTCACCTTTTTGAAGTTATTCAATGCAAGCAGAAAGTTCAAAAGTAGATTACCAGTAAATCATGATTGTATTGTCATGAATCTAATTATTTCTCAGGCATTTTCAGGATAGAAATTCCGAAATTATGGTTCGGATTAAGAAGGGATTATGGTTTTGTGAAGTCAAGTGTTATACGTTATGGGTTTTCATCTATCTATCGCTTATTACGAAACGTAATAAATGAAAGAGTTTTGATATGAAATTTATTTTTATTGCATGAGATACTATCGAAAGTCTTCGAAAAAGTTGCTGATGAGAATTTGAAGACAAGTACTTTTTCCCTAAACTTGACGTACACCTAAATATAGAAACTTAGACTAGTTACATTTTTTCAACAATACTTTTCAATATATTACGTTGTGTAGCGTTTCTATGAAAGATGTCAGTTTCAAATCTATAACAGAACAAGAAAATTTCATTTCCATGTAGATCTATTTGCACATTATGAGAGTAGATTTTGCATATACATGATTTATACATTTTTGTAAAAGATTCTTTTCATTGATGTTGATCACTTTCCTTCTTTCTTGGAAAGCTTTGGTATGATGATGGAGTATAGAAAGCCAAAAAGTTCTTTTTACCCAAAATTATATTTCACCAGTGTCTGATAGAATAAAATTATATAACAGAAAACACCTATAGTCAGTTCATAATTTGTCGATAGCACAAAATGAGGGCCCAAGTCATAAAACGGTCGTAAAACTCGTAAAATCATAGGCGGAGGTTCCTGAGGTGTTTATTCATTAAATATAAAGCTTCAGTTTATATTCGAAACTTGCCTTGAAAGGGTGAAGTTGTTACGAACGAAAATAATTTTTGGTTTAGTACATTTTTTAATCGCATTTATTTACGGCTCGTTTGTGTTTCGGCGTCTACGGCAGTAATTAACGTCTCTAATATTTATTTTGCGAATTTTGTGCAGTGCGTGAGTAACTTTTTTTCATATTCCTACAAACATATACGTACCTTTCGTTCCTGCTTGTTTTGTTTGATTGCTTGCGATGGCTTCGTCATCATCATCAACATCATCAAGTTTTACACCGGTACTGTTGCGTACAGTCAGTAAGTCTGTCTATTCACCAAGAGAGAAGACTATTGTTTTGAACGTTCACGATGCTCTGGTTTCTCAGAATCCCACAAACACTGTTCAGAACATAATCAAGAGTTGTGCCAACATGACGGGCGTAGGGGAGTCAACAATATATAGGTTCCTATCAGAAAGAAAAAAAAGGTATAGCTAACCCAAATACAAACGAATACTTAAGGAGGGGGAGAAAACCTATTGAAATTGATGAATTTGCCAAAAATGGTATTCGAAGGAAAATTCACGAATTTTTTTACAAAAAAGAAATACCCAACTTAAACAAAATTTTACAAGAAGTTAGAGACGACCCGGATTTGCCTCATGTCGGACGAACCAAATTGTGGCAAGTTTTAAAAGAATTAAATTTCCGGTGGGAGAAATCAGACCGAAAATCACTTTTGATTGACCGGGAAGAGATAATATGTTGGAGAAGAAAGTATCTAAGATCTATACGAAAATTTCGGGCTGAAGGAAGGCCAATTTACTATCAGGACGAAACGTGGGTAAAAGCAGGTCATACTCTCACAAAAATTTGGACAGATAAAAATATATCAAGCTCCAGGCAAGCCTTTATGGAAGGTTGGTCTACTGGTATTTCCCCACCCTCTGGTAAAGGCAGTAGATTAATAGTTTCTCACATTGGCAGTGAAAAAGGATTTGCTAAGCATGGTTTGTTGGAATTTGAATCCAAAAGCACAAAAGACTATCACGAGGAGATGACAGCTGATGTTTTCGAAGAGTATTTTGAGCAGATGATTGAACATATACCACCAAACTCAATTATAGTATTAGATAATGCACCTTATCATTCACGACTAGTTGAAAGACTTCCAACGACTGCGTGGAAGACACAGGATATCACTGACTGGCTGCGGAATAAGTCCCTGCCTTACGAAGAGGGAATGGTTAAAGCAGAACTTTTAAAAATTGCCCGGCAACACAAATCTAAGTTCAAGAAATACGTAGTTGACAAAATGGCGGAAAGACGAAACATCACAGTCCTTAGACTTCCACCCTACCACTGCGAATTAAATCCAATTGAACTCATTTGGGCACAAATAAAAAGCTATGTGGCTAGAAAAAATACGTCATATAAAATACAAGCTGTACGTGAATTGTTATATGAGTCTTTACAACATATTACAGAACAAAATTGGCGAGATGCAGTAAGACATGCAATAGGAGAAGAACAAAAAATTTGGGATCTTGACAATATAATTGATGCGACTGTAGAGACACAACCGCTAATTATTAACCTGCAAGACGACTCGGATTCCGAAGATGATCCTGTTTATTTTGAATTTGAATAGTTTTGTAAGTAATCGTAGTTCATATCATTTAAAAATAGGTATTAATTGAATAAATGTATCTTTTACAAATTGCAAGTAACTTATTATTTTTGAATAAAATAAAGAAATTTTTTTAGTATAAAAATACACTTTACAGTACCTACAGTTTAAGAATATTAATATATTTATTTATTCAAAGTAACTAATGTTTTAATCATATACTCTACGACACTGATCACTCATTTCCACTCAAAATACCTACATAATTGGATTAAAAGTTTTACAGCTGTATTGTATTTCTTCAGATACAAGGTGGGTTAGTCGAAAACATCTCAAACTGCCAGTTTTAGTTTGGTTTTTGTTATTATATCATATTAGCTGTCCTCTCTGTATTTCAGTTCTCTAATGAGGGTCAAACTTGCAGTAAGCTATCAACAAATTATGAACGGACTATAGTGAATTCTATTAGTTCGGATTTCTATGATTCGATCTTTGATAGAATCCATGAAAAAAAATTATAATGAATAGATAAAATATCAAATATATTAAGCAATAAAACGTGAAACGAGAATACAATGACACGAATAAAATAATCAAGATACAAAATGAAAGTGAGTACAAATAAATGAAAGTGAAAGAAGTGAAGAGAAATAAAATAAAATGAAAATAATAATGGGCAAAATTTACCAAGTTACTTCACGATTATTCGATTGTTAGTATCCACATTTCTTTTCCCGTGAAGACTGGACTTTTCCTCCATCTATAATATTTTTAGCACATTTACCTACTTCATCTGTAACGTGAATTCAGACCTTGGAAATTTCAAATATATGTCTAATGAGTCGATAGAATAAAAAACCGGCAGTTTTGTGCAATTTTCCATAATAATGCTGCCTTCCATATCAACAAAATGAATGGCAGATGAACTCTTCATAATAAAAAAATACTATAGTATTGTATTGTCACCTCGAATTCCAATTTCTGATTCAGCATTTATAAATAGTATCTGCACAAATTTGAATTGTTATGTATTTTACTTGAATAAAATAACTTCAAATTCTTCAGGACTTGTTTGTGTATGAATAAAGAGAATTTATTCATTGATTCATTCATTTTCTCATCGTAACCATAATAACCTTTTGAGAATTCCCCGATATCTAAAGGTAGTTGAACATGCTAAATGTTGAGGCAGATCTACAACATCAATAAGTTTGGACATTTATTTCTACATAATAAATTTGACTATTAATTATAAGCAGATGAATGAACATTTTCCATAAAATTTGTTATTACTACAGAAAATTACTCATAAAAGGTATACAACATTTAATTTTTGAAATAAGAATCGAATTCTGATAAGTTCACTTCCAATACTCATTTACCTCACAATAGTAATATTAATATATGGTATAAGTTTGACGATAGTCGTGTCACGAAGTGTTCTGGTGATGCATTGAATTTATTGGAGCCTCTGGAGACACCCTACATTTTGTTTTATGAGAGAGAGGACATTGTTAGATCAAGATCTTCAGATGATGTGGTGCTGCAGGTTTTTCCGGGTTTTCCTGCAGCTGAAAAAGCAAATGCGCCACTGGAATCAATGAAGTCGCCCCGGAGCGCCAATTAATTTTTATTGTATTTATTTTATTTTATTTTTATCGTTGTTTTAACATATTGTAATAATTAATGAACTAAAAATATTATGGTAGTTCAGAGTAAAGGAATTGAGAAATTCTAAGATTCAACATGCTTGAGGCACCCCACTATGTTGATTTTATTCATTCTATGAGTTAGTTCGACTATCTAGGATTATTTTTTCAAAAAATTAATTGAAAAGTTATTGTTGTAATGACGGAACGTGTCAAATAGGTGGCATATGTCGAAAATGCTGCAAACTAAAAAGTGTCAAATACTAGCCGATTACACGATTTGACAATTTCCAGCATAGAAAAATTCAAAATGGCATTAAAGAAGTTTCTTTTTGAAAATCAATTAAAATTTTTTGTTTTTTTTTGTTATTGATTAGACCAATTCTGAAATAGCTCCTTCTGAAGTTATATATTTATGTATGAATATTTTTTTTATGAATAATTTTCTGTGAATTATTAATCAGACGGACTCAGCGTTTATCAATAACAAAATTTATTAACAACAATACACAACGACATACAAAACACGAAAAAGAAAATTATGGGGTAGCCTCGAGGAACTAACGCTAAGTCTTTTCTCGATTGGCGTGGAGACTTAATAGCGGGTTTAGTTCTCGGCAGAAACCCGTGAATAAGAAATAGTTCCCGCCAGAAATCCCAGAACAGAATGAATACCACGGCCAAAAAATGTGTTCGAAGTAACTCTCGAAAAATCACTGACAATGGTCGGGATCATAAATATAGTCAAGAAGGGTCAACCACTTGGGCCCGAATTCCTTGTCTTAATCCATAAGATCGTTAACAATAAGTACCTACTCAAAATATCCCAAGTGGTGTCGTTCTAAATATTCATCTGTTTTGCAATAAACTTTCGTTTCGAGAGAAAAAAGCATTTCAATGATTTGCGATGAGAAGATAAGAAAATGATAAATGAAAATTAAAATAAAAAAATTTACATAAAAACTCAAGCAGATAGATATTTCGGACGACTGCTCGACAATAGAGTTATGAAAAGTTCATATCCTAACCAAAATTTATGTAGTTGTAGGAAAAACTCTACAGTAGTTTCTAGCAAATATGTAAATGAAAAATAATTCAAATGCCGTTTGGAACCGCTGATTACAGAGGTGTCTTTGCATATAACTTTCAAGTCCAACAAAATTTCATTTGTCAATGAATAGATGGAGTACAAGATGAGTTGTATTATATTCATTACAGTTACTCTAGTCGACTTTAGACGAGTTTCGCTGGAGCAGAAATGGTAAATATCCTATAATTGATGTTTGTGTACGCGGGATCAAACGCATATGAGGAACATCGGCTTCGTTCGAGGTATATAGTCTCTTGAAAATTGACAAAAAAGAAATATAATAAAAATACCTGGATTTTAATTTTTCTTTATCGAATTGATAGACCTCGTAGGTTCCGAGGATTGTTCCAGTTTGACACATTCCAGAAACATAATTCCGTTCAATTCGTTTGCACCTAGGCCAGATTTTTCCATATACAATTTTGCCAGATCGGCTTGAAAAGTGATACAAAGGTCCTAGGTGACATTCACATTGATATCAACAAACCAAAATCATCAACAAATCCTTCCCAAATACGATGTCTACTGGTCTGTGCTTTGTATTTACTCAATGCAAGAACTAAAAGCACATTTCATTTCTCCAGTAACGATTGGGCTATTCCAATCGTAGACTACCTCATCTTGGGTTCGTCGAAGCATATACTTTTGATTTGATCTTATGTGTTTGCACTGGATGCCTCGCTTGAATCCATTAAAATATCGATCGACTTCGATCATTTCATGCTCCAAAATACGTTATATCTTTGAACAGGACTCGAGTCGGCAACTGGCGATATATATATATATATATATATATATATATATATATATATATATATATATATATATATATATATATATATATATATATAAATATGAAAGTTATTGAGTGTCTTGATATATAAACAGAAGTTAATATCGGACATAGCACTCATGAAAGTGGCAAACCATAGACACGTGTTTCGGGCTTTTGGCCCATCATCAGTATGGTGCAGCCAAGTGTAAGGATGGGCAACACTTGGTTACCAAAAGATAGAAATACAAATGCACGGAGCCACCAACAGGAGCCAACCGCACATTTGTGGTTTCAGTTGATAGATCTCGTGTTCACAAGAAAACTATCAAAATCACCACGGAGGCAGCTATAGCTACCTGCGTGACATCCGGGTCCAGGAAATTATACAAATATGAAAGTTATTGAGTGTCTTGATATATAAACAGAAGTTAATATCGGACATAGCACTCATGATATATATATATATATATATATATATATATATATATATATATATATATATATATATATATATATATATATATATATATATATTGACATCATGAAATTACGCCATGTCATATTTTATTGGGCATTTCGGGTCTGACAAACATATGCCAAATGTTTAACAGTGTCACAAATTTGCTAGTTACGCGATTTGCAAATTAAGGGACAAATATCTGACGACAAAGTGATGTCGCTTTTGACGTAACGTATATTCTCACCTTAACAAACTTCTCGTTACCATCAATATTCAAAACAGAATCGTGATGAAATCACTGCCCTGTAATCACTCGTTCGGTTCTAACTTAGCGGTCAACAAATCCTTCAATTCCAGGAGAGAAACGTGCCGCGTCCTAGACCTGAATTAGTGAAATTTACATATTCCCAACATCACCACCGACGCTAATTCAAGATCCACTTCTGTGGCGTTTACAAGATTTGAAGCAAACAAAACAAACAGATAAATCGTCCATCGATCAGAGATTAGAGCCGAAAAGTCGAAATTCTTCGAAAATAATGAGTACACGATATCTCGTTAAAATAGTGTTTGTAACTGATGGAAGATTTATTGTGGTGTCCTTTTTCCAAATTGGAATTAACACCGGTATCGTTCGTAATAAAGGGGCGATAAAGTTGAGTTATTTGAAGACGAATTTGGAAGGTGAGAGATAGCCAACTTTCGAATTAATTGAATTCTTCTTCAGGGCTCTGTAACAATGAATTATTTTCATAAACATACCTCCCACAAAACTTATACGATCATTATCGTTTCAATTCAAGAAGAAATAATGAGTTCTTGATCAAATTACTCACCGAGAAGTAGTTCATTCGTATTAGTATTACTATTTCAAAAACCATTAGACATAAATTAAAAAAATTTAAAAATAAATAAAAACATTGCAACATTCAAATTTTTGAGACTTCAACAGAATCACAGATGAAGCCATTCGTTTGTTTCATGTTGTTCTGTGTATATTACTGAAGTTTCTTCCCAACACCAAATCGTTATTTTCAACACATCGACACATGTTTCGATCACCAAGTGATCATCCTCAAGAGGAAGATTGAACTGGAAAACTTGCGAAGCTAACCCTATTTATGCAATACAGGTATACCATACAGGTATACCACACCTTCGGTGTCTTAAATTAATTTTACAATTTGCCTTATCTAATAATTTCACAATATGTCCTTATGTAATGTTTGAATGTTATACATAAATAAAAAACAATTTGAAAGCTATATAAAAATTAATTTCAAAATATTGCCTATCTAAATTCATTTTTACAATGTGCCCTTATGTAATACTCAGTTAATCTAATAATATTATTTTAACAAGCTATATAGTATGCTATCTGGTATTGGTCCGTCATCGTTTTTCATAATATTATTATGTTTACTTATTTCTACACTCTCATAGGCATCTAGTTGCCTGTTGTTAACTTGTCTGACTAATCTTATGAACTGAAGTCTATGGAATGGTTTTGTTGTAAAATGAGATGGGCAACTGCTTATTTCTCAGGTCTTCCATATTTTAAGTGTGCTAGGTGTTCGTTACATCTTACTTTATTATATATTTTTGTCTGGCCATATTGTCTGACCATATTATCTGACCAGATAATTTTGCATCAAAGTCCTTGCATTCAATTTCGTAAATTACAGACTTTTCCGAATTCTCTACTTCGTCTTTTGGACTTCCCAAAAGACTCTGTAGTGTATGACTTGTTTTAAAAACCACCTTCATACCTAGTTCTTTTCAAATCTTTCCAAAGTTCTTCGTGTATTGGTGGTATGGAACTAAAATGTATTTATCTTCGTTTTTGTCCTTTCTGAAAGTCGTGATTTCGTTCATTCTTAACCTAAACTACTTCTTCCTTATAGGTCATCTACATAATACCTACCTCGAGAAACCGTTAGTGGCTGCTATTTTCTATATTGTACGTTTTTCTTTTGTGAACCTCTCATGTGTTAGAGGGAAAGTCAAAAGACGATGCACTAAAAAATTCAACCCAGCACGTTTGTGCTGTCCACAGTGATGTGAACTGTCAGAAATATACCTGAACGTGCTTGTTTATTTTCTAAATATATATCGTATTCTAACCCTCCATATTGGCTCCTCATTACCAAAACGCCAAGAAATGGTAGTTGTCCCTTATTTTCTAACACATACGTGAATTTTATTGATGAACATCTATTATTTAAAAAGAAAACAAAGTCCTCAATATTCGAATTTTTGGTATCGAATATCGCGAAAATATCATTCACATACCTTAGCCAAATCCTAGGAAAATACTTTACTTTTCTTTGGTTTCCATTTCGAATCTGCTCATGAACAGGTCTGCCAGGTAGGGGGACAAGGGGTTTCCCATGGCCGTTCCTCCCTGTTCTTCATAAAAACAACTTTCTACCTGGAACCGATTTTGTTTCATACACAAATCAGTAAGAGAAACGAATTCATCGATTTCGTTATTATTGAAATTATTTTTCTCTAGTAATTCCTTGAGGTATTGCAAGGTCTGTGGAATTGGGACGCTAGGAAATAAGGAACTAACATCAAAAGAAACCAAAATCTCACCTTCTTGCAGAACCACGTTTTTGTATGTTGTATGAACTCTAAAGAGTTTTTTATACTGAAACTTGGTTCCACAATGGACAAGGTTTCAAATTCCTTAGTGAGCCACTGAGGAATTTGAAACCTTGTCCAATTATCTTCCAGATAATTTAATGAAACATTTGACTGAATTTCCCATTCTGTATGTGCAGCGCATATATGCAAGAGCACTCTTATCGCATTATCACAAATAGTCGCTCTTCATTTCACGGAATATAACGTAGCGGAAGTCTTTTTCGATAATTTTCAGTAGTAAGCTGCAAGCAACGCATAGCGGCCCATCAATAGAAGAGTAATTCCGGCTGAAAACGACGGAGCATTTCAGTCAACAGTCGACAAAAGAGTAAGAAGTCATTTTTTGCGACGGAGATGAACTGAGCTTTTGTACTTCCACGTCGTCGATGTCGACGTCGAGTGCAAATTTCGAAGTCTGTTCGTTGAGCTGCACTCGAAAGTTGAAAGATCGGCTTAGCATCAATTGTACAGTTAATGCCGTCGGTGAAAAACTGTGCGAACATTGGCGGCGGATGTCTTCTACAGGTTTGCCATTAGCAGCTTCGAATGATCGTCTGGAAAACTTGCTATTATTGAAAGTTGTCGCATGAACACGCCGTTTCCTGAAGATGCCAACTTGCTTGGTGAAACGCGCGTCGAAAAGAATATTGCGTGAACTACGATGTGGAATATTTTTCAGATGATGTTTTCACCCTAAACAAAATTTTGCGTTCAGTCGTTTATATTTCTGAAAAAAAAGTTGTGAGTTTTGCCAATTTTGTCTCTCATAATTTGCATGGCTTTGTATAGTATACGTTATTAGTATATTTGAATAGAAAAAGTTGGATTTTCGGGAGAGATTAGTTTTTGTTCATCCTATAGATGGCTTCCTCATAGAGGAAGATGCGATCGACCATATCAAATCATAAATTCATAATAAATCTACTTTTCGGGATCTTCTTAATCTTATTTGTAGATTTTATTTATAATTTTATTGTAATTTCTTCAATTCATCAACTTATGTTTTGAGAATTCATCCTTTTTTCATTTTTTAAGGAATATATCGGCGACAAAATATATTTTAAAATTACTTGAGAAGTACATATGATCTTTTAATGACAATAAGTAACTCATTTGAGTCCATGACTTCTGTTGATTTTTTTACGATATTGACGGCCGATACTTTGCGATTTTGATATGAATTGCTAATCAGCATTTAGAGTAACCATGATTAGAAAAATTCCGTACATTGTAACATCGATACATTTCTATCTAGTTTTACTCATAACATTGTTGAAGCCGATCATCAAGAAATATTGAATTTTATAGAAACCCATAGAACACTGGGTTGTTCAACAATCTATCAGGTCGTTAAATGACACAGACACGTCCGCTTTTGAACCTGATTAATTTTTGATTAGATAGATAAGTTCTCATATATTTCTTGTTAGATTAAATTTAATCGGGTCGTAAAGTGCCGACCCTGGATAATCAAATGGAATTCGTGCGTAGTTCGGATCCTTCGAACTACCTGTAATAAGTTCCGCCACTGCCTGTCGCAAAGGAGGATTTTCCGCTTTTTCTGCTTCTTAAAGTATTTGTTTTTCTCTCAAACTGTCGAGTCTCGTTCAAGTTGGCCCTGTATAGAAACAAGTGCTTGAGATGAGGCATTACTTGGTGGATTTGAATCCACTTAAGGGATTAAACTCGGGCCAGCTCTAGTGCGCTTTGTGGAAGCCGGCCATGAATATATTTTTATGTAAATTCTCGTTGTTTCTTTGTCCCCGTTTCTCTCTCTATGACAGTTGAGCGAATGAAAGATTTGCTAATTTTTCACTGAAAAATCAGATGTTGAGGGTTGGACTCTCTTTTTTACTTTTTTTACTGTATCCGCTATATATATATATATATATATATATATATATATATATATATATATATATATATACCGGGTGTCAACGAATCTATTAGACAAGTCATAACTTCTAGACTATTAGGTGTATCAAAACGAGATTTTTTTTTTTTTTTTTTTTTTTTTATTTAATCGCATCAACCATTTTGGTTATTAGCGAACAGTATTTTACAAGCATATTTACAATTTGTTTTTGATATGAATAGCTTCTATGAACGAAAGTACATTATCTGTATTACAATTTGTTCCTAAAATAGTTTCTAGCGTTCCTATCAGCCTGTGCAGATTCCTTTGAGGGGCGAAGTTTAGGCATTCTGTCAGGATATGTTTAACAGTGAGTTGTTCATTGCAGGTTTCACACATCGGTTGGTTGGTGTTTTTGAAAAGATAATCATGGGTTAATCGTGTATGACCAAGACGTAGACGTGTGATGATCATTTGATCTCTACGTTTTTTCGGTAAATTTGTCCACGGTTTTATTGATGATTTCACTTCCCGAAGTTTCGAAATTGATTCACTCCACCGATTTTGCCATGCCGTTTCCACCTTCTTTTTAATGGCATACTGTAAGTCACTCAGAGCTACTTGATGAACTATTTCAGCGTTATTACTATTTATAGCCTCTTTTGCATTTCTATCAGCTTCTTCATTACCTATTATTCCTATATGTGATGGGATCCATATAAATTTAATAACTGTTTCTCTCTGTTGTGCTACATGAAGTTGTAGTTTCACATCAGCTACTAATGAATTGGGGGGATATAATTTTTGTATACTTTGCAGTGAGCTCAGCGAATCTGTCAGAATAAGGTATTTGCAATTTTTGTCTTCAGTTGAGTTGATAAATAAGAGAGCTCGGAATATAGCATAGAGTTCACCAGTGTATACCGTGCTAGTGGAAGGTAGTTTGAATTGGAGAAAGAAATGTGGTCCTACAACTGCTGCTCCTGTTCCCACAGTTGTTTTGGAGGCGTCGGTATATATTTGTGTAAAGCCTTGGTGATTCTCCAATATAGCTCGTAGGTTGTTTTTGAATAATGTAGAGTTAGTTTCATATTTTGGGAGATGACTAAGCTCTGTGAGGCATGTTGGTTCAGGTAAGGTCCATGGGGGAGGAAGGTTGAGTGGATATGGGTAACATTCCGGGAGGGTAAGATTTAGCTTGTTGATATTGAGTCTGACTCTTTCGTAGAAAGGTTTTGGGGATCTTGGTTTACTCTCATACCACTGACTGAATCTGCTAGCTATAGTATTGTCATAAGTAGGGTGTGCTGGTTGAGTTTTCAGCTTCACTGCATATTTGAGACTCAAGTATGTCCTTCTGTCTTCTAGTGATGGTTCACCGGCCTCACTGTATAGACTTTCTATAGGTGTTGTGTGATGAGCTCCCAATGCTATACGTAGTGCAGTATTATGTATTACATCAAGTTTTTTCAGTAATGATTTATTTGCAGAACTGTAAGCAATTGAACCATAATCTAGTTTTGATCGTATAAGAGTTCTATATAGCATTAGTAATGTTTGTCGATCCGAGCTCCAATTTTTGTAGGTCAAGGTTTTTAATAAATTGAGCCTTTGGTAACATGAGTTGATGAGATCTCTGATGTGGCTTTTCCAATCCAGTTTTTGATCAAATGTCATACCTAAAAAAGTTATACTAATTTCCTGTTTCAAGCTCTGCTGGTTCAGTACAAGGTCTGCTGCCCTATTTTCAGTATTTTTCTTTGAAAATAATATGTATCTAGTTTTGTCGGATGAAAACGTGAAGCCGGATATGTTCGACCATTGCTCCAGATCTGAGATAGCTTTTTGTGTCATGGTGAATAGGTTTCCTATATTTTTACTTTTTGTGTATATCACAAGATCATCCGCATAGATACGTGCCTTTGAAGGAAGTTTTAGGTTTTGGAGAATGTCATTTATGGCAATGATGAAAAGGGTGGGGCTAATGACTGAACCCTGAGGGATGCCGTTTTCAAGAATCATCTCATTAGATAATACTCCGTTTGTTCTAACTCTGAAAGATCTGTTGCCAATGAAGTTTTGGATGAATGATAAACAGTTTCCCTCAATGTTCCACATTTGGAGCTTATGGATAATTCGATCTCGCAGTGCTGTGTCGAATGCTCTCTTGATATCAAAGAATACTGCAAGGCAAGATTGTTTCATAGCAATAGCCTCATTAATATCGCTTTCCAGATCTATTATGTTATCCATTGTTGATCTTTGTTTTCTAAATCCGCTCTGTTCTGGTATGATTAAGTTGTACTTTTCCAATGTCCACAATAATCTGTTATTAATGATTTTTTCTAACAATTTGCTCATTGCGCATGTTAGAGATATGTGTCTATATGAGTCAGGGTTCGTTTTAGGTTTCTTCGGTTTCAAGATGGGTATGACGATTGATTTTGACCAGATTGTTGGGAAGTTACGTTTTGTCCAGATTATATTGAAAAGTTGAAGTAGGTGTTGGTGGGCACTAGCTGGTAAATTTTTAAGGAATAGTACAGGAATGTCGTCTGGTCCTGGGCTAGTATCGCGAAAAGTTAGTAATGCTTCCTTGTATTCATTCTCCGCGATTGGTAAATTCAGGAACCTTTTTCCAATATCGTCGAGTTTTTTATTTTCTGGTTCATTTTTTTCCTGGTTTTGTACATGTGAGGCATCTACAAAAGATCTTTCTCTGTAGGTTTTAGCCAGCTCTTCTGCGATTTCATGGTCATCATAAACTATTTTTCCTGGTGTTCTGAGTTGCTTTATTTTACTGCATGTATTCAATCCTGAAATCTTTCTAACCTTTGTCCAAATTTCATTCATGGAAGTCGAGCTATTGATAGTCGAGATATAGTCGTTCCAGGATTTACGTTTGGAGGTTTTTATTATCAGTCGTGATTTAGCTCTCAGTTTCTGATACTCCAGTCGATTGTCCATGCTTGGGTTCTTTTTGAATTTATTGAAGGCCCTTTTACTCGATTTGATTGCTTGATCACATTCAGCGTTCCACCATGGTACTGGTTTATGGTGATTGATATGGATTGTCTTTCCGATGAATATTTCCGCTGCTTTCACTATAATTTTTGAAAATTTGCTTAGAGACTCATCAATATCATGATTAATATCACAGGAGGCCATTTGTGCATCGATTTGTTGTGAGAAGTGATTCCAATTAGCGGATTTCATATTCCATTTAGGAATAGGTGCGGAAATTTCATTAGTCGTTATTTCCATGTTGGATATCAATAAAGGAAAATGGTCGCTATTGAAAGTGTAGTCGAGTCTATTCCATGATAGTCTCGGTGTTAAACTTGGATCGCATAGAGTTAAATCAAGTGGGGTTGATTCTCCTGTTTGAACGTTAAGTCTCGTAGGCGTACCGTCGTTCAGCAGAGAGAGATGAAAATGTTCCATAACTTCTTCAATCATTCGTCCTCGTTGGTTGATGTATGATGAGCCCCAGAGATAATTATGAGCATTAAAATCGCCAGTAATTATACGAGGTTGTGGAATTTGCTCTAATAAGTTGATTAAATCTTTTTTTTCTATTGTTTCTCCTGGTGGTAAGTATATATTACAAATATGAATGAAGTTGTTTCCTTGTATTTGCACAGCAATAGCTTCCATATTGGTTTCAATTGGAATTTCGGCTACTTCTATTGTATTTTTTACCAGTATGGCGACTCCCCCACTTGCTTTGGATGGGTTGTTTCGATTTTTTGAATAGTTTTCAAAATATTTCAGGACTCCTTCTTTGCCGTCTTTGAAATTAGTTTCTTGGAGACAGATTACATCTGGGTTTTGTTGCGATGTCAAAATTTGAAGCATTGGTAGGTTATTGTAATAGCCGTTGATGTTCCATTGCAATATAGAAGAAAATGAATTATTTAGATCGAATGTGGATACGTTTTTTTTTTTTTTTTTATATATATATATATGTTTTTAGTAAGTGGTGTCTTGCGAGGAGTCACTTTCAATGTCGGAGGGGTTAATCTCCTGTGTTTCGGTTTGGAGATGAGCTAATATCTTTTTTCTAAGTTTGGTGCATCTACTTTTAATCGATCTTTCATTAAGGTAAGGATGTATCTTCGTGAGCATATCAATCAAGGCCGTCATGTCATTTGTATAGTTTTTTATTATATTAATGGGTTCTGGAGATCCGTAGATATTGTCAAGTAGATCGGTAATTTGGGTGTAATTGAGTATAAACGGGGGAGCCTGTTCCGATATAAAGTTCTTGGCTGACTCTGCTTGTTTGTTGGCGGAAACAAAGTTTTTATTGGTTTTGTGTTTTTTGCTATTTTGTGGAACTTCTGGTGGCTTTATAAATGTAATCGGTGTGTCACTAGTCTCAAGTTGAATATTTGCTGTTTCGGGTGGGGTGACAATTTCCTCGAAAGTTCTTTTGTTGTTGCTTTCCAATGGTATACGTTCAACAATATCTTTTTTGAGTACTGAACTATTGATTATTTGCTCAGTGCTCACTGAGGGTAATTCTGATCGGGTGCTTTCAGAAGTGGTATCATTTGGTGCTTTACAGTGTGCTGCTGTATGCCCCTGTTTTTTACATCTAAAACACGTGAAATTATCCTTTGATAAAAATATTCGGTAGGGGGTGTCGTCATGGTATATTATTAATGAATCAGGGATTGGGTTTTCTTCTGGGTTTATATATATTTGTCTTCTGAAACTGTAGATATGATTGTATTCAGGTAGAGGAGAGTTAATCTTGAGAAAGGTCATCGGAGAAAGAAGTTTAATACCTAGGTTTTCTAGTTCTCTACTTAAAATTTCGTTGGGGATTGTTGGACAAACATTTGATAGGACTAGTCTTTCAGATAGGGTTATATACCTGCGAGCTTTCAGTCTTACGCTGTTAACTACTATGGTGCCTTCGTAGTTGTTCATGAATCTTTCGACTATTTCTTTATTTGCCAGGTACATGCATATACGGTTGTGAGAAAGCCGCGAAGAGAATAAAATATTCCTTGGTTGAATTATTTCTCCTAGTGAGATGAGGTAGTCTTGTAGTTGAGCTCCTTCTACTGATGAAAATATGATGGCTTGGTCTTTCGTTGGGTATTGCTGATGAGCAAGTGTTTCGGAATATGTTCTAGTAGTTGAGTGTTCATTTTGGGAACTCCTGTAATCAGAAGTCCCGTTTGAATTTTCGTTCATTTTTAAACTTAGTTCCACTAGAATTGCTGAATACGGATCTGTCCTCCGAAGATCATCGTTGAAAACGGCAGGTAATAGCCTTGCTGTTTTGATTTGTAGGTTATATCGGTCGGAATGACTCGATTCAAGTGATGAAATGTGGATTTCTGTTTTGTTTTATTTACCTGCGTCAGTACAATGATGTTAAGAAGTAAGTTTCCGTGCTATTTGACTTTATTTTATATAAATTCTGATAACTTCAAAATCAACTTCGAAATATCGCTCTATACGAAACTGTTTCCAGGATCGGACTCCAAAAACGAGATTTGGTACAGATAAATGGTATGTGGAGAGGAGAGTTTTCACATATTTTTCACTTTCCGGTCACTTCCGGTTTCAGCGGAAATGGCTCCGGTTCTGAATTTTTAAATGGAACACTCTGTATATTGTAACATTTTTGGATTTCTGAGACAATTCTGGATCAGAAACTGACATTTCCGGAAGTTTTTCAGCCTACTTGATTTTTTCAGAGTCACTTTTAAAATTGCATCTAGGTGGCCATGATCGGATGTAAACTAATCTATGGACCTCAGGTGATATCAGAAAATTGCAATAGCGAAGTTTTAGTGACTAGTGTGTTGAATATGAATGAGACAAGTTTACAAAATAACATTTTCGTGTCTAACTATTATTTTTCAAATGGCGACCATTTTTTGACAAGCACTTTCCAGAAACAGGATTTTTTGACAAATCTAACGATACTAATTTATTTGCGATTGGATTACAAATAAGAACATAAATTAAATATTACTGAGGAAAATACTCGATACAAATTCATTTACTTTTGTCAAGGGTGCCATGGATAGGAATGATGCATAATATTTTGCGGTTATTTCCATCAAGTCCACTTTGGAGAACAAAACGCTCACCTAGGTTATGACAGTGACATAAGCTTTATGAGCAGAAAGTAGAAGTTTCTCTTGATTTTCGTTAATTTTAGTTTAATTTTTCGTCAAAATAATGTATACTCAAAGTGAAAAAGTGGATATGTTGTTATTGTTTGGAGAATGCCACAGAAATTCAAGGAAAGCTGCTGAGTTGTATGCTCAGAGATATCCCAATCGGCAACACCCATCTCATCAGTATTTTCCCTATGTTGAGAGTCGTTTTAGGCAAGAGGGAAATCGAGACGCAGAACAGAGGTTTGTCATAAATGAGGAGACTGAGATTAACGTTCTTGCTATGGTAGAAGTTGACAAAACGGTTTCTTTAAGAGAAATTAGTAGAGAAATGCAGATAAGTCACGAATCAGCAAGAAAAATACTGAAAAAGCACGGATATCGAGCATTTAAATGTCAGTTACATCAACATTTGTATGCTGACGACGGCAATAGAAGAGTAGTATTTTGTGATTGGTTGCTTCAAAATCATAGATTTAACCCAAATTTTATCAACTTCATTCTATTTTCCGACGAATTACGGTTTACAAATAATGGCATGTTTAATAAGCAGAATTGTCGGTACTGGGCCCAACAAAATCAACATGCAATGAGAGAGGGCAATTTTCAAGAAAGGTTTGGCGTCAATGTCTGGGCTGGTATCGTTGGAAACAGAATAATTGGTCCAATATTGTTTCAAGGTCAGTTAACAGGGGTTAGATACTTCGGTTTTCTTCAAAATGAAATCGAGGATCATCTTAATGATATGCCTTTAGAAGTTTTACGGCAAATTTACTTCCAGCAAGATGGAGCACCACCCCATAATAGCAGAGACGTACTTGATTTTTTAATAGAGCATTTTAATAATAGAGTTATTGCAACCAACGGTCCAGTACGGTGGCCTGCCCGCTCACCGGATCTGACTGTGTTAGATTTCTTCATTTGGGGAAATGTAAAAGAAAGGGTCTACTATGCAACAGCCCCAGCCACTCTCGAAATCTTAGAAGAAAGGATTCAACAGGCATTTAGAAGTATATCGCCTTAAATGTTACAAAACGTGTTGAGAGAAACAATTGAACGAGCTGAAATGTGTCTTGAACAAGGAGGGATGCACTTTGAAAATTTACTATAGTGGAATTTTCAAGAACTTAGGATATTGCAAAAAATCTAAGTGCATCGCTGAAATTATTAGTTAAATTTGTTAAATTTGTTGATCCAATCGCAAATAAATTAGTAACGTTAGATTCGTCAAAAAATCCTTTTTTCGGAAATTGCTTGTCAAAAAATGGTCGCCATTTGAAAAATAATAGTTAGACACGAAAATGTTATTTTGTAAACTTGTCTCATTCATATTCAACACACTAGTCACTAAAACTCCGCTATTGCAATTTTCTGATATCACCTGAGGTCCATAGATTAGTTTACGTCCGATCATGGCCACCTAGATGCAATTTTAAAAGTGACTCTGAAAAAATCAAGTAGGCTGAAAAACTTCCGGTAATGTCAGTTTCTGATCCAGAATTGTCTCAGGAATCCAAAAATGTTACAATATACAGGGTGTTCCATTTAAAAATTCAGAACCGGAGCCATTTCCGCTGAAACCGGAAGTGACCGGAAAGTGAAAAATATGTGAAAACATTCCTCTCCACATACCATTCAACTATACCAAATCTCATTTCAATTCTCCTAATAGTCTAGAAATTATGACTTGTCTAATAGATTCGTTGACACCCGGTATATATATATATATATATATATATATATATATACACATATATATATATATATATATATATATATATATATATATATATATATATATATATATATATATATATATATATATATATATATATATATATATATATGTATATAAAGCGAAGAAGCGAAGGGTAGTCTTGACTGAGTAGTTAAGGAGAAATACGGAATATTGTTGAGGATGCAGTCAAAAAATACTGGGCTGTTGTTTGAAGAAGACCATATAACAAACAGTATTCTTTAAACAACAGCCCAGTACTTTTTGACTGCATCCCCAACAATATTCCGTATTTCTATACAGGGTGTTAATTAAGTATGTACCATAAATTCAACAGACGATTCTGTAGGTAATTATAAGACGGAATGTTCACATAAACATGGGTCCGCATATCCTTCGTTCTCAGGATACAGGGTGTTAAAATAAAAATAAAAAAAAAGTTATTCGTAAATATCTTAAAACTCCTTCACCTAATTCAGTTGTTATTCAGCAATAGTATTTATAACATTAAGGAGCTAATTTAGGCCGAACGTGATCCAGTGGCGTCTCAAGTGGGATTTGAACGAATATCTTTGACTTAAAAATGTACGTCACTGACTTTTGTGCAATTTTCATCATCTCTTTGGATTAAGCAATTAGAAATACAAATTTTTTTTCTCTTGAATTTTTTTCGTACCTTGCTTAGTTTTTAAGAAAAAAAGTCGACCTAATTGCATATCTCTGGACCTCACAAGGAATAATGTGGGGAATTGAATGTTTCTTTTGAAAATTATCATTTTTACAATTTTTCATTACTAATTGTGTAACAATAACAACAAATATTAAATAACATTAACATCTAGTCTAACGAATTGCACTAAATTATGTGTTGGAAATGGCATCCTTCGGCTTCAATACAAACGTTTAGCCGCCGCATCATTTAAATTCGCACTCTTCTGAAAATACCATGAATAATAATCAAGGGTTGCCTTGGAAAACGATTGCAGCATTTAAACAGATGTTGTCAACTTTATAAGATTTTAATTTATAATTGTTATAAAAAGTGTGTTTAGTGGTTATTTTTCGAACCATTTTTGTAAAACATGGTTCTATTTACTAACAGTGAAATGGCAGATATGCATTTCTGTTATGGAATAACTCACGGAAAATCGAATGCTGCAATACACATTTACCATGAAATATTTTCTCAGCGTGAAGTGCCTAATAGAAAAACTTTTGTACGTTTCCATGCACGACTTTCTGAAACAAGCAGCTTTAAAAGATCGGCGGTTGTCTGCAATGGTACGAACAGTTCAAATTGAAGAAGCTGTTCAAAATGATATTGAAGTAAATCCTCCTACCAGTACTCGGAAAATAGCTGAAGGACTGAATATTACCCATATCACAGTGTGGCAGATTTTAAGAGCCCAGCAGCTATATCTCTATAACATGCAACGTGTGCAAGCTCTATTGCCCAGAGATTTGCCTGTAAGACTAGCTTTTTCTCATTGGTTACGCGGTAAAATAAGAAGAAATCCAGGACCATACCCATGGCCACCTCGCTCGTTCGAAATGAATCCCTTTGATCATTTTCTCGGGGACACCTGGAAGCGTTGATATACAAAACTGCTATTTAAAGTGAAGAGGATTTACGGAATAAAATCATTAATTCATGTGACATAATAAAAATACGCCAGCTATTTTCAGAAGAGTGCGAAATTCAATAATGCGGCGGCTCGACGGTTGTATTGAAGCCGAATGAGGCCATTTCTAACACTTAATTTAGTGCAACTCGTTAGTCTAGATTTTAATGTTATTTAATATTTCTTGTTATTGTTACATAATTAGTAATGAAAAATTTTAAAAGTGATAATTTCCAAAAAAAACATTTAATTCCCCATAGTATACCTGGGAAGGTCCAAGGATATGCATTTAGGTCGACTTTTTTTTCTCAAAAACTAAGCAAGATACGAAAAATTCAAGAGAAAATAAAGTTGTATTTCTAATTACTCAATCCAAAGAAATAATGAAAATTGCACAAAAGTCAGTGGCGTACATTTTTAGGACAAAAATGTTGGTTCAAATTACAACAAAATTAGGTAAATGATATTTAAGATATCTACGAATGACTTTTTTATTTTTATTTCAACACCCTGTATCTTGGGAACGAAGGATTTGCGGATCCATGTCTATATGATTATTTCCTCTTATAAGTACCTAAAGAATCGTTTGTTGAATTTACATACTTAATTAACACCCTTTGTATATATTTCTTTATCACGTATTGGAATACCAATAACACGTTTTTGTAAAAAAAAAAGTTTTTGGTTTTTGGCTTCTTCATCTCCATTCAAAACAATGTTAGAATCCGTCAAAGCACAGTCATGAGTTCCGTACCTTTTGGATACGATAGGCATCAGACTTCTGGAAAAAGGACTAAGAATCGGGACACAATAGTTGAAATGTGATAGAGTCGGATATTTTTTCAAATTGATTTCTTCTCGATGAAGATATAACGATTTCAAAGCTGTTTACGATGTTTTCAACTTCAGAGTAATGTTTTTTAAATTGCAACTTCAAGTTCAGATGCAAACCAAGATGAATCACACAATTACTGAGATAATTACATCATTTTGTGGATCTCATTTTCGAATAAAATGGTGCATTGATTTATTAAAATTGTTCATTCGATAATGTTACAAGTTTTGACAAGACTTCATCAATCATATCATCAGCTCCATCTTCAATGTGAAAACTGATTATGAAAGTTTGATGTGTACAACGTGTATAACAGATGCCTTGTGGTATACCTTGTATCATCGTTGAACTTCTTGAGAGTTCATCACTAATTTCCACTTATTGCAGATGAACCGCTGCATAAAATACATCTAAAATTTTGAAATTATATTATTGTAAGTTTTCAGTTGGACGAGTTACAATGTAATGCGCTTTATTCTATTCATATCACCGAATACTTCAGAGGTGTTGAGGCAAGAACATTTTCCCTCCATCTGACAAAATCACTTCACAAGACAAGTACATCATCAAACTGTACATAATAATATCCACACTGATGAAAAATTGTGTATACGGAAATGAAAATATATAACAAATTGCTTTCATCCCTAAAAAATATTGAAAAGGCTTGACGCTTTCCAGCTATGTGTAATTCTTCAATGGTATCTCAGAGGTTTAAAGTATGTGTTCTTTTTTTGTAATTGTGTTTGTAACTTTTGCCTGCCTCATGATGATTTTTTTTTCCAAATGACATCACTTTATATGTGATGGTGTACCGAGTTTTCACTCTTCTTATTTTAAATATCATAATTTATAGTATCTCTCACCCTCCGACAATGTCATTTTTAAAAACAATAAATATTAATTCTTTATAGAGAAAATCACATCATGAGGTTGAAGAAACGAAGAAATAAAATGTAAGATCTACAGAATGACAAACTTATTTCATTATTCCCAAAACTGGCACTTGGAAAGTGCTGATTGAACCGAATATTCCAAAAGCAATTTCGAAAACAATTCGAAGACATACAATCGTCAACACCTAATCAAAACGTCAAAGAGACCATGCTAATCCTTTCTCGAACATAAAACAAACATTCTCCACGATAGAGTTCTGTCAACGTAACCATAACGTTATAAAATAAAATACGGCAGTTTTTCATTAAAATCTGTTCTGAATAAATTCGTCTGTGTTGGTGTTCACAAATATATATCGTAAATTTGTTGTTCCAAGGAGTTTTGGCGTTGACAGGCTAGCGGCGTGGGTTCTAGAGGCATGTGATTTATACACTGCTCGACAATGAATTTGTTTTATTTATACAGAATGGGAAGAACTTTCAAGGGTTTGAAAAAATGGTGGAGATAACGGGCTGAAAATTGAAATAGAATTGAAATTGACAATTGAAAAAGAAAATAACAGGAACTGGTTTATGAGCACAAACTGTTTTGAAACAAAAAAAAATTAGTATTGTGGAAATTATTGGATTGTATTTAGTGGAGGCAACTTTAATAAGAAGCATGCCGATAGATAAGTATATCATAGCGTAGAATAAGAAGCAAAATTTCAACAAACTGGTCGGGAAAAAAGAGTACATGAATAATCTGGGGAAAAATGTGGCCATGAACCCTACATTGGGAACCACAACGCGGTTTACAATTTTGTGAAATAATATCCGAAATTCAAATTGAACAGGGTATGTTATTAGGAGAGATTGGTATTTGGAAAAGAGCGGTTTTTGGCTTTTTACATCTCCATCTTTATACAAAGAATGCGGGAAACTTTCAAAGAGTAGGGTTTTTCCTACAACTATTCAGTTCAGAAACATTTCATTTCTTTATTGATTTTTATTTTTTGTAGTATAAATTCTTGTTAGAAAATTAATTTTCCATAATTCAATTATCGAGCAGTCGTACATCTGCTTGGGTTTTTTATGTTAATTCTTTTCTTTTTATTTTCACTAATTATATTTTTTCATGTCAATAACCACACGGTTATTGCCGAAAAACATATGGATATTTAGAACGAAACCATTTGGTATGTTCCGGGTAGGTAGCCATTGTTAACACTTTGATGGATTGAAATAAGACCCAAGTGGTTGACCCTTCGCGAATATATTTATGACCCCGACCGTATTGTCAGTGGCGATAATTTCGAAAGTGACTTGAGAAACACTTGAGAAACTACACTTTCATATGATTTAATATTAATATGAAAGTAGTTCTTTCGGAAGGGCTGTTTTTCCAGTTTGTATTCAAAACTCAATTGCTTTCTTTCTTCCTTTGGAAGTTTTCCACATTCAAGATAGATGATGAGAAAGCCAATAACACTTATTTTTTAATATCCGAAATGTTATAGATTGTCTTGCTTTGTATTTGATTCTCATAGTAATGTTAATTTTTTCTCAATGGGACTCTCAATCGACATAACTGTCATAAATGATATTATATGATTCCAAAGATCTACCACGACTTGAGTTCATACTCAACATCTCCAAAATCTGAACGCTCAGACTATTTTTTGTGATCAAATTCAACAATTTTTTCCATCAGAGCATGTAAATATAAAATACACCTTGTCAAGTTTACGGAGAGTTTTGATAGTTATGTGATTGATGGATTGGCCGAAAACTGAAGCTCGTACTGCACTGCCGATGTTAACACAACGAAAGGTGATCATCATTGCAAATGAGTTCTCCTACCATCTGGGCATCTAGTCGAAATTTATGAAGCTTTTTCTACATTAGACAAACTTGTTCTCCTCATTTCCCATTATGCATTACTTGTACGACAGTTACTGAGTGAAACTTTTCCTGGATTGGAAAGAGGGATGTCTTCGAATGACTTGTGAGATCGTCCGATTTATCACCCATCACCGATTTAGGAACCGCATTACCAATGAATGTAAAATAATTATCATTTTCTTCACAATTATAGAGTGTGAACTTTAACTGTCAGAGATTACTGTGTCAAAGCTATTTTCTGAGTTGTCTTCTCGTTTACAGCCTGATGTTTCGTCTATGACTGAAGTAGACATTATCAAATGTGACGACGCCAAAGGAAGTGCTCTAGTTGTCCTAAGATCAGATACTACATATTCAAGAAACACTTGATTGTGAGATTCTACATTTTTATATAAACGCATTAATTACTGTCCTGACCCCTCTGGACCTGTACGTTAAGGATATTGCGGTAATGGCCATGTTACGATTGCGTACGACTGGTGTGAGCCTCGAAGTAGGAATGGGTCAATTAAGGCTGAACCTATGCGAGAAGCCTTTACTGTGCAACCTCTGCTGCAGGCAACCAGAGATGCAATTGAACCCAGGTTTGTATTTAATACTCGTAAACCCTACAAAATATAAATAAAACGGAAAACAGAGTCAGATGCTACAAATGCAATACGCATATATACAGACGGCTCAAAAACCAAAGAAGACTCAGGATGTGGAGTGTACTCTATATTACTAAGCCTAAGGATTAAGTGGGGAATGGGACAAGATACCAGCGTGGTTCAAACAGAACTGGCTGGTATCTCAATGACCACAAAAGAAATAACCAGGAAAGGAATTTCTGGCAAAAACAGAACAGTCTGCACTGATAATAGACAAGCCCTACTAGCCTTGAACAGATAACGTGTTTCCTCAGGGCTAGTACTAGAATTCCACCAACATTTAGCCAAAGCCTTGGTAGATGAGCCAAGGAAGCGGCTGAACTAAGAATTTTAGGACCCAGTGGCACCTACGGCCTGATGACAATTGCGGAACTACCCAAATGTCACACTCATGCTCAAACCCTAAAGAGATGGGATGAAATCATAGGATGTAATCTTGCCAGGATCACCCTGGGCGACCCTGGGAAGCTGTCGGCAAAGAAATATCTGACGATGACCAGGAAAAATCTACGCTTAGCAGTAGGATTTCTGACTGGCCACTGTCAACAAAGGAAACACCTCCATTTTATGGGGCTTGTGGACACACCTCTATGCAGGATGTGTGAACACGAAGATGAAACTGTCAGGCATGTCCTATGCGTATGTCCGGAGTTATCGTCAATAAGAGAGTGTGTGTTCGGCGAGTCTTGGCCTACACCTGCCGATATGAAGAAGATGTCTCCCAGAGACCTGTCCACTTAGGAGGCTGTACAATGGGTCACATGTGGCCTAAGTGCTGAGGGCCTACACTCACTACAGATACAGGGCCTACTCTACAGATACAGATAAACGCAACACGTGTTTCGCTACACAATAGCTGCTTCAGACATGTCTACACTCAGAAGCTACTATATACGGATTGCGTGTATGTAAAATTGTTCAGTTAAAACCTCACAATACAGTGTTTTTTGAATACGTTATGGATTTTCATCAAGTTTTGGTCGATTCCATCACATACTACATTCAAAGGTTTCTATCTCTGTTTTTTTTTTGGCGGTGGGCGTGTAATTTTTTTGATTGGAAGATTTAAGTGGCCTAACACTAGTGTACGTGACCAGATTTTAAAGTAGCATGGAAAAGCATTTTTCATGAAGCCTGACACCGCTTCCAATAGTTGCTGTACTATTGTATAAAGGTGAACAATCGGCGTGACAAGTATTCGACAAAATCAATAGAATTAAATTTAATTTCTCGAAAATTGCAGCTGAAATTTGAAAGGCGAATCTCCAATTTAAACCAAATTTGATACTCTTTCAGAAGATCAATCACAATATACCCCTGTCTAAGTATGGTGTATGCTGTCCAGATAAAAAATGTATACTCGTGATGCACTGTTTGAAACCTTTGGTGTAGTAATGAATATTACTGGACTTTCATCCGAACATCAAAACCTTATTTTAACACTTTGACACGTGTTTGATCAACAAGTGATCATCGTCAACAAGAAGAATATTCTTTTAATCTTCCTCTTGAAGATGATCATGAACATGCTTGGTGTTGGGATGAAACTCTACTTTAATTTAGTAAGTATAGTTCAGTATAGTAAGTATAGTATAGTATACTCTAGTATATAGTAGTATTTAGTATAATAGTATACTATACTTAATATACAGTGATCTGTGTATTATAGTAGTATTATATTAATAGTTAGTACAATGGAAATATTGCAAAGATACTCCGAAATAGACAACCGGTATGGAAATTATTTTGTCACTTTCGTTCTCAGCAAACGTCATTTCAATATCAATATTAGTGTTTCAAAAGACGTGTTCTCCTTTCCTTACCCTGCAGGGGCATCAACCGCAGAGCAGTGTATGCGATTATGTCACTTGACGGTATAACACAATATCTCGAGAGACGTACTTTCGAGAGGTAATAACATTAACTGTTCCAACATCCTGTCGTAATTCGCCTTTAAAGCGACATTGTCATACCCTCCACTCAAGAAAACGCTCGCCATGTTGATGAGGACGTAAAGTATGCTGTACGTCAATTATTTCTCTTATTAAGTACGGTTCATTCGGATTCAACGTCTGAAAATTAATGCGGTTGCAAGGAAAAATTTATCTCTAGGAAATGAACTCGTCAGTTGTTCATGTGTCTTATTCCTACCCCGTTTGAATATCCAACACATAACTGATAAGTTCTTCATGTAGCCAAATTCATTAGAAAATTCCAATTAAAAAAAAATTCTCGTAACATATAAAAATCAAGGGTTGATATGACAAGAAAGCTAGCAACTGACCCGAAGAACTTCATACCACCTTAGAATTCGATCCTAACCATTGAGATTTAGGAAACTATAGAGATACGAAGATGGTTGAATTGAGGCAAAGTTGCGAATTTACCTGACTATCAATGTGCCGTTGAGAATGTTCTTAAATTCCGAGTATATCCGGAGATATCCGGAAAAAACAAAAATGGTTTTTATTTTTTTCTGACTTCATTTTTCGAAGGAATCGAAAGTTAATTGCATTTCTACAATACCACTTTTTCCCTGCTACATAATGGTGTCTTCAGATTTGATATTCGACGTTTCGTCTTCCTGCCACCGTCATCAAGTTTATGTTTTCTTATGGACGCTACATTGGATTCTTTCTGTTTTGAATTGAACCAGATTTTACCATTTCAATGTTTTATCATAAGTTATCATTTAAAAAAATTAATTCTTATCATAATAGGCTTTGACTTTGATGTTTCTAAATTTTACTTTCAATTTGTTACACTCAATGACATTTTGTTATTGTTCAAGTCATTGAATTTTTGGCAAAAAATGGCTTTTACGAATGAAGAAAAATGAAATATTAGATATTACAAATACGATAGAAACAGTGTTAGGACATCGGAAATGTGTTTGAACTTCAAGATATTGGATTAAAATCTCACCGAGTTTGGTTCGTTTGAAAAGCCAATGAAAAAATACGGAAAAAGAATCAAAAAACAAAATTTGATAAATGAGGTGTGTATGAGGTGATTTAGACATTGTGTCCTAAAATGTAAAGACAAAAGTAAATCACAGAAAATGCTTAAAATGCTGGCCTTGTTCATGATAACACAACTGTGGCCTTCTTCGAATATTATTCACTGCACGATTAATTTCCCTCCTCCTCAATCTTCCAAATTCTCCAACAATGCTGTGTTAAAGGTCCTCAATATTTTGATATTCCCTCTGACCATAAACTCTATTTTTCAGTGTACCCCATGAGAATGTATCCATAATACTCAAGTCTAGAGACCTTCCTGGTCACCTCACCGGCCTATTATTCCCTATCCATTCATCATCAAACCTTTCAGTCAGGTAAGTAGATACTCGTCTGGTAGTGTGCGGTGGAGCACCATCATGTTAAAACCAGAAGTCGTTATAGTTAGCCAAAGGTATATCATCCAAATAGTCTTCGAAAATCGACATTAAAAACTGGTGATAGGTTTCTTCATTCAGAATTTCGTCAAATAAATGAGAACCCAAAATTCTATCTTTGTAAATTCCTGCCCACACGTTAATACTAAATCGCACTTGAGAACTGCCTCGGGTTGTTTATGCTCCAAATGTGTTCGTTATTTCGGTTGAATACCCAACAGTTCGTAAAAGTTTCATCTGTCCAAATTACATTTTCCAGGAAAACAGGAAAATCAGGTCTTCTCAATAGCCAATTACAAAATTTTAATCCCCTTTCGGAATCATATGAGCAAATTTGAAAACACCATTATGTAGCAGGAAAAAAGTGGCAATGTAGAAGTACAATTAATTTTCGATTCCTTCGAAAAATGAAGGCAGAAAAAAAATCCGAAATTCCTGTTTTTTATTCCGGATATCTCCGGATATACTCAGCATTTCAGAACTTTCTCAATCTCATATTGTTAGACAGGTAAATGAGCAACTCTGCCCCAATTCAACAATCTTCGTATCTCTCATAGTTTCCGAGATCCCAATGGTGTGACTCGAATTTAAAACATCCTCTATACAGTGGTATATCTATTTTGGGTTGTTTTAAAAGTATACTTTTTCAAATTAATTGAAATGAGCGCGGTTAGAAGGTATCGAAGTGCTTGAAAAGATGGAGGTGAACTGATTGAGAATGGAGAATTGGAATACCTCTATGTCCAAGATATTCCAGATATTTCTTCGATATGAGCTTGAAGATTAATGAGGATGTACAAATTCGTCTATTTTGTTGTTGTTCTTGGGCGCAAGGTCAATTCTAGTCTCCTTCAACTGAGTTATCACCTATCACCTGTAACATTTTTTTCAAAAGGAGTTAGCTGAGTTTCTCTTATTTCCACCTTTCTATTTTTTGCGAGTTGGCATAATGAAATTCTAGAAAAATGTTAATTCCGAAGAAATAATTTAATAAATGCAATATCGTTTTTGCAATTTTATGAAAAAATTAGTGAAAAAAATTTATGTTGAACGGTTTTATTGAAAAAAAAACCTGATGATGGAGATAATGTACTAAAAACTGAAAAACAATTCGGGATATTCTAGGTAGCAGTCAGCACACCACTCTCTTCAGCAATCTACGGTATTGATTAGATAAAAAATAATAAAATCGTTGGGCGTAGCGTAACTTGGGTAAATATGTAAATACTACGTAACGTTCGATTGGTGATTAATGAATTTTCAAACTATTTTCGTGCAATTGAGTTTTCAACTTTTTTTGTCCCAAAACCTCCCAAAACAATTCAAAGCACAAAAATGCTACTGTTATTTTAACACCTCACTCCAAATTACATTCATATAAATCGAATGTGTGAAGTGATCCCTTAGTCACACGAAACGAACAGTAACACTTCTGTTTATATACAGTGCAATAGAAAAATTACCTGCGCCTGAATAAATTCAGCTATATTGCTTCCTGTTGCAGTTTTCTGTCTGTTTGCTTTATGATAAGGAGGAACGCGATCTTGCGTGAAGAGGGTATATTTAAAATTAGGAGACGGGCAATTGTTTACACTTACATGGGCCTTTTTGCAACTTTCGAGTATATTCGCACAGAAAATCATTTGAAAGTTGGAATCGATTTAGTTGAATGGAAAATAGTAACTGATACAATTTAGTGTAAGATTTAGAAATAAGAGTTTTGCAAAAACCGCGACACGGGTTTCGCTGTAAAAAGCTTCATCAAGCAAGAACTTATAATAATTCACTATCCAAGATTAGATACTACCTAAAGTTCAGTCAGGTTGGTTCTAGGTAAAATAGGTTAATAAAAATAATATTGAATAGTCATTTATTCTGGGTATGATTTCCTAATTGGAAAAAGAAATTATTTCAATTATTCATGAAATATTCTGAATATTTGAATTTATTAATTCGAATACTTCCCAGAATGTTGAGATTCCAACTTTTCTTTGGGAAATTAAGCATGTGGAATTCTTGATTGAACCTAGACCCCTCTGTAAGGAGGTGAATTCATTTTTCATTCTGGGAACTGTTTCTGTATCATTCCATCCGTACTTTAGATGAAGGTGGATTTAAACATTCGATGCTGCAATGTAAGGAAGAACTAGAACACACTTCTCGACGAGCATTTTACTATCCAAATTGGCGTCTTCAGGAGACAGAGAACACCAATTATTTTTTCTCATACAGAAGTCTATTTATATATACAGTGCTTTTCTTTAATGTCCCCCTCCTTTTATTTTTTGAACGGGTCAACTCAAAAAATTGAAATTTGAGTTCCTGACATATGCTTTACAACCCTAGAATATAATGTCAATATCTTTAACTACTACAAAATGACGGAACTATTAATAATTGCCTGAATACATTGACATTTAACTACATAATATGAAGTAATAAGCTTGGGGTCAGTTCAGAAGATGCTCAAAATGGTTGTCTTGAACTTCTTGACATGTGAACAGCTCATCCGATACTTCACGCCGAACATTTTCGAACACAGTAACGTCAATATCTCTACAATATTTATTATTCTCTACAGTATATTCAATATTGCAGCAGGTTTAGTTTTGTACACATTTTGCTTCAAATAGCCCCATAAAAAAAGTCCATAGGTGTCAAATCCGGCGATCAGGCTGGTCATTCTGTAGGACATCGACAGCCAATCCAACGATCGGGAAAAATGGTATCCAAATAGTTTCTTACCTGTCTGGAGTAATGTTAACAATAGTAATAATAGTTTCCAGCATATTCAAATACAGTTCCCCTGTTAAATTTTGATCAATAAATAGAGGTCCTACAATATGGTTTTCCAATATTCCTGCCCAAACGTTAATTTTTGTGGATATTGAGTATGTGTTTCCCGGAAAACATGAGGGTTGGTGTCACTCCAATAACGGCAATTTTGTCTGTGAATATTGCCGTTTAAAAAAAATGTACATTCGTCACGAAAACAAATATTTTGGAGATATGTATGATGCCTTGCAATGGTTTCCGTCATGATTTCGCCGAATTTTGTTCTTTGATCAGGGTCATCTTCAGTTAATTGGTGTACCATTTTAATTTTGTATGGATGATACCATACAAAAATTATACCTTCAAAAATCTCCACACAGTAGAAGGAGACACCTTCAGAAACATTCGCGACGGAATATGTAGACTGTTCAGGATTTACTACCATCTCACCAATTATTTGCACTTACTGTTGTTTCGAAATGGACGGATGACCTGGGTGCTTTTTGACTTCATATTCCAGGGTTGTGAAGTATTGTCAAATATAGAAAATAATCATGAAATGATTTAGATTCATTTGAGTAAATATATGAATTGAAAGATATTCCAACCTCACTTCAATATTTTAACACAAGAACACTCAGTATTCAGAATTCCATCTTTTGATATTTCAAGTTCATAGACATCGAAATTGATCCGATCACAGGATATGGAATATAAAACAATCTCCAAATATGCAAACTTGGCACAGATTGCATGCTGTGCATTTTACCTCAGTACAGTGACTGGATCAAAGTCGCAATGTCAGCGTATAATTCTTTATAAATATTGAGGGAGGTCAAGATCATGAACAATTAACAGTTAACAGTCAACAGACAGTATTCATTTACGTATCGATTGGGTCATCAGAAATGCAGCACATCTCCTTCTCTTCAATCCTGCTGGGTGGCAGTATTATGTAAGTTTTTTGATTATTTTAATGTATTTTTTTTATTAACATTTGAGTGTGAGTTTTTTAAAGTATTTTTCCGTTTCTTTCACAATAAATATTTTGTTAAGTTTTGAATGAGTTCTTTCATTATTTGGGATGAATGAATGAGCGGGTGAAACAGCAAATAAAAATCCTCTCGTTAATAGCCAAGCGAGAACTGAGTTGCGAAAGTATTCGTCAGGACATTCAATATGATGTGTAAAAAGACCCCCCTTTTCATTTAATTTTTTTTCCAGATGGCGCCCAGTCGCCATCTTGAAAGTTTCATCTGCCAATTTCACTTCAAAATGAAGTATTAGTGCATCAATTTCATCATCTCAAATTTCAGTTTTTTGAGTTGACCCGTTCAAAAGTTAAAAGCGGGGACATTTAGTTAGTTAGTTAGTCCTTAGCTCGCACAAGTTCTCAACTTTTGAGAGTTGTCGTTCGTATGGGGGCGACAGCTGATTGACGAAAAAACAGATTTTAAACAAACAGATAGACAGATTAAAGAAATAACTGTATAATAAGGTAGAATTTCACTTTCGAACACACATCAATGATTTCGGGTAGATATTCGCAGGAATAATTCTCGTGAATGTTCCTGATAATTCAATCGGATCGATTCGAACAAAGATAAACAGTGAAATGTTTGAATAGGTGGAGTTTTATTAGATGTCAGCATTCTGATAATGATTCATTTGTAGTACAACTGCAGCAGGCGGAGAATAATCTCAGATCTGTGAAAATAGAAAAGATAACTTTTAAATTTTTGTATGTTACAAGCTGGTGTTACAATGATTTCAGGTAGAAATTACCAGAAATATTTCTCGCGAAAGTTTCCGCTAATTTCATCAGAGCGATTCATATAAAGATAAACAATGAACTGTTTTGAATGGAACCGTCGTCACTGTTGATAGTTCCCATGCCAATTTCCAAACCTTCAAAATCATTATAAAATCTTAGTTGTGATCCAAAGCGCGTTGAGAGACACTAGATTTTTTTTGGTCTCCGAAACTTGATATTTGCAACGTGTTCTTTGAAACGAGTTTCAATAGCTCATTTAGTTTGACCGATGAATTTTTTGTCACAGTTCTCACGGCTTATTCTATTCCCGATTTTTCATTTTATCACGTCTTGTCCATAGTGTTACCTCACATTTGTTAGCAAAAAGTTTTGAAGGCAACCTTCACGTGCAACTTTTTGATCTAACCCGTTAATCTATTTTGGTTCATACGTAAGGACAATGAAGTTTGAAGTAATGTCTTTTCAAGAAGTCGAAGACTTACGAAAATTCTTATTATTAGAAGTATATTAGAAGTATACCCGTTGCTTCCAGCTATAATATTTTTCTCAATATCGTATCTTTCTCGCTCAAAGGAACAAAGCAGTTTAGTCCTGTCATTTTGTGTTATAGATAATAGCGTGATCAGGAATATTCTGCAATCACTTGAATTTTTTCTATAGATATAAAATTCAAGTTCAAGTGAAAGAGTTTTCGAACAGTAAAGCTCAGTATACCCCGAACTTTTGTCCCTAAAAAAATAATCACAAAGACATCCCAGAATTGTAAGTCGTTTTTTTTAGATGCATATGTAATAATAATAATAATAATAATAATAATTGATTGATCAATAAATTATAATACATAACTATAGAATGGAGTATATGGAGTACAATATACCTTGATGAATAAACACATACTTCTACCGAGGGAAAAAATCTGTGTGTGGATAAATTACAGAACAATAACAAAATAGAACAATTATGATCATTAAAAACAATATGGGTAAGGAATTTTAGGATCCAGATATCGAATATAATGAAATTAACATTTATGTTTCACGGTTTTTGTATTAATCAAACACTAAAATAAATTAGGACGAAAAGAGCCACTGTAAAAAATAAACAAAATCTAAAAACTTCTGAAAAATTAAATTCAATTAACATTTATAATTCAAAATTTTGTATAAATGAAAATTAGAGTAAATTAGTACAATAAAGTGTCACTGAATAAAATACACTCAATATAAAATAAACACTACAAACATCTGAAAGTATAATCTCTATAGAAATAAAAGCATTCAACATTTTCTTTTTTACTCTTCTATAATTTTACGTATTTCCTTTCTTTCTATTTCTGTTAAGAATGCCTTCAAATATTCTTTGAAGTTTTTGAGAGAGCATTCCATTTTCAAAGTGTCCGGCAGGTAATTGAACAATTTTGAAACTTTTTTGTCGGACTATTTTGTTAATTTTTGGAATAACATACCTACTTTTCTGTCTTGTACTGTAGGAGTGGGTAAGTACTTTAAATTTTTCTTTGTTCAGGTATTGTTTAATACATACTTGTACGGCATAGAGTTGTCTTATGTCCATTACTTGTGTTACAGAGTAGGGGGAATCACTAGAATATCTAAGAATATCTTAGAATATCGGAGATCTGTTGTTGAGAGTTGAAACAAAGTTCTCTATTTTAGATTTTTTGGGTCAAAAGTCACAAATATATCATCTGCATATCGGATTCATGTCCATCTAACTATTCGTTTACCGTGCCTTCGTGCTTTCTGTAGAAACAGTTGTTGAACTGTTAGCAATTCTCTTGCTCACAGATTTTTGTTTGTTTTATGTAGTTTTCGATTACTTTTCCACTGATATCAGTGATTTTCAGAAGATATCTCAAATATTCAATAGATTTTGGTAAAGGGACACTTGGATACAACACGGATATACCAAATGATACTTGATTCTGCTTCTTTTTTTGCTCCATTAACTTTTAATCTGAATGTTTGAAGAATTTGATTGAATCGTAAGCTATTCTGTATGAAACTACAAATCGCATGACACTTCAGTCGCAATTTCTCGTAGGCGAGCTCCAAAGTTGCGACATACCACTAGACTTTGAATCGAAAAAGGAATATTTTTAGGAAGGATTATTTTTTGAAGTTTCTCTCACTTTTTTGAATAGAAATGGAGAATTAGAAAGGCACAACACTGTATTTTGAAACAGTCAGTCGTGCATATTTTTGCGACCTTCTACAAAAACATAAACCCCTTGAGCATATCCGACATAAATAACATCTAATAGCTGTTATACCGATGCGTGGGTTTTCCAATTGAAACAGCTTTTTTGGCGGGCTAATTGTTGACTAACCTCCGATTACTTATTAGCGAGAGTCGACCGAAACATATTATTACTGTTGTAGTGAGTGAGCAATAATTACTATGTCGAACAGGGATAATTAATAATAATTTATTAAACTATTTTCTCGACAATTATCGTTCATTTGGTATCTGTTAAAACGTACAATTATAGATAAAGTACAGTTGATTGTGATAATTGTCAATAGCTTAGAGGATTGGACATTACTTAAAAGTTCTTTGAAATTGTATTTTCCTATTTTATGTTAGGAATTATAATAATTATCGAACTATTTCTTTTGTGTATTCATTCCGAAAGATTTTGGATCTGAATATGTTTGATATGAATGACAGATTATAATGCAAATCGAGGGTTTTCAGATAAATCAAATATATTAGAATTATCCGAGTCAGGTAATTATATACTCAAAGTCACTTATTTCACTGTTGAAAGTGATTGAGATGTTGTTGAGATTAGATAAACAGTGCTGATTGAACATTATGTATCTAAATTATAGTTGACAATATTTTCTACTGAAACGATAAAGCCTCAATTTTATTCATTATGAGTAATGTAGAGGAACTTGTAAAGGAACTCACTGAGTTATAAGTGTTCCACACATTTAAGTAAATATGTAGGTATATGTTCATGATGTTGATTTTGAAAAATTAGATTTGAAGGGTTCTTCGAAGGTATATACACTTGAGAATGTGACTATCATGTGATATCCTAAAGAATATTGGTGCTATGAATCACACGTTGAAAGGTGAGACCTCGTTAATCCTCAGACTTTTTTATATTCATCCATATCTACGTTTCGCTAACCAAGTTGGTTGGTTAGTGAAGTACGCGTTGAGAGGCAGCATTTTTGTTCTGGTGAAGGAAAAGTGCTTTTATTAGATTTATTTCACGTCGGTGGTTGTAATTCCACCTTTTAAGTTAGTTTTCAATATTAGCAATATTCCAATAATTTTTTTAAAATCTGTCACTATATTTTTTAGATTTTCATAAGATTCATTTTACGCTGGTGGTTGTAATTCCACCTGTTATGTTAGTTTTCAATACTGTGGATACTAGTTCAGCAAATAGGTATATTAACGTCAATTCAAAATAGGATTTCCAGGTATTAATAAGTTATTATACATCACATTGCTTTTCACTCACATTCAATTCTATCTCATTTTAAGGAGTTTGTACAGAGTGGGACAAATTGGACACTTCTGAAAGGAAACTCCTGTTTTCAAACTAGCTACATGAAAACTGATGGCTGGGTCAAATTTTATGACAAACTAAAGGTGAAAACCGCATATCGATTCTATCATCGTTTCCGAGTTACAGCTCTTCATTCAGTAATTTTTGTTAAATTTTATGATATTCTGTTTTATACAAACCGAGGAAAATGCAGAAGCAGCATGCAATTTGTATCACGAGAGGTATCCAGAGAGAAGACAATCTCTTAGAGACATTTTCGCAAAATTGCAACACAACCTAATTGATGATGGTCAATTTGCAAACAAAAGACCAACATTATATGAATCAGATAGGGATAAGGAGTTGGAAGGAATAGTCGTTTTAGGAGCTGTTGAAAACAATCTCAAACGTCAACACGAAATTTGCAAATATCCAACAGGCCTACCAAGAACTAACGTTAGGAGGAGTTTGAAAAAAACACAAATTGAAGCCATACGGGACCAGAAGAGTTCATCAATACAGACTAGGAGATTTTGAACGCCGCATGGCTTTGTGTCAGTTGTAACTAAGTGCGTGATTTTTCGTTAAATCGAGCAGTGCCAGCATTTTCAACTGCTACAATTCTTATACTTCTTGTACAAAATCCTCATTCTATTATGGAGCAGAGAAGTCATGGAAGATTTGGATTTAGTGTGTCTTTTCAGGGGTAGAATTATCGGCTCTTCCATTTATAATGGCACTCTCACATCTCAGAGGTATTTATACATTTTTAGGCAAAATATTGAACCCCTTGTTGATGAATGTCCACTAATGGAGCTTAAAAAAATATATTTTCAACATGACAGGGCTTCGCCTCATAACACTGCCATTGTTACAAATTGGCGGCAAATTTTGGTAATAATTGGATAGCCAACCAAGGACCCAACCGTTGGCCGGCAAGGTCACCGGACCTAACGCCTATGGACGTTCACCTCTGGGGAAGGTTGAAAGATCTCATTTTCAAATTGCCAACCAATTCTAGAAACGAATTGGAAACGGCAGTGATGTCACTCCTATTGATATAATTAATTCGGCAAAAAACGTTCAAAGAAGGTATAGCCTGTGTGTAGGAGAAGCTGGTAGACATTTCGAACACCTTCTCTAAAGAAATATATCTCGTTGTTTGTTCTTCATCATTATTATCATTATTGTTGTAGTTTCATTTATTGGTAGTAAATACCTATGGTATGAATTTTTATCAGTTTTATTGAAACTATGCGTTTTAATTTTCTGTTTCTTTCTGTTTTATAGCCGAGTTGTCCAAAGGCTACTTGATCAAAATGTGTGTTTCAAAGTCTACATGAAAAAACCAAAAATCTCTGTATTTCAAAGATGACTCTAGCAGAATATCAAGTATGCTACATTTTTGTAAAGGTGATTTTAAGCTATATTGAAATATACAGGAATATACAGGATGTCTCATTTTTTTAAATAGTTTTCCATCAATAACTGCCGATATTTCTCTAAAGCATTTGATAAAATTGGTATCTTACTCAATAAACTGATGAGTTTTGGTTTTTCGAATACTGCCTGTCAGCTGATGCAATCCTATCTGACATGTAGAAAAGAATTCGTGTCCTATAACGGTTATGAATCTAGAACATATATAGCTTCTTCTGGTGTGCCTCACGGCTCCAACCTTGGTCCTCTTTTGTTTTTATTGTTTATTAATGACTTATGTGAAAGTTCAGAATGTGAGCGGTTATGTTTCGCGGATGACTTGACATTATTTTCTATAATTAAGGAAGTAGGTGATTGTGTAAATCTTCTATCTCAATTAGAATTTCTTGTTTCTTGGTGCAGCAGTAATGAATTGAAACTCAATGTGGAGAAATGTAAAGTAGTGAGTTATGTCGAAAAAAAGAGGTTTATACATTCCCGTATGTAATACAGGATTCAGATCTGCTGAGATGTAATGAGATCAAAGACCTTGGGGTGATATTCGATCATAAATTAACATTTGGTAGACATATTTCACAAAAAGTTTCAGAATCTCTCAGAGCTTATGGTTTCATTGTTAGAAATTGCAGAAACTTTCATAATACTAAAGCCATGAAGCTGTTGTATTTCACCTACGTACGTTCGAAGATAGAATATGCAAGTATCGTCTGGAATCCATTCTATGAGATTCATAACGTAGCCATTGAAAGAGTTCAAAGAAAGTTTTCTAAATTTCTAATTTTCAGAATAGATGTTTCTTATCCTGAGAGAGGTATCAGTAATGATGTCATATATGAACGTTTGGAACTTTTTAGTTTAGAGCATCGCAGAAAATGTGCATCGCTCATATTTTTATTCAAGTTAGTGAATGAGAGAGTTGACTGTCCTAACATTCTAGAACAAGTTAACTTCAATGTACAGTTTCACGATCTCAATCCATTTTTAGACCTCTCAGAGCAAGAACTAACATTATGTTCAATTCACCAATATATGTTATGTGTACAAATTTCAATAGCATTTGTGCCCATGGTGATTTATTCTTCACTAACCTTTTTTAACAGTATTAGAATTGCTAACGTGTACTTGAAGTAGGTAATTAGAATTAAGTTTTCTTTTTTGTTCATTTTATTTTTCGTTTATGGTTGAGTATTATGAATAAAATTTGATATTGTCCTATAAATGGGTAACTGTTGGACAATAAAGCTATTATTATTATTATTATTATTATTATTATTATTATTATATTCCATTTGAAAAAATAAGAAAAGTGCTTCAAAAATGTTCTACAGAAACAAGAAATTTTCGACAGGAACTCAGAAACGATGATAGATACCGATATGCGGTTTTCACCTTCAGGTTTTTCATAAAATTCGAATCTCAGACACAGCCATCAGTTTTCATCTATCTAGTTTAAAACAGGAGTTTCTCTTTAAAAGTGTTTAATTTGTCCCAGTCTATAGCGTCAGTACAGAAAAGTATTTTTGTTCCGTAGATTGTATTATATATAAGACTCTTTCATGAATTTATTGATACAGACACATCACAGTGAACTGCATCAAGTGGTTTTTATTTAATGTGAAATATGTATTTCTTTTGCAAATATTGAAATAATCTAGTAGAGTGCAGTTGCGGAGTGCCCAATCTAAAGAAGACGTTTCACACTGATATTCATTATTCTTGGACTCGCACCACCTGGCCCTCTCGAGCTAACGAAACAAGAAAACCGAGATGACTCTCGTATATCTGAAAAGAGCAACGGCTCTTTTGTGAAAAGCACCGACTTCTCTGTGCAGAGTACAACAACAAAAACTGTAACACTATTCCACGGTGCCTTATTCGAGGGATTGTGTGGGATTAGAGATAATAACAAACAAATTTGTTGGCCATTATCTAGACGGAAAGGTTCACTATTGAATGCAGAACATGGCAGAGTGCACTTTGGATAATAATACCTCGGCTTGTGTCTGAATCACTTATCACGAACAGATTGTTCTTGGAGGGAATGAATGTTTGATAAAAAAATACATGCTTGTGAAGTGAAATAAAATTTGATTCTGCGAAAATTAAAATATCCTTCTATTCCAAAAAAAACAAGAAGGAATAATGAAAAAGAAAACTCGATGATGCGTGCTTCCATGAATGGAGGTGAGTTAGATCTTTTAAACTATCGTTGAATCAATTCAATGTTTCCTTTGCAAAACCACGAAGGAAATAAAACTGAGGAATTACACATTTTTCCCTTAGAGACTGAAGTACTAAAAAAACCAGCATGAATTTCTTCTAGATCGGTTCTTCATTTCAAACCTAACACAGTAGTTGGTTTAGGAAATTTGAAATATGTTGTCCTGTAGATGATATTATCTATAATGACTTCAAAAAAGCATTTGACAAAATGTTGCATAAAATTCTTCTACACATACTCCAATATTTTGATTTGACTATTTCCTGTTGGATTGGATTTTAGATTTTCCTTTTAATTTTGCCGAGATCGAATTGATATCCAATTTTTGATTCGATATTCTGCAAAAATTGTATGTGAATCCACAATTTGGTGACAAGCATTAGCATTGGAATTTATTCCTGACGTTTCGTTAGTGCGAGTGACTCTCTTCTTCAGAGGTTTCTACATCCTCAGTTGATATCTCCGATGACTGGATATCACGGCCACCTCAACCATTTCGTTTGGAACGATTTCGATTTTTTTTTTCATCGAAAGTTAAAAACAAAGCACTGAGCTTCAGATAATTATTGCTTGGTTGATGCTAATGAACACAGTATAACATGAAGCTACCGGACTGAGTCATGGCCGGTGGGAGAAATCGTATCTGCGTAGAGTTTGGGTCGGTGTATGACAAAGAAAGTATTATGAAAAAATGAATAGGAACTTTTGTTTTCAATTTAATGATTTGTTCTTCTTTCTTTCATATTTTTTCAGTGGAGACAATCCTTTTTTATTCTACTTCTCTATTTTTCTTCATCATAATTGTTCGGTTGGTCTGCTCTGAAATTCTCAGGTAACAACTAATGAGTGATCTTTTTGCTGGTATCTTTTTGGCAACACTGTTTTTGACAGATCACGCGTGAATCGTGTCTTGTGTCATTGTCAAACTTGTTTAGTTTGGTCTATAATTTAACCATGAATCGACTTACGAATGAATTGATTTGTATTATCAAAATTCATGCTCGGTGAAGAAAGTGCATCGTGCACTTTCTCCAATTTATGGGCAGTTTCGTCGGCCTACTGAGGGAGTTATTCAGAAGCTTGTGACTGAATTTCGAACCCAGTTTACATTATTGGACATTAAACCACCAACACGCATACGTAGAGTGAGGACCGAAGAAAATATAGCGGCTGTATCCGCCAGTGTTAATGATGACCGTGAAATGTCGATCTGCCGCCGTTCGCAGCAATTGGGCATCTGTTACTCCACTACGTGGAAAATTTTGCGAAAGGATTTGGGTGTGAAACCTTATAAGATACAGCTGGTGCAAGAATTGAAGCCACACGACCTCCCACAACGTCTAACATTTGGTGAATTGGCGCTGGCAGAGTTGGAGGAAGATCCACAGTTTTATCGAAAAATTGTGTTCAGCGACGAGGCTCATTTCTGGTTGAATGGATACGTTAACAAGCAAAATTGCCGCATCTGGAGTGAAGACCAGCCACAAGCATTACAAGAGCTACCGATGCATCCCGAAAAAGTCACTGTTGGGTGTGGTTTATGGGTCGATGGCATCATCGGCCCGTAATTATTTTTTCAAAGACGACAATGGCCGGAACGTTACTGTGAATGGCGAGCGCTACCATGATTGACGACTTTTTGTTGTCCAAAATGGAAGAATTGGACATGTCTGACATGTTGTTTCAACAAGATGGTACCACATGTCACACGGCACGCGAAACAATGGCCCAATTAAGAGCCGCCTTCGGTTAACAGTTTATCCCACGTTTGGGGCACGTTGGTTTGGCCACCTAGATCGTGTGATTCAACGCCTTTAGATTATTTTTTGAGAGGCCATGTTAAGGCTCATGTCTACAGGGATAAACCAGCAACGACAGATGCTCTGGAAGCCAATTTTGGAGCATTTATACGTGAAATACCGGTCGATATGTTAGAGAGAGTGTGCCAAAATTGGACCTTGCGCATGGGCCATCTAAGGCGGTACCACAGACATTTGCATGAAATCATCTTCAATCATCAAATTATATTGATCGTTCTATCGATTCCAATAAAGATTTCATCAATTTTTTTTTATTTTTTCTGTTGTTTTGAAAATCAAATCCTATACCTCTTAAAAAACCACTCATCAGATTTAATATTTTCTACAGAATTGATGAAATGAGTTCAAAAGTTTCTGAATCCTTTTTCGATTTCTACGTAAAAAGAAACTGTTCAATCCCTCCCATATCAGTTATCTATTACTTTCTTCATGGTACGTAAACTCGGCATCATTATTTCCACGAAATAGTATTAATTTACATAGGGAATCTGATCCTTTCTCGTAAGAAATATCAAACTTGGCTGAGTGCAAGTTTTAATGAAAAGGTCATTTCCATCTCATAATGAAGTGACCCGTAATCCAACAATTAAAATTGAACGTTGAGTTGAATAAGAATACGTTGTTTGGATCAATAGAATATTGCAGGTTTTTTCAAAGAATATAGTCTCAATCCGAAAAAGTATATTACTGCTATGCAAATCTTTCGCAGGATAAAAAAAGGAAAAAACATCCTTGGTGAAAGTACAACACGGTAGGTGGTCATGTATGGATATACTCCCTCAGGGAAGTGTTAGCTGTTTTCGTTTTGAGTGAATTGAATTTTATTATTCAAAATGCAATATAACTGATATTTAGAAATTTGTCTTTGTGAAAAAATAGTTTATCTGTATTGAACTCGTGAAACTTTGTTAACTCTATTAAATGTTCATTCAGTAATCCGTTTTTGAACTAATATATTGATACACATATGCATATGTTAAATCAAACAGCAAGTGAGCTGGTCTTTAAAAGAAGGTGATTTTTGTTGCGGCCACTCATATATTTGTCAAACGAGGAGAATATTTTCGAATAGAACAAAAGAACATTATGCTTTATTTTCATCGGAGAGAGTAAGTCAACATTTGGAATGATTGTTTGGCATAAGTTAAACTATGTCTGTTGAGTTTTCCATTCCAGTTTGAAAATCTGTCTGTTTTTCCGTTAACCAGCTGTCGCACCCCTATGAACGACAACCCTCAAAAGTCGAAACTTGTGCGAGCTAAGTACTAACGAAGTCTTGCCTTTTAATGTGTGATTCCTAACACATTCACACATTAATTTGTTACAACATAAGACAACTTTCTATTATCGGTTCAGCTGCTTCAGTGAATATATTGATTGCGCGAGTTGATAAAGGTCTTATGTGGAAAATATATTCTGAAACTGTAGTTTGGAAAAACATAGCTATTGCTTATATTCTTTTCCAAATTCTGTAAGAACTATAACTCTGGAGTCTATCTATACGTCTAGCTTTTGTTGCTTCTTGTATTCAGATCTACACATCTTTATGACGAAAGTTGAAATATTTTCATTCACAAAATTTCAACACTGAATTCTTGAATTATTTTGTTTGTTAAATTTGTAGCTTCTGAATTTTCACAAAACACTGAAGTATTGAAGATGTTTTTATCTTAATGATTTCATTCATAGTAAAATTCATCTATCAAGTTTCAATCTTGAACTTTAGGCAGAAATTCATCCACGAGATTATGATTGATCATTTCTGAATTGTAAAATAATCTTTTTATAAAAGAAGTCTACATTTTGAGAACGGAAAGATACAGCTTTTCGAAACGTCAGCGATGGTAATTTTTCTAACGTAATTCGTCTCACTTTATAGAAAAAATCTGATTGATTCAACACTCAAGATGTTTATATTATGCAGAAATTGCTTGTGGAGAAATTTTCAGTGATTTTTTTATTACACTCACTCAGATTCGCTGTTGATCCAAATTCTAAATTTTCAGAAAGAATAAAAACCCAAAAATGATCAAGAAATGTCAGAATCTTGTCGATAGCAACCAACCAATTTAATTTCAAATAATTGACAGAAATGATAATGATCATGATCTTTCAAGCATTTGCTTTATTTTCCTCTTTCTCTTTTTCTTATAGTTTTTCTATTCTATTCACCGCATCACTAAACCACAATCAACGTGAGAACTTGATAATTAGTCAAGTACCCAATACTTCATCAAAAAACCCAACACCCACTCTATCACAACAATTCATGGCACTAAAAGCCTCTTGAAGTAACTTGTCTTTTCACTATTTCTTCCTCGATTTTTTCCACCACCCGTCTAATGTATCCTGATAAAAACTCAGTGTTTTTGTGGCGTTTGTCAAGCATTTTGTTCGATGCTAAATAACGACTTACCTAAAAGCTTCTTCCGGTATATGTGGCAGGACGAGGTTCTAATGGTGACTGATAGGAGATTTTTTCATTTCTGAATATTCATTAGGGAAGTAGGTTCGCGAATAAGGAAATGAAGTAGCTAATGAAAAATGGAAGAGGGGTAGTTTTTATTGATATTAATTCGTTACAAAGAATAGTGAAATGAGAGAATTATATATTTATTTCTTCAACAATGTTTTGTGGAAGTATTTGACATAAACGTAATGAAGAAAAACTTCAGAAATCAATTCGAGTAACATAAATAATGGAACATAAAACCATGTCTGAAGACTGCATCTGACTGGAGACATACATACGTACTAGAAATTTTTTTTTCATATGGCCTTAAAATAATGTTTCGGATAACTATCAACTTTCGTCTTCAAATATTTATCATCTGTTCTCATCAATACGGAAATAATATATTTTTGAAGTGATCATTTCTTATGGGAGGGTAAACCGCCTCGTTACCTAACGCGTTACAGCGCTAGTCTGTTTGGCTTCTCTTTCTCTCACGCATACGTCAACGGAAGGCAGGCTCTTCCTTTCTCGTGGGACAGAGGCTCAGTGTACTTTATTTAATCCTACAAAAACAACATTTGGCTTATGGTAGCTGTAGTATATTTACATACACCAAATACATGAAATTCAAGTTATAATCTAAGCTTTTCTCAAGTTGAACAATTTCAATATTGATTTTCTACTACTCCATCTGATACAAAGAAAAAGATGAGAGAATCTTCCAAAGAAAGGAAGGAAGTAATCAATTTGAAACTCTATACATGAATGTGTAGATCATGCAAAGAAGTAACTTTCAGACACAAACTGAAAGAAAGTCCTCCTGAAACAGCTACTTTCATATAAACATTGAATTACACGAAAGAAAATAATTCTTTCGAAACAAATACTTCTATATGAACACTGAATTATACAGAAGATACTTTTCTCTACTCAGTTTGTATTTCAAACATTTGTTGTGGAATAAGAATTAGATATCATTCACATGAGTTCTACTTTGAATGAATGGTAATAAATTGTACTCACATAGAACACTGTCACCCTCACTGGTATACACCGATGTTTCGCCTTAAGACACTTGCCCTAAGGCTCTTCAGTACCAAATTGGATAACATTATAGAAAATACACCCACTTCATTCATGAATTACGATTTTGAAAGTCACGGAATAAGCTTGATCTGCTTATGTCATCGATGACATCGTAATGACATTCATTCACCTATTTGTAGTAGAAAGCCAAAAACTTTCTTTCTCAAAAAATATAACCCCTTCAATTCAATATTGAGTAGTTCAACTTAGATTAGTTTAAGTTATCACTACTGTTGGGCGTTCCGAGACGCACACGTTTTTTTCTCATAATTCTCCAAACACAGACTTTACATTTAATAAATTGATGGATTTGAAACTTTCTATATGTTTTTCACCACTTTTATTTGTAACCAACGTTACTGCAGTTTCGGTCCTATAGGACGAAACAAATAGTTACAAATAAAATTGGTAAAACACATAGAAAGTTTCAATTCTCTTTTCTTCATTATAACTTCATATTTGTTTAAAAATACTCGCTTTCATCATGTATTGAATTTTTTTAGCTCAAAAAAATCATGTTATATGAGATATATTATAAATGATATACTTCATCATCAAAATTCATTTTGAAATTGATTGTTTTTTTCCTTTCTTTGTATGAAAATGGAGAAATAGAAAATAGAGAAAATAGAAAGCCACGACAATTTTTTTCCAAAAATCAATCTCTCCTGAAAATAAATCTCTTTCGATTCAAATATTTATGAAAATAAGACATTAATTTCTGGCATGAAAAAATACATATAACATCCCAAAACAAATATCTTTCAAACGATGCAGTGATAATGAATACTACTTTATGAGAATAAATGACATTTTTGACTTCCTACCTCCCCATCTTCATACAAGAATTCGGGAAATTTCCGAAAGAAGGAAGAAATATATATACATATATTATACATAGAAGTTACTTTCATATACAAATTGGAATAAAATGCCCTTCAGAAACAACTACTTTCACATGCGATTCAAATCCAATGTGAATCGCTACTTTTGCACAGGCACCGCTCTCAGAGCACCTCAAGGATTTTACCGTAATACTTGTATTTTGTCCTTGAAAAAATTAGTGTTGAATTACACGAAAGGAAAATTACTTTTTGAATAACTACTTCTATAAAAAAATTGCATTATACATGATCCAAGAGTCTTTGTAGAGAGTTCATTTCGAACTGTCTTCATCTTTTGAAATTTTCCCACATTTTTTGTATAAAGATGCAGGAGTAGGAAGCCTGAAAACTTCTTTCTCAAATACATCTGTTAGAAATATACTCCCTTCCAATTTGAAATAAGTTCTTCATTGTGTCTCTAAAATAACGACATTTTAGATAATTATTTACCTTTATTTATTAATTATCAGTAGAAATTCATTGATAAAGAAATACGTATTTTCATCAGATTGAAGAGAATAATGTATTATGAGACATATTTATGATGTTCATTGTTTAGCAAATATTCAAATAAGGAAAAAATATATATTTGATACCTTATAACAAACGTCATCGGAAAAACCATCATATATACATTATGTATAAATCATTTCCATGATGACATCATTACTAATGTGATTTCTGAGAACTATTCACATGACCGAAGTTTTGCCGTAACAATGTTTATTGGGAAGTGCAACGCTAAGGAATTGACAAGAAAGGAAAGGACCGCAGAAACACTCCGTATAACCAACATATCTGTCAATCTAAATTTCTAATTTGAAATTCGGTATGGAAATTAATTCGTGAATAATTATGGGGGCTGTAACGCGGACGAATATATAATTCAAATAACGAACGGGTCATTATAAAAATCGATCTGAAGTGTAAGGATAATCATTGGATAGTTCGTTGACTTGAAAATTCAACACTACTTCACATACTTGTATTACTGCGATAATTATGAGTACGCCCGATTGGAGAATCAGATTGCCGGGTCTGTAACAGTAATCAAGAAAGACAAAATCTGTCATCGCATATTTGTCATCACACATACTCGGCTTTATCACATCGAAAGAGATGAGTGGCGATAGTCTGAGAAAGTAGGTGGTAGATATTCCGACTAGAAGGATGTATACTGAAATTAATGAAATAAAAAATTCCAATTATAAAATGAAATATCATCGAATAGTCAAAAATTTAATAGGTGAATTTTGAAAATATACGAACACCGTTTGAAGAACAGGAAAAATATTGGAGTCGATTTCGAAAAGGAAACTAAACATGAAATTCATCAAGCTGATGAAAAATAAAAACTGAATTGGATATGTACAAAAACGAAACATGAATGTTAAAAACTATAGCGAAATAAGTTATTTGACGAGTTAATATTTTTTAATTCAGGATGATTTTCAAGTGTTGACTAACCAAAATTCAGTTATGAAATTCGCAGACCAACATATATGTCCACAAGAAATAATCAGATAAAACATAAAATTTGCATTTTTCTGCGTGTACTGAATGTACCTAAATGACGGTTTCCAGAATGTAAGATTGCACTGTAACTTGACTTGGAACTGTTGAGTTACACGAAAGAAAAATTCTTTCGAAAAAAATACTTTTATATGAACACTGAATTATTCAAAAACCAATTTTTTCTACTCAGTTTGTTTTCCAAATATTCGTTATGGAATTGAGTCAGTAATCAATTACAGGATTTCTACAGTATACTAAATGAATGGTAAAAATTTCACTTACATGGAACACTATCATCCTCGCTGGTAGACATCGATATTTCGCCGTAACACTTGCGTTAGGGCTCTTCAGTATCAATCTGGATAATATCACAAGAAAAAATACACAATTCAGTCATAAATTACGATTTTTATGTCACGGAATAAGTTTGATCTACTTATGTCATCGATGACATTTTAATGACATTAGTTCACGTTTCAGGAGGGCTTTTTCTTTCAGTGTGTGTCAGAAAGGTACTCCTTTGCGTGATCTACACATCTATGCATAGAGTTACTGCTTTTGAAATTAATTACTTCCTTCCTTTCTTTGGAAGATTCCTAAATTTTTTTTGTATCAATTAGTCACTCCTAAAAATATAACCCCTTCAATTTAGATGATTGTTCCACTATTTCTAATTTATGTCAAATAAGATATTCAACTATTCCTCATATTCTTAAAATACTACACTTTTCTCTCTTCTATTCATCCATCAGTTATGATGTCGTTCTCTAGAAAAATTATACACGGGCTGCAAGCATTTTCAATTATAGAGATCATTGCCAACACGATTCCATCAAATTGAAAGTAATGTCACTACCGATCTTATACATATTTTCAGTTTCACTTGAAATTCACACAAAGTCGAATTCCTTGATCAAATAGTCTGATCTACATGACTATAATACACAAAATGCTAACACCATCCGAACAGATCGATTTTCTGTCTGACCAAATTTCAAAAAAATAGCTTCGATTAGAATGTATATGATTGTCTTCCTGTAGAATATAAAGTTCTCAACCAATCGAAGTTTAAAAAAAAATATTAAAAACTACCTACCGTGATATTGCTTCTATTATTTCTATTCTATTATTGTAGTTCTTGTAATCGACTTTTTTTTCTTCATTTGTAGTTTTTTTGTGTCAAATAGTTTCCACTTTTGAGAAGTGTCGTTCGTAGGGGGTGACAGATAGTTAACGGTAAAACAGATTTTCACAGTAATTTTAACAGATTTTCTATTTTTAACTACAGTTATCATAAGTTTTTATGTTCTTCAATGTTTCTGACCTCCAATCTTCATAGTAATTGACTTGTTATGAACGTATTTGAATATGTAACATACTCAACAAATTTTGAATTTGTGGGAGTTTCAGTGTTAATCTCTGAATAACGAATTCATTTCCTTGGGCCTCAACTTTTACTTTGTAATTTCTCTTGTCCTGTTGTTGAATCATCCGATTCATTTTTTCATGGAGGTGCTAACCATATTCTGGTGATTTCTGTAGTCACAATTATTCTATTTGGCCCAACTACATCTTCCTATAAAAACAGTCATCTGCACTGAATACGTGTATTGGTCAGTTTTTCTATATTTTGCTCAAAAATCACGAACATTTTCTAGGTTATCTAATTCATTCTTCTTCGATGTACCGGACTGTCCGGCAGTTGAACATCTAAACTTTGTTCAAAGAAATGATCTGTCTTTTGTCCAGTACTAAATCTTATACTGTTTAGTTGTACTAAACTTTGTCCAGTACTAAATAATTGATAATAACTGAAAAAAACGAGACAATATTTCAAATACCGTAATCGATACTGCAGTGTATGTAGTTGATATTGATATTTCTGTATACTATATACTAGAGCTGATAAATACTAAGAAGAAATATCAACAAACAATCCACGTAAACGTAAAAATTAATCTTGGGATGACGTTTCTAAAGCCTCCACTATAGATGATACTAATGATTGTCTTTTCTCAAATATTTGTCCACGATTTCTATATTCATTTTCCATTGAGAAAATTTTGGTATAATAAGCCACAGACGAAAAAATTAGTGATTGACAATATAAACTGTCCTATTTGATTTTGGAGTTATCCCTGTAGTCGTGTCTAGAAGTTGATGTTTGTTTTATGAAGTAGTTGTCAATTTTGATAAATAAAAATTCATTACGCAACTCATTTTTCTCTTTATGTTTTATTATCATTTGTATTCGTATAATTTTTTTATAGGACAAAACTGCAGTAACGTAACAAGAGGTAAAGAACATAGAAAGTTTTATTTCTTATTTTTCATAATGACTAAAGCACTTTTTCAAATGATTCTGGAGATAATAAGGACCACAATGGATGTTTTGAACGAATATCAGTTTTATCAATCATAATTTGTGAATGAGCAATAAGTCCATACTTGTTTTATGACTCATATTAGAAATTATTCAAATTAACTTTCATTCGTTATGGATATTCGGAATAAGAGTAATGTTACTGAATTTCATAACAATAGCAACCTAAAATATCATTAAAAATCTATTCACCTGGTGAACAACCCTTTAACAAAAACTATGATTCTATTTGTGGAAAATTCAATGAGAAACTGAAACACAGAATGGAGAATTGGCAGAATATCAATATAATCGCTAAAAATACACCGAGTTTTGAACGTGTTAGTGGAAAAGAAAATGCACAAAATATATGCTTTATTCCATGCATGACAAACGACGAGTATCCCATCGTCGTTTTCAGGTGCACGTTTCGTATCAATTTCCATCAAGTCCGCAAAGTATGCATCGTCCAAAGGGCTTATCGGAAATATAGCCGTTGACACCGTTTTCATCGAAACGTTTTCAGCAAATGTTGCATAATTTGTCACCGAGTCCCATCGTCGAGATAGCATTACATATTATTCCGGTTTCCGAATGATGTTGCTGAAATCCAGGAAGCTCAACCATTAGTGGTGATGAATGTTACTAATCCATTATTTTCCGTTCCAGTAATTCGGCTTGGTCATTACGCAATGGTATGTTGGATGACGGAAAGATCAAATGTGGGGCAGGGATAAATTAGTTCTTGTGATTTTTGTCGCGGGGTGATTTGGGTTTGGCGACCATTTCTTTCAATCTTGTTTTTTCAGCCGGTCACAAAAGCCACTTTCCGTAAGAATCCGATTGGAGTGCTAGTGGGAAAGTTCGTTCATCAACACTGTCATTGCCAAACTTTTGAAACAACCTAATAGCAAGTCAGTCACCCCAATAAGTTATTGAATTCAAATTATACGGAATAAAAAATAGATTGAAATATTAATCATCGAAAAGATGGAAAACTAGTTGAAAGGAGTATAATATTGAAAATGGATAATTTGATGACTAGCTTTCTTCAGTTTCTAGGAAAGACGACCAACATATTCTATGTATTCGAAAACTGATTGAAAACAGCAATCACACTAACACGGCCAGTGTTGCAACGTGATTTTTCATACTCAGCTCAGATTCTGGGTCAGAAAAACTAATTTCTACATGTAATGAGTACATAAGAGAAAGAGAGACAGAGAAGAACTACGGAGAATAAATTTCCCGCATACGTTGAAAAAGTCAAAAAAAATTCACGAGAATTGTTTACATCAACCAGGAAATTCCAAAATAGGTTCAATTCGATTAAAGTAAGATTATACCTTGCTTGAAAGATATTGAGAAAACCTAATAATAACATTTTCAATACTTATTTTCAATTTAGTTTCATTATTTTGAGTGCTGAATGAAAAATCAGAGTTTCTCTTATTATTTACGAGAAAAAATAATATATCTTCTCTTCTGTAAATTATCAAAAATCGAAAAGACAACATCATACTATTATCAGTTCTGTAAATGATTCATGTCCATTTGAAACAATATTCTTATACTTGCTTATGATTCCTGAATTTGGTTATTCAAAAGTATCTTTTTCTGTTGGCAATCACCTAAATGATTGAATTTCAGTTGGGTGAGTTTAGATTTGTGTATGAAGAAACTTGTGTATGAAGAAACTTATACAAAATGAGTGGAATATTGAAGAAAGTCTTCACCATATTTATTCAGTAGTATCTACTTACTCGTTCAATCCTGAACTAGTGTCCAATACAACTTTAATTTGACTTTTCGCGGAAAATAATAGAAATCTTTCTGCCACAAGTCACATTACGGGACGTATAGTATAGTTTCAACTTGATTTTGGATGCCTCATATTTGAATCGAGGAAAAGTGATTCGATAAAATTCTCACCAACTCAATAGCGAGAAAAAGAAACGGTTAATGACTTCTAAAATAAAAAAAAGTATTTGTCTGTAATTCACAACATCGACACTGAGGAGAATATCGCTTATATGGAATTTCCCATGAAACAGTTTTTTTTTCACAAAATCGGAATTCAATTCCAACTACTGCGATACGCTGAAAAAAAAAGATTACCCGTTTGACTTGAACGTCGCACCGAACTCTCCGCATTCGAACAATAGACCGACACGCCGCGACGCGAACTTTGTGTTTCAGTGTTAACAACTGAAAATTAAATTCCCTAACAAGGTTCACAGAGTATAACTTGTCGCCAAACAGGGAATTATTTCCCAGTCGGCGAAGTATTTCAGCTCGTATTTTAATTATATAGTTTTGGGCGAGCAAATGTTGTGTCGAATCGCTGCTGCAAAGTGCTTCATGTCCGAATTCCTGGATAGGCTTTTACACTAAACTCTTCACTGTGGAAAAAACAAATTTTTTGAAGATGCATGAGACCTTCAATTCCTTTTTATATTGATAATATCTGTTTTGAAGATTTTACAGAAAAAAATCAGTCAATAAATATGAGGAAAATATAAAAATATAATATCTTGATTTTTCAAATCGTTCATTTGCTTTAAGGCTGCAGATAAAATCCCTGGAATGAACTTAGAACACCTCCTTGATGAGCGAAGTATCGCTGTCTCTCATACTCATAATATACGGAGGGTTACTTCAATCATACTCCTCTAACCCTCATATTGGATTTGATTTGTTCAGTTAGGCATTAATAAATAAGTCATAACCATCTAGCACCAAAGTATTTTAATGTACCAAATAGGGAATTGAGCCGAAATGAAAAACCAATGCACACAACTCAACTTCTCGAACATCAATATGCTTGGTGTTCAGATGGTAGTTTCTTAATCATCACATTTCTATTAATCATACCAATTATCACTGCCTGTCAACATTTTTATGTTCAGTGTATCGTGAACTTTTGACATAGATGGGACAAATTCAATCTGATACTCAGGACACTACTGTTGTTTTTTTGTCGTATATTCTCCACAGAGGCAGTAACAACTATACAGGAAAAGTCAGTTGGAAGTAATTGAATAGAACTGGCCGATACTTAATGAAAATCCATATTAAAACTAATTAATACAGTTCATTTTATGATTTTCACTATAAAGGGTTTTACAAAAAAAGCGGTTTATGTGAAACACTTTATAGTGAAAATCATACAAGAAACTATAATAATGAGTTTTAATTGAAAGTAAAACTAAACCTTCATCTCAACCAAACCCAATAATACATAACACATTACTATATGAATGGACAATTCATTCTTTCATGGAACAATAACTTTAACGAATCAGAAATTCCTTCAAAGTCTTCTTGAACAGTGCAATCGAGAAAAACGATTTTACTTCCGGTTGTAATTTTATAACAATAGGAATATATTATTAGCGGTTTTTTTAATGTTATTACACTCGTTTCGAACACAGTTTCAGCTGTTGAATGTATCAACGGCGATCCGGATTTGCTTAATGGGTAGTAACTGGTGACAAATCATGGGTATAAGGTTATGACATCGAAACCAAAGTCCAATCGTTTCAATGGAAAACAACACCGTAATCATGGCTCAGCCACCATACCCACCAGATTTGGCCCAATGCGACTTTTTGCTATTCCCAATATTGGAGAGACCTATGAAAAGTCAGCTTTTTGTGACCATTGAGAAGATAAAACCCTAGTCGCTGAGAGGGCTCAAGGACATACCAAAAAGTGCTTATTTTATCTGAGGGGGAGTCCTTTGAATGGGACAAAATAGAAATTGATGAATACAGCGAATGAAACGTATATGCTATTCAACATTTTCTAAAGGAAGCGTGGACGTTGTCTCTACTCCTAGTGTTCAAATAACGGTTACTGAAAATGTAAATACAAGTTTAACATATAAAAGAACCAGTCAATATCAAAACATTGAGACGTTTGAAAAGAGTCGTATATTAATCACATACGTCCAAAATTAGTTTGTATCAACTACGATGTTATTGAGATAGCGAGAAAGTAAAATATAAAATAAGTGGCTATGGCGAAATACAATCTTCTGAAAAGATGTAAATTTGGTTTGTGTAGTCCTTTGAATCTCTCCACTGAACATGGAATACTTTCTGGAATCTCGAAAATGACCATGGTGTCGCTATTGGGAGAAAATAAACACCAATGAATTTCTTTCTAGAAAATAGAGTTCATATTGTTAATATTGGTGATGCAGTAAGTTATTTGGCTTACATCAAGCAAAGTTTATCTTAAAGTTCGAAATTTGAATATATAGTATTATTGTGACTCATTGATCAATTTTTAATAAGAGTTTTGTCTTTTTTGTTGTCTCTGCCTTGATCTGAAGGGTATTTTATTGGTGAATTTCAATAAATAGGGGGCTATATTCACTTGTTTAGAGAAACATATCGCATATATAAGGTATCACATAAATCTAGTGTCTCTCAATATATTTTAGAGAACGGCCAAAAAATGAATGAGAAATTGTTAAAATTATGGAGACTGGTACATGACAACAGGCTTTCAGATGCTTGAGAAAGTTTTAAAGTGAAAAAGTATGGAATAAAAATCCATGAACATCCTGTTGTTTATCTTTTACGTAATAATAACAATTATCTCATTAGATGTTTCTTGAGATATTAATAGAGAGGTCACCGACACTAGATATAGGATTTTCAACAAGATTCAGACCGTGCTCCATGTTGAAATGCTAGAGCATTGACCAAAAATTATTGGTAGGGGAAAAAGGGACTATTTTGGGAAATGGGAAGTATCAAATTCATTGAAAGTACTCATTTTCTACACATCGGAAAGCTAAAAAATCTGGTGTATTTCTTTTGGCCTTTAAATTGAGAGAATACTCTTCATCGAACGGTGAGACAAATATTACTCAAAGAAACACTAAAAGCAGTAGGTTTGATAGTTAGGGTAGCAAATTTTCAGATAATCTACTCAACTTTATTGTAGAAATGAAACAGAGTGAAACAGTGTTACAAATACTCACTTACAGTAATGTACAAGTTTTCTGAGTTAAAAACCGGTGAATGAGCTCATTATCGAAACCCCAGTCCCATGCCTCGCATCGGATTGGAAATTGATTCCGTCCATGTCAATATTGTTACAATTTAATCTATTGTTGAGAATTCAATACCATGCCAATGGTAGAGAGAGTGTCTGATAGCGGCGGATATGCATCCATCAGATCATAGAGAATTTACGCATTCACAAGTGTATTCCGTTCTGTTCTATATGGAGTATTTGTCAATAACGGATTTGGATTTAATGAACTTCGTGTTCATGACAGGATTAAACGGACTGGATGATTTTTCGCCCAGGGTTTTGGCTCTGTCGACCTGAAAGGTGCTGACGCAAAAAAAAAACGTGAAAATGGAACGTTACAGGTGTTGGGAAAGAGACGGAAGGACTTTGATATTTTGATCGGATGAATTTTAGTTTAGCTGAAAATTTTGGAAACTATGGGAAATGTATCAGAATCAGAAATAAATCTAAATTGTATGGATAAATACTAACAATTCAGACATGCTCATCATCCTCAGAAGTGAAAAAACATGTTCTGGAATATTATTTCGTCATAAAACTATGCAAACTGTTAAAAAGACAAGTTATGTTATACAAGATGACACAATGAAAACGAAGCAAACCCGTTGATCCTCTTGTGAGGCAAACTTCTTTCAGGCATATTCAAGTAACACTTTTGTTTGAAGGTGATTGACAATGTTTCATGATGAATTTCACTGGTTCGGACTTCCATTGTCTACTATATAAAATGATTTGAAATCCCTGAAACAACTAAAAAAAACTTTTTTTTAAACTCTTTTTTTTAGTTGGAAGTCCGAACCAGTGAAATTCAAGTAACACTTTATTTTAGTACTTTCGGTACACAATAGCTTTCTCAACCGACTGAATCCTACTCAATATGTGTTTTATATAATAACAATTTTTCAAGCATATTTTTTGTCATTTCCACCCTCTCGGTGGAAGAGACAAAAAAAATAATAAGATTTTTTCACTTTTGAGACTAATTGTGCATTGTATAGTTAGTACACTATTCATGGACATTTCCCTCTCTTGTTTTTTACAACATGAAACTTGGAATTCAATGCGTTCAGAAAATTTGACTCAGTTTCTGCCATAGTACAGAGGAAGTAGAGGTGCGAAATATTTAATTTTCTGTCAGTTGATATTGACGCTGACAGATATTCTTGAACACAATTGACAGTTGAACACAGTTGACATTTTGACAAGATTGAATACTTGCACATCATACCTTTGCTTTGAACTTGATATTTCCCGGTAGATGGAACGGCGGAAGAGGATCAGGGGTGTGGACCGCACTGTCACCCGATTCAGATCCATGTACTTCAAATATATAATTTATGGAATTCAACTAGCATATATAGATTTCACGTCAGGATTATTCATTGCTGAATGTCGGATCAGTCAAATGCTTCTGAAGGTTTGAATCTAGATAGATAGATTTTCTGAAGAAATTTGTCGTATTTTATAATGTTTTCCATAGATGAAGAGATGATAAATGAATAGACACATTTCTGCTTTCTTTATCAGAACTTGGTTCGATTTATTTTCAAAAATCCATAGAAAAACTCTGATTTTCCCCACAAAAAAGACTTCTGTTTCTTATTGTGGTGTGTGGTGTTCTCTGCTTAGTTGAACTTTACCTTTCGACATAATTTCTTCTAAATCCTGTAATTTTCTGATCAACAAATTCATCATTCATTATTAATATTGTTTTCATCATTTCTACAACTGTTAGCGAGCAATCTTTGAATGGTATTTATTTTCATCACCGTTGTATTGAACCCTTTCAAAACATATCAACAAATTTAATTTTTTTTTTCAAATAACAAATCATGATTCATAAAATATAGGTTCAAGTATTCAAATTAGTGAAGTACATCTCCAGTTGTAGATTTCTACATAAGTAATTCATAAAAGGGAATAAAGCTTTTAGGGTTTCCACCGCGTTAGTAGGCTCTCCACAATTTTCACGGAAAATTGGTTTATAAACGAAACTGCTATATTTCACACAAGAGTCCATACATCCATTACTGGATGTTCATTTGAGAGTAGAGATCATCAACTATTCGGAATTACATTACCAGAAATTTACTTTGATTGCTCTTGATCGTTTTCAATGGGATGGAACATTCGCAAAATAATTAACAGCTCTAAAATACCTGAATCTAAGAATTATAGTGAATGTTGAGAAAATAGTTAACAAATTCACAGAATTAGCTTTGCGTCCAGTTATCTTAGTAAGTTGACCTCGGAATTTGAGATATCCAGTTATAAACTCGTATAAACTTGTATTTTGAGCCAAAATGTCGAAATTCGTGACATCCTAAAAGTAGCCTTAAAACCTACATTTGACAGGATGGTGTACGCTACTTTATTGACCAATACATTATATTCAAGGATTATTTCACTCACGTATCTATTTTCATTGAAAATTTTCTATACATTTATTAGAGTAGAAATAAAAATCACGAGAACTACAACTTATAATTTTAATTATCTTCTTCTTCTTCATCGTCGTCGTTCGAACACTGCGCTGTAGTATTTCACAGTGTTCTTCTTTATCGTCTTCAGCGACATTCGTCTCCAGGCCTTCCATGATTTCTGGGTCAAAGGTTCTGTCTTCATTGACATCGCTCTGATATGATAAAGCATTGAGACAAACTTGCCCATTACACTGGCCACAAGCCGAAGAGCACTGCAACCCCAATTTCCTGCATCCACATCGCGAACCACAACCACTCTTGCAGTTTCAGAATTTCGTGTGGAGAAATTCCTCTGGAGCAGATGAATCGGACAGTTTTATTCTTCAAGTGCTGCTGCAAGTTGATCCAAATTCGGCAGTTTCTCAAATGCGTATGAAAACTAATTTTCATTTTTTCAAAAACGCCCAGAAGTCGTATTACAGTCACTTAATGCGTCCAGACACAAAATGTGTTTTTCACCGAGGATACTTTTTATATTTCCTTTGCCGACTTCTTTGACAACAATTTCTTGTTGATGAGATTAATTAGATTGTCGGGGAGCTGACCATGGCCTGATTCACTGCGACCTTCAGATCTATTGTGATGCTCCTTGGTTGTTAGAGCTCATTGTCTAGCTTGATCTCTTTGATGAGACTTCATAGCCTTGTCACTGACTCCTTCATAAAGATGGCAGCCTCTGGTTTCTTTTCTCCGCATCTTGCGTGCCTCAGTCTTACAATCGCTTCGCATTCACAGAGCACATTCAGTTTCTTCTGTCAGACCCATGTTACTCATATGTTTCCTGAGTCGGCTATGCCCCGTTAGTAGACCCACCAATACCCTTACAACCTTACGGTTGTAGTTTAGCAAGTCTTTCATGAATCTGGGCGATGCTTTCTTTATGAACTCATTCCTGTGAGCTTATTCCACAAATCTATCGATTCGGCTTGCATCCATAAATTTATGGATGTCTCAATACTTGTCTCGGAAGTCGGAACATAAGTAAACAGAACAGCACGCCTCTGAAATATGTCGTCTTTGTTTGTCTCATACAGGTAACAGATTAATTGTCCTTTATTAGCTATAACCGATGTTACCAAATGGAGAAATAGAAACGAATCCCTTTAAATGTTGAATGCATTATTTCATTCTTCTTTTTTAAATATTTAAATATTTTTTGAAAGAAAAAGGTTGAAATGATAAGTTGCTTTAGAGCTCTTTTATGAAAACTACTCGATTTTCGTCAGGAGGAACATTCTCCATTAAAATGACAAGTAAATCAATATATTTTTCTATGACATCTGCAGTTGTTTCGGTTTTGATCGGTTGTAGGTGTTATTGAGAAGATAGATATTCAATTAATAATAATAATAATATAATGTAATAGTTAATCAATGTGATTAATAAACGATATATGGCGTGTTTTTGACCGGCTCTACCAGTTGACCTTGAATGATGCTCTAATCGCGCCCTCTCCACCCTCTACCTCGAAAACGATTCAACGTATAAATATTTTTTCAGACAGAAGTTGTAGGTGATTTGATCCTCTACAATATTGATAACGAATACAAATATCGAAAAACCCATAGGAAACAAGATATTTGCAAAAAATTTAGAAAAAATCGAATTTTGTGACCTTCTTGGATTTTATCAGTCGTGTACAACCTACCATATGTAGGTTTCGGGAAAACTTTTAGGAGATTTGAGTTTATAGCTGGTTATCTCAAATTTCGAGGTACTTACCAAAATTTGACTAAAATGACTGAACCATTTGTACAGAAAAGTCCTTCACACAGTAAAATCTGGGTAATTCTTGCAGATGCTTGTCGTTCGTGTGTGTGCGACTCCACTGATTTTATCATTGGTTCACAGGTTATAGGAAACTTGAGACAGATTTGTTTTTACTGTTAGACTTATTTGGTTTCACTGTGTCCAACTCTGCTAGAGTTTTCACCACAGGACGCTTCTCTTCCCCTGAGGTCTGTTACTGAACACTGTTGTTTTGGATGGATCTATCCTACATAGAAGTAACACTCTCAAACTGTAAGTGATCATTCGAGTGATTTCAGTCTTCTTAGTGTTGGGTGAACGAGGAACATCTGCAAAAGTTTTCTCTGTATATAAATAGGACAGAAATTTGAGGAATTCATTCAATATCCATCGTGTCATACCTTGAGGAGGTAGCTGTTTTCAGGCAGGCATTTACCAAATCTTTCTGTGTATGAACAATGTGAAAGGTGAATGTTTACAGTTGTCATTTTCGTAATATGTATGTATCTTTTCTTCTCATAAGACTGATTTTGATTTCTAATATTTTTCACTTCGTCAGTAGTTCGAGTCCTGAGGAATACATGGTTTGTCTGGCGACCTGTCCTGTGAGGGCGACAGATTATATCTCTTGAGTAGACTATTGCGTTGTCCCGTAGCCCTTTTCTAGTGCTATGTGGGTATCGTCTTTTGTGGACGAAACTAATTCTTTATAGGCCGTTACAGTGTTTTACAGTGTTTTATGTGAGCACTAAGTGTCCTGTATGCGCATTTCTCGTGGACACACTCCTAATTGTCCTTCAGCAGTTGAATGTAAACAAATCTGGCTATCCTGGGAGAGCAGTCTTGAGTTTCACTTTGTGATTAGTACTAGGATTCACTCATTCACTGAATGAAGTGGTTTCGGACTCAATAAAAATGCTTCTGCTGATGAATGATTGTACCAGATCTTCATATTGAAATAACATATAATATGTCTTATAATGAAATACTTTGACGGGGTTTCTAATAATGGTTTATAGAAGCAAATCTCATATTTCATACCAGTACACGACTGGTAGTGAATGCTCAACAAATGAAGAATGTAATCGATGAATGGCTGCTAAGGGATGAAAGAAAATTTCAATCACTCTACAAATGATTTTCTTCGAACAATAAAGGCGAAGTTTTGACCTATTCAGCGCAGCTCTTCCAAGTGAATTCAGAACGTACTTTATTAATTTTTTCTTTTCAGGTTGCTTTCATTTTTCGGGCGTTCATTTCCTGCGAAATATCATCCTCACGAAATCATTTGTATCAATTCCGTATAATATATGAATTCGATACACACTGTCGCAAACGCAATATCGAATCCAATAAAAATGAATTATTTATGGAATATAAAGCTTGCACGCTGCCGTGCCAAACATAAAATTCAATTAAAAGAGTTACAATAACGACTCTTTCGCTTATAAATTAAAGTTCGTTTTGCGTTAATTGTTAACCAAACATGCGGAGGGTAACGACGCGTGTAAAATGATATAAGCCTCCGCCTAATTTAGAGTTATATTGTGTTACATGTGCTCAAATGTAGTTTATGAAGTCGACTTGCACGGGGGTGGAGTGCATGCGACGGATAGAACAAAGGGCGACAAAGGAGACTTCTTTGTTAGGAATTGTGAATGTTTTTATGAGTATAGCGACAGACAAGGTTTAATGTTTCACGGTCTTATATCGTTCAAGGATAAGTAGTGTAGGAGTATGTAAAAATATGTATGTGTATTATAATAAATATAGCATCGAACCGAACATTTCATATCGCGTGCATTTTTTTCTATATCTTCAATAACACAATTCGCTCTTATCCCAATTTTCGGGGTAGAGAATGACATACCTGTCCGCTTTTGAAAATGAAGATGTGATTATATTTTTAACTATAAGGACTACAACATTTTTGTGGAGAGCTGTTTTTTAAGTAATGGTATTGCCTCAAACTTTTTTACTAACTTTTTGTTGTAAAAAATATAATCAAAAAGTTATGAACAAAACAAGATTAAATTTTTTTCAAAGACAAAACACAAGTACTACTGGAAAATCTTCAAGGCACTCTAAGAGCGGTGCCTGTATGCAAGTAGCGATTCACATTGGACGTAATTACTTTTTGATATGATAAAAAAAATCTAACAGAGCTGTTCTACAGTACTTTCCTTTCAAAAAATTTAACCTATTGATGTTAATAGTTTTCTTGAGATATTTCAGAACTTTAAAGCGTAGCAATGAATAGGTACTAACGTATGTGGTAAATGTATATGAATTATATTTAAATTAGTGTCATCTACTACTTTTTTTTATTATTTCCTCATAGTTTACTGAATTATTCTTCACATGTTCAGTTTTGTAAAATATGAGGAAATGATAAAGAAAGGATGAAATAGATAAATTGACTTCAAATATGAATTGTATATCTATATTGATCTCATTGGCATATTTGTGGCTTTGCTTTTGAGTTCTAAAATAATTCAAGATGTAAAAAAAACTTCAAATGTTAATATATCACTTTTTTGTTAAAAAGCTAGTTCTGACAATTTTTTTATAAAAAAACACATTTCTTAATCTTGAAAAAATTTTTGGTTATAAATATTTAGCAATACATCTGTTTCAATCTGTTTTTTTGTTATTCAGCTGGAATTACAGCGAAGACTTATAGAAAAAAGTTGTCAATAATTATTGAAAAAACAATGTACCTTTTACAAAGTGCACGCTTGGCCTTTCAAAAAATTAACAGGAAAATAAAAAGTTTCAATAAATACTCGGTAACATTTTATTTCATGCCAGTTGTTCGGATAAATGTGTCGACTGTATCAAATATATTTATTGAATTGAATATATATATTGATTTTTCTGATTGACACGGCCGTTACTTGATGAAAATCCATGATAATTTCACAAACTTCACCTCATAATTTGATCTTCACAAACTTTATTTTCAAAAATATCACGACATGTTTCGCTTCCACTATATTATTCATTACTAATATTCTTCTGTGATACCAAAAAATGTCCTGATATTTTTGATAATAAAGTTTGTGATGATTGTAAAAAAAACTGAAAAACATAATTTGATTTGATTCTCATAATTTTTTTTAAATATTTTGTAAATCAACACTATTCAATTCTCTACGCTCATTTTATATGTTTGGTACATGAACTTGAAGGACTGAAACTCATTTCTGTTAAATTAGTAGGAAAAAAAATTTAGAAGAGGTCGATATTAGTTTGTGGATGGATTGAATGATGTTTAAGTACTCACATCCATAATGAAGAATTCCAATATATACGCAACTAAAAAATATGCCAGAAAAAAACGCAAAATATGCGTTTTTCTTGTGATAAGGAATGTTTTTCTCATAAATAACACTAGAGATCCGAGATAATCAGAGCCATGAAATGAAATATTTTCAAATGTCAGTATATACTATATTATTCATCCGTGTTAGGAATCATACGTTCAAAGGTAAGACCTTTAAGGTAAGACTCGTTATTCCTTAGCTCGACAAGTTTCGACCTCTGAGGGTTGTCGTTCGTAGAGGTTCGACAGCTGGTTAACAGAAAAACATATATTTTTTTGAACAGATTTTAAACAGGTTTCATATTCAGGATGAATATGTTTCAAGGGATTGGAAAACATCTGAGTCAGACCCAATAGACTACTTCTCTACACCGTATAACTTGTCCATTTCTGACAAGTTTCTGAAAAACAGTGACCTTGTTCTCTCACCTTCTCACGGCACTCATATCAACTAACTTGTTCTGTACTAGTTTGTCTATTTCATTTATAGTATCTGTCATATTTTTCTGGATTTCTCAAACATACATACATATTTACTTCCATTTGTCCATAAATTGTGTGCCTCTCACCTCTGATCTAGTGCCTCACAATAACATGGTACATAATGAGTTGTCCCTTTGTTGCATTGTCTGCAGCTAAGGGTCTTTTCATTTGTCTATAAATTGTGTACCTCTCACCGCAGATCTAGTGCCTCACAATAACATGATACCAAACGGGCTGTCCCTTCGTTGCATTGTCTTTAGCTAAGTTTTCCGTTTCAACCTTTTGTTTGTTCAGGTCTTTTCATTTGTCCATGAATTATGTACCTCCCACCTTTAATCTAGTGTCTCACAATAACATGGTATGTACATAACGAGCTGTCCCTTTGCTCCATGGTCTGCAGGTAAGGTTTTCGTTTCACCCTTTTTTGTACAGGTCATTTCTAACTGGACAGTATCCAGTGGGTAGTCCTGAACTTCTGTGCCGTTGTTGTTCATAAAAGTTTTTCCATGTGCAATTCCAGGTGTATTTTCCCAGTTTTTATCAATCCATTTTCCATTCTGGTTGTGTACTATAGATTTCAGAACCCTCAGAGCTAGCTTAGGGCCAATATATGGGGTTGATGACTCATGTCTAGTGTCATTCAAGTGTCCTGGCGACCGGTATAGAGTCAATTGATTTCAATCCTCCATTTTTTTTCAATTCATTATGGCACTCCCAAATCAGTTTGGAAATGCTACAGAATATTCATAATGAGAGTATCTATCCAAGAAATTTCTGTATGAACAATCTTCATGAGGGTGCTGTTATTAATCGGTTTTCAAATACACCCTGTACATATAACTTCTCTCATGTTGCTATATTATCGATCCTCATGTCCAAACAACAAGTCTATCATTCTCTCGTAGCACCCTTGATGATCCCCCTTCGGTATTTTCCTGGTGTATAGGGATTTCGCTCTTCTCTGACCTACATCATACAACAGTAATATATGCACCCATTCATCCATTATCGGTACTGTTATGAATGGCACCCCAGCGCAAGTCATTCGCCGCTACAAGACATCCTTTGATGGCGTATGAAAGAGTTGTCTTCATGACACGATGTTTTTCTGTTGAGGGAATCAATGCATGATAGACTAATTTTGTAAGGGTAGTGCTAGGGGTCCTAATTTTAATTGAGCGGACGTGATTTTCATATAGTAACTTTGTAGCAGACCAATGTTTTCAAATGATTCAAAACTACTCTACGAATGTTCATCGTTGACTACTCTGAGAAGTTCAAAATGACTTTCAGTTCATCACTATGAGAAATAACCGGAACAGTATCATGAGCTTGAAACCCCTAAAAAGCAGAAAAGAGATGAAGAAAATTTACTTGTTTCCTGAGCGGTATCAGACATACCACTACCTATTGAAAGCACTTCTACTCAACTGTTTTTTGATGCGCCAACCAAGCTAGCTTCATTATGAGATGAGTTATCTCCCGATGATGATGAATTTGTTAGCGAAACGCATGTCGGGAGACACTATTTTTGTTCTGGTGCATGAAAGATGTTTTGCATGGATTTATTTCACATGAGAGGCTCCAAATTTTATTTGTCTTGACAATTCCTGTTTTCATTTATCCATTATTCGGAATTTGACTTTTTCATCAATATTTGTTTCAACTGGTAGTCACTTGACTAGAATTATCGAATTTTTTCTCAGTAAAACATCCAAAACTTTGGTAATCTTTTTAAAACACAAAGAAAATTATTGAAAAATTTTAATAAATCATCAGAAAGCCCTTTCTTTGAGATCATTTTTAAACTACATTGAATGAGTATTTGTTTACGATCCTCAATAAACTAAATTCAAGAAATATTTTTCATTTATTTTTGAGAAAGTAGTCTGTTATTACAGTAATTCTCATTTATTTTCCACTTGTTACAGATCTCACTTATGACACTATAAAAGTACACTTATTTGTCTCAATTATATTGTTACATTTTCAAACACAAACTACATTAATCATAACAGATGTTTTTCTGAAATTACCTCATACAGGATCACAAACAAGTTAACTTTGTATGACATGTGACTGAACTTCGATGATGAGCCCTTATTCCCCATGAAATACAGTTGAAATTAAAAATATTACAGGAATGAATGGAACACAAAGATCAGCTGATGGATGTCTTTTTTATATAAGAGGTTAATATATTCTTCATATATTCTCAAACGTGAAAAAATATAGAAACCGTCTTAAAATGCTTATATTCGATTCCAATTGAAAATACAAGAATACATTAGCTTTTTCAAGTGATTAATTAATCACTTGAAAAAGCTAATGTTTAGTGAAACATGTTTGATATATTTTTTCAATAAAGTTTGTGGAGATCAAATCGTTTAGGTGTAGTTTGTGAAAAAAAGAAACATGAATAGTCCATGTGTTTTCATAGCTCCATATCTCAATAAATATACATGGTGTCCCATATAAAACTCCGCGGGCAAATATCTAAAAATGAGAGAGAATATCCATATTTCGTGAAGGCAGATGATTTTGATGTCAATGGGTCCTCTTATTTGCGAAGAGATCCACCAATAGGCGCCATCAATTAGGGCGTCGCGACACCGATGCCATTTTTTTCAAATAGTAACCTAGATTTTCCGATTCGTTTTTGGATTCTGCGTTGAATTCTGAATTCAGCCATATAAGCACACTCTTAGTTTTCCTTGAATACTGATGAAAAAAGGCAATTTTATTGCATATTATAAAGAGGCCCATGATTAAGTCAAAATGAATTCAATAATACGAGTTTAATAAAATGAATCCATCAGTTATGATTTCGTTGTCTGTTCAATTTTATCTAGTTGCGTATTTCTGTACAAATTGAAATAAATGTTTCAAATTACCAAAAAATATGTTACTTCGACCATAACTCGACTAACATGATGAATACGAAATCAATTAGTGATAACAAGAATAATTTTAGTAATGTTGAAACTGCCTCCTTTTACGTAGAATACACATCTTTTTAGTAATTCCCGATTCATGACAGCTAAAAACGTCTTTCGCGTTATGGAAGCACAAAACATTTGTGATACTATTTTTCAAATCCTGTACATTTTGTGGACGTCGCATATAAACAAGTCTTTGATATATTCCCACAAAAATAAATCAAGTGGAGTAATATCTGGACTTGCTGGCCATGGCTGCTGGCCATAGAATTGGATCCTTATTTCCAATCCATTTCTCATTAAAAGTATCATCCAAATATTGGGTAACTATTCTATTATTATGTGGAGGTGCCCCATCTTGTTGAAACCACATATTCAGTCGAGTTTGTATTGGTAAATTCTCCAAGAGATTCGGCAACACATGTGGTGGAAAAACCAAGTACCTCTCTCCATTGAGAATTCCTTCGAAAAACTGAGATCCTATCAAATAACCATCAATGATTCCGCACCAAACATTAACCCCCTACACAGACTGAAATCTCGTTTCTTGCACCCAATGAGGGTTCACGTCACACCAATAGTGACAATTATGTTTGTTTATTATACCGTTGTTATGGAAACGGCTTTCATCACTTCATAATTCTTTTTCAGAAACTGATCATCAGGGTGGACAACCATGCAATGAAGTTCAATCTTCTATCAGCATCTCCTGAATATGGGAATATATTTTAGTTATTAAAAATGAAAGATGAAGATTATTACCTGGATGTAGTCCTTGAACCAAATGTATTTTGTATGGATGGAATTTGTTTTTTGACAAAATACTTTGTAGTGACGATTTCGAAACGTTACAATGCATTGCTACTTGTCTGGCAAAACTATATGGTTCCAACACCTTTTGACCTAGCACACTGTGATTCTCATCAGTAACCGTTTTTAGTTTTTTCCGCTTCCGTTCATTAAAACACCCATTTCGTGCCAAAGATTTGGCTAAGCCACCGAATGTTTTGTGTGACGGTAATTTTCTGTCAGGATACCGATTAGCGTATATTCTCTTTTGAATTCCTTCTTGCTTCGCCATAAATACATATCATATCCAATTTTTCTGCATTTGAAAATTGAACCATTTTTCAATTTTACGAAAAACCAACACAAAACTAAATAAACTTTCGTCAAATCTGACAGGTCTTCTGATAGATCGATAAATACATTATTGCATTTATTTTGACGTATTCATGGCCGTCTTTATAATACGCAATAAAATTGCCTTTTTTCATCAGTATTCAAGAAAAACTACATGTGTGCTATATGGCTGAATTCAGAATTTAAAGTAGTATTCAAAAACCAATTGAAAATACTGGGTTACCATTTAAATAAAAAGGCGTCGCGACGCCCTAACAGATGACGCCTAGTGCTAGTGAATAAGAGGACCATTTGACACCAAAATTATCTGCTTCCACGAAATATGGATATGCTTTTTCATTTCTTACATATTTGCCTGCGGAGTTTTATATGGGACACCCTGTATCCCTGTGTCGTGATCGGTTGAGAATTTTGTACTCTATACATTGATGCTGCCTAAAAAATTTATCAGGCATTTGGCAATGAGAGTATTTACGAACGCCCTGTTCGACGTTGATTTGCGAAATTTGGTTTCGGAGAGTTCATCTTCGAAGCTGAGCCTTGGAGTGTTCGACCTATAGTAAACCAGAACGAGGATTTAAGGACCCTGGTGGAGACTGGCCCACCACAAATGATGCGTGGGATGGTGGAAATACTGGGCGACAGCTCCCATGAGGTTTTTGATGATTTGAAGAGATCAAAGAGCTCGAAAAGTGGGTTCTCCACGATTTGAATGATCACGTTTCGAGGTCTGTTCGTCTTTGCTTTTGCGCAACCGAAACAACCCTTTTTTAGATGAAAAGTGGATTCTCTACGACAATGGGAGACGTTCAGGACCGTAGTTGGACACCGATGAGCCACCCAGGCACTTCTCGAAGGCAAAACTTACCAGAAACCATGGTTACTGTAATGACTTTCTGCACCCGGGCCAAACTATCACATCATTCTGAGAAAATCGACAAAATGTATCAAAAATTGAGTCAACAGCAGCCGGACTGGTCAACAAAAGATATCCAATTCAGCTCCAAGACGACGCACGTCCGCACGTTTAACAAATCACTATTCGAAAATTAAATAAATTGAGCGTCGAAGTTCTGCTTCACCCACTATACTCTCCGGACCTCTCGCCAACCGACTTCTGTCGTTACAAGCACTTTGATAACTTTCTCACAGGTAGAACCTTCGCCAATTAGGACCAGGCAAAAACGGCCTTCATCGGTTTCATTCGAATGGCGATTGAATTGAATAAGTGTTCAATGAAATCTTACAGGTCAAAATGGACTCATAAAAATGGACAAAACTATTGAAGCAACCTAATACATCGTTTCTGGAAGCAGGATAAACATGTTAAATGTCTTGCTTTCGTAGTTTTTTATAGAAATAATGGAGTAGATGATATCTGCAGGTGAGTTATACGCACAATAACATTAGAATTTTTGAAATTTTTTTCAGTCTGCATATTAATATATGTTATGAATTCAAACACAAGGAATTTTGAAAGCCTCTTGCTTGTCACGAAAAATTTTACTGACGGATTTTATCCAGATTTTCAACCGATTTGTATATTTCAAAAATAGTTATGAAATCATTAAAATTACAAGTGAACAGTTGTGTTTTAACATTTTACGACATTTAACGAATGAAAAGAAATCATCCCATTCATGCGAAGCTTCTCAAATAACAATTTTCAAAAGGTTTTACGATCTTTTATGAACATCAAATCGAATATATAGTCAGTTGAGAATATCATTTTAGATGCTAAACAACTGGCAGAGGTTAAGATTGCCATTTCCTATGTAATTCTTTCGGCATAATGAGAAAATTCCAACTCCTACATATTAAAAGAACTTTTCTTTCGTTGGCAACGAGTTACGTTTTTTAACAACCATTAAATATCAAATTAATATTTACTATCGGTTCTTGATATCTTTTGCGGGATTTGATTTTTTCCTCATCGTGCAAAAACCTGTTTCGACTGCATTTTGCGTTGCTTGTAATTTCTAATGAGATAGGTAGGTGTTGATGGGCAGTGTGTAAGGCATTTTATTACTGGTAATGTAAGTAACTGAGTAATGAGTAATTAGATACAAAATAGCATCGATTCACTATTCAGTTATTCTACAGTCATTAAGCGATATTGGAGAAAAATCGAATGCTACCCACTTCGATGAATTTTTGATTCGAATTCGCATAGAAGGATTTATTCTCACCTGTTTCTTTCGATTATCGATTGTTTCAAATGAATAACTCGACACAGTGTGTCTCCATTTCAATATCGTTTATTTTCAATACAGCATGAAAAAACTCACCGGCCTTTTCTATTATGAGATGAAATATGTTCAAATATAATTTGCGAAAGCACTTGTGTTTTCACTAGTATTCACCGGTTTTCACTGTATTGAAATTACTACTAAATTTGCCTCGAAATCTACATACAATGTGAAAGTCATTTACTTAACACTCATTCATATCTGTTTGTCGTTACTCTGGTAAGTCCTAGGGAGCTAAAATTTGGTATATAGACGCTTCTTAGGTCTTAGATGCGCACTAAGAAAGAATTTTCAAATATTTCAACTGAAGCGCCCCGCGTGGGCCTTTTCATCACTGTTTGTCCGTACCGCTATATTATCGGGGGCTGAAATTTTGTATGTAGGTTCGTTTTATGTTGTAGATGTGCAATAAGAAAAGATTTTTAAATATTCCAACTGGGGCGCCAGCCGCGGGGAAAAAAGGCGGGTTCATATTTAGTATCAGCATTGCACCCGTGCAGAGCCGCGGCGGGTTGCTAGTATAACCATGTTCGAAAAAGAACAGACAAAAACTTCATCAACTAATCGAGTGAAACTTTTTATGGAAAATTTGCTTATATATTTCACAATGAAAAATAAGAGAATTAGAAAATTATAATTCTTTTAGAAATCTCTTCTAAAAATTTCATAATATGCAGAATGTATAAGTTCAAATATTTCGGCTGTATCTCGTACTTAGATGATACATTCTTATATACAGACATGCTCATGAGATTATTTAACAGACTTGAAGTTATCACACTACAATATTTGGAAATTCCAACGTTTTTAAAATTTGAAAAAGTACTGAACAAAGAAATATATTTTGACTGAAACTATTGAAAAGTAAAATTAAAATTCAAAGTATTTTTGTAGTAATGAGTACCTTGGAATCTGTGGCCATATTATCAAAAGTATGAATTACATTATAAATTTCTTCTACCAAATTCACGAAAAACAAAAATATGGAGTATGATATTTGGAAAATTAATTATTGGGTAGTGTTTTTCTGAGAAAAAAAAAATGAAAATAGAATATTTGCAGAAAGTTGTTAGACATCTATAAGGAATTCACGACAAATATTTTGTAAAATCACCAGAAATACTCTTCTCGACGCGCGCTTCACCAACCAAGTTGGCATCTTCAGGATGCCATCTTCAGGATGAAAAAATGTTATACGCCAGAGGTTTCAGTTTTATCTACTTTGAAGAAAAAATCATCATTTTCTCTTTACTGGATTTGCAAAAAAAATGTTGCGGTAGGTTTTTTACCATAAAATTTGAAGGCTACGATGTAACGATATGGAAATGACCGATAGTAAATGAAAATGGATGATAACGAATGAATCAGACTATATATACCTAATGTTTGTTTACAAAACCTTAGCACTTGGTTCACCATACAGTAACTTCTTCAAGTGTGTTTCATGTGAAGAACTTTTATTTTTTAGTGTTGTTGAAAATTTTTCTTGGTGGATATTCATTACAATTTTGGACTTTCGTTGTTTGAAAAAATGTTGATATATAGGGTCTTCACAGGGACTTCCGAACTTTGACAATTGATAACGGCTATCTTGTTGAAGCTACATCTGTCAAATCAGTTGTCATTTATTCAGTGTGTTTTTTTTGACAAATTAACATGGACGGATATAGCATTGAACAACACGTGCAAAAAATTAATTTGTATTCTATTCGGGCAACATACCGCGCGCATCGCCCACTTTACGGTCGCCACTGATTCAGTAAACGATCCACCAACACTCGTACGTCGACGAAACGCAAAATCTACCGAAAATATTGCCGATGTCTGTAAGAGTGTGCAGGAGAATTTGCGTCGTTCACAAGAACTCGTCCTTTCGCAAACAACAACTTGGTGAATTTTGCGTCGTAAAGGACCATTGGTAACGATGTGTGCTCGCTGAATGAGCTTTGGAGCAGTTGGCAACTGATCCTAATTTTCATCGAAAAATCATCTTCAGTGATGAGGCCCATTTCTGGATGAATGAGTACGTGATGCGTCCAATGCATCCCGAAAAAATCAGTATTTGCTGTGGATTTTTGGCTGGCGGCGTCATTGGTACATATTTCTTTGAGAACGATGTTGGCCAGGCTATCACTGTCAACGGCGAGCACATAGGTCGATGATTACCAACTTCTTTTTGTCTGAATTGGATGATCTGGACTTTTTTGTGGGGTTTCCTAGATCCGCAAGTGTATGCGAAAGAGTCATATCCCCCGCTATGCCATGGGTCAAATTCAGCCCGATTTATGCGCCAGAATCATGGAAAATTGGACGTTTCTGATGCGCTCCACTTAGAGAAGCCGTGGCAGATATTTGAACGATATTGTATTCCACACATAATGACATCAATAGGTCTTTCAAACGAACACAATACAAACTTTCAATGATATATCACACACGCTTTGTTTTATCTAAATTCACAATTAGAAAGCGCTCAATGAAAGACCCTCTCTTTGGAATTTCGGTAACAAAGGCTGGGATACCTACTGAAATAACCAAAAATTCAACAGGGAAATGTTTGAATGAGATAGAGAACATTCAATATGAAATTCAAAAAATGAGAAAACGGTTATTTGTTTTTTCAATTTACCATTTTTCACACGTGTATAGTATATACTTTGAACAGAACGCGTTGCTGTTCTGTAAACTATATAGTCAAATTTTCCCAATACCTTAGACTTAATAGTTGGACTCATCAGAACATTTTTATACATTCAAGTAACACTTTACTGTCAGATAAAACTGGACAACTGAACAAAACCGCTACACGTGTTTCCCTTTATAATAGTTACTTCGGGCGTACATCTACAGTATGAATACGCCTGGGGAAGCTTTCGTATAGCGAAACACGTGTTGCGGTTTTGTCTACTGTCAAGTGAAAATCTAACAATTACGTAGAGGTTCTTAATCAAACATCGGCCAATTCCATAACATATCTTGAACATTTTAATGATATTGCATAAAGAAAAAAACGAAACACAGAATATAAACATTTATCAGTTACTATCCATCATAATAATCAAAGAGTTTTCACAATGAATTTTAATTGAAGAGGCGTTTCGCTACAAGGTAGCTTCATCAGTCATTAAATAAAATTTATTGTGAAAATTCTATAATCATCATAATGTATAGTTTTATTAATTTCCATTAAGTAGCGTGTCAGAATATTCATAATTCATCAATTGATTATTGCTATTGAGATAGTCCTATTGGGTGACATCTATAGCTTTTAATGAATGTTCACTTTGATTGTTTCATTATTAAAAAATGGGTGATATATAGAGGAAAAACAAATACAACCTGTGGAGTGGTTTTGAGTCCCTCATTAATTGAAGTTTTCCATAATATGCATCGCTGCTCACAATTTTTTCATCCTGAATTCTCTGAACCAAAACACAAGCGGACTAGAAATCTAGGAAAGAACCGTCACGTACCTAATTAAATCTGCTAATTCAGTACAGTACCGCGGTACTAACGTTATATTAATCCCAACTCGCAACTCTAAACCCATATCAGCTCAATTCTTGGGTATCATTAAAAGTTTTACACGGCCGCAGAATGCTGCCGGTATTACTGTGTTTTGAATTTCAGTCATTCTTCAGTGTCATTACCTTAATTGTAGGCCTGCCTTGTTGAAGAAGTCAATTGCGAAGGAAAATTAAGGCAATGTCAAATATTTCCCGATCGGTTGTCGTTGTCGTAATAACGGTGTGGAAAAAATCGATAACGGGGTCAGAGATTTATCTGCGAACGGTGATCGTTTAATTTGTTGAGAATGTCTCTCGATGCGGCATTCTTCTATTTCGAAACCCTTGTGAAGTTCTGAATTTGATATGGAATTTCATCATAATATTACACAGATTTTTTATCAAACCGAATTTTCTGTGCAAGTAAATGACAGGTATGAAGTATTACATTAAATAAACAACCACAGATTGGAAATTTAAATTTTTTTTCAAAATTTCTCAGAAGCTGACGAAATTTTATTGTCTTTGAATGGAAGTTGGTAAGATTCATTTAACTTGTCAATAACACTTCTCATAATCTTCTTCCAATATATTGCAAAATAAAAATATAAATAATAATTATAAATTCAATACTTCAGGTGTACAATTTTTTCCCACTTATCTCTCTGAAATCCTAAGTCTATTTGTCGAGGTATTTTTGCTGTTTGAGAATTTCGATATTTTTCAATTTTCACAAAAGTTATTCCTTGTGGAGAGAAACTGAGTTTCTAGCAATCAATTCGGGTATTGTCACCTTCACCAATCTGAAAAAAATTATAAGAATTGAAATAGAAAACTTTTTTAGGTGTATAAAGGGTAGAATTTTCAATCCACCACAATAGGTTAGGTTAGGTCAAGAGTGGTTGGGTTAGGTTAGGTTATTGTAGCTCACACTTATTCACCAAATGAACCCAGCTTCTTAACGAAGCCGATTAGTTTGTATGATGAGTGGTCTTTTAGGTCGGATGGGTAAGAGTAAAGCTCTACCAAACTCTGAAAATCTGCTTCTGTCCCCAGCGGGGCAGGCACAAAGTATGTGCTCTGTAGTTCCGACAATCCGAGTCTCTGCATATGATGATTCAAATGACAGTGACCTGTGAGAAGGCCTATTAAGACATCGTAGTTGATCCCTACTATAGTCCAACAACTGTTTGGCATCAAGCTTCGAAGGGTGAATAATCGCCTAGGAATGAGCCAATCCTGAAGTCCATGAATCTTGTTGCCATCCAGGTATTCAATGTTTGTTTGGCAAAGCCTGAAGCGACGCCAATGACAGGTTCTGGTCCGATGAAGCTGCTTGCAGCACGCTCTTTTGCAAGGCGTCAGCAGCTTAATTGCCTTCCAGGCCAGTATTGCCAGGAATCCAGACCAGAGACAATCTGTTGAGTCTTCCTATCAAGGATAAGTAATGTTCTATTTGTCAGTAACTTGCCTCAATAGATATTCTAATAGTATTCGATGAGTGCAAGAAACACCACTGAAATATTTTGTGATGGAGCCAAACTAATTTGATCCACAGCCAGATCCACAGTCTGAAATTTCGTATCTGCACTTATCCAAACAGAGCCAATGAATAAACCGGAATCTAAGAATCGATTGTTGAAAAAAAATTTAAGAACATATCAGTTTATCAGAAAAAATACTTTTTTTGCTTTTTATTTCTCTATCGTTATTTTGAAGTGGGGAACTTTGAGAGAATAATAAAAATCAACTAAAAACCACATGTAGTGTTAACAACTTTTTCAAATTACAATTTGAGACATTCACTGCCAAGTTAATCAGCTTTGGTTATTTTCTTTCTGGTGCCATTTAGAATCCTGTGAATCGGAGTCCTGTTGTTGGACTAACCAGAAGCATACTCGTATGCATGATCATCAATGTAATACCGAGAAAAAAACTGTTTTTTGACTGATATTTGCCCATTCCTATTCAAGAGAGCGAAACATCGAAAACATTTTCGAATATTTCATTCGCGGAATTCAAGCACGATAATAATGAAGACAATAAAAAATCTTATCAATTATTATTAGTTTCTTTTCCGTAATCAATTTATTTTGGTTTTTATTATTAGGGGTGTGAAATGGAAAATGAGAAGGAAAAAATGTGCATATTTCAATGAAGAACTTTTCCAAATTAATAATAATAAATCTGTAAATTTTTCTACCGCATGAAATATATAAGATACCTAGTTGGATATTCCATTCAGAATGAAATGGAGGCATTGCAAACTACAATTACTACACATAATTTTAAGAAATATTTGGTGAAGATGGCACAAAATATAAAAACCATTTGGAGAAAATGTCAAGGAGCTTCTCAAATCGAATATTCAAAAAGTTGACGATGTTACTTGTATTCGAAAGTGTTCCGCTTGAGAAAGCTAATAATGAAACACGTTTAGCGGTTTTGTGGACTTTTCATTTGAATCAGAATAAACTATATTATAACTTTTGAAAATTATTTTATTGAAATAATTTATCTGATATCACGTTGCCAAACATTCCGTATGAATAGATTAATTTAGTTGTTTTCTGAGATCCAAAGGACAGATTTTTATTTACATATCGTTATTTTTTTAAATAAGTAGTGGATGAAACTAAAAATAACTTATATCACAATAAAATTATGACAACGACGGCAATTGACTAGAGAAAGTGAAGTAATAAGATGGGCATAATGTCGAAGTCTTACAAGTTGTGTTTTTGTTGAATGGATTAAATTATTTTGTTGTTGATGAATGAGTGTGCCATTTTTTTCAAATCACATGATCAACTGAAGAAGGGAGTGACATTCAATTTACGAAACTTGAGAAATAAATAATTTCTGTCATCAATTACCTCACCATGATTACACATTTACATTCGCTGTCAGTGATAACGTGATTCTCAATATATTTCCAGGACATCACCGAAAAAATATTTTAAAGAAATATGAAGAATATTTTTCTCGCCATAATAATCTTTATCATTTCATGATCATTCATGCCTTGAAAATGGTTAAGTGTAATTATGAGAGTTGTTATTATGAAATTGAAATAAACAGTCACTTAATTCATTATTTAAAAATATTGTCTTGAAGTATAACAATATATTTTCATTTTGCTAAGTTCATACCAGTTAGGCATAACAGCAAGTCATGATTTGACCCAAAAACACATTCAAATTTGTTTGACTTCTTTGAAAGACATTTTCAGTGAAAAAACCACTTTTGCTTTTTCAACTTTTCACAATCGTAACAATCAATAAGTCTAAAAAAAAATTGTGTGTTCCTGATTAGGGCGTTTGTATTCAACAACACACATTTTGAAAAGAGAATGATTGATTTCGTTCGTAGTCAGTATATGATTTTTTTCTATCGTTGTACTCAACATTGGTTCGAATCCTGTTGTACCATTTTCGATTTTCACTGCGTATGGTCTGACCCGTGCTTGGAATCGCACGTTAAATGGTGAGACCTCAATAACCCTCAGCTCACACAGGTGCTAACTCATAGGGGTTGTCGTATGTATGAGGATTAATGGAATTCCCCCTTCTTTAAGTGGTCAAGAGAGTAACTGAAACAAAAGAATTCACCTTATTCTAAGGGTGAAATTTATGTATACAAAAATTCACTCCTCAATCTTCAGAGTTTCACATCGAGCGGGTTTTATGAGGTGAGGTTTATTAGGAACAATACAAAGGTTGACCTGAAACTAATACCGTTGTAGATTGTTTCAACATAGGTATTTTGATAAACTCCTTTATTGATTCAATGTGGAGCGGTTATTAAGTTTCAGATGAAAATAAATAACAATAGATAATAATATCAGATTCATGTTAATCCAGAAGAATTCTGTCTATCAACTATTTCTAGGCTTGATGCCATACCAGATATTATTTCACTTGATATGCCTTGAATTACTGGAAAACTTTGTTTCGACTGTTAGGATCAGGGTGACGGGAATGTTCTACTAAATTCCCAATTGTCACAAATCAGAAGTGTACTTTCACCAATCCCACGGAATTCTAAACCCATTCCTGAAGACCAAACATCTTGGAATCACCTCCCCCAATCCTCTGCGCATTTGTTAAACAGGAGAACGGCGGAGCGCCAACTGCGACCGACTCGCCGGACTTGTCAGAATTCAGTCTTCGATCATTCGCCGTCTGTGGAGCTTGTGTCGGTGAGCTTTCCAAAGCACGCTTGACGTGGTACGTGAATTACGAAACGGGACTGTTTGACTTTGATTTTTTTTAATTGGGGAGTGATTTCCAGTGCTTCTGACAGAACGTTTCTGGTGCTTTTTGTGGGTTTGTGACGAAACTTTGACAGACTTGATAGGAAGTTTTTGGATATTCGTCTAAGAGTCTGTTAGGTCAGTAGTTTAAGAAATAATTTGCTGTCTCGAAATATATCAGAAGCAGCATTACAGTCATATCTTTGAAAAAACGGAAAAGTTTTTAAATATATGCATACATATTTTGCACATTTTGTTATTGGCAATGTTCCTTTTATAAGTCATAGGTTTCAGATGGTAATCGAATTTATTTGAAAGACTGGTGGACTGTGGGGACAATTACTATTACTATTAAATTACTATTAAAGGCCACTTTTGAGTTAATCGCCAATAAATGAAATTGCTGGATTTCGTATGTATCACCTTTTCAAATAATATAAAAATGAGGTAAAAGTACTTTCTGCGCCGTTTCATGTTCATTATGATTTGGTTTGAACCAATTTTTAATACGATGCTTTGTCCACTGGATTTCATCATCAATTTTTTTTGTAATTCGAAAATCCAGTTTTTTTACCATTTTTGGTTAAAGAATATTACTGTAGTCCTATCCCCAACACCAAACCGTTATTTCAAACACCTCGACACGTGTTTCGATCAAGTGATCATCTTCAAGAGGAAGATTAATCTTCCTCTTGAAGTCATGTTTTACAAAGCATATTTTTTTCGACGTTTCTCTTCGGAAAATATCAGAGACATGTCATACAATTCTTCGCGAAAGATGTCTCAAAAAAGTTGCATTTCTTCGAGTTTTTTTGAAAGGAAACAACTGTTGTTTGAGAACCAATTATAATTGGTTCTCATAATAATTATAATGTGATAATAATTATTATCACAAATTCGGTATATATCAACACAAATGTGTTTCTTAACGTTGTTATTTTACGAAACGTCATTAAAATTCAATTAGAATTTTATATTTCTATTATATGATGCCACAATGAAAAAAATTCTTATTGATAAAATGGACAGAAAATTGTGGCTACGAAAACTTTTTCCAATATTTATATTTGCCAAAAAACAAAAAAAAAAACAGCAGAACTAAGCAATCATGCTTCGTAAAAATTATTTCTTGAAAAGTACTTGATTATACCGAAACGAAAACTCAAAAAAATGCATGGGTACACACATCTACCTGAAAATTTTCAAAAGATATTTGGGATTAATGTATGCGTCTCTACTATTTGAGATTTCTGATGCCTAATTTAGCCAACCTTGTAATTCTTAATATTTCTATAGCAATAATGTGATTAGCTATTCAACGAAAGTAATTTTTTATGAAGAAAATCAGTTTTCCATCGACCTTTACTGGGTATTTTTACCTTCTACAATCTGAAGAAATATGTAAATTATAATGGAGAATTTTATACAGGTGTAGAAAGGGCAAACTGTTTAGTTTACCCCGATGAGTTACTGCGTAAAATTAAATTATTTTTCACCAAGAAAAATGTTCTATTTATCAGTAACTTGTCGTATTCAACAATTTTGCCTACAATACTTATTTTAACGTTTCGTGCCTTCGTCTTCAGAAATGGACAAAAAATTCAAGATATTTGCAGTTATTCCTTTGATGATTATTTATTTCTCAACTTCTTCGACAAATGTTAAAGCAGTTTTGAAATGTGTGATTCGCTAAAAATGATATGTATAAATGATTCAGCAAGAATTTTGATATTGATTGTCAGTTGATTCAAAATCTTTACCAAGCACCACCAAAATATGATCACAACAAATCAGTTAAAAAGTAATGAGATTACTTTCCCACCGTTCACTTCTGATTCAAACAAAATTTGATGATATTTGGAATATTACAGTTTCTGTCAATAGTGTTGTAGATATCTAGGAAAAAGTTAAAGTTTTTTTTGCTGCACCCAGTATTTTGGACATTCGGTGAAAATGTGTTCAACACTCAGTTTTGTTTCTAATATGTCACACATTGGCTCTTCGGTGTGACTTTACAGATAACTGTGCGTGAGATTGGTATGACCTAAGCGTAGCCGATTGATGAGCATTTGATGTTTTCTGTTGTTTGTTCCGACCACGGTTTCACATCATATTGATTGTACGTAGTTTTGCCCCGGACACTTGTCAAGGATTTTGCCATTTCTGGATTATCGCTTGTTTTCACCATTGTTTTAATGTCTGCAGATACTACTTTCGGCACTGCTTCGGATTCGGTAGAGGTAGTTGCCCCACGAGCACTTTCGTCGGTTTTTTCATTGCCCTGAATTGATTAGTCATCATTATCAACAATATCTGAGAATGAAATTCATGTATCATAGTTTTTTCCATATATGAGTAAGTACTTTTCTTTTTTATTTGAGGATCAACAAGCCAGGGTTCTCATCATAAAAATAGTTTTCGTACTGTTTTCGCCGGAAAAAGTTCAATAAAAGCATCTTTTCACCCTGAAAAAAGTATACTTTCGAGTTGCTCATTCTCTGAAAACTCCCATCGAGACCGGCAACAAAAAGAAATTATAAACGCCTCTAGGAAAGAGTCTGAAACATACTTGGGAGTCCGGTCTGCAGATGATGCTCATAAAAAGTATTTAAAACTTTGTGAAAGGTGCTCGGCAGCTTCATGAAAGATGAAAATTTTTAATTATCCTTCTAACGAGGTTGCTAATGAAAATTTAAACGGGAATTTTATTCAAATGGAGGCTATCAGAGTTGCAGATGATAGTTCATGTAAAACTGAGGAAATGAAACTTCGTGTTCAAAGTTTGTAGGTTTTATATTATTCATAAGAAGCTGCAGCAGCGACAGTCTTGGAGTTTGAGAAGGTTTTTTTGTATTAACTACTCCATCTTCTTTGATAAGCGTTTCAAGAGTTTTAGCTAACAAAAACTTTGTGGTGGCTTCACAATTACTGATGCAGTCACAAAGTAGAAAACTGGGAAGTACACTGTATATATTATTGGTTTCCAATATACTAATCATATATACATGAAAGGTGACATGAAATTCATTGAAAATTTTTGTCTTTATTCCTATCGGACCATTATCTCAAATTTGATTCATATAATCATTATCAACTTTCAATACTTTCATTTTATAAATTCTAAATAAGTAGCTTTATTTATAGCAGATCAGTCCCATTATTCAATTTCATTCTGTTGATTTTTGCTATATCGGATCACATAGAATCAGGAAAAGATTTAGTTATTTCCTCGTTTGTTCGAAATGTTATCCAAATTTTCAGAGATAGCGGTTTCAACTAGTTTTGAAACTAAATTATTTTTGTTCAGTCATTGTGTTTCAATAGCAATTTTTATGTATGTATTTGCTTTATGTATTTCCAAATGCTCATGAATTTAGAATTTATAAAACAATGCTGGAATTGTTGTGATGAAACTCTTTTGTATCTTCAGTTTTCAAGTATTTTCAACTTAAACCGCCGAATTAGCTCATCAAAAGTTACGTTTTGGTGTTTGTTTGAAAGTAATTGACAATGTTTCATGATGAATTTCATAGTTCGGACTTCCATTGTCTAATATTATATAAAATGATTTGAAAACCCTAAAACAACCAATACAAATATTTCTTTCATTTGTAGTGGTTCTTTTAGGGGAAAAAGAATCATTTTATATAATACTAGACAATGGAAGTCCGAACTAATGAGATTCATTACGTTTTGGTATATTAACCACTTTTTCACTTCTTGTTTCTTCGACAATTTTTATCGAAAGCTGAAAGTGAAATGAATCCAAAACAAATATTGGTATCACACAACAGAACTGCAACACTTTTATCGACGCGCTTTTCCCCAACCAAGTCATCAATAGTTTCGAATACATATACATTCAAAATCTGTTTTGTTTCACATTTGTAATTGTAATGATTACAAAAACAAAATAATATTATTAATGGATATTGTTTTGATGATATTTCCAACCAGGATTGTTACTATTATGGAAATTCAACAGAATGTCAAGAATACCTATACTAAAAATTTAATTCAAAGATGAATTTGAAGTATTATTTATTGGCTCGCCTCTCACAACATAAATGCAGTTTTTCAGTGAAGTAACCATAAATAATAAGACACATTCCACAGTATTTAACTTGGTATGAGATAGTAATAGAACAATTATTTTATGAGAATAGCAATGTATTCAATCAGTGTTCTGAAAATAAATCATCTAAATGCTATGACAGAGAATTGACTAATGAAATAACAGCAGATCATACATTTAAACTAGAATAGTAGAAATATAGGTATACTCGTTTTCAACAAGCTATATCAGGTATTGATCCACCATCGTTATTCATAATATTATCTTCATGTTTAGAGTGTAGAAATAAGTGAACATAATAATATTATGAATACCGTAACGATGGTGGACTAATACTTAACTGAAAAATAAATTTGAGAGAATTTAGACGCAGATACCTAGAAGAGGTATCTATGATATAAGTATAACAATGTAGGTATATTTAGTTTAATCTTCCTCGTGAAGATGATCACTTGGTGATCGAAACACGTGTCGAGTTGTTAAAATAACGGTTTGGTGTTGGTATAAAACTCCAGTTGTATTTAAAACCTCAATGAAGAAAATAAAGAAGCCTGGACTCTCAATTATTCGTTAAACAACATTGTAAATGGTTGGGTGTCAATCTATTTCATGTCGTGAACATTCATTCAATCCTATTTTATTTGTTCTTCTACAGATCTCGAACCTGTTAACAGCATTTTAGACAATGGAAGTTCGAACTTGTGTAGCTGAAAAATATTGTCAACCACTTTAAATCAATCATAATTCTCACAATGTTTTTTTATACATCTGTTTCTCAAGACTGAGAATGCTGTAGATTTGTTCAAGAAATACTATATTTTCTATATATTTATTGGTTACTCCATATTTCTTTTAATTTCAGGTCTTTAATTATTTTCATTAACTCCTATAATGATTCATCTTGCTGAATACTGTTTCGAAAGCTTTGAAATCATGTCTCTAACTTTGTTGTTTAGAACATGGAGTGTCTTTTCGAATAACATTGGGAATTTCACGAAACCTAGTTTCTCTTCAACCGCGTGGAACCTATTGACATTTAAAGGTCATCCGAAGTCAAAGCATATATTTCCACGGTCTCTGTTTTCTAGTGTAAATCTACTATATCCACGGGAGAACAATCGAAGATTTTTACCAAATAAATGAACGTCGATTATGGAAAAAACGTCTAAAAACGTCGGGTTTACTTTAAACGTGTCCGCCAAATGAGCGCAAAACGTTCACGTTCGAGATTTTTTCGCATGTCATTTATTTCCATGTATGCAACGAGTTTTTTCTCTTTCTGTTTCGACGAACTGGTAGGTAATGCGATTTCTATCGGATTGAACGGAACAAAAACTTTTTCAAATCCCGCGAATTAATGGCTCCATTACTTTTACAATGTGCTTTTGTGTTCGAGGGTGGTCTAATTAAATAAGAGTATTGGAAATTTCTGAAAAGCGCTCGTTGAGTTTTCACACATCGCTGTTCCGTGTGCTTTGGAAAGTTGGATAAATTACGAGGAAATCATTTCTGTTCTGCTTATTTTTCAATTTGAAAAATTGTGAGATGTTAAATTTGCCAGTATATTGCACAAAGAATTAAACTTATCATTGCCCATTCGATCGGAGAAAATAATTAATTGTTGCCAATCAAACGGAAAAAGTACAAAAAAAATATACACAACTTTTGGATCGGTATGGGTTTCGATATTGTCAAAAGGGTTTTAAATTTTTCATAAGTTTTTCATTTCCACAAATTAGATAGAATTAGTTTCAATGATGATATCGCTACAAAAAATATTTCATGAATAAACATTAGAAACCAAGCGTGGAACTATACCTATACCCACTTTGAATTTTTTGAATGTCAGATCGTAAAATAGTTAGTCTATTGAATAATTGCTACTGAGGAACTCAAAACAGAGGTTTAAATCCGTACGAAATGAATTTGATCACGAATATTTCAGATACGAAATTGAAACAGCGCTTATGGTGATATACATTTTTTTTCATTATCTAATCTAGTGAAAGTAACTGGCATCGATATACCTGTTTATACCTGACAAAGCAGTAGTTCGCCCAGGTAAATAATAGACAACCCAACGGCTGCACATTCTATACGTTTTATACTTCAAGCAAGGACAAAAATTTTCTTATTATCTTGATGTTGCAAAATTTAATTAAAAATCATTTTTCAAAAAATAATTAATAATAGTCTGTCCAGGATATTTTTAGCGAACCTATTTTTAACATATTTTTTTATATACTAAATTCATTATAAAATATATTTCATTCTATTATCAGCCTGGTGAAGGTCGATTTAGGTTCGGATCTTCTCCTATTATTAGTATGATAGAAGTTCAATAGTTTGTAATTTCTTCTGTTACGTTTTCAGTAAATTTCTAAGAAATATTGGAAAAATACGAGAAAAAATATAATAACTTCATATTTTATTTAATCCATTTTGATAAGAAGAGTGTCTATTTATACATAGAAGGTGTCTCTCAAGGTGATGATACGAAAATTCACAAAAGAATAATGAAAGTTCATTAGATCCAAATAATCGAAATATTTGCTTTAAATTTGAATTAAGCCTGAGATCAAAGCTCAGCTACTATCTCATCATGATTCATTCTTCCAGAATCATCAACTAAATTTCATTCCGTAGAGAAAAAATTCTTCCGTCACCTACTATGGGGGAATTTATTCCGGATGAAATACTAATTTCCGTAGAGGCAGCCGGTATTGTCACCTAATTGAAATAAAATTGGATTCCTTTTTTCATCAAACCTCCTTCGTCAACGTCTGTTTTTTCGGTTATTTTCGTGTCTTACACTCCCTAATTGTCCTTTTATTATTGAATCATCCAATCATCTTGTCCAATAAAGGAACCCAGGACTCGCAATAAAATAATTACAATCCCAATTGGTTAATTGAAAATTTAATTCAATAGAGAACAACGAAGAATGTCTCTTTGATAGTTTATAATTTTTGTCATTAAAAGATTCCGAAAAAGTTCGTCGTCGATTTAATCTTTGTGACGCAATTAGTGTTCCTTGATGAGATTTTTTTAATTTGCGAAACTGGTTGTTGCGTCTGGAAGAGGAATTTGCAGTTTTCGAATAGAATTGGAATTCAATTGAAACTTTTATAGTAGCTCTGGAACTTCATTAAATTTGATTGCGTCGTGCAATTAGAGCTTTCCGGTTGTTTGCATTTTTGTTGAATGTGCATTTGACATATCTCAAAATTGCAAAATTGGAATGAATTTTGTATATCTGAGACGGTCATCTGCATAATTAATGAAATTCGAGCCGAAACATAAAATAAACTTGTAAACAGCAAAAAGTGAAAAATAATGATGTTCTAGTTTTGTTCTAATTTTGCCTGACGAGAGCGTTACGAAAATGGTGATCGGGCGAGACGAACGGAAGTTGAGAGGGAGGTATAAGTTAGAGATGATTAAAAGAGAAGTTACATTTCGTATATTACTCAAGAGAGGAAGGTGCGAGCACACATTTACGGTCGAGTAGGCTCTGAAACGATATGAGGCAACTATCATACGTTGCCACTAATTTTAGCAGGAGATTTTAATGTTAATTTCGCGTCCGGAGATGGACAACTCTTGGTAAACTTTCTGCAAGATAAATTAGAACTACAAATGAATAATAACCGAAATGAGCCTACCATAAAACATGGAACAACAATCGATGCAGTTTTCTCTAGATATCTTTCTAATTTTCATACCATACCATAAGCCTATAGTATCGGTCTTACAATCTATTACTGTAATAACCGATGTATCCGATGATGAAAATAATAAAAATAATGGATAAAAATGAAAAATCTACTCAAAAATGTTGATTTATCAATAATTTTTTATCAATGATGAATTGATAAATTCATTTATCATAATAAATCAAAATATTTGAAGGACGGTAGTCGGTCGGGTTGACGTGTGTGGTTTGCTCTACTCAGTCAATCGCCCGCTGTGTGAATCGGTGGTTCAAGCTGCAAGGCCCGGATGATCGATTTTCACTTATTACCGTCCAACCCGTGTTAGGAATCATACGTTAAAAGATAAGACTTCGTTAGTCTTTAGCTCGCACAATATATACATATAGATGGAGCTAAAAAAGTTTTACTTCAGTGGTGTGGTTTAGAGCAAACTCGCTTGTTTTATTTTTCAATTAAAATTTTCTTTTCATAAGGGGAAAAGTCCCTTTATCAAAGGGATTTTGTGTAGGACCTATGGGTCCTAGGATGGTATCTTCGTATGCCCATTCTTATTTACATTCAGGCTTGTCCCTTTAAGGTGGTTGAATCTAATAATGCATTAGTGGTTTAGACTGATATCACTAATGAGACTCATTGAAAGTAGAATAAGTGAAAGCTACAGAGAAAGAAAAATGATTTCTCATTCGATGTTATAGCTTGAATTTGCAATTCAGACCCCTATTTATGTTAACCAAGCAAGTTTTGAGTTTCATGTCGATCCCATATTTGGCACAGGATGTTGTAATTGAATATATCAAATGATTTTTGACTAGGACGAATGCTGACGAAAGATTTCACATAAAATAGATAACTCGACTCTAGTATTTCTCAAAAACATGTTATTGATAAATTATGGGAACACTGTCGTTAAACGATCAGAAAAAGAACCTAGCTGGAGAAGGAGAAAATTGAATTGATAGATACAATATGAATGAAAGTATTAGGAGACTTATTTGAAAATTGTTAATATTTCAATAATTACCTAAGAAATATACTCGTGCAAGAAATTTTTTCTAACAACCTCGTATAAAAATCTCATCAATCTCCCCAAGAACCTGTACATTTCATAGCCTTCAATCCGTGATAGATGAATAGACGGCCTTTGCATAACCCAATTGCGGTCCTGTATCGCGTCGATAAAAGAGGGTTTTGGGTTTTCTAAATTCTGAAAGCGGAGGCAGGGCATATGGTCATTCAATCTTCTCCAGGCAAAGACGTCCTTCTCTGTGTCTGTTTTCAGCATCTTCGGCTGACCCACTTAAAACCGCAGGGTAATTAGACGACCGAGGCCCTTTTTCTGGCCCTTGTGTACCTTCTGATGTAGGGTCTACTTTCTTTTGATTTAGAGAATTTGGATTCTGCAAGGGGAGATTGACCTCTCACATGACTACATCTTACGTGAATCTCATGTTTTTATGGGCATCTACTTTTTTTATAATGAAACATAATGATATAAAGAGAGTGGCTTTTGACAAGGTAGATCTATGAAATGTGCTGCTACAACTTTGCTAGTGAATATTGAATTCATTTTTTAGATTTCAATATCCTGGCCGACAAATGGAATGGGTTAGCAATTAGAGAAAAAAATTATGTCTCAGCATATCATTTCAAATGTCTTGAAGTTCCTTGATGATTCTTAGTCAGATAATGTGACTTAGATTTTGATGTCCGCAAAGTTCAGTTTTGAACAGATTACTTTCGTTGATATATATTAATGGTTTATCACAATATCCAAAACTTGGGGACTCACAATTCAATCACTGAAATAAGTAATAACATATGCAGATTCAAGAAATAACCACACATTTTTCTATTACAAGCTGTAGTAGGAATTGAGGAGAGTTTTTAAGTTTTGGAAAAAATGCTTTTTAGCTTTCTACTTTTAGCTTGCCCTGTTTGTTTGGGTTAAATTTAGTAATCTAAGTTTGACCCCCTTTCTGTTGATAGATTGATCTGATATTTGGTATGTACATTTAGTTTTGATGACAATACAATTTAATGAATTCTGTATCATTGTAAATCAAAGATCGCCGCAGCTACAAGATGGCGGATTACATATTTTTTCACAACTACCTCAATATGACATCAAATGATAGAGCTAACTGATAGAATAGTAGTACGCTGAATGAACTGAACAGAATGAGAAGAATTTACTAACAAAATTAGAAACTAAAAATTTGCAAATAAAATGTTTTATGTTAAACGGTTTTTTTTAAGAGAAACATAATAATGATGTAGATGATGTAGTAAAAGCTGAAAAATTATTCGGAAGGACCTAGGTAGCTGTCATCACACCACTCTCCTCAGCAATCTACGGTATTGATCAGATAGAAGAATAACAAAATCGTTGGGCGTAGCGTAACCTGAATAAATATGTATATACTACGCCCCATGATTTCATTATTTTTTATCTGATCAATACCGTAGATTGCTGAGCGGAATGGTGTGATGACTGCTACCTAGGGCCTTGTCGACTTATTTTTTGGCTTTTAGTACATTATCAACATCATTTATACTCATTTTATCACAACAAAAATGCGGAAATCTTCCGAAGGAATTAAAAAAACAATTCAAAATTGAAATAACTTCACTTGAATCTTGAATTACACGTAAGAAAAAGTACTTTTGATATAACTATCTTCATAGGGAGGTTGAATTATAGGAAAATCACTTTTTTTATTCATTTTGTACACAAAATATTGTCAATTTCAGTAAATAAACCGAACCATCTTACTGGTTCTAATCATATTCAACTATTTAATTTTAATGGCTTAATCCTTACTGTAGACAAAACCCACTATATATAGTTCTAGGTAGTACAAAATAGTCCGTGAAGTGGTGTGATATGGCAAGGGGAACATTAGAAACCACATATGACTCCATCTAAAAATAGTGAAAGGGGTGAGAGCACAAGTTTTGTAGAAATGTTTCCATATATTTGTTCTAAAACACCACCAGTTGTTTATTACTCATTTAATCATTGAATAAAATAATGGCAATTGATGGATATATTTTAAAATTTTTGTTAGGGCAACCGAACAATGGAAATCAATAAAAAGCCCTTGTAATTTCCGGTAGTGGAGCACCCCTCATCCAATTTATTAGCCTGTGACTATGTGGGGTGGTGAAAATAGTTTTTGAGTGTATCTTAAACGTTTTAGGGTATTTCAAGGTCTATTATTTCCATTATATCGACTATTTTATTTAGATGCCTCGACAATGGTATTATCATGGGGCTCCAGTATTCATTATATCGGAACTAATATGCGTATGTACAACAGAAGGTCGAGATCTGGGTGATTTATAGGTTTTTCATCAACCCCTGTATTAGTTCGAAGTTCCTTGGAAATGAATTGAAACTGTTGTCAATATGGTATTTAGTTTTTTAGGTTTAGGGGTTAGCTTTCTAATTTAATGAATGATGTTGAGTCTCGTCACTCTCACTATATCATTACGTAATGTGCTTCATTATTCCTCTCAGCCTAGTAATACAGGAAATTCATTATTTTGCTACCTTCTTATTTCAATTGAATAACAGAAATTTTCGAAGGAACATTTCTCTCATTATCCGAGATGATTTTATGAATCTTTTCATTTCGACAAAATGTTTTCCACCGCAACTGACAACATAACAACCACATAAATTCTCGCGACTCGTTATTGCTATAATTTTTTCGAGAACCTTCCATACAAATTACCTCCTCATATATCGATTCGATATTCATTTTTCTTCCGTCGCACTGCCAGAATGTGCTCGCTGGGCTCTGGAACGGTAATTGCAGATATTATCACGACTCAAATCGGTGAAGTTTGAATTTAAACTTGTAATGGAGGATATTAACTATAATTTCAATAGAAAGTAACTTCTATTCTGAATTTATGGCGTACGAAAATTGATAGGGCGGACGTGATGAGAATTATCTTGAAGGCGTGCAGACGTAAATTGGTCTTTTTGACTGAATGCGATATTCGTGGGATTTCAGATAGTAAGATGCTTTTTACTATTCAGAAAAATAAGCTGAAAATCTAACAGACAATGAGAAATTTCACACTCTAATGGAGACCTGTTATCCCCTGCATTTGATGCACTTTTTGGGTATTTTATCTCGACTGCTTATTTTATAGAAAAAATTCTATATTTTGAATTCTATTATTTTTCACTAGAACTTTATTTTCCACTTAGAACTGGTACACATTTAGAACCGAAATCAATTTTTTATTCTGAAGGATTTCCTAGATTCCACTCACTTAAATTTCTCGGCAGTACAACTTCAATGACAGCTAAAATACTAAAAATCATCGTATTCATTCTCTTATAGTCACTGTAATAACCTTGTTCCAAATGTTATTAACCTTTTTTAATATGAAATATTTGATATATACATACTGATTGATGCATATATTGAAATATTATGTGATTTCTCATACCTACACTATATATATTAAACTTAATTAAAATATATCATACACTTTACGTTGTACTTTCGTCAATTCACATATATCACTCTTACCTCTGTAATTATACTTGTACATTTGAACAACATTTGATACTCCATAGATCCTAATATAAGTAAAATATTAGATGCCATGAGAGATGAAAAATATGTCAAAGTTAAATTTCTTGGCTATGTTAGATATAGAAAAAACTTTCACTGGAAAAGAGGTCAGACCAAATTCGTCCCAAACCGAAAATGTCACTTTGTGAACAATAATTTGTTAGGCCTGGCTCTTCAGCCAGTGTTGAAAGAAAGATGGAAATCTCTTCTTGTGCAAAAAAAGATACCTTCAACTAGTCTGAGATGCTTTAAAGTTATCAGAGTCGATGTTAATGAAGTGAATTTATTTTGTTTGAAAGTGTTTTTGGATGCCGAACTTTTTTGCCTGAATAATCATCAGCAGGCGTTGGACACTAGCTGATAGTTCCTCCTAATATGGGTACTGATGTATCAGGTGGAGACTACATAGATTTCTAAGTTTTTCCTGTCTTTGCAGTGTGCCATTTCATTAGACTAATGAATTCCCAGTCTACAATTTGATAAGGTTTACTTGGTCTTGGCTTGGTTTCATTTACAATTTATTTGAGATCATTGGTGGTATTTTTGATTACGTAGTTTGGGAGATGGGATCATCTATCACCTGCAGTGGTTATGTCGCCTCACAACCGTACCGTTACTGAATTCTATTTGCAATAGAATTGTTTGCCTGGTTTCGGAAGGATTGGGGAAATTTACCACGACTTAGTACACTTTCATGAATTTCTTTGTTTGAAGAGGTACTTTACTAGAGAATATGATTAATATGAATTGAATTACCACATGGGTCGCCTTTTTTGCCATCACTCTCATAAAAACTTTAAAAGACTTTGCCATAGGTGTTTATTTATTTACGGAACGAGGTTTTTCTTGAAGAAAATAGTAGGTAATGATAGTAATGATAGACTCATGTGGTTGGCGCAAAACATTGGTTTTTGATTGTTCCCGTATCCTACTCTATGATATTCGTAGTTTCTAAAGATTGGAAATGTTTATCTTTTATTGTTAGATGCACTATTTTATACCATGAGAAAAGTTGATGGGCCGTGATCTGAGATCGCTAATCCACACAGAAATACAAGACCTGGCCAGCCTCGGATGTAGATTAAAGACATCTAGAACCTAACCGCCGTAACCGCCACCTAGATCAAACGCAATTTTGGTTACCTGAACTATCCGACGTATTCGCAGGTCGGCTGCGGGTGGCGGGCGGCGGCACATTGCGGCCTCTAATGGAGCACGTACTCGAAGAGGCAGTGATATATAAACCAATTAAAAGTCAGCGGCGTTTAACGTTCTACCACGTCGGCTGTTGAACACGCGTTCTGCTCGTGTTCCGATGACGGTTGTGATGCGAGAGATACGATCTTTGACCGCCCGCGAGCGGCGGTAGCGTGCCTTAGGTCTATTTGTATTGTCGGTTGGTGGGCTGTCGACGGATTTGCTGGATAATGCGGAAATTTCGAAAAAATAGCTCGCGGTGGTCGCAAATATGTCGCTTTGTGGCTATGAATTCATTAGTATGAGGTGCCAATTCTAAAAGGTTCATTCTTTCTGAAGAAAACCCAGTGTGTTCAATCCTGTCGCGTTTAATATTCTGTGAGATGGAGCCAATACACCTACTCCAGTTTTTACTGCGAGTCGAATACTTCCTGGTTCGGACAAAGCAAATTCTTTCTAAATTAGAGCAGTTTGATACAACTGCAATACCTGTATCACTATAAAATAGCTTCTCTAGGCTCATTCATACTTTGTAGCAGGAACATACAGCGTATGAACACGCCTGATAAAGCTAGAGTATAGTGACTCACGTGTCATCATTCATAATATAGTCAAGGCATGAAATATTCAACATTGTTTCAATCCTTCGCCAACAGTGATCAATCAGCTGTTTTGTAATGCTACTCGCATTCGAGATGAAATCTTTAACAAGATCCCTCACAGATCAGCCAACCGTCTGCAAGTCTCAACATTAACTAAGCTTTTTAACAAACAAACTGGTTCAGGTAAATCAGATTTCGAACGAGATGCCGTCCCAGCTTTGGATTTTTCTCATCGGTGTTTTGCATGGACTGTCATGGGAATGTTAACATTTTAATCTGCTTACGACGACTTTGCATCAATGCGTGGCGACTGTTATCATTGCTTCTTGACATGAAGCTAAAAGCAACTGCTCGACTCGTTCATAATGGTATGATGGGCGTATCGAATGTATCATTCATGAGCGTTCAGCGATGATTATGTCGGAGATTTTCTTGGCGCTATGCATGCGAAGATCAATGTTTTTTTGTGGAAGAATATCGAGTGGTGTGCAAAGTATTTCAATTATTTCAATATGGGTGAGAGCTTACAAATCTTTTCTTAACAGAATTTTTCAATTAATTTCAGATTCAATATTTTTTATTTTCAAGTGCAATTGGCTTCCACTTCAATTTGGCGGTTCCGCAAATATTTCTTTTCAATACTTGGAAGGCGTATAGTGATTATTGGGGTTTTTCGTCTTTCATTTTTTGTGTTCCTGATGATCACATATGACTGGCTGATACTTGATGAAAATTCATGATGTATTCAAAAAACACTTTATTGTGAGATTTTCATAGGTTTACAAAAACGCAACACGTGTTTTGCCATACAATAGCTTCTCCAGGCGTGTCTATATCAATCACGTTTTTTGACGAAATGTTCAGAGTCTCACTCAATATAAACTACTGATAACAATTTCTGCATTTTTTTTTTAATCCAGACACACACGCAGACACACAAACTCGCTAAATCATGTTAGTTACACCATTTATAACTCGGCTGGACGGATTTCTATGATTTTTGATCAATTGAATTCATCTTTGCTCGAATCGTTATGACATAATAGAAGCATGTTAACAATAAGAGTATTCACCTCAGTATAATTTTCAATGCCACGGCAGAAGGGATCAAATCTTTTACAACAAGCCTCAATGTAATCAGACTGCGGAATATTGCGAATTAATCTACTATAAATTAAGAAATCGCACGAGAAAAGCGCCGTGTGCAGTGTTGCCAAGTCTGTCGTTTTTGCCGTAGATCTCCTGTTATGGCTCACGAGCTACTGTTTGATAGCTAAACTTTATTGATGAGTGAGTTTACTGTTATGGTTAATGAATCACTGTAAATAGTGGAAATTTCTATCTACAATATATATTTTCTACAATTTTCTACTAATCTAAATACAGTTTTCCTGACACCACATCCACTGCAACAACTGAAACCACTGGCCGTGTTAATAAAGTCCGACCTCGTGCTATACAAACACTATATAAAAAAGTTGTTATAACTCAGCTAACAACTTGACACACCATTGATGAATTGTAAGGTGTTACGAAGTTCTCCGTGTAAGCTAGTTTTAAATGAATGAAATGGATTCGAATATGTCCATTTCCTTTCCTAGTAGTGTGAACAACTCCCTATCAAACGTTCACGTGTTTCCAAGACTATCGCGTTTTATCTACATGTGTTTGTTGAATCGCTCGACTCGCCCTATTTCTTTATTCCGGATTTGCGTGTCTCTAACTGGCCACAATTTCTCCGGGAGGTGGCTAAGAATTATAAATTGATACAGATATTGCTGGATTGATGGTCTTGGCGACGGCAGGGGGCGCTGCTTTTTGCGGTAATTAGTTCGTGGAGGTGTTGGCGAAAAGAAAAAATTACACGTTAGTCGATAGGAATCGCGATTAATCAAAAAGGTGACTAATGAAAAATGGCCGGGAAACCCACAACAAGGAAACGGCGTAATAAATCTAGTCCACGCCGGATAGTTTTTATCTTCTGGCCGTTGATATTCGGGGACGAGAAGTGATTTTTCTCGACAAAGGAAGGAGGTATTTAATTTCCGTCAATCGGAAAGCCATCGACAGTGATCGAGGGGATTATTCAATGTGTACGACCTGCTTCTCTATCTCTCTCTCGACTGACAACGCTCTGTCAACGTCTTGAGCGAGCTGAAATACTTCCTGGTCTTTTATCCTGGCCTGTAACAGTGAAAATGGAATGAAGGAAATGTATACTCTTCGAATGTAGTTTGAATAAATACTAACGGAATCGGACAAATATCATAACAATCGCATTCGCTACGGGTAAAATTGATACTCATGACAAAACTTACTTTTTTGAAGCGCCAACATGTGAAGTGACCTGTAAGGAAGATTAAATATGAATTTGAGAAGAGAATTTTGTTCGAAACTTTAGTAGGTTGAACATTTTTCACCATCTCTACACATCAAGTTCGCCTCGAAGAAATTATTTGTAAAAATGTTGCCTGAAGATTTCGAGAGTTTTGGATATTCATGTGATGATTTCCTGGTTGATCAGATGCCATATGAAAGAGATTTGCTATCAACCAAAAAACAGCAAGAAACACATTCAGGAATATTCTGTAATTTGTATCAAGATGAACTGGAATTACATTATAAGGTTATTAGGATAAAGATAACTTGCTTGGAATTGACTCCAAAGAAACGTATTGAGTTTACAAAGATTGTTCACACAACATTCCGCTGAATAATCTATCTAGTATTCGATTGCAGTTTTTAGTTACTAAATGAAAACTCTCTAGAAAGGGAAAAAAATTCTTGGTAGTTATAATTGAAATGAGACTAACTCCAAAAACTTCAAAAATTATTTGTCACTGGAACACCTAATATTTCTTCAATCTCGGTAATTTCTACGAAGATGAAACATTTACTTATATTATGTCATTTCAATGCCACCTCCACATTCTCGATAAAACAAAACCTTTCCTTCCGATAATTTTTTGATCTTCTTAAAACAAAAAAATTATATAAGGGGCGTGGGAAGAAACCGATAAACCAACTTTAATTTCGCTAAAGTTTCTACTTGTTAATAACCCTGATCAGAGCTTGTTGAACCAGCCTATGCCACTCCCCAATTAGTTAAGGAGTTTCAAGAGATCCGATATATTACCATGATGAGATGAGAGAGCAACGATCTATCAACTAATGAGAAAACTTGCTGAGCCGTCAATCGATTTTCCTTTCGGAATCAATCGAGCAGAACTACTTTCATAACTTCCCATTCGCATTCAAACTCTCATTCGATTTTATAGATCAATTCGATAAAGTTTCATGATATATCAGCAGCCTCGGAAGGCATTTCGAGTCGATTAATTCGAAACTACTTATCTGCGTACCACACATTAGAGTAACTTCTGTTTTTAATCTGAATGCGAGTGCTCTCTCCGAAGTAATTTCGAAATGTGATGGAATGTGTCTGTGGGCATGTTTCGAAGATGATATATTGTATTGGCTGGCTACTCTGCGAGAGATTGGATATGTCGTCCGTCAAAGAGGGCTTGTGGGTTTCGATGATGAGACGCTGGATAAATGAAGCCAGATATTTCATATGTTGGAAATGCCCCAAGGAGGTATTTCGAGGCCACACCCTGTTTTGTTTAAACTGATTCGATTATCATTTTGAATACCGTATTGAATCTGTTACATTCATTTATATATCTTATTACATTGAATGCCAGTTTACGCTATTTGAAACTCCAAACGGTCAAAAATGAATGAAAGGGAATGCATTTGATAGCAGAATCAGAAAGTGACCAATTTTCACTTTTGAATTGAGCTTGTTTATTCAAACAGAAGTAATCTCAATATTTTGATAATACATATACATTTCCAAAGCCGAGATTAAAATATTGCTTGAATATATAAAAGTTATCAATATGAGGGAAATAAAAAAAAATGTAACAGTTGAGTTATCGATAAGCTATGTGATGCATCATAGTCATGACTGAATCTATACCTTCTGCCAAAAGATAGTTTCCCAATGTTGAATTAGTGTTGTCACTCAAGAAACTACTATTGTGTTCTACGATTCTTTGGAAAAACATCTTTCCGTTTGACCAATATAAAATTTTCCGCAAAAGTCACTTTATACAGGCTGTAAATAAATAAGTGTGAAACATTCAAGGAGGTGATTCCTCATCGAAAAAAAAATTTATTGGGACATCCCTTGTTAAGATGCAGCCCCTTAAAGGGGGTACATAAAATTTGTATAACAATTTTTTTCACAAGCACTAACAAAGTTACAATATTGAAATTAATCTGACGTTTTGTTCTACCAAAAAGACACTTAGCCAGAAGTTTATTTGATTTACCCCATGGTTCGTAAAATAATTTTTTGCTGCGAAATGGTTTATTTTGGGCAAAAAACCCTGGAGACATTTTTTGTTTAGAATGAAACAGGCTATCGGAAATACATTTTTAAATGATAAACAAATAATAAGACAAAAAGTTACATTGGAAATGAATTTTAGGGGTTGCGTTTTCCACCCCTTACAACGATGGGGTAAACCAAATAAATTACTGGCTAAGTGTCTTTTTGGTAGTACAGGTTAATTTCAATATTGTAACTTTTTCAGTGCTTGTGAAAAAAATTGTTATACAAATTTTATGTACCCCCTTCAAGGGGCTGTATCTTAACAAGGGATGCTCAAATGAAGTTTCTTTATATGAAAGATCCTATCTTTTTTTCGATGAGGAATCACCTCTTTAAATGTTTTACACTTATTCAGTTACACCCTGTATATCCCTGATCTATCTGACCCCGAAGTTTCGTATTTAACAAACAATGAAGTTTCTTTATATGAAAGATCCTATCTTTTTTTCGATGAGGAATCACCTCCTTAAATGTTTTACACTTATTCAGTTATACCCTGTATATCCCTGATCTGTCTGACCCCGAAGTTTCGTATTTTACAAATTTTGTCAATTTATTGTTTGTTCTATCAGCTACGTTCAAACTTTTTTTTTCTAGGAACGAACGTGGCGGTACGCCAAAATAGGTCAATGTTTCATGACGCTTATCTTGGTTCGTCGCTTGTTTCTATAGTTTTTTAGATGAACTGAATCAAACATATCTTCATCTTCATCGTGAACAACAATTTATTTCATGATATCCTATTTTCTGAAAATAATTCGAAGGTTCTTTTTTGAATTTTTTTTAACCGTAAGTAGAATATAGTTTTAATGTTTTCCGATACAACTGTCCTGGGGTATTCAAGATATAATTATCGTATTTTAGATTGGTAGAATCTATCCCATCTGGTAGCCTGCTAGAACACCCGATTTCATCTTGTAGAGAGATAAGTAAATGATAATGTAAATAGTCGACGTTACTGGTAGTATCTTGCATAATATAACGAAATAAGAAATATTTTTCTAATACATAAAAAATTCCAGTGAATTCGAGAATAATTCAAAGTGTGCTGATTTCATTAGATCAATAATTCCTAATTATAGTAATGATGAATTATTCTCTGGTGACTTAACTTGATCGCCATTTTGTTCGACAAATCTTTTGAATTCATTCCACGTCCTATGCAGCATTTTTCTGTAACACGGCAAATACTTTTAAGGAAGACAGTCCTTTCCCCTTCGAACCTCTCCTGTTTTCCACCATAAACAACAGAATTCTCGAACGTCACTACAACATTTTCTCCGTCCTAGAATAAATATTGAATCTGCGCGACGGAACATAAACCTCCTGGAGGTTTCATGAAACATTCAGCAGTTAAGTACCTGAAATATCTTTTTGAAAAGCTCCTGAATCATCCTGCAAGCTTTGCGCCAGCTTTTCACTCGAACAGAAGAAGACCGATGACAAGTATCCGAGTTCAATCTGAGGCGACTTCGATTGTGAGGAAGGAAACGGTGATAAATTAAGAAGGGCCCATTGTTTGGGAGTCCTGACAAGGATATACGTCCCCGTAGATGAGAGGAAGGAGTCTTCCAGGAAAGCGTTTTCAATTCAAGTCGCTCGACAATGGGGAGCTTTTTTGTAATTAACGGAATTTTGTTCCTCGCGGGTATTGTTTGATATTTCCGCGGTTCACGAGATGAAAGGAAGGTGATTAATATTTCGGGCGATGTAACGGATTCGGGAGAGAATAGTGTACATTGTTCGGCATTTGTTTTGATGAGTGAGATGACGTCTTGAAGGGTTTTGGCGGGATTTGTTGAACGATGTAATAGAGAAAGTAGCAGATGCTGTTAACATTGATCAATATTTTTGAAAAAAAATGGATTTTATTTTTAGTATAGAACTGCCTACCAGACAAGGCTTCGAATAGATATTGAACATACATACCTACAGTTCAGTCCAATCATAAGAGAGTGTTGGATAGTATCTCAAAACATTTCAGAACGTCCCAAAACGTTAAGAAATGTTAGGAAATAGTCTGGAAATAGCGTGAAAGTTTTGCATTCGAGAAATTTTCAGAACAGACCAGAATATTCGAGAGTATTCCACAACATTTCAGAACATACAGTACATTCTGGAATTTTCGGGACTAGTCTGGAAAGTTCGGGAATATTTCGGAACATGTCAGATCATTATCTATAGAACTCTCTCATGAATTTGTGCCAGTACTTAACAAATTGTTCAACGTAGTTAGACAAATAATTGTATTAGGTTTTCTTAATAATTGGTTTTTGCAGTGAAAGCTGTAGAGATTATTCTGGGTTGAGTTTTCTATCTGAGAGTGAATATTTCAACACTCACTTTTACTCAGGCTTGTCAGTCGAGATAGCGCTAATGTTGGATCAGGAATGGTAAACTTTTGGGCTCTGGTTCATCCCACTGGGTTATCGCTAATTTGTCTGCGGACTACGATACAAATATTCTTTGACGGAGTTGTGAAATGTCAGCTGAAATTGAAGCTTTAAAATTGTAAAACTGAAGACAAATATGCTGTCAGTAAGGAAATATATTTTTTGATATTCTCCATTGAGCCAGATATACAAATAAGAGTAAGGGTTGGAGCAATAGCTCATGATTGTCTGCATTTTCCATTGCATATTTCTCAAGAGGGTGATGTTTGCAAAAAAGATATTGCTTCGGATACTGCCTGAAATATCGCGGTATTTTATCTGGAAAAATCCACACTTCTCACAGTTAGTTAGGGTATATTTTTGGTTCAAGGGTTGTTGCTTACTGGTACTTTTTTTACGACGCTGTGGTAACTGTTTTTTTTTCATTCTGTACGTTACATGTCCTTATACATTTCGAAGTATAAACTTGAAAAAATGGTATATTGCATTACCGAACGAAAAATGCTGACCTTACTAGAACATAGTTCGTTGCGGCGAGCTACAGACGAATATTGAGTATTATTCAGTAACTGAAAGTTATTTCACGCGAGGAAAATACTATAGGTATTATCAGATACTCCGATACTCGACTGTTAAATACTTTAATAGTTGAGTATATTATCGTTGAGTGTGCTTGAACTTTTTTGTTAAATAATAGGTTTTTTTCAAGATTGAAGATAATTTGAGAAATGATGTGAATATTGTGGTTACCACAAGAACATTTTCTAGAAACGAGCTCAAGTTTTTTGCTAATCAGTGTGAATCTCATAAGCTCATTTCCACTTAAAAAATTTATATTTGTCCAGATATTTTTTGCTCAGCTGCACTGTCAGTTCATTATTCATCGTACAAATTGGATTGTACAAATTGCAAGACATAACTGCAAAACGGAACAATTCAAACAGCTACATTAATGATTTTGTTCAGATTGCATTATAATAGTTCAATTTTGACTTAAGACAAGTGAAAAATTTTCATCAAGAAAGTATACGAGTATATGTGCATATTCTGTCAACATATATAAAGGCGTCAAAATTTCAAAATAATACTCGTATAATGTTGGACAGCTGTGGTTCGCTTGAGGGAACAAAATCTCGCAACCGCTATTTATTTATTACTGTCTATCTGCCTACCACATTAAAGCAACTCCTGTTCGAACGTAATTTCAAGTTGTCTTCGCTTTGCTGGAATTTCGAAAAATTATGATAAAATACGTCTTTAGGCTCGGTTAGTGTTACCAGTCGGAGGATTGAATAATTTATTGTACGTGTGGTAAAATCATCAGAGTCCAAGTATATATTATTTTCCCTCCTACAATAATTACTTTATTAATCATTGGATATCAGTGAAGATGATACTCGTATATTATACAGGTTGTTGTCAATATGTAGATATTTTCAGTTCAATTTCGTAAATAATGTTATGGGTGGATATTTTTAGAATGACATAAGAATTATTGCTACCTAGACGATAATGACTTAATATTTTGAGATATAAAAGAAAAATAGAATCATGACTATTCGTTGCAATGCGACATTTCTTCTGAAAAACATGTGCATCAATGGTATTTAAAAAATGTGTTTTCTTACGCTAGACTTGTAGATAGTTCGAATAAGATGAGAGCATTCATTGTACTATTCATTGATTTATTATTCATCAATGTATCATTTTTTGCTGAAGTGACCTTTTTTGGTTACTTGTTGCAAAAATAACTACGTGCCGGCATTTATCTATATTATCTGCCAAATTTGGATTTTCTTTCGTTTTCAAATCCATATATTTTCCAATAAAATACATTCATAGATTCAAATACTTCTCTGACTTACAGTTTGTTATATGTCATTAGGCATATTTCTGGAGGCTGTGAAAACATTCTGAGAGAAAATATTATAATGTAAGTTTATTACAGCATTGACCGAATCAGGTTTTTAGAATTCGGCAGAGCCGTACTCTTACCATCTAACCTGAAACACCACTCACCATACAAACTAATCGGCTTCGTTAAAAAGCTGGGTATATTTGATTGAGAGTGAATAGGTGTGAGTCACAATAAACCCTTGCGGGTTGCGGTGGAGGGTCGAATAGACCCACTCACTTTGGACCTAACCTAGCCCTATTATAGCATAACTTACGTTCCTGGCTGATATTCCCAAAACAAATTAGCTTCATTGATCATTTGTTCAATTAACTCCTTTAAACATTGTTTGTACCTAGACATTTAATTTTGCGAATTCAAAGATTTTGATGGTAGGTTTGTGTTTCACAATGTCTTAGGGTTTATCGGTTTTATAAATTGGCTATATCTATATCCATAGCTATCTACAGAATCAGTTGATATGGATGTATATATTTTAGTGTGGCCTCAATAATTTTGTACAGAAGGGGTGTTTTATACATGCTATATTATTTACTATATGGATTGTAACATCAATGAAATCTAAGGATATCGGTCAATTCTTGTTTAGGAGTAATACAATATATTTGAGTATACTCAAATTCATATCTTCCCATGTGGAAATCTTTGAGTCAAATCTGGTTGTTTTCGTGGTCATTAAGTTAGCCTTTCTGAATAATCAAATTAGAATTTGACTGTCGCTAAAATAATAAAAAATCTGTTTCCTAAAACCTCAAAGGATATTTTTTGACAACTCTTAGCATTCACTAGACTCGCCGTATCGTACCACAATTATCTTCTTTCTTTTTGACCTACTTCAGACAAGCCGAAATAGGGAAAATTTCCGGCAAAAATGCCGTTTAATCTCTCATCTGTTCCATTTTTCATCCAATTTCATGCACCGACCGCTCGCAAAGAAAGTCCTCGTACAAAGCTTTTCGTGATAATTCATTTTTGGCGCGGGACTCATTAAAAAATAATTGCTTCGTCCGTTCATAACTTCATATACAGAGGTTATCAATTACGTAGTTGACAATTTTATAACTCTAACCGTAGACAGACATTTCTATAAATTCTATATTTACTCGACAGTTCACATGAGAGACCAGTTCGTCATGATTCCGAGTCGGGACTTAAGATATACCGAATTGATATTTTGGCTTTAGGAAACACATATAAAGATCAGTAGTTAAAGTACTTACTTTGGTATCTAAGATTGTTAGTGTCACTTGGCCATAACAGCAAAAAGAAGAGAGACAATAATTAAGAAAGGTACATATACAAAATTCTAGAGGAATAAATTATTGTATGTTAGTAAAAATTTGAAAACGATATAGAGACAGAAACATGTGAAAATATAATGTTTGCAATCGATGTCAACGTCAGAATCCGGATGACTGTCAGCTATAATATCCCAAGGACATTGATAACTAACGAAATAATTTTATCACAGTTTTCGAAAGCACGTTATTTGGTAACATCCCGACGCCGAAGGCGGAGGGATGTTACCTAAAATAACGTGCTTGAGGAAGTTGTGATAAAATTATGAGTTATTTATCAATGTTCGAGGGATATTCGGTGAGAAAATTTTTTGCAATTCGAACAAAATTATTTATTGAACACACAGTTATTAAAAGAACAATTCGTATAATGATATTCCGTTGATCTTGCTGTATTTGCCTCGGTTAGTGCATAGGTGTTTCCACGCATACTATTATTTGGTTATGATGTTCCTGATCAATATTCAAATAAGGTTTTATGGAATTTCCATTATTGTGCCCAGTAATTTTCAACAATTGCTGTTCTTGAACTCCACTCTTAGCTAGTTGACTGACTGTAGTTGCTCTATTAGAGTGATTGGTTATTTTCCTCTGTTTCGTATCCAAGCCAATTGCTTCAGCAGAAGATTTCGTCCATCCGTTGATTATATTTCTACCCAGAGGCATATTGTCATACCAGTTATCGCTTCCTGTCTTCCAGTGACGATTTGGCCTTAAGAATAGTATATTTGTCTTGATATTTGTGCCTCGTTTTGATAATAATTTAATGAATAATCTGACAGGACAAGCATTGTTATCACTATTTTGAACTAACCATTTGCTAGAGGCGCAGTTCTTTGAACCCCCTTGGCAGGTTTTACTGAAAATTGGATTATATTCTATCCTATTAGTTGGAGATCCATTGTTGTCCTTTTCGATATGAAAATAATCAACTAAGCAAGCAGCACCTTCACCACCTCTCCAAGCCAATTCCACCGCTGCTATGTGATAAAATTTGCGTAGGAGTCCTATAGGGGTATTTTCATCCCAAAAGTTTATAATTTTACTCATTTCATTTGAAGTTAATGGTACTGAGCTTGTTTTGCGTTTAGTAGGATCTGTTTGTAAATTTCTTCGTGCTGCGTCGCGTGCATTCCGCGCTTGTTTGAATGCAACACTTTTAAAGGGGTCTAGCATGATGTTATACTCCTTGTAATACTTTTCTTGTAATAATTTGCTTGTTATATTCCATACGGTTTTAACAGTAGCCTCCTTAAACTCTGTGGTATCCTTTTTTCTCATATTAATCGCCCAATCCTTGAGTATTAATGCAAGCTCTTCGAGAGTACGATTTCCATCCAATTCATATTTTCTGGCGTCACAAAACTCCATAAATATTTTCCAAGTGTATTTTTTTCTATTGACAGTATTTTTTGGTGTATTTTCTTCAATGATTTTGTCAATTGCCGCATCATTTTGAACACCAAAGCGAGGAAGTGACATTTTCGAAATAAATTGAATTACTGAAATGTCAAACAACTTTATTGTGTTGGTTGCTTAGCAATGTCATGACATAAGTGATAACTACCCGTGAAAACTATCCATGGGTAGTTATCACTGTAATGATGGTTTCATTGGTTATTTCGACACACATGACTAGAAATAGACAAATTTGATAGGATAATTTTTTTGGCAAAAAATTTTCATTGAAATTTATCATTAATGAATCTATAACGTTAGCAAGTATACATTTTGATACTGATTTTGATTTTCACAAATTTTCATCGAGATATGTGCTGTGTCCCTCTTCAATGGAGGTATACATGCTGCAATCGTTATGTTTGATTCGTTTGTGCCAAAGAAACTCGATTGAATTAAAAATACAGTGATATGAAATAAGTTTTCATACCACATGTCACAAACAACACTTCTGAAAACTGAGAGTTTTTACTATTTCAGAAACTAGATCATTATCAAGTATAGTAGGAAGCATTTTCCATAATTCTGATACTAATAGGTGGCATATTTGTCTTGGCGGCATGGGTCTTAAGAATCATATTTCAGTTTGCTTTGGTGTTTTGATGATAGTCCATTAATGAATATTCAATATCTTTCCATATTGATAACAGTTATTTCGAAATCTAACCATCTAAACCTCCAACACGAAAATTTTTTATTATTTTTCTCTTATTTTATTCTGGGAGTACTTTAGTCGAATACTTTCATTATTAATCGAGTCTTTTTTCATAATGTCACGTGTATGAAATCAATTTTCGTCTGGATATATGATATTTTTTTTCTGTTGACGATAACTCTCAAGAACGATCAAATATTCAGAAGGCATAATCTATATGCGTCTACATTCTATTGTGTCGTTTGTGAATCTTTCTATAAATGAAACCAATACACTTCGTGCTCATGTTCATGGAGAAATGTTCGGCTGCAATCAATAATACATTCATCCCAAACTGAAGATTCATATAAAAATTTCAAGGCTGGAACAATTTTCTTCAATGCCACGAAAACCCAGGCATCGTTTCCCTCAAAAAGATAAATGTCTCCGAAACGAATATAATAATGTTAGGACAGACAATTCCTCTTTCTGCTTCGATAAGTTTCTGGGAGGTCTTGACACAATCATGTTGCTGAAATTGCAAAGGCTGGTTTCTCAAAAACTTGTTCCGAACCAGAAAACTGTACAAACTTCAGCAACTTTTGATTCTTTATATAAAGCTCAGATCAGACCTTTTTTGGCGTATTGTTCTCATATATGGAGCTCCGCCCTTAAATATACCTTGAAGTTACTGGATTCCATCCAGAAAAGAGCCATCCGCCTGATTGGAGACGCGAACATCACTTGCAGCCTTGAAAGTCTGGAACATCGATGAAAGGTTGGAGATTTGCCTCTCTCTTCTATAGATACTATCACGGGAGGAGTGCAGGTAACTTGGCACATTTGATTCCACCAAGAGCGGTACATATTAGAAATACGCGACGGACTTTGTCTGCTCATCGTTTTGAGGTTCAACTCAGTACACCTCGAATTTCACTGCTAGTGCTTGTGTCATGTTCTTAAAAAAATATCTCAATAAAAACTTCAATTCCAGTTTGCTTTTTCTACTTAGAGTCAGAGTGTATCCCACTTTTCAAACAACAGTCTTTGTGACCTTTGTTAAAATTTTTGTTACAATAACATTGCCTTCTAAACCAAAACCACGATGCCTCAAAAAATCAAATTCATTTTATGCCGTCTTCAGAATGCCCCTTCAGCCCCTTAATTTTATGTTTTAGATGGACATTTATTGAAATTCGTCATTTTTGAAAACACAACTTATTTACTAAACCCTGTGGCTGTATTCTGCTACTGGTTTGTTTTAGTTGTCGTATTTGAAGAGAAATCAAAATCGCTAGGAAGATTTCAGTTTGTAATATTTTCACTTGTGAACGTCTTTCAAAATACAAAATAATATTCACAAATTGCAACTATACGTACCGGCGTCATCATTTGCAAACGGTCTAACAATAATGTATTTCATACCTATGGTGTACCTACTTGCTTGGTTTATCACTAAGGTTCAAAAACTTCAGTTCGGTATATCTTTGAAAACACTGACGTCACAATCTAAGACATTGTAGTTTGTGTTCGAGCAACCAATCACAGCAATTGCTATACAAGCATGTGCCGCAGATTGATTGATAGATGGTTTTGTATTCGTTTGTTTTGCTGTTCTTTATGGGTTGCAGTAACTGCGATTGGTCACATACTATATATTTTACGTTTTCTTTTAATTGATCTCTTTGTTCGACTCCGCGTTCTTAAACCGAATCGATTTTGTCACGTGTTCTCCCCGTCGAAAAAGCAATGAAATTATTCTTGGACACGAAGAAAATAACTTTCGAATGACAACCACAAGAAAAATAACATTATGGAGTTATTATTATTTCAGCGAAGAATTCTCGCAATTGTTTTCAACGAAAGTTCACTACAATGTATCAGCAGGACTCTGCAGTACGCTGTCGAAGTACGGGACGTACAAAGAAGCAGAGTTGGTGTGCATGCGTATACTTTTATTATTTATTTCTCATTATATACCCCGTAATAAACAATAATGGCTTCACCGATGACTGGCTGCTCATGCAAGAATTGTTCGGTTTTTATTTCGACCACAAACGTTTATATCTTTGTTTAAAGCACTTCCAACCACAAGATTGCAAAACTCACGCCTAGATATTATGTACGGGCGCTGGATGTTTTATGAGTCCCCTGATCTTCAGATCAAAATTTTACATTGATTATGATGAAGAATCATTGTATTTCTTTCATTATTTATAGCCTTTCAAATCTTATACATGCCTCCTGTTGTTAGTTAAAGTACATGAAATTTTATAAGAAAGAAAAGAACAAAATTGTAACAATATTTTCACAAATAAACTACTTTCGATTGTCATTCGCATTGGATCACAAGGAAATTACTTTTCTCTTTCAATTTAGATAAATTACGTTGTTGTATATTGAGATTTGTTTGAAGTTTGTTGAGAATTCGATCTTCTTAGTACTCATGCAAGACGATCAAGCCTTTGGACTATACATTTATCTTCTTGTTCGAGTTCAGCCTAGTCTCCAGCTATTTGAAGATGATGTTGCGTGTTTATAGTTTCAGTTTCTTCGGAATTACACATTGTTCTCGCCGGAGAACCAATATCGAATGCAAATTACACTTTTTCGCTTTAAACGAAATAAAATAATAGTTCGGCTACCTTGAATTTATTATTGATACGTCCCACATTCGGGCTGAGGTGTGTAGAAAAAAGCACTGTGACACCACAGGTGTCATCCGTCAACAGATGTTTGCTTGAGTGGTTTTAATTGGGAGGAAACAACTTCTTTGCCAAAGAGTTTAAATAAACAGAGAGAACTGTCAGCTCTTCAAATTATTAAAAAATTCCTTCGAAACAAATGCTGGGATTTCGTAACATTTTTCAATTGTTTTGCATTGGATTCTATATACATACTTGAAGATCTCTGTGACCTACGAAAACGTTTGCGTGATCAATTAATTACACAGAAGTCAAAAGAGCTTAAAGCAAGTCAGTAAAATATTCAAAAAGAAATTTGATCGAAATACGAGAGTCGTAGAGACACTCAATTGAAATTTCAATGGGGAGAGGACTTCCGAATTAAATGGCTCTGAAATCAGTAATTAGTGAAATCAACAGTGAAATCAATTATGATAGAAGCACTATATTTTTCACCAGACTCATGTTCCAGGTAGACAATATTACAAACCTGAGTCGTGTAACGAGCATCATTGCTGAAAGCAGTGTTATTAGCCATATGCCATGGCAGATTTTTTACGAGAAAAATATCTGTGCTAATTTTTCACTAGAAAAGTAATACAAGTTATCAATATTTCCACTTCCATGGAATTATTCAAAGAAATCAAACTATCATCTGCACTCAACTGTAAATTGAAAAATAAATCTTTCGCTAGTAAAGATGAAAGTACCTTTGTTTATTCAAAATCCGTTCATAGGTTTTGATCTCTTGAAATTAGAAAACGAGTGAAGTTTGTTATTAATACTTTTCCATATATTACGTTTTGTGACATTTCTATGAATGATATCTTTTTGAAGTAAAAACTGCCCAGGTTTTCTGATGAACTCTAGTGTTCATATGTTTGAAATTTCTTTAGTAATAGTTCTGGTTGTGTTTTTTCTTCCAGTTTATATCTGACAGGAACTTGTGTGCAAGATCTACAACATTTTTGTGGAGGGTTTATATTTCATTCCTGTTTTTCGAATGAAGTAATTGGCTTCGTCAAGAAGCATATGTGTGAACCACACTAAACCCTCGTGATTTGCAGTGGTCCGTTGAACTCACCTATCTCCTACCTTTTTTGACTACACATATTGGAAAAAATACATTATTATTTTTTTCTACTGGAGTCGATACTTCTCCCCGATACACCACCATTACCGTCTAATAAGCGTTTACTTGTCCCGATAAACCATTTAGTTTCCCCAATAAAGCTGTACGATCAACTAATTTTGATTTTATCTGATTTCGACCGACGCTGTATAGGTGCCCATAACCTATAATTTCAAAGGGGAGAGGTACAGACGTACAGGGGTTGTGAAACGTTTCGAACCCCATTTGCAATCGTTATTACCCGTTCGGTCTGCACTATAATTTGCTTTATAGCTAATAAAAGAGGCGTTCATTAAACCGAGTTTGTAAATTTAATCAAGAAATTCTAAGTTTACACACGAAGGCATTAGTTCGAGTGGTAAAGTTGCATGTAGCAGTCACAGTTGGATTATGCTTCTTTTTTTTTGTAAAGCACCTTTTCATTCTTATATTTACTGAATTTCATAATTTCTCCAAGTACTCTTAGTTTTCTCTTTCCAATGTGTTATCAGCTACCAACAGTATTATTCGGTAGTGATACATATTTTGGCTGTTTCGTAAACTATTCATTGAAAATCTCACAATAAAGTGTTACTTGAATATCAATTCTGGTTCAATGATATCAAAGCAAACAAAAATGTTAATAATGGAAGAAATACTTACCTATTGGTCGGTCGGTAGCCGGGCGGTTCGACGTAGGTGCTTCGTTCACTCAGTCAATCGGCCGATGTGTGAGTCGATGGTTCAAGCCACAGGCTGAACGCCCTATTTTTACTTTCAATCCTCCAATCCGTGTTAGGAATCACACGTTAAAAGGTGAGACCTCGTTAGTCCTCAGTTCGCACACGTTTCGAATTTTGAGGATTATCATTCTGTTATCATTTTTTCTGTTAACCAGCGATAGCTGGTTAACAGAAAAAACATATTTTTTTACACATTTATCATTACACCCTTATTCATTAATAAGGGTTGGAGAGAAATTTGTCATCAACTTTTCGATGGACCACTGTTCCATGTTCTACTGGGAAGTGTCTACTGCGTCACGAAGTTGGTTCTAACTTGTTCATTGTTTCTGAGAATTTCATGATATTAATACGATAGAAGTAAACTGTGACTTTCACCCTATAAAAGGGGGTTCTTTATAATATGCGAATATTCCAGGATGTAAGTTACGATCAAAAATTCAACAGTGGAATGTGGCACTGATTACCAAATATCACTAAAATATCCCAAATGGTTTTGGAAATTTTAAATATTGCAACAAAAAAAGGATGGGAATATTTCAAAAAGAAATATTGAAGTTACTGGAAATCTTTAAACAGAGTTGAAAGATTCTACACCTGATCTAAAAAAAATATTGACCATAGTATACCTTGTAACAATTTCCAGAACACTATCGAGCAGAATAATTACTTTCTAATTGAACTTTGTATTGAAACACGACACCAAATTAGTTTTAACGCTGAAAGAGAAAACAAGCTAGTCATTTTTCCTCGAAATTATACAAATCAACAAATACGTGAGTAATGTTAACAACACAACAGATATTTAAAATTTAATCAATATTTTTTTATATTTGCCGGAAGTAGATCAAATTCATTGATGTAACGAATTCAAAGAAAGTCAGACGTCATACAAATAATTCATTAGAGTTTCAGCTTTCACGTTAAAGTTACAGTCATCACAGTTAGCTTTGAACATGGTATTCCTAATGTTAGATATAGTTGCTTTAATTCAAAACTAAAACTTACTACAACACCTAGCCATTTTATCTTTTGATAAAATGATAAAGCGAATTGAGTACCTCAGTTGGAGAAGGAGCTATGTCACAAAATCAACTTTTTGAGAAAATGTTCGGAATGAGTCAAATATACATTGAAATACATATTATTCATATGGTACACTTCCACATAGTTTGTATTATGGTTCACATGTAGCAGCATGATCCAGAACCATTAAAACTAAAAGAAAAAACTTGTGTGGCATAGCCCCTTCTCTTACTCAGGCACTGAATTAATTTTTTTTATTTGGTCCAAACAGATAATGCATGAATGAATTGATAATTTTCGAGTAATATTCAGAACTCAGAATAAAAAGAGATTATAGCAATTATACAAATCACCTGATCTGCGAAGTTTTTCCTTTGTCCTTATGCTGTTTTTTCATCCACAAAAAGAGTTTATAATACCGGTGTTATCATTATTAAACTGAAAAGGTCACATTCTAAAATAGAACCGCGAGGGATCCCTTAGTTAAGTGTCCAATCTTTTTAACACCTATCTTTTATATTTACATTTTGCTTTACTTTCTCAAAAAAAATAGGCTAGAATTAATTCAATTATCTTCTATGAAGCCTACAAATCTGATTCACTGTGAAACTTCCACAATGAAAGGTCTACGAAACCGCAGGCAGCCTTGCTGTATTATCAGCTTTTTGATACGAAGTTTCATCAATATCATTCAGTTTAATTCGAGATTCCTCAGAAAACTCACTGCAGTGAATGAATTTATTGAATGGTGTTTTCGATCCAGAAAAAGTCATCTGATAAATTGATGGCGAAGTCACAAAAAATCACATTAGATATTGGATGTGTCCTCATCTCGATTGTCGCTGAACGCTACATTCTGAATAACATTAGAACGGAATATTATGAATTCTCGTAGCCGTATTCCCATGTTTGGGATTGTAGACAATGCCTTGTGTGTACCGTTCTGGAAGCGTATTTTGATAAATGTGCTGTGAATCCATGAATAAATAATTTGAAGCCACTACACAGGAAGTTGGTGGAGGTATGTAAATGTAAATAAACGTATGAAGTGTTCATGTAGATTCTGGGGAACGATAAATGAAGATATAATGCAGAATGCGTTTAGGTGAGCAGAAGTTTCATTTGGAAATGTTTACAAGAATGCTTAGGTGGGTGACCTCTGCACTTGGGCTGTTTCCAATTCCGCTCTATCGGCAATTCCAATATTTCACCTTCAAAAAATACTAGGAAATAATGGTTTTCCGGAAAACCGTATTGATTATTGCCAACAAGATCTGAAGTTGTAATATCTGATATCATGTTATTAAACTTTAAAATCGAATACATTCGAAATAATGTTTGGAACATGAGGAAGGGTGTATACTAAGCGCCTTACTGTTTACGGTATTCCCGGATCAAAGCAGTACGAAGCAATCAAATAAACAACCAAGGAGTACGTTCAAATACTTGAACTTCATAATCAAAAGTTAAAAAAAATGAAGAAGAGTCAAACGGAGTCATATATTCGTTGTTATAAGATAAAATGGGAAATGAGACAAATTAAAAAGAAATGATATAAGAAATAGTATCGGCCACAAAAATATATTATGAAATAATATCTCGCCGCCGCTTCTGTCTGCATAAACTCAAACTGGTGTGCCAATCGGTTTTGTTTGACAGATATATAAACTATTTTATCTTCAATGGTTCGACTACATTGCGAACACGTTCATATAGATTTGCAAAAACTTCAGCCTGGATGACGGTTGGCGAGCTGTAAAATGCGAAATTTTGCTGCGAGTAAAGACGTGCAATAAAGAGGTCCGAACAAACTATCCCGAAGGATAGAAGAAGATGCAGCATAGCAGCTGCGCGCGGTGCGTACCTCATTTAAATAAGCATTATTTCCAGACATGTTAGTGTTTCATCAGCGGTAGAAGTATTCATGTCCACCTGGAAATAAATTTCAGTAACGAAATGAAAATCTCATAAAATAACGACACAAACAAAATTACGAAAGTCGCAAAGAACATATATTTTTGACTCATTTGCTGAACAAAAATTCTTAATGAAAATAATCATTTATGTATAAGAAATAATATATTTAGGAGAATCAAATATTATTTATTGTATTTATTTTCAAAAGTACTCACGAGTGACACTTGAGTAAGTTCGACTCTTTTGTATTTGAAATTCTTTATCTCAAGAAAAGCCAAATTCAAAGAAACACTTTGCAAGTTCCACTGTTAGAATCAATCACAATCTTTTTAGTATGACATAAAATGCGTAGACAATTAACTTAGTGAATAGAGAAATGAATCGAAATACAACAATCCATAAATGATTATGACAGACTTTAAGTCTTGACTTATTGGGAAGTAATTGAGAAAAATCCTTAGCCGTAATTGGAAATACTGTTTGATCAGTCTTCAATTATTATGGGCGTTGTTAGCATTCTTAAAAAATGAAATTAGCATTTTCTTTCTCTCTCTTTCTTTTGTCATATTAACCTATCTTTTACTTTCAAACACAAAATAACTTCAAACGTTTTGTGTCCCCTTAACCAAAAGTAAAACCACAGATAGATATGATAGATTTTTTTCAGGTAAACAAATTCACTTGTCTTATACCAGAGAAAAAGTCCTTTGACAAAGTGTCATTTCATTGTATTAACGATGTCTTCTTGATATCAAATATAAATGTATCTGCCAAATTTCCGGACTCACTTATAATTTAGGACCTAAAACAAGACACAAATTTTTCAAAAAAACGCCCCCAGCTAACCTTTGGAGATTGCATCGTGTACTCCCCATGGTGAGTTCTAGAATATATAATCAGTGTTGGGTTAAGGGTCCAAACCCTTGCAGAGGCGTAGAACAAGAGCTGAAGGAGAGGATGATAGTTTTTGGACGCTTGTAGATTTTTGAGAGTTGTTCGTAGATGAGCAACATTTTCAGTTGTACTGCTCATTTTTTATTAGCGAAGATTCATAGGAAAAAAAAGCAAGGCATCTAGTTTGCAAGTAACCATTGTTATTAGTGGAATTTTTACTGTCTCATTCCTATTTATATGCAAAAAACCCACAATTCTGAACTGTTTCTTCGGTTTTTTTCGATTACCTTCTGTAGTACAATTTGGTGCGTACTATACCTTGCGTTGAATTGAATTGGATCAATATTGTCTTCCCATTTTTCTAATATTTCTCGAGATATATTTTTGAATCCACTCTAAATATCAGTGCTTCATAAAAACACAAGGTCGATAATTTATTTCGGAAGATTGGAAACTTCTCTTTCCACTATTGTCAAATTTAAAAAATCCATTACTGACATGGCAAACAATCAATATTATGAATGATGGAATATTCATTCTTTCTTGAAGAGAACACTTTCAAGAACTTGTCTGTTTATCTGTTGAGCTAGGTATACTCATCATCCTGGATTTGAGCATGTTTAACCTAAAAAGAGTTGAATTTCTATTCACCTTTTGTGAATATTTTTTGTACATTTCAGCGAGTTATAAAATTGTGTGCCTTATTCTCTACATTAGCTTATTTCAAATACAAAATTTTCGGTCATTATATCTAATAATTGGAAATAAGCTCACAGTCCTCGAACTACCTTATAAAATACTGTTCCCGAGTAGAACGGACTGGATCCTCCGGGAGAAGGAAATATTAAGAGCAGATAGTTGTTGGTTCACAGATGGTTCACCAGATGGTTCTGGTGTAGGTGTTTTCAGTCGTAGACCCAGGACAGAGATATCAACCTGCCTAGGAACCTATGCGACTGAAGAATCCAACCTCATTCACAAGTCAATAAAAATATTCTTGGACAGTCAAGCGGCGTTGAAAGCTCTTGTTTCCTACCGAGTAACGTGTAAATTGGAAGCAAATTGCCAAAAACGACTCTCCTAAATAGAAAGACTTAACAGGTTGTCTCTGGTCTGGATTCCTGGTTATACTGACAGAATCTTCCAGGATTGGCTCACTCCAAGGCGTTTATTCACTCGAAGCTTGATAGGGATGAACTACGATGTCTAATAGACCGTCTTACAGGTCACTGTCATTTGAATTATCATATGCAGTGACTTGGACTGTCGGAAGACAGTGTGTGTCGCCTTTGTTTGGAAAATGATGAAAAACAAAGCACATACTTTGTGAAGAAAAGATAATTGAAATTTCTGTTTTTTACCATTGAAAGTTTCAATTCTTTTTTCTTCATTATGATCTCCTACCACGTAGTAACGGCTACATCCATTAATTTATCACATACTTTGTGCCTGTTCCGCTGGGGACCGAATTTGGTTTTTAGAGTTCGGCAGAGCCGTACTCTTACCATCTGACCTGAAAGACCACTCACCATACAAACTTATCGGCTTCTTTAAGAAGCTGGGTTTATTTGGGCGAGTGTGAATAGGTTTGAGCCACAATAAATCCTTGCGGGTTGCGGTGAAGGGTCGAATAGACCCACTCATTTTGGACCTAACCTATCCTCGACAGTTGTAATCTATACTTACAAATGCGAAAGTCACTCACTTAACACTCACTCATCTCTGTTTCTCCGTACTGGTGAGTTCTAGAAAGCTAAATTTTGGTATATAGGTGCTACTTAGGTCTTGGATGCGCACTAAGAAAATATTTTCAAATATTTCAACTGGGGCGCCCCCCGTGGGGGTAAAAGAGGCGCAAGAAAAAGACGCGTTCATAAAATTATCTTTAATATATTCTCTATCTTATCTGTTCATGATGTGATCAGTATGGCCCCTAATAGCATGTAATTTGAATAAATATTTTCGAAGATATTACAGATTTAAAATGCAAGGAATTGGCGGTTGCGGCGGTACCGACCCAATTATATGTCGCTCTTTCAAGAGTATTGTCCACTGACAAACAAGCTGTTAATGTTGTATTTGAAGACATTCTGTAGCATATTTAGTATCAGCATTGCACCCGTGCAGAGCCGGGTCGAGTCGACAGTTCTACATATCGGAGATTTCTGAATTATAACTAAAATCGTTACAACTGTTCGTTTGAAGTGTTTAAAGTGTAGTTTATATGTGTCGTCCACGGCAATGTAATATATCCAGTGACAAATTCAAGTAAAACTTTGTAAGATTTTCAATGAACAGTATACAAAACCGCAACATGTGTTTCTCTATACAATAGGCACATTCATACTCCAGTGGCAAAAAATTAACAGCTCACAGTTTTGTCTTTTACATGCACTAGAAAGAGGAAAGGTTCAAAGACTGGGGTTTGAGAAAATATTATTTGTTTGATAAATGCAAGATTCACACTCGGAGTTTCTATAAATGCAGATTGGATGTTTTGATATTCAATTTTCATAACTGACCCAGAATGAATATTAGTTTTCAGAGGATCTTTTTGCGAAAATTTATTCACATACAGTTTTGCTGTATTAAATATAATCCTCAAAAAATGCTTCTCCCAGTTTTATAAATCAAACAATACTTCAGTGAGAGGTATATTTGGAACCTCTGACGTCCAGAGACAGTATTTTTGTTCTGTTTTAGAAAAAGTGTTTTCAGTAGAATGGTAAACCAATCACGACTCTATAGTTTTTTGTAAAATAAGTTTTCATTACTCGTGGTTTTGGTGATGTAGGATATGTTTCTTGATTCTTCTTCCAATATTCGTTTTCATACATCAAAATATTTTTCTGTTCTTTATAATGATTGCATCCTTTGCGAATAATTGCTCGCACGCCATTGTCTTCAGGTAGTTTCTAAGCGTTTTGGGACCCTGGTTGTTAAGTTCGGAAGATGAATGGATAACAAGTGAAAATGTACAATTAGGGACTCTATATAACGACTTTGGGACCTATTCTTCCAGAAAGAGATAAGTGCTTTTTGTGTATTCACCAGCCTTATCACAAAACATAATTTAATAGTCAGAAATTTTCACCTTCTCAAAAGCGCGACGCGGGCGGCAAAAAATACGCTAACTGAGAGATATCGAGAATTATGAAGGGGAGAATTCTTTTTGTTGAACGCTCTAATTTATTTTTGAGATTTACCAGTTTGATAGCGTGATTTATACTGGAATGAGTTATTTCTGGCGTTTTAAATCTGTAAAATATAGTTATTGCGATGTTTTTAATTTTTTCGGCGATTAAGCTGAATCTTCTCGTTTGACATATGTTTATTTGACTTCAGTAACGGGAGAACGTGTGTGTTTATTTGTTTTTCTAGGAATGTTCGGACAAGTGGCGCCGATTCCGGATTGGATTACCGAATGTTTTTCTTGGAATGTATCGTGAATTTCAGCTTGAAGGAATATTTTGAGAGGCAGGTTGTAGATATGTTCATTTCAGAAATAAAAGCCAATGAAATATCTGGTATTTTCATGGTTTCAATTAGAAATAGTTAGACACTGTTTGAATTTTTTTTTGGAAATGATAGATAATAATAGATATAAAATTTTACGTATTAAAAACAGGCTGATGATGAAATATAATAAACGAAACGTCGCATTGCAAATTGGTTAATATCAGATTATAAAAATATGAAACAGTATTGAACGTTTCTCTGCTCTAATTTCTGATTTTGGCCGATTATTTCAAAAACAACCACTGATATTCTTATTGATATGAAAAGATATTATTCTAGTTTGCGAGATATCAATAGTGAGATCAGCTAAAACATGGCCTATATATGCATGTTTGTAATAATCCTTATAACTTGAATTCAAAGTTTCGAAGATTACGATAATTGATACCTATAATAACAAAGATAAAGTGAACTAGTCATCTCTTTCTCTAATACTGATTATCTTTCTCTGTGGCAGCTGTCTCTAATTGATTTCCCCATTACTGAAGAACTGAAGAACTATCTATTACATTTTTTCAGTTAACTATAAGTGATTGCAAAGTTTCTGATGATATATCTTTTGTTAATATAATTTAATAAATTGATGATTGACTGATTTCTCTTGGCAGAAATTGTGACATCTAGATAAGGCATCATATCATCGATATATTTATATTGAATTTTGCCATTTTTTTTCCACAAAACTGAAATTCGAATAACAAACCTTCATAGTTGAAAATTTTCTAAAACACGAAGGAGCGATTGAATTAGAAACTGAATGCAATTTCACGTTTTCTCAACAACTGTATGTGTCTAATCTAGAGTGTGTTTCAATGCACTGATAAATTTGAATAAATGCGAAAAATTTAATGGAAATGTTTCAAAAGTCCAGTCATGTATGATAGTTTGGAAATATGAATGCAAATACGAATTTAGATTCCCATTCCAAATACTGAAATACATATGAACAATATTGCTGGAGTTTTTTTCCAACACCAAACTAGTTTGATCTTCCTCTTGAAGATGATCACATTGTGATCGAAACACGTGTCGAGATGCTTAAATAACGGTTTGGTGTTGGGAAATAACTCCAGTAATATTCATTACTGCACCAAAGGTTTCAAACAGTGCATACCAAGTACCTATGAACAAATCTGAAAGCTTTGTAGAACCTAATATTTCTGAAAGGCAGCAATATTCACCTGTTTTCTGAAAGTTATTCATACATTACTTGTACTCTTATTTTTTCAGTGAAACTCGTTTTCAGTGTTCATTTGTGTTAGAAATGTTTGTATTGAAATTCATTTAATAACTTGATTAATATGTGAACAAAGACATGTATTTTATTTTTTGTTAATAATAATGTTTGATTTCCAGCTTTCATTAATATTTCAATATTTATTTTTTTGGTTGTTGTTTGGTTTTATGATATTTATTTATAATTTCAGTTTTTTGTTCAAAGAAAATTGTTATTTTCGGTTAATCTTTTTAATATTTTTTCAGAAATTTCAAATCAATTTATATTATATTAGACAATGAAAGTCCGAACTGATGAAATACACCATGATACATTGTCAACCACCTTCAAACAAAAATGTTCAATGTTTCAAACCCAATGTTCTAAGAATAAATAGGAATTTTCACAAATTATTTTTCACATCTTATGTCTAGAACGTTTTTTTCTGGCGTGAAAAATTATGTATGTAATCTCTTTTTCCAATGAATTCCATATGCTTCTCGAAATGGTAATCTCAGGATGTTACCAAACGTAATGTTGATATTCAATATTGCTTCAACAATATCATCCAATATTTATTTTTATTATGGAGCACTAAAAATAGGTGTTATTTCTGTTAAAAGCCGCGTGGTTACAATAAAAACATTGTCTTTTATTGTTATTGTTAATTTATTCATTTTTTTATCGGTTGTATAATATCCAGAGATAGGAAGGTGTAGAGTCATTTAACCCGAGGTGTGGTCTAACGTACAATGACTGTATTCTAGATATTTTTAACTCGACGAAGAATGGAAATAGATATCGCGGTCACTTGTGATGGCATTTAATAAAATATGTTCATTCCCAGCGCTCAGCATGTGCCACTTTTTATAAAGTGGAAGCTTTCACAAAAGGCGTTGTTACTCATCAGCTGAAGGGCTTGGGAATCCAATGATACTTCGTTAATTTACATAAAGAATATGAGTGGAATTTTGACGATTTGTCATTGACCTCAGTTTCGTATGTAACTTACCTCAAAAACTTTTAAGTTTGAAATTAAAGATCCCCCGACACTTACAACACTAGCCATGATTTGTTCAATGTAACATTCTTCGTCTGCGTTTATAAACATGTAAATTATGTTGAAACAACGTTAAATAAAATAGCTGGAAAACAATGTGGCACAAACGGCCCATTCGGAAACCTGTAATGGCCTTTCAACCTCACTATTTACTCGATATTGCGTAGGTACATATTGATTTTGAGTTTATTTTACGAAGTCACAATGAGTACGGCAGAGTTCGTTTAATGACAGCAAGAGTGTTTGTTCTTCTTTTTACAGCTTCTCACAAACGACTTCGTTTTCTACTGTCCAAAGTGCCTGGACTCTCGTAAAAGACAAATGGCTGTGAGCGGTTCAAGGAATAAGTGGGTTTCAATAGCGTTAATTTCTGCAACTAAGAGTTCGATTTGGAATAACAATTTGAATTTTTCAAACTGATGATCACATGAAATATTTCTGGTGGAGCCTTATAATTTGAAATGTGAACCCCAATGTGTTAAGATGGGTTACTTTTAAATCACTCTTCAATGGAAGGTGAACTGTATGTGAATATCACAATGCCTTCTAAAGCTGTTTGGATTCTTGAAAATGTGAGTCAACAGTTTCAATATTCAATTAGAGGGCACCGTGATAATTTTCTTACTTTTAAAGTGTCTCTGCAAGATGTTCTATAAGATACCTGAGCAAAAATACGTCTAATATCTAATACGTTTTTGCAACACAAACATCGAATATCTCCATTGAAAATATCGATAATCATATACTTTGTACTTATAATAAATATAACGAGAGTTATTGAAGAAATGAACTGAATATTCGAACCTTTTTTCTCATATCTCATTTCCAATTCAAAAATTTCGTACTGGTGATCAATTTGCAAAATGCCAAATGGACGAAATACCTCTTTACAATTTATTCATAATTGTTATAGTTCAGGAATTATCTCAGAAACCAACTTATATCGATGAAACTCAGTCTTCAGTTGCCTTGTAGACTTGAAAAACTTTGTTTGCAAACCGTGTAGGTAACCAATATTTAACTTTTCAATTTGTGTCCCTTTGTTAACAATTTTTACATAATGTCGATAGATGGTTATGACAAACGTTACTGATTCCCTGATTGTTTCAACGAATTCATTGTTCACTATTTATTCTAACTGTTCCTAACGTTTATGCATTTATGTTATCTCAATGACATTCACAGCTCTTTGACGTGCCTATATGATGACATATTTAAAAAAAGGAAAATTGAAAAATGGAATAATGATGAAAACTATAACCTCCTTAAATTCTTTTTATAAAAATACCTTTCATTTCTTGAACCTGAATCAAGACGTGATGAGTAAACACTTTTTTTCCAATTATCAGGGCCGCACTTGCCACATCCGTAAACCCAGAAAAATCAAAATGTATAATACTCATGACAGCTATTTCATCAGAAGTCATTCAACTAAAATCTTCTCAAAGACCGAGGTTCAATGTATTTCCACATTATTCATTTAGCAATTATGTTCAAATGTTTCGACGAATCGTTAATTAGAGAAATCCGGGGAAAAGCGGTCGAATGTTAAACTCGTAGTGTCACAGAAGCTCCACAACACAGAGAGCTAGAGCTAACTTTATGATAAACAGAATAACATGTGCATCCTTTGGTATGCAAATTGAACATTTGTATCCCACTTTGCTTCCAACATGTAAATAACTCCACTTTGAATATTTCACGAACTGTATGATGCAAACCTTGTCATTAGGTATAATTATTTCCTTCATCTATTTTTAGCGGTAATAACTCAGCTTTGTGAATAATATTCCTCAGATATATCGCATCGAAGGAAGTATTTTTATGCATGCTTTGTTTGATATCGAAGTCTATATATTATACGGAAGGAAAAGATATGATAAATAAAAATAAAATGCTTATTCAATGTGGAAAATTTTGGCATACGTATAGCATATTTTAAAAAATAGGCACTAAATTCTCACAAATGACTGACGGTTTTGCTATTTGCAAAGGCGTAGATAAATTATATCTACTAAATAGATGAGGAAAAATTTTGATAAAATATATAGAATCACAACCTTGACAATAATGTTTTAGTTTAAATGCAATAATATTTCTGAGAATTTAGTGCCTACTATTATGGAATTGTACTATGATGTATTCTGTTATTTTATTGCAGTTCAAATTGAACTTTCGATTAACAGTTTAAGAATGTAAAATGTATAAAAGTCTCAATCTCCAGGAGTATAAGCTTTAAAAAAAGTTAAGTATGGATTTATAAATTAGCGAATTATTTTCCTTTGGTGAAATAGGTGATACTCATGGCATTCGTACCACTTTCCTGCGTATGATTGTCTTCAATATGCCGTATAATATTCACTTGTAATATACACTTGTCATAACACATTGTATAGAGATTATAAAGAAAAAGTTCTATACAGTCTGCTGCATTACTCATGTGTGAACGTTTTAGACTCTAGAGGAAAGTTGATGAAAACTTTCAATCTGTTCTTTTGAAAAAGATCATTAAAGTATTACTGAAATTCGAGAAAACTTATGTACTGATACAAAACAACTGCCAGGAAACAAGTGCCATCATCGAGGATTGTACTTAGTGGTTGTGAAATAGCAGATATCCCAGCTCATATTGAAGCCTTTCTCAAGATGTAAATAGTTTTGAATGTAATAACTTCATCAAAATTCACATGAATCTATTTTTCATAAATGTTTTGCACTCATACATTTTTAATCATTCTTCACTATTCAGTTTTAACTCTGATTGACTTTTTCAACATCGAAATAATATTCAAGTTTGAATTGAAGGGGTTATATTTTTAGGAGTGATTAATTTTTGGGAAAGAAAGTTTTTGGCTTCCTACTACTCCATCTTGATACAAAAAAGGATGTGGGAATCTTCCAAATAAAGGAAGAAAGTAATCAATTTGAAAATAAGTAACTCTATAGCAGATCAAGCTTATTCCTTGACATTAAAAATCGTAATCCATGAATGAAGTGTGTGTATTTTCTATAATGTTATTCAATTTGGTACTGAAGAGCCTTAGGACAAGTGTCTTAAGGCGAAACATCGGTGTATACCAGTGAGGATGGCAGTGTTCGATGTAAGTGCAATTTGTTACCATTCATTTAAAGTAGAACTCATGTGAATGATATCTGATTTTTATTCCACAACGAATGTTTGAAATACAAACTGAGTAGAGAAAAGTATCTTCTGTATAATTCAGTGTTCATATAGAAGTATTTGTTTCGAAAGAATTTTTTTCTTTCGTGTAATTCAATGTTTATATGAAAGTAGCTGTTTCAGGAGGACTTTCTTTCAGTTTGTGTCTGAAAATTACTTCTTTGCATGATCTACACATCCTTGTATAAAGTTACTTATTTTCAAATTGATTACTTCCTTCCTTTCTTTGGAAGATTCCCTCATCCTTTTTTTGTATCAAGATGGAGTAGTAGAAAGCCAAACTTTTTCTTTCCCAAAAATATTCAAGTTTCTTCGATTTATTGAATGTGTGTACGTTGATGGCTTCATTCGAGGAATCAAGCTGTGAAATTTTAATTTTAATAAATGCCATCATGCTTTCGTATTTTTATCGTCCATTCAGATATAACAAATGAATGGGTCGTTAATTGCTAGTATGGAAATACTAAACAAACATTTTTATGTTCGAATGTCATAAACTAATTATCGTCTACGATAATTCTGGCGCAGGTAGTGGGCTTTTATTGTGGCCAAGATTTCTGTGTGTTAATGAAAATCTAACGAGATAAAATTTATTTTAAAAACTCGTTTGGGAGTTTGTTTAGAAAGATTAGTAAAAAAAGCTATCGTTCATTTTCAGGTCTTTCTTTGAACAACTGGTTTAGTGACAGGTTTTCATTTAATGGGGCTGTGAATACATTTATGTGGGTCTATCTATATTTGGAAAATTGAACATACTCTTCTATAGACATATACTTTGGAAAGTACTTAGGATTCAAGCACTGAAAATGTTTCTTTGATAATTTTTCTATTTATGCTTATATGAAATTTATGAATTTGTTACGTCATTCATGACTACAATATTCTCAGTGATGCCAGAGTAAAGAATGCGTTTATTTCTTGGAAAAATAATTCAATCTCGAACTGACTTCTTGTTGAATTGCTGTCTCTTATTGTTTTTAGGAAACCTATTTTCCTGATTAAAAATGAACTTCTTTGTGTAAATTCCTAAAAGGAAGAATCCGATAGGAAGAACTGTAAACAATTTTGCCAATATCCAAATTATTTAGGAAAGAAGGGTTTCGAATTTCTACTTCTTCATCTTTATGCAAAAAAATTGTGGAAATCTTCCAAAGAATGGAAGAAAGCAATCAATTTTAGAAGTAGTAACTCTATACAAAGATGTGTAGATTATGTAAAGAAGTAACTTTCAGACAAACTAAAACAAAAGGCCTCTCGAAACAACTACTTTCATGTAAACAACTTCTTTCATATAAACGGAAGAAAAATACTTTCGAAACAAATACTTTTATATGAACACTGAATTATACAAAAAACACTTTTTTTCAGTTTTTTATTCCAAACACTTATTAGGAAGTTCAGTCAGATATCATTCACAGGATTGCTAAACAATGAAGTAAATGAAAGAGGTAACATTTCACTTACATGCAACACTGCTATCCTCAAAAAATCAATCTCTTCTGAAAATATACCCCTTTCAATTTAAACTTAAATTATTGTTCCTTTAATTTTATTGAATCCTCTCATTTAACTGCGTGGCAAAACATGTAACAGATGTTTGGAGTATTCAAAAATGATTTGTACGAGGTTGCCTATTATATTTCGTGATCACAGAACAAAAACAAATAATAATCATCGAAAATCACTTTATTGTTTTTCAAAATATTCCCTATGAAGATTTATATACTTTTGCATGCGTTTGAACCAATTGTCGAAGCCTTTTTGCCACTCTGATTGAGGTTCCAAAACATGCATTCTGAATGCACCAACCGCTTCTTCAGGTGTCGAAAACCGTTGACCTCTCAGTTTGTTTTATACGTGCGGGAATAAAAAGAAGTCATTCGGTGCCAAGTCAATACTATACGGCGGATGACTCATCAAATCGATGTTTTGGGTATTCAAAAATGCAGTTATTTGAGCCAATGTGTAAGAGCTCGTGGTGAAGAGTTACCCGTCTTCGGTGGTTGATGTTCCTGATTTGTTGGAAGGCAACTGGCAAACAAATGGTTGAATACCACTCAAAATTGACTGTTCTGCGTTGTTCTAGTGGTATGGTTGCGACATGTCCAGTTTTTTCGAAAAAACAGGCGACCATTTGCTTGGGAGTGCTTCGTGCGCGAACAACTTTTGTTGGATTTGGCTCTTCTTGAAACACCCATACAGTCGACTGCTGTTTACTTTCGGGCTCATACGCGTAAATCCACGATGCATTATTTGTCACGATGTCATAGACGGGTTTCGAAGCACCGCGATAGTATTTTTTGAACATTTCTTTCGAACAATCGACACGAGCCTTTTTTTGAGCGATTGACAAATTGTGTGGGATCCAACGCGAACAAATTTGTTTTGACAGTCAAATGTTTATGCAATATTGAATGTATGCTGGTCCCACTGATGCCTAATCTGATCATACCATACCATCGATAAACACTGGTCCTTGATGGAGCTTCATCGCCAAAAATTGAATTTAGTTCATCCATGCACTGTTGCTGAGACAATTCATGTCGAAAGTTGTAAAAAATTATCGCACGAAAATATTCACGAAACAATTTCTTTTTTGGGCCGAGATGAATCTTTTAAGTTTAAGAACAACACAAATAGCGCACGTATGTCAAAACGTTCTGAGTACGTGCAAGCTCAAAAATGTCAAACTTTACGATAGAGCTGTCAGTTGCCAGATTGCAACACTAGGGTTGCCAAACCCCGAAACATAAAAGGCAACCTATCGTATGTATTATGGGTGCCATTTTTAACAAGTAATTTACTGGTTTAGAAATCGCTATGAAATGCAGACAGTGCTAGTCAAAAGTCCCCTCCCCCCCTCGTATCTTTTGAACGGGTATACTTCTAATAATGAAATTTGGAGGGTGGAAATAAACGGATGTAGGCTTCTTAACTGGTCATAACAGGTGACGCAATAGTCATAAATGACGTCACAAGGCCACTGTGACCAAAAATTTTAAATGGGACCCTATGGCAAGTGACAGCTCGTTTGAAAGGTATTGAAAATACCTATTCAGTCATACCAATTTTGTTTGGGTTTCGGCTGATTTTGATTGATAAATTGAAGAAATACGAAAATTATAGTTTCGCATTTAATTAATAAAGATTTAAGAACCAGTTCTTATAATAAGTGTTCAAAATGTGCTCCATCTACTTTCTGGCAGTAATGCATCCTATTGCTAAACTCTTGTCGTACTCGTCCCAGTGTGTCAGCGGAAATTGCCCTACATTCTTCAACAATTCGTTGTTTCAGAATGGCAATACTGTCAGGTGCTGTAGCGTAAACCTTAGATTTCAAGTACCCCCATAGAAAAAATCTAATGGTGTAAGGTCCGGTGACCGAGCTGGCCATTCGATCGAACCTCGTCGTCCAATCCATCTACCACGATATTCTTCATCTAGGTAACGTCTTACTGCACCGTAATAGTGTGCAGGAGCACCATCTTGTTGAAACGTTATTTCCAAGTTGTCGAATTAATCTGGATTATCTTCTAGAATTTCAAGAATTAACGCCTCAATATCAGTTTGTAACATCTCCAGATACAATTCACCGGTTAAGTTAGCATTGAGAAAAAGAGGCCCAACTATGTGGTTTCCCAAAATACCTGCCCAAACATTTACTTTTTCTGGAAATTGAGTATGTTTTTCACGAAAGATGTAAGGATTTGTGTCACTCCAATACCTCACATTTTGAGTGTTAACATTTCCATTGAGAAACAAATTGTCTGTATGTAGCCTGGTTGTTGGTTCATTTTATCGGACATAGTTTCACAGAATTCTAGTCTTCGGTCGGGGTCATCATCTGAAAGTTGGTGCACCATTTTTAATTTGTATGGATGAAATTTGTTTTTAGCCAACACCCTATGTACTGTCCTTTGACTGACTTCACAGATAGACGCAACTTGGGCTGTGGAAGAAGTAGGGTTCACTACCATTTCTCCAAGTATGTCAATTTTTTTGTCATCACTAATTGTTGATCGACCAGATCGTTTGGCATCTTGAACACTACCTGATGCTTCAAACTTCCGAAGAAGCTCCCTCAAATAAACCCTCGATATAGGGCGATCGGGGTACCTCTCATTAAACAATCGTTCCGCTGCATGGAAATTGTTTCTACATTCACCAATTATTAAGATAGCTGCTACTTTGTCGGCTAGAATACGTACCATTTTGCCTATGTAAACACTTAAACGTCTCGTTAAACAATAGCTTAGGTAAATTTTCAAGGTATAAACACTTTTGACAAGTAGATAATTCAAACACGTCAACCTTTTTGACAATGAACCAGAGGCGTACTTTAAAATCTTTATTAATTAAATGCGAAACAATAATTTTCGTATTTCTTCAATTTATCAATCAAAATCAGCCGAAACCCAAACAAAATTGGTATGACTGAATAGGTATTTTCAATACCTTTCAAACGAGCTGTCACTTGCCATAGGGTCCCATTTAAAATTTTTGGTCACAGTGGCCTTGTGACGTCATTTATGACTATTGCGTCACCTGTTATGACCAGTTAAGAAGCCTACATCCGTTTATTTCCACCCTCCAAATTTCATTATTATAAGTATACCCGTTCCAAAGATACGAGGGGGGGAGGGGACTTTTGACTAGCACTGTATATTGAAACTATTGTGAAACTATTGTGACATGAATCGATAAGAAATATTATTTCTGAATAACTTGAAGTGTAGTGTATTTAATATTTTTCGATAATTCATCAAAAATCATACGAGCCATGCTATGAGTGAAGTTGAGAGACAATTTGTATATATTGAATGATATACTCAAATCCTTTTTCAATCTGATCCCTGGTACTAACATTATATCTCTCCGTTAGTAAAGAATACGATTATTTTTTGATCAAAAGCCTGAGAGCAAAGTTCGTTAAGTGTGAGAGAACGAATTATCAGAATTTTAAGATATTTTAAATTATTACGACAACTCGATCGTCCAGAAATATTAGCAAGAAATCACAAATATCGTTTTGAGTTGATAAAAAAATAATAAATCAATATGATAATGAGAGACATGAGAACATGACATATTTTTTTATAGTCCGAGTGTAATAAACTAACAACATTCAAAGGACAACTAATTAGGACATATTGAATTTCTCACGGAGGTAATCTACAACTCAGCACACACATAGTTGTAATCAGCATTCAACTACTACTCAAACAGATAGAAGCAAACCGCTGAATTCGGTAATACGATATTAAAGCAAATATCCTTCCAATACCTGGATCATTATCGTCTCTTCCTTCAAAGTACATAGGGTTTGGTGATAATTCTACTGATGAAAAATATATCTTTAATTAAAAATTAATCACGAGAAAATTTGGAACTTCGATGACATTCATCTCTTCCATTATCACTTGTTCATGCAATTAAACAGTTCGAAAACGTTGATCTAGGATAGTCGCCGACTTGAAAAATACAAAACCCTTTTTGTGGCGCCCATAAAGCTCTTTTTATAGCGTCAACGTTATCGTCTCAGCCATTAGTAAAAGACATCCACAGTCAATTATCACATGTTTCAAACAAATATAAAAGCATTAGGTAATAAGGCTATCCCGGCCCCCGTAAATGGGCCTTACAGTTCCCAAAAATTCTCTGCAACACATGTCTTTAACTGTCCCACATATAAATCCTAGTCTCAGGAGTGAACTGAACCTTTTAGTATGTTGTAGTGTTAAGTGCTTTTTAATGTTTCTCTGGGTTTTCTTATTCTTTATTGTGCTTGGAACTGTTTCATAAAAAAGATAAACACGGCTTTACCACAAGTCAGTTTGTGATCGGGCAGGTAGAGAAATCAGGAGGTGCATAGGTGAACAAATTCACCTTTTGTGCCTTGTCGATTCCTCAAAAATGGCAGAGAATAGTCGACAGTAGTCTGAAGAGATGAATGTTTTGACCATGAGGTTCGATAAATATCTTTTTGAAATGAGTTTCGAATTTCAGGGCGTTCTGAGTCCTTTTGGTGTCAATAATCTCTTGAATTTCTCGGAATTTCATCGACCAACAATGTAGGAAGTGGTGTGACGATTTGATTGTTAATTTTATCAATATTTCTATTTATTTTAATTATTAGAAAACTCATGGAAAAATCATAGGGCATTCAGGAAGCATGGGATACTTTTTAGTATCCTGCCCCACAGTTTTGGACACCTTTTGGAGTCAAGGTCCTATTATTTTTTTTAATGTATGTCGGATTTGATGTAGTCAAATCAACGACATATGTCTTTTTGAGGCTAAGAATTAGATTTTGGAGATTTTGAAGCCAAAGTGTTCAAGCTTGAACGTTCAAACTTAAACTAATAAGAATGTTTTTCTTCCTTATTCAGAGGAATCGGGAAAATTTCGAATATGCAGTTGGTTAGTACCTCATCCACTAGATGGAGTGACATTTTGTTGTTCCCTCCAACATAGGAAGAAAAATGAAATACTCTGAAAGAATTCCGATTTTCAATTATCTATGGAATATCATTGACTTTAGGTCGATGATGGCCACTATCTTTCACTGTTGAGTAGCTAATGAGCTCGAAACGGGTCTGCAAGTGTGCCCATTCCAAAATTGAGGATCGACTCTTTCAGGGTTATTTCCAATGGCATATACAGGAAATTTTCTGTGAATATTCCTGCACTGACGCCTGTCGGATATAATCCAACGCCTTTCGTGGTATTAGCCAGGGAAGTAATTGTTTTCTGATAGGCGTCAGTCCTACCTATTGTGTAGGTATATTGGAGACTGGCTTGAACGTTTGAAGTTCATTTCTTTAAATTTTTATAAGACGAAAAATACTGACAGTCACAAGTATTCAAATATTTTCAAACTATAATACCTCGTATATCAACGAAGAATAAATAAAAATGAACTTTCTTTCACATAATAAACCATAATGATGAATTCACTGTTTTCAATTTTTTGAAGACAAAACACAAGTACCATAGGAAAATACTTAAGGCGCTGTAAGAGCGGTGCCTGTGCGAAAGTAGTGACTTACGTTGGATTTGAATTGCTGGAGATTCGATTCATGTGGAATAAAGTTCTCAGGAAGTTTATTCCACATGTACGCAATTTTCCAAATGAAAGAGTTCTGAAACAGTAGAGTTCGTGGTCTACTGATTTGAACCTCAAAGGGATAGTTGATCACAGTTCGTCGCGTATTTCTGATATGTGCCACAAATCTCCAAGCTTTCTTCGATATTCCAGACTATCAAGGTTGCAAGTGATGATCGTGTCTCCAATCAGGCGGATGGCTCTCTTCTGGATGGAATCCAGCAGCTTCATGTTATGTTTGAGAACAATACTCCAAAGAAGGTCTGATCTGAGCCTTAAAAAGCATCAAAAGTTGCTAAGGTGTGTACAGTTTTCTGGTTCGGAACAGTGTATCTAGCTTTTGAGAAGCAGTCTTTGCAATTCCAGCGACATGATTGTGCCAAGGCATATTAACCCCCACCAAATTTATCGAAGCAGAAAGCGGAATTGTCTGTCCTGACATTTTTATATCCGGTTCGGAGACATTCATCATTTTGAAGAAAACCGATATCTGGGTTTTTGTGGCATTGAATTGAACTTTACTTTGACCTCAATTCGAAATCACCTCTAGATCCTCATTTAGATATGCAACCTCCTGCTGCCGGTGAAGATTTGCAGCCGCAGCCGATGTCCTGTAATCCAAATGGATTGACTGTCTAGTCAATCCATTTGTTATCTAATAAGTCGTTGATATACAATAAAAAGAGGATTGGAGACGATATGGATTCCTGGGGAACACCAGCGTTAATGGTAAACGTATTCGAGAGATATCCATCGACGGCCACTTGCAGGAAACGTTATTCTTTCAGGAAGCTAGAGAGTCATACATAAAAATTATCCGATAGTCCATAGCATCGAAGTTAGGTCAGGAACTTCTCCTTCTTGACGATAAGTGCAATATTTGATAAATTCATGATTCACAATCTGAATATTACGCATAATTGTTGAAAGTACCGATTTTTTCAAAGGTCTCATTTGTATCTGAACTGGTATATTTGATTGTGTGTTTGTTGACTTATCGTCTATCACCCGAGGTCTATCGGCTTCGATTCCTTCAAAGAAACCTATAATAATATATTATCCAAATGAAAATAGGCACCGCCATCGATGGGTGGACCTTGAAACGTTAAAAGCCCAAAATTTAGTGCTAGAGTATCGAAAATTACAGTGCCCAAGCTCGCCTCCACTTTATTATTCAATTTGAACACGTTAATTTGGCGATAATTTTGAAATACCTCGTATAATTTTTATATAGGCCGCTTATAGACGAGCGGGCAAGTGTGTTATTAAATTAATTATCGACCTACGCTGGCATTGGAACTGGTTATGTGGGTATTTTTTCTACGGGGGACAATTTCATATTTTATAGCCCCATTTGGACCATTTTTCTCAGGACGGGCAGTTAATAGTTTCGATGTGAATACTTCTCTGCAACTTTGTTGATGAATTTGATGGATTCAACGGGAAGAGTAGGTTATAAGCCATTAATTTTAATTACGCTCCGTAAATCATGAGGATTATAATGTAATATTATTCTGATATGATTATATATCTTCTCAAGGAATACTGAGATAACATCTATAATTCTTCATTTTCAGTGCCATACGAAAGCATATTGAATGTAGTAATTATTTTTAAAAAATTATCCGATAAATATGATATCGATACAATGATGCACAAATAGTTCCTTAATGTCAATCTACTTGTCAACATCTGTTGATGCGCATCGAAGAATAAATTATCATTAACGAAAAATACAGATGAAATGTCCTTGGTAAAGTATATAACAGTGTTTTTACACATTCCAATTAAAGGTATTGTGAGATTTTCATAATCGTTGATGGAAAATGTTCTTGTTTTTAGATACCAAGTATCACTCATACAAAAAACCAACATTGAGAACATGTGGTTTGAGACGTTGCTAATAACGTCCTTGAATAACTTTGATCAGTTAGCACAGTCGAATTAAGTATATGATCATAACTTTTTTGACGTTAGTCAAATTAAATATAGGTGTTTCCCTTTGAGGCCTTTCCAGAAGTGAGTTTTTTGGGTTTTTATAACTGAAAGGGGTTGCGTTCCGAAACGTTCTTGGGCAAAATTAATGTATACAAGTTACTGTCTAGTTGGACTCTTCAGTGTAACTTTCCGGAGCAAAGTTTTCAGTTTGCCCTTTATTGCACTTTGGCAGATTCTCTATAGATATGGCTTTGTTTATGTTTTAAAATTGTGAAAGGTTGAAAACTCAAATAAGTAGCGAGAAAGATTGTTCCATCAAATTTCATATCATATTGATTTGTATAAATACATACTCAGGCACTGATTTATTGATACGGTAAAATATTTCCATAATTTGAAATTTACCTAATGTTAAGTTCTGCGACTTACCCTAGCAGTTGCCCGGGTAGCTCAGTCGGTAGAGCATTGGACTTTTAATCCAAGGGTCCAGGGTTCAAGTCCCTGCTCGGGCGGTTTTTTTTTAATACTTAAAATGTTTTTATTCAGTTTCACGTTCCTAAAAGCTACTTACTCTAAAACGCTTGTCTGTTAACTATAAAAATGTATTGTGCAAACTATTATTGTCAAGTAAAATATTGTGTTCTGAGATGGACCAAAAATGTGTTATGAAAATAGCGTAGGTACTTGATGACAAATCCATAAGGTATCTAAATTACACCTTATTGCGAGATATTCATTGAACACTTTACAAAACTGCGACACCAGTTTCATAGTAGGAACACTATTGAAGAAGTATAGACACGCCTGAAGAAGCTATTTTATAATGAAACACGTGTTGTGGTTTTGTGAAAATATCCAAATAAAATATGACTGGAATACGTTATGGATTTTCATCCATTTCCATCACATATCTTTTTTTTCTGTTCGCCTCTGCTATTGGCTGTCCGTCAATGTTCCGTTGCAGTCATTCGAAATCACGGATATAATCGAATTTTGTGATGCATAAACCGAATGACAAAATATATATATATATATATGTTAACCTGTAAAATGCGCACACACGATTTCAAATATTAATTGACAATAACATAGAGATAATCATAACTCTTTTGATATTACGTTATGTAAAGTTCCACAGCTTACCTTAGTAACGCCCGGGTAGCTCAGTCGGTAGAGCATTGGACTTTTAATCCAAGGGTCCAGGGTTCAAGTCCCTGCTCGGGCGCATTTTTTTTTATTTAAACATTTGGAATGTTTTCATTAAAAATATTTTTCGATTTCTTTTTGAATTTATCACAACGATATGTTTTCGTTCATAATACTCACTTAAAACGCTTTTCTATCAATTTGTTAAAAATCGGATTTTTCAAGATACTTTTTTGTTAGTCTCAGCTATTGATCAGAGCATTTCCACAGTTATGTTGCCGTTGAACTCCATTGTTTCAGTCATTCGTAATCACTGAGATAATATCGTATTTTATGATACAATGAACTGAATGGCAGATTATGTGTGAACGTATAAAAGCGTGAACACGATTCCAAATAATGTTCACTCACTACGACCTAGAAAATTCTAACTTTATAGATCTTACGTCATGTAAAGTTCCACGGCTTACCTTAGTAACGCCCGGGTAGCTCAGTCGGTAGAGCATTGGACTTTTAATCCAAGGGTCCAGGGTTCAAGTCCCTGCTCGGGCGCTTTTTTTGAATGAAATGTTATTCATTTAATTTACTTTCCATTTCGTTTTTTGAGATTCTCATGTACAATTTTTCATAACGATGTGTTCTAGTCCGTTATAAAAAGCATAAAACTCACTGTAAGTCGATTTCCTATTGGCTTTTCCAAAAGCAGATTTTTTAGATATTTCTTTGCTCGCCTCAGTTTTCGATCAGAATATTTTTTCAATTCTGTTGCCGTTGACCGTCAGTCCTTCGTCATCATTGACATGAATTATATGATTCGTTAAAATGAAAGGCAGATTATGTGTGGACGTATAAAAGCGTAAACACGATTTTGAATATTGTTTACTTACCATGACCTACAAAATTGTAACCTCATCGTTCTTACGTGATGTAAAGTTCCACGGCTTACCTTAGTAACGCCCGGGTAGCTCAGTCGGTAGAGCATTAGACTTTTAATCCAGGGTTCAAGTCCCTGCTCGGGCGCAATTTTTTATTGTCTACAGGTACATGGTAGCAGTAAATGGAGATTATTCTTTCACCAATGAAATTAATTTCTGAGGGAAAATGCATGGTGTTCAAAACTTCGAAACATTCAGAGAATACAGAATAATTGTGAAATCTTGTTTTTTTGTGGTGCACCGGAGGAAAATAATCACATTTGTCAAATTCCACCAATAGCACTCTTTCAATGTAATTTTACGAGTATTTTGTATCCACTGCTAAGGTACGTTTGTTTGTACTTTTTAATAGTTACCAAAATAGTGTTCGTAAGGAGGTGTTTTCAAATTATTCGAACTATACCAATAATCATCTATATTGATTCACCAGATTTTTTGCCATACTGGGTCACAAAACTATTACATAGTGAAAATGATGGGGTAATTTTTCATATATTCATATATGAATAGTAACTGGATCAACAATGACTATTATGACCCTAAATACACCATAAAAGTAAACAATTATTGAAGAACACACAGAAATTATCACGAGAGCGACTAAAATATTAAAGAGTGCGACTAATTAACAATTGCGTCTTTTCCGGCCATTGTTTTATTTGTTATGAAAATTACAAATCAATTTCTCGAGACGTTACTTGCATTATATTTCAATCATATCATCTTGAATTGTATCTATTCAATAATTCTCAAATTTGTAGAGAAGAGAAGATTTTCCACTCAAAATATCACTGCAATCTCAAATATTATCGATTGTAGAACAAATCACAGGTTTTCATATGATCTCCTAACTGCAAACACTAGTATTAATAAATCAATAACGCATTTCATACATGTTACTACTCAAAACCATATTTTGATGATTTCCTAGTTATCCCATCAATCAATCATTATTTGTTTATTTTCTAATTTTCTCTTGCGTTCGTAAATAAGCCCTAAGTCATATTTGTCGGGAGTTTTTTACGATAATCGATAGTTTTTTATCTTTATGATTGATGATAGTTTTGGACTTTATCGCGATGTAAAGCCGAAATAACGGAACTCGATAACCTCATGGCAGTACTTTGAATGATTAACGTTTGTGGGATATCGCTTTCAAAAATAACATCTGTTCACCAGCTACCAGAGTCCGGTAAGTATCAATTTCCACAAAAATGATACTACGTCACTTGGAGGTCTTCCCAGATACATGATTAATGCTTTTTTTCAGGAATTTTTTCGAGGTAGGAGAGACCGGTGTCAACAATAACAGGTGTCAAATATAGCAAAGCCGCAGCACCGACATTTTTTTGAAGAATATTACTCCTCCACGTTACCATTTTCGTGTTCTCATTTTTACAGAATGCTTAAGACAAGGCTAAGAAAGACGTCTGATTCCAAAATTTATTAAAAAAGCAGAAAAAAGTGATAGATGATAATGTTACGTTACGTTATATTGCTTGGTGAATGCTCTAAAAACAACTCAAATTCCAGAGTAGAATATAATTTGCAGGCTTTTTACTATCAAATAGGAGTTACATATCGTAAAATATTACAAATGATCTACCGAAATTAAGTTTTCAGTTGACAAAAGCTTTCCAATTTTCAAAAATGATACGAAATGAAATACACAAGTGAAGAATAACCTATTGCTTTCCTACGTAACGTTTTGTCGCACCATGTAAACTCGTCTTAAGATGAAACCCCAATCTTGTGTGCTAGGAATTTCAACCGGGAGAACGTAATAATTTTCTCAATAAACTACCTGTAGTTAAAACAAAGACACTTATTTTCACTCAAGAACATGGAGAACCATTACATTACGCTCAACCGTCAATGGTGTTGGTAACATTTAAATAAGTATTTCAATAATGGCACTGGTCAGGGGATGAAAAGCAATACTGACGAAGATCTTTTGAATTAAATATTTGGGTGATTACCTCAGACGCATACGATAGAACCGGAGATGATATTTTTTTTAAACTCTGTTGTTAATCACCCAAATATTCAACTTAACTCAAAAAATTATTGAATGGGGAAATGAAATACTGAAATGAACCTAAAATTATCGCGAATTCAAGATGTATGAAAAGTGAATAAAAAGTGTAGTGACTTTTTTCAAAACATCACATGGATAATCTACAATAGAAAGGAATATAATATTTCCGTAATTAGCCCAAAATTATGACATCACAAATGAATTTATATAAAAATCCAAATTGCTTCTACTGTCTCAACAGGGATATATTTGTATTTTGTTGCAATTGACACCAATCTCTTGTACTACCCGCATAGAATTAAGCTCGCAGTGTAGGTGTATCACTTCCATTGTTTTTATATTCATAAGGGGATGATTTACATGACATATGGAAATGCAAGGGGAATTAACATTTTGATGTTTTCTTAATACTTTAACGATATACGTATCGGCGAACATAAAGCACAAAAACGGGTTGTCCAAACATCGGGAACAATAGCTCAGACTTTATAAATTCGGTTTTTTGTTGAAAGCTAAACAATATGTAATTTACAATTCTGTTCTGTGTTTTATTATGTAAATTTTCGAATCAATATGGTATTTTGATGCATGCATGCGATCACAATGCACTTTGAGAATAATAAATCTGTCATTAGCAGGGATATATCATTAAAGTTTTATCGTTATAAAAAGTTGATGTATGTATATGTTGTGTGTGTGTGTGATCGACCTTTTGATTATCTCTATCGCTGTAATTGAATACGCGTTATGATCTCGTGGTCTAATTAGGGTTGTCTTGGAAGATTTATTGTTATACAGATGTTTTCTTGTCGTTGTTGTTTGTGTGCGGGTTATTCTTCATTTTTATTTTCGAGACGAAAAAAAAATTCCTGTTTCTATTAAGTGACTTGTGACTAATGCGTTCATAATGTATCAACAGCAACAACTTTGTTGTATTCACCAAAAGATCTGATCTCATTCTTAGGAGGATGATTTTAATGGGAACAAAGGGTAAGGTGTTTTCCACCTGAAATTGGGCATGTTATGCACCTCTTCGGCATATCATTATTATTCTGACTCCCACCCCGGAGTATGTTTTTGTGGAGTTGTTTCTGGACTTTGTCTGCAGGTGGCGCAGTAGAAATCCCTCTGAATTAACTTCAGATAGAGTTTATTACTAGTTGGAATTGTTTTTGTTTGTTCAGGATACTCAAACGGTTCACTCCGTCTGAAATGATCTGCCCGGTACTAATAAGGGACAAGTACTCCGAAACCGGTCTGTCAAGGGTCGTCCTGACCATTTTCCAAATGGAAGACCTATAAAGTCGTAGGTTCACATGAGAAGCAAGGGGTGTCCATTTTAACCCCCAACAAACTTATCGAAGCAATAAGCGGAATTGTCTGACGTGACAAAACCGATACCTGGGTTTTTGTGGCATTGAATTGAACTTGGATAATTTCACCCCAATTCGAAACTACTTCTGGATCCTTATTACGATATTAAACCTCCCGCTGCCGGTGAAGATATGCATCCGCAGCCAGAATCCAAATGCAATAACGAGACAAGTGTGCTGTGGTCAGCAAAGCAATATATTGGATTCTTTGTGTTTTCCAATAAGTCGTTGTTATACAATAAAAGGAGAGTTGGCGATAATATGGATTCCTGGGGAACACCAGCGTTGCTAGTGAAAGTATTCGAGAGATATCCATCGACGGCCACTTACAGGGAATGTTCTTTCAGGAAGCTGAAGAGTCATCCGAAAAGGGATCCGAAAAGCCATAGTATCAAAGTTTGGCTAGCAAACCCCCATGCCACAGACAATCAGAAGCCTTAGGAATATCAAGCGCAACAGCTCTTGACTCTGCATGTTTCTCTTTGTATGCGAAAGCCATATTAATGATCGCTCAAGATGTTGAAGCCTTCCAAATGTGTTTGTGGAGTTGTTTCCGGACTTTGTCTGCAGGTGGCGCAGTGGATATCCTACTGAATCAACTGGACATAGAGTTTATGACTAGATAAACAATCAGCATGGTCTTTGGTCCTCCCGATATAGAAGGCCCCGATACTCTGTCGAATGAGGCCCTCATGTCCCCCGTTAACGGATGAATAACTTTTTCATTCATCCCACCCCAGCCAGGTAGGGGTATCCCGTGAAGAGCGGCACTGATGTCTAAGGACTTCATGCCGTCACCAATCAGTCATGAACCCATTGGTCCCTCTCAAGACCAACAATCAGCCAAAAGGGTAGGCGAGCTGGTCTCCAAACCTGGATGAAATGACGATGACATTCTGGTCTTTGGATACTCTGTGAAGGGCGGTACCGAAGACTGAGGATGAACTTGGTGAGTTGGTTGATGTTTGGTTAATTTTTTCATCAATCACTGTCAATTGCATAAAGAGTAGCTACTTAGGATCATACTGATATATGTTTGTATATGAGTTATACAGTCCTGATAATGAAACATTGTGTTGTGTAGCGGAAACGATTTCTGAATATTTACAGCTTCAAATTCTCGATCACGTTATTGTGTATAACCATGATGGGGTCATCATATTTTTTGCTTCTAAATTTTCAATTCGAAATCCTTTGAAACTCCACTGGGAAACATAAACCACAGCTTTCCTCTATCTGGAATATCTGACACGAGCTTCATAGTTTATTTTCCGTCTGTTTTCTCGCATATTTAGTCGACTACGATGTGGAACAAATCTCACAACTGCATCTCGCTGTGTAAAACTTCTTGTACAAACCTAATTAAAACATTAAATTACCATGAAATTCAAATGTTCTCGTTCGTAGTGAAATAAGGAGAAAAGGGGCTAATTCGAAAATAGAATTCCTGGATGAAAACCAAGGTGTTTCGTTGTTTGCTGTCTGTGGGAGCTCACACACAAAGCTCACATTCAAAAAAAGCAATGAAAACTAAAAATGATATAGGAACAAAAGCTTCCACCTCCGTAGTCACGATGAGAACAAAATCCTGGCTGCTTGGATGGAACTTGTAGTACCAAGAGTTTCGTCTGCTACTGCGGCATACATCTTCAGTGATATATGCATTGCTTGCGAGGATGAAAAGTAATATATCGAAGTCTGTGCAACGACTAGAATATGATGCCAATGAGGAGTTATTCTTGTTAATAATATCTTTTGATTATCTCGGAATCCATTGGGAAAAATATAAATTGAAAAATCCTGATAAATTTGGAATGCTTTGAATTTCCAAGTACACTGGTAAAAATTTTTCCACCGGTACCGGTGGCAATTTAATTACCGCCTATATTAGCGAGAAATTACTTTCGTGTGTGATCTCACATTCCATGCGGAATATTATTTTGTAATTCTACCCCGAAGACAAGTGTGGAATTTTTCAGTGTAATTTTTCATTTGGAGTGTACTTTTGTGTTGAAATAAAACTTTATAGGGTAAATTTGCGATATAAATTTATATCGAGATATTACACTTTCGACAGAATTTTACAGTAGAATTTTACACTTTTATATAATTTCACAGTGGAATTCTATACTCTGATAAAATTTTACATTGTAATTTTTCATTTGCGGGTTATATTACTTTGGGATATTCCGTTGTAAGAAGGTCCGTATTCATAGTAGTTTTGAAGACAATGATACCTCAATCGGATGTTGACTCTTGACTCTTAAGTGGCCATTTTTCCTCATAATTTAGATAATTGAATGCACAAGACATATTACACATTGATATATTAAAAAAAAAATATGTATATACAAAATAAGTTCATAAACATTCTTGAAATGATTTTTTTTTCCATTTTCAAAAAAGTCAAATAACAGTACAAAATAAAAAACCATTCTTCAAATTAACACATTTTCTTTCTTGCTCATGGTGGTATTATTCGGAAAGAGAAATGAAAGTAATATTTCTCTTTCTTTTTTCCTCAATTGCTGTTATTATCCTAAAAGAGAAATGAAATATCATCAAATGAATAGTTTTAGAAATCTAAAAACACAGTAAGTTGACGAACACACATTCCTAGAGAAAAACTACTACTAGTTTGACTTCAATATTAATATTTCTCAAAAATTTTTGATACATATTCAACCGTTTAAATAAAAAATTAGATTTTTCCAAATGGTTTCCAGCATTTTCTAAAATATAGCAAATATAGCTATAATGATATGGTATGAAGTGGTGATGAAGTGTTTTGTTCACCTCTTCAACAGAAACAAAAAGGTCCCAAAGTGTTTCTCAATTCCTCCAATTTTGAGTTCCTACTTGCCTCCCATCGCAAAAATGTTTTCAAGTTCAATAATAAGAATCACAAATCCTCAAATTTAGCCAAAATTATGAGAGATACGAATGAAACGGTCAGATATTTTTCAGGTGAATGAAATTATGATTTAACATTGTCCGATATTTGCAACCACCAATACGAAATTTTATTCCTCATCGAAATTTATTTTTCAAATGGATCGTGCATACGGCGTCACTGATGAGTCACGCCACTGCTATCGAGTATATCTCTTTTTTTCTTTTTCTTCATACCTTTCAGTTATTATCACAAACATTTTCAAATATATGTTCTGTAATTATTTGAAAATCAGTTAAAATATGTTGTACTATTCCATACAGTATGAAATAATTCGCGATGTGAGGTTAGGATATACTTGTAATAAAAAAACACTCTATAATGCATAACGAGAAAACTCAATGAATTCATCTGTTTATTGGACTAGTTATTGAAATTTTACAAGAAATGTACTCACCTTCTTTACTTATTTTCACCAACAACAAAAATATTCTAATGCACACGTCAGACAAACCGATGCGCTTCTGTAGACAAGAATGAACAATACAATAATCACTCACAAATACAAGCGTAATTTTACATTCGATAAAGAGATGGCGAAAATTTACATTTCACTAAGGGGGAATACCCATCGTCCAGTTAGTAATTCTCTTCACATGAAATAATACGTTATGATTTCACACATATATTAGATGAATATTTAATTCTCAATGAAAAGTACTTTGCCTATTGAAATTACGCTCAGGGATGTGAATTATTCAATAGAGAGAGTATTTTTTCAATAAAACTGAAGTAATTTTCTTCGTTCGAAATGAAAATTCCGATGTAAATTTCAATCATTTTTCCTGGTGTACGTAAAAATAAAAAAGATCAGATACCTTTATATGTCATCTGTCTTTTGAATAATTTGGAATTCAAATGTAATGAACCATACAGACAAGAATTAATTTGTGATGGGATTATTTCTTAGCTCCTCACAGGCTTTTGACTGCGTCGATCATAAACTACTGGTTTCTATGGTATCGAGATATGGAGTAACGGCTTTACCCGTACACCTTCTGAATTTTTTCTAAGGAATCGAAAACAAGTTATTAAACTGAATCAATCATACTCGGATACCTCATACATATTTCCAAGGAACTCCACAAGGCTCGATCCTGGGTCCTTCTCTCCATGTAATTTATACAAACCTAACCTAACCTGAAAAGAAATGCATCAAATACTATTGCTATTCTATTTACCTTTCGTGGGAAAAATCTCAACACAGTGAACTTTTTATATTGTAGATGTCAGCACCAGTTGAAATACTTGAAATACAAAACTCAATAACACAGAAGGAAAAACAAAAAAATTTCATTATTGAGACACCTTTTTCTATTAGTGAACGTTATATTGGCGAAACTTTGAGATCATTGAAAGTTCGTGAGAATAAACATCGATATTACATCAGAAATAGTCATCGAGTTGAACGGAACAAAATGAGAATGATTGCTAATGAACCCCTCTCTACCAGACCTAAACTTGAATAATCAGCGTAGAGAAGTGTATTTTGAACAGAAAATAATCAACTACGACGTAATTGTTCTATGGCTGTCATACAACCAAAACTGAAACAGACTTCATTTTCCGAGCAGAGAGTGAAAATTCATTCTCCATATTAAAACCTTATGAAATATTTCTAATTTGAATTCCAAAACCGCTTTTATGTGATAATCAAGCTCCAACCGTTTCAGACAAGAGAAATGACCACACTGCTCGGTGGTAAGACACGGCATAATTCATATTCGTAATTAAGCATTCATTTGACTCGAGAAAACCCGAGATATGATTTATTCAACTTTAAATACGACTCACAACAGAACAACTTTTTGTGAAGGATGGCCAACTTGAATATGTTTAGTTCGGAAGCTTTTGACAGTTCGCAAGCGTTGGCTGTAGTGGAACTCGACGTGGACATTTTTGCAATAATTGAAGGCGTGGGCAAAGTTTTCGTTGGGATGATCAATTGTGGGTGGTTGAGAAGTCTTGAAACCCACATATATTTGCACTTATATTTGTTGTAGTGGATTTCTTGGGAATAAATAAATATGATTATTAAAATAATATACTAACTTTTTCACGGCAAGTTATTTTGTCCTAAGTTACTCATGTTAGAGATGGGGTTCCCCAATTATAAACTCAAAACATATCCAAGTAAAAATATAGTTCTGACTTTACGAAAAGGAAGAATGTTACTATACTGTGCTTCCTAATAGTAAAAAGTAATGGCTGCTTATTATAAATTCAAAAAGAATTCTCAAATGAAATTTTGTGATTTAGTTTTGATCTGCTACAACTGTTATAGGCGGGTTCATAAAACTTTACCGGGTCCACATTATATTTGTATCGCGAACTAAATATTTTATTTTCTGAATAGACTGACCCGTTACTTGGTAAAAATCTTCAACACTTGACAATAATTACAAATTTTCACAATATAGAATTAATTTCAAATACACGTTTCACTACAACAGTAGCTTCCTCAGTTGGACACCAGTCCAACTGCTTTGGGTCATGTCTCTTCCAGCAACAGTTTTTAACATTTTTCATTAGGAGCGATATTCTGTATGGTTTTTTCTAGCTGAAATGCTGAAATTCGATTCCTTCGAAGTTTTCCAAAATTTTTTCTGCCTATCCTTGGAGACTACTTTAGTGTTCTTCAAGCCTGCCATTATTTTGTCGAGGGTCGGTATTTCTTTCTACAAATAAAACGATTACAAGTTTATAGTTGCAGAAGGCTCGCCTAATAACTAAGATGAGCGAGTAGTGAAATGTAAAGATGAATCAAGTATGATTCCCAAGTTATGTCGGTTAGACATAAGGAGGTACTTTTATTTACGATGTTCAGGCCATTCCAAGAACAAGTGTGGGCATTGCCACGGATTAACTAGGATTTATAAAAAGACAGAACTTCTCAGAATTATATATAATTGACTCCAAATCAGTATTCAAATGCGTATCAGCTGGTTTCAGGTCAGCTTCTGGGAAATATTAGTAAATTTCATCTGCATAAAAGTGACACTTGCTGAACTGTAGTACACACTAAGTATAATTTACTAATAACAACACCGATTAAGACGCAAGGGCTTTATCATGAATTCGTAGTCTTTTTAAGTAATGAATTAGGTACCTATTAGATCGATTCGAATCACGACGTCATCATATTTTCCAGCGACAATGGAAAATATTCCAGGTAGGTCTAGTTCAATCAGGTGAGCGGTGTAGATCTGTGGTATATTGAAGAGTAATTTCCATAGAACGCTTTAAAAATTTGATTCGTAATTTAAAAGTGAAAACAATTTTGGGTGCTTAATGGAAAAAAAAATTATTAATTAATGAGAGTGTTTCGTATTTTTGTTACTCACCGTATACTTACAACTATAAAAAGTCTTTTGAGATATGTTACATCAATTCATACAACAAAATTAAATGTTCGAAATTAACACTACCATGTGTGATCGATGACTTGTTTATTTTGTGGTAGTTATTTTAATGAAATTAATAAAAACACTTTCATCTAATTTCCACCAGTTGATTTTATTTATACGACTGGTTTCGGGTGTAACCCCATTATCAAGTATAATATAGAGTTTACACTTCTGTTTCAACTATCACATCATCTCTTATGGACATCTGTTGCATTGGTTTGTCAGGCCGCTTGAATTTATTTTCCCGTACGATAGTTTCAATTTTGCGATAATGAGACATTACGACAGTTTCAACAGCTAATAGTATCTTTTTCAAAACAGTTAGTCCTCATCTGAATTTTTGTTATTTTCATTTCTTAGTATTTTCATTTGTGGGCACTTAATTCAATGGATTTTTCCATCTGTATGAATCTATCTATCTTTTATTTTTGATCACAAAATATTTCATTCCTTGTACCAACAAAGTGTATTTTTCTTTTTTCTTCACTAAAATGATTTCGGGTTATACTTTCCCTATATCAAGAGGATGAATTTATTCATTATGGAACTTGAGAATCAGTTTTTGTATTTTTTCCAACGATCGCAAAAAAAATTAGGATTCACCCCCGCAGAAATAACTATGATATCTGCCATAATTGAAAATTTAAATTCAGTTGCTTTTTCAACCCTTTTTCCATTTCTGGAAAGTAGGATTGGGGTAAATGTTAATTAAAGCATGGCTGAAAGGTTCCGTAACAAAGCCAAGTAGTCACGTCCGTGTTAAATGGACCGAATAATTAAAAAAATGGTCGAAAAGTTTTATAACCGATACTGGGATGAAAAGTTTGACAGAGCGTAATGAGAAAAATCTCTTGAACGGAGAATTTAAATTTGATAAATAACAGTTGGTTTCCATTATACAACCCATGAGAAAGTAAATAAGTGAAGATAGAATATACATCATATGAAAATTTCAATTCATACCAAAACTATAGAAACTAAATGTTTCACTCAGGAGAGGCATATACGCGATTTCGTTTTGAGATATATATTTTTTCAACCGATTTTTTGTGGGTAGATAACTACATAGATGGTAATTTCAACTATTTACAGTCATTTAAGAATTATAATTGAAAGTAAACTGAGTCATCAGTAGATTTCAACTCGCACACAGGAAGTCTACAAATGAGGAGGTCTTCTTCAAAAACAAGAGATCTGACAACACTGACCACGACGCTCCTCGCGTGAGATTCCTTCTTCACCTGCAGTGGATTCATTCGCAATATTCCGCAGTTCAATTGCATTATGGTTTCATTGTGAAAGGGTCGATCTTTTCGCTTGCTTCTTTGTGAATAACATTATAATGACTAGTGCTGACTTTGCTTTCAGTATGCTATAAAAAAATATTCGAAATATTCAATAGTTATTCTGTTATTCCAGACAAAGACTAATTCGGTTCAGCCGTTCTCGAAAGAATGGTATAACTTATGATTTTGCGACTTTCTTTCAAGCGAGTGTATTGAATTTTCAATTCTGATTTCTGATTTCACTATTATTTGTGATCGTTCTTACATCTTCTGAAACGGAATAGTCTTTTTTTGATTTCACCCAAATCTTATAAAAATTGAAGGTGATTTTTATTGACATTTTTCACGAAATTGACATTTCCTGTTTTAGAAAATCATAATGGTGAATTTGACATTTTTCAACGTTTTTGATAGATGTAATGTTCCGATACTTGATAGAAATCCATGATTATCACATTTACAAAAAGTTCATTGTGGAAAGAAATAATTTAAAAATCGAAATATAATGTCGATTACTAAAATTTTCAAAACTTCCTCACTTATAAACCCGTTGATGAAACTTACATCTCGAACCAAAATGAACTGAAATGTCTTCTTTGTATTCAGTTCCTCGGCCTTGCCAAGATTTTCCATCAAGTTCAATTCATACAGCTTTGCCCGAAGTTTTTTAATCTGAGCATACTCGATGAAAATTTAATTTCTCCCATGCATTCTCAAAAATTAAGCAAGCCATTTCGTGTTTTCTGTACTGATATTTTCCACGTGATATGAAAAATAATCTTGTCGACGACTGTGTTTACAGGAAAAGACTCTTTGCATATACCAGTCGCTTTTAGCTTCTTTATGATCGGAGTATATGAGATATCCCGCTGAGCTGTTGTTGTTTCATTTAGAATATACTCGTACATGTTGTGACAAATGGAAAAATTCTAGGAAATACATGCGATATTGGCGATCACTGCTGTAGATACACGAACTAAAATCACTATGAAATTGCTGGCATTTCTTCGGACTGAGTTCAGTTGGGATATATAATATAAAAGTTTCCTGTTGAAACATTCATTTTCCTGGAAAATTTTTTGTTACTAAATAATTATAAAAATGCTAATTATGCATTTTTCAAGACACTGACAGATAAATTACGAATTATTAGTTGATATTTGACGAATCCCGAAAAAATTTGAATTTTACTCAACCAACCATATGAAAAATTCAATTGAACTGGTCGATAATTGATAAATAAACATGTCAGAACTCACTAGTACAGTTCATTTATTAACAATAAGTTTTGATAAAACGAATATTTTCCGATTCTCTTGGAATTATGATTTATCAATCATTTGACGTGGATCGAACAAATTAAATTTGAATTATGAATACTCTGACCCGTTGTCACTCTCCATGATGATAATTATATATTGAAGACTTGCAATTGAAGACTTTCAAAGTCATGATTGAATTAATGGGTAGAATGCGTTGAATTATTTTTTCTATTCTGGAAACTCTGTCTATGTTTTTTCATGTGTGCTTTGAATTATCTTCCAGTATGACCTATATAAAACCTTGGACATAAACCACACGACAATATCGATTGTATTGTTTCTTTTCATAATACGCCACATATATTTTTTTTTCATTATCATGTATGCGAGTTTTTCTCGCCTTCTATTCATTTTAATTCTAAACTAAACGAAAGTTCTGATAAATTATTGTAACATCTTTATTTCTTGTATATCATTTTATCAAAAATAATAAAACTGATATTACCATAAAAATATAAAATGCTCGAGGAAATATTAGCCTTCCAGAATAGAGTCATCATTCCAGCGCTGTATCGACATAATGGATCTAAAGTAACTCTCGAAATGAAGATACTGAATATTTTTCAAATAATTGGAAATTTGAATACCAAATCTCCTATTTCCCATCTTCGATTCATGAAATTGATACTCTCCATGTAAATTGAAGGAATTTACGAGTAGTTTCAGTTACATGTTGAATGTAACTGCTTTTTTCCGAAATAACTTCATTTCACTATCCAAGAGAATCCGTAGTTGTAGCAAGAAATAATAGAATTAATACCTTTACAGTGCGAACGTAAAAAGTTCCCACTTCCTTTCTTGACTTTTTGAACAGTAATAGTTAACAAAGTACTAGTTAACAAATTCGACATTAATCTACTGAAAATACATCATTTTCTGTGCTTTTGTTTGGAAAATGAATTAAAAAGAAAGTGGAGTCTATTCTACATACTAAATACATGTGAAATAATGACAACAAAAGGGCATTCAAACTACTATCAAGATATTTTCAATCGTGAATACAGTAACTTTCGTTTATCGTTTTGCAGCTTTGAATGACTTTCAAGTTGCACAATAGCGATCCCATATTCTGCACATTCGTATTGATATATGCGCTATGTACGCTCCTGTCACATTTTCTACTATTCAGAAGTCACGTTTCTAACAGACTTGACAATGATTGGCTGTCTGTGACATGAACTAATGCCTTCATTAAAAAACAGCATGCATGTCCAGCAGCATATAAAAATATGAACGATTATTAATTTATAGACGCCGATAGTCTTTAGATTCTCGCAACGGTCGATGGATTATCCATATCGGTAAACATTTGATTTTTCTATTTTCAACAGATTCTCGTAGATGTATCAGGAATATTGTTAGAGAGGTGGTAAATACAAAAAGTGAAATTTGAGAATGTTTCTGGAAAAGAATGAATTATTAGGCAATAACATATCATTGATGAATATTGTGAATAAAAAAGATCCGTAATAGGTGCCCTGCTGACTTGATATGAGATTTCTTATAGATATTAGTAATGTTTCTCACAACAGAGTTTTTCATTCGTCACATAACCTGTAGTAGTTCATTTAAATGTTTGTAGTGTTCGATCTGCTACAATTTGATCAAAAGATACCATCATTCCAGTTGTGGAATGAAATTTGAAACATTGAACTCAACGCATGCTGAAATTAATCCTCAATTCTGTTATAATTCTGTTAAAATATGTTTTTCCGTTGACCAGCTTCTCCTACTATCTACCACCATTGCTGATTTTCTTTTAATTTAAACATATTATATAATATTTGGTGAGAGCACTGATCAGTATACAGTGTCATCCCCAAAGTATGCACCATATGGGAAACTTATTTATTAAGTGTTTTTCGACAAAATGTTATTCTTGATAAAAGTCTGTGCATCCCCTAAAACTAAACATGCACTAACAAAATACAGTAAAACACACATAATATACGAAGAGCCTTCAATTATTTGATTTTGAGTCAAGAGTAAAGTAGTCGTATTTTAAAAAATTTCGGGAAATGTTATTTGACAAAGTTGTTCAGCATTAAAAAATACACCTGAATTTGAAGCCAAGGCCATCTAAGTGTAGTTTTATTTTTTCACCCATTTTTTTTAATGGGCATTACGAAAAAAAAAAATGCCTAAACGATAAATAAACCGCATCAGTTTAAGACACATCATTTTGAAAGCCTGTAATATTACGAATTACACAATTATGGTGTTAACCACGTTCAATTAATTTGAAGAATAAAATAATTTTTAAATTTTTGGTGCAGTTATTTATTTTTTCTTAACACCGAAAATTACTCAAAATTATACAGTACTGGAAAAAGAATTTGATATTCAATAATATCAAATCGCATAACATCAAAATAAAATAGGTATTTCTGAACAAACTCGTTGATTTTCAGGAGATTTTCTTATCCAAAATAATTCTCCAAAATAATCTCCAGAAAATCAATGCGTTCGTTCCAAAATACCTATTTTTCGATTTGATATCATTAAATATTAGGTTCTTATTACAATACTGTATAATTTTGAGTAATTTTCGGTGTTAACAAAAAATAAAAATGACTTAGCACCAAAAACTTTGAAAATTATTTCACTCTCAAAAATTTTACCATGGTTAACACCATAGTAGTGTAATTTGTAATATTGCAGGCTTTTAAAATAGTATGTCGTATACAGGATGCTGTCTATTTATCGTTTTAACAAATTTTTCTTTTCGTAATCCCCATTTAAAAAAGTGGGTATAGAAATAAAACTTCACTTAGATGGTCATAACTCCAAATCTATATGTAATTTTGAATGCTGAACAACTTTACTAAATAACATTTCCCGAGATTTTTCGAAATGAAAATTCTTTACTCTTGTCTCAAAATCAAATATTCGAAGGCTCCTCGTATATTACGTGTGTTTTACGTATATATGCATGCAATTTAGAATTCAGTTTATTTTTCAATCTTCAAAATTCCTTTCCATGTTTTTTTCTATTATGTTTATATAAATTAGTAATGAATGATCTAAATGAGATGAGAAGTCATCCATTGCTAAATGGAGTAATTAGTACATTCAGTATAATTAGTACATTAATTAGTCCAGAAATGCTGCCACTGAAATATTTCAAAAACCAAAGTTCAATGTATCATTCAATCATGCAACAGTAACGAACCACTTCATCTGAATATTGACTAAAATTCTCATTCGTAACTTCAAAACCCGAGCCATAAAATATGTCAACGCCACTAATGATGTTGTTGTTGAGTGTAGAAACCAGAAGGAAAGGACGCTTTCAATCTCTATTATGCAATCGCAACCCACCAGGCTTCAGCCAGTCGATAACCCGACAAGATTAATCACTCGGCAATAATTTGACAATACAATTTCCATGCAAATGTATTCACTTTCACCTTTCGAACAGATATCCACAATATTCCAATAAACTTCCACCCGCCAACTCGATCTGCATATCATATTCAGCAGACAATCGATTTATGTATCTCCCGGATTTAATTGCCAACGAAATCGATAAATTCTATCCTCTATCATTTATCAATCGCCAGCCCACCGCCGCGTATCGATAATTCTTTCGCAGAGATATATACGGAGGTATGTTTGTCAACTGCAGAGACATCTCTTTGTTCGTCGTTCGAGACCAGCAGTATTTCATAGGCTGAATAAAGTCAGGGAAATCTCCAAATGAGGACGAAAAGAAGGGAACATAGGCGCGCGAGAGATGGAAACGTGGTTGCACTCGTTTAATCTCTGTAGATGGTGCAAACGGCATTACAACTTCTGGTGTAGACTAAATTCAACGAATGTAAGTCACACTACCAATGTTGGTCAGACTGAACTAGGTATTAAAAGAAATGTCGAAAAACATACGACACATATACGATTTCGTATTCTGGCATCGCCCAACACGCCTTGGAAAACGATCATAATACAAAAGAATTTTTTTGTGTTTTAAGAACTATTTTACTCTTCAATTTTTTCAAACTCTTCGGAAAGCACAGCAGACAAATAGGCTTATTGCGTTTTTGGACCTATCTTTGACGCTTACTTCAATAATTTTGTTCCTACACCTTTTTTACACAAATTCCTTCATATTCTTTCGGACTCATCTTAAATTGGAACCACTAGAGCATTGCCTCACATTATCATAAGACATGGCAATCTGTTTATATTTTTTGGTGAATGAACTTTAGCTGAAATTTACATTATACGACCTAATATTGTTCAGATGTTCTCTAAATTGACAGAAGTCTTATAGATTTCTGTAAAGATGAAGATAATTGATTGCAATTTTCATGACAATGAATTCGACAATGGTTTCAGTAATCTGGAAATTGTGACGTATGAATGAGGACTATCGATAGAAATGAAGATCCATCGACGTATAAATTTGTTGAATATATTTGTTGAAAATATATTTGAAATGTATTGAGCGATTTCTCAGGATACAGGTTATGAAATATCTATAATATTGCCATCTAATATATTCCCGGGTCTTTCAATTATTACTTACAATATCCTGTGAATATTTCTAAAAAATTGCTGAAACCCAATTGTTCAGTTGAAAATCATTGAAAAAAATCGTTTCAAGCATAATTGTGAAAGCTGCCTGAAAAAAAATTGATGAATAGAACTTCTGTAAAGAAACAATTTGCACTTTGATTATTATCTTGATATACTGTATATTTTCGAAGGAGAGGGGAGAGATATAAAAGAGAGATTAATATCGACCACATGCGGCATCTCTTGTCGAATTGGATTCAAAAATATCATATCATTGAACATTTCTCAAAATCAATATCTCTGAAGGCTACTGATAAAACCTAATGAAACTTGATACGCTACTGGGCGAATCGGTTCAGGTAGACCGAAACTTGACTTAGCTTGTTCTGTCAATTCACTAGAAATAGAGATTCGTCTTTATTATTTTTTTCAGTTTCGCTCGTTTGGGAATCCAACAAAACTTCATCAAACAATCCATATTTGCAAGAGAATGAACTAATCCGACTAACTAGATCCATACCGTAATTTAATTCTATAAGAAAAGCAGATATAATAGTCGTAAAAAATATATTTTACCTAAAGAGACATCAATTCACAATTAAACTTATCAAATAAACTATCACCCCTTTTCCGATCTGAACAAAGATTTTTGTGATCTGGATATAAACAACTAAATGAATAACAATGCTCTCGCCTGGCTCGGTCGAGTTGACTGACTATGACTGACTAATTCCTATCCAAACTCTTGGTTTCTAACAATTCATGTCTTTATCGTTTGTTTTCAGACCCAAGTACCTATACAAATATTCATGTATATAAAGCCTCAGAATGAAGAAATTCCATGGTTATAGTCATATGTTATGTAAAACAATATTATCAGAAATTAGATAAGGGGGCGACTCTAGACACATCAATTTATCTGACGTGGGCACAATTTTATCACTGTTTTCCTCGGAATCTTCATATCGTACAATTATTGTACATCGTTTTTACGTCGACTGGTTATGGTCGTGGTAACATTGTTTTATTTGAAGCATACATTTCTGATGATCGTAAATGCGAAGGTGTTTCGTAATAGAATGCATGGCATTATATCTAGATTCGATACAAACAAATATGATGATGTAGCCGAGTATGCCGTTAAGATCCGTCATTGCTGACAAGTTATATGACCACATGCCGTCGATCTAACACACTATCCCTTCTAGAGACTCTCTTAAGCTACAATTCATTCACAGGAATCATCAATCATGGTAACAACATGCTTGTATACCGAGCCTGAAGGTTTTTTTTGACATATTTGTTCTGACAGAGATTTGAATCGTTTATGGAACATTAGGGGTGACTGGGGCAAGAAATTTTTTTCAGATATTTTGTTCGTCGAAAATAATTTTCGAAATCTTAATACTAGATAGAGATGTCCGACATGTTTTGTTTGATGAAGGGGAAGTAGGAAGTCAAAAAGTTTTTCTTAAAAACTAATTTTTCCTAAAAATATTTAATTTTCTCAATTAAAATTCTTATTTTTCTTTCGATATCCCTTTTATTCAATCTTTAACTTTGAAGCATATTTTTCTATTAAAAGTCAATGACTCAAATAACTTAGCTTTTTAGTTCCAGTGAAAAAATAGTAATATATTACAAAATATTTTACTAGAACTTAAAGATAAACAGGATATCTCAAGTTTCTTTTATTGCAAAGTATATTTTGATGGAAGTTTCAAAAATACAAGTTCCTTTTGGAATTTTAGAGAAAACTGAATTTAGATATGCCATTTCAAAAGAAAAAGTGAGATACGAATAATGCTTTTTTTATGTTTCATTACGAACTTCATTTTCGACTTAACTCTACTTTGCGGAAAGTGTTTTCATATGGGTATAAGGTTTAACATATCGTAAATTATTACAATTAATAAATGTGATTATCATTATAAAAATTTTAAACTTAACAAACAATTGGAAGGCACAATCATGTCGCTGGAATTGCAAACGCCCCTTCGCAAAATCTTGGAACACTGTTCTGAACCAGAAAACTGTACACACCTCAGCAACTTTTGATGCTTAATAAAGCTCAGATCAAACCATCTTTGGAGTATTGTTCTCATGTATAGAGCTCCGTCCCTAAGCTTACCCTGAAGCTGCTAGATTCCATCCAGAAAATAGCCATCCGCCTGATTGGAGCCGAGAACATCACTTGCAACCTTGATAGTCTGGAACATCGAAGAAAAGTTGGAGATTTATCTCTTTTCTATAGATACATTCACGGGAAGTGTTCGACTAATTTGGCACATTTGATTCCACCAAGAGCGGTACATATCCGAAATACGCGACGAACTGTGGCTGCTCATCGTTTTGAGGTTCAACTCAGTACACCTCGAACTTCAGTGTTTGAGAACTCTTTCGTTTGTAGAACTGCACTTGAGTGGAAGAAACTTTCTAAGAACATTTTTCCAAATGGATTTAATCTCCAGCGATTCAAATACAATGTGAATCACTACTTTCGCACAGGCGCCCCAAGGATTTTTCTGTAGTGCTTGTGTTTTGTCCTTAAAAGAAAATGTATCATGATTTCACTGTAACTCAAAATATTCTGCAGTGTAGGTTTGGTTGAAGCGTTTTTGAAAAATGAATTTTGGAGGCACCACGTAATATTTCTCCAATTAATTGGAATAATTTGCAATGAAAAAAAGAAAGAAAGAAATCTAGGCTCAGTTTATTCGATGAATAAAATCAATTCTAGAATCTTTGAAGTTCATCATTTCACGAGAGTTCTCATTCAATCATCAAAATCATCTTCTGCTAACTCAGCAGATTGGACAATCTTCATATTTGATATTTGTCTCGACACGTTAGCACACACGCATGTTTTTTGTTCTAACACAAATACAGCTTCCATACCAGCTTTCCTACCAGCAATATGCAATTTCGATACGCATTTCACCAATCAAGTTAGTATCATCAGAGTGTAGACATTGTTCATGTTGAATATTCGTGTTCTCCTGATAAAATAAGGTTTCTTGTGATATTTGTAGGATGAAATATCCACTGCAACACTTGCTATTGTATTTTGGGTCAATAATGAATGTACATGCATCAGTTTATAGCGTGTGTTTGGTACTTATTCAACAAGCTGTCACTTTTTCTGAAAAAAATTACGATTAATCTAAAATGATCATATTATTTGAGTTCATTGGTGAATTCTAGTGACTATTTGATCAAAATAGTCTAGTCAAAGATTTTTCTTACTACTTAAAAACAGTAGTCCCAAAAACAATGTATCTTTTAACTTCATAGCATACTGTATCGCAAATATAATTTATGTTGCCCCGTTCTCCCCCTCATCTCAACAAACGTCTTTTTGTTACAGATAACGTAGCAGCAGCATCTAATAACGGGTGCGTCAGAAACGATGTGACATACTGACAGACGACCGACGGTCAAAGGATAGAGAGAGAGAGAAAGAACGAGGTGATGCCCGTACCCCCCAGAGTTTAGCTGTCCGGGACACCAGCGAGCATGGCGGCGCACCCCCGATTGCTGTCACTCACCCCGTCGATGTTAATATCGGCATTTTTTCTCGTCATCGGCCTCGTTCGGTGTAATCAAGGTTGGTATTAACTTATGAAATATGTAGGGGTGAAAAATTGATGACGTGGTGTGTTTTCGAAGATTGCGAGATGAAAAATTGGGGCGGATCGCGGAATATTCATGTTGAAATATTGGAGGCGATAACTTTAACCTGGAAGTTGTTCCAGATTTTCATTAAAACTCTGAGAGATAATTGTGAGATGAAGATGTTAGAAGAAAATTAGGTTTTTGATCATTTTTTGTAACATTAAGAAGTCATCAGTGTAATTTTTGATGGCCACAAATTGATTTACAATCAAAGCAATCTGGGCTTTCGCCTAGATGTTATATTTTTCCAATCATTGTTAATGGAATTCAATTCATGTAAAGTTGATTTTTTCAAACGATAAATGAGTCTAAGAACATATCAATCATTTCATGAGATTCTCCATAGTTAACATGGAGACGGTTTAAAGTTGAATCGAATAATAAAATCTAGTTTGATAAAGGCTATATAGAAGGTGTTGCCTTGAAGTAAAAAAAACTATATAATAGAGGAAACAAGATTAAAGATTTCCATCGGGCGACCAAATAATTAGCTTGGTTAGCGAAAGCAATCTTCATATTCAGCTTTTTGGAAACGATAGCAAGTGATTCTCAAAAAAAAAATGTTTACTCCCAATACAAATTTTGAATCATCAGAAATCTGTATCTGGATATACATCATCCATAGATATTATGTATTGTGTTAGAGGAATTTTACCTAATTTCGGTGCTAACAAAGGAACAGTTTTCCATTGATATCTATAAGGACCTAGAAAAAATTTATGGAGTGGAGTTATGGAGTACCACGATAATGAACTATAGAGGTATTTTCCCGAAAAATAAAAAAAGTTGTATTTGAAAACAGAATTTCAGAGGGTGCTATTTCAGTCATCATTATTTATATTGAGACGGTGTTATATATCCAAAAAACACTTTATTGTGAGATTTTCACTGAACAGTTTTACAAAAACTCAACATTATTTTCGCTATACAATAGCTGAATTGCTTACATTATTATTTTTTATGGTTTAAAGACGATTGTTTATCATTTGTTTTTTTGTCTAAACTTCTGAGTACAGCCCTATCTCTTTCATTAATTTTATAATTTCATCCAGATTTCTTCTGTGATCTTTCAAATATTTCTTCAAAGAATTGGGTGTTTCAAATCGTTGTCCAGCTTCATCATATTGGACACAATTCAGCAAGATAGGTTTCACTGTTAGCCTCCGCCGCCTACCTTGTTGGTGAATTGATTGATTTTCTCCTGAGAGCATGAATATGTTTGTTAGGTTGGTATGACCCTAAAATTTGTCATGAGAAATGAGAATTGAAACTTTGTATATTTTTTACCAATTTTATTTGTAACTGACGTTATTGCAGTTTCAACCTATATATTAAACTGAGTTTGATGTATAAGTTTGGAAATGTCCTTATAGGACATTTTCATTATGCAGAAAACTGCAGTAACGTTAGTTACTGCAGTTTTCTGCATAATGATTTCCTACCATGTAGTTAGCGATTACATCCATCAAATCACCATAACTTGTTATTTGATATTTTGTTTTAATTTTTTCATGGTGTGGCGTTGAAAATACATGTAACCCTCAATTTTTACCATTCTATCACAAACCTCTATTTTTAAAGAGCCCTTTTAGTAATTTAATCATTGTCAACACAGTTATTCCTGTCAGGTGTCTAGCGGTGTCACTTCTCACTCAGTAAAGAACACCAAGTGTGGATGAGAATGAAGCCGGTCTCCTGTCTCTCTCACACAATAAGCCTTCTCTGACTGCCTACACACTTTTCGATTATTGTTTATCCATCGAGCCTAGATACAGTTTGCGATGCCATAGAAGCCATGAATTATCTAACTGAGTTTTTGAACTTATTAGATTCGCCAGGCATGCCACCACATAATTTGCAACTGAAGTTTAGTTCGCTCTTTGAATTGAATTCACCACGGCTGTGCAACGGCACACGACTAGCCATTAAAAAATTAATGAAAGACATGACCGAAGCCAGAATTTTTTATGGCAAGTTCCGAGGTGATCATATATTGATACCACTAAACGTGTGCAATTTCTAATAAGATTGGCATTTGCAATGACTATTAATAAGTCTCAAAACCAAACAATATCCGATTGTGGCTTGGATTTGAGCACACCATGTTTTTCACACTGACAATTATACGTGGCATACATAAAGGGATTAATATTATTAGTGAGTGATATTGTTGTAATGGATATATTTCATGTAACAAAACAACGTTTGCCGGGTCAACTAGAATAGTATATAATAATATTGCCCTATCTTTTTTTACTTTGGGATCACCTATCGTCCTCACGTCTCAAGTTGTTTATTGTCTGGCGATAAGTAAAAATAATCGGATTTTTATTTATTACTTTCTATCTTCGTCAAACCTCAACTCTTTGATAATGAAGTAATCACTTTGACCTCGCTAAACTTCAACACTAATTGCGTTTGTGGTCGGTTATCCATAAACGCTCGAGTACCAATAAATTTCATTCCAAATTTTATTGTCGAATTTATTTGTACAAGAATCTCGGAGAGCTCGAAATGTGGGTTGATGGATATTTTAATCTGCTTTCTGGAATAAATATTTACCTATCGATATTATTTCAGACAGTTATACTTCCGCGAGTCTAGAAACGATATTCGACATGAAGTTGAATTAATAAACACACGGCTTATCCGAAAGGGAACACTCTTGAATGCCATTCATGATTCGGCGGCGTACGAGTCGTTGATGTTTCCGTCGGTGTGGCAGCAGGTTACCTGGAACGTCAGGTTTTTTCAGGCGATCGTTTATTATCGTTGAATTGCTTGAACATTACCCTTTTCTGGAACAAGAAAAATAAACGACGTCTGTCAGCAAATTGACTGAATCTTGACGATTTTATAAGCCAATTTCTTTCATCAACATCCAAAAATTTCGGTGAACCATAATACATTCTTGGTGGATATTTAATTAGAAACAAACCGTATTTTTATCAATTCATCTCGTACTTATTTCTTCAACACTACTGAACGAGTTTTCGTGATGTCTAATATATGACTGCGATACTTCAGATTAAATCTTCAGATACTTCAATTAAATCTTCAACCTGTTTCAAGGTCATTGATTTATTTTTCACATTAAACTCGGAATAGTGGTTATAAACTGTCAACCCTTTCCTGACCCACAGATGATTCATTGTTGAAAAAATCTTTCACAGCCTGGGACACATTTTATGTGTACAATAAACACTAACCGTTCAGGACACTTTTTTCACAAAGTAAATCCCAGCACTCTGAACTACGGACAGTTTGATTTATGAGTATTTATATACAAATGTTGCATATATATTTTGATGAATTCCCTTGGACTTGTGTGAGTTGTGAAGGTTTCACCCTTGACGAAAATGTTGTTAGAGAGCATCGAAATACAGTGTTTGTGATGCACTGTTTGGAACCTTTGGTGTAGTAATGAATATTACTGGAGTTTTCCCAACACAAAACCGTTATTTTAAAACCTCGACACGTGTTTCGATCACCAAGTGATGATCATCAGTTTGATCTTCCTCTTGAAGATGATCACTGGGTGATCGAAACACGTGTCGAGGTGTTAAAATAACGGTTTAGTGTTGGGAAATACTCCAGTAATATTCACCGAAATAAGGTTTTTCATACATCTAGACGACTACATCTGTTACTTTCATAAATTCTTGGTGGACACTTGGAGATTGACTTTGAAATTGATAAAATTTCAACTCAGAACCTTTTGATATAATATAATGATTTTGCATAAAAAATCACCACCTAGTATAAAATTTTCCCAGTTTGGTTTCTTTTCTCAGGGGAGGTAGCCATTTTTGATTGCCATTAATTGACGATGATGCCGTTTTTTCAGTTCTTTGTTTTCATCAGCTTCTATGATTTGAAGTTGTACTAATTTGTCACACTGTTGAGTGTACCATCTCTTTTCAAAATATGATATATCAATTTAGATTTTCCTACATCTCGATCTGCAGGTTTTTTGATCCAATTGATGTTTCTGATTATTTTGAAATTTGAAAACCGTTCGGACAGTAATTATACAACCGATATGTCTTGTCTTCTTACAAAGATCAGGAAAAAAGGTATCGCATTTCAAGGAAATGTTTTATTTCGTTATGGAGATATTTATAAATGTTTTTCTTGTTCAGATTTATATTGGATCATTTACAAAATCTTCTGAATAATTATTATCTCCAAAAAAACTTTCGATGAAAGCTGTTTCCATTCAGAAACTCAGCGTGCTTCATATAGAGAATTATACTTCTATCCATATTGGATGAGATTCAAGATACCTATCAGTACGAGTATGTGTGTCTCATTGAAAAAACTGTTCATTTTTTATCAGTACATGAAAAAGAGATGGTTGATTGTTTTACTCTATTTCCTCGCTGAACTTTATTGCGGGTTCTCTATTACTTGAAATTAAAAAAATTATGATCTATGAATGATAGTTAAAAAAATATACGTCGCTAATGCTTCAGCAACTGTATCAAAAAATTATACTGCATCAGGAATATATTATAATAATTCTAATGAAAGTATGAATACTTGATTTTCAGCTAATAATTTCTATTTGAACCATTTCCTTATATTTTATAATTGTCAATGGTAGCACTTTCAGTTGTTTTCGTTGTCTTGGAATTGTGTCTCATATAGAATTATTTTCTTTGTTCTGAAAATAATAACAAGGATTATATTTGATGTTTTTCCAAAAACAAGTTCTAGAGTATTATTGATAAAGCATAGATTCGACTTTACTAGCAAGCTACATTTTCTAATTCAATATATGATTAAATATAATTGAAAATTAGGGCAATTTCAATTGAAGATCTACTATTCGAAAAAGAACACAAGATACTAAAATAATTCCCAAATGTTACTACCAAAATACAAGATTATCATACATGGCAATCAGATAGTAGGTACCGATAGTATTTGATAAAGTACCAAATAATTTCAAATCAAATTTGACTCTGGATTTTTTTTTCAAATGGAATCAAATTTATTCTTCATGGAATATTTTTTTACTCCTCTTGATAATTTTCTCAATTCGTGAATTTTACATATGTACTGTATATTTAATTTGGATGTTTTTTTCGAGGATTGTTCAAGTAGACAGAGATAGTTCTTTGAACGTCATCCAAAGTCGAAAATCAGACAATACAAAAAACAAAACATGGCCTTCATACGTTTTTGTACATTTACGCCACGTATGGAAAAGTTACGCCCACAGTTGAAACAAACCCCTAACTCTTCGCATCCATTATCGATTTACAGTCTCCAGAGACATCATCTGCATCCATATCGTGGTGATGAAGCCAAATTCGACGTCGTAACACAGCTCGAAACCTTTCATTCCCGTCAGCGTCTCCATAACCATACAGAATGGCAAGAGGCAATCCAAACTGCCAATTTAAAATCCCCGAAATGATTTGCATCTCACAACATACGACAAACATACCCCGAAAATCACGACGGGGAAAACGCAAACACAAATTCGCACTTCTCCCCGTGGTCCCCTTCGTAACTGAGTAGGCTGGGGTGAATGTTTTCTTTTGATACATCTCCCTTTTCCCCAATTTCATAATGTAACGCTCTGCTAACGTATAAGTGACAATTTTGTCACGGGTGCGTTCTTCTGAAAAATCTGTGCATACAAGAAGGGGGGAAGAGTGTGGGAAAAGTTGTGTCAACGTCAACAAGCTGCGAGACGGAGATCTTACTGGCAGGTCGCAGTTACCTTTCGCAATCAGTATATTCGAAGAATAAATATTACTTAACTCTGGAGGTTCGAAGAGGGAAAGTTTCAAGTTTCGCTTTGACTTTCAGAACGCAGTAATCTATGTATATTTTCAAATAACATCCCCTGGTTAATGTTACACCGTTTAATGATGGTCAATGCAATTGTAAGCGATTGATAGAAATAAGTTTGAATGGATGATTTGACAACCAGGGTTGGAGAACAAAAAACTTAAGAAACATTTCAAAACCTTCAGGATTTGTAACTATTTCATCAATATAGGTAATATTTTTCTATTCACTTTAATCAGTGTCGCTAGTAGCATGGTCTAAATAGCTGATATTCATTCATATTCAAATGTATATATTTATTCAGGCGGTCAATATTTTGAAATCTACAGATGACATATTCAGTTGACGAATGAATATGAAATACACTGAAGGAAATAATGAATACATATACAAATGGAAATATTGCGTAAAATGCTGAGAATGACATTTACATCCTTTTAAAAATTTGGCCGTTACTTGATGAAGGTCCATAGTAATTTCAAAAACTACACCTTACGATTTGATCTCGTGAGGTGTAGTTTTTGAAAATACTCATACACTATTAGAAGTCACAAATCACAATTTGTGTATGATGTAAGCTGAATGTTGAAGTTCAAACTTCCCTCGGGACTTCTAATGTCTGAAAATGATGTTTACAGATAAGAAATCTATGGAAGAACGAATAAAAATTAATGAAATGTTAATCGTCATCAATTATTCTCTTTCGAAATTTGATAGTGGTACACAAGAGTATTTCTCATCTCATTTATCTTGGAATGTAAAATCATTTATGATAGAGATCGGTGTTCCCTTTTAGTGTTCTAAAATTTTTGTTTTTTCCTAAACTGAAAGAGTTGCTTATATCCCACTTCTTCAACCAAGCATTAATTTTGTTCATACAAATTACTTTGTAGAATTCAAATGAACAGTGATTTTCTACAAAAAAGCTGTCTCCAATTTCGAAAAGAATGCTTATACAATATATTGAGCCTAACACGTATCTTTCACTTGAAATATTTGTATGTTATCATATATAACTACATTTTGTTATATGTGAATCATATATCGAGACTGAAACGACTGAAAATGGTATTATTCACATCGAAATGGAACTGTTTCTATAGTTTTATGAAAATGTGATGCATTGAATGGTTTTTCCTGAATCATTCGTTAATGTTCATTCTATTATTGCCACATTCGCATAATTTCAATGTCTCAAGAGCATTGAGGAGTCTGTTGCTTCAGTTAACACTGAATTCTGGTCCCATGTACTTGTTGTAAATGTACGACTTTTGAAATAGATTATTGAAGATTGCCGATTATGCCGAAATCAAGAATCTTTTGGTGATTCAAACAATCAAATCGATGCACTGGTGTCTGTTTCAAAATATTCAAAATGCAATAATGCAGTATTACCGATATCACACAGGAAAAAAGTAAAACTCGCAATTTCTGTTTGAATACTCGATCGGTTTCGGCCATGCAATACGTGTCCCTATAAATCGCAAACAATACCCAACACTCGATTTCTCTGATAATTTTGTCATTTGTCGTGAATTATGCAATTTCGGATAATTGAATGTTTCATACAAAAGCGGTTGACGCACTAGCCGAACTGCATTATTTATAGCAACGTTTTTTGTAAATGGAATCCCCGTTGTTTTCCGTTTTTCGGCCGTGTTAATGGAAAAGCTCGCTCGGTGAGAGGCATCAAGTATGCGTCGGGGTATTTTTATAACGTTACAACAGTTTTGATTTCGATGAACGGTCGGGTCGTCGTGGACATGACATTAATCATATTTAGTTTTTTGCGTGCTTTTTTATTTATTTCAAATGAAAAATGTTTGGACGACATGCACCCATTTGTTTTTGAATTTCATTTTGTATTTCGCTCTATAGCGGGGACGATGTACGGAGAGGGAGTTTTGTGAATAAACATATAAAATTAATAAATGAGATTATACCATATGGCATTTCAGTTTTTTGAACGAACTGATATTTGGAAATCACTCATCATGATTGAAATTGGGAAATTACTTTATTTTTATTTGAGGTAAGTACGTATCCATCTTGTTCGATTGATAAATAACCCATTTATTCTGTAGAAATTCATATTGAATCTAGAATTTCCATTAACAAGGCCGAAAAACGGAAAACAACGTGGATTCCATTTACAAAAAACGTCGCTATAAATTATGCAGTTTGGCTTGGTAGAAATTAGACAAAAACTATTTTCTTTATTCTATATTCACGTATCCATCTGCCTAAAAAAAACAAAAATGCGACATTAACTTTAGGCAAGTCACTACGTAAAATGAAAGCAACGCAAGTGTAACCTTTCTTGCCAGATCCGTGCCGCATCGGTGTGTAAGCTTAAATCTATCAAAAGATAGATTTAAGCCATCGCGGATTTTTCTTAGACATATAGCAGGAGTTAAAATGTGAAATATTTTCTAATATCTCAAAGTGATCAAGCAGCGTTTCTGACGCATGAATAATTTTGTCATATTTCAACCAATTTATACAATCAAACATAAACCATTCTCACTTCATCCATTGGTGGAAACCGTATGCACTTTTGAGTTTATCTCGCTCAGACAGACGTAGCGAATATAATTTAATGAGAGTAATTGCTCTCTATGATGATGATTCTTTCATTTTTTCAAATGATCATTCAGAGACAGAAAACTTGAAGAAAGAATTAGCCAACAATTTTCAGTTGAACAATGTGGGTCAGGCTAGATAAATTTTGGGTATGAATATTTGTAATGATAAAGTTAAACAAGTTAATAACTTCAGATCAGTCACAATATATCGAATCGTTATTGTCAAGATTCAACATAACTGATTGCAAAGCTGTGGAAACACCTTTGGAGAAAAATTTAAATCTTAATAAATTCGAAAAAGGTACTTTTTCAGCCCCTTATCAACAGATGATTGGCAGCGTAATGTATCTGTCTGTAATGACGAGACCAGACATATCTTATAGCATCAGTTATTTGAGCCAATTCAATAACTTTTTTGATAGCACACATTGGCAACAGGCAAAAAGACTTTCAAGATACTTCGAAAGACTTTTGTTTAAAATTTGAGAAAAATTTAAAACGTCTGGAACGTTTCGAAGATGCTGACTGGGGGCACTAATTCCTTAGATAGAAAATCTTGTTACTGGATTTTGTTTTATGTTGTCGAACTCTTTAGTTTCTTGAGAAAGCTCCAAACAAAAGACGGTTGCTCTTTCCAGCACAGAAGCCGAGTATATAGCATTAGCAGCAGCTTCAAAAGAAGCCCTTTATTTACAAAACTTGTTAGGTGAATTAACATGTTGTTTTTCACAAAAGATCTAGGCACATTGATGTGCGACATCATTTCATAAGGGAAACTATTGAGAATGGTCATCTGAAAATTGAATATTTAGAAAGTAATACAATGCCTGCAGATGATCTGACGAAATCTTTAGGGTAAATTAAGCAATACAAATTTATGAACTTGTTAGAATTAGTTCCTAAACATTTTTTTTTCATTGTATTTCAAACTAGTGGGAGTGCTATCTTGAGTTTGAAATTGAGTATTGCTCGTTGCACATGGTGCCATCTCTGTTAATCTTTGTCATGTCATTGAAACCATATTTTTGGCAACACTAGAAAATAAAATAAATAGTCAGTCTTTTGAGCGCAGTGAAAGAGTGCTTGTTATTATTTTCAATTTCCTCCTCAACCCAATTCCTAAAGTTTTACAATATTTATTTCATAAGTGATTGGTTAATTTATTTAAAACATTCATCAAATGGCTTTTGGATCACATGTTTACGTGTCATTTATTTTAAAGTAGCGAGTGATACAGCGGCAATGAAGTGAAAGTGATTCAGGAAAATTATCATATTTATAGGTACTAAAGTATATTAATGTAGGATAGTTGTTCGTGTAAGTGTTGCATTTTGCCCTTCATCATGGAGAGTCCAAAGGTTTCATTATATAGTCGACTATTTGTTGCTTTGGACGAATTTTTAACTCCACCATATAGGTAGTATATTACTCAGCGGGAGTAACACTCTTCCACCAATCATCAAACCCATCTGCTGGTGTATCCCACGTGCTCATAAATGTCCACAATCGAACATGCGTTGCTGAAAATCTATATTTCAAGAGCTTGGACAGGTGCGAAAGTAAATGTTTTTACATGGACGTAAATAACTCGGCACTATATTTCAAGTTATGGTTTGCATGTGTTACGTACGAAAGTGCCATGAACATCTTTATAAGCTACAGAAGTGCGCAATATGGTCTTCTTCCTGTAGTATGTCTCATTAGGTTGTGACTGAAACGAGACTGTTACCATTGTTGTTATATAAGGATTTATGCTATCTTTCACTTCACCACTATAGATGAAAAGATAGAATTTTTCAATGAAAAAATATCTTATCTTTATTAGGAATCACACGTTAAAAGTTAAGACCTCGTTAGTCCTTAGCTCGCACAAGTTTCGACTTCTGAGAGTTACCGGTCGTAGGGGTGCGATAGCTTGTTAATGAAAAAAATATATTTCAACATATTTTTTAACATATAAGATTCACACACCAATTCGAACAACTAAACCACATGCCCATTTGCTCACTTATAATATGAGGGAAATTATAAAACTTAGAGATGAGGCTTTTGAAAAATTCAAATCAATAAAATCTCATACTCATTGGACATACTATAAGCAATTGCGAAACTATACTGTCAGGTACAGATGTCATAAGACGGAAAAATTTTACTGGATTTTACTTTGACGAATATTAACTTTAAGGAAATCTGGAACACGCTTAGAACTCTAACCGTACTGTGTGAGCAGATATTCATAAATATCTTCTAGAACAATACTACCAAATTCCTAATGGGACACTCTTAACTCTGTCAAAAATGAATCCTTGTCAGGTGCCGAAGTATCTAAATCGTATAAAAAGTAACTGTACTGGATCGGATGGTGTATTTCTGATTGTGTTAAGACATGTGGAACCATATCACAGATATATTCAATACCAAAATTGAAACAGTTTTCCCACTTCATGGAAAGAAGCCATTTGTTTTACCGTTACCGAAATGTGATAATCCAACAGAACTATCACACTTGGGTCCTATCAATAAACTGCCTGTTCTCTCTAAAGCATTTGAGTTGATTCTCAAAGATCAGACTGAATCATTTGAGTATAGTAATCACATCATCACTGTTGTTCAGTCAGGTTTCCGGGAATCCCACAGCAGTACAACTGATTGCGTTAACATTACGCAGAATGTATTTAAGTTAATTGATAAAAATGAATTGAATCTGATGGTACTACTTGATCACAGTAAGACATTCAATACAATGGACCATACACTTTTTTTGTGAGAAGATTTTATACTTTGGATTCGATAAACAAATCGTTGTTAGGGAGTTACTTACAAAATCAAATTGAATGTATGGATGGTACATATTCAGATGCTTTACCAGTTACTTTTGGAGTCCCTCAGGAATCAATTCTTGGACCAATTTTGTTTTCAATATACATTTCAGATTATCATGACATAATAAATAACTGCCAAATACATCATCATGCAGATGACACTCAGTTATACTATTCATTTGTCCAGTGAAAAGAACTGGCAAGAAGCTGTTCATAATGTTAATCAGGATCTTGACAATCTCTCTGAACACGAGTGAATCCCAACTTTTATTGATAGGTACAAAACAATTATACTCTTAAAATTATTAGGTAATAACTAAGGTGCCACCTAATTTTAGTCTGGATTCAACTACCTGGAAAGTCCGAATTTAATCCCTAAAAAATTGTTTGAACAGGTCAAAAAATGAAATATATAGAACCACAATTCACCAGTTTCATTCGCAATAGATGTATAACATGATAATTCAAAAATAAATACTCGAAATAACCTAGAGCAGTTTTGGGAATATGGAAAAATTTTATTCGAGGTCGAAAGAATCTCTATGTAGAACATATTTATCTGGCAATCGAAAAAAATGTATACAGGGTTAATTGACTTAACTAGTTGAACCTATATGGATCTATAAGAAAATTCAAAAATCAATGACCATGAAACCAGTGCGAAAAATAGTTTGCAGGAGGCTACCATCATCATTAACTCAGATTGTATACCTTTTTCGTGCTATAACGACCAAAAATAATTAAAAATGATTTCTCAGCAGATTTGCACCATTGCATTGCCTGGGAATCCAGGTCGATATCATATTCATCACTCAAAAGAATCTTCTTAGAAATATTCTGAGCCATGATATGGCTCTCAGAACTGAGAAAAAAAAGGATTGCAGTTTATATAGTCTGTGTAGTTACTTTTGTTACTACACTGAATGTTGAAATGAAATCCTTAATGTGTTTAAAGTTTGATTAAATTATACAAAATATGTATCATTCGTGTTGTTTTTGATTTTAGTAGCCTGTTTTTCTATTAACGTCTTCAAAGATGTTGAAATCGCCATATTGTCAACCTACGCATACCAATATATCGTCTTCAATATCGACCGCCCATTTTTCAATTCTCCCATAATATAAATCTTTGTTTTTCTCACGACTGTTGCGACTCGATTCTTAACTTTGTCGGTAACGCCGATATGAATATTCGACATTTTTCATTAAATTCATTAACGGTAACAAAGTTATCACTGATCGAATGATGGCAAGCGTGTATGGGCTTGAACGATTCTCGAGTCATATTTTACAATTAGACGGTGTCAACCACTAATGACTACTATGCTCGCTAGGTGTTGTTATATGGAATCCGAATGTTTGAATCGTTGATTATTAATGGTATCCGCGAGATGGGGTGGGCGTTGGATCAATTAGGAAGTGGTTTCCAAGGCTTGCACCGGTGAGTCACTTCGGGTGCTGCTGCAACAAGCAAGTTGTGATTCAGAACTGACAACTAATGAAAGGAAAATGTATCAACGATACTTTAAGAAATATTTTCTGAATTTTACGCTTTCACAGTTACATATTTGATGAAAATTAAGGTGGCGCTGTTAAAAAGTCAAAAGTATACTTGATTTTTCAAATACTCTTTTCTATACGATTTCTAGTTACACGATGTGTATTCTAGCTGGGCGTTGATGACTCGTCTCTATCATCAACTGTTGGATTGGCAGTAATAATGACAAGGCACGCCATTCTTATTGACTCAATTTTTTTGTTGCAAAACAATATGTCTTGATAACATCACGTTGGTGGATTAGACCAGTGTTGTGTATAGCATTTTTTATTAAAGGCGGAAAAATGACACTTCGAACGACATTTTTTATGAGCATAGGAGTCAATATTACATTTGATTCTGTTAATTTCATAAATAAAAAAGTTCTCCATATTGTTCCTTGTGGTTTCAGAAGTAAGACAAATTTTGATTATTCGTGAGGGATTATTTTCAACTTTTCTCAAAATTCATTGACTTTCAAGAACGGTATTGCGTTTTGTCATTTTACAGATATATTGTTACTTATTTACTTTTCTTCTACAATGTGTATTTATATTATTTTGGTGCACCTCTGAAAAGTTCATTTGTTTTTGAAATTTCCAGAATTTCGTATCAGTTGTTTATACAAACACGTGGATTGTTTCCTTGATAAGTGAGATACATTATATGTATATTTCTTATGAGTGTATGCCAACAATACATCTTCCAAAAAACAAAAAAAAATTAATTAAGTTCATTTCAAAAACTCGTAATGATCAAGCAAGTGCTGAAAATGTAGCCAAACTGTTATGGTATATTTTGGAGCACTTTTACAATGCCACTTCGTCACATATATTATCGATTCGTCCTCGCTAATTTTCCAGTTAGTCAGGTTGAGTAAACTAAGACTGGTGACCGAGGACTACCATCGAAACTTGTTGTTTGAATAAGCACGTACATTGTGTATCAGTGAGAACTGAGTCGACATCATTTTGTATTCAATCCAGATACATATCACCCGATGAATTTTCAGGAAAAAAGCACTAGGAAATTAATTTCGAAAAATAATAGTTCTTCGGTTCAACTGTTGAAGATTTTGAGTGTATTGAACAAATGACCTCAGGAATACTCTGAGCCTATTGATAACATTTTAAATTGGGGGATTGACTCAAACGTGTTTGAAGAATTCGAAGTATCGCATTCGTTTTGGGTCAAAATGTATTTCCCTTACAGACAACGTGGCTAGTTTTAAGAATTTTGCGAAAAGTTTTTTCCCTGGCGGAAAGTTTACAGACAACGTGGCTTGTTTTAAGAATTTTGCGAAAAGTTTTTTCCCTGGCGGAAAGTTTTCAATGGATCACTCGGTATTTTTCGTCTACGTTCAACACGATGCTTACCATTGTATAGAATTCATTTTCATCGGAGTTTTTTCATGCCGATCATACTTTTACATGATTGGGTCTCTTGAAAATTGATCCCTAGATATTTTGACTTTTCGATAACTAACGGGTGATTTTGGTATAGGTATAGAATTTGATTTTCAAAATAACACAAAAAATTGATGCAACCTTTATTGGAATCGATAGGACGATCAATATAATTTAATGTTTGAAGATGATTTCATGCAAATGTTGTCCGCAGCTCCGCTTTAGATGCGTAAGGTCCAATTTTGCCACACTCTCTCTAACATATCGACCGGTATTTCACGTATAAATGCTTCAATATTGGCTTCCAGAGCGTCAGTCGTTGCTGGTTTATCCTTGTAGACATGAGCCTCAACGTGACCCCACAAGAAATAATCCAAAGGCGTTAAATCACACGATCTAGGCGGCCAATTGACGGGCCCCAAACGTGAGATAGACTGTTTACCGAAGGCGGCTCTTAATTGAGCCATTGTTTCACGTGCCGTGTGGCATGTGGTACGGTTTTGTTGAAACCACGTGTGAGGGATGTCCAATTCTTCTATTTTGGGCAACAAAAAATCGCCAATCGTCACACGGTAGCGCTCGCCATTCACAGTAACGTTCCGTCCATTGTCGTCTTTGAAGAAATACGGCCCGATGATGCCACCGACCCATAATCCACACCAAACAGTGACATTTTCGGGATGCATAGGTAGCTCTTGCAATACTTGTGGCTGGTCTTCACTCCAGATGCGGCAATTTTGCTTGTTAACGTATCAATTCAACCAGAAATGAGCCTCGTCGCTAAACACAATTTTTCAATAAAAATGTGGATCTTCCTCCAACTTTGCAGCGCCCATTCACCAAATGTTAGACGTTGTGGGAGGTCGTGTGGCTTCAATTCTTGCACCAGCTGTATCTTATAAGGTTTTACACCCAAATTCTTTCGCAAAATTTTTTAGGCAGTGTTATAACAGAGGCCCAGAGGCGAATCGACATTTCACGGTCATCACGAACACTGGCGGATACAGCCGCAATATTTCCTTCGGTCCTCACTCTACATATGCGTGTTGGTGGTTTAATGTCCAATAATGTAAACTGGGTTCGAAATTTAGCCACAACTTCCGAATAGCTCCCTCAGTAGGCCGACGAAACTGCCCATAAATTGGAAGAAGTGCACGATACACTTTCTTCACCAAGCATGAATTTTGATAATGATATTCAATAATTTGCAAGCGTTGTTCATTCGTAAGTCGATTCATGGTTAAATTATAGACCAAACTGAACAAATTTGACAATTACACAAGAAACTATTCACGCGTGATCTGTCAAAAACAGGGCACGAATGGCTTACATCTTTCACCGATTCAAGATGAATAAACCTGGGAAGAAGCCAGCCACTCGAGCTGGTGAAACGTTACAGGATGCAGTTCCAAACTACGATGGCCTTCAAACCCGAATGAAGATAGGAACACTGAAAATCTCAGACGTGAAAGCCTTAACCAATTTAACTAATGGTGGCGTTAAACATATTTGTTAATGTTTCTGGTATGTGAAAAGCAATAATTTAAATAATTCAATGGATGAATCGTAATAGGCTCTTCAATTCGCATCACTTTCAACAGTCCTATTGTGCTTCTGAACCCTTCATTCCATTCGTTTATTACCCACATGTCTCTAAAGCGAGATGTTCCGAAAATATTCTCTAATAGATCACTGATGTATAAATATCGTTTGCAATTAATTCCCGAGCGTAAATATTCGGATTTCGACCGTGTTGAGCCATCTGCTCCGACAACTCAGCTTCGGATGACTTCACTTCGCTGCATGTCCGTCCGTCTAGGCCTGCGTTTTCATCCGACGTCGGTAACAACGACGCTTATATCACACATGACGTCTGGAAAAGGGTGCTGGATACCTTTAAAACTGATATTCAGGATACCCAGTGATATTAGAGACGGCAATATCGATCATTTCCTACAGCAGGCAAATGCTCAGCGATAGTTTTGATACCATCTACACCGATATCAGCATCTTCAACAAATAATTTGAGTTTCATTCATTGCTTCCTTCGAGAATACATAGCCAGCAATTTTCTCTGTTCACAGAGAGGCGATATGGGAGTGGGACAACAGAAAGAATTTAAAACTCTTTCGGGAGTTCTGGATTTTGTATGATAGGGACAAAGCTCCTCTGTTGAAGAGGATATCGATTAACCAAACAAAAAATTTCTCTTCGTATTAAATAATTAACTTTTTTTTACTCCGTTACGCATTAGCATTTTTGAAATTAATACGAAGTTGCTTGATTTTCATGCTGTATATAAAGCAAACTGTTCAATAAAAACCTTCACATTTTTATACTATTGTGTATAGGTAACCAATTTTCTCAAATATTCGTTGAACTCATCAGTTTGTCCTGAGATAGGCCCAGGAGTCATTCACCGTACATAGTCATCAATCTTCAGTATGAAAAAAATCTTGATCTGATGGAAGAAAATAGTTCTCAGCGATTTATTACAGGTATTCGAAGGTGTTTATCAAGAATCACTGATTACAAAATTAGTGACACTAGCGTGGGAAATTTCTATCGTATATCAAAATGAAGGATCAAATATTTTCAAATTGTGTGAAATTTCGATTACCCATTTCTGTCGACTCGTTGTGGGAGAATGTTTCATAAAGACAGTTAAGTGAATTGTTGAATTTGAGGCCGTATCCGTTAAGTGTAGAGAATGCGACTTCCGTCCCGAGGACTTGATGGTTTCCTGTGGTTAATATTGGCAAGATGTCGTTTCATCTATTTCATCGGTTGAATAGTTACATCTATAGTTTGAGATGTTTCAAATTTGAAAATTGTTATGGAAACCAATTCCTTTGTGAGACTTTTCTAAAAATGAAACTACAAGGTTTGTCCCATTCAAAATATTTTTGAAAAAATAACATTTTCAGAATGATCGTGTCAAAAAGCTATAGACTTTAAAACCTCCAGTCATAATATAGGTAGTGTATAAAAATTCCAAATTGTTTTTTTTTGTTGTCTCTGTTTTTATTTTAGGAATTTATTATTATTTATATCGCACAATTCAACGGTGCTATATTGATTGGGGTGGGACGGTAGCCTAGTGGGTTGACGTGGGTGGTTTTCTCCACTCACTCAATCGATCGCTGTGTGAACCGGTGGTTCAAACCGCAAGGCCGGACGATCGATTTTAACTTTATCTCGCACAAGTTTCGACTTTTGTGAGTTGTTGTTCGTAGGAGGGGAACAGCTGGTAAACGAAAAAACATATTTAACACGTCTTCGGGTGATGATTCACCCGAAGACGATTGTAGATACCAACAATCGAAACGTCGTGAACTAACGTGACTTGGAATCTCTACACTTTTTTATTTTTATTATTTTCTTTTTGCATTCCTTTAATTTTTATTTATTCAATTATTATATTTTTACTTGTAGGTTATTTTACTATCATTTCATTTCAGGTTTATTGTTGCTTAATATAATTGTTATTTTCAACTATTCTTTTTTAATTATTCTTTTTTACTTGTTTCAGGGATTTCAAATCATTTTATATAATAGACAATGGAAGTCCGAACTAGTGAAATTCATCACGAAACATTGTCAATCACCTTCAAACAAACTACGATTCTGGTATTTGATTGTGGCTTTATATTATTATTAGTGGACGTGATTTGGTTTTTCTATATTGGATCACCTGACCTTGTTTATGTACATTTAACGACAGGTAGCCAGATTTTTTTAATGTCCATTGCCTCTTTCCCTGTCTTTTTGAATATCTATTGCCTCTTTATATATTTTTGGACAATCATTTCGAGTTTTATCCAGTATAATTGTTATATCTAATTTTGCTAAAATATTTGAACATTGCATCAAAAGTAGACTGTTAACATTTTTCATGGAGCATCATGTTATAACAGAACGCCAATATGGCTCTATACAGAAATCTAATACTGATCTAACAAACGAAATTATAACTTCTCTTGACAAATCATCTAAATGTCCAGCGATTTTTCTGGACTTGGCCAAAGCATTTGACACTGAGTCTCATGACACACTGTTGAAAAAACTTGAAAGATATGGTATTAGGGGAATATCACTACAACTTCTTCAAAACTATCTCAGTGGTAGAACCCAACAAGTTAAAATCGGTAAAAACCAAAGTTCATCCTCAATCCAATTTATTGGTGTGCCTCAAGGTAATGTATTGGGGGTCCTATACAATTTTTTGTATATATATAAACAATATTTGCTGCATTAATAATCTTCTAGGTCACATCATATGTCATGCCGATGATACTGCATTGATTTTCAAAGACAACAACACCTGGAATGACACTATTTGCACAGCTGAGCAAGATTTGAGGAAAATTGGATTATGGCTAAATAATAACAAATTGAGTATTAATATAAAAAAAACAAAATTCATTACATATTCCTTAGATGTAACGATCAGCCCAACAAAGAAACAGTTAAAATTCATAAACCAGATTGCTCAAGTCTACAGTGCCAATGCCACGACCTAACAAAGACATCGTCGATTAAATACCTAGTTTTTCTCGACCAACACATGAGGTGGGACGAACATGTTAATCACTTGATCAAAAGAATGCGATTGCTAATGAATAAATTTTACAATCTGAGGGACATCGTATCCAAAAATAATCTAATAACTCTATATTACAGTTCAGCTAAATCTGTCTTAAGTTACTGCATTACAGCATGGGGCAGCGCCTTCAATAATATTCTCGACCCTCTAAAAATTGCTCAAAATTCTTTACCAAAAATTATTTACAAAAAAGAAAAACGATTTTCAACCATGTTACTCTACAACAGTACTCCGATAATGAATATAAATTCTTTATATATTTACAGAAGCATTATCTGGATCTACTTAAACATCGGCAAATACAAAAAAATTCAAAATTATATAACAAAGTCAAGTATAATCACAACATTACAATTTCCACTTTTCAGGAAAACCGATTCCCAAAGAAGTCTCTTTTATTATGGCACAAAATTTTTCAACCTTCTCCCTGAAAACCTGAAAACTATAAATGGTATAGAAAAATTCAAAACTGCCTTGAAAAGTTATATACAAAGAAACCCAATCTGTTTGTAAAATGAATACTGCTCACCATTATTATCATTCATCTATCAATATATTTTAAATTTGAAATACAACTCACTAAATCCATTTGAATTGTACTGCCCTCCGATTTCACTCATTGTATTTATTAAGCATATCCAATTTATGTATTTGAGATATACCTACATGATTTATTATCCTGCTGAATAGATGGGAAAGCACAATACAGGTATTTTTCATACCTAGGTGTAACCCATACATTCCGCGAGATAATTCTTATATATATTTTTTGAAATATTTTATGTACGACTGTGTTATTGAATGAATAAATTACTGACTGAATAACTGTATCTTCGAATGAGAAAATGTGAGTGCCTTCTTTGTTGAGAGCATGTTCGGCTACAGTTAATTTGTCGGTTTTTCCGAGTCGACATTCTCTTGTGTGTACGCCCACTTCATTTCGTGGTTCCAATGTAGACCGACTCGCAGCTTCGGTGTTGCTAAAGGTTCTGTAGGGATTTTACCTGACCTTAGACTTTGTCTGATAGTTTTGCTTGGCCTAAATACTGGTTTCACTTCGTGTTTCTCTAAGATTCTCCCAATGTGGTCTGTAACATTTCCAACATTGGGAAGGAAAGCCATCCTAGCTGGGGTTACTTTGGCGTTCCCTCTCCTGGATCATAAGACTCACAGGTTCACAGATATGTCGTGCTCTCTCACCAACGTTTTAATTACCCCTCTCTTCTGTTGTGGCTGGTAGTTAAGCGGCCTACACACATAGAAACTTGATTGGCAGAACTTTGTTCGGCGAACCAAGTTCTTGGTTCGTCACTCCCTACACACGGTGGAGGGAAATGTGAACAACGGTTCACCATTTCATTAGTTTTATTTCAACAGTTGGGGTAAGTTCTACAAAGATTGCAGCTGCTATTATTGTATTATATGAGTTTGAAAGTTTTAAAAGAAAGGAGAAGAAAAGATCGGAATGGACCAAGCAGTAGCTTCGCGAGAGAGAAGTGGTCTCACCTCAATCTCTAATATCATCTTAGGGAGAACAGTGCGAAAGATTACACCAATTAACGAAACATAATTCAATTATTTATTGGAACTTGTGACACCGTACATATCAAAACAACTCACATGAGAAAGTCGATATCGGCCGAACATCGCCACATTTCCACACTTCGCTACCTAGCTATTGGAAGAAACTTGGAGACTCATAGTTTTTGTGCGCCATATCACCACAAGAACTGGGGAAAATGGCGAACAACGGTTTTCCTCCTCAACATAGACGAACTTGGTGCGCCCTACCGGTGAACCGAACAAATGTTTTCCAACCCGACGGAAGACCAAGATCGGTAGAAATTGTGGCGATCTTGGTTCGTTAAACACCACACACAGGGGAATAAAAGACAAACATGGTTCGTGCGAACCAGGTTCCCATGTGTGTAGGCCACTTTAGAATTTTTTGTTCGGGTACCTGTTAGTATGTGTGTTGGTTTCCTGTGGCCCAATGTATCATCTTCACGTCTGTTTACAAGAAGGCTAGATTCCTTTGGGTTTCTCTTTCCATTGTGAATTGGATTTATGGGTCGAAAGTGAAATTATGTTGGTATTTTTATATTTCGTCACCATAGTCATTTTTTCAATTATTTTGAACCTTTCATGTCTACAGATGTTTTCCACATTCATTTTGAAATTGCCGTTGAACGAAATACGGTAGGTATATTTATTTAAGTGACACTCAACTATCAGCTCACACCAAACACGATAATTATTAATTTCCATATATTTACTACATGTCGCCATGCATAATTTTGTTCCGGCAAATATATTTCCGGCTTTATGTTTACATTTAATTTCATAGTGTCTGGTTCCCAAATTGAAATCGCTATTTGTTGTTGATCGGGATTACGAAGGATAATGCCTATATTTCATTCTAGATGCTTTTCATGAAATTTTTATATTTACACAATGAAGTGCAATCGTTCCGGGTAATGAATTTTCCTAGTTTATATTTTCGAATATAGAGAATATTTTAATAATTATTCTGTACTTCTGTATTCTGTAACTTCTGAATTGAGAATTAGCGATGATTATTCCTCATACGAGGACATTAGCTGACATTAACAGACAAGTTAAATCACGAATATCAGAGATAATCGAGGGTATTTTTGGACAGTGATACATCTAACTCTTGAGTCAAACTATAAACTCATGATGAGTGTTTCATGAAATCAGAAAAGTTCCACTGGAAACTTACCTTACGTTACTCAATATGCCAAAAAATAGATGTTTGCAGTCTCACGAGATATTTTTTAATTCAAATTTGAGAACAGAATGAATAGTAGAAAACTAAGTGTTGAATGATCCCAAAGTTATCTATAAAAAGATGTATAAAAATGTATAAAATGACATTAGCCTCAAAAATACCAAAAACAAGTTTTAAATGGAATCAGACATTTTTCTCAAAATTGTTTGAGAAATGTTTGAACAAGTTACCTAAGGATAATCTGATCGAAGAAAAAGCCAAGTTCTCGCAATGTTGGAGCCGTGGTAAAATTGAAGTACGCCAAAGTGTTACTTCCTTGGTAACCCTTGAATCCTGGGTACGAGGTATTTAAAATATTGTCAGAAATCTGAAACTGTTCTTGCAGTCCACGTAATCAGTATTTGTTTGACAAAATCTAAAGATGAATGCCATAAAATTTTCATAAATATTCTACAAAGATCAAAAGAAATAATAGAATTATTAAAATATGTATGAGTGGGGTTCATCTAAAGTTTTTGTTTTCACTTTGACATTCGTGAACGTCGGTTATAGCTCCAAAAAACATTTTTATGCTCCGAATACTCATGGCACGTAATCGTTAAACTAAACCATTTGATACCAACTCCTCTTCTTCCTCCATTTCCCTGAAACCCTCCCCGACACTCCCTAAACGCTTCGTTACCAGAAAAGGTAATAAATCAACTCAAAAATCAAATTCAATATGAAGTATCATCATCTAGCAGGCATAAATCGGCGATACCCCCTAATTGAAATATCCCTAATGGCGTTTCTCTGTAAACAATCGCCTGCAGTAGTCTGTCGGGGGTGATCTGTCATTTAGCCAGGACACGTAGAAGGCGGATCGAGCGGCATTTGTTCAAAATTGGAACGTGGCGCCATCCCGTGGGATGGACCCGATCGCGTGTGTGGGTGAAGTACATGAAACGTTGACAAAAATCGGGATTCGCTCTCGTATACGTCGACCGTGATTTGTGTCGTTGGCAATTGTTTTACTATGGTCGTTTGTTTCGGACGATGTCCGAGGAATAACAAAAATGGACCGAGAGTACCTGATGAATTATACAGGGGGTTAAAATGCCCCCCAGTAATTAAATGTTTCTGGAGAAAATCGAGTTGATAAGGGCATCATGTCTGGTGATCCTTTTGTATTTCCTTCCATCCTATCCTGCGCATTTTTTTTAGTATTTTATTGCATTTTATTTGTATTTGACAATTGTATTTTGTATGTATTCGACAGTTTTTCATGATTCTTATACGCCCGCGTTTTTCTTTATGACTTACCAACCCTCATTGTGAGACTTCATTTATTTATTATTTAACATTATAACAATTCAAATCAAGAGAGTAAACAAGCGAAATACTTTGAAATGAAAAAAAAAGCCTTTCAACATTCTCCATCATTAGGAATAGTAAAACTGATTTATGTGTTTAATTTCAAGGATGTATAGTGACTCGAAAAAGTTTTCCTCTGGGAGAAACATTGTCTTTCAAAATAATTGGTCGTTCGAGCCGGATCTGTAAGATCCGCTGTATACTAATGCCATTACAAACGAATCAATAACTCATGTACATGACTCAGAACAATACCGATTAAGAGCCGTGATATCTCTTAGACCTAAATGCCATTCGTAGGCGTGAAACGATCTTGAAAACTAGTGACATTGCGAAAGCGACGTCGTCCATTGTTTTTTCCGTCGCGGCACGCTCCGATACCCATATTTGATCCGCTGTCGCATAGCGCTACAGATTAACTCAAAGTGACATTGTGTACCTACACAGAGTGGGAGTGACAATCCGCGATGTCTGTCCTGTTACTCCCATATTCCGGATTTATGGTTTAATCCTTTGTTACCGTACGGGGAGGACCAGATGTGGAATTGAATGATCGTGTATTATGGGGCGCAACATCAAATCTGATTCATGCGAATTGATGAGAGTATTACGTTATATGTGGTAATGATATGTTCTTTTGTTAGGCTTTGACGCTACAACTGATTTGATTTTCATTGCATAAGGAAGCACCCAGCTGTCGAGTTCGTTAAAAATAACTATAAAATAATTAATAACAATCTGATCCAAACAACTTCACGTCTGATACCTGTTCACTACTTATCTTCTATGACTTTCATCAGTGGAGAATATATGTCACAATATTTGGTCCTTCAAGCCGGATCCCACTTTGTTTGTTTAATAACTCAAGTACAGTTAGTGGTATTGAGTATTAATTAGGTTTAGTTGATCTATAAGAAGTGTTTATCATCATCGGAATTTGTGTAATTCATGAAGATTACGCAAGTCTGAACTATAAATAATGTTTCATAAGCAGAATTTTTAGGATTTGTTTACGTTTTCTCTGAATTCTTGCAGGGTTTTGTTAGATCGTTGAACTTGGTTATTAAGATGAATTCGATAGAAGTGCTTTCAAATATCAAATTAAGGAAGCGGTATTTCTTCTGGACACCTTTCATTATCATTTGCCGCTGCTTTCAAATGCAATGATGTCGTTGATGGGATATAGTGTCAAAATATCGAGGATTTAATGCTCTCAGATGAACAGGTAGCTTTGTATGAAAAAATATTTTCTTTGTATATCAAATTTTTTTCTAGTCTAAGATACTCTTGCAGAATATTAATTTACCTAGCATCAACTGGGTACTTGATGATTCACTTTCCTTTTAGCATCTTGAATTCTATACTTGGCTGATTTGATTCAATTGTCGAAATAATTCTTGCGTTTCTATTCTTGTTTCTATAATGTTTATTTTTATTTCTTCAAGAAATCAACGTAAACGATGTTGACAAAACTAATCCCAAAAGATCAATGAATCATCGAAGATCATCTGATTCAACATATGCACTCATTCAACATTCACAATTCGTTGAAGTGAAAATCGCAGTGAGAATACTTTGTCTGTAAAATTCATTCAATTGATTGACTGGGTTCGAAACAACGGAATGGTTTCATAAATTTCGTCAACAGTTCTGATTATAAACATATTGGCAGTTCAAAACTTGAAAATTTCAAGGAACAAGAGTCAATACTGAATTGACAAATGTAAAATGATTCTCTAGGAGTTCAAAATTGTAGGTATGTCATAATTGTCACAGTGTTGTGATCTACCAATCCATCTGTAAAATATTCGAATTCCTCTCATTAATCCGATCAACCCTGACCCTACACAAATTAAATCAACTGCCAACAAGCTGACCCACTAATTCAATTTGTCCGCTACCGTCTGTCTATTGAAGTAAAATGTTATGGCCACACTTATTTCATTGGCATCATTGCCAGAGCTCGCGTCTTTATTTTTGATGCATCTGATCAAACAATGCATCCGATCCGTCGGTTAATGTCTCACTCAGGAAAATACGTTGGTGTTACACGGTCTTGAAGGTGTTAGAGCTGCCGAAGATTAGCTTTATTGTTTCAAAAAAGTTGTTATGGGAGCCTCTTGGAAAGTCGGAGGAGGAGGAATAATGGACGCTACACTCGTTTAGATAATGAAACTATTTATGTCGCCCACTCAAGTCGGTGTTTGGAGGTGATTAGTTTTAATGTGTGAGAAGGGCTATCATGAGGAGGTCGAAGTTGCTTTGTTAAGTGTTCGACACTGTCGATCACGACCTGTCTCTAGGAAGTTGTTCTATTACTGTGTCTACACTTTTGTAGGTTGGAGGATGAAAGGCATTTGAAAATTTGTTGACTCTTCGTCATTAAGTGGAGGGCATATTTATCAGTTAATTTCACATACGATTTCATAATTTCACAAGAACACATTCACTTCAGCCTTGTGAAGTTCAAAGCGATACTTTTGATAACTTCCCAAGACCGGAAATTAGGAAGCCACCATTATTAAAAAATTCCTTAGTTCATTTGATATTGGATGGAAATAATTTGACATAGTGATTCATTATCTATATTGCTATAGCTTGTCTGATGCTAATAATGGCTTCTGGTTTTATCATAAATCATTGCTTTCGATGGCTCTTTCTATCTTTATCATCGACCTTAATTGACATCAACTCATTTTTCTACATCAACAACCCTTAAGAAGGGCTGGATAATCCAAGATATTACATTGCTGTTTACACTCACCTTTCAATTCAAATTTTTAAACAATACGTGTCAGTAGGTACATATGGAATAACAGTCACCAAGTAGAATTCAATGTTGAGTTAGTTATGCATAAGTGAGTAAGGCAGCAGTTGAAATATGGTATAATGCTATTTAATTTTTTCCTTCATCATTCTTTGACTATAAAATTTAGTAAGATGCTTTTTCCAAAATGAACAAAATTCCTAAAACAAATTTAGTGTTCACGTAATTGGAAAAAAGTTACAAGATATCAAGAGCTGCTGTTTCACAAACTCTATTCAGTCTTCTGTGATGAGATGGCAGTTAATAGAATCATAAGAGCGTTACTCTGAATACCGTGATCAAACCTGTCTGAAAAAAACTGCAATAATTTTGTTTTGGATCTTTGTTGTTTTTATTGGACCATATTACGCACTTTTAATGTTCTAGAATCGTTATTTTATCAATCAACGGTGATACAGGGATGCGGCCTGAGGAAAACATTGCTTTCCTCAGTCATTCACCGAAACCAGAGGCGAAAAAGCCCTGCACGGCTGAATCTAAGGCATTGTCAGGTGTAGCTGACGTGCAAAAACCCTCATATGGAAACGTTGTCGTCGGTATCAAGGTGGGAATCTTGCAACTTGACTATCCGACTTTCTCATTAACAGAGCATATACTTTGTGCTCGCCCCGCTGGGGACCGAATCAGGTCTTTAGAGTCAACGAGTCATTCATGAATGAATGAAGGAATGTTCATGGTTTTCTGTATATTGCATCTTTGGGTATAATGCCTGTGATATATGAAACCTCCTCCGAGCAACTTAAAGTCTTGACAGATTTTATTACTACTCAAAGGCAAGAACATGCCTATTCGTCTATGGGCCTATTTGGTATACATTTGGGATTCATAAGAATAAGTATTTTTGTCTTCCCATTCGAATAGACTATGATCTGCTGAATGTCTAGAATTCAGGTGATTCAACGATCTACCATGAGCAAACCACAGGTCAAATACTATTTGGCTAAATAGTTTGTCCATATCAAGATCGAAGTTTGTGTACCTGTGTGATTAATTCAACAACTGGTAAAAGGTATCATTATTAAAAGCCATAAAGTTTTTCGTTCCACAATTATGTGTAGTCAAATATTGAATCAATCTGGTTATATATTTGTAGCAAAAGGGATCTCTGATGGATCCAGTAGCGATGCAAAGATCTGCGTTATTGAGCTTTCAAGAAAATAATTATAAGTTGCCTATATATAGAATATACCCGAAATATAATTTCTGCTAAATTCAATCGACTACAACGGCAATGTGTACGAGTGGTTCAGTTGTTCACAAACGTTCGGTTTGTTGGATCGTTATCCACCGAAAGATCTCTTTCTATAAATTGATGTAATTAAGCTAATCATGTCACGAGATTCTTCTTTCGAAAGGATATGTGGAACCAGATGAATATTTAATGTTGATCATTCATTTCGCTACCAAACACAGTTAGAGAATCTCTTGTCTTCAGAGATACGTACAGGGTGGTAGAATGAGAGTATTATATCCTTCGATGGATAATATCGTTTTTTAACATACCTGATGTTATTTTATAACAATATCCATGATAATAATTATGCAATTTTCACACAATAACCTAACTAAAATAGTGTAAAATTTTTATAATTATCATCATGGAAGTCTTTTTTACCCTTTATCATATCATATTTATTCATGAATCATCTATTTATGTTCTGTCATTCAGCCCTAGAATTCTTGGCTTTTCTTACCATACACTGAGTTCATTTCGATTATCATTCAGACCAGAAAAATATAATGAAATATCCAGCATCCTCAAAATGTTTAAATGTATTAAATAAAAATCATGGTAAATGCGCAGGACTAAAAGAACATAGGGTTGTGAAACAAATCTCATAGGTCATAGATCACATCAGTGAGTGAAGGTAGGGTGAACTATCGACGAAAATCAATGATAGACGAAGGTACTGAAAGCGTCCATTGGAAAGCTAAGCTTCAGCCTCATATAGAATTGAAGGAAAATTCTATCGACGAATATCAATGATAGACAAGGGTATCGAAAGCGTCCATTGCAAAGGTATGCTTCAGCAATATATGGAATCGAAGGAAAATTCTATCGACTAATATCAATGATAGACGAGGGTACTGAAAGCGTCCATTGCAAAGCTGAGCTTCAGCCATATATGGGATCGAAGGAAAATTCTATCGACGAATGTCAATGATAAGACGAGGGTACCGAAAGCGTCCATTGCTAAGCTAAGCTTCAGCCATATATGGAATCGAAGGAAAATTCTATCAGCGAATGTCAATGATAAGAAGAGGGTACCGAAAGCGTCCATTGCAAAACTGAACTTCAGCAAAACCAGGCTCTGGCTCCAACTCATTGCCATGCAGAGAGAGACAGATGATGACTGTCAAAGCTTGACTTTGCAACGGATTTCCTTGAGCCTCGTTATTCATTGATATTCGTGGATTGAGTATTTTGTCAATCTCATAGACAGGGTCTTCGTAAAAAAATATGTCATCGCCTCTTCTTTATGTAATTGACCCGAAAAATCAATTTAGCTTTTGTCCACTGAAACGATTGGTACATTATGTTTCAGTTCATCATGAATTTTCTTTGTGCTTAGTTCAATTTGTTATCATCTAAAACATCCTACTAATATTTCTTGAGTCACACACTGAAAAATATAATTAAAAATATACTCGTTTGTCAATAATTTCAAATTTGACGATTGAAATCTGAGACCAGAAATTGTATGAATGCATGCATATACTTATTGAGCATAACAGTGCTTATTTGATAAACGGTGATGTCTTATTGACAACAACAGCTTTGTTGCTAGGTTGAATCTACTATGTAGATAAATGCGACTGATAGATATGTCGACAACAATCTCATTCCAGGAAGCAAGTATTACTGGCAGTCGTTGTGAGATCAAATCATGAAAAATAGTAGAAGGAGCATTCATTAATTCGATGCCTTGAACGACCAATGAATCAGGAGTTTTACTCGAGTTTATTCGAGATTATTCATGTTCGAATTTGAGTTTAGAGTCAACGATGAAAGGAAAGGAAAAGTGTTTATGAAATAACTATTCGCAAATTGAATTTACATTACTACTCGTTTGGAGTGGAGAAGTGGACTCGGGAGGAGCTGTATCAACTCTCTTACTACAGCTCTACTCTTACTACAGCTCTCTTACGGTATTGACGAGACACCGGTGTTGCCCTACGCTCCGGGGGATATTGAATCCGTTATGGGGAACGAGAAGTGCCCAATTTATTGGAACTATTCGTTCCCCACCCTCAGGCTCATACAAGCCAATAAGACTGATGTAGTCCGTCTCGACCACCAGAGTAAAACGATAGTTGTCGTGGAGTTTTCAGCTCCTGGCAAGACAAATATCGTCAGAAAAGAGGAGGAAAAACGGATAAAATATCGACATTTTCTCTACGAATTCCGCAGACTCTATCCAGATCACTCTGTCAAGATGGTTGTTCTGACTATTGGAGTCCTTGGTTGAATGATGCCCCTTTCTACTCTCAAATCTTAAAATTATACCGGCTTGCCGCACTAAGGCAGAAATCTTAGCCGGACAGATGCAGAAAGCTGTCATTCTTGGCTCACTGCGCTTGCTCAGGACACATGATTCTCGGGTCCAATGATCACTTACCCCACGGTGTGCGGAGTGGTCATTGGTTGATAATGCTGGCGCGCCCTCTCGAAAGTGTCGGGGCTCCGGGGGATAGGACCTGACCAGCGCACACTACGGTGAAAATAATAATAATAATAATGGTCTTTATTGAGTGAAATAGAATATAACATCCAAGAGGTGAAGTTCAAAACTGCAGGAAACATGCATTTCTTGCCTTATTTATGTTGTGGAATTGGCCGCGGTGGTAGTGCGCCCGACTCACAATCAGAAGACCGTGGGTTCGATTCCCGCCTCGACCAGATATTTTTCTCGAGAGAATTTATCTGGTTGAAACTGAAATGATTCTGCAACCGTGTTAAGAATCACACGTTGAAAGGTAAGACCTCGTTAGTCCTTAGCTCGCACAAGTTCCTCAACTTCTGAGAGTTGTCGTTCGTATGGGGGCGAAAGCTGATTAACGAAAAACAGATTTTAAACAGATTTTTTTCATATGACGACTTTATGTCAACAGAAACGACTTTTATATTTCTAGAGGACGTCCTTTGGTATTAGTAGTTTTTCATGTAACTGATATTCCTATCAGTAATGTTCCATACGTTGTGTAGCGTTCATGTGAACGTATATCATGACGAATGAATGGAGTACCTCTCGCTACGAAAAAACTGGTTTTTCAATAAAAAAAGACTATTAGTAATAATAGTAATGGCAAAAACATTGAAAAACTGCTACTAGTTGGATTATCGGGAAACGAGTATTTTGGACGATAAATATTCAGTTGCCGTAGAATGCGTTTTAATTTTCCATTTCCATTCATAAGGGATACAATGTATGGGATATATACACAGAGAGCAGGTCTCTGGATGACTCTTAAGCCGGGCAGCTCAGCTTTCGGTGTGGTCATTCCCATGGCTCCGACCGACGAGGATATATATATAACAATTAACTTGGAGTTCGCATTACAAAAACCGAGGCATTTTACATAAATTTACATGGTAGCCAACCGGCCAGCTTGCCGTCCACCGTTTTGACAAGATACAAGCGTAATAACCGTTTAGCATTTTATTTTGGTTTTATTGCGTTTTAACAGATGTTTTTATTGCTTTCCATGTCGTTTTTATTTTTCAGTTTTCATTCTGACCTAATGTGGCATAATAATTATAAAGGAATGATAAGAAAAATGCGAACTGAAATGGCTACCTGAAGACACCCGAAAGGCAGATCTGCACAAAATATTTGAGTAATGCGGTTTATTCGATGTGATGTGCTTCAACATTCATCAACTTATTTTGTTGAGTTATCAGTTGATGAAAGTTCACACTCTAACTAGTACTACGAACTTTCTAATAAACGACATATTATCTAAACTCAAGATAATATTTTTGTTATTACTCAATCTTGTTTTTTTCGAATACAAAAATAATTTGGATTCAATTCATCATTATTACCAGCGGTATAAGAACAGAATATCAATTCTTAAATTGAAATAATTTTATTACGAGAATAACAAGAACATTCGTGTGAAAGTACAATTATTAAAGAATAGTACCTATGAATAGAGAACGTAAATGACTAAACTTGTACTTTTCAACACTGGGATTTCAGTATTGAAATCTATCGTGCCTTCACATGAGACCGCAGATCCGGTACCCGAGTCACCCGACTTACTTGATGCGGCTAGATCCATCTGTACGTCGCGTATTCTTTTCGATTCCCATGAAATTGCTACTATTCAGAATAATGTTTCGATTCGAAATAAAAATGTCTTATCATACCGAAAAGTTTCGATTGAGATATTGAGATTTCTAAATATCATATTTTACGTTGGTATTCAAGGTGGAGTTTACAATGGAGGATTGTTGTCTTATTTTAGTGAGGTTATGTGGCAATTCGTTTTTCATTTGGATCTCTTGTATCTGTTCATTGCATTATTGTATTGGCGAGTTCAATTTAATTCACAAGTTTATTCAAATTTTCTCAGTATAGTTAGGGTCTAGTCATTGTCATAATCATAATATGAAATTCTGTAGATGCGTATATGAAAAGTTTTAATATTTAGTCACAAACTTAATTGGACTTTTGATTCCATTGATTGAATTCGATTAGGACAGCGACAGTGATAGAATTTGTTAGAATGATGCATAACTAGGCTCCGAAAATCACGTATATAATTCAAGAATAATGACAAGTAGATGTTAATTTCCCTGCTTCAGATCTGGGAACACTATCCGTAATAGCCCCACGAAAACTAGGCCACCAAACGCGGACTGCGATTCCAAGAATTGCATTCACTGGATACCCTGCAAGTGCGGAGTATCATACATCGGTGAAACTTAGAGGCCATTGAGAGTTCGCATTGCCGAGCACAAGAAACACACACAGCGTGAAGAAACCAGCAAGTCAGGAATAGCAGAGCATATTTAGACTCATCAATATAACATCAATTGGTCTCAAGCTGAAATCATCCACAAGGAGGAACACTGGTTTAGGAAAAAATTCGAAGAAGCCGCATGTATGTTGTCCAACAACGCCTTTAGCCAAGCTATCGTAGAGATACGCATCATATGGAAACATATAATCAAGCGGAACACGATAAACTTCCGCTAAAACCGATGAAGCGGAGAGAGGGAAGAGGGGATAGGTGATGATAGCACGCGAATGACCTGTACATAGTCAGATCTCGGAGGAATAAGTCCAGTCATCACCCAAAGACGATTGTGGATATTAATAAACGAAACGTCGTGAAGTAACTTGGCTTGAAATCCATTAATTTTTAATTTTCATTTCTTATTAGTAATTCTTAATTTCATTTTTTGTTGATAGTTCAATTTTTAATTGTTGCTTGTATTTTAATTCATTGTAATTTGCTTAATATAATTGTTATTTTTTAGCTAATCTTTTCAACTTTTATAGATTCTTTCAGGGATTTCAAATCAATTTATATCATATTAGACAATGGAAGTCCGAACTTATGATATACCCACTGAACAGTTTACAAAACGATAATATGTGTTTCACTATACAGTAGCTTCGTCTGGAGAGTGAAACACATGTTGCGTTATAAATGTTCTGCAAGTATCGGCCAATAACATCACATATTGTTTATATGAAGTGAAAAAGCTGGGTCCTAGTATGGATCCTAGCGGTACACCACTTAGATGAAACTGTTAATTCCTTAAGTGACCGATATGATATACCTATTTTTAAAAAGTGATAGCTCTATCTACACAAGTTTCGAGGTAACTTGAAGCACTATTTCATTTACAATTTTGGCCGTTATCAGTATCAAAATAAGAGGTCAATACTTTCTGAGAATCACAAATCGAAGAATTTTTCAATTTCAGTTTTATAATCAACAGAAAACAATGTCATTAATTATTGAAGACGTGACATAAATACTCCTCGTTCTGAGGAATGTTGAACCATAAGAACTGTTTACTATCGGCTTTGCACGTAATTGCCTCAACGCGAACAATCTTTGTTGAAATCGGGCAGAAAGACTCAAAAACCCGTAATGAAAACTGACCATCAACAGTTGAAAATAACAGCATAACCCGAAATCCGAATATGAATGATCGAAAATGAAGTTATCGCACTCGATAAAACGGTTCCCACTCCGAAATTATCCTGTTTACGTAGTCAGCATATAGCCGCTTACTGAAAAATCGACAGAAGCGATTAAAAAACCTCTCGTAAATTTTAACCACATTGGGAAAGTATCCAATAAAAACAACGTCATTAATGCCACTGAATTCGTATACGTATGCATACCGTGCGAGTGATTTTCGATTACTTGAGAATTGTTTCGGATTTGAAAACTGGTCAAGATTGAAACAACATGAGCTGAAAATTTCCGGGCCTAACAAAGAAAACGGGTTTTTTTGTTCAAAATTGTCTGTATTCATCAACGTAATCTCCATTTCAGCGCCTCTCTAACATTTCAATACTTCTTTTGTGGAACGATTCATCTTTTGCCTCTAAATAGTCCTCAGCTCCAACAATAATCTTTTGATTCGAGTGAAATTTCTTACCGCTGAGCATTTTTTTGAGGTCTGCGAATAGCCACTGGTCGCTGGGGGCCAAATTTGGCGAATACGGTGGATGAGGGAGCAAATCAAAGTTCAATTCATGTAGTTTTGTCACTGTTTGGATTGACTTGTGACCCGGTGTGTTGTTCTGAAGAAACGAATTTTTTCTTTGCCATATGCGGTCGTTTCTTCGCAATTCTAGCCTTCAAACGCACCAATAACTCTATACAATATTCACTGTTGATGGAATTTTCCTTCTCAAGATAGTCGTTGAATATTTCACCACGTACATCCCAAACTACCGAGACGATAACCTTCCCAGCCGATTGTTTTGCTTTCGGGCGCTTTGGAAGAGGTTCACCAGTTGCTCCCCGCTCAGATGACGATCGTTTTGATTCGGAAGTGAAGTGATTCCGGTTTATTATGTTCAAATATGGCCAAACACTGCTCAGAATCATCAAGACGTTCTTGTTTTTGGTCAACAGTGAGCTAGCGCGACACTCACTTTGAACAGAGCTTTTCCATAGTCAAATGCTTATGCAATATAAAGCCAACACGTTCTTTTGATATCTTTACAATGTCAACTAACTCATGCAACTTCAGTTTTCGATCATTCGAAACGATTTTGTGGACTTTTTTTATGTTTTCGGGACGTCCACTACATTCATTGGTGTCTCTACGACTACACGTTTGTAGTCTGATACATTGCTTCGCTTGAACGGTATTTTTCCCTCAAGAAGCAGTGTACAATTGAAACACGAAATTGCTTTTGATCCATTGTTTTGAAAATAACAAATGTATTGTCACTCTTAGCATATTAACTTATGAGTAGAATATCATGAAATTTCAATAGCTTCCTTTTGAAGGTTAGTACTTACTGAAAAAGCGGTAGATTCATCAAGACTAGTGCCATCTATGTAATAGGCCCGAGACTTTTCAGTTCATGTAGTACTATTTGATTCACGTCTGAAAAATATGCTTGTTCTCAATATTTTACTAATCATTATAACTGATCATCATAATCCAAGATAATCCAATTTTGTAACCTTCACCTCCATGTGAATCAGAATTATTCTGTTCTGAGGAGTAAATGTTCATTCCATATTCTATGACTCAAGAAACTTCCCCACTTTTTGTATGATCTTCTTCTATCTGAACGGGTCTTAATGATATTGACTAAATAAGTTCATAAAAAGACCAATTGAACCACTTGTATGAAATGTGGCGCATAAGGCATGATATCAATCGAATTGCTATTTCAGTTAATACTAGAAAAAATACATCAATTCCATCTCAGTTTCAATTGATTAACAATTCGATTCAAAACAAAGTTATTTCACATGAGTTAATTTTTCTTAAAAATGTTGATGAAATATTACTCAATTATGTGTCAACACTTTATCAAAACTAGGATGCAAATGAATAAAAATTTGAATCAAAAACTCCATTATTCACAATAAGCTTTTGAAAGAACATTCCTAGTAGAATATCTCCTATCGCCTCTCAAATCGAACAAGTTACATATCTTTTGACTCTACAAAAATATATTTGTGTGGCGCCTATGATCTCAAAATGGTACTCCACATCAACCACTGAGGCAATCTACCAGGAGTACTCGAATGTGGTGTAAATTATTGTTGTCAATCGGGGTGTACTGGAGATTGTATTGATTCTGTTCTCGGTGTTGTTATGGTCAGATGGAATGATTCAATCAGTTTTGAGTGCTGGCGACTCAAATCCAATTTGCTACTTTCACATTTCGATAATTCTCAGACAAGATTTATTTAACAACTCTGAGTGTTGTTCAAGATGATTTTCCTAATTTTGCAAATTGGAAGGATAAATTGTTGCGCAATGTCTTTCCAGTCACTTTTTGATTTTGAAAAGTTGGAATAACAACTTGCCAGAAAATGTCTCTTTGGAGTTTTTCACTTTTCAAACACTTCAACTATAGTTTAAGTGGTTTTGAGTGTGCCTGATTTGTTTTTATATAGTACTTATAGTAGCATGAAACAATAAAATTTCTATACACCCACATTCTTGTTCTGTTCTCTTCTACTCCAGATGCATTTCTTCTGAAGGATCGTTTCTTTGAACGATTATTTCAGTTTGACAGGTCGGAAGAACATATTTTACGGTAGTATCGCTTACTGTTCTTTAAAACTTTCAAGTACAGATCTATTCCTCTAGGTTGCATGTTCTTCAAGATGAAAATCCTAATTTGGTAGGTAGGCGTCTTTCAGTCGCCTTGTCCTGTTTCAATCTCTTCAACTACAGTTGTATTTCATCCCATGTGTTTACCTGGATCTACACTGCAATAATAAGACTTATGTTATCGTACGTAGCCATTGCATGGGGACCGAAAGTTCTATAAGCAACGACCATACAAAAATTACATGAAATACAGCGACTGGCTTGTTTGAACATCACAGGAGTCATGAGAACAACACCAACCGCGGCAATGACCCCTCTGGACATGTACGTTAAGGAGGTTGCGTTAATGGTCATGTTACGATTGCGCACGGCTGGTGTAAACCTCGAAGTAGGAATGATCAATTGAGGCTGAGCCTATGGCGAGAAGCGCTTACTGCGCAACCTCTGCTGCAGGCAACCAGTGATGCAATTGAACTCAGATGTGTGTTTAATAAACCCTACAAAATACAACTAAAACAGAACACAGAGTCAGATGCTACACATGCAATACGCATATATACAGACGGCTCAAAAACCAAAGAAGGCTCAGGATGTGGAGTGAACTCCAGATCACTAAGCCTAAGGGAAATGGGAAAAAATACCAGCCTGGTCCAAACAGAACTGGTTGGTATCTTAATCGTCACAAAAGAAATAAGCAGAACAGGAATTTCTGGCAAAAACATTACAATCTGCACTGACAGCAGACAAGCCCTATTAGCATTGAACAGACAACGTGTTACCTCAGGGCTAGTACTAGAGTGCCACCAAGATTCAGCCAAGGCTTCGGTAGATAATAACATTATCCTGAGGTTGGTTAAAGGGCACGACAGGAGTAATGGTAATCGCATTGCTGAGTCTTTAGCCAAGGAAGCGGCTGGACTAAGAATTTTAGGTCCCAGTGGCACCTACGGCATGATGACTTCGACAATTGCCGAACCAGTCAAATGTTACACCCATGCTCAATCCCTGAAGAAATGGGATGGAATCAAAGGATGCAATTTTGCCAGGATCGCCCTGGCGACCCTGGGAAGTTGGCGCCGAAGAAATATCTGGCGATGACCACGAAAAATTACGCTCAACAGTAGGATTTCTGAGTGGCCACTGTCAACTAAGAAAACACCTCCACAATATGGGGCTAGTGAACAGGAAGATGAAACTCTCAAGCATGTCCTATGCGAATGTCTGGAGTTATCGTCAATAAGAGAGTGTGTGTTCGGTGAGTCTTGGCCTACACCTGCCGTTATAAAGGACCTGTTCACCTTCCTGGAAAGGACAGGATGGACGATAACCTAGGAGGACAACTCCTTGGAAGGATGTACAATGGGTCACATGTGGCCTAAGTGTTGTGGGTTTATACTCACCCTCCCTACTCTACAGATACAGAGATAGTTGTATGAATTTTCAGTATGTCTTCTGCTCTTTCAACCGCAACTCAGTTATATGTCTCCTGAGTGGCGGTTTTTTCAGATGATTCTCCTAATTTGGTAGGTTTAAAAATTAATTGTTTGAGAATGTATATTCAACTGTCTTCAGCTCCATCGAAATTATCCCTTTACAATTTTTTTAGTTTTTCACTGTTTGAAAATCAGATCAGGTGAAGGGAGCAAAACATAAAGTTCATTTTCTGTTGCTTCAAAAACAATGAATCAAGATAATCAACATGTCTGATGATTCGATAAATTTCCAATTAAACTTTTCCGAGCGAACATACTCCAAAACTGAAATTCGTCGGAACCCAAACGAGATACGATCTTCATTGTAAATCCTTTTCTCTCGAAAATTCGTGATTTTCGCCCGTCAACTCTGAAACAATCGACGACACTTCCCATGTCCTGTGCCGTATCTCTCACATCTCCCCTAACCTCGCTCTCAATTGAAAACTCTGTTATCACAAGGCACTTTCAACTGTCTGATCGACTATACTCCAGTTCGCCTACTTTGATGATTGATGGCTTCGGAGGTCTGATAAACAAATGTTTTCGCAAGGAAGGCGGAAACTTTTGAGACGAGTCTGCGGTCAGAAAAATCCTATAAGCTGGCCAGAAGTTTCTGTAAGATCCTCGAAAAAGTCGATTGGGCGATGTTTTGTCTTGGAAGACAGGTGAAAGCACGGACGAAAGGATTAAATGAATGTAAGTTGCAGTTTTAGAAGTGATGCTGCAGCATCCCTCCGAGGTATTGGATTTGTGGTATAGAGATGAAGGATGTTGCTCTTGGGAGTTGTTAGTTTTCAAGACGTGGAAGTAACTGAATTTTGAATATCATTTTATTTAAAACTTGCTGACCTTGCGAACTTCGTACTGCTTCACACCTCAAACTGAGCTTGAGTAGAGCCAAGAAGATGATAGCACAGCCAGGTATCGAAAGCGCTCGCATATAATGAATAGAAGTTATAGAGCTTCAAATCCTTTTTGTGACAAATGTTAATATTCAAATACTGAATAGTTGCATCATTCAAAAAATATATCCATTTATTTTCATATTCAAATTTAAAAGAAAAATTGTTGGCAACTCAAATTTTTCATTTGATCTTCTTTCATTTTGTTATGTAGATGTGCAAAAATTTTCATAAAAAGTAACCGTTACTACAATCACTATAACGTCGTATTATTTGGAATCGTATATAGGCTGATTTCTTTAAAAATTTAAATTTCCCTTGTAAAAGCATTCTTGAAAAAGTAATGATAATGTTTCACCGAAAAACAATAAGCATTCAAATCATCACACGGGATTGCCTCCAAATATTTCCTGAGCTCCTTGATGTGCTGAGTAATTTGATGCCTTCGAGAATGTTCTTCTATTTCCATTTCATAAAAATTGGTGGATCATCATTTTCAATTTGAAATGAACTACCAACTGAAATGTGAACATGCGACAGGCTCCCAAATAGTAATATGTAATACGATTTGTTCATACTATTTTCACCATAGTGTTATTTAATAATCCTTACTTGTCTGCTTGGTTCTTCTAAAGTTTCAACTGAAATTTTCCTGTCGTGTAGAAATGAAAATAACAGAAAAATTTTCAATTTTCAATTTGAACATTTTCGACTTGAAATTAATCTTTAGAGGTGGCTATTGACGTAAAACGGAACCATTAGAGTTCAGTAATGAGAATGTTAGAATATATATTTGTTTTTATTTCATGAAAAAAACCTAGATGAGAAAATAATAAGTCTCGTGCCGAGAATCAACTTTCTACTGTCTCTGCTTTCCCAGCCAACCATTCGTTCGTGCATACCACTTTACTACATTACCCGAACAGGTCCATCTTCATTTGCATTTTTATTACAGTATCAGTGAGTGTACATTAAATCGCTGCCTAAACAAAAGATTGTATACGGAACAAAAGAAAAAACAACGTCAGCCGACTTGAATTTTAATTCGGAACTAAAAAATAACCCGACGAGCATTTAGTGAAAGAGCTACAATGCGACTCAGGCCGCTCGCCATATATTTTTTTGTCTTCATTCTGCTTTGCTTGCTTCTGTTCATTATGCCGGTCTTTAGCGTCATGCCGGGATAAAAATTGCGTGAGAAAGATTAAGGAATTGAAACAATGGGCATTAACTCCCGACGAGTATACAACCCTAATAATGTTTTTTTTTCAACTAAATGAATACAATTAAGAAAACACATGTTGGATTCCAGGCGCAGATTAGGTCTATTAGTTAGTTTTATTGTTTCTATGCTTTGGTGGCATTCTGTGAAGCGAAGTATCCCGACAACTGGAAGACTCTGGAATTTCTACAATGTTAGTTTGAAGGTGGTTGACAATGTTTCGTGGTGTATTTCATCAGTTCGGACTTCCATTGTCTAATATAATATAAATTGATTTGATAACCCTGAAAAAAATCAAAAAGATTAACCGAAAATAACAATTTTATCAAACAAAAAAACTGAAATTACAAAAAAATAACATACAACAACAACCGAACAAATAAAAATTGAAATATCTCAATTTTACTACAATGTTACTTTGGTGAGGAGTAGTCAGCATGTAAATCAAATATTACTTGTATCATTACAGGAACAAAGTTTATTATTTTTTCATTATTGCATACAAATAAAAGCTTAGGACAAAGTCTTATGTAAGCCTAAAAACGAAGGATATCAACAAGTTAATACAATGCATGCAAAAAGAAAAGAAAAATAATTAATATATGCATAGAGGCGATTAAGCAAATAAGCAAATGTATATTTTGTTTTTGAAACTGTTCACTGATTCGAAAATACAATTCTCCAAAAATTATTGTCTCGTGGCGAATTTTTCCTTTTTTAATTTCAGTGTGTGACCACGTAACCGCGAATCATTGTTGAAAACAAAAAGTTATTTCTGATTAGCATAGCTATACTTAGCTATACGGAAAGATATAATGAGGTCCCCACGGAGTCGACGTTGGTCAAAAGCTAGCAGTTGTGCCATCCTCAGTCTTTCGGAATAGGTTGGACGCACTTCACCAAAAGTCATACGTGTGACTTGACACTGTACATTTTCCAACAAGTCCCTATCGCGCACCAGAACAGGACACCACACTGGACCTGCATACTCCATGATTGGACCAACGTAGGTTACGTAGAGTTTTATGGAACTTGAATATGATAGATGGAGGAACGTTTTGCGAATGAGGTAAATCAGTGTGTTTGCTCGTTTGCATGTGGATATTATATGTTCGGACCAAGTTGAGTCAGTATTAATAGTCACTCCCAAGTCTACATATGAGGACACTGTACGTAACGATTGATCGCTTATTGTGTACGTATGGAGTGGATTGTTCTTTTTTTGATGAAGTACGACGCATTTGTCGACGTTAAGAGGTAGAAGCCAATCCTCGCACCACTGACTAATAGAGTTGAGGTCTTCTTGAAGGAAATGATGTTCGACTAAAGCATTTCCATACAGTTAAGTATCACCGGCATAAAACGACTTGCTGGACTTTATGTGAAGAGCAAGATCACTTGCATAAACAATGAAGAGGGGCGGGCCAAGAACAGATCCCTGGGGAACTCCACTTGTGACTTGTCTGTGCCAAGAAAAAGAGTGACCCACTTTGACCGTGAAAGTTCTATCTGTCATGTAATTTTCAATCCATAGGTTCAGTTGAATAACTTAGGTATTGATGTGGAATATATCATTAAATGTATGATTCTCATGACCTACAAACCAGTCCATACAATAAATCATTTTCGTAGTATTGAAGAAGTTGTAGGAAAAAAAATCATCGAAAATCATATTTCATATATGTCTCTCTCTCTTTCTGTTTTTGACTTTTGCCCACATTCCGGCGCATTAAGTCATTTAAATTTTTTCTAACTGCTCAAGGTTTTTTTTTTTCTTTCACCAGAATTACAACTACACAATCAACAACTATTCTAAACGAACATGACAGAATGAAATATTCGATTAATCAACGAATGGATTCTGGCGAAATTTTCAGATTGTTTTCAGATGATCCGACAAGATAAATCAAGTAAATATGCTTATTTACGTTCGTACAATCACTTTTAGAATGTGAATGTTGGCATGAGAGCTTGTAACAGTTTATGTTAAGCTACGTAATTAATTGATGTCAAATCGATAAGATCTCAGTATTTTTCTATTGCTCAAATTTTTTGTCGAGTGCTAAAATATAATTGGGGTCAACCGGTTTCTGTAAGATATTGTGTTTTTCGTAGAGGAATCATAGTTTTTATTGACCTTTTCTCGAACATTTCTACTTCCACAATCTGAAAAAATGGACAACTGCAAGGATAGAATTAACATCAAATACATTGCCAATTCGTTTCATCTTTTAGGATAATCCTAGAATAAAAGGTCTGGGAAGATGTTATTGGTTGTTGAATTGGTGTTGCTCCCTCATTTACGTATGGCAGAATAACCGAATAAATTTAGATATGCATTTTTTTCCCGAAAACATCTCATCAATGATATTTTTTCATGACAATTTTCTCCGGTATTTTATTTTTGTTATACTTTTTCTAACACTTACTTGGTGGTTTGATCTGGATTGGAGGTATCTAGAAATCGATATGACTTTTTTCAGATTGTGGAAGATAACAGGTGCCAGAAAAGATTATTAAAAATTTTAAATTCACATCAACACATCACAGACAACTTTTCCGAGTAGATCCATCTAATCTAGAACTACTTTTTATTTGCAATTTATCAAGTTCACGATTGCTATTTCCTTTCCAACGTCTCACCTCGAAGTTTCCTTTGCAGAAGGATGAAGTATGGAAGTTATTTTTATATTTCCAGCGCCTGACGCCGACTCAGCTTTTTTAAAGAATCATTATTACATTCCCAAGCGGGTCACAACTTGACGTCGCCTTTAAAAAAGATTACATGACATAAATTTAATATGCATTATTAGTTTTGTCGGAATATAACTTTGTTAAGCGTCGAAATGACGTTTCGGCTGGAAGTATAATTTGAATGAAGAGGGTTTCGAAAAGAAATTGACTGGAAACTCTCAACAATGCGGACTTATATAAGTATAGTTACTCGAGCAAATGAATAGATCGAGATTACGCGACCGTTGAATGCTTCAGATTTCTTCGGACGAAGAGATAAGCAGCTAATCTTGAATAATGGGTCATTTGAAAAGTCGTTCTGGCTTTGTCAACGTAGATAAGTCTGTGGATGCAATGTGTAATGCTCGAGATGACAAGGTAAGAGCAAGGGACTGAGGTTGTTCTCATTCATGAAATTGGGCCTGAATTTCAAATATTTAATGTGCAATGGTCAGTGATTGGTAGTACCTAAATTGAATGAAAAACAATATATTCTAGAGATCCGCATTATACAGCTCTGCTCTACATTTCTGAAAATTTTCCCATAAAATGACATTGTTAGGCTGTTTGACTTTCTATTTCTCTATTTTCATAAACCACCCACATCTTTACATAGATCGAGAAGTAGGAAGCAATAACTCTTTTTTACAAAATATTAACCTTTCCTAAAAATATCTCTCCTTAAGATTTATGAATCATTTTTGAAATATCCAGTATTTTATTATGCAGACTATTTTAACCAAATGTAGTTGTGAAACTCTGTATTACTCGTATATTATGAGTGTTATTTCATACACCTTTTCGGTATTTCGTTTCAAAAGTGGAATTCTTGAAATTCAACCACATCGGTGGTTGTAGCTTTATCAAAATCAACGATACTATGTGGGATGCATGATAAGAGCAGAATATTTACAGTTTTTCCAAGAAGTGACCTTGAAAATTCAAACTACAAATTTATATGAACTATTACAACTAACAAAACATGCATATTTTTTTTGCAACTAGTTATGAAATAACAAATAACTTGAACAAGGTTTAAAATTAACTAAAAATGTCGAAGTAAGGATCGATGAGGTCTCACTTTTTAATATGTGATTCCAAACACGGCCTCAAATAATATTTGAACATTAAATGAGTCGAAGAATTGTATTTCTACTTGGGTTTTATTAAATCATTCAAAACATCTGGAGACACTAAAGAGTGATTGGTACAGTACAGTTGTGGTGAGATTTTTATATACAAGACATATTTCGATTCTCACATACATTTTTTTTCTATATCTTCTAACCAACTTAATTTTTAACTCAGTTCATGTTTATAGAATTCATGATGGTTGAGTGCTAGTTATCTTTTCCAAAATTATTCATCACTGAATACCAAAACAAAAATTTTGACAAAAGTTAGAAATAAACAAAAATGCGATTTTCAACATTTTAGATTCTTTAAAAAAATGTTTGACATTTTCGGTACCACCTTTTAAGTTTATTTTAACTTATGGATTAAATTAATTCAAAACCTGTATTTAGATAGGTACTGCTATTAGTTTTTCGCAAATGTTAAACTGAGAATATATTTTTTTAGTATGTTTACTGAAGTGTCACATCTTTTGATAAATGTCCCAATATGGGGGATGACGATAACAATATGACGACTTCTGAAATTTCTCTTCAAAAGTTTCTCAACACAATTCTAAAATACTTCATTCGAATACTTATCTGTGAAATGATTTTTGATGATCCTAGTTGGATGATTCGTGTTTTTTTGACAAAGTTTGACCCAAAGTTTAATCTCTTTATCTTTCTGTTTTTCGATTCTTCTCGACCATCTTTCATATTTCAGATGACTCCAACCATCCGATTTCGTTTTCTCTAATATCAGAGTACTGTTTTCCAATGTTCAACTTTACCACTGCTCGAACTGGAAAAGCATTAAATTAACTGAAAAGGATGACTTGGGCTTCCTATGTGGTTGTCAGGATACCGAAAATAAATATAATTTATGTTAGATCATGGGTTATTTTCCTTTTGGAAAAGAGAGCTACGCCGAGTTGTAGAACGACAAATCATCGGAAAGATTTTGCTTCCTCGTTTGCCTTTTGTTTACTTACTCCATCTCTGTAATTTATTGGCTAAAATAATCGTTTCATATGATGAATGGTCTCGTTTTGTCTCATACGAGTAAGGGAGGAAAATGTGGAAATATGTAAATTGTTGGAGCTAGGGACTGATTCAGCTAAGAACGATAGGAGCATCTGAACGTCTGGGTACTCATTCAGTGAGAAACTTTCTTCTTGAATTTGGGTCTCTCATAAATCAACGCGAGCAATATGTATTATTACATTTAAAAAACATAAGTTTCATGCGCCACGCTTCTATATACTGGTTATCCTGTACATTGAAAAATATTTCAAAATACATCAAAGCATTGATATTTTAACATTTTGTATGAAATATTTTTGATAACTCATTTCCTTCATCTCAAACGTATAATGAAAGTGCGATGTGACACACACCTTGTATCAAAATTGTATATATGTCATAATTTACACCCGAAGAAAAAAAAATAACTTCTTTAAGGGGAGATATCAGCACTGATATTTAAACTGAGTGAAATAAATAAATTCAGGTATGTCAAGCTAGATAGTGATATGAACAAGGCTAATTAATTTGCTGATTTATTAGACTATGTTTTCTTCATATCACCTTGAAATAAAATCCTGGACCGGAAACTCACAGTAGCAAGGCTATCTTTGTTCGCGATTCCAATCAAATGGAAGTAGAAGAGCCATCAGCTGCATCAAGTTTTTACATTTCCATATATGTACTAATATTTATGATTCACATCAAGCAGAATCATTAATGATGATGTAACTTCCCAAACCTCGACTTGAACAGCTTAGTAGAAGCGTTCTTCATTCTAATCTTCATGAATCGCAAAAACCCCATCATTAAAGAACCGTCATTCACAAAAAATCTTATGAATTATTTCAAGGTATTTCATTAAAAGTCGAAAAAAGTTAGCTTTTGACCTAATTGAAACAGTTTTTCAACCCATCATAGTTTCTCCTCTCTCTCTGAATTTCGTCCAGAATTGCCTTTTTCCTGATGGTACAGAAATTCTAACCGAGTTGAAAATTATTTTGACCATGGTTAAAGGAAAATTGAGGAGCGGTAGTTGGTTGTTTTATGGCAAACGTTTCCCTGGACCCATAATCTAGACATGAAAGGTGGAAATAATCTATTCAAACTATTCAAAACTTCCTATTGACCGAAAGTTGGGTGATGAAACGTGTGTCAAGGAGAGTGGGGCAGTTCTCCGTATTTTGTTCTTAGCTTTGTGAAAGTATCATCATTGAACTCCAAGCAAACTTATTTTTTCAACTCACGTACTCTCTCTTAGGCCTGTCACATTCCTTTGAATCCTGGGAAAATATAATTGTCAAGGAGTGTCGATATATGGAATGGTTTATATTTCATATTTGTTCTGTTTTGATAAATGGGTATTGTTAATAAATTGATTGCTTTTAAATTCAAGTGACTTTCTCAACTATTGTGAAGTGACGTCTGAAAGAAAATGGAATATTATTATTTCTTTAGTAGCATTACACATTGAACTACTCAACTGTATCTATAAATACCGAAATTAATAGCGAAATACCCGCAGAACATCACTCGAAATCCATAACTCTCGATCATCCGCCACTATCGACCATGACTCATGAGATTAAGACTACTTCAATCGCATATGCCCAACGAAGCCACTAATAAAGAACAAGTACCTAAACAAGTCTTAAACGGCAGTAAATACTTCAGCACAATCAGATGGAAAAAACGCGAATAGATAAAGCAGGCGCTCAACGAGCTCCAAGCTTACGTTCTGCTAAGTCGGTAAGAGTAGCTGCCTGATTTATCGACTGAGATCTCGTAGTGGCCGACCACGCGATTGCCAGAGGGTCCGACTTTCCAACAAGTTTATACCGAGTCGGTTGCTGTTGCGACATTCACATTTTCGAATGCTTTTATTGTGAAGAGATGTCCGTTATGTTTTGTCAATGATGTTTTCGAAAACATCAAAAGCCGTTATACCCCAGGGAACAGGTTCGGGGCCCCTTTAATCCTTTATTCATTACTTAGTTTACAGCATTACAAATTCATCAATGATCTGATTTCTGTCAGTTTGAGATATACAACAAATTGTGTGGTAAGTAATTATACCTCTTTCATTTCAGTATTATTATTATGAATTATTATGAAATCATGTAAATTACGATTTCACTCAATGAAATTCTCATCAGTGATAAATATAAATTATAAATGAGTATTTATAACAAATCCATACAGATATGAATGAATGCGTGTAAATGAAACGCCTAATAAATATTTAGTTATTCGAGTATTTATGGAAAGTTCGTTTTGAAAGTGTTAAATAATGTAAATGTAAACCAAAGAACCATATTATAACAAATTCAGTTAGGGCAAGATATGTGCTCTTTGAAAAATGGTATTGAGGAGTAAATAAAATCCATATGACATATATATTCATTGGCAATTCTTAGTAGTCTTCTAATTAGATCATTTGGTTCAAAATTAATTGTGAAAATTCAAATTGCTCTACGGGAGTGTCCCGAAGACACGCCCGAAGAAGCCATCGTATGGCGAAACACGTGTTGCATTTTTGTAAAACTGTGAAAATCTCCCAATGAAGTGTTTTCTGAATACGTTAAATTGTTCAAATAGTCTTGTCATGGCACAGTTTTTCAAAAATCCATATAGTTCCCAAGGACTTCTGTTGAGCCATTCACAGATCGAAGAAACAATATGGGGCCAATGTCGGATCCTTGAGGAACTCCTTGAGTTTCTGTTATTGCTGGGGATTTTGCGTATATTGAATGCGATTGCCCAGAACAAATTATTTATTTTAAAATTTTGCCTTTTGTTTATAGGCAATGAGCAATTTGGTATGGAAAATTTGTTTTCTATTTACGATCAAGACATACTTGGATACTTCAGTTGGTCGGTAGCCGGGCGATTCGACGTGAGTGCTTTGTTCACTCAGTCAATCGGCCGATGTGTGAGTTGATGGTTCAAGCCCCAGACTGAACGCTCGATTTTCACTTGTTATCGTCCAACCCGTGTCAGGAATCATACATTAAAAGGTAAGACCTCGTTAGTCCCTAGCTCTCACAAGTTTCGACTTCTGAGGGTTGTCGTTCGTAAGGGTGTGATAGCTAGTTAATGGAAAAAACATATTTTAAACATATATTTTATAGAATGTATTTTATAGAATGGCTCACGAACCCCAAGAGAACTGTGAATTTATTGCACAACATTCTAAATTTCACAAATATAGCCATTAGAAAGCCACAATATTTCATATTTATGTTTTAACATATTGTAAATAGCAGATAAATGAAAATGTAAAAATGTGTAATTAAGTTTTTTTATACTTTTATTCTAGTGGTTTACCAGTTTTTGAAATATCAAAAAAATTAGGAATTGAAAGATAGATACACAATAATTGATGCAACATTGTTTACTTTTGATAACATTCGAATACTGTCTGAGAAACTCCAATATTGCCACTGTGCATTAAAGAATACGTTTCTTCACGTGTGAAATATTTTCTAAATTTAATCAACTAAATTGAGGAGATGTTCTCTTATATCGATTGCGAATAATTTTTGGCGAATGCTTTGGAATCTATAGAGTCAAACGGTGAGAATATTTCAATTCGCGATGCTGTTACAAGATTGCGGTTTCTTTCATTGATTAGTTGAATAAACATTCAAATAGAGAACTGTTCAAAACGAAAGGCAGGCTACGGAAACACGATGAATAAAATAAATACTGGAAAAACTACCCACTAGGGAAATCACTGTTTCGTTTATCTAGTTAATGAGAAATCTCCAACCATTATCATACTTTATTAATTACTTCCTTCATCGCATTTCAATTGTTAACGACTCAGCGTATAGCAAACAGCGACCGTTTCGGTTTTTTCACTAATTCATATTCAATGCTAACTGAGAGTGGCTGATTCAATTGAGTTTGAGTTGGGAACAAACGAAGAACGAGGCGGTGAATTGTTTCTGAAGCGGCGTGTTTGTATTATTTTCATTTAGAAACAATCGTTGCCAAAGCACAAGTCACCGATGGCTCTTCTGGGAGATGATTTGAATTTCTTGTTAGTCGTAAGAGAATCTATGATTAATTTTCTCGTTTGGCGACCGTTAATTAGAGTTGAAGTATCAGTTTGGGAATCGACTAATGAATAATCGGCTTTTCTTTATATGGTCATTGGGTGATCGATGAGTGTTTCATTTATGAGCCTTGGTTTTGAAAGGAAATATACAGTGGGTTTTTTGATGAAGCTGATATTAAAAGAGGTTGCCACATACTAAGAAAACCGATTGGCTGTTCTTCATTAATCAAAAAGGAAACACACGTTTTCGGAAACAAAAAGCGGAACAGTCGATTCGTATAGTCTATCCATTCCCAATTGGAACGGCAATAAAAAGATGGGTACAGTCATAAACATTTTTTGCATGTGGCCCCTAGTCGCCCAGATAATTAGTAAACGTGCTATCAAATGTAGTTGAGGAGTAAAGGCTCGGGTAGCTGGACTGGCTGAATACTAATTTTTTTGTCGTTTCACAATATTTTTTATCAGTGCCGTGTGTTCGTGGGGTTAGGTGAGGTAGTGAGTGTTTTTGCATATACTTTTTCTAGAGATCAATTACTCTAACACCAAACTGATATTTTGCACTCGACGCGCGTTTCGCTAACAAGGTTAGCATCTTCAGGAGAAGCAAATTGATACTGAATCTAAAAACAAGGGTTAGCTGTTTATATACCTAAATATACAAATTAATTTGTCAACAATACATTAAAAAATGAACAAATTAATTTGCAGGTAGTGGTTCCACTAGTTAATTACCGAAAAATCAATTAGGATAATCATCATTTAACAAAAAAAGTCCACATCGGACCAAAAAACTTCAGATATATAAACAGCTAACCCTTGTCTTTAGATTCAGTATCAATTTGCTTCTCCTGAAGATGCTAACCTTGTTAGCGAAACGCGCGTCGAGTGCAATAATATCAGTTTGGTGTTAGGGTAATTGATCTCTAGAAAAAGTTTTTAACTTTTACACCAAAGGTTCCAATCTCTACTTTTAAACCGATTTTTGTGAAAATCTTAGTATTTTTGAGTACTTTCATCAATATTGCTTTCTGGAGACCTTTTGAAACAAATGATAACATTACATGTGAGGAATCTGTGTCAATCGACAGGGATCCGGAATTTGAAAATAAGGACTTACATGTTCAAGTTCAGCAAGTAATTTTAAATATCCATGAATGCCTAAAGAAGGAAAACTGTCACACTTCACAGAATGCTATTGTGAATAGAATATGCGAGTTAACGAAACTATCTCGTTCGACAGTTCTTCGAGTCATTAAAATAGGGGATGTCATCGACCATGCAATGAAACGAAAACAAAGGAATGAAAAATTCGCAAACGTTGATGGTGCTACGAAAGATGTGATTCGGCAAACAATTTATGGTATATACCAATCAAATGAAGTACCAACCTTGGAAATGATCTGGTATAAATTACTTGACTATCCCGATTACAATTACAAATATTTAGAAGAGGTGTCTTATTGTCTTGTGGTTTCAAATATAAAAAATTGAACTATCGGATGGTCATAATGGAATCGACACTCTTTGTTCAACTCCGACAAGAATATTTGAGACGAATGAAAAGCTACCGAGAATCCAGCAGACATATAATCTACCTTGACGAAACTTGGTTTTACACCCATGACGTTGTCAAATATGGCTGGGTAGACGAAACCAAGTATTGTGCTTTGAACACGTCTTCTTCAAGGGGAAAACGTGTTATAATTTTGCATGCCGGGAATGAAAGTGGTTTCGTACCTAACGCTTTGCTTCTGTCAGGCAAAAATATAAAAGATTCGTCTGCTGATTACTACAAAGATATGACTGCGGCTTTATTCGAAACCTGGTTCAGTGAGCAGCTTCTCCCAAATATTCCTCCAAACTAGGTTATTGTTATGGATAACGCTTCGTATCATTCTCGGGTATTGACTAAGTACAATACCAAACAATAACACAAAAAAAGCAGATATTGTTGATTTCATGCGAAATCATGACATGGAATTACCCCAAAAGATTCCAACGAAAAAGGTATTACTGGCGACCATGAAACAACGTAATTTCCAAAAAGAGTATATCATTGATTCGATGTGTGAAACGCGTGGTCATATTCTCTTTCGTTTGCCTCCATGTGTTCAATCCAATTGAAATGGTTTGGGCCACAATGAAAGAAAGCTTGCGGAAATGTAATCAGTCACAACTCGATGATGATTCTACCTCATCCGAATATAGCGAAGAAGAATTTTGATTTTTCTAGCAATTTTGTTGGCCTCTATTATTTTGTAAATATATGTTTGACGAGAATTCCGTGTGATTATTAGTGTTTTCATTGTATTTTAGAGTTTTCGACTCGGAAATCGAGTACCTTAAATTTCGAAGTTTTTCATAATTACCCATGGTGAAAAAATTCAGTTGAGATAACTCTTTCATGGGGTGATCAATTGCTATGATTGTAAGAATAAGTAACTGAAAAACTACCACTGAAAAATAATATGCCAACGCCTATGTCGGCATATTATTTTTTGCTGTTCCAATTGGTATTAGAAATATTATATACATTTACATTTACGATGATGCCAACATCAACAAAAAATCTTTCATCTACAAGAAATTAATTGAATTATTCCTAACTCGATTTTTTCTGTAAACGAAGTTAAACCGTCATTAATGATGAAAGTGCCACTATATGCTTTATTTAGATAGTTACCATGGTGCTAAATATTCTAAAAATTCGGCAACAAAATTTGAACTCTGTACTGTTATTTCTTCAAGAAATAGATTCTTTACAGATTCCTATTACCAAAGTATGTGACAAGAGAATATCATTTCAAGCAGAAAATGGTTCAGTCCTCCCAAATTATATTCGAATTAAATTTTGAAAAAATATAAAGAACATGTTGAACGATTATTTGCATCCTTTATTACAGTTTCCAACGTTTCATGGTCGATGAAATCAATGTTCCGACAGATTTGTTTATCCCGGATTTTGGCTGTCGAAATCTAGCTATATAGTAACATATACTATGTTTATGATCCATAAAAAGTTTACCACCACGTCGAATTTTCTAATACAGCGAAAATCCTCTGGAACTTTTCAGTCTCTTTATGACCGCAAGTATTGTTGTGTTTTGTCATAAATATAGAAATATTTGTTTCCTTTTGTGACCGAACTGAAATAGTAGTTGTTTTTCAGAAATGAGGTTGTCATTAAATAACACATGTTTCTGAGAGAGGGAAACAAGCGTCAATAAATAGACATTATCATACGGAATTTGTTACTCAAAAGGGTTGGCACTATCCGGCCATTCATAAAAAAAAATCACAAAAATTTTCTTTCGTTTTGTTATCAAATTATTATCAAACACAATACATGTAGAATTTTTAGATACCTACATCAGGTTATTGGGTAAGCTGTTTTGAAATGTTTTTTTCAGGCAAATTTCTCAGAACTAACAATTGATTTCGGTACTTCATTTTTAACAGTTTTCCATTAATTCAATTGAATCCTTCAATTATTTAGCTTTAATTTTTTTCACTTCTAATGATATCAATCAAATTTAAAATATTTCACTGAGACCAAAACATTATGTGTCTATCCAAATTTATCATCTATAAATTAACCAATGAACTTTCAGGTTGTTAACTGCAACTATCTTGAGTTGAATTGATGTTCTCTTGTAATTGATTTTAACGTTAATTATTACTGACCATACCAATACATCAAATATAATTATGCAAATTGAAATTATATAGGTGCTTTAAAAATTGTTTTGCTTTTAATTGAGAAGTGTAAATATTTATCTCTACTTGATCATTCAGAGAAATATTAAAATTTTGAATTAATCATCAGATTCTCAGATAAAGAAAAAATTGCACGAGAGAAGCGCCGTGTTCAGTGCTGCCAAATCTGCTGTTTCACTGATTTAAAGTTAAAATCTACTGTGGAGCAATCTATTATAAAATTTTCAAAAAACCTTGGTGAAGAGTTTTTATTTACATTTTTACTTCTTTCGGTCGGTTTTCCTCTTTTTAAATATTGAAAGAAGAATAGAAGAAAAGTAGTTTTTACCAAATGATAAAAAATTCTGAAGATTTATAAGGATTTTCAGAAAGTGAGTCGCTAGTTGGAAAAAAAGTATTTCGAATGGATTTTTGAGAACTATTTTTCAAAAAAATGTAAAAAGAAATATGTCAAACTAAAAGCAAATTTGGTTGAATGCAAAAGTTGAGTGTCAGATATAACGATTTCTAAACTCAGGCATATTATATCTGACAAATCTTTTCATCATCAACATATGTGAACATATTGAATGAAAATTGTTGTATGATACTATTTTAATATCACAGGTACAAAATATATATTACCCTAGTCTAGTAATACTATAACAACTTTTAAAAAATGACGGGCAGAATTGGATCCGCTGGCATAAATTGAATCGATGAAAAACTTTCACCACACCAAAACAAAAATACTGTCTTTCGACGCACGTTTCGCTAACATCAGAAGATGAAGGTAATGCTAACTTGCTCGCTAACATGTTTAGCGAAACGCTCGTCGAGAAACGGTATATTTTTTCCGATGTGGAAAGAGTGTTGGTTTGTTCATTAAAATTTTCAATTAGTGACATGGAGTCAATCTAAAGAAAATATGTGAGCTTTTGAATCCACTATTATGAGATTTTTTTCTGGATAAAAATATTGTTTCAACTGAGCAAATTATGTTACATTGAATAGTGATTCACTTATTCTCATTATAAAATCTAGCGAGAATTAACAACATCCATATTTTTTTATGAACTCGCCCAAAAGTTTATTGGCCAAACGGGGAGAATCTAGTCCAAAAGATCGAAAGAAAATATGAGTAACTGAATTTGAGGACCAAATTTACATTTGAAATTTTTTTTGATAAGTCAATCACGACTATGATGTCTCACATTTGAAGAGGAAATTACTCCAGTAATTTTTCCATTACATGTACATTCGAATGAGTTTGAGCAAATTTATTTGCTGCCAATTAAATTTGTCAGTTTCTACCTGAAATCAGGTAAAATTATTAATCATAATTACTTGTGTGTTTGTTTGGAACCTTTGGTGTAATAATGAATATTACTGGACTTTTTTTCCAACACCATACCGTTATTTCAACACCTCAACACGTGTTTCGATCACCAAGTGATCACCTTTAAGAGAAAATATTAGATAAATATAAATTAGTATATTTGTTTATGAACTGATTGAAGTTTCTTTGCTAGCTTCTATATAGGCTAAACTTACAGAGCATTTCTGAAAGCACTAGTAGTTCAAATCTAGTCATCATAATGTCAAAAATGAATATAAAGAAGACCCTGATGTTTTTCTGAAATCCCGAATTAAATGAATACCGAACTTCAACTTTTCCACTGACTGGTCGTGTACAATCAAATAATGATTTCTTCTTCAGAACTGCTCAATTCGGTTTTTGGAGCATCTACAACTCTAATGTTTCATCCAGTTTCAACCTGAAAAGAAAACATCATCAACGCTATCACTTCGGCATAGTAATTGCTCATCAATTTATTCAACACGATCAGATCCAACTCAAACGCTACTTCGTGAATCATTCACGAAGACAAAACGAGTCCCAGTTATTCCTTCCATAGTCGAAAGTCACTTGAAATGCATTGAACGCCGAATTGAACAAATGTTTGGATTCCATTTGCCGGGGAACAAATTCCGTCTGGTGGAATTGAATTTTAAATTATGCGCTGATAGTGGGATAATGCCGGCTCATTTACAGTCCGTTTTATGACAATAGAGTGTAGCAGCTTCGTTTATTTATTTACGGCAATTTTATCTGGAAAAACATCGAGGCCTATCATTCACACTAGGCTGGGTCTATTGGCACTGTGAATATTCAGTCGGGTTATGGGAATGAGGAAGGGAGGCAGATGAACTATTGATAAACATACCGTTTTGGCCTAAATTGCTAATACAACCACATACCTAAATATGTTCATACTAGCTGATACTTTTTCAAATGGTGATATTTTTCTTTCTGGAAGTTTACCCAATATAATTTTATAGATGTAGATAGTTATATTTGATATGTATTTTAATTTCAATTCATGTATGTGCATTGTTTTAACGAGAGAATCATACGCCTGAAGCAGACGCAATATTTCTGCTTTGGTGCCTCAAGCCGGCATCATTTTTTTAGAGTACGGTATAGGCTTCTTTCCACCAATGACTTCTACACTCAGAACAAACATTCGAACAGAGTGGTCTACGGAAGTAGGTTTTCTGTGACACATTACAGGAAGGTGCGTTCCTTTGGCTGCAGGATACTGACTGCATCCATTAGCCAGGATTTGCTATCCCGATCCTCTCACATAACACGTGACCATGTGCAGCTTGGGAATTGTGCCTGTGGAACATATTGAGGTTGTTGGATTTGAACAGTGTAAGATTTCTACCTCATTGGTCACAGCAACTTCCCCATATGAAGGCATCGGGATATCAGGTGTACCTGATGATATATTAGATCAAGCTATAAAGAAACTTGAGTCACTAAACTATGAAATAAAGATATATCCGAGAAAGATCTGACTGACCTGGAACCTGCGCTTAGAAACGGTTGCAAACACTTGAAAAAATACACATCTTTGGTAGTTCAAGCCTAAAGCATGTGACCATTTTCAACAAACATACAAGGACTTGATTGTTTGGGAGAATAATAGAAGCAGTCAGAACCACACCAACAGCAGAATTGAAAACATCCTCGAATCTGTTTCCTGGAAAAGTTAGAGAGGTATCTGACACAACAATATACGGAGGAATGATAATTGAGCATGGTAAGCAATCACATGATATAAAGTTAAATTTCCAATACAAGCTCTGCAGTTGAAATCAAAAACACTGATGAGGTTTTCCAAGAACATAATTTGAAAAATACGCTGTATACAGATATCAAACTTGAGTAATATTTCTTAATGATTTGGTAGGAGATTGGTGTAAGATTTCAATCCAAAATAGCTTCCAAGTGCGTATCTCTTCTGCACATTCTATTAAAGTATGATTTTGTGATCCTATACCAAATCATTTTCCTGAAATGTATGCAAACTGTACTTGGTTATTGATTGCCGCATCTTTTGAATTAATTTTTGAATCGTTCTCAATGGATTCGGTCTTATTATTGATGTGCAAAGTTTTGATTTTCAGCTAATTTTAGTTAAATTATTAGTGATTTGAAATTGATTTTGTTTCCATCATCTGAAAAGAAATGCTGTGAGAATCATATCAATCATAAACATTCACTCATAAAGTGACAACGAAGAGTCATTGTTAATTTTTACAATGATTTCGACATGTTGAAGTGTAAGAGAGATATTTGGATCATTTTCATGTATGTACAAAGTGAAATCAGAGAAGGCGGCATTGAAAAAATATAATCGCGAATATTTTGTTTTTCAGTTCAGGTTTCAATAAATAAACAGTTAAAGAATAACTTGAGACTCGAAGTACTTCAAGGAAATTTTGAAATAATAGAAACAGCAAAGGTATGAAAGAAAAATTGTATCGGAAATTCTTACAGAAAATGATGATAAAAGCGATGAAATGAAAAATGGTGGAACAAGGAACTGTGAAAAAATATAAACAATACTGAATGTAAAGAGAAAATATAGCAACATCAATTGAAAAATAATAGTTTGGAGTGTTGACTTATATAGATGTGAATAGAAAAAGCGAACAATACAATAAGTAGAGGTCAAAAAGATTCCAAAAGCAGACAATTTATTATTGATACATGAGAGAGGTGTTTGCCATAAATTACAGTAAATTCCATGAAGTATTTTGCAGATTGTTTTCGCGACAATAATGGACGCAGAAAGGTAACAAAACAGAGGCAGTCTATATAGAAAAATACACAATTTTTATCATACTTTAGCATGAAGGTTTGAAAATATCAGTTGGATCGTTATTAAAATTGATACAATGACGTAACTCCTTCATCTAGTAGTTACATCACTGCAAAATACTGATATAACGTTGGACCAAATCGTGCAAAATCGCTTATTTTGCTTCCTTAGGAATACACAAGAGCGCTTCTAATGTTATTAATTTGTACGATTGTCCTACAGACATAGTCGATCTGCCTTGGTCGTGAAACCGCTTTTTCCGACTCCTACCGTCTAATTTCTCTCCCTTTAATCACCATTAACATCGCGCGTATCGTCGATGGATCTCGATGTCGAGGAGGAATAGCTCCCGGTGAAATAATAACGAAACAATCCGCAGAAGAAATTATTGGTCACGATTGCAAGCGAAGTGGAATCATTTCCGCAGGGCTTCAATTTTACAGAAGCTGTTGGTAGAAGCCACATTATCGACTCGATACGATAAAAATATGTATATGAATAGGCGTATAAAATATATCGCTTCAAGGCTCACGCACCGCTGAGCATTCTGTATATACAATGGAGAGAAATACGTTATTATAACTCTAGAATAACTGATTTCTAATTAAAAACACGGCCGTTTATCTCGATAGGAGAACCATTTATCTTTGCTATCCGCCGAATCGACAGGTTTATATTGTGAGCATTCAGAGTCATTATACTACGTTCATTTGTGAAGGTTGACAATTTGACAGGAAGACAATTGCTATTTGTAATGGTTAATTCGAGAAATATATGTTGAGCATCAGAAGGAAACAATGGAAACAAGAAAAAAACGAGGCAAGCGCAAGAAAGCAATTTTCTCAGTTACTTTTTCAATCACACATACAATCATTTCAATCATAATAATTTCAGTCTGTTGATTATGGGTGTTGTGATATGTTTTTGGCTGCAAAAAAATCGAAAAAAAAATTGTTGATCATTTACCCACAAAGCAAAGACCTGCTGCTTGCGTCCCTTTTTTTCCTTTCCCTTGACAAAGATGACTAAGTCGTCTGTATAGCCCAGTACCTTAGGTAACGCATCTATAAATCGTCCATAACAAGAATTCGATCTAGCCAAAACCTGTTCCACCAATTTTTTGAAGTAACCATTCTACTGAAGATCTTTCCTGATATGACCTTGTTACTTGTCGAAAGTATCTTTCGTAGATCTTAATCTTGGTTGATTTGTGGTAGTTGGATTCTTAATCCAGGTACTGGCCGATATATGTTAGTTTTTCACCTGTTATCTTTTCAATATTGCATTCAAAAACGGTATTTGCCTGCTCTCGCGCCAAGCTTTTCTAGACAATGGAAGCCCGAACTTGCAACATTCACCAAGAATCATTGTCAACGACTTCCAAACATACTTCTAACCTATAACCGACTGTATTTTTGTTACAGATGGCGGCGCCCTCCTGGACGACCAGTCCACCCCTAAACCGACCCCTGAGCAGGACGAATCCCTCCTGCTCAACACTGATCTCCCCATCTTCCTGGTGGAGCCGCAGAACGCGTTCGTGGTGAAGAACCGTCCGGCCACCCTGCAGTGCCGAGCGGCACACGCCCTCAACCTCTACTTCAAATGCAACGGCGCCAGGAAGGTCGAGACCGTCGAAAATTGGTTCGTGGATCCACAAAACGGCGTGCGGATCTTCGAAGCCGACGCGAACGTCACCAGAGACATGGTCGAAGAGTTCTTCGGCAAGGAGAAGTTCAAGTGCGAGTGTTATGCCTGGAGCGGTAGGGGCAGTATCAAGAGTCAGCCGGCGACGGTAGAAGTTGCATGTAAGTTGACATTTATCGTCATTTTGAATTTTATTACCTTTAGTTTCCATCCATGACAAGTTTTATTATATTCGGGTCATTCAATCCATAAGAAATAATTAGAGGAACAGCGGAATTTTCTTTGAAACCTCCCACAGTATGAAAAATAAACAGTTTTATCAAAAAAATCCATTCTGTTATGCACTTTTTGAAACATTTGGTGTGGTAATGAATATTGCTGGAGTTTCATCCGAACACCAAACCGTTATTTTTAACACTTCGAAAAGTATTTCAACCACCAAGTGATCATCTTCAAGAGTGAAATTAAACTGTTTATTACTGGAGTTTTATCCCAACACCAAACTATTTTTTTTATACCTCAACACGTGTTTCAATCACAAAGTGATCATCTTGAATAAGATGATTGAACAGTTCAATCTGGAGTTCTATCCCTGGAGTATTATCCCAACAAAAAACCGTTATTTTTGACACCTCGACACGTGTGTCAATCACCAAGTGATAATTTTCAAAAGGAAGATTTAACAGTTTGATCTGGAGTTCTATCCCTGGATCTGGAGTTCTGGAGTTTTATCCCAACACCACACCGTTATTTTTAACACTTCGATACGTGCTTCAATCACAAAGTGATCATTTTCAAATGTGAGATTGAACTGTTTATCACTGGAGTTTTATCCCAACAACAAACCGTTATTTTAAACACCTAGACACGTGTTTCAATCGCCAAGTGATCATCTTCAAGAGGAAGAATAAACTGTTTAATGAATTTCGATGTTGTGAGTTTGTTGAAAAATGTTCTGATTGATAAAACCCCAAAAACAAAAAAAAAACAGGAAATTATACTAATCCGAAAAATAAAGCATAATGGAACGTCGAAGCTATCTTGGAACTTCTAAAATGATGTGTAGAGGATTTTTATCATCAAGAAGTTTGAATGGCATCCTTGTCACCAATTTTGAGTAACATTTTCGTTGATCATTTTGCGGGAACATACATCGAGACTCACAAGAATGGCCCAGAGATATGTTGGTTTCATTTTGACAATGTATATGCTATCTGGATTCACACAAAACAGTTGGCATCAAGTGTTTTTTTTTCAAAATTGGAAAGTGAATAACCAATTGATTTTCTCAGAACTCTTCATTTCTATACTCTATCTATCTTTATCTATTTACCTTGAGCACATTCACTGAAACTGTATCTTCATTGATGATCTAAACATTCAATGTGATGACTGAAACCATTCATTCTACAGTCGATCCACCAAAAGAATCTTCTGTTCGTGACTTGCTCAGAAAACCAACCCTCATTATTCGGCTTCATTAGCAGACACCCCGCATCGATATTAGCCAGTTCGAAGATCATAAGACAGACCTGTTAGTTTCCTAAACGATGAATCGTCCGAATTCAGTTCACCGTCCTCGAATATATCGAACAATAAACGAGCTTATTACCCTGATCCCCGATGGTGTGCGCTTGTGAATGCCTTGATTAATCTCCTTTATAACAAGCAACTATTTGCCTTTCAATTGATGGCGTTATAGCTTCATTACAGCCTACCCCGTATGTGCGAATCAGGAACCGAACATCACGCATGTGTGTGTACGTGTGTGCTTGGCATAACGTTAATTGCGTGATGGATATTCGGGATAAAGGCCTCAGTTGGCACATTTGGGGTGGTTTGTCGGTGGAAAAATTGTTATATTGGTATCACTTTCTGTTATAATACAGGGTGGAAAAATTAATCAAGATGGTTTTCTCGGTACAGCCAAGGACGCACATACATTTTCAAGAGACGGTATGAGGAAAGGTATGTAAATTTTGTAAATTGAAGCTCAAAGGTCTGATGTAACTTCAATATTTCGATTCTAAAAAATATTCAAAGAAGATTATAATATGAACCAAAGTAGTGGTAAACAGTGATAAAATACTTAGACCACATCTATGGGATTGACGGTAGAGTTAATCTATGAGTATCAAAGATAAACCAGGCTCCCCAAGAAGGTCACCTAAAGAACCAAGCTACGACAGTCACCGGTGAACGACGTACGATGTTTTTCACTGCAAGGCAGATCTGGTATAATTTCGAATCAAAATATAGTGCAATATTAAACTACTTTGGTAGGTAGCATAGTATTCATTTTTGTTCATTTTATTAAGTGTCAAGCGAGAAGTTATGAGCTCAATAATATCAGTGAGAGTACGATAATTATATAGTCCGATTCCCAGACGTAAAAGAATAAACTGGTTTCTCTTTAACAGTTTTTCGGGACATCACATTCCACCTCTTCCAAATTTGAATTTACCGTTTTTATTTAGCTTGCCAATCATTGGTCTTCTAAGTGATAATCTCAAATCCAACTAAGCAGTACTTGGTAGGTGGTTGTTTGAGCTAGATGGTGCTCAAATAAATTGAATATTGATGTTTATCAGTTGAAGTTTGTTGACTTTTTGTTTCTCGTTTTGGGGGACTTCATGACTTCTACAGAAGTATGTGAAATGAAAAATTGATACACGATTCAGTATAACGAAAACACTTTTTGTTTTCGTTGCCTGAATTTCGAGTCAACACTGTGGTTTTTCAAAATTCCCTCAATACGATACATGATATCAAACATGTGACAGTGTTTTCAATGATTGGCCTATTTGGTGTATTATTGGCATTATCCTATAGGTCGTATTGCCTTCTCAAATTCATATGTCTATATCCATCCTCTTCGAAGATGTTCATGTAATGTTTTAACTTCCTCGTGAAGACACGAAAATATGTCAGGCCTTCTCAATCAATGTTGAGAGTTTCCTATACCAATATTATGTGCCTCAATTTCCCATCTTCACCCCTCTTCAGTAGTATATCCAAAAAGGTTACTGTTTCTTGCGTTTGCTATTCCATTATAGATTGGAAAAGTTGTGAGAAAGACGAATAGTTTCTCATCAGCATGCTTTTAAATCATAAAGGTATCATCAACGTAGAGCAGCCAGCAATATGGTTTCATGAATAGGTACTCGCTCTATGACACGTTGTTCACATTTTTTCATGAATAAGTTTACTACCAGAGGATCTTAAAAGATGGTATTTGTCAGGTCTGTTTGAATGAAGTACCGTTCCACTATGTCGATGATTAACAATGAGCGAACAGGGTGTTTGTGTGTCTGCTGAGAGTTAACGTCGCCAATCAGTTGCATTCTTTTTTCAAGGAAATTTTCAGTGCTTTAATATCCTTTATGGTTACCTTTTTTCGTTAACGATTAGATGGTCTTTATCGTGTTGAGAATTATTGTTCTATCCTTAGTTCTCTTTTCCAATGGTTATTTATCTTCCACCGTTCAGATCAGCAAACAAACCACAGTACTTTAATGGGCGTTGGGAAACTGTAACAGATCCACACGAGTCACGAAGTCATCACAGCCCACACCAAATGAATACCCAGCGAGCACCTCTTCGAAAAAAACCAGTATGTCTATACTCTAATGCCCGAGTCACGAACATATCCGTCTAACCCCGTATCTTCTTGATGGATATCCGAGATAATGGCCTGCACTCACCCGTAATTATAGATTACTGCTTTAATGCCGGCGTAATTATTTTACGGGCCCGACGAAACATATTTTTAGAAGGCAGCAAGCAGCGTCAGCATCAGCAGCATGTCTCTTGATTATTTCGGGGGATGGTACTTCAAACACACGAGGTAATTTCGAAGCGTCGTTTGGTAAGCGTTCCGTTTGGTGAGTCGTGACGTAGATTGAGATCTCGGGTATCACAGTTAATTATGATATAACTGTCAATGGGACTAGTGGGAACAGAAGATATGATCTTCGATTGCGTTTACAAGCGTGTTGTGATACAATAATTTTGGTCATATGCTGTGCTTGCTTCTTATATCTAATGTGATGGTATATGAGCTGGAATATAAAATAATATGATTATATGAAATATTTCCGAACAGTGGATGCTTTTTGCAGCATTCTGGAAATAATTTCTGACCTAATTCATATCAATTATGATCTTCCATATCCAGTCCTATCACAAGTTGAGACGAGTGGATCCTGTAGAGCGAGGAAATATTGAGAGGAGATAACTGTTGCTTCACAGATGTATTAAATCTTATACATAATTCAACTTGAATATACTTACTTGGTCCTCGTCGAGCAACCTTCAAGTTAGTAGTGAAATGCCAAAGAAGACCTAACAATTTTTCTGTCCTCTGGATTCCAGGCCACAATGGTCTGACCGATAATGATGTTGCTAATTCCCTTCCAAGGGGGCACTGCAATCGGTTTTGTTGCATCGCTCTAGGCTTTGTCAAACAAATATTGGATACCTGGACTGCAGACAAGATTCAGGCTTCCAGCAGAGTCTACCATGATTGCTCTTCTCGAAGGCATTCACATGTCCTTCCAAGAATATCAAAAAAAACTCATAAGGCTACTTAAAAGCCACCGTCGTCTGACTCATTATACGAAAAAACTTGAATAGTCGGAAGGAAATACGTGTCGTTTCTGTCTACAGAAGCTCACATCGTTCAGGTCGTGAAAGCCTATGTTCCTTTAGAACTTGTCTACTCCGCCTTGGACCTAATTCGAGTATTTGTCAGAGTTTTAATTTCGCCACCATTTCCGAAATAAAGTGATCTGCTCCATTAAGAAGCTGAATTTGGTAAAATTTGAATCGGTGTGAGCCATAACCCAAGAGGATTGTAGTTACTTTGGACCTAACCTAGAATCAAGAAGGGATAAAAATTGGAAAATTTCAAAACAGTATCATGTAATGAATGTATCAAAAATGAAAGTAGCAGACATAATCACAAACATAAAAGGCATAATTAGTCGTAAAAGTAGACAAATCGAGGAGAGTTTAGCATCTTCAATTTTAGCTAAACCCTTTTTTATCGTATCGGTTTTTGAAGTTGAATTCAAGTAAAAATTAATCATATTTAAAATAAAAAAATATACCTACGGTTACTAGATGAAAACGAAAACGTCAAAATTCATTGATGGAATGATCTCACAGAAGTTTTAAAATGCCGTACAAACTTTAAAATCTTTGTGTCAAAAGTAGTAGGAATTTTAACGAAATTGAATTGTTGTGATAATCAAATGGCAATTTTTTCAAAAGCTATTCCTTCATGGAATTTTCAATGACGAAAGCATTTTGAGTAACATTGACATAAACCATTCCAAAACCATATGGATAAAGTTGTGTTTTCATATTTTTCAAAAGTTGCTAATAATGTTTTTTATTTTTGACACTGAAAAATAAAGAAAGTTGACCCTTGAAACGAGGACACATTCATTCATTTTGGTGTTTTAGTACACTTTTTGAAAATCCAATCAGTTGAAAAATATATATTAAAAAAAAAGCGATGTATTTCCAATAGGAGTACCCAGTTACAGGAAATGATGTCTATTATTACACAGTATATATGGAATAAATATTAAAAATAATGGAATATAGAAATGTATGAAAGTAAATGCTAAAACAAAGTATGTATATAATATTCGTATAAGTAGAATTTCAAAGAGGAATGAAAAAATGAGTATACAACACAAAAAGTTACAAATCATGCAGTGTAACAGTACTGACACAAAAGTTATTTATAGTATTATCAAAAGTGATTGTGGATACAAGATACCAAGGCGTTCAGAGAGTCGAAATGAATATATATATGTAATGTAGGTAATATAATGTAATGTAATATAATATATATATAATATATATATATATATATATATATATATATATTTATATATATATATATATATATAAAATAAGAATGTTTTTCTTACGAAACTCAAATGACTGAAAATGTATTGATGATCGATTATTGATGTGTACCAAGTTTTTGTTTATTTCATTTGCTATGATAAACAAGTACTAATTTATTGCAAGACCAATGGGAAATAAAAATTAGCTCTATATACGGCTCCGATCTATATTTTTAACCTGAGCAAAACACGAAGTAATGAAAATTTTAATCGCTGAAAGGATAGGCAGAAGATTAAATTGAGAACCGTAAATCTTATTGAAACTGGTATGTGCATTAACAATTAGCTTTTGAGTAATTATAATCTTTTTTTTTCGCGTGCTATCTTGGGATTTTACGAGATTTTAATGACGCTGTCAAGCCTATTATGCTAAAAAGTACTAGCAATTATCGTGAATTGAACCCGAGTTCATTTCTAAATAAACAATTATGTATGCAAATAACAAGCGGTGAAAAAAAACTAGTCAGCGTATCTAAACGACCCGAATGAAGTATCCCTGTAGCCGTTTTATCACAATAATTATACAATTAACAGAGGAGCATTTGCATCCATGTAATCTATATTATTCAGAAGAAGGCCACTCCTTCGGTTCGGAGTATTTTGCTGCTACCCGATCAATTTGTAGCGTATTATGTCTTCGAAGTTTATTTATGTCAACTTAACTACCAATTTTACATCGCTTCAGGGCTATTTTTCATGAATAATTCTCAGCGATTTGATGATGTTATACCTTTTAAATACTCTCAATATCTGTTATGAATAATTTGGTTTTTTCTACGGAATTGAATGCGATTTTACTCAGCACAATCCTTGAGGCTGTGAATACGAAAAGATTGTTTGTGTAACTTGGGAGATTTATTAGCCTTTCCATCCTCAAACGTTTGGTAGCTTTCCTGCCTTTGAAATTGTAGGTTGTTTTTGATGGAAAGGCCCTCTAGTTTCTTAATATCGAAACTTAAAAGGTTTTTTAAAACTGGACTTTGATATAGGGTTCAAACATTTTGATACATTCACAATGTATTTGTGCTTTTCTTGTCGTTTGAATATGCATTACAGGGCATTAAAATAATATTGAGAGGAGATATTGCCGCATATTTGCAAGCACTTATGATAGAAAAGATATAAATTCTCACAATTTTAGGATTATTCCAGCCCTTTTTAAAATGTCTGGATAATTGTATTATTTTATTGAAGGACGACCAAATTGTAGTCCCTCAAGCCGTGGAATTTACAACCTAGGCGATGCAACAATGTGCTCATCTCTTATTTTATAAGGTTTTTTGATGAAACAATTTAATATCGATAAGGAAAAAATATGAGGAAGGAGATCTAATTATAATGCTTTTCATTTCTCACACACTTATGTAAATGTATAGTAATAAATTCATTCAATTTCATTCTTCCATCGTGGCTGAAACGGTTAAAACGGTAAAATAGCAAAAACCTTATTGTCGATCCATAAATAACTTGAAATTAGAAAAAAAGATGATACAAAGGGCATCTCAATATAATGTTCTTTCAAAAAATGAACTGTAGCAAATTATCGCCGCAGTTTCGTTATGGTATGTCATTCCTTATAGGTTATATATAATAATGGCGTCAAAAGGAAACCTTGGGGTATCCTGTGATGATTTTAATGAAAACTGTCATGAATCAGCTGTGTGAAATGAAAAACTTATTTTTTATGTGTTGTTTTGTAAAACTGTGAACCTGTATAAAAGTTTCGGAACACTGTTCGATGCTGTTTTTTCATTTAACAAAATAATCCTTTATTTTATGCAGAAACTTTTTGGGGTGACTTTTCAGTTCGATCTTTATTGATTTCAGTTTGTGGAAGTACAAATACCTAAAAAAGAAATAAACATTGACTACTACTCCACAAAAAAATTCTTTCATCAAAGATTACCGCGTTCAAGTTTTTGGAAATTGGTGATTTTTTTCTGTGAATGACATTAATGAAATTCATGCTGTTTTTGAAGAAGTATAATTCATATCGCGATTGTCAACTTATGGTTGTTTGTGAATGAACATTTCAATTAATGAAAATATCAATAAAACCTAATTCGTCTTAGGTTTTTCTGAAGTCAATAAATAAATATTTTTTTCAAAAAAATATCATTTTGGTAGTTGAAGCCCTTGAATCCCACTCATTTTTTTGAAAATAAAGAAAATCTATAGGTACATTACTGATTTTTATAGTGATTATGTTAGGTGATTTGTGTATATTGAATTTATAATTGTGGGGGATTATGATTACGATACAGTTTGCTTTTAGAATGTATAATATTTTGATTTCCTCATTTCCTGATTTCCTCGTCAACATGATTCCTGAGTTGTATTATATATATTTCCACCTATTCTTGTTGTGATTCAATAAATAAATTATAGTGTGTTGTAAATTGTATATATTTGGCTAAAATGAGAAGTGAAAAAAGTATTTTATAATCGACAGCAAAAATAGCATCCTATATCATTACGTTTTTCTTCGTCCTGTGATGTAGCATATTGAACATACCGGGGTTTAATTTATAGGTACACACATGATATACAACTTGAGGAAAACCATTTTCTTTATACATTGGACATTGGGGAATAGTTTTTCATGGAAGGCCGAGTGTGTAAATGAAATCTTTTGATAATTTTTTGGAATATTCATTTCTCCCATCATGATTCAGTTTTTTATTGCAATTGTTCGTTGAAAAGATCTTTGAGGTGTTGAAATAGAAACTATGTTGAATGAATTTCGAAAACATTCACGTAGTTATACAATTTCTCGCCGAAACTGTTTACAAAAATTTCAAAAGTGGAAGCATGTCATCTGTCGGCGAACGTTTCTTTTCGATGGCTCGTACCCACTTGACTCTTGACGTTTACCATTCTCCTTCTCGAGCACACTCGTTCGTCAACAGTGCGTGAGCATAAGTGGAAAACGACGTGTGGGCGTTTGGAATCGAAAGAAACGACGAGTGCGAAAGAGATGAAGATGTGTCCGCCTCGGGTCATACGGGATATTAAGCAATTTTTAAATAACAGGGCTGTTCGGGTGTCAAGTGGAAAAATTGCCTCTTACCAGCTTTCACACAAGCAATTAAAAAGTATTTGAGGAGTTCGAGGTACGAGGGGACTGGAATCTGATGAACAGTCGACAGGCACCTTGGTTTTGAAAAAGAATTTTACAAACTTAATAACTGCGAAATTGTACTTCAGAAATGTAGAAATATTTTACGTTTATACCTAAACCTTGACTTGAACAATCAAAACACTGTATAATGTAGGTGCAAGGTAGCAAAAATCACTTAGTTTACGAGACAACAAAAGGTGTCTGTATTCTCAATGGTAATCTGGAAAAACAATTGGTATGGGATGTCAGGACCGAAGTAGAATTCAGTGAAACCAGCCTTCAGTTCCTTAGTCTATTTCGACTATATCTTGGTATAATTAAGTTACATCTCAGAAACTTGAAACTCTATTTTGTATTAGGAAGTTGCACACACACCTTAACAACTTTTAATGATTCATAAAACTCCGACTAGACCTTCTTTAGAATATTGCTCCACTTCTAAACAATACTTACATTGTACCCAGAAAAGGGCCTCCTTATTGGAGACTCAAACATCACAAGCGAACTCGTTAACCTGGAATATCGAAAGAAGGTTCGGAACATGTTTCTTTTCTATAGATTTTTCAACACTGTATCTATAAATACTTTCGACTGATTCAACACGCCTCAATGTTCAATCTAACACCTCGAACTGTACTTGTTGAGAACTATTTCATTTTTAGAAGAGTGTCCTTGTAGAAAACGCCTTCCAATACGGTTTTTTTCCCATATATATAACTTTGAGCTATTTAAATTGAATGTAAATCATTACTTTCACTCAGGCACTGCACTCAGAGCTTTTTGAAAATTTTCTTGCATTTTCCCATCTCTCAAATCTATCCAATCAAGTATTGTCGATTTTTACTTCTACTTCATGGCTTCATGGCCAAAATAAGGATATGGCTAATTATAAATATTTCAACAACAATTTTTGTTCTTGTGGTCATCTTTGGATGAAATACTTCATTTCTTCTATATTGTGAATTGGTTTCCACAGTTACTGAGAATTCATTGCTTAGTTGAAATAAAATTTTATTCAAAATTCACTTCAATGAGATTTCTCCAATGACTTCTGGATAATAATGAGGCCTGTTTGTAAATTAATTTTCCACATTATGGAATGTAAAACACCCTTCTCTATTTCGAAAGAGGTTGGCATTCTCTTAGTAGTGAGTGATTTCATCAGAAATCATTAATAATAATAAATTAAATGGGGCCTTAGTATAAACATTTTGCCTGACTTTGATGTCTAATCTCATTCAAAAGTTAAGTGGAGAGATACTTTTTAGGTCCGCACTGTATACTCGTACATTATTATTCAGCATTACTCGACCCTTGAAAAAAAACCATTTATAGTTCATCACCAGCAGTCTATATTTCTGTTAAATTTTGGTATAGTTATATGAGATCTCAATACACGTATACTTTGGACGGCAGACACAATACAATAAACAAGAAAACGTACACAAAATAAACTCTCGTCTTTTCCGTCTACGTGAAAGGCCGCCTTACGTCCGCTCTCCTCGACGGTGGATGTTGAAAAAGTAGTCGTATTGGTTAGGTTAGACGCCTGTATGGTACTTTGTTTTGTGGGCGTTCCCTGCAAATGTACGCTTTTACTCAAAATTTTAGCGTTCATCAGTCCACAAACAAGCATAATACCAAGCGCTGTGTTTATTGAACTTTTGTTTCAATAAATTTGTTCTTCCCTCGTAATTGAACTCCATTTCTCGAATTCCATGTCAAGTGGGATGCTAACCTTCGGGGTGCGGCGAATTTCAAAAAATCCTCTCTGTTCGTAATTATCGTTACTTTCGATGAAATTACCATCCGGACAGGAAAATTAGTGGTTGCAGCCTCGATCGTTTATCGAAAAATTGAGTGCGGTTTCATACGGGCATCGAATTAGGGATAAATACGATTTTAATGAGGGGACATGCGATAGCTTTTTATAATTTTTAAATCCCCATCCATCATTCACAGTTATTGATCGAAGTGATTCGTTATTCTTAACGTCGGGGATGATGTTACAGATCGAAGGGATTTGATGTATATGTCGGACGAACGGGTGGGAAACAAGGCTGATTTCTCCTAGTTGGAGTTTGAAAAAAATTGTTTTGATCCTTCGATTTTCATTTCGAGGGAGAAATCATTATGGAACATTTTCAACTTTATAATTTCCACCCCTTCAGCGGGGTGAGATCCAGCTTCGAATGTGATACCTTGTTTAAAAAGTCATCAATATCTTTTTTTGATGATACTCACCCAGTTTTGTAATTTCATCCACAAGGAACATCATTTGAAAAAAATTAGTTACAAAACGAATGTCACAGTTTTTCACCTTGAAATCTGATGGGGTAATGTACTCCATTAGACCAATTTTTTATTCTATTCCAGAATGTTTCGCTCTTTATTCAACGGACAGCTAACAGAAAGATCCTCTTTTTTTAGACTAAGCCATAATAAAGGGCTCATTTCGTAATCCTATCGCCGATTTTCCGTGTACTGAATATGTGAATATGTGAATATGTGGGTTCTGCTAGCCTTACCGTTAGACTGGCGAAATCAAGTCGAAATCCAACACCTTTTGTATATTTTCAATTCAGAATTTCTATTCCAGGAATTCATTCAAAAAATTATTCCTGTTTTTATGTATTCGAGATAATCACCCAAATATTCAATTCTGTAGCAATGAATATTACTGGAGTTTTTTCCCAACACCAAACCGTTATTTTAACATCTCATCATGTGTTTCGATTACCAAGTGATCATCTTCAAGAGGAAGATCTTCGTGTTTCTGCCTATTTATAGGCACGCGCCGGCCTCCCGGTCGGTGCCGCCGCAATCGCTATATCCCTGCATTTTAAATCTCTATTATTTTCAAAAATATCCATTATTATCATTATTATTATTATTTGCAATGTAAGCGCAAAAAATATGTTTATTTACGACATCACATTGGAAATATCTAAAATTATTAGTGTTTCTCTATTATATTAGGCATGTTATATACATATAAACCTTTCTCTCAAATCTATTAAAAAGCCGCATCAAAATCCGTTGCGTAGTTTTAAAGACTAAGCATACATAGGGGCAGGCAGAGAGAAACAACTTTGTTTTATACTTTGTAGTGATTTAAACAATTTTTTCCATGAAATTTCTTTCGCTTTTACCATGCCAAATATACAATAATCCAATATTCAGAATTGTTCAATAGGGGAATAAAGAAGTTATTGCAAGTTCAAAATTAAAAATGAAGAATTTCAATTTGTTTCTGTCCCAGTTCCACGATAAATCCGGCAGAACTCACTGATTAAAAAAAACAACACAAATCGACAACAGACCAAAAATTATGTCACAGTCTGGTTCAGTTTTTTCTGACACTATACGTCCGCTGAGTGGAGAGCAAAAACAAAAATGCAATGGTTCTACTAGCTTGCAGGGATGTTCATTTCCTACTTAGTAGTATTGTTTTCCAATGTACGATTTGGAAATGAATTCTTGTATTGCAAATACAAAGTTTTTGCTATCTTTCCACTTGCAATTATGTACTTCAAGACACCATTGATCCCGCATTGACCAATATATTTGAACTTGGTAACTGGTACAATGAGTATGAGTTGACATTTCAACATGATTCATTACACCATCACTTTTAATTCCAACAGTTTGATATTGTAGGTGCTGGACAGAAAACTATAAAAAGTTTACGTAATCTCGATATTACTCCCAAGAACTGCTACACCAGAACATCAACGATGATGTACGTCATCGTAAACTCCCTCAATGTCTTTTGTAACAATCAACGTATGCAAAATGTAAAACGTAACGATGGGTTTAAAAATTCAAAGCCACTTTCATCCGTTCCTTCATGTACCCTTTCCTTAATTTAATATACAAAACTTCCAAACTTCCGTCTAAGTATTCAAGCTGGGTCAATATAAAGGAGAGTATAAAATATTCAGGTTTGTTACGGTTCCATTTCTCTGGAAATCGTTTTCTTTTTCGGTTTCAGCGTTTCCCGGCAATATTTTGGTAAACAAGAAACTTGGCGACAGATTGGAGATGAAACTTGTGAAAACCCTGAGAAGCTGAAAGTAGTTGTTATCTATCGTTTGTGCAGTATTCAATTCGTATTCCAGGCTCCAGCGATTCCATTAATATAAACCGGAAAAAATCATCAGCTCGATACTATAAATCATCTTCGGCTAGTTATCACAGAACATATCGAGCATCTACATTACGAAAATACAAATTACTTTAATAAAATATAACTCGATAATATTTATAGCTCCGTGTTTATGTATCCTCAAGCCACAACATTTCCATTTAAACCGAACGTCTAATATGAGTAATGATTATTATCATCATAGACACACCTGTTTGTAAGTGTTATTCTACTGTTTCAGTAGCATTGGCCTACCAAAGGTCAATGACAATGAGGACGATGATGATTATTGGATTTTCAGCATTCATTCCAAGCCACATGTCACAATAACGATTTATAAGAGACATAAAAAAACTTTTTTTTTATTATGAATTATAAACAGTAGGATTCTGGGGAATTTCAAAAATTTGCTTGTGTAGTAACACTAACATTCCAAACTACACAAGTGTTACCCCTTATGTAACCCTCGTAAAACTTTTTTTTAATCTGTTGATAAAGTCACAGATATTTACTAGAATGTATTGAATTGAGAAATTGAGGTAGCAACAAAATTTATATATATTTTTTTCAAGTAAATAACCTGAATCAAAGAATTTTTATTTTCATCGAGGGTGAGACAATGTAATGAAGGGCTTCTTGTATTTATTCAGTGGTGATTGAGAAATAACTTTGCCAAATTCTTTCTTATAATACCTCGCTATTTCTTGGTCAAGTAAAATGAACTTAATTTGATAATTGAATAGAACTGGCCGATACTTGATGAAAATCCATATTAAAAAACTAATTAATATAATGTATTGTATGACTTTCACTATAAAGCGTTTTACAAAAATCGCGACAAGTGTTTCGCTATACAATAGCTTCCTATAGCTTCGAAACACGTGTGGCGGTTTTTGTGACACCCTTTATAGTGAAAATCATGCAATAATCTAGAGCGAAGCTAATAGAAAGCTATTGTATAGCGAAAAACGTATCGCGGTTTTTGTAAAACCCTTTATAGTGAGAATCATACAATAAACTATATTGATAAATTTTTTTTTAACTTAATTTTTTAGATAATATAAATATAATTATTTTATTCAGCCTCCGTCTGTCAATTCATCGATTATAGGTCATTAAGGTATAGCATAAGCAAAATTTTAGTCATTTTAACCCCCCTCTCTGTCAGCAAAAACTCTTCCCCCTATATGCCTACGCAAAACAAAAGACTCCCCTATTTCCTTTGGTGTAATGTAATACTTGATTGACTTTCTAGAAAATATTTGATATATGTATTGCCGAACTGGATGTGCTTATGGCACTTCGTTTTACTACAACTGAATTTTGAGATGGGTTTCATTAGGATGTTCTGCATTACGAAACAATACCACTTGAGTAGAAAATAATGCATTTCGAAGAAAGTTATTGTTCATAATTGCACAATATCACTTCAACCATCACGACATCCCCTTTGATAAGGTCTACCGCAGTTACAGACGAAACATGAGACCCAAAAACCTGCAGACCCTGAATAGTTAATCGTAGAATAGCAAATAATGTATCCAAATTGTGTTTAAAGTAACTTGTTGATTTTAAATCGTGTATATTCATTTTTCAGATTGGAGAAGAACCACTTGAGATATTTTGTATTTCATGTGAAAACATCTGCATACAATTTTTCACATATTTGTTAACACAATAATTATCCAAAAGTACTGTAAACATATTGAATATTCGAATTAGAAATCAGAGGTATGAAGAGGTGAATGATAAATAGTAACTAGAGAACCTCCCTATCAACAAGGTCCACAGAAAGACAAGGAATAACAGTTGCGATTTTTGTAATGCAGCATTCAACTGCATTCCTGAATAGTGTTGACCAGCGTATAGGCTTATCTCCGTTCCTAGACGTCAGATCGTATCGAACTACTACTTCAGTTGCTGGTTACAGATAGGACTTGATACTCGTCCCTAGTATAATTTTACTGAAAGAATAGTCATTTCAGGACAAGCAGAAACCCGATATCACTCGACAGAGGCAACCAATCTTGTGTTTTGCGCGTGTTGAGCTTGGAATAAGAAAGACCAACCGTTACGCTAGTTGCACACACACCGATTTTGGACGGCCGACTTTGTACCGGTCGTCCAAATTCCAATAGTGAACCACATGTGGGAAAGGGACCTCGCACACATGCCTATCGGTGATCGTCGCCGGTAACATACCGGTGAGCAGCCGTCCACTGCCACTGTATCGCCGGCAGTACCGGGAAGTAGTGGCGTACATGACTAAATACACTCTTGCATACTCACCGGTTTTTTACCGACCATTCCAGTCTCGAATGCTCGGTGAAATTGTAGTTACTACTACGCATTAACTTCGTTTTAGTAGTGCGTGCTAATTACGACAACAAAGCAACTGATTGTTTGACCGATAAGAATCCGGTGAGTGTGCAAGCACCCGCTACCAATAGCAACTGCGTGTGTGTGTGCAACTAGCGTAACGCTAGTTGCACACACACCGATTTTGGACGGTCAGTATAAAATCGGCCGATATTTTATTGGTAGCGGGTACTTGCACACTCACCGGATTCTTATCGGTCAAACAAACAGTTGTCGTAATTAGCACGCACTACCAAAACGAAGTTAATGCGTAGTAACTACAATTTCACCGAGCATTAGAGACTGGAATGCTCGGTTAAAAACCGGTGAGTATGCAAGAGTGTATTTAGTCATGTACGCCACTACTTCCCGGTACTGCCGGCGATACAGTGGCAGTGGACGGCTGCTCACCGGTATGTTACCGGCGACGATCACCGATAGGCATGTGTGCGAGGTCCCGTTCCCATATGTGGTTCACTATTGGAATTTGGACGACCGGTACAAAGTCGGCCGTCCAAAATCGGTGTGTGTGCAACTAGCGTTACCTACTACCGAACGCAATACGTTGGAGTTTCGCCGCGGGTCGTCTTCGGCGTACTGAGCTGGACGAAAGGGTCATCAAGTGGTCTCTGACTCAGCCGACAAATTTCAGGGTTGACGATTGGTGAGGAAAAGCAGAACCGGGAATTTCTTGTTGGAAAATGCATAGAAACCCTGGTGTTTCTAGAGTTTCACTTCTTGTCTTATCAAAATATCTCGACGAGTGAAATGAGATTGACTCAACTATTAGATGGATTGAACAAGAATCGTTTCCAAATGTAAGCATCGGTGTGTGCTTAGTACCTCTGTGCCAAAGTACGTTGAATTTCTTTATTTCATGAAGAATCGAGAGTGCCGTAGATAAGATGTTTTCGTCTAAATATTTTACATATGAAGGGGTCCAAGTAATTGCACTACACCATTTGCATCTTGGTTGTTGGTCGGCGTTCTGGGCCGTTATTCCGAATCTACGTTAAGTCAATCGTCGATTTGAAATTCGTCAAATGCTACTCAAACGGTTCCTTTTCGGAGAACAACAGCATTACTTTCAAATAGATTTGATAATTGTTTGTATATTGGATCTTTGCATTCATTTGAATACAGAATCGAGAATATAGACATGCCTTTCTGCTTGTCCAAACCTGGATATAACTTCTTCAACTGAGTGAGTCAAGTAAAGAAAACCAACATGACCAGAAACCACGTTACAAAATGAAAAATCGAACAGTTCTACCACACACGGTCTAAACATGACAATGCGAATATTCGAGCAGCATTCCCGAATAATTCATGACAGTTGTCATAATGCCGACAAGGCTACAAGCCAGCAAGTCAATTTCAATTCTGTAAATCCGATGTATGATCAGTAACGCTGATGTGGCCCCTGTGTCGCGCTATTCATCATCTTGTTATCAAGCGGTGCCATGGAGATGGGTACACTCGACAAAACCACTGTCTGCTACCAAAAATTAGTCCCGTCAAAATAGAAACAATAATTCGCATAGGATTTAAAATTGGTTCGGACCTCAAAATCACCATTAAAAAGTACACACTTCACCCATGTTTGGAAAAAAAATTATTGAAAGTGAAAAATAACAGTGTTTCGCATTTTACTCGTTAACTGTGGGTATTATCGTATATAGTAAAAATAGATTAGATAAAAATTGTAAATCCTGCAACTGTCTACAAAAATTATCACCATGATTTTTCCTATAAACTACCTTTCCTGCGATATCACCATTTTAGAAATTTTTTTCATAATATGCACACATTTCCTCACTACCTGTGAGTTTTTTTCAAGCACTACAGGAAAATCTTTAAGGCGGTTTTAGAGCGGTACTTCTGCGAAAGTAGGGATTCAAATTGCTGAAGATTAAATCCATTTGGAAAAACGTTCTCAGAAAGTTCATATCACATAAACGCTGTTCTCAAACAGTGAAGATTGAGGTGAACTGAGTTGAACCTCAAAACGTCGCGTATTTCTGGTATGTACCGGTCATGGTGGAATCAAATGTTCAAGTCATCTAAACACTTTCTGTGAAAGTATCAGTAGAAGAGAGACAAATCTCCAATATTTCTTTGATGTTCCAGACTATCAAGGTTGCAAATGATGTTCGCGTCTCAAATCAGGCGGATGACTCTTTTCTGGACGGAATCCAGCAGCTTCAGGTTATGTTTGGGCACAGAGCTCCATACATGATAACAATACTCCAAAGAAGGTCTGATCTGAGCTTTATGAAGCATCAAAAGTTGCTGAGGTGTGTACAGTTTCCTGGTTCGGAACAGTGTTCCAAGTTTTTGATAAGCAGCCTTTGCAATTTCAGTAACATGATTGTGCCAAGACATATTGGTGTCAATTTTAACCCCCAACAAACTTATCGAAGCAGAAAGCGGAATTGTCTGACCTGACTTTGGTATTATGATTATTCATGATGATGAAAGTGAAATGAAATCATTGTTTCAGGTAAACTCGAATATAATTCAATAATCTTCTTCTCGATGGATTTGACTCAATATTGGAACATGACTAGCCTTCGAATTTAGTACATACTAATAAATGAAATAATCCAGTTTCAGCTTCAACCCTTTTGGCAATTGCAAAAAAATGGCTTTAAAAAGTTTTTCTGGAGTAGATGGAAGTAAAATTCGAATTGGATCTACAATATTATCAGAACACCATATATAAGAGTTGATGAACAGAAGAAGATTTTGATGAAAGACCAGCTAGTAGCACTCTTACAATACAGCGGACTCAATTGAATTCCGAATAATTTGAATACCGTTGCTTCACTGCTTTTGCTGTTCTAATATTGTATCCACTAAAAATACAAATGATAATTTCGACATTTGGATTTTCGTTTATTTTCGAATATTTTTTTGTTTGCACTCCAAAAAGTAAATAATCCCATCAATTGGTTAGTAACGTTACAAAGATCTGTAGCACAACGAAATTAATTTGAAATAGTCTAGAAAACAGAAGATAGGCAAGTAAGTGTTGATGTTTTACAAAATATGTAGAAAGTATTTTAACTGCCCCAATCTCAAATTTTTACTTAAAGAGAGAATTCCTACAAAAATTATTCACTTCTTTTGAGTACCATAGGTATGTATCAACAAATCAATGTTCACTCATCATTACAATGATCAAAACAACAAACAAATTCCTATTATTGTCAGATATCAACTTTGTTCTCCCTCTCAAATAGGTTCATCATGTTCTAATAACATACTTTTCAAGTTCAGGATACCTTTTTTCTTCCTTCCATTCGCCTATGTATGGTAGCTATATACAATATCACTGTATTCACATGAATATTTTAGAACCCTTATGATTCACTCTTAGGCTGTATTCATACTGTCTGAAAATAAATAATAAATAAATAAAATCAACATCACCTTGCTCTATTGCTATTTCATGGTTAGGTATATGTTACAGAGGTTAAAGAATTCAGGATTAGGTAATACATTCATAATGTAAGTTTCCTTTCATTTTTACTCATAAATTGAACGATCAATAACGTAAGTTAGAGTTCGTCCCTGATTAAACATATGAAAGTAGTGTTTATTTCGGTCTGCAACTATTTCGCCCATTTAGTGTGGAAAATACCAATTGTTTTATCTTTTTTTTCTCGTGAGTGATTCGAAGCAAGGTCAATAACCCTATGCTGTAAGTGAACAAATCACATATCAAGGCGATCTTATTGTTATTAGTCGCATATCTTAAAATAAATTTCAAATAACAGTGCTATCAGCCAAGTTTCGCTGGCTGATAAAAACCTGAATACCGATATTGGCGGTGTGTCAGGACCGGATCTTTTTTCCTGGGCGCTGCGCGGGTCGCAAGAGATTTGATTGGATATGGCCACCGACACACACACCATAAATAATGCCCAAAGTTACTCCTCAGTGGTCACTAAACCCCAATTTCCATCTAAAGATCAAGTCATCGTCTTCAGCGCTTCAGAGAACAAACGTCTTCAAGATTACATTATACCACTGGGAAGTTCAATTCATCCGAAAAACATTATTTTCGCATCTCGATTGTCTGATATAATCGAATATGCTTCTACTTATCGAGCAAGCAAGTTGTCGAAGATTTCATGAATAATTTCGGAGAGATAATAGTGCAAAATGAAATAATTAAAGCACGTAGGCTTATAACGCTCGCTGAGATATTTGTACTTTCAAATGTGTGTCCAACAATACACGCACTCCCTCTGACAGAATTAACGAAATTGGGTATAAATCCTGTCTCACCAGTTACCTTTCTCAGAATTAGCTCCACTCTTCCCGAATACAGCCATTTCTTGAGTTTTAGAAGGCAGGTATACATTAACCCACAGTCATTTTCGCTACCAGAATCGTTCACTGTTGATTTTGAAGAAACCAGTTACAGATTTTTTTGTCACAAGATAGTATCGCTTGCTATAACTGCAAAAAATCTGGTCATATTGCCTCTCAATGCCCGGACGCAATGAAAAATACCCAAATCACAGTCACTCAAGCTACAATTACCCAAACCACAATAACTCAAGCCAAAACCACTCAAGCCAGCACCTCTCAGGATACATCATCTCCAAATGACGAACCGTCACCACTTTTGTTATCAGAAACGGCCTCTGCTAATTCCATGGAACCCGCAGCTGAAAACACCGTCCTGGAAACCACTAACAAATCGAAGCGCAGCATTGCGGAAATCCTTTCGCCAGAAGTAGAACCAGGCAGTGGAAATGCCGCCAAATTTGTGACGCCTACGTTGAATTTGAAGAAAAAGAAGAAGTCCAAATCTAATAACGCATCTCCCATTTTAACAACTGATAACCCACATTCCCTCGAACCCGCGAAAGAGTTTATAGAAACTCACTCCCCTCCTTTTGCTCTCAACTATGAACAACTCAGTCTCTTTTTAAGTAACATTAATAATTCAGCAGATCCTATCGCTGTGGTAAACGATTTCACTACTGATCTCCCGGGAGTCATACACATGCTTACGAAAATTCACCCTCAATTAAAGGGCAAAGCAATGAAGAGAAGAATTACTATTATGAAAAAGAAGATTTTTGCTCATCTTGGAAACGATATATCAGTAATATTTTGTTGACTGCCACACTTCTTTCTTTTCCTAAAATTCACTTCTCTCATCCAGTGGAATATAGATGGATTTTTCCATCGTCTAGCTATATATTACAAATCTTAATAGCAACCCATTCTCCTGAACAAAATTCAAATATGTGTACACATTCACTGTTTTAGTATTTATTATTTGATAGTATTGTACTGATCCGTTGCTAATCACCTTTCAGGTGGATGCGACTATGTTCTCAATAAAAAAAAAGACCGTAAGTGGCATCGAAAGATTGCTTATTAGTATTTTCGATGTTTCAAATGGCGATATCTGAGGAATACTGATTCGTAGAAGAGATGTACAGAAGTGATTTTTGTATACAGTTGCATGATCTACAATTTTTACTTGACGTATTTTTACGATAACCCACACCGTCAATAAGAAAAATGGAAACACTATATTTTTCACTTTTGCACTTTTGACACGATGGGGACTTTTAAGATCTGTACCAAGTTTCAGCTCATTGCGAATTATAGTAAGTTTACTACTTTTATCGTTTATTTCGATTGGATTAAATGCTCTTTCTGGATACCGAAAACCAACAAACGAAAAGCGAGATTCCGGAATTTTCCGTAACAAATTTGATTTTCACTCGGTGGAAAACGTTTGCTACACTTCTATTTTCCCTCGCGAAACGTTTTACAATTCAAATGATTCTTATTACTCCTGGCACAGATTTTCTCTGAGCGAGAATATTGGAAATAAAAAAAGGTTGGGTCGGTGTGTTGCTTCATACATTTTTGAAATTATAAAGTGAACTGTTTTGAAATAATATTAGTTCTAGAGTAGAGTAGTAGAGTTATTTACTCAGAACAAGTAAAGGTTTTTTCTGTCAATGAATAAAAATTTCAACTTGAATTTGTATAATAGTTGGTCTATATTATTAAAATAACAAGGAAAGTTCAATTAATATTTGTCAAAGCCAATATCTATAGAACCGGAATCTATACTTACAAAATTCGAAAGTCACTCACTTATCACTCAGTCATTCATCTCTATTTATCCGTACTGGTAAGTCCTAGGAAGCTAAAATTTGGTATTTAGGTGCTTCTTAGGTCTTAGATGCGCACTAAGGAAGGATTTCCAAATATTCCAACTGGCCCCCTGTGAGGGTAAAACGGGCGTGTTCACATATGAAAATTACATTTTCATCACTGTTTCTCCGTACCGCTGTATTTTCTGAGGATGGAACCTTGTCTATAGGTTCGATTACAGATGAGCAAAAAGAAAGGATTTTTATCTATTCCAACTGGGGCGCCAGCCGCGGGAACGAATGCGCTTCTATTGCAATACATTTTCACTGAATTCAAGTACTGCATTTGTAATTTTTTCTTTAATTGATCGAATCTGAAGTAACCAATAAATTCCCATCAAAAAAGTGTTCACTCTAAGTGAAAAATGGTTGTCCACACTAAAAACTAATAAAAAATAGTGGTGAAAGTTACTAAATACGAAAGAGATTTCTAGGATTTTCATAATCAGAAATGAATTTTGAGCATATTTTTAACCTTTTGAGGTTAAGAGGTACTTTGTTTAATATGTCATAGATTTCTCTTTACTATGCTTTCTATTTTTTTGAATTTGATGAAGCACATATCTAGTGATGCTGTTAAGAAATTATGAGAAGTCAACATATGGAGAGTTACCTTTCATCAACTTTGAACTTAAAATTTTGTAATGCTCTGTATACAGCGAGAAGAAAGAGAATCCTGTAATGATGACTTCTGGTGATTCAATCTCACAATACTGCGAACTCAATTGAATTATTACGATTTTGTAATGCCATTTTTGTGAAACAAGGGTAATTTTTTCAAGCACAGCGTCAAAGTTTTGGCCTCACAAAGGAAGTGTGGTAATGATTCACATGAATCACATTCAAAAGTTAACTAATTTTTTAATTCAACAAATATTCTGAATGATATCTCCTGTTTCTCTACAGTAATAACGGTTTTGTTTGAAGTGTTTTGGAAATTCTTAAACGTTTTCGGTATAATGTTACGTGAATCACAGTTGTTCAACTACGCAATTTTGCTTTCAGCTATACATAAATGTAGTTAGTGCCTATAAATTTGAAGGAAATGGTTGCAAAAAAGTGAAATAAAACTTTTCGATGGTTTTTTGTAGCTGTTATGCCACACATTGATAATTCCAGGCTTTCAAAGCATCCAGAAGTATAGTGTCAATTAACCGCTCAGCTTCAGGCAGTAATCATTTGTTATTTCATGACCGTTCTCCAAAATATATTGACTTTCCGAATGTAGAAATTAGTTATGCTTCCCGTTTCGTCTGATCAACATACTTTTTGTCACAGCCTTCACAGCTGATTTTGAAAATTAATCTCAGTAATATCCAGCTCCTTACTGAACAGTTACTGATGCGTCGATATGAACATTGTTTGGTACTGGAAACGAAATTTCTGATTTTTCTACGGCCATCACCCCTTTCCACATCGGCATTAGTTTCCGCTCAAAGCCTCCAAATTCCGCTGTGGCTTTGCAGCGATATCTGCATAGGGATAGGGCTGGAATATCAGGGATGACTGCCACACGATGTCGTTGATGCCGTTTACATTTGCTAACTTTGTCATAGATGTATGTTAAATGGTTTATGCAAGAGTAAACTTGATTCGGAGCGCTCCAGCCGAGTACAGCCCCTTCGCTAAGTTGGCACCAACTCCCCGATAAGGAAGTTTTGCGGTACACAGATACGTCGTCAGTATACGGGGATTATTCATTAAGCGGTTAGCTTGGGTTCTGGAAAAAAATTGGGTTGTGGAAATGGTGATTACTGTTGCGAAATGGACTGGGAATTTTCATGAGTCGCTGGCTGGAGAATTCAGCAAAATGGGCATGGAAGGAGATATGCATCAGTTAATACTTTGTTTTTTGCTCATACGTATGATAAATGATTCATCCCACCTCTGACAACATTTAAGGGATTTAAGGAAACTATCTAATTGAAATGATTGAGACGAAAACGGCGCATTTTCACAATTCCATTATATCATTACAGTTTTTTGTAAGAAAGTTGTACACCGTAGAAGTTGCAAGCTAAATATTCATTTCGAAATTTTCCATCAGGTGGAGACTATGAGAATATTTTCAACATAGATTTCGAAATGCTATATTTTGCAGCAACGATTTCTACTGAACATTGGTAAGCTGAATGGAAATTTTGCAAGTTATACCAGTTGAAAACCCTTTGATAAATTTAACAATACTGAAATTCACTAAACCTTCAATTATCTAATTTCAAAAGGACTCCAAATCTTGGGGAAGAACGTTTTTTTGGAGTGTTCTACTTCGAACATTTATAGTAAAGAGACATTTGACGCTACCTGCCGACTATTCTTTCACAAATTGGTAACATTATGCATTAAGTCAAGATATTTTTCTAACCAATTTCAAAAATTATATCGAACCAGTAAAATGAAGAAAGACTATATATAGGGTCATCCAACAGGAACTTCTGAACTTTGACAGTTGATAACCGCCATCTTGTTAAAGCTACATCTGTCAAATTAGTTCTCATTTATTCAGTCTGTACTGCCAAATCACTATGGATGTGCAAAAACTAAATTTGTATTATCAAAATGGGTGTTCTGTTTGGGCAACGTAACGCACGCTCCGCCCATTTCACGGTCGCCATAATCCTTCTGAGAAGACTATTCACAATGTGGTGGATACATTTGAGTCCACTGGTTCAGTAAACGATCGACCAACACCCCTACGTCGACGAAACGCAAGATCTGACGAAAACATCGTCGCTGTCTGTGAGACTGTGTAGGAGAATCCAAGGCAGTCGATTTCGCGTCACTCATAAGAACTTAGCGTTTCGTAGACCATAACTTGGCGAATTTTGGGTCGTGACTTGAGCTTGTACCTGTACAACAAACTGACCCAAGAACTCAAGGTAAATGACCATAGACAACGAAGTTTATTCGCTGAATGGGTTCTGAAGCAGTTGGCAACTGACCTTATTTTTTATCAAAAAATCGTCATCAGCGATGAGGCCCATTTCAGAATGAATGAATACGTGAACAAACAAAATTGTCGAATTTGGGATGATACCAATCCACATGAGATCCAAGAGCGTCCAATGCATCCCAAAATTAACTGTTTAGTGTGATATTGGGCCGCGGCGTTTTGGGTCCATATTTCTTTGAGAACGACTTTGGCCAAGCCATCACTGTCAACGGCGAGATCTATAGGTCGATGATTACCAACTTCATTTGGAATTGAATGATCTGGACACCATCCACCTGTGGTTTCAACAGGACGGCGCTACGTGCCTTACAGCTCATGCCACATTAGATATTCTGCACGAGCGATTTGAGGGCATGGTCATCCCACGTGGAGGTGAAGTGAACTGGCCACCGAAATTGTGCGATTTGACCCCAATAGACTTTTTCTTGAGGATGTTTCTTAAGTTCTCAATAAGCCACAAAACAAAGCGGTCCCCAAAGCTAACATAACCCATGCCATCGGTCAAATTCAGCTTGATTTATGCGCCAGAGAAGCCGTGGCGGACACTTGAACGATTTTATATTTCAAACACAATGTCATCGATAGGTCTTTCAAACAAATGGAAAATTTCGAATATATCTCACACACACGCACAGGCACTGCTTTCACAGTTCTTTAAGGATGTTTCTGTAGCGCTTGTGTTTTGTCCTTGAAAAAAAATAATTCAAAGATAGGAAGTTGTAGAGGAAGTGGGTTTAGGAATAAGATATAGATTGAACATATGAAACCCAAAGCTTTAACACTTCACTATTGCTGCTTTTTCGAAAATTTCATCGATATTATCTGTGGCGTTGATAACTCCAATTCTTTGAATTCATGTTATAGATTTAATCTTTCTACAGCCAACAATCATGACTTCTTGCATTAGTGAATACTCTTCTCTTGTTTTCATTCATTTGATAATTAATTTGTGATATAAATATCTCAATACTATTTTAGTATCAGTTAAAAGTTTTTTTTAATATAACACAAAGCTGGACTAGCTTGAAGACATATGAATTCTGAATTCTTGACTGCTACTTCTATCTTTCACAGAAAATGTTTCTGCAACAATCTCCTGATAAAAAGGAATAAAGAAACAGTTGTTATGTGTTTTTATACAGTTAAAATAGAAAAAAACTTTTTATATCCCAAATTATTTCAACAATTCAAAAATTTGACTTTTAGATCATTCCTGAACCAATTTCTGGAGCACAACTTTCCTACATAAAATCTGAAGAATTCGAAAGGAGTATTGTTCTCTTGTTCCATTTTTTGAAAAAAAAATCGCACTTCTACAGAACATTTACCTACTTTTAGTCGGTAATTGTCCTGTAGTTTCTGTCATCTTCTCCATCGATATATTTGCAATAAACGGAAACGAAATGTGGGAAAGTATTCATAGTCTAGACATTAACATTTTTCTAAGGAACTTCATCGAGGTCTCCTAAGACGGCAGCTATAAAATATAACAAGGGAAGTTGGTTTTTTGTTTTTTATTCGAAAACGTGCCTTCATTATTATTTATTTTCAGTCTTTAATTCATGTAACAGACTTTAGGTGTCTGTATTCTGAAATTTTAATATGGCGGTCGATTTGGTATTCAAAATACGCTGACGCTGGAACACGGTAGAGTTAATATTGATAAAAATAAGACAGGCTGAAGCGCTTGCAGAGAAACTGCGTGCCAACAGCCTCAAATATAAAAGTTCATCAGTTCATAGAATGATAATAATTATCAGGTCTGTTGACGGGGAATTTCAAACATTCTTATATGAAAAATAATATTTTTCATTCGTGCCATTCCCACATATTTTCGATGACACAAGCATCCTGTTGCATATCCCCGAGGCAAACAAGATATGATAACGTCAAAGTTTCGAATTGTTTATCAATACTCTCATTTATTTTCCTCTATCTTGACGGTTGGTCACTCGGCCAATTATTGTTGTTTTTATCGAGCCTAGAATTACCAGCTCAATTTGAATGATAAATGGCTTTTATCTGTAAAACAATAATCGTCGATTTAATTAATCGCCGTATCGAACGACAATATTAAAATATGTTAATCAATTGAAATGTATACAGAAAGTTATGTTGTGTTCGTTGACACCATCGAGGAAAGTGGTTTTCGATTTCTGTGTATTCGCATCAATTTAGGAAAGATCGATAACAATGACAACTTATAATGTGCATTTTATTCGATATGAATCGTTTGTCTTGATCTCAAGCGTGAAACAATTTGAAATATCTTGAAAATGATAATGTTTTTCATTTCTTATCAAATTAGAATTCCTACGGTGAAACATATAATTCCAAAATTCATTATGAAACACCGAATCACATTTTATAGATCAACAGTTTCAACAAAACTTGGTTGGATTCTTAATCCTTCTATGAAAATTTCAGTCATAATCTATTGTCTTTAGCAGCGGCGTAATAAATCATTTTCAGGTAGCTGTTTCATAGGCGTAGATAACTGAGACGGTTAGAAAGTGAAAAATTGTATATATACAGTGAGTAACAAGCATATGGAACACTCGCATTAATAATTGACAGATTTATTTAAATTAAACACCCAAAAATTTTCCAAATTTTGAATTTCGATTGAAATTTTCCATACTTTCTATGAAAAGCATTTTTGATGTACCACATTACATGATTGAATCAGACATACCTGCGATATTTTCAATTTTTCATCATTACCCAATCAGTTTATACCTCAAAAATTTGTTGCTACACAACTCAATATATTTGAAAGCATTGATATAAAGTTTTACCTTTATGAACATGGTCATCCTCAAGGTATACTTGACTATGACTTTAGGTCACTTGACATTTTTTCTCGTGTGATTCAATGTTCAAGTGAAAGTATTCAAAAGGATTTTTTTGTATTTTCAATAAACTTCTTCACATCATATACACATCTTTATAAACAGTTCATTTTGAATCAAATTGCTTTAATTCTTTTGTGATGAGCAAATTAACACCCTTCTATCCTGGAATTGTTTGATTCAAATTTATCATCTCTCAAAAGATCTGTTGAAATCACTGAGGTTTTTATTTGAGTGAGCAAATATACATCATTTGTCAAATAATTGCGACATATCGAAATAAATTAACATTTAGGTTATACTGTTAGATTCAACAATAGATAATACTGTTGGGTTTAACTCAATACCTCTGGTTAGACTTATGGCAGGTCGAAACAAGTCGTTTTGAGTATGATTTCACATGTCACACCATATGTCTCCTCAAATCAAATCAATAATCAGTGTCTTATTAATTTTCCTAGTTTTCAGAGACGACGTCTTTTCTATAACATACGCTTCTTTTTATCTTGCAGCATTTTGTTTGTATAATGCCATCAAGGAATAAGAATATATTTTCAAAATATCATTATGGGAGGTTCGTTAACCATCTGTTATGAATTTGTAGAGAAATATAAAGCAGAATCATTTATTCTATTTGATATACTATTAATTAACGTCCAATCCATTAACTTTCCAGATAATTCGCAATGTTATTTATCACCATCACTCGAAATGTTCGCCGTTATAGAGAAATTCCTTGGTCGTTCCCATGACCTGAAACCACCGGCCCATCATCAAATTCTTCGCTACACTTCTTGGTCTTGGGTTCATATTTCAGACGCTCTTCAGTTTCAGTGCATCCCAATTTACTCGACACTATTAAACTCTTCCGAGTGCCTATCTCCCATTTCTCATGGTTATTTTGTTTATTACAGAAAATTGCAGCAAATTATCGTTACGATTTGAGCAGAAAGCGCCTTTTGAATCAGCGACGGGTGTCGATAATTTTCACTTTTTTTGCACTGAAGGAAGGTTGTTTACGTGAGAATGTCGGATAGTTGATAATCCAGTCAAAGTATACGAAAAAAGAAGCAAGTTTACAATAATTTTCAGAGATCTGCAAATTCCTAACGAAAAATCGGAATGAAAAATCAAACATCAATTATGATTGCATATATTCGTTATATTTCTCTATACATGTTTTCTTCTTCTTCGTTAACGGTCAGAGTTATCGTCAAAATATAATATGTGTACTCATTACAAACGATCTCTTCTACAGATAATTTATATACAGCAACTTGCTGTACAAATTCATAATTATGAGACCAACTCTAACATGATTCCTCGATCTTCTGACAATAATCATCAATAGTTTTATATACCTAAGATCTGAACTGTATAGGCTTATTCCATCAGGAAATCACCTAAAATATCTTGATGTTTGTATTGTACATGTTTATGTATGAGTGTGTGACTACATAAGATACGTGCTGAATTTTTTGCATTTATGAATTATGGTATACACATACGCATATATATTTATATATATATACAGTGTGTCTCACTTTTCATGGAAGCACCCCTGTAACTTTCGTAATTATCAAAGTAGAATGAAGAAACTCGCAGGATTGATGAAAATGCTGAAAATACACTTACCGGCTAAATTGTGTTGATCTGATAAATATACTCTGCCCGCCATCCGCGATAGAAAAACCCATTCTTACGGAACATTGGAAAATAGTCAATTGTTAACCCAAATGACTTTTTAGAATTAAAATCTTACTATGATGAACGAATTCATGTTAATGTACGAAGCATCAAGTGAGAATTATATTCAATTTCAATTGAAAAATTGAGATTTCTGATCGGTGTGGAATTATATTTCAAATTTTGTTGTCGGCAGTTTCATTGCGACGAGCGGTTGGTGTATAGCACTTGCGTCAATACCACTGAGCCGGTAGGTGAATTTTCAATTTCCATCAGTCCTCGATAATTACGGAAGTGAGACAAATTTGGATTTTTCAGTGCTGAAAGTTTTTCAGGAAAAAAGTGTACCTGTAGTAATTTGGTGGTTCTGATCACGGAATTTTCAGCCTATTTTGCCCCCTAGTCTGATTTACCGTAAAATGAGTTCTTCCATCGCGACTGGCGGGCAGTGTATATCACTTAGACCAACACCATTTAGCCGGTAAGTGTATTTTCAGCACTTTCCTCAATCCTGCTATTTCATCATTCTACTTTGATAATTACGGAAGTTACGGGGGCACTTCCATGAAAAGTGAGACACACTGTATGTATAACATACAGGACATATTCTTTAGTGGTTCAGCAATTAATTTTCCTTTGGATTGAAGAAATTTCCATTGTAAAACAGTTTTATTTTATATATCACTTTATGGTTGAAATAAATTGTGGGAATAGCGATACCTAAAATAAAGTATAGTATTTATTTTTGTAGATAATTTGCTTCATCCTAACTTACCATTTCAAGATATATTGAAGCAGATATGAAATTTTTGATATTTTATTTATAAGTCTGAATTTAAATCCTTTACCAATTTCCAGCTCTATTAAACTATTGTAAACTGATATGAAAAGTAGAACTGTAGAACCGAAACCGCTGTCGTAGAATAAGTTTCAAATAGGCACTGCGTTCAACTATTAGAAATGCAACACTCTTCTAGACACTTCTCAACTAATTTGGCAGCAGTTATTGTTTTGGGAATATTCGACATGTCCATTTTGACTGAACTATAACTTTTCTTGACACGAACGAAATATGACAAAAAAAATGTTAATATCTATTTGTTCTTTAATTAAGTAGAACCATCTGGGCAGTCTCGCTGTGCCGTTGACCGATGAAACAATCGTCATGCGACAGTCCAAAATGACCGTCATTTAAACAATTGCCCTGCATAATAAACTTATTAAAACTACAGGATTTAATTTCATCAAGTTAATCAGGCCACTTTGCAAATCTAATTATTTTAATTCCCGTTTATTAAAGCCGGAGATGGAGGTTATTTGCATTCGGAAGCCGATGGAGATATCGAGAGTTTGCAAAAACTTGTCGATTCCTAATAGAGAAAGTTTTTCTCGTTTGCGAGTTTTAATAGATTTGTAGAAGGTAAAAATTCTTTGTTTTCGATGCTATGGGAAACTAACCCCACGTTGACGTTTGCGTAAAGCTAAAAAATTTTAATTCCTAGCATATCTTCCAGAATTGATCAGAAAATATTAATTATATATAGTTTTTTCCTAAAAATGGGGAGACTAAAATATTTTCTGCTGTTAATTAGCTTCCGCCTGAAAACGAAAGAACCCTCAAGTAAGAAATAAGGGTTAACGGTGTCTTATCTTTTATCGTGCGTTTGCCACACGCTCTTTTCTTTATTTTTTTCTCTTGTTACTTTCGATCTATTGAAACATTCACATTTAATAAATTGGGTAATTCTTTTATAGCATAATCAATATTTTCCTAAGACTTCTCGTTATGAAATAATGTGTCAATTCTTTTAATTCAGTCTCGTTGTTGCTAGTGAAGAAAATTAGTCATATAAGTGGAAAAAGCTTTTAGATTAGACCCTATATGTTTTAGTAACTTGTAATTTTCCAAATTATAGATATATCTTGAGAAAGCAAATAAATATTTTAATGTTTTTTTTTCCTTGCAGGATTACTGCAAATTTCAGCTATATTTAAATTTTCATGACATTAAAAGGGCTTTACATACTAATAAATTATAGAAAACAAAATTTCAGATGTCTGCTTCTTTACAAAATAACAGTACTTTTTATCAATTTCATCAGCATTTTTCAATATGTTGAATGCAAAACCACCATCATTTTAATCTCATCTTTTTTATTACATAATGTAGTCTCTATTTTGTTAGTTCGTGATATAATTCATTGAATATAATCAAAACTAATAATCTTGATCTCTGAACTGTCTCTGAAACGGTCTCTGAAATCGGTCTCCTAAAAATTTAATAGTAATTTATTAGCTTTCTTTTAAAATTTTGTAAAAAGTAGGAAACTTCAATGAAGAATATCAATTCTGCACTTCTTTTCAAATCATACAAATTACATGTATATAGGAAATCCTTTGCAATATGATTTCAGATGGTCGCTTCAAAATTAGGTTGAAAAATGTTCTACTGTCAGAGAATTCAATTTAGGGAATGCGATTTTTTTTATTTCTGTTTCTATCATGTAAACTAACTTCGGTGCATTACTATAAAAATAGCTAAAAATACCATTTTTTCTTCATTTTCTTTGTATGGAATGCCAATATGTAGTAACTGTTTTTTTTTTTAATTTAATTTTTTTTGTTTTTTTTTTGTTTTGCTGAGTGGAAAAGAACACTTGTTCAGCTCAGTCATAAGTTCGAATAAGAACCAAATTTGCCTTTTGATAGATGTATGTATGTATTTTTTCATTCCCATATTGTTCCTCATTTGTATTATCAATTAATAAAAACGGCTATTATTATTATTATAATATTCGAATATTCCCCATATCTTAGAAACGTTCAACCACGTTTCTGAGATGTGGATGATTATCTAGAATCTAGATTAATTCTAAAAATCTTTTTCATTTATGTATCACGGGGTATTGTGGCTTTCTTGAGAAAATCTATCTAACTCTCATTTGGAAAAAACCGTGAAGATTTTGTTTTTTAGGAGTCATGCAGGATTTTTGGAATTATTTTTTATTTATTCAGGTATCGATATTTTTCAAAGCCGGTTTATCAGTTGGAGATTTTTTAGATTCTGCCTGAATTGTGAATAATTTTTATAACAATATTAGATGCTCAGATGAATTGTTTTGCAGACGAATTTGGTACTACAAATACTCAAATATTCCCACAATATTTTATAGGCATTATTATCTGATAAGGTGGGCATAATGATCCATAATTTGGAAAACGTTATTCTGCAAAATTCGAGCAAATTTATATATCCGTTTGTCATTTTCCTAGTGAAAAACCGTTTCTGCTAAATATAATGCAAATACAATGATAACTGAAGCAACTTCCACACAAATGGAATAATGTTATACCTTCTAAACTATTTCCTTGCTCTTAGTTCATATAATGTAGCAGGTTTTTCATTTAAATTTTTTCCAATTTTTCATTATTTTAACTGTCATTCTTCAAATAAATCAATTCTGCAATGTTATAAATTTAAAAAATGGTGCATTGGTTCTAAATCGGGTAATATCAATGGCTATACGTTGTACAAAATTCTCATCCGTATACTCTTGTGAAATAATGAAAAATTTGTTTTTATTAGCCTACATCACTCTGTATACGCTTTTCTTCTACAGGCATAATTACAGACATAGCCATTCGTCATTAAACAATGGATCACTTTCCTGTTTGTATCACAATGAACGAATGATCATCAACTCGCATGTTGTACATTTTTCACACCAATTCATAATGTATCTATCAACGATGTTGCGCGAACAATTAACAAAACCATAACCATTGTTTGCAGAGGAAATTTATGATAATGTCTACATAATGATTGGTTTTCTTCGAATCATAATGTGTATGTGCTGATATTCCTTTATCGGTTGTCATTTTATTAGTGATCTAGCAGTCAGGGGTGATTCTATTGTCAAATGTGTGCCAGAAGATTGGGATAAGTGGCTATATGAAAGGTTTGGATAATTCTACAAATCGCCAGTATGTTTGAATATCAATTTCTTTAATTTTTCAAAGTATGGAGGTAGACATTTTCGAAGAATAGTTATCTTGCTGTAAAATGGCATCATTGCTTATTTTGTTCCTCATGCGGTTGGTTTAGATAGAAAATACATCACCCGATTGAGAACCATCAAAATATAATCAACAAAAACATTTCGTTAACAAAACCTACAAATTTTTCAAAGAGATTTCTACGTTGTTCAATTTCGTAAAAACTGATAAAATAATGATAATTTAAATTGATTCTTCAATATATAGTATACAAGGTGGTCAAAACATTGGAAACTATTGCTGTCTTCTTGAAAGCGGGTTGTACCTTTGAATTCAAAAATGGAATGATTCCTATGAAATATCATAAATATTATTCCTTGGTTCCTAAGTATTTATCAAGGGGAAATCAAAGTAAAGCGATAACAATGATATCTTTCTGTGAAACCAAAATTCAAATTTTGATTTTTAGGGAAATATTGATGATTCAGTTGAAGGTTGCATTATATTTGTTTACATCATTTGTTGTATTTTCTTCAATTTCTTTTGAGGCCTGTTTCAGCAAATTGTAGCCTATTAGGTACCACTTGTTTGTGTTATTTTGCAATCCGCAAAGTTTTTATAATGACCTAGAATATATGGAATATATCTCAATGGTTTTCAATTCGAAGTTGAAAATTTAACTTTGCTTTACTAGGACATGCATTTTTTGATATCTATGAAAATGTTCATATATTTCTGTGATTTCACAGAGTTAATCATAATAACCATGAAAGAATAATTAGTGAAGACCAAGCAACATCAAAAAGTAAAAAAACCTTCTGACTGATCTTGAGTTGTAAGTATTATCTAAAAATAATGGAACGTTTCCGTTTGGACCAACCTGTATATCATTGATTTGTATCATGATAGTTTCTACCACCTTTCATTAAGAACTCATTGATTGATCATGTGATAAAAACTACTGAGGATATTGTACCTACCAACCTTACTGTGTAATATTCATTTAAATACCACTTTCATAATTAGAAAATAAATTTTAAGATCATCATTCAATTATATTTAGTAATTGATTTCCAAACATTCAAACAAATTATTCATAATTTTCGAACTAAAATATCTCATTACTGCAAACTGGCACGTTACTTTCCTCAACCAAGAGCTTGTAAAACAACACATGAGAATTGGAGTCTATTTAACCTAAATAACGCTTTATTTTTCTTCTTTTCATTTCTCCGAGGACATTACGAGCGATTCTTTATAGATTTATCTTAGTCCTCCGTAAAAACACAAACACATCTGGGATTCGACTTGTGCTTGGCTAAAATCAACACATTTATTATTATTGCTCGCTTCGGCACACCTGCTCGCTTTTCTTTAGGTCAAGGGAAATTCGATTTTCCCAACATTGTGAATCCAAATAAAATCTCTTAACGAGCGATTACGTTGTCGGTTTCTTCCGTATAGAGACATTTTGTATTCTCCTAACGAATGTTGATGACAATATTCTGAATAGGATATCCAAGAGCTGAACAGCTAGTTTTGATTATCATTCGATAGTTCTTTCATTTTGTTAAGTGATAATGCCATTTCTTGCATTTGTATTTCAAATTTTATGTCACCTTCAGCAGCAATATAAGTGATTCTTTTAATTAATAGACTTGAAATTGGACTCGTTGGTTTGTGCTTTGAATCAGACCAAAAATAATATAAATACTTGCTACTCAATTTCAGTAAGTTGATCATCGTAATTATTACACAATAGTAAACTATTTCCATATTCAATTTATTGTGCCCCAGTTCAATATCTAATTAATCAATAAGCAATTGGCAAATTCTTCAGAATAGATCAACCGTTATTGTGTTTGACTATTAAAAATTGCATTGAATTCTTCTTAGGATTCGATTCCAGCTAAAAATATTTTGACGGAATCCATAACCTAGTGTGTTAACATGAAACTCACTTATTCGGTTGTGTTTTTTTCAAGTGGGTGGAGAACTACGTAAACAAATGTCGAAACCAAAATAGTACATATTTTTCAATTCGAATTATCACATATCCCATAAAATAATAACTTTTGTTTGTGTACAGTTGAGGACACGTAGTCAGATTTTAAGAATGTTCATTGCCTTTTCCTGTCTACTGAAATCATCCCTGTAGTTTCTGAACTGGATAGTCCATGATATCCAAGAACATATAGAGAGACAATAAAAAATCAGTTAGAAAAATGTCATTCATCCACAGAACTTCGATGTAAGTTGATGAAAGATTTCTTTACAGTTTGATTACCGTATCCTGAATTCCATAAATTCAGGACAGTCATTTTTTTTGCCAATTATGCAAATAAAAACAATTTTGATAAACCTGACTAACAGTTAGTGATAAATGTTTATGTTATTTTTGGTCTAATTCGAAGAACAAACCAACGCCGTTATTAAAAAAATCACCATATGTTCTTCATCTCCTGAAGACGCTAACTTAGTTACTGAAACGCACATCGGAAAGAGTCTTTCATTTATTGTTTTTGAAATCGAAACAGGTGTTATCTTCAACTCTTTGAAAACATCAAATGTCTGACAAAACTTGTTTGTCATACATTCCGTTCTATTATTAAGATCAGTTCAATACTCTTGTCACGCTGAGTTCTTACTGCTTATCAAGATATTCGTGAATTCTTCAGCTGCAGGGCAAGTTTTTAAGTGCCATATTTATCTACAATCAAGTCTGGGCACGCCTTGTATTTTAATTACTAACATGACAACAACGAAATCGAAACGAGAAACATGCGTTATCTTGTTGGATTGCAAAATTTCAGCCAGTTCCATTCGTCACATAGTTTTTATTTTGAAATCGAAATGACAGCAACATATTTAATTAAGCAGAAAACCTAGATAGTGGTAATAGAAAATTTCTGAAATATAATACGTATATGTAATAAAAAATCCGCACCAAGATAGGAGACGTAGAAATTACTTCACCTTCGAAAGAAATATGTATGCACAGCAGTTATATGACATGGGATTCGAATATTAACCAAGTCAGTAAAAATATCAACTGTGAATACTATGCTATGGAACAATGGAGGTTTCTCTTTAGGATTCCTCAAATTTAGAATTTCTTCTAAACTCTTGTTCATTCGAATATTTCATAGAATATAATCGTGTGTGGGTGTTTTATTTATTTATTATTATAATACACCCAACAGGTTAAAGCCCATTGAAAGGAGTATACATTAATATAGCAGGTAATTATTTCTAGATAAATGGAAGTATAAGTGAACATTTTGATATTCAGTTAGGAACTTATCTATACAAACTATTTCTAAATTGATTCAGGGTAGTAGAAAAAAATAAATCTATGGAATATTTATTGACACCCGGCACATAGATGTTACTGGACTGTAGAAATGGCTCATTAATGCGGAATGTAACATTTAATCTGGACGTACATTGAGGGACATTAATTTGGGACAATGTCGGTTGGTGAGTCCATAGCACCATTGATCAGTTCATAGATGAAAATGAAATCTGCAATTTCTCGTCTTTTTTCAATGTCACAAAATTAAATACATTCAGAAGATGAATGTAGTCATAATTTCTAACAGGATAGTTTCCATGTTTTTTATAATGAGCAAACTTGAGAAATTTATTCTAAACACCTTTTTTAAAGCATCAATGTATTTTGTTTGATTAGAATTCCAGACAGAATTAGGAGGAATCATATAAACCTCATTTTATTAAAAATAAGGTTGGAGTATTCAATTTTCATATATTTATTTGCATCGGCATATTTGTAAGAAAAACAAAAAGATATCTTCACTGAAAAATATTTTTCTACAGTAGACGTGAATACCAGTTTTATCATTAGAAAACAACTTTAACAAAAGAATCATTCAATTCTATTCAGTAATTGAGCGAATGATCCGAATTCTTGTATATATTGATTTTCAAACTTTCGAAAAGCTCTTCGTAAGCTAGAAAATTGGTTGCATATATGTATATAATAATGTAACTATTTTACATTTGCGTTGTATCAATTGAAATATTTCTATATTCAATCTTCCTATTTTTTGCGCGTCAGCGTCATTCACCAATGACCACTCCTCACACCTAAGGTAATTGGACCCGAGAGTCATGTGCTCTGAGCAGACGCAATGAGGCAAGAATGACAGCCTTAGCATTTGTCCTGCTTAGTTTTCTGCCATACAGCGGCAAGCCGACATGAGCTTGAGAACCAAGAATAGAGAGGCCATCATTTCATCAAGGACCCCAACAATCAGAATAACTATTTTAACAGAGTGCCCTTTTTATAAAATGTTTTTCCCTAAGTTTGAGTTCGTCGGGCCCTGTCTCCTGAGCTCCGATAATATCGGGACGCATGTTAGCATCATCAACCAATGACCATACCCTACACCGTTAGGTAAGTTAGCATTTTGTCCGATAACCATGTACCCTAAGCAGATGCAAGAGGCAAGAATGACAGCATTTGTCTGGTCAAGATGTCTGCCTCAGTGTGGTAAGCCGACATGATCTTGATATTCGATCCACCAAGAACAGAGTCTACAAAGTCTGGGAAATGAATAGTTCCAATAAATTTTCTACTTCTCATTTCCCACATCGTAATCAATATCTCCGGATCATAGGTCGTCACCGGTGTCTCGTCAATACCGTAAAAATACCGTAGGTGGTAATTAAGCACTCTTAGGGTCGATGGGTATATGCCGACAGCACCGAATAATAATAATAATTATTATAATAATAATCATCTTTATTGTTACCCAGCTGTAGTTACATACAAATATTTAAATAAATTAGAGAGATAGTTGCTGGCATAATAAAAGGCGAAGTTCAACTCAGTTAGCACAAGTGCTACTGAGTTGTTCTTATTATTATTATTCGACAATTTTTGAGGGATATCTGTTACTTCAAGGGCTTTTGTGAATAAAAATTGCTGTATTTCACATTTTCTTTCAATCATGAGTAATATAGAAATAGTATTCATTTACCTTCGAATCACAAAAAAGATTATTTGTGCTTGGTGACAAATTAGTTTGACAGTAGAGAACCGCAGGAATTCAGCATTCAACGTTTCCGTATAACTTTCCATCCTGCAAATATACCGGAATATCTGGAGCAGAACACATTGAATGGACCTCATCCTAACCCTCATTTTAGTCCTTTCCCTTTCAGCCCGTCATCATCCTCGGAAATTCCAAGATTCCCTTCCTGTCCTCCGCATCTTTAATCACGACAAGGACGAGGTGTAACAGCGAGATATTAAAACCGCCTCCTGTCATAACTCACGTCCTCGTTTCCTGGTCCAACAGGGGTCCCGCAGGCTCCCGTTCTGGGCCATGTGTCCTGGCTAGCGGGACACATGAATTTCTATTGTTCAGGCCGCTTTCATGTCGTTAAATTTTAGGCGACGGGAATCAGCATAAAGGACAATTATTCCGCCGTGATTTCTGGTCTGGGTGCGAGCACTTTTTCAGTAGTAGTTGACTGTTTTATTCTCCCGGTCGAGATTTACTGGAGCGTTATATTGCTAATTAATTGTTTTCGGCTAATTGTTATGTGTTCGGCTATTAATTAGAGCTGTTTGCAATGCGACCGTAACTCGATGTATAGGTATGGTAGTTTTACGGTGGGCGAGATATTTTGAATTCCGAGGATGGTTTGGATATGCTGAATATGAATCGTGAATTGGGAGATTCGAAGAAAGAATGAAATGAATGTTAATTCCCAATGAAATGATGGTTTGCTTTACTTTTCAACTTTCACTTTAATGACCACTACAGTCAGCATTAAGCTAATAATAAATGTTTGAGTACGTACACTTTATTCCAGTTAAAATGAGTCACCATGAGCGAGTTATTTGAAATTGGGACTGTAAAAAAATTTTGAAATACCTCAACTTTAGTTTTCAAGGGAACAGACATTCTACGTTAAAAGCGACTCCTTGTCAGTATCTCCTTTCCCATGGCAATACAAATGTCCAAAAGTTTAAAAGGGAATAATAGTCGTGTGGTTTCTTATTTGAAAAATCTTTCAATTTTGTATTTATTTTTTTTTATTCAAAATGAACATATTTTTATACTCGTACATAAAAAAAAAACATAAGTGCGTCTCTGGACGCCCGACAGAAGTCATAACTTAAACTAATCTAATTCAATAATAAATAGTCCAATTAAAGTTTAACCATTTTATATTGAAACTGTTTAACTTAAGAAAAACTTAACTTGAATTTTATGTATATTAATATAAGGTTATTCATTAATAAAAACTTTCATTGATTTTTATGTATATACATATATAGCTTCCACATGCCAATTGTTACTTTTGTAGGAATGAATAATGATACTAATAATATGCATACACAAAATTGATATCATCATTTTTGAGCCATGTTTCACATAGCTGGTTAGATTTTTATAATAGGGTTAACAGTATATGTTCGCACACTAAACGCTGAGCGTGTGTCCGACGAGAGAGGAGGAACCTGCCTTTCGCTGACGTATGCGTGAGAGAAAGGGAAGCCAGTCAGAATAGGTCTGTAACGCGTTAGGTCACGAATTGGTCTACCCTCCCATAAGAAGTTATCACTTCAAAAACGGAAAAGTTGAATAAACATTAACATGTTTCGGTTCAACGTGTCCATATTTTCTCGAATAACATTTAAAAAATTCACTTCCAGAATAAAATATATTTATGCATTATTCAAATGAATTACAAGTAAATGACTGACTATTATGACATTCGAACCGATTGGTCAATACACAGCTCGCAGACAAATTTGACATGATCTCCTGTAAACATGCAACAAACACTATACCTTTTCAATAACGACGTATACGAGTATGTTTCTCGAGGCGAATCAATTCGTTGCACTGATACATGAAATACCTTTATGGTCGATATATCGTTGTCCAAGATCCAAGAACCAATAGCTCAGAGCGATCGAACAAATTACACCACTTCTGCAACTACTAGCCGCTTTCTATGCGCATTGCGAAGAATATAATAGTTTGTGAAGTATTTTCACAGATATACCGAATTGACATTTTCAAATTCGATTAAATTCAATTAGTATTCATTGAGATATTAGAGTTCAAAGTAGACTGATAAAAACGGTCAACGCTTTTGAAACAACGTAATATAATGAAATTTCGTAAAAATTGTTCGTAGTAGCAAAAAAGGAATGATATATCAAGATAGACAAAGATACATTCAGAAAATTGTAGTGGCATAAATTATTGTGTTTGTTATAGCTTTATTCACTAGAATCACTGTCAATATCAGACTCTGAATCACTACCGTTGAAATCTGTTATTACTTGATTTATCGGGATCAGATGATTCAATAAATTTTAAAATTATGAATCTGTTTTTGAGTTATGGAGGTCCATTCAAGTGTCTGTTAGCTTTTTCGTTCTTTAATGGGATTTTTCACTACTCACTAACCAATTGCTTTTGGAACTTTTCTCAGCATCGATTTTCAAATTAGAAACATTAGAAAAGCGGGATCAGATGATTCAATGAATTATAAAATTATGAATCTGTTTTTGAGGTATGGAGGGAAATTCAAGTATCTGTTAGCTTTTTCGTTCTTTGATGGGATTGTTCACTACTCACTAACCAATTGCTTCTGGAACTTTTCTCAACATCGATTTTTAAATTAGAAACATTAAAATACATTTTTACACTTTCTTCACAATGCTTGATAACTTCGACTTTTAACGTCCACATTGACCTCTGAACTCGATGTTTCAGATGAAAATTTATCGAAATCTGAACGTCTCCACATGTGTATATACTTTAAATATCAGATTGACCCAAATTTGTTCTTAACCTTGTGGCAGTGACCTACTACTACTTTATATTACTTGTCGGGTTTGTTCTGAAGAAAAATTAATGGGATTTTCAGTTAGTCTTTTTCCACTCGTAAACGTCATTCAAAATCCCAAATTTGAATTTGGAACCTATGGCGTGAAATGAATATATTAGAAAAAGATTTTTCACACCAGCACAGAAATACTGTCTCTCAACATGCGTTTCACCAACCAAGTTAGCATCAACAGGAGAGTCATCTCTGGTGATGCTAACTTGTATAGCGAAACGCACGTCGTGAAATAGTATTTTTATTCTGGTGTGGAAAAAGTGTCTTTGTTAGACCGAATACTTACTCGTGTCTCCATTTGCAGATGATCTAAAAATGATTTACTTCAAATTCCTGTCGACTAGGGAAGACTGAGATGAAATGGCTATTCAGGGTAATGTGACCATTGGCCTGTACTCACTGTAACTGTTTCAATCTGGTGTCGAAGCTGTGAACTCACGTATATAGAAGACATCAGTGTTTTGATTCAGAATATGTTATCAGTTGATGATATTTATGAAACATCCTCCATTTCTCCAATTTGTCTCGTACTGATATGTGGTTTACATTCATTTTGTCGTTCATTCAGTTTTTCATTACCAATTTTATTTTTCCATAGCCGAGCTTGAATACCTTCAAAATTATACAGCGTATTTTATGGGAGGGTAAACCGCTTCGTTATCCAACGCGTAACGGTGCCAGTTTATCCGGCAGGCGAAAGGCAGGCTCCTCCCCTCTCGTAGGACAGACGATCAGTGTTTAGTATCCGTTAGACATGTACTGTTGACAGTATTATGAAAATATAACCTGCAATATTTTCATTATGTGAAACGTAGTTTGAAAATGATGATACTGATTTTGTGTATGTACATTATTAGTATCATTATTTAATCCTACAAAAGTAACAATTTTACTTATGATAGCTATAATATATGTACATACTCAAAATAATCAATAAAATATTTTATTAATAAATAACCTTTTCTTATATTATCATATTGATATACATTAAATTATAGGAATAACCCAGGCCCAGGACGCACACGTTTTTTTTTAATTTATGTGAATCCAGTGAAATTCTTACAATAAAGTGTTGCTTGCATATGTCACATAAATAATTTTTTTTCAATAGTCATAGACGAAAAATTATTCAAGGTAGAATTCAGTCGTTGATTGCTATTATTTATAATACACTAAATTTTATACAAATGAATAATTTTTTCAAATTGAATGTCGTCCTCCTGCCAGGTGCATGTTATATCATTGCGATTTCAATTGTCAGTTTGGTATATTCCTGAAAGTACTGAAGAGACTCTCCTCTCCTGATAGGTGTTGCGATGTAATAAATGGATCATTACGTTCCTGAGTTTTCTTTCATAAACCGGAATAACCGACTGGAACTATATATTTCATGTACGACTCGCCAGACTGTCAGGAACAAACGCGAATTTCATGCAAATCATTTTATATAAACAACGGGCGGGCCGAGAAACAAATGAAGGTCAATTAAAAAAATTGTAGAATTTATGGTGTTTATCCTTATTGTTTCATCGGTAATTGACGGTAATGACTGTTGAGTGGGACGATGAAGATATTAGGAATGAAGGATGAGTCTGTTTGGGGAATGACTCAGTCGAAAACCTCATCCTGCTAAAAGGGCTAAATGCCTTGTAATTTCTCTTGAGAGTATACGAATTTTAGGAGTAATTGACGATAATATAGCGTTTTCTTTCAGAATCTAGAAGTCCATTTTGCGAATTGCAAGAGAAAATGGAATCATAACCTGTAATTTTTATACTTGTAGACATGGTTAAGGACAAAACAGTATCAATTTCAACACAAAAGAAACCATGTCAAACCACCGACACCAAACAAAATATCATTTCAACAATAATTCTTTTCACAAGCAGAAAAAAAGCACAATCGGTTTTATTTTAAATCGTCCGTTTCTTGCATTATGTAAAGTATTTCTGATATCAACCACCAATATTTAATAAAAAACACCTTTTACCTAAACTCAAAGGATACATTTTTATAATAGATAGATAAGCAGAAAGTCAAAACTTTGCTTTACCAACAACATTATCCATTTTTAATGTCTCCACAGTATTTCGGAGAATGAGTTTATTTAACTTCCCAAGTTGACAAAATGATTAATTATAACTACGTATGCGCTTTTATAACATACATTTGTATTCAGTCTTGTAGTGGAATACTGCAATATTGTAAAAACTTGTGTTACTTTACAAACTGAAAATTCATTATTCTTCATAAAAATTTGATCTTTAAAGATCTGAAACATTTTTCCAGTAACAAAAACAATTCTGATTGACCACTAATTATACATAAAGGATTTATCACCATTTCCAAGCGAATATTATTGAGTCAAAGGAAGAACAATATCTCTAGCACCGATGTTCATCAATTTACTTTTGAATCGGTGAACGTCTAGATATAAAGTGTCGTTTGGTAGCAGCTGACCATTTTCTTTCTTAAATGGTTGTTATAACACATCTGTATTTGCTAAAAGTACAATGTATACGTTTTCTGTAAAATACTTGCTGTTGGTTTACAGGCTCTGAAAAATTAATCTGAGGGTGAAGAAAAGTTCAAAATTAAAATAAATATCAGCGAATTTTGGGAGAGATTTGATTATTATTTCAGATTTTGGATAAAAAAATTTTGTCAAGCGAATTTACTAACATCTTAGTTGTAACTGTTTCATTAGTCGATTCATTTTTCTCAGAATTCATCATGAGCTAAAATGATCCTAAAATAGTTCAGTTCTGATATTTTCCTATATTTTATTAACATATATTCTCTGGAGTTTTTGATAATTCAGATAATAATATAACAGACTGTAACTTTTCTTCGTGTATAAAATACAATTTTTTACATGCCCTTCCTCATTTTTTCATTTGTTCAACACCCACCTGACTTGCATCACTTCAGAATGTAGTTACTTTCGTCTGTTTCCAGATGGACTTCCATTGTTTTTTTGCTATGGGTGGTATATTTTTGTACACTGTCATGTCGACAGGGATTGAACGGAAACACGGGCATGCACTTAGAAACCCACGCTTCAAACTTGACTCGGTGAATAGGTCAGTGACGTGGAGAAATTGGAACAGTGGAAACGTCTTTCTATAATTTCAACAATGATCTATGTAGACAACTGATAAGTAACAACAAAAATATATATATATATATATATATATATATATATATATATATATATATATATATATATATATATATATATATATATTGCACTTGATGCAATCTACATTTAACGATCAAAATGCGAAACACCGATATAAAGTTTTCCCTCTTTTCACAAATAGGGTTCATCGTTTCGAAATTTCTATCCCCTGTGTAAATTGTGTATAAGTATACTATTTTTTCGCTTATCAGATTTGATGGTCATCTGATTAAAATCTTCAACAAAAAAAATATAAATATTTGCCCCAAAAGCATTAGTTTTCATCCTATGCAATTAAGATTGATAAATGGGGAAAAGATAAATTCCAAAAAGTTTGAAGAGCTTGAGTTCTGGCTCAACCTCAAATTTGTGACTCAGTAGGCTTCAATATGTAGTTTCATGTTAGATATGTAGTGCATTCTGAAGACACTGAATGTTTCTTCTTTTAATATACAGATGTGTGATTCTACAGGATTTATAATAATCTATTTAGCATTCACCAATAGGACCAATAGAGGTACCTACGAGGCCTCCAAAAACTACGTGGTTAAATTTACTTTAAGTTTAAGAAATCCTAGACTGACCCGAAAATAACACGTAGATAAGATAGAGGAAAATGTGGCACTGATACTGACCAGACATACCCACAAAAAGGTATGGCCGATGAAAGCAGACATTGGTTGTACTCAATAGAAGTTCAACATAACGCTCCTCTGGTTTGGTGGCCCAAGATGAAACAAATGACTGCTAATACAACAAAAAAGTTAGGAGCAAAGCTAGTTTGGGTATAACAGAATAACAGCGTGAATCTACCTCTTTTACATGTGGTAATAATCTTCTATGGAAATCACGGAATAGGCGGAGGAACGAACATTAGGTAAATGTGTTCACACAAAACATATGGAAGTCTCTCGTATAATACACAACAAATATCAATTTGAGACTTCAACCAAATGATTGGATTCAAATTATTACAGATAGCGATGGCGTACTCCGGGTATTGATGAACTCAAGAGTGTTAGAGGGACTTTTCTTCACACAAACGTGAGAAAACTTTTATAAACTGCCTGGAAAAAGATTTGCTCCGGTAAAGCAGAGATAGGCTTAACATAATTGATGTGTTAATCACTGACTATTTGGAGGACACATGAATAAATTAGGGCTCTTCAGGAAAAACTGTCGATACAAGCAAAATGCAAATAAACGACAGGAATGTATAAGGGAAAATTCTTTTTTATGATCATGAAGATCTTTTTTTTTTCGCTATTGGCAGATTTTTCAAATTAGTTTCCGATCAACTATCAAGTTATCAAGCCCAAGGCATTCAACTCTTTTGGACAATGTAAGCTGAGTATCTTTTGAGTTGAGGTTTCATGTTGGCACCGTCATTTGTTACCAGGAGCCTCCTGCACTGTTGGTTGTAACAGACATTTAGTTCTAATTGAGCGTTCAATTATGAATGAGGTTAGGGTTTAGAACAAATCAAGTCTGAACGAAAGACATCCTGAATTATGCTCTAGTCTCTACAAATTTCGTATAAAGACCGAAATATAGGCTCATGTAATATATTATCAAATTGTAATTCGACCAGTTGTTTCATTTACCAGGAAATATGATCAACGGGACTTCTACCAATGATTTCCCGGTACGCCAATGACCATATACTCCTGAAGTAATTTAGTTCCACTCTTGGGCCACTACTTATCCAAATAATTATCCCAGAAATTCATTATAATTGACAGCACATGTGGCAGCGGATTCGTTACATACAGGAAGCCGATCCGATAGCAGTCTTCTCCGCATACACGCTCCTCTTCAACATTTATCTACAAACTAATGGAAAAGGGAAGATAATAATTTAAAATTCCGAATGAAATGATACGTAAATTCGATCTACATTGAACGGGGTTAATGAAACAAGCGGCGGGCCTTTGTGCAGGATACCAGGAGGTACATGATATATTGTAAGGAGATAAAGGGTTGCGGCGAAGCGATATATTATGAAATTATTGTAAATAGACGCGCATACGTTATGCAGGAAGGTGGAATTTCGATGTAATTTTCAATTTACGCAGATGGTTTCATGGAAATGGATCTGACAGAAAAGCGATTAGTTCCGGAGGTATTGAGTTAGGGATGAACCAGTCTGCTTCAAAAATTGAGAAAATTGAAAGTTTTGGTGAATCCTGATTTTCAATTGAAAGTGATTTATCGTACAAGAAAGAGAGAAAATAACTTTGAAAAATTTAATATAAATTAGTATAAATGGAAAATGAATAGCGATCGAACAAGAGAAGAAATAAGAATACTGCAAGGTCAACGACAATTAAACGAAAATAAGATGCCGGTAGGTATAGATCAAATGATAATATCATTGTCACATTCAGAGAGAGTAGCAGTTAACTTTGTACTTAAAAATATTGTAGTTATAAAATCTTTACTAGGGATGTGTCTTGAAAGAAAATGGGAAAAATAGTATGGCTGACAAAAAATAAGACAGAGAATCAATATATAAACAAGAAATATATAGATGATACGTTAAAAAATTCAAGAGTGAAAAAAAACTGTTATAGGTGGAAGGGAAATATTTAGATACCAAAACAATGAAAGCAATTGAAGACAATAATTGTAAACCGAAGAGATGAAGTATATTTCAACAGAAAAATAAAAAAGTTGAACCAGCCTAAGGAAATAATGAAGACAACGAATAATGAACTAAATAAAATATAAAACAATAGCAGAAAGTTCCGTTTAGGATTATCAACTTCGTGATGGGCAAAAGTGAAAGATATTACCTGGAAATAAAACAATGGATATTTGTATTGGAAGTATGGTAATACTCCTCTACGATTGGGTTGGAATGTTTGTAAAAATTTGATTCACCACGTATAAATAGAAACAAATTATTAAGGAATTGAGAATAATTCTAACACACATTTCTCCCACACACCAGAACTTTCCGATGAGAGAAAAATTCTTTCACATGTATGGACTGCAACTTTTTTTCACAAGAGAAGTATTTTTTATTTCGTGAAAATGGAAAAAATAGTAAAGAAATTCACAACACACTTATAAGATGAAGAGAAAGCCATATCATAGAAGTAATCTACAAAAACACAAAAAACAAACCAGAAATTCCTAAAAAGAAATATGTAGAAAAGGTTTCTACATATAAATATTTGTTGAATGATGAAAATTGATCAAGCAATAGAAATTACCATCATCAATGTTATTTCTCAGAAGAGAAGACAACTAAAAAGTCTTAAAAAAGCACCAACAGGATATTGAAAAATATTAGAATTGAAAAAGGAAAACCGCAGTAGTTTTTATTGTAATAAATAGAAAAAGCTCATATGAATAAAGGCAAAACAATAAGATGAGATAAAATGATGCTTCAAAGCAGAATGATGACGATGGAATTTAATATCCATTAATATCAGTGAAAGAGATTTTCGATTTAGCTATCAATGAAAAACTATTTCAAATATTTTACAGTTTGACTGCGATCATACCTGCCCTTTGAAAGTACATTCAAGCCAAATCATTCCTCTTCATAGACGAGCTCACAGCGTGGTCACTATCGCAATTATCTTACCTAGCTGGCACTTTGCATCAATCAGTATTCAGTAATTAATTGTACAAGTACTATAATCTAGTTCTATTTCCACGCCTCGACTATTATTCCTATTCATTATTTGCTGATCTTGACTGCAACGAAGCGTTATTTTTATAATTTCCTGTTGCTCGCTCAGCTGTGAATAAACATACCTGAACGGTGTAGAAAAAGAAGAAATGATTATAAAATTGAATTGAGAGGCGATCTGTTGAGCCATCGATATTCAAGTTGCGTATGTGCGACATTATCATTATTTTGCTGTCGCTGCAAGAGGCTATTTACCGGACGGAACTGAAAGAAGAGTGTTTAGTTTTTCTTCTAGGAATCGTCAGCAGCTTGGTCTGAGGCATCCTTCCATAGTTCTTGCGAATTTCAGTTAAGATTACCGCCACAACTGAGTCTTATAGTTCTTTCTGACTAACAGGAAATGGATTTAGATCTTATACTAATATCAGTTTGGTTTTGAATATCTGGAGGTGAGATACTGATTATGGCCTCCAAAGTTAACTGATTTTACCCCACAGGACATTCTTTTGTGCGCTCATAACTACATTAGCGATGTTGATCACTTGCAAATAAATAGTATCAATCATGTTCAGAATTCTAGTGCGGTATGAGAATATTAGGTGACAATAGACTGGTAATAATATTCAGGACAATGATAGTTAACTAAAATGTGTAGGATACATTGGGTATTCATGTTTCTGACTGTACTTGCTTATTGTTATTCGATATGTTTTGTGTTTTGGATCACTGAGATACATCAAGACTAATAATTTTTTGATAATTATATTAAATAATATGTCTCTAAAAAAAGATAAAATTCATAAACCAGTACAAAAAGCTGGGCAACTCTGGAAAAACTTTAAGAGTGATTTCGGTTGTATTTGATATTTTTATAATAAAATACCCTTATATTTTCATATGACATAAAACTTTTCACCTTACTATAATGTACTTTCAATAAAATCCTATGATATAGATCAATCATTCAATAATACGCCATTGAAACAAAAACAGTTGGAATTTCGTACTGAATGAATTAAGTTTTCAGCTGCATGAATTCGTAGGTGATCAATTGAAGAGCCATCATTAATTTTATTCAGAGATATGTTCGAAACAAAAATCTCGATCTGATGTACTTTTTTCTGTTCATCATTTTTCATTATTCAAAATTGATAATATATTTGGCTATTTAAATTTCAAAGACCAGACTTGTGTGAAACTAAGTAAATCAACCGAAAATAATAAAGGGATCGACAAGCGAACTCATTCTCTATAAGGCCCTTCCGTCTATATGAGTATTTCTTCAAAATAATGATGGAAATTTCTATAAAATCCATGTTTTACATTTTCCCCATATTCAACAATGAACAGAAGAGTGTCAGAAAAACAGCGATAATGATTGTAACACTATTTCAATTCTCAGTCATGGAGAAAGTATCCATAGAAATTAGAAACAAACCTATTCCGAAATATTTTTCAAATTATCTCAGGTGAAAGTTCAGGTGAAAGCTTAACAGGGCAAGGAAATAATATATTGCTTGCCACAACATATTCCCCCTCGTATGAAAACGAAAGTTTTTCGTAAGGATCTGAATGGAGAATAAGTACACAAAACTTTTGGGGTGAATTTTTTTTCTATAGATAGCCTGTTTATCAAATATTGGACTAAATTTTTGAATTATACATGATGGCATTGATGTTGATGAAAAATCCCTCAGATAAAATAACTGTAATTATCTATTATCTTCCATTATTTTTCCATGTTTCCATCCCAAAGTATTTGTTCGATGAAAACAGCATTGTTACTATTAGATCATCCAGTGAATAATTACGAAATTATCGTTACAAGAAAAAAGAATGTGAAAAAACAATTAAAGCAGCTTATTGAAAGGAAGAATGATTATACAATGGAATAGAGAGATTATTTGGAATTAAATGATTTTAACGAAAAACCAAGATTGAGAGTGAACCATTTGTTATTTGGCAAAAAATTCCAGGAAATAAAATAAATTCTACAATGTAACAGGAAGTGCATTGCAGGTAAATCGAAAAACATGCCTGTTCATCCAGATGCAGTATTCCAAAAATCGAAAAAAAAATTGTCAGCTAACTTTACTGATCGTGTTTATTGAATTGGATTGAAAACCGGAGAATATGCAAACTTACAAGTATTTCTTACGGTTGAAGGGACAGATCTGGTTCTCGATAAAAGATGCACATATATTTCACGACGTAAACAGGATAACGTAGTTTTGATGAATAAGGAATCTACGAAGTTATTTTCGATTCGGCATCTGCATGCAGAGAAAGTTGCGTCTCTGTTTGTTGAAGATTCGGTCTGGATCCATTTTTGAGCTTATCGATGATGCGTGGAATATTTTCCTTCAAGAGGGGAAAGAAGCGGTCCAAGTTTTGCATTGATGTCTTTGTTTCTTGAATTGTTGCCAAAAGTTCATAGAAAGCAAAAACTTCATTACATCATATTTTTCAATGAATTTCAACTGAAATATTTTTCTTTCATAACTGAAAAAAATAAATGATTGAAGTAGAAAATTATATATGAGTTCTCTATTCTCCATTAGGTAAACTTAATGTGCTTTCTTTAACAGAAAAATTGCTATTTGTTAATGAATTATCCCATTTAATTTTAGCCTTATGAAATTATACCCAGCAGTCAACTTCTTTCAATTAACAGATATTGAAATGAGTCAAATATGAAGGGAAAATTCTCATAGAGTTCTGCTTTTTATATTTAATTTATATCAAAATGAATTTGAAATTTATCGAAATTTTTTCTTGATATGTGGAATGTGATGTACATGCAGAGTATATATTTCTGCTGGTGTATATTTCTGTCTGTATATGAAAATTTCGGATATTGCATATCAATATCATAATATAAAAAAGAAAAAATCAAGAAATAATAAAACAAATTGACGAGCATTGAAAATTCACGCTGTACTAAGAAACTAGTAGTTCATAGGTTTCCATTATATGATTATTTATTTTTATATTTAATATTCGATTGAATCTAGATGTATAGTCTCCTTGAAACATACTTCAGCAATAATATTTTTTATCATAATTTTCAATGGTTATTAAGGGTTTGATTAGCTATATTAAGTTTTTTCTTTCGATAGATCTATGATGATTTTTCTGAAATTTCTTCAGTTTATCAAAGGTATGGATATAGTATTGTATAGTACGTCAAAATGTTCCCTGAAATTGATATCACAGACCGCTGGTTTACCGTATTTCATTCAATCATCTACTGAATCATCGTTATTTATATTCAAGTCAGAAATGACGTTGAAGTTGTCCTTCCAAATTCAAATCATACTCAAACATAAAACATTAACGATCCTCGTTTCCAGAACAGTAAGTAATAAGTATTCCCTTTTACGATTACATCCTTTATCTAGAAGAAGTAAACAAGTTCATAAAAAGTCCCAACAAATTTAACAACCTCTATAAATTCATTAATTCGACTCTGTGGCGTTCTATACAGACGGCGACTCGTAAATCTTCTATTAGTGTTTCCACTCCAGGTCTTTTTGGATTTCATCGAATTTTAATACCTTCTACCCTATCGGAATGTTGGAACGATTTTAATAGGTGGATTGGGATTTCGAAACGCTGTATTTTTCCAAATTTCAATGCATAAAACCCCCAAAAAACTAGTAAACTAGTTACTAGAGTAGACAAAACACTTCCATTAAGTTTAGATTTCTTGTCATCGAAGTCCAAGTTTGAATTATTGACAAGTAAAGAAAAAAACATGTGTGTCTCAGGACCCTCGTAATAAGTGATAACTTGAACTGATCTTAGTTGCACTATTGAATATTTTAATTATTTAACTTGAGAATAGCTGAGATTATTACTTGAATTTTATGTTTATCAATATGATAATTCATGGAGAGGTTATTCACTAATGAAATCTTTTATTGATTAGTTTGTGTATGTAAATTATATTATAGCCAGCATAAGTCAATTGTCACTTTTGTAGGATTAAATAATGATACTAATAATTGTACATAAAAATTAGTATCATCATTTTCAAGCCATGTTTCACATAGTTGAAGAATATTACGTGCTTGCTGGTTAGATTTTTATAATACTGTCTAACGCACGAGACGAGAGAGGGGGTGCCTGCCTTCTGCTGACGTTTGCGTGAGAGAAAGGGAAGCTAGACAAATTGGAGCCGTTATGCATTGGGTAACGAAGCGGTTTACCCTCCCATAATTTATCACTTCAAAAATATATTTAATTTATTTTACAAAGTCCTGTTTCATTCGATCATAACCATAGCTAGGTCAAGTACATGACATTTCGGTCTCAAGTACAAAGTATAAACATTTATGGAAAAAAAACAAATAACAAAAATAACACATACAATATTCAAATCTTGAACAATATATGTTTTAGGATAGTTTTTGAGAAATAACTTCTTTCTTCTTCTCCTTCTTCGTACAAAGAACGACGAAATGAAGAAAGTTGGTAGTTTACTTCAAAATAATCTACCTATTTATAGAAATGTGTGGATCATGCATAGAAATGTATTTCAGATAAATACGGAGGAAATAGCCCACCCACTTTCTTTCGGAGGTTCCCACATTTTTTGTATGAAGATGGAGAAGTAGGAAGACAAAACACCTGTTTTAAAAAACTTCCAAACAAAAAGAGTTGTCTGAACTTCTGAGAATACCGGTATTTTTTCGATGATTATTTAAAATCAACTTAATGCGCATAGATTGAAGCGATTCTATAGCATATAAAAATACTGAGATCAACTCATATCACCTCGCTTTCGAAGCAAATTAAAACTATCAACAAATTTCTATAACAATGCGAGTTTTCAGCAATTTCTGTGCAAGAATTAACATCATAATAAATTACTTGCGGGAGTAAAGATTCCGTTGGCAAGAAGGAGAAATAAATGCGTTTTACGTCCGCCAGAGCCAAAGTTGAACAAAGCTTTTTATATAGATGAGTTATTATTCCTCTGTGTGGTTTTGCGTTCGGATAATAAATCGGTCTTTTTTTCTCATGGTACGGATGCGCAAATGCATTTGTCACTTTTATTTTTCCTTTGTCGGGAACGACCAGGGAAGGCAGTCGTTTTTGCATAATACCTGCGTAAAATGGGACTTTGTTGTCGTTGGGAAAAGTTTTGCCATTTTTCTACATGCCTTTTGCTCTTTTCGTTTCGACGCTACAATGTCTGGTCAAAGTAATATTTTTCTTCGAACGAATAGTCGAATATGTGCGATAAATTGAATGTTATATCTCTACTGGTGTCCATTGAGATTTTTCGTCAATCAAATCTGCTGAACATTCCCATGGGTCAAGGATCGAGTAGAAATGTTATATCGAGAAAGGTTTTTTTGATATTTGTGATTGATACGTCTTTTATCGTATCTGAAATAGACGACCACACACATGATGACGAATGTAAATAAACGGAATCATAAACTCATCTCAGTATCAATCGAACATAATTGATTAGAATCCATAATCGCCAAACTCATTGTTTGTCAATTACATTCCAAATTAAGACAGTTCTGAACACTGAAAAAAAAATGTTATGAATGGGGTCTGCTGATATGAAAAGCAAACAGAAAACAACATAAGTGTACTGAAAATTGGCTAAAGTATCAATATGTTCTCTACAAGATATTAAGAACTTCAACAAAATATTCAAAATTTCAACCGTTGTCAGCTTCATATCAAAATTGTCTATTCAAGTCAAGAAGCTGAATATTTTTAATCATTCAAAAGATAGAAGGATTTCTTTTAATGTTTCTCTATTTTTCCATTCCTAGACAATTATTTCATATATTTGTGAGTCGATTTGATAATTGAATAAATGAATAAAAGCAAAATATTGTAAAATCAAGGTTATAGTAGTGTACATCTTTCAAGTACGATATTGTAATTTTAATTCTTCGATTGTCTAAAACGATAAAATGTCATATAAGAATTATTTTTTTACCATAGTCTTTATCATTCATCTTCAATAGAAAACGTCTAAATGAAAAATAATGAAGAGGAAATGTGTAAGACAATAACGTTGAAATACGTAATGATGAATAATATTATTCATAATCAAAATCGATAAAATCAAAATAAAAAAGTTACGATATCTGAGATCATTTTTGAAGTTTTGTGATTTTAATAAATTATCCAATCAAATCGTCTGCACTCCTAAAAGTTTCTGAAGGCAAACAAACTCTCAACTCGGGGGGGAAAATTAATATCAACATCCAGCTCCAGGTGAGATGTTGAGCTTCATAGCGTTCAACTTATTCAGCTAATATGTCTACGCTTTCCCAAGTTAACTCTACCGGAAAATTCTGCAGACTAATCAATTCCAGCTATTTTTCCACGATTGTTTTAGCTAACAAATTAATTAACGTCTCTGCCGATGAGAACAACGAATCTCGAAGATGAGCAGTAACTCCTCTATTAACTTTCTTAATTATTATTCAAACTCAATTAAAATGGCTCAGCTGGAGTTGGATATCGATATAGGCGTTCATTTCAGCCCCTCAAAATCATTGAGAGGGAGGTTTTGTCACCACCCCGTTTGTAAAATAAATTAAGGTGATTATGATGATATTTTCTGGTAAACTTCATGTTTGGGTCAACTGTGGTTCTTCTGTTATTTGTTAGAATAGTTAGAATATCTTTCATGTAATGAAAATTATATTTCACATTACTACATCATTAAATGACTCTACATACCTACCGTCATTACCAGAAAAAAATACAGTGAGATATCAAAAAAAAACTAATCAAGGGTTTTACAAAAATCGCGACACGTGTTTTGCTATACAATAGCTTCTTCAAGCATAAACTGTTTATGCTTGAAGAAGCTATTGTATAACGAAACACGTGTCGTGGTTTTTGTAAAACCCTTTTAGTGAAAATCATACAATAAATTGTATTGATTAGTTTTTTAATATGGATTTTCATGAAGTATATGCTAGTTCTATTCAATTACAGTTAGATACATTTATTACTCGCACACTCAAAATTAAATACACGAAAGAAAATAAAAATGATATAGAAAATATTCAAAAATTCATTTTTCAACCGCATGCAACAGAAAAAATTCAAAAAAATTCACTTGCGGACTTTGGCGAGAAGATTCGAAAAACACTTTTTCTGTGTTGAAGAAAATTAGTAGAATGGCAATGAAATGATATGAGAAAATACTCCATGCATGTCCAAAAGTCATTTAACAAGGCGTATGAATTTTTTGACGTCTGATAACTAAAATTGCAAATGTTAACACTGTTTTTCGCGGATTTTGATAATAAAGACTTATTTCAGACAAAGTAATTGTAAAATATTCATAGTATTTGTTCTTATTCGTCTCTTCTACTCTCGAATAAAGTCTTTCAGGAATCATTTCACTTCATTTCCAACTCTGAATTAAATTAAGTACATTCATGGAAAGTATTTTTATCTGTTTTTCTATTTTCTAGCTTGATTTATACCCGGTTTACATTGAAACTTTTGATCTATGAATACGTTAAAATTTTGTGACCAACATGATTAATTGAAAATCGCCCCTCATTATACCAAAGTTCTGCCACTTTATATCATTTCCAGCCATTCATTTCACGATTCTCATCGAATATTTCCTGAAAATTGATTTTAAAGTCGAGTTCTGTTTGACTTTCTCCATAAACCGGGATTAAAATTTCATCCGTGCTTATAATGTTTAGATTTAGGAGTTTAACTTTAGAACTTCAATGTTTAGTAGCCGCAGATGATGTGTTAATATCTCTAATACGTTCCGTGTCTGACTCCTGCTTAGTATTTCGGCGGGTTTATGAGATTTTTCATATTAAAAACGTTGCAGCGTCCCTCAATACGTCCTGAACAAATACGATTAACTTTAATGATTTTTTACACTGTCAGAAACATGAAGATGTTTTAGTATAGGCGAGAAAGTTTTTGAGTGAGACGTATTTATATTAATCAACGTGGGCATCAATCATAGATATAGAAAACTATTTTTTTATATTTATACAAGAATGGAATAAATGCGATAGATACTTCACCTGATACTCTACTAATCCAAACTGAGAAATTGAAATTGTGGCTTGTGGTTTATATTCTGTGCTTACAAAAATTCGTTTGCAGTATCTGTATCTGTAGAGTAGGGAAGGTGAGTGTAAGCCCACGCACTTAGGCCACATGTGACCCATTGTACATCCTCCCGAGGAGTTGTCCTCCTAGGTCATCGTCCATCCTGTCCTTTCCAGGAGGTGGACAGGTCGCTGGGAGACATCTCCTTTATATCGGCAGGTGTAGGCCAAGACTCGCCGAACACACACTCTCTTATTGACGATAACTCCGGGCACTCGCACAGGACATGCCTGACAGTCTCATCTTCCTGTTCACACATCCTGCATAGAGGTGTGTCCACTAGCCCCATATTATGTAGGTGTTTCCTTAGCTGACAGTGGCCAGTCAGAAAACCTACTGTAAGGCGTAGATTTTTCCTGGTCATCGCCAGATATTTCTTCGGCGCCAGCTTCCCAGGGTCGCTCAAGGTGATCCTGGCAAGATTACATCCTTTGTTTTCATCCCATCTCTTTAAGGATTGAGCATCAGGCCGTGGGTGCCACTGGGTCCTAAAATTCTTAGTCCAGCCGCTTTCTTGGCTAAAGAGTCAGCCATGCGATTACCTTTACTCCTGTCGTGCCCTTTAACCCACCTCAGGATAATGTTATTATCTACCGAGGCTTTGGCTAAATCTTGGTGGCACTCTAGTGCAAGCCACGAAGTAACACGCTGTCTGTTCAAGGCTAATAGTGCTTGTCTGCTATCAGTGCAGATTGTTATGTTTTTGCCAGAAATTTTTTTCTTGGTTATTTCTTTTGTGGCGATTGAGATACCAGCCAGTTCTGTTTGGACCACGCTGGTATTTCTTCCCATTCCCCACTTAATCCTTAGGCTTAGTGATCTGGAGCACACTCCACATCCTGAGCCGTCTTTGGTTTTTGAGCCTTTTTTTACAGTATTTTTAACGTCTCAAGCTATACTTGAAATTGAGTGATCAATCCTCAAAACGTATCGCAGCTGTAGCAGGAAAAGTAAATTATTCCAATTACCTACAATTCTACTATTATGAAAAATTTCATTTCATACTTTTTTTCAAAACAAGCACTTTTCGCAAACATCAGAAGTGCAGAAATCGCCAATCAAGTTTGCGTCTTCAAAATGTAACACTTTTTATGAACTTTTTAGAAACTGATTTCTGACTAGAGAAACAGGAAGAAGGTTAGCAAATTTTTCAAAAATTTTTCATGTTCGTAGGAAAATATTACATAGGTAACTAAGGAACTGTTATTACACTTGTGATCATATTCGAACTGAAATCATCTTTGTGGTTGTCTTTAGTTATATCCATGAGTAAACCCAGTTTTGAAAGAATCCTTCACTCAAAGCAAATTCCAAATATAGTCTAGAGTAGGAAGTAATTGACTGTATTTATTTGAGCCTCGTATATCAAGGCATGATATACCCTTTTGTTTGGCTTGTTTCGCAGAACATTAAGGACTGTTGGGAAATAAAAACCACATCCAGATGCATTTTTCACTCAATACAATAATGTTTTTTGTATACACTTAAACAGAGTGGGGCCCAGAAGTCACTTACTCAAATACCTAAATTATTACTTAAATTTCATGTATGTTGATATGATAATTCCAACGGAACGTTCCAAAGATCAGCTTCTGCTTGTTTCATCAAATTTTTTATAACCACTTTCAAAAGCGGTGATAGTTTTAGGTTACGTGCTCACTGTCAACAGTATATGTCCATCGCACATTAAATATTGAGTCATACGGAGAGAGGTGTGAGGAGCGTCTGTTCGACGTGAGGAGGAGCCTGCCTGTCGTAACGCGTTACGTAACGAAGCTGTTTGCTCTCCCATAAGAAGGTATCACTTCCAAAATGAATAATGTAGTTTTAAAGTTGAGCCGTCAAAGCCATATTTATGAGGTTCATACTGTGAAAAACTTTCGACAGCCTACAAAATATTGCTGCAGAGGTTTTTCTTATGTCAATATTTTTATAGCTACAGAAAATTGCATTCAATTACACCTTTTTTCATTCCAGAGGCCAAATTCCTTTCAATACTATTGGTTGACAGTACTTCATCGGTCGTATCTTATCTTTATAAATTATGTTGATATCAAAGAAATTGGTCTTGGCTTTGTGCATCTGTGATGTTATCATTAATGAAATTCAAATGAAATAATGTTTTATGCAAATCTTTTCGAAACTGCTACAAAGAGAAGACCAGTAAACAAAAATGTAATTAATTCAATAGTGTAAATATCTCGTCCTGATAGCACAGTCTTTTGGACATATATGTATTTTCTTTTTCTTGGATTTTTTTTTGTCGACATGAACCCAACGTCAGTATAATGCTTGGACAAAGATTGTGTTACTACAGGAATATGATAGACTTAGGCAATATTCAGTGTTGCCAACTAGATGAACTATAAAGTCGCTACACATGATCCAAAATTCCGCTACACTGCTTCATATTCCGCTACGCTTGTTTGTGGATAGGGCGGATGCGCCTATATCAGATATCAGGATCATGCTAATTTTCAACCGCTCAACTCAGTAGATGGTACCTACTTTTTTAAATTTACAGAAGTTAATTTTTGAAAGCTGTTGTCTCAATCAAATATTTCTTAGCTTGAAATAATGATTTTGAAAAGTGAAAATTAATATCAATTTATTCACGTACGTATAGTCACACTGAGCTCTTGAACGATCATTCGCGACAGGTCGTATCCATCCTTTCGAGTTAGAAACAGACAACGAATCTTGAAAGTTTCTTTTCTAGACTTTTTTTATTTTTTGAGCATGTTCCGTTCCCTTCAATTTCAACTGCGGTAAATCTTTTGGTCGAGCTACAATCAGATGAAGTATCTTCCATTTCCACTGTTCCATATAATTCATAGAACTCGAGTCAGTCGAGACTTTTAGTTCCAAGATATTGAAGGTTATATGGCTTATGATACTAATGAAAATATCAAAAATATTCTTCTGTGTCATCACATAATGGCCTCAGCTACTAAGACTATAATGTATTGACTGTGCCTTCAATTATTCAATTGTCAGCTGTCAGCTTCGAGTGCTGTCCACTGTCTCATCTTCTTCGATATTTTTTTCAATATTGATTATTTGTAGAAAATTCCGCTACTTTATGTTCAAATCCGCTACGCCTCTACCGTCGGGTAAATTCCGCTACGGTAGCAGAATTCCGCTACGGTTGGCAACTCTGGCAATATTATTAACCTTTCCAAGATGAGGAGCAAGTTCTCGAGACACTTTACATGAATGTATTTGAGGTGTCATTCGGTACTAATCGTTGTGTATAGTGCTAAGTCATGGTCTTGATATAGGTATAAACTAAAAGATAATTTTTTATGAAAGCCTTATCGACAATAATTCAATTTTTTTTAAGATTTTTTGGAGCCCATATCAGGCCATTAAAATATATCCACTTCGATGTTTGCAATGTCTACTCAAAACCCAGCCCACTTGATGCTCTCCGTAAATGGGACAACCCGACACTTTTTTTTATTCGTTTAATCGTGGGCAGTAGCTTTCACACCACTTTAATTGATTTTTTAATGCATTGCGTTTGTTCTCTCAAAGTGGGCGTATCTCGGCAATAAGTTTAAATTCGAATACGGGAACGAACTACCAATGCACATGCCATAGTGGTTGGTAATTAACCGCGGATGACGTATGTTTCAAATGACAAATGACCGTCGCGTAAAATTGCCTTCCTATCGAGATAAGCCGTTTTGGAATTGTTAGAACGGGATCGGCTGTCTGATTGGAATTACAAATGACAACGGACCTATTTATGATGTCGGCGCGATTCTGCCGTTCTTTGTGCACAGGTAGGGTCGTAATTTGTATTTAATTTGATGGTGACATAATGTTACCGACTGTAAGTCACCTGGTTGTCACTTGAAAACCATAATTGCTTGCTTTACGCGGTTTCTGAAATAATAATCTTCGATACTGTTACCTATTTTATAGTATGTCCGTACGCAGCGTTTTCTCAATGGACCGCAATTCCTACTACAGTTGGGATAACCAATGAATACCTTTATATGCGTCATCAATAATAGTATATTATGCAATGATCATGTAATGATGGTTACTAAGACACGAGCATTAACCGGGATACGAAACGAGCCGAAGGCGAGTTTTGTATGGTATATGCTAGTGTATTAATAACCATTACATGAGAGTTGCATACGCTATTTTTTCTAAACCCGATAAATAATGAAAAACTATAAATATTATATTTGTATTGAACACATTTACAGTAATTAACTCATATTTAAAAAAAAACACAAACTTAATGGTATTATCATGGATATATGAAAACTATAAAGATTCTATTTATATTTAATATAACAACTGTAATTAATCTGATCTTTTAAAAATATTGGAGTCGATGGTATTTCTTCTATATCGCTGTTTTCAGACATTTTGATAATATAGGTAGGTAATATGAAAACTGATTTTGACAAATAAAGCAATTACTTACTTAGGTTAGAATCTAGGACAAACAAAGGAACAGGATTCTTGATTGAAAAATTATGGGTTTCTATTGGTTGATAATCTGTATCGTTATGAAAAATCTGTATTATAATGGATATCATTATGAAACGGATTATGGTCATAGAAGTGTATTGTTAGAGTACGGGTGTAGAAAAAATACATTATAAAACACATAGGTACTATTATATAGGCATACTTCTCTTCTAACAGTGAATAACGAAGAGGATAATGTTTGCATTTGATGAGAAAAAGCTTGAGATCAAATGATAACGATTATTGTCGTTTGACGTTTCAGGTCTCGACTTACGTACATTATTTGCATACTTTTTGTTGAACATTTTCTACTATTTCAATGCTATAAAAATTATTGCTTTCACAAATAATAAAATGTGGGTGTTTCATATTTCCCAATAAAAGAATTTTATGTCCTCATGTTCCACACGCCGCTGGACAGCTTTTCTTTAATTAAAGGAAAAAGAAATGTCAAGAGAAAGTGAAAAAAAGAGTAGTTTCGCAATATCCTATTCTTAAACGATTTTTATTACAAACTGAGAGAATTGAAATCTCTCCTGATTCTACTGATTGTTAATAAGAAAGATTGAAGTGAAAAGGAGTGAAATAGGAAGTCATAACCTGTCATAAATTATTTATTTTGAATCCTCATTTTTGAATATTGGAATATTGAACCATATTAAACCTGATTGAAGAGTTATGAGAACCTATTTCGTGAATTGAGCCAAAAATCTACACTTCATATGAATTCTCTGAGGAAGGATGAAAAGGTGTTTCACAAACTGTTGATCATGGTTCGCCCTTTGAAAAATGTAATATACTACTGAAGACATGGATTTTTCCAATTGAAATAGTGAAGAAATATTGCAACATTTAATAAAACTTTTCCCCCTCACACTTTCAGTATATTGTACTTGCAAAAAAAACAACTTTTTAAAAATTATATGCAAAATTTTTGTCAGTGTGACTACGAATCTTTCAAAGATGTATCCTCAATAAATACACCTGTACGAAGGTTTTCCCAATGAACAACATTCCTTATTAGGTACTGGCAATATTTAGCTAGATATTAAGGCAATGAGCATGGATTGGTTTGTTGAATAAAAGAACGTGATTGCTGCGTGTTTCGTTGACTGGCCATGGTTAATTTATTTTTGCAGGACTCCTCCTATTTTGTGTTGTGAAAAAATATGTAGGTATTTTAACGAACAATATATTCCGGTCCATGAAGCTGTGAGTGGCAAGTAATCAAATGAATATATAATTTGTTCACTGTTCAGTTTGATCGAAAACAAAATTACTACTATTGGATTCGAATATTCGTAAATAAATAGTATGGTCATTTAATATAATTTCATCAAGAAATATTCGGTGCAAATTTGTTGTGTTGAATTGAAAATAAATATTACCATGAGGCTAAGCGCACAGTTGGCAACCAAATAGTTGCTGAAACATCAGCTTCTGAATGAATTTCCGTAAAGACTGCATGCATATGTGCTTTGGTTTTGGTGATTAGAAAATAAACAAAAAATGTTGAATACACCGAATAATGAGTTGAAAAAGTTATGTTAAACTCTTTGTAAATATTTTTCTGGGGCGTAATTTAACTGCTTCCACAAATACTTCGATTTTTGACGACATGTTGATACATGACAAATTTCAAATTGAGAAATCAACTTTTCAATCGCGAGTCGCCTCTAAACAATCATGTTCACGAATTCTCATAAAAATAATGTGTTTTATTTTTGTTATTGAAAAGTTACTTGTATGAAGTTGACAGTTTACGTTCGGTCTGAAGGATGAAATTAGAATAATTGAAAATTCATAACTAACTGAAAATACTTTGACTTCACTTACCTAGGTTTCGAACGTTTTATCTAGGACTACCTAATATGAGAACAATCTTCAAGATAGAAAGCTATAGTATTTGAGAGTTTTTGATATACTTTATTTGTTGTACTCGTATAGGATGCTGCGTTAGTGTGAAAACGTTTATTATCTGTAATCAACTTGAAAGAGGAATATAACTTTCCAAATTAGTGTGAAGTTAGCCACAGTTTCCTGGCCACACTTTCTGACGTAGGGAAAATTATATGCGGGATAGACGAGCAAACGCGGGCGGTGTTGTCAGATTTTCTACTTTTTCTGTTTCTGATGATTGAAATTCTTCCAGTGAATAAACTTAACCTACAAGAAGACCATGTTTCTGATACAATACTCAACATAAAGTCTTACAAATCCGTGAGGAGACTATAGATAATCTACGCAAATGATTTCAAATGTCAGAAATTCTCATATTTCTCAAAAAGGAAGACATACAAATAATTATATAATATAATTACGGTCGAAACGATGTGTGACCGTAATAGACAAGGAAAAAATTATTTCTCAATAAGATCATCAGTAAAGTAACAGAAATATTTCGAGTGCCAAAAATTTTTGTATTTCGCAAAACTGATGACATATAGTTGAAATTATATACAGGGTTAAAACGATTTGTTTGGCCGTAATAGGCGAGGAAAAAATAATGTCCGACAAGAGTTCAACTAAAGTACCCGAAATATTCCGTGTGCCAAATATTTTTGAGCTACATGGGAAAGGAAACATATGGAAAGTTATATATACAGAGTCAAACCAATTTGTTTGGCCGTAATAGGCGAGGAAATAAATAATGTCTGACAAGACTTCAACTAAACTACCCGAAATATTCCGTTTGCAAAAATTTTTAGCTATATTGGAAAGGAAACATAAGGAATGTTATATATACAGAGTCAAATCAATTTGTTTGGCCGTAATAGGCGAGGAAAAAAATAATTTCTAAACAAGATCATCAGCAAAGTAACAGAAATATTTCGAGTGCCAAGAATTTTTGTATTTCACAAAACTGAAGACATATAGTTGAAATTATATACAGGGTCAAAACAATTTGTTTGGCCGTAATAGGCGAGGAAAAAAATAATTTCTAAACAAGACCATCAGCAAAGTAACAGAAATATTTCGAGTGCCAAGAATTTTTGTATTTCACAAAACTGAAGACATATAGTTGAAATTATATACAGGGTCAAAACAATTTGTTTGGCCGTAATAGGCGAGGAAAAAAATAATTTCTAAACAAGATCATCAGCAAAGTAACAGAAATATTTCGAGTGCCAAGAATTTTTGTATTTCACAAAACTGAAGACATATAGTTGAAATTATATACAGAGTCAAATCAATTTGTTTGGCCGTAATAGGCGAGGAAAAAAATAATTTCTAAACAAGACCATCAGCAAAGTAACAGAAATATTTCGAGTGCCAAGAATTTTTGTATTTCTCAGAACTGAAGACATATAGTTGAAATCATATACAGGGTCAAATCAATTTGTTTGGCCGTAATATGCGAGGAAAAAAATAATGTCTGACAAGACTTCAACTAAACTACCCGAAACATTCCGTGTGCCAAAAATGTTTGAGCTACATTGGAAAGGAAACATAAGGAACGTCTTGTCAGACATTATTTTTTTCCTCGCCTATTACGGCCAAACAAATTGATTTGACACTGTATATATAACATTCCATATGTTTCCTTCCCCATGGAGCTCAATAATTTTTGGCACACGGAATATTTCGGGTACTTTAGTTGAAGTCTTGTCAGACATTACTTTTTTCCTCGCCTATTACGGCCAAACAAATCGATTTGACTCTGTATATATAACATTCCATATGTTCTCTTTCCAATGTAGTTCAAACATTTTTAGCACACGGAATATTTCGGGTACTTTATTTGAAGTCTTGTCAGACATTATTATTTTCCTCGCATATTACGGCCAAACAAATTGATTTGACCCTGTATATGATTTCATCTGTATGTTTTCTGTTCTGCGAGATACAAAAATTCTTGGCACTCGAAATATTTCTGTTACTTTACTGGTGGTCTCTTTGAGAAATTATTTTTTTCCTCGCCTATTACGGTCAAACAAATTGGTTTGACTCTATATATATAACATTCCATATGTTTCCTTTCCCATGTAGGTCAAAAATATTTGGCACACGGAATATTTCGGGTACTTTAGTTGTACTCTTGTCGGACATTATTTTTTTCCTCGCCTATTACGGCCAAACAAATCGTTTTAACCCTGTATATAATTTCAACTATATGTCATCAGTTTTGCGAAATACAAAAATTTTTGGCACTCGAAATATTTCTGTTACTTTACTGATGGTCTTATTGAGAAATAATTTTTTTCTCGTCTATTACGGTCACACATTGTTTCGACCGTAATTATATTATATAATTATTTGTATGTCTTCCATTTTGAGAAATATGAGAATTTCTGACATTTGAAATCATTTGCGTAGATTATCTATAGTCTCCTCACGGATTTGTAAGACTTTATGTTGAGTATTGTATCAGAAACATGGTCTTCTTGTAGGTTAAGTTTATTCACTGGAAGAATTTCAATCATCAGAAACAGAAAAAGGAGAAAATCTGACAACACCGCCCGCGTTTGCTCCTCTATCCCGCATATAATTTTCCCTACGTCAGAAAGTTTGGCCAGGAAACTGTGGCTAACTTCACACTAATACTTTCCAATTGGATGTGCGTCTAGAATATTTCGTATTTTGTTGTTGTGTTTGTTTCATGTCGTTTTGTGTTGTCTCGAAAGATTATCATTTGCAATGTTTTTTATTTTTTTCCAAATATGTATTTAATATGTCAGATGGTTTTTAAAATATTAATATTATGAACATAAAGAAACTTTTCGAGCCCCGAAGAAGAATTCCATTAAATTCAAAACGTCGGCAAGAAAAAAAATGTTTTCTTAAGAAAAAATTGATTCTGTTACCTAACCAACCATTCTTCAGAAACATTATTGGATCACTAAACTAGTTAACTGGATATAGAGAGACTTCACTTGTCATGTGCATTAGACTGTTAAACTAGACTATTATATGTAGATCTACATTTATCGATTTCTTTTTCTTACTTTCAAAAACAATGTTTGTAGCAGTGTCTTCAAATTTTTCTGTTGATGTTTTCTGTATAAATACATGTTTTTTTTCTCAATTTCATAACCATATATGACGTATTGAACTTACATTTTTCATAAGTATTTCAAAGAGTATTTTTTAAAAAGAATCCGAATTGAAATGGGTATATTTCAACTGAGATTAATTTTTTGGGAAAGAAAGGGAAACTATATGGGAAATTTCCAAAAAAGAAAAGAAAGCAAATAATTTCGAAATGAACTCTGTGGATATAAACTGTATCTAAAAGTAACTTCTATCATCTTTGTGAAGAGTTTATTTTGAAGTTGATTGCTTTCTCACTCCCTTTGAAGTTCCTTTCTTTTGAAGTTTTCCACATTGTTTATATAAAGATGAAGAAGTAAAAAGCTACAACTTTTTTTTCTCGGAAATTATTCACAAATCCGTCTTCGTGAAGAAGGATTTGTAAATAATGTAAAAATACACAGAGTCAGGTTAGGATGAAATGGAATTTAATACAAACAAAAGAGGTAACTCGTTTTGAAAATAACTTTTTCTCCACTTGAATATAATTTGTTATCTCAACAAATCATTCACATTATCATATTTATTTTGGTAAGTTTAATTTTTGGTTTTCCATGGTATTTGCACAAGTGTTTCATTCATCCCACTTCAATATGAAAATTACTAAGTTATATTATCGTTTTTGAAATTTAATTGTGATGGTTGATCTCAACTGTTATTGAATAAATAAATCAAATATTATTGGGAAAAGAAATTCTCCGTTCCATTGAGAAGCACTTTGCTAGAATAACTTCGCCGTTATGAAATAATAAACCATCACCATCCGGCTCATTTGCCATTATTGGCAAAAACAAACAATGAAATAAATTACTTCGATTCCGTTAATGAAAACAATAAGCAGTTCAATCGGCACTCTAGAGATTTAAATAAAAATTGTTTGTCTCATTCCATTCTTCATTGTCAAAGCATCGTGAAAGCTTTATAGAAAAGGTTGTTTTACATTTCTTTTCAGCTTTTTTAATCATGAATAAATGCTTTTGATTGACTGAATAAAGATGATTATTCCGAAGTTTCATGTAATTAAAAATTGTGCAATTGAATAAAAAGCTCAAAAAAATCAGTTATTGTTCTTTACTTAATTACCAGTCACGAAGAAACATGAAGAATTGTTGAATATTGAAGTGTGTAACATCGAAACTTATATAAGTCTATCATCGATTTCATCAAAGTTATAAATGTTACGGCAAGTTCAACTATTATCTCTCTGCATTTTATGAAGAGGAAAATTCGATTAACATGGTGTTCATTTCTGTTCATACGTGACACCCCAGTATTTGTAATTCCTAGACCAACCAACTGTTTCACAAAATTGTTTGTAATTCAGTTAGCCAGCACACGAGTTTTTGCGATGAAATTTTATTATGTGGCGTCGATAGAAACTTCCAAAATAAACTATAGAGAGAGTTTAATGGTTATTACTGTATCACCAGAAAATAACGGGTTTTATTCAGTTTTATCGCTTGTAAAATTAGTTTCAGTATTATGAGGTCCTGAAAAAAGAGAGATATGTTTTCTTACTATAAAGATTTGCAGGATGTTTGTGGTGTATTTCTTTATGACATTTTCTGTTTTAACTTTTCATTCTGATGAAAACTCTCACGAAGAAAGTTTTCAGAAGTTGTACCACTATAGAATTCGAAAATGTTTCAATAAACAAAAACTGAATGGACTGCTTCAACTTATGGCATATGAGTAATGATTTCCACACTTATCTCAATGATTTATATATTTTCTAATAATGTCTCTTCTTGTTTCAGGTGAGTGTTGAGCATCAGAAGTTCTCGTGGCTGATAACAGATAAGTTTTGTGCAATTTACTTTCCTATGAACATCACTCGTTTCCATTCACTTTGTATCACACACATTGGTTCTGGAATTGAAACAGATATCATCCACAGGAACGCTGCATTTACAATGTAATAATAGGAAAGGTATTGATATAAAGTGTCACTTACATGGAACACTCTCAGCCAGTGTACTTCGAAGTTTCGGGACAACATAACTGTCTTATCACTTCATCGGCACTGTTTTGACTAACATTTCTTTCATGACATTACGACATTATTTCACCAGAAGAGACAACTCTGCTCTTGTGACAATAACAGTACCTACGTATACACATTCATACCGTTAGTTACTTCAATCCCGGCTGAAGATATTTCGAAGAGATTTGTTTTTTGTGAAATTTTTTTGGCTTATTTTTTTTGTTTAATGCTAGAGAACCAGAAAGCCAAAAAGCGTTTTTCCGAAAAAATAATTTCTCCTATAAATATTACCTTTCAAACAGCATTTATTCAGAGGAAGTGAACTGAAGTGATGATATTCATTACTAATTTATTTCGAGATAATTAATTTTATTCGAAAATTAAAGCTCCCTCCACTCGTGTAATATAGACAGAAAAAAAGATAATTTTTTTTGTGATAGTAACTTAATTCAAAATTTGAAAACAGAAAACTTCTTCAATATTGTCACCAATTATTGTGTATGTACACTTTTCAACTGAAAATATTGAGTAGGTTAGGTTCTGGTTAGTGTTACGGCAATGTAACGTTTCTTTCGAACAACAATAAAATTGATTTGATACTTATATCGATAGAGTTGAAAATATTTCAGAAAATACTCTTTACGAATAACTCGAATAACTCGACCCAAAAGGCATCACTGTTTTAGACAAAGCCTTTATTAAAAAAAAGGAGGAGTACTCCATTAATTCATCTAATTTTTTCTATATGGATCAAAACAGGATCATTTCTATTCACCCTTTTCCATGGATCGATTTGTGATCAAATGAAGACGAATGAAGACAAAGCCCAAAATCAAAGCATTTACGATTAAATATCAGAAAGTGCTGTTTTGATCTGTCATAAGTTTCATAAGTAGTTCTAGTCCTCTTACTACCTAACAGTGTCATCTATCGTTGATTGTTCGATTGGTATTGCTGAAAAATAACAAAGTTTAATGAAAGGTAAATCTGAAACCTCTTTTGAAAGCACTTTTCTCAATCAACAGAAATGCAATACTCTTCTCTACCCGCGTTTCACGAGAGAAGTTGCCGTCTTCAGGAGATGAAAACTTCTAGGGGCAATTTGTTTTTCATTTTGGTCGCTTGTATGTGTTCATTGTATTGGTGAGTTTCATTTTATTCACATAATCATGTAGTTGTCTTTGAAGAGTAAGGGCCTACTCACCGTCATCATCATAATATCAAATTGAACCTGTGAAATTCTTGTCATGTACTGTTATTTTCAACACCTCAACAGATGTTTCAATCACCAAATGATCATCTTCTACAGGAAGAATAAACAGTTTGATCTTCCTCTTGAAGATGATCACTTGGTGACTGAAACACGTGTCGAGGTGTTGAAAATAACTGTTTTGTGTTGAGATAAAACTACAGTAATATTCTGTGAATTTCTCTAGGAGTATAAGTTTCAATATTCAGTCACAATCATATTTGAATATTTGATTCCACTGGTTCAATTTGATTAGGAAAATGACAGTGATTTAATTTCTGAGAATAATGCATAACTAGACCATGAGAGTCATGTATGATTCAAGAATAATGGCAGTTAAATATTAATTTAATTGCTGTCAGATTCATCGCTATTTGGTAGGAGCAGTTTATCGCTCTGAACCTTTGTTTTGGTGGCATAACATTAATTCATTTTTTCATAATCTCATCGTTTTTAAGATAATAATCGTAAAAACTGGAAATTCATCACTAAAAGTTTTGTGGTATTACTTTCAAGATCCTTTGTTGTGTTAGTTCAACAAATCAAACTTCGGGTAAATGGACTCAGAATACTGTGGTATCATTTCGTGCACCTCATGGGGAGTGACTGTATGAATTTTGATAACATCCAGAAAACAATACCCACCCACTTCATAACTCCAACCATCCGCTTTTAGATCAATATTGATAACACCTGATCAATACACAATGAAAAAATAGGGATCGGTTCACGAACCATAAATCTTTATTGTATTTAAATTTCGGTCGGGTCAAATTAAAGGTATCACACCGCTCCTCACAAAAAAACTATACGTAGATTGATACAAGGTAACGAATCGATGAAACAGGGTTGGGGAGTTGATATTGATGTGTTTTCATTCGGAATCTGAGAGGGGAGATATTATATTATGATGTTAGACAATAGACGTATTGTGTCTAGTTTTTATCGATAGTTCGGTGATCAGCGTTTGGTTGGGTTATTGATGGTTTCTGTGGTGGTGTAATTTTATCCATTTCAATCTTTTCCTCCGAGCATCAATAACTGAATTAGCGGTTAGGAAATGATAGAAGTTACCTTCAGCTATCGAGGCGTAAAGAAGACGTGGGCTCCCAGATACACTGAAAAAACATTCAGGAATTGAAGTATCCTAAATGGGGAGGCAGTTGTAAAACTTGATGGGTGGAATTAGAACATGTGACATGAATAGAATTTGAGGGAAACAATTTTACCCGTTTTTTGACGCGCGTTTCACTAACCAAGTTAGCATCATAAGGAGATGTATCTTTCAGGATGAACAATGAGAATATTTTCTTAAAAAGTCTAGGAACACATTTTTTTCTAATTATTTTTCCATAGTTTTCTAAACAACTAACAACTTTCACTCTCTGTTCTTCTAAACTGTATCACAGTCTGGGTCACAAGATTTTTTTTATAGAACTTCTGTCCACGGGCACCGAAAATTATGATCCAGGGCTCATTCGATTCGGAATGACCTCTAGCAACTTTTTGAGAAATTCCAATAGTAGCTCAAAAAAATGGCAAAAGTTATAAACAATTCAGTAAAAAAAGGGGGGTTTGGTTTTTTGCAAATATCTCGGAATATATTAAAGATGTCGGAAATTAAAAAAAAGATCCTTAAAGAGGAGGAAATTTCTTAAAAAAAAGTCCCACCTCCCGGGACTCTATCACCAATATTTATAATTTTAATTTAGAGGCAAAAACAGTGCTAAAAGCGGGCGATGCGCGTCCCGTACGCGCTGACAGATACGGACCTTGGAACACAATTATTTTAACCCATTAACCATTAACCCATTCAACCCATTTTCGAAAAAAAATTCATATACCTTCTAGGCATTTGAATAAACGAAAATCAATAGCGAAATATTTTTCCTGTGATTATTTTATCAGATATACTGATAATTTTTAAACTTAAAACCTTAAATTTTGTTCACTTCTTGAAGCTTTTCTTGAAAACCTTCAAAAAAGATTCCTGTTGGAAAAATTGAATAATTTTGATTTTCTACTCTGTTATCAATAATCAAAGATGTTGAAAAGTGAAAAATTCAATTAACGCAATGAAAAACATTTCTTTTTTTCGATATTCAAATTTATTCGTATTCTTATTATTCAAAGTTACATAAAAATGATTTTTCATAATTTTTGGCTCCATTGGTTTGAAAAATTGTTATAAACAAATGTATTGTTTATGAGATATTTGAAATTATTTTGGGGGATTTTTATCAGTGATGAATATTATGATTTTCGAAATTTAAATCGTTTCTTAACAAAATTTTTTATTGCTATAAACCTCAATTGTTGATTAACAATTTTTTTCTACTAAATGTGGATATTGAGGAACGATTTATTTTTGAATCATAATTCTTATTTCTCTTTGATATTCGAAAAAAAACTTTTTTCAATTTACATTTTCTTTATTTAATCAAACAATTTGTTTTAGACAAATTACTTTTTACGATATATTTTTGACCTACTACCAACAGAAACAAAAACAACCATGTGTCACTTTCTGTGTGGAAAAAGAAAAATATTAAAAATTTTTGAAGAATAGAGAATTTTTTTCAATATTCTCCAGTTTTCTTTGTTTTCCTTAAAAAAACAAATCATTATTTCATTTTAAAAATCATACCAAATAGTAGAACAAAGTAGTATATCAAAGTTCATGTTGTTTTCGAATCTCTAAAGGTATCTTTATAGTAGAGTTGTCCGATACTTGATGAAAATCCATGAAAACGTATTTAAGCTCTTCAGACGTGTTAATAATGAGTTCTAAATTTTATTGTGAGATTTTCAGCCGAAACTTTACATAATGGCAATACACGAATGACAACGTAATCATTTTCTGCGCCAAAATTCCATTGTTTCTGGGTGAAAATTTTTAAATTTGGAACAAAAATATAGTTTTCTTTGGAGCAGATATTTCTTATGAAAAACAATATAAAATCTATTTCTCTCTAATTGGAAATGAAGTGAAGAAATTCAAGCAAAATCTTGTAATTTTTTTTACCATATGATGGAATATAAGATTCCGCATTCAAGTATGTGACACATGTGATCATTTTCTTTCAAAATGGTGGCGAAACACCCATTTTCTCCAAATGCAATATTGCGGCACTTTCAAGTCATGTATGGAAATACTGTCGAACAACTAGATATAGAGAGAAACAAAATACAAAATTTGTTCAATTTTTAATTAAAATTTCACGAATTGAAATTTTCCACCAATTTACTTTTTATCAGTTTTTTGAAGGCATTTCATTTATTTCGAAAATATTATTAGGTATTTTTCAAACTTCAACATTGATGTGTATCTCTTGTACTTAATACAAAAATGATATTGATGATACTCTTTCTCACTAGTACATCTATGACATTTTCTTGTAGTACAGAAGTATAATTCAATGTTGAAATCCAAAATAATCACTTCCTAATGAATTTTTCAAGATTAATAAAGTAAAAAATGGCATTGGAAAAAAAATCAATTTTTAAATCTGCATCCCAAAAATGAGCAATTTTTCTTTTGTTTTTCCCTACGTCAACCTGTTTGGCAAAATTTGAATAGATGACGTAATAGTGTCGAAATGAATAATTGTCTTGCGAAAAGAGGATTCTACATTCCATCAAATGATCTGAAAAATGTGACGAGTTCTGTTTGGGATGGGTTAATTTCCAGTTGAATCAAAAATGAATTTCAATTGTTTTATCACTAGAAATATTGGCTCCAATGAGCTATATCTGCATTTAAAATTTTAAATTTTTTATACTGGTAATAACAGAATGATCCCCTGTATAATGATTTCATTATCACCCCGTAGAATTAGCTTCTCCTATTGTTAGTATTGAATACACCTGAAGAAGCTATTGTATAGTGAAACACGTGTTGCGTTTTCGTAAACTGTTCAATTCTAATCTCACAATAAAGTCAATTTTTTTTAAACACTACTCGTTTAAAATGTTCTCATTCTATTGAAGAACTGGGTTGATGTTCCTGTTCGGCATCAAAAACACCTTCGTATCGACACATGTAGGCTCCAAACAATGATTAGAAACTCCTCAATTTGCAGGGCCGTGTAATCTGAACTTTTTGTCCATAAACTCGGTGATGAACAAGACGCAAAACATTCTAGATCCATTAACGGGACGCTCACCTTTTTTAGTCCACTTGTTGCGGTTCCTCGGTGGGCCGAAATATAGTCCCTCGGGGTCCTAATGAGCGCGTGGTCGTAAATCTTAGGGCGGCATCTCGAAATTCATCATTCTCATAGACATGATCTCACTCGTATATCATGAATTAATCGTGTGTTTTCAATCACGATTCAATTCATATATTATTTTATCGTCTAGGTGAGACAGATTAAGTACGGAAGATTATACTGCAAGGTGTACATCAACAGATAGATGATTTATTAATATTTTCAGGGTTTCTTATCGTTATAGAAAGACTATGAAATATTTTATAATCATTACCACCCTTCTGTACGGTAGATAATTTATTATATAATGTATTCGATTATTTCATGTTCCACTTTCTAATTTTATTTCTCCATCGTACAGAGTGAAACATCGAGAAGGTAACGCAGAAGCAGAACTATCAGGGAAAGAAATTTTTGCAACAATCCAAAAACATGTCAGGTTGACATTGTTTTGAGAAGCTTCATATTTTCGAAATTAACCTTCACACACTTGATTTCTTTCACTGATCAAAACACTTGATTTCTTTCACTGCTATCTATCCAACAGAATACAGTTTGTACAGTTCAACAACGTATTTTCCTTCAAATTCACCGCTACTTCGGGAGTTCCGCAGGGCTCGATTTTGGGACCTCTCCTTTTCGTGTTATTTGTTAATGAGGTTTCTTGGTATATCCAGCATTCTCTATTTCTCCTATATGCCGATGATCTCAAGCTGTTTAGAAGAATCGAAAACGAAAAAGATTCTGATATGCTTCAAGATGATGTCAATAATAATCTATCTACTTACTTTTCAGTATCTGACCTATGTCTCGACGAAGCTAAATGCAAAATAATGAGTTTCACACGAAAGAAGTCACCTATTATCGAGGGCTATTTCATTAATCGTACCAATTTACAGAGAATCAATGAGATGAAAGATCTCGGGATCATTTTTACTGGTGTGTTCAGTTTCTCTCGGCACATTGGATACTAAGTATCTGAATGTTATAAAAAAATGAGCTTTGTCTTAAGATCTAGCCGTGAATTCAATCACGAAACTTGTTTGTTACTCTTTTACCCCATTGTTCATTCTAAACTGGAATATGGTTGTGTCATTTGGAATCCAAAGAACTTTTTATATTCTGAAACTATAGAAAAAGTCCAGAAAGGATTATTAAGAACACTCTTTTTCAGAAACAAGGTTTGGCCTTTATTTATATCGTATTCTAGCCAATTACAAGAATTTAACATGCAACCATTGAAAGACCGCCGTGAGTCCTCGGAAGTGATTTTTGTTTTTAACATTCTTAGAAAACTGAAAGTACCTGAAATTCTCTATACTACCTATTGATTTTATTGTACCTGGCGTAAGACTGAGAAGAAGAGACAATCTATTTCATATCTCGAACAATTTGTCTCCTCTTCAACAATGCCTCGAAACAGTTAACAAAATGGTGAGGAACTATGAACTGGATATATTCAGTATCATATCGGGACAACTTCTTCGAATGCTCAAATGTGTCTGAATCTTTTTACAGTCATTTTATTATTTATTGTTTTATATTGTTATATTTTACATCGATTTCAACTGTATCAATGGTACTCAATAAATACTATATGTTAGGAACTTACTGTACATTATGTAAGTGGAAACCATTCTGTTTGTTATTCAGTATAAATTAATTTCTATTCTATTCTATTCACTTTATTTTGTTGGTAGTCTATTTTACCCATATTTACTGACAAAAATATACTTACTTTTTCAATTCTACATTTTCAGAGGCGGTTTCTCATATTTTTTATCTATTTTGCCACTAAACATTTTTTTGGTTTAAGATTCATTTATTTCATCGCATGTTTGCATGAGAACAATATACCAATGTGTAAGTACAAAACTCTCCTCTTTTCAAATATGTGAATCGTTTTTTAGTCCCAATATTTCTGGAAGTTTTGTCATTCCTCCATCCCATGTACTAAGCTTTATCATTCTCACTTTTCATTCAACATTCTATCTCACTAAATGGTAAGCTGAATTATTCGCTTAGTTAAATTTTAAGTGAACTTCCTAATAATTTTCCAAAGGTGAAAATGGAATATACAGGCCGTTTTTTAGCTGATCCCACCATTGATTGCTATCTTGGAAACGGTAAGACCTACGAGGTCGTTTGAATTGAACAAAAGTTTCTAATTTTGGCGAACTAGAATAATCTTTTTTCAGATCGAAAATATCAGTGGTTGTTTTTGAAATATTCGCCAAAAACTGAAATTGAATACTGTTTCATATTTGTTATGATCTAAAATAAATCAATTAGCAATGAGCGTTTCGTTCATTAGATTCCATCAACTTTATATTTCAAAAACAATAGCTAATATTCACGATCCGAAAATAGATTATTTTAGTTCCCAAAAATAGTAAACTTTTGTCCAATTCTACCAACCTTGTAGGTCTTACCGTTTCCGAGATAGTAATAGTAGAATCAGCTGAAAGAAACAACCTGTATATATTGAAAACAATATTTTTTCAAAAGAAATTAGTTTTTGGGAAAAAAGTTATTAATTTCAATATAATGAAAGAAACTTTATATCCAATACTGACTCATTTGTCATGTTGTATAGCATTCCATAAATACTATACAACATGGCCAACATGGCAACGTGCCAATTTTCTTTGTTCTTTTCATATACCAAAACAATTAGAAAATCTGAAATATTTTTAGAGCATAAATATTTTATACTGTTCAACTCTTTATGATCATGTGTCCTAATTCAGAATTGTTACTTCTCGAATTTGAAACTGCAGTATTCATTTCTCATGAAATTTTCTTTGGCAGTTTTCTTTTCATTTGTGATTTAATTTTTTGTTGTAGTAGTCGTTATGAAAGTAGTAAAATTCTGTCAGAAAAGTTATTCAATTTCAGGGCTGATCAAAATACGGAATTAGAAATTGTTATCGTACTACAAAGTCGCAAAATCGTGTCAGTTACACTATTCATAACTCAAAGCGGCTGCATCGATTTTTAGGAGTTTTAATTTGTTGGCTTTGTCTCCGCTAAAAATAGCAGGATAACTGTCAAATATTTTAAATATTCAAAAAAAAATCAGAAATTAAAAGAGTTGGAGACATTTGATTTGTTAGTTAATGCGCGCAGGAAGCAGTCAGCAATATTTATCACAGAGTTATTTACAATAACGAACAAATATGTGTTCGAATTTTTCACAAAGATGCCATAATGCAACGAGACTGCGAACAATTGTGAATCAATTGACTACAGATGAAGAAATCGCTCCAGAGAAGCACCGTATTCGGTGTTGCCAGGTTTCCTTTCTTTTCTTTAGATTTACAATCCTACTATTTGAGCGCCAAAATCTACTGATGACCCAGCTCATTTTCTATAATTGTCAGATGACTATATAAAATGGAAATTACCATGTATGTGGTATAAATCTATAAAATATATTTCGAAGAGTTTTTTGTATCCATCCACTGTTATCCCAAAATCCACTGCTAAGTATGAAAATCACCTGGCAACACTGGACGTGTTAGTATGACTCAACTTCGTACTTAACAAATACAATATGAAAGGTTGATATAGCTTAGCTAATAACTCAACAGAACATTTTTCAATCCAGGCGATACGAAATTCGCCGGGCCAGTCAGTTTGATAACTGCTGAGTTATCAACCCGAAGTTGGAACAGATATATAGAATGTAATAATTTTCCATGAAATAAATCTCACTTCCACTGGTGGACATTGGATGGACATTTTGCCTCCAACTTTACTGTCTTCTGTTACATTTCGCGGTTTCTCACATCACCAACTCGACAGGCGTGACAAAAAAAGAAAGTATCCGCATGATATATTGCAACTTGTCACATATCTGTCCGCCAAAAAATATTTGTTTTCTCTGCGTGATATTTTCGTTTAATTCTGGAAAAGCGCTCGAGCGAAAAAGAGAAAGCTCTCGAGCGTACAGTTTCCAGACAAAAGAGCAGAGTATAACCGTATCGGAGTAGGCGATTAATGGTAGAACGATGCAAGCGGCACTTTGCTGCAGACAATTCCGCCAACATAAATATATCAAACATCACTAGCAATGACAAATCAAGCGCGGGGGTGTACGAAGGGGGTTCCCCTGAAAAGCAGTTGCTTTCAACTTCTAGTTGTATGAGGTTTATCGGTGGTTCGGAAATTGACAGGGGTGGATTAGCTTCATGAGGTCAGTGGAGAAACGCTAAATTTGTTGGTGTCAAGAAAAAATGCTGTGACGTAGTCACTACCAACTACATACTTATATTGGTATAAAAAGGGTCAGAACATGTAAACCTTTATTCTGTTTTATATGAAGCAGGCTAGAGATATGAAATAAAGACATCTGTTGATTTTTTTCAAATAATAATAATATAGGCGTCAGTCCATTCAACCTACTGTGTAGGTATATCCGAGACTGGCTTGAACGTTTAAAGTTCATTTCTTTAGATGTATTTACTGCCAGTCTTCAAGCATAGCCCACTGACTAATAAGAACGTTTTTCTTCCTTATTTAGAGGACTCGGGCAAATTTCGGATATGCAGTTGGTTAGTACCTCGTCCAATAGATGGAATGACCTTTTTTTGTTCGCTCCAACTTAGGAAGAGGAATGAATAACTTTGAAAGAATTCCGATTTTCATTTATGGAATATCATTGACTTTAGATCGATGATGGTCACTATTTTACACTGACGAGTGGCTAATGAGCCCGAAACCGGTCTGCAAGTGTGCCCGTTCCAAAATTGAAGGTCGACTCTTTCAGTTGTATTGCCAATTGCATAAGCAGGAAATTTTTTGTGAAAATTTTTGGCCTTTTACTTTTCCATCTTGATACAAGAAATGTGGGAATCTTCCAAAAGCAGGAAGGAGGCAATCAATTCAAAAAGTAGAAGGCAAAAATATTTTCATCCCAAAAATCAATTTCTTTTAAAAATACACCTTTTTAATTTAAGTTTATTAATCTTCTCAGATCACAACAGTGTTTGAGACAAATCAACAAGTATTTATGAAAAAATATGTCAAAAGACCTAATTATTGGTTGTTCCAAAAACTTCATTGGTTTCAATGTCATGTGTTTTTGTAGTTCCATATCTCAATGAATATTTATTCTATTGTGTTTGTCCATTTTTTCCAAATTTTAATTTTTGCCTATTACTATATAATGTCGATAAGCGGATTCTGGCCAATTTTTCTCTAAGAATTCAAATTGAACCAGAAGCGAAAACCCACCAAGAAGATCATGGTTACTGGTCAGCAGAAGGTGTTATTCACTATAATTTTCTGCAGCCGGGCCAAACCATTACAGCAGATTTCTATTGTGAGGAAATCGACGAAATGTACCGAGAAGAAGAGGTCCGATCCTGCTCCAGGGCAACCCCCGTCCGCACGTTTCACAAATTACCATCTGAAAAATCAACGAATCAAGTGTCGAAGTTCTGCCTCTTCTACCATACTCCTCAGTCGCCTTACCAACCGGCTTCCATCTTTTCGAACACTTCGATGACTTTCTCACCGGTAGAACCTCCGCCTATCAAGACCAGGTAAAAACGGCCTTCATCGACTTCATCGAATCTTGATCACACAGTTTTCATGCTGACGGAATTATTCGATATGTGTTACGTTGGGAGGAGTGCACTGATTCAAATGACGCTTATTTCGATTGAATTGAATAAGTATTCACTGATATATTACAGTTTGAAGTAGACTCATAAAAAGCGTAAAAGTTTTTGAATCAACCTTTATATAAGCCATTCAAAATCAAAGCTTACTAAACACATGCACACTATTAAGAGCAGATAGTTGTTGGTCTACAGATGGATCAAAAACATCTTCCGGTTCTGGTGCAGGTGTTTTCAGTCGCAGACTCAGGACAGAGATATCAACCTGCCTAGGAACCTATGCGACTGTATTTCAAGGGGAAATTCACGCTATTGAATTGTGTTCCGATAGATTGGAAGAATCTAACCTCATACATAGGTCAATAAAAATATTCTCGGACAGTCAAGCGGCGTTGGAAGCTCTTAGCTCCTACCGAGCAACGTCTAAATTGGTAGCAACTTGCCAAAAACGACTCCTTGATAGGAAGATTGTCTCTGGTCTGAAGTCTGGTCATACTGGCCTGAAATGCAATGAGGCTGCTGACTCCCATGCAAAGGAGGGTGCTGCAAGCAGCTTCATCGGACCAGAACCTCTGTTTGGAAAATGATGGAACAGTAGAGCACATTTTTTGTGCCTGCCCCGCTGGGTACCGTACCAGGTTTTTAGAGTTCGGCAGAGCTGTACTCTTACCATCTAACCTGAAAGACCAAAGTGTGAATAAGTATGAGCCACAATAAACCCTTGTGGATTGCGGTAGAGAGTTGAATAAACCCACTCACTTTGGACCTAACCTAACCTAAACACATGCAAAATCATTTAACGTCGAAGTTGCTGCAGTTATTCTGTAATAGTATAAAATTAGCCTTCAGCAAGAAGTGTTTTCACACTAGTCAAGTAAAATAACTGGTTCAATTTCTAATGTTTGTAGGCAAATAATTGTAAAACTGAATGCACGTCCTGGAACAAATAAAATTATTACAGAACATGCATAAAATATTTTTTGCAATGGGTTTTTGATCTCGTATAGTCTTCGTCCAACCCTGTCCTTTGCACCCTCCATTTTCAATACAACGCACTAAATCTCCATGACGAAACTTCTGCACTTTGTAGGAGATTTGTTTTTCTTGAGATGACATTTCGATATGACTCAAGTTCATTCTAATCGGAGCCCTCATCTGTGCCCCCCGTCATAAATGTAGCTCTTCCCCAAACCCGGACAAATGATGTGGATGCATTTAAAGGGTATCGCGTGCGTCAGGGTTTTTTCTTTTCGGAAGTTTGTTCAATTGATTGATTGATATCGGATTCTATTTGTAGAGGAAGCTGGCACTCAATTTTCGGCCTATTCGATTATGCTCAAACAGTGTTTTTCAATTAGCGGATTATCGGTAGTAGGCATAAGCTTCATTTACTGTTTTTGCTGACTAATTTTGATGAAATGTCTACTTCATTTCATGACGTAGTTATTTTTTAATTATATAGTCAGTTCATTTCCAGTTGTTAATGAGTAATTAATGTTGTGAAGAAAATTGCTCTTTTTCATTCTCACACAAAAATCAAAATTCGAATTCGATTCTAATATTATTGATATAGAAATAATCTATCAAGGACGTAATGTTATTTTTTTTCTATCTCTATATCTAATATAACGGGTCTTTATAATTTTAAAATAGTCAGAATATATCTGTCAATTTCTAAATTTCTTCATATTCTCTACATATATTTTGTTATGGATCTTTCTCCAAAGAGATCTAGTTTATGTTCTTCATTTATTTTGAATTACTTAAATACTTAGAAGTCACACGTGTTAGGAATCACACGTTAAAAGGTAAGATCTCGTTAGTCCTTAGCTCGCACAAGTTTCTCAACTTCTGAGAGTTGTGGTTCGTATGGGGGCGCCAGCTGATTAACGGGAAAACATATTTTAAACAGATTTAAACTTAGAAAGTTGCATGCAACCATGATGTTTTCGAAATTCCTAGTTTTATTGAAAATCTTGTAACAGCAATATTTTGGGATCTAAATCTGATTATGGACATTAATTTATTACCTGCCTTCTAACGAAATATTTCTATAATATTTTAGCCTCTCAATATCAATATTTTCTCTGTATTTTACTTATTTGTATAATGGTTCAATTCAATATCATAATGAAATTTAAGGCTCGCTATGAGTCAGTCAACTATCTAAGGCTATCTGGATTAAAATCTCAAAATGAGTTCTGTGAATAATATTTCCATCAGACTCCTATCTAGATTGCTGTTTCGAATCGGTGGTTTACGTATTACTGGTTATAATTCCAAAATTAGTGTAGATTCAATTCATTTCCATCATTTCCAGTTCTATTATTGGTGAACAAAATTAAGTAGTTTATGGTGTATTGTGGTAATTGAAAACAAATGCTTCACTGGATTGCTTTCCGTTGAGTTGCGTTATATAATATCAATCCACTTGAGGCTATTGACAAACTGAGGTATATAATTTCAATCAATTTCATTCATTGACCTTTACAATTCCAGACATTTTTTTATCTTGAAGTTAGCTCACTGCCATGGAAGAAGGGATTACAAATATGAACTCCTTAATTACAAATATGAGCACCTTAATTCTATTTTAAAGAATTTGTTGAAACAATTTTTTTGTTAGGCAGCTGTCCACTCTTCACGAACGATAATTCTCAGTCATCGAAACTTGTGCATGACTAGAATCAACGAGGTTTTACCTTTTATTGAACGATTCCTAGCACAGAACTTGAAGAAATCTAGTAGCGGTGTATTTTGAAAATATCCAATTTTACCTAAAGTGTTAGGAATCACACGTTAAAAGGTAAGACCTCGTTAATACTCAGCTCGCACAAGTTTCGATTTCTGAGGGTTGTCGTTCGTAGAGGTGCGACAGCTGGTTAACGGAAAAACAGATTTTAAAAACAGACAGAACAGAAAGACGAGAGGGTTTGACTGATTTCCAAAGGAACGTTTATTTCGTTGTAAAAATGAATATAAACCCTTTTGGCACTTTCCAAATGATTGTTTACTGAAAGATTACTTAACAAAAACTTTTTAATTAGTTTTTCAATAGTTTTTGTGAAATCATCGTAATATAACTGGAAGATCAAAGAGTTTGATCTTCCATTTGAAGATGATCACTTGGTTTTCGAAACACGTGTCGAAGTGTTAAAATAACGGTTTGGTGTTGGGAAAAAAACTTCAGTTATATTCATTACTACACCAAAGGTTTCAAACAGTGCATCACAAGTAAATCTTCGTAAGTGTATGTATCCAAATCGTAGATATGAGAGGATCCAACTGTATATTTCTCGACCTCTTCTATTTCATGTCACTATTGAGTACATTAGTTTTACGCCTTCCTGATTCATTAGTCATCGTCACAAAAGCGTCTGCGAGCCTCCAGTTTGCACCTTCTGCCTACAAACGTACTCAATCAAGACCGGCCACACCTCGTACTTATTATTATTCGAATGAGAGTTCGTGAAACACTTCGGATTTAATTTCAGTAGGCCTAATCAACCCATAAACATGTCAAAACGTGGCATGTCATTCGGGAAGTGGTCGAATGAACTTGACTCGGGTATGTTTATATTGTTGTTTAAGAATTATGTTCAGGAAGTTCAAGTTGGCATCAGTTAGCTCTCAAAATAAAGTGTGAGTGGGTGATAGTTTTTCATTGAACAGCAAACACACATTTTACCCCAGTGAAAAATGATATGAATACAGTGGTTATTTCAATTAGGTTAGACAACCAGTTGAATCTTGTGATATTTAAAGACAGTTGAAGTATATTGTTCCTGATTGAGTTATATTCAAGTAACACTTTATTGTGAAGTTTTCACTGTACACTTTACAAAATCACAACACGTGTTTCACTATATAATGGCTATCTCAGGCACGTAGGCACGTTCAACCAATTAAATTCTATCTGATTAGTACTTTATATAATACAATATGGCTTACCTATTCAATCGGTAATAGCTTTATCTGAATTCAGGTAACAAATGATTGAAAATTTAGAAAAAGCAATAGGAAAGAAACAGCAGTTTACATATCAACTAATGAAGGAAAATATTCATTATTATTCGATCATATAGTAAATTTTCAGAATTACCATATCTATTGATTCCCAATCATTGCAAAGATAGAGTTTCAAACGTTTCTCTTCCAAATGTAACAATATTATGAGAAATAGCTACAGCCAATGCGGAGGACTATTTTGAAGCCAAATGCTCTTCCATATATCCATGAAGCTTTGATTCATCATTTTCCATTGAGAGTTTCAAATATTGCGATTCTACTATAAATTATGGATGCAACCGTTACTACGTAGTAGAAGATCATCATGATGAATACAAAACCTCCTATGTTTTTTACCACTTGTATTCGTAACTAATGTTACTGCAGTTTCGTCTTAATGAACATTCTCAAACGAATACAAGAAACATACGGTACATACAATAAATATACAGTTTATTGTTTTCGTTTGAAAATATCCTTATAGGACGGAACTACAGTAACGTTAGTTACAAATAACAGTGGTGAATAAACATAGGAAGTTTATTTCTCATTTTTTACAGTGAAACCAGTTTATGCTAGATCATAACACAGCAAAGATATAATAATGACCTGGTGGCAATTACTATCTTAATCAAAAAATGCCAAGTTTCAATTTAAACGGGATATATTCCTATCATAACCTCAACTGACATAACTCCTCTTCCGCCTTTTGGTGTCCATCTTCCTCAGAATTTGAACGGAGAAAGTACTGAATGTAAATCATAAAAAACATAGTTTCACAAAAAAATTAAACCATTTGACTTTTCACTACATAACTTTTCATTTTAGCGCCCGCTGCAGGAAAAACAATTGTCATCAAATAACTCTAGAAATGCTCAAAATGCCAGACTAACTACTGATATCAATTCGAAATACAGAACAGTTGTTTTTACCAATCCCGAAAGGAAACGAGTTGTCTTTATTGCTGAAAAGGATATTTACGGTATACCTACACAACTTCAAGCAATCTGCCAGTACCTACTGTTGTTACGAATGTATCAGCATTCTCATGTTTATTGTATCTTTTCGCAGCTCATAAATCAAATATTATTTGATTGTGTTTTGCAAACACGCATCTGTTCGCGTTATTAATATGCCGGAAATATTAATGGATATTGTCTCAAAACAATAGAAATGCTACAATGTCTCGCATTGTGATTTTCGAGATGAGAAATGCTCTGCAACGACTTCCTGAAACTAATTATTTATTTAGCTTGTCCCGTTTCGAAGTTGTATGATCTATGCAACTATGTTGCCAAAATGTTCATGAAATGTTCCAGGTTGTATTGAAAAGATTCGTTTTCAACTATATTTTCTAATCTAATATTATGGGATATATCCCTGGCATTTTGGGTTTCAACTTCCTTGAAATAAAATCATTAAATTTGTGTCAAATCAGTACCAAGATATATTTTTTGATATTATTGAAAGCCATCTGACCTGTAAATATCTTACAAGCCTATTATGCTTTTTGTGTTTTCTCTCCATCTTTTTCATGACATCCATTCCTATCATCTTGATATCTGTATTAGTTTGTACATCTCTCGTTTGCCATATTCTTCTGGACATAATTTGGGTGGTCTATAAATTTTGTATTTACTGTGATATAGTGCCTCACATTCCCAAGAAACAAAACGAATTGTCTATGTTTTGTTGCCTGAGATCTCCGTTAAAGAACTGGATTGATCGATGAAGCAGTTTTTCACTTCTCTTCTCGGAAGATTCCCATACAAAAGTTTGTATGTGCTTGTTCTAGGGATATATTTTCATAGTACCGTTTATGTTTCTCATAGACACCTTTCTGATCTGGTTCTGTACCAAACATTTTGGACCCCACAGTTGGTTCAAAGCCTGTATAAGGATTTTTCATTAACTACAACTCACAATATTTTCTTCACAAATTCCACAAACCTATACAGGGTGTTTATTGAACATGCGACAAAAATTAGGGGACTATTCCTTGAACTATTCCCTTCGGGAGTCGATGAGCAGAACATTGGGTTCTTGCATCCGATCGGGGGTAGTCATTTTCTACAGTTTCTGTAGATTAAGGAACATTGCATGTAATTTTTGGTAATAAACTGTTATTGTAGAAATTCTTTTTCGCTCAGTATATCTTCGAAACAAAGCGCCCTATAAAAAATAATCGAAAGACAGAATATTCTTAAAGTAGTCCAAGGAACAGTCTCTTGAAATTTTGCTTCATGTTTAATAAACACCCTATATAAGGAGTTCATGATCCGTATCTGGCACACTCATCAGCTTTTCCGTTGCAGTCAGTCTGTTCCTGTCCGCAAATTGTTTCAGTTCTTCAAATCATTCCTAGAGCAGTCTCTATATCATATTTGAGTTCAACAGTCTAACTGTGGAGTTATCGGTCCACTCTGCAACTTTTGATGCTTTACACAGCGCAAATCAGACCTTCTTTGGAGTATTGTACTCATGTATGGAGCTCCGCCCCTAAGCTGCTGGATTCCATTCAGAAAAGAGCCATTCGCCCGATTGGAGACGCGAACATAACGTATAACCTTGATAGCCTGGAACATCAAAGGAAGGTTGGAGATTTGTCTCTTTTCTATAGATACTTTCACAAGAAATGTTCAACTTGGCACATTTGATTCCACCAAGAGCCGTACATATCAGAAATACGCGACGGACTGTGGCTGCTCATCGTTTTGAGGTTCAACCCAGTACACTTCGAACTTCACTATTTAAGAACTCTTTCATCTGGAGAACTACATTTATGTGGAATAAACTTCCTGAGAACGTTTTTCCAAGTTTATTTGATTTCCAGCGATTCAAATCCAATGTGAATCGCTACTTTCTCACAGGCACCGTATTGAGAGCGCCTCAAGGATTTTCCTGTAGTGCTTGTATATTGTCCTTAAAAAAACACGGTTGGGGCACTTCATTTTGTAATATTTATGATTAACAGTGTAATACTAAGCCCAAGTTTTTCCCTATTTTATCATTTTACATTTATGAAACCATAGACTACATTCGAGTGTAAGTGATTAGGAAAAATGTATGAAATCGATTATTTTTGTGGGATACAGCCACAATTTATTTATACCAATATCTTTTTCTATGGTGTATTTTCATAGGTAGTTCTATTCAAGCAGAACAATGTGGAACGTTAGATGTGAAATTTTGATTGTGTTTGTACAGTTTGAATGATTTATGGAAATTGTAATGGAATTGAAATTAGATCGTATCCGCTTTGAATGTTTGAATGGTAACAGATCTCGATCTTGGGTATTACGACCAAATTATGTATAATTGCTTTGGGATTCGTGGGGTGAAATATTCGTCCTTTAATCATGTCTTGAGGTAATGCTGCTTGCTCTTGAATAGATGATGATTCGTAAGTGAAATCCCATCATTGTATCGATCGATATTCAATTGTTTAAAATATGATGGCTTTAACGATATTACCAATAAAATTGAGTTCAAAGTTTTCGGTATGGAAATTGTTCTACAGTTAAAAGCCCTAAAACCGTTTGATGCGCTTAAAATTTGTAACATATGCTTCAGAATGAAAATCATTTTAAAAATAACTACAGCTTTCCTTGGATACGAAAAATTATTGTTTATATTTTTGGAATGTATTCTCACACCGGTAATGAGAAACGTATTCAGTAGTTTCAAATACTTCCGTTTGAGTATCTTTTTTAAATCCATGCAATACTGTTTCATCAAGAGATCATTTTCCATTCAATGATCCATTTCCTAATTTAAAGTTGTGCAAATCTAAGTATTTCAATGAACTCAACAAAATGTAGGTATAGTTGCAAATTAGTCAGTTTTGATATTTTATGAAGAAATATTCCATCAAGAATAATACAAACTTTTCCAAGAAATACTTTACCGAAAAGTGAAGACTTGGTCGACAGTTTTTTACGGTTTTACTCGAAGAAAAGATACAGGTACCGTTTTTGTTGTGAATTGTCATCTTGAATTAATTGATTGACAAGGCTGAGGCTTCATCATGATTTATATAATGATAATGTACCAAATCAAAATTGTTGATACTCTCAAAAGAGGGCTCCTGAACTATATAATACCAATTAGGAATTTTGTAGATTACTGGTGTATGGATACTTTCCTAAGATATTCATTATTTTTCAATACTCCAACAGATTAGACTACATTTTCAAGCTATTTTTCAAAAATATTTTTCGGATGGTTTCGAATTTACGGTCTTTATTGGAAGAAATTAAAAAGTTGATACAATAATGATTTTTCATATAAAGAAAGTTAACATTAACCAAAGAAAATATGGTTCACCTTCAACATTCACTATTTCCACAATCCATTTTTGTTTTGTTGCTTCTGAAAGACTATCAAACGGCCCTGGTTCATTTCATTTCTAGTGTAAAGTGTCTCCTCCTCGAAAAACATGAATGCCATGAGAAAATAAAAGTGAGTGCTGTTTCTTCGAACCTTGGAGGCATAATTGTGTCTGCTCTTTTTCCATTGCTGCACAAAACATCTTGGAGACAAAATAAACAGCAGAAAATTCAGTTGTCACGGAACTGTTTGTATTTTCAATTCGCATTGTTACGAAAGCTTTCACCACTCTAAATGAAAGAGCGTATAGTCCAGTGAAATTGAATTATTCTGTACCATTTTATCAAAAATCCGACTTCCAAGAACAAAACTGATAAATCAAGGTGCCATTCAATTTTACCTGGAAGTTTAATGGAACTTTTGGAGAAGACCCGACAAAAATACTAGTAACAGTAGTAATTTCAAACTAACAAGTTTCGCTATAATTTGCAACTAACTCGAAGATATATTTATGATTTAAATAGTGTTAATATAATTTCCATTGAGAGTTGTTGCCATTCTTCTTGCTCATTTTCGAAATTCCCTATACAGAATAATAACTCCTGAAAAATGAGAAATAAAACTCTATATGTTTTTTTTCACCACTTTTATTCGTAACTAATGTTGCTGCGGTTTCGTCATATGAAGACATTTTCAAACAATTACAATAAACCCTTTGAGGTAATGAGAAAATAATTCAGTAGTTTCAAAGTCCGCCGACTAACTCTCTTTTAATTGTGAAAATCTAGGTATTTCAATAAACTCAACAAGATGTAGGTATGAATATTGTTGCAAATTAGTCAGTATTGATGTTTTTGAAAAAATGTTTCATTGTGAATGATACAAAATTCAAAGTTCTGGGATATACCTTACTGAAAAGGTGAGATTTGGTCGACAGTTTTTTACGGTTTCACTCGAGGAACAGCATTATTGTAATTGTAACTGCAGTAACATTAGTTACAAATAAAAGTTGTAAAAAACATAGATCACCTACCGTGTAGTAACGGCTACATCCATCAATTTAATGATAATTACAGTTCTTTATTCAAGTGTAATTTAATAAAGGCATAACCTCTAACTCGCAAAACTGATTTTACAATAACATAATTTTGACAATCAGAAATGGTCTAGGAAACGAGAAAATAGAGTAATTTTACAAAACATTCTAGACTGTTTGACCAGGGGCCCTTTTTTTCTACGGTATGTGAATTATGTTCAACTTCATTATTTTGGTGGCTATTAGAAATGAAAGTAATTAAAACATTTTCCGTTATATAATACAACTTTGGTTTCTTACATTTCAATTCATTTAAATGTTTCTGAAACCCAAACGTGTTCACATCAATTTTCATTAGATTTTTCTCGAACCGGTAACATGAAAGCACAAGTATGTGATATTCGTGAAAAGTTAGCGGATTGACCTTTAAAATAAAGTATCATTCAAACCCCTTTTCATTCAAAGCTTGAAGGATAGTGTTCGCCTACAACAGGGTTGATGTGATTTAATTGAAAACAAATCTACAAAATGTCCCCTTAAAAATAAATAGGGGTCGAAATGTACAGAGGGTGGTACGTTTTTAAATTGAAACACCGTATTAGTTTTTCATTGAAAAATATTTTTTTCACTAAAAACGACGTCAATGGAATAAATTGCTGTGAAAGCTTCTATGACAACCCGACTAATCCCATTGTCCTGGAGGCCGTCCATTCATTTCATCTCTCATTGAAAACGTTAATGAAGACGTCGAAAAGCGCACGTTCCGGACACAACAAATGGGCCTCGCTAATGCTCAAAACCGTCATAAATTAGAGTGTAGAAAAACAAAAGTCGGGGCTGGAGGTCCGTTTCGGCGAACATTCAACACGTCTTCCCTTCGAGCGCTTCACGCTCGACGCGCGGAAAATCCTTTGAAATGTATTTTCGGAGACGAAAAAAGTCGGGTTCGCTATGTTGGATTCGGCGCGGTAGGTGCAGGTGAGAAAACAGTGAGGCATTGGCTTGTTTTCAGACGAATTTACGTTTTTGATAATATTGTTACAAAATATTTCCTGTAAACCTTAAGGAAACGTCTGTTTTTCGTTTTCAAAATGATGGACAGCAACATAATGATGTTTTTCTTTTGGGACGACAAGTCTCACTATCTCTGATATAACCTGAATCATATTCACATTCAAAACAAAGACCATGGAAATATGAAGAAACATTCAAGGGTGGTGAAAAGCGTGACATTACTTTTATAAAAAATATACATGAAGAAATTGTATCACCAGATTCGAATTCAAATTCAAATTCATTAACAAATGTATCTACAATATCGAATGAATGTCTATAAATATTAAATAAATTGTAAGTACATGCATAATATTTTAACACTGCTAAGTGTAAACACTTGTATTTTGACTGGGTGACTTGAAAAATATCAACTGTTAATAGATATTGTTTATAAAAAATTAATTGAAATGAAGGAATGTATCAACAGTAGTGTTTTATTATTAATGAGGGTGAAATAAATTATCTGTTGAACTGAATTATTTCAATGTGAGCATATTTTCAATTTTGTCAGTATTAGGTATCTGATATTCAATATTATTTTATTTGTTAAAACAACGATAAAAATAAAAACAACAATAAAAATGAATTGGCTGTCCGGGACGACTTCATTGTTTCCAGTGACGCATTTGCTTTTTCAGCTGCAGGAAAACCCGGAAAAACCTGCAGCACCACATCATATGAAAATCTTGATCTACCAATGTCATCTCTCTCTTATAAAATAAAATGTAGGGTGTCTCCAGAGGCTCCAATAGATTCAATGCATCGCCAGAACACTTCGTGACACGAATATCGTCAAACTTAAACCAGTCCGTTTCGTCTTTGACCAAGGCGTAATAATGACGAAATTCAACGCCAGAACCACAGTGAACAATGACTGCATGAATATTATAATAGTGGTCTGCTAGATTGAAATGTTCATCTATTTCGAACCTTCCAAAGAGTTTCTTGCTTTCGTCAGAGGTTGAGTCTTGTTTGAAGATCATCAGTGTTATTGTTAGATTGACTGGTGCCTCAGCTATACTTGTTTTCTTATAACAGTCAGTTAGTTTGGCGCATGTTTGGCAATACAGTCGATCATCACCTGTTAAAAATTCCATTTCCAATTGTGTATTTTTTTTTAAATGCTGTTGATTTCATCTTTTCAATTTCTCGTGGAATTATATTGCAAATAGTTATAATAAACAATTATGAAAAATATGTGTCAAGGGTTTTGTTATGAAATATTTAACAGATTCGAGTGAAGTGCTATTAATTCATCAGGGCCTGGAGCAGATTCATTCTTTAAATCATTCATTATTTCAATCACATCATTGTCTGTAATAGGTTTTGTTATTTGATTTCAAATCTAAATTCAAATATCCATCAACTTTTTCAATGTTATTAGATAATTCAAGCCCAATATAACAAAAATAATTATTGAAAATGTTAGCTCTCTCAGTTATCTATTTAGGATATTTTGTAAGAGCACGGCAATTATCATATATTTCAATTACATTTTCCTTATTTTTAACTTTCCCAAATGCTTCATTGACTACTTTCCTTTCCTTTTTTATATATCCCTCGATCTCTTTCAGTTTATTCTTGTATAGTGTTCTTTTGCCTTTTTTATCAGTCTATTCAAGTAATTACGATTACGAATTACGAAAAAGTTATTTTACAGTTTTTCATCATTTCCATGTTTTCTTAAATCTTTTTTCAATTTATCTCTTTGAATAATCGAAATAATCAATTCATTGGTAATCCATGGCTTGCTTTTCCTATGTTTCTTTTACTACCAATTTTTAGCAGGAGTGTTGGACTCTATGGAGATTTTCGAACTAATACAATGAAACTGTTTTATTGTATTAGTTTGAAAATGTCCATATAGAATGAAACTGCAGTGACGATAGTTACAAATGAAAGTGATAAAAAACAGAAATCCCTTTTTCTCATTTTCCAGCAAAAAGATGAGTTCCCACCAAATATCGTTAAAAATAAGTGACTTTTGTGTGAGTACAAAATAATAAACATAAAACAGTTTTTACTAATATTTTAGAAAAATGTTTGATTATGTGGAGAAGTCGTTCATGAAAAAGTTGTAGATCTACATATTTTATACAACTTTTTATTTAACTTATTTCAATAACAGGATTTTACTTATTTCAATAACAGGTCTACTTTCAATATAGAACTCAATATTTTCACCCTATTCAATAATGTTCATGCTTTTGATAATTTTTTCCTTAACAGGCATCTGAACTGGTCTAAACTGCAATATTTCAGTCAATACATTTTTCTTTAATATGATTTCGATGAACAGGCCTATGATACTCAATATTTTACTGTAATCCAATTTCACGTGATTCGTTTCTTGATAGACAGCTCTCATACTTCATCAAAGAGTTCATCAAGCATTGCCGTAAAACCGCAACAGGATTATCAAAAAGTTAATCACGATTCATTGAGGGTAGATCTGTCAAAACAAAAACCTCCGCCATGAACAATCCGGCATATTAATCTAACCTCTCTTGTTCCTGGTTAATACATTATCAGCGCATTTCAATTTCCCCTCATTTCATTGTTCGAAATATCGCTCAGCAGGATACTACGGCCGTGATATATCGGTCGGCATTTTTCGAAATTAAAATGCGAAAAGATGGATTCTAAAGAGCACGCGAACCGTGCGGAAAAACCTTTGCGAATCTGCACGCTCTTACTTTTTATTCTATGCCGAGATAGAATATGGGAGTATAAGCCGATTGATTCGGAACGTTCATAAAAGGAATGAAATATATGCCTTCCGAAATTACTTTCGGGGATTGGGAAATAATTTCATTTCTTCGGGGGACTAGATGAAATAGAAATCGATGTCAGGGCGAGCCATCAGAAGAAACGTTTTTGAATGAAGTATAAAGTTACCATTTTCATTGATTCCAATAATTTTCCATTTTTGTATGGGTTATATCTCAGAAAATCTTCCGGTTCTACTATCCATCTCCCGATCAACTGTTATTGAAGAATTAATACAGATTTGAAGAAACTACTTTTTATAGGGTCAATTTTTAAAATTGATTGCTTCCTTCCTCTCTTTGAAATATTTCCACATTTTTTGTATCAAGATAAGAAGTAGAAGGCCAAAAACTTTCTTTCTCAAAAATTCTCTTCTAAAAATATACCCTTCCAATTTATGCTTCGATAAATATTGAAGTATACTCGTACATAGAATCCTTTTCCTTTCTCAGTTTGAATACCAAAACTGAATTGAAGCAAAGTGTATTCAAAGGAAAAATGTTCATGTTTCACGTTAGCGACACTTTCACTATTTGAGTGTACTTCTATCATATTAACAGATGATCAAAAACTTAACGGAACATGATGAGATGAGATGAGATAAGAAAAAAAATCTAAGACAGCTTCCTGTCTATGCTGTCCTTCCTGGTGGGTTACAAGGAAAACTCACTCAATTTACTTAACGAGGGAGTTTCGTGAGGTGTCGCTCATTGTCGGTACAATCTATAGCAGTAATCAGTATGTTATGGTGGTCTTCAATCAACTGAAATATCTGCAGATATCAACGGCAGCTTCAGATTGTCTTGTAGCCAAACGTTTAGCATGGACCTCAAAACATACGCTATCCTTCTAGACAGTTTATTCGATTTCTGAAGTAGTTGCTTGGTAGCTTTCTCCCTTCTTTGGAAAAAGTTGCAGTGTCATTGGGGGAATCCCAGACTGACCTCATACAAACAAGATAAAAAAGGCGAAGATAGCTTCGATGCTTATCAGACGTACCTACGGAAAGACGTGGAGTATGAATGTACTCAATAGTAATTGAAACCATGATACTATAAGCAATTAACAACCTAAGCAGAGTATCAAGACTATAAGAATTACGGGAGCAATGAAAACCATACCAAAGTAACATCGGAATGAGTCTTTTTGAGTGAGTCTTTTAAATCTCTTTAGTCTCTTGAGTGAGTCTTTTGAATCTCGTAAAAAATAGGGGAAGCACAAGAAATTTTATAATTCACAACACTATCAGGTATTGGACAAAATTGAAATGTTTAATGTCACAAACCGGAAAGAGCAGACAATGAATTCATCACGAGAACATGCCTCCAATGGACTATTCATTCTTGAATTACTTTATAGTAACATTCATAAAAATAACAAATTATTTATAAAAATATAATTCATAACTGTAAAACTCTTAGAAAATTTGATTTTCTTATATCAAATACTGGTTTATTGTTCTCTCAAATGTCTTCAGATGTCTGGTGACTCAGAAAAATTGACAGGTTTTCTTGAAATCTGTGACTTCGCTATTTTTCAATGTATTGAAAGTTTTTGTTTAATTTTTTTTTCGTGTATTGTTTTATATTATATTATATATACCTATTATATTTCAATAGTTTTGAGTGACTTAATTAAATGAAGATTGATGGATAACTTAGTTTTTCTTTTTTTGGCAACAAATTCAAAGTAACAGCTTGTTTATCGTGCAAGACCGCTAAAACTGATTTCAACTTTTGACAAACCGATTTTGAATATTTTCAATGGTGTTCGACAAACTATGACTATTTTTTCTTACAATTTGTGATGTGAGTTCAAACGTAAGAGTGTTGAATTTATCCAACCTGAATACACAATAGAAGGCATTATTTCAATATTGCTATTTAACTCGGACAAACGCTTACTGATAATAAGCCTCCCAAAAGAAACTTAATTCAGTTTTAGTGTAAATCCCCCGGATGCGTTGTTGAAGATGCGAGGGTGTGTTTCGACGTGCATCTGTTTTAATACACCTAAAGTGGTTTTCAACGACTCAACTCCCCGTTCATTCTCACCGTTACTCACTGTATAAATAGTAACCTTATCTTAAATACCTCTGCAAATACGCTTTGTAGGGCTTATCATCGGTCGGGGGTTGGAAGTTAGATGTTGTATATCGGCATCAGTAGAGGGTAGCAGAACTTTGATTTTGCGTGTTGTGCACAAAGCTTTGTCGCTGTTGGGATCTTTCATTCGAAATACGAAGCCAGGTTTTTACGTTCATTAAACACGTTTTTCTTGCGAAACTTGAGGATAAAATGCTACGGAAAAAGTTTCGTCTCTTTCTCGTTTCTGAAATCGGATACTCTTGCACGTAATAGGGTTCATACATGATTGGACCGTGATGAGATTTTCCAACGATCTCTTCAGGTGAATTGGAAACGCGATAGTTTTTATATGAATCGGTACGTGAAATGATATATTTTTAATATTTGAGATGTGCAACTGACAACCCCTATTCGTCCGATTTCCAGATGATATCGATAAATTATTCATTTCTCTGCACATTTTATCATTTCAATGATGATGTCAGTCATTCTACGATGAACAGAGAAACCTTCAGAAAATTTCACTGCAACACGTTGGTGAAGAGTTTCAAAAATTCCTGCTGATGAATCCAAAAAGGTATTTCCTGTTTTTGGAAGTAAGTTTTTGAACACAATCCAGGAGAATTATGAAATTAACAAAAAAATTCAATAATAATATTGATAATAATAATAATGATAATAATGATAGTCTTCCGCAGTCGCGTGATGGGTACAGAGGTTCCTGACCCTATTGCCCGAGACCCTATTGCACTTGCTATCAGTATGTCCAGCATGTCTCGGCCTATATCCATCGACATAACGCGGCCCTAAGAGTGCTATATTACCATCTACGGCACTCGTATGGTATTGACGAGACACCAGTGTGCCGAATTTATTTGAACTATTCGTTCCCCACCCTCAGGCTAATAAGCCTGATGTGGGGAACCACCAGATCAAGACGATATTTGTCGTGGAGTTTTCAGCTTCTGGCGAGACGAATATCGTCCGAAAAGAGGAGGAAAACCGATAAAATATCGAGATTTTTCCTTCGAACTCCGCAGACTCTATCCAGACCACTCTGTTAAGATGGTTGTTCCGATTATTGGAGTCCTTGGTGGAATGATTTCTTCTCTACTCTCGAATTTTAAAATCATACCGGCTTGCCACACTAAGGCAGAAATGTTAGCCGGACAGGTGCAGAAGGCTGTCATTCTTGGCACACTGCGCTTGTTCAGGTGGATTCTCGGACCCACTGATCACTTACCCCACGGTGTGTGGAGTGGTCATTGGTTGATAATGCTTGCACACCAGCAGAAACTTAGGTTTGAAATAATAATAATAATGGTCTTTATTGGGTGAAATAGAATATAACAACATAAAGGCGAAGTTCAAAACTGCAGTGTAGAAAAACAAAAGTTTGTTCTAACATTCAACCTCCACAGCCAGCTACGAGAACAGGCAACAAAAATATAAAAATTACAGAAGATAACAAAAAGAAATACATTATAAACCTGATATCGATCAGCATTCGAATAACAATAAAAAAGAAAAATTTACATATGGATAAATCATTGAGTAGTCAAGTTTGTTTACCTAGTAGTTCAATTTTCAATTTTGCTTTAAAAATGACTATTTTGAAATGTGTTAAATGGGGGGAAGTTTATTATGAACGTTGCATATCTGATACGTGAATGATCGTTAGAAAAATTCGTGAATGTAGTATATCGGAGAAGTTAATAATCCTTTGTGCCGTACGTCAATCTGAAATGTAATTTTATATTATAGATGAGTCGGAATTTTATTGCAGATAACCAGATGATCCAACAAGAATTACAAAAATTTTCCATAGAGAAAACTTTAAGAATTACTTAGGTTAAATCTAGTTTGGAAATGTAAATCAGTCAAATCGAATATTTTATTGACGTTAGCTCACAATACAAAAAAATCTAAATGAATTCTGATCAAACACAACTTTGTACTGTCATACATAATAGCTTTCTGTTTAAAATATGTGTTCACGTTCACCAAGTGTCGTTCTCTTCGAAAGACAACCCTCGCACAAGTTTAAACTTGTGCAAGCGAGAATTAACGTGGTCTTACCTTCTAAAGTGCGAATCGTAGCACGGAATCTAAAAAACATATATGGTATTAGAGGTAGAAAGTTGTTCACCTATAATTAGATTATTATTTTAAAAATTAATCATTAAGTCAAGAAAGGAGCTAAAAAAAGGTTTTGTCACCTTGATAATTTGTGGAAAGTTGTCTGAATGTGTCTTTATTAGATTTTTTTTCAACTTCCTCCAGGACTACTGTTTATATTCCGTTGTTCTTGGTTTGTTCCAATTCTCAAGGGTGTCTCAGTTACTTACTGTATTCCCCTAGTATAGAATGAACATAGACTGACCTGTATTTTTTGAGCTTGGTGGTTTGGACATCGTAAAGTTGCTCTAAATGGTGTTTTTTAAAAATTGCATTTCAATGCTGTACCTGAATCGATTCACGAGTACATATTCTCCATTTTCATTATTAAGAAAGAGTATTTTTATGAAATATTCGTCATTTTCACGATATTTCTTTGGTATAATTCTGCTATTGGTTATGATTATTTTTCATATTGCTGTATTTTCTATTTCTAGTTGTTTGTGTTGGAAATGTAATTCAAAAAAGTTCATGTTGTTAAAAATCATTACAGTATCATGACCATCTTACAGCATGGGCATTCACTGAAGATTCATCAAAAAGGCGAATCTTCAGAGTTCCAAGAATTATTGGTTCACATGCTTCTCTTGTAAATATGGATTTCCACCAAACGGACTCGCTTTCGACTATTTTTATTCTAAGAAACAGAAACAAAAAGCTTTTTTCAGTTTTAAAAACAAACTCAAAACTCGATTTCCACCTAACAGACACAAACTAGTCTGAGTTGCGAGTTTTTTTGTGAAATGTTTTCTATCGCTTCTACTACACGAACAGCAAATAAATTGCAGCATTCTAATATTTTCCATTTGTTTTTTTTTCGCTTATCTTTTACAAAAAAAAATGAATCTCATTCTTGTTTGAACAGAAGAACAATAAAACAAATAAAAAAAATAGCCTTCCTAGTGCCGATAAATGAAGTAATAATGTCGCCGGCCTTTTCGAAATAGCGAACTCAGTTTACAAAAACACCGACAAAACATCGAAACCTCTTGATCTTTCTGCCTGCCAACTGGACATTTTATTGTAGACAAAAACAGTAATTCGCGACACAATGTCTTCAAAATGTTTATTATTATCGAAATCGACACAGTTGCTGTTTTGTTGTGGGTGTGTTCATTTGGTGGAAATCCGCCATAACATTAACTATTCTTGTTCCACTTAGCGATAATGCAAGCTTTCAGCATCACAGTAATTTAAATTCTCCGCAAAGTGAACAATATTTCAATTCCTACTTGTGCCTTTCGGTCTAAATAATGCACCCCTTTCGTGCATAGTCTCGACATCATGTTTTACAACTCCAATCCATACTTTAGATCTCGCCTCTTTTATCCACAACTTCCACTCGAACTCGCACTTTTCAGATAAACATACGAAGATTTCTATTTTCTTTACGGGCACGTTCGGCTATCATGTCCTGCAATTTACCGCACACTTTGCCAGTCCACAACTACATAAAATAGACTGTTTGTCTTCGTTTTTCTCCCATCTTTTCTCGCGAAAAGCGTTTGTACTGTTTCGAAGCCCCAGGCGAGGTGTCGCATAAATATTTTACGATATTTTCTGGTTGGGGAAAGCGGTGAATAAAAAACCGCACGGTGTTTACCATAATATGGGTATAAAGGTGTCGAAATGACGTCGTTTTGAAAGAAAGATAGACTTTTGAGGCGAAAGTGACAGGTTTCACCAGAAAAGATGAACGAAACTGAAAGTATCAGAGACTATGTGAGAGTACAAATAAAGAATAAATTGTTCTAAAGAAACCGCAGAATGAGGGAAAAATATGCGAAACATGTTCACGGAAAAGTAATTTCAGATTTTTCTAACTGAATGAAAATGTCATTGAATTGGGGCACACTATCTAAAATATTTGTAAGAAAACAGAAAAACTTTCTACAAATAATTGTATACGAACTGTATTTCTTTTGATGTTTCGGTCTCTTATCAGCTTCAAGGTATACCACGAGTAATATATGTGAACAATATTCAAAAGAATGATTTGTTAATGATTCATTCAGTAGGTACTAACATTTGCGGACGTGTGTACAACTTTATACTTCGATATAGTATTAGTTTCTGAAAAGTTACTTTTGCTATTCAATTGTTTGCTCTGACATTATTACGTCTGATTTTGCATTTACTTAAGATATTATTGAGGTGACCAGTAAAGCAACTATATTGGATACTTCCAAGTATCCAATATAGTGGCTTCACCTGAATACTATCTTGAGTAAATGCAAAATGCAAGTAAATGCAAAAGGGTTGGCGATAATATGCATCAATCGATGACTACTTGTAACAGTCCAGGAAAGCCAGGAAAGCACCCACGTCGAACCGACCGGCTACCGACCGACAAAGTTAGTTTAGATTAAACGAATTCTCATCTCTCATCTGAGTTTTTGGTATAATGTGCTTCATATCAAAGCAAACTTGCTTTGTCTCATTTTTTCTGAATACTCATTTTACATCGAATAACGTGTGTCGATTCCAGTAGCCATCGGGACTATTCTCTATAGTTGGAATGTAGAGTCAACACTGATGTTATCGGTTTTTGAAGCCATCGGGCTGATCGCTGTTAATTATTGTCAGTTTACGTCCGACATGTCCCGTCTGGTATCACTTCCAGTTAACCGGAATAATTCAGGTGCCACTTCTTGTTATGTTGCCATTATCATAGTTTGACATATCGCTTCGTGTTTACCTTTGAATAAACATCTGATTTGAATGCGATTATGTTGATTGATTGGACCAGGTGACTTGTAGAATAGAGTTTGAGGATTGATGTTGATTGTTAATTGCTTGTTGAACAGTGAGGTTTATTTGAAGATGGATATTTATAGGGATTTCATTGATAGAAGCATTATAATGTTCAACAAAAAACAGCATTTTTTTCCTTAAAATATCGTGCATCTAATGTTTCATGAATGTGTTCTTTTTGGAAATGCAAGTCTCGATTACTATACTACAGTGTATGTCGACAAAACATTTCACTTCAACCCGATAGAACCATTACGGTTCCATCAGTTGTTATCAAAATAATTGAACGACAATTTATAACCAAATGCTGAATCCATTATCAAATTTGATTTAAAATGTGTAGCTACATCAGTATGGGTTTTTTCCTAGCAGATCGATGGAAAGTACATCAAATTCATTTATCAGATATATTTATAGTTCTCTAGATTGAGAAAGGTTTGTTAGATCTGACTGAAACTGTATCTTTCAATATAGGAAGATAAAAAATAATCAGACACATTCGATATTATTACAGGAGTCCCACAGGGGTCAATCCTCGGTCCTCTCATATTTTTATTGTTCGTTAATGTTCTACTGCTATATATTATTAGCCAAAATATTACTCGCTATGTACCTATACATAAGCGATACATCGTTGGCTATTGCTGCAAATTGCTTCATGATTCTCAATAGATCGGAATAGATAAAAAAATTGAGTTTTGGTCTAGTTAAAGTTTGTTTCATTAATTTCGAATAGACAATTTAGATTTTTGCCATTTTATTTCTGAAATAATAACCCAACGAGAATTACATTGCTTACTCAAACTTACCAAAATGTCATTCTGGCATATATGTTTTAAACAATCTTCAAGTTTTGAAGAATAAAATGTTTATATTGAACATTATTTCATTATAAAATTTCAGGAATATACATTGATGAAAACATATGCAAACTTCAATATTACAAATGTTTCCTTCTGTCAATATACTTTTCAAGTTTCTGAATTTTTTGTATTCAAAATATTTGAAATATATTCATTTCTCACTGATATATCCAAAAGACAAATAAAAGTATATTGAAACTTAGCATGTTTATAATGAATCAGTTACCGATTACTGATATTTGTTTTTTAATATCTGTTGATTTCTTTCGCAACTTTATCGTTTCTATTCAAGTAATTATGGGTTTGTAAAGCCTCCTTTGAGAGTAAATTATTTTTTCGATTATTCTAGATCAAGTGAATATGACTATTGCAGTATCATCGTTCAGAAGTATCCTTCAGTCATGAAATACATCATCAAGTGATGTGTACTGTTGAAGTTCCCATATTTTTCATTCAAAGATGGAAAAGCGGAAAGCCAAAAGTATTTTTTTCAAAAACTAATCCCTCCTAATCCCTCTCAGTTTATGGAAGTATTTTATTGTGTTAATTTATTTTCTGAAAATAATTATCGAGTAGTTATTAATATTCTGTCCAACTAGTGATGACTACAATGAAATGGAGCAGATATTTCAATCACGTCTGTATATCTCACTGGAGTACAAATTCTATGGAAACATCAACAAGGCTGTTACCGTTGACGACTTATGTTAATACAATTATCAGTAATCTGGAGATTAATACCCGAGATAAACCCGACCCCTAAACCCTCTAAACGTGTAAGGGAATACTCTATGTTCGTTCTCTCCCTTTGCCAGAACGACCCAATTCAAAAAGTTGCTAGAAGGGTTGGACGTGTTTTACCGGTTTTCGGGTGACACTCACGTCATTTTTAGCGGTGTAGATTAATCCCGTGTCAACCGCCGTTTTATCACAGAAAATGAATTATTGCTTGACTTGTTTCTGAGCAATGGTGTTGTAATTAGTTAGCATTAACGAACTGCGAGGTTTCATCAGATATAAACGTCTTTCATATTATAATTTTCGTCCTGAAAGACATACATAGGTATATAGTTTAATTCATCCTAGATATTATATTTTATTCAAACACATGAATAGAATAAAAATGTAACTGCATACAATACTTGTGATGCACTGTTTGGAACCTTTGGTGTAGTAATAAATATTACTAGAGTTTTTTCCCAACACCAAACTGTTATTTTCAACACCTCGATATGTATTTCGATCACCAAAAAAATTTAATGTATCAATTCGCCCGAGGAAGCTTCTGTGTAGCGAAATACATCTTTAGAAAAGTTGATAGTGTTTTGATATCCGTAAACAGTGTTATTACTTTTCATCATGTAACGAGACATTATTATGAATAATAGTTTTTTGGAATTTCAAAGATGTACATTCGAACTGTTGTTATCAAAAACTACCTCTCCATTATTTTTCCAAAAAATTTCTATATTAAATTTCATATTTTATTTTCAGGACCAACCATGTGCTAATGAGCATGTTAGGAATAAACAAAAGTCTTGTTTTTCACATGCGCTTCCAGGTGCAATATTTTCAACCTGTAGAAGTGGAGGTTCAAATATACATGTCAGAGTGAAATCGTGCAAATTCACGAGAGCTGAAATACTTTTCCCAGGTTCCTCGTCTGTCGTATCATAATTTTCAATAATCCAAAATGAAATGGCTGTTCCTGCCAATAACTTAGACTCGTAGAATCGCAGAAAGGAACTCTTTTCCCCACGAGAAGCAATGGAAATCGAATTCCAGAACGTTCGCGTAAATCAAATCATTCGCTTCCATTGTAAACCGGTTAAAAATGCATTTTCATTTTCATTTTCCCGATGCCGCTCCCGTCTTTTGGAAGCGTTTATGCGTGTTCGTCTCCCCATACGCGTCCTCCATAATTTATGGGCTATCTGAGTAGAATTGGGGGAAATGTGGGGATTCTCTCGAGGCTTCATCAGTGCTTAACTTTTATAATGGCTTCTTGAATGATGCATCGCGACGCTTTACCAGCTGGGTTCTCGTTGGTAGCAGATTATTAAAATTTTAGTGCTGGATTTGATGACCCCATTGACAATATACGCCTCTTCGCGCGTTTCACCAACCAATTTGGCATCTTCAGGAGATGAACTAACTGTTACAGGATGAATCTGGATTTTTACACTGAGCAGTAGAGCGATTTAAAATCTGAAAATGCAGGTCAAAATACTGATAATAGTCTATTCATTACAAATACTTCCAACTTTCAACTCATTTCCGGTTATACCTGTAGTTGACAACTTCCTCATTTCCAATGAAACATTCCATATAATTTGTAGCTTTTGAATCACTTTCACAGTTCTGATATAAGTTTTTCCAATAGGTTTCTATTATATGAAAATTTTTCATATATTGAAAATGGAAATAGTACTGCATTAACTTGGTTTGAAATGGGAGTTATATGAAAAAAATTAACTCGCTTCGAAAATAATTTATCAGCTAAAAATATTTACCATTCACTTCATTCAAAAAAATATTAACTAACTTAATATATTTTTTAATTCAATACAATTTTTCAATTCAATTAATTAGGTAACACCGTCAAGAAACACTTCACATTTTATTCACATATCAACTATCTGCTGAAAAATTTAGAAATACACTCTGGAAGAGGGAAGAGTTCTTAATAAAAAATCATTGTTATTGTGATATTTTTTACCGGCAGCAGGAAGTTGAATATATTAATGGGGAGCTAGAAGTGAATTCGAACCAGGTTCAATTCAATGCCACAAAATCCCAGGCATCGGTTTTCTCCAAAATATAAATGTCTTTGAACTGGATATAATAATGCCAGGTCAGACAATTCCACTTGCCACAATCATGTCGCTGGAATTGAAAAGACTGCTTCTCAAAAGCTTGGAACACTGTTCCGAACCAGAAAACTGTACACACCTCCTGAACTTTCGATGCTTTATAAAGCTCAGATCAGACCTTATTTGGAGTATTGTTCTCATGTATATTGCTCTGTGCCCAAACATACCCTGGAGTTGCTGGATTCCATCCAGAAAAGAGCCATCCGCCTGATTGGAGACGCGATGACAGTCATCGGTGAACCATCACGATGAATATATCTCTGAAGAAGCCAGCAACTTGTGCTGGCGAAACGTTAGAATGCAGTTCCAAACCACGACGGCCTTCAAACGCGAACAAAGATCGTAACACTGAAGATTTCTATAAATTCAATAATTAATTTCAATCCCACGTTTCGTCAACAATAAACCATCACCAATTTCAATTTTAATATGGACATTAAATGAAAAACTTTTTTCTAATTTGACCAAGATTGTATATATTACTCATTCTATCTCATTATTATGAGATAACTTTTCTTTTCTTCAATTTCGGGATATAATATGGAATTAAACAAGCTAAGTGAAAGTAAAATAACTGTAACGTGTTTTTCTCTAATTGACCGTCATCAGTTCGATGTAGGTGAGTGGAAAGACGGGCAATACTTGGTTAGATGGAGTTGAAAAATGAAAACCACAAGGAAAGTGGAACGAAATACCTCCTTCTTCAATATTGTTCACCCTGTAGTTCTTGTAATGAACCGACTTTCGTGTTGTTAAATTTAATTAATGCAAGTCATTTTAACTGCTGCGATCCCACTTCTGATTTAGTGGAAGCTTAATGTTTTAATTTTTGCGGTCCATCATGCAAAAACTACTTAAATATTTCATTAACGGGATTCTTCGGGAACTTTGAACCGACGTCTCTATGAATAATTCATTAATTCCGTTAAAATTCGAGGAGAACATTTTTGTAATTCGTCAGGAACATTTTAATGAAGATTCCCGGCTCCGTGTTTTTGAATTGACAGTTAAAATGTCGAGCATTGCGATCTCTAATGAGTGATGAATACGGAATTTGGTGTGAATAGACTTTGAAGTTTTGTATTTGAAATAGATTCATGTTTTTGTTTCTGTTGGTCGGTTGGTTCATGAAAAGTCTGTGTTGACTAACATTTATAATAACATGAAAGTGTGACATCTTCTTTCGTATAGATTTATTAGTGAAAATATAACTGTTCACTACCGACGTGCAATATACATTGGTAAAAATTGCTTACTTGTGATTGGAAACTTTGGTGTAGTAATGAATATTACTGGAGCTTTATCGAGGTGTTTTAACACCTCGATACGTGTTTCGATCCTACAAGAGGAAGATCATTTGGTGAGGAAGATCATCACGCGTTTCGATGACTTGGTGATCGAAACACGTGTCGAGGTGTTAAAAATAACGATTAGGTGTTGGAAAAAACTCCAGTAATATTCAAAGATTATTTACATTATAAAAATAGTGACACTGAAAACCTCAGCTGCGAAAACTTTAACCATTTTGTCATTACAAAAAGAATTGCTTGTCCTCCCTACTCTCCAACAACAAGATCATGTCAACAACATTAGGATGGAATTTTATAATGTGTTAATTAAATGATGAACAATCAAACACAGGATCAACAACACCTACCTGAATTTTCACGTCTCTTATGGCAGGTTTTCCTCAGGTGTCGATCTTCAGATCTCCTGACCAATAGACTGTACTTATTGGTGAGTCTGCACAGCGGTGATTTTTTAAAGAGCAGGAAGTTTCTGTAAAAACAGTGAAATCAAAGCCGTAGCGGGCAGAGAGAGAGAGAAAGAGAGTAAGAGAAAGAGAGAGAGAGAGAGATAATCCAACTCGGTCGAAAGCTATATATGTATTTCTTTCATCAACTACACCTTACGATTTGATCTCCACAAATTTCTTTTTCAAAATATATCATAAAATGTTTTGTTAACATAGTATATCTTACTTATGATGCACTGTTTCGAACCTTTGGTGTAGTAATGAATATTATTGGAGCTTTTTCCCAACACCAAATCGTTATTTATTTTTAAAACTTTTTAATCTTCCTCTTTGAAGATGATCACTTGGTGATCGAAACACGTGTCGATGTGTTAAAAATAACGATTTGGTGTTGGGAAAAAACTCCAGTAATATTCATATAGTATATCTTTTTCGTAGTGAATAACAAACATATCTACTACTTAGTCAAGTTCTTACTCGATCATAGATAATTACCTAACGCATCTCAACTTTCATATACCTAAGGTATATCCTTAATTATGATTACCTAGAGCATATCATATCAATTCTACACCAATAATAATCATCGGTTTCTGTATATTACAATTTTCTGGATAGGCACGTATACCGGGTGCTTGATTGCTACTAGTACACGTGTACCAAGCTACATGTATTTATGAATGATAATTAACATGGTGAGCATTTTCATAAAGAGTAATGTAAAAATTGTGTCAACGCTCTTTTTCGAATTTGTTATGCTTGATGGTGGATGATGACATTAGAATACGTTCTATATTGTCGAAACTGCGTGTTTATTGTCATAAGTTTCCTCCCTAGAATAAATTTTGTGGAGAAAAAAGTGTTCCTACGTCATAATTGGTTTATTTTCAAAATTTTCCATTTTCTTAAGAAATAAGCTCAACAGTTTGATAACTCGTATTATATTGAATTTAGGTGGAAGTGTGTTATATTGGTAACGATGGAAGTTAGGAAGAGGTTTTATAAAAATGGAACAAATATCTAGTTTGCCCAATCGGAAAGAATTTTAAGAAAATTTTTGTTTGTATACATGTAAAATGATCAGCAGAACGGAAATTAAGGTCACTCAAAGATCAAAAGAAAGCCAAAAGTTACATGAAATTGATTGTGTAATGTTTCTTTGTACAGCTTGTCAAATGTAGGAAGAGCTTTCTGAATTCCGTTATGACCCCGCCCACTAGATGTGCGTTCATCAAAAGACTATTAGAAAGAGAGAGGGAGAATTCTCAAATCTCTTCCTAGATGTTGCTACGGTTCAGGTATCTTGTTTCTGTCGCGAAAACTCCCAATTCCTTTCAAATAAAGAATCAAGTTTTTTTTCACTTTTACTGAATTGAATGTTTTGAATAACAATATAATTAATTTTCGTCCCTCTCGAATTTTTATCATTCGAGCAAAGTAGTCGTACCACCGTAATTTTAACCCAAATCTGTCAATTGAACAATGAAAACCCAGGAAAGAGTTCTGACATTTAATTTTTTTTTAATGAAAAAAAATTTTGTGCGGAAAAAAGTATAAAGCATGATAGAAAAATATGTGATGTGTTGAATGTAATCATGTGTATCATCGTTTTTTAGAATAAGGAAGAAAGTGCAATGACCTTCTTTTGATAATCAAGAGGTTATAATTTCTGTAAGAATGGAGAATGCCGCATTTTAAATTCACAATAGTTTTATGAGACACTTGTCAGACTAGGAATTCAAACACCATTAGTCAGGAACATGCGATGAATGTTAGGGACCTGCTCTACACACCTAAAAATATTCTTTTTGAAAAATCTTTAATTTGGAAAATTGCGTCCTTGTGGAATGAAATCTATGAAATCATTTTCCAAATTAATGTCAGGTACCTATAGTAATTTAAATCCAACGTTAATCGCCAACTTTGTAGAGGCACCGCATTCAGAGTGATTTAAGGGTTTGCGGCACATAAAAGAAGTAATCCAAATCTTTCTATAGTTGAAATAAATTCGCCCTCGGGGGCCGGAGAATATATTCCATAGTGAAGACCGTTGCATCTACTGATCTTCCACTTAGTTAATAGTGATTAAAAACCCTCAAGTATTTTTCAGCAGTGCGTGCATCTTCATAAAAAATAACTCTTCCTTGTTTGGATATCACTTCAAACTCAGTTTCCAACGCATTCTACTCATCTCAACTATCACGTGTTATATTCAAATTCATATGCTCTCAATATTTCACGAGGCACAATATGTACAATGCGACAAGCGTTCCACCTTCCCATCACAAATGCACGGCATTAAAATGTTGTGCACGCTCCTACAAAAGAGTCACATCCAAGCAATGCACTGTCCCAGTTACAGATCCCTGTAATATTTAAGGCCGGCTCGACAGAGACGCCCTCTAATATCTCTCCAGAGAGAAACTTGCTATATGTTATTCCGGAGAATAAATCCAGATATCACGGTCGCATGTGAATTTCAAACGACTGTCGTGCAATATTTAACGGGACCTACATATTCATAGAGGCGAAGGAGAAACGGGGAATTGTAGAGTGGTCTCTTGATTATGGTTGCCTAATTCTTTTCCTGGGGTTGACGGGACTTAAGTGACGGAAAACAACATACAGGAGAATTCTTTGGCGAAATCTCAAAACTTTCAAATTTAAAATATTTGGGTGTCTCTTATGGTGTCGTACTAGGGCCGCTTGATTCAACTGAAAATATAATATTCTCGAATCTGGATTAACAAGAGAACTGTATACACAATATAGCAATTTTAAACAAAAAATATTCAAGTTAATGTTGGTCATTATGGTAGATATTCATAAATAGGTATCTACTTCCAATATTGAAATTTCTATCAAAACAAACAACACATTCCAACCTAAGCATGAAGATAACAGAACCTGATTGCATTCCTTTCGTCGTTCTCAGAATTTGTACCCTGCAACTGATAACTGGTAATCAGTTGCAGGGTAATCTGCAAGCATCAACAGGTCTCCCTTACAGAGACTCGAAAGGGTGCAGAATAAGGTGCTCCGTATTTGAATGAATAGTGACAAATACATTTCATCTGTTACATCTGGCTGAAGTGGAGACATTCACTGAACATATCAGAAGGCTATCTCAGAAATTCTTCAAGTTTTTGCTGCCGAAAAGTTTGCTGACGAGGGACGTCACGGCTATTAGGATTCATTATAATCAGCCTCTTGAACACATTTATAAACATTTAAGATTCATTGGATTCATTGGAACTAAGCGCGCCGTTCATGGAAAAATTGGATAAGATCATTCATGATTTAGCGTAATAGCAGAATTATTCTTACCTGGTTTCTTCATGAACTTTTTCCAGGAGGTTCCGGACAACTGTTATTGGCTTACAGGAAGCGGGACGTAAAGCAAAACTCTGTTGAGTGGAGACCTACCCGTTAACAACATCGGAGCCGCCTCCCACTGTCCAATCGTGGGACCGTGTGGCGGCGTTTTTTTGTCATCCTGTTAGGCTCAGCAAAACAATCATCCTCCTGCCAGTATCCCCCCTTATCTGATCCCCTTCCTTTCCCCAACCCTGTTCCCGCATGTGGAAGAATGGTTGTATTGTATATATGTAAATAGATTTTTTGTTATTGTAGAATGTGAACGAAAAATGAAGAGTTTTGTTTTTTTTTTGGTTTTTTGGTAATCTGCAGTTCAAACTTCTATGCAGACTGAAATAATTTTGAGCCAATTGAAAAAATTTCACTAAAAAAAAAATCGTTCAATTGAAAAGGATGTACTTTTTTGAAAATATTGTGTTTTTACTTTTCCATCAGTTCCACTTCCAAAGACAGGAAGAAAAAATTAAATACATCTATCAAAAAAACTTTTTACAAAGATATGTAGATCATAGACGTTTTTTCAGTTGCAACTACATTCATATTTTTGAATATTAAATTTCACACAAAACATTTTTCCCATTAACTTTGTATTCCAAACATTCCTAATGGAATTGAAATAGATATCGTACATGAGAACGTGATATATTGTATTGATGTGAGATTTCACGTATAAGAAAAACTTACAATCTCCAGGTGTACTTCGAAGTTTAGGGTAAAGAACTGGTGAACTCCACATCCGCATATTTGCAAGAACTTCACGAATTAACATTACTAGAAGAGATAAATCTGCTCATTCATGCTGTTGGATAAGAGCAAGAGAGCACATTTTTAAATGAAAAGTTGAGGGAATTCAAAGCTCATATGAAATCATGGAACATAATCCAAAGGAAGGCAACAGGTAATTAAAACTCGCATACGCATGGGACATACACAATATTTCCATGAACACTGGCTGAAAGGGAAAGAAGAGACATGTTTTAATTGTTTTCTAGGACAAATATTCAATATAATTTCGGGATTGGAAACGGTTTTGGGAGAACAATATAGCTTTGGAAGTATCAAAGAAATAGGCATTCTACATACATTTTAGCATTTTCAAGTGTCACATGGTTTTTTCTTTGTCAACAGTTCATTCATGTTCCGTTGCTAATAACCCAAGTGATTGACTTTTCAGTACAAAAAAACGGTTAATCTTCTGATGTATTCCGAAGTTTCGAGTGATAACACTACTTTCCACTCATTATTCGTTCCTGCGGTTCAACACTAAGCGTTATAAATGAAAATGACGGTAAATTCATTGAATAGTATACAACATTTGTACAAGAACGAAACCTTGGGGAACGTTTGTATAAAATATGATTATGGTAGTGGCGTTTATTGCTCTGCACATTCAAAAAATTCTTCAGGATGGCAGAATACACATCTTGGAAAAACATACAATATAAAAAAAAATTAAAGTATTTACATATCATTCGTCTTCAAAAACCAATTTTCTAATTTATTCAAGAATTCCTAACAAATATAATCAATTTTTCTACTCGTTCAAAAACCGATTTACTTTTGCGAGTCTAGCGAACGAAGTAGACAAAACGAGAGAAAATGAAGACGAAACGACAGAATCTAGAGATTATCCCAGTGGAAACATATAGGTGTTTGTTTTCCAAGCGTTCTCCGGAAAATTATATGCCGAGGAGTTTTGTTGTTGCAGCCGGAATACGTATATATGCTTTTCCGATTCTGCATTAAAGCAGACGGATAAACTGCGGAATCGTCTGCGGATTTGGGAATTCATCCTGGATTTCTATTAGCGAGACAATGCTGGCAGAGAATGCAGGAATGGAAGTGTTGAGTTCCGTGAGAATCGCGTCGTTCTGTTGTCTGGCAACCGTGCGAACGGGTAATTCTACAGTAGTATGCTGATTATGTTATTTTCCGATTCTAAATAGATAATAAACTAGTACAAAAGTATATTGAAAGTGTTGAGTGGAAATATAACGAAAATAACTTTTTCCAGCAAAGGGAAAAAGTCTCAAAAAAGTTCAACATAGCTTTTTAGTTCCACACATAACTGGGAAAAACGATTTATAATGTACGTTTCGAAAATCACTTATAATCAGTTGATGATAATTACCTGACATTGGACCTTTACACTGATATTGAGAAATATGCATAGGTGAAAAATACATGTATAACGAATTCTACTTCGTTTTATATTTACTACGATTTTTTGTCAGTAGTTTCTTCAATTCAAGCTCCATTCATTTTCATAGTCATAACACCAATTCGTCAAAATACATCAGCGTATTCACTTGTTTCAATCCATTGTATACCGTGGTTATTTTTGAGTTTGTTGTTGAAATTTTCCGTATTTTGTCCATTGTTACTATAAATATTGAAGAAATAAAGATGGTTTGATGTCTTTTCAGACCTGGAAGCTTCAATCTTTAGGAAAAGAAACCTCAATGTTAAATGTTATCACAATTCTGCACATCAAGTAGTTTTTCTGGTTTTTTGAAACGGTTCAATTTCACTCAGTCGATATGATTATTGAAAAAGGTGATACAAACGGAGACGTCCAAAAAATTGAAGTCCAATTTGAACCACCCTCCATTCATGTTATGCGATTTTTGAAGTGATAACATCTTATGAGAGGGTAGACCGCTTCGTTACCTAACGCGTAACGGCGCCACTTACGCATACGTCAGCGGAAGGCAGGCTCCTCCTATCTCGTCGGACAGACGATCAGTGTTTAGTATGTGTTAGACATGTAGTATCGGCAGTATTATAAAAACCTAACCAGCAAGTATGTAATACTCTTTCATTATGTGAAACGTGGCTTAAAAATGATGATACTAATTTTCTGTATTTATATTATTAGTATCATTATTTAATCTTACAAAAGTAACAATTGGCTTATGGTAGCTATTATATATGTGCATACACAAAATAATCAATGAAATATTTAATTAATAAATAACCTTTTCTCACATAATCATATCAATATACATAAAATTCAAGTGATAACACAAGCTTGTATCAAGTTGAACAATTTCAATATTAAACAATTCAACTTAGATCAGTTTAAGTTGTCACTCCTGTCGGACATCCCGCAAGTTTAATCTTCTTAAATTTAAAGAAAATCGCATTCAAATAAGGCAAGGTTGAATTCTTTGAGATAGTTGAATAGTTAAAATAACATACAGTCCCTTAAACCTTAATGGAACCCTGAACTTCCAGAAAAGAACAAAAATGGTTGTAACTGAAATCGACGTTCAAAGCTAAGGAGACAGATATTTTCACAGATAATAATTATTTGATTTTTAAATATTATCAGTGATTCACAGCTAACGCAGATGGATAATATTCCACACTATTGAAAACAATAAAAACATATTCAACAACACATGTCACTGATGAAATACTTTTTTTACAAGAGTGCCTGCATAGTTTAATTTCGCTAAAAATGATAGTATTCAGCATTGAAATTGCTCTCAGATAACTTATTGACAAAGGAGAATCTCTTTGAAATGTCATACAGAAAAAAGAAGTTATCGAGTATGTTACTGAATCTAAAATTCAAATTTTCAAGTTCTCTGACAATTCAATTGGAGGGTTGTATTGATATTATTCACATTTTCTTCGGCAAAAACTATACAATTTGTTTTCACCTATTTTCAGTTCAAAGTTGAAACTTTAACTTTGAACTCAATGTTTTCGAACATAATTTTTTTTATAAATATCGAAGAAAACTTTCCGTATCATTTTACAACTTTAGAGTCTGATTATTGAATGCATGAAAAACATGTCATGTACCAAAAATACCAAAAAATAACCTTTCATAAAACATTAAACAATGCTTGAGTTGGTTCAACTGAAAATTCTCATCGAAACATTGATAAATTCACAATTCGAAGAATCTCAAAAAATGTGTGGGATAATTCTGATAAGTCTTGAAGCCTATTATCTAAAAAAAATTTTGCCGACTCCCTTCATACAATCACCTCTCCAAGAAGTAGCATGGATTACCTATTACATCAGGCCAGCAAGTGTTTCATAAATAATCTAGACATTCATTATTACCTCTAAATCGCATACCTCATTTACTTTTTTCGATACCGGTATGATGGTATGTTATTTGAAATCCATGTGAATTGCATCCACTTACAGCCGACTAGGTTACATCTTATTTCATTTTCTCAAATATACTTCTACTTTTCATGTTACTTTTGAGTCAAAGGCTACCTTTCAATCCATTTATTCAAAAACATTTATTGATTAACCATTTCCTCCAGTATATTGTTGAAACTGATCCAAAACCTGGATCTGTTCCTAATCCCGGCCATCGCTGCCAATCCTAAATAATCCTTAGAAAGAAAGCCAAACGAACAAAACAACATCTCAAAAAAGTCACCTAAGTTGATTATGGAGTTAATAAGATATATGAAAGGAAACTAATAACTGATACCCGATACGAGCTAAGAATAAGACGTCACTCATCCAATTACAGCGTAGCGAGATGACACCAGTCGTGCCAACGTGAGGCGGCCGGGGTTACCAACCCTGCAACCCTAATCCGGCCATTGAGGCTTCTCAGACATGTAATCTAACGACCTGGGGCGTCTTATGCGGGGCTCTTCCGTAATGCGGACGGGAGAAAGCCTTATTCACGTCGATTTTCGTGTCAGAAAGCCGTATGTTCCGTCTTTTTCACGAGGTGCGATTGAATTTCGTTCGAGATTTCTCCTTTTGTGATCGTGTCACATGACTCGTGACCCGGTGAGTCTGCAGGGATCGGTTTTGGGGGCGATTGAATTTTTCATGTACGCCTCATTTATTGGGAAAGGGTTATTAACACCTTATATTGATTCATGCATTTGAATAACCGTTGAAATAACAGAAAACTCTTGATCCCTCCATCATTTCAAATATAGTGACTCATTACGTACTTTTTCCACACAAGAACAAAAATATTGTCTGTCGACGCAACATACGTTTCGTTAAACAAGATAGCACCATCAATGGATGACTAAAACTGAATCTTATGTCAATTACTACCTGTTATAATATCTAATCTTTCCCCATATTTGTATCTGTAATTATTAAATATGAGAGTAAACAACGGGGTGTTTGGAGTGGGAATTAAAAATCTGTTATCATGTTCCGCCATGTCATATCAAGCATTCTTCAATTACCCCCTCTCCACATTTTTCTGGAGAGAGGCTAGATGGACTGCATACAGACTTGTGCACATTGCCATTTGCACAAATCAATTTAATGTAGAGTGCAACAGACTGTTGACACTGGCAGTCATAGCATTCTGGAAATGACCCCTGACTTTATGCCTCCAACTGTCAACTACGAACTGCCTTATAAAGTACTGTTCGCGAGTAGAGAGGACAGGATCCTCCGGGAGAAGGAAATATTAAGAGCAGATAGTTGTTGGTTCACAGATGGATCAAAAATACCTTTCAGTTCCGGTGCAGGTGTTTTCAGTCGCAGATCAGGATAGAGATATCAACCTGCCTAGTAACCTATGCGACTGTATTTCAAGCGGAAATTTACGCTGTCGAATTGTGTGCGGAAAAATTAGACAGTCAAGTGGCGTTGAAGTTCCTGGCTCCTACCGAACAACGTCTAGGAAGACTTAACAGATTGTCTCTGGTCTGGATTCCTGGCCATACTGGTCTGGAAGGCAATGAGGCTGCTGACTCTCTTGCAAAGGAGGGTGCTGCAAGCGCAGCTTCATTGGACCAGAACCTGTCATTGGCATCGCTTTGGACTTTGCCAAACAAACACTGAACACCTGGATGGCAAGAAGATTTATGGACTTCTGGCAGAATCTTCCAGGATTGGCTCACTCCAAGGTGTTTATTCACCCTTCGAAGCTTGATACCAAACAGTTGTTGGACTAAAGTAGGGATGAACTACGATGTCTAACAGGCCTTCTTACAGGTCACTGTCATTTGAATCATCATATGCAGAGACTTGGACTGTCGGAACACAGTGTGTGTCGTCTCTGTTTGGAAAATGATGAAACAGCAGAGCACATACTTTGTGCCTGCCCTGCTGGAGATCGAATCAGGTTTTTAGAGTTCGGCAGAGACGTACTCTTACCATCGACCTGAAAGACCATTCACCATACAAACTTATCAACTTCGTTAAGAAGCTAGGTTTATTTGGTCGAGTGTGAATAGGTGTGAGCCACAATAAACCCTTGCGTGTTGCAGTGGAGGGTCGAATAGACCCATTCACTTTGAACCTAACCTAACCTGACACTTGATTTATCTGATCCATGAAATCGAATATGTGAAATATGTTCCTTGCAGTGAACTGCGAGTGAAGGATGTTAACTTTTCAATTTTCAATTAACTCATCCACTATTCTGATCAGCTACCTCCTTGATAACTTTTTTCACGATACCATGTCATTTTTTGTTTAAGGGGAAAGTTACCAGTCTATCGGCAAGAAATGGTAGTCCTATCGTGTCCAAGTTCGTGAAAAGTAAACAAATTCTTCTCTTGGTTCCATTTCAAATCTGCTCATTTACTAAAAGTGTACAACAAAATCAAATCAGAAATTATATTAAAGTCTAATAAAAGTCATTACTTTGTGAAGAAAATGATAGTTTTTGTTAACCATTTTTAAAAAATTTCACCATCTTAGATAACAAAAAATTATTATAAATGAGAACTTGATGCAAGAACTAGTTCACTCCACCTACTGGCTAAATACAATATATTTTCCAGAAAGGTAAACTATCAAAAAATAAACAATGAAATTAATAAATACCTATCCCAACATTTCGGATACCAAAATGTACCTTTGTGTACGGAATCGATAAAAATCCGTATTATTTCGAAATTCCTTCGTCAGATGTCACACGAGATTCAAATCAACTTCGCTATGCATAAACCGTACTAAACAACAATACCAACGACTTGTATACCATTCCAATCATGCTGAATCAATAGGAAAACAACAGTCTCCGGAACAATCGGGTCATCCAAATATTTATCCTTGATTCAATTATGAGTAGCACACCACTACCGAATTTGGGTCAGAGAGTCAGTCCTTCGACTACATTGTTTCTAATTTTCCGGAAAGCCCGGAGGAAACGTCTTGGAAATCAGCGGGAAGTTATCTAATTACCCGAGTATTGATGACTTCCATTAGCGTAACAGAAAAAGGAAATGAAAATTTGTAGGGGTAATTTCGAATTCGAGAGGTTTTCGCAGAATGGATGAACTTGAACCTAGTACTATTTCTGTCGAGTAATTTAATATTCATTTGAAAGTAGTGGTTTCGAGTGGGCTTTTTTTAGAACTGAAATAAAGAACATTGAATAAACTGTAATTCATATTACCTTCATTTTCGTTGTGAATTCACCGTGAACAAAATAAAATTCAAACATATTTTTTTGTGGAATGCTGTTTTCCATTCTACTACAAAAAAAAACAGTAATGGTCTCAATTATTCTTGCGGAGAACTGGTTCGTTCTTATTCAAAATGTTTGTGAATTTGCATCAACACCTTCTATCCCACCTTCAGAAGTATCACATGGATCCATCTTGGGGCCTTCATTTTTCCAGATATTTATAAATGGTCCCAAATCAAAGTAACTAAACTATGTTTTATTATGAGAAATGTGCACATCTTCAAGCTCAACAACGCATTATAAAATGTTTAAAAAATTTATTTTTTCATTATCCAGATGTCACCTTGTGGAAAACTATATGAGGGTTATCGAGATGTTATGTTTTAATGTGTGATTTCTACACTTCGATTCATCAAGTGAAATGCTAACAACAATCGAGCAGAATTAGAATCTAACCTAGTTCGAATACGATTCCTGTCAACAGTGAATTTCACATCTCTGGAAACCTGAGTGAAATCGCGTAATACGACAAATACGTCTGAATTAATGCGCTACATTCACGTTTAGCGGCATCCGATATGATCCCATATATTTCTGGAGTGTCATATCTGTGCCGTTTGAACAAATATACGTCCCGCATGCCCAGATTACTCCGATTGTTCGATGTTTTCGTGTCGGAATTATTCCGGTTCCAGAGTGCCGGAGTTGGAATTAAATTTATTTTCTTGCGACTGCGGGAGGTTGATTGTTTGCTGGAAGGTTTGCTAATATTTCGCTTAATCCTTGGAGGATATTGATTACTGGCTGATTTGCTGCTATTTTTTCATTAATTTCGTTAATACGGATATAGTGAGAATCATTGAGAGGAGATGGAAGGGGAAGGGGTGTTATGTTATCGATGGTGACGACAACTCGGTCTTCGTATTTATTTGAAAGCACAAAAATTGTTCTGATATGCATGCCAATCTTTCATTGAAGATAGTTTTATATACTTTAAAAAGTATATGAATTCGTTTATTTACCGAATGCTTGTGAATAATATCACCTATAAATAGTGTGTGAATTATATCATGAATTTTTGTTTGAGTTAGGTATTTAATATATAATAGAAAACTCTGAAAATAATTACGATGAATATTGAATACAAAGTTCTTTCTCAAAAATGGAATTCATTGTTTTTCTCGTGAACTTTATTTTAAGGACAAGCACTACACACAAGCACTACACAAGCATTACAGGAAACTCCTCAAGGTGCTCTCGGAGCGGTGCCTGTGCGAAAGTAGCGATTCACATTGGATTTGAATCACTGGAGATTAAATCCATTTGGAAAAACGTGCTCAGGAAGTTTATTTCACATAAATGGAGTTCTCCAGATGAAAGAGTTCTTAAACAGTTGAAGTTCGAGATATACTGAGTTGAACCTCAAAACGATGAGCAGCCACAATCCGTCGCGTATTTCTGATATGTACCACTCTTGGTGAAATCAAATGTGCCAAGTCACTTGAACATCTCTCGTGAAAGTATCTATAGAAGAGAGACAAATCTCCAACTTTTCTTTGATGTTCCAGGCTATCAAGGTTGCACGTGATGTTCTTGTCTCTAATAAGGCGGATGGCTCTTTTCTGGATATAGAATCCAGCAACTTCGGGGTATGTTTGGAGGCAGAGCTCCATACATGAGAAGAATACTCTAAAGAAACTATGATCTGAACTTTATAAAGAATCAAAAGTTGCTGAGGTGTGTACAGTTTTCCGGTTCGGAACAGTGTTTTAAGCTTTTGAGAAGCAGCCTTTACAATTCCAGCGACATGTTTGTGCCAAGACATTTTGGTGTCCATTTCAACCCCCAACAAACTTATCGAAGCAGAAATAGGAATTGTCTGTTGCAATATTATTATATCCGGTTCGGGGACATTTACCTTCTTGGAGGAAATAGATGCCTGGGTTTTTTTAGCATTAAATTGAACGTGGTTACTTTCACCCCAATTCGAAATCACTTCTAGATCCTCATTAAGATATGCAATCTCCTGCTGTCGATGAAGATATGCCTCCGTAGCTGATGTCCTGGAATGCAAATGGAATGACGAGACAAGTGTGCTGTCGTCAGCAAAGCAACATACTGGATTTTTGTTTTTTTCCAGGCATTCTCATTAGTTCTTAGTTTTGATAACCATGGTACTTGGTTGGTGCCTTTATGAGTATGCTGTTGGAAAGTTTGACCTCTTTCAATGCCTCTTGTTTCCAGTTTTATGAAAATATTTCATAAAATATTCATTTTCTCTAACAAAAATCCGTATTCTTCAAAAATTTATTATTGTAACCTTGATTTCACTAATGAAAGTATGTTAGTTCAAAATATAGGAATATCAACATATCCTGACACTACCTAAACCTTTCAATTTCCAATGGACCACCTTGTATTTTCTCCCCTGTTTCCTCGAAACTTTCGAAACAACCTAAAATGATAAATGTTTTAATTCTGTATGCATATTTACATTTTCTGTCTTCACTCGAACGCTGTTCATTCGCTCGGGACTACAAGTTGCTGATTACGAAAATGAGCGTTTAACTTTAAACTTAATTAATACTCCCGTATGCTTCGACAGACAGTACGTAATTATTCGAGGAAAGTAAATATTCCTGCTAAGTGCTTGCTATGTGAATCCGCAATTTCACATGCTCTGTTGAGGACGTTACGTTTTCTTCCTCAACTTTTGTAGGTAGTTTCAAAGTAGACATGTGAAACAATTTTTAAATTACTCAATAGAAAATGAACTATTGAAAAAACAAGTTATCCAAACATATTACTAACAGAATAGGGAACATTTATTTTTTGACTTATTTGAGAATATGGCACGTTCAAACTCATCATTAGGAAAAAATGAGAATTATTTATAGGAATGGATATGATCATCGTATTCATCGTAAATGTTCCCTATTATGTGTTTAACTAGTTTTTTCCGACGGAAAGACCTTGTGATTACAAGAACAACCTCCAACAGAGTGGTCCTTGAAATCACAACATCTTCTTACGATACCACAAATCTCCAAATGTCTCCTGATGATGAATACGTTTGCATGTTTGTTTTGACCCTTTTTCTCAATCACTTGGTTCTACTGCACTGATGAAGGCTAACTAGTCAATACCGAGCAGGCGGTCTACTAGGACTGTACTAGGAAAGCATTTAATGGATATACGACGCTGACACGGATATCACAATTGTTATCACATGCTTTTTGCAGCTAATTATCACAGTTGTTCATCAATTTGTGCTCCGACTCGTCTTAAGCATCTTCAAGCTTATTGCTTGAGTTTCTCGTCACATGCTCTCTCTCTTTTTAGTTTCGATGAATGCTCTTATCGTTCTGTAGGTTTTATTTCAAGTCTCTTCCCCACATATGAGGCTTTTCATCATATTTTTGGCATTGATTCTGGTATTCACGTGTATACAGACGTCTTGCTATCACAAAAAACTAGTCCAAACACACATCGGCATACAAAAGAAAAAACAATTAGAACATGTGCATATAGCACATGCTGCAGATACAGCATGTATTATTGCTGGAATTCCACCTGTAGAGCTCTAAATCATCGATAGGAAAGAGCAGGCATTTACAAAGGAATCGCCAGGAAAAACTTGATAAATAGCTGGGAATGAAAATTGGACAACGGTCAATGCGGTAGATGGACACACCGACTAATACAATAGATAGTTGGTTGAATCAAAACTATGGGAGGTGAACTATTATCTCACCCAGGCAGTATGGGGGCACGGCTGTTTCTGTAAGTATCTATATGATCGCAGGAAAGCAGTATCTTCAGAATGTATTTAATGTAATGCATACAGTGATGTAGAACATATCTGTTTGTATAAGATGGGAAAGTGGATCCACTTATTGGTCTGAAATCCAAGTTAGCTTATGTTTTGTCGGCGTAGGTGATTTATTGTTTCATTTTCACGGAATTATTTTCCAGCAGCTCAACTACATCAACCTTTCTTAGGAACAAGGTAGGTATATTGTAAATACTGGGGTTGGGTAAAAAAAATCGAAATTGTTTTCACTTTATACTCTAAAATGTGGTAAGCACATCAAAAAAATTACCTTTAAGTATTAGCTCTTAATTTTGATAGGAAAGTCCTCCCATTGTCAGTTTTTTTCCCATTATCCCTCAGGATAATGTTATTATCTACCGAGGCTTTGGCTAAATCTTGGTGGCACTCTAGTACTAGCCCTGAGGTAACACGCTGCCTGTTCAAGGCTAATAGTGCTTGTCTGCTATCAGTGCAGATTGTTATGTTTTTGCCAGAAATTCCTTTCTTGGTTATTTCTTTTGTAGCGATTGAGATACCAGCCAGTTCTGTTTGGACCACGCTGGTATTTTTTCCCATTCCCCAAATAATCCTCTGACTCTGTGTTCTGCTTAATTTGTATCTTGTAGGGTTTATTAGACACAAACCTGATTTCAATTGCATCACTTGTTGCCTGCAGCAGAGAAAGCTACTGTGCTAGCGAAACATGTTGTGATAAATTCTTCAAATAAAGTTTGTGGAGATCAAATCGTGAGGTGTAATTTTTGAAATCACCAATGTTCCCACACGTGATTAGGACTAAAAAAACTGGAAAAAAGTTCAAATCATTTCAAGTCATAATTTAATTCCAAATTGTTCGAATTATTAATCAAAAACTCTCAAAATTATTGTGCATTGAAGTTTGACGATGAATGTCTTTCAAACGGTTAATTTAATCGACTAATCATAAAAAACCATTTTTGGCGAGCAGTAAATTTACAAAAAAAAACATGTGATGCGCGTATCATAATACATTTTTGTAAACGAGTTATAAAATTCACAAGAAAAAATGAATCTGCCTGAAAATAATCTAACTTCAGCTTCCTATAACTTTTGAACGACGAGGTTTACAAATAAATTGAAGGAGACATTTTTTGTAGAAAATTTAATTTTCTATGAATATTTTAGACTTGGGGAGAATTTTTTTCAGGTGTCCACCAACCTATTTTTCAGGGTATAAAATGAAAAAAAAATATCCGATTTTTTTGGTTCACCCTAGTAAATAAATACAGTCGTTTTTCAATCGTATTTTCGGGTTTAGTTAATGTCAAAAGAGATCTCGATATGTTGATAGTTCTAAAAGTCTCAATTTTCCAAAGAAATCGGGAACATAAGGTATGACATTGGATGTGATGTACGTGTGTTGTTGTCGGATTTGTGATGATTATGGAATATATCTGTGTTGGTTAATGTTTTTACCAACTTCATTGAGAGCGTTTTTATCCAAAACCGCTTTCAGTTTTGTTTATTTTTCAGATTGTAAAAGGTTATACATCCAAATAACAGTTAAAAACGAAGCAGCTATATGTACATAATGACGTTTCTGGTAAATTTCAACATATTTGAATACGACAAATTTCGTTATGCCTCTGTACGTTAACTGATTATGATTATAGGTAACTTTGGAATTAAGTGAGGTAAAATCAGATTTTCCTAATAACCTCTTGGCAATCTTTGATAGATTCCTCCGCCACTGTTCGCTCAGAATTGAATTCCATAATTCATGATCTTCGAGCGATGGCCTGAGCCTAGACCGAGGGCGCCTCAGATATCGCGTGACCCGACACAAACCGCAATTAGTACATATTGTTTCGCATTAATATCCTTTAAGGGCTACGTGAAATATCGCCTACCTTCGAACCGAACAATCAAGCGTTCCTCGCGCGCAAGAAAGCGAAATTAATTTCTACACCGGAATTGAACAACACAACCACAGAGATTCCGGCACAAAAACGTTGAATAATCGTCGTTATTTGGGCATGCGAGGAGATGCGAGAGAGATTGTATGGGAGAGTGTTGGGAGGATCATCAAACGCTCATTTACTAATTCATTTCATTTATTACATCTAGGAAATTCTAAATCACAGTCACAGGTATACATGTCATGTCGAAAAACAGTACGTTAGGTGTTTTAGAGAAATACCGAAGTGATAATTTAAACCTGAATGATGAAACCGGTAGGAAGGTGTACTCAAACTGCCATTCAAGCTGCTGGAAAATAATTCCATGAAAATCAAAAGATAAATAGATAAGTACTTTCTGATCATTCCCGTATTGATTTCAATTTAAGAGCCATCGGCTCTGAAGGACAGTTGAATTATGTTGAAGGACAGTCTTTGCTGACTAGTTAAGAACAAAACTTGGGAGTTTTCTTTGGGTGATCAGCAGAACGGAAGTGTACTCTTATAACACAAGTTATTCCAATATTTCGATAAAATTTATGATCATCTCCAGGAAAAAGCTACAAAATTTGTATGATGGTAATACAATATAAAAAATTTATTAATATGGAAGGTCACAACTTACTGTTAGTGAGGTTGGTCGTATCGAAAAGAATGTTATATTTAAACAAATGAAACATGTCAATACATTAAACAAGTCACTAATTAAAAGAGGTTGACTCCTCACAGGATACAATGAAGAATATTACATTGAAATTTTCTAAAAACAGTTAATTGTTTCAAAAAGCCATGAGGTTGTAGAACAAAGAGAGAAACACAAAACAATTGACAATGTCACTTGTCATGTAATTCTGTTTGAAAAGGTGTGTTAGTTTGTAGATGATAAACCATGGAACAAAAAAGACTATTTTGGTGCAAGTATGATCAGAGACAACTGCTGTGCTGTAAGTAACTCGATGAGAAATCCCAAAAATCAAATATGTTAATTAATTGAACAACATCCCCATTAGTCTTGAGGAAAACAACAAGTGAAGAGGTGTTGTTGAATGAAATTGAAACCCTGCCTTAGGAAGGTTGGAATTATTTGTTTTGAGAGAAAATGTTTGAAATTCATGAAATTGTGTTAATGAAAAACCAGAATTATTATTGGTTTGGAATTCATATAGATTTTTGTCAATGTCTAATGAAAAGGCATAGATTTCACTGAGGTGATCAATGTCTGTCATATATATATATATATATATATATATATATATATATATATATATATATATATATATATATATATATATATATATATATATGTTAACTCGTTATGTTAATATATATTACTGTTAACTGTGTATTTTCTCCCCATAAGGATTATTTTCACAACGTTTCGGCAAAGTCTCATTTGCCATCTTCTGGTGATGTCTGGTTTTTTTCAACTAGACTAGTCTAGTTGAAAAAAACCAATGATGAATTTATTTTCACCATTAATATGAAAGTGTCCAATCTTCATATAGACTTTTTCAACTAAAATTATTCTTTCAATCTTTTTCTGCCAGTCTTCTTCGTTAATATAAATAATAATATAATATAAAATTCTTCTTCTTTAACTAGCTCTATCACTTTCTTATAAAATTTTGGAAAATCATTTCTGTACCTGATGCTTTGTTTCAATTTTCCCCAAATCAACTAGATGGGATTGAAAACACAAAAATAGGGGAGAAGTCTCAATTTGGTGTGTCCATACTCTTCAGCAATACTCTCAAGGGCATACACTTTTTCAAATGTTTTTGTCTGTAAAACTTCAAGTAGTTGGTTTTTGGTATAGTTATCTTCAAAATACAAATTGTTATCCATTAAAAATTTGTATTTCATCTTTCCTCGAATTTTTATTTGGTACTTTGATGAGCTGTCGAGAATGATAGAAAGCGTTGTCAAAAACTATTACACTATTCGCATCCAAATTTGGGATCAATGGGTTTTCAAACCATTCCTCAAAAATATTAGCTTCCATGTTCTTATGATAGTCAACATTGCAGTCCTCAAGATTTTTTCCACATAATTTCAAAGAATTCGGAACCCATCCTTTACTTCCTTCGCAATGGACAATGATAAGTAGTGATTCTTTGTTTGCAGGCATGTTAGGCGTACACATTATCGAACCATCAGTCCACCCTTTCGTAACTGTGTCGTGAGTGTCATACCAAGTTTCGTCCAAATAGAAAATTTGCCGTTGTTCTTGTCTATATTTACTTATTTGTTTTAAATTAGGTTAGGTGAGGTCCAAAGTGAGTGGGTCTATTCGACCCTCCACCGCAACCTGCAAGGGTTTATTGTGACTCACACCTATTTTCACTCGGCCAAACAAACTTAGCTTCTTAACGAAGCCGATTAGTGTGTATGGTGAGTGGTCTTTCAGGTCAAATGGTAAGAGTACGGCTCTGCCGAACTCTAAAGACCTGGTTCGGTCCCCAGCGGGGCAGGGACAAGGTATTTGCTCTGTTATTGAGGTAGTCGGGTAGTCAAGTTGCAAGATTCCCACCTTGATACCCACGACAACCTTCCCATATGAGGGTTTTTGCACGTCAGCTACACCTGACGATGCCTCAGATTCAGCCGTGCAGGGCTTTTTCGCCTCTGGTTTTGGTGAAACCTCACTTGAGCGCAAAGTTTGCTTAACCTGCTCATGGAGATTTGTTCCCCCACCTGAGACAGATTCTGCATACGCTGCAGCTCTCGCTCCTGAACTGAATTTACAGTGAGGTCCGTTGTGGTCGTAAACTCGACATCCATCTCCTCTGTAGACTCGCTCCTGAGTTAAATTTACAGGGAGGTCAGTTGGAGTTGTAACTCGACATCCATCTCTTCTGTAGACTCGCTCTTGAACTAAATTTACAGGGAGGTCTGTTGGAGTCGTAAACTCGATATCCATCTCCTTTGGAGACTCGCTCCTGAATTAAATTTACAGGGAGGTCAGTTGGAGTGGTAAACTCGACATCCATATCCTCTGTAAACTCGCTCCTGAACTAAATTTACAGGGAGGTCAGTTGGAGACGTAATCACGACATTCATCTCCTATTTAGACTCGCTCCTGGATTAAATTTCACAGGAAGATCAGTTGGAGTCGTAAACTCGACATCCATCTCCTCTGTAGTCTCGCTTCTGATCCAAGTTTACAGGGAAGTCAGTTGGAGTCGTAAGCTCGACATCCATCTCCACTATAGACTCAGCGTCAGAAAGAATTTTTAAGTTCACTCTGTCCATAAAGGTCCCACGAGTAGCTAGGGAAAGAAGGTCAATCACGGCAGAACCCCGCATTACCGTGACAAGGCGATGCTACGACGAGAGTGCGCCCGGTATCTCGAAGGTTCCGTAGAGACAGCTGATAGGCTCAGTATCATGTATCCTCTTGGCACGACAACACACACCTTAGGATTAGGCCATCATTGGGATGCCATTCAGTTAGGGAATAACAGAAACACAAGTGATTCTGTCATTTCCGTATCCAGCAGTGCTACGTGGAAGCAGGCCTCCGATGGCCGATTTGCTCAACCCCCACATCCCAAGCCAATGCACTCGCCGAAAACAGCATGCACAGTGGTTTAGGCAGTGAAATACGAACAAGGACAGCCAACCCGCCTGTTCTAAGAATTTGTTGCGCAATTCCACTATTCTTCTACTTTCCATAACTGCTTGACGTTTGTAAATTATTATGAAGAAGTGCCCGTCATACTCAAAAAGTGCACAGATCAACGCATACCAGTATTTTGCAGACTTCTCAACCTGTCTTGTAAGAAAGGGGTTTTTTCTTCTTGTTGGAAGATTACTGGAGTTCAGCCTATTCCCAGAAAGAGCAAGAAAAACTGTCTAGACAACTATAAACCAGTCGCTTTGCTATCAGTGATATCGAAAATAATGGAGAAATGTGTATCCTTACATATTTGGAAGGCTTTACCATTTTTAGCGGTCATCAATATGGCTTTCGGAAACAAAGATTAACAGGCGACCTTCTATCGTATGTCACCCATATTTGGATTAACGCAATCGCTTGATATTTCAAAGGCATTTAACCGTGTATGGCATGAGGGTTTGCTGGCCAAGCTTCGATGCTATGGCTTGTCGAATAATTTTTGTGTATGGCTGGCTCTTCAGTTTACTCAGTTTACAAAAACACATATAAAACACCTTTTTATTATTTGCGCCTGCCGACGGGACATTTCATTGTTGACAATGCTTAAAATATTTCTCATTTCGACAACTTCGTTGCTGTTTTGTTGTGATTTCGTCCGTTCAGTGGAAATCTATCATTATATATCATGTATCTGAAAATTTGACTCTTATATATATAAAGTGAAAGTACTTGACAAACTGGAATAGCTTTCGATTCTTGTATTATAGAAAAAAATGTAATATTTTCTAAATTGACGTTACTATAATCTACTCCTGCTGCCAATGTCTGTAGAAATAGTTTAAAAGCTTTCAAAATTTATTCACAAATTAGTTTCGTTTTATAATTTCCTTCCTACCTCACAATCAAACTGGCGTGTTTCGCTCCAAAACCGACCATTTCCTCGTGAAATCGTCTCTAATAACCCGTTCGCCCTATTCTAATGGTGGTGTCAGTAACGATGTCCAAGACCGTGACATTCCTATTTTTTTAATTAATAGTTTTTATGATACCTAATGAAGCTTTCATGTTTGAGTAATCGGAATGATTATGATTATTACTGTATACAAGAGTTGCGCTCGACAGTAACAATTAAGATAAAATTAGTGACGGACGTTGAACTGCAGACAAAATATTGTAATGAATTGCTGCTTCGTTGGGTGCGACAGCGAGGAGCTAGTTTATAATGGAAGTGAATAGTTATTTATTTTTCAAATGCTTAGAATGTCTAACAAAAAAATGTTTGCTTGCATTCACTTCTATTAGCAATCACTTCATGAGTTTTTTGCCCGTTGGGTAATTTAATTTTGCTAAAGAACTATCCGGTGATTACTTTTTTAAATATCCTTCTCGTCTCCTAATTTTTCTGTCATATATACTGAGAGTTACCCGACTTGTAATAACTTATAACAGATTCGTGATCTATAGAGTTCATAACTAATCGTATCTTTTGACAAATAACAGCTGACGTAGCTACATAGTGCAAGTTACTGAGGAATCCCCTGCATAGCGAAACGTTCCTTTATTTTCATGAAAACTGCTATGAATTTTCATCAAGTGACGGGACAGTGTGTTGATAATATTGATGAAGACGAAATATGAAATAGGTCGAGGAATAGGTGAAAATTGTGAAAGCGATTTTTTTTGTATTCTATGTATATATACATAGAACGGCTGCTTCGATTTGGCAAATTCTGGTTTTGAATTGAGTGTGGAAGTTCAGGGAAAGTTTAAAAGTTTGAATATGAAAAAAAGAATAATGAAAGAACTCAAGAACGACTGGATCATTTTTATGATTTTTGGACTTGTCTTTATCGGGAATAGGATAATGAGTAATAAAAAATGATATTCTATCAATTGAAATAATAATAAAAGAACTCAAGAACGACTAGGCCAATTTTTATGAATTTTATGTTTTTGAATTTGTCTTCATCGGGAATATGATAATAAGTTTTGAAATATGATATTTTATGGATAAAAATAATGATAATGATAATATTGCATAGTTTTCGTTGCAGCCATGGTAACAAAGTATTTTTCAAATTCGGTTGCCAGTTTAATATATCTTTCGAAATTGAACATCTCAATTATTGAAAGATGATTAGAAATGAACTTATTTGAATAAAACTCACTAGTTTTCATCAAGTATGAGCCAAATAAAATAAATCTTTTAAGTCAAAACGGTATCCATCCATATTTTTCATTTCGTATTTTTGCTGGGGTCCGCCATATTTGATGTAGAATAACGTCATCGAACATGACGTGAAACCACAGCAAATATGGTAAATAATATGAAACAAACATACTTCATGATTTTGCATTATGTATGATTTATGAAATTTAATTTCAAATAAAGATCAGAGATCAAAATGACTAGTGCAATATAATAATTATTCTTTTTTGTAAAAAAATCGTTTTGGTTTTGTACTTCTTGATCTTCAAAGAATTAATAATTTTTGGTCATTGAAATAAGCCTTGAGTGAAAGACCTTTGAATAAAATGTTACCTCTAAGCGCCCTGTAGTGACAAATTGTTATAAACACTGTCCATTAGACCCAAGCTAAGGTTTCTAGTAACCATTTCGAATGTTAATCGATTGTATAATTAACCCATTACCAAGATGAATCCGATAAGCAGTACTGTGTTTTTAATTAGTATTAATTATTTTATAATGTCATGCTTTTTCGACGGGGAACTATTAAACGTTGTACTTTAGGGGTACTACCGCTTTTTTATAACGTGGGAAACCGTGATAGAAACACTCAAGGGAACTTTTTTATTTTGATTTGTTAGTAGAGCGTGGATCTCTACATTGGAAAAACTGTTGAATTTGTCTTGTATGAAATGGTTTCACTCGAAGTACTAATGAATGAATGTCGTATTTCACATATATCTAAGAACCAGCAATTTAGAGCTACCCTTTAAAAACAAAAAATCAGTCATGATTTCAATGTCGTCTCCCTGAGCAATATTTGTACCTTTTCGTGTTACTATATAGCAGATGGATAATCATGTGAAGACTATGCAAAGAAAATTACTCGTTTGTCAAATGAAACCGAACGCTCTTTTTCCTTATAACCGCAAGGGCCTATTGAAAATTAGTCTTTTGAGAAACCCTTCTGCTGCGGTGACTCATAGGTCATTTCCTTATTCATCCCCTATAATTCATTCAAATTACACCAGTACAGTGTTTGATTAGTCATACCATGGTGTGGTTTTCCTGAGTAATCAATACTTCAAAGCAATCGACTCCTTTTCATGTGAAGTCAGGAGATTATTAATGAACTATTCAGTTATTTGAAGCTACATGGTATTATATCTACTGTTGTTAAAGAGATTATTTCAATATACTTGTTTGAATCTAGTACTCTTATATTTATGTTTTGTCATAATTTAATTAAAGACAAATACTTCTTGTGTATTGGTTAAGCAAATAGTCTCAAGTTTCAACAAATGTGATAAATTCCTTGTCACACTACTTTATCAGTGTCTGATTGTACTTCAACTTAATATTTTCAAATCGATGGACAGAGAGATCAGAATTCAAAATATAACCAGCATAATCACCGGACCCAATACTCAAACCTTTCCTCATAGAGATATGTGAAAAGCATGTTAAAAACGTGTGCGTCTCGGGACGCTCGACAGCGGTGATATCTTAAGCTAACTTAAGTTGAACTATTCAATATTGAAACTGTTTAACCTGAAAAAAGCTCAGGTTATTATTTGAATGTTATTCATAATAATGTAAGAAAAGGTTATTTATTAATAAAATCTTTTATTATTAATAAAATCTTTTATTAATTATTTCATGTATGTACATATATTATGGGTAGTATAATCCAATTGTTAGTTTTGTACTATTATGTATGCGTATGCGTGCGTTACGCGTTAGGTAACGAAGCGGTTTACTGTCCCTTAAGAAGTTATCACATAAAAAATTGACAATATGTATCTATTGAAAGCACCCTCACCAGAAAAAAAATGCTCTATTTTGACGGGCGTTTTGCTAACCAAGCTAGTATCATCAAGACATGATTATATCCTCCTAAAATATTTTTCAATCTTCAAGTCGGGCATGCTGTGTCAGATCGGGTATTTATGATTTCATGGAAGATTCGAAAGAAAAGTAGATTTGTGTGATTAATGGGGTGTTGTATTCTAGTAACTACAGACAAAACTGGTATGTGCCCTTGAATATAATTTTTCTCAACAGATAATCTGTATGGAGAGGTATTTATTTTAGACCGATTTTTTCACCTCAAATTAATATTTGCAAATCATCTGAGATAAAAGTTATTACTAGAGAAAACAAAAGAGGTTGTGGCTAGAAGAAATAATCCACTATGAAACTGATGTTGACGAATCCGATGATAAATAAGTGGACGGGGAAAGTAGTGAATAGGAGAACAGTATTTGGGACAGGTGACGCTCAAAATGGACAATTAATTTATCAGAAAGTAAATATTTACATACGTGTGATGCACTGTTTGGAATATTACTGGAGTTTTTTCCCAACACCAAACCGTTATTTTAACACCTCGACATGTGTTTCGATCACAAAGTGATCATCTTCAAGAGGAAGACCAAAAGCATTTTCAACCGATATGTCTTTATATAGGTATATAACAGAAGCCTGACTAGTGACCAAATGGTGAAGTACTCTTGCTTTGGAAAATGCATGAATGAATTATTTATACCCAGGTCTGAGAAATCAGCACGACATTGGAAGGTTAATAAAAATGATGTCAGTATTTCTCAATATTGAGTTACATGACTACCCGTTCGATCCTACAAAAACACTCACCCCAGACCTTTATCGACAGTATTTGGTTTGCGCCCGAACAACACGCTCTAGTGGTATCGGATTCCGACGCCAAGCGTCGCTATACTCGGACGGACATGTCCGAATTGATCCTCCGGTATTTAGCGGGCGATTTCTCCAAATCTCTTAACGATCTCCTAATCCGGCGTCTGAGTATGTCGTTAGAGCGGACCGTATGGGAGGCTGAAGATTCTTCTCGAATTGTGCCCGGGATAGATGCTTTGACATCGATGGGTATCGTTAATTGAAACGGGTTTAGTGGGAATAGAGTGGCATGACGGGATAAGGAGGTGATTTTAGGAGAGGATGGTTAGATGGATGTTACTTTGTTGTGGGTTAGATAAGACAAGTCTGCAAAAAAATATCGAGAGCTGTTTTGTTTTTCTTGTGTAGTTCTTATGTTTTTGGGTGTGCTGAATCCGAAAATGGCTGTCATTTTGTCACGTTTTCTGATAACCTAGATATCTATACTGAACAAGTTATCATCTTGAAATAAAAAAATAACAAAAAAAATGTATTCATAATTGTGTAAGGTCTCGTGTAAGGTCTCGTCCAACAGTAGTCTGCCATCATTGACACGCTCCATCTTTCCTGGTATCTTTTTTCCACCTTGCTCTCCACTCACATCTACATTTTCTGCAAAGAAGTCGAGGTGGAAATTATGAAAATATACTTTCAAATTAATTAGGCAACCTCAAGCTTGAAATACTTCCTTATTAGTCAGTGGGATACGCTTCAAGACAGGCAGCAAACAAATCTGAACCAATGAACTCCAAACGTTCAAGCCAGTCTCAGCTACACACTAGGTTGTCGGATATAATCCAACGCCCTTCGTGGTATTAGCCAGGGGAGTAGTTGTTTTCTGATAGGCGTCAGTCCATTCAATCTACTGTGTAGGTGTATCTGAAACTGGCTTGAACGTTTAAAGTTCATTTCTTTAGATTTGTTTACTGCCTGTTTTCAAGCATAGCCCACTGACTAATAAGAAAGTTTTTCTTCCTTATTCAGAGTAATCGGGCAAATTTCGGATATGCAGTTGGTTAGTACCTCGTCCACTAGATGGAGTGACATTTTGTTGTTCGCTCCAACTTATGAAGAGGAATGAAATACTCTGAAAGAATTCCGATTATCAATTATGGAATATCATTGGCTTTAGGTCGATGATGGCCACTATCTTGCACTGACGAGTGGCTAATGAGCCCGAAACCGGTCTGCAAGTGTGCCCGTTCCAAAATTGAAGATCGACTCTTTCAGTTGTATTGGCAATTACATATGCAGGAAATTTTCTGTTAACATTCCTGCACTGACGCCTGTCGGATATAATCCACCGCCCTTCGTGGTATTAGCCAGGCTAGTAATTGTTTTCTGATAGATGTCAGAGGCCATTCAACCTACTGTGTAGGTGTATCTGAGACTGGCTTGAACGTTTGAAGTTCATTTCTTTAGATTTGAAATGCTTTCAACATTTTTTTGACAATTTGTTTGTAGTTACAGTATTTTTATTGCCTAAAATTTTCTCTATGACCTCTTTGAAGGCAATCCACCTTTATCTTTGAGGATCCATCATGGTTATGATGAATTGTGGATCAGTCATAAGCCATCTAATATCTGGTTCCACTTTGCCTTCGAGAAGCCTGGAAGCTTTGATATTGAGTATTTGGAACAATTCCTACCTCTGTGACTTAACAAATTGCTTCATCAATCACAGCTTTATGTGAAGCGGTGGTAGCAAAATTTCATGAGGAGGCACTAACGTTTCGTGCAGGATGCTCTTTTCACCAACGTTAAACTCCCTTGGAGGGCAACACTGTATGGTCCAGTGATTTGCTCGATCTCTACTATCCCATCGACACAAAAAGCAAGGGAATTTGGTGAACCCAGATTGTTTATATTTTGATTTGCAAAGAATGAATCCAAGGTTTTTGTAGGTTTTGAGGTGTACCTGGTGACCGATAGGAATGGAGTCATAGAAGCTGCCATTGTGAAGCAGAGCTGCTTTAAGGCTTCTTTCGAAGCATTTATTTATGACTTCAAGCTAGCCCAAGAAACCCGTATTTCATTATACAAATTTGTATTTTGAAAAATAACCTGACCTTCTGGGATTTTTTGAGTATTTTTTTCAGTTCTCACAATACCTAAATACATAGAATTCAGTTGAAAACATCCACATGATTTTTGTCTCAATCACCCCAATGATTTTGAGTAACAAATTGTTGAATAAAAAGTAAATTCGTTCGGAGTCCTTCAGAAGTGGTATAGAAAATTCGTATTTCCCAGTAGAAAAACATTCAGATGATACATCTGAATTTTTTCGGGTGGTAAATATTTTACTTTACATTTTGTTCTTTCTTACATTTTTATGAGAGTCATTTTAAGGAATATAATGCGTAATTCATGATATTACTTCATTTTCTAATTTAATTCACAGTGATAATGCTGCAAACCTTTACCAGATCGATAAATCATGTTCTCAGTCTGAATATTTATCTCCAAATTTCACTTTGGTTTTATGAAGAGAGATCCGTGAAACTGTAAGGACTTGGTGAAACAAAACTGAATTGGAGTAGATATGAAAAGAACTAAGATCCTTTTGAAATAGTGGGCCATTTGACTCATCTTGCAATTCATCTCTCTTAGGGAATACCTAATTATTTCACTATAGCAAAATAAAGTCGAAAATATGTATATTGAAAGCACTAATTGAAAATTTTAAAAGAGAACTATATATTGAAGAAATGAGAAATGAAAGAGAAAAGAAAGAGAACATAGAAAGTTTCATTTCTCTTTTCTTCATTATGATTACCTACCACGTAGTTACGGCTACATATACTAACTATAGATTTTGGTTGTTGAGGTTTTCGATTAAATTGGGTAAACTTAGTCATTTTTGTTGAGTGAATAAATGTATTTTTTTATTACTCTTCACGAAAAAAATCCACTTGGCTTCTTTATCTCTTTGATAAAATGGTCCAAATATCTATAAAGTGAGAATTTTTTCACGCAGAGAAGTCTTAACAAAGAAAGTGAAAGTATATAAAAGATTAGGATGAATAGCCAGAAATTTTAACATAGTAACACACCCCAAAAACCTGATGTGATGAATAGTTTCATAGCCACAAAGTAACACTATTGGTTCCTGCAAATTCGTATCACAAATCGGATGCTCCTCCATCACCAATATCCTTTTCCTCTACGCCCATGTCGTTATCTTCCACTTAAGTCCTGAGCGATTTTCTTCACCGTTTCGAAAAATACCGCAGCGCCTTATGATCTAATAAGTGAATCGATGAACACAGGAACGCTTTTAGGGCTTTTTTATGAGAGAACGAACTTTTCAAATTGACGTATCAGATTGGCAACAGACCGTGTCTTGGCCTGATTCCATGCGGATCCGCAAAAATTAGGTTAATGTATAGATGCGGGCGCCTCGATGTATCAGATGTTATAAATTTGTCGAGCGATTTGTTACGTTTTATCCAGGTTGAAAAAGATAATAAAGGTGGTTGCCAGGAAAACTGTTACGAAGATATGGCCGGAAAATATATTTCTTTGTGAACAGTTTTTTTTCTCTAAAATAGACCGCTTGCAGAATTGTTTTAATGGCAAAAACTTTGTACTTGATTGGCGTGTGTGTAAAATATTTTCCGAAGACAATTTTTAAAAATTATAAGAGAGCCACTGAACTGGCCACGAGATGGTCAAATTTCTATGGACTTTATTCTCCATCAGGCTTGAATCCTGTTATTCCTTTTTGGTGTTAAAGTATCTTGCTGACTGGTGAAGTTATTATGCTCGTTTCATATTAGATATTGAATAAAATTGAGGAGGATGTGCAATTTCAATGAGTTGCCATTGAACTATAATGCCATGTAAGTACCAACGTTTCTATGCCATGGTGAAGACAATAAATGAAAGACTTGGTTGAAATCAGTACGACGTGATTCCAAAAATGTTTCAAAAAGTAGGAGTATTACCTTCAATGCAAATGAAATTTTCAATAATCCTGTTAAACTGTTTATCACTGATGCTGACGTGCAATACAAAAACTTGTGACATGAGCCAGTCGAAAAGCATTTTTTTTTATTTTAAAAATTTAGAATGGATTTTAAGTGAAAATTTAGAATATATAAATTTTCCTTTGCAAAAAACAAGTAATCTGTCATATTAGTAACCCTTATTGCTTGATGAAAATAGGAACGCTGTATGAGTTTTGATGAACTTGATGGTCTATGTTTCATTATTACTATTATTTTCATAATTATTTCAACATCTATTTCTGACTGAATATTGCAATATATGTAACTGATTCCAAAACTATGAAATTATCAATTTATTGTCAACTTACTTCAAATTATTTTCAGATAATTGCCCAGGTGTTGCCCAGGATTTGATGTAGTGTATGCCTATTCATTTTAAATGTAAAGTTCATTAGAAACAGTCTATAACAATCCATATAAGGAATTCTGGAGCTATTGATACCGAATAAACGTAACAGCGCACACCTTGTATATTTTTTTCAAAAATTCAGGATACTAATGAACATACTAACTTCAAAAAATCAATGAATCTATAAGTTTCTTATAATCTAGTCCTTAATTTTATCTACTCTCATGTGAAGTCTTCAGCGAGATTATTTTTAAAAACAAAACACAAGCACTACTGGAAAATCCTTAAGTCGCTCTAAGAGCGGTGCCTGTGCGAAAGTAGCGATTCACACTGGATTTGAATCGCTGTAGATTAAATTCATTTGGAAAAACGTTCTCAGGAAGTTAAGTCCACATAAACGCAGTTCTCCAAATGAAAGTGTTCTTGAACAGTAAAGTTCGAGGTGTACTGAGTTGAACCTCAAAACGATATTGCCAAAGAGATCGAGTCGTTTTCAACAACCTTGGTCTATAGTTGAATATGATGGCGACCGTTGAATATGATTTTGATTCTCAAGTTGGCGGGAATTCGGTCAATATGTTGAAAAAAAACAATTTCTGAATTGTCGACGTTTCGAAACTTTATTGTTTCATCTTCAGGACTCTGAAGTATAAGAACAAGACATACATATTAAAATGGAAATTTACAAAGCAGTTCTGTTAGAAACAAAATAAGTTATGTAATATAACAATCGTTAAAAAATAATAAACGTTTCGAACACTTTACAAAAAAAACAACGTTGATGAGTACTTACATTTAGGGCGGCTTTCCGAGTTGAAGGGGAAAGTGAATTTTTCCGAAGATATATTTTTACCTAAAGTACACAAGGAAAATATTCCATTACGCCCAATTGTCAGTTTTATTGGATCACCTACATATAATTTAAGTAAATTTTTAGATGGTCTCCTCAAACATGCATTTATAAAAAATGACCATTACGTGAAAAATTCGTTTGACTTTGTCGATCAAATGAAAGATGTTATCGTACCAGACGACTTCATTTTGATATCAAAGGATGTAGTATCTCTGTTCACCAACATACCAATAGATCTAGTACTAAGTTTTGTTAATGAAAAATGGCATTTAATAGAACCACACACTACTATCCTTTTAGAAGCATTCATTGAGTTATTCCAGTTCGTAACGAGTAACAGTAAAAGAAAACGTAGATAGAATGTTAACAACATTCAATAGTTGATTTGAAAGGGTTATATAAGAATTTTTTCTTTCGTTTAATTCAATGTTTATATGAAAGTAGCTGTTTCAGGAGGACTTTCTTTCAGTTTGTGTCTGAAAGTTACTTCTTTGCATGATCTACACATCCATGTATAGAGTTACTTATTTTCAAATTGATTAATCCTTCTTTTCTTTGGAAGATTCTCTCATCCATTTTTTTTGTATCAGATGGAGTAGTAGAAAGCCAAAAACTTTCTTTCCCAAAAAATTCAATAGTTATCATCCCAAACTTCAGTTCAGTGTTGAAGAAGAAAAAAATAATAGAATTGCTTTTCTGAATGTTTTGCTGATAAAATCTAACAACAAAATTATAACTGATTGGTACCATAAATCAACATACTCTGAAAGATTTATAAACTACCACCCTATACACCCAATAACACAAAAAATAAACATCATCAACAATCTCAAATACAGGGCTACACATTTAGCACATGCGAATTTTAAAAAACCAAACCCTCAAACTAATAGAAACTATGTTACTTAAGAATTGCTATCCTAGATCTTTAATTAAAAAATTAGTATGACAGAACAAATAAACAAAAAAAAAAGAAAAAACACCGTTGAACATTAAATATTTCAAATTACTGTATGTAGCAGGTCTGACACCACAACTATGCAAGACTCTAGAAAATAAAAATTTTAAAATTAGTGTGAAATCTGAAAATACAATTAAAAATCATTTATTCACGAGAATAAAAACAAAAACACCAAAAGACCTGAAATCCAATATTGTCTATAAAATACCATGTGCTGAATGTGGAAAAATATATATAGGGCAAACAGGCAGGTATCTCAAACAAAGAATTACTGAACATAGCAGGGATTGTAAAAGCATACACAACCCACTAAAAACAATGAAGAATCCTACTAGCCTTGCAGAACATTACAAATCGTCCCTTCATACTTTTGATTTCGAATCAGTCAGTATTATAGGACAACAGACGATACTGAAAATAAGACAACTTAACGAAATGATAACAAAACATGGAACAAAATGCGTTAACAAAAGGTCGGATATTGAAAACTAACACACCTCATATTTCAATCTAATAAACAAAATCAAACAATAACTAACTTTGGAATCATTAACCGACTGCTTTTTCCAAATTCAATTCTCATTTCTTCCATGGGTTTTTTTGAATTATAAAGAACGATTTACAGTTCAGATTGTTAATCCCTTCGTATCTGTGTCAACGTCTTTCAGGAACCTGTGTACGTATTTATATTTTATGTCAAAATTATTCACTTCACCCTTCAACTCGGAAAGCCGCCCTAAATGTAAGTACTCATCAACGTTGTTTTTTTGTAAAGTGTTCGAAACGTTTATTATTTTTCAACGATTGTTACATTACATGATTTATTTTGTTTCTAACAGAACTGCTTTGTAAATTTCCATTTTAATATGTATGTCTTGTTCTTATACTTCAGAGTCCTGAAGATGAAACAATAAAGTTTCGAAACGTCGACAATTTAGAAATTGGTTTTTTTCAACATTCTGACCGAATTCCCGCCAACTTGACAATCAAAATCTTGGTCTATAGGTTGTTTTTGAAGAATGTCTGCCTCGTAGGAGGCGCTGCATCCAGAACACTGCTTATCTCTGCTAGAGCCATGGTTAAATAAGGTTTTGTTGGATTATTGTTTGGAAATTGAGGTTTTATACGGTGGCAACTGATGAAGTATGGTGTACTGGAAAACTGTGAACTGTTTACTGTATTTTGCTTTGTTTAGCTAGAGTTACGATGCATCTTGACATTAATGAAACATATTTCTTGATTTTCATCGTTTCAAATTGTCACTCAAAGCTTTTCCATTCAGTTTTAAGTGCTATGTCGAATCACTACTATACTTGAAAGGTTCTGTTTTGAGTTTGATCATTTTTCCTTTGAAAATGTTCAGTCGAAACTGCAACAACGCAAGTTACAAAAAAACATTTTTCATGATGATCTCATAGTACGGCTACATCTATCAATGAATTAGTTTTTATTTCAATATCTTTAAATTTTTTATATTCAGACATTTCTATTCGATAATTACCATTCCAAAAAGTCGAAGAGATAGGAAATGGAACTTTAAGTGATTTTGAGTAGTGTATTACGAGGCTATCTTTGATGAATTGGATAAATGTAGAATGCCAAAATCCTCAAAAGTCGAAATTATAGCCATATTGTCACTCGTTGAATGTTTTTTTTGCAGTGCACATCATAGATCACCCTCACGTTGGCATTTTTCGTGAAGATCCAATACCTACTCATTATCGATCGATTCGAACCACGCATTCATTCATTTTGTGCTACGCAATCCGTCATTAATTTTCCTTCTCCACATGAACCCAGCGATAATCTAAATTGGTTTTGTTTACATACCAACGTCGTAGTGAAACCTTTTAGTTACCAACGTTTAGATCTAATATCAGCAATTAACATGAGAGAGAAAAGTTATAGAGCTGTTTTGATAGTTTTATCGACAGATTTAATCGACTGGTAATCTTCAAAGGCATTTTCACGTTGTAGTAACATTGGCGTACTAAAATGCTTTTATGGAAGGGTATGCTTGTGATGCACTGTTTGGAACCTTTGGTGTAGTAATGAATAATACTGGAGTTTTTTCCCAACACCAAATCGTTATTTTTCGTTTCGATCACCAAGTGATCATATTCGAGAGGTTTGGTGGGTAAAGAAATTCAAGTAATATTCATGGAAGGGTATATTAAAAAAATCTCAGTTCACATCTTGAATATTGGTAGATATATTCAAAAATCACTTGAATACTAGCCTAGTTAATTATAGTTTTTTATGTATTCTGAAATCGTCGATTAACGAAGTTTCAATCATTGGAATAGCTTATTCTAAATTACGGCGTTTGTTCCCAGTTTTTTTAAGTCAATTCAATCTCTCAATTCGTGAGCTTGTTGACACAACTTTTTCTAATAATGTGAGTTTGTTTTGTTCAGTAGTCATTTGATAAGCCCATTAGTTTTTTTTACTTGTAACCTATTCGATTTTGTGATTACACTTAATTATTTTTCAATAAACTAATCACAATTCATCTTATTTATTTAATTTCACAACACGAACGTGAAAATAAAAATTGTAATAGAAAACTTTATATGGCGCGGACGTAAATAATCGTTTTCCCCCTCTTGGCATGGGATAACATTTAAGTAAAATGTACTATTTTCAGTTCCTTTGGCACGTTCTGATCTGTTCAGTGAAAATCTCACAAAAAGTATTTTTTTAATATATGTCTGACAATTATTTTCGAAAAATGTTTTACATATGACGTTAATTTTTGATCATTTGTTTCAGATTTGAAGAAGCAGTTCGAAGTGAACCCCGAATCGAAGCATATGGTGGAGATCGGCCACCAAGTCGACCTGAAATGTATGCCTCCCGTGGGCATGCCACCTCCGCGCGTGTACTGGTTGAGAGGCAATCAAATTTTGCAACCCGACACAGACGTTCTAGTGACCAGTGAAGGCCACCTTCTTATCGGACAGGCTCGGCCTCAGGATAATGGAAACTACACCTGCGTCGCTGAGAACATTGCCGCAAAAAGAATGGCACCAACATCGCAAATCGTCGTTTATGGTGAGTCACCCCTCAAGATTTATCGACAGATATTTTCTAGTACTTAACTCCACTTTGACTAACATCCCTAATGGTTTCCTCAAATAGTCGCCATTCTGCATAGCTTTCATCTCCTGCTAGGTTGTCAGACTGGACAGCAAACCATAAATCTGCTCGTTTAGAGCGAATATATTTCAAGCACAAATAATTGGTATTTTCTTGACTGTCGTATGATATATACCGACTAATTTTTGTGCCGACAAAATGTAGATGGTCTCTGTACGACAAAAGAAACATTTACCTCCGATCTTAATTTGTCTTGAAGTAGCTCTGCTGTTAATGATTTTCGACTCAAAATACTCACTAGGAGTCTGGGGTAGTCAGATCATAGGAGTGGCTACTCGGCTGTTAGGGGCGACATCAACATACATGATCACCAATAAATATTTATATCAAAGTGGTCATCGTGATTGAACAATTCAATTATTATATAAGTGCTGATAGTAACAATTGAAATTAGTTACCACTGGCATAGTAGCCAGTGCATACTCGAATGTTATGGTTAAAATCTCAATCCTCCATAAGTTTATCCTCCATAACTGGCAATGGAAAAATTCAAAGATTGTTAAGTGATTGATGACATCTAACAGATCATTAAAACCGTCAAATAATTATAGTTTTACATATTTCTATAATTTTGTGGGTCTTGACGCTTGAAATAATATTTGGATCATGCAAAATTTTTCTAACAATATCTAGAATTTGTAGTTTTTGTTCAGCCAATTTTTGTTGTATTCTGACAATGTTTGGTGTGAAACATCTATAGCCGCACGTAAAACCGATTGCTGGCGTGGCGATGCATGCGGTGGCGACGGGTCGCTATGCGCAAGCGACTATGCGATTCTCTTCCCACTGATTCGGCGTTATCTCTTTCGACACACTGAGCCTATATACAGTTGTCTATGCTACAGTATAAGTAACCTTGTGTTTTACTTAATGAATAATTTTCAAATATAATTTAATATAAAATATTTCTGACAATGATAATTTAGAAAGTGTAAGTAAGCAGCCTCCTGCAAAGAAAGCAAAATCACAGTATGACCCACTACCAAGTCATTAGTGAGTTATTTATATTATTACTAATTTTATTCACCTGCGCATTAAGTCCCCGTATATTTGGTCTGTCTCAAAGGTCAGTAAATGTAAAATCTACTCTTGGTAGATTGAAATTCATTTTTGAATTATTTATTAATTGATTTTCATTTCATTCTGATAATAATGCACTAAAACACTTGCTTGAAAAATAAATTGTCATTAACAGGAACATCAAAAAATTGAATAATTAATTAATTTTCTAATCAAGTTGGAATATTTTTGATATTTATAATTAAATGTTACTGTACATTTACTAGTACATTAAAGGCACACTTTTATAAATATTTCAGTACCCAACATTAATCACAGGGGTCACAAAATATTATTATTGATGTTTCACATCTGGTAGGCATCCCGTTACGGCTTACAATTTTTTTTACATATAAAGTAGAATCAATTATTGGAATTGAAAAGAATGTGTATCCAAAGTCTTGAATATTTTACATTTCATTATTGAAAATCTATTCAATGATGTGTGTCTATATTTCGTTTCCATTGGTTTTTGAGTGAGTATTTAATAATTATTGATTCTATATGATTCGGTGATACTGTTTATCATCTGTTATACTGTTATACCGTCTTCAGATAACTTTTGAGCTGTACATAAATAATTATTTTCGACATCATACTGATGTAATTTAAATGATAATTTCAATCTTCGAATGCTTATATAAAACCTAAGTTCGTTTAATACTTGCCAGTATTTATCTCTGTATAGTATTATTATTATTGATTTTCATTGACAAAGTTTCTGTGTTTTTTCCTCTTCAAGTGAAGTCTTATACTCTTTTCATCTTGTATTTGTTAATTGTCATACCAAAAAATAACTTAATAACTGTGACATTAAAGGATGACATATCTGTAATGTCATTTTCAATATAAATTACAATAATGTTTTATGTCGCAACTTTTTCATTAGGTATATTTCACAAAGAAATCGCCGAATTGGCTGATTAGCTACTCCCCCATTTTTTTCTCGAGAGTCCTACTTTGGCATAGCTGTAACGTACCCGAAGCCGCTAGAGCTTCCGAAACTAATTATTTTTAAAAATAACTCGAAACAAGCGAAGGGCGTTCGTATGTCGCTCTTATCTTCTTCTTCTCGTCTTCTTCGGAAAGGTGCACACAATTAAGGAAATTTCACCGTGGAGGCCGACAGTTGTTAATGATTTTCTGGTGCGCGGTTTTGTGCTAATTTCGGACTTTTGTCAAAGAAAAAACATCCAATTAGGGTTTTTTCTGAAATAAATGGTGCACCGTATTGGGTCTTTGCAGGGTGGGATGTTCAATGAATCGAAGTTGGGTCATTTTAGATTATTTTCTCAGTCTGTTTTCTGAATAGCACAGTTGATATCTATAATTGTATAACATGTTAATTTTGAAAATTATAAGTCAAATTACATTTCAATGATGTTTCGGTTAGTTTCCTAAAACCCTATACATTTCAACGAGTTTTGATACATATATTTTAAAATCAATTAATGAAAAAAAAATGTTTTAATGAACCATATCCATATCTACATCATTTAATATTTGTTCATTTACAGAACATTATTTCGCAACTGATGTTCAACTTCTTTTTGCAAGATTCGCAAACAGATTTGTTTTTTGATTTGTCTAACGTTATAACGTTAATATATTAACGACTAATTAATCCAAATTTTGACTAACATGACTGTGCCATCACTAAGTTTTCATAAGAGTTGAATATTTTAACGCAACCGGTGCTACATAAATATATCATTCGCAAGTTGATTTGTAGAGAGAAATTAACAATATTCTACCTGCAAACTTGCATTATTAATCATAAACTAATCTTCCGCAATATCTCTCCCTTATGAATTGCACAACCGAATGCGGCTCGCGGCCAGACATTGATAAGTATGGTGTAAACTGAGAACTTTGAACAACCAGATTTTAAGTGATGCTCTAAAGTATTATGTTCCTGCAGATCAGTTTTCATCAAGATTTGTTAAAGAGTTTTTGACTGGCTTTCTTACTATGATATGATTCAGACAAGTTTTGAGAACTTTGTCGAATATTTGTTTGTAAAATACAATATTTTTTTTTAATTATTAAATCCTTAAGGAAGGCCGTCTAATCGAGATGACAAACTTCTCCAGATAATAGGGGAGCCCAAGCGGGGATTTCAGGAATTACTAAAGCGCGGCAGATTAATATAAAGGGGGATACCTTGTACTCGGTTAAGTACCTCCACCAAATATGAGCCTCATATATAAAGCCGCCCGTGAAATTAAAGGATTAGATTAGTAAAAAAAATGTTATCATCAGAAACTCTCGAGCGCGTGTGATTAAGGTAGGGTGAATTAATTACATACTAAAAAGTGTATATTCCAGTAATCTGACAATTTGAGAGTAACGTAAAAAAAGGGAAGTTGTAAAAAAATAACATTATTTCGACATTTTCGAGCGTAGCTATTTTTTTTTATTTTGAAGAAAATAATTCAAGTATAACGAGAAATATATAATCTGACGATTTCCGCAGCCCGAAATAACAAAAATTCTCGAACAGCCGTGTGATACCTATATTTCTCTCTCCGCGTTTCTATTCCTCTTTCACTTTTTCTCTATCTATTACTTCACTCCGTCCCCACTCTGAATTCTGTTGCCATGACGCCATCACAGCTAATCACAGAGACTCGATCGTGATGAAGATGATGATTAATTATTCAATTAATTACAAAAAATTTAATTTGTTTGAGTATATTTTTTTAATTATTTTCTTATAAATACAAGTATTCTATTTAAAAAATATACACTTATTTATTCGCATGCTATTTCATGAGCTTTTCAATTAATTGAGTTCAATGATTGAAAAAAATTGAATTTTTTTTTGTCAGATTGGGCGAATCCCTCTAGATAATCGTCAGATTATGAGGCAGCACGTCTAGAACATAAAGATGAACTATATATATCTTAATCTGACGCGCTTGAGTATTTCAAAATGGCGGTATAGCGGTTGCGGCGGTACCGGGCCAATATATATCGCTCTTTCACGAGTAACCTGCAAAGAAAGCATGTTTGAATTTTCTTCTGACAAAAAAGCTGTTAGTATATTTGGTATCAGCATTGCACCCGTGCGGAGCCGGGGCGCGTCGCTAGTTGTCGATAATTCAGATTACAATTTCACAACTCTGGATAAATTGTCATTTGCAATTAATCTGTCGAACGAAAGTGAATGGGGGCTTATTTGCTTGACTTCTGAATTATTGTTCATGGCATTTCTATTATTGCAATGAATAAATAGAAATATACACTTTTTGGACTTGACAATCACAAAAGCTAATTACAAGTCAGTGACTGGTATACAATTAGATCTGACAGTTTATGAAATCGAAACTCATGCCAATATTCTTTCTTTTGACAACCTCCGAATAGTAAGGTCGGTCGGTTACCGGGTCGACGTGGGTGCTTTGTTCACTCAGTCAATAGGCCGATGTGTGAGTCGATGGTTCAAGCCCCAGGCTAAACGCTCGATTTTCACTTGCTATTGTCCAACCCGTGTTAGGAACCACACGTTGAAAGGTAAGACCTTGTTAGTCCTTAGCTCGCACAAGTTTCGACTTCTGAGGGCTGTCGTTCGTAGGGGTGTGATAGCTGGTTAACGGAAAAGACATATTTCAAACATATTTTTAACAATTACCTTCAATTCAATAAGCACTTAATATTCTTCTCAACACGGAATATTCAACTTTTAACATTCCGATATTCGATCATAAAATGATTCTGTAACAATTCCGTTGAACAGAAAAACACAATTAATGGAAAATCAGACCGTCCATAAATAAATTTCGTTCGGTTTTTATTATGAATGAATATCATTCAATATATCAATGGATTATCTGCATTATTCGCCGTGACAATATATTCGCGAATGGAAAAATGTGATTTGAATAAACAAAGTATCAATCAATGTCCATGAAATATCCGTTTCGATATATTTATAAAAATAATGAAATGGAATACGGTTATAATGAAAATATATGTGTTTGAATTGAGTTTTGCTTATATATTTTTTGAATGACTTCAACGCATGTTACGGAAATAAATCAATTTTCAATTTGGTTTATTTGTGACAAAAAATAAAAGTCTGTTTGAATGTGAACAGCAATGTTTTTGTCGAATTTTGGAGATTCGAAGTACGTTTCGATCATTAGTATTCTCGTCTTCAGTGAATGTCATTATTCGAAATACGGTTATTCATTATTACTAATTTTAACTCATTGATAATATATGCAAGTAGCATCGAACATCGTCGATGGAGGCTTTTCTGGCGAATATTTTTCCATATGAATGAACGGACAACCACATATAAGGGAGTGAATCCAGGAAAAAATGATTCACAAATACTCTAAAAGTTGGGTGTTTTGACTGGGATTTCAAGAGTAGAAGTTATAGGTACACATTTCATTTATAAACTTTGTAACCTCAAGTTCGAGTATTGAATCAATGTGAATTCCACAGTCATTTAACTACTTGAAAATGCTAACAGTATACTTAAAAGTCATCTCAGCTATAATAATAAAAAAAAATCTGTTTTAAATCTGTTTTTCCGTTAACCAGCTGTCGTACCCCTAGGAACGACAACCCTTAGAAGTTGAAACTTGTGCGAGCTAAGGATTAACGAGGTCTTACCTTTTAACGTGTGATTCCTAACACGGGTTGGACGATAGCAAGTGAAGATTGATCGTTCAGACTAGGGCTTGAACCACCGACCAACACGGCAGTCAATTCGAGTGAGTGAACAAAGCACCCACGCCGAACCGCTTGGCTACCGACCGACCATCCGGGGATACCGGATACCGAGGACCATCATCAAAAAAATCTATTTATAATATATATCAATAATCAGTTGAAGTTGATAAACAGTCCAAATTTCTTCTTCTTTTAGATTTCATCACCCGTTGGTGTTCCGATAAGTTTTATTTGTTGTGTTTTTTCTATTTCCACCTGGAAATTCACAATTCATCCATTGTTTTTTGCATTTCACTATTATACTTGTGATAGTGGGTGAAAATTTCTCCCAGTACAAGTATTTTCGTTTATTGGTTCACAAATATAAGCAAATCTAGGCCTTGCCTAATTCTATTTCATTTTTCTCTAATCCACATAGTTTCATTCCTTATCACTTGTTAAGAAAAAGAATGCCTCAAAAGGAAATTCCGAAATATCGGTTTCTCTCAAAATTGCAACAGTAGAATCTGACAACTACTTCCTCAGCTAATACCACAATTTTATGCAAGTTACTTCATTGAAGATAGATACCTAATCATACAGATGTGTCTCGTTCTCTCGCTATAATCAATCGAATAGACCACTTACAGACCTGTTTCGGGGAAACAGGTATTTCAAAAACAAGCAGTACTCAACCAATACACCGGTATAATTTAAATATAAAAAGTTCTTATGATAAGAAACTATTTTAGCTTCCAACTATTGCTTTATTACCCAGAACATACAGTACTGTGAAAGTACAAACTGAAAGTGACATAATCATTTCAAAAAAATAACCTAATCACCAATTTCATATAAAAAATTTCCATAAATAAAATAACCAAATATTATCTATTGGAAATGAAAAATTTATTATTTTGTGTCTCGAAAAATTTAAGATTTTCTTGGAGAAGTAGAAACTCAAAAATGGGATTTCACTAAACGATTCACAGTGGAATTCAAAGAGTATACCTTTGGAAACTCAACTATTTATGATGCACTGTTTGGAATCTTTGGTGTAGTAATGAATATTACTGGAGTTTTTTCCCAAAACCAAATCGTTATTTTTAACACCTCGACACGTGTTTCGATCACCAAGTGATCATCTTCAAAGAGAGTTTTAATCTTCCTCTTTGAAGATGATCACTTGGTGATCGAAACACGTGTCGAGGTGTTAAAAATAACGATTTAGTGTTGGGAAAAAACTCCAGTAATATTCAACTCAACTATTACTAAAGTGACCCAATATATCAATGAACGAAAATATAGAAACATCCCGACCAATTCACTGTGAAAAATACCTTTCCACGCGCCATTACTCTTCAACGCGAAAACTTCCTATCGGTCCTTACTCGGAAAATTGGTGAAAAGCAAACTTCCTGAACTGACCGACATCTTCTGACACTCTTCGATTCATGCCATCTACTCAAATTCTGGAAAAATCTACTGGAAGCCGTATACCGCATCGGCGAAAGAATTGGTATTCGGTTCAGCGGAAGTTTCAGAAGGAATTTTCAGTGAGACGTCAGCCTGAAAGCTGTTAAGGACGATTTTGATGTAGGTCAGAAGGGAAAAACTGTCGCCAGGATGTGAGGGAGTGTGATTTATTGCGGTTTTTATGGTAGGAGAGGGTTGATGGAAAACGTGTTCAGGATGAATATTTTTGCAAAATATTTGGCCTCGAAACTCCTGGAAAATTTTAATGATATTGTTATAATCGTTATTATCACAAAATGGTTTGAAGCACTTGGAAATAAATAATTAATAGCAAATTTCGAGGAGAGCTGCCTTACTCCGTATTTCTTATAGTTTCATAAAAAAATTAAAATTGTTTTACTGTAAGATAGCCAAATAGTTCCATGAAAGAATTATTTTAATCCAAAATTTAGGTGTGACATAATTACTAACTTGAACATTCGGAAAGAAATTTTACAAAAGGACTGATTAAATGTACATGTAATGAAAGAAAACTACCTGAGTTCACGTATAACCTAACTAATTTCAACATCAGAAAACACATGAACTCATGACTCTCTATCAGCAGATGATTCGCAAACATGGAATTGAATAAAAAACGTTTATTGATTAGTTTTTGATCTCAGTGTTTGTTAAAAAGTTTGAGTTTCAGTTGTGCTTGCTTGTGCGGCTCTTGATATAGGCTTATGCCCCTCCTGGGTCTTCACTTTCCAGAAACTACTCCTATGCTCGTTTATTCTTTGGGAAAAAGTTCACCCCGTTTGATCAATATGAAGACTCTGACGACAATCACAATTCAACTAGATGAGGAGATGTTTTCATGTTTCATATTTAGTAGAACTGTGACACCTCCGTTACTTGTTAACGAAGGCAGTCAGGACAACGGTCATATATGAACTTTTTTCATAAAATATGAAAAGTCATTCAAAATGCAACACGTTTTGCAAACTATTTAGTGAAATTCTCACAATGAAGGGTTATTTGAATACATACTAGAAGTTACAATAAAAAACGGTATTTTCTAACCAAGAAGATCAAACTTAATCCACTCATTTGTTTAAAAATTAATAATTATGACGGCGGTCCCTGTATCAATTTGTTTTAAAAATTCCTTTGTTACTTTGAAGACCTGTTCCATGAAAAAAAAACATAATCGGGTTGGTATTTAATATCTTCCTTACCCAGCTTCACGACCCATTGATCATTACATAACCGAATAAATTGATTCGTCACTAATCTCCCAGGTAAAACCGACTCATCTGAAGATCTCCATCATCAAATAACACGGATTCCATAAATCATGGCATAAGACCCCATTAATAACGACCTAACCTCCAAATTGGGGCTCTCACGCGTGTATAAAACTCATCTAATCCTTTTCCCCATACTACCGCGGCTTTTTATAGCACGGTATGCCTCCGTTCAGACAGCTGCCATAACTTTTTAATATTGCGAAAGGGATATAAAGATCATTTATAAAATAAATGACTTTTGACAGTTTCGTGTGAAGCACCTGTCGCCGCTTCGGCAGGTGAATATTGAAGTAAGCATGAACGACGAAAAAGAACACTGTGTTCGCGTAAACAAGATTATTGATGGAGAGGGTAATTCAGGTGGAAATTGTGTGAAACATCCCCAACTGTTCGCTTTTATCAATACCACATTGTAGTGATAAGTAGAATTGGAGCCTCTGGTGAAAAATGAATAACACAAAACACTATTCTAGGCGCGCGGGGATTGTGAAACTAATTTTGAATTATCTTGTAATCAATATTTATTGTTTCATCAATATAAATGTATAGATTTGTATTGTATTTCATCAAGTACCACGCCCACAATACATTAATTAATTAATTGTAATTGTATGTTGTAATTGTAATTAATTGTATATTTTACAGTACTATTTGTACTTGTTGGATTGATGACCTATTTATTTGGAAATAACTTTTGTTCGATTTCTACTAAGTTTTTTATTTGTAACGACCGGTTTCGGTTTGTTAGAACATTCTCAAGTAAACTGTTACATTTTGTCGAAACAAGTCCTTAAATAGACAATACACCTATTGCGGGCACCTGCTTGTATCATTGTATAATTACGAACTTGTTTTGACAAAATGTTGTTTACTTGAGAATAGTTTAACAAGCCGAAACCGGTCGTAACACTCAGTACAAATTAGACGAAAGTTATTTTCTTCATCCCATATACTATTTGTACTATTCTCTCAACTATTTTTGAGAGTATCAGTAGCTCGATTCCCACGATCCTGCGTTTTTTTCCAGTATCAACTTGATCAGAATCTTTTGTTGAAAAAAATTAGTAAACATGAAAGAAAAAGCTCCACTTTTAGCTCCTCGAGAAAAGAAAGCAATACCTAGCTGAAGGCTTTGTTATCCCTTTTCTTGAAACAATTTTGAATAGTTCTTCTTCTAGGATTTATATTGCTTCACGAACCCATTCAACAGGTTGTGACCCTTTTTGTGGTGGTAAGTCATTGATTCGCTAGAAAAGATTTCATTTGGGATGTACTTTGCAAGGACACTTCGGCCTAGTATAAAAAAAATATTCTCAATCTGAAGGTGCTGCAAAATTGAAGAAATTTCAAATGTAACAAATATATTCTTATCTCAGCTAGAAGAAAATCTACGATGGAACAAAAATGTTCTTATCTTTTGTTAAGGAAAGCTAAAATGAAACACCAAAGTGGGTGTATACTTCTACGGAATCTGAGGACACTTGAAAATTTTGAATTGTCAATTCAAAATAGTAGAAAAAATGAAGATTGAAAATTAAACTTGCTCAGGTTTTATACCTCTTTTATCTGTAACCAACGTTACTGCAGTGTCGTCCCACAAGGACATTTTCAAACAATAGGAATAAACTGTTTATTGTATTTGTTTGAAAATGTCCTTGTATGACAAAACTGCAATAACGTTAGTAACAAATAGAAGTATTAAAAAACATAGGAAGTTTTAAGTCTCATTTTTCATGATGATCTCCTACCACGTAGTAACAGCTACATTCGTCAATCTATTAGTAGAAAAAAATACAAATATCTCATTGCTACGCTTCAATCGAGACAAATGAAGGATGACATGATTTGAGAAACCGCTCTCTTCATTAAACTCATATTCGTCAATTCCCTAGAGACGAAGTCACTATATTATAATTTCTTAAAATTATATGATTTTCCACCCAAATATTTTATTTTAGTTTTTGTTGTTTTAGAATATGTGTTTGTTGAATGTGTATGTTGTTTTAGAATAATATTTTTTTCTTATAACTGATAATGTTCAAAAGTAGCAAGTCGGTTATCTAAACTCTCATGGTTATATAATTATCAAACCACAACTGACAAAATTGAGATCAAAGCGCAGCATCAGGATGATGTTTCATGTGAATTGACCGCAAATGGAATCCAAAGTACTCTTGTGGTACTCCTACCACTCAAAAATATTTTGTTCTCTACACAGTTTTCTGAGAATAGATTAAAATTAAAAATAAATGTCTTGTAAGTAACTAATATATTATTTTTGAAACAATTTTTCGGAAATATTTGAGCCCGTTTCTAGAAGTCTTTTTCTGCTTCTTAATTTTCCCGGGCTATAATCGACAATATGTGTAACGCGAAATATAAGACACGGCGTCACGACATGTGCCGTGTTACCGTCTCGGTTTTCATTTCAGCACATTCGTGTTTTATGTCGGTATTTTGGCCGCGGTCGTCTTCGACAAGATTGCTTCGGCTACAGGTAAATATTTGCGTTGACTTATCGCGGATCCGATATCACGGCGCAACACGTGAAAACTACAACAGTTTATGCCTTGTTTATATTTTCGTGGATACTTTCTAGGCGGTTTGTATGCGGCGGGCGGCCTCAGGACACGGGGTGGTCCACAGTGGCGTTCTGTGGACGGAAGAAGGCAGAAAAAGTAATTTATTTGAAAAATCGTCACCATACGTATGTTATACACATACGTATATAGTCAAATCTGGGAATAGACGTGAGAATTCTCACAACCTACGCGTTCTCTTGACCATACGAAAATTTAGAAAGCTTTTCTTGCATTTGACAAAAAGTGAGATAAATATATTTTCATGTACAGCTTTTCGAATGTGTCGACGTATATAGTAAATTTTTTGAAAACTGAACACCGAATCGATATGAATGGATAGAATCGCGACACTGTTATTGTGGAAAATGCTGTTATAGAGAATGTGTACCTACTCTATCATAATAGTTAGTAGTTGGAAACCACATGAAGTTTTAAAGAAATATTAGATACATTACGTTTATACAGTGTGTAAAAGTCAAATGGAATAAATTCATTATTTCGGATTCGGTTACGGTACATGTTTCCCGAAACACGTCAAATTCAAATTATAATTTGACATATTTCAACGGAAAAATGCTACCCCTAACTTCAACCCCCGTCGAATGGCAGGTTCAACTCACAATTTTTCAAATGGGAAGTATAGGCTTGTAGTGTAGGTTTGAAAGGTCTCTTCATTCTCTATTCAAAAATGTTATCGCTTTCAAGTTTATTGTTTAAGATAAATTAATATCCTATACTTACCAAAATTCGACAAAATGCACTCGAAACGTATTGCAATATACTCGAAACTCATTTCATGTTGAGGTATTCATAATAAGAAAGTAAGATAAACCTGTAGCAATGTTCTTTTTGGATGGTATCCTCTAAAAAATTGTAAATAATTTCCGTGGCAACAATAGTTTAAAACGCCTTGTCGACTTGTTTAGTATGTTACAACACTAGTTGTCAGTATTTTAATTAGAGTTTGAAGTTCGTTAACTTCAAGTTAGCAAAGTAAGCAAAATAGAGAAACAGTTTTGCGAGCTTGGTCATGTGGGCAGATAAAAAAAGCAGCTGCCAATGCAATGAGTGATGAACTCAAATTAGATGTGATGCTTGAGTTTGAGGAAAACCCACATACATCGAGTAGACAGGCATCCACTATATTCAATGTTAGCCATACATCGATAGTAAACATATTGAAAGATAATAAAATGCATCCCTATGAAATGATACCTACTGAGGATCATGGAAGACGATTTTGTGAGCTAATGATGAAAATGTTGGATAACAATATCATCCAATTAGAAGTGTACTTTATTTTTTAAGAGTCATGCTAATCGGCAAAATTGCCGCTACTAGAAAATCCCCACTGGATGAGAGAAGAACACACGCAATACCCTCACAAGGTTAATGTTTGGGCAGGGATTGTAGGAAACCATATCATTGGTCCCTTTTTCATTGAGGGCAACTTGAATGGCGATAAATATTTGGCACTACTTCAAAATGATGTCATTCCAAGTTTAGCAAATTTATAACCTGATTCAGGAAACCCTCAAGTTCCAGTGAATATGAAATGGTTTCAACAGGATGGAGCACCACCACATTACTTAATGTCCGGCAATACGTCGATACAAAATTTCCCAATCGGTGGATAGGGAGGCGAAGATCGATTGAATTACCAGCGCGACACCTGACCTTTCACCATTAGATTTCTTTTTATGGGGATATGTTTACAAAACTAAACCTTCAGATTTGAGTGACCTGAAAGAACGAATAAGGCTTGCGATTAGGTCGGTCACGCCTGATATGTTAAATAATGTTAGAAGACAGTTTTATTTGAGATTAGGATGTTGCCATGACGTTCGCGGTGAACATTTTGAACATCTACTTCGTTAACATCCATAATTCTTTTTCGTATTCTACATTTCATTATGTTTGGCATTACATTTTAGTTTTTCAGTAATTTTATTGAAGGTAGGGGTGGCATTTTTACGTTGAAGAATGTTAAATTATAATTTACATTTGACGTGTTTCAAAATTTTTTAAAATATGTACAGTAACTGAAATAATGAAATTCTTCCATTTGACTTTTACACACTGTATATGTTTATTACCACATAACAGCTGACATTCTCAAAAATCTATCCACAAGCTATTTATCAAGTTTTTGAATTTCAAGTATTTTATCAAAAATTAAATTATTTTATTTTGGTAACAGCTATTTGGATGCTGCTATTTGGATGTTGTAGATATTCCCTTAAAAAAAATTTAATTTGAATGTCGTCCACTTGGTCGAAGTGAATCTAAAACGATATTTTAACATTTTGTAAATGTGATTTGAGAGGGTGCGGATCTCAGAGACAAACCTAAGAATTTTACTCAAGTTACATGTTATGGAATTAATTGATTAATAATGTCAAATTTCATAAAACTCTTTTTTGTATTCATTCTCGAAATGTTATGAACATACTCTGAAAAGTATTTTTCAGATATTAATTCACTTCGGTAATCACATTTTTTCTATGATTCCATTAAAAAAACATATCAGATAAATAAACATTCTGGTCAACCTAAAACGTAAATAAGGCTCAATGATCTTGCTTGACCTACGCCTCATCGATACTGAAATAGAATCCAATTATTAGAATCACAATATTTTCACATCATAGTTTCATGAACCCTGCTTTGTACATGTGCCCTCCTCTTCAATTATTCAGGTAACGAAAGGGAAACCTGGAATACATGACCGATCGATTCGTCCAACTTTAATCACACAAGAAGGGTAAAACATTAATTGAAACGAATCACTTTGTGAGCCCGACTTCCGAAGGAGAAGGATAGGAATTCGGGATCAGAAAATAGGCCTTTACAGACAGCTGCAGGCTCTACTAAACCAATTAAAACAAAGAACAAGGCGATCTTTTGTTCTAATTGTTACCGAATTAGCCGGGTTTTTGGTGGGACTCTACTATTATTATACGTCGTTCTGATGGTTGCAGAAGTGGGATGAGTCTTGATACTATAGGAAATAATAGAGGCCTTAATTTCAGATGAAAACATCAAATATTTCACAATAGAGCTGTTTTTGACGTATTTTATGTTTTTCAGGCATAGGAGGTTTTCTTTCGTGGTCGTGGAAAATTTTGTGTAAACAATCAAAGGAAATTTGTCGGAAATTAGCTTTTTCCTCGAAAAAATAAATGTAGTATGGGTTTTCAGTCTAATTTGTTTTGTTGCTGCTGGACAGGAAATTAATCCTGAAAATGAAATTGAATCTGAGAACAAACCCAGCTATAATTATCTGTTCATCGATTTGTCGTACAATATTCCATTTCAAATTAAAGAAAATTGAATCTTCCATCTTCTGGATTATTCAGCTTGAAATAGTGGCAGTGAAACGTCATCATTTAAATGCGCTCTGTAATGAACTAACATACTCTCTGAGTATATGCATTATTAAAAAACTCCACATAATCACATTTTATGTCGTCCGTTAAATCTTTCTCTCGCTGAATCCCAATAAAACTTGATGTGTCTGAAAAAAGATGTAGGGAGACTACACCGTCTCCTTGGTAAAATTATATTTAAACGCCTCTACATTGTAATAAAATTATGGAAAGGAATAAACGAGATGTATAAACGAGATTAAAATATGTTTGAAGCCTTGAACAGGTGTGAAAAGTAAACCGATGTTTATTCCGTTATACGATTAGACTTATTTCATTGTATTAGGGTCGAATTGGTACAAGGGTAAACAATTTGTTGTAATTGACTATACGGGGCGTGAAAAAAATCGCTTGGTCTCAATCACGGTATTGAATGTAGGGCGGAGCTTGTCCATATTTGGTCCTTCTTGATTATAGTGAGGCTTTTGACACCATCGACCATCAACTTCTTTGTAGAAAACTAAAATACTTTGGTTTTGGAGCTAGTGCCGTTGCTTTGATTGAAAGCTATCTCAAAGATCGGAGTCAGCTAATATGCCTAAATGATCTATGCTCGAATACATTACCTATAAGGTTCGGAGTCCCTCAAGGCTCTATTCTGGGCCCTCTCCTCTTTTCACTGTATATTTCAGATTTTCACCGTATTATTAAGAACTCTACTATTCATCATTATGCTGATGATACACAATTGTATTATTGTTTTGCCAAGAACAACTGGCATGATGCTGTTGCATTGGTTAACGAAGATCTTGAAAATATGTCGAGCTTCTCTATCGCGCACAACTTAAAATTAAACTCTAAAAAATCTCATTATTTGCTATTTCATAGTTTTTTTTTAATTTCATGAATACCTAGGTTGAGTTGAAAAACAGCATAAGCTGAACTTCGCCTTTCATCGATTGTTTCACTGTGTTTAATTTGTAATTATTCGATGAATAAAGCCGATTATTATTACTATTATTATTATATTTGGATGTTTTCATATCAAAAACCTAAGTTTTGATATGAAAAATAATAATTTCATATGTTTGTGGTGGGCAGTTTATGTGAAATATAGTCCAAAAATATTCAACGAGAGAAGCTGAATCTGACGAAATACTACACTACCAGCTCTTAATATTTCTCACGTGAATTAGATTTTTAATACAATGTTTCACATTCACAATGTCCTAGACAAAAAACATTAAAATTCCAAGTTTCACTCTTCAATTTATTTTTTGTTTTTTATCATTTGAAAATTAACTATAAGTATAAGAAATGGATAGCGATGGTATGGCTATGATGTCATGTTTTATTTGTGGGGGAAAACGATACTCTCTACAGACAATGCCATAATGTTTAAGTGGAGATCATATAGTTTGCCAATCCACTAATGAAGTTGAATGTTAGTTTAACTTCTTGATAATTTTAATTAATCATTCTTAAAGCTCCATTTTGTCGAAAATGGCAACACGAATCATCAGAAGAAATAATACTGTAGACAAAAACATTATGCATATTGAAATTGATAACCAGTTGAATAATTGCAACATATAAAAAAGATATGACAGTATTTTTTTCAGTTGTTTTCAGTTTGTACTTTCTCTGCGCTACAACTCTATATTTCTTCAGATACAGCAGAATTTTCTCCTTCATAATTTTAGAAAGGAAAATAAAACAATATTTCGGTAAATAATTTCATATATTAGTTTGAAGTTTGCTAAACGTTTCAATATCAGACACACCAAAACTGAAGATGCATTATTGACTAGTTTTTTTTACAGCCGACACAAAATACTATGAACCCGCTAATATAAAAATCTCTAGTACCCTAGTTTTCCTTTTTTCTTAGGCGGGATGAGGTGATCGGGAAGATCGACAGGAATCTCATTACCTTGCAACTTAACATTAATCAAGTGCATGGCTAAGGCAAACTCATCTTTGTCTAGGTATCCGTCCCTATCGACATCAGCTAGCTTCCATATCTTGCCCAGAACCGCATTGGGCAACTTGGATTTTACCAGTTCTTCCTTAACTGTCGCTCCAGATAGCTTGCCATCTACCGGGCCCAAAGATTGGAATAAGGTATCGAAATTTTCTCTCTCCTTGTTGACGATCCACTCAGGCTCCCCAAATCCAGCATTGCAGCCCTCCCCACTTCTGTAGCCGAAAGGTGTGGCTTTGTCTTCAACGTTTTCAAATGCTCCACCTCTAACTGCATCCAGACTGGTGGGACTGGAGTCATGTGGTATCATAGACATGAGCTGCGATATGTCATTGGACAACATTTCATTAACGACTTCTAAGAGCTTCGGTTTCAATGAGTGAAACTTGCTAAAATCCTGTTTCACGAGCAGTTCCTGCATCTTATGGATATCTGGAAAGTCGCCGATGGATATGGAGTGTTCCTTCTGGATCTTGTCATAGATCTGGTCAAGGTGTTTGATAATGTCCTTCTTCTTATGCTCCTTGCCGAAGACAGGCATTTCTTTCTTGATTTCGGAGATGAGGAAAGCGTGCACCTTGGCTAGCCTAGCCCTCTTGATCAGATCATTCAGCTTCCTCAGTGCCGAGTTCTTTGGCAAACTCTGCAGATCCCTAAATAAATCTTGCGTTTCGTCTTCGAACAGCCTGCGGTTCACGTCGTACCTTAAGGGCTCGTCCCAAAACGACCCAATGTACACTCGGACGACTTCAGGAGTCTGCAGAACTTTCCCCAGCGACCACATGAGGGCGCCATATACGCGCATCAGCTGCTGATGGTCGATCATGTCGGCCTTGTTCAGGACTATTCTGATTTTGTCGTCGTGACCTCGTAGGGCTTCGATGGATCGACGGAATTCGTCTGATATATCGAGTTTGTGAGCGTCGAAAAGGAGGATGATGCGGTCGACTCGTTCTGCGAACCATTCGAGCACGCCTGTGAAGTCGTAGCCGCGGTCTATTCTTTGTTTTTCGCCTGGAAAGGAACGAAATTTTATTTTACGTTTTCCTAAAAAAGTTTGTATTCACGGTGGAAAACTTATGTTCAGCTTATGTTTTAGCATTTCATTTGTAAAATACCTAATCATATATTGGATGACCCATTGGTGACATGTTTGGTGACATTGGTGACAGAAATTGAGTAAGTTGTCATATGATACATAATCAGTCAATAAAAACGTTTATCTGTTTGCATGGAAGGTCCCAGCAGTAAACAAGAAACAGTAATCATCTTTCAAAATATAAAGGGTTCTGTTTTGGGGCTTCTGATAATTTTTACAATTGAATTTTTACAAATAAAACTAACGTCAAATTCCGACAAATCTATTTGTGACTTACTGTTAGTTGAATATGCATTCTATACTTGATTTTTAGTCGATAATAAATGAAAAATACAATTCCACAATGATATGGGAAACCTCCTAATACATAAATGCTATTATAATTACCAAGAATTCTCACAGGATGATCTATTCGGCAACTCTAACATATTTTTGAAATAATGTTCATCTCATCTTATCTATTTATCATCATTTTGGGTATTTACATTTACTTGAATGAGTACATTCCCTTCTGAAAAATAAGTCACTTAACCAAGTCTCTTAATTAGCCAACACGCTCGCCAGATTTGTCATTATTGAGTTTTTCATTCAGAGTTATCTTTTTGACACCTTCCATTTATTTCACCCCAAAATCATCAAAAAACTCATCGCGTATCTCCCGCCTTTTCTTTAATTCCAACCCTCTGGGGCCAAACGAATCGCCGTTGTTTTTTCGCACGAATGAAATAAATTAGCCTTAAACAATGTAAACTAACATCGGGGTATTTTTCAGCGTTATTAGTTTATAGCGACCCATATTTTAAGTAAATCTCGACCTATATATCAAGTCGATGCCCCCATAAATCAACCCTCTTTGCCGTCCGACTCGGCCCATATTTCATCGTAATCTTACCTTTCTCTATGCTTTGTATATCAATAATAGACATGCGGGGATGATGGCCCTGAGAGGAAAATCTGTTCGAGACGAAAGTGTGCTAAAGGGAAAGTGTAGTAGGGGTGGTTGATAATAATATTGTTCAGGTTCCTTTTTAGGTTTTGTTTACTGTTCTATCCATCTAACAAAGTTACCCAAACAATGATAGATGCGTGATCAAATCATTATCACCACGCACATTTGCATTTATTTCGTAAATGGTGTGTAGATATACGGCATTTTGAAGTCTAAAATTTTTAAAATGTCAAGTACTCGCAAGCTGAAGAAACTGTCTCTACACTTAACCTAAAAAAAATCCGAGCCGCATATTAATAAAAAATATCGGTCGTTTCTTAGTGCGACTCTGTACAAGCAGCCTTTCATGGGAGATCATGTACACTATGCATGATAATGTTTTGCAGGATTCTGTCACTTAGATGGACAGAGTATGCTCAGGTTGTTGAATCTATTGACTTCCAAATATTCCAAAAGGGTGGGTTCCAAACTTTTCTCTTTCAAATGTGAAACATCATAATTGTTATTCAATTCATACACTCTCTTCCAAAACATTGGTTGCGAATGTTGACTTTATTTCCTTATTCAAAAAAACAATATTCTGTTGTCTTCCATTATCTTAGAGAAGTTATTCCCTTCTGAATAATATAATATTTTTATATATACTTCTGATGTATCCGACACTGAAATTGTCTTCATTATTATTGATTCTAGAAGTCACGTCAAAGTTATTGTTTTTCAAGAAAAGAGCGAATTTTTTTGATATATTCACGGAAGAATGTCAATCATTTATTAAGTTTTCAGTAAGAACGAAGTCATTTGATTTATGGTTGAAATAGATATGTTTTCTGACAATTCTCTGAATTTTTTTTCTATAAATAGAATATATTATAGAATGTGAATGAATATAAGGTGTACTACTTTATGCTTATTTAGATATGTTGAGGAATTATGTACAACAATGTCCGTATTAAATAGTTTGAGAAAAATTTCAAAGTAGCATTCATTATCAATTTTGATGATATTCGAGTCGAAAAATATTGATTATCCACATTCGTCTCGTGAAAGTACCAAAAAAGTACTAAAATCGGTTAATTTCCTCGGCTAGCGTTCTACTTTATTCCTACCTGAAAATATTATTGTCTTGAGAATAATTAAGTGGACTTCCTACTCTTATCCTATACATTATTTTTTGTGAAGACATATCAATGATAATTGTTTGATATTTCGACAGATATAAAACAAATACATATTGATAAATTTATTCACAAAAATTTTTTTCATTACTTGTTCAAGGCTCAATCATGGGTAGTAGAAATCAAAATGATGATTTCTTTTATAATATTGACATTTGTGAATTTCGAAGTCATGCTGAGAACAATAAACTAGGCATCATAGAAAAATAGCATATGCTACCATCTATCGAAGATTGAAATCCCTAACCAATTGTTTCAACTGTGATTTACTTATGAAAAATTTCATAATATTTAAATTTAACTGGTCATGACAGAAAACATGATTTTTCCACTTTCATGTTGCCAATTTGATGCTTTCAAAAATTTTGAGACTCCTTTGTATATTGATGTATTCAAAGTTATTTCTTTATGAAAAGATAAATGAAACTTTCTATATTTTTTACCACTTTTATAAATGATAAAAGTGGTAAAAAACATAGAAAGTTTTATTTCTCTTTTCATTATGATTTTCTACCACGTAGTAACGGCTGCATCCATCAATTTATTAATTCTGTACATAAATTCAATAATCTCTCATCATCCGGCAAAATGTACACTTTTCCGTAAATTTATCATCCGAAAGTAACTAAATTTTCATTTGTACGAAGCCTAATGCAAACGTTTGCGATATTCAACTGTTTCCAGTTTTTTTACCGCCATGAATCACTTACGAGCATGAGAAACGTGGAAACAGTTGAATGTTCCATTCGATGACAATATGTATTCGATGTCAATTTATGTATTTGTTCCGGATATTTGTTAGTTGAGTGTATGAAAAGTAATGTTTTTATTTCTGTGCATTAGTGTATTGTCTATAGAAAGCGACTTCATGTTGTAGGCAGACAGCAGTAAGATATTCAGTTTATTCCTTTCTAGAACAAAGCATCGTCATCGTCGGCATTTCTCTTTCATTTACCCACATTATATTCAAAATGTAGTTATGCTTTTAAAAGAGGATTTTATTGTTGGACCACGGCTTCACTTTGACTTTATATTTTATTCCGAAAATAACTTTAACATTGGATGTTTATAAATATCTCCGTTCTTGTAGAATATTGTATCTAATATTTAAATCAGTTTAGAATTATCAAGTTACCATTTTTTCTATTTAGAATCAATTTGTTGTGCGATTTTAAAATTCTCCAGTTACGCACTTTGAGGAAAGTCAACTGAAGAATACAAAATGGAGGTACCTATGAGGAATTCTCGAACAGGTTAGAAATTTCGGAATGCAAGGAAATCACAGAAAAACATTTTTCAACCACGATATCAGACACCTATTTTCTACAAGAGTTTTTCTAACAAATTTTTTCAAGAAACACAAGCACTACAGGAATATCCTCAAGGCGCACTAAGAGCGGTGCCTGTGCGATTCACATTGGATTTGATTGGCTGGAGATTAAATTCATTTGGAAAAACTTTCTCAGGAAGTTTATTCCACATAAACGCAGTTCTTAAACAGTGAAGTTCGAGGGGTACTGAGTTGAACCTCAAACGATGAGCAGCCACAGTCCGTTGCATATTTCCGATATGTACCGCTCTTGATGGATTCAAATGTACCAAGTCAGTTGAACGCCACCTGTGAAAGTATTTATAAAAGAGAGACAAATCTCTAACCCTTCTTCGATGTTCCAGACTATCAAGGTTGCAAGTGATGTTCGTGTTTCCAATTAGGCGGATAGTTTTTTTCTAGATGGAATCCAGCAACTTCAGAGTACGCTTAGGGGCAGAGCTCCATACATGTGAACAATACACCAAATAAAATCTGATCTAAGCTTTATGAAGATCAACGTTGCTGGGGTTTGTACAGTTTTTTGATTCGGAACAGTGTTCCAAGCTTCTGAAAAGCAGCCTTTGCAATTCCAGCGACATGATTGTGCCACGACAAACTGGCGTTCATTTTTACCCAACAAATTTATCGAAGGAGAAAGAGGAAATGTCTGTCCTGACATTACTGGAACTTGGTTACTTTCACCCCTAGATCTTCATTGAGATATGCTGCTGCCGGTGAAGATGTTACTACGTGTTACGAGATCATCATGAAAAATGAGAATTGAAACTTCCTCTTTTTTACCACTTTTGATTGGAATTGACATTACTGCAAAATGACGAAACTGCTGTAATGTTAGTTACAAATAAAAGTGGAAGTTTTAATTCTCATTTTTCAAGATTCCACAGTTCAACTACATATTTTTCTAATATGTCATTTACTAATTCTTCTTCAATTGCTAAAATTCCATATTTTCGAATTAAAAACTTTTAGTTCAAAAGACCATCGATTCTGTGTTCACTCCATCCCGAAAAACTCCAGGATTGAAACGTCTGTTACCAGTTCGAATAATAAAAATGTAGTTCGGTTGTAACTCATATGTGTGCTGTTATAATCCAGCAAAAAGCGTTTTTCTATTATACAACTGTGGAAGTACGCCGCGAAAAGAGTAAAATATTTCCAAACTTGTTTTTCTAGACTTGGAATTCAATGTTACTTGTTCGGAACATTTTCACAAAAAATTTGGCGCGTATCTCTTGTGCTAGAGTGCTCAGCACAGGAAAGATGGGACAGAATTATTGTTTCTCGTTGCGTATCCGGAATTACACGTTCATTTTCTCCATGCATCACTCCCGTAAATCTTCCGGTTTCCGGGTTAAGGACCTATTCTCCTGTCGAGAGAGTCCTTTTTCACGAAAGGTGGGCTAGGGCGGTCTTTTCCACGTGTAAGATTCGCCCAAAGTGGTTTTTCTCGTCCTTGTATCCATTCATCGAGGAATCGAAATGTTTTAAAGTGCTATCTGTTATAGTAATGGCATTCAGATATGTTTTTAGTTTGTTTTTCAAAACAAAATCATATAGTACTCCAGTATTAGAGTTACAGATGATTCGATTTTTCATTATTCTGTATACATTTTTCATTTTTGCATTATTTTTTCATTCAAATCATTACTGAATTCCAAAAATTTCCAATAGAAAAAGTATTTTTTCATGAATACCCAAAATTTCATCAAACTAGTACTAAACTAGTATTTCTGAAATTTTTGACTAGATAGCATACATAGTGAATTGAAATTGTCAAAATTAATAGGTGAAAATTTACTTCTTATGTCACGCTGTATAGTTTTATGTTATCCACTTATATCCTATGTTTTACAAGGATCAATACTGGGGCCTCTCCTATTCATAATTCTCATTGAGGAATCTTTCTCTCAAGATCTATTCCATAAAAATATAATTTAAGTCGATGCCCTATTCTTGTTTATTATTTGTTCAGACAAACACAACAAAAAAATTTTTTTATAAATATTAAAACTCGCGGGATGCAAAATTCAGGAATGTTTCAACACCACTATTCTCAAACTCAGTATGGAAAACCCCAGAAGCAAATTTTTCCTTTCTCCCAATAATTCATTCACATAGGAAAAAACTGCCCAACTACAAGATATAAATCTATTGAATACAATATTTCTTCACCAGAACAAAAATGTTATTTCCCGACGCGCGTTTCGCTAGCCAATATGGATCAGGATATGACTCATCTGTTGATGATGCTAACTTGGTTAGCGAAACTCGCGTCAAGAGACAGCATTTTTGTTGTGATGGAGGAAAAGTGTTTTTAGCAGATTAATTTCACCCCAAAGATTCCAAATTGACTCGTCAAGTTAGGTTTAACTTTAAAGTTCAATCTACAGGAATGTAATTCTCATTTTTTATGATTCCACAGTTTAACTACAAATTTTTTTAATATGTCATTTACTAATTCTTCTTCAATTGCTTACATTCCATATTTTTCTATATCCTAATGGAAAAGTAGTTACCATTTTTTGTACCAACTAGGTATAAGTTAATTATTTCTCATGAAGATGGTTTATTTCGATTTTACCTGTAAGGTTCTCGACAAAACGGTTATTAGAAACTTCTAGGTATACCTTAACAATTTTATAAAACAAATCTTTGATAATATCCAATCTTTACTTGAAATCTAATGGAATTGGTGCTATTTCTCCACTCAAACCATTAGAAAACAAAGTGTTGCATTTTCGAATTCATAACTTTTAGTTCATCTTGTCAACTGGCGTCATGAACTTCCATACACGTTTGGAAATATCATATAGGTCTGTCTAATTAATCAATAGATACTTTTATAGTATATATGATTTTTCTCATGAAATTGTTTTGATTCTCTATTGAATAAAAATTTTGTACTTCTACATAATTTGTTGTATGCTTTTGAAACGGCTTTGATTTTGTTATTTATGGTCTCTTTATGTTAGTTGAATTTTTACATTTGCCACTCTTTTTGACTTGATAGTTAATGTATACGTGTTCAAATATTTCATCTATAAATCTTATGTCCATTTGAGAATTTACAAAACATGCTAACAAGTTTTCCACACTTTCCAAAGAGGTCAAATAAGACATACCTGACAATATCCCAGGCGTATCTATGATGGACATGCCTTTCAGTACAGTTGACTTCAACAAAGAGCACTGAAATCTGTTCAAAAAAGCATTACCGAAACAAGACAAAGGTCTGAACTGCTTTTTGGGATCCACTACCAGAGCATTTCCAGGGATCACTCCTTCATTCTCACCATACATGACGGCAATGAACCTATCGGTCGTAGGCTCTGGACCAATCCTCATTCCCGGAAAGTCCCTCTCCAACAGATACTTGATGAAGGTCGTCTTCCCGGTGGAGTACTGCCCCACGAGCAATATCAGAGGTTTGGCGTCGAAGTCCGCGTCATTCAAAGGGGGAGAGTGAAACTCGTTGAAAAGATAGTGCTGCTCCAGAGGCAGCATCTTGTTCCTGTAGATGCTTTTGAGACCTTCGATGACGTTTTCGTAGCATTCTGGGCGAACCTCGGGGGCTCGGTTGAGCCAGCTGAACATTTTACTGCTGTAAAAAAGTCATTGGATTAGCGAACTACGAGTGACGTTTATTTGACGGGAATTTTGAGTGTGGCAGTTGTCAGTATTGACGTATGATCAGTAATTTGGGTTGTTGTGAAAGGTGATTCGAGAGGGTTTCTGAAGATTGGAGAACAGAGACATTATATTTATCAAATCAATTCGAAATCAAAATATACTTTATTGCCTGAAGATTTGCATGATAAAGTCTAAAAACATAAATATAAAGAAAGTATTATAAACATTCGTTAAAGTAATTTTGTCACTATTATGGGGTTTAAAGGTTTTCAGACCTTACATCTTATGCTATTTGATTGAATAATTCACCACCATAGTAATAGATGAAATGTGTCGTTGAATTATTTGGTATGGTTAGAAAGCCGTGAACTATAAAAGCCATAGCCAGTAGCATAAGGATTGATTTATATTTATGTACAAATAAACCGTTTCGAAAATGAAGTGTACAATGACTAGTGAAATTTTATTCACAATGCAAAAATTTCTGAAGGACTCTCTAGACTTGACACTCCACAGGCACCTCACATATTTTTTCTGTAATATCAAAAAAAAGTTTAGGATTGAATTGCATGTTGCCCAATGTGGTATTCCATGTCGTAGCTGAAATTCAATCAGCACTTTGGATATCATATTATAAACCGCTCTCACTGCATAATACCTGGAAAAGTTCTTCACTCAAGTTGCTTGTCATGTTCATTGAAGTTATGCTTTTTGTCAATAAAAATAAAAAAAAATTATTCAATTCGTTTTATACTACATAGTTGTCTATTGGAAGTTTATCGAGCATGTATTCCATTGACATTGTATTTGTTTTCGACAACAGATTGGTATTAATCACATTTTACTTTATCTAAAACTCGAGTTTTTTCCTTGAATGAAAATCAATTCAATCATATCATCCACAAAAATCAAACAAATATATTTGCACATGCATGTGTTGACAATTTAATGAAAAATAGAGCTAGAGATATCCATTTATGGCTACTACTTCGACAGACTCTACTCACCCATTGAGGCTATTTTGGGAATCATATAGAACATCATTAGGAACTGTATTGCTCCTAACAATTTTTTTTCTTCTAACACTTTTAGTTGGAGGGGTCTGCTGACTTCCATTTTCTTTTTTCACTTCAGCTCCATCACCAACAGCATTTAAGTCTTCAGCCTGCGCAGCACTTCTGCTTTTTTTCCTGTCGGGTTTGATCTTTGAACTAGTGTTACTTTTTTCACCTTCGTTTCTATTTACATTGTTTCCAGTTCCCTCTTTTGATTCCTCTTCACTACTTTGTTTTTTCTGATCTCCATTGTCACTTATAATCACATTACCGTTTTCACTATTGTTAGAGACGTTCACCCCGTTATTTCCTATATGGTTTTCCGCTATTTTCAGACCATTATCATTTTCGTGTTTTCTAGTACTGTCTACTGTTTTAACTTCTCTTATTTCGGCATTCATATTTGTAGTTGTGTCGTTGTCATCACTTCTATCAACAGTGCTGGCGTGTTGTGTAATGGAACGTTTGAAAGACGAGCATCAGGTCAGATGGACGCAAATGAAGCGAATAATTGACCCAAGGACGCATAATATCCGCTGAAATGGGATTGTCGCTATTGTAATGGCCAATTTAAAATGAAGGATGGATACGCTAATTTAGGAAATGCATTTATCTCAATTTAGCAATTTGCATAACTGGATTTTTTCTCATATACCAGTTATTTGATAATCGGCGTGTCGGTTTCGTTCTCCCATGGGTAGGATTATGTCGTCAAGTTCATTATCATTATTGTTTTGATGATGGATTATGATTTATTTTTCTATTGAAATGTCTGCTTCCTAATATGAGAGATCTTGGAAGTTTTATCTGTACCGCCTGAAAAAAGGAAATTCGAAAAAAAAATTGGAATGAATTGAAAAACAAATTGAAAATATATCAGCATGAAAAACAACCCTCAAGTCTTCGTTCATGAATTAATTCAAGTCAAATAAAAGTATATAATTCAACGAGATAGAAATGTTGCAAATCTTCCAATTTTTTTTTTTACTTTTGTAATTTCATACATTATATGGTTGAAAAATGTGTGATTGAAAAAAGTTTAAAAACGGTAGTCCATGAGCAGCCACAGTTCGTCGCGTGTTTCTAATATGTACCGCTCTTAGAGGAATCAAATGTGCCAAGTCATTTGAACACTTCCGTGAAAGTATCTATAGAAGAGAGACAAATCTCCAAACTATCTTCGATGTTCCAGGCTATCAAGATTGCACGTGATGTTCGCGTCTCCAATCTGGCGGATGCAGGCCCGTCGCCATGGGGGATGGGGGGGAGCCTCCCCCCTGCTTTTTCGACTTGGGAAAAAGTTGGGAAATTTTGGGCCGTGAAGATAGAAAAAAAAAAATACAAAAAATGGATAAAAACTTAAAAAATAACAATGAGAGAAAAGAAAGGGGAAGGTAATAAGAAAAGGGAAAAAACCAAGAGAAGGTTTGGATTTCCCGACATGTATAACTTGGAGATTCCATACTTTGAAATTCTGAGTTGTTTGAAAACTTCAAAAAAGTTTAATTTCTCCCAAGTAAGAGAACAGTCCATAAATTTTGAAGTGACAATTTTACAAAATTCCCAACTTTTCGCTGTTTTTTCGACTTGGAAAAGTTGGGAAATTTCGGGCCGTGAAGATATAAAAAATAATAGTAGAAAACAATAAGCACAATATTATTTAAGTGTTAATTCCTTTCATTTGTATTGAATATTCCTATACATGGTGGATATAGTGGAAGAACAAGGACCTTGGTCCAAAGTAGAATAATTCCCATTATTATTTTTATAATTAGCAAAATTCATTTTTGTTTGTGCATACCCATAAGCATTTAGCAAACCTTTGGATAGCAAAAGTAAGGAAATTGATATATTATAGTAGTATCGGCTTTCATTTTTTGGAAAGTTGGGAAATTTTGCTGGTGGGGTTGGAAAAATTTGGATCCCTCCCCCCTGGTTTATCTTTTCGCTACGGCCCTGGGCGGATGGCTCTTTTCTGGGTGGAATCCAGCACCTTCAGGGTATGTTTGGGGGCTGAGCTCCATACATGAGAACAATACTCCAAAGAAGGTCTGGTCTGAGCTTTATAAAGCATCAAAAGTTGCTGAGGTGTGTAGAGTTCTCTGGTTAGGAACAGTGATCCAAGCTTTTGATAAGCAGCCTTTGCAATTCCTGCGACGTGATTGTACCAAGACATATTGGTGTGCATATGAACCCACGATGCTTTTTACCAATTAGTGTGACAAAGTTATTTGAGTTTCTAACTAATTTTCATTTTATTATTAAGTGACAAACTTCGCCACATGACAAATTTCTGCTGGGGTATACCGGCATTCACTTTTCAGCTCCATGTTTCTTTTAAAACGAACTGTCAGCTCAGTGATTGAGTTCGAAGTTTTAGAACAATTTTGAAATGATAAATTATTAAAAGTTACTTGCAATTAAAAATCATTCAAACTAAACTGTAAAGTAATCAATTTACTCGTATGTGATTGGCCTCGAAGAGTCTGAGTGATGTACCTGGTCATCTGTATCTGTAGAGTACGGAGGGTGAGTGTAAGCCCATGCACTTAGGCCACATGTGACCCATTGTACATCCTCCCGAGGAGTTGTCCTCCTAGGTCGTCGTCCATCCTGTCCTTTCCAGGAAGGTTGACAGGTCGCTGGGAGACATCTTCTTTATATCGGCAGGTGTAGGCCAAGACTCGCCGAACACACACTCTCTTATTGACGATAACTCCGGGCACTCGCACAGGACATGCCTGACAATCTCATCTTCCTGTTCACACATCCTGGATAGAGGTGTGTTCACTAGCCCCATATTATGTGGGTGTTTCCTTAGCTGACAGTAGCCAGTCAGAAATCCTACTATAAGGCGTAGATTTTTCCTGGTCATCGCCAGATATTTCTTCGGCGCCAGCTTCCCAGGGTCGCCCAAGGTGATCCTGGCAAGATTACATCCTTTGATTTCATCCCATCTCTTTAAAGATTGAGCATGGGTGTAACTAGTTCCGCAATTGTTGAAGTCATCAGGCCGTGGGTGCTACTTGGTCCTAAAATTCTTAGTCCAGCCGCTTCCTTGGCTAAAGAGTCGGCAATGCGATTACCTTTACTCCTGTCGTGCCCTTTAACCCACCTCAGGATAATGTTATTATCTACCGAGGCTTTGGCTAAATCTTGGTGGCACTCTATGTACCTGATCAATTGTGATTGATTCGAAGTGAAGAATCGTTACTCACTCGTAGGATGAAACTGGAGTTCTTTATCCAACAAGAAATGGTCAAATAATTGACGATATTTTCAGTAGTCATAGAAAACTCTCATGATAAGTGATATAAAGTGTACCTAAACAGAAAAAATTGCCAACGTAATTTTAGGTTAGTCTACTTGCTCAGAATATTTCGCATCATATGTCATCTTATAAACTTTTTCGATGTTATGCAAAAATGTGTTATCATCTTTCATCTAAAGTGAAGTTGATTGTATAAAAACATTCATCTTTGGTCGACCAATCATGACTGACATGAGCTGTCAAATCACGCCCTCCTCAAATCATTCAAGCTTGTAAACAATCGTCACACTAGACATCTGAATATATTCGTTCTCCATAAATAATTCATAGATCGGATGTGTGTCCAGAAAACAAAAGAAAGACTCAATCCGATACAATGTTATTTCATTAGGCCAGTCATCACAGATCGACTTGCTATGAAATGAAATGAAAACGAAACACGATGAGTTTTCGATATGAAGTTAATCTAAAAAAATGAACTTGATGTTTTGAAAGGAACTTCATTAGTTTTTAATGAAAGCCATTGATTTTCCGTTAAATAAAGTCACATCTGCAAATGAATTCAGCAGTGGTTTGGATAAAATAAATGAAAATATTCTCATCACGGTGCTTGTTGGAATTTTATAGTTTCCTGTATTGGAAGTAGATCTACACATAACTTCGGTATTCCTCAAGGTTTCGATCTCAGATCGTTCTTCCAATTTCATATTTACAGCTGCCCGACTTAGTCATGGTCGGTGAGAAGCCACTCCCTCGAGTTGTGCAGTAGATATGTAGAAATCTGTTATCAGTCTCTTAGATTATTCGAGCCGTAAACATCTAAATTCAGGACCGTATTCAGTTACTGATGAAGTTAAAGAATAAATTGCATAAACATATGCAATTTTACGACCCAAACTTTACGCAGATACGATTTCTCCCACCGGCCAAGACTCAGTACGATAGCTTTAATTGATTGTTCACTGTTTCGATCACTGTAAGATTTTACTGTACGTTCAATGTCTATATTCCATATGATGTAGCTACTTTTTAGGTATTGAATAATCTGTTGGTGACGCCTATCAGGTTGGCGAAACACTCGTCAAGACAGTTTTTTAGTTCTGGTGTGAGAAAAGTATTTTCAATAGTTTAGTTGTTCATTGTAATTGTTTCGGAATCTCTTTCATCGTTTATCTGTTTTAAAGAAAACAATCAAGGGTTATGTTCCAATTGCACATACCCAAACAGTTGAATAGTGTGCAAATCTCCTATACATTCACTCTTTGTTTCCAAATTATTCAATCGCATTTTGCAAGATTAATCGTTGCTGAATGTAATAAAGACGATTATTCTTTCTTTAAATTTCATGCCCCAATAAGAGAATTACAAGTCATGATCTCATTCGCACATTCATCGATTTTTTTTCTCATTAGCTAAAGAATTCGAATCGACTGGACTATTTCAAGCACGATCTCAACATGACTAGTTGAGAACGAAATTAATTTCTGTGCCATGGGAATCAATTTGGGTACTATAATTTATTTGGTCGTGACTGAAAGAGTACCGAGAGATGCTCTGCCGTGAATGTGTTGTATGAAGAAGAAGAGTTCACAAATATTCCGACATGGGTTAATTAGCGAACATGGAATGAATTTAATGTTCACACAATGGCTTTGTGGTGTACCGAATGAAGAAAAATGCTCGTGTAGTACATGGGAATTTGTTGTTCATTGGTTTCAATTCAATTTTATTATGTAGTTGCCTGGCATTGGTGTATTAGGAAATTACCTTTTTGTTGTCAGTATTTTATTTCATGTCCAAATAAGCAGAATTTCATAAAAAACGTTTTTTTTAACTCAAAAATAATTGGTTAAGCGTATATCTTTTCTTTTTTTTTATATAACACAAGAACTTTCGATGCAATTGGCCGATACATGATGAAAATTCATAGATAAATAGATAGATATATTTATTTGACCACTTTACACTTGAATGTTTGTTGCAAGTCAGTTAAAAATATACATAGAAAAAAAACTAGTCATAAGTAAAAATATTGAATCATAAATTGTGAATAAAATGAAAGATAATTTTGAACATTACAATAGTCAGTCTGAAATTTTTGAAAGTGTTAAAAAACAAATATTATGTATAAACATGAGCTTCACATATCAGATGAAATAAAATCAAATCTAAATCGGCATAATTGAAGTACTTAAATAATCCTGAGTACTATAAAAACAGTTTTCCAGGAGAATAGTTCTAACTCTGTTTTTGAAGGAGCTTTGTTTGAGCACTTTGAACGAATTAGGAAGATGATTGTAAAGATTGATATTCAATGAATTTTTAATAGACCTTGTGAGTTTGTATCGAGGCTTTATGAACAGATCTTCATTTCTTGTAGCATGATGATGAATATCCTGATGCTGCGAATGAATTGATTTATTTTTATGGATTTCAAGTAACCACTACCACTACCGATGGTAGTGTTAGTATACCCATCAATATTCTTACTGCTTTTTTCCGAAGTCTGAAGATTTTAATGGAGTGAGAGAAATTACCCCACAAAACTATGCCATAATTCATATGTGAGTGGAACAAAGCAAAATGTGAACTTCTCAGGGCGTCAAGAGACAATATTCTCTAGCTGTCGAAAAGCAAATAAACTCTTACACAGCTTCTTACTCAGTTCATCAATGTGTGCATACCATGATAAATTCCGGTCAAGAGTGAGTCTTAGTAGTTTGGCAGTATCATCGCTATTTTCAGTGGTTTCAGTATTTGAGGTCGTAAACAAGACCTTCTGGTTCTTGCTTTCGTTTAATTTCAACTGATTTGTTGTGATCACTTTTTTGTGAGAATTTCACTGAGAAGTTTATAAAACCGCAACATGTGTTTCGTTATACCTTAGCTTCCTCAGGAGTGTTCATAGTAACTAAACCCTACATTGCTTTCCCCAAAGAAAAAAAGAACATAATAGTTCCTTGAATGTGAATGTGAATTCTACATTTTCGAACCATTTATGACAGAGGTACATGAGATCCATCACGACTATGACTTGTTACATGTGGAAGAAAAACGTTTAAAACTCATGCTTAGAAATCGATAAATTGAATAGAATTTAATTATTTCCCTATGCTAAGTCTGTTTTCTAATGTGGAAATTGGTATGTAGTTTATTACCTAGTCATTTGATGAGCTAAAAGTTTATACCTGAACCTTGTTAGAATGTTCAGTCATTGAATAGGTATTCTCTTTCATAATGCCTAAAAAAATTCAAGTTGTTCATACCTATACTCTGATGGAATTATTAGTCATAAATTAATAGAAGGTTATACAAAGGTTATATTTTTATATTGAATAAAGCACTAGTTTGGTATTTGGAAAATGAGAATTGAAACTTTCTATATTTTTATACCACTTTGTATTTGTAACTAACATTACTGCAGTTTCATTATAGAAGGACAAACAAATACAATGAACGTAACAGCAACGTTAGTTACAAATACAAAGTGGCATAAAACATAGAAATTTTTTATTTTCATGTTTCATGATGACCTCCTACCACGTACTAACAAACGACTACATTCATCAATTTATTAATTATACTTCTTCATGTTGACATGCTAGTTTCTGCAAAACCATATTTCAATTTTTGGGAAAATATACTGCAATTTGGCCGCTGAAGATACGAACTGTTTGTTAAAAAATTGAAAACATATTTACCAATTTACAAAAATATTTCAATTTTATGGGATAATATCGATTTTAAAATTTTAGTGATGATAAATCAGCATGAAAATCGTTATTAAATTTCATAAATAGAAAAATACATATATAATATGTTTATTAAATATAAAATAAATTCAACTTCAACTTTCCGAAAAGTTCATTCAGTTCCAATGAGTTATTCTGAAACACCCTTACTAAAATCTTTAATTTTTGAATTTATGTTTTTGAATTACTTTTAATTCAATATTCAAATTTCAAAGATGATTTGTTATTATTTAAAAAATTGGAATTTTGAATGCGTTCAATTTCTATGTCATGATTTTTTTGATTATTTTCATTTAATTTTTTTCTGGAATCATTGTCTCTCAGACATAAACTACCTATTCAAACATAGATACTTCATAAAGTTACCTCTTATAGGCTCAAAACCAAATGAACTTTTCCTCACTGTAAATCAATTGTAAATAGTCCTTCCTAAATGGTTTTTGAGAAGAACTCATATTTATTATGTCACTACTTTCAAGAAAAATAAAAATTAGTCGTTTTATATAGGTTACATTGAGTCCCATTTTGTAACAGTGGAATTAAAAAAAAATGTCAAAAAATCAAAATATGTGTTGGAATTGACCGATACTTGATGAACTTCCATAATAACGTATTAGTTACTACTCTAGTGAAATTTTCAATAATCAACTGCGAGAGCACTAAAAATGACATTTAGAAACACTTTTTCCAATAACTTCTTTCGATATTTTAAATTGACCACATTTTTATCTTTTTTTAAAATATTGAAATATCCTTGATAATAACACAAATTTCAAGAAAAAACAATTAAAAAACGATGATAGTTAGAGAAGCAATTGAACGATAACAATGAATGGTTATTGATGAAAAATTCTTGGAATTTTTGAAAATGAGTTTAATAAATGAATAACTTTCTGTTGGTTGTTTAGTAGGGAATTTGATTGATTTCGTTTATTGATTTCCAGGAATTACAGCAGGTTCAATTTTTGTATTATACTCTATCGTATTGGTTATTTTTAAATGTATCCAGCATGATTGCTAGGTGTTATCGCTGGATGAACTATTGTAAATTGTTTTTTGTTGTCATATTGATTTTATGCTGTAATTAGACAAATATATTTTTATAACAAAACCCATCCACTGAATATTAGCAAAATCGACTTGTGCAATTGAAAATTCCATAGACGACCTACTTTGAAAACTGCATTATGAACGAGAGATGGGACTGAATTGAAAAATTTTAAAAATACTTTGGAAATGTCTTCTTGAGTATCTTGCTCTCTATGGTCTTGTCTGAAGTCAAGTATACATAATTTCAAGGACGAAGGAAAAGCAGATAAGTCAAAAAGTGGTATGTTCTATATCATTTCTGATAGATATTTCAATACACACTTCAGTGAAACACCAAACCCATTGTCATCAGTATTACACAAAACTCCTCACAGTTGAAATAATTAGAGACCTTAAAAAAGGAACAGAGACATGATTTGTGCCAATTTCTCTTGAAGGCCACTCCACATAAACTTGCCAAATGTTCGCCTACAACACACTCCTAGTGAAACGTCCATTTCCCCACACAAAGAGCTAACACCCACGATCGTGGCTCCAACCGACGATAAATAACACTCAACGAGTCCATTTAACATACACACAACAACAGGCGAGCTGTTTTTTTCGACAAAAAGTCCAACATTAAATATGCCCATCATAACGTTGCAGTCGATGGATTTTTTCTTCCATTTTTTTTCGAGAATCCTTCCAAAACCAGCGGGGAAGATAGTCGGTCCATTGTTTTACAACGTTCGGGGAATCTCGTAGACTTGTTCGACACGCCATGTAAAATTTCCGTTAGCATAATATGGGTGTAATGTATTCAAAGAGATGATAAATGGGAGTTCGAGATGCTGGAGAACTTTCCTGTGTGTAGGTTCAACGTGACAGCAGAGTTTTTATGAACTTTACGATGGTTTCCGGACAAATTCCGTAGTGAATGATTGATTTACAGTTATCGCAGTTACGCAGATTCTAAATACTGCAAATTAGAACTTAGTCAACAAAAATATTTATCGAAATGCTTGAAATTCAAGTAGGTTATCCAAAAAGCAAAATGAATTATTATCGTGTAACACCGGAAACATTGTTATAACATGGAAATATACTTGTGATGCACCGTTTGGAACCTTTGGTGTAGTAATGAATATTACTGGAGTTTTTCCCAACACCAAACCGTTATTTCAACATCTCGACACATGTTTCGATCACCAAGTGATCATCTTCAAGAGGAAGATCAAACTAATCATACGTACAAAGCCATCCTTATTTCTACCATAGATACCTATTCTAGGTAGCTGCATCTTGAGTGTCTTAAATCAATTTCACAATGTTGCCTTATCTACTAGTCTTAAATTAATTTTACAATGTGTCCTTGTGTAATAGTCAGGTGAATATAATAATTAAAATATTATAAGCTATATAAAATTCATTTCTGAGTTTATACAACTTCTTAAGACGATCATTTTGCAACGTTTTGAATCTGATTACGACCAAAACTTTGCCGGATATAATGTCAGAAATAGCTGAAAGGCAAGAATGAATAATAGGCAAGAAGTTTAGTTTCTTAGAAAAAAGCGTGCAATTTTCTTTCTGAGATATTGCGAATGTCACATATAAAAATCAAAATTTACTGCTGAAAGTGGTATCCTGCCATTTAATTTCTTTCTTCCATCTGCATTTTACGATCTTCAAAACGATCTTCACCCCCCAAATGGCGACGCCCATAAAGGTTGTTATTTTTAATGGTAATCAGCAGCTCTATAGATTTGTAATATTCAATATCATTTTATATCAACGTTAGTTTAGGTTAGGTTAACAGGTCATCTGTTTTTCAAACAGAGGCGACACATACTGTTTTCCGACCGTCCGAGCCTCTGCATATGATGATTCAAATGACACTGACCTGTAAGAAGGCCTTTTAGGCATCGTAGTTCATCCCTACTGTAGTCCAACAACTGTTTAGTATCAATCTTCGAAGAGTGAATAAACGCCTTGGAGTGAGCCAATCCTGGAAGATTCTGCCAGAAGACCATAAATCTTTTTGCCATCCAGGTGTTCAATGTTTGTTTGGCAAAGCCTAAAGAGATGCCAATGACAGGTTCTAGTCCAATGAAGTTGCTTGTAGCACTCTCTCTTGCAAGGCAGTCAGCAGCCTCATTGCCTTCCAGGCCAGTATGGCCAGGAATCCAAACCAGAGACAATCTGTTAGGTCTTCCTATCAAGGAGTCGTTTTTGGCAATTTGCTACCAATTTGGACATTGCTCGGTAGGAGCCAAGAGCTTTCAACGCCGCTTGATTGTCCGATAATATTTTTATTGACTTGTTTATGAGGTTGGATTCTTTCAATCTCTCCGCACACAATTTAATAACGTAAATTTTCGCTTGAAATACAGTCGCATAGTTTCTTAGGCAGGTTGATATATATGTTCTGGGTCTGCGACTGAAAACACCTGCACCAGAACCGGAAGGTGTTTTTGATCCATCTGTGAATCAACTATCTGTTCTTAATATTTCCTTCTCCCGGATCATCCAGGCAATTGCACCTCAAGCATGCAAAGACGAATTTCGAAAAATTGAGTCGGTGGTAAAGTTTTACGTCCGAAACGTGCTTCACGGTACGGCCAAAACCTCTATTTCACTAGTAATAATGTGCCCTTTATATTTGTAATCTAAAATACCTTCTAATTTGAACAAAGTCTCTATCATTTTCACTATGCAGAAAGTTCTTTTCAAAGTTACAATGAGTCAGTCGGTGATAAAGCTTAATAGTTCGAGTTTTTGAAATCATTTTTTATAACCTCATTCGTTATTACCACAATTATTCATATTCGGCATAACCAATATGAAAGATTCTTTAAATAAAAAAAAATATCAAAACCGGTTTAGAAATGATGAAAATTTAGAAATCTTTTCGTTTATTCATCCGGCCCGGGTTTGCAGCACTCCAAAAACATTAACTTCAACATAAAGTTCAAGTTTTCCAATATTGTTTGTAGAAAGTTCCGCCCGTAATGTGAATTTAAAATATTTCGGCTCCTGATTGAGGTAGGATACTTTTTTCAAATGTCTTTCTTTTGCTAACTTCAAGAATATATTCGGGATAAATATTTACCATGATAATTCGCAAAGTTATATGCGAAAAAAGCTGCTCTGAAAGCAACATAATTTTTTTGGGTGCCATTTATGAACGAGAAAATAAAAACATCAATGTTCCGTTTTGAAATCCAACAAAAATTAATTTTTCGATAAAAATTCGGAGGATTTTGAATTCATATGATTGAATAAAAAATATAATTGGAGATACTTGATGAAAAGTCATATTGAAAGATAATTCATAGATTTGATCAATCTTCATCATAACCAAGAAACACATTCAGCCAAATCTCAAGTTGAATATAAGTTTACATATTTTTCTGTAAGAATTCCTTGAACATTGACGAAAATGATTGCCTATTCATTGATCAACTCTGTATATTCTCTCAACTCCCAACCGCTGATCAATCGCTGTTTACCTTGTAGAAAAACAAACTGACTCGAAAAGAAAACATGTTCAGACCACCACAACACTTGTCTAATAAAATATAACAATAAACAAAGGCAGCAGGTAGGTAGTAGCTTCCACACAAAGATAAGGACTCTAATCTCCAGATCAAAACCAACAATATAACCGTTTAATGGCCTTCGAGAGAAGATTCTGAATTCCGAAGTAAACTTCAAGATAGTTATCAAAATATTCCGTTCGTGGAAGTGCTCTGAAAATTGCCTATTTCGGTCAGCTTATGTATCGATAAAACCGAAGATATTTCGTATTAATTAGGTTTACTCAGAAGTTTAACGTCTTGGAGAATTCTTATTCAGACCACTGGACGCTTTTGGGGATTCAGGAAATTCCTAACGAGATGTTATTATATTTCCTCTCATAAAAAATGTGTTTTCAGTGATATGCCGAAAGGTATTTTGAGTATATGTTGTATTCACAGCAAAGTGCAGAGCCTCTTAAGGATTAATGGCCAGTACTTCTGAAGTTCTTGCAATATCTATTTCATTGTGGAACGGCCCATCTAAGAAGGTTTTCGTTTTCACCTGAAGGGAATATAAGGGCTGGAAGTCACTGTCTAGAAATTTTTAGAACATTGGACAGAATTCGGGAGCGTTCAACAACATTCCAGAATATACCAGAATATACCTGAAGATTCTGGAATGTGGAATATACGGAAATAGTCCGGTACGTTCTGGAGCATTCCAGAGCTTTCATTCCAGAACAATCCAAATTCTGTAGAATGTTCTGGAAGTCTTAACAGAAGCTCTTTAGGCGTGTTCAGTACTAACTGTAAGTGAGTAAATACTGAACACACCTGGAAAATGTCATTATCTACACGAATTTACAGTAAGTAGTTCAGTAGATGTCATGTTTGTTCTGAAGAAACATTTAAATTTCCATCGAGCTTTCAGTATGTGAAATTTTCACCTGTAAATGTGATTCAAAATTCAAAATTATATGTATGTTTTCTCAATAAGGTTTGAAATGACGTGTAGAATTTGGAATATTTGACGTAAAATGTATCTATCAATAATACTTTACAACCACCAGAACAAAAGTACTGTCTATCGACGCGCAATTCGATGACCCAGTTAGCAACATAAGTACTAGTCGTTTCCTGACGATGCTAACTCGTTTGGCGAAACTCGCATCAAGGAACAATATTTTTGTCCGGGTATGAAAAAAGTATTCTCAGTAGAAGGTTCAAAGTGTCAATTCGGTACATCTGCAGAGTAAAAAACATAAATACTTCGATGACCCAGTTAGCAACATAAGTACTAGTCGTTTCCTGACGATGCTAACTCGTTTGGCGAAACTCGCATCAATGAACAATATTTTTGTTCGGGTATTCTCAGTAGAAGGTTTAAAGTGTCAATTCGGTATATCTGCAGAGTAAAAAACATAAATACTTACTTATTATATTTTCTCTCGTCGATGGGTGTTTTTGGAACGGTGTTTAAAGTCTCTCAAAGTCGACTTTTTAATGCTGTTATCTGGAATCTCATCCTCTTAAGCGTATAATTTTCTTTGTCGTTCAAAGTAGGAAGAATGTAATGAGATTCCGAAATAATTGGTTTAAGGTGCCCCTATTGTTCGGATGTTTTGAGATGTCGGATTATCATGAGAAATAGGTCAACATTCACTCGAAATAACAAACGAAAGCGTCAGCTCCTGACATTATTTTTTTGACTAGATAATTTTCGTTAACCTTGTTTTAGAGGATTCAAAAGTGAGAGCTACCAAATAAATATTACATAGAAAATAGTAATTAAGGTATTCTGCGCTCTAGTAGTGATATTACGGTAGTGTATTACCTATAGTAATATTACTGTTATTATATTACTGTCTGCAATTATTTGAAAACAGTAAATTCATGTGGGCATTATTTCCAGTTTTTTTTCTAATTGAAACATTAAATAAACATTCTATGGGTTTAAAATGTTATGAAAACATTAGACTTCAAGATATTCTCTATTGATTTACTTTCGTTTATTGTTCTAAGATTGTAAGGTCATTAACCCCCAAAACAGTAAGAAATATTCTCTCCTCCACAAAATAGTTTTGTCAGAGAACATGAGATAATTCAATTTATTTCCTTACGTTTTTATTGACTTTCAAAAACATCCGAACCGACTACTACATGTAGACAAAACGGTTGTGTTTCCAAAAATCAATATCTCTTGAAAATATTATATTCATAATATATATTATAACAAACAAAAATGGAAATACTTTTCTATGAGTCATATAACTAACCATAAATTATATTTGTAACAATATAGCTACACCGGCAAGGACCCATTTTAGTGCGTTTTCCTTAGTTTTCAAATTGAATGTCCATACAAATGTAGGACCCCTCATTTTCGTTTTATAAACCGGACAATCATACATATTCCTGAGATCTTGTTCATCCTGGGTAATAGCTTTGATGAAAATTACTGGTACAACAGTAAAGAGTTCCTTTCTTGAAAATAATAATTTTTTAATGAATATCCTAGGCTTAATAACAAACATTCGATAAATCCATTATAAATTACTACCATTTTGATTTTATTACAGGGAGGCAGACTAAATATTAACATTATTTAGATATATCAATGAAGGCTCTATCATTTGTAATGAAATTGAGAAATAGTCAATCAATTTATTTCGGAAGTTATTTTTGGTTGGTCTTATATGGATGTTATATACACTTATTTTTGTAAAGTCATCAAGACCATTTCTCTTAACATGCTCTCCTCATTTGGCTCATCCCCTATTTTCAAATCGTATTTTCATAGATAGTTTGGCGTAAAATATTCAACTCAGTTGTTTCTCGAATATTTAAACATATCTTGAATGCCAAACTTGGACTGTTACTGCGAGTCTCCAATAATGATAGAAAGACCAAAAATGATGTTCAGATGCAGGTAACTTTCAATTTCAAGTGGCCTATTCTGACAAAATAATAACATATTTCTCAACTTTTCATATTACAATTTGATGTGTTGTACCTTGAAACACAGCCCAAAACTCGATATGAGAACTGCCGATCGTACCTGAAACTATTTAGTCAAACAGATTAAGAATTGACTTGGTTGGAAAATACTTGTTGTGGTGGAATCCCTTCTTTCAGAATTATGTAGACCAATCAGAGGTACTTCAGAAGTATTTCCAAAATTTCTTATAAACCCTAATTAGTGAAGGTCACAATACTATTCTTTCTGGTTTTGGAATTCACAACAAATCACATTTGGTCTGGTACTATAAATACATCGAGATCCGGAACATGTTGATCGAAATATATATATATATATATATATATATATATATATATATATATATATATATATATATATATATATCATATATATATATATATATATATATATATATCATCAGCGCATATATATATCACATATATATATCAGCGCGGTGCAGCCAAGTGTAAAGATGGGCAACACTTGTTTGCCGAAAGCAGAAAACAACACATACGCACGGAGTCAACAACATATTTTAAATATATATATATATATATATATATATATATATATATATATATATATATATATATATATTTATATATATATATATATATATATATATATATATATATATATATATATATATATATATATATTTAAAAACAATTGTTTCGCCGCTCTTATTTCATTCTCGACCTGCCGAAGACATGTTCCGAATCTGCAAAGTGAGAAACACGAAGAAAACAACTCCATAACAATCAAACTTTTTTCGAAAGAAAATATAATCGAATACGGATTGGAAGCGTATAGGAAGCGAACGAGACAATCAGTCCAAAACTGGCGAAACTTTAGGAATAAGAGACTTTTTAGAATTGAGGTGGAACACATCGGAAAGCCGAGGGATTAAAACTGAAACAACTGACAAACACAAAGGCGGACTTTTAAAAGTTTAATTCAAAGACTCGCAACTCGCTTTGATTTCGGAATTGTGGAACCGCAAATTGGAAGAGTTTATCGAATTTTAAAGCATAGTTTTGCGGTTGTGGCTCGTAAATCGCTCTTTGTTTGCTTTGCCAGCAAGCACTATTTACTAGTCTGGGCGAGAGTAAAAACCAATTTCGCACAGGGAGAAAAATGGGAGGTCGTTTTGATGTCCCCAGTATATTTTTCTGGTGCACAGGGCCAGAGAATTATGCCAACCAGTAATTCTACATAGCTGTATGGTTGCTGTTTGTAGTTAAAATGGTGTATGATTGGGAAATAATAATGAAATAAAGAAAAATGAAATTCTAATAGATTGAACCTCATTATTTCAGAAAGAACACTAGAAAAACTTAACGAATTTGGGAGACATTGACTCATTCGAAAATTTCAAAAGGGTTTTATACCAGTCTGCAAATATCTTAAATTTTTTTCAATTTATGTGTAAAACATCGTACTCGTATCTTTAGTGAAACAAGGATAAAATCAGTCGAGTTCCGGGCACACTGCTGTCTTGATCGTCTCCTGCACTCCGAAACCGATCAATAAGGGTAGTCACTATTTTGATTTCTGCGATGTTCTGTTGCAAGAATTTTCAGAAGAAACTTGCACAAATGTATGTCGGATATAATTCAATACCCTTCGTGTAATTAACCTAAAAAGTAGTTGTTTTCTAGAATTTGACAGATCCTTCGATGAAGGAAACTTGGTGGGAAGGGGTGAAGGGGATTCACTTTTTTCATTTCAATATCAAGAATTCAGTAACTGATGGTTCGAAGTGTATAAGAGTTTCTAAATATAACCGTTGATTTGTCAATCCTCCTGACGAAGAGATGATGTTTCTTCTGAGAAAGGAGTCGATTTAATGAATTTGGGTTCTCAGAAAGAACAGAGTTATATTTATTGGCTAATAAAAAAGCTTAGCACTCCGTACGAGATATTATTTTAAAATAATTTATAGAGAAATAAAAATCATAAGAAACACAAACGTCTTCTTGGAACATTTGGAGGAAGAGTGACATGAGTTACGCGAGACTTCGAAGAAAATGTGTAACATTTATTTATAGGTTCACTTTCTGATAAATGGTAGGAAAGTTCATTTTTCTTACCTAGCCAGAATCTTGGAGGAAACTTGAGAAAATTTACCATCCCAAAAAGTTAAAATTAATATTGTTATTTTTTCAAATGCACCACATCTGGTGCCTATATCTTCTCTTTCTACTTCACTTCCATTGTGATTTATTGACGATTTATATATGAATAGGATTATTTTTGACGTCTTTCCGTTATATTTCTACTTCTATTGAGCCTTAGGCATATATGTATATTATATTGATCATACCAATATTTGTTGTTTACCCAATATGATCCCAGCTACTCAGGCTGATAGGTTCATCAAAGATAGAAACAATAATTTTTTGAAAAAGAAAGAGAAACATTTTTTGACTCAGATATACATTCTTTGTATTCGTCTTTTAGTAAACAACAATATTATACAATTTTGAAGATAATAATTAACAAAATAATTAATAAACAGCATGTATACACATTCCCAATTGGAATAAAATGCACTATTTGCCAATACTCAGAGCCGATTCAGACAGCATAGTCTTTATTTCGGTCTTTATCTCAATTTTGATCTCTGTAGTTGTCTGATCAGTTTATACAGCATAATTTCAGTACTAAGAATTAAGACTACCAATCAGAATGTAATTATACGATTTGTACACAATAAAAGAATTTAAAATATGCAATAATGATTCATGATACGAAATGAAGTGAAAAAAAATTCTGAGTAGGTTTACATCTATTTATTATTCAATTGTGAAAATCAAAGGTGAACTGAAACACTTCTATAGGTTTCGATTAATATCAATTTCTTCAATTTGTCTATTGCCAATTAAGATGTTCAGACAATAAAGAGATACTCTGGCATTCAGAAGATTTGATGGACACCAATCCAAAAATTATTTTTTTTTCTTTATCGTAATTTTAAGAACTGAATCTATTATTGGACCATCTATATTTCATTCGTGGTGAAGGTGAAAAAATACTGAATTTTTTTAGAAAATATCTGCCAAACATAACTGATATTTGTTGCAATATTCCCACTTTTATATGTGAACTGCATATTATGTATGAATTCAATGTTTGGAAATAAATTTTTAAGTAATTATAAACCGTGAAATGTTTTTTTTTTATTTTTGTAATAAAAAAAAGTTCTTGTAAAAATTTGACTGGCTCCAATTTTGTCAACCTCTACATTTATTCCAATATTCGACAAATCTATGCATTATAAGACTGATTTTGAATACAATTATTTTTCTCTTCGCAGTTAATGGTGGCTGGTCCTCTTGGTCCCCGTGGCAGGATTGCCGCTGTCCTGGGGCTACGCTGTCAGCAGGGAAGATGAGCACAAGGACATGCACGAACCCGCCGCCAAGCAATGGTGGACAGACTTGCCAAGGATCCAGCATCAGAAGGACGAAGGATTGTATTCCTTGTCCGCAAGGTGAATATCTCGATTTCACTGTGAAGTGGTTTTTGTGAGAGGTTGAAGATAATATTAGAATGTGGAGCCATCAAAAATTACAGTAGATTCATTTAAGAGGTGGTTGGGGGAGATTTACTCCGTTGGTGGTGGGTTTTTGTGGATGTTCATAGCCTGTTTTGGAAGAGCAGGTTCATACTTGAAAAATAAGTCATTAAATTTTCATTTGATTTTTATGGAGTCGGCTGAATGTATTTTCATAAAAATAAAATTTTTGAGAAAAATACATAACGGTCCTGGTAAAAAACGCTTCTTGGCTCTCACTTCTCCATTTTCATCCTTACACAAAAGATTGTGGAAACTTCCGAACAAAAGATGAAAACAACTAAGTTTAAAATAAACTCTTCAAAAAATATGTGGATCATGCGTAGACGTTATTTCATTTTCAAACTTATAGATTTCTTTTTTCTGTGGTAGTTTCCAATAATTTTTTGCATAAAGATGGAGAAAGAAGTAAGACCCAAAAAGCATTGTTTTCAAAACGCGTCTCTCCTAAAAATATACTCCTTTGAATTCAAAAATGAAATTCCCATCTAGTTTCCCATTTTTTCTATATTTTCCATTTGAAAATGGATGTGTGTTAAAACTGCTATAGCTTCAGTAAAAGCAAATTGTGCTTTTTGCAAATGTCTGTACACTTTGTGAATGGAAATCATGATATGTCGATGATTTTTCGCGGTATATCGAAGGCGCTATATATTTTATATACAGTGTGGACGTGAAAAGTGTCCTCCTTCTCAAATCCTGGACAAATAATATGATCTAACAGGGTTAACGTAAAAAAGCATCAGTCACTTTTAGTATTTTTATGACAGGAAAAACAAAAGTGCGTTATGACTGGTATAGTACTTTTACTTTTTTTCAAATGAATAGGGATTTTTTGTAATACCTCATTCAAAAGGCCTTTCAAAGCTCTATCTATTCCTATTAATCGGAAAATTCTTTTACGGCTCTGCAAATTCCATTGTAAATTCACTCCAGTTTATTCTAATGAAGGTTCAAAATTTTCACCATGCACTTTCATGACATAAGCAATCTGTTTACATATTCTTGCTCTTTTCTTAGTATTCAATCTTATACAATCTGAAAATTGAACAAACCTAAATCAACAGAAAATCTGCCAAAGTATACTAAGAGTGTACGGTTGTGTAACGTATTCTTCAGATTTCACAAATACCCACAAAACTCTGGGAGTGTCATATCAGGAGAACCAGCGGGTTATACCACATCTGTCTGTCCATCGGTCTGGATAATTGTTATCCATTCACTCTCGAACTAGCCTATTATAATAGGAAAGTGCCAAATTTTGCTGAAACGTAACATTATCGGAAAATTTATTTGGGTTTGTCTGAACTATTTCGTCAATTGTAGACCTAATTCGATTTTGCGGCATATCAACATAAAAATGTTAGGTTGAGTTTTCATGCAAAAGTATTGCTCCGATAATTTGGTAACCTATAATAATCGTATAAACATTTACATTCTGTGGATTTTTTGTGTGTCCTTCCAGAAATACATATCGGTTCACGTCAGACTATTCACTGCATCATTAAAAATGTTCATCCATTACTGAAACAAATACAGTTATGTAATCTAGACTGCATAAGTAAAGAAGGGGAAGACTTTTTGTGTCCGCACTGTATATTTGGTCATACGTGGTGATTGAATATCATTCAATCAAAATATATCAAAAGTTCAACAAAAAAATCGGTTATTCATTTTTCAATTTTACAAATTTCAATCTCATCATATAATGGCAAATTAAATACGTTAGTAGATGGAGAAGCATTTTTATCTGACCATCAATACGACATTTTATGAATTCCCGATTAAATCTTGGGCCATAAGCATAAACTGGTACTATTATAGATGTTAAATTGTAACTCCTTACTATCGCAGGATTCCTAAACTCAGTTTACTTGATGGGTAATAAAAAAGGAAATTTCCTCCCGGTTTTATCGGCTTTGTCGTCAATCTGAATCATTTGTGTGGTCTAGGAAAGCACCTGATTATTATAAAATAATCGTTTTTATTCTTTTTCAATATCTACATTATTTGATTGAAAAAAACGTAACGTCATAAATGCTGAATTGACTAGTTTTTCTTTGAATTCAAGAAATGTATAAACAGTGCATTTTGAACAATGACCTCAGAGAAAATATATTTCACCACCAATTAGCACGTTATTGGAAATAACAATTTTCTTTTCTAATGAAATATCGGAAAATAAAAATTGAGTAGAAAACAGAAATTGAATAGTAATTTTCTACGTTTTGCCAAGTTTCATATTTCTCAATATAAATTGAGTTTGGGTTTCTCCTAGTGATTTCTTTACTAACCTTGCTTCTAACCTTGCCATGCTTACGTAGAAGAGCTCGTGCTGGATACCGCTTATGACTACGATACAAGCATTAATGTCTACGGTAAGATCTACAGCGCCTCTCGAATAGAACATCTAACTTGAACATACATCAAATGATAGTCAGTAGTTTTTCACCGAAATACAAAACCATATCAGCTATAATTTGCATTTGATTGATGTCAGTTGGTAGTTCTATTGATATTATCCGACTACGACATAGATTTTATTACCGCAGTACTCAGTTCTAAAACGCTTATGGTAGATCTAGATTGAGCAAAGGATATAATTGTCCCTCAACGTTGTTCTCCAAAGTTCATAAATAGTTTGCTTTATTTAAACAATAGTTTAAGCTTTTTATTATTATCTTTCGGTCCAAAAAATGACAAGATGCTCAAAATTCCTGTCATCGGGAGGAACTTTTTGTTTTGCTGTTGATTCGCAGAAAGTGTTTTGATAACACTATACCGGAATGAAAGTATAGATATGACAAATTTGCGAAAGCAACTATTTGTGAACTAAGATTATAAGTGTTGAATAATTTCGTTTTTTGATATTGTCTTTGAAGACATCTTTAGCGATATTCTGGATCTGCCACTGTATAACAATAACACACAAATATCTCAAAGCATGTTATTTACACATCTACTATTCCACTATTTTATTACACTTTGAATCTCAGGATTACATTATCTGTTACTACTCTCATAACAACTATGAAGAAAACTTTTTCAAATAGAAATTATCAAAAGCATAGTACCTTCATACCCAGTATATATTTGCATCCATCGGAAGGAGAAAATACTAAAAGTAGATAGCTGATGGTTCCTAACTGGATCAAAAACACCATCAGGTTGTATTGCGACCTGCCTAGAGTCCTATGCAACTGTATTTCTGGCAGAAATCTAAGTCATTGTTTCATGTGAGGAGAGATTGTCGAAAACCAACTTTTCACATGACCGAATGAAAATAATCTGGGAAGCATTCAGTTATTGTCGAGGACCTGCTAAGTTGTAACAGGGATACCAAACAACTTTCCTCAATAAGAATCTGCTGATTACCTTGCAAGGCAAAGTGGTGCAAGTAGTTTCATTTGACCAGAAGCTATCACTAGCATCTCTTTTGTTTTTTCCATCTAATTGCACCCTAGATGTTTCAGAGTTCTGGCAAAATCTATTAGGTTGGTCCATTCCAATGTATCTACACTTCATTCGAAAAAAGAAAGACCTAACCTGAATTGAAACAATGAAACAGTAACATTTGATTTTATCTTTAAACTGAATGGCACATTAGTCAAAATTGCAACATTTTATATTTCTCTTAACCTATTGCAAAACTTTGAATTGCTTCATATAATAAATCCTGAAAACTTTCGATATTATTTTGGTTAAGTATAATTTCTTCAGAGTTATTATGGATCACAACCATTCATTGTTCAAACCGATAATTAACAAGTTCTCGATTGATTTTCATTAGTGGAACCTGCCAGATGGTCTTCTTGGTCGGAATGGTCGGAATGCAACCAAGATTGCTCGAAGATGCGCAAAAGACACTGCATTCCCGGTGGGGAAGGAGGAAGGAAAACATGTAGTGGTAAAGATACGCAGAGTATCAAATGCAGCTCGGAACAATGTAGGTCCATGGAACTGTCTAGAGTACGAGAGGGTAAGTTTGTTGATTTTCCAATACTATAAGTGCGTTTTCCTCTGAATAATTGTACCTTATTGTGGAACAAATTCATTACTTTTGGGTTCGACCCTTATTCTCTTCAAATATTTTTGTATATTGTATATCATTTGTGAAACACTAGGTAGTTAATACTGCTTTATAAAAATAGGTATAGAAAACTCAAATCTATTTCAGATTATTATAATAATAGGCTCAAAGAATTGAGAACAAAATTGAAATTTATGATTAGACATGAAGAGAAGTTGTACTACAAAAATATTGAGCAAGGCATAAAAACTGATGTAAATGAATTTTGGAATTATGTAAATAGTAAAAAAAGAAACAGAACAAATTTAGGTAGTTACGTATATAATAATGAGGTCGTACCAGAGGAAAAAACAGCAGATGTATTTGCAAACTTTTTTCACTCCGTTTTTTGTACTGATAGTGCTACATATAATTATGATACTTTGAATGATGTTAGGATTTGTAACGAATATTTTACAGTACATTCGATAACTAATAGCGATTTTGATGAGGCATTAAAAAGATTAAAACCCTAGAAGGCAACGGGTACTGATGGGATCCCTCCTTATATATTGAAAGGATGTGGTGATTGGTTTAGAACCCCTCTCCTACACATATTTAATTCAATCATCAAATTAAATATTTATCCTGGTGTATGGAAAACTTCAATTACGACGCCTATGTACAAATCTGGAAACAAAATGGACATTAAAAATTACAGAGGTATATCAATCATGTCTTCACCAGCAAAATTATTCGAACATATCATTTTTTACAAACTCAGTGTATACATCAACAAATATATAGTACCTCAACAACATGGATTTATGAGAAAAAAGTCTATCAATAAAAATGTATTCGAATTCAGTAATGAAGCCTTCGAAGTTTTAGATAATAAAACTCAATTAGACGTTGCTTTCACTGATTTTCGTAAAGCTTTTGATCAGGTTCATCATGATATTCTGATGGAAAAGCTTAGTAAATATGGAATTTCAAGAAACTTTCTAGAACTAACGAAAAATCATCTTCAAAATCGGTTTTTCATAATTTTCATCAATGATTTACCATCAACCCTGAAATATTCGGACTGTCTTCTTTTTGCTGATGATTTGAAACTCTTTAAATCAGTGCAAACAGTCCGAGACTGTACATATCTGCAAAGGGATATAAATAACATCTTAGATTGGAGTTTGAAGAATAAATTATACTTCAATCTCAATAAATGTTCAGTCATCTCAATAACTCGCATAAAGGAGCCAATCATATTTAGTTAAGAGATTGATGGTGTGGTTCTTGAAAGAAAAACTGATACTCAAGATCTTGGATTGAGGTATAATACGCAATTCTCATTTGCTGATCATATACGAGATATTATGAAATCTGGTAGTCGAATGTTGGGATTTGTAATCAGACAAACTTCTTCATTCTCTAATATAGACATTATCAAATTACTTTATTTTTCGTTAGTAAAACCGAAATTGGAGTTTGCTTCTATTATTTGGTTTGCGGAGCACCAAACCTATATGAGAGAACTAGAGAAAATTCAGAACAAATTCTTGAGGTATCTATTTTTTAAGCGATATCACAGGTGGCCAAACTATAACTCAACAAGGTCTTTGGACCTACGACATGAATTTAAAATATTATCTTTAGAACAGCGACGCCAATTATCAGCAATGATATTCATGCATAAACTCTTGAATAACAACATTGATTCTTCAGAAATTCTCAGTATGTTACAATTTCACGTACCTCCTCGTCGCAACCGATTTTCGCTCATGTTCAATATTCCAACCGTAAGTACCGCAACGAAAGCACCACTAATATCCTTACTGAAGTTAGTCAATAGTTTGAATATATCAATAGACCTTGATTGGACACTTTCCCAATCAACATTCCGCCAAAAAATTTTGGAAAATATGTTAAATTTACCTATTTAAGCAGTATTTCCCTCTATAATTCTGGTACATATTTTATTATTTTATTATTTTTATAAATTCATAAGTATTTCAAGGATTATATAAACTTTAATTTTTTTATCCATGTAATTAGGCTGTAATAGCTTGTGTGGATAATAAATAAATAAATAAGTTTATACATTGTACCGAAAAAAATTTCAAGTCATTGCCATTCTTGGTAACAACGCGCAAAATATTCGAGAATTTGAAGAATGGGCACAAAATTATATTGAACTAAAATTCTTTGAACATCTCCTAAACACTCATCTGATTCACCTCTCATAACCCTCCTTCATTCGAAAAAACATTACATAAGAACTCAAAAAGTCAAAAACGCGTTACTCAAGTGTTTTTTTGGTTTGTTGAATCTTCATGAATGTAAAATATGCTATTAGTTTGCTGATTTGAACTGATTTCTCCCGTACTTTCATTATCATCAGGCTATGAAGAAAAAAAAACGTATTCAATATATGAGACTAATATGTAATGTAAGCAAACCTCAACCATTTCACCGCAATTTCCTCTGTCTCCAAATATTTGTCATCCCGTCAATTGTATGTTTACCACGGAAGCAGCCATCATAATGTCGAAAATACCGATGTTTTTGTGGGAGTAAACGACTTTTCATAAATTCCTCTCCGGAAGATACAACTCCGGAAACTATTCGAAAACTTCACGGTATACTCGCTAGGCAGCTCGCTCAAAGGATGACTTCGTTAGAATATAATAGTTTTATAACCTATTCAGCTGGAAAATTGAGGCGTCTTCAAATAATTTCGCGTCAAAGTAATATCTTTATCGCTCACAATGGAATTTCTCTCTTCCATCTTACATGTGTGCGGTGTGCGCGCGCTGGAAAATGAGAAATTCTAAGCTATTGTTGCTGAGGGGTTTTGAAATTTCAAATTGGCGATTAGTGATTCGTTATCGGGGTTTTCTTATCTCATTTCACGTATGTGTTCAGTTTTTCATTCGATTCACGATAACTTATATAGCAAACATCAGCAGCTGCCATATTTCAGGACAAAATTGATGTTAAAGTAATTGTAATTTTCCATATCCTGCAATGACTAATTTTTTGTTCTTGTCTTGAAATCTCTTCTCATATATCAACTTCAGTACGCATGTCTAATAATCCAAGATCCCAGAGCGAACAGACATAACTTATTTTCACATAGATGAAACCTCAGGTTCTCAGTAGCGTCTCATATTCTTTGAATACCTGCGTGTTCGTGGAGATCGCCTTGTGACACCTGGGCAGGTACCAGGTAGGAAAGGTAACTGTGATCTTAGTCTATGATGAAAGTTTTTGATTTAGTGGTGCTCTATTTTGTTTATTTGAAGTATACCCTTAACATGTTCAAATCCAAGCGCGTATTATGGCAACATTAATAACCTGAGAATCGTTTAAATGTCAACGTTTCAATTAACAATCTGACGACATTATAACATCGAATAAAATATTACAACTTTTTTGAATGATTTTTTCAAATATTCAACAATTTAAATTTTTCAGGTGGATGTAAAAATACAGTTGGTATTTTTTGAAATATCAAACTTTTATTTTACATCGAACTTACACTGCTACCATTTTCAGAAGTCAATGAGGTTGCACTTCCAATGATGACACTATATATGAAGTTTGAAACATTATTTTCATTGATAATACCCATTCAAAGTAACCTGTCGCCACAGCTATTGATTTCCATCCTATTTATCATGGCGCTCATAATAGTAGCGAACCAATGTCGAAACGGATTTTTCGTGTATTTCTTAGAATCATTCAATTTAAGGTAATGTGGAATTTTCAACAAACATAATTCGTAATTGAATAGAACTGGCCGATACTTGGTGAAAATCCTTATTAAAAAACTATAAACTATAAATAAAGTTTAATAGAGAAAATCATAGAATGAACTATATTGATTAGTTTTTTAAACATAATTCGAATTAATGCTAACCACTTGATTTTCTTCCATATTACGTCACTCGATCTGTACTTGAATTTTGGGACGCAAAAACAAATACTACTTCACCAAATGTACATTACTAATTGCATCACTGTTGGTAACAGTAAAATATCGAGTCTTCCCTGTTCGAAGAGTAATCAGCCTCCTTCTCAAATAATATTATGACATAATGCAATTTTTTCTCGTTTTCTAGACAAAACTATACTAGCAACCATGTCTCCCTCCGGGTTTTACTGCCCGAAGATATACGTTTCCCCACACTGTGACTGTGTGTAAAGGCAAGAATGTCCCCAACGAAATTGAAATCCAACTTTTGTATGAAGTCAGCCCTAACTCGTCTGTGCATATAGTGTTCGCATGGTGATCCCATGTATCTGATTGGTGATGGATGTATGTGTCGCGGACTAAATGTGTGTGAGGTTTCGGATGGTGTGCGTGTGTCTATGTATGTCTGATTTTAAGTGTTGTTTTACCAGAGCCGCCGGAAGGCGATTTCCGGAGGTAGTCTCTGGTAGACCCTGCTCAATGCATCATGGAGATCACATAGCGCAGGGTTATGATCGTTTCACGATTTAGCAGGAATACATCCACGGACTGGGGTAAATATCCATGTTTCGATAAATGTTTCCGATTGGGGATGTATCTGAGATCGTTTACAATCATCCACAGGCAGACATTCATGAACCGTTGGATCTGGAGCCTATTTGTTTCTCAGCACTATACCTAAGCACTAGGGACATACAGAATGATCGATGGTAGAACTGTCTTGAGATCCATGTTACTCCTACGTCCTATGATATGATAGATTTTGTGTCGAGTGGTTTTTATCAGCGCTGGCATCTGTGTGATATCTGTCGAGGATGACCTCAGATATCTTGCTTTGTATGTCCAAAGAAACTATTGTCCTCTGAGAACAACATGTCCTTTTGGCTGCGCCTTCGGATGAGTTGTACCGCCTGTCCGATTGTTGTTACAGGTAATTTGCACCTAGATTGTTGAATTTGTTCTTTGGATTTGGCACATTTGCTATATACAATGAGGAGACGTGAGGTGATCTTGAAGAACTCTTGTCTGTAGGAGTCTCCTTGTGAAATGTTTGTGTCATACTCTGCATTGCCATCGTCCGTCAGTTTGAAAAGAATCCATTAGTTTCATAATTGTTCCCGTTTAACGTGTAACCAAAGTATTGCACTATTCATAATAGTATTTCCATCTACATAGATGTAGATTGTAGGTTGTTTGTACGATAATAAATATCATAAAAATCAATGGACCCAGAGTTCTCCTTTGAAGTTCCTTTGGTAATGTGAAATTGTTTTGAGGTTTCATTGTTATTACTCTGTGAAATTCCTCATTGATAACTTTTGGTAAGTCATGATGAATAACTGCTCAAATTCATCCTGTCTTGCCCTGACTTTCAGTTAAAGTTCACCACAAGGAATCATAGTGGGGTCTCTTCTATAAACCTTCAACATACTGTAATTTTCAAATGAAGTATTCTACCAGAAATCATAGTGAAATCTTATGTAAAGCCTTTGAAGTTTGATAACTCAATTATGAGAATCTGTTCGTTCAATTCCTGTTTAAACTTGTTCGGTGAATGAAATTATGATTTTTACTTATCTGAAACACTGATCCTTATTTTAGTACCAATGTTGACGGTCCTTATCATTATTTCAAACTCAATACTTCAAGAATTTTTATTCCGTTGTATTTCGTGACAGTTTCACAGCTGCTTCCAACAGACATTTTCATAAAAAGCTACAGAGCATTGAATGATTATTGGAAGTCGAAAGCATCAGTTCCACTCTCGTTCGCACTGGTTACGATACTTCGAAAGCACTGAAAAGGGAACAGCCTCGCATAAAAATCGTAACAGCGAGACATATCGATGATTTCTTTCACGCGTTCCTCAAATACTAATATTTTCGAAAGGGTATAAAAATATAAAAGGGTACGGGTATGAAACATTGAGTATTTTCCTCTTTTTACGGTTCAATAAAAACTGTAAAAGGAAAGAAACCATCCCAATAAGTATATCAATCAAACGGAATGAAGACATCTTGAAATAATCTGGCAAATTTAAAGAGTATCTGACGTTCAAAGTGGAATGAAAGTTTTTTTTATTACGCATATTGCATTTTCAATGGAGATACGAGTATAGAAGCTACGGAAGCTTGAATTTTCAAGGTTCGTCACATACTTACAACAACTTGGTAAACCTAACCTGATATACCTATAAAACATTTTTTGAATCTCACATTTTGAACCTGTTCAAATATTATTTTTGGATATTCATTTCATTTTCATCATCTTTGTATGTGTATTAATTCATACACTGATTATGATAGCGTAATATCACCAAATATTATTAATTGTAAGTGAAATATTCAGAAACTGTAGATGGTGAAAATACTGAAATAAGTCGTTTTTTGTATGACTGATTTCTATCTATATGGACCAAGGAACATCCATCAAACTTTTCATTATTAATCTGTGAACAAAATTGATAGTAAACATAATATTTTTTTTCGTCGACTTTAGATTAATTTTTGCTTTCAGAAACTTTTGAAGGAGTTGTATCATCTTTATTGAAATCTTTTTTGAATCAAGCATGCTCCCAAACACAATACTGCAATACTATGTGCGTTTCACCACGTTAGCGTCTTGAACTAGACTTGGAGTAGTTCACTTATAAAGTAAATATTTTCATTTTCATTCATACATAGTCAGATAATTCAGTTTTTGCCAATACTCTTCCTAGAAACATATAACGATCTTTCGTTTCATGGATTTTTTTACTGTGAGTTACACCACCATCACTGGTATATACTCTAGTTTGTGTGCTCGAGGAGAGAAATATATATTAGGGATCGAAGTGCGCTCAAGATCGAAGTTTGTGGCGCATTTTTCCGTTTCAAATGTTTTCCAATTCAAAAAGATCGTATACGATTTGTCCAGTCACTTGGTAATATTGTGTAGTAAACACTATCAAACGTTACAGTCCACTTTAGTTCTCTTCATATGGATCTTTTATATAATTTAGCCCATACATTTGGCTCTAACAAGGCCCATAATTATAAAATAATGTCAAAACATCAATACAGTGAAAGTTACCCATAAGCCAAGAAGAATGACCAATTGATGGAAACAGTAGCCTCATGGATGACAAGCCGATGTCCCAGGGACCTTTTTTCTTTGTTAAGGAACCTTGTAATAGCAAGCAACTTCATTTTCTGGACTATACTGATTATAATGTAGGCTATATAGATGAGTAATCATTATATTCTCAGGCAACATGGATTGATGCAAAAAAATCGACATTCGAATCGACCAAAAAAAAAACAAATATGAAGTCAGGTGAACCTATAAAACTTCAAGGTGGAGTGATAAAATTGTGAGTGAATTCAAATATCTGGTGGAGTATCAAATCCCAGATTAAACAGGAACCGTCATTTAGCAAAAGATGCAAATGGGGGTAACACCTATGCTGGTTAGATGTACGTATGAGAGGACAAAAAGACTGACACCAGATGTGACTACTGGTTACAAAGGTGTTCAAACCCATGGTAACATATGAATCGTATGAGAAAAGAACTGAAGAACTGCTTCCACCGGACACCATTCATTTAGGAAACACCTGAATAGAATATAACGAAAATCTCAACTGCACTCGAATCAACAAAGAGATAGAGGTAGCTAGCTCATTGGTTCTTCTGCAAATCTGAAGCTCTAGATCACAAAAGGCAAGCAATTTATACAGTGTCACCATTAAAGTGCGCACCATATGGGAAACTTTTTTTTCGAAAAGTTTCAATGAAGTTTAACTTCGGCACTTGTTTGTGCTTCAAATTTAACTCAAAATGATGCGGCCAACTGCGACCCACTGACGTTCAGTGTTTCTCAAACTCAACTTTTTTTTTTGAAAAAAATTGAAAAGGGGCATTTCTAGATCGAATTTAACAAAAAGTTACTTGAAAAAGTTGTGTCTACGGCAATTTTATATCCACATGCCAAATTTGATGCAACTAGGATTAAGTTAACGTTTTGCTTATTTTTGACAGATATCCCCTTTATTTTAAAAAACAAGTTCGGTTAATTGTCATCAATTCATGTATACATAACAAACTCATCATGGAGTTTAACTTTTCTGATACATTTTTACTCATACGGACATTTTTAGAGAAAAATTAAAAATTTGCTATAAAAATTTTAACATGACACATGACATGACATGACACTGTATATATCAGAATGAGTTCACAAGGATAAAAATCAGTTTAGTGTGATGCTTTTCACCAAAGAAGCAAAGAATCCATATCTTCCTACCTGAAAATTGATGAGAAACACTATAATCATTCATAAAATGGAAATATGAACCCAAGCAATAAAATGTGAACCTAAAAGTACATTTTCTATGAATTTTTTGTTCAATTCATGTTGAACTTTGCTAATAGATTCGTTTTCTCTCTCAGAGAATATAATTATATAAGGGTTTGTGAGGGTTCCATCAGTACCTCATCGTCAAAGGCGAAGGAAATCCTCCTCTTCAGAAAAAGCAGTTTGAACCTACTTATACAGGGTGTTCCAACGAAAACTTAATCCCCCTCGACCCAATGAAAAAAATAGGGGGGTAGTTGCTGGCCGCAGGGGACTGAAGTTTCGGGTATGATTTCCATATCAGAATTATTCACCCTCGAAATAAAAATCGACGTGTTTTTCGAAATTTTCGTGTTACACGTCCGTTTATGACTTACAGGGGGTCAAGTTTTCGTTGGAACGCCCCGTATATTCTTTGTGTATAGGATAAAAACTTCATTCACTTCGTGGAAAAACTAATTGCATAATTATATAAAGAAACATTTAAAAAGTTTTTCAACGTTTTGAAATTTGAATAACCATAACACTGCGTTTTTAAAAATAGGTTGGTTCAGTTTTCTACCTAAAGCATTAATCAAAGCAGGAATTCAATGTTTAGGTATGCCCCCCTCTCATTTCTCATTTGTCATTATTTTCCCTGAATAATAGAAACTCTTGCTTTGATGAGAACCATCAGATAAAAACTGACATCGCTCCTATCGAGGAATTGCCAATCGCCATCTTTTTCATATATCTATCATCAATAAGTTTCATTTCCTCAAAACTCCATCAGTATTCAACAGATGTGTATGTACCCCTAATCCTTACGAATTTCCTCAATCACATCCACTCCCGTTTCACGCATATGCGTTCCTATTAAGCTGACGAGAACTTGATTGACTCAGTCACGTTATTAGATAATGATTGACTTATCGGTATTTATTAGAATAGTGTTGGGGTGCAGTGTCGTCGAGGATACTCGAAGGTATTTTAGTCAAGATTCAAATAATGCTCCCTCGTGTTGATATGCGTGGGGCGGCAGGCTTTTGTCGGATCTCGAGCGTCGAATACAGGACCGGGTTTGGAAAAATTGTTGCACGGTCTGTACGAATATCTATCATCAGTTGAAAATTGGAGTGCCACCACTCCAAACCAGTCTTATATTCTCAAATATGGAAAATAATCATGAAATAATTCAAATACACTATTCTAAAACAAAAACACTCATTATTCAGAATTCCATTTTTTAATATTCCAAGTTCATAGACTTCGAAATGATACGATCACAGGATATAGAAACATAAAACAATCCCCAAATATGCAAACTTTGCACAGATTGCATACTGAGCATTTTGTCTTAGTACAGTGACCAGATCAAAGTTGCAATGTCAGCATAAATATTGAGGCAGGTCAAAATCATAAAGAGACAGTATTAAGAAATTCATTCACTATCTATTGATCTTCAGAAAGAGGTTCCAGCAATGCAGCATATCTCCTTTTCTTCGATCCTGCTGGATGGCAGTATCGAAGAAAGGAGATAGTAAGTTTTTGGTGATTTATTGTATTTTTTATAAACATTTTGGTATTAGTTTATTCCTGAAGTATTGTCCCCGTTTCGTTAAAATAAATATTTAATTAAGTTTTTAAATAATTTCTTTCATTATTTGGATGAATGATGGATGGGTAAAACAGCGAATAAAATCCTGTTGTTAATAATTAAGAGAAGCGAGTACTGAGTTGCGACAATATAAAGTAAACTGCTAGTTACTGTATTTTATTGTAAAACTGAAAATTCCATACAAAATAATTTTCAGAGAACCAATTCAAATCGTGATGTAATATAAATCAACAAAATTTCATATGATATTAGGAGATACCAAAAATTCATAGAGGCGAAGCTGAATCGTTCTACATTCTGTATGAAATGAAACAAACTGTACTACTTATGATGAACAATAAGTTATCGTAGTTTGAAAATTAGAATTCATCATGAGATATAAACGAAACGAGTCAGGAGTATTTGAGTCATGATAAATAAATTAATATAACGGGTGATTCTTCAAGAGGTATAGGATTTGATTTTCAAAACAACACAAAAAATTTTAAAAAATTTATGATATTTTTTTTGGCTTTGATAGAACGATCAATATAATTTAATGTTTTAAGATGATTTCATGCAAATGCTGTCGCTTTAGATGGCTCATGCGCAAGGTCCAATTTTGGCACACTCTCTCTAACATGTAGACCGGTATTTCACGTATAAATGCTTCGATATTGGCTTCCAGAGCGTCAGTCGTTGCTGGTTTATCCCTGTAGACATGAGCCTTAACGTGATCCCACAAGAAATAATCCAAAGGCGTTAAATCACGATCTAGGCGGCCAGTTGACGGGTGCCAAACGTGAGATAAACTATTTACCGAAGGCGGCTCTTGATTGGGTCAATCATCACACGGTAGCGCTCGCCATTCACAGTAACGTTACGGCCATTGTCGTCTTTGAAGAAGTGCGGCCCGATAATGCCACCGACCCATAATCCACACCAAACAATGACTTTTTCCAGACGCATCGGTAGCTCTTGCAATGGTTGTGGCTGGTCTTCACTCCAGATGCGGCAATTTTGCTTCTTAAACGTATACTTTCAAACAGAAATGAGCCTCGTCGCTGAACACAATTTTTCGATAAAACTGTGGATATTCCTCCAACTTTGCCAGCGCCCATTCACCAAATGTTAGAGGTTGTGGGAGGTCGTGTGGCTTCAAGTCTTGCACCAGCTGTATCATATAAGGTTTTACACCCAAATCCTTTCGCAAAATTTTCCACGTAGTGGAGTAACAGATGCACAATTGCTGCGAACGGCGGCGAATCGACATTTCACGGTCATCACAAATACTGGCGGGTATAGTCGCAATATTTTCTTCGGTGCTCACTCTACGTATGCGTGTTGGTTGTTTAATGTCCAATAATGTAAATTGGGTTCGAAACTCAGTCACGAGCTTCCGAATAGCCGACGAATAGGCCGACGAAACTGCCCATAAATTGGAAGAAGTGCACGATGCACTTTCTTCACCGAGCATGAATTTTGATAATGAAATTCAATAATTTGCAAGCGTTGTTAATTCGTAAGTCGATTCATGGTTGAATTATAGACCAAACTCAACAAGTTTGACAATGACCCAAGACACGATTCATGCGTGATCTGTCAAAAACAGTGTTGCCAAAAAGATACCAGCAAAAATATCATTCATTAGCATATGAATCAACGGATAAGAAATGAGGTCATTTCCCGGGAGCCAATATTTTTTTTCTATTACCTACTTAACGGGAAGTCATATGTGCAGTGTGAATTTAAAAATACAGAAGAATACGGTGTATAGATTTACCAAAAAACGCTATATATTTAATATCAGTAATTCAAAAAAAATTCAAAAAAAACCTTTATGTAACTTTCACTTCATATTTATGGCTGAATTTCTCACGTGTTTAGAATAAGTATCCTGTTTGATGGAAGATAAATACTCGTATATTTAATTGTGGTGCTTGTCGTTGTCTCTACATGTTTTACTGCAATATTTCCTTGAATAATGTGAGAAAGCTACCATCTGGATATAAAGATATCCAATAACTTCCGAAGCCGGTGCTGTACTCCAGCGTCAAGGCTTTTGTCGCTATGAGGGCTTGAAATGCGGGGTGCATTTCCATATGTGACAAGGGTGAATACTTATGGAATACCATTACATTTCTATATACGCGAATATATGACAGTACAAAGCGATATGGGTCTCTCTTATGGATAGATTTACACCGAATGCTTTTTCTTTGGAAGGATAAAAAGAGGATACATCAAATTGGGTCGCCGGAGATAATTTACTCTTACGTTCGGCTACATGAAAGAAAAGCCTTGATGTTTTTCTGCGATGAAAGATGTGCCCTTAACAAGAATACGTTGAATACTCTCAGTTTCGTATACTGTGGTTCAATGAAGCATTAAATTATTTTTTCCAACGTGAAATACCATTTGGGCCAGAATGAAATTTTTTTCTACAGCGAAGGCCAAATAGATTCGTCGATAATAAATCATAAAGAATGTTTTATGAAAGCTGAACTCAATTAAAGTAGTATTTTTTGAGAAAATATCTCGTAACTTTTATCTTTCCTCAAACAGTGTTTCTCATTTTCCCAGTTTCTAAAAAGCAAATCATTGAATTGAATCCCTCTTAACTATCAGAATTTATTTCAGATAAATGAGGATGCTAATGAAAAAATATAGTATAGGCAGATGCGAATTGTCTCTGACATTTTTATTATAATATTTTCAACTTTGTTGAAGATGTATTTCCTTTAGTGTTTGTCACTTAAATATACATGACATAATTTTTTCTTTGGGCTAGGGTAAGCTCATGAAAGAACATTATATTCTGTATACTTTTTTCATACTCTCCATAATGTTTTATTCGCTTTTTGTCTTGTATCCTCTTTTACTATTTTCTTGAAAATCCCATATATCTTATAGTGCATTTCCACTTGTTTTTTCCGGTGTCACTAGAAGTCCAGTTATTTGTCCTGTATATACTTGTTCTGTATATTATATTTGCTCCAACTGTAACATATTCCTGATCATTGTTTTGTGTAATTTGGTTTCTTTTGCCATTTTTTTAATAGTAAATTGCATTGACTCTTTTAGTTGATATCCGTGAAATGATATTCATGAAGGCCTAGATTTAACACATATGATTTAAAAAAAAATCACCACATTCCGAATTTAAAATCGGAAATTAACAAAATTCCGAGTTCAAACTCAGAATTCAGTGAAATTTCGAGTCAAAGTATAAATATCATAAAATTCCGAGTTTATAGTCAAAAGTTTCGTTTAAAGTTTGAATTAAATGAAATTATGGTTTCAAAATTATTATTGAATAAAACTTCGAGTTTGAAGTCAAAACTTTCAAACCCTGGATTCTATCAAATTTCGACTTTTTCAATCTCCAAGCCAGTGTTTTGCAAGTTTTCTTGGTTAACAGGCATTTTTTTAGCTGATTCCACCATTGTTATTTCGGAAACGGTAATACACACAAGGTCGGTTAAATTAGACAAAAGTTTTTTATTTTGGTGAACTAGAATAATCTCTTTTCGAGTCAAAAATATCAGAGGTTATTTTTGAAATATTCGCCAAAATCTAGAATTGTCGAATTTCGTGTTTTGGCACTACCGCCTCCATTTTGAATGATATAAAAACGGGCAGAGCAACTTTCGATACTGTTTCATATTTGTTATGATCTGTTATAAACCAATTTACAGTGCAACGTTTCGTTCATTAGATTTTATCAACTTATTTTTTTTTCAAATACGGACCTGTATTGTAATAAATAGCTCAATTTGTTATTACAGTGGCTACAAAATTCATGAAAAAAAACTAGATGGAATCCAATGAATGAAACGTAGTATTGCAGCATTGTTCAGATTATATGAAACAGTATTGAATTTTCCTGTGCCTTTTTTTTATATTATTCTAGTTCTTTTCGAATATTTCAAAAACAACCATTGATATTTTCGATATGTAAAGAGATTATTCTATTTCCCCAAAATAGGAAACTTGTTAGTGTTACCCTTTCCGAAGTGGCAATAGTGGGATCAGCTAAAAAAAATTGTATATCGAATAGTAATTTGTTTTTATCTTATCCAGTCAATTATCTTGTATATTATACTATGATCTTTAGCTGCTTGAAAGTTCATTTAATAATATTTCCCAAGTTATTTTTTTTTCATTACCGAATTTTTGACAGTTTTCGTTATTGAGTGATTTTTATCGTTTGATATATTTTCCATATGTATTCATACAAGTGGTAAAAAAACATAGGAAGTTTTATTTCTCAATTTTCACTTATTTCACATCGCCGCTGTCTGTGAGAGTGTGCAGGAGAATCCGAGGCAGTCGATTTTTAATTTAAATTTATAGATAAGAAGCGCTTAATGAAAGACCGTTGCCGAGGGTTGCCTTTTATGTTTCGGGATTTGGCAACCCTACTGTTGCAATCTGGCAACTGACAGCTCATCTTAAAGTTGGACATTTTTGAGCTTATAGATACTCAGAACGTTTTGACATACGCGCGCTATTTGTATTGTTTACAGTAACTTTAAAGATTCATCTCGGCCCAAAAATGGAATTAAATCGTGAACATTGTCGTGCGATTATTGTTTACAACTTTCGACGTCGATTAACTGTTTATCGATTGTATTGTGAATTCAATCGTGGTCGTAGTTCACTCCAAGACGAATTTCGTGAAGGTCGTCCAAAATCAGTTGTTGTTCCGAAAACCATTGTGCTGTGCGCGAACTGATATTGCAAGATCGTCTTGTGACCTATTGTGAGATTGAGACAACCTTTAGTGGGACCAGCATACATTCAATATTGCATAAACATTTGACTGTCAAAAAAATTTGTTCGCGTTGGATTCCATACAATTTGTCAATGGCTCAAAAATAGACTCGTCTCGATTGGTCGAAGGAAATGCTCAAAAAATACGATCGCGGTGCTTCGGAACACGTCTATGACATCGTGACAGGTGATGAAATGTGGATTTACCCATATGAGCCCGAAAGTAAACAGCAGTCAACTGAAGAAGCGGTTGCTGCATTCAGAATGCATGTTTTGGAGATACCTCAAATAGTGGCATAAGTGCTTCGACAATTGGTTCAAACGCATGCAAAAGTGTATAGATCTTCATGGGGAATATTTTGAAAAACAGTGAAGTGATTTTTGATGATTATTATTTGTTTTTGTTTTCTAATCCCGAAATATAAAAGGCAACCTGTCGTATAATATTTATTATCACTTCACGTTTCCGACATAGTGTTCAACACCAACGCAAACTTCAAAGGTGGTTCTTCTTTTCTGCATTAACCTCTGTTTTGTTGAAACACGACTGAAAGCCCTCCTACGAGAACCAAATTACATTTTGTCGCTGTAGCAAACCAAATAATAATTCCAAAAGCCACTCGCAAGCCTTCATTTTCGTATTTTAATATTCCGCCCCGGCTACTTAGCGATATGAAGCAGCTGTAATAACTCGGTGAGCTGCCTCGAATGTGGAATTACATGCAATATTGCGTATTAAGGAAAGACTGAAATTTATCATAAAGGAGAATTTACATATCAGCAGCGTCGAAAAACGACGTTCTCTTATTGGTCGGGAACTCTTGGCTTCGTCTTGGTTTGCTTTGAGTTGATGTTTCTAACGTTAAAGGAAGTTTTACTTGGGAAATAGATTCATAGTTGTTTCACTCTTAAATATATAAGCGAAATATTTTGTCGAGAAATACGACAAAGAAAATTCAAGTAGTTTGTTACTTTACTTCTGCAATTGAACTAGTTTTCGTTTCTCTCAAACGATGGCCAATATTTATAAGAAGAAGAAAATCTGTTTAAAATCTGTTCAAAATATGTTTTTCCGTTAACCAGCTGTCGCACACCTACGAACGACTACCCTCAGAAGTCGAAACTTGTGCGAGCTAAGGATTAACGAGGTCCCACCTTTTAACGGGTGATTCCTAACACGGGTTGGACGATAGCAAGTGAAAATCGATCGTTATCGTTCAGACTGGGGCTTGAACCACCGACCAACACGGCAGTCAATTCAAGTGAGTGAACTAAGCACCTACGTCGAACCGCCCGGCTACCGACCGACCAGAATATCATTGGTTCATTTTCTTGTTATTACTAAATTTTGATCCGCTTCGACTTCACACAGGTGCAATTTATGGTCGTAATTTTATCGTGAACATTGAACACGAGGTTTACAAAAGCGGTGCGTTGTGAGGCCAGGTTTTTACATCGACCTGAATGAGATTTGCCCACTGTCTTTTATTGCAGCTTTTACTTTTAGGCAACTAGTTGAAACTAGAAAATTAACAAAAAAGGAATCAAGATCCAACAAATACCGACGTTTTGACCCACCAAAGTATCATCAGTGGTACTAGGCTGAACCACGTTTGTATTGCTGAACTCTGGGCGGAAATGAAACTATTCAGTTAGGATCAATATCATCAAATGAATGGTATTATCTCCCAATTGTATTCGTTTTGATTGTCGAATTTGAGCAAAAAGAGTTTATTGTGACTAAACTATGATAGTGAGTACTATAAATATACATTATTTTATGTGTCAATGATAGTTTTTAAAAATAATTATCCTTACAAGCAAATTTTGATACCTTGAGTTACATTATTGAAATTTTTGTAGGGATCTCACTTTTGTTGTGTAATTGTATAGGTGAAACAATTTTTGAAATCGGTTAGGTAGTTTTTGAGTATTCTTCGGAAAATTCAAACTTTTCAGTTTCATATCTAACCTATCCAAGTTTAGATATGACATTCATTTGTAAGAACATTTATTTTACGACCATTATACTTCAAGAAAATAATTGTAGCTTATTTATCGATCATGTTTTAAAAATAACAGTAATTATATGAACATAATACAAGAAATATTTATTCACAATTCTTCCACTTCGTTAATTAATTATACATTCATGAAACTCTGCATATAAATTTCCTTTCATGTTTTCGTTATTTATTTGTTCTTACCTTCTCCAACATTAAAATTATTCATATTGATTTGTGTAAACAACGTAGTTTGAATACTTTTACATGATGGAGTTAATATTTCTTATATTTCCAAGGTGTTTACATGATTTGACTGAGGAAATTGCATAAGACTGCAATATATATATGAATAGGAACATATCCGTTATTTTGTAATATGAAAAACTACTAATACTTTCAACATTTCAATGAATATTGATCTATATTGAGTTGAAGATGCAATCTGAAGTCCAGAGGGCATTCCTTTGTACTTGAATTTTTCAGTATTTGCACACAATATTTACTCAACTCAGCACTGCATCCTTTTCAGCAATAATTTACAGTCGTCATTTCCAGTAGCCCTCCTTTATCTAAATCGTTTCCGAAGTAGTAAAAGAAGTAAACATCTCGACGATAGTGTGGAGATTTTATCAAGTCGAGTTATATGGTGGATCGGTCTCGTCGACACAAACTTTTACTGCTATCTAAACCACTGATTTCTTGCTGCTTGTTACTGCTATCGACTTCTCTCAACAATGCGGGTTGCCCTACCTAATCGAAAAGTATGTGTGCGAGAGGAAGAGAGAGAGAGAGAGAGTAGTTATGGTAACGTTGTGAAGAAGATGATGCAAAAATTGAATGCTCAACAAGGGTTTTTTATTTCATTTTGGGTTGAACTGATCGTTTTTATATTTCTGAAACAGTGGGTACTAATTTGAATATAAGCCAATTTTCGTAAAGAATGTATTTCAATAATAATGAAATATGTTGAAAACTGAGAATATGATTTCGTGAAACATGCATTGAAACGATTTCCTTTGTATACCTATTCGATACTTTCTCTAGATATCTGATTTCAAAAAAACTTCATAATCAAAGGTGAATTTTTCAAGTCTGACTATTTTTGTTCTTGAATTATCAACACATTTTCAGCAGTTTTGAAAATGTGAAGCCTTTTTTAAAATATATCAAGTCAAAAATCACTAGAGTTTCTAAGAAGTCACTAGGTTTACTAAAAAAAATCACTAGTTTTCTAATATGTCACTAGATTTTGTCAAAAAGTTTTTAGATTCACCTAGAGAAGTCACGAAATGTCTGAGGTTTTCTCCTAGATTTATCTCTAGGTTTATTCAAATCCTGGTGATTCTGTCACTAGACTCATCAAAATATCACTACATTTCTTTCAATTTTGTAAGTGGATTCATCACTAAATTCCTGTTAATACTCGTAAAGAAAGGGCAACTTCTTAGTTTACCTCGATAAGTTACCAGATTGTGGGATGTGAAAATTTGTTTCGTTCAATGTCTACTCAATTTCAACAATACTCTGGATAGAATTGAACAAGATGAGCACTTGGCGATGACTGTTGAATTAAAAATAATCTCTTGTTCATTTATGTTCAGAGTATTTGTGATATTAAGTTGATATGTATATTAGTTGACAGGACGTGACTTATTAGTGAATTAGATAAAAATTAACAGAAATCCAGGGACATTTTTGGGGTTACCAATTTAACAGAAATTCAGCTGCTTAAATCTAGTTACAAAATTAACAGAAATTCAACAAGTTTCCCATTAATCTAGTGACAATATAAACAGGAGACAACTCTAGAGACAAAGTCGAAAAATCTAGTGACTTTTTTGAATAAATCTAGTGAACTTTTCAGAAAATCCTGTGACTTTTTTAGCGAATATAGTGACAATATCAACAGATTGGACCTGCTAGGAAAATGAGCATCTTGGAGTAAATATGCTCTCTCATAGCATATCTACTTGTCACACCGAGAAATGCTGGTTCCTTTTTCGGCCCATTTTGTTATAATATTCAGATATTTCTACATACTGGAGGGTCGAATAGTCCTACTCACTTTGGACCTAATCTAACCTAACCTAACCCTCTACTATCAGAACAACGATGGAACTTCCTCAGTATATTGCATCGAAATCTGAATATATTTTATATCCTCGTCGCCTCGGCTAATTATCAAATTAGAAATCGATACAATAGAAAAACCCCCGACAGAAACTAAACGGCGTCGACCTCAAAAGATTCCTCTTGGCGCCACCCAGATATCATCTTGGCTGTTCCCGAAAAACAAAACGATATTGAGATGCGGGCGACGAAACCGAATTGCGGACGTGAGCATTTTTAAGACGTCCTCTTCTCGAGTGTACCGTTGATGATGCCACACGCATCACAAAAGGAGTTGGAAGGACGTTTTGACAGGAAGTCAGAAACGTAATTAACATTAGAGGGTAGGAGCTCGTGTCGCTATGTGAAACAGCGATAGGAAGTGGGTAAGATACATTTGGGTTTTGGTGAAGAATTTTTTTTATGGCGCTGAATGGTGCTGTGCATAAATATGTTTGTGATTTATTATCTGTCATGGTATTTGACAGAAAAATAGTCGTCTTCATCCAATTTCCTACTGCATAGAATGAGTTAGGAGAACGCTTCTTCTTTTCTCATTGCTTTCCCAATAAATAACTGAAGACAAGGAAGAAAGAAGAAATAATAAGTATTTAATACACCCAATCATAGATTTTTCTCAAATATCAACTGCCATTGGTTATAAATGATACGTGAAGAAATTCAAGCGGCCTGGTTGTGAAGACCGTCCCCGGAGATTTCAAATTTCAGAGTTAATATCGACTTTTAATTCATCCGGTCTGTACCAGTGTAGTGCTAACAGTTCCATCAGTCAGCTGCATTATAGGTAAGCTTCAATCTAAGCGTAAAGTGCAGTTTTACGAAGATTTCCAGCAGTGATAACCTACAAATTATAGGTATTGTTTTGATTCCGATAAGAAATTTTTCGGTGAAATCTTAAGTACAGGCCGGAAGGTAACAACTGAATCTCCGGGATTTTTGCACACTTTGCGGAATTTTTACTTGCTAGCTGCTTAGTTCTTAACTGGGGATGTACTCTCAAGTATATACACATCCCCTTAACTCAGGTGAGTTTCACTAAGCAGCGCAGTGAATACAAGGTCGCCTCGAAGCTTCCAATTGTGAAAACTAGGTTATGAAGAAGACTGTAGAAAATAATCAGGCAGCTCCGGAGCCTTCAAAACAGCTGAAAACGAAGTCTTCCACGATGACACTACTGACTACTCTGGACCAGCTTCCACCTAGCAAGGTCATTTCAGGAGGAAAGCTACCCAGCAGCTCTGGGAGCAGAACAACGCCGGGTTCCGGCCCGGAATCGCCAGAAAGTGGACAAACAAACGTGAACAAGTGTGGATATACTAGTGGATCCCAGCGTACGTTGCTGCGTCATAAGCAAACTTTTGGAATCCGGGATAGGCAGCATTGCATCCACTGCGGAAAATTTTACGAAACTTTTGGGGAGTAAGACTCCATGAAAGAAGGGCTCACTCCGAAAAGTACCATCACGAGTTATAAGTGCGCATCCCTGAAGAGGAATCGGTAGTATTAAAACGCACAACCATGCTATCAAACTCAAGAATTTATTCCACAACTCAATTTTGTGATTTCTGACAATAATACCGAATATTTTTTGCGAAACTTGTTTTTATTTCTTGTTTCGTTCAGCAGATATTTAAGTATTTTACAATTTTCTAAATATTTTATACTATAGAGGTATTAGAGAGTGTCAAGTAATATTTCCTGAATCTTCTTGATTGTGGTATAAAAATAATTAAAATGTTTAATTTTACCAACTTGTCCTAATTTTCCACTTATTTTGACAAAAAATCGAAAAAAATTACGAAAAAATGTCATTTCAAGTACTGAATTTCACAAATACTTTGACAGTATGTGCCATATCAAGGTCGAAATATCACTATTTTTTTTTTGTCATTAACTATTTCTACCATTATTTTCGATACTGTCGAAAATATTTGAAAACCCCAATTGTTTCCTCATATTTCATACGGTGAATATGAATAATTTAAATTTTTGAAAAACTATATTTTTTAGATTTTCCTGTTATCTGGTCATCAGCCAAAAAAATCTTATGAACATGATAGATGCACCTGATCCAAGAGCGTTTTCTTTTTTTATTTCCTTCAGAATCATTCTCTTTCATCTCAATCACAAGGAATGAATACAATAATCTGAGAAAATCTAAAGTCACCATCTTCATTTCAGGAAATGGTATATCAAAATGGATTCTACTTTTTTCACGAATGGGAAACCGCAAATATTTTGAGAAGACATATACGAGCGATCACTTGACATGGCTTTACCTCTTTGCAATTCTCAGCTCAGTATTAGTTGAAATTTTATACATAAAATGAGATGATGATATTCCATGTCAATTTGGTGATATTTATGTCATATACCTGTGAACCTTCTATGTTAACGCAAAAATGTCTTTTTCGAGCTCTTAAGAAGACTTAAATTGAATTAGACACCTTGGCAAGGAAACAATTGTTTTTCCGAGTGAAAAGAAATGACAAAATCATCAAGTTCCAAAAATCATAGTTAGCTGTCAAAAATATTGTTTATGACAGTGCATGTTTGTTCCTTTCAATTGGTTGAGCAGCACCTCCGATTTTTATTTCGAGGAAAAATGTATTATAAACCTTCTACCCACTAAGTTTGAAGAATACGTTTTAAGAATCATTGTGAGAGATTTTACGGAATAAGTATGAACGGTATGAACGTTATGAACGGTACTTCATTCTAATTTTATATATTCAATCACTCAACGTCCATTTTTGATGAACCCTGGCCGGCGAAGGTTTTTAATTCGGCTCGTCCCCTTTCTCGAAAAAAAGACTTGTTACTATTCTTTACATCTGCCAAGGATTTTTTGCATTAGTAAAACGAGGAAATTCCGGTCTGGTTTTCCCTGTTCGCTCTCTGAAGCTATCCGGCTTCAGAGAGCCGTAATTTATTTAACAGTTTTCCTGCCTAGCCAGAAAAGAAAATTATACGTCTGGCCTACTCCTGGTGCCGGCAGTTGTTTAGATTATTTATGAAGGATGTATGATGTATGGGGTCGGATATGATATGCTTTCCCTCGGGAAAAATTCTGTTCAAGGTAGGGAAGTCGCGGAGAATTGCTTCGGGAATAGGTAGAAAGGAAAAGCCCCTGTGGCTATTATGTATCGTTTGATTTTTATTATTGAAAAGAGTGCGCGTTTTGTGTGTCTGAGAAATATGTCTTTTGAAAACAGTAGAGAAATTTGAATAATCTTCAACTCAATCAGAATTGAGTTGAAGTTTTTTATCGAACAACCTGTATATTTTCATAGGTTCTGATGGTCATGTCGAATGCTTGTTTGACAAAATTATACAATGTTGGGATAAATAACAGTTGGGCTGAAAAGTTTTTAGGCTAACAAAGATAAAAAAATATTTTGATAAAATTTGATTTTATTATTCGATATAGTTGCCTTGGAGGGCTATACAACGATTATAGCAGTCATACTGTTTTTTTAGTACGATTTCAACCTCAAAATAGACCTCAGTTTCGACAATTAATTCTTTTGGCGTTAAATTTCTTTCCAAGTATTTTCTTAAGGTCTGAGAAAAAAAAAATTCTGGGGGCCAGATCTAAAGAATATGGTGGATGCGGAAGCATCTGTGTGTTAGCCTACAAACTTTTTAGCCCACCTAACAGATAAACATAATGATAAATAAGTTCATCATCCTGATAAACCGTCTATCAGGAATATCAGAACTAAGTCAATGGTTAAAACGAAAAAAAAGTTATGTCAGAAGTCTTTCGAAAATTTTATACGAAATTATTTTATATATAATCTTTTCATCAGTTTCTCACCCCTACAATAATCTCACCAAAAACACAGCTATCACAAATTCACAAATGGCTTATAACATAGCAAACACTTAAGCAATGAACACAAACATATGTTTCTAAGAATCAATTGTTTGACATCAGCATTTAATGAACACACCACTAATCGACTCCCAAATCCTAACAGTTTGTTCATATTTCGAATATATGTTTGTAGTTGAAGTTTCTTCTCTGCTTTCGAAAAGAAAAGAACCAATTCCTCTGATTCTCAGTTATAATTCAAAATTCATTCTATTCGTATATGACACGCTTTTGAAATTTGCATTTATAAAGTGAAAACTTCTCATGGGAAGGTAAACCACTTCGTTACCTAACGCGTAACGGCGCCAATTTGTCTGGCTTCCCTTTCTCTCACGCATAGGTCAACGGATGGCAGGATCCTCTTCTCTCGTCGTACAGACGATCAGTGTTTAGAGTGCGTTAGACATATACTGTTGATAGTATTATAACGTTTGGGAAAGCTAATAGAAATCTCACAATGTAGTGTTAATTGAATGAGTGATGGATTTCCATCAAGTATCGTCCAATATAGAATTCATTTTTGTATGAATATCAATATATTATGTAGTCTCATTCTCATAAAAACATACACGTACATACATTCACATACATATACATACACATACACAATTGTGATAAACAAAACTTTTAATCGTGTAGGAAAAAACCAGTAAATAACCCTGATATACAGTTGAACAGTGATATCATATACCTCAATGCACAAAGCCTACTGAAACATAAAGTAATTTTATTTAGTGAAACCAGAACAACTGAGTATATTGAAGATGTGGAACTTATAATGGACAATTATACTTGCATCCGTTGTTCTTCAAAAAATAGACATACTGGTGGCGTTGTCATGTATATAAATAAAAAATTATAATTTTCTATTTTTGAGAAATTCATACTGGAATTGAAATTGTTAAAATTGTTAAAATTAACTTCAAATCTTCAATATGGTTGATTGGATGTTTATATCAATCACCTTCTAGTGCTGATGCAACTTTTTTAGAAGATTTCGAGGATATTTGCGAGAAGCGTCTCACTAACAATCGTTTTATTCTGGTAGGTGATTTTAATTTAATCTTATTATAAGAAAGTTTCTATACAAAAAAAATCAAGAATATTCTCTCAACCCATGTTATAAATCAAACATTAACTGAGCCTACTAGAAAGACACTAGATACATAATCATTAATATATTTGGTTTTGACTAATAACGATAATATAATTTCAAATGTTCATTTAACGCCAAAAATTACTGACCACTCAATTATTTTTGTCAATTTCCTCTTTAGTCAATCTAACAAAGAAAGCTCAATAAGAAAATACAGAAATCTGTGTGATAATAATTTCTGTATAATAAAGAATAAGCTCATTTCTTGTAATTGTTCTTTAAACTCTATAGATGTTAATTTACTTCATGAAGAATTTCTTGAAAAATGTTCAAATATTGTCAGTAGTATTTCTCCCATATAAATAAGTACGTTCAAAAACAATATTCCTTGGTTTGACAATGAAGTTTTTATCAAAATTAAGAAACGGGATGAAGCCTATAAAATATTTGTGACTACGGTGGGAGATGAAAATTTAAAAATAATTAGATGGGAAAATTTAAAAAAATTGAGAAACGATGTGGTTAACTCATTGAAAATAAAGAAAGTTCAGTATTATCATAACAAAATAGACAGATACAAGAATAATTCTCATTTGATGTGGAAAACCTTAAAAACTCTTTTTAATAGTAATGCTCATACATTTCCAAACCTAATTCAGTTTGAAGATGAAGGGGTAGTAAGTACTAAAAAAGGTGAACCTGACATGGCCGAAACTTTCAACCTATACTTTATAAACAGCATCCAACATATAATCCAAGGTATTGAGAATTCCGAACCATGGTTCAATTTGGATAATAATTTATATTTACCCTTCAGAACTTTCAGATTGATTACCCTAAGAGATTTGAATGATATAACTGGGTCATTAGATAATAAATGTAGTATCCATGAGATCTTGAATTCTAAAAAGTTGAAGCAAATATTTGAAACAGCTGTTCATGCAATCCTCAATTTAATCAATACATCGCTCCAGAATGGTCAATTGCCCGAATTATTAAAAATAAGTACCATTATACCCATACCTAAAGTTATAAACACTATAAAAGCAAGTGGATTTATACCTATTAATACCTTACCGCCAATAGAGAAAGTTTTAGAAAGAACAGTATATAATGAATTATTAGAGTTTATTGGAATCAAATCATGTTCAGCAATCAATCTGGTTTTCAAAAAAAAAACATTCTTGTGAAACAGCAAGCACTACAGTTATCATTAACTAAATTTACTAATGAAACAGATAAAGGTTAATATATTGTAGCTGTTTTTTTAGATTTCAAAAGGGCCTTTGAACCAATTGATAGAAGTATTTTGCTTCAGAAGCTAAGAAGATATGGGATTGAGGGGATGGTTTATGAATGGATAAGTAATTATTTATCAAATAGGAAACAGAGAGTACGTGTGAACGATTATTTCTCATCATAAATAACAAATCACACAGAAGTGCCACAAGGTAGTGTGCTTGGTCCCCTAGTATTCATTCTGTGTCTGAATGATATTCAATTACTTACAGACTGGAGTTCATCAACTTATTTGCAGATGATACCTTATTGGTTTGTACTGAAGTAAATTCAGAAAAAACTGTTAGCAAAATGAATAAAGTTCTAGAGAAAGTAGAAAAGAATTTGAAAACCAATAAAATGAAACTTAACATTAAAACAACAAAAGCAATGATAATTACTACTAAATTCAAATATAATCAAATAAATATAAACAACATAAATATAAAAATTGAAGATGAACGTATAGAAATAGTAGCATCAGTGAAGTATTTGGGATTTCAACTTGATAATTGCTTATCATTCGACGACCACTTCAAATATATTGAAAAGAAGATTGCAAAAAAATTATATTTTTTCTCAAGAATCGCCAATAACTTATCAACAGATACAAAAATTATGGTATATAAATCAATAATCCAACCCCATTTTGACTATTGTGCATCTATTTTATTCTCTTTCAATTTGAACAAAGTGCAACAAATACAAAATCGAGGAATGAGAATCATTTTAAAATGTAATAGGTATACAACAATTTCTACCATGATATCTGCTCTACAATGGCTCTCAGTATTCAAAAGATTATTCTATTGTTCCATGGTTTTCATTTATAAAATAATAAATAAAATGACCCCACCATACTTGATATCATTAATAACTTTCAATAAGGACATTCATCACCATTCTACTAGGGACAATAGTCACATTCATATAAATAGAACGAATACAAGAAATAGTATGAGCAGTTTATTTTTTAAAGGTTTTGTCCAATTCAATGATTTACCTGATTCAATTACATCTACTCTATCATTAAAGATTTTCAAGAGCGAACTGTTAAAATATATTCATGATGGAAATTGAAAAATTTCTTTTTGATCTGTTCAAATTATGTATGTATATAAAGTTATATTATTTACATAAATTTTGTTGATTATATTATATTTCAAGTTAGCTAACATGTATATTAGGGAATCCTAATTCAATAAATAAATTCAAATTCAAGCCTTATAATAATAGTATAGTGTGTTACAATACAGGAGATCATTGAATAAGTGATGTTTGTCGTATGAATACAGTGCTTCTGGTAATTTCACGAATGGTGTAATCTCGCCTTATAAACGAGATTAATATGTTATTTTATAGACGATCTGGATTAATTTAAGCAAAGAAATTAGCCTGAAAATTTTTCAATTTTTAAAAAAAAAAAAACACTTTTATACTAGTTGGCAATAAATATACCGTCCGATCCCTACGTTTCAGACTTGCTATGTTTTCGAAGACTAGAACATCACAAATAAACATCTGAATTCACTAATGTTTTCCGACATAAATCATTCAAAATATAAAAAAAAACGATCACCGGCCACACGGTGTGAAACCGCCTGATCAAATATTATTAAAACAATTCAACACGTGTCGCCTTCAAAGAATCCTCCTATTCAAACGTTCGGCAAACGGCAACCAAGTCAATTTAAATGTGACATCAGAGATGTTTTCATAACTCCCGACGACGAAAATAACAAATCTTTCGCGGCACTCGCTACGAATATTAAAGAGATCAGAGGCTTTTCGTGTTTTCGCGTGACAATAACATCTCCGCCTGTAATTTCCAGGAGGGCTACCTTATTCGCACTTGTCACTTTCAGTGTACCGGTGTTGACTTGTTTCCTCATTTCCTCGCGCTCGTTTCACCTCATCAAAAAACGACGATTACGCGAATCGGAGAATGAGATGCTTTCAGGGAACTCCGGGGTGAATTACAATGAGGAGGACTGGGACTTTCAACTTATGATAGACTACGGAAAAATTTTATTTTACTTGCTCGTTGCTTGGAGCAGATTTTATAAACCATTGGAGGTACTTCTGATCGTGAATATAATGAGTTATTTAAATATGATCAAGAAAATATTACTGGAGTTTTTTCCCAACACCAAATCATCATTTTCAACACCTCGACACATGTTTCGATCACCATGTGATCATCTTCAAAGAGGAAGATGAAAACTTTCAGTTTAGTGATCGAAACACGTGTCGAGGTGTTGAAAATAACGATTTGGTGTTGGGAAAAAACTCCAGTAATATTTAATGTATTAAATAATTTAGGTGAATTGGTTGAAATATATAACAGTGCGAGGTCGGGGCTGAGGTACCAGCCATGCAAAGCCAGGGAGCTTTTATCGAAAACCTTGCCTGATATCTTTGAACTATTACAGAACAATTCACTACATATTTTATGAGTCTGTCGCGATGGCATATGTTTATCTTTTAAGAATAGCTTACTTTGAAGGTTAAGTTCGCATTTTTTGATTTTGTGTTGTCTTTAGGTAGATGAGCACAAATTTCAAAGTTTGAATCGATAGCTGTGAACATCTTTTGCTTGGGTGAATTTATCAAAGGATATTATAAATATTTTCAAGCTGAAGGCAAAGACGTTCAGACGTGTGTGTGGAGGTGAGACGAATTCCTATACATAAAAATCAAAGCATTCCTTTGTTAGATGAGAAATTGATCAGGTCGCAACAAAATTAATAGTTCAGAAAACCTAGTGATAGATTCATAAACTTTCACTACTACCATCTAACAAAATGTAGATGAATTTGATGAAATCTTTCGAAAACAGAATTGTTAAAAATCACATAATCTAGTTTAAGAAGCAAACGCTTATCTGAGTTCAGAAAATTTCTCATTCAAAATTTTTATCATAAATCGTTAATAAATCGACTAGTTTTTATATTAAAGAACCATTTTAATGATCACATGAAATAATGAAATTATTCAGTGTATTCCACAACAATGGCTGTATAATTGCCAAAATAATTTCCACAACTGTATCTAAATCACACATTTCGTGTGCGGATTGGCCGAAAACAAATGTGGAACAAACTTCCACGAAAGTGCATATAGATGGTATCGACTAGGAGCCACATTGTCTGCTGCATAATTGCTCATATCTAATCCTTCTGAAGAAAAATGAATGGCAACATTTAATTTGCCTCTGAGTCTTTCCGTTAGAGAAAATCTTTTTAAATGAATTACTAAAATACGGGGAAACTTATGGATTGATAGGGACTCTCATCTCCATCCAGGGTTCCTCTTTTGTGAAGAAATCCAAGCATTGTGACAAACTCAATTGGCCAGTTCTTTGTGGTATAGGGAGAGGCAAATCCCAGAAAGGATCGAAGGTTACTAATGAGAATTCACAGTTTGTGCACTTCATAGTAAATTTTAATTGTCCTACCTACAAATGTTACTACTGAAATCAGAAAAAAGATTCTGTTGGATCAGGAGATTTTCTAAAAGTAGTCTCACCCAGGAAATGTACCGACAATATTCATAATTTTAATTTAGAAGTGAAACTGGTCTCGAAACGGGTAGTGTCCAAAAAGAAAGGAGAATTATTTCAACCAATTAAATATGAATATTGAGGAAACATTTGGGTATTATATAGTTACATGAATTATTAATATTCTGTCGGCAAAAGAATTTGTACTTAATATTTCAATTCAGTTTTTTTAATTAGTTTTTGATAATTGCAAGTTATTATAAAAAGCCAGGTAATTTTCAAATTAAAACCCTAGGATCCATTCTTTTGAATACTGTCAATCAGTATTTTGATACTGATTAACAGTCAAAAAAATTTCATGATTCAAAATGAAAATGATTTTTACATCATATTGATCCCAATCCGTCTTCAGATGGATTGGAATCAAAGCACACCAAAGAAGTTTTTAGGGCTGAAATTGTTTTTCTATCTTATCGGTTACTTTTCAAACTGTATGTGTTTTCCAACTGTGTATTCGCTATTTCTTCTTCTTAAATAATCTTTTCAGTTTCTGCAGTACGAAACTGAAAGAAACGTCCTTTTATCCCACTCAATACACATCTAACAAAACAACTGCGAGAAATGTAGAAACGTTGGCCAGAAAGTCGTGTTCCAAACTTCAACTAAATCCAATGGAATATACGCTCTACCTGTTTTGTTACATAGCGTGATTTTCTCAAGCCCTAACTTGGTTTCGCCCAAATACACCTATTGGAACGTCTTCCATTCAAGTAATCCTTCAAGTTGTGGAACTGTTCGTCTCCCGCAAATCGTTGCATTGTGAAGGATATATCCTGGCGGAATACGTTCAGGATAATGCAAATATCCTTGATTTACCTCGCACAATGAGTGAGTTTCCGTCGAGAGGTTCGGAACATGTTGGTTGTAGCGAAATTGCGAGCTCTTCTGTCCCACAGACAACTTCAATTATAAATGCACCCTCGTACACTTTCCCCCATACTTCACTAACTTGGCAGTAGAGCGTATGACAATTTACACTGTTTTAACAATTGGGCGTTCGGAAAAAGGGAAAGTGTTTGACAGCGGCTGGTGATATTGAAATATTCAGAGGAAAAGATTGGAACGCCAAAGTTCGAGCGAAGTTTGCAAATTTGTTGGAAGTTCTTTGGGGAAAAGTTTGTGACTCCCTATTTGAATTTTATTTGGACTCAGAGCAGAATATTGTGAATATTTTGGTTTCTTTTCAAACATTGATATTTCTGATTTTCATGACCATACACATCTCAGTTATCTATACTTTTCTATCAAATTTTGTTCTTGCAACAATACACAGCAACTTTAATATGAATGTAATAATTCAGTATGAGTAATGATTGTATTACATGTAACCTAATGGTTATTGAATCTGTCATATCGGCAAATAAATGTAACTATTCAGTTCCATGAATTGAAGGGGTTATAATTTTAGGAGTGATTAATTTTTGGGAAAGAAAGTTTTTGGCTTTCTACTACTCCATCTTGATACAAACAAAGGGATGAGGGAATCTTCCAAAGAAAGGAAGGAAGTAATCAATTTAAAAATAAGTAACTCTATATATGGATGTGTACATCATCCTAAAAATCGTAATTCATGAATGAATTGTGTGTATTTTCTATAATGTTATCCAATTTGGTACTGAAGAGCCTTGGGGCAGTGAGGGTGACAGTATTCCATGTAAGTGCAATTTATTACCATTCATTCAAAGTAGAACTCATGTGAATTATATCTGATTTTCATTCCACAACGAATGTTTGAAATACAAACTGAGTAGAGAAAAGTATCTTCTGTATTATTCAGTGTTCATGTAGAAGTATTTGTTTCGAAAGAATTTTTTCTTTCGTGTAATTCAATGTTTATATGAAAGTAGCTGTTTCAGGAGGACTTTCTTTCAGTTTGTGTCTGAAAGTTACTTTTTTGCATGATGTATATATCCATATGTAGAGTTACTTATTTTCAAATTGATTGCTTCCTCCCTTTCTTTGGAAGATTCCCTCAATTCCTTATGCCACCTCAAGATAACTATTGTTGAAATATGGTTACAATTTCCACCTCAGTTAGCCTAGTGTTTGCTAAAAATGTTTTGTGAATCGCTTTTCATCTTGCTCAGCTCTGCAATACAAGATTTTTTCCAACCACCAATGCTTGGTAACAAATGACAGTATGTCAGTTCAGCGCCAGACTCAAAATGCAGACGAAATATTCAATCCAATTTTTTGCTGACAGTTGTTTTCTGTTTGGTCCAAAATTCAAAGCCAATCTGTAGAGAATATTGTGCGAAAGGAGATTTGGGCTTGTCTAATTATAGAGTTCAATATGGTCTAGAAATAAATGATTTTAGAACTAACTTTCATCTTCAGATAATATCTACTTATTGAGTATTACTTCATAAACTTTAACCATCATAGACTTGACTTGATAGACATACATTCATAAGCAATAACTGAAATAGAGGTCTTAGGATCTGAGAAAGTCAAATTGAAAACATCTGTCGTTGATTTGATATTGATGAGGTGCTCAAAATTAATTCAATCTAATTTTGAAGGCAGAAGTTACTCGAAGAATTGAAACTGAAATGATTTTCGCTCTCTGTTACTACATATGTAATATATTATTTCCTATTACTACTTTGAAAGGTCGCATAAGCCGAAATTACAGTATATTCAAAAAAAGTGCAACTTCCTATTTTATTGAGATGACTTTCATTTTGTAAGCAGATTATGTCAAAAATTAATTTTATATCAGCGTTGTATTTTATTCTTCGAAAAACATTCTTTCATTTCTTGATGTTTTTGGATTTTTAACCTTTCATAGTCCAAATCTATATCAACAGGCAATCTGCAAACTGAAAATTTCCCCCCTGAGGATTACCCTGTAATGTAAACCTCTGTAGAATACACTTAGTCAGTAATTACGAATGGACTGACTCATCACTTCATGAATATTAATAATACTATCCCTAATAATAATCAATTTTCACAAACATTTTTTTATTTTCAGATGCGTTTCGCTAACACCGTAGCTTGTGATTTTTTAAAAATTATTATCATGGATAGAATAAGTAATTTGACGTATTGAAAAATTCAGTTTTCCCCCCTTTCTCTACTCAAAAACCAGCATTCTCCTTTTCGACTGACAGATGCCAAAAGAGAAACATTTGACTTTGTTCTGAGCATTTATACGAACTCAAAAGAGGCAGTCTGAAGTAGGTCCCTGTGGAACACATGTATCAAATATCAAGCCTTCGATACTGTGTCAGACCCCAAAGCGATTAGTTGAAAAATCTTAAATCAAATGAATCTAAGGTGGGAAGTTTTTAACAGAAATACCCTTTTTCTGAGTACGACAATGTCAAAGTTCTTTATCATTCGCAATACATTCTGTTCCAGAATGTACAAAATGAGAAATTAATTTCATGTGAACATGTTAAACACTGCAGTTAAAATCAATGTAGGATTTTGTCTTCATTTGTCTGGTAATTTAATTATAAAATGAGCTCTTTAAATGTATTGCTGAGCATTTCCACTTTACATCGTCAATGTTTCCAACAAAAATGCTTTTTCCACTCAACAAAACTAGATATATGCCGGGTGTTCTTTGAAACGAATTTCAGTACTTTATTTAGCATGGCCAACATAATTTTGGAATCCTAGACTTCTTAATAACGGCAAACATTCCCTAATGAATTCCTCGTCATTTCAAACGTACTCCACTGCCCATATCGAGATTCTACCATTCACCGCGCCCAAGGAATTCACTTTCCACCACCGACAGTCAATACTACCAACCGCAACTCGAAAATTTAATTACCCAGTAACGTTCCGATATTAACGTCGTTTATTCAGATCCTTTGCATGCCCCAAAGGGCCGCAATCAACACACAAGTGCCCCATAACCCTACGCCGAGTGCCATAAGCTGGAATCGCGAAAACGGCAGCTGGGGGAGTGGGGAGCAAGCGAGGGCTAATCCAGATCGCAGTCAATATTAACATTTCTAGGCGTCATAACCACACGCCAAATGTCAAAGATAATCCGGAGTTATTGCCTGTGTGGTGTTTACAAATCCTAGTGGTCTGGCACGTGAGTTGATAATGGATTATCTAAGGGTGTATAAAAAAAACCTGAACACATTCTCTTGAAAAAATAGCTTCTCGTTTTTTCCAAAAACGCAGTTCTGGGACTTTTTGGTAATAACTTCAATGAAAGAAACAGAAGATAAAAAAACTAGACGGAAAAGCAGCAAAATTAATGGACGAGAAAGATAGCCGAGTAGTGGTTCATTTTTATCATCATAGAATACCATGACCTCTCTTAAAGTCTAAAAATAAAAAAAATGTTTTGTGATACAAAAATTCGATTTACTGTCGTAGCAAATATTTTTGACACAAAAATATCCGCTAGGACTATACACATCCGTCTTTCAGGCGTAAGTATGTGCTATCTTGCAGTGTATGCTATCTTTCGGTGTGCAAGGCATATTAAATTGACACCTCAAAGAAATGAGCGGATGAATATTCTAACAGACAGCAAGAGCGCACTAGGGGCTCTGATAAACCCGAAGGTGACTTCAAAACTGGTCTGGAAATGCCATGAAAAACTGCAAACAGGAACAAATTAACTTTGTACTGGGTCCCAGGGCAAAAGTACCTGACAACAAACACAGTAAAACCTTCATTAGGGAACCGTCCGAGAAAAAAACCGAAGAACTACTTCAATATGGTAGGGATGTAGTAGAATATATACAGAGGAGCCCCCGTTGGAGTAAAAAGGGCCCGTTTACGTATGAAAAATTACCTTTTAATCACTGTTTCTCCGTACCTACCGCTATATTTTCTGATGTAAGTAGGTTCGTTTTATATTGTAGATGTTCAATAAGAAAGGATATTTCAATATTCCAACTGGGGCTCTCTCACTGGGGATAAATGGGGCGTGTTTACATATGGAAATTGCATTTTCATCACTTTTTATTCATTCCGCTATGTTTTCGAATGCTGAAATTATCTTTTCATTACTGTTTCTCCATGCACTAAAATTTCCGGAGGGTGTTTTTTATTCAGTATCAATATTGCATCCATGCGGAGCCGGGGCGAGTCGCTGGTTAGTTTGGTATATTACTAAATTACTAACTGAATTATCTCTTCTTCGTTTGAAATTATATAGTTATACTGTTATTGCATTATATTTTTTGCTTTTTAATAATGAAATATGTATTCATGAAATTTGTTTTGATCACTCGTCAATTCCGCTCTAATAATTTTATTATATAGTTCAAAGTAATTTGACTCCATCACAATATAATTCCATATTGATTATGGATCTATTGTGCATCTCTAATATTATTATAATATAATTAATTTTCAGATTGTTTATTCCTATGAGAATATATATTATTGAGACAAAGATAGCAACCTAATATCAACTAACGCATTGTTTTGAGTTGGGTATTCTTAATTATAGTCTATTTCAAAAGAGTGTAGAGTAATAAATCATGAAGTGTCATAAAATTTGCCTGAATTTCGTTGTCGTCCATGGGCGTAGGCAAATCTTAGGATTATTAAACTTAATAATTAAAGTAAATTAAAAATTACAGACATAGATAATAATAAAAGGCCATTTTAATGTGACATTCGAAGAAAAGTACATTCGTTTTATTTTAAAAAGGAAATACCCACTCTTGAAAAAATATTTATCGAGATAAGCCAAGATAACGATATTCCTTTGATATCCAGAATACTTTTATGGAAAACTTTAAAAAGTATGAATTTTGCCTGGGAAAAGCACAATCGAAAGGCACTATTACTGGAAAGTGATGAAATTGTTTGCTGGAGACGAAAATATTTGACAACTATAAAGCAGTACCGCAGAGAGCAAAAGAAAATTTTTTATCTTGATGAGACGTGGATAAACGAAGGTTATATAGTCAAAAAAATGTGGCAAGATAAAAATATAACAAGTTCTCGCCAAGCTTTCATAGAAGGCCTTTCGACGGGTATTAAAGTGCCTTCGGGAAAAGGGAAGAGGCTTATAATTGCTCACATTGGAAGCGAAGACGGATTTTTAAAAGAAGGTTTGTTAAGCTTTGAGTCGTGCCGGACGGGAGATTATCATGAGGACATGAATTCGGATGTCTTCGAAGACTACTTCGGGGAAATGTTAAAATTTCTTTCAGCTGATTCGGTCGTGGTTATGGATAATGCAAGCTACCATTCAAGGCGCTTAGAGAAGGTACCAACTTCAGCTTGGAGAAAGCAAGAAATTATTAACTGGCTGTCAAATAAAGGTATTCAGTTTGAGACGAATTCAGTAAAGAAGGAACTACTAGCCATAGTAAAACAACATAAATCTCGCTTCATGAAATATGCCGTAGAAGATGTAGCAGAAAAGTATAAAGTAACTGTGCTGCGCCTACCGCCATATCATTGCGAATTAAATCCTATAGAACTTATATGGGCACAAGTTAAAGGATATGTTGCAAGGCACAATACCACATTTAAAATGAAAGATATCAAGGTATTGTTTGATCAAGCCATTATGGAAATCACATCAGAAAACTGGCAAAAAGCAATCCAGCATGTTTTAAAAGAGGAAGATAAAATGTGGGAACTGGACAACTTGGTCGATCAGGTGGTTGACCCTATAATTATAACACCAGGGGATGATGACAGTTCTTCGGATGAAGACTATACTGATGTAGAATAATTTAATTGAATTGTAAATATACTGTAGCGGAATAAGCAATCTGGACAGAGACCAGTGTATCAGTGACAGTGACACTTTTGCTTAGGTTAGGGTTTAGAATTAAGGGTAGTCTGAATAATTATTTTTTCGGAAGGTTCTCGAAAATTGTACCTAGTAATCTCTAGAACATTCAATTAGGGTATAAATAGAGTGTTGTTAAACGTTAAGGGAAGTTCACAGTTTTAGTATTGTTCAAGTGTCAAATTGTAATAACGTATCCAGTAAAGTTCTTGACGTTTTTGTGAATAAATTGATTTAAAGTCCCCACAAGTGTTTCAATACGTAAAGTTCGTTCGTGTGTGTTTGTGAGTATTTCCCGATTTCGGTTCGTATATATTTTATTGTTACATTTTATATTTTTTTAATAACACTGTTCTGCTGTATTAAATTTTTATTTCCTTTAATATAATTTTTATGAATGCATATTCTTTTGGCAATTATCCCACTAGCGCGCCTCTGGCTCAGTATTTATCCGTCGATAACAATGGACAAATCCCTTAAAACAGGGTGATACCTACCTGCTCTTTATGAAACGACATAATTTTGCAATGCGGACTAGGGAAGTGACAGAATTTATTGACGGATCACCCTGTAGCGCTTTTGAATACTTAATGAGATTTTATTACTCTACACTCTTTTGAAATAGACTATAACTGAATAAAGGTAAACATTAACAATGTCAATGAGAGAATTCAAACGATTCTGTATGAGAATATTTGTGCTTCTTGTAATATCAATAACGTGAGCTGAGAATCATTCAGTGAATGTGAAATATTTTTGGGTCTTTTTGGACTGAAATTCTCACATTTTGCATTTTTTTCACTACTATACTAGTATCATATCTTTCAAAAAACGTTTCGACATGTCACTAAAGCATTTCTGCTTGTGCTATTTGAATTGTTCGTTCAATTTCAACAATTCCCCCGTTATATTTCCGGTCTAATTGATTTTTGAAGGCAACTGACATGGCTGGTGGGCTCTTTGTGAACGCGAGGTGTCAATTTCCCTTCCGGACGCTCTATTTGCGTCCCCGAACGCATTGTACTGTTACTGATTTAAATGATCCGGCAATTTTGCTCCGGGATATGAGTTCACTGTTAGTTGCAGGATGCTGATACGTTTGTGTCAGCGGGTTGCCATGACACGAGAGGATTCGCAGGACTAAAAAGTGAAAACGTTTGGTGCCAGTGTGGGATTTTTAATCCCAGTATGAGAACGAAAGCTGTAGTTTGACAGCTGCACCTCAAAAACAACTCACTCAATTACTTCACCAATCTATTTTCCAATAAAACGAACAAATCAAATAAATTATGAAATATTTACTACCGACGTAGACTTATTGTAATTTTTATGGTCGCATTGTTTGTGTTTTATAGTCGATTTTATGACTTCGAATGGAAATATGCATGCTCACATAAATATACATATGACGATGCCTTACAAGAGGCAGACTTCGATGCTATCGGGGAAAATAAACAGAATATCTCCATAAAAACGTTGGATGGAGCGTTTGTTTTGATTGGATTGATTGAATTACCGTTGAGAATGGTGACGTCTTTATTGTACCGACAAAACAACTTTCTGCTCAGTGTTTCTTGAAAATTATGACCGAGGAACTCTATTCGGACATTCTCTCTTACTGCGTTATGTTCGTTACATCAAGATGGCTTTGATATAATGAAACAAGCTTCAGTAACTTACCACAGTGTTAATGGAGATATTTCACGTTTGGTGTTCGAGATTACCTTTAAGTATTTACCAATACTTTGTAGCGAATATCATAGAAAACTTTACACCATACGGCAAATTATTTTCAAAGTAATGTTTCCCGGCTTCATCCACATACATTGCGAAGTGCCAAATTGTGAATTCAAATTCAGAAAATATTGAGACTAGACAAGTATCGAAGTATCGAAAATTTTAAATGATTAGTAATTTCAAAAGGTAATGTTCAGAGATCGAGTATAATAATCCTGTGTCAGGAAAAGTGAACATGCATATTTTTCGCTAAGATCCAAAACTAGTGAAGCAATGAAAAATTATACTCAGAAATGTATGTGTACTCACCTCAACAGAAATAATTTTACTCGAAATACGTGAAATATTGTATATGTTATATGTATGCGTTTGTATTCCCTGAAATTCATCCAATTCCTCATAACTAGATATTGAAAACTTACTATAACAATGTATTGTAGAAATTAAACTGATTTGCTTTACAATTGCATACAGCATTCAGCTACTCAAACCTTTCGAGACACAAGAACTGCTTCGCCTTGTACTTGAGATCTAGTATTAACTCTGAAATGACAGATTATTTTCGACAACAATACTTTCACTAAAGGACTTCCGAGTTAATTTTTGTTGATGTAACAATCTTAATTTAATAATTCTGCTGCAGAAATGTCAATACAAAATGTCACTTCAACAATTCTTTGTTTTCCTTGAAATATATGTACCGCCATCTTGTGTTCACCTCAGGTATTGAAGTTGTGGTCGAAAACAAAAATTAATGATTCATAGATTGATAATGTAAAATCATATAATCATCATCGATGGCTCATGGATATTTTCCGGGTGCCTGGAAAAAATTGTAGTAACAAAAGTAGTACAAAAGTAGTAACAGGAAGAAGGTGCAATTCTGAAAATTCATGAAACGCTGGTAATATAATCAGACAGACATTTTGGTAGATCGTCAACCATAACTTTTTCCAACAATCTTTCAAAATTATTCAAAAAATAGATGGATTTTCTAAAGAAACAAAAGTAAGTAACTAAAATGGATGTTTATGTTAATAACCAAAGCAATATACAGTGTGTCCAAGATAAGGATCCTAAGCATGGGAATCTCAGTACCTGTTGGAGATACAGCTTAGGTTAAATTAGGAAAAAGTTGTGTTCTTTAAAGCTTATTTACATGCCGTTTAGAAATTTGAAGAATTTTCATGGCCTGCTGAGATATTTGGGAAAAACGAGAATTTGACAATATCAATTTTATTTTTTTCTAACTTTATTTGAAAAGATATCAAAAAACGAATAACACTTTTTCATTGGCACTTTTAAGATACTACACGATGGTATTTTTAGTTTTTATATCCGACGTTTCGTTTTCAAAAAACCATCATCAACTTTATTTTTTTAAATAGCCCGAAAAAAAAGTACACCCTATATCTGATTCCATTTTTTATTACGAATTCAACGATGTAACACATGCCATTGTTTTCTTTTTAGTTTAAGGGAAAATTGCATTTTTTCTATTTTTAAAATGTATTTTTAAGTAGGTTAATAATGATTTTTTAAAGTAATGAAAACAACAAAGAAATTAACGCATTTTTTATTTAATTCAAAGGAGGTGTTCAAACAGGTTTCCGTTATTTTCCAAACATAAGTATGATCTTCTAACTGTAGAACTTAAAACATCACGTAACATCTCTGGTGTAATACTGTTAAATGCGACAGTTACACATTCTCGTAACTGCTGTTCAGTTTCAAAAGAATGTTGGTAAACCCGGTTTTCAACAAAACCCCATATGAAGAAGTCCAGAGGAGTTAAGTCAGGGGATCGCGCTGGCCATGACACTTCACTAAAGGTTCCAATCCACCTTCCAGGAAATCGCTGCGAAAGATACTCTCGAACTTGTCTAGAATTATGTGCAGGAGCACCGTCTTGTTGAAACCAACAGTTATTGACCTGTGCCAGAGGTAAATTATCTAAACAGTCTTCTACATAGTTTTGCAATAAATGATGGTATCGTTCGGCGGTCAAAGAATTATAGTAAAAAAACGGACCTAGTATTTTAGTTCCTAAAATTGCACACCACATATTAAACCCAAAACGTTCTTGATGTCTTGATATTTTCTTAACACGCGGATTTTGCTGAGCCCAGTAATGCGTATTGCGGCGGTTGAAGATACCATTATTAGTGACCATACTTTCGTCGGACCATATTATTTTTGAAGGGAAATTATAATCTTCTTCACCCGCGCGTGTATACCATTCGCAAAAATTTCGGCGCCGTTCGAAATCCCCTGGTTTAAGTCCTTGGCAAATCCTAAATTTATAGGGGTGATATCTATTTTTACGCAAAATAAATTGAGCTGTGGATTTGGCTACTCTTACATTATTTTCGATTTGCCTAGTTGATATTTCAGGGTTCTCAACAACTGCTTGTGAAACATTATTTTGGGCTTCTTCTGAAGATTCCTTTTTTCGAGATAAAACAGGCTTTTTAAATGAACCATATTCTTTTAAATTTCGAGCCAGCTCTAAGAAAATGGACTTACATGGCTGCTTTCTTTCTGGATATGTATTATGATACATTGCTGCTGTATTTACAGTATTTTTGTGGCACAAAATGTAGCACGTCAGCATGTCAAACTTTTCTTCATGGCTATAATGCTCACCCGGCATATTCGACGATAATAACACAATATTATCTATTCAACAATAAACAATAATAACGACAACAGTAACAATAACTCTAAAAACAACAACTCGACAAACAGGCTAACAACAACGACAATTACTATTTACTTTACGTCAAAGCATTTGTTTGCAACGCCTACTTAAAGATTTTTTTTTAAATAGAAAAAATGTAATTTTCCTTTAAACTAAAAAGAAAACAATGGCATGTGATACATCGTTGAATTCGTAATAAAAAATGGACTCAGATACAGGGTGTACTTTTGTTTCGGGTCATATAAAAAAATAAAGTTGATGATGGTTTCTTGAAAACGAAACGTCGGATATAAAATCTAAAAATACCATCGTGTAGTACCTTAAAAGTGCCAATGAAAAAGTGTTATTCATTTTTTGATATCTTTTCAAATAAAGTCAGAAAAAAATAAAATTGATATTGTCAAATTCTCGTTTTTCCCAAATATCTCAGCAGGCCATGAAAATTCTTCAAGTTTCTAAACGGCATGTAAATGAGCTTTAAAGGACACAACTTTTTCCTAATTTAACCTAAGCTGTATCTCCAACAGGTACTGAGATTCCCATGCTTAGGATCCTTATCTTGGACACACTGTATAGCCCAGTGCCCTGAAGAAGAATGTAATTAAACCCGAAACGTCGACAAGAAAATAAATGTTTTTTTGATAAAAAATTGATCCCAACAAACCCTTCTTCAGAGCAATCTATAGCTTTTGCGATAAATAAAAAGCCTGTGAAAAAATTTCCAAACGTGGCTCTGACTACGTGAATCACGATATTTTGTTATAAGAATTGTATAATCATGGAATAAGAGGTACAGGTTTGGATTAGATACTTTTTATTTTTAGAAATCGCAATCAGTTTAATTTGAAACATCATGAAGATATTATCTATATTGTATATACTTTCCTCTGCAAAATGTGAAAGGGATATAAGCGTACAACAAGGGTCATTATTAGGGCCCGTTTATTTTCTATAACACATACATGAAATCACAATCCGTTTGACAATTTAGGTAGATACTTATTGACAGATACTTCTCCTACAATCGAGTAAATACAAAAATTTTAACAATAATAAATCAGTCAGTTTTTTGGTTTAGTCATCTGTACACGTAAAAAGGTAAAACCTCGTTAATCCTTAGCTCACACAAGTTTCGACTTTTGAGGGTTGTCGTTCGTAGGGGTGCGACAGCTGATATAACGGAAAAACAGATTTTGAACAGAAACAGATCTCAATGCACAGAAAATGAATATAATAAAATATCTAATGCCTCGAAGGTTGTTGGAGAAAATGTTTTGAATTCGGATTATTACTTATTCATTTCGGACTCCTTCTAAAAGATAAAACTATTATTATTTTAATGTAGCCGACAGTGGTGTCTTGGCTTACTCTAACATCGGTCTGTATATGATCACTCGATTGATTTTAGCTTGGTCTTGGTAATGAACTGCATCTGCAAACAATTCCTTTGTAAGTTAACTTGCACAAATTACTCCAGCAGATTTGATGCAATGTCCGTGGTGGTATACGCCAGAAAAGTAGGTGTTTTGAGCAGCTATCATACCGATTAGAAACGTTAGAAGAGGTGAACGTTTCAACTTTAGATTAGATATATTTATTTTCATCCTAAAAACATGTCTTTGACAGTAAGAGACATAATTGATGAATTTTAATGGGTACTTAATACATAAACTCCGTGATAAAGAACGTTCATTACTTATCTGAAACCGCCACTCAATAATTCAGTATAAAACGTAGTTTCCAAGTACCTACTAAAGCGTATTTATGGTTATTTTATACAGCCAAAGATCTAACTGAAAAACCTGCTGCTTCACATAAATTTGAATCGTTAGAAAATTTACTACGTTGTCCGGGTCAGGATGAGGAACACCACACTTTTCTGAATGAAATGGAAAACGGAAGCAGAGAAAATTGGTTCGAAGTTAATATATCACTAGTAGTGAAAATATTTAAGGATTTTCGATGTTGTTTAAATTGCAAGATAGTTGAAATCAATTTCTGCATGATTTCAGTATTTGACTCCAGGTAGGAACTAAAATAACGTACCTACTCCAGTGCAGAAATACTATCTCTGAATGTTGTTCTCTTCAACATTCTACCTGGTATAGTTAGTATGAATTCGCCAAACAAATGGAGTCATCACGTGACCTTCTTCACAAACCTATGTGTTGCTAGATTAGAGGAATAACACCATTTTACGACACACAAAAATCAGTCGACAACTCCTCAAGTCCGTTGTTTATTTTGATACAGGATGCGCGGGAATTCCGAAATGTGTTTCTATTCAACACAACAATCAAATGTTTCTTTTTACAGTCCTAAATTAGATACGCAGTCGAGAGCCTCTAATAAACGTAAATAACTGGAAACCTGGAAGCTTTTAACTAATCTTGTTTGTACAAAAATAAACCATGAATGAATATAAGGATCAGAGTAATCGTGTCAGAAGTAACGAGAATAAGGATAGGTAGCTGTTTGGAATTATTGTGTTTCGAAAAGTTCGTGATGATAGTTTGAGAGTCAATTATTTCTGATTAGAAGAAAGTGAGGGTAAAAAATGACTGGATATACGAATCTTTGTGGTTTTGTATAGATTCATTTTCTGAAAAATCACAAGAACGACATCATAATTTTCGATTATTTTTGATATTGCATTCCATGGAAATTTGTCAGTCAATATTTTCAATTGGATTCTTTGATAAACATATAAGCTTTGATTTATAATTGTTTTTGTAGTATTGAATCAAGTTTCTATCATGAATTTTCCAGATCCACAAAGCTGATTTTCATATTTACATTTTGCAGCATTTACTTTCACAGATGCATCAGTGTTTATATGAATATCCCAATCCCAAAACATTAGGTTGAATCATTCATTGTAGTGGTGCATTCAATTCATTGAAGGTGGTTTGTTCGATTTCAATAATTTTAATTTCTATAATTGCAACGCCATTCATCATGCTATCTGAAGTTCTTTCATAACTGACTTGCCAATCGATAACTTTGAAAATTAATCTTATGTATACAAGTTTTATAAACCAATATTTTTGTAATGAAATCTTGCCAGTTTCATTGTTATACCATTGTTATACCTGATACGTGATATGAATGTAACTCATGATACTACGTATAGAAATACTTTCAAATATAGTACTATTATTCCCGATACATCTGTATATATTTCGAAATTAATAATGTACTTATTTGAAAACAAAAAATCCATAAAATATGTTGAATAGAATATGGAAACATTAAAGTCAATGTTTATTTGACTATGAAGTTACTCAAAAAGTACATTATTATCTATATTATTTTCTGAGAGGATAATTATGAATTTTAATTAAATCTGCTCAGGAATATATCAATGTCAGTATCGTTATTGATGAATGAACAAATTTTTACACGAATTCATTGATCCTATATCAAAAAAAAGTACCTCATTTCTCCATAATATCCTGTATAATTGTATTTGCTCATATTTTCAAAATAAAATAGAAAGTAAGTTATCACATCTAGATGAAAAAAATATACAATTTTGATTGATCCAGTCATCTTCGGGTAATGAACGACTCATTACTGATGATTCGAAATTACGTTGCCAGCTGCCAGTTGCAGAATGCGTCGTTGTTCTATATATATATATATATATATATATATATATATATATATATATATATATATATATATATATATATATATATATATATATATATATATATATATTTATATATACATATATTTATATATATATATATATATATATATATATATATATATATATATATATATATATATATATATATAATCTTGAACCCTTTTACCCTCTGGGTGTCGGGTTATCATTTTATTGTTGCTTTATGAACTTTTTCCATTCCTTTCTATCTCTAGTCAGTGTCTTTACTTCGTTCCATTGTTTATTTCTTCCTTGTAGAATCTTTCCTATCATGTCGTTCCAGGTTTTTTCAGGTCTTACTCTTCTTCTCTTGTTTTGTGTTTTCGCTTCATAGATTTGTTTCACAGGTCTATTGTTTGGCATTCTCTGTATGTGTCCCCACCATCCTAATTGTTTTTGTTCTATAAATGAAATAATGTCTTCTATGTCTAGTTCTTCTCTTATTCGTGTATTTCTTATCTTATCTCTCCTTGTCACTCCTATAATTCTCCTCAGGTATTTCATTTATGTTGCTTGTATTCTACTTTTGATTTTTTTTGTTAATATCTAAGATTCACATCCATTTGTTAATACTGGCCTATATATTGTTTTGAATATTTGTAGTTTTGTCTGTCTTGAAATTTCTCTTTCATTGATGAAGTTCTTATTCATTGTATAGTACAATTTTATGGTTTTCTCGATTCTGTTGTTAATTTCTGCTTCTTGTCTTCCTTTTTCTTCTATTGTTACGCCTAGATATTTGAAATATTTTACTTGTTCTATTTTTTATCATCTATCATTATATTTATTTCTTCTCCTCCGATGGTCATCACCTTGGTTTTATCTTTGTTTATTCTCATTTGTTTTCTCTTCAGTTTTTTATTCCATATTTTTATATTATGTTGTAATCGTTCTTCATTTTCAGCTCTCAGTATTATGTCATCGGCAAATGCTCCCTCAGCTATCTCTACTCTTTGCATATTTTTGTATCCAATGCACATTTTTTTGCTATTTCTATCACATTCCTTGATGATGTCGTCCATGAAAATGTTAAAAAGCATTGGGCTCAATGATCCACCTTGTCTCAAACCCTCTTTTGTTTTGAAACCTTCTGATTTCATGTTGTTCTTAATAACATAATTTCTATTATTTCTATATATGTTTTTAATCATATTTATGTTTTTTTCATCGATATTTCTATTTTTCAGACTCTCCCATAATTCTGTTCTTGGTACCTTGTCGAAAGCTTTTTCTAGGTCTATGAATGCCAAATATATATTTTGGTTTTCTGATCTTCTCTTTTCTATTATTTGTTTTATTGTGAAGATGTGGTCTTGTGTGCTTCTTCCGGGCCTGAACCCACTTTGTGGTTCTGAGAGTTGTGACTCTATTTTATTCCTGAGTTTGTTGTTAATTATTCTTTCTATTATTTTTGTTATGGTATTCAGTAGCGTAATCCCTCTACAATTATTGCAATTTTTGTAGTCTCCTTTTTTATGTATCGATGTTGTTAGAGCAGTTCCCCATTCTTCTAATATAGTTTCTTTTTTCTATGCCTTATTGTTTTTTCTAGTAGGCTCTTTCTTCCAGTTTCTCCTAAGTTTTTCATCATTTCTGATGTTATTTTGTCCTCTCCTGGTGCTTTCCCATTCTTCAATGTTTTAATTACTTCATCTAATTCTTGCATTTCTATCAATGGTTCGCTTTCGTTTAACTGGTTCCTTTCTGTTGTTTCTATTGATCCTGCTTCATTTCCTTGTCCTAGTAGTGTCTGGAAATATTCTTTCCATCTCTTCATTATATCTATTTCGTTTGTAATTATTTCACCTTTTGAATTCTTGATTTGTTTGTCTTTTACGGGTTTATCTATCTCATGGATTTTAGTGCTTTGTAGAATAGTTTTTGGTTACTTTTACTGTCTTCTTCTAGTTTATTACCGAATTCAATCCATGACATTTCTTTTGCTTTATTAACTAATGTTTTTACTTGTTTTCTTCGATTTTTATATATTTCATACTGTTCTGTTGTATTATTGTTCAAGTATTTCTTCCATTGTATTTTTTTTTCTTTTATAGCCTCCTTTATGTCATCGTTTCACCATGATGTCTGTTTTCTGTTATTATTTCTTTTGTAGGTGCCACATGTACTGATAACATTTCTAAAAATGTTCCACGCTTCTTGTAGTTCTGCTTTCTTAATGTCGTTGTATTTGTTTTCAAGTTTTTCGTTGGTAATATCTTTATATCTAGTAGCTACAGTTGTGTCTCTCATTTTATATGATCTGATCGTGATGTGCTCACCTTTCTTAGTCACCGTTTCTTGTTTCTTTTCTGTTGCGTCTCCCTTGATTTTTATTGTCAATAGGAAATGATCACTGTGTATTTCTGCTCCCCTTCGAACTCTAACATCTAGAACATTGTTCCTATTTTCTTTCTGTACCAGAATGTAATCAATTATTGATTTTTCTCCTCTGCTTTCTTGTACTCTTGTGAATTTATGTATGTTTTTGTGTTGGTAAAATGTATTTGTAATGATCAGGTTTTGTAATTGACAGTATTGAAGCATTCTCTTTCCATTGTCATTTCTGGTTTGTTCTCCATATTTTCCTAACATTGTTTTGTATATATGGTCCTGTTTTCCCACTCTGCTATTAAAATCTCCCATAACTATTATTGTTCCTCTTGCATTTTCGGTTATTTCTGTCAATTTTTCCCAAAATTTTTCTTTTTCTTCTATTCTTTCATTTTCATCTGGTCCGTATATTGCTATTATTGTACTCACTTCTTTATTTTGTATATATATATATATATATATTTTTGAATCCAATTTTTAACCACTACTCCTTATTTTAGACCACATAAAGATATTTCCGTGAAACCGCTAGTCCCGATTTGCTTGTTTCAACTCTCTGAGTATTTTCCTTGTTCTCGTTAATCAGGTCCTTAAAAAGCTTTTTATTTTTACCATTGTAGAATTTGTTACATTCACTTAATGTCTGCTCCACTGTGAGGTTCCAATTCTGTTCAGCTCTCCAGTTTTCATTTGACGTGAGGAAGAAATATCATCGGATGTAATATCTCTTCCAACAGCTTTTTGGAGCATCAATTTTATTGAAGATTCCTCTTTCTTGACGAAACCTGCCTGCGTTCTGCAGAAACTGAATACAGGATCAGTTGAAGTCAAAAGATTCCTCTCTTAATTTGTCTATAGGAAAAAGATTAGATACTGTCTTTTTATCTGTCTCTTTCTCGTTTACCGTTCGAAACGACATTTCATTACTTCTTTATGGTGGAAACTGCTTATCATCTGATCTGTCGGAACAAAGATAAGGGAGAGAGCTCTCAATTAACTCATAGGTGATTTAAAATCATCAAAAAAATCTCAATCATCACCCGAATATGATTTTGGATTCAAACAGTCCAAACGTCGAGACGTAACTCATATTAGAATTCGTCATTCATCAAACTGAAAGCTCAATGATACTTGTTTATACTTGTTTCCATACAGTTGTGAATCTTCTTATATTCTGCTATCGGATGCTTCTAGAAATCGTGGTCTATTTCGAGCAGATTTTAATGAAGCAACATTTCACCGGGGGTAATTTTTGCTTCATCATTCACTCGCTTGCGTCGCAGTCATTTTAATTAGCGTTGGCGAGTTCGAGTGGTACATTTGGCATAATTTCAGGCCTTTCAGATTTCAGCACCTCGCACCATTATGCCGCTCTGATTTAGGAGAGACCTGGAAACGCAACGAAATCGAAACACGTGGAATTGAAGCAAATAACGCGAGTTTCTTGGTAAATGGTATCACGCAACTTGCAAATTGAAGAAGGCTTGTGAGATAGTTTTTTTGGGGACAGCATGTTGCTTTTTAATTATTTCATTCGGATAACAACTGTCGAGAATAAGAACTATAATTTTCTCGTTCATCTCATGAAATATTTTCAAATAGCTTGTTAAACCTCACTGATGTATTATATTATTATAATTTTCATAAGATCTACAATTTGTTAGAAAATAAAATACTGCCCATATAAGTAGCTGATAACATAGCTTTTCTTATGTTGTCAAACACAACAAAAATCAAATTAGGCCAGACAATAAACTAATTTGTATTTGTAACTTTGTATCTGTATGTACCTACTCTTATTTTTTTCGTACTCCAACGTAAATTTCAAGACAACACGTAAAAATATATGAAATCGAAATATGATTATTTTTCTTGTGATTACCGCTAACATCGGCCTCATTTCGAATTATTCTGTACGGTGGGTCTTGAGAAATTAACAGAAATATTTTCCATTACTTTCTGATTTTCAAATATCCATACAATTGTTTTGAATGGGGATTTTTAATAAATCTTTTGTCGATCAGAGTTGACAAATTGTTTTAATCAGGAAGTATTATTGACATGTTTCTGTAGATGGTTGAAACAAGGTGTAGTGATTAGCTTGCGTGGTGTAAAAATCATGATGTCATAACAAAATTATCCATCTAATTGAGTCTCACTGTTCTCAAAATTTTTATACACCACTCTCATTTCACTTTTGCAGTTATCTGTGCTCTTTTTGTTAGGTTTTCATTACTTGAGTTCCTACTGAATATACCTTTCATAAATGATGTGTGATTCTGATAAATTATCTTTCAACAATAACAAAACGAATATACCCATTATGCATTGTACTTATCTGACATCAGGCTTTATAATTATATCGTAAAAATACATGTACTCAGTACTACTAGTATTACCAGTGGTATTGATGATAAACCCATCATTAAGGACAATATGACGAATCAGATGAAAGCAAAAAATTCGAATCAGATTATTTGGAGAATTGAGTTATTTCTATTTATGGACAGCAAATTTTGCGTTTGGACTGAAACCCTGACACCCTGACAACGACACTGAAATGATCAGTGTCGTTGAGTCAATTGGCAAACAAGAATTTCATGCGAGTATAAGTTTTTTGTTTGTTTGTTTACAAATGCATTAGTGATCAAAAATTGGTCGTCAGGAACTCAGATTTTCCTCTAAGAAAATTACTTCTTGCCGTATATCAATCCCAAGTAATACCTGCAGTAATTTTTTAAATATTTCCCATCTTATCCACCGTTCAAAACGAACAAAAGGACCCTATTGTATCCCGGATCGACCAACAATAAATTAATAGCTGTTTACGTCGAAAATTTTAATTTGAAATCGGTTATTAACTCGCATTAGTCGACTACTGCTGCTACGGTCTCCACCAAGTACAATAAAAAAGTAATAAAACACTCCGAGTTTTGGAGAAGCACAATGGTATCCCCAAGTTCGTACGCCATAATAATAAATAATCAAGAGACGAGGACGGGAATGAGTTTCCTGTCTCTGCCTATGGCTTATCTGTTGCCAGTAGCGTCGAAAATGGGGGCGAGGGGGCACAATAATAATACATTGGAAGATAGATACATTTTCAAAATTATTGAAAAATACTTAAAATTTGAAAAGTGCATGTATGAATATCGTCCAACCCGTGTTAGGAATCACACATTAAAAGGTAAGACCTCGTTAATCCTCAGCTTGCATAAGTTTTGACTTCTGAGGGTTATCGTTCGTAGTGGTGCGACAGCTGGTTAACGGAAAAACAGATTTTTTGTAAACATATTCATTTGAATTGGAATTGAACAGCTTGTGAATTGATTAGTGACTATAAATTTATTCAGTTCTCTATCAACTGATTATTATAAATGCTTAATATTCCGCCTTTACATTTTTGGTATGAGTGTTCCATCACACAGGTAGGTAATATAAAACCAACCAATCTTCTTAAACATGTGAAGTTTCTGGATCTCTTAGAATCCTTGTAAAAACTTTTGGTGAATGTTTATATAATGCACTAGCCATATATTTCAGGTCTATCACGAATATTTGAAGTACAAACTAAATGAGTAAAAAAAATTTACATCAATAATTTTACTAATTTCGTTACTCAGTAGCCTCCTCAGTCGAACTGGCACATGAATAGTCTTAATAATTTCTATCAATTAACGGGTTAGTCTCTTTCAGTTTACACCTCAAGAAATTTTATGCATGACCATTTTTATGAAGACTTTTCACTGAAGTTTACTACTTTCTCAATTCTTCGGATGTATCCCATTCCGTTTGTGTGATGACAGAGAAATAGAAAGCCAAAAAAGCGTTTCCTCGAAACTAATCCCCCCCAAAAATATTGTATTTGTTTTGATAACTTCTTATGGGAGGGTAAACCGCTTCGTTACCAAACGCGTAACGGCACCAATTTGTCTGGCTTTTCCTTTCTTTTACGCATACGTCAGCGGAAGGCAGACTCCTCCTCTCTCGTCGGACAGATGATAAGTGTTTATAGTGTGCGTTAGACATGTGCTGTTGACAGTATTATAAAGATCTAACTAGGAAGCACTTAATATTCTTTTATAATGTGAAACGTGGCTTAAAAATGATGATACTGATGATACTGTGTAGGTACGTTATTAGTATCATTATTCAATCCTACAAAAGTGACTATTGGCTTATGATATCTATAATATATATACATATATACAAACACAAAATAATCAGTAAAATATTTCATTAATGAGCTTTCATCAAGTTGAACAATTTCAATATTGAATAATTCAACACGTTTTTTTAATTTAAATTCATTCACTTTCTTAGTGTGGCAAACACCCAAAACTCACTTACATCTTTCAGTTCGTAGAATCTATTAAACAAATCGGTTTATTTTGAATGCTATTTTAAATGACGTCATTCTGCACCCCAAAATGTCGGTCCGCCCAAGATGGCGGTCATATTTTTTCATGCAGTTCTATGGTAAGGGTATCAAATGGAAAGATTTGCTGAAAAGAATAATGAAATGATGTCACTTTGAATCCTTTATAGTGGACTCTCATAGTTGATGGATTATTTTTTATGTACCCCAATTATATGTATTCCAAATGAAAGGGCGGAAAACAAAATGACTATCTCAGCAATTTCAAAGAGTAGAAGCTTGTTTTTGAAAATATTGTTTATTATTAATATTTCATTTCATTTCCAGAAAAAAATTTTGCGCCAACAATCATTTCGAATTTTTCGGGCCATCTTCATTTGCAACAATAAAAACTGAAATCGTTATACAACGATTTTTCGAGTGTGAATAGTATGTTTTTCTAATTGTAATTATTTTCATTCAGTTGACATCTCCAATCCAAGATTCCTTGCATAATCCACACATTTTTCTTATATTCTTTTGCATAATATTACTACGAATATAAAGTGTCACTACGGTTGAAAAATCCAATATATACGAAGAAAACTTTCATGTTTCGACAACAATTATAAAAAAAATTAATGGCAGCTCATTAATATTCACCGACACAAAGTATCGTGCACAATTAGTCAAGCGGAATGTTAGTGCCTGTCAAACACTTACAAAACACGTCTCACGCGCATTAATTTGATTAAGACTTACAAAGATTAATCCTGTCATAAACACTAATCCACAGATAAGGCTAATTATAGGAAAACATGCAAATCGCTGGAGCGACGTAGGCGAAATTAAATAATAATAATAGGTTTCTGGCCACCAGGCCATATACCATACGGGACTATGGGCATTGTCGAGAATCTTTAGATTCTCTCGAGGAATATTAATAACGTAGCCGCTGCAAAAACCTACGCAATGTTTAAATAGGGACAAAACATAATTAGCCATAGCGGTCTCGTCATAAGACATGCATAGCCAGATGTCAAAAGCTTGCTTCTATGATGCCATTTCTTAACTTTCCTGTTTGTACAAAGAGTATATCTACTCATGTAACTTCAAGCCGTATTATATTTTGAAGAGGCTGAACAGTATAATTTTCATTGCATATGGTCGTCTTAATTTGTTCTGGCACTTGATGTTATTCAACTAGAGTTACAGGTGATTAAAATGACCTTTTGTGTAAGAATCCAGTTAAGAAAATAAGCAAATTTGAATAAAAAATCAAACATTTGCAATTGTTTTGAGTGCTGAGTGAAATGAGATGTCAACGGTTATAGAAGAATTATTGGTTTTGAATGTATACTGATTGGAAGTTGAAATGGCTGTAAAATATTCAACATTGTATATTCACTCGTGTCAGTATATAAGTAGGCAGACAACGGTTTGATTGTTATTTTATAAAATGTCGATGAAGATATTGAGGAATAAGTCACTTGCGGACTTTTCAAAACTTCAATTTCACTGTGATAATTTCTCAAGAACCATAAAAGGAAATGAATTCTATTTGTGATTGAATTGGCTAATATTTGATGGAAATCCATAAAGAATTGAACTCTCTTTCACAAAGGAGTTCTATACATGTTTCGCAATGAAAACTATTGAATGCAGTTGCTGAAATCATTGTGTTCAAATTTCTTAACTTTCAAAAAAAATTGGAATAGATCGATAGATGGATACACCTTTTAACTAGTTTTTAGTCATGTTTTCAATGAAACAATTCCAATAGTGTTTTTTCAGCGTGAACCCTCAATGAAGAAGAAATTTGTCAATCCAAGATCTTTAGATGATGTGGTGCTTCAGGTTTTTCCGGGTTTTTCTGCAGCTTAAAAAATAAATGCGCCACTGGAATCAATGAATTCGCCCTAGAGCGCCAATTAATTTTTGTTGTTTCATAATTTCATGATATGTATTAGTTTCTTCTTCAATATATTATTTCTGTTCACGAAAAAAAATTCAAATGATTATGAAAAGCATTTTTCCCACAGGTGGAATATGTAGATAGACTCTTGTGTCATCAATAACCCACCCTTATCATTGCTCTAAAACTTCATTTTGAAATTTACATGAAGAATCATTGATGCCTGGTGTGAACAACAATCTAAGACAAAATTGTGAAGGCTTTCGCAGCCGAGGTTTTCAGGCCATTTCGATTGCGCGAGTGGCTAGCTTTTTCAGAGCTTTATCCATCCTGAGTTAATATTTGCGATGAGATATCATCGGAGAAATTCTAGAAATCCGCGGTCTTCAAACCCGGGAAATAGTGACACTTCAAAATAAATCTGAAAAACATTCTGGCAAGCTTTAACTTTGAAGTTCAGTAATTATAATGATAAGTATAGAGTTACAGGTATTAGAGTTCCCTGACAACAAGTGAAGGGCCTATATCAATTGATATAACGAGGAATTACGAATATTACCATCTTTTGCACTCCTATGGTATTGACGAGACACCGACGTTTCGGGGATATTGAATCCTTTGTGGAGAATGAGAAGTGTCGAATTTATTATAACTATTAATTTCTCACCCTTAGGCTCAAAGTGGTTGTTTAGATTGAAGGTGTGGAATGATGCCCTTCTTATTCTCAAATATCAAGATCATGACAACTCTCCACACTAAGGCAGAAATGTTGGCCGGACAAATGCAGTGCAATGATCATGTACCTCACGGTATGAGGAGCAGTCATTGGTTTGCGTGTCCTCAGAATGTATTGGGGTTTCGCAGACAGGGCCCGACCAGGACAACCTTCTAAGTTTCAATTAATAATAATAAATGAAGGTATTCTTCATATTAAAGCTTCAGGACATTATAATTTTATAGAAAATTCACATTGGTAAATAAACAGGGCTTCACAAAAGGTTCAATTTCTGTGTGCGGTTACAACATTCATGAGTAAACTCTCGTGTCTAACATAGTTGAAGAACTCATCAATAATAACCAATCGCAACATTTCAATGAGTAACATACTGAAATATTTGTTTGACAGAACTACGTATATTGTCGTTGAAGTATTCGAAATGTTCAAAACTCGAGCTCAGAAACAAGCTTAGTCATAGAGCATCAAGTTTGCGTTCATAAACTTACTCAGAGTATGATGATTCTTCTCATAATCTCTCATATACCTACACTAGATTGAAAGTCATACAAAAATTGAAAAAAACATGCCCAAAGTAAAGTCTATGTACCCTGCAGTCAATAAGACTTGAATTATATTTAGACAGTTATGATATATTGCATACAAAACATAAGAGTGATATTTGATGATCACTGCAGTATTCTCCGTTCCAATGCATTTCATAGTGTAGTATATATGAGAAAAGAAGCAATATCTATGGTCCCACTCGATCTTTATAAACTCTACACTGGCTATACTGAGGTCTCATTCTACCTCCTCAAGTAGATAACTTTCAAGGTTTCTTGGCTTAACGATGGGATCTCAGTCTGCATACTCTCCAAGTTTGGTCTCTGTTTCTGAATCTGCCTGCTGGAGTAAGGTATTGATGATTGCTCACCTCGGTTTCTTAAAACTGACAGAAAACACCAATCATTTTTTATCTATCAGCAAAATAGAATTTGAATTGTTGCTGAGAGTAAAAGATGACAATATTTTTCAACCACGTGGTCGTACTTTGCTCCATCGGTATCGGTAGGAGTAAGATTATGAACCCAAGCCCAATAGTACAGATTTTACCTGCGATCGATCTCACCTGTGATGCATAGCTGTACCACGAAGTCATTTTGGGACTCTTTGAAAAATAATACTGTCAAGCGGAATGTAAGTGCCTATCAGATACGTACAAAACATGTCTCATGCGCCTCAATGTGTTGAAGTCTTAGAAAGATTACTCCTGTCATAATCTTTGATCTAAAGATGAGGCATCTTTCGAAGATACCATCTATGAGAACGACAGAAAACTCAAATCTTGGGCATCCTAAATGAATAAGGGGCTCCACGATGCACCGCCCAATGATAAATCGCTTTCTGTATTTTTCTGCTGCAAGACGAAACTTTTAGCTCTAGTTTCATCTAGGTTTCTCATTCGGACGTTGACATCAAAGCTCGGCTTTGCAACAAATGCTTGGAGATACTTGTTCACCTTGGATGAGTTAGTTTTGAGTTTTCTATCGATTCCGTAAAGAACGTCTTCGGATATATCCATACTCACTTACTTATCTGAAAGACCCTTATTGTTTTTTTGGCACAGGTTCAACTCTTGCCTTACATTAGAAAGTCAAAGGACAAGTTGAATAATCTATAAGGTATAAGGTTTTGTGTCCAAATCATCTTTATTGCAATTTTATTGAAGATCAGATTCGTCCTTTAGAGTTGTCAAAATGAAAAATTTCACGAATCATAAATTTGTTCAGTTTTTTTAAATGGATTTGTAACCATACTCATGTTGTTATTGAAATAACCCATGATAAAATTTGTTAGAAAAATTATTTTTCAACTATTCAAATACTAATAATCTCGTTGTTTTTGCTTTCTTTCTGACATTCCTTGGTTTTTTCTACATCATTATTAGAATTGATTGTTTCACCACACTTTCCAATCAATACGAGCCTCTAAATTCGTAATATCTTTGTCGTAATATCTTTGCCCTTGACTTCTCCAACCCTAGTGTCATATCTTCGACGTAAATTGAATACGAGAGTGACTGAACGCGATAAGGCTTTTGTGAACGTCCGATACGCTATTCATTTACACCTGTTACGAAAGCGTGCTTCTTGGGCCTTCGCATTCACCTTCAATTAGCACCGATGACAGGTCTATTGTACGGGGCGATGGATGGATAGACGATATTAGCAGGGTATTGTGCGAAGGAATCCTAAGTACCAAGGTTTATTTGAATTTATGGCGTCTGACGATTGTTCTAGGCTGTTTCGGTCTGACGAAAAATAGGAATAAAAGGATGTTACGAGCTTGTGAGTTGTATTGAATTTTTTTTTTGTTTATATTGTTGAGTTGCCAGACAACAGACAGAATTGTTAGTTTAAATTATGTTTATTACTTCAATATATGAGAAGTATCACAATCCTTTTTTTTGTGGTTTTCTCGAAATCTCTTGGGTCAAAATGGGTTCAAATAGGCAACTCGAAACTTGATTAATGAGTTGTAACCATTCAACGTACGATTCCTAGTACGAATATCCATCGTATTCGAGTTGGGATCGAAACAAGACCCAAAATAGCGATAGATTCTGTTTCTGTTTTGTCTGTCTCTCTCAGAAGTTGAGAAACTTGTGCGAGCTAAGGACTAACGAGGTCTTACCTTTTAACGTGTGATAACTATAGTCCGTTCATAATTTGTTGAGAGCTCACTGCTAGTTTGACCCTCATTAGAGAACTGAAATACAGAGAGGACAGCTAATATGATATAATAACAAAAACCAAACTAAAACTGGCAGTTTAAGATGTTTTCGACTAACCCACCTTGTATCTGAAGAAATACAATACAGCTATAAAACTTTTAACCCGATTATGTAGGTATTTTGTGTGGAAATGAGTGACCAATGTCGTAGAGTATATGATTAAAACATTAGTTACTTTAAATAAATAAATATATTAATATTCTTAAACTGTAGGTACTGTAAACTGTATTTTTATTTTTAAAAAATTTCTTTATTTTATTCAAAAATAATAAGTTACTTGCAATTTGTAAAAGATACATTTATTTAATTAATACCAATTTTTAAATCATATAAACTACGATTACTTACAAAACTATTCAAATTCAAAATAAACAGGATCATCTTCGGAATCCGAGTCGTCTTGCAGGTTATTAATTAGCGGTTGTGTCTCTACAGTCGTATCAATTATATTGTCAAGATCCCACATTTTTTGTTCTTCTTCTATTGCATGTCTTACTGCATCTCGCCAATTTTGCTCTGTAATATGTTGCAAAGACTCATATTCACGTACAGCTTGTATTTTATATGACGTATTTTTCTAGCCACATAGCTTTTCATTATTTGTGCCCAAATGAGTTCAATTGGATTCAATTCGCAGTGGTAGGGTGGAAGTCTAAGGACTGTGATGTTTCGTCTTTCCGCCATTTTGTCAACTACGTATTTCTTGAACTTAGATTTGTGTTGCCGGGCAATTTTTGAAAGTTCTGCTTTAACCATTCCATCTTCGTAAGGCAGGGACTTATTCCGCAGCCAGTCAATGATATCCTGTTTCTTCCACGCAGTCGTTGGAAGTCTTTCAACTAGTCGTGAATGATAAGGTGCATTATCTAATACTATAATTGAGTTTGGTGGTATATGTTCAATCATCTGCTCAAAATACTCTTTGTGCTTTTGGATTCAAATTCCAACAAACCATGCTTAGCAAATCCTTTTTCACTGCCAATGTGAGAAACTATTAATCTACTGCCTTTACCAGAGGGTGGGGAAATACCAGTAGACCAACCTTCCATAAAGGCTTGCCTGGAGCTTGATATATTTTTATCTGTCCAAATTTTTGTGAGAGTATGACCTGCGTTTACCCATGTTTCGTCCTGATAGTAAATTGGCCTTCCTTCAGCCCGAAATTTTCGTATAGATCTTAGATACTTTCTTCTCCAACATATTATCTCTTCCCGGTCAATCAAAAGTGATTTTCGGTCTGATTTCTCCCACCGGAAATTTAATTCTTTTAAAATTTGCCACAATTTGGTTCGTCCGACATGAGGCAAATCCGGGTCGTCTCTAACTTCTTGTAAAATTTTGTTTAAGTTGGGTATTTCTTTTTTGTAAAAAAATTCGTGAATTTTCCTTCGAATACCATTTTTGGCAAATTCATCAATTTCAATAGGTTTTCTCCCCGTCTTTAAGTATTCGTTTGTATTTGGGTTAGCTATACCTTTTTTTTTTCTTTCTGATAGGAACCTATATATTGTTGACTCCCCTACGCCCGTCATGTTGGCACAACTCTTGATTATGTTCTGAACAGTGTTTGTGGGATTCTGAGAAACCAGAGCATCGTGAACGTTCAAAACAATAGTCTTCTCTCTCGGTGAATAGACAGACTTACTGACTGTACGCAACAGTACCGGTGTAAAACTTGATGATGTTGATGATGATGACGAAGCCATCGCAAGCAATCAAACAAAACAAGCAGGAACGAAAGGTACGTATATGTTTGTAGGAATATGAAAAAAAGTTACTCACGCACTGCACAAAATTCGCAAAATAAATATTAGAGACGTTAATTAGTGCCGTAGACGTCGAAACACCAACGAGCCGTAAATTAAATGCGATTAAAAAATGTACTAAACCAACGTAACAACTTCACCCTTTCAAGGCAAGTTTCGAATATAAACTGAAGCTTTATATTTAATGAATAAACACCTCAGGAACCTCCGCCAATGATTTTACGAGTTTTACGACCGTTTTATGACTTGGGCCCTCATTTTGTGCTATCGACAAATTATGAACGGACTATAGCTTGTTTCTGAATTTTTTTCAAGAGTCAAATCACAAAAATTCACATCGCAATCACTGAGAATAACAATTTCTCCATATCAAAGAGTATGTGAAAGATACTATTAACTTTCGCTTTATGTAGGTACCTATGTGTCTAACTTTAATAAATAATAAGACTCATTTAAAATGGCGTGAAAAGCTGCGAAACCAAGTTTATTGATAATTTCAGTGACAGATGGAAAAAAATGCAGATTGTTTCGATTAATAATTTTTTTCCAAACTATGATCAACAATAATTAACATTATTTCTTCAGTTACAAACATGAATAGCTATTACATGTCTGCCGAACAAAAAAAATCTGTATTTGGAGTTCACATTCAATGTTCCAACAACAGATATATTTTCAACATTCGATAAATATTGTCTCTTGAAATATTTGAATATTTCGGCCATTTTTTGTAATTGAATAGTAACACCAATAAGTTGATGACTTCTGAATCCCCCCTCCCCCACAGATTAAAGTTTATGCTCATACATCGAAATTGCTGTTCTGGAATGAATTCATCACGATTTACCTTTACAGTGAAAAATTGAAGAAAACAAGAAAACAAATCCTTTCAATAACACCGAGCAAAGGAAACTTACATGTCCATCCCTCTGCTTGAAAAACGGACCCGTGTCCTATTCACACGTCGTTTTTCTTCATTCACCCGTTGTAGCTTTGCTAAACAAGAAAAAGCATCGAGACCGATCATTGGGTGGCCAAGAAACAAACACCAAAAAGAGGACAGTGTCTATTAGTCGTTGTATGAAACGAACACGTTTGGCAATTTGTCCCCTTCGAAATCTACTCGAAAAATAACTTCGTAATATGTCTCGGAGACAGGCAAGGAGGTGGAAATAGCAAAGAATAGATCGCACCACAGGCGAACTGTGATCTCTTGTTTGACACTCGAATATAAATTTGTTTATTGTGAATAATCTAACTCGTTTTTTCCCATATTCTCATTCTTAAATCATTGCAAATATGCTGGCAGAAAATATTTTATTTACCACATGGAAAAAGTAAATTCATGATTTCAAGTGTGTAGAATGAACTAAAATGAAACTTCCAGCAAAGTAAATAATTTACGTAAATATTTGTTTCATTGAATTGAATTAAAAAAAGTACAAAATACTTATGTAACACTATATATAGGTTGAGTTAGTATAATCATACATCTTTCACATGTGAAACTACATGGCTGAAAATTATAAAAGACTTCACTTATTGAACTTCGTTTAAAAAACTACGAAAACAAGTCATGAACCAGGTCTATCCAACTTCCAGAAATGATAGTAAGCGTCAAGGATATTAACATATCCGTGGACGTGAATTACAGATCAAATAATAATTTGAACAAATTTATTGAAAATAAAGACAAAATTTCAGTGTTGTATAAATCCGGATTCTATAAATTGACTTGTGGTTCTTGCACCAAAACTTAAATTGGCCAAACAGAGAGATTTTTTCCTAAATAATAAAAGAGAATGAGAGTACTTTCTTGAATGTGAACCAATTTCACATCTGCAGACCATTTTTTGACAGAGAAGCATGAGTTCAATCACGACTATGACATTGCAATTTTATGAATTTTCTGGATCTGTTGAAGTCTTTTTCCAACTTGACTATGTGGTTCATATCAGGGTTTGATCAATGATGGAAAAACTCGCCTTCTTTTATTCTTCGCTTTCGATTCATCCCACCAGATTTATTGAAGGCGTATATTTCTTCGATATTTATAACAAGCAGGAAATTGGTTCCTCACTGCTGATGAGGAGTCATTAACGAGTTTTATTCTTTACAACTCGGAACTCTTATAAAAAGAGAAATTTTCCCTTTTTCAAACTGATAATGCTTTGAGTGTCATGCAAGTAAAAAAAACTTATATGCTTGGGAATAAGTGAGGTTGATGAAAGAGGTACCTGCCTGTGAATTTTGCTTCAATCTCCTGTACCAACCGATCATTCAAACAGAACAAACATTCACTTTTGGGAGTTTTGATTTTACCCTATAATTTGCCTCAGATCTACTTGCTTCCTCTTTGAAATTTTTTAACCTCACATTAGACTTCGTGAACTTGACATTAAACATTCTTAGATTCACCTCTGGCTTCTTTTGTATAAATTTGGGGAACCTGTTATTTTTTTTATTTTTTTTTTGTTGTTGAGCGTCGTTCTTGAAGAAGCTCTTGGTCTCGCTTGTCCAGTATAATCTTCCCCTAGTTGTTTAGTTGTTGAAGTATCAGTTAGAGTTTCTGCTCTGTCTTTTCGGAAATTCTTCAGTGTCTGTCTTGACGTTCAATTACACTTTGCTCCTTTCTGGACAAGATAAGTAAATACTTTTGTTTCGAATTTTTTCGTTTTCTTCATACCATTTTGTCTAGTGAATATTCTTTCATATTTTTTCAACTTCTAAATTCCATGATTTCTGTTATTCCTTTGCTCCAGTCTAAATAAATAACACAACTCACTTTGTATACTTATATTTGAATTTTCATGTTTGGTTTATACAATTGTCTCTGTACAAATGAAGAGCTGTTGTCATTTCATTTGAACTTTTTCTTTATTCTAATGACCGACCATAGTATTCTGACATTATGATCTTCAAATATGTGGATAACGGTAATCGGCACCATCAGTTTGAACGTCCCACGTAAAACTCATTGTTTGCTTTCTTGTAAATTGTGAACTTCACACAAAGAATAAAGAGTATAAAGTTCGTGAGAATCTCAAGCGCATGCAGGCAAATATATTCAAACACGGCTGGTTTTACGTACTCAAACCGTAAGTTTTAGCGAAATACGACTAGGTAGTGACACTGCCGACATAAATCCTAACCTTTTTGCCTAACCGTTAGCCCGAGACTTCTGGTGTAGATTACTGCATCATGCCTGGAATATTTTCTAGGATTTAGTGTTGAGATTTGTAATTTCCTGGTGTCCTGGTGACTTCTAAATTTAAGTTTTCTGTGTACAGAATAAAAACCTGAAAAAAATACAAAATATAAAATTGTGGCTCCATGTTTCGTGTATATACAAAAATAGTATTTCAGAAGTTTGAGTTCGTTTTTTTTTAAATCGATTATCTTTCTTAAATAAGTTCAACTTACACACTTTTAAATTGTTGGTGTCATTGAAATTTTACATTGTTGAAATCCAGGTGTTTGGCTTTATCCACAGAATATGATAAGGTGAGTTAGTTCTTGAAGTAAATAGCCAATATGACTAATAACCAGTCCGTGCAAAGCTTATTGTTAAATCATCTAAAAATAGAACTTTTAACAGGTGATGATCGACTGTATTGCCAAACATGCGCTGAACTAACTGACTGTTATAAGAAAACAAGTATAGAAGAGGCACCAATCAATCTAATAATAACACTGATGATCTTCAAACATTACTCAACCTCTGACGGAAGCACCAAACTCTTACGAAGGTTCAAAATAGATGAACACTTCAACCTAGCAGACCACTATTATAATCTTCATTGTTCACTGTGGTTCTGGCGTTGAATCTGGTCATTATTACGCCTTGGTCAAAGACGAAACAAACTGGTTTAAGTTTGACGATAGTCGTGTCACTAAATATTCTGGCGATGCAGTGAATTTAATAAAGCCTCTGGAGACACCCTACATTTTGTTTTATGAGAGAGAGGATATTGGCAGATCAAGATCTTCAGATGATGTGGTACTGCAGGTTTTACCGGGTTTTCCTGCGGTTGAAAAGGCAAATGCGGCACTGGAATCAATGAAGTCGCCCCGGAGCGCCAATTAATTTTTGTTGTTGTTTTTATCATTTCATGATTTGTATTTTAAAGTTATTTAAAGTTTATTTTTGTTTTAAAAAAACGAGACATTTTTTAACACAAATCGTTATTAGACTAAATAACTACAAACGAGTTATCTGCATTGTTTAAGTCTTCAATATCATATATAAAGAATAAAAATGCAACTGAGCCAATAAGAGAACTTTGTGTAGCTCCAATTTTAATAATGGCCTATTAAAAGAAATTAAAAGAAATGCTTCAAAGATACAAATCAGGCCATCTTGGTGGCCGAAGTTATTACAACATCCTAATATGATTGATATAAATGATATGAACTTATTGAATTTTTTCTTGTAATTTTTTGGCTAATGTTTCTACATATTTGTGTGGTGGAGGAAACTTGTAAACTGTGTGACTTGACAGAAATATATATCACGAGTAACTATGAAGCTTCAAACATGAAATAGAAGCGACAAGTCTATAGTTTTTTTTCTCTGACTCCTAGACACTTTTTTATTGTATTTTAAATGCCTCACTCATTTGCGACAAACTTTTACCAATTAGACTGTACTATTATTTCTTGGGAAGGCATTATTCCAGTTCCAAGAGGCTCACGTGTATGTGTGGAGGGTGCATTATGGCTGTCTGGGGTCGCAGGTCACTTCGCTAGCTCGACGGGGTGCAAACAGAAGATCTGGCCAAGGAAACCGTGAGACTGCCATCGAAATAGGAAATTGAAATTTATCGTACCGGGGAGGTGTCGCTTTGTATGTAAAAAGAGAAATCGAGAGGTATATCGAGAGAATTCGAAGAAATTGGATCCCAAATGGAGAAAACGTGTCTTTGCTTGAAATCGATGTAGAAATTATTGAACTTGAAGGTGTTCAATAGAATGGGAATTTATTGTGATTTCAAGTTTCTCGTAGTGATTTTTTAAAGATAATAGGACAAATTCCAACAGGAAACAGTCTTGTTCAAAAATAGTATTCCTACTTCAGTTGCTTGATGTCAATAATCTTGGCAAAATTTCACTTGAGGTTTTCTCTGATTTTATTTGTTCAATCCACTACAATCTTCTCTACTTCTAAGTATTGCCTTATAGGTGTGTGTAAGAAAACTGACGTTTCGAAATTATGTTTCCTAATGTATTTTGTTTCGGAAAATTTACTGAAAGTTCTTTGGAAAGTTATTTGCAAACATGTCACTGTTATTGCAAATCATCCGACTGAAACAACATCGAGTCCAATATCATTAAACAAGATATACTTGTTATAAATTTCCGATGATCCATCCAATTTTTATAATTTCAGGATTGAATGGTGAAAAATTGCTAATACCAAAATCTGTGGAATTGACTTCAACTTATTTCAAGTGGGTATAAATTAGGCGAATAAAATGAACTTCAGAGCACCCAAGGAACTCAAATGTTTTGCAATGATGCAGTCGCAGTATATGATCCAAATATTTTTTCTGTGATTTTTTATTTTCACAATAAATTTTTTTTCTTTTATTGATTTTTTTCTTTGATAACTGCAATGAATCAATTCAGTTATTGATTATTGAGTGGATTTTTACACAATCAGGAAATTAAAAAACTTCCTGATAGAAAATAAATAAAAATGAAATATTATATAGAGAAATCCAACAGATGGTGCCACTTTTATGTCGCTGTGAATTTCAGGCGATTTTAGTTCAAAAAGGTAAGGGAATCTTTTCCAACCTGAATATCACCAGTTGGAAGGGTAAGGAAGCCAGGCTCCAACACGTTTGAAAACATAATGACAAACAGTCAAACCGGAATGAAATGAAGACGACGAACAGGTGAATAGATACAGTAAGTTGTTTTTCATTCGTCCTCCTGACGAACACAAGTCGAAAAGGTAGTCGAGCAAAACAAAACTTGAAATTGGTGGGTACTGACGAAATATTAAACGTTAATAAGAAATATATTTCGAATGTAATAGTGTTTTGAAAATATAAAATTTTGTGAAAAAATAAGGAAATAGTTCACGAAAATATATCAGAAAACTAATATTTTTCAAGATATTTAAATTCTAAATCTTTTTCAAAAATTAACAGAGGGCGCAACTTGCATGCCCTAGTCAAACTCTCAGTTTGAAATGATGTAATGAGTTATGCTGATAATAGCAGTTAACCAAACGAACATAGACATTTTTTGATGTTTGAAAGGTACCAACTTCTTATTTTTGTGAAATATATTTCTCTACAAAATTTTGTGAAAGAATTTGATAACCCTCCATCCCTTGTGAGGCACTGACTTCTCTGTTAGTGACATATTTCATAATCTCATACTGAGACATAAATCGTGCCATCTGATAGAATATTTTGGAAGTTAAGTAAATGAGAGCATTCAACTGACATTTTTGGAACCATTCTGATGTTTTTGTCGAGAATGCAAAACGATAAATATTTTTTTTGAAAACAACAGAGGGCGCCACTTGCATGTTACAGTCGAATTCTTCGTTTTAAATGATATAGCTTACGCTGAGATGGAATGCAGGGGAGTCAACGAGCCGAACGACTCCAGATACTAACTGTCTTGATGTTTGGAAGATATTAGTTTTGAGAGAACTGTTCGTTTCTTGTGAAATGTGTTAATGTTTGACATTGTGTTGATTTTTGAAAGATAGTAACTTCAAAAAATTCTTATTTTTGTGAAATATTTTTCTGTACAAAATTTTGTGAAAGAATTTGATAGTCTCTTGTGAGTTACTGACTGCTTTGTTAGTGCCTTATTTCATAATCTCATACCGAGACATGTGTCATCTGATAGAATATTTTAAAACTGAAATAAATGAGAGCTTTTAACTGAAATTTTTAGGAACCATTGTAACATTTTTGTCGAGAATATTAAACGATACATATTTTTTGAAAACAACAGAGGGCGCTACTTGCATGTTGCAGTCAAACTCTTCCTTTGGAATGATATAGCCAGTTAGGCTGAGATGGGAAGGAGGGTGGGTTAACTAACCGAACGACTCCACACACTAACTGTCTTGATGTTTGAAAGATATTAGTTTTGAAAGGATTGTTCGTTTCTTGTAGAAATTTTTTGTTGTATAAAATTTTGATGAAAAAATTGACACCACCCCATCCTTTTATTGTGAGTCACTGGTTACTCTGATAGTGGCTCATATTTTATAATATCACACTGAGGCATACATTGTGGTATGAAAGTGGCGCCATCTGATAAAATATTTGAAAACTAATAGTAATTGAGAACGTCAACTAAAATTTTCAATCGATATTTTTGTCTTGAAATACTAAACTTTTTTATATCGGCAGAGGGCGCCACTTGCATGTTGCAGTCAAACTCTTCCTTTGAAATGATATAGCTAGTTACGCTGAGATGGGAAGGTGGGAGGGTCAACTAGCCTAACGACTCCACACACTAACTGTCTTGATGTTTGAAAGATATTAGTTTTGAAAGGATTGTTCGTTTCTTGTAGAAATTTTTTGTTGTATAAAATTTTGATGAAAAAATTGACACCACCCCATCCTTTTATTGTGAGTCACTGGTTACTCTGATAGTGGCTCATATTTTATATCATACTGAGGCATACATTGTGGTATGAAAGTGGCGCCATCTGATAAAATGTTTGAAAACTAATAGTAATTGAGAACGTCAACTAAAATTTTCAATCGATATTTTTGTCTTGAAATACTAAACTTTTTTATATCGGCAGAGGGCGCCACTTGCATGTTGCAGTCAAACTCTTCCTTTGAAATGATATAGCTAGTTACGCTGAGATGGGAAGGTGGGAGGGTTAACTAGCCTAACGACTCCTGGCACCAACTGTCTTGATGATTGCAAAATATTAGTTTTGAAAGAATTGTTCATTTCTTGTAGAATTTTTTTTTGTAAAAAGTTTTGATGAAAAAATGGACACCACCCACACCTTTTTTTTGAGTCACTGGTTACTCTGATAGCGGTTCATATTTTATAATATCATACTAAGGCATACATTGTGGTATGGAAGTGGTGCCATCTGAGAAAATGTTTGGAAACTAAAAGTAATTGAGAACGTCAACTGGAATTTTTGATAGATATTGTCTAAAATTCTAGACATTTTTTAAATTGATAGAGGGTGTGCCACTTGCATCTCGCAGTCAAACTCTTCCTTCGAAAAGATTTAGTTAATTACCCTGAGATGGGATGGAGGTGAGGGTCAACTAGCCGAACGACTCCAGACACATGTCTTGATGTTTGGAAGATATTAGCAAGACATTTATTTTAAAAGATTGTTTTTTTTTATTTGTGAACTGTTTTTTTGTGCAAAATTTTCATGAAGAAAATTAACCAATCCTACCCTTTAATTTGAGTCACTGATTACTATGATAGTGGCTCGCTCATATTTTATATTATCATACTGAGGCATAAATTTTGGTATGGAAGTGGTGCCATCTGAGGAAAATGTTTGAAAACTAAAAAGAAATTGAGAACGTTAACTGAATTTTGAATTGATATTTTTGTCACTTGCATGTCGTCGTCGAACTCTCCCTTTGAAATAATATAGCTATTTATGCTGAGATGAGATGAAGGGAGAGTCAAGTAAACACTAACTGTCTTGATGTTTGAAAGATATTAGTTTTGAAAGAATTATTCGTTCCTCAAAAACATTTTTGGAAGATATTCCATGAAATCATATCCATACAGAATTTTGAGATCTTATTTCGTCATTGAATACTCTTGACAGTGGCTCGTATTTATAATATCATACTGAGGCACGAACTGTGGTATGAGAGTGGTGCCATCTGAGAAAATAGTTGAAAACTAAAAGTAACTGAAATATTTGGAGACACACGAGAACTTTTTCATCTGTGGAATGACCTCTCAAAACTGTTTCAACATTTGAATGGGTAACTGAATAGACAGTGAGATTACTTCTTAATAAAATGAAATTCTTTGAACTTGACATTCGAATGACAGAAAACAAAAATGTTATATAGAAATAATTTTTTTCGCACTGAACATTCAGCTGAGTAAGAAATATCACATGTATTCCTAACAAGAGATCATTTTCATGAGATTTTATATGCGGTATAGAGGTGGCGCTACCTATGAACATTTTTAATGAATGGAGATCAGTGACAAAATCCAAAGGATGTTAACTTTGAGTCCTCAAGTGATGTTCAGTATATTATACTAAAATTCCATAACAGCAGGCACTAAATTTCCAGAAATATAATTGCATTAAAACGAAAACATTGTTGTCAGGTTGTGATTCTATATATTTTATCATTTTATATATTTTATCAAATGATGTATATTTTATCATTCTATATATTTTATCAAATGATGTATATTTTATCATTCTATATATTTTATCAAATGATAAAATATATAGAATCACAACCTGACAACAATGTTTTCGTTTTAATATATTTCTGAGAATACCACATGCCCACTGAACAATTTTTTTTACGAATGGGAGGTAGAGGAGATTGCTTTGAAATGAAGCAAAGGAATAATATACAAAGTTTTATTTCAACAGCTTTCGATGGAATCCAATTTGTATTGATTACTTTTGTCATCAAATGGTTTGAGAATCATCTTCTTCTGTCGAACTGATCATCGCGTTCTTTTCTGAGGCAGATGAATCTTCTTATTTCTAAATGTCGGTCTGCAGATCAGGTTGAAAAATCGGTGGAACATCCCAACATAAACGCCAGAATCTGCAATAGAAAATGACGTTGAATCATTATTGAAATGATAAAGGTATTGAAGTGAATCATTCCCATGTATTTACGATGCTTTATATTTCAAGGAATATTTGAAGTATGATAAAACATGGTAATGAAAAAACATGGTAATATCATTCCAATGAAACATTGTGTCGAAATTAGAACCCATTTTTGTAGCAAGGAATATTTTTTATGGATCTAGCTGCATTTTTTACCCCTATTCCAAATCTCTACTCAGATTTTTGCTAGCAGCTCTACTTTTTGAGATATAAGGGGTACCTAGTTTTATCGAAAAAATATGGTTTTCCATCATATAGACATTTTTTTAAACATCCAATTAGAAACAAAACTTTTTTTATGTTTTCTATGTGACTTTCTGGAATGATTTGGAGTGTTTTTCTATTCTGGATAATCCAACAGTAGTCAGCCATCATACTTTCACTCCAATAGCCCTGGTAGCGCTCCTTCATGGTGCGAACATCCTGCGTTCTTCCTGCTCTTTGCTCAAATTTTCAAGATTTTCAGGATATCGACTATGAACGACAGTGACTATGAAGAAAATGCATCTTAATGCTCATGTTGCATTCACGTTGCTGAAAATACAATAGTAACTGCTTGACGTGGTCAGGAAAGTTGACAGAATTCCTATTTCCCAAAAGGTGTTTCACAAACTCATTACACGCATCTTTTTCACCGGCTGTCATGGAATTTACTTTTAAACTCCATCACTAACTAAATACGGTTCTGAATTTGAAAGTTTACGGCTCGAATAAACTAACAGACTGATTTCTACGCATCTAATGCTCATCTTGAGGAATGGGCTTTTCACCGTTCTCGAGGCACTGGAGTGGGTTTATTACATTAAACTTGCCTTAATTCGTGTCTAAGCGGCTAATCTTTTCTGATCTAATGCTCAGTTTTAGCTCTGCTGTCCTACAAGCAAATGAAACACTGATATTTCGTATAACTGCTTTGTTGGCCAAAATGAAAATTAACCAACTTCAAGTTCACGCAAATGAGCCAGTTGTGTTCTGTGTATTTTATTTTGTTTCTAACCAGAAATATTGTGGAATATTCTTCTCAAGCTTTGGTTGAATGAGCAATAGGCAATAGCAATATTGCTATTATACAAAAGTACACATTTAAGACCGCATTTTGATGAGTCTACAAACAAACGCTAATTATTGGGGTCGTATATTTTTAATCCCATCTCAGCCACTCAGGCATTCGTTTCTTTGGTGGCCAAATTTCTTTCTTTCTTACGAGAAGCTAGAAGTTCTGATGAAGCTTTAGACAATCCGAGATATCTTATTGAATCATTTAGATCCTCTTGGTTGAATGTTCTTGGTCTTTCGGCGTCTTCAAATTTGCTACTATATTCTACTATACTATATTCGCAGCTTGTGTCACTTTCTTTCATTCGCTGAACAATTTCGTGCGGACGTACCTGAAATGTACATGGTTGGGGATCTAATGTATCAGTTGAACGCAGGGTAGGTCTAGTCGTCGTAGTGATTCGACGCCAAATCATAGGGTTAATGAAGTTCAAGGGATCCCTCTTCCATAATCGTAAAGAATCCACACACGTTTTACACAGTATATTCGGCATCCAGAGCTGCTTGTTATTTGTTTCCAATGGCCATTGAAAGTACTCCATGTAGGCATTTTCACGAAGTCCAACAAATTTAAACAGAATTTTTTGAATGTATATTTGCCACAAATTTGACAAAATGTATTTGGATTCTTTACACAGGTCTTTCTAGAGGGAGTCATTGCAAAAATAGACATAGAAACTAGTAAGACGTTGACGATAGCGATATCAACAGTCAAATAAGGGGGTACTTGTATCTCCCAAACTAGAGCTGATAGAAAAAATCTGAGAGTAGATTTGAAATAAGCGAGCCTAAATTATTAAACAACAGGTGAAAAATCTCATGCAACAAAAAAAAAGGTCGATTTTGTTGTGCAATGTTATATATTAATTGGATGCTCGTCAAAATTATAATGTATTTTTTTCGCAATAAATCTAATGAATTTGTAATCCATGTTATTTAGGCGGCATGAAAATAATATATTTATTTCATTGTCATCAGAAAATGTTTTAATAAAAATAATCTAAACACCTCTTCAACTATTTGTGATTTTTTCGTGTTTATAATCATACACACTTTTGGACAACATAATCGTATGATGGTTTGTGAAGTCTGAAAGTTACTTATCCAAAGTTCTACTTCGACAATCAACAGAACATACTTCAGTTTTCAACCATAAACCGTGGCTCTACCAATTTCCAACTTTTTGTTCTATTGTAAAATATCTCAATTGAATTCCTACTTCCACAGGGCGGTGTAATTTCCGCATTTTTCCACTGTTCATGTGCCATTCGCAACGAGGGGAAACATGATACATAGCGGTGGCGCTCCACAGTCAAAGCCTCATATAAATCGCTTCGAATGAAAAAAATATATGAGAGGGGCAGGTGAATCTCAAAGAGAAAATGTGAAAGAGGCGTGTTACGAACAGTTGACCGTGAAGTTCCGGATTTATTAACGATTTTTTCGATGTAGGGGGGTGTGTAACGTGTGGGGCGGTTCGGGAATTTAAATAATTTCAATAGAGCCAAATTATTCCTCTATTATTCACGAGAATCCTTAATAGAACAATCACGATGGAAATAATCCCGCTTTCGAATATTCGTCATTTTTTTTATGCCGGAACATTAGCTCTGCATTACAACCCGATGGCCCAACCATACAATGTATTTTTGTATTTTTTTTACACCATGATTAATTTCAGTGCGTATTCATGTTCAGGATGTTTTTCAAACTCATTTGCAGTGAGAAAAGATATAACTAAGATAATGTGACAACTGAAAACCAGAGATGCATTGTTTCTCAACTGTTTAGTATATTGAGTTCATGAAACATGTGAAGAAAACAGTTTCCTACAAACTGTGGGACAATTCGCCTTGTGTCCGTATATACATACTCGCGGCAAGTCGAATGTGTAAATGGAGAAAGATGTCCGCAGTAACTCTTGCTGTTTGCACCTTTCTATATTTAAATCCGGATAAATATATTTCCGACGTTTTATTCGCCGAAGTCAAACTATGTCGACTGCCGTAAATTTCGCTGTCATAATAAAATGCGTATGAATGTTAATTTAAGTGCAGTAAAATGGTCTTGAAGATAGTTTGTTGAATTTCGAAATTGCTCGCGAAATTCGTCTTTGTTGGCGATGAGTGCGAATAACATGAGAAATTTCTCAGCGAAATGTTGAGACATCAAAGCTCATCACCAGGCATTCCACAGTTGATGATCGTAAAAAGAGTTGATGGGGGAACATTTCCGTTTTCCACATGAGTTTCGTTTTTTTTATTTTCAAAATTTCTGGTGAATACCTTTTCTCGAATAAATATCCATTTTTCAACTCAATCTGTTATTTTTGATAAACACCAATCTAGCCACCAGCAATAGACAAAATAATTCACTCGTGGTATATTTTTAAAAAATAAGAAATTTATCCATAAAATTTGAGGTTTTTTGTTATTACTCTCAATAATTACTCTTAAAAATTAGAATATTAGCCAAATGTCAAATGTTTATAGAAAATTATGAAAATTTTAATGACTTTAGAAAATAAAAGCAGGTGGACAAATATCTATATTTAATTGATCATGAAAGATTTGATGCAGCTGCAAATAATATTTTTGCCTCTCTACAACTCTGACATTAAAAAATTCTTTCAAGTAATACTTTATTGGGAGTTTTCATTTAATAGTTCAGGACACTGAACAATTGTTTTTATATTTAATAATAAACCGAAAGGAAAACGTTTCTGTAACTACCTCATATTATAAACACTGAATCAATCAGAACCCATATTTTCGTTACGAACACTGTTAGGTGTATAATTAGGTGGAAAATAGAAGAAATTACAAATACATTTCTTATAAATGAAATTGTGTACTAATACTTTTGTGTTTAATAACTTGAGAAGTATTTTCTGTCAATTTTTTTAACAAATGTATACAAATTGAAAAGGTAACGCTACCTACGTAAATCAACCTTCATAAAAAATATTCATTCCAGTTTGGTTGTTTATTGTTTATTCAGTTTGTATCTTAGTGTTTCTTCCTTCATGAAAAATATATTAGTGGAGAAGTGAAAAACCCCAAAAAAAAAAAATTCTGAAATACGGTACTCTCCTGAACTGATGGATAAAACATTTCTCCAGTCACACGCCCACTTGAAGAAATGAAACGTACAACATAGTTTTTCAATGAATGGCTGTAACCACTACATTTATATTCCTCCAAATGAACCGAAATCTCTGACTGACGATCTTACACTTATAAATTATACGAATAGTTATAAAGCCATAAATATAAACAAAATTATGTTGTTGAAGTATTCAAATGAAGCCGACATCGACGAGAGAAATCTACTAATTCCTAATTTTTAATTATAGTCACAGCGCGACAGCTAAATTATTTAACCATCTCATTAAAAAGTTTTTACGGTTGTTATTATGTGAAATATCAATGCTGGCATACCAAACCTACACGCACATTTGAATATAGACGATGTTTTTCAGGCGTAACATGTACCGTTCGATATTTTAATATTCGAAGTCAATCCAAAAAATTGTCAGTGTAGGAAGTAGAGTTAATCATGAGAAAGAAAATGCCCATAAGAAATAATCATCAACAATATAAGTACATTAGAAATGCAGTGAAGATGATGAAGAAACTCGTTAACATATTAATTTCCAGTTAGTCTGAAGTAATCCAAAATTTCAACTATCGTACTGCGAAATATTCAGCTTCCCTTCCTCTTAGACGAACATCAAAACGAAATCGAGGCAACAGAAATAACAAAACTGTTTCTATGACTCATATCATTCAACTTTGTGCCAACTCCAAAATGGTCGACTATATTACATTTCTTTTCAGAATTAGGTTGGTAAACAGAACTATTATAGAAACCATTCGAATCAGGGGAGGCTCCAGACCAACAAAAACATTGAATCACCGAAAGAAAAACTTCCTGACCATGACACTTGGAATAGAAATTATGCCACTAGAGAAGTGATTATATATCGGGATTTATTCAAGGGTTTCACAGGGTTTGTCTATGAATCATGCCCGAATTCGCATGCAGGAATATTTCAACGAGAATAACTACGGTTAGCGATGATTGAGTTTTTCATGAATGCCAACAGAAAATATGTATAAGCGTCCAAATTATAATTATATTTCTCAAGAATTTCATGTTGGAAGTGACACCTTACCATACTTTGTCAATTTTTTAAATATTGAATCAAATTCAGAATTTCTTGAAATGAAACTTCAGGATTATTTGCTTGGAGATGTGGCAAGTTATTTGAAGTCCCACAAATCTGAATAATTTCTGTCTGTCAACTACGACATCACAATAATTTCAACATTTATTTAGGACTGACAAATACATACAAATACCATTATATATTAATGTTTGATTCTGGAAGTTCCAATTAAAAATTATCATTATAATCCATGAATTTATCTAAACATGGAAGTTAATCACCCTAATCAGTATATAACAGAAAGATGATCCCAATTAAATTGAATTTAGATTCGTAGAATTCATAAAAAAAATCGTCTCACTATCGCAAAACAACTAATTCTTTTTCTCATTCCAAAGACTTCATTAGATTTTTTCCAATAAATCAAAGACCCTCAATTTAGTCCCCCACAACAGGATAACATAAGTTACCTTCAACGACATTTCATGAAAGTTGTGCACTCGCCGAGATTTTCCGACAGAAAAAAGCTATTTCCTTTTCCGCCATCTTACCATTTCCTATAATGATTCTCGATCTACCACACCACTCAATAAAAGTCGTCAGATGTCTCCGCTAAATTGCCACTATGTGGAATTTTCTCCGGAAAATATTCATCGAAGTTATTCAGCAATAAGCAGGAGTAAAACGACACATAAAGTGGAAATGTGTCTGATAATTTATGCATGCACATATATATATATATATATATATATATATATATATATATATATATATATATATATATATATAGTACGATCAATAGATCTTTACAAATGCGTAGTCAATTTGTGCATCCGAAACGAGTCGACAAAATGATAAAAACAAAACAATATGGCAAGTAATACGAACAACAAAATTGCTAATATTTATGAAATTCACTAAACATAAACTCATGTTATGATTTTGGTTGAATTTCACGAAAATTTTCAGCACTTCATCAACTATTTTGTAAATCTATTATATTTTATACATTGAATATTACTGGAGTTTCTTCCCAACATCAAATCGTTATTTTAACACCTCGACACGTGTTTCGATCACCAAGTGATCGATTCAAGGAACCAGGTATGAAAGTGGTTTCTGAAACAAGTCATACAATACAGAAAGATGAAAATTTGGAAAAGTCTGGAATTCACGAAATTAAATGTAAGGACTGTGATGCAAAATATTATGGACAGACCGAAAGATATATTAAAATAAGATATATGGAACACTTACTAAACCTAAAATATGGAAGGCCAGTAAAATCAGCAGTCGCCCATCATATTTTGCAAAACTATTCCATAGAAATTAGTTCATTATGATTAGTTAGACAAGTTAACAACAACAGGAATCTAGATGCATATGAGAGTGTAGAAATGATGGTGGACCAATATCTAATATACTATATAGCTTGTAAAAATAATATTTTAATTATTAGATTCATCTGACTATTAAATAGACACATTGTAAAATTAATTTGAGACTATTAGATACGGCAATATTGTGAAATTAAATTAAGACACTTAAAACACAGAAGAAGAAGTATCTATGGTATAAATAAGGATAACATTGCAAGTATATTTAGTTTAACCTTCTTCTTGATGATGATCACTTGGTGATCGAAACACGTGGCGAGGTGTCAAAATAACGATTTGGTGTTCGGAAAAAACTTCAGTAGGTAATATTCATTACTACTCCAAATAATGCATCACAAGTATTTTATATTATGTTTCTCAACTTCGATATCTGGCAATATTCCAGCGTGCAGACCATTAGACTGATCTGTGTTCGATAAAATAAAAATGCCTTATTTAATTTTCACTAAATAGTTTACAAAAGCGCAACACGTATTTCACTATACATCAGCTTCTTTAGGCATGTTCAATTTACATGAATTATGAACGTTTTCTATCACATATTTTAGACAGCGTTATACACAATTTGACGTTAAAATTTATATATTCAAGTCGCACTGAACAAAACCGCAACACGTGTTTCGGTATACGATAGCTTCCTCAGGTGTATTCATACTTCGTGTGCACTTCGTTTTACGTTTGTATCGAATGCAAGATACTATCCAAATAAGAATTTTAAACAACTTCGTTTTTTTGCTTGTAGAAGAAAATAATTTTCTTCTTATAAAGCTTAATTATTAAGCTTTATAAGAGTATGTGTTTGATTACATCAAGTATTGATGATGAATATATTATGGTATATCATTTAAAATTGTTTTTTGTGGCGATATATATATACCTATTGCTGGAGAAGTTTTCATCCTTCATTCCAAACAGTTGAAGGTTCTAAAATTGATGCACCAAAAGATACTCCCTTGTAAACAAATTTACTGCATGAATTGCTCCATATTTTCTATTGAAAAGACCATTCAAATCAATTTCAAGATACCTCATGGCGTCTCATACTACCACATCAATTGACAATTGAACCGACACATAAAAACGTTTTTATTTTTCGAAACGATCGAAAATTCACGATTCATATCTGTCTTCCGTACAATACATCAACATATTCTCATATTTTCTACAAACGAGGAAAGCAGAAGATAACTCAGGAAACTTTTGCGGTTGCTCAATTTATGTCAATATATGTCTCCCTTATATTTTCTGATAAAACAGTGGCCTCGAGCGTACACTGCTATTTATAAAGTTGAATTGACAATTCCGGGTGTTTTGTATTGGAAAAATAATCTTTCGCGAAATTTATAATCATAAATATAGCAGTGTTCCTCTAAGATTGGTGGTTTTTCATAAAAAATTCCAAAATTGATATCTGAAGCAAACGACTGAAAATATATTTCAGAGTGGGTCCAGTTCTGTTTCTTATTCGCAAATTTCTATTTCCAACCCATTACTATTATTATAAAAAATGTCATTTTCGTTTGCCTGTAATGGGTTGCAAATAATTTCGAAACGTGTAATGTATTTATTTTTTCAAGGACTAAACACAATCACTACAGGAAAATCCTTGAGGCGCTCTCAGATCTAGATGCTAGATGCTGTCGAAAATTAATTTCTGGCATTGTGGATTCTAGTGTGGAAATAGTGGATGGTGCCTTTGCCAGAAAATTTGCGTCCCACGGTGGAGTGGGACGCAAATTGTTCAGCTAGTAGATTCGCTTTTTCTATAACTGTTGTTGCAATTGAACCATCCGCTTGTGTTAGTGGTGGAATTGTGGATTTTGTACTTTTTTCAAGTTTAAATATTACTTTTAAATACCAAATTCAAAGGTAGGCTATTATTTCTACTTTGTGTATTAAAATTGCACTGTCTCAATTTGTATAGCTCATGGTATGTATACAAACTGGTCAGTCAACAACATAGCTTCTGTACCTCATCAGACAGGAATATTCTAGCACTTCAATTGCAGGTTATACACAAATGATGTATCGAGAAAAAACTATTCTGAATTATTATATTTTCAATCCATCATTCACTTGAGAAACACAGACTGATTTCCAAACTGTATTTTCTCGAAACTGTTTGTATCCATTATAGAACAGTCTGCGATTCTGCAATTACTTTTCAGAGAGAGATAGCATGGATTTTTGAAATGTCGGTCAGTATAAAAAATGGTTTTCTATCAACAAAGAGAATGGTTTAAATTTCTTATAAGTATCTAAATAGTTGTGCTAGATTGTAATCTACCTTGTTTGTAGAAGACCCTCAACATGAACTTGATAGAATTTATAGAACTTTTGGCAGAAACTGAAATACGTCACCAGCCTGCCGAAATGAAATTTTAAATAATTAATTTCGCTCAGAGAGGAAGTAAATGGAAAAAAGTTCCTCGTTGACTAAATATTCCCTTCAGAGATCCACATAAAAAGAACATTAATAAGCGGGATTCTAACCGCCTCAGTTTGCGATTAATTAAAACAGTAATCACTAAGAGACTTTCTAAATAGAAAGTGACCAAAATACATTGGCGTACGTTGGGTGAAGAGGATGGACTCCAGAGTTTATCAATCGTAAAAAGTAAAATCCCCAAAAGTGCTAGTGATGTTTTTTAGCCTAGTTATTCTAATAATCTATATTTTTGAAAGTGTTTATAATGTTTCAATTTTTACTGAAATACTCTGGATCAGTTTCAATATAATCCTTTTGATGATTTGTGTAATCATACGAATCTTTCGTCAATGAATATTCTTTACCTTTTGTGTTGTTTTAATATGTGTGATGAAAGATAATTGTGGTATAGGTAGTACAAATGTATCTTTTCTTGTGAATTATTTCGAATGTAGAGTTTATTAAAATTGACAATTCCATATAATCGAACAAATTCATTATTAGCAACATTCAGAACTTGAATAAATGAATTTGCTTGGCGATTCAGCGATATTAGTGGATCTGTAGATTTTATCTCAAGTATGTTCAAATTTAATGTGTATTTTTTCAAATGAAAAAATGTATTAGCAGAATTAATGTCATGTCTACAAATTGATATGAATTCAACACATACAAAGACTAGTTGATTTTGATAGTTGATATTTGGCTTCCAATATCTGATTTGATCTGAAGTGGTGACGTTCAATAATATTATTTGTTCAAGAATTACATTTGTCTACTGAAATATACTTTTTATTTTCACATGATTTCATTATTATTAGTCAGAGTTCACTTTTACTTTCTATTTGAAAGTATTGTCAACAAGTAATCAAATCTCGTATATATGACCCGAAAACATTTACTAAATATCAAGCAATGATTTTTCATAATCAAAAAATGAGATTTGTAGATTTCATCTTTTTCATAACAATGCTAAACTATGTGAAATAAGGTGAAAGAAACACTTAAGTTCACTTTGAAGGTGATTGACAATGTTTCAAGATGAATTTTATAAGTTCGGACTTCCATTGTCTGATATTATATAAAATGGTTTGAAATTCCTGAAAGAACTTGATAACTCCTTTCCACTTTCACTAATGAATAAATAATATTTGAAAAATGTGCACACACAATAAAAATTGATCATTTCCTAATGATTCAATTTTCATGCTTTCTTGTGATTCTCTCAATTTTGACATACTACATTTTGCACTAACAGTACTGCGAGTCGAAAAGACAAGTACTCCTTCGCCAAAACATAAACTGCGTCTCCACCAAATTATGTTCGGGGTGCATCCGCCAGAAATTTAATTGTGTTTGAATACTGGTTGAATTACGACGAACGGTGTATTTACACACTGGCAATATCAATCACCGAAACCCTTTGAACTGAAATCACTATAATGGATGCCTAACCAATAAAAACGTCTTCATTACTACAAAAGCTGCTTCAAAGCCGAATCTTAGGAGTAGGTTAGTCAAATATTCAAATATCTGCCGAAAGTGATAGTTCAGTCAAAGTAGAAATTTCATTTCATAATAATTCGTATAGAGCTGGAAATCTGTATATATCCTAATGATGCAGTTTTCAATGAAATGAAAAAAGTCCACACTAGCGCTATATGTGCTGAAAATATATTAACAGTCAACAATATCGGTTACTTGCCTGTTTCTCATAAAGAATATTTCATTATTTCAAGCATAAAAATTTGTATAAGTCATTGATATACATAAGCCATTGCGAACTCGTTTCTAGAGCTTCAAGAGAAGAACAGTTTGTAGTGAATTGTTTTGTAATGTCTCAAAAGAATTAGCAACACCACCACCGCTACTTCTGACAGAAAACATCGTTATTTTTCAATCTGTTGACCCAGAACATTGATAACATAACATTTCTTCTTACTTACTCCGCTGCGCCGGTTAGTCTTTCTTTGATGTAATAAACTTTCCAACAAATCATCTGTAGGTGATTAGTTACTTTGAAAAAATGTTGTTTTGCAGTTTACGTTTCTTCTGTTTAATTTTGGTAACCTAAAACTATAATTTATCGCGCTAGATACTCGTTAGGACAACAAAAGGATTGTTCTGAATTCTTGGGGTTCTCGTTGAATACTCTTGGTGGGCAAAATAATAGCAGAATTATTACTCCTTCCTGGTCGCTTTGGACTGAATGATTCCGTACAGTCTATCTCGTCTTGTGTTTGTAAATATTTTGCTGGAAAAATCCTCACTTGTTTACTTTGTAGTAAATGTTCAAGAGGTAGCAAAAAAGTATGTGAATTTCTGGAACTTCATCTAGCGTTTCCTGATAAGATTAATAACCAGTTCGTGCAAAGCTTATTGTTAAATCATCGGAAAATGGAATTTTTAACAGGTGATGATCGACGAACTGACTGTTATAAGGAAACAAGTATAGCTGAGGCACCAGTCAATTTAATAATGATACTGATGATTTTCACACAAGACTCAATCTCTGACGGAAGCACCAAACTTTTTCGAAGGTTCGAAATAAATGAAACACTTTAATCTAGCAGACCATAATTATAATATTCATGCAGTCATTGTTCACTGTGGTTCTGGCGTTGAATTTGGTCATTATTATGCCTTGGTCACAGACAAAACGGACTGATTTAAGTTTGACGGTAGTCGTGTCACGAAGTGTTCTCGCGATGTATTGAATTCTTCGGAGCCTCTGGAGACACCCTACATTTCGTTTTATAAGAGAGAGGACATTGGCAGAGCAAGATCTTTAGATGATGTGGTGCCGCAGGTTTTTCCGGGTTTTCCTGCAGCTGAAAAAGCAAATGCGCCACTGGAATCAATGAAGTCGCCCCGGAGCGCCAATCAATTTTTAATTCTTATTGTTATTTTTATATTATACTACTAATTTATCGCTGAGAATCACAAAATTTTACTTGTTAATAACACATAGACGGACTACAACATTTGGTAGTTTCGTTTCATATAAAATACATATCAGCCTTCAACATAATATATGAATAAAAAAGTTTTCCGTCATCCATAAATTTTATACAAAATAATAATGATACATGGATGCTGTCATCATGCGTATTAGGCCGTGGTCCGAATTGTGCTCATAGCACTTATGACGCTTACACTGCTAACGTCGGGTCCGATTTACGTGAGCGCGCCAACTTCTGTTTGCAGTGTTAATAATTCAGATCACTTGTGAGTGTGCTTACGAATTCCACAAGTTAAACATAAACTAACAATGCATTTTTTGAAACAAACATGAGTGGAGTATGTGGTTTAGCTGAAGAAGATCGGAAAATGCTTGTATTTCTAGCATTTTCTGCAATCGGGGAAAGTGACGAGATTGATATTGATGTCGAAGATATATTAGATATTTTGTCATCACCGAGTAGCTCCGAAGATGAACTAGTTACATCAATTCTCGTGTTAAACATAAATCGAGGAAAATTGGAGCTTAGACCTCGTATTCAACGTTACGTCGAAGAAACGATTCCCAGATTTTCTATCTCGCCAGTTTCTTCAATTGACACGGAAAAACTCACTGACATTTTAATAAATTTTATTTGGGACGTTCGAATTCACAGAAATAAAAAACTCGATAGTTCAAATAAATGACGCAAAATAACGTCAATGTTCACAGTGCTAACGATCTGATCCGTGAGTACTGTGAGCACTACGGTGTGACGTCACATGTGACGTCATAGTCACAGTCACAGCGCTAACGGTGAGCGTGAAAAGCACGAATCGGACCGGGCGTTGGTACGCTATTAGCGCTGTGAGCGTGATTCGAACCACGGCCTTAGTAAGCTCATATTTGACTGCACTATAGGACATCAATCCGCGTCTCAGAAATCGTCTCGAAGAGCAAGCATCAAATCGTGTTCCGTTTATTTCTCGGTCAGCCGGAAGTAATGTGGGCCTGCGGCTCGAATGTAAACACGAGTCCTGGTCCGCTCAAAATTCGATCGAGATATTTATGTGCAAACATACCTTTCAGGAAATTTGTAAGCCTTTGGGGGGCCGATGGGGGAGAGTTTGTTGACGAAATGCGCGTTCGGAATTGGTTTTAATTCGTTGTATTCGCGCGGTTGAGAGGGTTGATGCTGGTAATTAATGGGGATATTTGTTTTTGGGCAAATATTTGATTTGTTTGGTGGCTTTCGCACAGGTACATTGTCAACACAGTATCATATTCATATATATAAAATTCATCTTTTAATTTTTCAATTGCAATGATTCATAATCACAATATTATTGAAACTTTTTCATTTTGGCATATTCGCTTAGTTCAATAGTTATCAAAACTTCAAATGTGAAATAACTGGCTGTAATATGTTATTGAAGATTTTATTAGAGTTGTTCTGATGACTTCACGTCGTCGTGTTTTGATGGGGGTATTTTAGGGAAACACTCTCGCAACAGTTACTTTCTTGAACATGGCAAGAAATTCAATATTATCCATTTCATGAAAAAAAGAGAATTGAAACTTTCTATGTTTTTTACCACTTTTAAGTGGTGAAAAATATAGAACTATTTCAGTTTATTCTCTTCATTATGATTTCCTAACACGGCTACATCCATCAATTTATTGTTTTCCATTCAGTTTATACTACAAATAATTTTTAGTATTGAAGATGGAGATTGAAACAAATTTCATTCTCAACATAATTTACTATACATCTTCAAAAATTCAAATAGGTGCTGATGAAGTATTTCCGATCCGAAATTTCAAAAGTATACTTTATTGCTTTTTTTCACGAATATCTGATCAGAAGACATAGATTTTTCCAAAGAAGCATATCGAAGCTATGCCTTTTCAAAAGTTATTTAAACAAACAACAGTTATGCACCAGAGTAAGAAAAATTTTTGAAGAAACAACAACATAGTTGATTAAAAATCGAAGATTAGGGTTAAAAATTATTATTAAAAGTAAAGAATATACTATATACTCACATTTGTCAATATTTTCAGTCACTTGATTTATTTTCACAGTAAATATTTCAAATAAATTTTTTTATTTTTTTTTGTCTCCTGTAAAATTTCAGTTTTAGCAATTGTGTAATTGTTCTTCCGGAACAGCGATATAAGAATCGAAAAATGCGTAGTAGGTTGGGAGAAAAATGTAATGAAAAACAAATTGAGTCGCCTCAATAAAAATGAAGATATAAATAGTATTTTATTCAATTTTCCACTGCAATTGTACGTAGTAAAAGGGTAGTAAATTCTACAGCAATATTAGAATTATCGAAAGCTTCAGAATTTTCCCATATTAAATTCGAAAATATTTGCATAGAATCATTTTCAAGTTTAGCATTCAGCAAGTAAAGAATATTACTAGAGTTTTTTCCCAACACCAAATCGTTATTTTAACACCTCGACACGTGTTTCGATCACCAAGTGATTATCTTCAAGAGGAAGTTCAATCTTCTTTGAGGTGTTAAAATAATGATTTGGTGTTAGGAAAAACATCCAGTAATATTCATTAACATACCAAAGGTTCCAAATAGTGCATCACAAATTCAACATTTGTTTCATGGTAAATTTCTGCAGTGTTTTTTTTGAACATTTCATTGTCTAATATGATATTATGGGTTTCCATATGTTGCGTATTTCTACTCTAGCTTGGTTGAATGCGTTGTTGGACAACATATATGCGGCTTCTTTGAACTTCCTCCTAATCCAGTGTTCCTTCCTGTTTTTTTTTGTACCTTGGGAGCTGTCTGACTTGTCCATTTAGTACAAATCTCCAGGAAACACTTCAGCCTCTTTGGCTTATTGCGTTTGTTCTCCCATCTTCTCATGACACCCATTCCATCAGTCTCGTTCCCTGTACTAGTTTGTACAGGTTTCGTGTTGGATGTTCGTCATATTCTTCTGGACGTAATTTCATACGTCCATATATTGCCTGCCTCCTGTGATTCAGTGCCTCACATTCGCATAAGATGTGTAGAGCTGTTTCTATCCCTTCGTTGCATAATCTGCAGATGAGGTCTCCATTGTACAGCCCCATTTTATTCAGCTGTTCTCTGAGCGGACAATGACCGGTTAGTAACCCTGTAATTATTCTGAGCCGATCCGTACTATATTGAAGTAGTTCTTCGATTCTTTTCTCGGACGGTTTCCCAATGACGGTTCTACTGTGTTTGTTGCCAGGTTCTTTTGTCCAGTACTCTGTGTGCTTCTTATTGGTCCATATCCTAATCTGGTTTCGTACCAGTGATTTTGATACCCCCAGAGCTGGTTCAGGACCTATATATGAAGTTGATGATCCGCGTCTAGCGCATTAATCAGCTTTATCATTAGCTGTGATTCCTGAATGCCCTAGCACCCAGTACAAAGTTAATTTGTTCCAGTTTGCAAGTTCATTCAGTTCTTCATAGCATTCCCAGACCAGTTTTGATGTCACCTTCGGGTTTGTCAGAGCCCCTAGTGCGCTCTTGCTGTCTGTAAAAATATTGATCCGCTCATTTCTTTGAGGTCTCAATTTAATAAGCCTTGCACACTGCAAGATAGCATACACTTCCGCCTGAAATACGGATGTGTATAGTCCTAGCGGATAGCTGTAGTTTAGATTTCTGTTCCTCCCTGTAAAAACCGGTGTTCCTCCCTGTAAATGATCTCGGCTTGGGACCACTTGATTTTATGTTGATGAGTCCACGTATACAGTAAATACAATATTTGGAATGGCAGTCCGTGATTCAATTAATTGCTTGTATTTAATTTTATTGTAATTTCATTTCAGGATTTTTTGCTTAATATAGTTGTTATTTTCAGTTATTCATTTAATTTTATAGATTCTTTCAGGGATTTCTAATCATTTTATATCATATTAGACAATGGAAGTCCGAACTAATGAAATTCAACATATACACATGTCATCACTATAAACGACACATTTTCAAAAGTCGAATGAAAAGTCGGTAATGAAAATGATAAATAGATGGGGAACCAGCAGCGATCTTTGTGGAACATCATTCTAAACTTGGACGTTCTGTTATTTTCTAGATCCTTTCAATTGTGTGATCAATTGAGAAGAAAGATAATTATACCCCATATTCCATATTCATAAATTTCATGAAGCAGTAAATATGTGTTGCTGAAACATATTTTGAATTCCTCGTACAATATTCCGACATATCTCGTAAGAAGGGTCGAGTAGGAGGTCTCCACCTTGCCTTCGGCGTTTAGGTAATAGCCTGATTCTCGCTCCAAGGACGAAATACAAAGACCCAGGCAGAATGTCGTATTTTAATCCGAGAAACTCCTTTGAGGTCCGCTCTGCGTTTCCAGTAATCTTGACTCTATTTACTCACTAATTTATGGTTATTAGAAGACCGGGATATACGTCCCGCTCCGTATGATATACGGATTCCGCAAAACGTGCGAAGATCTATGGGCGCACCGGGAATTCGCGTGGGATTGGCGGTTTGTCATCGAAAACTGACAAAAAAGACAATTGGTTTTTGTTGTTGTCCGTTATTCAATTATCCAAGTCGAATGTCACAGCATGCAAAAAAGCTCAAATTGAAATACTTCGCACAACTCAGGTTCATCTACATACAGTTATGTTCAAAATTCCCTCAACCTCTTAAGAACACAAATGGCCTGCGATATATTATACTTTTTTTGACTTTCAGTAAGGAAGGTTGTTTTCATTTATTATGAAGAAGACTTTCCGAAGAGTGGGATAAAAATAGCTTTCTCAATAATTTGAGAAACCTACATGCAACGAATAGTTTTGAAATTACTCATATACGTAAAATATGTATGAATTATAATTATACCTGATGAATCAAGTTGATACAAAACAAAATTGAACAGGCTCAAAATAAATAAATTGATTTCTTTCTTTAAAGACTCCATTTGATTTTTTGAAAACTCGTTCGAGTTGATTTATATATTTCCTCAATACCATCCAAACTATTGTTGCATATGATTAAAAACTACAGTGACGTAAATACTCGTATGTAGAGAATTTGCAGCTTGTTTTTTCTGAAAGATACTAGAACCAGAGTAATAATCAAAATTTTCAACTTTAACCGTTTGGCTTATTTATTACTCTCCCGAAATTTTGATTCCAGAAGGTCTCATAATGGGAAACCTAGTTAGTCCTATTCTGGCAGAGATTTTCACGGAGAATAAAATACACAGTAACCCACTGTTTAGAAGTTTCGTGTATTGATATAGATATGTGGATGATATCTTGGTTTATTTCAGAGGAACAAACAGACAGTTGACAAAGTTTTTGAATTTTATCAATTATCTCCACCCATCTATTACATTCACAATGGAGATTGAAAAGAACGACTCTATACATTTTTTGGACTTGACAATAACAAAAGTTAACAACAAACATGCCGTATCAGCACAAAGTAGCAGCTTTCAACAGTATGATCCACCGACTGATAAATATGCCCTTGTCAGAGGCGAATTTCAATAAAGAACTGAACATAATAAAACAAATAACCGTCAACAATGATTATAATAGCAGTCTAATACATTCTTTATTATCAAAGAAGTTATACAGCCAAGCTTTGAAGGAAGTTTACCCAATTCGAAGAGAAGAGGATGAAAGTTTTAGAACCTTAACCTACTTAGGCCAACCCACTAGTCATATTTCAGATTTTCTGGACAAAAAAGGTGTAAATATTGCTTTCAAAACCAACTACAACTCAAGCACGCACATTAAAAATAACAAAGATAAAATTTCAGTTTCAGAAAAATTGGGAGGTGGGTAATGTCCAATGTTTTATATAGGTCAAACTGGAAGAACGTTCAAAACGTTCCACATATGCCACTCATTCAATCACAAAGGGACATGAGTTCAACCATGAATACAAGCCTCTCCATTTCCAGAAGAAAGGTTTGAAATTTAACCTGAGAGTATGGAAACAAACAAATTCAAAAACTATCAATATCTTATGAACGATCAAACTGAATTGAATGGTTCGCTATTTTCGAATCTGTTCATTTCCAGGTAAAAATAGTTAAGGTCTATTTACAGTACTTTCGAAAAATTTATTCAAATAGGTAGTTAATGAATTCATGTAGATTCATCCATTAGAAAGTAGACATACGAGTAGGTAATATGTGTAAAATAATTGTAATTTAGAATCAACTTTTAGTTTACACTTGAGGAAGCTATTGTATAGCGAAACACGTGTAGCGGTTTTTGTAAAAGCCTTTATACTGAAAATTATACAATAAACTGTATTAATTAGTTTCAATATGGATTTTCATCAAGTATCGGCTAGTTCTATTCAATCAAGATATATGTATTTCTTCATAAACTCACGTCACGATACTAACAAAATTAGCAAAGAGTATTTCTCCCAAGATTGTTTTGATCCCAAGATTGTGATGTTTATGTCATTGTGATATAGACATAATTTGTGTACCATTCAACCAGTCAGTTGCATTTTCCGTCATATCAATGCCTTAAGCTTGAAGTCGAAACCTTCGTATTTTCCCAAGTTGACTAGTAAATATATTTGGGAAAAAGTTTTTTGGTTTTATACTCCTCCGTCATTGAACAGGATATTTGGAAAATATCCAAAGGAATGAATACAGAAAATAAATAGAATAAAAACTCTTTATGAAGAGATAATCCTCAGAAGTTTCTTTGAAATACAAACTTTTTTCGAAACAGCTTCTTCCACATGAACACTGAACTACACAATATGAAAATTGTTCGAAACAACGATATTCTATCTATTGCTGAATAGGGGGATTTATGAGGAAAACCCTTAATCTGGACAAGCTAAAAAACTAACCGAAAGAAAATCGAGCGTATCAAATTGCTTTCATACAGTTTCGAGATCAAGTTAGTTCATTATCCACTTCCAACCCTACGTTTTCGACCTCAGAAATTTGATTTTATGTCTCGTTTCCTCAGATCTGAGAATCCTCGAACTGGCCCTAGGCAAATTAATTCCTCGCATCGGTACATGTTTTGTCCTGCCCGAACACCGCTTCAAACATCAAATTACATAATAAACAAACTAATAACACGGTCCGAGGCTGTCTCTCGACCGTTCAAACGACTCTTTCGACCTAATAAAGTAAATAGTGCGGTAAACTCTTGTTTCACTAACAGCGAAAATCCATTACGTCATACAGTTTCGAGTTCTGCAAATGAGGCGAAGGGTTTCAAAAGCCCTTTACCCACTTTCGCAGCGTCGAATCGTCTGAAAAACAGATGCGAACCTAATTAATCAACGGATCAGCGGCGCAGAATAGATAATGTTTTGGGGTTACCAATAATAATATAATGATAACATTTATAAAATGTCTTCACCAAATTTAACAAACATAAATAGACAATATTTAAAAAATCTAAGCTATTTTTCCACTCCACCCTCACGTTTAGAAAAACAATAAATACATACATACATACATAAAATTCATTCTTATTCGGTTACCAAATAGTTTTGCAGCATGCAAAGAGCAAGCTAATCAATTGAATGCAATTCTTTTTTTATGAGTTTCTCACTTCGATTAACATATCAACAGTTGTCCAAATATGTTCAAAAAGTTTTAGAATAACCGAGACTTCTCTTATTGGGCGATAGTTTTGTATATCATCTCTCCGACCACTTTTGAAAATAGGAGTTACTATTGCTGATTTTCATTCGCCTGGAAATTTACTTGTTTCATGTGACTGGCTGAAAAGTATCTGTAATAGAATAGCAAGAGAACTAGTAAAGTTTTAACAAGAAGTGGTATTCCGACCTGCTTTCCTCTTTGAATCCATATTTAGAAGACATCCACTATTCCAGGAACATCAAACTGAATGAAGTTCAATACGTCATTATTTTTTAAAACTATTTGTTGATTTGTATCGAATATGATTTTGTTTAATACTAATAAATAAGTTACTTTGGTTAGGTCCAGTATCTATTAGCTATGAAATTATTCAGTTTGATATTTAAGGACGTAATTTTCTTTAAATAAACATATTTTGTTTGTTGAAGTGGTAACTTCTTATGGGAGGCTAAACTGCTTCGTTACCTAACGCGTAACGGCCCCAGTTTGTCTGGCTTCTCTTTCTATCACGCATACGTCAGCGAAGGGCAGAGTCCCCTTCTCTCGTCGGATAGGCGATCAGTATTTGAAATGCTTGGCATAAAAAATGATGATACTTTTATCAATATACATAATTATACATACAATTTAAGTGATATTGAATAATTCAACTTAGATTAGTTCAAGTTATCACTTCTGTTGGGCGTCCTGAGACGCACACGTTTTTTGTTATATACTACACTTTGCCATATCTTCAAGAATCATGATCAATTGACCATTTTCAGTTAACCTTAAAATAGATTAATTTCGATCACGTTTCCATTTTTTGTCGATCTTGTTTTTATCTTTTACAGTTTCAATAGTTATTGAAGATTTACAATTAGGGTTTTTTTTAATTATGAAATTTATTCATCTTCTATAAAATTATCATCATCACATGAAATAGCAATGTTTATGTCAAACTAGTTTTTGTTGGATAATTCCAGATAGTATCAATAATTATTGAATAATTTTTCTGTTGAAGTAACAGTATAATGGTCGAAATATAAAAAATTATCAATGTTATCTGTTTCACATAAAAATTGAACTATAGGGTGAGCATCATCGTCATTTACCCAGTAACTTGAACATCTATATAGCTCTATCACTCTATCACCGTTACATGAAACTATAACTGAAAGTCGTATTACTAGCTTGTTTTTGCATTTTTTTGCTGAACCGTACAATTTCATTTATATTTTTCCACGTGCTTTTTCAATCCCATTTCGTATGTGTATTTTTGGATTTTCAAAGAAAACGATGACTTGAGTTTAGTATGACAAATACTCATTATAAATTATTGGACCTGTTCTCGTGAATAATCACAAAATGGTATCTTGAGGGAGCAAAAACAATTCAGACGAGGAAGATACAACTAGCAATTCTATATATTCGAAACAGATAGTGATTTAACGTAAGGACTCTCCCTTGCTGTGACAAATAATGGCGAATTTGCATATTTGAAGAAGATCCCCTTGAGAGATATGATTTCTCCATATGCAGGTACACAACGCCGGTTTGAACATACAGGGCTACTCGTTAATCTCAAGTTATCATCTGTAAAAACAGTAATTGTCCTGAGTTGTATAGAATATAATTAATATATTGAATAGATCTCCGGAAATCATATATAATTCCACACATATTTTTTCAGACGATTAAATAAATAACCATTTTATGTTTTTTGCATGTCGAAACTATTTTTCCTTATGCTACATCGTAAATTTACTATTTATTGAACAAAATTATCGACGTTCTACGAATTAGCATATAAATGTAACTCCTTTTTATTTTCTGGTTTATTCAGAATACTTCAACCTTTCCTTCAAAAGACTTATTCGAAAAGATTGTTGGAAATTAGAATTATCATCCATTCCAATAACTGTTGTTTTTCACACAATGATATTGCTCATTCTCATTATTTGTTTGACTAATCGCAATGTTTAGCATACTTTTTCTACAAAACAACTAATGAACCCGAATTCGACCAAATATTTTTGTAGATACACCAAGTCCTGACCGACGGAATACCGGAAATTCAAAACGTTTCACCCTCTACCTGCACGCCGGGTCGTAAAAACGTTCGACTACCCCTTTTCCCGATATACACCCCATATTCGTAGTGGACATTACGTATTCTGAGTCAGTGTCGAACATAAAGCTGACTCCTTACCCCGTTCGGGGCAGGCACGTAATGAACATTTCCGAAATTTCGTATTCAATTCCATACGGATTTTCGGTGTAATACGATACGGGAAAGTACACATATATTTCGAGTCTTAGCCCCACAGTTTGACACTAAAAAGCAATGATATCGAGGTTGAATAGTATTTTATTGAATATAAGTTTTGTAAGATATCGGAGTCATATTGAGGTAAATTTATACCAGATCAGATTGTGGAGCAGTTCAGTGAAAGACATATGGCTATATGAATAAAGGAAAGTAATAGTACATTATATACCTAGGGTGAGAAGTGAGCTATTATATACCTCGCCGCTACGCGCCTCACGATATAATATGCGAGGTAAATAATAGCTTTCTCAGCCGAGGTATTAATAGAATTTTTTTCACTACTAACATTGATATATTAACAATTTTAATTTTGGCATTAGTAATTTTCTATCAATTTGTTGAATATATCGGAATATCAAGTAGAGTGGAGCATGTTTCTAATCAGACTGGCTTTATTTATGTAAAAATTTGGCATGTGTCAAATTTTGATATGAATCTAGGAAATATCTCATTGCATTTTTGATATATTTCAATGTTCCACTTCTCTCATCGCTTCTGTATGTTTAGAACTTAAAATTTCTCAATTCTGCATTATAGTGTGAAAAAAATTTTCTTGGTTATATGATAACCCAAGGCAGCTATGAATTATTGTCAAATTGAAATGGTACAGTTTCCATGTTGAATACGCGATGTCGATGATAAGCGCGCAACATCTACTTAGGCCATGAAAACGTTTGCCGGCGTTTCCATGAAAACCAAACACTGTGAAATGATTATTATTGCTGTCAGTTTGCCAAATGCGGTTTTAATTCAAATTTAGATGTCATTTTGAAGAAATTAAAAGATCTATTATAAAAGTAAAACGTCAATATAATTAATTGAAAAATGAGTGAAAATTCAAGTGACGATGATTCTGAGATGATGTGTACCCCGCCTGAAGTTAAAATTATAGAATTGTTCTCATTATTTACCTAGGTGTTTTTTTATTATTAAAATAAAACCTTTTTTTCACTACTAACCTGAGGAATTGCTATTATTTACTCCATTCCTCTAACGAGAATGGATAAATAATGATAATAAAAAAACACCTAGGTAAATAATGAGAACAATTCTATAATTTCAAAGATATTCACAGAAACTTTTGTTAACTTAATTATCAACCAGAAGTAGGAAATTGAATATTGGAAATACGCTTGAAAATTATGTGAAGTTATAATTAATTGTACAATTGTGACAAATCATGTGTATTCCAGTATTTCCTGTATTAATGGAACTAACATTTGGACCAGGTAAATTCACTTCTGTGTTACAAACAATCCTCGTATTTTGAACGCATTCATTACCTTTTTCCACTAAATTATCTTCAACATGGACGTTTTCTAAGACAGCATCTTGACTTGCAGAAAAGCAGGTATATTTGAAGTTTCATTGGGTAAATTACTTTTTTGCACTAATTCGGCGATTCTTTTCTTATCAGCTATTGATTCCTCAATATATCCTTCAGCCACTACAGCCGACTTCCACCCACCGTGCCGTTTCAGGCTTAGTAAGTCTCCTCCGTTTTCTGCGAGAAGTGTTGCCGAGCTACGTCTTAGAGAATGACCAGTATGACACTCAGGATTTTCTAATTTGAGATAATTAGCCATGACATATGGTACTTTGCTAATAGTATTGTGCCCAATATTTTATTTAATATGTTTACCTTCACGGTATAAAATAAATAGTTTTGTAATGTCAGTTGGCCTATTAGCTAAGTATTTTTTAATAACAGTAACCCAATGTAGCTCAACAACAATAAACTTCCTTGATATTCCGTTCTTTGAATTAAGAATATTTATTATAATAATATCATCGCAAACATCTAAATCGTCTAGGAGCATATTGCATAATTCATCTGTTTTGCAGGCACCAGCAACACCAATTACCATAACAGCCTAAATATCATTCCATTAAAAAATTAAACACAATCTAATAATAAAAAAGTATACCTTTTTTGATAAATATTCGTCATCAGAAGCTTCAACTATAAATTTGTCAATTTCTTCCTTTGTAAATACTTTTGATTTATATGATGGAATCGGCCGATACTTGATGAAAATCCATAACTAACGTATTCCAAAAACACTTTATTGTGAGATTTTCACTAAATTGTTTTACAAAAACGCAACACGTGTTTCGCCATACAATGGCTTCATCTGGCGTGTCTTTCAACTCCATAGTTGAAAGACACGCCAGATGAAGCCATTGTATGGCGAAACACGTGTTGCGTTTTTGTAAAACAATTTAGTGAAAATCTCACAATAAAGTGTTTTTGGAATACGTTACTTTTGATTTCTTAGGTTTATAATTAGTTTTTCCGTTTTGAAAATGCTACAAGCTTAAAAAACTTTGAAATGTCAATTATTTCTTTTATTGCAAGTGTCGATTTCAGCATGGAATAGTTTGCCCACAATGTCGATACCTTTTTGCCTTCAGATTTCTCTTTGAAATACGCTAATAAAACATTTTCTGTTACTTTAGCAACTTTCCTTTCTACACACCATGTTTTCAGTTGGTTATATGCATTCATGTACAGTCTCTTTGATTTTTCTGGCAATAAATCACTACTTGTACTAGCTGCCACCACTCTAACTTCAGGCGGGGTAAACGTCATCTCTAAATCATTGTCACTTGAATTTTCACCCATTTTTCAATTAACTATATTGACGTTTTACTTATATACATCTTTTAACTTTTTCAAAATGACATCTAAATTTTAATTAAAACCGCATTTGGCAAACTGACAGCAATAATAATCATTGTACAGTGTTTGGTTGTCATGGAAACGCCGGCAAAAGTTTTCATGGCCTAAGTAGATGTTGCGCGCTTATCATCGACATCGCGTATTCAACATGGAAACTGTACCATTTCAATTTGATATGCAACAATTCATAGCTGCCTTGGGTTATCATATAACCAAGGAAATTTTTTTCTCACTATAATGCAGAATTGAGAAATTCTAAGTTCTGAACATACAGAAGCGATGAGAGAAGTGAAACATTGAAATATATCAAAAATGCAATGAGATATTCATTCAAAATTTCATCTCAAAATTTGACACATGCCAAATTTTTACATAAATAAAGCCAGTCTGATTAGAAACACGCTCCACTCTACTTGATATTCCAATATATTCAACAAATTGTTAGAAAATTACTAATGCCAAAATTAAAATTGTTGATATATATATCAATGTTAGTAGTGATAAAAATTCTATGTATACCTCGGCTGAGAAAGCTATTATTTACCTCGCACATTATATCCCTCGGCGCAACGCTCCTCATAAAAATGCTCAGTAAATAATAGCTCACTTCTCACCCTAGGTATATAATATACTATTACTTCAATTCTAACCCTGTTTTCAGTTTACAAACTGAATATGTGAACAAAAGCATTTGCTCCTGTTTTATTCAAATGGTCACTTATCGCCCTTTGGGATGGAAATGGAGAAATATCTATAATTTTGGAAAAAACAGTGAATTTGGGTTTCACAATCATATCACCAGAAAGCCACGAAAAACTGAATATTCAAAGTTCTTCCAAACGAAACTTTATAAAAACATTGCAAATTTTATTATTTAACGAAAATTTTTTCCGTTAACCACCTGTCGCACCCCTATGAACGGCAACCCTCAGAAGTCAAAAATTGTGCGAGCTAGGGACTAACGAGGTGTTACCTTTCAACATGTGATTCCTAAGACGAATTGGATGATAGCAAGTAAAAATCGATCATTTAGCCTGGGGCTTGAACCACCGACCAACATGGCGGTCAATTGAGTGAGTGAAAAAAGCACCCACGTCGAACCGACCGTCTACCGACCGATTGAGTTACTTGTGTTGACTGAGAAGGAAAATAATTTTTATAACAGAAGGATGCATTTTGCCTCTCTTTCACCTTAGTTGTACTGATAAATTCAAATCACGGTTATGAGCTAGATAGTTCTTTTATAATATTTACTTACAATATTCTTATTGTAGAACTGCTTTCCATTTCACACGATAAATTGCTCAATACCAAAAAAAGATTAAAAAACATTAGCCGAATATCCAGAGTCATCCAGGTCTATTGTCCAATGTATAAGTCATTTTTGAAGGCAACTGCAGAGACCGAGCCACGAAATGTTTGAAAGTAATGTTCAAATTGTTTTCAAGCTCTCACATTTGATATGAGTGAAGTTGATTTGAAATAATTCAATTACCTGTCTCAGTCATGATATACACAACTAAAATGAGATACAATGAAAACGATCAAAGCTTTATCTTTATGAACTCGAGAAGAAAATATGAAGTGTTTATTATTGTTTGAGAAATACAGTGATTTCATAAAATATATCAGAATAGTTTCTTCTGCGGAGGAAATGTTTCTTGGCTTGGTGTAACGTCACTAGACTTTTTGTGCGTAACAGTTTGTGATTGTAACATTTGATGATTCAGCTTCAGTCATAATTACAAATTTTGAATACTGTTTTCCAGTTTCATTGATCATAGTCAATGCCTGAAGTTTTGTTTACAACTGAACAACCAGAGAAGTGATTCCTTCACCTGATCGCCTTCAATAATGTCTACTGTATTTGTAGAGGAAACGTCAAGCATAGGGAACAAACCGTTATCTCAAACCCTGGAAGTGTAAATCTAAGACAGTGACAGCTAACTGTTTTCGAAAATGGAGACATCAAATGCAAATTTGGACTAAATTTACAACTTCACACTTACTGAATTGCCATGTTTTTGTTAACAATCATCTTCAATGCTAGTAAACCTATATAATCACTTTATGACAATATTTTTCACAGACACATCATATTATTTGAATTGAAATAAGTACTGTGTTATATTTATTTTCCAAATCCCGTTGCATATTTTTCACACTAAACCTATAACTAACTGAGAAACAACTTTATCAAAGAATAGTTCATTCTTTGTTCCCCCAAAGAAACTCCAGGCTGACACCGGAAAAAACCTTGTTAGTTTTAATGGGGAAAAGAGTCCTATGAATTCGTTTTGTACACGTGAACCTTCTTATACAATTCGAGACAGCGTCTGAGCAGCTGAACATGTGAGAAATAACGAACTTTTTCAGTATACCGTCGCTTTCACGCTCCACAATTATTCGAAGTTCAAAAGATCCGTCGTTGTTGTATTCCAACAATAACGGGGTTTCATAAAGGTAGTGTATCTAGCATTCTGTCAAAGGTAATTAGTATATAACCAGAAAGGAATCGTTTGGGAGCAAATCGCGTTTAATGTCGAACTCTGAGATTCGGCTCATTAGAAATGAATAAAAAAACTGTCTGGTACAAGTGCTATACTACTATCTGAAATACTTGATCTCACCTGTTTCCAAAATACCATAGAAAAATAGTTATTCTATTACCTCACAGCATTCATTCATGAGTATCTAAAAAGTAAAACAAAGGTATTCAACAACAAAGTCCCTTCAGAAACACTTTTAGATTTGTGAAGATTACTCCAGAACTATTCTCATTAAAGGCAGCTGAGTTGAAACTTATTCGTGAACAGCTAAGAGATAAGGATGACATAAACAGTTCAAAAGATCCGTCGTTGTTGTATTCCAACAATAACGGGGTTTCATGAAGGTAGTGTATCTAGCATTCCGTCAAAGGTAATTAGTATATAATCAGAAAGGAATCGTTTGGGAGCAAATCGCGTTTAATGTTGAACTCTGAGATTCGGCTCATTAGAAATGAATAAAAAACTGTCTGGTACAAGTGCTATACTACTATCTGAAATACTTGATCTCACCTGTATCCAAAATACCATAGAAAAAAAGTTATTCTATTACCTCACATCCAACATTCATTCATGAGAACCTAAAAAGTAAAACAAAGGTATACAACAATAAAGTCCCTTCAGAAACACTTTTAGATTTGTGAAGATTACTCCAGAACTATTCTCATTAAAGGCAGCTGAGTTGAAACCTATTCGTGAACAGCCAAGAGATAAGGATGACATAAACAGTTTGCGTAAAAGACGAACAAAACGATGTCCATTACTGAACCTTGGAGAACGTTTCGTTGAGGTTTTCACCAATTTTTCAGAAAAGATTCGCTAGTAAATTTGTAACCTTTAGGTACTGCCTTTCACATTTACAGAATTAATCTACTATTTCATTACAAGAGAACATAATGTTATGTGAGGCGAGTGTGATTTTTTTTCTTGAAATTCAATTGAACATTTTCTTGAGATCAATCAAAATTGGTAATAATTCGCATGCTACCGCCAGCCAGAACCATAACGATGATGATCTCAATTTGATAGGAGACAAATGTCAATTTCAGTACAGGAACGTTGGTCACAAAACATCGTGAATTTTTTATATATAAAGGAAATATTTTTATAATTCCATTTGTGTATGCAAATAACGATTTGAAAATACTCAAGTTACTATGTACGTGTACAGCTTAGCCGACTTCACTTCATCTGTGATGTTCAATGATAGATAAATGAATAAATAGATTCCGTGTTAGGAATCACACGTTAAAATGTAAGACCTCGTTAGCCCTTAGCTCGCACAAGTTTCTCAACTTCTGAGAGTTGTCGTTTGTATGGGGGTGACAGCTGATTGATGGAAAAACAGACTTTAAACAGACAGACAGATATATAGATAGAAAGTATGTAAAATCGTTGAAAGGCTTGAAGAAATGATTGCAATCACTAGTATTATGATTGTATTCTTCGGAATACAATTTGTTAAAATTAGTTAAAATTGAATGTGTTGCCCAATAATCATATTCAAATTTTGAATGGAAAAATGGAAGTTAGGTCGAAAGTAAAACATAAAGTGTTGAATTCATAAAGTTGTGATATATTACCTTCTCAATGTAATAAAAAATGCGTAATTGAAGGTTTGTATGCAGTGGATACATTTGCAATAAGACCATGATATAGTTTCAAAGAGAAATACTCTTCTCTCTTGCCATTTCAGTTTATCTTGAGGGGAAGTTCATAACACACTGTGACGCATCGTGAAACACGTTTTTCAGAAAATTCAATCATTCCGGAAAAAACAATATTAATTTCCCCGATAAGTATGTCAGCAAAACCGATCGACGGTTGTCACTCGAGAATGATCCCCTTTCAAATAACGAAACTCACCCTCTCTCAAATCTGGGGAATATCTGCTATACTCGGGCGACGATGCACAGAAGCATTTCCGGTCGGAATTCCCGTCATCCCCGACGACCTCGCTAATTGCCGTTCCCCCGGTACTATCTATCCCCCTATGCTACCCCACTTTCCCCTGATTGCAGTCGGTCGTCCCCGTATTTCATTGCCATGTGTTCGGTTTCGAATTTCTAATTCTCGATGTGTGTCAGATTCCTGCAATTTCATATAGATTGCAGGAAACACATGCGTGCGGACAGTTGACAAACGAAAGTGTCAACTTTATTTTTTGTACCTTTTCTAAGGACTTATTCGTCACTGAATGTCAATGTCACTATCATCGTATCTACTTTTCGATAGTTTTTCTATGTATATTTTATTATTTCGAAAATAAAAGATTTCCTTTCAAATTAGGTAACTCCGTACATAAAATACTCAGAGTCTATCAGCATTGAAATCTTTTGTACATTCAATTTGAGGCTTCATATTAACTTTTCCTTCTATTGAACCTTCTTACCTTCCTTTCTATTAAAAATCCTGCACCACACTTGAAGTAAAATTATTTCAATTAGCCATAGAAATAAAATTTTTCAATTTTTTAGTCTGTTTTTCTTCGAATTCGTCAACCAATGCTAGTTAAACTTACAGCAAACATTTTCTTATCTTATTCCCATAAAATGAATAATTTTTCCTTCTCCCATTCATTCATTTGTATACGGTATACGTTTCTTGGTGCATAGGATTAACGTAAGTGTTAGAAATCACACATTAAAAGGTAAGACCTCGTTAGTCCTTAGCTCGCACAAGTTTGGATTTCTGAGGGTTGTCGTTCGTAGCGGTGTAACAGCTGGTTGAAGGAAAAACAGAAATTGAACAGATTTTTGTTAAATTAGAGGAAACAAGAAACAACATCCATTGCCGTCTCATGAAAATAAGCCACCAATCGTGGATAGCGACTTCGAGAATTTCACTTATCGGATACTGTGTGAAAGCTATAGTCGATAGAAAGTCCATATTGACGAGCACAAACGAAAACACTCGGAGAAGCCATATTTGGGTCTGCCAACATAAAATCGAGTGTTCCGAAGCTGAAATCATTCACAATGGGAAACGTTGGTTTGAGAGAAAGTTTAGAGAAGCTGCGTACATGTTGAATAACGATTATAAAGTGAAGTAGCTTAGTTTGAAATCGGTTTATCTTTTTTTGCATTTTTTCTTTTTTTCATATTTGATTTTTTATACATTGTTTTTGTTTGTGTATTATTGACATTTTATTTATCCAAGTTCTCTCAGCCGTCAAAGCTATTTTCTGCAAGTTATTTTGCCTAAAGGCGATGTGTTCTGGTTGTCCTCAAAGCAGCTGTCGCACTCCTATGAACGACAACCCTCTGAAGTCGAAACTTGTGGGAGCTGAGGGCTAACGAGGTCTCATATTTTAACGTGTGATTTCTAACACGGATTGGACGATTGCAAGTGAAAATCGATTGTTGAGCCTGTGGCTCAACAATCGGTTACGGTTACGATTGGTTGTCCTCAAAGCAGATACTTCAGTATTGTTTTGTGTTTCCGTTCCATGCCATTTTTGGCTATCGGGGTGATCATTTATTTTTTCAGGTTCAATTAATTTTTCTTTTAAAAATTACAAATTAGCGTTCTTTCATTTGTTTTTATTCAATACTAATTTTTTATTTCTTCTCAATTTTCCATATTATTCCTATTTGAAGTCATTCAAATACTTCAGTCTTATTACGTTTAGTATTTTTAATACGTTGTTCGTTTTTTTATTTTTTTTCTTATAGATTTCAAATCTACCACTTTTCAAGACAATGGAGAATCTTAAATCCTAAGGTTTACCATTCTGTCACTCCAAAAACAAATCATATGTTTTATTCAATTACGAAGTGTAATAATCTCCTTGATATAATTTCCTACCCTACGCCTCTGGAGACCGAATTTGAGAGGATTAATTTATTGGTTGTACGCAGTCATTATTTTTGGATTACTCGGTATTCATTAAGGCTAATTGGTTGTTATTAGCCCCAACCAAAGTGCTATAAGTCCAGATCAAAAACTAATAGGTTTCCCGGAGTTTCAATCAGAAAGATTTGTGTCAATTTGTAGTATTTTTAGTTTTTTTGCTCTCTTTGTTCAATGGAGATATATGTTACGTAATTACTCAACGAAATTATGGAAAGATAATAATTTTCAAGTAACTCAAAATTCGTACAACATCCATTAAAATCTGCATATGAATGAAACGAAAAAACTTTTGTTACGTTCAAAAATATTGAAAACAGAACCAGGCTCTGTCTTCTTGATACATTTGTATACCATTTTTCATTCATTTTATTGACACATATCTGTGTCTTCAAGGGGTTATTTTGTTCTTGCACGTAACTCTGCCCAATTAAACAGTATCTGACACCTTTCATTTTTCCCAGTAGATTAAATTCCTTGCTCCTCATTTATTTTTCTTCATTCTTCTAGTTCCACATATAGATACTCTTCTGAAAATACTCTGACCAATATTTCATTTTTTAATAAATTGATGGATGTAGCCGTTACTACGTGGTAGGAGATCATAATGAAAAGAGAAATGAAAATTTCATGTTTTCAACTCTTTCATTTGTAACTAACTTTACTACAGTTTCGTCCTATATGGACATTCTCAAACTTATACAATAAACTTTTTTTTTTATTGTATAAGTTTGAGAATGTCCATATAGAACGAAACTGCAGTAAAGTTAGTTACAAATGAAAGTGGTAAAAACATAGAAATTTTCATTTCTCTTTTCATTTCATTTTTTTTCCATTAATCGCCCTTATTCTTCATATTTCCTATTGCAGATTTATTTCTCCAGGTCTCAGCCTCTATTTGAGAGAGAGAGAGAGAGAGTAATGGATAAACAAGTAATTTTCTATTACACTTCAAAAACAACTGTATGTTAAGTTATACAATCATATACAATTCCTGATATTTTTTAATAGTCACTTACATTCATTTGATACGTATCGTTATATTCGGATTGTCGCAAATTATCAGTTTATGATGAATAGCCAAATATATATCCCTGTAGATAAGTATTCCCGCATATACCTACCATAATTTTGGTGATTATGTCAGGCATACAGATAAATTGAATATGTTTTGCACTTATACCATCTATCTCGCTTATAGTGTCACATTAGACAATATCCCTTGAATGATGATATCATTTGATCATCATGAGTATCAAATCGCCAATTGAAGTTCGGACAGAAATTTTATTTAGATAAATAACTACTAAAAGTGATTTTGAAAATTTATAGAACTTTTTAGAATTCAATTGTAATGATAAACATTAACGATACAAAAAATGGCTTGTAGAGTGAGTACAAAGTAAATAAATGTGATTGATACTCGTCCAATACCTAACAGACAGATAAACTCCCTTTGAAGCAAAAAATGGTATCTTCACTTGACCAGACCATCTCACCCACCCAACTATATATAAAAAGGGTTATGAACTAGTCATCATCACCTTACTCCACGAGAGCTTACAAGTTCCACTCAAAGAACTTTTCAACACAATTGTTTCTATTGCTCAAGATATGATACTCTCCAAAACAACTTTAAGTCGAAACCCCTTGTTAGGAAGTTGGTAATCATTTGAAATATCGAACTCTAGAATAGCTATCTTCAAGGAAAGATATTAGACGTTGCAATTCAAAAAGCATTAGCTAAAAATATGTGTGATTCATTTGGGTCGACTTTTTTGTTGAGTTTGAATTTCTATATCTCAATGTATAGGAATTTTCTTAACACATCAGGTAGATTTTTGCTCAAATATAAATATAACTTACCAGGAAACAACACGATCTTCAAATGTACCTGTGATTTTTTTAAGAGACACTCGAAAATGAATAAAGAAAAATTTAATGAAAGTGTAAAAGGGTGAAAAATTATAAAAGTTCACAAAACATTAATCTAGCCTAATAATATGTTCTATGCCAAACCCAAACTGTGAATTATTTTATGTAAACGTCAATTATTAGTTCAAACACAAATCGCTTTGTTGTTGTTTGGAAATGTGGAAATGCAAGAAATATTCATGAATATAATTTTAAATTTATTGTCCTTATCGTCTATTTGAACAAAGCTATTATATGCATATTTATATTTTATTTGGTGACAAGTTCCAGCTTTGGATATTAATGTATCAATACCTGGTTTCTCTCCTTTTTCGTGAAGTGATGTACTGATTTGACGACAATCAAGCATCATTCAACGTTCGTAACTAAGGAAGCTATTTACAACTATTTTTTTCAAACATTTCATCATTTATAATTAATTATAACAATTTTATTATGTTTCTTCCAATTTTCTGCAACAGACAGGATATTATTTCTGATTGATAATGTTGTGCAGATTCTGTCAGTGGTATTTATTCTGAAATAATTAATTTTTTACCCAATTTTTGAATTTCTGACATATCCCTCGTTTTGTGACGTGTTTTCGCTTAGAGAACTGCACTTCTGTATAGGGTGATCAAACTCTGTTCCTTCTAAGAATTTTCCTGAGATGTTGACAATATTTCCATATACATTTCACGGTGTTTGTAGTCGCACTCCTCCAAAACGTCTTGGCCGATTTTTATGAATTTTGTGTGTATATTTGGTGGGTATGAGAATGGATCGTAAAGTATATTTCATACCGCTAGATTCTTATAGTTTTTCTTTTCGAATAATTGAGTGATCAACAAAATATTCTACCACACCCAGTTCATTATAATAATTATAAAACAATAAATACAGTTGCACCTTCCGATGAAAGCAATCTCTCGAAGGAAGTTCATAAAATATAATTTCCTACGATAACGCCGATTGAAGATACATCATGAATTATTCATTATTTTTAGCAGAATAATATTTATAACTGTAATATTTATAACTGCGATAATATTTCTATACAAGTACTTTTATTGCGATATTATCTCAAAAGTGTGTGCGTAGTTTTAGCGACAAAGGCATTATGTCAGGTGATAATACAAAGAGTGGGGGTTCTATCTCTCTCTGTCTCTTTTATGGAGATGCAGACTGCAAGAGAATCCTTGAATTGATCTGAGAGCGTTGCCACTATAATTGATTTATGTTGGCCTCTATTCGATGTAGATAATATAGACAGTATTTAGACTAGAGAAAAATGGTATCAATTTATGTTATTTATGGTATCTATACATATTTGCACATTCATCTCATAAGAATATATATATAATGCTTCTAAAAACGTTTTTGGCTTTCTACTTCTATCTTTATAAAAAAGTAGTTTCAGTAACTGAAAGTACCTTCTACCTACGTCTTTCCCCAAAAATAGTGGGAAGGTTAAATAATCCCGGATGCAATGTACATACAGTTTGTCAAATGTAGGAAAAGCTTTTTAAATTTCGTTATAGTCCCGCCCGCTAGAGGAGGGAAGAGAGAGAGAGAGAGAGAAAGGAAATTCTCAAGTCTCTTCCTAGATTTGACAAGCTGTATGATTTTTGAACGGTACATGGAGAAACTTTTTGTATGCCCTCAAATATCTATGTTTTCTCTGACCTCAGGATTCACTGGCATGAAGATTGTTTCACCAATTTGAAAATAGTCAATACGCCCTTTAACGTTACCTGCGAAATGTTGTGATTGAATGGGAACTTCAATTCTCGACTTCTATATTGGGAACACCGACATTAAAATGGAAAAGTTAGAAGATATTCCTTAATAACAGCCTTCTCAAGTTCTCTACGAATCTACAGAAATGTTAATTGATGCTGTGCAGCAGTGATTGATATTTAACCTTCCCTGACCCAAGGAACATTGGCAAATGATCTAATCCTTTCCAAGACTGACAGACAATCCATTAAAAATCTGATTATCAAAAATACACATGTATATGTGGCTCGAAAAGTAGGTCTCCTATGACACATGTCGGGGAGACAACTTCCCATGACTGCACCCACCAGCTACGAGACGCTCAAACAATCTGTAGCCATCCTGGCCGAAATGTGCAGCTCTGGGATAATTTATGTGAACCGTCTTTTGGAAAACCCTCTACGGCAGTTTATAATGGTATACTGAAGAAGTTCTAGTTGATTGGTCGATACTGGTGATGTCTGATGTTCAGGGTGCAAGATTTCCATTCCCATGAGGCCTCTGGTACAGGTGAATCATCGTTTGACCATAAACGTTCGCGGGGTAGTTTCCATCCCCGATGTATATTCTGCTTCTGTTGCTGAAAATTTTGGAGAGTTGGGAAACTGGGAAGCCCTTGCTTCTAATGTTACAAAGAGATAAGTCGACGTCCATCTTTGTAGACTCAGGCCGTGCTCTACAGCGAGTAGAATTGTGTGCTGTCATATTATGATGTCAGGGATCACCACTCTCACATTCTCAGAGAGACTGATGCCTCGGTTTTCATAGAATTGAATACAACTGAAAGGAAAGAAAAAACTAGTATTTTCTTATATATTGTTGCTATATAATAGAAATAGTTTGGAGACAATATGGTTTCCCGAGGAACACCAGATTAGAAATCGGCGAGAGGACCATTAATGCCAACTTGTGAGGAACATTCTTTGAGAAATCTGGAGAGTCGTAATATCTAATTTCATTTAGTGAACTCTCACGCTAAACACAGTCAAAAGTCTTCGAAACATCGAGACTGCGATATTTCTCGATTGCATTATCCCAAAGGAGGGTTACATATGTAAGGTCGCCTATTGATTTCTGATTCAGAAACCATATTGATGATCGCTTTCTATGTTGAAGTATTCCAATTATTGATGTACTCAGAAACAGATGTCTCCATGGATTTTGAAAAACTCCGGAATGTACCTTGACAAGTATTTCCTCAATCCGTCCCGAAGAACCAATTTCCCAAATATTTCAGAAATCGCCATTACACAGCTTGTACCTTCTTTAATGAGGACAGGGCGTCACGTCGTATCCCAGCTCCTCGGCGATAACGTCTCTTAGCCGTAAATTAAACGAAGTGCACAAAGTTTTTCCGTTGCCGCGAGATCCGCATTGTATCCGCTAGATATTCTCGGTTAGACAATGAGATCAATTGCAAGGATTGATGTATGGAAGGTTTCCCATCGCAGCTTATTACGAAGCAGCTGTTCAAGTGATTTCGCCTCGATTTATGTGCCCAGATCGAGATTGTGCGGTTAGGAGGAGACGTGGATCGCATTGTGTAGTGCGAAGTGTTGTTCCTTTTCTCGTTTTGTATCGGAGAAGAATTCCTTATGGGAAGACGACATCACGAGTGTGCCGCCTCGATAGCGATTGATTAATTAACGACGAAGTGAGTTATTGGTGCATAGAATTTGTTGGTGACAAATGTGGCCTATCCCTTTATCAACAGCTTTGATACAGCCTCACAAACTGGAGCCGAGATTGTCGCATACTGACGTACTAGTTTAAATACTCGCATACTAGATTACCGCTTGTTCGCAGTTTTAGTTTAGTCTCTTCAAATTCTACATTGTTATGATCGCCTTGACAAAAAAATAAATGCCACCGGAAAAACACAAACAAACAAACAGTGTATTGATTGCAGATACTGACAGATATAGTGGTGAGTGTCAACTTCTCAGGCACTAGGCATTCTACCTAGCTGAGAACATTGATTTTGTCTCTATAAACGAAGAACACAAAGTATTATTACTGCATACAAAGCTTGCTTCGACAGTAGTGTTACCAATCAAATAGACACACATTGTGCTTACTCCAATTGAAAATTATGAGATTTCACAATGAACCATTTTTTGTAGATTTACGAACAATCATGCTACGAAAGGTAATGTTTGGTTGGTCTTTGTTGTCATTTATTTCTGTAGAGGCTGTAAAGGCAATCTGCACATTCATATGTTTGAGAGGAACTCAATTCAAACGAGACATTTCTGGATAGAAGGTTTGGAGCCAGCTCTTTTAGACTTTTTCTTTGGGGATATATCAATTCCGTTTTTAATAAAATATGGTAAACTGATATTGTTGAAGTGTTTGTACGTCCATTGTCAAAAAATGATCGAAGATTTGGTTGATATTTTTCACACAATATTTAGGAGCCATCTAATCTTCTTTTTCACTAAACACAATAAAACTTTTTTTCAAATGATGGTTTGAAAGTAGTGACGGAGGACTTTTCATTTACATTAGTTACATTATGAAGTGATATATCATTTCCTGCAATAATTACGTATGAAAACTTTTCAAACTGACTCTCCGTATATAACATGTTGCTTCACGCAAAAAATACGTTTCAGTTTTGTTATTTTTTTCCATCCCCTCATCGAAATTGGTTCGAAATTAACTTCTACAACGGCGGGCTCGGTCACAGGATTAAAATATTTTAACGTGTATAATTCGGAAAGGTAGATTCACAAATTGAGTTGAAATTCCCAAGTCGACTCGGAATTGGATCATGTAAATTGTTATTGTGCCAATGTACTTTATTAGCAACTAATTTAAAGTTCGTTTCAACTCGCAATGGCACAAAATGTTATTTCGTGCTTTATTTCCTCTTCTCCGTTCGTTTTATTTGGCAGCCCCGAATGGACAATAATATGAGGGAATATTTTACGAAATAACGAATATTTCAATATATGATATCTTCTGTTTATCATTTTTTTGTTTTTTTAATGGACGATAAGTAGCTTTTCTGGATATGAAATGCTAAATGTTTCATACACACCCATTTGAAAGGAAAACACTTTGTGCAGGTATTAAATCTAAAATTTCTATGGAAGCTATTTCTCGTTTTTGTTGGTTGTAACTTGCAGGTTGATATGCCGGACGTTTCGCCTACAACTGCGGTATATACATTATGAAAAGCGATGAGAACGCGTTGATGAAGTGCTGTAGTTGTCTTCACAACACACATTTCTACTACTACTGATATGCACCAACAAATCGGAAAAATAACTTTAACATAATTATCTCCAACTGTTGGCACTCTTTGCTCAACCTGAATTTATGGTTCTCTTCAGTATCTATTGTCAAAATCAGAATATGGTTCGATATACCTTCACGCAGTAAAAGCCTACTGAAAATCCATTCAGAAACTGAAAAGAGAGTTTTTCATTAACATAGCAATTTCATTCGAAGTATTTTTCAATAAACAGAGACTTTAAGATGTAGACTAGAGATAAATATGACTGTGCGCCTAAAGTTTCACCGGTTATTATGGATCACTTATACGATGCTAGTGGCTAGCATCAGACTCACTCGAACGCCAGCCCTGGCTCCATGTAAACTTGCCAGTAACTGGTTGTAATAGATCAGCTTCTAGTTTTTTTATCAGTAACCAATCGTCAACGGATTTGGAGACGTATCGCTCATTATGTGCTGCAGTCAACAACTCTTGAGACGTTCAGTGCCCATAGCCACAGACAGCTAGTGGCATCGTCTGAATAAGATGCTCCAGTACAGTGGAACTGGTGCCAGTTACTGCCAACAGTCACAGAGTACGTCTAATGAATCAGGCGGTCCAGTCCAGTGAAAATGGTACCCATTCCTGCCAACAGTCTCAGGCACCAGCCACTATCATCGTCCTTATGATCCTGAAGGCATATGAAATTGATTCTGAACATTTAGCTTATCAGTCAAAGATGAAACAACTGACCACTACGGAATGTAAAAATTTCTTTTTTGAAAGTAACGGGAATAATGAAATCCACACCAACATCAACATTTTTGAATATGTAGAGGAACCAAACATGTTGTTCACTGATCACATGATACTAAAGAACACAACGAGATCGTTGGTCAGTGTACTGATGACAGACCATCAACTCCATAATTAGCACCATCCATGGTGTGAGACCAGACCAGGAAATGGAGGATACATAAAGGGTACTTAGGAAATTATACTTGAAAACACACCGGAAATCCTTTCTAAAGGAACTGTCTGAAAAATCATTTGCTTCAAGAAAAGCAAGAAATGGTTGAAAATACTCACGAGGTTACTTACTGGACATTGTCCATCCAGAGGACACCTGAATAAAATACGGATGTTCAAGGGAGATCTCAGCTGCAGGCAGTGCAAAAAAAAACAGAAACATGTCATGTGAGGCACTGGATCACAGAAGTCGAACAATTTAAAGAACAGAAGAAGCTACTAGAGGAAACGATGGGTGGAAAGACGCAGTACTACTATGAAGCTGCCGTATTTTTTGAAGATTGAGAATAAATAAATATTTTAGACGGTTCCCAAGTATACACAGCATATAGCGGAAACAGTCAAACGGTTCTCAAAATAACAGAAAATGTTTTATGAACAATCTCAATGACAATCTCAATCTCAATATTATTCAATAGGAATTATAATCATTTTTTTGTTATTACTCCAGACAAAAAGCTCATACCTATTCATATTAAACAAAAACAACTAAATGTTAAAAATATAAGCTGCCTTATCAGTTTTTTTCATATTATTTTTTGTTTCAGCCAACATCCAGAGTACTCAAAACGATATTCTTCTATATATTGGCCTCACGGTAGCTATCTTCTTGGTCTGCTTCCTTTCGTTTTTCGTTATCAAAATCTACCGGAAGAAAGGCCAGCATCAAAGCCTCTACAACATGGCGTCCAACGGTAAGTTATCATAAGCATCAAATAGTTTGTGAATTTTTCATAAATGTTCCATTCAGTTCCTATTTTTTGAAAGTCAACTCTCTTGACGAGCAAATCAATTAATAGATGAATCACTGACTACGAAAGACTGTTAAAAAATCAGAAGTAAAAGCGCTTCAGAGAAATGATACATTCATTCAGTCTCCCAAATGTTCAAGCTATTTTCTAAAGTAATACCTCTTGGTTCATAATCACTTGTCCAACTTTAACGACCTCGTGATTGGTCTTCATTTTATATCTCATCAGCGAAAACTCAGTTTTAGGAACACCTAAAAATCCCTAGTAACCAAATCCGGAGTGTAAGTCGCCGTGAAAATTTTAAAATGCTCTACTGTCAACTCAACTGAAATATACATCGAACTATATGGTCGAATGCTTTTTTATTTGTCGATTTTGTAATTCTTGGAATCGCTGTTCATATTTGTTTATTTGAATTTTCTGTTGCAACCGGATGTTATACGTTTCAATATTCTATTTCGATACAATTTTTCTGATCCTCTTCGACAGTCTTTTCAGATGTGTTGTTATAGTATGTTGTACAACGTATAGGAAATTTAGATTTCAGATGAACCGCTTTTCATCCCATAACATTTTATTAAGATGTCTGTTCCAAATCGTTCCTCAATAGTAAGCAATTTTAATTCTATTAATATTCAGATCAGACCATATCTTAATATTCGAATTACAGAACAGATGTCTATTTAAACGTAGTAAACAACATCAAAATAAACAAACCACTCATCTCATTTCCAGAGTATGACAAATTGATTCCTACGAAAAAATTAATTTAAAACTCGACCGACCCCCACGTTCGAAATTTTCGGAAAAAAAATTACTCGGCCGTTTTTTATCTTATAAATCAACGAGACTGCATAGATAAAAGCTCCCATGTGGTTCTAAAAGGTACTTTATGACCAAAATTTACATGAAACATCTGCCGGGCACAAAATACCTCTATAAATAATCGAGCACCGTGTAAATGATTTAATCACAGAGTTACGTATGTATAACATAAATTGTGACATCCATATGGCTTGTACGAGGGGAGAGAGAAGATTGTTTTATGGGATGAGATATTGCTTGTCGGCTTATTATTTCATTGCCTGATGATATCGACGTTATATTTATATTGCCTTGATGCAATGACACTTTTATTCCACAAACGCTTCTCAACAGTTTATGAATTTCAATAGAAAGTGTGCTAGTACAGATTTTTCTACGTAAATTTCTATTTTAAAACAAGCACAACGAAATAACATTCATACGCCATCAATCTGATATAAGTTAACTACGTATGGAAACGCTTGATAGAGCTATTGTCTAGCGAAACACGTGTTGCGATTTTGTAAACTATCTAATGGAAATCTCACAATATAGTGTTACTTGCATCATCAGGAGTTGATTAAGACTCTATGTACCGAGTACATCATCCAAATAAAAGTTCCCTCTGAATATTCGTTTTTCACTTGTGTAAGAAGATGCTTTCTGAAAATATTTATTGGTAATGCATTCGCTTTCCCAACTGTAGTAAGAATGTCATAAACTACACGACACTCACGACATGTTTCCCTTTATCAACAGTGATAGTAAGAACAAATGTGATCATTCTATTCATAAATCATTTGTTGATGTGACTTATTGTTGAAACTAAAAATACATTTTTAAATTTTTGTAAAAAATTGGAAACTCTGATATGAAAATATTATGGAAAAAAAATGATATTAAGTTTCTAAGGTATTAAGTTGTTTCAAAAGTTTTGTTGGTGTTTATTAATCTACTTCAAACTATAATATCTCAGTGAATACTTATTCAATTCAAGTAGACGAAGGCAGTTTTTGCCTGGTCCTAATTGGTGAAGGTTTTACCGGTGAGAAAGTTATCGAAGTGATGGGGGGTACGTGGGACAGAACTTTGGCACTCAATCCGTTTAATTTTCGGAACATGATTTGTGAAACTTGCGGACAGATGTCATGGAGAAGGATCAGCTACTTCTGACACAATTTTCGCTACGTTTCTTCAATTTCCTCATTAGGTTCCAATCACTGTTTTGAACGTCTCCTGTTGTCGTAGAGGATCCACCTTTCATCACACTAACGGTCCGATCGTCCGATCGTCCGATCAAACAAAGGATTGTTTTGTTTGCCCAGAAGCATAGAACAACAAACCTCAAAACGTGACAATTTCTGTCGATCGTTCAAATCGTGGAGCACCAATTTTTCGAGCTTTATGACCTTTCAAACCATCGAAAACCGCATGGGATCTGATGCCCAGTTCTTCCACTATCCCACGTACAGTATGTGATGGGTCAGTCTCCACCAGGGTGCTCAAATCCTCGTCCTCGATTACTTTAGGTCGGGGATCATCTTTGAGACTGAAATCTTCGGAACGAAATTTCGCAAACCAACGTCAAACAGTGCGTTTATTTACATCAGCATTGCCTAATGTTTGGGTAATTTTTCGGACTGTTTCGGTAGCGCTTTGGTTCCACTTGAATTCGTAGAGGAAAACTGGCCGAAAACCGCTTAACGACATTATATAGTAATGAGGTGAAAAGAGGAAGAAAACTATCATCATCAATGTATAGAGAACAAAATTCTCTATCGACCAGTATACACCACGACACGGTAGAATACATTTTCATTGAGATACGAAGCTACAAAAACATATGACATTGAAAGGGACAAAACTTTCAAAACAACCTTATATAAACCATTGAAAGTTTTCATGCAACGATTTATTACGACTTAATTTCCGACTATGAACCGACTATGTTCATTTTTTGCGATTCCCGGTACAAGATTAATTCATTCACCCACATGGCGTCGACTCGACTGTGGCTGTAAAGTTTCTCCAAATGAAAATATATGATGGATAAATGGCCGGTCAATTAAAGAAATGCCTAGAATTTTACGTCGTCACTAATGAACTTTCAAAATGAAAAACATGTGTGCGGCAGTTAAAATAAAAAAGTGGAGCGGTAAAAAATATATTTTATTATAATGGGAGGTTTCGGATTATGTACGTCAATTACGAGGTTGACTGTTTTTAGTGTGGATGCGGATTTATATGAGAATGGAACTTTTGTCAGGTGTCTTTATGGTGTCACACCAAACTTTATGGTATATATTGATTAATGATGATATCAGTATATGAAATATAAAAATATTCCAAGAGATTTTACGACGAAATGTCACTAGGTGGTTAATGGTGGACCATTTATATACGCATACCGTCCAACTGTCTAATTACAAAAGTTATTGTTAGATAAATGGATAAATAGAAAATAAAAAAATATAGCTTAATATAAAAATACAACTATTGAACAAATAATAATTAATCATTGGTAATAAAAAGTATACAGAACCCAGGATTGAACCCTGTTATATAATATATTTCATTACTGTTCTATGTACTATCGAAATCAACTTTTTCATGTGTTATTTATGAGAATTTTAAAATATCTGAAAAAATATTTTGTTCCAAGCCAGAACTCATCAGGTTTGTTGGTGGCTCGGAAGTAAATTTGTCCAGTAGATATGCTACTGAAATTCAGCTGATGACTTTTCTACTAATAGTAATATCTCCACTCAGTACTACTTCTATGTGACACGAAATGATAAGAATTATTAATGTATGGATAGTATAAACACCAATTATAGAAATTTTTAATACTCTTTTAAACTAAATAATGGTTGTAATACTAATACTAGTATTTGTATTGCTATCGTTACCATTCAATATTTTTCGATAGAAATTAACTAAATATTATTTTTTATTTTTTCATGAGGTTTTCTAAGTTTTCATCTGTTTAAAAAAATCTGTTTACAATCTGTTCACAATCTGTCTAAAATCATAATCAAGTCTAAAATTTACTGCAAAATATAATCGTCTGCAGCCGCTGTGTACGTACGAGAACTAGGATTATGAAATTTGTTAATTTATTTTACAAACTATCAATAAAGTTATTCCAAATAGGAAAATTTTTGTGGATTTTTTTGAATATACATTTTCCGATGTGTAGAATTCGAACTATGTAAAAAAAATTAAAATATTTATGCATTTAACAAACGTTCAAATTAATCTATGTGATTTATTTTTTATCAATTGGTAATGAAGATATTCATTATTATTATTTTGGAGGTAGTATATGCGCTGGACAGGCCTCTTTCCCCCAAAGCCCCGATACATTCGGGCGGGCATGCCGGCATTATCAACCAATGAACACTCCCCACACCGTGGGATCATTGGGTCCGAGAATCGTGTGCCCTGAGCAAGCGCAGTGAGCCAAGACTGACAGCCTTCTGCATCTGTCCGGCTAAGATTTCTGCCTTAGTGCGGCAAGCCGGTATGATTTTAAGATTCGAGAGTAGAGAGAGTATAATTCCACCAAGGACTCTAATAATCAGTACAACCATCTTGACAGAGTGATCTGAATAGGGTCTGCGGAGTTCGAAGAGAAAATCTCGATATTTTATCCGTTTTTCCTCTTCTTTTCGGACGATATTCGTCTCCCCAGGAGCTGAAAACTCCACGACAAATATCGTCTTGATCTGATGGTCGAGAAGGACCACATTATGCTTATTAGCTTGTTTGAGCCTGAGGATGGGAAACGAATAGTTCCAATAAATTCGTTATTATTATTACTATTATTATTATTAATCTCTAGTTGGTGGAATTATTACACCTAACTGATCTGCTATTGTTGACCATCGATTCACCTTTCACTAAGAAAATTTAATTTTAAGTGAAGAACAAAAATACTTGTTAACTGTCATCAAAACAACCCTTAATTGAAAACATTTCTGATCGAAATAATATTGTGTCTTCAAATGAAATTGATAATTTTGTTCAATTTTCCCGAATACTCATCAAAAATTCATTTCAAGACTATGATTAGTATTTATCTTTTGTAAATTGTGAATTATATCACAACATGAAAATAATGCTAGAGCGTTATAGAAAGTTTTTGGCTCAATACGTATTTTCATAAGGTATACTATTTATGAAGGATAATTTTCCTATTATTTTTCGGAAAGTAATGAATGTATCTAATATAAAATCGTGGAATTTGACATAATGAATCAACAAAAATGTACTATACCCAAATTTCACCCAAACAAGTTTACATCATAGAAGTAACATTTCAACGTCAAAATATTGTGAAGAATATAACGTTACAATATGCTAAGACTGAATAAAACATAAAAAGAAACCAATTAGAAAGTTTTCGTAAGAAAAAAATATTAATTATTATTGCCACATAAAAATTTGTCAAATATTATATTGCAACAAAAAAATCTAAATCTGCAAGTATTTTTGGAATATATCAGCAAAGTTGCGTAATACTTACCGAAATTTATAGATTTATACGTTTTTTTTCATAAAAACTGAGGATAAAGTCAAAATTTTTGGCTGGATGATGAATTTCAAAGTTATCAAGTAGAAAAGTTTCGAAATTGTCTCAAAATAAATTCAAATTACCATATTCGTTATTATTAAACACGAAAGATGATCTCTCTCCTCATTTATTAAACAGATCAGATGTTGTCTACTATTCATTTTCTTAATAGCGTCATCAATTCTTGTAGAAGTCGTTCATTTTCCTCAGACAGTCAACCGGTAACGCGGCACTTTTCCTCCTTTCATGCTTTTCTAACCAAATTGATAGCTCGAAAAACAGAAAAAGAAAAAAAAAGAAACGAAACTAATGTGGGAGGCCGGCAACGTGAAAGACTGTCTGAAGTTACAATTTAGACAAGCCAGAAGATAAACGATGTTTTTAAATCGTTGATTTCACGGGTCGCGCTCTTTTACTTAACAACTGTTCACGTGTTTCAAAAACGTCACCGAATATTTAAATTGGGATAGGCATGTGCGTTCACTTTCAAATTACCCGAACGAAAATTAAACACGAATAACAAGAAAATAAAATACCAATAACTCGTTTGTATTTCTTCGAAATGTTTGGTGAGGTGTATGAAAGAACATTCAAAATAAGCGATCCGAAATTATAATCTCTGAATCATTTGAAAATTTGTCAACTGAAATTTTTTTCAATGACAACTGAAAATAATCTGATTTCAATGTCTACTTTCGAAATGTTCTGGGGACATTTAGTTCCATACCAAGATTAATAACGAAATGAATCGACACACTTGTACGTTAGTAAAAGAAAATGAATATTTTGAAATGAAACCTACACAATAGATTTTGGTAAAAATACCTGCTGGAAAACAATAACTTACCCTACTTATACTACGCTGGATAGTGAATTATGATGATGAATGTTGTTGAATTCTTTTTTTTGGTGGAGTTCTCATTTTCTACATCATTGATACAGGTTGTGTAAAAGCTTTCAGTGACTACCTATACGACTTATAATTGGTACATTTGGATTAATATGTGTGATTGATGACTTGTTTATTTTGTGGTATTTCATAATCACTTCAATAAAATGATTAAAAACACTTTTGTCTAATTGCCACTAGTTGAATTTATTTATATTACCGGTTTCGGGTTTAACCCCATTATCGAGTATAAAGTTTAATAATAATTCAGGCAGAACTCTTTTCAATGCAAACCCCAAACGAGATAGAATCAACAAATCAGGTATATATAGAACAGATTTTGGCGAATGCTCTGTAGTATATACAGGCCGAACCGGTAGAAATTTTGACGCGAGGCTCCGAGAACACGTCTGTTTGGAAAAAAAATTTACAATGAACGAACATTTTCAAGAATCAATACACAAGATAAGTAAAATCGTACATACCTATACGTAATAAAGGGAAAACAATGAAAGCGCACATAAAGATGGTCTACTTGGTAATGCGATTCAAAAGATCTGTGAAATTATAAAAAATCTGCTAAATTTTCATAAAAGATACACATACAGTGATTAGAATTCAGACAATTCAGACAAAAAAACAATAATACATACCAACGATTGCAATAATTTGAATGACGCATGCAATAGAATGATATTCCAAAAAAATATATTCAATTACCTATTTACAGTTATATACGACTGATAAATTTCCCTATTACGAAAATTGTCCTTGTTCTATTCCTCCATATCTTTCTAAAGAATTTGCTTCCTGAGTCCATCTGAAAATTTAGTCAGCAATAATTGAAATAATCCAGATGCAGTAAAATTAAATTAATTACCATTATAACCTATCTTCACGGTACATCTCTCGCTATAAATATGGTCAGTGGTTATTAACAGTCGTATGTGTTCTCACGCTGACTTTGATTACTTAATTTAATATCTTCTGATATTTCACCCGAATGGTAGTTTCGAAGTTGATTGCACCAATCAAATCAAGGAATTCATAGATATATTAATGATATTAATGACCAATTGGAACTGATTTTATTGCCTTTGATTGAACACTTCGTTATGAACCTTATGAAATTTATTGCTTTCCTTCGATATCTTCTGAATTTATTCAAGAAACATTTCATGGTGAAATTTTTACTGAACAGTTTACAAAACCGTAACAATTTTTTCTGGATACAATTTTCTTCAATTCCATCACATATCAATTGATGGATACCTATAGCCGTTACTTCGTGGTAGGAGATCATCATGAAAAATGAGAAATGAAAGTTTCTATGTTTTTTTACCACTTTTATTTGTAACATTAGTTATACATAAAAGTGTCAAAAAACAAAGAAAGTTTTATTTTTCATTTTTCATTTATCACATATCTTCGAAATCATCCCATCCTTGTCCCATGGACCCATCCTACAGGCTGTCATATTGCTAAGTAACAAAGTTTTCCTTGCAAAAATGAAAAATGGAAATTTATCGTTAAAATTTTGAGGTCTTATGGTATCCACTTCGAAAAAACTACGCTATCATAGAAGTGTAGGCATAACATTCTCAAAATCGAGTAATTTTACTGAAACAATGAAAATGAAAAGAAAATCTAGAAAAAATGTGGGGTGCAAAAACTGAAAAACAATCCTGATGCTTCTGCTTCAGCCAAACATTCGCTTGCCCATCACTTCAATTTCCAGAATAATCAAAAACTATCAAATGTATCAATACTCAACCTAAGAATTTAATCGATTTACAATCGTTTGAATATCAGACTTTCTTATTATTAACTTCGGCTTTACCCAAATTGTATCTTTTTCACCCACTATTCCTCGAAACTTTTCCGTAACCTTTTGTGCTGTGACCGATCCCCAACAATTTCCCGCTCGGAATTAAGATCATCTCCATGTCGAACGCCAGAAAGGAAGTACAACAATAAATAAAGATAGCAATTAGCTAGCATAACGCATCGTCATTAATATCAAGGGCGAAGAGATCCATTGTGATGAATGGAGTTTGAATGCGATAAGTCATCCTGAAGAAGAATAATTCATCATGCTAAGGAAAGGATGATATTTCTCTTTGCGCTCCTCCGACGTCTCCTAATGGGGATGGGGGTGTGTTCTTCGAAATGTAAAGATGACGAGTCGGTTTCGAAGCAGTTTTTGTGATGGGGTGGTAGGAGTTTCGGTCGAATTTCAATTACTAATGATGTGGGCTACTCTTTGTGAAGCCGGAACGGTTGAATTCCATTCGGGCCAATAAAAATGTCATTCACAACTGTACTCAGTCAAGGTTATTTTAGAAACATATAATTAGTTGTACTCCTAATTGAAATTTTACCATATACTTATATGTTTATATCTGGTTAGTACTACGAATTACGCAGAAGCTGACGAAGCTTCTGTGATTTCTTCATATGTATATATTTTTCTTTATATTCAATTCCCAATGAAAATTGTTATCATTTTAAATAATCATACAGCTTATTTTAAATACAACATGGTTTATGTTATAGTACTTTATCTACCATGTTGGCTGTGATCAACAAAATTGCTTTCATCTTGGTGATGAGGTTATATCCATCCGGGACTTCATTGAAGGAATCACTGGTGTCATTTATCACAACTTATGTTGTTCTTATCACTTGTTTTCGTTTCAAGGTTTCACATTCTCTGCATTTCAATTTGAAGATTTCCATATTTCAGATAATTCTCAGCTTATTTCTAACTTAGGTTCTAAGTCCGATGAAATTGTTGAATCTATTACCGAATTTTCATTTTCGAGAACCATTTCTAGTTCATTTTCATTCATTTCTATGTGACTCATGTTATGTGCTGGTGAGTTCTGTAAGCCAAGGGAAGCTCTGTCAATCTTGGAGTGGATTATTCTATGTTCCAAACTGGCTCGGGTTTTCACTTACTAAATAAAGTTATGGGTTTCGTTAGGAAACTGAATCTATTTAGTCAAGTATGAATATATGCGAGCCACATTAAACCCTCGCGGATTGCAGTACTCACTTTGCACCTAATCTACCAACCCTGCCCAGCAGCGTCTTGAGCCAATTCTGGATTTCATGATTTTGGCTTTTAGGTAGTGAGTAGTTGGCTGCAATAACTTTTCTCCGACATGCAGTTTTTGATGCTCCAGTTTTTTGTTAGTATTTATTATAGACATTTTTTTCGAAGTGCCAATGACTTTTTCTTCCCAATTCATAATTTGCTGATTTCTGATTGATGTTGATAAGTTTTTTATGTTTCAAGGTGATTGACATTGTTTCATGATGAATTTCACTAGTTCGGACTTCCATTGTCTACTATATAAAATGATTTGAAATCCCTGGAACAACTAAAAAAGAAGAATTAAAAATGAATAGCTGAAAATAACAATTATATTAAGCAAACTAAACCTGAAATGAAATAATAGTGAAATAAAATACAAGTAAAATAGAACAATTGAACAAGAATAAATAAAAATAAAGAAATGAAAAAAGAAAATAAAAATGAAAAGTTGAGAGATTCCAAGTCACGTTAGTTCACGACGTTTCGATTGTTAGTATCTACAATCGTCTTCGGGTGATGACTGGACTGATTCCTCCGAGAGATGACTATTTATAGGTCGTTCGAGTACTTTCACTTATCTCCACTTTCCATTTTCCGCTTCACTGGTTCCGTGGAAGATGACCGTTTGGCGGGAGTTGGCCATTTTTTGCTTGATAATGGGTTTCCATATGTTGCGAATTTCTAAGCTGGCTTGGCTGAATACGTTGTTGCACAACATGTGAGCGGCTTCCTTGAATTTTCTCCTAAACCAATGTTCCTCTCTGTGCAAGATCTCAGCTGGGACCACTCGATGTTGTGTTGATGAGTCCAAACATGGTCTGCTGTTCCTGATTTGCTGGTTTCCCCTCGCTGTGTGTTTTTCTTGTGTTCGGCAATGCGAACATTCAATGGCCTCTTAGTTTCACCAATATAGAATTTTCCGCACTTACAGGGTATCCGGTAAATGCAATTCTTGGAATCGCAGTCCGCGTTTGGTGGCCTGGTTTTCGTGAGGCTGCTACAGATAGTGTTGCCGGATCTGAAACAGGTTCTGATGTTGTACTTGGAACCAATTTTTCTTATCCTCTCCGATAATCCTCTGATGTAGGGAAGTGCAAGCACTGGTTGTGACGACTTCTCTTCCTTGTGAGGCTCCTGCTGTCTTTTAGCCAAGGTCTTTTCTACCAGAGCTTTGGAGTAGCCATTCCGTTGAAGATCATTTTTGAAGATGTCTAGTTCCTTCTCGAGACCTTCCTTCGTGTTACAGAGCCCGAAAGCACGGTCTAATAAAGTCTTGTGATTCCTCTTTTAGTTGATTGATGGTGGTTGGATTCGTGGTTCAGATACTGTCCCGTATGAGTGGGTTTTCGGTATACAGATGTTTCCCACTTAGTGTCGGTCCCCTTCACCAAGACTTTATTAGACCGTGCTTTCGGGCTCTGTAACACGAAGGGAGGTCTCGAGAAGGAACTAGACATCATCAAAAATGATCTTCAACGGAATGGCTACTCCAAAGCGATGGTAGAAAAGACCTTGGCTGAAAGACAGCAGGAGCCTCGCAAGGAAGAGAAGCCTTCAACCAGTGCTTGCACTTCCCTACATCAGAGGATTATCGGAGAGGATAAGAAGAATTGGTTCCAAGTACAACATCAGAACCTGTTTCAGATCCGGCAACACTATCCGTAGCAGCCTCACGAAAACCAGGCCACCAAACGCGGACTGCGATTCCAAGAATTGCATTTACCGGATACCCTGTGAGTGCGAAAAATCCTATATTGGTGAAACTAAGAGGCCATTGAATGTTCGCATTGCCGAACGCAAGAAAAACACACAGCGAGGGGAAACCAGCAAATCAGGAATAGCAGACCATGTTTGGACTCATCGAGTGGTCCCAAGCTGAGATCTTGCACAGAGAGGAACATTGGTTTAGGAGAAAATTCAAGGAAGCCGCTTACATGTTGTGCAACAACGTATTCAGCTAAGGCAGTTTAGAAATTCGCAACATATGGAAACCCATTATCAAGCGAAAAATGGCCAACGTCCGCCAAACGGTCATCTCCCACGGAACCAGTGAAGCGGAAAATGGAAAGCGGGGATAAGTGAAAGTACTCGAACGACCTATAAATAATCATCTCTCGGAGGAATCAGTCCAGTCATCACCCGAAGACGATTGTAGATACTAACAATCGAAATGTCGTGAACTTACGTGACTTGGAATCTCTCAACTTTTTATTTTTATTTTCTGTTTTCATTTCTTCATTTTTATTTATTTTTGTTCAATTGTTCTATTTTACTTGTATTTAATTCACTATTATTTCATTTCAGGTTTATTTTGCTTAATATAATTGTTATTTTCAGCTATTCATTTTCAATTATTCTTTTTTAGTTGTTCCAGGGATTTCAAATCATTTTATATAGTAGAGAATGGAAGTCCGAACTAGTGAAATTCAAGTTTTTTATGTGTTTCACATAGTTTTGTCCGAAAATTCGGAATTCCATGTCCCTGTTCCAATTTGCGGTGGTTTGGATAGTTGTTCCTGATTCTTGGTCAGTCATTCTATCCCAATTCATTATTTTAACATGTTTATATCCATTCTATTTCAGAGTTGTGTTCAGTGTCTTTTTTCCCCACATTCTTCAGAGTATATTTCTATTTCTCTATTCTGTGATATAATCGTCGGTGATATTTGTTTTCACAATCTATTGTTGTGAAATTAAATGATGTTCAATGCTATTTTTTGTTGAATCCATCTGATTTGTCTCTCAGACTAATGATTTTCTGTCCCAAACAAATCACTTTATTTTCAAAACTCATGTTTGAGTGAATATAAATTCTCGAATCAGTCGTTTTGTTAAATGTTCACATCTGAAATAAATGAATTTCCCATGTGCTTCTATCTGGGTTTCCCTCGAAACCGTTATTGAATCGGCTGTGTAAACGTTCAGGTTCTAATATTTGTTTCCCTTTTGTTTGACTTTCATCTTCCTAACGTTTTCGCCGTTCTACTCGCCGAAAAAAGGTCAATCGGTTGGAATTTGATTCGATGCGTGACCTACATGGAAAAAATCATAAAACGGCATTATCTTTTCGGCGGAGATGTTGAATACAAATGAGATATATTGAATAAGCGCAGGTTTTTCAGATACAATCTGGGGAGTACGGAAAAATCCTCTGATTTAAATATATCGAAGGGAGATGAATACGAACCAGGCATTCCAAGATATTACTTTGTTTCACTAGATTTTCAATAATGAATTTTCATTAAATACGATTAACAGAAAATCTTGGTTCACAAATAACAATTATTATCCTTTATTGAAAAAGAATATTCTTAGGAGGAATTCTTAGAAGGAATTCGTATGTAGATCATTCGTAATTCCAGGTACAAACCAGAAAAAAATCCGTCGAAATGAAAGCTTTCACATAAACATTGAATTACATGAGGGAAAAATATTCACATAATGATATAAAACGTCACTTACATGTAACACTATCATCCTCAAAGGTGTACTTCGAAGTTTCGGGACAAGATACTTGTCTTATGACTTCATCAGCACCATTTTGGATAATATTACATGACATTACGACGTTATACTTCTGAAATCGACAAATATATTATTGTAGTTAATCTCGAATAATATTGCTTCTACTTTTTTTGAAAGAATCCTTGAAAATGAAATCATTTTAATATTTATTTGTTGAAAAATATTCATTCCAGAATAATCACCAGCACATTATAATGTCAAATAACTTTGACATTCTAGTTTCGCCAAACATATTTGCCTCATCAACAGATGACGATTTTCAAGGAATAAATTACCTTGATGATTATTGTATATTATATGTTTAATTCTACTTTTCCATTTTTCAGACTATCACCCCGAGTTTTTTCCTGACCCCGACAAGAAGTCACTCTCTCTTCAACCGGACCTCACTCAGACAATCCCCCCGTGCTACGAGTACCCCTACACCACCCCCTCGGCGACGTCAGTCACTCGCTCTGTCTCCGAACATCACTATGACGTCCCTCATCTAACTTCAGGCAGCGATATCCAGATGTCGCCGGCGACGAGTTCTACGCTAGAGTCCTCTAGCGGCAAGAGAAGTCAACTGAGCGGATTCACGAATAACTGTAAGTGCTTGCAGTTTTATTTCCGATCGATAAAGGGAAATGTGGATTGAGTTACAGATTTCTCTAGGGGTGGGTTGAAATATCTTCCACATCAGTTAGTTATTCGAGAGATGGCACCCATAATATTTTTTATATGAAATGGAACTACCATTATTATAAAACTTTTTAACTTCTATGAAAAAATGTTTTGAAATTAAATAAACTAATAACAAGTAATGACACATTTTTTATCATTACCAGTGTTTCTTTAAATGTCATATAGTTGCAATCAATTGTTTCACTAATCAACATAGCTTATTTAATGAAAATCATAAACAGCACTACTGCTTTTTCATTTTTTCTCACTAGCTACTTTTTCATTATGATTTTCTTGGTTATTTGCTCACCTTCCTGCTATTTTACATATCTACATCACTTTTTCAAAATCTTACCTATTTTTAGTATTTTCTTTCACAATATTGATATTTTATTCCATTTTCTATCTTTCTATTTACTATTCCAACTCTGAATTCACATCTATATCTAGCTTTGTCGTTTGTGTCTCAGATTATGTTTCTTTCTTAGTTAATTGATGGTTTCAAAGAAAAGTTTTTCGAATCATGACTAAATTTGGTATATTTCACTTCTGTTAGACTGGTCACTTCTCCTTTTCAATCATGTATACCCTTCACTCATTTTCTCATATCTGATTAACTTTGAAATGGATGTATGAAAACCAGACTGGCTCAAGTGACAAAAAAGTTGATACTAGAAAATATTTTTTGTCTCATCATTCAACTCATCCTTATTTTTTCAGCCGACTCCACCTACGAAGTAGCAACAGACACCGTCACCCTACCGATCGCCACCCTCCCTGCAGCCTACGCAGTTAGTCCCACCACCAACGGCAACTACACAAGCGCTACCCTCTCCCACGTCGGAGGCTTCTTAAACTTACCCGAATCCGGAGTCAGTCTCCTGATACCAGAAGGAGCCCTATCTCGCTCTCGGAAACAAGAACTATTCTTGTCGATACTCAACGAGGACTGCTTCAGGCCCAAACTAGCCGAAGGCTTGACCCAACTCAGCCCGGTGGTCTCATGCGGACCCAACATCTCTCTCAACAAGGCCGTCGTGCTGAAGGTGCCCCACTGTGCGGAAGTCACCAGGAATAACTGGTCCATCTCCGTGCTCCAGAGCGACTGCAGCGACTCGCAGTGGCAAAGCGCCGTCACCCTAGGCCAGGAAACAATAAACACGGCGGTGTTCTGTCAACTCGATAAAACCTCGGCCTACTTGGTGACCGACTGCCTCGCCAGGTTCGTCATTGTCGGCCGATCTTCGAACGGGGGAGCCATCAAGAGACTGAAACTGGCGATATTCGCCCCCAAACTTTGCTTTCAATCCTCGGGCGACTACAGCGTGAGGGTATACGTCCTTGAGGATACCGACAGCTCCATGGAGACCGTCTTCGGCCAGGAAAAGCGCTTGGGAGGCTACCTCCTGGACGAACCGCGAACCATCACCTTCCAGGACGGCAACAGCAACCTCTGCCTGGCTCTGGACACTATCGGAGAAGGATGGAGAGCCAAGCCTTCGACAAACTACCAAGAGATACCGTTCAGACACCTATGGCAGGCTAACAGCAACAGCCTGCACTGTTCTTTCACGTTGGAGAATATCGAAGCCAACAGAAACCTCAATTTTAAGCTCAGGGTGAACCAGAAGGGTTTCGACTACATTCAGGTATTTGACATCTGCTGTAGAGATGACGGATCTGATCTAACTGAGAAAACCAGCTCGGGAAAGTTCAACCACAACGAATTTGTGCCAAAGCTAGGGGAATCCAGCAAGTCAATCGACAGCAGAAAATCCCAAGTCGAATATGCAAAGAGTGCCAAGAAATTAGACACCAAAAACCTGATTGTCACAGACAGAGGGGTATCAACTTGCGATGACTTCAATTTCAGACTGGGGAAGCAGCTAAGAAAGCAGCTGTGTCAATGTTTGGACCCCCCTACGCAGAGGGGTAACGACTGGAGGATGCTAGCGCACGCGTTGGCTGTTGACAGATACATTAATTTCTTTGCAACAAAACCTTCACCTACGGACTGCATCCTGGACCTGTGGGAGGCCAGAAATAGGGATAGCAACGCCTTAACGCAACTCAAGCAGATTTTCTCCGATATGGAGAGGTTCGATGCTGTGAATATTTTAGATAATTCTTTGGGGCCTAACTGGTTGTAACTTTTCTCAGTGTATATAATATTGACGAAATACTTAATGAAAGAAACAAGATTCAACTATGTGGACCAAGAAAGTATAAGTGTTTGGATTTGCCAAATTTATATTTTGTTGGTCCGGCATATTGATGCCCTGCTTTATTTAAAATCGCTTTACGAATTTATATTTATGTATAAATAGAGTTATTTTTATGGTAAGTTGTTATATCGTGAAGTATTGTCTTTGGCGAAAGGATATTCTAGGACCAAGTTCCAAAATTTGTGCAATTTTTGTAGCCAATGAGGTATTTTGAAGGGTACAATTTTGTTGATGGAAATATTTTATGTCCTGAAAGTTGTTTTATTTTGATTAAGTTTCAGATATGCTCTATTCAAATAAAAACAGGGTGAGAGTATTCAAAATTACTGTTGAACATTGTTTTGTTATGACGTTTTGAAAAATCTGACTCTTCAGAATCCTTCATTGTCATTTCCCCATTTCACTTGTATTTACGAAATATTCAACGGATACTTTCAACAAGATACATTTTCAATAATTATTTATCGTGCTTCTGTTGATAATATTCGTTCACTTGTTATAGGGCACCAGATAATCGAGAATTCATTAACGACAATTTCTCAAGTTAAATAAAATGTCTATTCGAAAAAAAAAGTAACAGAATTGTATGTAGTTATTCAACGAGAATAAAAATCCCCTGAATGTGTACTTTAGTTGTTTCAAGAGGCCGATGCTAACTGGTAACTTGATTTTTGGTATGTATTCATACTATGAGAACAATTTCGAAACGAAAATATATGATGTAGAGTTTTATACAAGAATAAAAAATCAAAAGTAGTTTTCTAGATGATATTTTAGAAATGTTTTGTACAAATTGAATGATATTCATGTAACTAGATTCAGTTCCACGTTGATATGTACTATGTAATCTAGAAATTATACGATAACAATGTATATATATATGGTCAATATATTGACGATTTTTTTAATTTTTGGCTTTTATTTTTGATCCAATCCTGACCATAATTAATTGGGTAAACAATACCCGAAATATTGGTGCTGTTCATAACTTCTTCAAATTCCTATTTCAATTTCCTAGTTCCCATTTTCTGAATATTAAAGAAAGAAATTGAAATGCAATGAAATGCGTAATTGTGATATACATAACACAATGCAGAAATATCTCTTAGAAAATATACAATTAGTTCTCCGGAAGAAATGCAAAAAAGAAACATTGAACTGATTAATTTTGAAGATCTTTGTAGGGTAATGAAGGTGTGCCTGGAATAGATACCAGATACATTCGTGAAAATACACATTTGGACAGTGTTATAGGCGATCTTTCTACGAAAGAGTATTCATTTGTAATAATAAATCCCCAAATTGAAACAGCTCTTTTGTCTCCCAACTTCTCCGCCACAATATAGGCAGCAGGGGATTCACGATAACATAATGATTTGCCCTTATGAAATTTCCATAGGAAAAACTTGAACTAGTCTCATAAATAAAAGAAAGAAGCGTCCGACGGTTGTTTGTTGTAAATCGAAGCTTCAACATCATAAGAATTCTATAAGGAACTATAATCGCAAATTATCCATTTGATGATCAGAAATTGTCAGTTGGAAACTTATTGGAAATGATAACAGAGAAATATTCTTGGCAAGCAGTCTTGGCCTTGGTGATCATCATTTACTCTCGGTTATTTGAATCAATGGTTGTTCAACTTCATATTTTCATGTTTTTTTTTTCAAAATAATAAACTTTTCATTTAGAAATTTGTTTTTGATCAGTCGTTATTCTTATTACTAACGTTCATGGAGTTTTTTCAGGTATCTCTTTTGGTTTCAAAATGTTTGTACGACTATAAAGTTATAGAAATGAAAAAAATCACAAAGAAAACAATATATAGAGAGGTTAATGTACCGGCATACCATTTTTAACATAAATTTTAATTTGAATTCCTACTTCAGAAGTTGTTTCATCAGGTAGTATGTACTTCAATTCAACTTCATACTACTTTCTTTTTCCTAAAGTACACTAATCATTTTAACTGCACTGAATTATTAAATCAGTTGAAAATAATCAATTCAAATATTTTAGGTAAGATCAGTAATACATATTCATTAATAACGGAATATAATAACCATATGGCTGGGATTAAATCAAATAAGCGAATGAATATCATTGCATACTGTCATCGATGACATGAGTAGATTCAACTCATTCGTGACATGACATCGTAATTCCGAAATATTAAATGTCCGTCATGACTATCATCCTCAATTTTACCTTTTTCATGTAATATATTGTGTAAAAATCCTGTGAATGATTTCTGTTCCAATTCCATTAGGCATGTTTGAAGTACAAATGGAATAAAAGTAGTTGTTTCAAAGTAGTAGTTTCGAGAGGTAGAGTTTGTGTCTGAAAGTTACCTTTTTGCATGATCTGAATATTTGAGTCATTTGCTTTCTTCCTTTGGAAGATTCCTACATTTTTTGTATAAAGATGGAGAAGTAGAAAGCCAAAACATTTCTCTCCTAAATGATAATCCTACTAGTGATACTGGTACTGATGCCAATAATGAATCGTCAAATTACCCAAAGAAATTACCTGATTTTTGCCAGGACCCAACATTTTCAAAAAGTCAGCATTTTCAAATTTTAAAGTTTTAAAGTTCCTTGTCGATTAATGTAAAGTGTTCGATACCTGCTCTTTCACTTCTCAGAACTCAATTCGAGAAAATTGTTCATTTCAACTTCAAAAGCCACAAAGGAGTGAATAAGTAGCTTGATACATGTAGCAACGAATTATTTTAGAAGCACTCCAGAACTTGCGCATAATTACTGTATTTCTATACTCCCAACTATGTGATGATGAAAAAAAGGTAATAGTCTTCTGCCAAAATAATTCGGTATAAAATGTACGAGTAGCTATTGGCGCCAATTCAAAATAGTTCATCATAGCGAATGATCAGATTTGATGAGGGGTTAAGTAAAGACCGAGTTTAATATTCAATTGTTGGCAATCATGATTTCCGTCATAACTCTCAATGTGTCTATAAAAAATAATGCCAAGATTTTTACCATATCGTGATTTCGATTAGCCGGTAGTGATTCGAAATAAATTTTGTTAGAAAATGATCAGGAAGAACTACTACTACTACTACCCAGGATCGTGGGTAGTGAGAGGGTAGTGGCAACACTGAACACTTGAACCACCGTATAGAAGTAAACACTGTTTACTTCTGTACGGTGCTTGAACTAATATTCTTGGTTTCTAGTTTCTACCATCCATAAATATGATCTTATATGACCATTGTTTGATCCTGACATCTATATGTGAAGGTAGTAACTTCTTAGTTCATCATAAAACTAGAAGGTATCTGCATGAAAATTCAAATTTCCAACAAAGTGGAAGTCAATAATAATTTCAATGCTTTGTCATCTAGTGACCAGATCCTGCATTATAATTCCACTAGTTGGAATTAGGAAAAAAGTAGACGATGATATAAAAATGAATAATTTCTTCTAAAAACAGAGTTACTTTTGAGAATTGTATGCATAAAAACTACATATTTTTGTAAACGTCGATATATTGAAAAGGATTTGATTGTTATCTCTTTGTGCCACGCATAGATGTCGACAGCATTCCAAATAAGGCAGATCAATAATTACGGAGCTGAGTTGTTTGATTTGGAGAAGAATAAGAAATCAATACCATAATATCATAAAAGTTTTCTGTAAAATACAATTTTCCCTTTATAGTGGATGACGCTAGAGTTCCCTCAGGTTTGATTTTCAACAACGAAAAAATATAGAAAACTATCACTGTTCCCAAACACTAGATCTGAAACACTCTTCCCTAGGGGCGTTTCAAGTGTAGAAATTATCGGAAAATTTTATCGTGAAATTTCCGTTAATTTAAACAATAATAATGATAATAATAATAATAATAATTCGTTTCCCACCCTCAGGCTCATACAAGCTAATAAGTCTGATGAGTCCTTCTGGATCACCAGACCAAAACGATATTTGTCGTGGAGTTTTCAGCTCCTGGCGGGACGAATATCGTCAGAAAAGAGGAGGAAAAACGGATAAAATATCGAGATTTTCTCTTCGAACTCCGCAGACTCTATTCAGATCACACTGTCAAGATGGCTGTTCTGATTATTGGAGTCCTTGGTGGAATGATGTCCTCTCTACTCTCGAATCTTAAAATCAAACCGGCTTGCCGCACTAAGGCAGAAATCTTGGCCGCACAGATGCAGAAGGCTGTCATTCTTGGCTCACTGCGCTTGCTCGGGGCACATGATTCTCGGACCCAATGATCACTTACCCCACGGTGTGGGGGAGTGTTCATTGGTTGATAATGCTGGCGCGCCCTCCCGAATGTATCGGGGCTTCGGGGGATAGGGCCTGACCAGCGGGGGATATGGCCTGAACCGCACCATAGTTATAAGATATTGAGGAATTGATATGTGTAAGAAGTAAATGAATACAAAAGTCAATACTTTTTCGATAGTTTTCAACTGCATATAGACTTGTGCACATTGCCAATTGCACAAACCAATTTACTGCAGAGTGCAACAGACTGTTGGTTGACACCAGGAGTCACAGCATTCTGGAAATGACCTTTGACTTTATGCTTCCAACTGTCACCTACGAACTGCCTTATAAAGTGTGTTCCCGAGTAGAGAGGACTGGATCAAAAACACCTTCCGGTTCTGGTGCAGGTGTTTTCAGTCGCAGTTTGAAAACAGAGATATCAACATGTCTAGGAACCTATGTGACTGTATTTCAAGCGGAAATTTACGCTATTGAATTGTGTGCGGAGATATTGGATGGATCCAACCTCATACACAGGACAGTCAAGCGGCGTTGGAAGCTCTTGGCTGCAACCGAACAACGTCTAAATTGATAGCAAATTGGCAAAAACAACTCTCCTCGATAGGAAAACTTAACAAATTGTATCTGGTCTGGATTCCTGGCCATACTGGTCTGAAAGGCAATGAGGCTGCTGACTCCCTTGCAAAGGAAGGTGCTACAAGCAGCTTCATCAGACCAGAACCTGTCATTGGCATCGCTTTAGACTTTGCCAAACAAAGATTGAACATCTGGATGGCAAGAAGTTTTATAGACTTCTGGCAGAATCTTCCAGGATTGGCTCACTCCAAGACGTTTATTCAACCTTCGAAGCCTGATACCAAACATTTGTTGGACTACAGCAGGGATGAACTACGATGTCTAACAGGCCTTCTAACAAGCCACTATCATTTGAATGATCATATGCAGACTCACGACTCACGATCGGAAGGTCGTGTGTTCGTTCCCGCCTCGACCAGATATTTTTCTCGAGAGAATTTATCTGGTTGAAGCTGGAATGATTCTGCAACCGTGTCAGGAATCACACGTTAAAAGGTAAGACCTCGTTAGTCCTCAGCTCGCACAAGTTTCTCAACTCCTGAGAGTTGTCGTTCGTATGGGGACGACAGATGATTAACGGAAAAACAGATTTTAAACAGATTTAAACAGATCTCTTATTGAGTTCACATTATATAACCATAACCAATTATGACCAAAATTTTCGATGAAGGTATTTTCAAAAACCAATTTCAATTTGATAACTTTCAATTGGATTTCACATTGATATACTTACGTAAAAGCATTACCAATACAAAATTGAACCTTCTGATATGCTTCTTAAGAACACCAAAACGTTGAATTCAGAAAAAATTAAATATGTTCCTTGTCAGTGGAGTCCAATCGGGGATCTGGGTGGATCCTTTGTTTCTGATTCATCTATATACCATCTACTCCATCCATATATACCATCTACTACCATATATCGCAGTAGAGGATGTACCTGAATGATGTATTTCATCAGTTCGGACTTCCATTGTGTAAAATAATATAAATTGATTTGATAACCCTGGAATTCAGAACTGATGAAATACACCACGAAACATTGTCAACCACCTTCAAACAAATACCTGAATGATGTTGTCATTGCTTGCAATAACTTGCTTGAGAGTTGTCGTTCGTATGGGGGCGGCAGCTGATTAACGGAAAAACAGATTTTAAACAGATTTTAAAACAGAGACTTGGACTGTCGGAACACTGTATGTGTCGCCTCTGTTTGGAAAATGATGAAACAGCAGATCACATACTTTGTGCCTGCCCCGCTGGGGACGGAATCAGGTTTTTAGAGTTTGGCAGAGCCGTACTCTTACCATCTGACCTGAAAGACCACTCACCATACAAACTAATCGGCTTCATTGCGAACCTGGGTTTATTTGGTCGAGTGTGAATAGGTGTGAGCTACAGTAAACCCTCACGGGTTTCAGTGGTGGATCAAGTAGACCCACTCACTTTGAACGTAACCTAATCTATATTTACAGGTGTACCAGTACTACCATCATTGTATAATAATTAACAGTGATATACGTTTCAATCGTCCATCATCTGACGGATTATTTTCTATTTCTCGTGAAAAGACAAAATTTTAATTTTTTAAAATAAATTGAGATGTTGTATTTCATTGGATATTTCGGCATGAAAAATTGGGCTGAGGAATGCGTTGGCATCTTTGAGCAATTGTTGTATCCACTTTCAGTATGACTGTAGTTTTAGTTTTATATTTTGCATTGTAGCTGTGTTCTATTTGTTTCAGTGTTGAATCCTGGTGTTTTGTGAAAGTAAAGTTGTTTCATGTCAAAAGGATTGCGCTCACTATACAGCAATTCAGATAATGTTATCAAAGACAGGCCAAACCTCAGTCAAAACATTGTAAATCTGTTTTTCCCCAAACAGCTGAAGCCGTCTTATAAACGACATACCTTAATACTCGAAACTTCTGTGAGCTGAGGATCACCAACGTATTATTTTCTAAAGTGCAATTCCTAGCACGATTCGAACAGTACGCAATACAAATCCAAAATCCTACAGTTGGATTGGTACCAACCTTCCCATAGCAGTTGACTGAATGAGTATGTGAGTAAAACGAATCACTCATGCTAACCAATCGGCTAGCCACCAACGATAATAGGCCTGAGGCCTACTGAAACGTAATAAGGGTTGCCTTTTATATTTCGTCATTAGAGAACAAAAATAAATATTAATCATCGAAAATCACTTTATTGTTTTTCAAAATATTCCACATGAAGATCTATACACTTTTGCATGCGTTTGAACCAATTGTCGAACCAATAACAGTTATTAATAACTTTGCTAAAATATTTGAAAATATCTTGAAAAATAGACTAGTTGATTATTGTAACATAAATGGGATCCTCTCCAAATCTCAATATGGATTCAGAGAAAATTTATCGACTGAAGGAGCAGTTTTTGAATTGGCAAATAATGTGTTCAATAGTTTTCAGGATCAGGCAAAATGCATCTCTGTATTTTTTGACTTAGCCAAGGCATTCGACACCGTCAATCATGATATCCTCTTTCAGCGGTTACAGGACATTGGAGTTAGAGGAATGCCTCTCGAAATTTTCAAAGATTACTTATCTAACAGAATTCAGATAGTTAAAATTAATGATTCATATAGTAATCCGCTACACGTGAGCATGGGCGTACCTCAGGGAACAGTATTAGGCCCTATTTTATTTTTGCTTTATGTAAACAATATTTTTAATATCAGCAATTTTGAAGGAAAACTATTATCCTACGCCGATGATACTGCGGTAGTATTTGTGGGACGAACTTGGAATGAAACATATGAAAACGCAAACGAAGGAATGAAATCGATATATATTGAGTCTTAACATAGATAAAACTAAATTTATAACTTTCACTTCAACAAAAAAAGATCAACCTGACGAAAACTTCATTAAGATTCACAAATTTACGTGTACAGAAAACCAAAACTGTGGATGTTCCCGAATATATAAAACAAATTCTATCAGATATTTAGGTGTCATGATCAACCAATTTCTACGCTGGAATGATCACATAGATCACATAGTGAAAAAACTCCGCAAACTGATTCGGAAATTTTACCAACTAAGAAGTATCCTAAGTAGAGATGTCATACTGACGGTGTACGGTGCCTTGGTGGAGTCGATGATAAGATACTGCATCTTAGTATGGGGTGGCTTATTCAAAACATCACTACATAATCTTGATGTTATACAAAATACATTGATCAAAATCGCATTGAAAAAGGATAGTAGATATTCTACAGAGTTACTTTATGAACAAAGTGGTTTGTTCAAAGTCAGAAAATTATACGCTCATCAATGTTTATTATGGATTTGTAGGAACCCCATTAACAGCATTTCACATAAATATAATACGCGAATGACCTCCAACCAAGCAATTACCATACCACGCTGTAGATTGACTCATAACCAGAAATTTGTGATATATTTTGGCCCGAAATTATACAATAAGCTACCACTCCATTTGATGAATATTAATAATTATCATAAATTAAAGAAGGAACTGAAAGTTTTCATCAGAAATCATTATGATCAATTGTAGGATATCTTTGAAAATGTTTAAGCTAAATTACCTGCTCTCTCTTTCTCTCTTCATATTTTCTCACTATAGCCAACATTCTCTAACTGCGGTTTTTAACCTAGTGAGGTGGATAGTATTATGTAACCAAACGACCTATTTTAGTTTTTTCTTTTTTTGTATTTATTTTATTATACATTATATAACACACCTTATGACCTTATGTCAATCTGTAGCCACGACACAAGCCTAGCTTAGGTGGCTACAGATTGTGTAATATATGGTTATATGATAAGACATTTGAATTGTAAATCGTAATTGAATTGAATTGTAAATCGCACGGAAAACAAATAATGTAACTGAATAATTGATTGACATGAAAATTGAATAAAAATAACCTCCCACAATAAAAAATAACCTCCCACTTTTGCCACTCTGATTGAGGTATCTCCAAAATATGCATTCTGAATGCAGCAACCGCTTCTTCAGGTGTCGAAAAACGTTGACCTCTAGATTGTTTTTTACGTGCGGGAATAAAAAGAAGTAATTCGGTGCCAAGTAAGTACTATACGGCGGATGACTCATCAAATCGTTGTTTTGGGTGCTCAAAAATGCAGTTGTTTGAGCCGATGTGTGAGAACTCGCATTGTCGTGGTGAAGAGTGATCCATCTTCGGCGGTTGGTTTTCCTGATTTCTTGGAAGACAACTGGCCAACAAATGATTGTGTACCACTCAGAATTGACTGTTCAGCGTCGTTCTAGTAGTACGGTTGCGACATGTCCAGTTTTTCCGAAAAAACAGGCGACCATTTGCTTGGAAGTGCTTCGTGCGCGAACAACTTCTGTTGGATTTGGCTCATCTTGAAACACCCATACAGTCAACTGCTGTTTACTTTCGAGCTCATACGCAGGAATTCAAGATTAATCACCTGTCACGATGTCATAGACGTGTTTCGAAGCACCGCTATCTTATATTTTGATCATTTCCTTCGACCAATCGACACGAGACTTTTTTTGAGCGATTGACAAATTGTGTGGGATCCAACGCGAACAAATTTTTTTGACACTCAAATGTTTATGCAATATTGAATGTATGCTGGTCCCACTGATGCCTAATCTGATCATACCATACCATCGATAAACACTGGTCCTTGATGGAGCTTCATCGACAAAAATTGAATTAAGTTCATCCATGCACTGTTGCTGAGTTAATCCACGTCGAAAGTTTACGATTTAATTCCATTTTTGGGCCGAGATGAATCTTTTAAGTTACTGTAAACAACACAACAACACTCTATCGTAAAGTTGGACAAAAATGTCCAACTTTACGATAGAGTTGTCAGTTGCCAGATTGCAACACTAGGGCTGCCAAATCCCGAAACATAAAAGTCAACCCTCGTGTGTATAACACATTAACTTGGATTTTTTTTCGAACTCTTTGAAACAGTTTCTACAAGATACTGTAGAACGTGAACATCGGAATAGTATTTCACGTGCAATAATTGTCATTGTCTCCCACCTTGGCGAGGGCACATCTCGTCACCGCCTAGCTACAGCTCTGCTCTTTCAATTGAAATAATTGTAATTTTTTTATAATACTGTCAAAACTAGTTTTTTCATATGGATCATTGTACGAAGTGTACCTAAGGAATATATTATTCACAATTTTTAGTAGTTATCATTTCTCACTCGAATAATATATTCTGTTGTTTATGATTATTACTCGAAGCTCAAAATCAAAAATTGACACAAAAAAGTGTTGGAACGTTTCCATTCGATTTCTTTTTCAAGTAATCTGTTGAAAATTTGAAACCGTGTAAAGATCCTTCACTACAAAGAATATTTAGAATTAGTTTAAACCCTGTCCACATTTCATATGCAAGTCTTTGGAACTAACATTCGAACGTCTATCCCAGGCACTTCATTCACGCCCTGAAAACAATCTACCAATAAAATTTTTCGAAAATTATATCTTCTGAAATCGAATACATCACCAGCGATGAGTGCACCGTTCTACGCTAACAACCGATAAAACACGGACCGGAACATAATAAAGACGCCGAAATTGCTTTTATGAAATTGAAGATTACTTTTAGAGTGTCACAATAATATCTAAGCGGGCGACGTTATAGAGATATATCTGTCGCACGGGTGGCCCGAGGCCAACTTTGCCAATATGACAGCTCGTAAAATAAGTGACTGTCCATCTAGGACGTAATAGAATTGAGATGGCCACCTTTGATGGGAAATCGTCGAGGGAATACGGGAAATGGTCAATATCAGGAGTATCGCCAGAGCAGATAGCTCTAAAACGGGCAGAAAAATTGTAAAAAAAATCATTCCAATTCAATATTCATTTTAAAAGTGACGTCTTGAAACAAAACCTTACCACTTCAAAGACTGTTCAGACGGGATATCACAATTTAAAATCATCTTTGTTATTCGTGAATTGAGTCTTCTGTTTGTGGAAATTGACTAATGATTATCATTGATAATATACATAACATGTATGAATCATTTACAATGAGAGACTCATATGTAAAAATGAAAGTGAATATAACTTTTTTCAACAAGTCATAACAAGAAAAAGGAATCGGAATTCAATTTAACTTAAGACAACTCGAAATCATTCACCTCGTAAAGAGATCCATTCAATAAAATATTCTTCAGTAATTTTTGTTATAAATCCAGTTGTTATCTTTAAATTTAGTTACCAGTTTATTGAAAAGTTTTATTCGCAAGTAATTAATTCTGTCACTTGCTAATTGACGTTAGGGAATCAGTGGGTTGAATCTATTTCGCGTGGTATGATTATGATTATTTTCAGGTTTCGGATAGTTGATGATATTTTTCCATCATAACATCATGTCACTCAGAGGATTTCAAATTTATTATAAATTTGCCAAAAACTTTTACTCTTCAAAAAAAGTTCTACATCATCTCAAGAATAGATAACACACATCAAAATGGAAGTGAAAACTTTCATCATATAGCTGGAGTTAACGATGCAAAAGTATACAGGATCATTCTACTTGAGAAATTTGTTCAGATTGAAAGCTTTCACTCGAATACGTAGCTTTCAAAAAAAAGTATTCACTTTGATATCCAATATATCGATTTTTCTTCACGTTGGATCGAAAGGACTAAATAAATCCGAGACAACACATGAGTTATTTAATTTTTCGACGAATAAAAACTATTTTTATTATAAAAGTAGTTTGGAAACTAGAAGGCTATGAATTCTGACTGATGAATACTTACAAAACAAACACATTTTTGAATTCACCCCAATTTATTGTCAATACCTAAAGCATTTTTTTCTTACATAACTAATTCATTATAACATTAAAAACAACAGTACAAAAATAACATTTCAAAACGCTCAAAGGTGCGAACTTGTTTCCTCCTTTTCATAAAAGAGGATGTATGCATCTCCACTCACAAGCGATTTTGGTGAAATTGGTGACACGTGTGAATCATTGTATTCGTGCCACGTGCCAGTATAAGGATGTCTGCAGAATGCTGTATAATGTCAGCTGTAGGTAGATCCAGTGTGATTCGGAAGTGCATATAGATTATAACGACAAGGAGTCACATTTTTCTGCTGTATAATTGTTCATGTCTAATCCATCTGGAGGAAATTCGATGGCTACATTTAACTTGCCTCTAAGTCTTTCTGTTTGAGAAAATCTTTCAAAATGAATGACTAAAATACGGGGAAACTCATGGGTCGATAGAGACTTTGTGCATTTTCTTCTTTCTTTGCAACTTGAACACGTCGGTTTTTCATGTCCATCCAAAATTTCCTCTCTTGTGAAGAAATCCAAGCACTGTGATAAATTCAATTGACCAGTTCTTTGTGGTATGGGGAGTGACAAATCCCAGAAAGGTTCGAAGGTTACAAATGAGTCTCCACAATTGTGCACTTCATCGTGGATTTAAATCGACCAACTAAATTATCTACAATCTTAGAGTTATATGTACTCAAATAAATCAGCCATTACTCTTGCGCTTTTTCGCTGTCGCTCAATTTTTCGTTAATCTCCGTTAAGGTCGGTTTAGGTTTCTCAATAATTCTATTAACGTCATCATGTAAGCCTTCTAAAAGATAACGAAGGAACTCATGGGCGTCTTGATGCGCATAACCCATGAATCGAGGGGCAAAACTCTAAATCTGACTTTTTAAGGAGACTGTGTTGACTGTTCTATCAGATGAATCTTCTGACCACAATTCCTTGATAACTTCTGCGAAAGTTTTGACTAAAGCACCCTCCGTATTAGAACTATTAGTATTGATATCTTTCATGTACTCATCCTTTTCCAAATATTCCAGTAACCATCTCGTATTTGACAAACATTGGATTGCACTGTTCATGAAACAGGTGTTGCCAATATTTTTCAACCCATTAAGCTCAAGGGTTCTGACTGAGGAATGTCTCACTGATTCAATTGTGTTGTAGGTGTTGGTGATACATTCGCCACCGCTGTTTTCATTCCAGTAATCATGGATGTAATGATTCTTCCCATTATTGGACAAACGGAATGAGGAATTTAAAGTCAAATTTCTTGAAATTTAATCAGAAATGCTCATGGTGGTTTTTTCGAATTTGTGAAAGAAAGATAATTGCAGAACTTGTTTATTTTCCTCTGCATCTTCTGAGACAATTGGGAAATGATCAATCTGCTTACTCCATTTTGCGTTGTTCATAGGAGATTTTGATTTGATTTGTGGGTTCAGGAATATTTCATCTAATTTTTGAGTAGACGGAAGAGTACCCAATATCGATGTGGCATTACCCCTTTGAATGGCGATACTGATTCTTTGAATCAAAAATGAATAGGCTCGGTTGTCATTGGTGGAATTCATCATTCTTCTACCAATTTCTTTCAACAATTCATAAGCATGAAATCCAAAAACATCGAAGGTTTCAATAGCAACAAGAATGAAACAGTAAGAATCTAGCAAAGTGGAGTGTTTCCGAAATTTTGATTTTTCTGCAAGCAAAGCAGCTACACCAGTAGAATTAGACGTAGCGGCAAGGTGTAAAGCTGCAACTGTATCCACGCAGGTGAAATACCAAACCAAAGATTTTCTAAATTTACAAGGATTTAGACTCATCCCGTCTGGACGATTACCATCATCTCGACTAACACCAAGAGGTTCAAGAACTGAAGGAACCTCTGCAGTGGCTAGAGCTCTTCTTATAAGATCATTAATGGAATGATGTCTTGAAAATCTGCCAGAACTGAATTTACAACTTAGGCCATGGTAACCATTTTCTTCTACAGTGGATCCACATCTGCATTTATGACTAATACAAATTGAAGAACCTAACCGAAGACCTATTGAAATCCTAAAAGATGCATCATCTAAGAGCCATCATCAAAGAAGCCATGGGAAGAGCATTCAGCCAGGCACCAGATTCTTTGGACATAACAGCTTTGAGTCTAGCCATTTGAATATCGAAACGTTCAGCTGACTCAAGAAGTTGATTATGAACCAAATTGATCATTGGATAATCCCAGGCTTTCTGACACTTTTTATTTTCGGGAAGGGTATTTTTTGTTTGAGATAACCATTAATTTTCACCATTCAAGTAATACGCATCAGAAATTTCAGACAAAGATTTGGAAAGAATGGAGTTGATCAAATGACGAGAACTGTTATGAGAGGAAAGAAATGCTGGCAGTGAGAGGGATGAGGCTAATCGAATACCTAAATCACCAGAGTTAACTGGGAGAGTAGCTTGACTCCACGCGACACCCTGAGGTCACCCTGAGTCAGGGTCAAGCAGACCTGATCCAGGAGGGACTTGTCCGCGAATTGGACAATACTCCCTCTGGTAGCCTCGAAAACCTGCAATTCAAAAAGACTTCATTCAGCGCAGGGGTCCTATGGATAACCTGCGCGAATGAAGGGACAAAAGAATGGCTCAGAGGAAGCATTAGAAACTTGGAAAATGTTTGGGAGGGGGCGGATTTGACTGTGGTCGAGGCCAACGAACTCCCTAAGAGACCAAGGGTCCTAGCCTTCATTCCGGGCCAAAAAGACGAGGAGGCTACAGTTAGGACACGCCTCAGTAAGTAAAATCCTGCCCTGGGAGTGGAAAACTGGATTCTCCTGAGCAGAAAAGTGGAAGAGGAAGGACAAATACTGGCCTACTCCACGAATGAAAGTTCCTTCAGGACCTTGGAGGGGAGCATGTTTAAAGCCTATTACAAGCTGGGCATGGTCACCTTCAAGGTCCTGAAGGGTCTTAACAGCAATGTTCAGAGTGATACAAATAAACCTGCAACACAGTAAGGGGGCCTCGGCTGTTCTTACCAAAGTGATGGGAGGGTTTGATATTGCTCTCATACAAGAACCCTGGGTGTACAGGGGAAAAATAATGGGATTGGGGGCATCAGAGGGGAGTTAATTTATAACAGAACCTCAGAGACCCCAAGAACATGTATAATCATCCGTAAAGGAATAAATATACTGCCGTTGAGTAATTTGTGTTCCAGAGACTTGACGGCAGTCAAAATAAAGACAGCTGGCGGGGGCGACAGTCCGGAACCACCATCAACCAGGTTAGGGCCTGTCAAGCAAAGGGACTACAACTTATAATTGGCTGTGATGCCAATGCACACTACCTAACCTGGGGAAGCACAAACACCAATGAAAGAGGTGAGCACTACAGTTTATTATGGCAAATAACTTGGACATTTTGAACATAGGCAATAAACCTACTTTCGTAAATGCGAGACGTAGTGAAGTGATAGATGTAACGATAGGAATTACATTTGTAAGTAACTACGTTCGGAAATGGAATGTGTCCGACGAGGAAAGTTGTTCAGACCATCGACACATAAATTTTGAAATCGGAGGGATTCAGACCTCGATCCTAACATATCAAAATCCCCGGAAAACAAACTGGGGAGCCTATACGGGGGACCTGGAAACCTGTTTAGACCGCATGGATTTTGACATCAGAGATTCCATTGACCTAGAGTTGGCAGCGGATCGATTACAGGAAGCTATCATCTCTACGTACAACGAACATTGTCCCATAGTAAATCAGAGATCAAACAGGAATGTGCCCTGGTGGAATGAAGATCTGGCAAGGATGAGACAAAAAACTAGAAAAGCCTTCAAAGGCGCAAGGAAATCAGGTTCATGGGACCAATACAGAAGGGCCCTAACTGAGTATAACAAAGTCCTGAGAAAATCCAAGAGAGATACGTGGAGAAGGCAATGTGAGGAGGTCGAACAGACCCAAGCATGTGCCAGGCTCTACAAAATACTCTCGAAGGAACCTCAGGTATCAATAAATAATTTGAAAACAAATACGGCGAAGTATACCAAAATCGGAGAAGAGACTATCAGAGAGCTTTTCCGGGTACACTTTCCCGGGTCAGAAATTACAAATCTAATACCGGAGTCCTGGGCGAATTCAGAACTGGAACCCCGAAAAGGGCATCCAGGGAGGACTGGCAAACGACAAAGAAGGTGAAAGATACGGAGAAAATCAAATGGGCTATAAACTCATTTCAACCCTACAAGTCTCCGGGACCGAATGGCATATACCCAGTAATGCTTCAGAAGGGACCGGAAGTACTTTTCAAAAAATTGTGTATAATTCTCAGGGCAAGCTTAGCACTGGGACACATACCAAAAATTTGGAGACTGATCATGGCCACCTTCATTCCGAAACCTGGGAAAATCGGACAGGGCTCGGCGAAGGCTCTGAGACCAATTAATCTCATGTCATTTGCGTTGAAAACGCTGGAAAAACTACTTGACAGGCACATTAGGGACGTAGCACTGGCTATCAGACCATTACATCAAGACCAATATGCATACAGGTCAGGTATGTCAACAGAAACGGATCTATGTCGGGTAACAGAAAAAGTAGAATATACCTACAAAAACAAGGAAGTACTCTTAGCTGCTTTCTTGGAAATTGAGGGCGCATTTGATAATACGTCGTTAGAATCAATTATCCAGGCGTCGAGGAGAAGAGGGATCGACAAGCTGCAGGTAGATAGACTGCATGCTTAGGGGAAGATTGGTATATACAACCATTATTGGGGAAACAGTCGTGGCACGGGTAGCAAGGGGCTGTCCACAGGTGGGGGGGTGTTCTATCCCCTCTGTTATAGAACCTTGTAATGGACGAGCTGCTATGTCTCCTGGACCGTAATGGGTATAAAGCACTGGGCTATGCAAACGACTTAGTCATCCTAGTCCAGGGTAAATATAATATTGTACTGAAGGGATGCATGCAGCAGGCCCTGAACATCATAACAAGATGGACCGAAGAGGAATGGCTTAACATAAGCCCATCCAAATCGACCATAGTAGCATTCACCAAGAGGAGTAAAACGGAGGGTCTCGGACCTCTAAAAATTCGAGGTGAAGAAATACAAGTGTCGGGGGAGGTTAAATATCTGGGAGTAATCCTAGACTCCAAACTGACCTGGAACCAACACTTGGACAGGATAAAGAGGAAAGCGGAGGTAACACTGATGCTCGCCAGACGCACCTATGGAAAAACATGGGGACTAAAACCAGACATGGTATATTGGCTATACACGATAGTGGTTAAACCTATGATAACATACGCATCTCTGGTCTGGTGGCCAAAGGTGAAGCAGGCGACCGCCATCAACAAACTAGGCAAGGAGCAAAGACTTGCATGTTTGGGAATGACGGGAGCAATGAGAACTACCCCAACAGCTGCATTGGAGACACTCCTGAATCTACCTCCTTTACACTTTTTGATAATGGGGGAGGCCAGGATGGGCCAATTCAGACCGGAAAACTCACCGAACTACAGGAGATCGGACCGAACAGAAATTTCGGAACAAGTGGAGGAGCACATATTGAATATGTGCACGGACCACATGACACCGAAGTACACCCTTAACACAAACTTCACGGCCAAAATCATAAGCTGTGAAGAGTGGAAGACCATTAGTCATCCCGAAAACATGTTTGGAAAAAACACCTGGTTTACAGATGGATCGAAAACCAAACATGGAACGGGAGCTGGAATATACCGAGCGGATAGAAATCTAAACTACAGCTATCCGCTAGGACTATACACATCCGTATTTCAGGCCGAAGTGTATGCTATCTTGCAGTGTGCAAGGCTTAATAAATTGAGACCTCAAAGAAATGAGCGGATCAATATTTTTACAGACAGCAAGAGCGCACTAGGGGCTCTGATAAACCCGAAGGTGACATCAAAAGTGGTCTGGGAATGCCATGAAGAACTGAATGAACTTGCAAACAGGAACAAATTAACTTTGTACTGGGTGCCAGGGCATTCAGGAATCACAGGTAATGATAAAGCTGATGAATGCGCTAGACGCGGATCATCAGCTTCATATATAGGTCCTGAACCAGCTCTGGGGGTATCAAAATCACTGGTACGAAATCAGATTAGGATATGGACCAATAAGAAACACACAGAGTACTGGACAACAGTACCTGGCAACAAACACAGTAGAACCTTCATTGGGGAACCGTCCGAGAAAAGAACCGAAGAACTACTTCAATATAGTAGGGATCGGCTCAGAATAATTACAGGGTTACTAACCGGTCATTGTCCGCTCAGAGAACACATGAATAAAATGGGGCTGTACAATAGAGATCTCAGCTGCAGATTATGCAACGAAGGGATATAAACAGCTCTACACATCTTATGCGAATGTGAGGCACTGAATGACAGGAGGCAGGCAATATATGGACGTATGAAATTACGTCTAGAAGAATATGACGAACATCCAACACGGAACCTGTACAAACTAATACAGGGAACGAGACTGATGGAATGGGTGTCATGAGAAGATGGGAGAACAAACGCAATAAGCCCAAGAGGCTGCAGTGTTTCCTGGAAACTTGGACTAAATGGACAAGTCAGACAGCTCCCAAGATACAAAATAAAAGCTTGACTTCAAGTGATATCTTCGAATTCATTATTGGTAATTTTCCTTGTAAAGATTGGCGTAAGGTGGAATCGAATTCCTGTAACTCCTTTTGACATATCCAAGTTGGACTGCATCTCAGGGTATACAATAATTTGGGGATTGCCAAACAGTATTCCAATAGAAAATATGCTATATGGGAAGGAAGACTATTGAGACGAGATGCCATTAGAATTAGAGACTCTGTTTTCTGTGTGAGGCAAAGTGATAAAGCTTCTACAGAGAGAGGAGCTCCTAATAAAGACCAGTGTGTTTTGGGAACAATTTTAATTTGTGGAGAAATCATTGTGAAGAGATTTGTAAGCATCTGAAAAGGGGAAAAAATTTCACATTTGTCAAAATTTAATTCAAGTCCAACATCATTAGAGAGGTAAATTATTTTTTTAAATTCCTGGAGAACAGAATCTATATTACCACCAATTGAATCATCGTCTAGGTACCAACAATTGAAATCGGTGTTGATAGACTTTGTCAGTTCATTCAAAGTGAGGCAGAAAAGAGCAGGACCTAGAGGATCGCATTGTTGAACCCCTCTCTGAGTATTTTTTCCAAAGTTCAAAAATGTTGAATTTCGATAACATTGGTTGATAAAAGGAAAAAGGTGAGGAATAATGGGTTTTTCGTAAAATGATGTTTCTGTGAATCATGTTGAAGGCGTTTCTATGATCTATTTTAACAAAAATTTGAGAAAATGGATTGGGATGCTCATTTAAAAAGAGACGTGTAGCATGTGCAACTGCTTCGCATACCCCTGGAGTTCAAAAACCAAATTGAATAGGACGAAATAAATTTCCTAAAAAACCAGAAACATAAATACAAGATAATTTCGCTACAAGGCGACGAAATATGGTACCAATAGCAATGGGGCGAATGCCACCATCTTTTTTTTTAATGCTATCAAAGAGGCACCATACAAAATAGGACAAATATCGGGATTCAGTCGACCGCTCAGTAAAAAGTTACACAAGGAAGTCAAAGAAGGCAGAAGCTTTTCACCTTTACAACCAGAACTTTTTGATGTCAAGTCTTGTAAATGGGAAGGTCTGAGGGAGTATATTCCTCCTGCCGAACCAGTGTGAAATGATCTGATTGCTTTCAATAATTATTTTTCATCAACTTGGAGTGGAGTACAGTTCGTGTCAGGTATACGTTCTTGACAGACGTCAGCGGGATGTTTAGCTTGAAGTTCAGTTAACGTAATATCATCAAAATCTGCAAAACTGTCCGTTGAAGTCAAAATACGGATTGCCGTAGTGAGATCGCCATCCGAAACTTTATTTATTACAGATTTTGAGAAATTTGTTTTCTTTTTAGATCCACTCTCGAATTTGTGAATGGAAATTCCTGGACAGGTATTGGAAATGTTCTTCTTGATAAGTGAAGTGAGAGACTTTACAATTTTCTTTATTTGGTGGAAGACAAAAGCATCTGTATGCAAAACAAAGCAAATATTCCCAGTGATCTAACGAATTGCTCTGAATGTATTCATCAATAGCTTTGCTCAAAGCTTCTGCAGCACACATTCTTGCTCCTTTGGGAATTCTCTTCAATGTGTGAGAATAGAATTTGTATAGAGAAGGTCTATCATTGATAGCTTCGGTAGAATTTGCACTAGATTTGGATTCAACATTCGGACTCATTGTACAGGTTTGGATGGAAGAGGAAAACGTTGTTGACTCAGATTTATGAATTTTTGAAAAGTGGATTCTCAACCTTTTGTAGTTTTGAATTCCTTATTGCAATATTGCCAAAACGAATATTTTATACTTGCATCGTGTTCAGTTGTAGAAGATAGTTCCTCTGTGATATGCGCATCATGACTGCTAGATAAAGTATACTTTTCATCTCTGAGAATTCTATCATGAAATTTTTTCTCTACAGCAGGCATTATTGTTTCAGGTGTAGTACATTGCATTTTCATCTTCTTCTATCCAGTGTTCAACACATTTCTTCGATGGTTTTGACAGCAATAATGAATCTCTCACGAAAGATGTGTGCTGTTTGGTGATGGGGATTTATATTTTCGACTATCAATAGAAAAACGGAGAAACAGGGACTCACGAATCGGAAAGAATTGGTTTATAACGGAGTGCAAAAAAACTTGACATGTCACTTTGACATGAATGTTAAATGAATAAAATTCATTCAACAATTTTTATATGTGTTAAAATATTCCTTATGTATCGATATGTGAATTGATGTATGTTATCTGAGTTTGGGATGATACAGAATTTTTTTTGAAATATTTTCTGACAAATTGATAATAAAATAGTTTTCTATTTGTGAAGAATTTGAGTCGCAAACTGGCAACAAAGCTGAATGAAATTTGTTTGAGAGCTATGAGAGCTGGAATTCTGATTCGGATTTGTGTGAATCATGTCAATCTAATCAACTTTTCTAGGTTACTTTATATTTGATTACATTTGAAAATTTGAGCTAAAAAATGTGTCTATTTGCATCGAACAATTTGAGACACACTGCATATGACTGGCGAAGGCAATATAGAATAGTTTGTGGATAGAATGTCCCCAATTCAGTAGTACATATGTCATACCATTATGAAAGAGCGAATGGTATGTTATGATAACCACTTCTCTGCTCAAATTCATTCTAACCTGTCTGATATCATAATCTTTGCTTACCTACTTGCCCGTGCGAGTTTTCTAAGTTGTTGTTCAGATGAATTCCTAAAAACTTCAATGACTGAGTAACATTTCCTTGGTTTGAGAATATCATTGAAACCGTTTTATCTCTATTGATTCGTAATTCATTTGGATTGAACCAATCAGTGGCTGGCTCAATTAGGTTTTAGATTACTATGGTTATTCACCTATTTTTGTCAAATGACAAATCGTTTATACTCGTATATATTAGGAAGAGCAAGGGAGCTAGAACGCTGCCTTGTGGTAATCCATATTTACTTAGGACTCGTTTACGAAATTAGCGGTAATAAAAACATTTCAATTTCGAACAAAAAAAAGTAATTATTGATTATGGTTTATGAATTGTTGATTGAATTTTTTGAATTAATTTCATTTAGTGTACACATCTCTGAACTCAACTTATAAGGTTTCAGATTGAAGGAATTTCACACCCTTAAATAGGTACTTTTTGAAATATAAATATGTGATAAGGTGGTAATTTCACAAAAGCAGTACCTCTTCGCGATCAAGTTTGTTCTATATTACATTACTATTCTTCAAAACTTTTTTTTCGTGAACTGAAAGTACTTTCAAAACTCTTTTCATATCTTGAATGAATTGTCAAGTACAAAACAACAACTTATATTACTGTACGTTCACTTCATGAGTAGGTACCTATCTTCTCCATATGCCACTATTTAGCATATATCTGTTCAGAAACAGAAGAAAAAAAACGAATATTCAAGAGGATATTCCTAAAATTGTATCAGAAAATATCCCTCAGTTCTGAATAATTATTCCAATTTTATAAATACCTATTGATGTTATTTTAATGACACTTTGTTATGGATATTGAATTAAAAATTGTTAAAAATGCTCCAATAAATTCCAATGAAACTATTGTATAGGAATATATAATAAGACAACTTTACAATTCAATAGCATGAAATCATTTTCCCAGAAACAAATTACATCCGAGATAACGCCATATCGAATTATCCCACTCCTGACCCCATCGATCAACTTCTCCCGCTTCGTCAAAACTACAAAACCCTAACCTCATTATAAAACTCAATAAGAAAGGCGATACATTTCTCGATTCCGACGAGATTATCACTTCGCCGGGCCAGATAAACAAAATACAATTTTGAAACTATGTGGAAAATGTCAAAGCTCAGTATTTGATTATAGCTCGAGGGTCGCTAAGCCGATTTAAACGATTTCAGTGCGGGAAAGTGGAAGAGAAATAAGGAGAGACGACGTTCTTTTTAAATAGCTCGCGATAAATGACGTCATTGAGCATTGAACAGCCACGGAACGCCAAGCCCAGAATATGGCTGCCAATGTCTTGAGATGATGGCCCGCCCGAATTGTAGCCACACAGAGCTGTGTGCAAACAATGCTGAAGAAGGATGTACTTCTCGCAGGCGATCCCAGAAAATACTGCAATCTAAAAATGCATAATACGTATGCTTTTACTAATCATATCTTCAAATACTCATACTCATCAATACGACAATCATCCAATATGTTTTCTAAAACAAAAAAGGAGAGTTAAGAAACTGTCTCTCTCGTAAATTAATCGAATTAAATTGTATTTATGCTTTTATAATTTATTGAATAAAATGCTATAGGGAATATTTGATTTTTTCTCGACTATTTTCTGACATTTTCTTTGAAACATTTTGTTAAATTGTCAGTTTTATTTCCAAAATATTGTTCATGAGAATAGTGAATATATTCTAGAAATCAATATTATTATCCAAAAATGTATATTACTGGAGTTTTTTCCCAAAACCAAACCGTTATTTCAACACCTCGACACGTATTCCATCACCAAAGGATCATCTTCAAGAGGAAGATCAGACTGAGTTTAATTCTCCTCTTGAGGTGTTAAAATAAAGGTTTGGTGTTGGGAAAAAACTCCAGTAATACTTATTACTACACCAAAGATTCCAAACAGTGCATTACAAATCCAAAAATGTAGTAAGTCTAGCTTCAAACATCTACCAATCTGTTTGAAAAACCTGTTTTTCAGTTAATCAACTGTCGCCCCCATACGAACGACAACTCTCAGAAGTTGAGAAACTTGTGCGAGCTAAGGACTAACAAGGTCTTATCTTTTAACGTGTGATTCCTAACACGGTTGCAGAATCATCCCAGCTTCAATCAGATAAATTCTCTTGAGAAAAATATCTGGCCGAGGCGGGGATCGAACCCACGGCCTTCCGATCGTGAGTCGGGCGCACTACCACCGCGGCCAATTCCACAATGGTCTATGAGAACGTTACTAAACGTATAATGAAAGATTAAATGACTTACCAGTTAAAAAATTCATATTTTTTTATATGAGAAGTCTCGTTCCTATTTATTAATTTATTTACGGCCTATTTTCATAATACCTACCAAATTCACACGTATGTACTATAACTATCAGCTAGATGTAAGAAAAAATATAAAAAAGGAAGGCAAAAATAAACCAATCGATTACAATCGTTTCCTAGTCTTTTCAAATGTTTCCCTAAGAAGCATTAAAAAGTTCTAAATCCATATTGTAAGTATTTGCAAGTCTGAAATTTCTACCTATAGACTCATTTTGGTCATAGTTAGAATGATGAAAGGGTAGATTTCTGTATTTTTCTGTATTATTTTTTTCTTGTTCTCTTTGGATTGACATTTGAAGTTATGAGTTCAACAGCTTTCGAAAAATTGTGCATTAGTGTAAGATCTGATTCTAATCTTTTATGATCCAGAGTATTGAAGTTGAGAATGTTATAGTTATATTCACCAATATGATATCCCAGAGTACCTTGAAAACTTGTTTTGAACAGTTTCAAATTCAACAATATCCACAGTATACATATGAAGGGTACCAAATTGTGTATTTGATTAGTGATCTAACAATTGAGCAATTTTTTGACGAAAACATAATGAACTGTCCACGGTGAGTAAGCGATGAGGATTCGACTGTATTTGTGATATTTGTTCTGCAAAAGGTAGTGGCTAGTAGCACGAAAAAAAGGACGTGACTTCTCGTTTAATGAAAATTGACATTTGTTACAGGAAAGACATTTATTCTTTTCTTCTGAAGTTGAAGAAATATGGATTTGGTTTGTCCAGAAAATAAGTACTTCAGCTTGTTGGACAGTTCGTTCAGTCAAACAAGATTAAGACTCCTTTCAAGGACGGAACCCCTGGAAGTGTTTTCTTGGGTTCGCTAGAAGAAATAATTCGTCGATAAAAAAGCTAAAAAGCGTGAAAGTAGTCCGCAAAAGAAATTGTAATCCATTCATAATTGATATATATTTCACATTGTTGGAAAATACAATCAATGAGTTAGAGTTAGAAAACGAACCTAGTAGAATCTGGAACTTGGACGAAATAAGTTTCAATGGCAAAAATATTTGGGACCAGTGACAGTATATGTACATATTTAGTTTATTTTGTTTTAGAGTTGTTTTCTTTATACTTACTTCATAACAGTTTATTTACGAGTACTTGAGCTTGCTTAAATATTCCACAATACGTAGACGTTTCAATTAACCAAAATCTGAAAATTTCACCAAAAGATGTCTGTATTTTTCAAAGAAAACAACTCTGAAACCAAGCAAGATAACTGAATACGGCGAGAAGCAGTTGAATATAGATTTGATATGAATTACGCTCTTGCCCCGTAGAGGTTTGAATAAGGTTTCATTATGCTTTCAACTCTCATGTACCTACGCTATTGCCCCGTTTTGACGGGGAAGTGCGGATTATTGACATGTAGTGAAATGGTCTGTTATTATGTGAGTATGAAAGTAAAAACGGAGACAGTGATAACAAATTTTACGAAACAATACTCACATAATGCTCTGCAGACCACGGCTAATAAATCCTGTAACATTGGATAACAAGTCATATTTTCACTTGTTCATATTTTCACTTTTGCCAATCATTAATATGATATAGAAAACTATAAGGATTTCAAAGCAGTTGAATAAAAAAACAAAAGTTTGTGTCAAAATGTTCTACGAAATGTAAACTAAGGTAAAAAAAATTAGCAAGCGTATATGATATTCCAAGCCCATACAAATTTGAGGAAAAGATATATAAGTCGTTGAAATACAGTGTAACTTTTTTATTTATTTTTACATAAATTCAATAGTTGATATTTGGGAAAAAATAAAGCCCTCTCAACTCGATATTTGAATAGTGAATGATATTGATATTAGTTCAAAAATATCAGGGAAAAACAATAATAAATGATAAAAAGTTTGGTGATTCACCTTCCATCTACTAATAATTATCGTTATGATTTTTTTATAAGGTGAGTAGTTCAAGAAATTTTGACACTGAAAAAGAAAAATATTCATGATATCACTTGCCTATTTCAATAATTTTGAAACCAAACCTATCAAATATCTATCAAGAGGTGAAAAAAGCATATGGCCCTTACTAAAATCTACCCTGTTCCTTTGACTCCTCTGACTATTACTTCCTGCTTTACTGGAAGACGTCCCATTCGTCCAGAATCCCGTCCTCGAAGGCGATATCGTCATGAGTCCTGGTGGTGAGAGGGTGTCGAGCATACTGAACGGCGGTGGGGTGGCCAGCAGGAGCAGCAGCAGCAGCAGGCGTTCGAGAAAATCCGATTGTGTTATCTTTTTTGCCATTCGCGATTATGGCGGCTCTGAGCCACATAAATTACTCGCAAACTTCGTCGGGATGAGTTCGACCGCAAGTCTAAAAGTAAGATCTTCGAGAACGAATTTATTAAGCTTTCGCACTCTCAATCTTCTTTCTCCATGGCAGGCCATAAACAACGGACATCAGAAAATGAAAATAACGAAATATGAATTGAATAGATATAATGAATTGTGCAATTTTAATCTTATTGATTTCACCTGAACGGGATTTTTCGAAAACGTCTATAATAAATCTCAAACTGTATCTGGAGGTATCCCAAGGAATCATTCGATCGCCGTTGATATATAAAATACTTTAAACTGCGTGACTTCAAACTATTACTTTTCATTAATAATTTGTGCTAAATGGTAATCTGTAGAATGTTCAGGAAAATCATCAATATCAGATAATATATTTGTATTTATTATCTGGACATTATTTGAATTTATGAAAAAAGAAGACTTTTCAAAGAAGGATCCCTTCAAACAATACTTTCGTCAATTCATCGCTATCAAGAGATGTGATGAAATTGATACTTGATGAAAATACATAACGAATTAAAGTAACACTTGAGGCGTGATTACGAATACACCTGATAAAGCTACTGAATGGGAAGCACGTGTTGCGGTTTAATTTTTTTCACCAAGACAAAACACAAGCACTACAGGAAAATCCTTAAGATACTCTGAGAGAGGTGCCTGTGCGAAATTAGCGATTCACATGGGATTCGAATCGCTGAAGATTGAATCCATTTGGGAAAACGTTCTCAAGAAGTTTATTCCACATAAACGCAGATCTCTAAATGGAAGAGTTCTTGAACAGCGAAGTTCCAGGTATACTGAGTTGAACCTTAAAACGATGAGCAGCCACAGTCCATCGTGTATTTCTGATATGTACCGCTCTTGGTGGAATCAAATGTGCCAAGTCACTTGAACACTTCCCGTGAAAGTATTTATAGAAAAGAGACCAATCGCCAATCTTTCCTCGATGTTCCATACTATCAAAGTTGAAAGTGATATTCACGTCTCCAATTAGGAGGAGAGCTCTATTCTGGATGATATCCAGCAGCTTCAGGGTATGCTTAGAGGCGTATCTCCATACATGAGAACAATACTCCAAAGAAAGACTGATCTGAACTTTATAAAGCATCAAATGTTGCTGAGGTGTGTACACTTTTCTGGTTCGGATCAGTGTTCCAAGCTTCTGAGTAGCAGCCTTTTCAATTCCAATATCCATGGTTGATAGTAAAAGTATTCGAGAGACATCCATCAACGGCCACTTGCAGGGAACATTCTTTCAGGAAGATGAAGATTCATGCACAAAAATTATCCAGCAAGATATAGCATCGAAGTTTGGCCAGCAAACCCTCATGTCATACACGATTGAAGGCCTCAGAAATATCGAGCGCAACAGCTCCCGATTCTCCATGTTTCTCGATGGCGTTATTCCAAATATGGATGACTTACGATAGAAGGTCTTCTGTTGATCTTTGTTTCATATTGATGTTCGCTCAAGATAATGAAGCTTTTCAAATATTTGAGCATATAGTGGCTTCCTTCACGATTTTTGAAATCAATGATAGCAAAGTGATTGGTCTATAGACATTTGGAAGAATTTACTTGCCGTTTTTGGGAATGGGCTGAACGCGAGCAATCTTTCAACAAAAAGGAAAACAACTTTCTTGTAAGACAGGTTGAAAAGTCTGCAAAACACTTTTGAGTGTTCATTTGCGCACTTTTTAAGTACGATGACGGGCACTTCATCAAGTAATTTCCAGCACTGTGAATTCTAGTTTTGGAATAGTGGGTGGTGCCTTTCCAAGAAAATCGACCGAAGAGTGGGACGAAACTTGTTCAGCTAGTAGATTTGCTTTTTGTATGGCTGTTATTGCAATTAAACGATCCGCTTGTGTTAGTGGTGAAATTGTGAATTTTATAAACTTTTGGTTACCAACCAGAAGGATCTAGACCCGTTGGGATTGGCATGCAGTTTATCCCTAATTCTCCGATTGTGAACTTCTTTGTTTTCATTTATTCTAAGTTTGCAGCTGTTTCAAACATTAACAAACCCAGTTCGGTTTTCGATACTGGAATTTTTGCGGCGACAGCTCGCTCGCAACTTGTGTTGAACACAAGTAGTTTCATTGAAAAACGGATAAATGCATCCATGGATGATAGAATAAATTCAGAAGCACACGTTGATGGATTATTAGAGCTGAACATACATCTAGCCAGGCGAAATTTCGGAAATGTCTTGAAGATCCTCCTACTCAGCAGATCTGTAATGCCAAACTTTGCGCAATTGGTGTGATGCAAATCTCTCAACATTCAACATTATTACTTGCTGAGTGAATAAATCGCCTCAGGGTGTTTTGCTATCAAAACAGTTATTAAGAAACTTGGTTATCAGCCAGCCTAAAATGAGTATAATGCTTTGGTGAAGTCCTACCTACGATACAGAATACAATTTTGAGACTCATGCACTAACAAACGTTTTCCATACATCTTCGTACTACAGAAAAGAACATTCAGATATTTGTGCAAAGCGAATAGAAAAAATCATGTAAGTAACTCTTTAATAAACAGGATAAACAGGAAATACAGATATTACCAGTATCATACATAAAAACAAAAACCAGTATTATTCAGAAAATTGTCACAATCACAATATCCACTCTGCATATACAGCCTTAGTCTACCTACCTCGACCCAAATCTCTATTAGAAAAGTTGCTGAGGATGTTGGCATATTGGTTGGCCCAAGTCAAATTTTTTCGAGAATTTTGAACATGAAGCTTATGATAGCGAAGTTCGAATTGCTGAATTTAGTCTAAAAAACGTCCAATGAGCATCGCTCAGGAGTTGTTAAATGACGTCAAAGGCGATCCAGATTTTCTTAAAATGGTTATAACTGATGACTTCGAAGCCAAATGAATATTACTGGAGTTTTTTTCCAACACCAAACCGTTATTTTAACATCTCGACACGTGTTTTGATCACCAAGTGATCAGTTTGATCTTCCTCTTGAATATTATCACTTGGTGATCGAAATGTGTCGAGGTGTTAAAATAACGGTTCGTTGTTGGGAAAAACTCCGTAATATTCATTACTACACCAAAGGTTCCAAACAGTGCATCTCAAATCGAAACCAAAGTCCATTAGTCCCAATGGAAGAGCCGAGGAAAGCCAAGATCAAACGTTAAGGTTTTGCTCACTATTTTCTTCAGATATCATAGCATAGGACACCAGGAGTTCTTGCTACATGGTCGTACCATCAATAAAGAGTATTATCTAGAAGTTATGCGCCACTTGCGAGAAGCTATGCAAAGAAAACGTCCGGAATGTGGAAAAAAAATTATGGCTTTTGCATCGCGATAATTCACCTGCTCCATCATCAACGCTTCTTTGTAGTTTTTTGGCCGAAAGCAACACCGTTATAATGCTTTAGCCACCGTATTCACCAGATTTGGCCCCTGTGACTTTTTCCTGTTCCCAAGACTGAAGAGACCTACGAAAGGACGGTGTTTTGCGATGATTGAGGAGATCAAAACGGAATCGCTAAGAGTTCAAGGATATACCAAAAATTGCATATCAGAACTGCTTTGAGAATTGGAAAAAACGCTAGCACAAGTATATATCATATCTGAGAAAAACGAAATAGAAATTGTAGTATAAATAAATATTCATTGAGAAAAATGAAAATTCACCTTGTTTTTTGAACAGACAGCGTATTTCATTCGAATATGGAAAAAACAATTCTATCCTTCTTTCTGAATCTACCATTAACTTTTTTCATTTGCGTGAAACATACGAATCAATATTCTATGTCTCATAAACCGATATTCTGAACCACTTATTTGCGAAAAACTTTCCGCAAGTCACTCGAAACCGATGGTCGCATAAGTCACGGCAAGATGGCGTCTCCTTTAGCGATTTTCCCGAAATTTGCATGAAGCGATGCTTTATGCTAATACCCGTGATTTACTGTTATTTTTATTCGATTCCCGAAATTATTATATGGACTGTATCCGTATGGATGAAAATCATATTTCATAAAGAGAGAAGGAAGTTTTATCTTTCGCGTTGAGATCGATAACGGAGTGAGAATTATTTTTGTAGTTTCCCATTTTATGACTCTTTTATATGTTTATATGTTTCGGAGAGGCTGTTTGTGTCAGACTTCTTCAGATTTTGTATCGCTTTATTTCCTTAGTTGTCGCGCGGGGGCCATTTTTCGCTCCCACCATACTAAGAAATAGATTCCAGCATCCCCTTCACACCACTCATTACAATTGATGAAGTTTTAGGATACGAAAGTACTACCCAGTACAAAAGAAAATTGAAATTAAGGATTATAAAGAGTGGGTTAATACAAAAGGAGGTGAAAGAGAGAGGCAGAAAAGGAAGGAGATATAAAGCAAGTGAAAAATAGTGGATAAAATAGAGAGCTGAAAATGTACGACGGAAAAAATAAAATATTTAAAGAAAAAGGAGGCGTGAAAAAGAATAATGGAGAAAGAAGATGAAAGCAGAGGATGAAAACAGACGATAGTGCTAGAAAGATTGTGAAGAGAAGCGAATAAAGAAGAGGGAGGAATAAAAAGAGCCCGAAGAGGATATCGAGAGAAGAAGAAGGGGAAAATAGAGAGGAAAAAAAAAGACGTAAAGATCTCTGGATTTTCGGTGTGAACGAAGTTTCTCCCGCTCTCACATGTAGTAACATTTTTTAAATAACTAAAATTGAGATATAATAAAGTAATAAATAATGAAGAAATCATCATTATTTTCGTAATTATCTTCAAAAACAGTTTTCGAAGTACAAAACAAACATTGGAAAATAGAAGGAAATGAAACGTAAATTATAACAAAGCACAGAAAAATTAAAAAAATAGCTATAGAAGAAAAATATTTGGCAGAAATGAACTTGAGATAGTGAATCAGTGAGAAAAAAATATTATAACGAAATGTGAGAGATTGAAAGGAAGTTTCTCTATGAAAACAGATATAATGATGAAACATGATGACGGTATAAAAAAAGAGATAAAAAACAGATGATTGATATTCTCCTCGATAAATCAGATCATATCAAGTTCCTCCAGTGACTACTAAAAGGAGGAAATATGGAATATAAAATAAAAATGGTTGTAGAAGTTCCATAAAATCATCAGAGAAAACAAGTAGGACAAGGAATCAAAATACGACATAGTCGTGACTGTTACTGAATCATTTCAAACATTATTGCAGTTGACACAGTTCACAGCAAATCAATAAAAAAGGAATACAGAGAAATAAAAATGTTTGGTGAGTTCAAGAAACACCCTGGACTGACAATACACAATACATGTATATATTTTTTTTCAATTATGACAATAAATGAACTTCTCAAAATTAAATTCATCACTTCTGATCCACCCCATATACAGGGCATTTCAGTTGTAAAGAATAATTCTGAATAGATAATTTCATTTTGAAACTATAACAAAATCATTAAACACGATAACTTGAGTTTTTAGAGGCACACATTTGAAGTCCTATTCATCCATCCACCCTCTCCCCACATAATAAAAGGTCTTTCAATTCTATATTCAACCTTGTAACATTTTAGACATTACAATTCCACTATTTGAAATGTTCAAACTGAGCATTATGGAACGATACTAATGTAAATAACAGAAATTAGAACTCACACTGAAAACTTTTTCTTCAAGTATATTGTTAGACTTTTAACTTTTTGTCTTGTTTGAAATCGAGTTGATATTTCGGTTTGAAATAGTAGTAATGTAACACATAAATATGTATAGGAATTGTTACATAAATTCATTGAAACTGCTAACGATAATAAATAATAGACAATATAACCGTTGAGAGGTTGTCAATAATGCATTAATGTTGCAGTTCTAGACCACGTTACCTTGACGGAAAATATAGTCTTTGACTGAGTTGTCCGAAGCATCAGGAATGAGTCGTGCAAAAGCTTGAAAAGATATTTCATTTCAAAAAGAACTTTGTTAAGTTTTTTGGACCATTTGATAGAGTATAAAATACTCTTTTCAACGATGCAGGTCAAGTCACTTCCAAAAAAACATGTTTGCTCAGTTTTCAAAAAAAATTGAGAATTCAAATTTATGACTTTTTCAAGTACTTTTCGTTATTATTTCAATGCCATATTTCACCTCATTCATCTTGAAAATCTTAAAAGGAAATGGAATTTTTCAAACTTCAACATTGAAATGTACCTCTTGTACTACAAAAACTTTCGAAGATAATATTATGCGGTTCATATTTCTATGTCAATGAGAAAGTAAATTTTTTTCATTTTCTGCAATGAATACTTTATACGTATATAAAATAAAGTAAGAAGCTTTCAAACTTTCACTTCTTCACTGGTACAGAAAAATGAATTGCATAGAATCTTAAAAATTTTTGTAGTAAAAAAGACAGATTTAAAGTAAGAAGCTTTTAAACTTTCACTTCTTCACTGGTACAGAAAAATGAATTGCATAGAATTTTAAAAATTTTTGTAGTAAAAAAGACAGATTTCAATGTTACAATTTCAAATATACCACTTCCTATTGAGATTTTCGAGAAAAATAAAAAAAATAAATAAAAAAATTTTTCAAAACGTTACCTACCTTTTAATTTTCGTTTGGCAAAACGACGTCTTTTGTTTTTCACAATATCAAGTGACAATATTTCCATAAATGACATCATAGCTTCGCCATACTGAAATTTGGCAAAATGTTATATCGTTGAATATAGAATTTTATATTCTACCGAATGATCTGAAAAAATGTAACTATATAGGTTGTCAATTGTTTTCTTACTAGAAATATCGACAATAAGCTACACCTTAAGGTATTTCAAATTTATTTCTTCAGAAACAACTGAATAGCGCCACTCAAACTTTTTAGTATTCAATGGAAAAAGAAGTAAAACAGAACACAACAATGTCCACAAAGTCATACAAAACCCCAGAAACAACCTTCCAAATCGACATCCGCCGATGGTCGGCAGCAGACCCCACTTATGAATATAACATGTCTATTTGGCACCCTCAAAGTGTTACATATCAATAATAATTTTCACACAGCACCGACTTCAATAGCTCCGTAATCCGCGACCGATTTCAATGTGCCGAAATAAGATAGAAGAACAGGAAACGGACGGGAGCGACGAGGACGAAAAGAGTCCTTTGAAAAGCTGAAGAAAATATGATTCGTTTCGCTGCCGAAAATCATAATTCACAATCGGAATACGCTCACCGACTCTTTTGACCAATAATGTATGCCGATTCGAGTGTGTATAGAGTAGAGGTTAGGAAATAAGGAAATTTTTCGCGGTCGGAAACGGCGATATATATTAGATAGGGAGATGGAAATGTGAGACAACGAGTGAACTCAATTGTTCCTTGTCAATATTTCATAGCTTTTACTGTTGTCTTCACATTTTAAGTATATCTTATAATATTACCGATAGTTTCAATGAGTGTGACGAGTTGATATGAGATTGTGCGGTAGTTGGAATGAAAGAATATCATCCCACAATGACCTGAGATGTTCCCGGATATTTCTAAACATTCCAGACCATTACCGAACATTCCAGAATGTTCCAGAATGTCCTGGGATGTTTTTCAATAGTCTTGATTTCTCTAAACTGTTTTAGAATGTTCTAGAAGGCAAAAATTCTAAAGGAAAATAATAAAAACAAGCAATTTTTTCACGAACGGGGTATAGGAAGCTACCACAACTCATAACTCCCTTGATCTTGATCTGATATATTCCGGGATGTTTTCGAACGTACCAGATTATTACCGAAAAATTTCACCATACCTTTGAAGTAAAAAAACGGAAAACTTCTTCACGAAAGTAGGCCGGAAAACCAATACACCATATAACACTCTTGATCATTCCGCGTGTTTCGGGATATTCTTCCAGCACTTATCATATTCAATAACACTCTTTCAGGTAAAAACAAAAACCCTCTTCATTGACAAGCTGGTGTGATACAATGCCAAAAAAATATCAGGTCGCTAGTTCAAGATATTTATGGCTTCGAAATGAAAATTCAAAAATATATCAAGTTCTGAAGTAACAGTTGATATGATGAACCTGAAATCTACAGCTGAAAAAAAATTCAAAATATCAAGTTCTGAGGTAACATTTGAGATACTTTTGAAAAGTTCAAAGAATGTAATTCATGAAAAACTCTAACAGAATTCAAAGTCAAAACTGTGTTGAGAAAAGAAAAATGAGAATATTATGAAAATAAATATTTCAAAATGAAATTAAGAAACATTTACCTCGGAGAGTAGAATATGAAAAATGCTTGCCGAAAATCAACTACTTTTCTGGATCATGTGGATTGTGTTTGAAATAAAATTTTGGGAAAAATTGATCTTCTGAGTGTGAATTCAAAAAAAATTATCATCATACCACATTTGACTTTTTGTAGTACCTCTATAAAATTATGTGATAGGTAGTCAAAAAATTCTGTCATGCCAAATGGATTGAACGGGATAAAACTCAATGAAATTTCATATATCAGAAAAATTTTTGCCAAAAAAATTATCCTATCAAATTTGTCTATTTCTAGTCATGTGTGTCGAAATAACCAATGAAACCATCATTACACTGAAAATTTTTTGCCAAAAAAATTATCCTATCAAATTTGTCTATTTCTAGTCATGTGTGTCGAAATAACCAATGAAACCATCATTACACTGATAACTACCCATGGATAGTTTTCACGGGTAGTTATCACTTATGTCATGACATTGCTAAGCAACCAACACAATAAAGTTGTTTGACATTTCAGTAATTCAATTTATTTCGAAAATGTCACTTCCTCGCTTTGGTGTTCAAAATGATGCGGCAATTGACAAAATCATTGAAGAAAATACACCAAAAAATACTGTCAATAGTAAAAAATACACTTGGAAAATATTTATGGAGTTATATCATTATACGAATTGTTCTTTTAATAACTGTGTGTTCAATAAATAATTTTGTTCGAATTGCAAAAAATTTTCTTACCGAATATCCCTCGAACATTGATAAATAACTCATAATTTTATCACAACTTCCTCAAGCACGTTATTTTACCAAATAACTTGCTTTCGAAAACTGTGATAAAATTATTTCGTTAGTTATCAATGTCCTTGGGATATTATAGCTGATAATGATTTTTGTACAAAATAATTTACTTAGATATTTCGGCACTATTTTTCTTTTTTTTTAGTTCAGTGATACAGATTCTTTAAATACTTAAGAGCAAGATCATAGGTCCCTAGGCAGGTTGATTATCTCTGTCCTGGGTCTGCGACTGAAAACACCAGAACCTGAAGGTGTTTTTGATCCATCTGTGAACCAATAACTATAATAATAATAATAATCGTCTCTATTATTTTCATGTGAATATATACAAAAAAACAAAAGAATATCCTTGATATTATTGAAAATAAAGGACGAAGTTTATTTTTGTTAAGTGTTAGACACTTAACATTTACTTCTCCCGGAGGATCGAGTCCTCTCTACTCGGGATCAGTACTTTATAAGGCAGTTAGTGGTTGACAGTTGAAGGCATAAAGTCGAAGGTTATTCCCAGAATGCTGTGACTTCCAGTGTCAACTAGCAGTCTTTTATACTCTGCATTAGATTGATTTGTGCAAGTGGCAATGTGCATAAGTCTATATGTATGCAGTCCATCATGCACTATCTGTATATGGATTGTAAATATGTGTCTCTTTTATATATTCTTTTCAATCTGAAGTTTTTTGCATGCTCACTTAATTTTTCCTAAACTAAGTGAGTGACTACTCATATACGATGTTTGTATACTGTATTTTCATTGAAGAATGATTACATTATTATTAGTATTACTATTAAAATCCAGAAGGTGAAACTGGTCGGGCCCTATCCCTGGAACCCCAATACATTTTGGAGGGTTCATCGGAGCTGAATACTTCACCACGAATATCTACTTGCCTTTATGGTCGAGAAAAACTACTTCAGGTTCATTAATTACATCAGGTTCTGCAGCTGGTGTCAGGAACCTCTATACCCATCACGCGACTACGTGGTAAAAACTCCTCAGTTTTTGACTTCAGTTCACTCGACCTGAGGAATGCGAGAGCCATGTGCTTTTCACCGTAAGGACAGTGATCATTGGATGCGAAAAGCATGTGCCCTTAGCAGACGCAAAGAGCCAAGAATGACAGTCTTCTGCATTTGTCCGGCCAAGGTTTCTGCCTAAGTGCGGCAAGCCGGTATGATATTGAGATTCGAGAGTAGAGAAGACATCATTCCACCAAAGACATCAATTATACTCGTAATCAAAAAAACATTTGTAACAAATTAAAGAATTAACTGTCTCAAACGAATTTATTTCCAACAATATTTCACTAATCACAAACTAACTTATTTAAAACACTTAGCAACTCACGCTTAATTTATTTCTGCTATTTTAATTTCTTGTTTAGCCGTTCGATTCACTTTCTGAACTGCCCTCTTGGGTCGGGAAGACGTGCTCATATAATATAACGGTCCTTTCTAGAAATCTGTAGTCGGTTTGGTTCTAGAGTTTTACCGGCGATTCCCGACTGCATTCTTTCGCGGTGATGTCATGTGTTTGTTCGCTGAGTCGACCGGCATATCGGTCAGGGGCGGCTTCAGATTCGTTACAATATTAACAGAGTGGTTGAGTCTGTTGATTTCGAAGATAAAATCTCGATATTTCATCCGTTTTTACCCATCTTTTCTGACGAAAGTCCTCTTGCTCTGATGATCAAGAAAAACTACATCAGGCTTATTAGATTGCATGAGCCTGAGAGTAGGAAATGGATAGTTCCAATGAATTCGGCACTTGCGATTTCCCACAACCGATTCAGTATGTACCTGGAAAGTAGGGCAATGAAGATGCTGTTACAATTTTTAGTAAATTCTCCACAGACATAACTATTATCTACAATATTACTATTATCATCAACGAAACAGATCAAAATAAACGGAACCAACACAATATAAAATCCGGCGGTTTCTGGAAGCGCTGTAATCTGTGCTACGACACTTGTTCGCTGTTTTTTCCGGCGAGCAAACTTAATTTTCCGGGTGGTGAACAGAGTCCGGGCGGGAGCGCGGACAACGAAGAAACAATATCAGATTAGCGACCGACTAAAAAATATTAACCGGGAATCTGTCGCTGGGGTCCACTTCCCGGCAACGGGAATTCGACACTTGTCTCAGATTAGCCAGATTTTTATTTATGGAGCCTTACACACCGATTAAATCTCGATCCTCGCGATCCATCTACAGTTCTATGAGGTTGTTATCAGCGACGGGGTTGATTTGCCTCGAAGAACTTTCATGACTTGGAAAATATTGTCCAGGAATACACATGTTAAGTATTTGAAACTTTTCCAATATTTTTAAACGATTTGGGGATCAACTGAAATGTCGTCTTGAAGCTCTTGGATTTTTTGTTTAATTATTTAATTTTGAATTTCTACGTAATACATATTGATTATTTAATGGTTGGAAAATATGGCACAAAGCGCCCATGATTTTTTCATAATAATACTAGTAATTTTCGTTCGTTATTGTTTAAAGCATGTTCAAAAAAATATTTTCAACTTTTTAGTTCGATTTTATTTAAAAGCATGTTTTTTTAGTTTATTAAACTGTCGTAACGAATTAAAGAATTTACTGTCTTAAACAAATTCGTTTCTAACAATATTTCACTATCGCAAACTAATTTATTTACAATACTTAGCACTTAATTTAATTTCATTATTTGAATTCTTTATTTAAACGCACCATTCACTTTCTAAATTCGACTGCCATCTCTGGACGGGAAGCAGGGCTTATATATCGGTAACGATCGTTCTAGATTTCTCTAGTGGTGTCTGTACTCGCCTAGTATTTTCCCGGCGAGTCAGACTGTTTCTTTCGCGGTGTTTATTCGCTGGTTGAGATATCGGTCAGGGAGGGCTTCAGATTCGTTACACTATATTTATTTTTCTTTTTTTAGTTTCGTATGCTATAAAAGCGTGTTTTTTAGTATTTCTAAACTATATTTATTTTATGTAAACTTTGGGATCAATCAGCCGTATATTCTTTAGAAAAATGACCATTGATATTTTCCGATTCCGAAGAGGGAGCCTGAAAATCAGCTACCAAGCCCAAGGCAGCAGGCACGCAAAGGAAGGTTACGAATAAGGCAGCAGGCGCGCGTGTTAATAAAAAAAACTTTTTTCAAATAAAGAAATACATGTTAAGTTAGTTTGAATTATATCAAGGAGGTTACATACAGCGCCATCTGCCCGCTAATAGATCAAGCAATAATGTCGATAATTCTGTCAAATACAGCAGCAATACACATACATACATATAGGTGAAGCGTGTAAAAAATGCATCAAAGGTGAGTTTCGAGGCCCGGACCAGCGAAGCAGCTTTCGAATCGGTGTGACAAATGGCTGTTCAACAGAGCTCAAATCTTGTCTGAAGACCGTGTTAGAAATCTCACGTTAAAAGGTAAGACCTCGATAATCCTTAGCTCGCACAAGTTTCGACTTCTGAAGGTTGTCATTCGTATGGGTGCGACAGGTGGTTAACGGAAAAACAGATTTTAAACAGATTTTTTAAACAAATTTTTGTATCGAGAAGAAATACATACGAAGGTACTAGAAAATAAATATCTCGAAATAAAATCTAGAAATATTATCTCATCTCCCCCAACTACCTACATCGTAAGTTCTGGTAAATGTCTGCCAAAAAAACAACTACTTCTCCGGTTGATACCACGCTGGATATTGAAGTATATCCGACAGACATTCATGAAAGATACCCCACAGAGGTAAGTCTCGCAGATGTTTCTCGTTAATCCAGCAGCAGGACCATGCTGAAATTTATTATACACTACAGTGTAGGTATTTAGTTGCGAAAGATTAATATTTTAAGATTTGATTTTTAAATATTTATTCTCTACTCACACTACAGTTCAAATTCCTGTCCTTAATAATTGTTTGGATTACTGTTTGTCACTTCTGCCAAAATTTAATTCGTACCATTCTCAAAAATATGTAAACCTATTACATGAAAAAATATCTTCCTCTCAAAAGAACTTATGAAAGTATTATTTTTAGATAAACATTTTTTCAAAAACTATTAATCTGTCAACTGTCAAATTAGAAAATGTCAAACAATATTACACATTTGAAAAGAGTCAACCTGATGTTATGAACACTGTAGGTTGAACCCTCTCCTCTATCACCCTCCTCCACCCCGTTGAGAAAATCCAAGGTGTCTGTGACAGCATTTCGATTACCGGCGAGCAGCTTTGCTGCCATAACCTCAAACACACTGTCATCGCCCCGTCGCCGGTTGCATAATTACGACAATAATCGTCGAAATAATCGCCTCATCTCCACAAAGAGGATCAAGTGGCCTGTGCCTCCGTGTCCTGATTAATTGCGGCCCAATATGATGCCTCCGATTTCAATTTATCTGCTACGGCCATGGACGTCCTGTTGTCGACGAAAGTTGGATTTATGAGTACGCGTCCCAGGGACTTCCGATAAAAAGATTAAGGATGAATGCTAATGAAGCAGGAAATATCAGTAATACATAGAGAGAAAACATTTTTAAAAATAAGTCTGTAATCACATGTTCAAAAATGAAGATGAAAATTTTGAATAAAGTTGAACCAGTCAATTTATTACATTACACAATTAATATTATTGTATATAAGCTTATCTCGAGATTTATCTGGGTATTTCATATTTATGTTCCCAGAGTTTATATTTCTAGAAGTACAAAAGACGAATTGCTACCCACCCCAAAATTCAATAAAAATATTTTTACTTACACACTACCTAAAATTTGTAATATTCTATAATATATATATATATATATATATATATATATATATATATATATATATATATAAACCTCTGTAGAATCAAAAAAATTTATCTTTGGAAATTATTTTGAATTTATCAAAATATTAGAACACCGATAGATACACTGCCACTAAATTGTTTTCTAGCTCTCTGTAGATACACAATTGTACTTTTATAATAATTAGTATCACTTTATAGTATACCACAAGTGTTAGATCACTTACATGCTATTTTATACACAATTACTTTATGTACTTCAATTACGTCTATTTATATATGTCTCTTCGTTAGTGTTTTATTCTTATTTTCTGTATTTTTATGTATCAATTGAATAAATAAAATGAATAAATATAAATAAGAATACAATATGTAACTTGATCTTGACATTGAAAACAATTTATGTTTTTTCAATAAGATAGATAAGTCTCGCGACAAGCTGGAGGAAGAAAGATGGCGATTCCGTGATATAATATTTAAGGATTTGTTTGAAGATAGTTGACAATGTCTCATAGAGAATTACATTAGTTGGGACTTTTATTCTCTAATAAGATATGATTTGAAATCTTTGAAATAACAAATGAAAATGAAAATTGAAAAGAATAGCAAAAATACTCTGAAAACAAATGATCATAAAATACAAAAATTAGTCAAAAAATTGGAAATTTCATTTTAATTGTATAATTGTCAATTATTTTTTATATATTACTGGATCTTAATCCCAACACCATCTTGAAGATGATCACTTGGTGATCGAAACACATGTCGAGGTGTTGGGATGAAACTCCAGTAATATTCATTACTACACACCAAAGGTTGTAAACAGTTCATCACCAGTTTCAATTTTTTGTTTATTTTTTTTTATTGTACTTTCTTTTCAGGGTTTTTTTGCTTAATATAATTGTTACTTTCAACTATTATTTTCAATTTTAATTTTCAGAGATTTCAAAGCTAATCTTATTAGACAATGGAAGTCCGAACTAATGAAATTCATCATTTGAGAAAAAAATTATATTAACATTTATTCTGGATGTTTACTTCTGAAAGCATTTTATGCTTCACAGCATAATTTTTCATTTTTGCCAGTGACTTATGTGCGGAAATTGCTTGAATCATTTTTAAAAGTTGATACGACACTGACTTTTCTCAAAGTGAAAATTATTTTTGAAACTCTTAGTCCTATCTGAGAAAATTGGGCCTGTTGATATTTTTCTGTTTAGCAAAGGTAAGGTTTTTTCATGAAAGTTGGATAGTACTAAATTTAGAGCGTATCTAATAGGTAAGAAGCAGATATTGTTTGGTAGACAAACAATATATTTGTCACGTATTTGAATCATCGAATTCAATATTCTTGTTCTAATCTGTGAACTGTGAAGATTTCAGAGATAGGACATATTCCTTAACGTTTAAAATTGAACAATGTTTAACAGAGATTAGTTTTTGATACAAAGCTTTATGGATTTCTAAGAAATTATGTTCGAAATGAACTCTTTGTAAAGATATATGTGAGATTTTATTGTATTTATAAAGATGTATTATTTTTATGACTTACCTTGGCACAAGTTTCACTTAGAAGTTTGTTTATTATTTCCGATGCATATATTATAAAATGTCATGAATAAACTTATATTATTATTATTATTATTATGTGCACAAACTTTTCTTTCGCATGCATATTTTCATAGTGCTTGTTTGGTAGCTGTTTCTCGACAGACTAGATATCATATGCATTCATTTTTATTACACAAAAAAAACTTACGATTAGAAATTTTTGCTATCTTCAGGTTCAAGAATATGAAATAACACAAAAATGTAAATTGCGTAACGTCTCTTATATTGAATATTATTTGAAATTATTTAATGATAACACGCTATCACAGTCAATGTAGGAATACATTTCTCAAAATCATATTACCATATAGAGACGATATGATTTGACATAATGTTGAGAAGTTTTTACACTAAGGCCTCTTTCACAAGGGGAGCTTCACGTCTCTCGCTCCCGAGAGAGAGGAAGGCTCTTAGCGCCAAAATGCAACAAGTCAATGGTTCTTCCAGACGATAAACAAGAGCCGCCATGTCTCGGGAGACTCCTGCACCTCGAGTCGGGGAGCAACGTCTCCTCCTCAAAATGCGAAAGGATGAGCGGGGGCTTCCACAAGAAGAGTGAAAACGGCTCTCTCTCTTTCTTTCCTACTTATATTAAAATGTATCGTTCTATTTCAATAAAGTTCAATGCAGTTCAATAAAGTTCGAGCAGAATACTATTTTTCCCCTTGTCTTGGAGCTCATCAAATGAAGCAGACGGCATTCGAAAATAATCGAAGATCTTTTTATCATCACGTCTAAGTTCTGGGTGAAGCGTGGAAAAAAGTCCTGTTTCAACGCGTTTTTGGTTGATCGGATGTTTACAAAACATTCTTGATCGTTGGCGTTTCTGTCGTTTATGTCGACGGTAGAGAAGGTTTATGGCAACAGCTCGCGAGCAAACCATTCAACGACTGATCTCAACGAGCCAGGAACTGAAAAGGCTTTCGGTGTGAATGGGAAGTAGGTAGGAGTGATGAACGCTCTCGTATACATGCGAGAGACGTGAAGCTCTCCGTATGAAAAAGTCCTAACGGTGTTAGCGTAGTTGTTATAACTGAAAATTGAGATTGTCATTATATGACTTATATAATGTAATAAAACCTTGCTTTCAAAAATGTTTGTTTACTACTCCTTCATTTCTTTGTGTTATCGCTAGACATGTTCTTTAGTTCACGTATTTCAATCAATGCGTCATTGAAACATAGTCGGTCCCTACAATATTTGTTCGAGCACCACCAAACCTTTAACTTTTCAAAATTAGTATGGCGACCATCTTGTTTCCGCTAATTTGAAATTTTTCAGTAAACCAACCCTTTCATCTCATTCCAATAACATGGGGTGCATAGTCCACCATCTTTGGGAGTCAGCTTCATTGTATTCAGAGTGGCGTCATTTGATTTTTCGTATCATCTCATTCAATAGCCATATCATGTGAGTGCATGAAAATAAGTGGTCCACCATCTTGGGCGGTCCGCAATTGCTTCGAAGATGTTACCTCCTCGAAGGAAAAGACCACCATTGGAATTGCAGAGATCAGTGTTGAACCCTATTCTCTTCTCTTCATGACTGATTTAGATGAACTTCCAGATCAGACCTCTTTCACCATGTTTGCAGATGGTTCCTCACTTATTATTTCAGATAAATCATAGTTGTTGTATAATAATTGTTATTCAACTTTCTCAAGTATGAATGCCTGGTTTAGCGAAAACCATTTGAATTTAATAGAAAACAAAAAAGTCTCATGACTGTATCGAGGAGAGATACATACTTGAAAATAAATATTTCGAAATGAAATTCCGAAACATTTATCCTTCCCAAAGGTTCTATACAGTAGGTTCTGGTAAATGCCTAACGAAAAACAAATAATTTCCCGGCTAATACCACGGGAGATTGTTCATCCATTAGCGAGACCAAGCTGAAGCTTTTATTATTACATTTTTATGATATTCACAATCATCATAAATAATGTGGTTCATTCAATAAATGTTGTATTGAATATATTTATGCTAGTTAAATCATGCAGGATGATCTCTAAATACTTTTACTCCAGTATTGCTGAAATGTTGTTCCATACAACCGACTCATGAAATTAGCCGTTATTATCACAAACATTATTCACCATAACGGAGATTCAACATTAAATACCAGATTCATAGGTATATGGTTGGTATTACATATTCATAACTTATTTAGAACAAAACGCCCCAATACAATACCAATTTATGTATGGAATATGAATCGGTGGCAAATCCATAAGCGTAGACCATGAATATGGTGTTAGTATTCAATGTATTCAATTATTAATTTTACATATTGAGCATGTCGGCTATATTTTCAATCACAAGAAATATTTCATTGTTTTGTATTAGAAAATGTATCAGTTGAAAAAATTTTGGGAATAAAAATGTTTTGGCTCTTCTCCATCTTTATACAAAAAATTAATTGTGGGAGTATTCCAAAGGACACTGGAGGTCACAGCATTTTGAAAATGACCTCTTACTTCATACCTCCAACTGTCAACTACGAACTGACTTATAAAGTACTGTTTCCGAGTTGAGAGGACTGGATCTTCCGGGAGAAGAAAATATTGGGAGCAGATAGTTGTTGGTTTACATATGAATCAGAAACTCCTTTTGGTTCTGGTGCAGGTGTTTTCAGTCGCAAACCCAGGACAGAGATATCAACCTGCCTAGGAACCTATGCGACTGTATTTCAAGCGGAAATTTACGTTTTTGAGTTGTGTGCGGAGAGATTGGAAGAATCCAACCTCATACACCGGTCGATAGGAATATTCTTGGACAGTCAAGAGGTGTTGGAAATTCTTGGCTCCTACAGAGCAACATCTAAATATGTAGCAAATTGCCAAAAACGAGTCTCCTCGATAGGAAGATGGTCTGGATTCCTGGGCATACTGGCCTGGAAGGCAATGAGGCTGCTGACTCCCTTGCAAAGGAGGGTACTGCAAGCAGCTTCATCGGACCAGAACCTGTTATTGACATCGCTTCAGGCTTTGCCAAACAATGATTGAACACCTGGATGGCAAGAAAATTTAAGGACTTCTGGTAGAATATTTCAGGATTGGCTCACTCCAGCGTTTATTCACCCTTCGAAGCTTGATACCAAACAGTTGCTGGACTACAGTAGGGATGAACTACGATGTCTAACAACAGGACTTCTTACAGGTCACTGTCATCTGAATCATTTTAGCAGAGACTCGGACTGTCGGAAGACAGTGTGTGTCACTTCTGTTTGGAAATGATGACACATCAGAGCACATACTTTGTGCCTGTCTAGCTGGGGACCGAATCAGGTTTTCAGAGTTCGGCAAAGCCGTACTCTACCATCTGATCTGAAAGACTACTCACAATACAAACTAATCGGCTTCGTTAAGAAGCTGGGTTTATTTGGTCGAGCCACAATAAACCCTTGCGGGTTGCGGTGGAAGGTCAAATAGACCCGCTCACTTTGTACCTTAACCTAATCTAACTTCAAATGAAGGAAGCAATCAATTTCAACAAACCAATTCTATATACAAAGATGTGTAAATCATGCAAAAAAGTAACATTCAAACACAAACTGGAAAATATCCCTCTCGAAACAGCTTTTTTCATATAAATATTGAATTGCACTAAAGAAAAGTACTTTCGAAACAAGTACTTTTATGTGATCACTGAATTATACAAAAAAAATCTTTCCTCTATTCAGTTTGTATTCCTAATATTCGTTATGAAATTGAATCAGATATCATTCACTGGATTGCTACATAATAGAGTAAATGAAAGACTGTTTTTTTGTATAATTCAGTGTTCATATTGAAGTATTCGTTTCGAAAGTACTTTTCTTTTATATAATTCAATATTCATATGGAAGTAATTATTCGGATAGGGTCTTTCTTTCAGTTTATGTCTAGAAGTTACTTCTCTGCATCTTTGTATGGAGATAACTTTTTGAAATCGATTGCTTCCTTCCTTTTTTTTTGAAGATTCCCACATTTTTTCGTATAGAGATGGAGAAGTAGAAAGACAAAACTTTTTCCTCCCAAAAATTAATCTCTCCTAAAAATATACTCCTTTCAATTTAAACGATTGCTATGGCTAGGATTCAATTAAATAAACGAATGAATGTTATTACGTAGTGTCATCGATTACATGAGTAGATTAAACTAATTCCTTACATAACGTTGTAATTTCATGAATGAAGTGTGCGTTACTTATGTGACCGTTTATTTTTATGTAAGATAACATTGATCTTATAGCTTACAATTTCGAACCAATCACAATTAACGAAATTCATTACTCACAACCTTCAATGCCAACCACAGGTACCAAATTCATGACTTTACAGTTATGTTACTTTTTCAATTATTTTCAATCGCAAGAAGGCTTTGAAAATTTTCATGCCTCAAAATCTGTTCTCGAACGTCAAACATAATCGTTGATAGTTCAGGTGACTAATCTATTTTGACGGTCCATGTAGAAGCTGTGCCGTGGAGAGCATCTTTCAACTTTGATATTCGCATCGCAGAGAATTCAGAGATATAAAGGTGATAATCACGCTATTATATGCTTATGTGAGGAGCGATGATCTGGTATCCATTTATAATTCTCATATAAAGCAAACTGAAGCTGTCCAAAGAAAGTTTTTGAAATTCTTGCCTTTTCGCACTACAGGTATTTACCCCCAAAGGGAAATTGAATTGCCATCCTTTTGAACCAATTCAATATATCACGTAGACTCCTCATTACGGTCACATTTCTATATAATTTTATAAATAATAACATTCCCTGTGCTCCGCTCCTACAAAAAATTAATTTTTATGTACCGCGCCTCAACTCAAGATACGAGAAAATATTTCATTGTCAGAGTAGTAGAACAAATGTCAATCTCAGAGCACCAGTAATTTTAATGTGTTATAATTTTAATTTAGTATGTAACATGTGTAACATTAATGGAACGTCTTTAAACTTCATCAAGGATTGTATCTTAAATAAAACCTTTCATTTATAGATTTTTTATACATAATTTTAAATTGTTTTATGTCAACATTGTGAAGGCTAATTCATTTATAATATACATATAATATTGAATCTTATTATATTATTTCATTTATATTATTTATATCATTTGTAATTTGTCAATTGAATATGTAATATGTTAATTTAATTGAATTGAATGTTATTTTTTTCAGTATATTTTCTTAACATTTCCTGTAAGTGAGTGTACACCTGCTGGAAATGAAGTGCTATCTATCTATCTATATCCCATAGATGGCTTCTTCGTAAGGGTAGATGTCATCACTCTATTCACTAACTTTAAGTGAATAGTTGTTTGAAAAAATTTGTTCAAAACATGTTTCAACCAGCTGTCGCCCCCTACGAACGACAACTCTCGAAAGTTGAACCTTGCGCGAGCATAGAATCAACGGGGGCTTACCTTTTAACGTGCGATTCATAGCACGGAATATTCTCGAGCAGAATCATTCATGATTGCACTTTTTATATTCCATGTGATATTGTATAGAGAAATTCTTATTCTCATTATTTTTGTTGAATTATTGTACAGAAATTGCAATTGAAGATGTATTCAAGTTTCTGCCTATCAAATTTCAAATTCTCTCGGTACAAAGGGACAATCAAGACAACAGAGCTCGAAAAATGAACTCATTCACCCGAATCATCATCGAGCGACACTTCTTATTCCCGCCGTTTAAGCAACCGACGCCACCCATTATTCACGACTACCGAGATAAAGGAACAATTTTATCAGTAAAACAGTTGAACTGCTAACCGAACGCAATCTTGTTGCGAGACCATTAAGTTAATTAGCGAAACCCTTTCCGAGCAAGAGAGATGGACCTATTCTGACGAATAAAAGAGTAATGAAGAAGACGACATTATCTTCGGCTGATTTATTGTACCGGGGATTGTATTAATTTGTTCCGTTTCAGATCTGGTGTATGCATCGATAAGACACGAGTCGGACTAGTATTTCCTAATTGAAATTTATATTTTGCATTTTGGGCTTGGTGTTTTTCATTCCCACCCCGAAAGTTTCTGTCTAATTTCAGAGACGACATAGGGTAATGAAGAACTGTGCAATAAGCAGTTGCCTTTGGTTACCTTTGAAGAAGATACAATATTGTTGAAAACAAATAAAAATATAACCTCAAATACGGACGCTATATTTTTCTTCTCCTTGGGAGCTAACTGATTTGTCCATTTTATCCATTTCGTCAAAAATCCAGCAGTGATTGTCTCAAGAACTTACTGATACACATTCCAACATTCACTGTTCTTTATATTATGGAGTAAGATCCCATAGCGATCAGACATCAGACTTATTTTCACATGTGGAGCTCGCCTTGTGACACCAGGTAAGAAAGGTAATAAGAGTTACTTAACTTCAATTTATATGGCTGATTTTTATATATGTTTTGTAGGATATTATTCTAAAATAGTATCATAAGTGTCAGACACTTGTCATGGACCAAAACTTGTGTCAGGTGCTTTAAAGCTCCACAGAAAATAAATGAACTTATTACTTATACTTACATGTCTGATTTTTGTTAATGTTATTAAGGTAACTATCACAAAGTTATATTTCATTAGTCAGACAAATTGTAGTGACCAAACATCTCCTAAACACAAAAAAATTCAGCCGAGAAAATGGGCACCAGAGCACTATAATTTTGATGCTAGCAGTTCACCACCATCCAAATCTAAGTTATTTCAACAATTCTTCCGAGCTAATTATGTTCCTAGTATATGGAACAATGCACATCAAAAGCAACTTATTATTTCAACTCCTGAAAACAATGGGTGAACTTTAGAAGAAAACCAGTATCATTTTCATTGGTTTGATGGAGACCAATTACCAGAAGACGTTGGTAAATCAGTTCAAGAATCAGGTACTGTAATTTGACTTCAAGTTTGAAAAATTTTATATTTGCAGTCTTATGTTTTCTAATTTTTTGATCTATTTTTCAAAGAAGAAGTTGGCAGCAACAACATAGCTGGTGATGATAAAGATGGCGATTCGAATGGATAATTTCATATATATGACGGAATCGGCCGATACTTGATGAAAATCCATAACTAACGTATTCTAAAAACACTTTATTGTGTGATTTTCACTAGATAGTTTTACAAAAACGCAACACGTGTTTCGCCATACAATGGCTTCCTCGGGCGTGTCTTAATAACTAATTCTACACATTAAATGCTACATATACCTTATTGTACAATTTGAGGTACCTGAATTTCAAGTATCTGATTTTTTACCTAAGTTTGTAATGAATTGAATTACCTGAGTTTATGTTCCATTTTCCACATTTGAAAAAATATTCAGTAACGGAGAGTTATTTAATTCTAATTGATCATTCAGTAAATTACCCGAATTCCTGAATCTAGAATTCTAGAATGTTTCTTCTAGAATGTTTAGAAATCAATAGATTCAGGAATTCTAGAATGTTTCTTCTAGTATGTTTAGAAATCAATAGATTCAGGAATTCGGGTAATTTACTGAATGATCAATTAGAATAAGTAATTAGGTAAAAAATCAGATACTTGAAATTCAGGTCACACAATAAAGTGTTTTTAGAATACGTTGGATAATTTCATGATGGGGCTAATGATGAAAATTCCAATGATTATGACGACGGTTACGATGATTTAAAAAAGATAAACAAATACTTTCTCAATCATTGTTGAGTATTTTTTTTATGAAATTATTTTTGTTTTAATTGTTCAACTGTTCTCCGAATACCTACATTCATTTTCCCAATTATATGCAATAAATTAATTCACTTAAATATTAATTGATGATTACTTTGATGTTGAAGTTCGCCTAATAGAGATGCAAAAATATTGAATCGAAAGCACTAAGTACTTTACTCTGAGACGCATGCGCATAGTGCTCTCGCGCTCATTCTCTCGGCTGAATAATTTTTGTGTTTAAGAGGTGTTTGGTCGCTACAATTTGTCTGACAAACAAAATATAACTTTTTAATAATTACCTTAATAACATAATCAAAATTCAGACATGTAAAAATAAGTAAAGTTCATTTATTTTTTGTAGAGGTTTGAATCGTCCGACAAAAGTTTTGGTCCATGGAAAGTGTCTGACACTTATGATACTATTTTAGAATAATATTCTACCAAACATATATGAAAATAATAATAATAATAATAATAATAAATGCTTTTATTGAAAGGTTACTCAGTACAAGGGATACTAATCTAACCTAACAAATGGCAGAATTCAACGTCTGCGCATGATGAATCAAGGCAGAAATTGCTCTTCCATCCAACCAGTAAGAGATAACTTATAATAATACACATTGTTTGCTTAATTAAAACTAGAAAGAAGAAAAAAAAAGGAAAAAAGGGAGAGAAGCAGAAGAAAAGTAGAAAAGAGAGGCAATAAACGAATAAATGAAAATTATATGTTCTATGTGTGGAAAATCATGTTACAAATATGATGATAAATTTGATGATTTCTTCATATTTATTGTTAAAACATATGTATAGGTGTCAACTGATAACTGTTATAAAAGAAGAGAACCGGATTGTAGCATGAATCTCTTCAAATTTTTCTTGAAACTAAGTGGTGATAGGGATTTGAATTCAAATCAGCCTTATAAATGCAATGCAATGCACAAGCGTTTTCCTGTCAGAATTTAGCGCCACCATAACAATGGTCCCTCACTTCAATATCATTTTATATTTCCACAATCTGAAAAAAACTGGTTGTAAGCTGGTTTCAGCAGATCTAAGGGTCTAAATAAGTATCTGTGCAATTTTAGCACATTCAATTATAAAAAACAGCAAAAAATACACTGAATTCTCGTAATGAATTATCGTGCTAGCAATTTAACTTTTGAACACTTGAATGAAGTTTTCCATTACAATTTTCATTTCATTAGATTGTGGACGGTGAGAATTCCCAGTCAAATCCATAGAAAAACTCTGATTTCCTCCAGAAAAAATTACTTTTGCTCCATAAAATTCCAAGTTTTCTCCATATCAAATTATTACAATCATGTCTCTAACCTTTAGAAGATCTGAGTTCGTAAAGAAACATTACTATTGTTGATAATAAGGAAAGAACATAATACTTTTAAATCACTACCTAAAATTTTTGAAATTTGATAACAATATTATTTTTTCTTTTCGTCACAATGAATAAATGAGTACAACAAATGCTCAATCGATTACATACAAAAATTGAACAGTTTTAAACCAAAGTGACCCCCACCTTCCAATTGGGGTCTTAGGCAATGCCATTAGAAATGCAGCTCACTAACGGGAAACTATTAACAACTCCTCAAACCGTTCCGTTGTCCGCAAACCAGAGCCAGCACGCCTATCTGATTACATCAGTATTCCGGTCTCGGATATCTAGATCTGTCCCGATCCACTCAACTTACCGCAAATGTGTCGTCGGTTCATCCGTTATTCCACAGACCACTGCGATCACTTATTTCGGCAGTTCCTCGGACCTTGGCAATAAGGACACGCTTAGACTAGCGTCAATAGGTTCGTGGCAGGATGATCATCGAAATATCTACGTTTATTTGAACGATGATAATTCATTACGGAATTGTCCTAATGAAGTTGGTGCCAGTGCCAGTACATTGATTTCTCCTCTAGCGACAAAGAATCTGATAACTTTTCAATCGTGACAAAAGTAGGTGGTTGAACGTACAAATTACTTGTTTCTAACATAGTATTTCAAAAATCAACGCATTTTTCACACTGTAACTAGTCATACAGAAAGAGTGAATTCTGACAGTATATAAAAAAAATATTTTTTCCATGGTGAGACATTAGACAAGTAGCACTCCCTCAGAAGAAATATCTCATGTTTTGAGGTGAAGCAAGTTAATACTGGTAGAGGTATTACAAAAATTAATGATAATATTATTGATAAGTGAATGCGGAATATTCTTGGAAGAAATCATTTTTGGAAAAAACACTTTGACTCTCTAGTTTTCCATTTTTATCCAAAAAAATGTGAAACCTTCACTCATTCGGACCTGCCTAGGTCCGAATGAGTGAAGATATCCCTGTACGCCGATGACACGGCTCTTCTCTCATCTTTCATGGGTCGAGAGCTCGGCGTCGTCTACATGCAACGTGCATTGGACGACCTCGAGCGCTGGTACCTCGATTGAAAGATCCGAGTAAACCCGGAAAAGACTCAGGCGATAACCATGGGAAGACTACTATCTTCTCCGGCCAGAAAAGTGAGAATCTCTGGAAGGGAGATTGACTGGCAAGCGCGGGTAAAGTACCTCGGCCTTTTGATAGACCGTAGGCTCACTTGGCACCCGCACATTATGTACGTCAAATCTAAGATCGAGGGTCGGATAGCCAGTCTGTATCCTCTGATCAACAGAAAATCAAAGATGAGTTTGAAAAACAAAATCACGATCTATAACACGATGTTCAAGCCTGTCATCATATACGCTTCAGGCGTCTGGGGACAAGCGGCTCCGTCTAACATTTCCATTTTGGAAAGGTTGCAAAATAAGATAAGTAGGATGATTGTGAATGCTCCTTGGTTTGTGCGGAATGAAGCCATCCGCAGAGATTTGCAGCTGCCTTCCATTCGGCAGTCCATTCAGTCGAGGAATGAGAGTTTTCGAAAAAACGGAAACTCATGAAAACCCGTTAGTTAGGGAAACCACAGATTATGCTGTAGACGACCCCTCCCGATATAGAAGGCCCCGACACTCTGTCGAATGAGGCCCTCATGTCCCCCGTTAACGGATGAATAACTTTTCCATCCATCCCACCCCAGCCAGGTAGGGGTACCCCGTGAAGGGCGGCACTGATGTCTAAGGACTTCATGCCGTCACCAATCAGTCATGAACCCATTGGTCCCTCTCAAGACCAACAATCAGCCTAAAGGGTAGGGGAGCTGGTCTCCAAACCTGGATGAAATGACGATGACATTTGACATTTGACGAAGATAGTTATTCAACTACGATACATTTATTTATCTACTATTTTGTTTCAGTACAAGGTGATCAATAGTAAAATAAATAGTCCCATAATTCTTTCACTTATCCTTTTTAATGTACCTGGGCGCCGTACTCGTACAATACTTATGTTCAATATACTAGATTCTCTCTCATCTTCAAGAACTCCTCTCGTAAGCCTTGTGAAATTAATCAACAGTTACATTGTATTTGTAAATGTAGATTTTTCTGTATGTCCTAGAGTCTTTTATAGATGAATTATTAATAACATTCTGCACATCTTATGAAATGTAACAGGTATCAATGGATTTCTCGATATTTCCAATAATTTTATTGTGGATTAGGTACAAACCCCTGCAATTCATTATTACACCTTGAGTATAATGTATAACTGTTAACCATGTAATAAGGTCGTCTTGGCCTGTTTGGTTAAAGTCAAATAAATAAATAATGTTTGTAGCAGGTCATATAAATAAATAGTCTTATTTGTTGTGAACATCTAACATATTCATGAGTAAACAACAGATAATACAAAAACAAAATAGTAAAAAAAAATAAATGAAGCAAAAACAAACCATATCACGAAGAGAGAAAGAAGAGATTTTAGTTCAAACCATGAATAAACGACCCAAACACAGTTTGGGTCGTTTATTCATGGATGTATTGAATGAACAGAATAATTGAATTTCGGGAAATTATGACAGGTAGAATTATCGCACAACATCGTCTCATCAAAAATATTTGTTTAGTGACGAGTGCACTTTTTATTTGAAATAAACAAAACTGTCGTTACTGTAGTGACGAGAACTCACGACTATTTACAGAGGGGCATAAGCAATACCCCAAAAAAAGTTATTGTTTGGGCTGGTATATTTGGAGATGTAATTATTGGTCCATTATTTATAGAAGGACATGTAAACGATGAAATGTGTGCTCACATGCTAGAAAGATCTATTGCACTTCGGATAGTTCATACATCAGAGAATCAGAGACATACACGGTAATTCATCTTTAGAAGAAAATTAATTACATTTTCAACAGGATGGGGCACCCTACTCATTATTTATTTATGGTCTACCATGGTAAAATAATTATTATGCTAATCAATGGATTGGAAGAAGAGGTCCTACTGAATGACCTCCTAGGTCCCCAGACCTATCTGCCCTCGATTTTTTCATCTGGAGCCACCTAAAATCTGTTGTTTTCAAGACGCACCTGACTCGATATAGCAACTGAAGGAAAGAATATTCCAAGAAACCCGAGCTAATTCCAGAGAAACATTTGCTAGTGTACGTCAAGAGTTTGAAATAGACTATATCATTTTCTAGGAAAGAATGGAAATCATTTCGAACATTTCTTGAATTATCAATAAAAAATTAAATTTTGATTCAAATATATAGTGTTTCATTTAATAAACCAAAAACTACTACATCGAATGTAACTTTGTAGGGTACCATTTAAGGGCATTTCTTAAGAGCTTTCAGATAAGATATCACAAGTAGGGGGTGCCATTCAAGAGTGTGAAATTGGGGTGGATGGAAGCGAGGGGGTAAGTGAAAACAAGTTACATCATTTTGTTTCTCCTCTCTATTATGGACGTTGTTTTTAGCCATTTCTTATATCTTATTTGGTTGCTCAGATATAGCCATTGTAAGTTTTCGAATTGTCACCCTGTATTAAGATGGCAAAAGCATGATATTTTATTTCATGAACAACGGTTGGCAGTGGTCGAAACATTTGCAATGATATACTTCCCTCCGTGGACGAGATAAAAAATTTAGGATTGTGGTTTGATCTGGATCTTCGCTTTACTAAACATGTCAGCTATCTGAACCAATCTTCTTATAACGTTCTCAGACAGCTTTTTCCTAATCTGGATTTGATCAACACAAACTTAAAACTTAGACTATGCGAGTCTCTGATCATGTCAAAAATTTTGCGACAGTATTTATGGACCTGCTTCAAAACAATCGGATGCTCTCCGACTACAGCGTATTCAGAATAGCTGTCTACGTTTCTCGTTTGGTATTCGGAAATATGACCATATATCCCCAGCAATGCAAGAATCAGGATGGTTAAATGTTGAGAAACTTAGAACTCTACACCTTCTTACCAACACAGATAAAGTTTTGATAACTCGACAACCTGATTACTTAGTGAAGAAGCTTGAAACATTCTCTACGATTAATAGCTTTACTACAAGGAACAGTTCAGTTCTAGTCATCCCCTAAACTCAAATCTTCCATCTTCACCCGCTGCTTCTCGTATAATGCACCCATATTCTATAATCAACTACCCTGCGAATTTCGATCATACACCATCGTAAACTTAAAAAAAAGACTGAAGACTCATTTATCTCATCAGCCTCTTGTCCGTTCCCGACCTTGGCATTTCTAAAATGAATTTTCTAAAGTAAAGCAATAACTACAATTTTTTTTGATATTTTTAACTTAACTTGTGTTCATATTATTCATTTATAGTTTCTCCCAAGTTGAGTTGAAAAACAGCCTTGGCTGATACTCCGCCTACTCACCATATACTGGAAGTTTTTTTCTTTGTTTTTGTTATTGTTCCTGTATACCTTTTTATTTTCTTTTGTCTATTTCATTTGTATTTTTATGGTGAATAAAGACGTATTATTTTTTTTTCACCGTAGTGTGCGCTGGTCAGGCCCTATCCCCCGAAGCCCCGATACATTCGGGAGGGAGCGTCAGCATTATCAACCAATGACCACTTCCCACACCGTGGAGTAAGTGATCATTGGGTCCAAAAAGCATGTGCCCTGAGCAAGCGCAGTGATCAAGAATGACAGCTTTCTGCATCTGTGCGGCTAAGATTTCTGCCTTAGTGCGGCAAGCCGGTATGATTTTAAGATTCGAGAGTAGAGAGGACATCATTCCACCAAGGACTCCAATAATCAGAACAACCATCTTGACAGAGTGATCTGGATAGAGTCTGCGGAGTTCGAAGAGAAAATCTCGATATTTTATCCGTTTTTCCTCCTCCTTTCTGACGATATTCGTCTCGTCAGGAGTAGAAAACTCCACGACAAATATCGTTTTGCTCTGGTGGTCGAGAAGGACCACATCAGGCTTATTAGCTTGTATGAGCCTGAGGGTGGGAAACGAATAGTTTCAATAAATTCGGCAATTCTCGTTCCACACAACGGATTCAATATCCCCCTGAGCGTAGGGCAACACCGGTGTCTCGTCAATACCGTAAGAGTGCCGTAGATGGTAATATAGCACTCTTAGGGCCGCGTTTTGTCGATGGATATAGGCCGAGACCGCATAAGTTGGACATGCTAATAGCAAGTGCATTAGGGTCTCGGGCGCCTGGCGGCAGGCCCTGCACCTTGTGTCAGGAACCTTTATACCCATCACGCGACTGCGGTAGACTAAGGTGTTGAAGACGCCATCCTGGCAATCCATGATGAACCTCTCAGTTTCCCACTTCAGCCCACTCGACCTGAGAAAAGCGAACGTCAGTCGCTTTGATAAGCCAAGGTCTCCAATGTTATTGAAGAAGACCCCATGCATTGGCTTATCCTTGTGTTTCCGCAGAAGTAAGGTGATCTCTGTGGCTTTTATCTGAGCTTTTTGCTGAACAACTCGGTGACAGAGTTGTGGTCACCTCGTTCAGTGTCGAAAACTATACCGAGTTCATCAGCTGCTCGGGCAGCTGCCCTAAAGAGAAATGCTCCAATTTCTGCTCTCTCATGGTCAAGGACCATGCAGAGAAGGGAATCCGAACTCCCGACGACTTTACAGGCTGAATCCAGTACCATTCTGTCATGTAGACACTCCAAACTGAAAAGCCCACGGCCTCCCTGTTGTCGGGGAAAGTACAACCGTGGAACGGACGATTTGGGATGCAAACTCCTATAGAGATGCATCATTTTTTGGGTCTTAACGTCGAGTTGATACAGCTCCTCCCGAGTCCACTTCACTACTCCAAACGAGAGTAAGATTGGAACGGCAAGACGTATTATTATTATTATTATTTATTGCAGAACTGAAATTACCACATAGAATAATGCCATAAGAAATTCTACTATGATTTAGAGAAAAGTAAATGTTAGGTAGAACATCTCCATTACAAATATGTTTCATCTGTCTCAGAAGAAATATATGGGACATATATATTACATAGATTGTCATTATGACTGGATTCTGAAAAGATTTACAGAACTTCCAGTTCATAGTTCATAAATATATCTGATCAGTTCGTACTCCAAAAATTCGTTATAGAATTGAAACAGATATCATTCATATGAAGCTACACAATTTAATATATGAAAAAGTTAGGATATAGTTTCACATGGGAAACTTTTATAATTTTTTTCTTACATTACGATATTATTTTGCCGGAAAAAACAAATCTACTCATGTTAAGATGACCGTACCTGAAGACATTTATAGGCTCATTTGCTTCAATCCCAACCATAGGTATCTATCTTATAGGTATATTTTCAGGAGAGATTACTTTTTGAAAGAGAAAATCTTTTTACTTTCTGCATCAGCTCTCATAATTTAAAATTTACCACACACTCTCTCTGAATGAAATATTTTTAGTGGAATTTTCCTCTCACAGAGATCAGAGATAGAATGGTGAAATTGTTACTAATTATTATGTCAAAAACTCCATTCTTCGTGAAAATCGTCCCCGCTATAAAACACTTCAAATGTGAACAACCCCACCAGAATCCGTTCATATTCATCTTGGAAATGTCCCGGTTTTTTAAGAGAGCGAGCCCATTGTTAGAGACAACAGACGTCAGCCGAGAAAAATAATATGGAGATTTTTTTCCAGAAAGGAAGAGAGCTCGGCAGAAATGGCAGGAAACCGGAACTGAGGATATTCTTTTAATGAATATTTTTATAGAGCTATTTTACATTCTGAACTACGTTTCAATGGTTACTGCCGACCAGGACGGCCATATTTCAAGATGAAAATTCGCGAAATACGTTGCAGTGGTTTTATTATAACACGATGTAGTTTCCGTGACGTTTAGAAACAGGGCGAAGTGGTTTATATGTGCCAATACACATGACTTTCTAGTCATGACACAAATTTAAACAAAACTCAATGAAGTATTTTTGGAAAGAATGAATTCGATAAATTGTGAAATACATTTAACGAGTATCTCATACAGATGAGCTTACTTCAAATATTTGTACAATTATCAATTATTATTCAATTATTAACAACAATTATTTATATGAATGATATTTATGAACATTCTTGAGTAAAAAAACTTGTTGGATTCTTACTCCTCCATCTTTATAGAAAAAATATGGAAAACTTTAAAACATAGGAATAAAACGATTGAATTGAAAAAAAAAACTCTTTCCAAATAAAAGTAACAAGGCCAATGTTGACATTATCATGCTAGTAGTCGATTTTGTGTCAGAAAAACAGAAGATTGATACAAAAAACTGTAGAAAATATACAGGGTGTAACTGAATAAGTGTGAAATATTCAAGGAGGTGATTCCACATCGAAAAAAAGATAGGATCTTTCATACAAAGAAACTTCATTGGTGCATCCCTTGTTAAGATACAGCCCCTTAAAGGTGGTATATAAAATTTGTATAACAATTTTTTTCACAAGCACTAAAAAAGTTACAATATTGAAATTAACCTGACGTTTTGTACTACCAAAAAGACACTTAGCCAGTAATTTATTTGGTTCACCTCATGGTTGTAAGGGGTGGAAAACGCAACCCCTAAAATTTATTTCCAATGTAACTTTTTGTATTATTATTTGTTCACCATTTAAAAATTGATTTCCGATAGCCTGTTGTTTCATTCTAAACAAAAAATGTCTCTTGGGTTTTTTGCCCAAAATAAACCAGTTCGCAGCAAAAAATCATTTTACGAACAACTACAGAGATACATCGTTATAAATGCGAACCGGATTTATTGTTATTTTGTAGTTAGTATCATCCCCAATAACTCCAAGCCACACGTTGAGAGAAAACTGTTCTTGATGGTTAGTTTCGACAATAGCGTGAGGGTTTTCTTCAGCCTATATGTGGTAATTATGAAAATTATTAATCTTGTCCCGAGAAAAACTACATTCGTTTGTGAATTCTATCATCTTCAGAAAGTCACAATTTCTTCTAATCATTTCCAACATCCAATTGCAAAATTCAAGACGGTTCGGAAAGTCTCGCGGTAACAGTGCCTGTACTCGTTGCAGATGGTAAGGGTATAAGAGTTGTCCCTTTAAAATTCGAAATACCGTCATATGATCAACATTTAGCTGGAACGCAATCTTTCTAATACTGGTAGTAGGTTGTTCTTCAATCAAATTGAGTACTGCTTCCTCAAGCTGTGGTGTTCGTACTTCTCGATGGCGACCACAATCCTGCGTTCTTTTGTCGAACGAACCATATTCTCGTAATCGTTGATAAAGTCGAGCAAATATTCTATGTGAAGGATGCTGCCGTTGAGGATACATTTCAGCATATCTTCTAGTAGCTTCTAACCCTGCGACAGACCGTGAACGTAATGCATATCAGCCATTTCCTCATTTGTGTATGCCATTTTAAAAACAAGTGAATTATTAAAGTATTTATTGAATTAAGAACAGAACAACAAAAAACAGTTAGTATTAACCCAATTTCGAAAATACACAAACTGACAGCGTCATACCAATTTAATTGTCACTATCGCTAATAGCGACCTACTAGATAGATTAGTTTCGTATTTTCGCATTTATGAGGCTGTATCTCTGTAGTTGTTCCAAAAATAATTTTTTGCTGCGAACTGGTTTATTTTGGGCAAAAAACCCAAGAGACATTTTTTGTTTAGAATGAAATAGGCTATCGGAAATAAATTTTTAAATGGTAAACAAATAATAAGACAAAAAGTTACGAATTTCATTAGTTCGGACTTCCATTGTCTACTATATAAAATGATTTGAAATCCCTGAAACAACTAAAAAAGAATAATTAAGAATGAATAGCTGAAAATAACAATTATATTAAGCAAAAATAAACCTGAAATGAAATAATAGTGAAATAAACTACAAGTAAAAATATAACAATTGAATAAATGAAAATAAAGGAATGAAAAAAGAAAATAATAAAAAGTGTAGAGATTCCAAGACTTGGAATCTTCATTTCAGGTTTATGTTTGCTTAATATAATTGTTATTTTCAGCTATTCTTTTTTAATTATTCTTTTTTAGTTGATTCAGGGATTTCAAATCATTTTATATAGTAGACAATGGAAGTCCGAACTAGTGGAATTCATCATGAAACATTGTCAATCACCTTCAAACAAAAAGTTACATTGGAAATACATTTTAGGGGTTGCGTTTTCCACCCCTTACAACCATGGGGTAAACCAAATAAATTACTGACTAAGTCAGTAATTTATTTGTATATTGTAATGAAAGATACTATCTTTTTTTCGATGAGGAATCACCTCCTTGAATGTTTTACACTTATTTAGTTACACCCTGTATTTTATAGACGCATACTACTTATATGGTGATTTCCACTATTTACAGTCATCAAATAATAAATATAGGAAGTGAACTAAGTCATTTCAACTTTTGAAGACACGCTGTGTGTCTCTCATGCGATTTTCTCTTCATTAGCAGTGGATTGATTCGCAATTATCCGCAGTCTAATAGCATTACGGCTTTGATGTGAAAAATGCGATCTTTTGCATTACCGCATTGTAACTGTGATGAATATTTCTGTAGACTTTTCATCTATAATGATTTTTATTCTTTCGCGCACAATCACAAATGAAACGTTGTTTTTGTACCCACCTACAACAGTCATAGCCCAACAAACCGAACGTCGTCAATTTGTTTATTCTTCAATTTTATTCTGAATTTTCCAAATGTTTTAATAGTTATTCGGCAATTCCGGGAGGAACACAAATCCAACAAATCAAAAATCATCAAAATCGGTACAACCATTTTGGAATTATAAATTTTAATGCTACCGATTTCAAGATTGTTGATTTTTCGATGAATGGAACTAGAATAATAAAAACTATGATAATCCTTAGATATAATCGTATGGGTACGCGTATATAACTCTAGAAAAGATCAGATTGTGAAAGGCATCCCCATCAATATGCTATTCCTCTATAGATTCCTGTTCATCTTCAATCATCTGAAAGGTTAAACATGAGGCTTCGTGAATTTGATTTTCAATAATACATTTCATAAAACTGTCAACTTTTAGGGTTATGTTTCAATTTCTCCCACTTAGCACAATTAGAGTCAGTAAGCTTCTGTTTTGTTACTTTTCCATAACGAAACTCAAGAATACCGGGGAAAAAGATTGAAAGCGTTTATGGAAATATGTGGCAGGGATGCAAAATTGATTACTTTCGAATGGCAAACAACCGGCACGGCATCGATTAGACTATGAAACATGTATAAGTCACATACAAGTCACCGAACGCAAACAATCGGTCAGACACAAGCGGGGGCTCATAATAAAGTAGTGTTTAGGAAAAGCACTTGTCGATAGCGCACAATATCGTTTAATGACTTTTTGGCGCTGTGGCCCATCTGTTCGAATGTTCGCGGCCTGGACCAACATATGGTGGCACTGGGGCTCTTCGCTACGGCCACTACTTCGATTCTCAAACACCCAGAGGCGTATGTAGACTCAAATAAGCAAAAGGGGATACGAAACAGGCTGTGGTTGTGCATAATTCAACGAATGCAAATATCGGTTACGAGCAATTGTCGATGAGATAGTAAATAATAATGGCCGTACTCACCCTTGTAAGAAATCCATTGTGTAGTAAAGGATCCAATGCGATCACAGATAGCGTGTATTCACTGTGCAAGCTGGAAAAAAATAAAATTAGTGTAAATAAAGAGTATTTTTCAGATGTTTTGAACTGTCAGAATATTTGGGGGAGGGGTGCCATCTTATGATAGATCTTCAATGATGGAAAATAGATTCGCAAAATAAAAATAAATTTATGAGTTTCAAACGAAATTCTGATCGATATTATCGATAAAATGAGTGGAACTTAAAATTTGACAATATAAACATTATCTTACTATGACAATTAGTACATTTGAAAAAATGACAGAGTAGGCAACATAGAAAAAATACTTGTGCTCCAAACGAAATCTTCATCCGATTTGAGTTCAGTTTTCCTTTTCACATATCCCAGAACACCTAGAATGCTTTACCTTGTATGGCTAGCAATATTGACCTAATGGATCAACGATTGCTTTATTTGATGATTGACCCGTACTTCTCAACTCACATTCACTGTTTTGGACTTGTCTTCTCAAGTAGATACCACCTGCACAGATTGTTCAAGGCATTCGAAAGGCTGGACCACGTTATTCTCATTAATAAACTATTTTTTTGGTTTAACTGGAGGTTTTATACGTTTTTAGTGTCATACCTTGTTGATAGAAAACACATCGTACAATAACTGTGTCGAATTCTTAGCATCCTTTGGTGTCCAGCAAGGATATTACCACATTCTACAAAGAATGACTGAACTTAAGGATCTAGGCATGAAATTTGACATAGTCTTTCCACAGGATCTATAAGCTACAATAAAATTCGTTTTGTCGATACTTATTTGGGCAATTTATTTTTTAATAGAATTTAGGGCTGTCCATATTTGTTGGCATACATAAATATGTATGTATTTACACAGATTGTTGTTCGCAACATTATGATCTTTTACCTTCCCAATTCTCATAATGTAGTGATTCTCTTTTTTTTTCTTTGTATGAAATATGCAAAGATAACAAGAATTTTCAGGATGTGAATATATTTTATCGTGAATCTACTAGCATTAGAAGAACTGTTCTCAATTCTTAACATCATATCCTCCCGCAGTGTGGAGTATATTTTTTTCTGAGTTTTTTAGCTCAAACACAGTATGACGTTGTTTGTATTGTTTGTATGGTTATTTCTTTGAAAGTCATGTTTTCATGTGTCTGAATAAATTTGGCTATACTGCCGTTTCTGAGATTGAATACAGTTTCACGAATTATATATTTCGAAATGAAAAGAAATAAAAAGTAAATATTCAACGTGAATATTGCATCTTCAATATATTGAACATTTTTTTGACAGTCCCACAGTGCACGTTTGGCACACTTTGGTAATAATTCATCAAAAATATTTCAATACTATTTTCAGACAACTATTTTCTGGAAATTATCAAGTTTCCCAACACCCAGAATGCACGGCACTGTTTGAACTGATTTTCCACCCCTTATTAAAAGTAGTCTTGATCCAGTGGATGAAATGAATAAATACTTCAGGCTTTAGTGGAATTAGCAATCCCTCATGCTGCAAAGTAAGTCGGTAGAAAATATCGAGTGGACTAGCTGATTGCAAAGGGTGAGTATATACCGAAAAATATCTAAACCGATTTCCACCATTACAAACGAACATATGTGCAGGTTATACGATTCTTATTGAAATGTATTCAACGGGATTAGAGTTTTGGTGCTTTTGTATGGTGGTAATGTTCATCAAACAGATAGAAATTGGGCTTAAATTGACTGTACAGGCTAAAAAATATTTCTGGCGTGAATAAATCATCGAACAAAAATCTTAAGTCACCATAAATGCACAAACGAATATTTTGTTACAAATGAAGTCACTTAGTTTATTAGGATTTTTTGTAGACTTTCAAAAATGTCTTTTCTCACCAACGAATTGATACAGTCCAGTGAAAATTAAACTGTTCACTCACAACACCAAATGATAAATTGAAAAATATAAACTTCACAACAATCTAACATTAATGTTCCATATTTGAGAATAATTTTTGAATTTGTATCATAGATTCTAAAAGACACTAGATAATGTAAAAAAGCAAGTAATTTTCACCTAATAAGCTGTCGTACATTTCGTTAAGATTCCGTAAACAGAGACCAGATATGCAATTAGTCTGACAATATTTACATTGCATGACAATAGAGATCTCTAATAAAGGGAAATGAGAAATTCTGCATTTGAAAATGATAGATGTAATCAAATATCCGTCGCGATATCACAGAAGAAAGTAGTTTTGATACAGTCATTCAGATTACTTTCTTGTAAACCACTTGCGTTCTTAAGTGGCTTCTCAAATCGGTTACTTGAAACTACTAAGTGTAGATAATGTAGGGGTTCTTACAATCACTTAGTTCAGAAACATTTGATTACTTTATTAATTTTTATTTTGTACTACAAATTTTTGTTAGGAAATTAACTTCTCATAACTCTATTATCGAGCAGTCGTCCAAAATATCCCTCTGCTTGGTTTTTTATGTTAATTCATTTATTTCAATTTTCACTAATCATTTTCGTATTTTGGTATCGCATATCATGAAATGCTCTCTTCTCTCGAAACTAAAGTTTATTGTCGAAAAACAGATGAATATTTAGAACGACACCACTTGGGATGTTTCGAGTAGGTACTCATCGTTAATTCTCTTATGGATTAAGACAAGGAATTCGGGCCCAAGTGGTTGACCCTTCTTAATTATATTTATGGACAAGACCATTGTCAGTGATGATTTTTTGAGAGTTTTTAGTCGATGCATTTTATTCGATTGTGGGATTTCGGCCGGAAACTATTTCTTTTTCTGTGGTTTCCGCCGAGAACTAAACCCGCTAACTGAAGTTAATCGAACTAAAATCGATGCAGTTTTGTCCAGATATCTTTCTAGTTCTCATTTGAAAACATATGTATTTTATTTCTCATACCAAAAGACTATCGGACTTACAGTCAACCACAGTTATTACTGATGCATAGGTACGATGATGAAAATACTAAATAAAAAAAATCCATTTGAAAATGTTAATTCATCAATGAAAACCCATAATAAATTTAAATATTTGTTATAATGTATATCATCTATTGTTCAGTAATAGTTGTAATAGTGGGGTTATACTACGAATAAGGAAAATCTGCAAAAGTAACTGCTCGTCTTTTCACCGGGGAAGGAATGTTAGACATAAAAATGTGTAATAATTGTTACATAAATTCATAGAAACTGATAACGGTAATAACATGCAACATGACAGTTGAAAAATAGTAAATAACGAAGGGGATGTTACAGCTCTGGGCCACGTTGGCTTGATGAAAAGTACGCAGTCTCTGGCTAAGTTGTCACAATCATCAAGAGTGAGTCGTACAAAAGTTTTCAGAATTCTTCAGAATTCTTAAATCTTTACAAAATCCAAACAATTCATGAATTCATAAATTCTTCTTAATCCAGCTTAGTTATACACGATATGTTTCTAGGAATTTTCGATACTGAAGTGATTCAAATTCGAAAATAACACGCCTGATTCAAACCTAATTTCTTCAAAAACAAAATGTTTGGGCAGTAATTTGAGGTAACCATATTATAAAATCATTCTTTCTTGAAAGCAAACTCAGATGGTGGAGAAATTTGCTTGATAATCAAGTTATTCCAAGCAATAACAACATCATTCAGGTATTTGTTTGAAGGTGGTTGACAATGTTTCGTGGTGTATTTCATCAGTTCGGACTTCCAGGGTTATCAAATCAATTTATATTATTTTAGACAATGGAAGTCCGAACTGATGAAATGCATCATTCAGGTACATCCTCTACTGCGATATATGGTAGTAGATGGTATATATGGATGGAGTAGATGGTATATAGATGAATTAGAAACAAAGGATCCACCCAGATCCCCGATTGGACTCCACTGACAAGGAACATTATTAATTTTTTCTGAATTTAACGTTTTGGTGTTCTTAGGAAGCATATCAGAAGGTTCAATTTTGTATTGATAATGCTTCTACATAAGTATATCAATGTGAAATCCAATTGAAAGTTATCAAATTGAAATTGGTTTTTGAAAATACCTTCATCGAAAATTTTGGTCATAATTGGTTATGGTTATTTAATGGAATGCACTCAGATCATTAACCTATATCAAAATAACCGGAGCCTTAAATGCAGAGAATAACAACATTACAAAGAATGTATCAAAGCAATGTAGACCTACGGTTCTTATAAATATTCAACACAATATAATTTTGTACAATGCAAATCTACACTGTCGAGACTATCGAGGGTTTCAAATATTGGAGAGTCTCCAGTATCCAACATGTTTGAAAAGGTAAAATACCATACCGTAAGATACGTCTCGTATCCGAAAGGGCTAAAGACGACTTTGGCTGCAAAACTGAATTCTGTGAATATATGAAAATATCCCGTGGGTTTGGGCTACCTATCGAGCGCGTCCCCAGGTGGTGGATGGGAGAACGGCGAGGGGACTGGGAGGCCCTGTCCGGGAAGCCGAGGTGACCTCACGGACGAGGTCGCCGGACTCCTGGTCAGTAGCAGAAATAAGTAGGGTGAGGGGAACTGAAACACCACGAAAGCCTTTGCGAAACATGCCACCGTGGATCAGCCTACCCAAGCTAAGGTGTAAGGAATTATGCAGACAGCTGAATGGCCGCAGGGTGATATGCGGTTAGGAACGATCCCCTTGCTACTCATGGGAACACATATGAATGGAACAAACACAAAACAGACACAACAAAAACCAAACCCGAGGCTGGACAGAAGTGTTCATCTCAATCTATGGCGGTGGCTAGGGATTAACAGAAATGTCCACCCCAATCTACCGCCCATAATGAGGCTGAACATGGCAGAAGTTTACCCTTCTCCTTCCCCACTTCACCTCCAACAGCAAGGACACTTCCTGCGGCGGGCGCCAAGAGCTCCACCTTGAATGAAGGCAAGGAACCGGCTGCACCTACAGGAAATCGCCCTCACTTGAGCACTTCTACGGAGGGAACCCCAAGAAGGTTGAAGAAGCTGCGCAAAGACAGTAATGTCGCTGCACCTTCCAAATCCTTCGTGGAGGCCGTCGTGAGTCACCTCAAGGTTGTCAAAGAGAGTGTGAGTTCGGCGAGTTTTGGCCTACACCTGCCGATATAAAGGAGATGTCTCCTAGTGACTTGTCCACCTTTCTGGAAAGGACAGGATGGACGATGACCTAGGAGAACGACTCCTCGGGAAGACGTACAATGGGTGGCCTAAGAGCTGTGGGCCTACACTGACCCTCCCTACTCTACAGATACAGATATATGAAAATATACCAAAATAATAACAGAACAATTAGATTATCAATTCTTTCCTATTTCAGGTCGAAATGATTTGTTTGCTTTACAAATTAGGGTTAACATTTTTTGAATTTTCATACTCATTTTTCAGACAAAAAAGTCCCAACTTGTAACATTGAATTTTTCGTACTGCTTTCCATCCTGTACCAATTTGCCACACGCGACTTGTGATAAATTAGAATCCGCTCAGCGGGGTATCTCTGGAAATGAAATATAACTTTTAAATAAATTGGTGTTGATGCCATTTTTCGAATATAGAGCACCAAGAAACAGTAAATTTCAAGAATTACCAGAATATTGTTCATTCAGCTTATAACGAGTTTGTGCTTTACTTTATAAACAACTGTATACTTTTTTCGACAATCTTCCGATTTAATTGAAATTTTGATTCGCGTCAATCGTCAATTGTCATTTAAAGAACTATATAAGAACAATTCCTCGAAGCGGAAATACAGACACTATCAGTTCACTCGATTGTTTTTCAATGATTGTGACAGTCCCTCGACGTTTCGAGAACGGCCATTGGTCCGACAACTAAAACATTAACTTCGCAACGGAAAATGTATTAATTCCCCAAAAAGGTGATTTACTGCTACAGTCCCTCGACTCTTCTCAGTGATTGATGTCGTCCTCGAGGTCACATGTGCTCATAATTGCATCGAAGACTCTCGAGAATTTCTTGTATCGGGAATCAAAGGTGTTCGGCTTACTTCCGAATCGTTTATAACTTGTTCGAGTTCGATAGGTCCTTGTATCGTTTGTTCAGACAAGGATAAGGGTTTGCTGTTTGGATTTTGATCGTTTATTTCACGGATGTATGGTTGCATGTGAGGATTTGATAGAGTTAAAAAGACGAAACTAGGTAGCTTTAGCTTCAAGCAATTCACAATAACGAGTCCAAAACAAGCACTTTTTCCCAAACAACAGAACTTTAATACTGTTCTCGACACGCGTTTCACCAACCGAGTTGCCGTCTTCAGGAAATTAAGCCAACTCAATTCTACGCCATAGGTCCCAGTTTTACCTCATAATAATGATTCGTCAATTGTTTTCGATTTTAATAGTTTATAAGTTGATGTATCAAATGCACAATTGAATCTGATTTTGAATTCAATTTCTCCCGTGAAAAGCCCAAGTGAAATTGAGATAGAAAACGCTGACGAATTCCAAAACTTCACTTAATTAAATATATATATATATATATATATATATATATATATATATATATATATATATATATATATATAGCCTTCGGCTACTCTTACATCTAACCCCCTGATGCTCATCTAGAGTTGATAATACTATATGGCCCTATAAATTATAAAATTAAAAATATAATAACTAAAAAATCAGACATTACCATGTTTATTAGACCAACATTTGCCTAGATTATTCACTGTGCATTTACTTTTTAAATGCTCTCAAATTTGAGTCCCTGTACTGAATAGGGATAGAATTGAAATGTTTGATAGCAGTATAGGTAAAGCTCCTCTGGAAAGTAGCTGTCGAATGATGTGGCATCGTGAGTAAGCCCTTGTCCCTTACATTAATAGAATGTGTATGAGATCTAGGAAGTACCTAATCTCCTTCGATTAATGTCATTTTATTTCTCATCATTTTTAAACATACTTGGATAGATGAAGTCGTCTACGATTTTCCATATTGAGCCATTCTAACTCTCTTAATTTTTGATATACGTGGTCATACCGACGTAATCCGTAAATGAATCGTACGCAAAAATTCTGAACCTTTTGAATCTTATATTTAAATTCATTATCAAGACAAGGACCATACAAAAAATCACAATACGTAAACTGTGAGAGGACAAGGGTTTCACACGGAGTCTTGCGCAAATTTACATTAAGAATAAACCGGTTGCTGTAAAGAGTTTTCAGTGAAGTGAAAGTTTTCTTAAGAATGCAATTTACATGAGGTTTGAAACGGAGATCGTTGTCTATTATCAAACCCAACCTTTTCGCCGATTCAACGGCCATTAATGGTACATCATTGATATCAACTGCCACATTTGTATGTATAAAATCGTATTGAGTTTTTGGTGACAAAACTAATATTTTTGACTTGGATGAATTGAATTTCAAGTTATGAGAGGCACTCTTTTCAAATATAAGTTCAAGATCATCATTCAGCAAATTCTGTGCATCATTCAGGTTTTCTTTAGGAAAACTAATTAATAACTGCGTATCATCGGCATATGCCTGAACATTGCAAGCGGTTATGGATTTTAGAATATCAGCGGTATAAATAATGAAAAATAGTGGACCGAGAATACTTCCTTAGCAGCAAATCAAACGAAAAATAATTTAAAAGTTAATTTTGACATGAATCAATTAATGACAGTTATTTGTTGATAACAAAAATAATAATTTGTTTTACATCAGTCAGTTACATAACTGATATCAATTCCGAATTAAAACTATTAATGTAGCTCCAGTTTCTGTATAGTTGACTGTTCACTCAAATACTCGTATGAATCGGAAATTTAAAAAGAATGAATCTTTGTTTCTTTTCTCGTTATAGTGATACACTCTATATTCATTCATCAGTTCCCATATTAATGATTCTCTTAACGCTCGCAGACCGCATTTCAAAAATCACAACGCCCTATTCAAAATAATACCAGCAATCGATCACACTTTCTCCGCGTCTCGATAAAAATCGCTGATTCATTATCGGAATGATTAATGAAGCCGTCCACTATATGCTTGAAAAGTCTCACCATAAGTTAATCGACCAAAAGAATCCTGTTGTTTGCCTTGATTTTTTGCATGTAGATATCTTTTGTTTCATGGAGTGGTGCCATTAATTTTCTTCTAAAGCTATATTGTTTCCAGAAACGTTTTCCATTAGGTTTTTAGTTCATTATGGAAATGATGAGATGTGAGGAACAAATGTTATTTCGTTTTGGAGAGTTATTTGAGAGTTGATTGATTTATGTGAACAAAAGAAAATTTTATTAAATCGATTCATGATTTTTAAATCGAGGATTTCCGATGAGCCACGTATGCTCTTTTTTCTCTACTCTGTAGATGAAAGTTTCATGTTAGCTTCTTGTCGAGGATAGTACCAAGGTATTTCACCTCTTCAGAGAAGTTTAGTTTGCTTTTGAAGATTTCGGGAGGTTTTAAGACCGTTAAACTTCTTTTCCTGGTGAAAAGGATCATCTCAGTCTTCTTGGGATTGATCGACAGTGAGTGTTCCTTACACCACGTTTCTATTAATTTGAGCCCATCCTGCGCTCTATCGCACAGTGTATTTACAAATTTTCCGGTCTGCAAGATATCTATGTCATCTGCGTATGCAATTGTGTAGAATCCATTTTTGTTAAGGTGATTGATTAGGGTATCCAGAACTATGTTCCAGAGAAGGGGTGACAAGATCCCTCCCTGTGGACATCCCCTCATGACCAGTCCTTTCACTGTGATGTCTTCTACATTAATACTTATTGCTCTACTAGAGAGCATCTGGAGTATCCATTCTCCCACTACCAGGGGGAAATTTCTGGGTAATTGTTGGAAAGGTTGTTTTATCAAACGCTCCCTCGATATCTATGAATATACCCAGGGTGGATTCTTTGTTGTCCATTGACCTCTCAATTCTGCCAACCACATGGTGAAGGGCGGCCGAATCAGTAGACTTTCCCGGAGTATATGCATGCTGATTTGAATGAAGTGGGTTGTGAACAAGTACTTCATCTCTTATGTACCGCTCACATAGCCTCTCCATAGTTTTTGAGAAAAACGATGTGAGACTAATTGGTCGGAATGCTTTTGGTAGGGTGTAGTCCATCCTACCTGGTTTGGGTATAAATACTACTCTTACTTCTCTCCACTTACTGGGAATATACCTCAGAGATAGAGAGGCTCTGAATATTCCAACCAGGTGCGGCATAAGAGTGTCCAGTCCCCGCTGAAGTAGGGCTGGTCTTATACCGTCAGGTCCTGGTGACTTGAAGGGGGAAAAGCCCGATATAACCCACCTTATTTTGTCCTCATCAATTACTGTACTAGCATATTGTCAGTCATATTGTGAGGGTGTTATTAGTACATCCGTCCAGTTCGCCGTTCAAGGAAAGACAGAACCTGGTAAGTGAGTTTCCATAAGAATCTCAGCACTCTCCTGGAGGTTAGCGGCTTTGTCGACATTTTCCCTCGTCAGGATGTCGATACTCTTATGATGGTCATTTGAGAGTGCCTTCTGTAGCCTAGAAGCTAGTGGGAAGTCTTCGACTACCTCACAATCGGCTCTCCAGGCTTCTCTTTGCTTTCGTCTGCAGACTTTTTTGAACTCTCTGAGGTTGGCTTAATATATAACCCAGTCCTCTTCGAGTCTTGTACGTTTTGCCTTGTTGAAGGTCGTTCTCGCTGTCTTCTTGAAGTGTTCCAATTCAGGGCACCACCATGTGTTGGTTGTGTCATGCGTTTGAACAATCCTCATCGGACAGGATTCCTTATAGGCAATGTCTATTTTGTTGTGGATAGATACTGTATACCTTTCCAGTTCTTCATTGTTGCCAGTAGTCAGGACCTCTGTTTCCCGCAGAGCTCCTCTTAAGAGTCCATTGTAGAGACTACATCCGGGTCACGGGATTTTACAGTGGTCCTGAGATCCAGGCTTACCGTATAGGTCAGCCAGCGGTGGTCTGACATAGAAATATGGTCCGAGACTTGTCAGTCTTGGATTTTGTTTGATATTTTGGCTGACGTGAGCGTGATATATATTAATGTTTGGCTACGGGCATTAATAAATGTTGGCTCCGTGCCTCTGTTCAAGATTGTTAGATCTTTCCGTATTATATATTCATATAGTGACTTACCTCGGGCGTTTTTATCCTTGCTGCCCCAGCTCACGTGGTGAGAGTTTGAGTCGCAACCCAATATGAGCTCCAGTCTCTGGTTGAGACAGTGATCCACTAGTACCTCCATTTCTCTGGTCGGTGGTAGGGTGGCTGCATCTGAGTGAGGTACATCGATGCGATTATCAACGCCATATATTTGCCTTTCCCAACTGGACATTCAACTTCAACCGCAGTGAGATCTGAGGTGCTGAATTGTGCCATCAGAAACGCTATGTATTTCCTAGGAACGTAGACAGCCGTCCTAGGTTGCTGGTTGCTTGGTAAGCTGAAAATTTGACCAGTTAGGCTACTGAAACCAGTAATTTTGGTCTTTATTATCCAGGGCTCCTGGATCAAAGCTATTGCCTCCTCGAATACATCAAGGTGACGACATAGTGTTGCCGTTGCCGCCTTCTCGTGTTGGAGGTTGCATTGTATTATTTTTACTTTTTTTCCAACGTCCTTGCCCATGAGACAGTTGTTGGATTCAAAGTTACCTTTAGAGGTCCATCTGCTCCCCCGCTAAGGGGAAGGTGGCCTCGGTGTTTTTGGGTGCCTCCTCCGTCAGGTCATCGACTGTCATCTGTTCATATGCTTCGACTTCCTTTTCGGGACCCATGGTGGCCTTGGGGTCAATATCCACTTTAGGTGGCTCGACTTAAGTATAATTTTAATGAAATGAATACACTTTTGTTTAATTTCCACTAGTTATTTTATTTTTACGACCAGTTTCGGGTTTTACCCATTATCAAGTAAAAATCTGAAAACTCGGTTATATTGGGAGTTTTTAAGTAAGCTAAAAGGAGAGGTAGTTGAATGAACAAGGGTGTCAACTATGAACCGAGTTTTCAGATTTCACATGTTAGTTTTATACTTGATAATGGGATAAAACCCGAAACCGGTCGTAAAAATAAAATCAACTGGTGAAAATTAGACGAAAGTGTTTTTATTCATCTGATTGAAGTGATCAGGAATTTCCACAATTATGTATGGTATTTTCGGTAATTTAATTTAGAAGTAACGCTTGAGAAAGCTATTGTATAGCGAAACACGTGTCGCGGTTATACGTAGAATTGAAAACTCTGGCCTGAAATTTATCCATTGAAAACATTTCTTCCACACTAGAACAAAAAACTCTCGACGCGCGTTTCGGTAAATAAGTTAGCAGGAAATGATCAAGACTCTTTCAGTCTCAGTTCCAGTCGAAAGTTCTAATCTGAAACCAAACTAACAATTTTTTTTCATAATGGTTTCCATCAAATTAAAAATAATTGGTTTGAGCAATGTAGGCCTGTAGTTAGATATAAGCGTTTGGTCTACATTTTTGTATATTGCTTTTTTAAATGCTTCAACACTGATGAAAACAGATCTCCTCGGCTAACGGTTTTTTATTATATACGAGTTCTGTTTGAACATAAGGTGAATTTTGAGAGCTACGCACATTCAATGAGCATTTTTTCAAATTTTTGAAGTGATAACTTTTTATGGAAGGGTAAACCGCTTCGTATCTCAACGCAAAACAGCGTCATTATGTCTGGCATTCCTTTCTCGTCACTCTAACACACAGCGCTAGCCATATCTCGGATTCGCATGACTCAGTATTCAGTGTGCGGTCGACATATACTGTTGACAGTAAGCATAACGTAAAACTGTCACCGCTTTTGGAAGTGATTACAAAAAATTTGATGAAACAAGCAGAAGGTAATCCTCGGAACATAACAGAATCTCCCAACGAAAAGTTAGTTTAATATTATGATGTAATACGATATATCAATAACAAGCATTCAAAAAATACGATGGCATACGATGATTGGACTCTGAGTCAGAAAAATGTTCACAAGTGGTACAAGCTTTTCATGGAAGGTCAAGAAGATGTGAATAACGACGCGACGCCCCAGCACATCAACAACCGATGAAAATGTTGAGAGAGTGAAGAAAGATGTTATGAAGAATCGTCGAATCACCATTAGAGAAGTTGCCGAGGATGTCAACATATGGGTTGGCTCATGCCATCCAAATTTTTCGGAAATTTTAGGCATAAAGCGTGTAGCAGCGAACTTCATTCCAAAAATGCTGAATTCTGACCAAAAAACCGTCGCATGAGCATCGCTCAGAAATGGTTGTATGCCGTCAACGGCGATCCAAATTTACTTCAAAGGATCATAACTGGTGACGAATTATGTGTATATGGTTATGACATCGAAACAAAAGTTCTATCGTCCCAAATCAGGAGCCCAGGAAAGCTAAGACCGAAAAAAGCACGAAAAGTTCGATCAAATAACAAGGTTATGCTCACTGTTTTCTTCGATTACCGTGGCGTAGTGCTTCAGGATTTCTTACCACATGTTCGTATGTCTAATAAGGAGTATTATCTTGTAGTTATGCGCCTCTTGCGAGAAGCAATACGAATAAAACGTCTAGTATTGTGAAAAAACAATTCATTGCTTTTGCAACACGATAATGCACCTGCTCACTCGTCATTGCTGGTTCGTAATTTCTTTGCCGAAAACAACACCGAAATCATGCCTCAGCCACCGTATTCACCAGATTTTCCCTCCTGTGACTTTTTCCCATTGAAGGGACCCATGAAAGGATGGCGTTTGAGGACGATAAGATTGACGATTGAGGAGATAAGAACCGAATCGCTCGAGTACCTACATACCAAAAAATTCATATCAGATCTTGCTTCAAAATTGAGAAAAATGCTGGCACGAGTGTATTATTTGTGAGGAGGATTACTTTGAAAGGAACAAAGTAGAAACTGATGAAGAAGTGCATATTTAAAAAAAAATAAAAATCCACCTCAGTTTTGGAACTTACCTCATATTATTCCCTTCAAACCGATAAAATGATGAAAATATTGAACTAGGTCATCAAAACAGTGTTATGCAGAGATACAACTGATGACAATGAAATTGACTGCTATGAAATTGACAGCTATGAAATTGCCATCAATAATAGGTACAATTATCCTTCTCACAAGACATTTTTAATTCGAATTGGAACATTATTCTGAATAGTATTAATTTCATAGAAATCGAAAAGAATTCTCGACAATAGTTAAAGCATCCAGCGGCGACAAGTAAGTCGGGTGACTCGGGTGCTGGCTCTGCGATCTCATGTCAACGCATGATGCATTTCGAAAACAGTCATATTGTTGAAAAATGCGAGTTTAGCCTTTACGCACCCTGTTTTATATATTCGAATAATGTGTCCTTATTAATCATTCTTAAAAAACAAATGTTCTTGTTGAAATTTCTAGTTATTCAGGTAATAAAATTGATTCGATTTGAGAATTCATATTCTGTTTTCATATCGATGCATTCAGCCGAGAATACTTCAGGAAATAATCTTTACGGTACCTACCACCCGATTCAAAAATTTTCTCTAGCTTTGTTATTTTCTAGCAATAGCAATCGAGCAAACCAGCAGTAGATAAAACCACTCTTCCTACGAAGTCGTGATTTTACCTTGGTGATTGCTCTCGAAGTATTGTTAGATAACAAAGTTCACGTTAAAAAATGGAAATTTATTGGTAGAATTTTAGGATATTGTGTTATTACTTTACGATAATTTCTGGACATTTTTTGTCTCTGTATGTATATTTATGTCGATTATTGTGAGCAGATACTTCTTTTCGGAAATATCCGTAATACAAATGAATAATCTACTAGAAACTCAACCGACCATTGATTCTCGTAATCCACAAATACGCAGAACTAAGCAGGTCGTCCACAGGGGAGTTATTCATACTCCTCGGTACAATATTCAAGCAACATATGGACAAGTGGTATTATGCACAACCCAGGAGACCTGTCAAAACCTATTTATGCCCCCATAGTGCGCGTACATGAGACGGCCAAGTTCGACCCTTATTTTCGCTGCCTTATCCCTGGATGATGCACTCTCTGTGGAGTGTAGCTCAGAGAGAAAAATAGGGAGTTATTATAAATGCATTAGTTTTGCTATCGACTGAAAAAGCGGACAAAATATTCATACTGAATTAAAACTTAACAATTCGTGATTTGAGTAGAGAATTATTCGGGTATTGAGTCCACAAAAAACAAATTTCTCAATTCAATTTATTTATATTTTATTTTGAATAAAATATTTTTCCGATATATAAATGTTATCGAGTATGTATGATATAAATAAAAAATGGAGTGTTGTATCTACAAATCAAAAGTAAAAGTTAACATGTATACGATTTTTTTTGTGGCACAATTATATCCTTATCCAGGCACTTACACTACGTGATTTCCAACCACGTATCGAATTTGCTCAATGGCTTCAGAGAAAACTCGAACAATATCCGCAAATTTTATCGAAAATCCTCTTTCTTCACAGATGATGCTGATTTTTCAAGAAATGGTATCATGAACTTCCATAACAACCACATCTGGGCGAAAGTTAACCCACATGCGATAATGCAAACTCTTCACCAAGACAGATTCTCTTTTAATGTATGGGTAGGCATAATTGGTGATTATTTAATTGGGCCCTATTTTCTCCCCTTACGTTTGGATGGAGATGCTTACCTACATTTTTTGGAACACGAGCTTCCCCAACTTATGGAAGATCTTCCCATTGGTCTCCAAAATCACTCTTGGTTTATGCACGATGGAGCTCCTGCTCATTTTAGTGTGATAGCAAGAAGTTTTTTAGACGTAGCGTATCTCCAATGAAGAATAGGAAGAGGAGGCACTGAGCTTTAGCCCCCGAGGTCACCGGACCTCAATTCCGTCGATTTTTTCTTTTGGGGACACCTAAAATCACTAGTTTATGCTAGCCCCATCATAGCTTGCTGCGAAACGATAAGAAACACTCCGGGCATTTTTCAACGGGTGCGAAATTCTATGATGATGAGAGCAGAAGCTTGTATTACTGTTGGGGGTCGTCACTTTGAACAGTTATTGTAATAGTTGTTTCGTTCAATTTTCATATGTTTATTTTCCTAATAAATAACATAGTACTTCTCCGAATTTTTTTTGTTTTACAAACTCGAAATGTAGCACTTTCTAATTGAATAATTAAACCTGACAATTTTTTTTAATTTGGATTGAATAAGCAGTTCGATAATGCTCAGTTTAGAAGAAATCTGTACGGGTGTACTGCGTATAAAGTTTGATGAAATTAACTAAAATTGCAAAAAATTAAGACAAAAACCTACCATGTTTTGAAAAATTTCAACAATCTGTATTTCGAAAACGAATCATTTTTCGTTAAACATTTTATAGGAAAAAGTTGTCTATTTTGAGGAGATCCACCACATACTTAGTTTTTGTAATGTTCTCAGCAACTTCACTTAGCGCCCTAGGAGCTAAGTAATATGCATCGATATAGAAAATTGTAAATATCTCGAAAACGATCACCTCCAGCGTTGTTGAGGAGGTGTACCTTTTTTACTTGGAGAAGGTGTGGAAATTAGGTTTTTTCATGAAAAGTACCAAAAGTTCACTGTCAAAAAAGTTAGGGCAATTTGAAGTAAATAATGACGGCGTACGCAGCGCTCTCTAGATGTTACATGAAAATTAATACAAAGTTATGATTTCCCACGTCAAGAAACCTCGGGTCCAAATTTCGAGCAAATAACTTATTTTTTACAAGAGTTATTTTAAAAAAAAAAGCGAACAAAAGCATTTTCGGACACAAGTTCATATAGACTTTTTTTCTTAAAATTGTCTCTGGAATACGTCACTTGAATATTTTAACGTACTTATGTTACACCCTGTATATCTGAAAAGTATATCAGTGCTTCCTGCGTGAAATGTTGGATTTTCTGTAAGCATCAAGGCACCACGATTGTCATTATGAATCAAACTCTTGAAACCAGACAATAATCTCTGGAAGTATATGGCTTCTTTGACAACTTCTGGTGTTCCCATGTACTCAGTGGATGATAGAGCAACAACGTTTCACTGTTTCTTTGAATCCCATGATATAGATCCACCACCAAGTATGAATCAATATCCAGTATAGGAACGTCTATCGTCCGGATTGTTATCCAAATCGCTGTCCACAAACCCTTCGAGAAGTTCATTGTCTGGCTTGCAAATGATCCCAAGGCCCATACTTCCCTTCAGGTAGCGTAGTACTCCTTGGGCCGCAGTCCAATGGATTTTGTTGAAGCAGTTGTTAAACTGTCCTAGGCAGCTGACAGCAAAACTCATATCTGGCTTTGTAGTTAGAGCCAAGTGAGTTAGAGCGCCTACCAATTCTCGATAAGGTACCTTCAGTTCACCATCTGCGTCAAATTCAGAAGTTTTCTTCAACTCAACATTTGAATCCATAGGGATACTAACGGCTTTGGATTCTGACATTCTAAAACGTTGCAACAAATCTGTGATATTTCTTTTCTGGTGTAAAGCAATTTCATATCCATATCGAGAAAACTCGATTCCTAGACGTTCGTTGGTTCAGCTCCAATTGATTTCAAAATCATGTCCAATTTTTCGAACCAGCTTCTTCCAGCTTGACGCAATTCGTACAAAGACTTTTTCAAAAGGCAAACCTCATCATCACTTTATAGATCTTCAAACATATTTCTTGCTTTTGTTTGAATGCCAGATGCATTATTCATGTTTTCCACTTGTGCTTTTAGAATTTCAGAATGTTTTTTCGGAGGCTCCATATAAATCTCTTCTTGAAGCCTAAATATAATATGAATATAAAAATTTTGTTTTAGAAAGAACACCACATTTTCTTTTTGTAACTAATAATAATGATCTTTTAAAAAATCCACACAAGCAAAATGATTCACTACGTAAAACAGAGCCATCGCAATTGCAACCTTTCTTCATTACGTGCATCGTATCGGCTCGAGAGGCTGCTTAAATTCATTTTCTCGCGCCATAATTATCATTTTGATAATCTGAATTATATAGTGTAAAAAACAATTATAATGTGGTTGGAATTCTAAAGAAAACTGACGTATCTGAGTTAATAATAATCAATCTAGTATTTTCCTGTAAGTGCATTTTTCCTGACCACTATTGTGAACATTAAAATTGGTATCTACCCGTTTGAAGAAGTTCGTTTTTCGGTAGGTTAGGTTAGGTCCGTCTTCCGGTAACAATAATAGTATTTTAATCAGGTTACAAAATAATAATACCATGTGATGCTCTGTTTGGAACCATCGGTATAGTAATGAATATTATTGAAGTTCTATTCCAACACCAACCATTTAAAATAATGGTTTGGTTTTGGGATAGACCACCAGTAGTATTCATATCATCATTAGTCTGGTGTTACTAAGGTGAGGTATTATGTAAAATCAACAATCCCAATTTTTTTGAGAATTTATTATTTCCCAAAACTAATTGAATATATTTACATTTATCACGTGGTCAATATAGACAAAATCTCTGTGTTCCGAAAACAATATTTTTAATATATTTGAACATGTCACATCTCGAAGCTATAGCTTACTGAAACGCGTGTTGCGGTTTTGTGACTTGAGACTAATTTGAAAATAAAAAACATAAATGGAATAGTATAAATAATATATCGATCACAGAACAATGATCCAATCTCGTAATCCCCAACATATTACAAAATGTGACCATATGACTTGGCGTTGCGTCAGCTCCAAATTAAAGGCTCGCTAAATACTTTACAATATGTTCAAATCCCTTTCATCTCGCTCACTACAGGGGGTTGCTATTGATTCTGGCCTAGACCATATGTGATGAGACCGCATCGCAGGTGTCTAGTTACCCTCTTTGTTGCGACAAAAGAAGACCCACGTTTGTTAGTTTCTGTTTGCAAAGTGGATTAGGAACTTTTTTATTAGAGAGAGTATCTAGAATTAGAATCTAGAGATGACTATCTAAAATTGAATTGGGAACATGTATTTGTTTTATCGACTTCGGGGAATGAAAAATTGTTTGTTCGTAGAAGAGGGAGAAAAGTCACCTACATGGAGAAAAACATGAGCAGGCTTTACTCACAGTCGGTGGAATTTTTTAAGAAAATCACTTCTGGAATTTCGGTAACAATTCAACAACTACAGTCAATTCTCGATAATACGAAATTCAAGGGACTGCAAGAAAAATTCGAATTATCAAGAAGTTTGAATTATCAAACGTAAAGAAAAAAAATTCGACTTTTTATTATATTTTTGAAAATACAATGTATGAGCTTACCTAAATTTTATACATATATAGTAAAATGGTAAAATAATGAAAAGGATAATAAAGAAAAAGAAAATTACATATCAACATTGGCTTGGCTTATCTAGTACAAAGCACTTTCCAAAGTCCCCAGTGCTGAGAACACTTTATTATCAACGTCTGTTTTCATCATGATATTTCGGAGAGTATCAAGTGATTTCCTGGCCTCCCTTAATGTTACACAATCTTATCTTTTTTGAATGCAACATCATGTCGATTTTTAAAGTTTGTCAACGTCACCTGCAGTAAATCCTGTGATTTCCAATTTCGACGCGACAGTAGTACCTACTGATACCAGTAGTATATTATGATGGATAGTATTGCTAATTGTCATTAAGTCATAATTCATAATTCAAAATGAATTCACCTATAATACTTGAGTACACTCAAAAATTTTTCAACTATAAAGCGATATAAAATTATTTTACATGTTTTTTTCGGTAAGTTTTTGTGTATTTTTCATAAATTTGCAATGATATTTTGTATTTTTTCATAGTCACCATCCAATTTGACATAATAATAAAATAGATCAATTCAAAAATATCAACTCTTTCAACCACCAAAACCACCACGCCACCCCGTACATTCCAAATACTGATTCAAAAAATTCCTATCCACATTATCCTCGCAATCTGTCCATCCTATACAACCCTTCAAACACCGAGAACTCCTTACATTCCCGTCCTGAGCGCGGCATACATTGAAAACCGTATTGGACGACCGTATTCCCGAGCTCCGCCCACCAGTAAAACTCCATTGGCCCGATTTTACCCTGAAACTTACGTTCACCCCTATAGGAAGCTTTATACAAAATGTGCTTTTCTAAACGTATGTCTCGCCTCTCTCTCCCGTTCACGAGCTCCGGCACGTTTCGTCCTTTTCCAACCATAAGGGTGGGAATCCAGCTGTTCGTCAGGGGTAGGTTTACAAATCGTGCAATATTTGGACGCGATCGGTCTGGTTTTTCGCATTTAGTGTCGAGATTTTCTTCAGAGAGCTTCAAGCACAGTTTTCTCTACGTCGTAAGTGTTAGAATGGACGTGCACGCTAGAAAATTCGAACTGAAAAGTGAAATACAGTGCGACGAGCATACCCAAATTCCCTCCAAGGCGGTGAAGAGGCCCTTCGACGTGGCCTTCCTGATGCTGCCGGACGATAAACTCAAGCAGAAACAGAAGCTGGCCAGGTCCTACGACAAGGAGCTCGAGGTATGTTACAACAACAACGATGAAGACGAAGAAGTCGAGGTAGAAGATAACCCTCGTGAGTACAAGCTTCCACATCAAAAGCTTTTTACACAAAAACAACAAATCTTCGACGATCCCGGCCTCGTGAAGCCCAAGCACCTAGACGAGCTGAGGCACAAATCTCTGTCACCAGCTAGCGACCAGAAAAGTGCCTTCACCAAAGTAAATCTGTCAAAGGAATCAAGATTGTCCCCAAGCTTGAGCGTGAGCCCTGATCTGAGCTACCAAAACTCCCTGAGCCCATCACCTCCAATCAGTAGAAATTATCAGAATTTTCCAGCCAGTCTACTCTCACCCAGCCAGATGTTCAAGAACCAGCAGTTGGCATATCAGAACCAGTTCCTGCAAGAAAACTTCTCCGGTAACGACAACTTCTTCAAGGCTCAGCCCGAGTTGATTCAACCTAGTTTCGCCAAAATGCGCCCCATGTACAGGCCCGATCTGGGTTACAACTACCAACAGTTATCCAACCCGGAGATGCTGAAAATGGCTCCTCCGGACTTGAGAAATCCGGCAGCTGCAATCCTAACCTCTCTCTTGCCGCCTTCCTTGGCAGCTTTGTCTCTGCCGGCTCAGAACATGTGTGCCAAATGCAATATTTCGTTCAGGATGACGTCCGATCTCGTTTATCACATGAGATCCCACCATAAGAATGAAACAAGCGAAATGACGAAGAGGAGAAGGGAAGATAAGTTGAAATGTCCCGTTTGTGCAGAATCGTTCAGAGAGAGGCATCATTTGACAAGACATATGACGGCGCATCAGGACAAGGATGATGACGAAAAGGTAGTGAAAAAAAGTGGATTCTAAATTTACTTTCGCATGAAGTATGTACTTCAAATTTTGTTCACTGTTTTTTACGTTCAAAATTTTTCCTACTGGTGTAAAGACAATATAATGATGTAGGATAGTAGGAAAACAAATTCTCAAAATGAATTTCCGACGGAAAAACGTGTGTATGATAGCAATATTACAGGGGTTCTCAAAAACTACTCAATTTTGTATTCCTGTCTATCTAGTCGACACTTCTTTCCCTTGAAGTGATGTAATTGAGTATCTCGTAAGAAATTCTTTGTAAATATTGTATATTCCGATGTAGATATATTTTACTGTTGATTTTTGTTATATATGTGCAATAGTCAAGTTCGTTTAAATAAAGTTATGGAAGAAATATGTATAGGTTCGTTTCATTTCAAGATATAACTTCAAGGTAATATTGAATTGTGAAAATCCAACAAACAATTCTGAATATTATTTTTCATATCCCCTATTACATTATCAAGTGAAATTTTTCAACTCTCATTGAGGAATTTATGAATGATATTGAAACATTCGGGATTTTTTTCAAAACTTCTACTCAACAGAAAACAACGTTTTGACTTGAAGAAATAAACCATGGATGCTGTATGTTTGCTTGTCTGTTTGTCTATATATTTGTCTGAATTTCATTAGTTCGGACTTTCACATTTATATATAAACTGTTGGATAGTGGGGTATTGCAGCAAATAAATGAGTACTCTTTTAAGTTAGTCCAAGCTTTCGGAAAATTTCATTTCCATCATCAGGGAAACTACAATAATATAAGTTTTACAGTAAAATAACTTTTACAAGAACAATATCAATTTGAACAATTCCATTGTATAACAAATCTCAATTTTATTCCAATCATAAAATAAATTTTAAACCAAACATAAATTTTACATTATAAACTAGAGTACACTTGCTACTCCTAGTGAAATTTAAAGCTCTCTATCACTTATCAAAAGTCACTCTGTCATTTTTCAAAGTTCTAACCTCAGACTCGTTCATTTGAATCCTGCACACATGAGGTGAATAACGGTCTGACAGGAATTATATTTTATAAAAAATGTTTTAATCATTCAGAATTGTATATCAAGTTTCATCTTGACCACTGTCTCATCATTTCTTCTTCAACATCAATGTAACCATCCCCACATAAGATGGGAGTCATGAGCATGTAATATTTTTTTATTTTACTGTAAACTTATTTTAGTTTCCCTGATGATGAAAATAAAATTTTCCGAAAGCTTGGACTAACTTAAAAGAGTACTCAGTTACTTGCTGCAATACCCCACTATCCAACAGTTTTTATTCTTAACTAGTCAGCAACGACTACCCTTTATATACACACATCGGAAAAGTCTAGGGATATTTTTAAAAATGGCAATAATTTTTTTAGATCGCTTTAGGGAAAAAAAAGTTGACGGGTGATTATTAAACGAATGTAACTTACAACAAAATTTATTAAATGATCAAAAATACTGAGTGCGCATATAAGCAAAACTAAAAAAAAATATGGCTCTTCTTTGGCACCCCGAAAAAAAATCATAATACAAAAAAAAATGGAATCAGTACAAAGTATGGCCTCCACGCTGGTTTATTACGGCCCTACATCTATCGTGCATCGACAAAATGAGATTGTCAATGTCTTGTTGGGGTACATTTGCCCATTCAGCGATTAAAAGTTCTCTCAATTGAAACGTTGTGTGAATGTTCCCCATATGCGGAGTAATTCTTCGTTGAAGCATGTCCCACACATGCTCGATGGGATTCAGGTCCGGTGGTTGTACTGGCCATGGCAATACATCAACTCCTTCGTTGGTGAGCCAATCGTTACTCGATTTTAAATGACGTGACCAATATTTAGACCAAAATCACCAATTTGAGTACTCCGAAGGAATGTTTCTTAACTGTTATAGTCCAGAAAAAACCTATACAATTCAATAAATCGAAAATGTTCATTCCAATAACTCGAAAACCGCGGAAAAATATCAAAGTATTACAAACACGATCATTTGAATAGTTTCCCAATTAGTTTCAAAGAATTTAGAAATAAATATTTCAAAACTCCTTTGACATCTGTCGATGAAGTTGAGAAATAAAAATCAGCAAAGGAATAACTGCATATACTGGGTGTTTATTAAACATGCGGCAAAAAAATTAAGGGACTATTTTTTGGACTATTCTACGGATATTTTTTCCTTTGTTGATTTTTGATAGAGCGCTTTGTTTCAAAGTTACGGAGCGAAAAAAAATTCGGCAATAACAATTTTGGTAATTTTAAAATTATTAACTTAGCCGAAATAAAAATATAGCATACATTTGGATCTACCAAGTAATGAAAAATCTAACAATTCCCTTGGTACCTATCAACAACATTCCGATTACTACAAACGGCTACAAACATTCAATTTGAATACTATGTCTCGTAAGTGATACTGGTGTTTTTGAAAGAGTTCGGCAGTCGATGAGGAGAATATTGGATTCTTGAATCCGAGCGAGAGGGGGTTCAACAGTTCTTGTAGATTTCTGGAAATAAATTGTTATCATCTATGTCTTCGAAACAAAGCGCCCTATCAAAAATCATCAAAGGACATGTTTAATTGCCGCATGTGTAATACCCTGTTTGTTTCAATTTTGTTCGTTTCTGACGAACGTTAAGATAAGTATTGTATTCTACGACAAGTTACTCATAAATTGAAAATTTTTCTAAGTGAAAAATACTTTGATTTTATCTAGTAACTTATCGGCGTAAACTAAAAAATTTGCCCTTTCTACACCTGCACAAAGTTCTTCATCATAATTTTCATATTTTTCAGATTGTGGAACGTGAAAATACCAAAAAAAGGAAGATAAAAAACTGATTTTCCTTCACAAAAAATTACTTTCGTTCAATATATATCCATATATTGAAATCACTACTATTCGGTCTATGTTCAGTCGTAGTACTTACGTAATTCGTTTTCACTGATGAATTTGAATAAAATTCGTCTATAAAAAAATCAATCAAGATGTTCAAAGTCTTCGACTTCTACGCATTTTTTTGTTTTGAAATTAGGTTCATGTTGAATAATTCAGAAAAACTCATTTGCAACATATGATGATATATTTAGATACTTGATGAAAAAACAACAATTTATTCAAGTAACGAAGTAATATTTCATTGTGAGATTTTCATTGGACAGTTTATTAAACCGCAACACGTGTTTCGCTCTCAGCATACAAGTTATGTATGTTGTCTGGGAAAGCTATTGTATAGTGAAACAACTGTTGTGGTTCTCCAAACTGTTCAGTGAAAATCTCCTAACTCTGCGTCGATTATTTTTCTTGACCCCTCGTAACCATCTTCTAAAATTCCTTGGACGATTTCTCCAATCCGCCAGATTGACAAATCTTGTCTTCTCCCCACGGCCGTAAATTCCTCATCCGCACATTCGCTAATGAGCGTCCGCGACGTACGTCGTAACTTACCCCCTAGCTGCTCCCCTGCCCCACCCCCTCTGCTTCCGATTCAATTATTTAACCCTCTCTTAAACAATAGGTGGCTGTGAAATGAAGTGATCATTTTATAATGTTTGAATGCCGGTAACATGATTTGGAATTAATGGCGCGCGAATGCTGTGATAAGCGAGAGTTGCAGTCGGCGATATTCCGTCCCCCCAGCATCCCCCCAACAGCCCCGCGGGGCTCGCTCTCCGCCCGGTTGTACTGTAAACATTCGAATGCATTTTTGCTTCGGTGATAAGCGTTTGCAAGGTTTTTGTTTTTCCAGATTTATGACATCGACGGATGGCATATAGGGGGTGGGAGATGCGGTGGGTGAAAAATTTTTTCGTATATTATTCAATAGGTATTAGGATTTCAGTACGAGTAAAAATGAAAGGTGGAATGGTGTAAAATTAATACAATACAAATCGCTATTTCATTCCAATGAACGTGCGTCGAGAAGAGCGCTGCAGTTCTGGTGTTTGTATTGTTTGTATTGGTGTTTGTATTGGTTTCAAATTATGAAAATGGGCACGTCCATTAATAGTACCACACCGTCAGAGACCATGATGATCCTTCTAGATCTACCTCCTCTCCACATTTTTCTGGAGAGAGAGGCTAGATGAACTGCATATAGACTTGTGCACATCGGTGATTGCACTGCTGGTTAACACTGGAAGTCACAGCCGTCTGGGAATAACCTCTGACAACCAACTGTCAACTACGAACTGCTTTATACGGTACTTTTCCCAAGTAGAGTGGAGTGGATCCTCCGGGAGAAGGAAATATTAAGAGCAGATAATTGTTGGTTCACAGATGGATCAAAAACACCCCCAGGCTCTGGTGCAGGTGTAATTATTTGCAGACCTAGAACAGAGATTTCAACCTGCCGAGGAACCCATGCGACTATATTTCAAGCGGAAATCATGTTATTGATTTGTGTGCGGAGAGATTGATAGAATCCAACTTCATACACAAGTCAATAAAAATTTTCTCGGACAGTCAAGTGGCGTTGGAAGCTTTTGGCTCCTACCTAGCAACGTGTAAATTTGTAGCCAATTGCCAGAAAGGACTCTACTCAATTGGAAGACTCAACAAACTGTCTCTGGTCTGGATTCCTGGCCACACTGACCTGGAAAGCAATAAGACTGCTAACTCCCTTGCAAAGAAGGGTGTTGCAAGCAGCTTCATCGGTCCAGAACCTGTCATTGGCTTCGCTTTAGGTTTTGCCAAACAAACAAACGAACACATAGATGGCAAGAAGATTAGAAGACTGCTGTCTTCCAGGATTGGCTCTCTCTAAAGCGTTCATTCACCCATCGAATTTTGAAACGACGGTGTCCCATAAAAGATACATAACTCTAGCTTTTTCACACTTTCTGTGACAACTTGTTTGAATGAAAATAACCCTGCTTGCTTTTTGGGTTGCATAGAATTGATAATTTTTTCTTGTTCTGTATCATAATTCTTCAGCATTCGTTCTAATAGTTCTTCTTCAGCAATTGATTTCGTTTTAGTTTATACATCATTGTAAACCAACTGGCTTCGGACATAGAATTGTGGATTCGTATTAGCTTATCAGCATCAATTTTTGGCCATGAGAGTTGGTTATTATATATTTACCCATGACGACGGAACTATGGTGAACATATATACCTAACGTAGATAAAATGAGTCAAATCCAGCTCCAAAAAGACAAAACTATCAACTGAAAATATAGGCTTGAATCATCAAATATCTGGTCAATTATTGAAGCTAATTAAAGGATATATTCTGACATCAAAAACTTACCCGTCATTTCCTCTAAACGCATGATAAATTAAATATCAACAATATTTCATCGGCGTTCATATAGGTTATGTCTAATATTCACCATGTATTTAGCATTGGACAACGCATATTTATCATAAAAAATGTAATATGTGATGAATATAAGTAATTTATATTATAAGAGTTACCAAAGTGTCGTTTATTAGCAAAAATGTTGCCAACTAACTTATAAACAATCACAATAGTTGTGTACCGACAGCAGAGCCACAGCGGAGCAGAAAGGCAAACAAATATTAACAGGGCCGTATTCTGAGTATTCCATGTGGAAAAAACATCAAAATAACGGGGTGCTCAATTGTGTTTCGAAAAAATTCATACAAGCCACTTTTGTAGAAACCTATAGCTTTAAAAGTAGTCCGACTCTGCCGCAATACCATCACTCCCAGAACTAAGTATTTCTTAACAGTTTTATAGGGGTAACATAGTAGCTGAAATATGTTGAAATGCTTGCTACTGATACCAACTTATTTTATAGAACGACGCCATTTCAAATGATAGCGATCCGGGATACTGAAATTAGATGAGTTGAAAATATGAAATACCGCACATATAGTGATATTAACAGCTGAAAAGTACATAAATATCATAACATTATATTATTTAGAATAAAGTGAGTTGAGTTTGCGACCAGAAAATTAATAAGTCGACAGAGTGAATTTTTGTATAATTAATAATTTTACCGAAAACATTTATAAATGAGTGGCGCGCTTAAATCTTGCCAATAATAGGCTATGTATCTGTCAATAAAATTTCATTTGCAGTAAAAATATCAATCTTCGAACCACAAACAATGTCTTTAACAGTTTTATGAGTGCAGAAATGAAATTTTAAAATGGGTTCAACCTTTACGTTTGTTAGTTTTCAGTTGGTGACATATCTATTATATTTTCCTAGTGTCCAATACAAAATTACTTCTTACGTCTTCAAGAAAACATTTTCAAAACTTTTTTATTTTATTGTTATCGTTTTCGGCTGTATTATATTTTATAACGCCTACTTGGAACTACTAAAAAACTTTTATAAAATTGTCTTCTGATTATTTTATATGTATCGCTTAAATATGTTGCAAAAGTGCAGTAAGGGAAGTCTTCACAAAACAACTTTTTAAGAGTGTTAGACAAATTTTATAGTAACTGTCAAAATGTTTATAAAACTGTTTTGTAGTGTTTGTAAGAGGTCTTACAAAATATTGATAATGACTATAATGTTTTATGAAACGGTGCCAATTTCCTATTTATAGCAGTTTTATAAACACTTTTAAAACATTTCTGGGAGAAATGCAGTTTTATAATTTGTTTCTCCGAAACGTTTCCGCAACTATTATAAAATACGAAATTGCTAGTTGGGAGTAAGTGGACACAAACCCATTGGTGATGTTATCGTATTTATGGATGTTCCAAAAATAGCGTACACTAGAATTTTGGAATTTTTTGTAGGGCGGGTTTGTTTATAGCTAACAGTGCAGACCAATAAACTAGTTCACAATATCTTAGTTTTGACAGAAGCAAAGTGTTACATATTAGTATTCTAATATATTTTTATCAAGTTCTTCTTATACATATAAAACACCTTCAACTTTGAATAAGAATTTTACAGAAACATGGAGTACCCCAAGAAGGTTGAAGAAGCCGCGCAACGACAGTAATGTCGCTGCACCTTCCAAAACCTTCACGCCGTGAGACACCTCAAGGATGCCAAAGAGAGTGTGTGTTCGGCGAGTCTTGGCCTTCACCTGCCGATATAAAGGATATGTATCCTAGTGACCTGTCCACCTTCCTGGAAAGGACAGAATGGACGATAATCTAGGAGGACAACTCCTCGGGAGGATGTACAATGGGGTCACATGTGGCCTACATGTGGATCTACACTCACCCTCCGTACTCTACAGATACAGGTACAGAACTGAAGAAGGAAGGGACCAATCAGGTACAAGAGGTGTCGGCCATGTAGGATTTTTCCTACAACTACTCACTTTTTTTTTATATATTATTATTGTATTATAAATTCTTGTTAGGAAATTAACTTTTCATAACTCTATCATCGAGCAGTCGTCCATCATTTTTGTATTTCATCATCGCATATCATTGAAATGCTCTCTTCTCTCGAAACGAAAGTTTATTGCCGAAAAATATCTGGATGTTTAGAACGAGAGAAACCACTTGGGATGTTTCGAGTAGGTACTCATCGTTAACACTTTTATGGATTAGGACAAGGGCCAAAGTGGTTGACCTTTTTTTGAATAAATTTATGAACCCGACCATTGTGAGAGATACTTTTTTAAGAGTTACTGGGAACACATTTTCTTAGCCGATGCAATCAGTCTGTTAGGAATTTCGGCCGGGAAGTAATCCATATTCTGATTTTCCTCGCCACGAGGTTACACTGGCATTTTCTGTTTGTCGTTTAGTTGGTGTTATTAATGAATTTTATTATTTGTAAACACTGTGTCCGTCTGATTAATAATTCATCTATCACGAGTCCCGACAAATACAAACGCATCTGGCATATTTTCTGTTGCCGCATCACCTTTGATAAAGTCTGTCGCCGTAGCCGACGAAACCCGGAAATAGACATCGGCTGTGAAAGCCTACACACAAATAAGACTTTGGCACCAAATAAGCAACATACTTTTAGAACTCTGGGTTACTGTCAATGAAAATGCCTGTGGTTACTTACAGTGGTTACTTAAATTTAAGCTTTCATTATTGTATTATATGGGTATGTATTGAAAAGCATTCCTTCAGTCATTCAATACAAATTGGATACAACACTAGTTTCCCCTTATAATTCCAAATATCACCCAACGTCCGTCCGAATCAACACCCGAACAAATCCTAACCCAATTTGTAAATATGTCGTGATCTATCAAAAGTCAATGATCTGAAAATGCTCCTCCGAAGAGGAACAGGAACAAATGAGGCCGTCACGTGCCGCGCTGTGACCAATCGCAGCGCATTCACCGACGTGCCGTCAAGGCCTAATTGATTCAGTATGCCTCGTAAGCGCGGGCCGTTTTCAATGCGCCGTGACACCGGATTACATGGGAGAAACTTCCTAATAACTTTCTAACGGAGCGAACGAGCATATTCACTGTCGGTAATAATGTTGTCAAGCGACGACGACGTTCTCTCCGACATGGGAAGCATCGCGCATATTTGTATGCGGCGGGGCAAGACGAATCCGTCAATATTTCGTCGGAGAGAGTGTTGATGAGTGGAACGAAGTACACTAGGAATCGATAATGAAAAAGTGATACGTGAGAAACTGAAATATTGTACTCAGATATTGATAGTATGCTTGGAAATGTTCATTGGAAATGGAGAATTCGTATAGACAAACATTTTTTCGCCTATATAACAACTCTAATTTGTGTTGATCGATACTTGATGCAAATCCATGATAACGTACTTAAGTAACACTTCATCGTGTTCTAAATCCTATCTACTAATTATATACATTGGTAAATTGAATAAATTGATGTATTATAAACGTAATGATACCAACCCGAATGGTACCCGAGTTAACGTATAAACTAATTAAATTTCAAACATTAGGAAACAAAATTAACAAACTCATTCAACTGGACGTATAAAAAATAAATTTACCTGAGTAGATGTATCAAAATAAACATAAATGTCAATATTAAAAAACAAATTTAATAAATGTTTCAAATTCTTAAATCTATTGGTTTCCAAACACTTCGAAATTTCGAATGTGAAGCGTATCTCTTCCAAATTGGTTTTGGTTTTTGCCAAAGAATTTATATTGGCTGAACAGAAAAACATTCTTTCTCAAGAATAAAATAGAATTGGGGGTAGTTTCTTGAATGTGAAAACCAATTTCACAAATGTTCCGTCTGATGGATCCAATGTCACTGAAATCTAAAATTGCTCTTTGGCAACAAAAATACTGCTGAATCCAAGGCTTAGCATGATGAATAGTATTAGGACTTTGCACCAAGAAAACCAACTGTTAGGAAGTGGCTTGTTAAGTTTGAATGAGGTGAAAAGAGCACCGAGAACAATGCACGCAGTGGACGCCACAAAGAGGCATTTACTGATGAAAACATAAAAAAAGTCTACAAAGTAATTTAGGATGACCGCAAAGTGAAGTAGTTCGAGATAGCCGAGCTTCTGAAGATATCAAAGGAACGTGTTGGCCATATCGTTCATGAATATTTGGGTTTGCGAAAGCTCTGTTCAAACTGGGTGCCACGCGAGCTCAAAATCGACCAAAAATTGATGATTCTGAGAAGTGTTTGAAGCTGTTCCACCGTAAAAAACCCGAATTCATGCGTCGATATGTGACAATGGATGGAACATAACTCCATCATTTTACACCAGAATCAAAACAATCGTCATCTGAGTAGACTACACGTGGTGGACCGACTCCAAAGCGTGCAAAGTCGCAACAGTCGGCTGGCAAGATAATGGGATTCATCAACTATCTTGAGAAGGGAAAAACCATCAACAACAACTATTAAATAACGTTATTGATGTTTCTGAAGGATGAAATCGCGGTATAAGGGCCCCATTTGAAGAAAAAGAAAGTGCTGTTTCATCACGACAATTCACCGTGTCATGAATTGCATTCTGAAGATCTAGCCCCAGCGACTTTGTCCTGTTCTCAGAGCTCAATAGAATGCTCGTTGGAAAGAAATTTAGCACCATTGGAAAGGTGAAAACAGATGCCGAAAACTGTACATCGCTACTTTCGCATAGGCGTCGCTCTGAGATCGCCTTAAGGACAAGAAACAAATCTCCAACCTTTCTTCGATGTTCCAGGCTATCAAGGTTGCACGTGATGTTCGCGTCTCCAATCTGGCGGATGGCTTTTTTCTCGATAGATCCAGTAAATTCAGGGTATGTTTGGGGATAGAGCTCCATACATGAGACTAATACTCCAAAGAAGGTCTGATCTGAGCTTTATGAAGCATCGTAAGTTGCCGAGGTGTGTACAGTTTTCTGGTCCGGAACAGTGTTCCAAGCTTTTGAGAACCAGATTTTGCAATTCCAGCGACATGATTGTACCAAGACATATTGGTGTCAAAGCAGAAAACGGAATTGCCTGACCTGACATTATTATATCCGTTTCGGAGACATTTATCTTCTTGGAGAAAATCGATGCCTGGGTTATTGTGGCGTTGAATTGAACCTGATAACTTTCACCCTAATTCAAAATCACTTCTAGATCCCCATTAAGATCATATTAATATACATAGAATTTGAGTTATAACCTAAGCTTTTCTCAAGTTAAACAATTTCAATATTAAATAGTTCAACTTAGATTAGTTTAAGTTATCACTTCTGTCGGGCGTCCCGAGACGCACACGTTTTTTTATTTATATGAAGCAGCACTATTGAATTTTCTCATTACTCCCAGTCGTTACTTTTAAAGCAACCAATTTAGATTATTTTTGGTAAACTGAAATATCACAATGGTTTTAATCACAGCCTAATCGAGAATATTGAACTTCTACAGAAAATCGACTCCGAATGAGAATACAAATGAACGCATTCGAACAAGAAGATTAGATAAGTGTAATTACTGATTTATTACAGGAAGTGGATAAAGAGAAGAGGGTGCGACGTGAGTTCGCTAATCGGCTGAAAATGCCTCACCTCCAATCCCGTTTGAAAACCTCCTATTAAACTCTATAGAATGTAGGCCGGGTCCTCTTAAGATGAGAAAGAATATTGAAAGTATGAATATGATGCCGTGTATGAGTTGTCGATGAACTGAGACATCATATGATTTCCAAGAAGTAAGGCGCTTGGTTGAAGAATGGTAATTTTCAGCTTGATGAGTCCAGCTTGATGTTATAATATGAAAATTGAAGCATGGTGGAGAACAGATAAACGTACAGTCATCTAAACAATGGGTATAGGAAATTGATAAGAACATAACTATATATAAATAAAAACTCCAACAACCATTCAGGAAACATATAAAGGAATTCAAAACATTTCTTCAACACATGACATATCCTCAATACAAAAAACATAAGCTAGGTACATTTTCAATATTCTATTACAGCCTCTTGCAGAACATTTTCGAATATTTCTGAATTTTGTCAGTAGTATCTTTTTATGGCTATGAAATATATATTACGTTAAGTTTTGAGTTTCAAATTTACTGACGAGTTCTCAAAAATCAATCTTCATTTTGACTACCTATATATTGTAAAATGAAATGAAACTAGAAACCTAAACAATGTAGTATTTACTAGGAGAACAAACATAATATTGCGTCCGTTGCGAAGCCCCTTAATGTTTATCGCAAATGAACACGAAACGTCAGGCATGGAAAAACTACAGACGACATAATGATAAGTTTTAAAAGATGAACAGGAATGTACTTATAAAAAAAGCTTGATCGTTTCAACTAGTACTATGTTACTCTGAAGACATAACGTTGGGAAATGAAAATCTGGAATATATGAAATAAACTGTAAGAACTGTGAAAAAGGTAAATTGGGCAGACTAATCGAGCTATTGAAACTAGTTTCAAAGCACACGTAGCCGATATCCAATATCGACGATCAGAAAATCGTAAATTAAGTGAAGGCACATCAAGAAGAGTGTTGCAGTTTTGACGTTCAGAAACAGTACTTTTTCTGAATTTTTTCAATGCCAGAGTATACATGATGAAAAATCAACAATTATTTTATGGAGTTTCAGTTGATTACTGCTAATTATTCGGAGGGTATTTGAACAATCCATAGAAAAGCCTGAATAAATTCAAAACTCATGGGGAAAATATCCAGTGAATGTTCTGAGTAGTTGCAAAGGAATAATCCAATTTTAATGAATACCTTAAACTTATATTCGAACTATTGTCACTCGGAATGCAAATACCTTTTCCAGTTTTTGATATTCCTTTTTCTGTTTTTCTCAGTCATTATTTCCAGTGTATGAATTGATTGGATAACTTCTATTATTGAAGTATACTACATTTTCAGTTCGATAGATTTCCTTTGCCAGGCCCACAGACTAACCATTCCTCAAATAACCAGATCTCTTTTGATTCGTTATTAAATCTGGAATATGAAATTCACGACATTGGGACAATGTCAGCCAGGGTAAAGTGGTTTTGTCATTAAAAGCAATTCAGTTGAGTAAATGGGGTTTGATAAATCAAAGTTATGGGACAGAAGTCATATTATTTTTTTCATCGCCGAAAATTATTAAGTATTCTCCGAGGTTTTGGTGTGAAGAAGAAATCAATTTTATGTAATATATACATTTCTTAAATTCTTCTCCACAAGAATGAATCGAAATCCAATATATCTGAAGTGTAGTATGAAGTTGCGATCTATTCACATTTTGATATCAACATATTCATTTGAAATTATTTGACTACTTTAATTTGAAAGATTTTGTTTCTTTCGGGTAATCCATAAAGTTCGGAAGCTTTTCTTCTGAATCATATCATCCTAAGTACTTCAAATATTTTTCTTAACGGAAAAAAACAGTTCCTGACTTTTTTATTATCGTTATTATTGTAATGAAAAAATAGGTAGGTAGGTAGGTTTAAAGTGAGTGGGTCTATTCGACCCTCCACCGCAACCCGCAAATGTTTTTGTGGCTCAAACCTATTCATACTCGATCAAATAAACCCAGCTTCTTAACGAAGCCGATTAGTTTGTATAGTGAGTGGTCTTTCAGGTCAGATGGTGAGAGTACGGATATGCCGAACTCAAAGAACCTGATTCGGTCCCCAGCGGGGCAGGCACAAAGTATATGCTCTGCAGTTTCATCAGTTTCCAGACAGAGGCGACACACACTGTCTTCCGACAGTCCAAGTCTCTGCATGTGATGATTCAAATGACAGTGACCTGTAAGAAGGCCTATTAGACATCGTAGTTCATCCCTTCTGTAGTCCAACAACTGTTTGGAATCAAGCTTCGAAAGGTGAATAAACGCCTTGGAGTGAGGCAATCCTGAAAGATTCTGCCAGAAGTCCATAACTTTTCTTGCCATCCAGGTGTTAAGTGTTTGTTTGGTAAAGCCCAAAGCGATGCCAATGACAGGTTCTGGTCCAATGTAGCCGCTTGCAGCACCCTCGTTTGCGAGAGAGTCAGCAGATTCATTGCCTTCCAGGCCAGTATGGTCAGGAATCCAGACCAGAGACAATCTGTTTAGTCTTCCTATCGAGGAGAGTCTTTTTTGGCAGTTTGCTACCAATTTAGACGTTGCTCGGTGGGAGCCAAGAGCTTCCAACGCCGCTTGACTGTCCGAGAATATTTTTATTGACTTGTGAGTGAGGTTGGATTTATCCAATCTCTCCGCACACAATTCAATAGCGTAACTTTTTGCTTGAAATACAGTCGCATAAGTTCCTAGGCTGGTAGATAACTCTGTCCTGGGTCTGCGACTGAAAACACCTGCACCAGAACCGGAAGGTGTTTTTGATCCATCTGTGAACCAACAACTATCTGCTCTTAATATTTCCTTCTCTCGCAGGATCCAGTCCTCTCTACTTGAGAATAGTACTGTACAGTTCGTAGTTGACAGTTGGAGGCATACAGTCAGAGGTCATTTCCAGAATGCTGTGACTTCCAATGTCAACCAACAGTCAGTTGCACTCTGCATTTAATTGATTTGTGCAATTGGCAATGTGCACAAGTCTCTTTCCAGAAAAATGTGGAGAGGAGGTAGATCTAGAAGGATCTTCATGGCCGCTGACGGTGTGGTACTGATGGCACCACTGATAGCCAGACAAGCCTGTCTCTGTAAACCAGAGAGCTTCGCTTGGGCCGTTTTCTGTAAAGCCTTCGGCCACCAAGCAATTGCACCATACGTGATCATTGGTCTAACAATCATCACATGAATCCAATGGATTTGTTTGGGACCTAAACCTCAAGTTTTACCACAAATCCTTCGACATGTCCATAGAGACAGTCTAGCTTTATGTAAAATGTTTTCCAAGTGAGTGTTCCAGGTGAGTCTTTTATCAAGGACCATGCCAAGATATTTCACCTCCGTCCCAAATGGAATGACCACACCATTGAGGGAAAGTGGCGTTGGATCGTCCAATTTCCTTCTCTTGGTGAAAGGGGTTAACACAGTTTTGCTGGGGTTGACAGACATCTACTCCCTCAGGCACCAACTGTGAACAACTTCCAACGCGCATTGGAGGATATTACAAGCTACCCTTCTCGACGTGGACCTTGCCAGGATAATAAGGTCATCTGCATAAGCTTGCAGATCAACTTTTTTCTGTCGAGGGCATCAAGCAGACTATCCACCAGGAGCGACCACAGAAGGGGAGATAGTACCCCACCTTGAGGATAGCCCCTGAGGGTGACCCTGAACCTGATAGCCTCGCCTTGAAGAGTCGTAGTTGCAGTTCTGTTTACTAGCATGGCATAGATCCAGCCAGTTATGGTCGATTCTATACCGTTTCTAGCCAGAGACAATCCTATAGATTCAGGTAATGCATTGTCCAATGCTCCTTCAATATCAAGAAATACAGCAACCGCAATAATGAAAAAATAGACACTTAATGTTTATTTTTGGCAACGAATTTTTATTGCTATTTCCTGTCAATTGTGCTACTGTTATTCAACAATTTTTTTGGTGAAGGTTTACATATAAAACCTTGATGATTTTAAAAATCAAAGCCTGGATTTTTTAAAGCTATTCTTTGAAAATTCGATAAAATACTCTAGATGGAAAAATTGAAATAATGAAATTATAACGCTACGATGAAACATCGAAAAAAAAAATCAAAATATATCGATAGGTTTGTTGCATTATTAATGGAATAATTGCTTTTATAGCGAATCCGATAATATGATAATCCAATAAGAATTTGAATTAGTTTGTTGTAAAAGTTTTGTCTGTTTCGATATCATGAGTTTTTTTAGCTCCATATCTCACTAGATATTCATTCTACTATGTCATGGTATATACATCGTACTGATTGATAGATTTGTACATGATGCTGTTCATTTTTTCAAATTTTAATTTTTTGCCATTTTTCAGCTTATTATGATGTCCGTTTTGGCCAATTTTTTTCTACAAGCAAAGCGCTGCAGATAAAGACTGAAAAATTATAACGCATTTGGCAATAGCCGCACTTTTCGACGTTGGTTTGGGAGAATTTCGTTCCATAGATTTTAGCCTCATACAGTAATTCAGTACGAGGATTTGAAGACCTTGGTGGAGATTGACCCATCACAAATGGTGTGTGGAATGGATTGAAAACTGGACGTTATCTCCCATGCGGTTTTTGACGGTTTAAAATGATTTGGAAAGTTCAATAAGCTCGAAAAGTGGATGCTCCACAATTTGAACGACCGACAGAAATTGTCACTTTATGAGGTCTGTTCTTCTTTGCTTTTGCGCGACCAAAACAATCCTTTTATGGATATGATATCAGATATAAGAAAACCATCTGATATCATCATATGCTTTTCTTATTTTGAATTTAACACTCGACCTTCAACTACCTGTTAAGTTTGTGATAATATTCAGTTCGATATGAAAGTGTTTCAGCCTTGAATTTCCTGTTCATTGAGCAATTATACCATGTCGAAAAATTACAGCTCTGCCACATCTGACCGACTGAGTCTACTACATCAACATACCTCAATCAGATCAATCTGCTTCTAAGACTAAGATTAAGATCAAGATTACTGGGTACTGTAATTTCCCGTTACAGTGAAACTGATGATAAAAAGAACTAAAGGTATTCACAAAAATAACAAAATTTATTTATTTACAAAATGAAACCGAAAACTGCTATCGAATGAAATCATCATTTGACTTCCCACTACCTGGACTATTTGAGACCCCTCGCCACCAAACGCAAAAGGGCGGCCACCGCCCCCCCAGGGGGGCGAACGCAGGCCAACGAGCGAGGAATTTCCGGTTGCGCTCGTTACGGAAGAGCCTCCATTGTGTGTGACGTCATAATTAACAAACTAAACTTAACATGTGCTTTCCTGTCGCCATTGTCCTCTTCCGAATTAACGGGCCGGTTTCCTTTCGATACCACTCGTATATCAAGTGACCCGTGCGGGCGCGCCGCCGTTTTTGCATGTTCGCGGCCAATCCGCAGCCGGGGAAAGAGGTGCGTGATTGATGGGTTTTCGCCGCAAAGGAAAACGTGGGATGGGGCGAGGGAAATATTGTCGCGGAAAGCGAATTGAACCATTTACTGCGACTGGTATATAGACTTTGGATACCAGTGAAAAATTGGCTCTGGAAAATAGTTATGAAAAAATTGTGTATTCAGAAAATACAAAACGTTTACGTTCAGAAATACCGATCAAAGAAAATGAAACAGTTGTTTGTAGTGAAAAAATGTAAGACTACAAATTATTTACATTATTTATAAAATATATATATATATATATATATATATATATATATATATATATATATATATATGTATATATATATATATATACATATATATATATATATATATATATATATATATATATATATATATATATATATATGTATATATATATATATATATATACATATATATATATATATATATATATATATATATATATATATATATATATATATATATATATATATAAATATATATATATATATATATATATATATAAGGAATGTACTTTGAAACTCCATAACCACCTCAATACAGTGTTCTAATATGATAAATTGATGGATGTAGTTGTTACTTCGTGGTAGGAAATCGTCATGAAAAATGAGAATTGAAACTCTTATTTGTGACTAACGTTAGTGCAGTTTCGTCCTACGAGGCCATTTTCGAACGAATACAGAAAACTTAAACAATGTACATCCTTAATACCTATACAACTACAGTAACAGACGTTCCATAATGACTTTAAATCTGAAAACCGGCAAGTAGACCAGGTCAATTTGGTCATATAGTAGGTTACATCCGCAATGCTTATGTTCAACGAATTTCCAAGGATTCAAAATAATTGATTTTCCAACCCTGCATAGTGCAAAATTTCCGTATTGTTTAGATTGGGAAACCTGTGGTTGCATTCCAAGGAATGTTTTGAAAACGTTGAATCATTTTTTCTGAAGGACCTTTCGTATTCAGCATACCGTTTTTGAGAAATTTCAGTCACATTGTCTCACATAAACACTAATACACTTAAGCTTATAAAATCCAGATTTGTTCATCTTGTCCACTTCATCTTTGGCATTAAAAAGGAAATTAGATAACCTAGCATGTGACATGTGATTGCCACTTCCGCATTGTTTTTTCTGAAAAATCCCGCAATTGAGGATTATCTTCTGCTTCAAATTTCTTATTATTACTCACAAAAGCGGTGTTGGTTTAGGGTTATACGTTCACTGTCAACAGTATATGTCGATCGCACACTGAATACTGAGTCATGCGAAGAGTTCGAAATACGGCCTGAGCTGTGGGTTAGAGTGAGGAGAAAGGGAAGCCAGATGACTGGCGTCTGTTATGCGCCTCATTAACAGACATGCGCCACTTGTACGGGCTTGCTGACGGGAACGCATATAAAAAGCCAAGCGACTTCTCAAATAGAATTGAAGCAGCTCTCGGAGAACTTCATCAGATACCTGCTGGACATTATCAACAGCTCACTCTCAGATACTTCCCTCGAAGATGGAAGCATGCCGTAGTTGTCATGATTCCAAAACAGGGCCAGAACCCGCTGTTTCTCCAGATTCATCGTCCGATTAGTCTGCTTTGCTCAACGGCTAAGTTGGCTGAAGGTGTTGTGCTGCAAAGGCTAACAGGAGAAGTTGTAGACCGAAATGTTCTGCCTGACACACAATTCGGCTTCAGGAGGGCACACTCCACCGAGCTGCAAGCCCTGAGACTGGTCGAAAATTCCATCTCAGAGCTGAACAACAGGAAGACAGTCCATCTCGTTCTCCTGAATATTCTGTCTGTCACGAAGGCCTGCTATCACAAAATGCTCGATTTAGATCTGCCTCGGGGTCTAGTCCGGTGAATTAGGTCCTTTCTGAAAGGCAGCACATTTGAGGTCCGAGTTGAAGGAACCCTGTCTCCCATCAGGGAAATCGAAGCTGGAGTGCCTCAGAGAGTTGTGCTGTCTCCATTAATGTACATCATTTACGTGAACGACCTTCCGAGGTTTGATCACGTGAAGGTTTCCCTTTACGCCGGTGATACGGCTCTCCTCGCTTCTTCCATGGGTCGGGCGTTGGCGGTCGTCTACATGCAACGCGCATTGGACGACCTCGAACGCTGTTACCTTGACTGAAAGATCCGAGTGAATCCAGAAAAAACTCAGGCGATAGACTTGGGGAGACGTAAAGTTTCTCCAGACACAATGGTCACGATTTCAGGCCGCAGGGAGATCGAATGGCAAACACGTGTCAAGTACCTAGGTCTTTGGGTAGACCGCCGACTCACCTGGGCAAATAACATTGATTATATCAAGAGCAAATTGCAGATGAGGATAGCTGAACCCTATCCTCTGGTCAATAGAAATTCAAAACTCAATTTCAAAAATAAGATTTTACTATACAACACGATGTTCAAGCCTGTCATCATGTATGCTTCAGGTGCTTGGGGACAAACCGCCCCGTCAAACCTCTCCATTTTGGAAGTTTGCAAAACAAACTTCTTAGGATGCTGGTGAATGCTCCATGGTTCGTGCGGAATGAAGCCATCCGCAGAGATTTGAAGCTGTTAACAATACGGCAGTCCATTCAGTCGAGGAATCAGAGAGTTTTCGAGTTAGCGGAAACTCATGATAACCCATTAGTTAGGGAAGCTGTAGATTACACTACAGACGACCCCACTCTATTCAGAAGGCCCCGTCGCTTGGTTGAGTGAAGGCCCAACGACGTCTGTTAAATGGAACAGTTTGTTCATCAACTACCCCAGTCAGGAAGGGGTACACAAGGCCAGAGGGGCATAGAGGTCATGTCGCCACCAAAACACCTTACGTTATGAACCATTCGTCCTCCTGACAAATCTCAGTTGAAAGGGTAAGGGAAAAATTCCCAACCTGATAAAAATGAAGATGACTATGATCAAATAGAATTAGTCCTGCTACTCGAACGATTTCAAACACCCACAGAAGATTATGTGAAACTGGACGTTTGTAGCTAAATAATCACTTTGTCTAAAAAGATAAATGTCTCCGGATTGAATTAAATTATGTCAGGACAGACAATTCCGCTTTCTGCTTCGATAAGTTTGTTGACTGAAAATGGACAGCAATATTTGGAACAATCATGTCGCTGGGATTGTAAAGGCTGCTTCTCAAAAGCTTGGAATACTGTTCTGAACCAGAACACTGAACAGACCTCAACAACTTTTGATGCTTTATAAAGCGCAGATCAGCCCTTTTCTGCAGTATTGTTCTCATGTATGGAGCTCCGCCCCCAAACATACCCTGAAGCTTCTGGATTTCATCCAGAAAAAAGCCATCCGCCCGATTGGAGACGCGAACATTACTTGCAACCTTGATAGTCTGGAACATCGAAGAAAGCTTGGGGATTTGTCTCTCTTTTATAGATACTTTCACGGAGAGTGTTCAAGTGACTTGGCACATTCGATTCTACCAAGAGCGGTACATATCCGAAATATGCGACGGACTGTGGCTGCTCATCGTTTCGAGGTTCAACTCAGTACACCTCGAACTTCACTGTTTGAAAACTTTTTCATTTGGAGAACGGCGTTTGTGTGGAATAAACTTCCTGAAAGGTTTTTTCCAAATGGCTGCAAGAACTCAAGCAATTGAGATAATTCTTTATAATTTAGCTGACGAAAATCCTGAAATGAGTTCGAGGCAAGTTGCTAATAGTTTGAATATTGCCCATATTCTAGTATGGAGGATTCTGCATGAGATAAAACGGTTGCGGGTGGATCCTTGTTCATATAAAGAATTTTTCATAAATCATTCAAGGATTATCGCCTTCAGTATCAGCATTATATTATGAAACGCCTTATATATTGATGAACACAAATCAAAATAGGAACTTCGGAACATATGAAATCTTGGAAAAATTAAAACACAAAGTTGAAATTTGGATTCAGCACTCCAAATAACAGATCTGATTACAAACCCACGTCTATACTAGCTCCTAAAAACGTCGTTTTTTTTTTTTTATTTAGATTTCAAACCGCATCAACCACATAGGGTTATTAGCGGCGGTACATATGAGATACAGTATATCGGTATACATTAAATTGAATTAAATATATGGATTCGTTTGACATATTTTATTACATTATTCCATTCTCTATTCAGAATGGTGGATATGTCTCCGGTTAGATTCAATTCGTTTATCTCTTGTTGGTGCTGTTGACATTTGAATAGGTGTTCCACAGTTAGGTCCATGTTGCATTTTTCACATTTACTTCGAGCTTCCTTTTTTAGTAAATGTTGGTGAGTGATACGAGTGTGTCCAATTCTTAGGCGACTTATGGTTATTTGATTTTTTCGACTAAGGGCAGCATAATTTTTTATTTCCATGTTGGGATTTATTTTGTACAGTTTATTGGCAGTTGAAGATTGCCATTTCTGCTTGCAGATAGTGTTTATGGAAGTTTTAATCTGACGATATATGTCTGTGTGTAGTGTTTTTTCGAATGTCACTGCACTAGTGTTTGAGAGAGCGTTACGTGCCAGCATGTCGGCTTTCTCATTTCCTGGTATCCCAATGTGTGAAGGTATCCAGATTATGTCGACTCTTTTTCCTTCTTGGTGAAGTTTGAAAAGCTAAATCTTAATTTGTTGTAGAAGAGGATGTTTAGGATATAATTGGCGGATTGCACTCAATGAATCTGTGAATATTACAGTGTTTTCATTTACTTGTCTCGCATGTATAATTGCCTGTGCGATGGCATAAACCTTTCCAGTGTAAATACTGCTGACGCTAGGTAGTTTGTAGCTTTTACTCTCATGTTTGCTGAATACGGCTGCTCCCACACCTTTTTCTGATTTAGAAGCATCGGTATAGATGTGATTGAAGTTAGAGAACTTAGAAGAAATGGCCTGGAATGATTTTCGGATCAGTGCAGCAGGAGTTTCATCTTTTGGGAGTATAAGCAGTTCTGTGTTACAGGGTGGAATATCGATTAACCATGGAGGAGGAGTATTTAAGGAAATGGGATATGTAGATGAGAGGTTGATAGTGACAGGTATTCTGCGGATGCGGGTATGTATGGGCGGCATAATGTGGGTCTTTTGTTGGTATATTTTATTTATATGCTTGGGAAAAATGCGACTATGAGTAGGATTTTTAGGATTGGATGAAATTCTTGAAGCATAGGTCATACTGAGGTAGTTTCTTCTCAGTTGTAATGGGAGTTCTCCTGACTCAACATACAAGCTTTCCACTGGACTAGTCCGAAACGCTCCATATGCTATTCTTATACCAGCATGATGAACGCTATCTAATAGTTTTAAAATTGTTTCTCTGGCACTTGAGTACACTATAGCTCCGTAGTCTAATCTTGATCTCACTGTTGATTTATACAGGTGCATCAGGGTTGAGTAGTCTGCCCCCCCAGGAATGGCTAGCTAGAGTTTTTAGTAGGTTAAGACCATTTTGGGATGACTGTTTGAGTTTCTCTATATGTTTTTTCCATTGACATTCTTAGATGATTGGACTATAATAGGAATTCAACAAAGCAATAACAGCTTGTTTTCCGCCGTCGCCATTTCTTATGTCGGGCAGCGTATCGCGGATTGCGCAGAAATTGAAATATAAACAGAACGTAGCTGGAACCGTATATCAAACACAATAAGATATATGAATCACTGAGACACATTTTATGCAAATTAATGAAAATCTCATACATAGAGATTGGCGCTTGCCTCCGCCGGGAATTCGGATTCGCCGAGCATAGGCTCGCAAAAGTTGCGCTCATAAAGGGGTACGAGAAACACAAATACAAGAAACGACAACATACATGAGTTCTCTCCATCAAAAACCATTAATAATTGAGGGATCTCTCCCTTGACGGATGAACTAGTTGGATTCGTGTTCGATATTTATCATGATAGCCTTGATGCTTACATTTAAAAAAATAATAATAAATAGTGGAATTGAGTACAGTGGTTGGACACCGATGAGCCATCCAGGTATTTTCCCAAGGCGAAAATCCACCAAAAAAATCATCTATACTGTATGGTGGTTAGCGGCTGGTGTGATTCACATCAACTTTCTGAAACCGGATCAAACCACCACAGCAGAGTCCTAAATATTCAAAAAATTAGGCCGTCACTGGACAATAGGAGAGATCCAATTCTGCTCCAAGACAACGTCCCTTTGCATGTTTCACAAAACACCGTCCAAAAATTAAACGAATTGAGCATCGAAGTTCTCACCCACCATACTCCCCAGACCTCTACCCAACCGACTACCATTTTTCAGCACCAGGCAAAAACGGCCATCACCGACTTCATTCGAATCACAAGAAGACAATTTTTATGCTGACGAAATTTATCGACTTGTGTACGTTGGTTAAAGTGCACTGATTCAAATGGCGCTTAATTAAATTGAATATTTAGTATTCACTGAGATATCACAGTTCAAAGTAAACTCATAAAAACTGATAAAACTTCTGAAACCATCTATTACAAATCAGATCATTTCACTATTCTGTGGAAAAACGATTTTATAAAATTTGGACAAATTTGGACAAATTTCACTTTAATCAGACTTGAAAGATGTACTGAAAGGGTAGTTGTTGGTTTATAGTCAGTAAAAGAAACACTTCTTTGTACTTATTACACTAATTACTTTTCACAATAAGAAAAATAAACAAAGCTGAATCAGTGAAGAATCTGCTGAAGTGAAATGAAGGACAAACTGAAAACTTCACCATGAAAAGTTACTTCATGATATAAAAATGATAATAATAATGATGTTTATTCACCATATTGATAATATGATATAATAATTGATATAACAGATAATCGGTAAATAGTCGTAGGCATCACAGAACCAATTTTTTCGAAAAAATGTTCCTTGTGCGTGATATTGCCAAATTCTAAACTATAACTAAACTAAAAAATATGTATGTAAAAGTATTCTATACAATGAATAGATATAAACTGTTAACTATAATGAATTGAATACAATACAATAAAAATACTGATGAAAATAAATTACCATAATGAATTGAAAAACTATTTACATAATATGAAACACATAAGGACATGATGGGATTGAAGTTATGTATTTTTTATTGAGTTCATTCTACAGGGGATTTTACTTTATAGAAAGTGTGCTGATTAATAATTTGATGAAACAGAATTTGTTCAGAATTTCTGTGGCAATTTTTCAATTCTTTCTTAAATTTTGATTTATTTTGTTTATTAGTAAGTTGTATTTTTTCCGGTACTATGCTCCACAGATGTTTGAGCAAAGACAATTACAATGTCTCTGACATACAAATTTTTTTGTATTTACTTTTCTACGGGTATTTTACAAGTGTTTCACTGGTTTTATTTTTTAATTGTTCTCAATAACTTTCACAATAATCTTCTGGCATTATAGCTTCCATGTATCTATGACATTACTTTCTTCAAATGAAATGTCCAATTAGTCAGTAACATGCCGTTTTAATAAACTTCACCTACGAATTGGATTATCAATTGAAACGAGTGAATTTCTATACTTAGCTCCTTCAGATGTTGACGTTTGTCAGAGGAAATATACCTGTTTCAGATGGAAGCGTTTTCACGAATGATATTTTTGGGTTGTGGGAACGAAAACAGATTATTTTTCGAAATGTCAATCATCTAAAAAAACCAATAACTACAGAAATCCCATTTTCCATTGATTATTCAAATTCTAGGAAAAATTCGTAGTAAGTTATCGACTAATTTGACTTTTATGTGCTTTATATTACGCAGTAAATATTTAGGGTGAATTTTTCAGTTTGGCCTTTATCACACTTTAGCAGATTTTTCATTTATTTGACTTTATCTCAGATTTCAGAAGTTTAAAAACCCAAAATACATTGAGAAATATTGACTCCTCCACAAAAAATTTCTTTTAAAATAATATGATGAATAAATTCTAAATATTTCATGACCAATTTGTTCAGCTGAAGTATCGAGAAGAAGAAGAAGAATATATTTATTGAAATAGGTAACCCTATTATATAAAACATATTACTAACATTATAGAAATTGTAAATAATTGTCAAAAATAAAAATGTATACATAGTTCAATATTGAAAATGTAAAATTTCCAGTTTGAAAATTCACGCTATTAAAAATACATTCCAACATGGGTGCAACTCCAATTCAATAATAGATAAAAGAAAACAACATATAAATACTTAAATGAAATGAATAAAAACACTTTTGTTCAAATACCACTTGTAAATTTTATTTATACGACCGGTTTCGGTTTCAAGTATAAAACTGAAATCTGAATTTTGAAATATTGATTTTATTAGAATTTTCAGGTATGCTGCAAGGACAGGTTATGAGAGACATGATGCCAACTTAAAATACCACTCTGAAAATTCTATGGGTTGTTAAACTCATAAATTCAAAAGAGGAGACCTAAATAAATCAAGTTGCTCTTTTAGGGTTTGTTAATTTTCATGGTCACCGACAGATTCATTTTTCTCCCTTCATTACATATATGTAGGATTTTGAGCTTATCTTCATTTATCTTGTTGGCTTTATAATATTTCAAAATCATAAAGTATTCTAAAAAATATAAAACCAAACGTAATAATATTGTCAAGAATTAACTTTTTTGTTCAGATTGCGAAAACCCCAGAAAAGTCGATAAAAAAGATGGTTCCGTTTCACCAATAAAAATTTTTTGATTACGTTCGTTTCACATACACTAACTTTGCTTCTCACTTACCATGGCAAATATTAATATTGTTATGAAGAACTTTATAGAAAGGGCAAACTTTTTGGTTCACCCTGATAATCTTCGTAGAAGTGGGATCGTATATGGCTAATTATTTCTTAGCTCATTTTTTTTGATAACAAAAACTATCAAATAGAACAAGTTACTGCTGAATAGAATTTTTTTGTAAAATACACTTTGAATCCACACAGTAATCTATCGGGGTGAACTAAAAAGTTTTTATATTTTTCAGATTGTGGAAAGTGAAAATTTCCGAAGAAAAGTCGAAAAGAATTCTGATTTCCTCAAAAAAATTACTTCCGTTCAATATTAGCATAATTGAAATGTTCACGGTTATCCCAAGAAGCTTGTTTGTAAATGAGTAGTGCTTTATTCAATCATAACACGAAGCTAAAATTTCCAAACTATTGTCGTTTTCCACAGCCAATTGGCAAATAGACTGAATATCTTTGTTACTACAATGGAAAGGCTCAAAAGTAAAATATGAAAAGTTTCGTTCACAGAGACACTGAGTCCGATCACTTTTCTTTCAACTATGGAAATCCCTCTTTCTGTTAGCAAGTTATCTAGCATACGCCTATGGATGTTGTTCGTCCGTGGTTAGGAAAAGCATTCGAAACGTAGGTCACCAAGGACTGCTTACAATTCGCTTTCGAGCATATATCCATATTAATGTTACCATATTTCATAATCTCATTCATATGGAAATCTCAAACAATTAGTCAAAATTCCAGAACGCCGACACCGCAACGGCTTTATATTTCTGATTTTCACCCGGCAACACAGATCAGGAAAACGTTTTGAACGCCAAAAAACCGATTAACTATGTGAATTTATCTTCTCATTTGTGAGAAATATGTGTACTTTTTTATTAATTACTGAAATGGACATGTCACTATCACACAAGTACCTGAAGAACAGAACCTTTTGAAACTAATTCTGGAAAACGTAAAAACAATTTAATGAACTATTTTTGATTACTTCTACAAATGTTTTCATTTTTGAGCATAAATTAGCCATAACCTAACCACACATTTCAATAAAATTTAAAATTTTCTGACACACTTCATACAAACATCATGAATTGATTCTCTGGAATTTCTGGTTGAGAAACATAAACTGAATGAATACAGTGTATTCCATAGAATAGTTCCTCCCCGTAATAGTTCATGGAAAAGTGGTACATGTTGGTTCATAAATGATAGATATTGATCAAACGAGACATGTCATGGTGCAACCGCTGGGTGCTAACTTTTGGTTGCTGGTAACAACAACTCAAATCGCCCAAAGTTCAGCTCTGCCGATCTACAAATTTGGAAAACTCTCAAGACCAATTCGAATGATTCCGCTGTCTATTTCCAGGAAATGGTTGACAGTTTCAAAACTTCACCACGCCCACAATTTCCCCACTGAAATAAACGAATGGTTCAACAGCTGAACAATAACGGAAGAAAAACAGAATATGTCTGCTTGAATGAATTCGTTCAAAAGAGTTCCATAATACATGAATCCACAGTAATCTGATGGAATTATTTTTCCACGCCAGAACTACAGCTCTGTATTTTGACACATCATCAGTTTTAGTCATCTCCTGTTGACTTATTTCTAGAATGGCCTAATGCCTAACGCCAATGGAAAATTTAGTTTATTAAAAACACACCAGAACAAAATATCGTCTCTCGACGCACGTTTCGCTAACTAAGTGACACTTTTAATCATCTGTGATGATTTTAATCATCACCTGATGATGCTAACGCCCGTCGAGAGGAAGTATTTTGTTATGGAAAAAGTGTTTTGAAAGATTCACTCTACTCCACTTCACCCAACCCTACTCAACTCTATTTATCAAGTAAAATGTATTTAATAGCCTAAGGTTAGCCATTTAGGCCTCCTGAATTCTGAGTATTATATTGTGTGAAATTTGTTAGGCATGAAAAATGAACCCCAACCCTCTATAGGTTTCTCTTAAACTTTCGGATTCAGCTCTAGAATTTTATATTTGCGCATGTAGGATCTCCAAAACTTCAACGAATCTAATGTATCTTCGTTGCTTCTTAATAATAATAATGATAAAATTGATGATAATAATAATGAAAAGAAGAGGAAAAACGGTTAAATATCGAGACTTTCTCTTCGAACACCGCAGACTCTAGTCAGACCACTCCTTCGAAATGGTTGTTCTAATTATTGGAGTCCTTGGTAGAATGATGCCTTCTCTACTCTCGAATCTTGAAATCACACAGGCTTGCCGTACTAAGGCAGAAATCTTAGCCGGACAGATGCAGAAGGCTGTCATTCTTGGCTCACTGCGTCTGCTCAGGTTACATGATTCTCGGACCTAATGATCACTTACCCCACGGTGTGGGGAGTGGTCGTTGGTTGATCCTGCTGGCGTATCCTCCCGAATGTATCGGGGTTTCGGGGGAGAGGCATACTACGCATACTTCGGTAAAAAAATAATGGTGATACGGCTCGTTTACAGTATTAACGAAACAACGGTGTTGCCTTATGCTCCGAGGAATATTGAATCCGTTCGAATGAGGAGTGCCAAGTTTATTGGAACTATTAATTCCTCAACATCAGAATCCTGATGTAGTTCTTTTTTACCAAGAGAGCAAGACGATATTCGTCTCAGAGTTGTCAGCTCACGGTGAGGCGAATATCGTTCGAAATGAGGAGGAAAAACGGATGAAGTATCGAGATTTTCTCTTCGAACTCTGTAGACTCTATCCAGACGACTCTGTTGAAATGGTTGTTCTGATTATTGCAGTCCTTGGTGGTGATGCCCTATCTACTCTCAAATCTTGAGATCATGGCAGCTTGCCGTACGAAGGCTGATATCTTGGCCGGACAAATGCAAAAGGATGTCATTCTTAGCTCATTGCGTCAGCTTACGACACATGATTCTTGGACCTAATGACTTCTTACCCCAGGTGTGGGGAGTGATAATAGTAAAAATAAAAATAATGAATGCATTTATTCCTCATATCAATAATACAAAAAAAAAAGAAAAATGGAATGATAATAAATAGGCAAGGTTCAACTAGAAAAGTTGTTTCTAAACATAACATTGGAATGACAATTTATATAGAAAGAATTTAACGCAACTGGTGTGTGGGTATTGAAAACAAAATAAATTCTTCTCGGAGATATTCTGATAGATATTCCATTGAAAACCAACGCCAACTCTTTGGCTTCCTTTTCTACTTAAAACCTTTAACAACAAATATAGCTTGAAGAGTGATCATTAAAGCCTTGTCTTATAGATCAAAATTTCTAAAATCTGGATAAAACACTATAGAGTTCATAATTTCCGCACCATTCAAATTGTCTACCTTATATATCAACTTCTGGTCTAATCAAAACAAATTATTTTCAATATCTTGAATTTTACTCAGATTCAACTTTCATTACTTTAAATCTATGGATGAAGTTCATACTTTGGAACTGTTGCAATTTATTTTATATATTCCTGATTTCCTTCTGGAGGTCTTTTGATAGACTTGTGGTTGATATAATCCAATCAGATAGCTGGAAGACATAACATACCAGTGTGTAAGATAAAATTTATCTCAATATTTTAAAAAATTATAATCAACTTCTCCATAATAACGTAACGTTTAACTCTAACGAAAAATCTTCCGAGTGAAAGAAAATACGTTTATCTCCGTCTCCCGCGACAGCAACGACCTCTCTTCCACTCCAATATGCTAATGTCCGACGTAATGTCGGATTGAGGTTATGAAAACGATGACGTATGCGTGAAGCAATATGGCCGACCCTATGCACTGGCGGTTAGAGAGCAGCAGCCGGGAGATGCGGTCGTCGGAATCCATTTGCGAGATTAAATTCGTGATTCATTGTAGCGGAATGGAGAGTTGTCACATATGTCGGCCCTGTCCCAGACTAAGTGGATAGTTACGTTATGTAGAAAATATTTTAAAGGCAAAAAGCGCGACCGCCGCTCGCTCGCCGCCGACGACGTGATTTACGTACGACCAGACAAAAGACTAACAAACCGCAGCCAGCTACGACTACTATCTGGAACTCGGAGTGAGCAGCAAAAACTCACGGGGCTCGAAGTTTCCACAATATGCGAAAATATGATCAGGACGAGGCCGGATTGTGTCTCAACAGAAATAATTTTGTCGAGATGCTGAGGTTGAATCAGACTCAACACAATTCAAGTCTCTTTCAAGATTTCTAGACAGTTCACTAAAGCACTTCTCAATATCAGTTTGGATCATAAAGAAAAAGTAATAAGTAGACATTTTTCGAATATAGCCTACAATAATGTCATCAAACTGATCTATCCATCTCGTTCTATTACTCAAGGAAAGTGAGTGAAGAACAAGCTTTTTGGATTTTTACTCCTCTATCATCGAACAAAAATATTGATAAAGAAGAAAGAAAGAGTATAACTTTGAAAGCGTCCTAACTCTGGAAGGGTACTTCCCGACCTTCTAGGCCGGGACTGGTATCCTGGAAGACCCTCTACAGCAGACACAACGAGATTTCAATTGAATGGTCGATATTGAGGTTGTCCGATCTTCAAAATGCAAGAATGCCAACTTGAAAACCGCAATAACTTTTCCGGGGCATCTATAAGTCAGCTATACTTGACGATATACTAGATTTAGAAATGATTTTTCTCCAGTTAGGGTGCATCATATTTTGAGCGTAAGCCATTTGCAGCACTACGTAAACCTGACCTATTCTGATGTGAATTCTGCTTCTGCTGCTCAAGAGTTTGAACCAAAACAGATTCACAAGGTATCCTACTTTTGAGGAAGCGACGACCTAGACTTTTAGAGAACTTAGAAGATGTCGCTCTTAAGCCGATGTTACAGGGCGGAAAGTTGGGTTATTCAGTTAACGTTTTTTCGTAGACTCAGGATCAAATTTTTCAGTTACTTTAGAATACACAAAGATACCCACGAGTAGCTGGGAAAAAGATAATTATCAGGGCAGAGCCCCGCATTACCGTTGCAAGGCATTCTACGACGAGAAGGTTCCGTGTAACACTGAGTGGAATCAATGTCATACATGCTGTCAGCACGGATACATATACCTCAGGATGAAGTCATTTTCGGAAAAATTCTTGCTCCCTGAGAGCTATCCTGGCATATGCTGCCTATAATAATAATAATAATAATAGCCCTAAGAGTGCTATATTACCATCTACGGCACTCTTACGGTATTGACGAGATACCGGTGTTGCCCTACGCTCCGGGGGATATTGAATCCGTTGTGGGGAACGAGAAGTGCCGAATTTATTGGAACTATTCGTTCCCCACCCTCAGGCTCATACAAGCTAATAAGCCTGATGTAGTCCTTCTCGACCACCAGACCAAAACGATATTTGTCGTGGAGTTTTCAGCTCCTGGCGAGACGAATATCGTCAGAAAAGAGGAGGAAAAACGGATAAAATATCGAGATTTTCTCTTCGAACTCCGCAGACTCTATCCAGATCACTCTGTCAAGATGGTCGTTCTGATTATTGGAATTCTTGGTGGAATGATGTCTTCTCTACTCTCGAATCTCAAAATCATACCGGCTTGCCGCACTAAGGCAGAAATCTCAGCCGCACAGATGCAGAAGGCTGTCATTCTTGGCTCACTACGTTTGCTCAGGGCACATGATTCTCGGACCCAATGATCACTTACCCCACGGTGTGGGGAGTAGTCATTGGTTGATTATGCTGGCGCGCCCTCCCGAATGTATCGGGGCTTCGGGGGATAGGGCCTGACCAGCGCACACTACGGTGAAAAAAAAAACAGTGTGATGATAGACAAATTTGCAATCAACAATATTAAAATATCACAATTCAATAGATTTGTTCACATATACATGAAAACATGTATAACATTTATATTCATACATATGAGCAAACAAATTTTTATTTTGCATCAAGAAATTCTTTGATACTGTTGTAACATTTGTCTTGCAAATATACTTTCAATTTTGATTTGAAGAAATGTTGATTCCGTTGCTCTCTCAGGTGCTCAGGAAGAGGATTGAAGAACTTTATACCTCTATATGAGGTGCTTCTTTCATAGAATGATGAGCTGTGTGCTGGAATTCTGATGTACCGTTGAATACTGTTGGAGTTACATGCAGATGATGTACCGTAAGATTTGTGATGCACTGTAGTGGTGTAGTGATGAATATTACTGGAGTTCAATCGCAACACCAAACCAACCGTTATTTTCAACACCTCGACACGTGTTTCAATCACCAAGGGATCATCTTCAAGAGGAAGATTAAACTACCGTAAGATTGTTCATCCTGAATAGTTCTAAATAAAATTTCGCGATAGCATATATCTACCTCTTATATGGTAGCCACTATTTGCAAAATACTGAGACATAAATATAATTAAATTGGATAATTTTTTACAATGACAATGATAATTAGACGACGACGGGGGACGATGCGCGGGGGTAGAAGGGCGGTCTAAGCAAGGAAGCGCCATCGCCGCGAACGCGGGCATACGCGTGAAGGTAAATGTCGTTGACGGTTGTGTTAGTTTTGCAAATTTCTTTGTAAGGAACATAATTCGATTCTCATAACTATTTATTACTTAGTGCAGTTTGCATATTTTTTTGTTACTGTATTTTTAATGTCAAAATATAAATTACTAGCTGTTTCCCGCTCTTATATCAACGTACAGCCGAAGCTATTGAATCTTGAAATATGCAGGTAGGTTCTTTGTATAGCGTAAAAAAGCATCAAGAAAAGTAATCAGGAATCCCCACCCTCAAGGGGAAGAAGTAGGGGTTTAAAGATTTCATTGAACTTCGTCAGTTTCGGGTTAATAAAAAAAAATTGTAACTATTACTTCAAAAGAGTTTGTCACGAAACTTAATGAGAAAAACCAAATTCTATGCGGGCGAAGCCGTGGGCAACAACTAGTCAATTATATCTATACAAAAAATTCGAAAAAAATAAAAATACTAAATAAAATAATGGAAATGAATGATGATCCACAATTATCTAATTTTAGAAAAAGGAAATTCGAACCTGTAACAATTACCAAAAAACACATTGTTATCCATATTCAAACAAACGATTGAAGTGTATTTCATCAATTCGGACTTCCATTGTCTAATATAATATAAAATAAATTGATTTAAAATACCTGAAAAAATTATAAAGATTAAAAATATTAACCGAAAATAACAATTTTATTAAACAAAAACTGAAATTACAAACAAATAACATACAAGCAACAACCAAAAAAAAAAATAAAAAATTGAAATATTAATAAAAGCTGAAAATTGAAAAATAAAAAAAATTAAAAAATATTATTAACAAAAAATGAAAAATGAAAAATTAAAAGATTCCAAACCAAGTTACTTCACGACGTTTCGATTGTTAGTATCCACAATCGTCTTCGGGTGATAACGATTGTGGATACTATATACTATATTATATTAGACAATGGAAGTCCGAACTGATGAAATACACCACGAAACATTGTCAACCACCTCCAAACAAACGATTGAAGTAACTAAGTGCATTTTTAGAATACTAAAGTATGGATTATTTAAATCGCACCATAGTATCAAATACCTTGGCATTATTCTGTTGCATATTGCGAGTACTCCTGCTAGCTGTGACAAAGAAACATAATGAACAAATAGTAAAGTTTTCTCGAATGAGAATATTCCCTGGCCCGCTCAGATATATCAAAAACAGATCCGATACCGAATTTTGAAGAATACCGATGAAGATGTCTCCACTCCTTGACAGTGTTTCCTCTAGTGTTACGTGATTCACATATTCAATACAGAATACAGCTTCAACCTAATCAAGTATCAAGTATCGGCCGAATCCATCATCCATATAATTGAGATTGGTGTAAACGTATTCAGTGCTGATTGGTGCTGATACGTTTAGATCCTTTGAATCTGAACTGAATCTTGGTCAAATAATTGCGACTATTTATGTACATTTTATTTAGTGGTTCATTCTATATTCCATTTATTCTTCAAAAATTATTATGTATATTATTTTTCGAAAACTTATACTAACAAAAAACTGAAGAATATGTCCTCGAAATGTGATGAACCACTCCAAAACTCCTGCAATTCTACGGAACATCTCCGATGAAATATGTTCCATTAGTTAATATATTTAGCGAACTCCAATCGACACTTAAAAGGAGAGGAGCGGAGTAGTGGCAGACTCGCGACTCCCTCTTCCCGAAAATCTCTCTTCATATTCATAACCATGCATCGCGTTGCAAGGAGTGCAACTTTTGTTTAATCAATCTAATAGAGAGAGGACCGAACGATGCCAATAACTTAACACTGTTCTCGATGGTTCGGTCCATCCACCCTAATATTCCGATCATTTCGACCGGTTCATAGTACATGGGCCACTATCAGTAAAGGGAGAATTGCGTTACGACAATTTATTATGATTCCATAAAATAGTGAATCAATCTTTCATTGTTATTCTTTATTAAATAAACTCATTAGAGCGACTAAGACCAGGCGAAATTCATCAGAGAATGCTACAAAAAAAAGGAATATCTACTTCCTCAGAACAAGTTTCACTCTTAGATACAAACATAAGAGACGAATACTAACTATGATCACCTTCATAGCACAACCTAGAAAATGAAACACAGGATTGGGCGAAGGCCTTGAGAACAGATAGTGAAACGTCATTCATATTGAAAACCTCGAAATAACGTCTCGACAGGTATATCAAAGATATATCATTGGATAACAGATCTCTGTATGAGTTGAAGTACTGTATTTCATCAGTTCGGACTTACATTGTCTGATAGGATATAAATTGATTTGAAATTCCTGAAAAAATATTAAAAGGATTAACCGAAAATAACGATTTTATTTGAACAAAAAAACTGAAATTACAAAGAAATAACATAAAACCAAACAACAACCAAAAAATAAAAATTAAAATAATAATAAAAGCTGAAAATTAAAAATTATTATAAACAAAAATGAAAAATAAAAATGAAAATTAAAAGATTTCAAACCAAGTTATGTCACGACGTTTCGATTGTTAGTATTCACAATCGTTTTCGAGTGATAACTGGACTTATTCCGGCACGTCGTCTTGATTTTAGACAGGTTGGCACCTGGCTCCCTTACCTTTTGGTGGACTTATTCCTCCGAGACCCGACTATTTATAGGCCATTCGAGTGCTTCCACCTGTCCCCACCTGTTTTTAGTAATGACGATTAAAGATGAAACGGAAGATGACCGTTTGGCGGGAGTTGGTCATTTTTCGTTTGTTAAGAGGTTTCCATATGTTACGTATCTCTACGCTAGCTTGACTAAATGCGTTGTTGGACAACATATACGCGGCTTCTTTGAATTTTCTCCTAAGCCAGTGTTCCTCTTTGTGGATGATTTCAGCTTGAGCTCACTTGATATTATGTTGATGAGCCCAAAGATGCTCTGCCATTCCGGATTTGCTGGTTTCTCCTCGCTATGTGTTTTTCTTGTGCTCTGCAATGCGAAATTCCAATGGCCTCTTAGTTTCACCTATGTATGATTCTCCGCACTCGCAGGCTATCCGGTAAATGCAATTCTTGTAATCGTAGTCCGCGTTTGGTGGCCTGGTTTTCGTGAGGCTGCTACGGATAGTGTTCCCAGATCTGAAGCAGGTCCTGATGTTATACTTGGACCCAATCATTCGTATCCTTTCCGATAATACTCTGATCTAGGGAAGTACAAACAAGTACTGGTTGTGGAGGCTTCTCTTCCTTGTGGAGCTCTTACTGACTTCTAGCTAAAGCCTGTTCTACCATCACTCTGGAGTAACGATTCCGTTAAGGTCGTTTTTGATGATGCCTAGTTCCCTTTCGAGACCTTCCTTTGTATTACAGATCCCGAAGGCACGGTCTAGTAGAGTCTTGATGATTCCTCTGTTAGTCGATTGATGGTGGTTGAATTTCTGGTTCAGATACTGTCCTGTATGAGTGGGTTTTCTATATACTGTTTCCCATGTAGTGTCGGTCCTCTTCACCAATACGTCTAAGAAAGGCAATTCGTTGTGGACTTCCATTATGAAAGTGATGGGAGGACTTACGTGGTTGATGTGCTTCAGGATAGTGTCTAGTTCTGCATTCCCATGGTTCCATATTATGAAGGTGTCGTCCTTTGAAGTGATAACTTCTCATAAAGTATTGCGTTTTTATAAAATTGTATAGTGAAAATGTCACAATCAAGTGTTTCTTAAATATGTTCTCAGAAAGATTAAGAAAAAGAGCTTTTCTCAAGCTATAGTTGAATGGACTGCATATTTAGGAAAAAAATAATATGCGCAATCATCTTGGTTGAAGCAGTAGTATAGCAAAAGGCTATATTAAGGGAGGGAACTTGTCCCCACCATTATGGAAACTTATGTAATAGTTACTATGTATTTTAGATCATAATAGATAGAGAATAATCTACTAATAATAAATAACCTGAGGAGAAAATGTTAATGTAATTTCTTCAATTTCTCAAGCAGTAAAGAAGAATTGCTCCCAGTTCACAATCATTCCATACTCGAACAATATTAGCTACTACCTAATGTCTAATGTTATGATCAATAGACCGGATTCAACCATTAATTAATTAGGTACTAGTGAATGTGCATAAAATAATTCATGATTATTATTGGTTATCTGGGATGAGTTATTTGAATGACGAATCTGTCGATCTCTTCTCTGAAGGCTTCAACAAGTTAACCCTCCGTACTAGAAATATGAGTGTTGATATCTTTCATCTAGGTTCAACTATTTCGTGTTTGCATCATACTGTTCATAATACACGTAGTACCGAAGGTTTGAAGTTGTTTAATTTTTATCATTGCTGCTTCGTTCGCCAGTACCATCTTTTCCCCAGTCAGTTGTTAATTTTATACGCATTCAGATAATTTTGGATACTTCGAAAAATCAGTCAGACCTGAAGTTATTCCAACCACTTTAAAATAATCTTGAGTGAAATCATGATGTTTTAAGTTGATCCCAAAACGATGACACTGTAATTTAAAAAATTGAATATTGAGTAAACCATGAATTGCAAATTATTTAGTTGCGGTGAACAAATTTCTTATAAAACATAAGTCTTGAATATATTTGAGAAGTATTTGCCAAGTTTTATAATAGAACAGTAAATTCATTCAACTTTCTCACTAGCCACGTACAGAAAATCCCGTAAGTAATCCATACCATGTTTTTTCTACATGCTGATTATGGAATCCAAAGATCATTCTTATTATTGATGAAAAAATATTCTTGCCATATAGGTAATATTCCTGGTACATTGTGATACTGGAATCGCGCAGCATCATTTATCTTTTTCTCTGAAATAACTGTTCCTCTTCATCAGCGGAATTGTCAAAAACACGAAAATATAATTATTTGGGAGATAATTTCATTTTTTATGCAATAGGAATCGAAACATTTGGTACCTTAGGCCTCCAAGCATTGGAGTTCATTCGTGAAATCGGTATTAGGATATCCAAAGAGACGAATGACCTAAGAGCTACCTCTTTCTTGATTCGAAAAATTAGCATTATGATTCAAAGAGGAAATGCAGCTTCATGTTTAATTCCTCAAACAAAAACCCTAAGTGATTTTCCAATGTTTCCCGTGAACAAAATATATCGGCATGTACAGACAGTGCAAGAACTGGAGTTGTGCAGTTTCGTGGAAGACTCGCAGCAAAACTGTCAAGCTTTGACAGAAAAGGAAAAGGAACTCTAAATGAGGCTGAGTTCAGTCCTCTGGCTGAGCTCTCACAGTCCCCAAAAGAACTAAAATCTAATTCAGTTTTGAGCAGTTTTGCTTCGAATTTCTTATCCTACCAGTCCAATGAAGGGGTGAATCATCGTATCCGTGTTTACTCAGAAGAAGATAGTAGTGGCAAACGTAGTTGCAACAATAGATAGGTGATACATTGTTCAGTCAAAACTCTAGGGTTCAATGAGTTAAAAAATCTTGGAAACACCTGTTTCATGAACAGTATAATCCAGTGTTTATCAAACACGGGATGGTTGCTCGAATACCTAAAAAAGGATACATACATGGAAGATATCAATACTAGTATTTCTAGTATGAAAGGTGTTTTAATCAAAGCGTTAGCAGAAGTTATCAAGGAATTGTGGTCAGAAGATTCATCTGATAGAGTAACACACAGTCTACTTCAAAAATCAGATTCAAAGATTTGCCCCTCTATTCATGGGTTCTGCTCATCAAGACGCCCACGAATTCCTTCGATATCTTTTAGAAGGTTTACATGAGGACCTCAACAGAATCACTGAGAAACTTGAAACGATCTTAACTGAGATTGACGAAAAATTGAGCGATAATGGAAAAGCACAAGAGTTCTGGCAGAGATATTTGCTATGAACAACTCCAAGATTGTAGACTATTTCGTTGGTCAATTAAAATCCACTATGAAATGCACACACTGTGGACACTCATCAGTAACCTTTGATCCTTTCTGGGATCTATCTCTTCCCATACCACAAAGAACTAGCCAATTGAGTTTGTCACATTCCTTAGAGTCTTTCACAAGAGAGGAAACTCTGGATGGAGATAAAAAACCAATGTGTTCGAGGTGCAAGCAGAAGAGAAAATGTACAAAGTCCTTATCAATCTATAAGTTTCCCCGTATTTTAGTAATTCATTTGAAAAGATCCTCTCTAACAGAAAGATTCAGAGGCAAATTGAATGTTTCCATTGACTTTTCTTCAGATGGATTACATATGAGCAGTTATGCAGCAGACAATGTGGCTACTTGTCGTTATAATCTATATATATTTTCAAATCACAGTGGGACTACTTACAACAGACATTACACAGCATATTGAAGACATCCATATAGTGGCACGTGGCATAAAGACAACGATTCACACGTGTTCCCAATTTCGCCAAAATCGCTTGTGAGCGATGAGGCATATGTCCTCTTTTATGAACAGGAGGGAACGAAGCAGCACCTTTGATGTGATTTTTTTTTCTTCTTTCCTTTTTTTATAATCTTAGTTCTTTGAATTGATTTGTATTTCATGATTGTTCCAAATTTCATTATTTATTGTAATATTCAATATTGATATTTAGCTATGTCTGTTTTCACATTATTCAATTTTACGGACCAAATGAAATCTTGTGAAATTGGGGTTGACCAAGTAGTACATATCTTCAAAATGGGAGATCCCCTATGCATAGAAAATTAGAGAATATATTAACGAATCTTCCATTATTTGACTGAATTCCAATATTTTTCTGCATGCCAATATGGATTCCGAGAGAACTCCTCAATAAAAAAAAAATATGTTGCTACAATCCAGAATATTTATAAAATCTGAAAATAAAATACTTGGCCACTAAAATATTTTTAGTTTAACGTATGGTGTCAATAAAATCAGCCCAAAACTTTTAGAATTCAATAATGAAAGGACCAATAAACTCACTAAGACTGATGAGTCTGTCCGAGTCAACAAAACTTATTTTGAAATCTCATCAAGAAATGCTCAGTTCATTGAAGTTTCTCGTGTACATTATTTTTATTTCTTATAGTGAGTATTGCAAAAATATTAATTCTTATAATAATTTTTGTAAATAAATCTTATTCGCCTTAAATGATTCAATTGGGCGTCAAATTTGCCTCTCCTCAATTCCATTTACTTTTAGATTTTCAAGCAGTATCATCGAAACATACACTGCGTGAAGCGCTCAGTCTATTTTTACTTTCAAAAAGAAGATATTTCAATCAGCCCATGGACTATGGAAGAAAAGATAATCAATGTGGAAAATATGGCCCGGTCATATATTATCATAAAACGTCATTTAGTAGATTTATTAAATCATTTCTCGAGAATGAATCTGGTTATATGTGAGGTGATCATTTTCAAAAGATACTTATGGCCATTTGTAGTTTTTACAATGAGATCGATTTGCTTTTCGGAAGGGCAATAACGATAAATCTTTTTATATGGACCAAATTCGATATTTGACATAATTATGTTTGCTACGTCTGAATAACCAATGAATATGTTGAAATAATTGAGTTGTGTTTGAAAACAATTCATAAAAATGGATATATCGATGTTATTCAACTAGAATATTTCATTTTCGACGCCCAAAGAACTTAATTTAAAATAGTTATGATTTTAAATTATACTAGCACAAAGTACTTGCTGAACTGGAGGAAATAACCTTGTGAAATAAAAAAAAATGTTAAAACATTCGATTTGAGCAGTGCCATGAAATTAGATTATGACTAAACATTACAAATGGAAGCGTTTATTTTTAATGAAGTTCATGATACCAATTTCGTTTGTGATATTCATTTTGTTGTGTTATATCAAATATATCCTGGTATCGCCCTTATTTTTATGATTAGTGTTTCAATTCTCATTGTATATCATGTTGAAAGCCGTTTTTATTAAATTCTAGGATATATGAAATGACTCTACTTCTATTTCAAGCAATTGCAACAACTTTTTCACATCAAAAATATTTGTTGTGGAAAATTATCTTGCAAAAATAATTTACTGTAGAAATTTTGCTTTTTTTGGTAATATCTTCATTTACTTATTAAACAGTTATAATTTGGATAATTCAGTTACATAAAGAATGATTTGTTGGGATTATCTGATGGTATATTTGGAAACTAACTATTTGAAATATAAGAGAAAATCAATCAAATTGTTTTCGTCGAAATCTTTCAGGATAAATCACCGTGGTTGCACATCACTGGCCATTTCCCAATTGCCTTATTGAAAATAAAAATAAAAATATGTTTTATTTCCATTACGAATATGACAGGAATCAATGTCCACCATCAGTCTTCGATAAAAAGTTTCAAGGAACTGGATATAGTAATAGGTAGTTTGTAAACTTGATAGATTGCTTACAAAGACATGACATCGATATATAATATAAGAATCGTTAGTATGGCAACTTACAGTTGAATATACAGTGCATTCCATTTAAAACGAGCCACCCTGAATATCTTTTGGTGAAATGATTTTCAGGAAAAATAAAAAAATACGTCAACCATAGTATACAGGGGGACACCCCCAGAGCATGTCACCATTTTTTCAAATGGATCAACTGTTTTGCATTACCAGATGTTCCATGATGAACAGATTTCAAAAAAGTTGAATATATTATGGTCTGAAGCTCATAGTTTGGAAGCTAAAAACTATTTGAGTTGAAAACGAGCCACCCTGAATGAATTTCTGTCAATCTGTTAACTAGGTTTCATAGGTATTTTTGTTAAGTATACTTCAAAAAAGTCTTATTTTGCCTAGTTAAGTTTGAATTCGATATTCTCTTCATTTTGTATTTGTCGCATTCTCTTTGGAAGGTTCGAAATAGATGAACATTTCAACCTAGCAGACCACTGTTATAATATTCATGCAGTCATTGTTCACTGTGGTTCTGGCGTTGAATATGGTCATTATTACGCCTTGGTCAAAGAAGAAACGGACTGGTTTAAGTTTGACGATAGTCGTGTCACAAAGTGTTCTGACGATGCATTGAATTTATTGGAGCATCTGGAGACACCCTACATTTTGTTTTATGAGAGAGAGGACATTGTTAGATCAAGATCTTCAGATGATGTGGTGCTGCAGGTTTTTCCGGGTTTTCCTGCAGCTGAAAAAGCAAATGCGCCACTGGAATCAATGAAGTCGCCCCGGAGCGCCAATTAATTTTTATTGTTGTATTTATTTTATTTTTATCGTTGTTTTAACACTAGGAAACGATTACCTACCAGGTGAAGTTATAATTGGTGTTTCTGTTTTTGTGAATTGTTAAGAAGCAATAAATACGGATTGAAATAGTGAGTTTGTACTACCAGAATGGAAATAGTGCTAGAGCTGCTGCCCGTATGTTCAATGATAATCATCCAGGAAGATATGTACGACACAAATACGTTTCGGAATGGGGAATGTTCCTCCTGACGAAAATCAAGTAGTTTTCATGAAAGAGCTCTAAAACAACGCATTTTAAACTTATAATTTCAACCTTTTTCTTGAAAAAAATTATTTAAATACTTAAAAAAGAGGAATAAAATAATGCATTCAACATTTAAAGGGATTCGTTCCTATTTCACCATTTGGCAACATCGCTTATAGCGAATAAAGGACAATGAATCTATTACCTGTATGAGACAAATAAAGATGACATATTTCAGAGGCGTGCTGTACTGTTTGCTTATGTTCCGAGTTCCGAGACATTCTGTGAGATATGACATTTTGTGCACCTAACCTATCTTCCTCTATATAATAATAATAATAATAATAGCCTTTATTGTCCAACAGTTTCCCATTTACAGGACAATATTAAAGAATAACAAAACATAAAATGGTGTGTATGAGTAAATTAATAATAATATTTAGTAGATTAAACAATAATTAAAATAACATATCAAAAATTAACGAAATATCGATATAACAATGCTGTTTAATTTTTTATCACCGAGATGAGTTCCTTGATGGAACACGAATGAATGTCAATTCGATTGCTAATTTTATTGAATTCACTACACATTATATAAAGTGGAGATTTCAATTGCATATTTGTTCTTATTCTTGGAAGTTTGAAAGTTGCATGATTTCGAGAAAAATATGAAGGAACATTGATATTAATCAGGCTGAGCAGACTGGGAGAGTCAATAAGGCCATTCAAGATTTTATACAAAAATATAACAAATGCACAATTTCTTCTACACTCTAAGCTGTCAATATTGACCTTCATGCATAATTCCTCATTGTTTCCTATATAAATAAATAACAAAACAACTGTTGTTTATGTGGCTTGTGGAGGTGGTATTGGACTATAATTTATATTTTGCCTTAATTGTTGACTTATGATGATAATTTTTCTTTTTTAAAATAGTATATCTAGGTACGTATAAATTATTTCAACTTTATATAGGCGCTGTTGCCAATATGTGAATTAGAAACAAATCCCTTTAAAAATTGAAACCCAACATTTGAAACATCAATTTGAATACTTTTCGAAGTGAATTTGAAAAACTCATGAATTGAACTCAACTTTATTTTGTTCAATCTTGCATATGCCGTAATAACCCAAATTGAGGAACATTCCCCATTATTGAACAAATTTATCTAAACTGGATTTGTTAACAATAAAAAGCATAACCGTTTAGGAGTTATCAACGATGAAGCTATTTGTACTGCAGTTTTAGGGCACGTTGGACTATTGGAAAATTCGCAATCTCTTACTAAGTTACCTCGAGAATCAAGAATCAATCGTACAAATGTTTTCAGGGTCCTTCATAAGTACAAATTTCATCCATATAAGATTAGACCAGTTCATGAATTGAACGAAGATGATTTCGATAGACGTATCGAGTTTTATGAAAGTCTCACTGAACGGATCAATTTGCATCAGAATTTCTTGTATAAAATTTGTTTTTCGGATGAATGTACGTTTAGTTTGAATGGAGATGTAGGCAAAATTGTCAATATTGAAGTGATACGAATCCTCATTTATACGATGACAATTTGACTGGTGATAAATATTTAGATATGTTGGAGAATCGAATAGTATCGTGCATCAATAGGGCAATTGAGGAGAAAATCAACGTAATCAAAAAAGAAATAGATTTTCAGCAGGATGGTGCACTTTCTCATTATGCAGCTCCAGTGCGACAATTTTTGGATGATCATCCTGGTCGCTGGACTAGCAGAAGAGATCTTACAGAATGGCCACCAAGAATTAGTAAAAAATGTCTCTTTCTGATTTATTGCTTCCATATTTGTCTCTAGAACGAATATTTCAAAACGTGGCCTTCTGTATAACTGTTGACGTGTTTTTTTATTTTTCCTGCAAATCATCATTTCAAAAGTTATTCAGGGTGGCTCGTTTTCAACTCAAATAATTTGTAGCTTTCGAACCGAAAGCTTCAGGCCATATGTTTTATACTATGTTGAAATCTACTCATCATGGAGCATGTGATAATGCGAAACAATATAGGGTGATGCATTAAAAATAACATGGTGACATGCTCTGAGGGTGAGCTAGGGGAAGTAACATCAAATGTGAATGTGTCAAAATGTGTCCCCCTGTATAGTATTGTTGGCGTGTTTTTTTATTTTTCCTGAATATCATTGTACCAAAAGTTATTTAGGGTGGCTCGTTTTAAATGGAATGCACTGTATTTTCGCGACCCTAAGTAGGCGTTTTATGGTGTGAGTTGATTATCACCCAAGTTATTTACTTATACTTATGTAGTAGAACCAAATCTTACTGTATGAATGGGAACTTTTCTGAGTATAAATCAATCAAGAGCGGTACACCGCCATTGTTATCATTGATATATTTCAATGACTTTATAGTTATTTTATGTCACCAGATGAATCTCTGCATCCGACAGATGACACAACTCTGATAACGATTAAGGAGAACAAAACCCAGTTTGATAGGACATGATAGAATGGAACTTGTTGTATACGTTGACTTCGAGGAGGAATATTATATCTTGAAGAGTCAGCACCGACTCAGTCAATCGGTAGTCGTAAGTGATCTTTTTCAGAAGTTCAACGTTGAGTTCACTTTTTCTCATTTTTTTATTATAAAGTCAGTCAAATGTCCATAGAAAAGCGGACCTTGAAATATCTTACATTGAATTAGCCTGAAGAAGACTGTAAATTACTCTAGAGACATGAAAATATTTTATGTGATTTTTTTTTGCCAAACTTTCAGTTTTCCGGACTGAAAGTGAGTATGTTATCTCATTATCTGCGAAAAATGTTTTTATTTTTTCATTGTCTTCTCGATTAATTGTTCATATTATTTAAGATCAGGGCGATCCTTAAAAACGAGGTAACTATTCAGTATTCCGTGTTAGGAATCACACGTTAAAAGGTAAGACCTTGTTATAGTCCGTTCATAATTTGTCGATAGCACAAAATGAGGGCCCAAGTCAAAAAACGGTCGTAAAACTCGTAAAATCATAGGCGGAGGTTCCTGGGGTGTTTATTCATTAAATATAAAGCTTCAGTTTATATTCGAAACTTGCCTTGAAAGGGTGAAGTTGTTACGAACGAAAATAATTTTTGGTTTAGTACATTTTTTAATCGCATTTAATTTACGGCTCGTTGGTGTTTCGGCGTCTACGGCAGTAATTTACGTCTCTAATATTTATTTTGCGAATTTTGTGCAGTGCGTGAGTTACTTTTTTCATATTCCTACAAACATATACGTACCTTTCGTTCCTGCTTGTTTTGTTTGATTGCTTGCGATGGCTTCGTCATCATCATCAACATCATCAAGTTTTACACCGGTACTGTTGCGTACAGTCAGTAAGTCTGTCTATTCACCAAGAGAGAAGACTATTGTTTTGAACGTTCACGATGCTCTGGTTTCTCAGAATCCCACAAACACTGTTCAGAACATAATCAAGAGTTGTGCCAACATGACGGGCGTAGGGGAGTCAACAATATTTAGGTTCCTATCAGAAAGAAAAAAAAAGGTATAGCTAACCCAAATACAAACGAATACTTAAAGAGGGGGAGAAAACCTATTGAAATTGATGAATTTGCCAAAAATGGTATTCGAAGGAAAATTCACGAATTTTTTTACAAAAAAGAAATACCCAACTTAAACAAAATTTTACAAGAAGTTAGAGACGACCCGGATTTGCCTCATGTCGGACGAACCAAATTGTGGCAAGTTTAAAAAGAATTAAATTTCCGGTGGGAGAAATCAGACCGAAAATCACTTTTGATTGACCGGGAAGAGATAATATGTTGGAGAAGAAAGTATCTAAGATCTATACGAAAATTTCGGGCTGAAGGAAGGCCAATTTACTATCAGGACGAAACGTGGGTAAACGCAGGTCATACTCTCACAAAAATTTGGACAGATAAAAATATATCAAGCTCCAGGCAAGCCTTTATGGAAGGTTGGTCTACTGGTATTTCCCCACCCTCTGGTAAAGGCAGTAGATTAATAGTTTCTCACATTGGCAGTGAAAAAGGATTTGCTAAGCATGGTTTGTTGGAATTTGAATCCAAAAGCACAAAAGACTATCACGAGGAGATGACAGCTGATGTTTTCGAAGAGTATTTTGAGCAGATGATTGAACATATACCACCAAACTCTATTATAGTATTAGATAATGCACCTTATCATTCACGACTAGTTGAAAGACTTCCAACGACTGCGTGGAAGAAACAGGATATCATTGACTGGCTGCGGAATAAGTCCCTGCCTTACGAAGATGGAATGGTTAAAGCAGAACTTTTAAAAATTGCCCGGCAACACAAGTTCAAGAAATACGTAGTTGACAAAATGGCGGAAAGACGAAACATCACAGTCCTTAGACTTCCACCCTACCACTGCGAATTAAATCCAATTGAACTCATTTGGGCACAAATGAAAAGCTATGTGGCTAGAAAAAATACGTCATATAAAATACAAGCTGTACGTGAATTGTTATACGAGTCTTTACAACATATTACAGAACAAAATTGGCGAGATGCAGTAAGACATGCAATAGAAGAAGAACAAAAAATGTGGGATCTTAACAATATAATTGATGCGACTGTAGAGACACAACCGCTAATTATTAACCTGCAAGATGACTCGGATTCCGAAGATGATCCTGTTTATTTTGAATTTGAATAGTTTTGTAAGTAATCGTAGTTTATATCATTTAAAAATAGGTATTAATTAAATAAATGTATCTTTTACAAATTGCAAGTAACTTATTATTTTTGAATAAAATAAAGAAATTTTTTTAAAATAAAAATACAGTTTACAGTACCTACAGTTTAAGAATATTAATATATTTATTTATTTAAAGTAACTAATGTTTTAATCATATACTCTACGACACTGGTCACTCATTTCCACTCAAAATACCTACATAATCGGATCAAAAGTTTTATAGCTGTATTATATTTCTTCAGATACAAGGTGGGTTAGTCGAAAACATCTTAAACTGCCAGTTTTACTTTGGTTTTTGTTATTATATCATATTAGCTGTCCTCTCTGTATTTCAGTTCTCTAATGAGGGTCAAACTTGCAGTGAGCTATCAACAATTATGAACGGACTATAGTCCTTAGCTCGCACAAGTTTCTCATCTTCTGAGAGTTGTCGTTCGTATGGGGGCGACAGTTGATTAACGAAAAAACAGATTTTAAAACAGATTCATGAATGGTATTCGATATTCATGGAATATGGAAGTTCATTTACATATAATATATGTAAGAGGTACCAGGACAGACCTTTGGAGCACCACTGCTAGAGATATCACTTTTGTTCTCAAAGACCTGCGGTGAGTTCGATTCAAATCAGATTATTTTTTCTCATTTTTATACTAATGAAGGCTTTTGTATAAGAAGAAATACGATACATAATCAAAGACATTTGAAAGGTCATGAAATACAGCTAGTAATCACTTCTATCATCTCGAAAGAGTCAGTATTTAGACACTGAACATGAATTTTCGACTGATTTTTCGACGGTTTCCTGATATTTTAGATTACAATCACATAAGAAATCAATGCCCTTCCTAAACATTAGTCTAAATATACGTCACAGACCACTACATACTCAGCGATTGAACATATCGAATCGAGCGAACATTTTTCTTTCGGAATTAACCCGCAGTACACAGAAGAACAAAGTGTAGTTAGCATCCGTAAACACCCCCCGTTTAACCGTGGTGGCGCACTTCTCGTATTAAGGGATGTTTTCGAACAGAACGGAAGACGAGAGGGTGCATAGATTAAGGGTCTGCGCATACATATGTATATCTTCAAATTGATTTGTCACAGCCGAACAAAGTCGTGGTTGTAATGTTTTTCAGTGATAACTATCAATTAGAGCAGTAGCTGCAAAAATGTTGAAAATTTTTGACAAAAGGATTTACGTGAATACACAAATACAATTTAATAATACTCGAGGGGTACAAATAGGTCAAAATAATATTTGTCAATTATACACAAATACCCATTAACAAATTGGTTTTACATCAGCTACATTTTGACAAATCAATATCTGAACATATTGAATTAGATAGCAATTGAAAGTCATCAAAAAAAAGAGAACAGAACTGTTTTTTTTCTTCAATTTAATGAATATTCAGTAGTTAATTTTTGATTATATTGCTCAGCACAATTCCTAATAAGGTCGAAAGGGAAATAAAGTATTGAAAAACATTCCTTCGTCCTCACAGCCAACGCCACACATCACTGATGATGTCTGCCGCAGTAGTAGATGAAACTTTTTACTTAATATATGATAGATCATTGATATGAAATTTCACTTATATAGAAATCTATCATGTTTAAGGTTTTCTACTCGAAGTTTTGAGGCAAAACACTTTTGAACTTCTCATTAATCTTATGTGAGAAATTCCTATGTTTTTAACTTAGTGCTGAAGAAGAGTTGAACTCAAACCAAAACTTCGAGAAGTATACCGTAAGGATGATAATTTTCTATGTTAATGAAATTTTGTCAATCATCTTCCATATATTACGTTGTGTAATATCTATTTCAATTCCATAATAAATATCTGGAGTTCAAACTGAATGGAAAAAAATGATTTTTGGGGGATTCAATATTCATATGGAAGTAGTTGTTTGGAAAGAACTTTTACTTTCGTGTAATTCATATGAAAGTAGTTGCTCCGGTTGGATTTTTGTTTGTCGTTTGTTTCTGAAAACACTTTTTGTGCATGACCTACATTTCTTTGTAAAAAAATTATTTCAAAGTAACTTGCTTTCTTCATGTCTTCAGAAGTTTTCCACATTTTTTGTATAGAGATGAAAAATTATTTTTCCAAAAAACTGATCCCCTTAAAAAAATATTCCCCTTTCGTCATAAAGGAGTGTTTCGTTAGCGTTCGAGCTAAAATAGTAAGGCATTACTATTAAAATGAGTACAACTGATTATAAATATACCATCAAACAATTCCATGTGAATTTGAATTATATATATGAAAATATAATTATTAACGTCAACAAACATGTTTGCATTGAAAAATTCCACTTCTCCTGCACCTCGTCTGCTTATTGAGAACCCCTGAACGTCACACCACGCTTCCCTCTGGATTTTGACGACTGTATCTAGTAATAGAAAGTTATCTCGCAAAGACATACCGCTAATAAATCCCCGATAGGGATCGCGGTTTTAACTTTTTATTTCACTATTTCCGTTATCAATTTCGATTCCGCGTACCCATAATTTTTCCGCGAGAGAGAGAGAGAAAAAAAAACGCGGAGGGGCGGACGAACGAACGAACGAACGCCCGTCAAATGTTTGTTCAGCAACATTTTCGATAAATTTGTCAGGTGGCCATAAATTTTTGGACGCGTGACGATTAGGTGATGAGTTAAAAGATTGAATTTTTGAAATATCACCGGTATTTGCGACAACAAAACAATTGGAGTGATAAATGGGATCTGGCTTGTTTGCGCGCCGTTTTTTTTTGTTTACGAATGATTTAGAGAACTAAGAGTTTTCATTTTTTGCTGTGGAAGTTTTTTTAAAAGAAACAATCTGATTCGATGGTGGCAAAACAAAACATCTATTGGGCTTCAGAAATTAATTCAGCAAATTGTAAACTCGTCAGGAAAATATGTTCTATCGCACTTCAATTGAATTATTTACTTCAAGTAGACGAATTATTGTGTGAAAGTTGATCAGGCACTAGAAAATCAAGTATTTTATAAGATTGACATGAACAAATCTCACTTAGTTTCTCTATGCATTTCGAAAATATCCTTACTGATAGGGAAGCTAGTAGTTGATAACCCATTCATTTCATTATTTCCATGTATATAAAACACTCTTCGGCTGTTAAATCGAACATTGCCGTACCTGATACCGACTTTTGACCAATTCTCACTCGAAAATTATATCTAGAAAGTTCACTCAAATCTGTACAAAATATACAAGCTGTATACACTATTTTTGCCATATTGACGAACACTAAGATTACAATAATAACCTTATACACTTATTATAAAAGTAACTATAATAATTCACTTATAGCCAACTAAAAAAACGTACTGTGCGTCATCGACTCTAATATTACACAGCTATACATATAACTCAACTTCTCCTCAACCAACCCTAGTAAATGAAATTAAAATAAATATGTGAAAATATCAATTATCAATCAAAAAGAGAAATCATCAAGACTCTAGTAGACCGGGCTTTCGAGATTTTCAACGGAATGGTTACTATAAAGTAATAGTAGAACAGACTTTGGCTGAAAGACAGCAAGAGGCTCGCAAGGAAGAAAAGCCGCCACAACCAGTACTTGCACTTCCTTACATCAGAGGATTGTCGGAAAAGATAAGAAGAATTGGGTCCAAGTACAACATCAGAGCCTTCTTCACATCCGGAAACACTATCCGTATCAGCCTTACGAAATTCAGGCCACTAAACGCGGACTGCGATTTCAAGAATTCCATTCACCGGATACCTTGCGAGTGCAGAGAATCATAAATCGGTGAAACTAAGAGGGCATTGAGAATCAGCATTGCCGAGCACAAGAAACACATACAGCGGGGAGAAACCAGCAAATTGGAAATAACAGAGCACATCAAGTGGTCCCAGGCTGAGATCATCCACAGAGAGGAACACTGGTTTAGGAGGAAATTCAAAGAAGCCGCATATATGTTGTGCAACAAAGTTATTCAACCAAGCTAGCGTTTAGAGATATTCAACCTATCGAAACCCATAATCAAGCAGAAAACAGCCAACTCCTTACAAACGGTAAGCTCTCGCTAAGTCGGTGAAACAGAGAGTCCGAATACTACCTAACAATCGAAGCCAACTTCTGCCAAACGGTCAGCTCCCGCTAAATCGGTGGAGCGGAGAGTCCGGATACTAACAATCGAAACGTAGTGAAGTAACTTTGCTTGAAATATCATTTTATATCATATGTTATACAATAGATGTCCAAACTAATGAAATTCACCAAGAAAAATTGTCAACCACCTTCAACCAAACGAGGAATATCATGTAATAATTATAAATTATACGTCTAATTACGTTTTTTGTACTATTTAGTAATATATAAAATTAGCTATTTTTATTACATCTGGACTTATACTAGGTGGGCTGGAAAGTTCGTAGACTAACACACACATATGGTGCATATGGTTTTCAGTTAGCCTTAACCTTCAAAAGACATGTCGACACATTTCACAGCTTTCGGACAATTAATTTGTAGGATAGAACATTTTGAGTGAATCAAGTTTTGTTACTTTGAAGAGAATTGATAAAAATGAATTTCTTGTGTTGCTTTTTTGGTGAAAAAAAATACTTTCGAAGTCAAGGCTTCGTTTGATTATTCGGATTTTACACCAGAAGAAGAGGGCAGAGGACGATACACGCAGTGAGCTCCCCAACGACGACGTATTTTTGAATGTCCGCAAAGTGGAGTTGATCGAAACAGCTGAGGCTCTGAAGATATCAATGGAACGTGTTGGACATATGGTGCTTGAATATTTTGGTATGCAGGAGCTTTATTCCAAGTGGGTGGCGCGAGAGCTCACAATCGACCAAAAACAACAACAAATGCATATTCCGAGAAGTGTTTGAACTTGTTCCACCATGAAAAAACACGAATTTATGCATCAATATGTAACAATGGATGAAACATGACTCCATCATATAGATTCACTGACTATATGTGAGAAGTTTTCTTTCCTTATACGAGGAATTGGGCAAATTTCGGATATGCGGTTGGTTTCCTCGTTCACAGACAGATGGGGCGATGACAAACCTGTTGTGTGTTGTCCGTTTCAGGCTAGTTCAGGGAAGGAATTCGATTTTCAATCATTGGGAATCATCAACTTTATGTTGATGATAGCCACTACCTTGCACTGACGAGTGATCAAACAGCTCGAAACCGGTCTGCCAGTGTGTTCCAATAACTGAAAATATATTACGGCAGTTGTATTACCAACAGCATATGCAGGAATAACTTCAGTGAAGAATCCTGCACTGACACCTGTCGGATATAATCCAACGCCCTTTATAGTATTAGCCAGGGGACTAGTTGTTTTCTGGTTAGTACCTGTCTATTAAACTACAGTGAAGGGAGGTGAGACTGGCCTGAACCGAATTGTTGATTTAATGATTTAATGGAATAGTAATGATAAATAATAGTTTGAAGAAGTAAAAAAACACGCTTTGGTAGCATCGCAAACTCAAAAATAAAAATAATAATAATAATAAATATGCTTTATTGTCCAAAGAAAAACTCTTATTGACAAAGCTTTGGTGAACATTTTGAGAGAGAAAAAACATAGTCAAGTGCATGAAATCAGAATATCAGCTAGTAGATTGATAAAAATATCTAGAATCCTACCATAAAAATAAAAATAAAAATTTTGAATATCACATTTTCAGAAAAACATTGGTTATATACAATATAAATGCAAAATAAACAAATATAAACAAAATAAAGTATCTACATGAATATACATATAAACATATGTATATATATATATATACATATATAGATATACATGCATATACACACACATATACATGCATACACATATAAACTCCCAAATAATTCTTCAAAATAATGTATGAAAACAAATGTGTATAAAATATGATTGAAAGGTATCGTCATAAAATTCTTGCAAACTATAATAGGGCCTCTCGATAAGAAAATCCTTTGTAGATTTTCGAAATTCAGTACAGTTTACTACGCATTTCAGGTAGTTAGGACGATGATTATACATACATCTTGAGACCATTATACAATATATAATTTTTAATTAACGTAGTGTTAGGTATGGGAAGATTTAAATTTAGGGTCTGTCATGTGGTGTAATGAGAGACAATAGGAAGTTCTGTTCTATGTTTATGCACTAAACAAACTGTTCCTAAAATGAACAGAGCATACAAAGGCCTAGAAGAATCTTGCCGCCTGGATCTACAAAGATATAATTCGAAACTAATTTAAGATTGTGTTCAACATCGATAATCAGTCCCATGGCTTGATGTAACTAATGACTTTTAAATCTGAAATCAGAATAAATCTATTTACAAAAATATAATGTCGTTGTAAAAAAAGGTGGGGTGCTAAATATCTATTGTTGAAAATACTTGGTTAGGAGCTGTTTGCCAGATTGGAGCCATAATCAAAATATAATTTAAAGTATCCCACGCTTTTTATAGTAAAATACATTTTTTGTAAATAGATTTATTCTGATTTCAGATGTATTGAAAGTCATTAGTTACATCAAGCCATAGGACATATTAGCGATGTTGAACACAATCTAAAAAAACACGCTATTAAAGCTTTTTTTAGTTTTTTAACTATTATTTATTTTCCACGTTTTAGTTTGGCCGGCTATTTCAAGCCCATTTGTTACAATATAACATGTATACGCATGCAGAGACAGTGTGGTTGTCTCACTTCCTCTCACACAGAAACTGTGTGAGAAAATTATTTAATCCTGGCGATCCTGATCAGGATAATGAGATAAACTTATGAAATTATTGTATTGTCACCGATTCTTGATAATTGTACAAAGTTTAAAATACGTTCAAAGTTGGTCAAAATCGGGATATAAGAATGTTGAAAATGGTATCAAAGAATTAAATGACCGCTATAATTGCTGCATTCTCACCAAAGACAACTAGATTGGATAATAAAATCAAATTTCACCAAAAAAAATTTTGTTAACCAATAAAATATCAGCCAAACACAATTCAAGGCACTTTCACTTGAAAAATAATTCTGAACACCAACTTCATTGAATGTAACTGAAACTGGTAAATGGAAATTTTTGTTTCATTGGACTTTATATTCATAGAACCTATTAATAATCTTAGGGCCTTTCAACAATCAAGTTGGCGTCTTCGCAAGACGTTTGTTTTCAACTTCCATGGTTTGAGTTTATCGCATTATACACAATTACAAGAACAATGTAACCGAAAAATGTTGAAACAAAATTATTCGTGATACAACATCAGACAGCTGTTTAAACCTACTATGGGTGTCACCAGTGGTGCTAGTCTCAATCACGAATACACTGTCAAACTCAACTATCCTTGAAGCACCAATCTGAGTAAAAGTAGACATCAACATTTTTCGTTATTTTGACCAGCACATCCACCAAATTTTTATCAATTTTCGTTGTACCACGCATTCGCCAAATAGTTGGTGACCGCCGCCATCTGCATTACTCAAACTTTCAAATACGAACCCCAGCAACAAATCTACTGAACCTCTAGGAGAAATTTCCATCTTCACCCATTATGCGAAATTTATGCCAAATTTAGAACACCGCAATTCCAAATTCGTCGTAGGCAATCGACGTAGACAGGCACCCACAAAAAGTTTACGCGGAATCATATCCGGACCGGCAATCACCGATGACAGATTTATGAAAATATTTGTCGGAAACGGCAGTTATTTTAAATATTCGCCGGCATCATTCGATTATGCAGATATTCTCGTAAAAACGAGATCGTCTTGGAGCGAGATGGGGTTTTGTTTTTCCCGATGAGGAGAATCAAGAAAATACGGCCGTCGATAAAAGAATGACGACCGGCCGGAAAAAAAACGAATTCCGACCAATCGTAAGTTTTTATTATGATTATTACCCGAGATTCGAACGATCACGATTCTGAAGCAAAAACATCTGAAGAAGAGCGGTTTCCATAACTAAGCAGATCTACTGAATTTCTGAGAAGTTATGGTGGTATTTATCTATTCGGTTCTTGTTTTTTCTTGACACATACTTCGGCACTAGGTATTTTCTTAAATTCATTTCTTCTTCTGGGTCTAGGGGTAATATTGTTGGTTCCTGCCTTGTTGGAGTTCGGTAGATTTTTTTCTTCAACTATTGTCTTTTCTGATCGATTCGGCCGTTAAGTGATGAAGAACCATAGTAATTTTATAAACTACACCTCACGATTTGATCTCCACAAACTTTATTCGAGAAATATATCACGACATCCATCAAATTATCTAAACCTCCACAACTTTTATATATCTGTAGTAGAGTAGAAGCGCAGACAACTCAAACTCAATTAATTTCTTGGACCCAACAATTAGTAGAATGAACAACAAACAGAATTATTCAATTTATCACAAACCGTCCTATACGGATAATACTATACATTACGATTCTACCCATCCATATCAAACACAAAGTATCAGCTTATAATAGTATGATTCACAGATTAGTCAATGCTCCTCTTTCAATAGATAACTCAATATCATCAAGTAAATTGCAGTAAACTATGAGGTTAAAGCTGAATTAATAAACAAAATACTTTCCAAAAAAGTCTACATAAAGGTTATTGAGAAGAAGAAGAAGATAATCAAAATCATAGAGCTTTAACGTGTTTTAGACAAGAGATATTAAAATTGCGTATAGAACAAACATTCTAATGAATGACCAACTGGATTTCAATAGGTCACCATTATTGAACTTGTTTTCTTAAAAAAAACGAGGAAGTATTATTATTGATGTAGAAATGAGAAAATATGCTTCAAGTAATCATAACTGAAGAGGTACCTCAAGTATATAAAAGTTGTAGGGGATTAGGTAATGACTGTGATATATAAATATTAGCGTAAAAAGCAACTTGTAGTATTCAAATCACTGTTGAAGAAGCTATTGTGTTAGCAAAACATGTGATATATTTCTCAAAAGGAGTTTGTTGAGATAAAATCGTAAGGTGTAGTTTATGAAATCGATTTTTGTCATTTGTTAAGAGTTTTTCGATCAAGTAATGAAGTTATTATTCTTTAATTAAAGTGATTATTTTCTCCAAAACGATTAAATGAAAAGTGAAGGCGAGGCCACTAAAATCGAGTTAAAAATCGATGAAACGCTTCTTCCAAATAGTGCTACAGCCATGAAATTTAACATTTATTCATTATTCTTGGATCATACGTGACACTCAAAACCTAGTGATGCACCACTCTCACAATTTCAATCACTCTTGTTTTCATAATCAAATTGATCCAATGGAATCAAAAATTCAAATATGATTGCATAAATGTTTGTTCAGAAATTCGCAGGTACGATTCATTATTATTATTATGACAGTGTCTAGACCCTAACTCTACTAGGGTAATCCAAATAAATATGTATATCAAATTGAACTCACCAATACAATAAACTGGTACAAGAGACTGAAATGAAAAATGAATTGAGACACTTCACGAAAATAAGACAACAATTCTTCAATTCAAACCCCACCCTGAATACCAACTATTGATATATAATATTTAGAAATCTCAGTATCTCAAGAGAAACATTTTAATATAACAATAATTGGTATAATAATATAATAATTTCATTGAATCAAAAAGAATTCACAATGTACACTTGATGCGACTAGCTGCGCCAAATAAATCGAGTGACCTGGGTGCTGGCTCTGCAGTCTCATGTGCAGGCACGATAGATTTCAACAATGAAATTTTATTGTTGAAAAATCAGAGTTTGGTCATTTTCGTACTTTGTTCATATATACGAACAGTGATTTTAATTACTACACTTTCAAACAAATATTCCCGTTGAAATTTCTCATCATTCAGGTACCAATGAAACTGATTCAATTTGGGAATTGATAATTTGTTATTATATTGATGCATTCAGATGAGAATACTCAGGAGATAATACCGCTCGACCTGAACATTTTCACAGATAAACATCCATTTTTTAACTCAAATTTTGTGATTTTTGAGCAATACTAATCGAGTAACCAGCAACAAATGGTTGCTTCCATAATATTGTTAAATAACAAAGTTTGAGTTTGATAAAAGGACATTTATCTGATGAAAATTTTAGGTCGAGTGTTATTACTTTCAATTAAAATAATTGACTTTTTGTACCTATATCCATGTATTTCTCTTTACTCACAGTGTAAATAGATTTCGAAAATAAAATAGTTATATTCAGTAAATTTCTTTGAATAAGATCAAGAATGAGTCGGGAAGAATAAATGAGATTCCAGTAAATCCAAACGGAAGTTCAATGGTGATATTAAAATAAAATCAAGTTATTATACAGAAAAAACGATCTAAAAGTGAATGGAATATTTTGAGAAGGGAAAAACCATTAATAGCGACAATACATAGCGTTATTTGAGCTTTTGAAGAACGAAATCGCAAAAAACGGTCTCATTTGAAAAAAAAAAAGTGTTGTTTTATCAAGATAATGCATCGTGTCACAAATCGATGAAAAATTACATGAAATGGGTTCAGAATAATATCAAGAATGAGTCGGGGAGAATAAATGAGATTTCAGTAAAGTCAAACGGAATTTCACTGATGATAATATAATAAGATCAAGTTATTATACAGAAATAACTCTATAACTTGGTGAAAATCCATATTAAAAGTTACTAATGCAGTTTACTGTGTGAACTTTAGTATAAAGTACTCATGATTTACAAATTGTATAGTCTACAATCTACTAGCAACGGTTCAATCAGATTTTAGATTTTAGGCTGGATCGAACTAACTGGAAAGACCTACAATAATCCTCAATTCTCAATTAATTTTCCATTCGAAAACTGTTTATATGTTCGTTTATGCATACTCCAAATGTTCTTTCGGTTTCGCCCATAGGACATGATCCACATGGGTTAGTCGCCACGAGATATTGCACCTTCAGTCACGTATACACAGACGCATCAGAAATAGGTAATGGGATTGGTGCAGTAGAGATCACAACCATGAGCAACTTACCTTCTGCCTCCCACTTGCTCCAATATCAACATCGCTCTATATGAGTATTATAGGATCTGCTGCAATAATTCTTTCAGGGAAGTCGTTTATAACATTTTACTATCTATTTATGTAACGTTGAGTATACTTATCAGTAGTAGGAAAAGTATTTATCCGTATTTTTGCCTCAAGAGTAGTAGATCACAACTTTTTATATAACTGTTTTTTGCAGAATCCAGACATTTTTCATTTTAGGAAAAACCATTTTTCCATCCTTACGACGAGAAGATAGTTTTTCAAGAAAATAACTTTCAATGCAGTCAGATATTCAGTTGAAATCTTTCAGATTCTAAAAAACTTGTCCAAAATCTTTTCAAGATATATGGGCATCTTCAAGCACTTAACTAGTAACTAGTATTGTACACATTTTCATCTAACGTTTGTCTATTCTTCTCGACTTGACAGTTTCGTGATGAATCTATCTCTTACCTACAAAAATCACAAGTTTCCAAACTTTATAACAAAACATACAACTATACATTCGACTTTTATTTCGCTTATATTTCGTAAACATATCAGGTACCCCGGTATAAAAGTAGACTAAGATTCTTCGCGGAGTATCGAAAATGTATTCTCCCATTATAAATCGTTTAGCGATATCGGGGTTAGATGAGTCTCGGTCTTAATAAAGCGGAAAGCTGAGAGAGCAGCCCGGGGCGGGGAGATAATCAACTGAAATAACCACTTTCCTCTTCTCTTCTAGACATCTCGATCGGCCCCCTTTCCGTCTTTTTCCAGAGCTTCGCTCGCTACGTATGGAGCAGACCTTGACGTGTAAAGATCAGAAAGAAAATTGATTCTAGTCACTTCAACAAAAAGGTAGATATGATTCTTGATAGTCTGTAATTGTTTCAAGGACGTTTGTTCTGAACGAACAACGTCTAACTGGAAGTAGGATTGAAGTAGATACTACTGACTATTTGAGAAATTATAAAATCATCTCAACTGTTTAAGTTATTAAAAAAAAGTATAATATATGAAGATATTTTTCAAAAAAACTATCAGGAAAATAATTGACAATAATTACTCCATATTTCAGACGTTCAATCACTTCAACCAAATATAGTTAAAGTGCAATTCATGTAAAACAAGCCAAAATAAAATATTATGAATGTGAAATAATTGTGAATGCTGAATCAATAGACACCTCAAACTCTTAAAAAAATTTGGGACTCGCTATTGAGTATAATGTCACCTAGTCAGATATTTTTCAATTGAAAGAAAAGTTGAGTAGATTCATCAGAATTTTTCGAATATATACATATATATATATATATATATATATATATATATATATATATATATATATATATATATATATATATATGTCTTGATATAGATAAAGAAGTAATCAATCGCACTCAAGAAGGTGGCAAACCATATACACGTTTTTCGGGCTTTTGGCCCACCATCAGTATGGAGCGCAGACAAGTGTAAGGATGGGCAACCAGAAGAATGCACATGGTGTTGTTCCTCGATTTGAAATATGTTTGTTTGTAACTGAATAACAATTCGAATAAATCTTTTATTCATGAATTCAAGTTAGTGATACCAAAGCAAATACCGTAGCTTTCCGAACTTGATTTCACTGAACATGTCAAAACTATTTTCGGGTTTGTTGACCGTAATCTAAAGGAAACCCGTAAACTCTGACAATAGATATGTTACACTTATCTCCGTCCTTGATTGTTTTTGAAATCACTGAATTGAAATCCTCATAGGAAATAAATATATTACAGTCGTTTTGGGACCTTGACCCAATCCACGATAAAATTGGTAAAGGGTCATTTCAGTCATGCGAAGTTTGAAAGTATATTTAGATAGCTTTCCCTCAATCTCCGTCCCATAGTCAATATGCAATCTAGGTGGGCGGCAACTCGATTCTTCCAGCTCCATATTTTCCCGAAAGCCATTTGCTAGCCGCACATATTGGCTTTTGACCAAGCAGCCGTCCGTTGCAATATTCGAAGCGTTTTCCGTTTTGCATGCGAGTTCTTTCGCTCCCAAGGGAACTTTTCGCTTTTGCTGCCAGAGGTTTTGATTTATTTTTGGGCTGTATATCGAATTCCGGTCATTTATTTTCACGTCGGAGAGTATGGAAGAAAACTCCGAGCTGAAGCGTTGAATATTTATCGAAAATGAACATCTTGGCTAGTGATCGGAAAACGCGGGTTCAGATTTCGATTCAGCAAACAGTTTATTTATATCCACTATATGTGAAACAACGAAGTGATAAAGTCACGGTAGGTATAGTCGAAGTAACCGACCGATATAGTAATTCTCAAAGTTATCGGCGAAGTCAAAGGCCAAAATAACCAATACAAAGAAATAATGCCGTTACGAATTAGTCCACGTGGACTGAAGAATTGGCGGTTCGTATTCGATAATTTTTACTAACCGAGTTTTATGATTGGCTGAAGAGTCATAAAATTAAATTTGAAGTCATGTTACGGTGACCAATAGAATGTAGCGATGAGTACCGCCGTTGTGTCGTCAATGTTCAGTTCAGGAACTGATCGCGATTTGAGTGTTGAAATTCGATATTGGTGAAGTTATAAATACCTAAAATTTTTGTTATTTGTTTAAAATGTGGCGTCCTTGGACAAGGACTAATAGTAATAACGAGTGTGATAACAACGCAGACTTTTTCCAGTGTAGTGATTCCAATAGCGCTGGTGAATAACGCGAAAAAGAGATACCAGTGAATAAGATTCAGATGAATATTGAAACAGAGAGAGTATGTTTCGATGTATAAAAGAATCTACACATCAAGTTTGGTTTTGGGGGAAGAAAAATATTATAAGCAACATCAGATTTGACCGAAATTCCTTTCTCAACTGTACGTAAAAAAGTCAAAAACAAACCATATGCGATTTGATGCGGGGTTACCAAAACCTTTAAATGTTCATCTAATAAAATCATTTAAAAAAACAATATACGACTGTTACAAAAGCAATGAGAGTCCTACAATTGAAATTATAAGGAAAAAATTGAATACTTCCGGCCATAACGTGAGCTGCTGTGACAAAACTCTTCAGAATTGGATAAAGAAACTAGGATTTAGATTTAAAATAATAAAAAAACGTCAAACAGTTATGGAAAGCAGAAGAATAGTGGAATTGCGTAACAAATACTTAGAACAAATAACTGAATATAGACAAGAACAACGGCAAATTTTCTATTTGGACGAAACTTGGTATGACACTCACGACACAGTTACGAAAGGATGGACTGATGATTCGAGAATGTGTACGCCTAACATGCCTGCAAACAAAGGATATATATATATATATATATATATATATATATATATACATATATATATATATATATATATATATATATATATATATATATATATATATATATATATACATATATATATATATATATATATATATATAATTATATATATATATATATATATATATATATATATATATATATATATATATATATATATAATCAGAATCGAATAACAAAATTAGTTAGCTCCCTAAATATTTTATTGAAGGGGAACTGCTGGAAGGTAGGGGGCACTAACTCGTTTACTTGAACTATACTGTAAGGGTGATCTGAAAAGTTTTCGACCTCAACATGAAAATAGCAGCACCCATAAATGAAAGCTACAGAATTTCGTTGTTTAGTTGTTGATATGAAGTTTCAGCCATTTTGGACGCGAAGTTGTTATGTTACAGTCGTTTGAGTGAGTTGACAAAATCGAGTATCGAGATGTCATTAAATATTTGTTTTTGAAAGGCAAAACGCCTACGCAAATCAAAGATGATTTTGTGTATAGGGATTCTGCACCATCATTTACCACAGTGAAATTCTGGACAGCTGAATACAAACGTGACAGTAAGAGCTTGGAGACGTTCTGGATGTCCAAAAACTGCAACTACCACTGAAAACATCGTCAAAGTCCACCAAAAGGTGCTAGATGAACGCCAAAGTATAGTGAGAGAGATTGCAAAGATAGCAAAAGAACCTGTTTGTCACATATTGAATCAACATTTAGGCATAATAAAGCTATCCGCATGTTGAGTGCCGCGTTTCTTCACGTTGAAAAACATGTTCGATTGAACATGTTTCTTCACGTTCAAAAAACATATTCGAATGAACATTTCCAACGCTCTGTTAGCGCTGTAAAAGCGCAATAAATTCAAGTTTTGGCGCCGGATAATTACTGTAGATGAAACTTGGATACATTATTATTCGCCAAAAACAAAAATAGAGTCCAAACAATACACTGCAAAGGGGGAACCGGTTTCATAAAAAGCAAAACTGTTTTTTCGGTCGAGAAAGTGATGGCAACTGGTTTTTGGGATAGTCATGGAGTTATTCCAATCAATTATCTTCAAAAAGAAAAATAACATTACAAGAGCATGCTGAGCATCATTGACAAGATTGAAGCAGAGCTTGCGGTAAAACGGCTACACTTGCAGAAAAAAACCTGTTTCACCGACTCACACCTCAGCGATTGCCATGGCAAAAATTCACGAATTACGGTTTGAACGGCTTGAGCATCCGCCTTACTCGCCGGATCTAGCCCCAAGCGACTTTATTTTGTTTCGTCATCTAAAAATTGAAATCGAAGAATAGAGATTTTTGTCAAATGAAGAGGGAATCGCCTTCGTGAAGAATCATTTTGCAGAGAAAAACGCCGAGTACTATTTGGATGGGTAACAGAGATGGAAGAAGTGTGTAGAGTTGATAAATAAAAAAAGAAAATTTCACCGAGTATAAAAAAAACTTGAGATAACCGGAAAGGTTTCTTTTCGCAAAACGTATTTTCCATAAATGCTGCTATTACTGAATTGTTTTTGACCCATTACACTAAATTTCAATAAAAAATGATTAATTTATCGTTTGTCAAATATGGGAAGACACTTGATAAATCTCTCTCTCGCTCTCGCTCTCATAATCTTCTAACGAACGCACATCTAGTGGGCGGGACCATAATGGAATTCAGAAAGCTCTTTCTACATTCGACAAGCTGTACCTCTATTTGTTGTTATAACTGCTGAAAAACTATTTCCAGTGAAATATTAGTGAACTCGAAAGTAATAACAATAGTCTTTATTTTTCCTTGAGAAAGTATATGATTGAATAATAATGGTCATTTCCATATCAGTTGTCAATTTCTCAATACTCGTACTTACACAAACACAAATAGTTCAAAGTGAATGAGGTATATCTTTAGGAGACATTAATTTTTGGGTGAAAGGTTTTCCCTTCTACTTTCCCATCTTTATACGAAAAACTGTGGGTAACTTCCAAAGAATAGAAGAAAATCAATCAATTTCGTAAAAGTAACATGCAAAGAATAAACTTTCAAACATAAACTGGAAGAAAAAGCTCTCTCGAAAGCTACTTTTATATGAACATTGAATTACATAACAGAAAATTATTTTCGAAACAAATACTTTTATAGGAACATATACAAAAAACACTTTTGTCTATTCAATTTGTATTCCAAACATTCTTTATGGAATCGAATGAGATATCATTCACAGGAATCCTACACAATGAGTTAATAAAAGTCACAATTTCAGTCACAAGGAGCACTGCCATCCTCATTGGTGGACATCTGATGTTTCACCATACAGCACTTGCTTCATCAACTCTTCAGCAACGAATCTGGTGCGGAAGAGTCGATGACATTCTTTCGCTCATTTGATTAAATCCCAGTCATAGGAAATTTGTTTGAAATGAGAGAGGTATATTTTCAGGAGATATTCAATCTTGGGAAAAAATCCAAAACCTTCCTTCCTCACAAATAGTTGCTATATAGTATCACTACAACCCAACCTCTGACTTCATGAAAGGTAGCACAGATACTTATCTAAATGTTTCGGATGCCAAAATGATTATAATTTCATCACAACCAATGTTGACATATTTTTTCAATTCAGATTTCAATAATCATTCGGTTTTTTCATATGTATAAACACACAGTTTCTTCTGTATATAAATTTTTGGCTCACGTGTAATATGGCTATATTTTCATTATGGTTAGCAGAGCAGCAGATTCATATTGGGGTTGACCTCAACAACATAATCACCTTTCGCAACAAATCCCATCTGTTGAACAAAATACCCCTAGTTAGACAAAAATAATCGGATTTCGAAACGGCTCATAGCTGAAACTTACATCGAATATACGTAGGTACCTACCTGTACGAGATTATTGGATACGAGTATTTCGACAAAGGAAATGTTTGCAATATAAAGGACACTTAGGTATATTCGGGAAAAACTAGGGTGGAACTCTTTCAACCAGAGGAAATGATTCTAGTGTACATATCGTATCCCAGGATGGACTGAAAATTGGTTATTTTTGTGGAAGTTGACCATAATGAATTATATGTATTCACAAATTGACCGCAGACAACACTGAAAAATACTTTGAATGAACAATCGAACGTAGAGCAATAGTGTTATCATGAATTACGTTTTATAAATTTGAAATGATGATTCACTAAGAATAGTTCAATCTTCCTGAAATTTTGAAAGGAACCATACATGCTCATCTTGAACAACTTATCTCAGTAGTATTTCGACATGTCAAACAAAAATTGTGTTCGCTTCACAGTAAAGGTGACTTGCTTTGCAAAAACTGAGAAAGTTCTTAAAAATCATTTCTCGTCAAGCAGAACTTAATCTGATCCCCATTAAATGCTATACATGATAGGCGTTAGTCTCGAATGTCATTTTGGTGCATTTCTGGCGTTATTACCTGACATTATTTTTCCGGTGAGAGGGCGCCAAAATGAACAATTAGGTAGTGGAGAGTTAAGTGGATGCATTCCTTAGAAAATCACTTATTTATTGTCCCCCTCGTCCCCGCCCAGTATTGGGCAGGAAACGAAGTATGACTGTTGAGTTTATGGTAGAAAGATGTCTTACTTGAATAAAAACAGACCTATTTTTTATATTTTTTACCAATAAATTTGTCCTGAAAATTTTCCATCTATTTTAGTTTCGTTGCCGCCCTCTGTATCACACATCTCGTTTGGAATCTATTTTCATCTATAGTTGATGTAGAAGATGATTCAAGAAATAACACAAGTGTAATGATATTGTTTTGTTATTGTGTCTTATCAACAAATTGTAAACACTTGTGCACTTGTTTAAGCGGATGATTTGAAATATTTGGTGAAAGACCTAGTATACGAAATTTTGGCGAAGTATCCGGGAAGACCGAAATGATTTTAGTTTCTTCAGGTTGCTGCTATATATGAAACTACTAAATAGTCGACACAACAGAGTGGTTCTAGAATTCCTTGTGTTACGCCGAAATATTGTTACACCATGATTGTCTACTCCTTTCGACAAAAAACTTTTTATAGTTTCATAAACAATAAAGGTTTCATAAAGAGGTCTGAAAATCTAATAATTTCGGAATTTCCCTCTGTTGAGTCATATTGGTGCACTGACGGACAATTTTTTTTGGAATTTACAAAGCCCTTTTTATTTTCATTATTCTATAGTTTATTGGTCTATACTTTTGTAAACTTGTTCTACATCCGTTTGGTTATCAGAATTTGTAAAAAAATGACCTGAATCATCATCATCATGGTTACTTCATAACTAAATATTTGAGATATCTTTTATGGGAACTTTTTCAACATACGATTTGTTAGGTTGTTTCAAATGTTTTATCCGTTTAAATGTCATCTGTTTTCGTAACTCCATATCTCAATAAATATTTATTCTACTATGTCGTGATATACACTCATCGATTGAGAATATTGTCATCTATAAATTTATGATGTTCACTTCTTTCCAAATTTTTATTTTTTGCCTCTTTTCTGTTTATTACTACATGGTGTTGTTAAGCGATAAGCGATTTTTGGCTAGTTTTTTTCTACGAATTCAAATTGAACCAAAACGCTGCCAAAACAACCAGAAAAATCAACCAGGCAACCAGATAATGTTAATGAAGGCACTGTTAGACGATGGTTTGCAAACTTTCGATCAGGAGATTTTAGCCTCGAAGATGAGCCCCGAAGCCAGGGCACTCGACACCAGTATTTGGGGAGCCCAACTGGGGATTTCGGGATTTACTAAAGCGCAGCAGATTAATATACAGGGAGATACCTTGTACCCGGTTAAGTACCTCCACCAAATATGAGCCCCATATATAAGGCCGCCTGTGAGGGATAAAGGATCAGATTAGTAAAAAGAATTGATCATCAGAAATTCTCGAGCGCGTCAGATTGAGGTAGGGTGAGTTAATTACCTGCTAAAAAGTGTATATTCCAGTAATCTGACAATTTGAGAGTGACGTAAAGAAAAAGGAGGGCAGCAAAGTTGTTAAATAATAACGTCATTTCGACATTCTCCAGCGTAGCTAATTTTTTTTTATTTTGAAGGAAATAATTCAAGAATAACGAAAAATATTAAATATGACGATTTCCGCAGGCCGAAACAACAAAAATTCGTCGATAAAGTGTATTGCGTGCAGCTGTGTGATACCTATATTTCCCTCTCCGAGTTTCTATTCCTCTATTCTCTATTCACTTTTTCTATATCTATTACTCTCTCACTCCATCCCCACTCTGAATTCTGTTGCCATGACGCCGTTACAGCTGATCACAGAGACTCGTTCTTGATGAAGATGATGATTAATATATTCAATTAATTGATCAATTAATTGACTAATTGATTGATTAACGAAAAAACAGATTTTAAACAGACAGATTGATGATGATGTTACTAAGTGGTAGGAAATCATAATGAAGAAAAGAGAAATTAAACTTTCTGTTTTTTACCACTTTTATTTGTAACTAACGTTACTGCAGTTTCGTCCTATAAGGACATTTTCAAACTTATACAATATATTTTCAATATATTTATATATTGTATAAGTTTGAAAATGTTCTTATATATTCGTCCTTATAGGACGAAACTGCAATAACGTTAGTTACAAATAAAAGTGGTTAAAACATAGAAAGTTTCACTTCTCTTTTCTTCATTAATTAATCAATTGATTATAAACAATTAATTTTTTTTTTAACATTTTTTTTCCTATAAATACAAGTATTCTACTTAAAAAACATACACTTATTTATTTGCATGCTATTTCCTGAGCTTTTCAATTAATTAAGTTCAATGAATTAAGAAAAATATATTGTTTTTGTCAGATCCCTCTGGATAATCGTCAGATTATGAGACAGCAGGTCTAAAACATAAAGATGAACCATATATATCTTAATTGATGCGCTCGAGTATTTCAAAATGGCGATTTTTTCTTTTGCACATTATAATAATGGCCGCGAGTTTGCCTCAGATCGAAATCGTCAGATTATTGAATGAGAATTTTTTTTTGCTGCACTTAACACCCCCTTAGACAATCTGACGCGCTCAATAAAATTTTTTTTCTTTTCACTTTTAACCCTTACGTACAACCACCCACATCATGCAAACGATCAGATTAACATACCAACATTATTAAAAATATCAATATCGGACGCGCTCGGGTATGTCCATGCAACAGTATTTTTTTACATATTTGAAAAGCTATAGCCATTTCCCCTACCGATGAATAGATATATATTATATAACATTTTTTTCTTTTTATCATCTAAGCTTTGCAACCTAATATGTCTCAATGACGCTCGAGTAAATCCCCATTTTGCATCGTGGGCTCCCCTGCTGCAGGAGATGTTCAGGGAAGTAGTTGGATACCGATCAGCTACCCGGGCACTTCCCAAAGGCAAAAACCCATCAAAAAAGATCATGTGGTCCCGTATTGTCCTATTGTGAAGAAATCGACGCAATGTCGTCGACGTTCTGCCTCACCCACCATACTCCCCAGACCTGTCGCCTACCGACTACAATCTTTTCAAGCATTTCTATAACTCTCTCACCGGTAAAACCTTCCCTAATCAGCCTCAGGCAAAAACGGCCTTCGTCGACTCCTTCGAATCCCGAGCATACAATGCTGAAGGAATAAAAACGGACAAAACTTTTGAAACGACCTAATACAAGTGAGTGTTGAATTAATTTGCAATGTCTTTCTTGTGTTGTGTGCCTACTGCGTCAAAATAACTATTTTTTGGCTTATTTTGTAGATATTCCAACTTTGATTATACAATATTCTCATGAATGTCAACGTAGTATTCCTAATAAACATAAGAATACGATAGAGAACCTTGCATCAGTTATCAGCAATACATATTTGAGTATTGAGTTTACATATGATACTGAAAATAATTTTTTAAAAAATCACCCATTCGTCTGAACTTCCCCTTTCCCCACAACGTTCATCATGCCGCGATTTTAACGCGTTTACACAAGGAGCGGCGATGGATAGAAGCGCATTAGCGATACCGATGTTTACATGAGGTCGGCAATAATAAGGTGTTTTACATGTTTATTGGGTTGAAATGGAAGCTATTTAAAGTGTCCCCGGGCGACCGTCGGCGGTTGTTGGTGGAGGCGGCGTTCCCGCTCCCGTGACGATGACACGCGACTAACCGAGTTAGTTGCCAAACACTTGATCAGCGGCGTACATCGAAACCTTTCAAAATTAAGACTCATGCTAGTAAAGGAAAAGGAATTTATTAGGTGTCATTCCCACATAGGCGTTATAAGATAATCGACATATCGTAAACGATATACGATGAACGATACGCACAGACAAAATACTTGAAATATAAAGGGAGGCGCTGAGAAAGTTTCACAGTCGCGCGATTGCTCAACATATCGCAAGGTTTTACAATATTTCTGAACTGAAGTAGGAGATTTCGATTCCAGTCACATTTTCATCACCCGAGTTACACTCATTTATCTCAGTGGCATAAACCTTCTTAGCGATTTAACGTTGCGATATATCGCGAGCAATATATCCCTTATCTCATATCGCCACAGTGTGAACTGGGCTTCATATTGAACGTCGAGGGGTGTATTTTGCCACGTACTTCTGTCAAATCATAGAAGCAATGAGGCTGTCAATCGAGTGCAATCCTCCAAACTTTTCGTGTTGCTTAGCATGTATGGATCTCCAATTAGGCAGATAGTGAATCAAAGATTTAATTCTTTTTAGTCAATTTTCATGATGGCACACACATCAATTAGGATTCTCTACATCATTTTTTTCTAATCCAAAAATGACAACTTTTTTCCAATTTCACTGCCATCATATTTTTTACTGTTATCTATAGAGCAATTGGTAAATAAGTCTGGCGACTGTTTCTTATTCATACAAATTGAGAAAATGATAACTGGAAATAAAATTGTAAATGCGAATTTCATTTCGAATTTTGTTTTTTCTGAAAGTGTGATTTTGAAGTTTTGGCCAACAGTACGAGTATAGAGGAAAGTCGCCTAATATGGGGGTAGTGCCTTATATGGGGTAGTTCAATTTTAAGCAAGTACTTGTTCCGACACCTATTGTGAACATTAAAAACTAACCACCGACTTCCTAGAAAGCGTCCATTCACGTTTTGGAGCGACTCGTGTTGCGTTCCGATGATTTAGGTTATGGTAATTTTGTGTATGAATAAAAATTTCTGGTGACTTGCATTTTAGATATTCAAGGAAACTTGAATACAGAATTTGGCGTAGTTTATGAAAATGGTTTTGGTTTTTTTAAAAAACGTCACAGTTTCATCACAAACATTCCCCTTTCAAAAATATGGGGTACTTATCAATTCCTAATTTGGGGTACTCCATATTAGGAGACTGTGTACTTTTCCGTATAAAACTAAAGTATTTTCTTTCAGATGCCTAAAAACCGAAAAGTTTGGAACAAGGAACAAATGATTTCAGCAATTTGAGCTGTTCGGCAAGGCAAAATAGGATACAAGGAGAGAACGCAAACCCACGGTATACCTCAAACGACCTTAGAAACGTACGTAAAGATGAAGGGAGCGCCTGAAGACATTGTGAATTCTTCGATAGGACGAAAGATAGTCTTTCCAAAAAAATGGAGTCAATGCTCGCAAATCACTGCTTAGAAATGCATTTTTTTCAATCACTCGAAAAGACGTGTGCACATTGGCATACAGCTTATGCAAGGCTAATAATATAAAAAATCCATTCAAGCGTAGCAAAAGAAAGTGCTGGAAAGGAATGGCACAAAGGCAAGGCACAAAGAATAGTCATTGAGAACACCCCAAAGAATATCTAATGCGCGCATTAAATCATTTACCAGAGAAAATATTGCAGCATTTTTTGATTTGTATGATCCACTTCTTGAAAAAAAAAATCAAAATCCAGCCAGGATCTTCAACTGTGATGAAACTGGAATAACCATAGTGCAACACAAGCATATTAAAGTTGTGAGAAGAAAAGGAAAAAAACAAATTGATGCAATTACATCAGCCGAGCGCGGATCTTTGTTGACCACAGGTGTTTCAGTGCAACAGGCCAAGATATACCGTCTCTTTTGATTTTTCCACATAAAAATATAAAAATGGAGCTTAGGAATGGCACCCCACCCGGGTCACAATATGCGTGTCACATATCTGGTTGGATCTGGTTGATATATTTGAACAATAGCTACGCCATTTTATTAATACAACTAAGCCCACGTTCCAGTGGTGTTGATCCTGGATGGTCATTACTCTCATAAGAAAAATTTGGAAGTCATAACTGTGGCGCGAGAGAACCATGTTAATATAAAATGTCTTCCACCCCATTCGACTCATCGGATGCAACCTTTGGACGTAGCTTTTATGTCACCATTGGAAACCTTTTACGCGCAAGAGATCACAAACTGGCTTAAGCTTAACCCAGGACGTGTTGTAACAGGCTATCAGGTGGGAGAACTTTTTGGGAAAGCCTATATAAGAGCGGCCACCATGGATACAGCTATAAACGGGTTTAGAAAAACTGGAATGTTTCCTCCTGATAAAAACGCATTCAGAAAATATGATTTTGTGGCAGTAATGCAAGGAGCAATTAATGAAGAAAGAGTAGAAACGAGCCAAAAGAAAAAAACTGTGAAAGGCAAGTTACCCCTCAAAGACAGCAAACCGCTGTTACAGGTTACCCCTGAGAAACAGATTACCCCTGCAATCTTGATGCCTGTTCCAACTGCTTCAAAAGTTATTATTAAAAAAAAAGAGTACAAAATGTGGAAAAGCTGCCGTTGTAACTAGTACTCCATACAGAGAGGAATTAGAGGCCAGCATAGAAAAAAAAATTTACCTTCAAATTCGGGCGTCAAAAGAAATATTAGGGATTCAAAACAGTAGAAAAAAATTAAACATATCCAAAAAAAAAGAAACAGTCAGTTGCTATAGAAAAAGCAAATTCGGCTCCTGAACCCGAGTATCAAGATTCAGATGACCAACAGGTAGAAAACTTTGAAGAAGATGCTATTTGTATTTTTTGCAAAAATCCGTACTCCGAAGATGTCAGAGGCGAAGAGTTGGTAATGTGTCAAAGCTGCTTCAAATGGGCTCATGTTGAATGTGCTAATGGTGAAAAAAATCCGTATATTTGTGACTTTTGCATTTCTGAATAATTTGTTGTATGTTCTTTCTAGATGAGAATTTCTTTATGTTCATAAGGGACGAAACTTTTCATTAGCTTTACTTTTTGCATTTCCATAAATGAATATTTCTCAAAAAAACAAAATAATTTTACTTATTTTCCAATTTTACATATTGAATTAGGTATCCCATATTGCGAACATAGTGTACCCCATATTAGGATATCATATACCTCTAATATCGGATAGTGCATTTTTTTTTTAAATTCTGCATATTTTTATCTGCTTTTTTTAAAAACATATTTCTTCTTATTAAATGCTTGATAGTATATCTAAAGAAACATGAAATATGAAAATAATGCTTAAAACTACCTCCGTTTTTTCATTATGGTGTTTTGAAAAAAACTACCCCATATTAGGAGACTTTCCACTAATTGGGAAAATTATTTCAGGGAGAAGTGGTGATTGAATAATTGATTACTGTTCTCGTGAGAATTGAAAATTAAGGTAAGTCACATTTTTGAAAGAGAAAAAATCACCATTATACCATTAGGTACATTCCATGTCATCTTCACAAATTATCAGAATTTTAGACTTGTCAAACTCATGAAAGAAAATTGGCCGAAACTCAGGTATTTCAATAACACTTTATTGAACAATAACTGATTCAGGAATGTTCAATATGAACTCAGGTTGTTGTAAAAATCTCATATTGTAGTAAATGATGAAGTCCGTTCAATTCATTTTCAATTAATTTCGTTAAACTTTCGATCATTTTCTCCATATAATTAGACGATTTGAAGAAGCATGAGAAGGTTTATCAAATTGCAAAACATTTTATGCTCATGGAAAGTTTCAAAAGTATTAGGTGTGAAATGACTGAAATATATCTCAGAACATGAACCTCATATTTTATAAACTTACGAAAATCCTGTACGCCACTGGTGAAAATCTCTTGCGAGCAACCATCCCCTGCATGCGCCGACTTGTAATGTACAATTAAAATACTGTTTCCCTAATCTAACTTGCTTAACAACATTGTTTCAAACACCGCTAATTCAATTTACTCGAAACGGAAACCCCAATAAGGAGTTGTACCTTTGCATTTCAATGATTTTGCATAACAATTTGTTTTCCGGAAAGTCACTGGGTTGGGACGGGGTATTTATGTGGATTGTGAGAAAGAGTTTTTTAGTGCGAATAATTTCGTTTTCTTTCGATCAGTGAACATGAAATATTAATTTTAAAAAAATGTACATGCATAAAGGTACATGCATTCATTTTGGATTTTCATTAACCAAATCAATCTCACATTTACACATCATCACTACTATGAAGATAAGTATATTCTAGAGTATGTAACCAAATCAGAATTCAGTATTTAACAAATTGAATTTTAGTTTTTGGAAGCTATCACAATTATTACTTTTGTAACATATTGTCTCATATATCATAATTGTTAAGTTGGGTATAGTAATGGAATAACATATATTTTGAAGTCAAAACTGAACATTTTTGATGAACATGTTAGATGAAAACAGATTATATCAATTTCTGATAATATGTTAACATAGATTAAATACCTACGGGATACCAAGTAACCTAGCAGCAAGTTTTCCGGACCTCACTTCACTTGAAGTTTTCCCTCCGAAAGGTGGCGTTTATCGATTACTATACTATCACTGCATTGCATAAATTACTATTAACCTTTTATTAACCTTGGGAGCTGTCTGACTTGTCCATTTAATCCAAGTCTCCAGGAAACACTGCAGCCTCTTGGGCTTATTGCGTTTGTTCTCCCATCTTCTCATGACACCCATTCCATCAGTCTCGTTCCCTGTACTAGTTTGTACAGGTTCCGTGTTGGATGTGCGTCATATTCTTCTGGACGTAATTTTGTACGTCCATATATTGCCTGCCTCCTGTGATCCAGTGCCTCACATTCGCATGAGATGTGTAGAGCTGTTTCTATCCCTTCGTTGCATAATCTGCAGCTGAGGTCTCCATTGTACAGCCTCATTTTATTCAGGTGTTCTCTGAGCGGGCAATGACCGGTCAGTAGCCCTGTAATTATTCTGAGCCGGTCCCTACTATTTCGAAGTAGTTCTTCGGTTCTTTTCTCGGACGGTTCCCCAATGAAGGTTCTACTGTGTTTGTTGCCAGATACTTTTGTCCAGTACTCTGTGTGCTTCTTATTGGACTGGTCTTGCTGTCTGTAAAAATATTGATCCGCTCATTTCTTTGAGGTCTCAATTTAATAAGCCTTGCACACTGCAAGATAGCATACACTTCCGCTTGAAATACGGATGTGTATACTCCTAGCGGATAGCTGTAGTTTAGATTTCTATCCGCTCGGTATATTCCAGCTCCCGTTCCGTGTTTGGTCTTCGATCCATCTATATACCAGGTGTTTTTTCCAAACATGTTTTCGAGATGACTAATGCTCTTCCACTCTTCACGGCTTATGATTTTGGCCGTGAAGTTTGTGTTAAAGGTGTACTTCGGTGTCATGTGGTCCGTGCACATATTCAATATGTGCTCCTTCACTTGTTCCGAAATTTCTGTTCGGTCCGCTCTTCTGTAGTTCGGTGAGTTTTCCAGTATGAATTGACCCATCCTGGCCTCCCCCATTATCACAAAGTGTAAAGGAGGTAGATTCAGGAGTGTCTCCAATGCAGCTGTTGGGGTAGTTCTCATTGCTCCCGTCATTTCCAAACATGCAAGTCTTTGCACCTTGCCTAGTTTGTTGATGGCGGTCGCCTGCTTCACCTTTGGCCACCAGACCAGAGATGCGTATGTTATCATAGGTTTAACCACCATCGTGTATAGCCAATATACCATGTCTGGTTTTAGTCCCCATGTTTTTCCATAGGTACGTCTGGCGAGCATCAGTGCTACCTCCGCTTTCCTCTTTATCCTGTCCAAGTGTTGGTTCCAAGTCAGTTTGGAGTCTAGGATTACTCCCAGATATTTAACCTCCCCCGACACTTGTATTTCTTCACCTCGAAGTTTTAGAGGTCCGAGACCCTCCGTTTTAGTCCTCTTGGTGAATGCTACTATGGTCGATTTGAATGGGCTTATGTTAAGCCCTTTCTCTTCAGTCCATCTTGTTATGATGTTCAGGGCCTGCTGCATGCATCCCTTCACTACATTATTGTATTTGCCCTGGACTAGGATGACTGCATAGCCCATTGATTTGTACCCATTACGGTCCAGGAGACATAGCAGCTCGTCCATCACAAGGTTCCATAACAGAGAGGATAGAACCCCCCCTGTGGACAGCCCCTTGCTACCCGTGCCACGACTGTTTCCCCCATAATGGTTGTATATACCAATCTTCCCCTAAGCATGCAGTCTATCCACCTGCAGCTTATCTTGTCGATCCCTCTTCTCCTCGATGCCTGGATAATTGATTCTAACGACGTATTATCAAATGCGCCCTCAATGTCCAAGAAAGCAGCTAATAGTAGTTCCTTGTTTTTGTAGGTATATTCTACTTTTTCTGTTACCCGACATAGAGCCGTTTCTGTTGACATACCGGACCTGTATGCATATTGGTCTCGATGTAATGGTCTGATAGCCAATGTTACGTCCCTAATGTGTCTGTCAAGTAGTTGTTATAGCGTTTTCAACGCAAATGACAAAGCCTTCGCCGAGCCCTGTCCGATTTTCCCAGGTTTCGGAATGAAGGTGGCCCTGGTCAGTCTCCAAATTTTTGGTATGTGTCCCAGTGCCAAGCTTGCCCTGAGAATTATACAAAATTTTTTGAAAAGTACTTCCGGTCCCTTTTGAAGCATTACTGCGTATATGCCATCTGGTCCCGGCGACTTGTAGGGTTGAAATGAGTTTATAGCCCATTTAATTTTCTCCGTATCTATCACCTTCGTTGTCGTTTGCCAGTCCTCCCTGGATGCCCTTTTCGCGGTCTCCAGTTCTGAATTCGCCCATGACTCCGGTGTTAGATTTGTAATTTCTGACCCGGGAAAGTGTACCCGGAAAAGCTCTCTGATAGTCTCTTCTCTGGTTTTTGTGTACTCCCTCGTTTTTGTTTTCAAATTATTTATTGAGACCTGAGGTTCCTTCGAGAGTATTTTGTAGAGACTGGCACATGCTTGGGTCTGTTTGACCTCCTCACATTGTTTTCTCCACGTATCTCTCTTGGACTTTGTCAGGACTTTGTTATACTCAGTTAGAGCCCTTCTGTATTGGTCCCATGAACCTGATTTCCTTGCGCTTTTGAAGGCTTTTCTAGTTTTGTGTCTCATCCTTGCTAGATCTTCATTCCACCAGGGCACATTCCTGTTTGATCTCTGATTTACTATGGGACAATGTTCGTTGTACGCAGAGATGATAGCTCCCTGTAATCGATCTGCTGCCAACTCTAGGTCAATGGAATCTCTGATGTCAAAATCCATGCGGTCTAAACAGGTTTCCAGGTTCACCTTATAGGCTCCCCAGTTTGTTTTTCGGGGATTTTGATATGTTAGGATCGAGGTCTGTATCCCTCCGATTTCAAAGTTTATGTGTCGATGGTCTGAACAACTTTTCCCATCGGACACATTCCATTTCCGAACGTAGTTACTTACAAATGTAGTTCCTATCGTTACGTCTATCACTTCACTACGTCTCGCATTTACGAAAGTAGATTTATATTATATTATTAATCTATTATATTATATCATATCATATCATATCATATAATATCATATCATATCATATCATATCATATCATATCATATCATATTATATTATATTATATGTCATACCAATGGTATATTTTCATGAAGTGAGTTAACCTATTCGTCAGGTTCTACGAGCAATTTTAAATCAAACATCCATTTGATGGCAAGATATATTTAAGCTAAAATTGTTGATATCAAGAGACAAAACAGAATTTCACCAACTGAATACAATTTCCTTAATAATTTGTGCTAAAAACTTAATTGAGTCTTTTCTCCAATATCCACGCATAGAATAGAATATCACTCACTGTAACCCACAGAAACCTTATTTTTGAACGTTCATCCGAAATCTCATCAGAGCATAACGACACCGAAACACGCCTTCGCCATTTAACCTTCTTAATTCCGAATTCAATGCGGAACGCGCTCTAATATATACCGAGGAATGATCTTATCGGCGTCTTTCGAGTAATACACCCCGAGACGAGTCGGCACTAAGTACGCCATTTCGCCATAATTAGGACGAGATGCTTAATTGCCCTCCTCTCACACCAAGATCAACGTGCTTTTCTTAGTTTCTCTGCTGGTGATGTTGTACTTTCTGTCGCTACACTGTGAAAAATTCAAAAGGAATCGCGAGGAAAATTTTACCATATTTATATTTCGAAACTCACTGTTAGGTTGACTCCTAGTCAACTTTGAAATGATATAAAAAAACTTAGCAGTAATGAATCATAATTAAAATCACAACCGCCTTCGCTATGTAGATGTAGAATCAAGTTAATTTGTTGTTTGAATTACTGATAGCATTATCTAAAAATTGGAAATACCCCTGTAAAAACTTTATACATTAACAGATGTCGAAAAAGGTCTACTACTGGACTAAATTTTTGTTTATTTAAAATTTTTCTCAGACTTTTTCTTTTCCCAAAATAGAAAATTTGTATTACTAATGCTAAAAAATTACTACTAGGATTCATCTGTTTTCAAGAAACATTTTTCTAATGTTTTCAATAAGTACAGTTCTCTGAGGTAAAATTGTTGGTCATTGTGGTTAAAATTAGGTTGGAGGTTGGACGATATGCCTTCCACTGCAACATGTCAGATGGGTAGAATACTATACTTCATAGATAATTTCTACATTATGACAAGCGAGTATGAACACGCCTGAGGAAGCTATTGTACAGCGAAACATAGGTTGCAATTTACTGAAATGTTCAGTGAAAATCTCACAATAAAGTGTTACTTTTATACATGGACTGCATAAAAATAACGTGAATGTTCAAATTTCGCAAACTCAGTACATTCGATTAGCGATTTTTTAGTTTTTTATATTGGTACATTCGTCTCGAAAATATGTTCATAGCTCATAAAAGTTAGAAGTGTTTTGCGTATTCGATGAATTTCTGCTATCGAAAAAAACGGATCAAAGAATTTGCATCAAATTTCGTGTGAAAAATAGAAATGGGTGCTCAGAAACATTCGAAATGTTGACAGTGACATACGGTGATTGTACTCTGAGCCAAAAAAACATTTTCAAGTGGTACAGGCTTTTCACAGAAGGTTGAGAAGAGAATGATAACGCTCGCCCTGGACGCCCCAGCAAATCAACAACCAATGAAATTGTTGAGAAAGTGAAAAAACATTGTTATGGAGAATCGTTGAATTATTATCAGAGAAGTTACTGTCTTCATATCGGTGGTTAGCTTACGCCATGCTAACCTGCTGAATAGTGACCAAAAAAACCACCTGAGCATCGCTCAGAAATTGTTGAATGATTGAATGACGTCAGAGGCGATTCAAATTTGCTTAAAAAAGGTCATAACTCGTGACGAATCATAGGTATATGGTTATGACATCGAAACCAAAGTCCAATCCTCCCAATGGAAGAGCACAGGAGAGCCAAGACCAAAAAAAGCACAGCAAGTTCGATCAAGGTTTCGATCGCTGTTTTACTCGATTACCGTGGTGTAGTGAATCACGAGTTCTTGCTACATGGTAGTTCGGTCAACAAGGAGTATTATGTTGAAGCTATGCGCCGCTTGTGAGAAGCAATACAAAAAAAAACGTCTGGTATTGTGGAAAAACAATTCATGATTTTTGCATCACGAAGTAATCATGTATCAGCCACCGTATCCACCAGATTTGGCCCCCTGCGACTTTTTCCTGTTCCCAAGATTAAAGAGACCCATGAAAAGACATACCAAAAAGTGCATTTCAAAAATGTTTTGAGGGTTAGAAAAATCACTGGCACAAGTTTATTATATCTTAGGGGGAATACTTTGAAGGGAACGAAATATAAATTGATGAATAAATAGTTTTCGAGAAAAAATAAAAATTCACCTTATTTTCTCAACAGATAGGGTCATATCACTTCATATTTAGATATGGTTAGTCTACAAGCTGTTGTCTTGAAGAAAGCACACAACTTTCAACATACATTTCAAAAATTATTACTGATAATCATAACGTACACTCTGAACTATATAAACATTAAGTGCATCAAACACTAGCTTCCAAGAAATTGGTGCAGTGTTTCTGTCGCTGCCTCCTTTACTATTTCACGTGTATTACAATAAACCCCTACGAAAAATAAACCTCTCGACTTTCCCGAGAACAGCGTACGAATAAACCACCTCGTCTTATGGAAATACATGTCGAGCGGTTATCTTAACAGCAGAGACGTGTCTGTTCCTGCCTCTTTGAATATTCCAAGCTTGTCGGGCCTCGACGGTGCTTTCTGCAACTCCGAGTGCCGGCTCTTTACTCTAATTGCTCATATCTGAACATTATCATAGTAATTGGCCTCTTAGTCTACGACATCCTGTCGACTAGGAGCAAGGACGAAAATGGTTCCCGTACGTGTATCCTTCCTGAGCGGAGGTGGGCCTGGATTTATGGGAGGAGTCGCGGAATGTACCTGAGGAAGCGGTGGTTTGACTCACCGTGATATATTTTACTGCATCCGTAATATGAACTTATCAGGGCTGGCACCACCCGATGCATCATAATTAATTTAAGTTGAATAAATCAGCAAGTTCATTTCATCTTAAAACAATGTTTTTATTCGTTTACGTCGAATATCAGGATGAGCTAAGAATTCGGAAGAATATACTTCAAATGAAAGCAAAAATATTCAATTAAATTCATTTATAGCTATGTGACCTGAGATCCGAAGAATCTCTTGCTGGAAAATTACGAAAACTCATCATCAGGACATGATTGAGTCTCAAACATCTCCTGATGATGCTCGCTTGGGTAGCGAAACGCGCGGCGAGAGTCAGAATTCCATTCTGGTTGGGGAAAAGCGTTTTCAATAGATTCATCTCACGTCAGAGGTCCGAAATTCTACTTATCAACAAAAGTTCAAATTTTTCTTCAATTTGGACATAATTTTGAATTTTTTAAAAAGTTTTCTACATGAAGAATTCTAAGGTGCACCTGCCATTATTCTCAGAACACGTTTCTGAATTTCAGAAACTCTCATAGAAAAGATGAATTTTCCCACTGAAAATTTCCATAACTCAAATGAGAGGGGAATAATTCATAATAAGCTAATATTGGGCATAAGAACTTATCGAAAATTTTAGACGTTTCAGCAAGTACAGGAAGATAGTTTTATTAACCTCCTTTGGATTGAAACACCTAGAAAGATAGTTTTCTACATAGGCTGTCGATATATGGTTGCCAACTCAAACTATCATCCAAAGTAACTCCAAGTAGCTTAAATGACCGGGATTCGCATTCTATTAGACGAGAATCTTCATCAAAGTCAAAATTCTTTGTTGTGAACCATATTTCTGCTCCAATAATCAAATCAGAAGTTTGAAAGAGAAGAGTTTTATCGGACTGGATGGAATACAAATTATCCGCACAACAAATTCATAACCCTGGAGCTAAGAACTCAAAGATATCATTAAGATACATTAAGAATAAGAGTGGCCCCAGCAGGGAGCTCTAGACACACTATGGTTAACTTTTTTATACTAAGACGATTTATTATCAAAGTACACTGACTGCATTCCATTGTTGAGAGGAAATTTGGAAAACGGAGTGCCTCACCTCTGATTACATAAAAATTCAGGGTTTTTTCAATATTCTGCACGACCTCAAAAAAAATTTCAGAGTGAAGCTGGTTATATATTCCAGTGTGAGAAAGTCCTGTTTCATTCTCAAAAGATAGCCATTCCTTTTTATTAGCAATGAAATAACAACTTCCCAATGCTACCCAAAACTGTATATTGGCCAACAGGAAGAACATTTTCCCAAAGAATAAAAGAGCATAGAAGTAGTTTTGTAATTAGAAAGACCAATTCAACATTTGCAAACCAACTTTTAGCAGAAGGACATGAGTTCAATCATGAATATGACGTGTCACATTTAGAAGAGAAAAGTTTGAAACGCTATCTTCTAGAATGTTTCGAAATCAATACATTCAAGAATTTGGGTAATTTACTGAATGATCAATTAGAATTGAATAACCCGTTACTAAATATTTTTTCAAATGTGGAAACTGAAACATAAGCTTCAGCAAACGCTTTATTTAAAGCACCCTCCATACTAGAAATACCAGTATTGATATCTTTCATAAATTCAACCTTTTCCAAATATTCCAATAACCATCTCGTGTTTGATGAACATTAGATTTTCCATCTAGCCCAAGTGTTTTGACTGAAGAATTTATTACTGGACAATTCGAAATATCTTTGAAAACCATTTCAGAATTTTGCTGAGAGAAAATATTTTCTCCATTTCCTTTTGTTTTAATTCCATAAATGGTTTGTTATTATTACCTCTCCTTTCTTCATAAAGTAGGTTTTCAGGAAGCATGTAAATTTCATCAAGTTTTTTAGAATCAGAAAGAGTACCAAAAAACGAAACCGCATTTCCTCTTTGGATGGCTATACTAATTTTTTGAATGATAAATGATGTGGCTCTTGATTCGTGGGTTTCATTGGTTACCTTTTTTCCAATTTCATTGATGAAAGATAATGCTTCAGAGCTAAAAACACCAAAAGTTTCCAACAGCTATTGGACGAAAGATATAATCATTTCCCAAATTCTGATACTTTTGTAGTTTGGAACTTTCTCCTGAAGAGGCAGCAGTACCGGCTTTCGCAGAAATAGCAGGAAAATAGCAAGTTGCTAATGTGTTCACAAATTGAAGTCCCAAACAACAGATTTACCGTTTTTCCATGGAACAAGTGTCTTACCATCCTGCCGTTTTTCGTCGTCTCGACTTGTACCTATGGGTTATAAAATCGCAGGAATTTTTACTGAAGTTAAAGCCCTTTTGATTATATCATTTATTGTACAATGGCGAGATAAACGACCAGCGCCAATGCTAAAACGGCAGCTCAACCCATGAGTACCTGATTCATCCACAAATGCACCACATTTACACAGTGGTGTACCAAGTCGAAATATTTTCTTCATTTTTCATTATTTTTAACCAGTCTGGGTGTGTACGTACATCTAATTCCATATGAAATACGGATGAGACGTTTTTGAACGGAATTTCAACGATTTTGCAAAATTTGTTTGTCACAGTATAAAATAGGTTCGCGTGTTATTATTTTCACGCGAATACGAAAGGAAAAAACCTCCTTGAATTGAAAATTTTAGTAGAACCAATTCTCTGATTGACACCATACAACCTCAAAATGCAATGTCCAACTTTTCCCTTTTTCCCATAAGGACCACCACCCCATTTCTAATATCGGAAAGCGACCCATATAATAACCATAATCTAAAGAGAATGGCCCTCTGCAGCCCATTCGAAGTAATTCAAAGATGTTTTTGAACGCGCTAGTTCGAGCAATAAACGCTTTATGGCTAATTGTCATTGGTTTATGACTCAATATGGCGACCGGTCTAGTTTAAACATGATTGGCCTCTGGGGAGATGAGGCTCGTCGTAAAACAATTTCTGTGCGGTGACATAAAATCTAAGCGGATGTTGACGCAAAAGTGGAATCGTAAAAACTAATTCATTTCCGAAGGAGTCGGGATGTTTTCTGTCTATGCGTCGTTAGATTTTATCTGCTCTCTCACCTATTCGAGATTATGAGCTTGACTGCGTTGAGAGTTTGTTTCAATTTTGTTTTCTCAGTATCACCAATGTTGTAATAAATATTACTGAAAAGTTTTCAGAGCGTAAATTTTTATAATTGGATGCAGATCACAGCAGATCACAGCAGCACAGATTACTTCGCCATTGCCGCATCACTTCTCAGTTTGAGTATAATTCATCAAACAAGTATCACATAGAAAAAAAAAGTGGGCGCCTCAGGACGTCCAACAGGGCGTACATATATAATAGCTACCATAAGTCAATTATTACTTTTTAGGTTAAATAATAATATATTAATGTACATACATGAAATTAATACTTATCATCATTTTCAAGCCACTTTTCACGTAATAAAACAGTATTACGTGCTTGCTGGTTAGATTTTTATAATACTCTTAAAGGTATATGTCTAACGCACACTGAACAGTGAGAGTCTGTCCGCTGACGTATGCGTGAGAGAAAGGGAAGCCAGACAAACTGGCGCCGTTTCGGGTTAGGTAACGAAGCGGTTTACCCTCCCATAAGAAGTTATCACTTCAAAAAATTCGAACTGTCATAATTACGTAATCAACTTTTATTAATACAAATCATGAAATTATGAAACAGGCAACAGAAATTAACGCTCCGGGGCGACTTGATTGATTCCAGTGGCGCATTTGCTTTTTCAGCTGCAGGAAAACCCGGAAAAACCTACAGCACCACATCATCTGAAGATTCAAGATATCGCCAGAATATTTAGTGACACGACTATCGTCAAACTTAAACCAGTCCGTTTCGTCTTTGACTAATGCGTAATAATGACCAGATTCAACGCCAAAACCACTGTGAACAATGACTGTTCTGTTCTGTTTTAAAATCTGTTTTTCCGTTAATCAGCTGTCGCCCCCATACGAACGACAACTCTCAGAAGTTGAGAAACTTGGGCGAGCTAAGGACTAACGAGGTCTTACCTTTTAACGTTTGATTCCTAACACGGTGGCAGAATCATCCCCGCTTTCTCTCGAGAAAAATATCTGGTCGAGGCGGGAATCGAACCCACGATCTTCCGATCGTGAGTCGGGCGCACTACCATCGCGGCCAATTCCACTGTATGAAGATTATAATAGTGGTCTGCTAGATTGAAGTATTCATCTATTTCAAACCTTCGTAAGAGTTTGGTGCTTCCGTCAGAGGTTGAGTCATGTTTGAAGATCATCAGTGTTATTATTAGATTGACTGGTGCCTCAGCTATACTTATTGAATTATAATAGTCAGTTAGTTTAGCGCATATTTGGCAATACAATTGATCATCACCCGTTAAAAGTTCTATTTTCAGATGATTTAACAATAAGCATTGCAGGGACTGGTTATAAGTCCCATTAGGAAATTCTAGTTGCAGTTCCAGAAAGTCACATATGTTTTTGCTACTTCTTGAACATTTACTAGAAAGTAAACTGGTGAGGATTTTTCCAGCAAAAGATCCAGGGTGGTCATGAGTATTGATTCTGCTATTTTCCTGCTAACGAAGAGAACCCCAATAATTCGAAACAATCCTTTTGTTGTCCTAACGAGTATCTAGTGGACTTGAAAGACTCTAAAAAATCGGTTGGTGGAAAATCCGATAAATTCTTTCGAAACTGCGGCTGCATGAACAGGTGTTTGAGTTGGGTGAATACGTAGGAAACATTCTCGTTCTCGTTCATCGTTAAAATCTCGTTCTTGAAATGCTTTATCATGAACAACACTTGTAAAATGCTATTCATGTAGCAAGTGTTTCCTGAATTATCTAATTCAATTTTCTCCACAAGATTTTTCTCACTGATTTGGAGGAAGAACATGTTCCACAGAATCATTTCTCAAGCTGTAATCGATCCTTCCAACTGATGAAGGGTTTCCTAGAGGGATTGATTCGGCTCTTGCTTTATGAAACTCTTACACTGAAAGGGAATTCGATTCCAATATGATTTGTAGAAATGAATATAAATCCAAATACTAGTTTTCAAAAGCAATAGTTCTCTGAACCATTTCATCATCAAAAAGTAATTCATTCAGAATAAGTAATGATCAAGGTGTAAATGAAAATTTCAAAAGAAAAATAATTTGTAGAACTATCAGATATTTATGAATGGTATAGACTCGAACATCATTTAAACAGAAATGAATATTTCAAAAGCAGTAGTTTGTGAAAAAAAACATCGGAATTTCATAAAACTGTAAAGGATTGAAAACCAGAAAACTTCTTATATTTCCGGAAAAAGTGGTCAGAATTAAATCCGTAGAATCAAAACACAGTATTTCGTAACTATTACGGAATACTGTTACTAAAATGTAACAGATCAAACATTAGCAGTAAATATTAATTTAATTAGTATTAATTCAATTTCGAAAATTCACAAACTAACAGCGTCATACCAATTCAATTGTCACTATCGCTAATAGCGACCTACTAGATAGATTAGTTTCGTATTTTCGCATTTATGACGATGTATATCTATCTGTAGTTGTTCCTAAAATAATTTTTTGCTGCGAACTGGTTTATTTTGGTCAAAAAACCCAAGAGACATTTTTTGTTTAGAATGAAACAGGCTATCGGAAATGAATTTTTAAATGGTAAACAAATAATAAGATAAAAAGTTACATTGGAAATAAATTTTAGGGGTTGCGTTTTCTACCCCTTACAACCATGGGGTAAATCAAATAAATTTCTGGCTAAGTGTCTTTTTGGTAGTACAAAACGTCAGGTTAATTTCAATATTGTAACTTCTTAGTGCTCGTGAAAAAAATTATTATACAAATTTTATGTACCCCCTTTAAGGGGCTCTATCTTAACAAGGGATGCTCCAATGAAATTTCTTTATATGAAAGATGAGGAATCACGTCCTTAAATGTTTTACACTTATTTAGTTATACCCTGTATAATCAAACGTTGAATCATTTAGTCCAATATTAAAAATAACCAATGGGGTAAAATTTACAGATTATATTTTGAATTTGAATTGAAAGGGTTATATTTTTAGGAGTGAACAATTTTTGGGAAAGAAAGTTTTTGGCTTTCTACTACTCCATGTGATACATCAGAAAGTTTTTGGCTTTCTACTACTCCATGTGATACATCAGATGGAGTAGTGGAAAGCCAAAAACTTTCTTTCCAAAAATATTTTTAATGTTTGAGAAATGCTGCTAATACTGTTCACTCATTCGAATTGACTGCCGTGTTGGTCGGTGGTCCAAGCCCTAGTATGGACGATCGATTTTCACTTGATATCGTCCAACCCGTGTTAGCAATCACACGTTAAAAGGGAAGACGTCGTTAAATCCTCAACTCGCACAAGTTTCGTCCGTAGGGGTGCGACCGCTGGTTGACGGAAAAAAAAATTTTTTTTCAAACATGTCGTTGAAGAGAAGACAGACTTTTTTGTTTAATTGAATGTGTCTCTAACGTCATTAACTTTTTCATTTCATTTATTTTCAGAGGGGTAAAAAAAATCAAAAACAACCAATATTCAGCAAACGAAAACTCTTTTCTCTAACTAGAAATAAAGCACTGTTTCTCGACGCTCCACTCATTTCGCTGCTAACCAAAACCAACATCAGGAGGTGACTAAAGACTAAACCAGAGGTCGACAAGCAGTTTTAGGTGGGGTCCGGATACTGTGGGAAAATTTTAACGGGGAGAAATAAAAACAAATATTATTAATAAAGTGCTACACATTATTTTGGTTTCAATTCATATTCTGAATAATAAAAGAAATACAAGACCTGTAATTAATGTGAGAAACTACACCGACGGTCTTGAGCCAATTTTTTATATAGTTTGGTTCTCGTGAGGAAAAGCAAATTCGAAGTGTGTCTTCTAGGTGAGCGTCCGTTAATCTCCAACGATATTTGTTTTTCAAAAAATTCATCTTCGAGAAAGATGTTATACATATTGTATGTCGAGCCAAACATAGTGGCCAAATTGATAGCTAGTCTTTTACAATTTTCATATTTTTCTGGGACATGTTTAGCTCAAAATTCTTCAGTGGATACCATTCTATACATTTGCAAAGACACATCTTCCTGCAAGTCAATTATTTCCATTTGATGTGATGGCTTTGCCAGTTTAAACAACTTGGCACCCGCATCTGTCCATTTTGCCGCTGCATCAATTTCAAATGGAGATTTAAGAAACGGAGATAGCTTGCCTATCTCTGCAAAGTCTTGAAATCTTGTAGCAAATTCGTTCTTGAGATCGGCCAGAAATTTTACAAACTCTGCAATGTCTTCTTCAGAGGTCTCCTTTTTGATCTCAAGAATTGTCTGAAAATGAATAAATTCTTGTTTACCGATATCTTTTTCAAAGATATCCAGCTTACGACGAAAAGTAGACACGCTCTGTATTGAGCGCATTTAAATATTTTAAAATATCTTTCAGAAAAGCCACAACCAGCATATTGCAATCGTTTTTTATAAACCCAAAGTGCTTTCTGGCTCCCTGTGTATCCAAGTTTTTCAAGTAGGAAAATACTTGTTTTTTTATTAGCCAAAAACGTTCAATAACTTGACTTTTACCATCTTATCATAACTGATGTTATATTTCGTAATAAAATCATCAATGGCCTTGAATAAGTCTTCACCTCGAGTGTTACCTTTCAGCGGCATTATTGCTAGCAACTCTTCTCTAAAAATCTGACACTGCATGTGTCAGTGCTATGGCATAGCAAGGTGCCTTTTGATGTCCGCAGCTAAAATTTCAGTTCTTCGTGTATTACTTCTCGCTGACAATGGAATACTTTGAATTGCAGATACATTTTTTTTTCTTCAAAAAGTGACGTAACTACTGCCAAGATACATTCCTTCACTATCTCAGATTCTGAAAATGGTTTCTGGTGTTTATTAAGCGTCCAGCATACACGTAACTCTGGTTCTGTGGATTTTTCTTGGTCGCTCATGCAACGAACTAGTAATTTTGTACTCTTTTCGTAAAAGCTGAGATATGTCTGAATTTTTTCTTTACGAACCTGACTGCCAAGAGGAAAGTATTTGTGGAATTGCTGATGAGTTGTTTCGTAGTGTCGCTTCAAATTTCCACTTTCAACAATAGCTAGCGACAATTTTATTTCATATATGGCACACTGTAACCGCTTGAGGCCTCTGATAAAGGTATGTTATACCTCATCTACGAATTTTCATATGTACTTGGTATATAATACAATACTTGAGGCGGTCCGCGGGTCAATCTTTCGCGGTCCGTAAACGGACCGCGGTCCGCCTGTTGCTGATCGCGGGTCTAAACAAATAACAGTTTTCAGCAAAATTTAAAACACTTCCTAATAAAACAAATTTTTTGTGAAATAATCTGACCGAACAGTCAGTAGTTGAAACTTTATATCCGCTTCGTTCTTTTTTCGCTACACAAAAGAGATGCCTGAAATTCAATAACAAATGTGAATAATATTTTCTTGAAGTTAAATAATTTCTAGATATATATATCCGGTATGGTCTAGTGGCTAGGATACCTGGCTCTCACCCAGGAGGCTCGGGTTCGATTCCCGGTACCGGAATTTTTTTCAAAAATTTTATGCCATTGCAACTATTCAATTTTTCTTTAGTTTTTTCAAGTACACTTTCATGAATTTTGGAAATTATTGATTTTATTTATCTAGTCCTGATATCCACTGAAAAAAGAAAGTTATATCCGCCATATGTACACATACTAAGCTCTCTCCGCCATCTGTACACATACTAAATAAGTTCCATTCTGCCCTGAAAGCTTTTCTGTAAACAGAATAAAATCGACCAGGGTAATATCTTTTGAAATCTTCACAAAGCATCCATTGTTTGTTTGTTATTTTTATATAGAAACGAATCCACTCTTACGAGTGTTATGGCGTGGTTTGAAGCTTCAACAACTTTTCAATTCTGAAGAGACCTTAATGGATGGCGAGTCTTTATTTATATTTTAATTTCGGCAGTAGGTAGCAAAGTAAAACAATGCATTTTGAAATAATCTAGAAAAATCTTCACAAACTATGCTTCAATATAATTTAATAATTTATCAGTTGAAGATTATATTCAGTGATACAGGCTTTATATTCTTTGGTGATACTGAGTCTATATACAAAGATATTAGGACAGCATTGCGCCATCTAGACAATAGAAAGATAAGCTAGTGAGCATATATCAAACAGATTTCTGTATAGAGACGAAATCATTAGTTTCTCATAGAAATATCTACCCCAAATACTGTGATTCCTCAATTCGGAAGAAGATGCCGCAGAGGTTTAGAATTTTTTAAATTCTCCTGGTTTCAAATTTATATGGAGAAATTTAAAATATTGTTAAGGTCGGTATATTGAATACAGACACAAATCTTAATGGATAATTCTTAACTTTGAATAAATAAAAACTGTAATCCTCAGTTGAAAATCACTTGTGTCATTTCATTCAATTAGAATTCCATATCAAATATTTTAAATATTACTGGAATTTTTTCCCAACACCAAATCGTTATTTTTAACACCTCGACACGTGTTTCGATCACCAAGTGATCATCTTCAAAGAGGAAGATTAAAACTAGAAACTAGTGCGAGCTAGCCCTATTTATGCTATATAGGTATCCCATTCAGGTAAACCATCTAGGCGTACCACCCATACATGTATACCAACCTAAATTAATTTTACAATTTTGCCTAACCTATTATTTTACAATATATGTTTATATAATACAATTTTCAGCTATATAAAAATTAATTTCACAATATTGCCTTTGCAAATTTATTTTTGCAATTTGTCCTTATGTAGTAATCAGTGAACCCAACAACATTATTTTATTTTAACAAGCTATATAGTATGCTCTTTGGTATAGGTCCGTCATCGTTATTCATAATATTATTGTGTTTACTTATTTCTACACTCTCATAGGCATCTAGTTGCCTGTTGTTGTTAACTTGTCTAACTAATCTTAATGAACTGAAGTCTATGGAATGGTTTTGTTGCAAAATATGATGTGCGACTGCTGATTTTTCAGGTCTTTCATGTTTTAAGTGTGCTATGTGTTCCTTATATCTTACTTTTATAGATCTTTTTGTCTGTCCATAATATTTTGCATCGCAGTCCTTCAATTTCGTAAATTCCAGACTTTTCCAAATTCTCGACTTTGTCTTTTGAACTTTCTAAAAGGCTCTGTAGTGTATGACTTGTTTTAAAAACCACCTTAATACCTAGTTCTGTGAAAATCTTTCCAAAGTTCCTCGTATATTGGTGATATGGAACTGAGATGTATTTATCTTGGTTTTTGTCCTTTCTGAAAGTCGAGATTTCGTTCATTCTTAACCTAAACTTCTTCTTCCTTATTATGTCATCTACAATACACGATGGAGCGCATTGATTTTCCCGGTTTGTGGATTTTTGGGAGGCAATATAGTTTCGACACCGTTGGATTGGAAACTTGTAACTTCCGTTTCAGTTGAGGGGTAACTATGTTGTCGCATTTCTTGAGGACGTCTTTTACCTCGGCAATCATCTTTGGTAACGGGTTCCTGGACAATTTCGCATACGGTCCGTTAGTAATGAGAGTATTGACCCTTTCGTAGTAGTCCGATTTATCCAGAATTACTACTTTGTTACCTTTGTCGGCTTTCAAATAAAAACGTCCTTTTCTCTCAATAGTTTGATAAATGTTTCTTTTGGTTTTTATTGTTGTTTATTGAATGCTTCCGTTTATATGTTACCTTGTTCTTGGAGATTTGATTCCTGACCTTTTCTCGAACTAGTCCCTTCGAGGAATCGGGCATATATTGAATCGAACTTTCTACACTAGCAACGATATCCTCAAGAACTTTCTCGGAAAGCGGGATGCCAAATTTCAATCCGTTGTTCAAAAGGTTGATCTCTTCCTTATCAAACGATTGTGATGAATGATTTTCAACAATATTTATGACTTTCGAAGTGGTTTCTTTCGGTTTATTCTTAGATATGAGGGTTTTGAGATTCTTATTGAGCGTACACATTTTTCTGATATATTTTGATTCAATCATCCGAAACATTCCTCTCTGAAAGTAATTCCATTGTACGTAATCATTTTCGTCTAATCTATATGTTAGTTTTTTATATAGACTATAACCATCTAATTCTAAGAGACTACGGTTAGTGTACAGATGATCGATTTCTAAATCAAGCCATTTTTCTTTGGCGAATTTTTGGACTTTATCAGCAACTGAAGACTTAATAGGAAATTTACGGTAACAAAATTTGGAAAAATTTAATATCTTTTAAGGTCTTTAGAAACCAAATATCTGCGAAACACGTGTCGAGGTGTTAAAAATAACGATTTGGTGTTGGGAAAAAACTCCAGTAATATTCATTACTACACCAAAGGTCCCAAACAGTGCATCAAAAGTATCAAATATTTTCTTCAGTCAGACTATGAAATATGCAGAGTTGCCAAATTAATTGTTCATTATATCAAATGTTGGGTGACAATTTTAATTTTTTTGAACGAAATTAGAAACAAAATAACAGCGGGGCTGATTGTTGGGTTCTGAAGCAAGTGTTCAAGTGCCTTATTTTTCATTATAATGAAATTAAAATTAATTAATAATTGATTCAGAAAAATTATATGCTATGAAAATTGTGTAAATTTCAATTTACCAAGAGAGTTGATTTTACATTTACTGACCCTTGAGACAGATCAAATATACGCGGGCTTGATGCACAGATAAATGCACACTTTGATTATAAAATTTAACCCTCCGTTAGTGTATCCAAATAAATTATCTCGGTTAGTGTACTGGGGTATGGCATACCCCAAACAAAAGTCATTTCATAATTACTGAGATAATGACATTTGGTCATTTTCGTAACCATATATGTTTTTCTGCATATTTATCAGTGAAATGAAGCGAAAACAGCAGTTGAATATTTCTCTTTGAAATTCAAAAATCACCAATTGAAAAATATAGGTTTATTATATACTCAAAAAACACAGTTCAACTTTATTTATCATAAAATATGGAGATCATGACATGGCATATACAACTAAAAGAAATATTCTAAAAAGCTGTTCCACAAACAAAACGTTGCAAAACTGGGAGTATAACTTCCCAAATAAAAGAGTTAAGGGCTCTCGAAATTGGCACAATTTTCTCATGCCATCATTGCGTGCTTCATACAAATTGGACTATGACACCGCATACATACATAAAACGTATTTCTGTCTTTGCTTCTTGGATAAACAGAACATCTTTTGCTTGAAAGTCGTCCCTTCGGTCCAGGTTCATGACGTTCCACCTCTTGGTTTTTCCGTAGTCGTCGGCGTAGACAGGGTTTTTGTCTTCGTTGATTCCAAAATTCGGATATCAGTTGCAGACCGAGTTCTTTCAAAAAATGTCGCCTTTTCAAATTGTATTTCTGCGTATTTCCTTTGAATATAACTTGAGCATTTACTCCAGCGGAATTCATGAACGAAAAAAGTAGTGTCAAAGGCCAACGGCGGCTGTTTCTCGACACACTGTAATTAGCAGATAACTCATCCAATGTGTCTACACCGCCCTTGGTGGAATTATAGAAGCTGATGATTTCAGGTAGTTTTTTGTCACCAGAATTGTCAATTATAGCATCGTCATGATGTAATGTAGAGAAAAGGATGACATTCTTCGACTTTTTCGGCACATATGACACAGCTGTGATATTTTCTGTGAATGCAAACACATAACTGCAAGGCTTTCTGTTCCTTATATTCAGAAAAACGGATGGTATTTGTCTCTTGTTTTTTCTGACAGTTCCAACCGATGTAAGCTTATGCCTCTCGAGCAGATTCATCATAGGGTAGTAGCTGGTAAAACAGTTATCGAAAGTAATGTTTCGATTAGTTTCAGATACTGGTTCAATTGAACGCTCGACTATGTCTTCCGGATATTCAGCCTCAGAAACTATTTTTCGATTCGTCCCCTGCGTGTTCTGTTTCTTCTCCAGCAGCATGTTCTTCGCATATTTGTGCGACTTCGACTTCTTCTAGCACACTCTCATCTTCACCTTCAGAATTACTATCAATAAATGACTCATCATCATCATCAGAACTGGCGCCAAACGCATCCCATAAACGTTTCAGTCTTTTTTGTTCTTCTTCGTAAGACATTTCACAATTTTAGTGAAACTCCTGATATATGCATGAAAATAATCAACAATATTTTGCGGAATATTATTTCGAATGGAAAATTCACCTCCAAACTTGATGACATAAATAGTTACATTAAAAGTGTTCCGAGGTATGTCGTACCCTGACTGATTTCTAAGATGTCTCGCTCACAACCGAGACGTTGGAGAGAGATGAAAGTGTGTAGTATCTGGAAGAATATGTTTCAACTACAGCTACTAAACACTAGAAGTCGATATTTCAATTCGTTTTGATTTGAGAGCTGTGACTTGAAGTCTGGGGTATAACATACCCCAGAACACTAACGAAGGTATAAAAATATAATTACCTTACTGAATAACGATGAGATTGGAACCTTTGCCCTAACACCAAACTGATATTTTTGCACTCGACGCGCGTTTCGCCAACAAAGTTAGCATCCTCAGGAGAAGAAAAGAAAATGTTCATCTCCTGAGGATGCTAACTTTGTTGGCGAAACGCGCGTCGAGTGCAAAAATATCAGTTTGGTGTTAGGGCAATTGATCTCGAAAAAAGTTATTTTACCTTACTGAAGTCAGTGTCGAAGCTATGGAGTCTCATCAAATGCTAGACAATGAGCTCTAACAACCAAGGAGCATCACAATAGATCTGAAAAGGTCACAGTGAATCAGGCCATGGGCTAGCACGCCGACAATCTAATCTTATCTACTGATGACTTGATAGTGTGTCGAAGTGTGATTTTGATTTCTTTGCAGGAGTCTGCTCACTTTCTCTTTCTAAATTATCACTGCCATACATATTTCATTTTTAATTATTAAAAAAATATTCATTCAGTAAAACACAGTTTATGTATACTGTAGTAAACACATCAGTATACACTATAGGTATCCGAGCTCAGGGTGACGAGAGAGTGTAAAAGAATCACACAGTCGCTTGCGCGTGGCGACCCGTCGCCAAGGCATGCGACGCCATGCCAGCAATCGGTTTTACGTGCGGATATAGATGTTTCACATCAAAAATGATAAAAACATATGTTGAATTGTGTCAAGTATATCATTAGTGATTGTGCAATATATTCAGTCGATAAAACTTTTTCAGATTTTGTGGTTCCAGTATTATATAACGGTGGCTATTGTTACATCTGAATGTTTGCCTGGATATTATTATATTTGTGAAAAGCATTACAATCGGAAATCCAGTCCTGAAGCAAAATATTAAGTTTCCCAACTATTGCAGAAAAAAAATTGTTTGCTGCAACCTAGATCGAATTCAGGTACGTATACAGTATGATGTATGAGAATTGAAAAAAAATGGAAACGTATGAATGGAAATTTTTCAAAAGTTTGTTTCCTAATACTTTTTTGATTTCAATATCGTCAATCGTACATAAAAAAAAATAACTCCTTAAAAAGAAAATAGACTTGATTTCAATATGATTTATTCATATCATGCAATCTCAGAAATTTTCGAATTGTCATTGTAACATTTCAAGCAGTATTTTGGAAATGTTTTTCATTCAAACTGTCCAAATAACTACTACTACTAAACCTATACAAATTGAGAAAGTTCAATTCAGTTTTTCTGGGAAATTATTTTTTTAGATATACCTTTTCCATTTGTTCAAGTTTTCCTTCTTGAATATATCTAGAAATCAGAGAAATATTTCTAAACTCTGCATGTAACTAGAATGGAAATTAGTTTCAATCCCATCACGACGATAAAACCAAGAGGTAAACATGATAATTTCACGGATAAGTACAATTCAAACGAATAAAAAACGTCGTAATCACAATTTCAAAGGTTGAATGAAATAACTGTGTCAGTGAATGAGGTGCATTATATTTCAACAGTGTGTCGTTATTGATTAATGTAATAAGTTCAACGCAGTACTTGTGAAAACTCTCGACAGATATTAATAGAAACAAAGTAGCATACACTGCAAATAGTGTACAAGCTACTTTAGAATAATCGCTTGTCAACCTTCAAAACGAAATGGTGGGTACTAAATAACTCTTCACGCACATAATTACACAGCATCAAAAAAAGAAACAGTTTCTCTAATGGATTTTTTTCATGAATTGAAATATTAACTAGGGTAATTTGTCAAATTGATGTTAATAATACGCTGGGACCCATGTTTTATGCCAGTTGGGCGTGAAAACAATTTTATCAAGAACAGAAAAATAAACAAATTTCGAGTGTGTTTGAACTACGACCGAAAATGACAAATAACTTCAAAATCCAAACTTTTAACACATGAGTTTGGTTATTTCAATGCTTTTATATCAAGACAATGAATTGCATGATCATCATATATAACGATTCGGTAATGCTGGGTTCTTGAAACATATTCAATAACTAAACCTAGGAATGAAACTAGAATTAACTAGAGTTCAGTTATAGTTCGAGTAAAATTAAAAACAGAAAATTAATCAAGTTCAACTAAGAGCTAAATACAATTCAATATAAAATCAACTTACGGAAGACTAACATGAGCTATGAGTACATATATCATGAATAGAGCAGCGGATAAAACAATACCTAAATATCAACAAAAAGAAATTAGGGGAAATGTATTTTAAACAACTTTTGAAATAAGCCCAAATTTACAAAATTAAACCGAACCCAAGCAAAAACAAGTCGGTTGAACTTTAAACGTTCAAGCCAGTCTCAAATATACCATCACAGTAGGTTGAGTGGACTGACGCCTATAGAAAACAACTACTCCCCTGGATAATACCACGAAGGGTGTTGGATTATATCCGACAGGGGTCATTGCAGGAATCTTCACAAAAAATTTCCTGCATATGCAATTGGCCATGCAACTGAAAGAGTCGACCTCCAATTTTGGAACGGGCACACTTGTAGACCGGTTTCGGGCTCATTAGTCACTCATCAGTGCAAGAAAGTGGCCCTCATCGACCTAAAGTCAATGGTATTCCATAATTGAAAATCGAAATTCTTTCAGAGTATTTCATTCCTCTTCCTAAGTTGGAGCGAAGAACAAAATGCCACTTCATCTATTGGACGAGGTACTAATCAACTGCATATCCGTAATCTGCCCGATTCCTCTGAAAAAGGAAGAAAAACTTTCTTATTAGTCAATGGGCTATGCTGGAAGACTAACAGTAAACAAATCTAAAGAAATGAACTTTAAACGTTCAAACCAGTCTCGAATATACCATCACAGTAGGTTGAGTGGACTGACGCCTATAGAAAACAACTACTCCCCTAGATAATACCACGAAGGGTGTTGGATTATATCCGACAAAGGTCATTGCAGGAATCTTCACAGAAAAATTCCTGCATATGCAATTGGCCATACAACTGAAAGAGTCGACCTCCAATTTTGGAACGGGTACACTTGCAAACCGGTTTAGGGCTTGTTAGCAACTCATCAGTGCAAGATAGTGGCCATCATCGACCTAAAGTCAATGATATTCCATAATTGAAAATCGGAATTCTTTCAGAGTATTTAATTCCTCTTCCTAAGTTGGAGCGAACAACAAAATGTCACTCCATCTAGTGGACGAGGTACTAACCAACTGCATATCCGTTATTTGCCCGATTACTCGGAATAAGGAAGAAAAAATTACTTATTAGTCAGTGGGCTATGCTTGAAGACTGGCAGTAAACAAATCGAAAGAAATGAACTTTAAACGTTCAAGCTAGTCTCGAATATACCTACACAGTAGGTTGAGTGGACTGACGCCTATCAGAAAACAGTGTAATACAGCAGAATTAGAGAAAGCCTCTATATGCAAAAAAAAGGCACCACGAATAGACGATATTCCATATATGTTCAATTATCTACCTAAGCAAATGAAACTGATGGTGATGTGCTGTCCTAAAGTAACAGATTCATTTTCTACGTAATTATGAATGCAAATGAAAAATCCTGAAACGTATGATACCTCCTTTGGAAGGGTTTTCCATTCTCTTTTCGGAAATATGTTTTTTTTATAATTGGACGTTGCTAACAAAAAAATCAATTTGTACAATTTATCAATAACGTATTCCAAAAACACTTTATTGTGTGATTTTCACTAGATAGTTTTACAAAAACACAACACGTGTTTCGCCATACAATGGCTTCCTCGGGCGTGTGAAAATCACACAATAAAGTTTTTTTAGAATACGTTAGTTATGGATTTTCATTAAGTATCGGCCGATTCCATCATATACAGTTTATTAATGATACCATGGATGAAGCTAACGTTTAACGCTCTCAACCATATTTGAAATGATAACAGCCTGAAGCATATGTTCAAAATGGGAACCATTAATTTCCTGACAAAAAAAAGACGGTGTTGAAATTCTTCGACAACGTTTTGCAACATATATGCGGTGATTTGATTGATTTCTTGCCTGATGCGGTGTTTTAAGTCACCAATATTAGTTGGTTTCCTCTCGTAAATTTTTTATTTCGAATAGTCTCAAGAAAAAATCAAGTGGGGTCAGATCGCAAGAACGGGCTGGTCATTCAATTTCAGTATAACAACCCAAACGTTCACTTTAATAGGATACTAAGTGTGACCTTCCCTCATCCAGTGCGGATTTTGCGTACTCCAACAATTTTGCTTGTTCACCGTTCCATGTAAGGCAAACGTTGCCTCATCGGAAAAAAAAATTTGGGAAACATCGGATTCCGTTGACATCTATCCATCATTATTTCACAAAATTGGAATCTACGATTAGGATAATAGTCATACAGATCTTGATGTCTTTGAATTTTATATGGATGTTATTTATGTGTTTTCAAAATTGTCATTACAGAAGTTTCACATATATCATTGTCACCAGCTACTTCTCTTGTAGGTGTCTGTGTGTTTTCCTAAAAAGATAATAAAACATTCAATTATTTGTCGTCGTTCAGTTTTGATCTCCCAGCTTTGGTAAGATCTTTGACAGTTCCAAATTCACGAAATTTTTGTCCTGTTCTACTCACTGTAGACTGGGAAATGTGATGGTCAGTATATTTCTTATCAATATCGTTGGGTCTCACCTAGGCGCATTTCAGAACAATTCACAAAAAAAGTTTTGAAATTCTTGAAGAAAGGATTTATAACAAAATACAATACAAATAATTGGAGCGAACTAACTGAATTTCAAATAGGTCTTATATTTTTGTGACATTCAAATGTTACAAAAATATCCAATGATTCCAATAAATTGGTGGATGTAGCCGTTACTACATGGTAGAAAATCATCATGAAGAAAAGAGAAATGAAACTTTTTATGTTTTTTACCACTTTTTTTTGTAACTAACGTTACTGCAGTTTCGTATAAGTTTGAAAAAGTCCGTATAGGACGAAACTGCAGTAACGTTAGTTACAAATAAAAGTGGTAAAAAACAGAAAGTTTCATTTCTTTTTTCTTCATATCCAATGCTTCTTTTCTGACAACACAATAACTAATAGACTAGTCAATCGTGACAGGTATTTGTCCTGAGCAAGATATGTTTGTATTAAACAAAATTAATTTTTCTTATGTATCTCATTTCAAAAATCAAAAAATACTATATTGCTGAATATTGGAAACCCTTTCAAATAAGGTATCACACGCTACCCATTTTTATTCAAAGTTTTTATGAGGGTTGATGGGGCAGTTGAATAATTCTATTGAAAAAGTGTATTTTCAAATATAAAAATTGACCTGTTTCAGGATTTTTCATTTGAATTCATAAACAAGTAGAAAATTAATTTTTCCGTTACATTAGGACCGCACTCTGGATATAATCAGATACTACAAGGCAAGTCATCACCCGGATCATGGAAAGAATTTTTAATAATGGGAATTAATGAAAGTGACACCAACATAAACGATATTAATAATTTCAAACTATGTAGCCTCATTAAAAGAGGGTAGAATGAAAATGTGAAATGTAAAAATTAATAACACTATCCATGATAATAATTATTATCATGGGAAAAAAGTGTTTCGTTTTGTTCTTTTTCTGAAATGCAGCTGAGATATATTAATATTTTTTTCAACATTTCAGTAGGGGTAGACCCCTGTGGCACTCTGCGACTTTAGACTTGGTAACATACCAAAATTCTGTAAATTTGTTGATGAAAGATGTTACATTGAATAATAAATATGAAAGGAAAAACCTTTTTTTTTTCAATTCATTATTAAATTTTGTTTTCCAATACTTAAGTATCTAACGTAATTCAAATATTGTATATTGAACTGAAAAAAAATTATTTTTGTGATTCGGCAAAAAAAAATTGAAAACTAAATTTTCATTTTGAAATATGCAGTCAGAAGTTATTATACCTATGTAACAAGCTTCACTCTTTCTTCCACAATTAGTTTTCGAAACATTTCAGATAAATATTATACAAAGAGATTTTCGATGAAAATGCTGAAATTGATTCGTATTGCCTCTTAATATTTTTAAAATGAAACCAGTGTCCGCACATAAAAAAAACAATCAGGAATAAGTATAGAAACTCTCAGAAACAGTTCCGATTTTGATGTTTTTTTTCAAATTTTTGTTTTTTTCAGCAATATTTCAAATCGGAAGACTTTTAAAGTGGAACAAAGCTATATTGTTTAAATAATATGTATAATTTTCATATAATAAATCAGTTTAGCGTGAATATTTTTAAAATAATTCTTTGTAATCGTATAAATAAAATTAACTAGTAGTAATTAGACAAAAAAGTGTTTTTATTCATTTCATTAAAGTGATATTTATATGCTGTCATGCTATTCATATATTTCATTTATTTATGACAAATTATAATTTCATATATAAAAGATACTCACATATACTGCAAAAACATCAGATAAAATGAAAAGACTGAAATAAAATAATAATATAGCATATAAAACTGCTAACTCCATAGGTAGGCATATGAAGAAAAACAAGTCACACATAACCAAGGATAACAAATCAGCTGTCTACAAACTAACATGCGAATTATGCCCAAAAGTTTATGTAGGAAGGAATTTCAAAACGAGAAAAAGAAGTTTTGAACTGAAGAAGACCAGTTCCACTTATGCCTGTTATTTTTTGAGACCAATCACGATTTCAACACTATCTACGTCACAATACATATAGGAAATAAAGAACAGAAATTAAACCGGCTGGAGTCAGAAAATCAATAAGGGCAAACAAACATTTAAATTCCCTACTGAACGACCAACAAGATGTTTTATTCATATTTGAAATTGTAATTTTTGTTACAAATAATTCTACCTGATATCTCATTTACTATTAACCAATTAAGTGAAGTAACTTACTGTTGTATATAAGAATTGTAGGCTAAGGTGTTCTATTTATTTCTACCGATGAAGGTACGGCTAGAATGAAAAAAAAATAATTATTGGATAGTTTCATCAAGTAACGGGTCAGTCCATTCATGACTTCACATATATTATATACTACATTTACTTGATTTACCATACATGTATATCAAGCACTAAAATGATTGATGAATATCATTATCATTACTATTATACGATTCTTGTTAGGTCACCGTGCAGTATATCAAGTATATCCAAATTGTTAACAATTGCCGTATCTTTGAATAATTAAAACTGTTGTTTTAATTGGAACCTTAAGTTTCAAATTACCAGATTGTATCCACCTTGATTCGAATAATTGAAAATAACTGAATCATATATTCAAGACTTCAAAAGTCTGCGAAAGTAACAATCGAATTTATTTATTGACACCATAAAAAACATATGTTTCTCGAAGAATGACGTAAACCAATAAATAAGAGATACAGGTGCGACACCTGCGAGTGAATCTCATGCCGGTAAATGAGACATTCAAACACCTGTAAATTTGGAAAAACCAATATTTGAAACTGCTTAGAATAAACGTACAGAGGATTATCTTCAACAAAATCATTAATATCCCTACAAATACCCCACGAAACACCTTACTCTATTGGAATAAAACAGGTACCAAGGGTGTTTGGAAATTCTGTGAGTAATAAATCATATTTGAGATTGTCACACTGAAATTGATAAGATAAGACGATATTAGAATAAGATACTTCCGTAATTTTTAATTTTTGTTTACATAAGTCTGAAAAAGCCCATTAACAAATCGATATATCTTTGATGATTAGAAAATATATTATATAGGGTCTACACGAATTGATGAATCTGCAAATCAATTAATTCTTCATTCATTTCATAATTATTCATATTTTAATATGAGTATATAAGGTGAATATGAACAAAAATAAAGAGTAGGTACCTACTCTTATTTTACAAATAATAATTTAACACTCGCAGATAATTATCATCAGAACTAAAATTAAATAAATAGGTACATAATTTAGGATGAAATTGACAAATACAGGAAGATGTCATCTTTGGCTCACTGCCTCTGTTTCGGGGCACATGATTCTCAGACCCAATGATCACCTACCCCACGGTGCGCGGAGTGGTCATTGGTTGCGCGCCATTCTTACTTGAAACATATTTCATCATTGTCCAAATGATCTGGGTTACTTGAATATTACACAAATGCAAAATTATCATTTGTACAATTTTCTCAGGATCCCAACATGGTTTTCATCGACTGTATTTTTTTGAGCAGTTTATATGAATAGTTGAATAGTGTTTAGACGCTTTGGTTGAGATTGTAGTAGGGAGAAATGTCATTAGTGTCAAATACGTCAGCATTATAAAAACTGAAACTCCTGGACAACAACATCAAAGGGGCCGACGCTAAGTCGGACTACTGTATATAAGTATACTGTGTCCATACTATCACACTATCTATAATGCAAAGAATCTTTTTTTTTGAGGAAAAAAAACTGATGCACCTCATAAACTGATTCAACTTGAGCATGATAGACTTGTATCATTTGAGACTGAGATACATAGCAATCTGACTTTATTTTTTTGACTATGGAATTGCAACCGTTTTTCCAGCTAAGATGTTCGTCAATAAAGACCCCCAAAAGGTTGAGATCATTTTTATTTCGAATTTACTGCATATCTGCCAAGGCCGTAGCCAGAAAGCAATTTCGGGGGGTTTGGTTTGGTGGAACAGTAGAAAAACATGAAATATGAAAATAACGAAACAAATAAAATTGTTGTGTTACATGATCATATATATTTATTAAAAAACCATTACAGAAATATTAACATGTTTTTACAAAATCAAATTTAGTTTTGTAGCTTTCTTTGCAGCAAACAAATCAATTACTTCCTTGGAGTCGATGTCAATTCTACGGTGGATTGACATTAACGCCAAACCGTTTAGTCGTTCCTGGCTTGTGTAGTTTCTTAAATAAGTTTTGAGGCGTTTCAGAGAAGAGAAATTTTTTTCAGGGGTACATGTGGAAACAGGTAGTGTCGCCAAGATCTTTGAAAGTTTTTACGCACACTGCCGTAAAGTTTTTCCATTGTGTTTCGGTAAGTTTTTTTCAATATTATCTTTCAAGCATTCGGTTCGTTTTGCTAAGGACTTGATCAAAAGTAGATCTGTGTCTGTAGAATAGAAAGGGTAAGTGTAGGCCCACAGCACTTAAGACACATGTGACCCATTGTACAAACTTCCAAGGAGTTGTTTTCCTAGGTCATCGTCGATCCTGTCCTTTCCAGGAAGGTGGACGGGTCACTTGGAGACATCTCCTTTATATCGGCAGGTGATCCTGGCAAGATTGCATCCTTTGATTTCATCCCATCTCTTTAGGGATTGAGCATGGGTGTAACGTTTGGCTAGTTCCGCAGTTGTCGATGTCATCAGGCCATAGGTGCCACTGGGTCCTAAAATTCTTAGTCCGTCCGCTTCCTTGGCTAAAGAGTCAGCAATGCGATTACCTTTACTCCTGTCGTGCCCTTTAATCCACCTCAGGATAATGTTATTATCTACCGAGGCTTTGGCTAAATTTTGGTGGCACTCTATTATTTTCTAAAATAATCCCTGTATTCAAAAACGGCGATAGAACACAAACTGGTAATCATCGACCCATCTCAATTATTTGCATTTTTTCAAAAATAATTGAAATAATAATGAAAAAAAGATTGACCAAATACTTTGAAAACAATAAGTACATTAATGAATCACAATTTGGCTTTCGCTTAAATCGCTCAACTACTACTGCAGCTACAAGGGTTGTCGAGAGGCTGATTGAGGGTCTTGAACAAGGTCACCATATGGGTATTACTCTCTGTGACTTGTCTAGGGCCTTTGATTGTGTTTCCCATGAAATACTTGTAGAGAAACTTGAGTCATATTTATCTAATCGATCTCGAGCAGTATTTTATAACAACTGTTTGTCCAGTTTTAGGAAAGTGAAATTTGGTGTTCCACAGGGTTCCGTATTGGGCCCGCTGTTGTTCATCATAAATATAAATGACCTGAGTCCATTCTTATCTCCATATGCAAGTGTTCTACTTGCTGATGACGCAACACTGATATATTCACATAAAGATTATAGCTACCTGATCTCTTTAGCTGCAGATGCCAAGGGGAAAGCCGAAAGGTGGTTCACCGCAAACAGGCTGAAACTAAACAATGATAAATCACAGAACTTAATAGTTACCACTAATACATCTCTACTAGTGGAAAATAATGTAAAACTGCTAGGATTTATTTTGGATGAAAGACTCAGTTGGTCAAATCATATTAAGCAGTTGAACTTGAAACTGTCCAGCTCACTTTTCAACTCACGACAACTTCGCCTTATTACCAACACTAATACTCTTAAAATCGCTTACTTCTCTCTTTATGAAACCCATCTTAATTATGGAATATTGCTTTGGGGTAGCTCATCTGCTGCATGTAGTGTATTTCGACAACAAAAAAAAGCTATGAGGATCTTGGCTAATGCTAAGTATAGAGAGACTGTCCGACCACTGTTCAAAAAGTTGAAGATCATGACTCTTCCTTACCTATTCATTTTAAGTACTCTTGTGGAGATCCATAAGAATCTACCAAACTTAGTTACACAGTCTGATATTCATCAACTTAATACTCCTACACAATATCAGAATACCCAGATATAGACTTACCAAATCGGCAAATAATTCTTTAAATTTTAGCTTATATAATATCCTTCCAGATGATCTAAAAAAGGCCAACATGTTCTGTTTCAAAAAAAATATCAAACTTTTCTTAATTGAAAATTCCTTTTATACACTAGATGAATATGAAGAAAAGGTGAAACAAGGTGGAATAATTTGATTTATGCTCACTGAGATATTATCTTACTCTTATATGTATATTCTGTTCATATTCTATTGTGGTATATGTCCAGTTTTATATCTAAAAGTTTTTATCCAATGAATAAACTTTTGTGACTTGCTACAAATATGCAACTGTATATAAAGTGGTTAAATAAAGTACTTACTTACTTACTTACTATTAGCCCTGAGGTAACACGTTGTCTGTTTCAGGCTAATAGGGCTTGTCTGCTATCAGTGCAGATTGTTATTTTTTGCCAGAAATTCATTTCCTGGTTATTTCTTTTGTGGCAATTGAGAAACCAGGTCTGTTTGAACCACGCTGGTATTTTTTCCCATTCCCCACTTAATCCTTAATGATCCTTAAGGCTTTTAATGATCTGGAGTACACTCCACATGCTGAGCCTTCTTTGGTTTTTGAGCCGCCTGCGTATTGCATTTGTAGCATGTAACTTTGTGTTCAGTTTTATTAATATTTCGTAGGGTTATTTATTAAACACAAACCTGGGTACAATTGCATCACTGGTTGCCTGCAGCAGAGGTTGCGCATTGAGTGCTTCTCGCCATAGGCTCAGCCTCAATTGACCCATTCCTACTTCGAGGTTTACACCAGCCGTATGCAATCGTAACATGGCCATTAACGCAACCTCCTTAACGTACAGGTCCAGAGAGGACATACCAGTAATCAATTCCATTGCCGCGGTTGGTGTTATTTTCATGGCTCCTGTGATGCTTAAACAAGCCAATCGTTGTATTTCATATAATTTTTGGATGACCGTTGCTTATAGAACACCATGTCGACATATTACTCAAATTTTTGCTATATAACTCGTAATTTTACTGATTATCGATGTATCATCGGCATACTTTGTGAAGGTTGCACACTCCGCAATTTCGTCGACATCGTTGGTGTAGAGCGGAAACAATAACGGTACTAACACGGATCCTTGCGGAACTCCTATATCAATACGAAATCATTAAGACCTTTTTCATTATACTTGAGTTGGCCGTTAATGTTATCCTAGCCAACTGTTCCCAGAAGAATATTCATCACGCCCCATCATGTGAGTGAGTTTATCGGGAAAGAGACAGCAAACCTATGTTCGTTTATTTTCCTGGCAAATATCGTATTGATTATGAGAGTAGATGTGTTTCTTTGCAAATTGCAAAACATATATACAAATATTTTAGCAAATGAAGATAACACTGTAATGGGTTTACACTTTGTTACTCAATGTCTGTCTTTCTGCTTGAATAATAGAATGCCTTTGTCCAAATTGGAAGGGTATATTTTTGGGAGAGATTAACTTTTAAGGTTTTGGCTTTCTACCTCTCCATCTTGATACAAAAAATGTGGAAATCTCCCAAAGAGGGGAAGGAAGCAATCAATTTCAAAAATTAACTCTAAATTAAGATGTGTAGATCATGCAAAGAAGTAATTTTCAGACACAAACTGGGGGAAAAATCCCTTTCGAAACAGCTATTTTCATATAAATATTGTGTTACACGAAAGGAAAATACTCTCAAACAAATACTTTTATATGAACGCTGAATTATACGGAGAATACTTTTCTCTATTCCGTTTGTATTCCAAACATTCGTATGGAATCAAATCAGATCTCATTCACAGGATTCCTACACAAAATAATAAATGAAAGAAGTTAAATTTCACTTATATGGAACACTGTCATCCTAACTGGTAGACATTCGATGTGTCGCTGTGAGATACTTGCCTTATCCGCTCTTCAGTACCAAATATGGATAATGTAATATAAAAAAAATGTTATCCGTATTTAATACTGAAGAGCCGATAAGGCAAGTGTGTCTTACGACTAAACATTGAATGCCTACCAGTGAGGATGAGAGTGTTCCATGTAGGTGAAATTTTACCTGTTTCATTTACTATATTGTGTAGCAATCCTGTGAGTGATATCTGATTCAATTCCATAACGAATGTTTTTTCGTATAATTCAGCGTTCATATGAAAGTATGTGTTTCGAAAGTATTTTTCTTTCGTGCAATTCAATGTTTATATTTCACTTCTTTGCATTTTCCACACATCTTTATTCAGAGTTGATTCTTGAAATCATTGGTTTCTTCCTTTCATTGGAAGATTCCCACTTTTTTAAATCAAGATGGAGAAGTAGGAAGCCAAAAACTTCGTCCAGTTTTAATTAGTTGCGCACCTTCAATAGAAGAAATATTCACCAGAAAAACCAATAGCAATTCTTCCATCGTCTCAACTGTAACTCCTAGAGCAGAAGACATCCCTGAACACTACCCTCATCCCCGATATCGCGAAGAGAAAATCTCTTTTTCCGAAACGTGCCACATTCGACGGGAGCCAAACCGTCAGAGGAACACACCTTGCGCCCTTTCTCACGCATCTCTCGGCAGTAAACAAATATTTTTTCGGAATTTTAAAGCCGTTCCGCTACTAATATGTGGGGCAAATATTTTCTTTGGGATTAGAACGTGACCGCGTCGCAGCATCCATCGACGAATCCATTTCTGTTTTGTTTACATTGGGCCATTGGATCACACTCGATTTAATTGTCGTGAGAAAAGGTGGATTGTTTACCGAAAAATCGAGAGCGGACGAGCTTTTACGGACCTCTTTCATTTTCCGATACAGAAAGGCAAGTTGAGAGAAAATGGTATTTAGAAAAAGAATAATCACCGATCTGCTATCGAAATTTTATCGGTGTTATGAAAAGAGGGAAAAATGGCGCAGTAACTTCTGGAATAAACATAAACTTTCAGCCAAAATTATTTTTTTCGGTGATGATTACTCCAACAAATCTGAATAAATTCACAATAAATAATATAAACTATAGTTTCACTACAGCACTATTGATATTAGTTGACAAATTTCACTGCTCGTTAATTATTTTAAGGCGATCGATAGAAAAAATTGAGTCTTCTACATTACATTGAATTCTCCGGCAATTCAATTTTTTTTGAAGAATTACCTGTGTCAAAGATCTCAATGTGTAAATCCAAAACAAGTTCTTTATTTTTCCTGAGACTTTTTTACAAGCATGGAAATCGTCATATACACAGTAAAGATTGGAGTTATCAAGTGATAAAATACGGAATATAATAATTAATATTTATTAAAACAACGATAAAAATTAAATAAAAACAACAATAAAAATTAATTGGCGCTCCGGGGCGACTTCATTGATTCCAGTGGTGCGTTTGCTTTTTCAGCTGCAGGAAAACCCGGAAAAACCTGCAGCACCACATCATCTGAAGATATTGATCTAACAATGTCCTCTCTCTTGTGAAATAAAATGTAGGGTGTCTCCAGAGGCTCAAATAAATTCAATGCATCGCCAGAACACTTCGTGACACGACTATCGTCAAACTTAAACCAATCCGTTTCGTCTTTGACCAAGGCGTATTAATGACCAGATTCAACGCCAGAACCACAGTGAACAATGACTGCATGAATATTATAATATTGGTCTGCTAGGTTGAAATGTTTATCTATTTCGAACCTTCCAAAGAGTTTTTTGCTTCCGTTAGAGGTTGAGTCTTGTTTAAAAATCATCAGTATTATTATTAGATTGACTGGTGCCTCAGCTATATATATATATATATATAGGAAGTTTAATAAATATTTTTATAGACATGATATGAGTTCCCTTTGATACAGATGTTAATTTGTGTACAGGAACTATCAGATTATAATTTTGCCTAAGAGTATAACCAGCAGCTATGTGGATAGTATCCCTTTGCTGAAACTCATGGTAATGATTCCTAATGTGACACAATTTAAATTATACATGGATATCACAGTTAAAATTTGTAACTCAGTGAAGAACTGCTTACAAGAATCACCATATTTTTTAAAACACATGGTTCTTAGTATCTTTTTTTGAGCAATCAACAGATCATTGAATCTGCTGCAGTTACCGTAACAGACTAAGCAATAATTTAGACTTGAATGAACAGGCATAATAGTAGCTTAATAAAATATTAATGGGGACAAAATTTCTGAGAATCCAAATTACGAAACAATGCTTGGATAATTTAATAGAAATAGAAATATGATCATTCCACGATAATTGTGAGTCAATGTTCAACCCTAGGAATTTGACTGATTTTTTCTGCACAATAGATTTTGTATTAGCTCTAACCAGTATACTGCAATCCATTTCTCTAAGCGAGAAAACAATGGTATCAGATTTATTGCTATTTAGTACCCACGAGGCCGTTTCTGAAATTAATCATATTAGTAACTGCAATATCAGCCTGGTCAGATAACCTTTCACAAGAAGAAGAACTCAATAAGAAGGACGTGTCATCAGCAAACTGTACAGTACAATATTGTTGATTAATATTAGTATTAGAGATGTCGTTGACGAATAAGAGAAAGAGAGTAGGACCCAGGACACTAACTTGGGGAACACCTGTTAAGATGTTACGATTTTCAGAATGATATATTCCAGATTGGAGCCTAACCTTAACAGATTGTGATCTGCCAGTCAGATAAGTCTTAATCCATCTCAGACTTTGGCTGCAAACTCCAATATCATAAAGTTTATCGAGGAGAAGTTGATGGCTGATAGTACCAAATGCACGTGACAAATCAAATAGAATACTGATCGATTTTTTGCCACTTTCAAATTTGGATGAAACATGATTGACCAGAGAAAGACTAGCATTTTGGGTTGATGAACCAGATTGGAATCCATATTGGCTCTTAGCGAGTAGGTTATACTTTTAACAGAAGGATACAAGTCTGTTAAGATAGGATTTTTCGAAAATTTTTGAAAATGAAGACAGCAATGCAATACCTCTGTAGTTGGAGATTAAGTGCTTATTATTTTTCTTGTGAACATGAACTACAATATCATGTTTAAGACACGAGAGAAAAGAACCCTCAAGGAAAGAGAGATTAAGTAGGTATGTAAGTGGTTCAATTAGTTCCGCAACATTCAACAAGACTCTGCCTGGTAATTCATCTATATGCCACTAGTATTCTTAGACGATATGGACTTGATAATATCAAGAAGTTCAGTTTCGTCTAAAGAATGAAGAAAAGAAGAGTTTATTTTTATATCGTGATAATCTTCACCAGCAAGCTCAGTATCGTTGATTAGAGAAGGTTGGGACATGTTCAAGAGACTTGGCACATTTGATCCCACCAAGAGCGGTATATATCAGAAATACACGATGGACTGTAGCCGCTCATTGTTTTGAGGTTCCACTCAGTACACCTCGAATTTCACTGCTTAAAACTGCTTTCATTTGGAGAATTGCTTTCATGTGGAATAAACATGGAATTAAATTCGTTTGGAAAACATTCGTTTTCCAAACGAATTTAATCTCCAGCGATTCAAATCCAACATGAATCGCTACTTTCGCACGAGCACCGCTCTTGGAGTGATTTAAAGATTTTCCTGTAGGGCTTGTGTTTTTTAAAGAGAGGTGCCGCATTTGGTAATTTCAAATCGGGAATACCTCCATGTATTTCGTATTTGGTGAATTGACAGAGGGGAACCTACTGAATAGCCAGCCAGCAAGATGATCAGAATCAACCCTGTTGGACTAATTGCGAAGTAAAGTACATTTACACGAAAATCACCCAGAAATAATAGAATACGTTCGATTTTATTTTTTACCAATTATTGATATCGACACTTTTTATTTGTTTATTCTGTATGAAAAAATCTTCAATCGATTTAGGAGGAGTAAACATTGAAAACACTTTTCCCACACCAGAACAAAACTACAGACTCTGAACGCGTGCTTCGTTAACCTATTCCTGATTATATCAACAACTCACATACTTTTTTGTGAACCTTATTTTTATTTGGTCTTATGAGTGAGTTAATGTCATCGGCATACCCATGATACATGGACGTTCAAAAATTATGATAAAAATTGATTAAATCGTTAGCATATATACGATATAACAGGACCGGAATTGAGGAATTCCTTACTTCATTCTCAGAAAACGACTTTGGATGTTCCTTATTTGGATATTCTGCTATTCATTACTCATTGCGGATTTTCTCGTCCAGAGCGAAAACTCCATGAAGGTTGAATTTTTGTAGAAAAAGTAAATGTCATTGAAATTGTGATATTCCAACTATCGATATCAATTTCAAAATAGATAAGTACACATCTAGCTGAAGATAATACAAAACTGAATGTGACGTTAACCTTCAAAATGATTCAGCACGCAAAACACATTCAAAACAGTTGAAATTTTTCTTTATCACTAGTGTCGTATCGATTTGTCAGACCGCTGTAACTTATTTTGTCGCGCGATAGTTTTAACTTTGCGCCTTCCAAGATATTAATTCAAATCGAATAATGTGAAAGACAATTATGATGTGCATGAAATGCCTAAAGTATCTAGTATACTTTTACCTTAATTTGATGGGGATAAATACCGTATCCATCTAAGTAGCTTTAATAAGCTATTCTCAAAACATAGACATGCATATGTTTTGGCGAAATTTTCTGAGGACCTATAAAAGAAAAACATAATGTAGTGAATTGTTTCATCAATGATTCATACATATAAACTTTCATCTTGAATTAATTCGTCAATTAGCGAAAAACGTATGAAAATCCGTTCGATAGTTTTTGTAGTGATGTAGTGTTGAATATATGAAAAAAATCACATGACTGCTTTCATTCCTTATAAAGAAACCAGAACTTCTTTTTTTTGTTACACCTGACGATCTGACATTAATTTTTCTATTGCAAACTCTCAAACGCCGGTTTTATACAAACAGTTCATTTTATCTCAAAGAGACGCGACATAACCATTCCTTCTGAGCTAGGTGTGAAAGTACAAAAAATCTCTTGTAAAAATATCATTCAGGAAAGGAATTAGTAAATCGTGTCAACTACACAAAGTAGCGGATTAAAATGTATACCTGACCCATTCAAAAGCGCGTTTGTGAAACTGTTCCGAACGTAAACGAAAAGAAATATTGTAGAATTGTCGGATTGCATTGTCAACAAGAAAAAATATAAGGAAAACTCAACGGTTATTGTGATCAGTCATTTGTCAGTTTTCTGAACGACTCTATAGAGATTTCAGAGTTGTTCCAACAATTCAGGTTTAGTATAAATATACCATAGTGTATTTATCCCCATTTTGTTTTTCATAGGTAGAAGTTTTGTGTTGTCTAAAAATGCTGAAGATTAGGAAAGAATTTGTATTATTTTTATATTTCACATGTTTCTAGACACAAAAAAACTCAACTGGAATGCAAATTCATGTAGCGAATTCAATAAAACCAAGAAAATTTGACAAAGCCACAATATAATGTTTTCTCAAGTGAAAAAACCCACGGAAAGATTGTTTAAAGGCTAGGTATGCACCACTAGTAAGTTATTGTAATTGCCTAGATAAAGCATCGTGGAGAAAATGGCAAACTAGTAGTAATTTTTACGCTCCTTGAGATGCAAGAAATAAAAAAATATTCATGTGAATCATTTCTAGACACTTTGGTTACTCTGTTACCCTGAATGATGCAGTTTTTACTGTGAGGACAACTTGAGCATACCTTCCGTTTCCTCTTCGCCTTTGATTATGTCGCAGTTGTGAATGAAACGTTCAGCATAAAACCATTAAATATCTTTGACACAAAAATTGTTTCTTTTGTACTCGTAATTTTCTTATAATTTTTCTGAATAGTTCCAGAAAATTCATTGTAAAAAAAATTGTCATATCTCTAAACGTGTGGCAACAGTGTCCTAGATTTTCACGATGTTATCTCCTATGATACGTCGCGACGGCGGGCGTCTAGTAGTTGTATCTAGCGTAACTGGCGCCGCCCCGACGCGACGTCCACATTTTCCATCAATTTACGACTTTTTCCATTATCCGACGTCGGAATATGATGAACCATTGAAAGTTCGTTCCTTCAGGGACGTTGGTTGTAATATCGTGAGTTGTTACATTATCAACAAACTTTTTCGCCCACTAGGACTGTTATGCACGTTTTGCTATTTTAATTGACAACAATCAGGGGACTTATTCGCTAAAGCAAACTTAATGTATTAACTTCGAAAAATGTACACTTTTACTCGTTTCACAATAAGTCATTGTCATTGACACAATGATTTAACTAACTACATTTAACTTATTCATTTCTTTTTAGACAATTTCACTCATTCGAACTGTGAATTTGAAGAAAATGGTTCTTAAAGAATTTAACAATGGATCGTATTCATTTTATCACCGTTCTTCACACTTCCAGAAGTCTAGTGCCATGGACCAGTTTTAGCCATTATATTTCTCAATTTTGCAATATTTCACCGAATATTGATTACTGTTCTTGGTATACATAATACGATACGCAGCTTGTGCTTTATGAACGATCCAGCACACACTTTGAGTTTTCATAGATTTTGACTTGGTGAAATATTGTCTGAAACTATGTTTGATCGCTTATGTTTGAAGAAAACCGGTTGTTTTCAGCTATGTTCCTATGTGCAGCTATTGTTCTTGATTTAGTCTCTTTCTCTGTTTAAGAAAAACATAACAGACATATTGTTTTGATTTCAACCCATTGCCTATCTGAAGTGGAAAAAGTTTTTAATTGTGTTTCGAACAACATATTTTAGTTTTTTTGAATCGATTCGCAGAGTCCTCATTTTCTATATGATCAAGCAATGTATTGAGAAGTTTAGGCCCAAGATATGGAAAGCTTTTTCCCGATCGTGATTGGTATTTATGTTTCTACCTAGTTGGGTGATTATGTTTTAGGTTTTCAGCTCAAAACTACTTTGTTGAAAGTTTCGGTTTCCAAAATCTCAATTCATTGAACTGTATCTATTAGCGTTTTATTTGAGTTAGTAGTTGATGAGCACTGTATATAATGATAATGGGGGAATGGAAAAACGGCTATAGCCAAATTACAATTTGTGTTCTTGATATTCCACAATAATAATATTAATTATTATTATTATTATCTCGAAGGTTGCTCTGATAGAGTTCTATTCCCGCAGCCTCGATTCTTTCGGAGGGCACCATGGGGAAAGTGATTATTGGGTCAGAGAATCATGTGTCCTGTTAATATTCAATAAGAGAATGGAAAAGGGCTATAGCTGAATATTTTTGATATTCCACAAGAACTATTATCAAGATGATCATTATCAGCATCATTTTTTCCCTAAGGTTGCGCGGATCAGGCCCTATTCCCGAAGACCAGGCGCACCAGCATTATCAACCAATGAGCACTCTCTACTTCGTGGGGTAAATTGTGTCAGGAAACTCTATAACCATCACGCGACTGCGGTAGACTAAGTTCCGCAGAGTTGCCAACCGTAGCGGAATTCCGCTACTGTAGCGGAATTTACATGACGGTAGCGGTGTAGCGGATTTGAACATAAAGTAGCGGAACTTTTTACAAATAATCAGTATTGAAAAAAATATGGAAGTAGGTAGCACAAGAAGCTGACAGCTGAATAATTGAATGTACAGTCAATACGTTATAGTCTTAGTAGCTGAATTCATTACATGGTGAAAGAGAAGAAGAATATTTTTAGATATTTTCATTACTATCATAAACCATGTAACCTCCAATATCTTGGAATTACAAGTCTCGACTGTCTCGAGTATTATGAATTATATGGAACAAACTACAGTGGAAATGGAAGATAGTTCATTTGATTGTAGCTCGAGCGAAAGACCTACCACATTTGAAATTGAATGGAACGGGACATGTTCAAAAAATACAAAAAGTCTCGAAAACAAAATTTTTCTCAACATTGTTTGTCTGATTCCAACTTGAAAGGGTGGATTAGATCTGTCGCGAATGATCGTTCAAGATTTCAGAGTAACTATTCGTATGTGAACAAATTGATATTCATTTTTACTTTTCAAAATCATTATTCCAAGCTATGAAATGTTTGATCGAGGCGACAGCTTTCAAAAATTAACTGCTGTAAATTTAGAAAATTAGGTACCATCTACTGAGTTGCGCGGTTGAAAATTAGTGACAATTAGTGACAGTTCAGTTTTGTGGTATCTGAACGGTACACAAACTACAAACTGTAAGTTCTGTGGTATTTAATTTTGAATAGGGCGCATGCGCGAACTGATTGCGTCAGATATACAAGCGTAGCGGAATATGAAGCAGTCTAGCGGAATGTTGGTTCATGTGTAGCGACTTTATAGTTCATCCAGTTGGCAACACCTAAGTTGTTGCAGACGCCATCTTGGCAGGCCATGATGAACCTCCCAGTTTCCGACTTCAGCCCACTCGACCACTGAACCTCTCGGGTAGCTGCCCCGAAGAGAAATGCTTCAATTCCTGCTCTCACATGGTCGCGAACCATGTAGAGAAGGGGATCCGAACTCCTGATGGCTTTATAGGCCCCATCCAGTACAATTCAGTCAAGTAGACACTCCAAACCGAAAGTCCATTACCTCCCTGTTTTTTTATTACTATGATTACAGCCAAGGTTGCGCTGGTCCAGCCCTGTCACCTAAACCCCGATACGTTCGAAAGGCATTATTACCAAGCAATAACGATCCTACACCGTGAGGTGAGTGATCACTGCGTCAGAGAATGAGTCAAGGATGACAGCCCTCTGCAATTGTCCGGCCAAGATTTTTGCCTTACTGCGTCAAGACGGTATGCTTTTGAGATTCGAGAGACAGAGTGGTCTGAATAGAATTTGCGAAAAATCTTGATAAATAATCTGTTTTTCTCCTCTTTTCAGACGGCATTCGTCTCTCCCAGAGCTGAAAACTATACGATGAATACCATCTTTGGTGGTAGAGAATGACTACATTAGGCTTATTAGCTTGTATCAGCCTCAGAGTGGGGAATGAATAATTTCAATGAATTTGTCACTTCTTATTCCCCGCAACGGATTCAATTTCCCCCCGAAGTACGAGGAAATACCTGGCGCCTCGTGGTAGATCCTGCACCTGGTGTCAAGAACTTTCATACCCATTATGCGACTACGGTAGACTAAGGTAGAACACCATCTTGGCAGGCCATGTTGAACCCCTCAGGTATGGGGTGTGGAAACAAAAATTTCCTTAGGTTTTAAGTTAAAGCCAAGTTTCAGTTGATTCTACAATGTATTGTCGATCGCCTACTAGATAATAATACGAACTTGTTTACTTATTATAAATTTACAACTACTTGATTACAAAGTTCACTAAATCCCTCCAGATCGCAATAAGCACGTCTTTTTCCGACTCATCATCAAATAGACGATAAATTTCATCCTCGAATAAGAATCATGAAATATCTTTGACACAGTTTTCAACTTAGTTATTGTCGATCGATCAAAAACACCCTGTGCGTTAAAGTCGACGAACTTTTCAAACTCTATTGCAAACAAACGACAGTTTTTATTGAGTTGAAAAAGTTGCCTGAGGTAGGATGGACCCGATGGCGAAAACATGTCTAGGGCCGTACTAGGGCTGGAAAGGAAATATGCCACAAAATCGAAACATGTACTTTATGAGTTGAGGGACTGGCTTTGAATCTACATCGAGAATATATAGATAAGAGTTATATTGGAGAAAAGTTGCATATTCCAGCAAATAATAGATGCATAATGTCGTTTTTTTTTCCTGGAAAATACTGAAGAAATAGTTTACAAATCAAATCAATACTTTTGAAAGTATCTTGTATTTTACAATATAAAGTATTATCTTCTTCTCCAAAACTAAAACATAATTCTCGACATGCGTTTCATCATTCAAGTTGGCATCATTAGGATATCACCACTTTCACTATTACGACTACTAAAACTCCAGGATGCATTCAGAGCACTGATGAACCTAAAAGTGGCATCGAAACGTCTGGTAATGCCATGAAGAACTGATGGACCTAAACAGATTAAAGTTATGTGGAAATCACGGACCCTGAACCAGCTGTAAAGGTATCTAAACTTCAGATACGGAGCCAAATCAGAAAATTTGTCCATAAAAAACATGTAGAGTACTTGGAAAATACAGTTGGAATCACACAATGATAAACCATCATGAAGAACAATGTAAAAAAAGAAATAAAAAACTGCTTCAACCCAGCAGGGATCGGCTCAGAATAATTACAGGGCTACACACTGGATACGAGAACACCTGAACAAAATAGGTCTGTATAGATAGGTAGGACCCAAGTGAGTGTATCTTTGAGATTTCAATGTGACTCAAAATGAATTTTTCACAAATACTGATTCAATATTTGAAAAAATATTATTCCAAAATTATTATTATTAATTTTATTCAAAAATAATGATTGGGGTATTATTTTTTAAACTTGTGTGAAAAATAAAATGGTTTTTAACAAAAATCATCATAATTCGAACAATCATCAGAGTTGTTATTATAAAGCTAACCGGAAAATCATCAAATTCTAGAAATAACGTAGAGATTTGAAGTTTTCGATATACTCGTAAAATGAACATCACCGATTGAAAAATTGCTGAAAAAATTCAGGTTTCGTTCACCAACCAGTTTGTCATCTCCACGATATGAACTAGACTGTCAATTTCATTTCCTTATGGTGCCAACTTGATTAGTTGAACGCGTGTCGAGAAAAGTGATCTATGGAAACAGTGCTTGTTTTATATTCATTCTGCAAAAAAGGTTACACTTTGTACTTTTCATCCTGTATAAATTTTTTTAAACATGTGATACTACATAAAAAGTTCCTGTGACAACATATAAACAAAAAAATTCATATTGCCATAATACTTAAGAATATTGCGAATGAAGCCACTGCAGATGAAGAAGAAATCGCTTAAGAGGAGCGCCGTGTTCAATGTTGCAGTAGATCTCCTGTTTTGGCTCTCGAGCTACCGTTTTACTGTTTGAAAGATAAAATCTTCTAATGACTGAGTTTTCTTTCTTATAATATTTATAAAATAACTGGAAATTACAAAGTACGAGTATGTATGGTCGTGTTAGTAGGCCCTAAATTCGTGCTTCGTAAAAACAATATTTAGGAGATGGTAAAACGCGCGTCAAGAAGAGTATTGCAGTTCTGGTGTTTGAAAAAAGTGCTGGTTTTGGATTCTATGCCAGAGGTTCCAGACGGTAGGAAGCTGAACGGGTGGGCTGGTTTATTATAATGTATAGGGTGGTCCAACTATGATGCACGATGTTAATTTTGAGTCACACCTCAACGTCAAGTTTTGCCCAACGTAATTCGACATCTCTTTGTTTCACTGTTTGACAAATTCAACCATGGAGAGGTAGGTACACAATTGTACTTCTTCAAAAATGAGGTCGTCTAAGCAGTTACCGTGAATGGTGTTTGCTATCATGAGATGATAACGGACTCCTTCTAGCCAGAAATTGAGGATATGAACCTGGATGATATGTGGTTCCCACAGGATGATGCCACTTCCACACAGCCAACGAAACAATAGCTCTTTTGCGCGAGAAATGCAATGGCCGTGTTATTTCATGTCGTGGAGATGTTAATTGGCCGCCACAATCATGTGATTTGTGGACTCCTTTCTTTGAAGATATCCAAAAGTAAAAGTGTACGTCAAGACTTGAATTTTACAAATACGGTACATGCATAAGTGATATTAAAAAAAGCAATTAGTTCTAAAATTTCCTCCAAGAAGAACAAACTTTCGCAAACCTCTCACAGTTGTAACCGCTTTATGCCAGTTTTCCTCAAGAATTTCAATTAAAGGATGTTTCATTTATCCACCAGGCAGGTTCACTCATCCGACGTTTTAGCCGATTCGCTCCTGACTCCATCCTGTTTTCCTTGCCGTCTATCCTATGCCGCATCTTTCTCCGCTCCAATCTGGATTCGATATGGTCCTTTGCCGACGTTACGGGTCAACGACACAACAGAATAGGAAAACAATTTCGTTTATTCGCCTTTCATGTTTTTATCCTTTTCCGATCTTGTTCATATACCGTTAAGTTCGAAGCTCGGACGGGGGAGTTTAAACGGGGAGGACAAATGCAAAAAAGAGAACAAGTATTATTTCCCATGCTCAGTGCCGAGTATCAAAAAGTGGATTTTCAATAATTTAACTTTGAAGTTGAAATATGGGTTATAACCAGTTTCTCCGTTAACTACTCTTCCCCATAACGAATGAAAACCCTCAAAATTCCTAACTTTTGCCAGCCAAGGTTTAATAAGGTTCAACCTGTAAACATGAGATTCATAGCTCGAATTAGACGAAGCACGGACGAACCAATATTCATCAAAATGGTTCAATACAGCTTTTCTATTGTGTCCTTTTGAGTGTAATATAATATCATTGAATACTCATACACTATATAGTCACGTTTTCGGTTATTACTCCCAATTTAATTCGCTAGGAGATAAATCACCTTCCTCATTATTAAAATTCATCAGGACATCGTTGAGGAGTTTTTCTGTCAAGTCAATATTTCCTTCAAAGCGAAATCATTTTTATTATATGACTTTTAAACGCAGATTCCAATACTGTTATGACTTTGATGCCATTCTACTCATTTTCATATTTTTTTAGAAGCCTGAACTGATTTGAAAACTTCTTGAGCTCACGTTAAAATATATATCTTCTGCTTCTGAAAGATGAAATCATCATTTCGATAATCAGGTTGTCACAGATTCATTAGAATAAGTTACCCTCTCACCTACGAATGTCAAATACTTCAGTTTTAACACTGAAACACGGTTTCGAAAATCGTCTAGAAACTTTTAATGCTGCAAAACAGTTACGGATTATGATCTGAATGAACAAAAATATACAAAGTCAACTGATAATTTCTAAATTCAAAAAATACTTGTCAAATCTGGATATACAGATTGAACATATAAAATGTCTCATACACAGGTAGTTAAAGAACCAATGAGCATGGTTAATGTAAGAAAAAGAATTGTGGCAAAAGAATAGGCAGACATCATAGAATGGCACCTCGGTAAGTACTCACACCCTTCGAATTCAAGTGTACTCATAAGAAAATACTTTTTCATTGAAGCGGTTTATGGTACGAGTGGTAAAAATTGAATCACCGACCGAGGACTTTTCAAAGAAATGATTTTTTTAAGAGGAGGTGATTTTGAACAGAATTTGTTCACATAACTTTATATTATCATTTTTTTGGACGTTTCAGTATGGCTGTGCATTGTAATAAATATAAAGTCAAAAGGGTTTAGAGTTCAACGAGTGTGAGGTTGTTTTATCATTTATAGTATATTTCTTGTCATATTTTTAGTCAGAGCTATTTTCTAGTTCAAATAATAAACAATTTACTGTCGTGATAACAGCGTTACCCTGCAACCAATTTGAAGATTCTTCATGCAGAACCCTTCAACATCTGAAAGGTTGGTAACTATGAGACGAAAAAATTTGTGAGCCGTCAATAATAATATTTTGTGATCCCTGGGATTATTGTTGGGTACTGAAATATTTATAAAAAATATGTAATTGAAATATATATGAAAACATTTTAATGTGGCTTTAATATACTAGTAAATCAAGAATCGTAGCTAGTTATTGCAATATAGTAGTTGTTTACAGCTGATTCTCGGCCTCCCCCCACCACTATGACGTATTAATTGCTTTTTTTATTGGTTGTTGTTTGGTGAAGTTTTTTTTGTTGTGCAGTGAAGTCAAGGCGTTGTGACCTTGAAGTGTCTGGTGCATGGATCGTTCAGATTTTTTTTTCATATGAGATTTTGTGTGTTTATGTGTGTGTGTAGGAGAATGCACGGTACAGGGTTTCATCATGTGCTTGTTTGTCTATGTACAAACATACGTCTGCATACTTCGAAGATCCTCCAAGTAATAAATGCTCCATCGGTGTTAGGGCACCAAGTTAGTAGTGGAGTGACGTCACAGCAATAACCGTTCAACGGCTAGAGAGCGACATGTTCACTCCACGACGTGTGGCAGAGTAATGCGTATTCATCGGTCTGCCCTCACCTCTCCTGAAGCGATGAAGGTTCGCTCTAGCCCCGCTATCCATGGTGACACAACGGCAGCCGAGGACTGTTTGCCTAGCGTCTACCCTCTCCGAGACCGCAACGACCACTGCTTGCTCGTACCGGCAACTGTTATCGCATCAAGTTGGGAGATGGGCTTGGCTGTGACGTCAGGCATCTCTAGTGGATAGCAACTAGCAATGTGAATCTTTCACGGTTTCATGGTGGGGGTGACTCACACTGTTTAATATAAAAGAAATGCCTGGCACACTATGAAATCAGTAGACGAATATATCTGCAGCAGTTAGCAATTGGTAGAGTGTTATTCAGTTCGTAATAGAAGGAAGACGGTGAGTGTATTTGTCTGTTGGAAATTGTTTATATTTTCATATATATTTTCATCATGTCCGTTTCAAAAGTAGACTTGAATAAAATTAATAATTTGATTGTACAGGAGGTTGAAATACTAGAGCAAAAGGCCTTATCATCATTGCCAATTGATGAAGTGTACATAATTAAAAATATGTCAACTTATTCTACACGATTTGGTAAATCAATTTTATTAACTTTGCAAGATGTGAGCAATGATAAATTATTTAAAACATGGCTACCAAAACGTATTTCGTTGCAATTCAGTGATGACGATATATCTTGTATCAACTCATCAGGTGGTAAATATACGATGATGTATTTAGGACAGAGCCAACAAAGTTTTGCTGGCATGAAAACGCGATCTCTAGTCAAATTCAATATGATTGAATAATAGTAATAATTTATAGTGAATTTCTTTAGGTCATAGCTTACAAAGTTTTTTTGGTGTGAAAACGATAACTCTAGTCAAATTCAATATGATTGAATAATAATAGTAATTATAATGAATTTCTTATTGTTTTATTAATATTCATATATTAGATGATAATTATATGGAAATATAAACATTACTAACTTAGTTGAATACACTCACTTTGTAACTACAAGTAAAATGGGAATGTGAGTATTATATCACTGAAAAATTGGAGGTTGCTTATTGTTTTTTTTTTTTGTTCGATTTCAGTTCCACCATTTAAAGATGTGGATGCAGTACGCAAGTCAAGATTGGGTCGATATTGTAGATCTCAAATCATCGGTTCAACATTTGTCGTCTAAATTGAAGGTGTTGGGTGATGGAGCCGAACATGCAAGCGTTTATGATATGAGTGTATGCTATGATGAAAAACAAATCGAATTATGCCTTCGTGATGCTGAGAACTATTGGAGTGGTGCAGAAGTTTGCAACAAATTTTTGGATAATGAATTGGAATTGTGGCAACTTTGTGAGGTTATGATTGAACTGAACCTAAGAAGATTCCTGTATAGCCTCCAACCATACTTGCCAGAATGGATTATTCATCACTTTGAATTGAATGATGAAAATCGAGAGGAAATTGAAGATGGTCGCGAAAATGATGATTATGAGGAAGAAGTTATTTTAGATAGTCTGTATGTTCCTGTGAATCATAAATAATGTCAAATAAAAAACTTTGTATTATTTTCATGTTTTATTTATTTAAATCTGATGAAATACAATAGAAAATGATTACAAAACAATAAATATGATATAAAATACAATACATGATATAAGTCAGTTACAAATAAAAAAAAAAAAAGATCATAAAACAGTACATGATAGAGTGAAAAAAAAAGTGTCAATATCTGCTATGAACTGAACCATCCAATGCATTGTATGTTAAAACTGTATCATGCAAAATTAATGCATATACTTTAGTGTTGTCTGGAAACTTGGTCTTCCTCGTCTCAAACTCAATCTTTATATCAATAGTTGATGATTTTGTTGCATTCGGTTGATGGGAACAATCGATGACGAATAGTGGATTCTCTCTAAATTGTCCAATGTCCATCAGAGGTTCACTCATATCTTTATCATAATAACTTCGCTGGAAACTCTCAAAAGCATAATAAGCAGGAGCATCAAGTTTTTTATCGAAATTCAAATTCCAACGCTCATATGGATAAACTTCAGAATTCAAGTATACTCGAATACTATTGATATCAGCAGTTGTGAATTTTGTAATATCTTGTGTTCTATCTTCAGATGTGGTAGTACTTTGGAATGCGATGATGACAAAACGAGGAGTTTCCAATGCGTTAGTTGTTTTGATGGCCCATATGTCTGAAGAAGTCCCACGTAATGATGGTAGTTCATAGAGGTCCCACATACGATACGCCAACTTGATTTTGGCATTCAGACCGCTTTTGTTTATTCTACTCAAAAGTTTGAGCTTGTGTTTATCATCTGGTACAATATGCCTTATTTTCCATTCGATTTTATTTATTTCCAAATCAGCATCAACCTCACCTATATATGAGTTTTTGAATGATCGAGCGATAATCAAAATCAATTCCTGTTTGGCATTCAAGATACTTTTGTTGTAATCTTCAGCAAAACCCATCAAATATTTCAGTGGTAGTTTTCCACTAAAAACATGACTGTTTGTATCCAAGATATCTTGCTTCAATTGTGAAAGTCCCCAACCAGATGTCAATAATGTGTTAGCATGAGATTGTCCAAATGATATCATGGTTTTCATTGTAGATGTTATCCCAGGTTTTCTAACAACAGCCACTTGTTCACCTCCCATTTCATAACGAATTTCGTCAAAGAGAAATGCAATTGCATTATTCGAGAGATAGCATGTTTTCGCTACATCTTTGGGGGTGAATTTACCTTCTATGTAAATGAAGCTCTCGGCAATATCTAGTATAACATCTTGATTATTGATTGCAATTCTGATTTCATCCGAATTCCTGAATAGCGGTGATCCATAGGGCTTATATGTGTGCTCATGTAAACTTATGAGAGAATGATCGAGCACTGGTTCATTGAATATATTCAACTTTTCATTGTTTGTTTCGAGCACCATTGTTATTTTCTCACTTTCAATCCAATCGATTTCAAAAATTTAAGATCACTCACAGACAGAGCGTTATGTGCTAACTGTTTAGCATACACTTGTGGAATGAGCTTCTTTTTATGCACACCTTTCTTTTTGATAGTGCAACTCGTTTGGGATTGTTCAATGCGATTTTGTCTATTATAAATGAAACCCATAACAACAGTTATTCGATTTTCTTCAATTCCAAAATAATGAAAATCTCTTCTTCACTTCCAAAATCGATAAGGTTATTTTTTTCATCCAAAATACGCACTGTAATGTTGTGAATCAATTGACGACCTTCTGGACTGACAGGCATATATATAATACTGTGTGGTTCTTTAGTAAGATTGTAGCCAGGTTCAACATCAATATCGAATGAGAAAAGAATGTGGGATTCTTCACCATTTATATATGAACCAGATATTATATTGCAATCTAAGCGGATAAGTCTCACAGTTGTAATGTTTATTGGTAATGATGATTCATGTATCTGATTTGGTGGAAATATTTCATGAGCGAACCCCATCATTTCTGCTATTGAATTTGGATGTGTCAGATCAATTTCATATTTGGATCGCATTTCACATTTGAATGTATTATTATTGGCGTGTAGATAGAAAATATCATCTGCAACGACATCATTTGGTTTTTTATCATGAAACAATCTGAACATGATATGTTTCTGTATGACGGCATTGATCTCTTCTATTTCATAAGCACCACATGGAATTTCAATTGTCAACTTTTGGGGTATCGATGAGTTGTCATTACTGATTCTAAAACTAACTAAGTTATTAGCTTCAGTTATATTATTGATTGTATTGCATCCATAGAATCCCAAAAGTCCTAATCCATAACGACTGTTCCTATCCAATTCAATTGGTGGAAAAAAATCCGCACTCAAGACACTTGTCCCGACAGCTTGTAGCTCGAACTTTCGTGACATGACTGATGAATATTTTGAAACACATTTCAATTTATTATTGTACACAGCAACAGCACATTTGAGACAATTTACACTTTTTGGAAGGTGTTGTATTGTAATAAGTATCATTTTTATTGATACCAATATTCACATCCTCTATATTACAAATACAACACATAGATTTCCGAGGTATAGGACCGTCATTAACATCCGATTCTGAATTTTGATCGTGGTGGTGGTGCTCATAACAATATCTATGTTTCATTATATCGATGTCATCTTGCAGATGCTTAGGCAACTTTTCCCAAACATATGCAATCTCATGTGCAACACATGCAAGTATCACTTCCTTAGGCATATTTGCAAGCATCACTTTATCCATTTTTTTCAAGGTACCATATTTTGAAAACATTCTAAGTGAAAACCCCATTCCCTTGATAGCCTCCCGATCCAGTTTTGGTGTTGAATCCATTTTTATTTGGAAAATTATTTAGAGAGAAACTGCAAGCACAAGTGACCACAGAGAACTGTATTAAATTTCTGTTGTCGATCATAGTTATATTTGATTTTTACATTCGAACATTTTCGAAAGAATCGAGTCAATTCCAATGGTGGGGGTAGATCTCCAAAACTATCGAAATATGTGACTTCTTTCCCACATTTTTTATATGCCACCCAATGTGTTCCTGGTCCACTTATTCCATCTAAATTAACAATAGCTGTCTCGTTTTGTTTTGGACCTGAAGATGGTAATCTATCACGCATAAAAACACCACGAAAATGTGGAATTTTCATTTTTTGTGCATAATAACTGAGATCGAGATCAGTAAGAGGCCTCTGAGGTAGGGGTTCAATTAGTTTTTTGTTTTGTTTGTGGCTTTGTATGGTTTTAAATATAGTCCTAAACCTTTACGGTATGGTTTGAGATATATTCCACTTCCGCGTTTGCCTAATGCTACAGCCTCCATGGTTTTATTGTGACGATTGGCTTCCATTAAAGCCGCTCTGCTGGCTTTTGCCGAATTCACGGCCTTGGTAATACCAGCAGCAGCTCCCGCCAAACTTCCTAGTGCGGATAGTCCAGCAAAAATTGGTATCAATGGTAAAAGTCCACCGATCTTGGGAACAGGAATTATGCGTGGTGTGCGGATTTTCTTCTTTCCACCGGCAGCTTTAAGGTATTTACGTGCCGCCTGCAATGCCACAGTGATAGCTTTTTTGCTATTATTCGTCACAAATTGATTCCCACCAGCTTTCTTCAATACATTTCGCACTTTATGGACTATCCCAGCACCAAATGCAACTTTTTTAATTTTATTTTTCTTCGTTTGTTTCCTCTTACATTTTTTCTTATTGGTACTACAACCCATGCCCATATGTCTTTTCGCTTTCATAATGTTGGTGACAAGTAATGCAGCTGCTCTTTCCCCAATACTCGCGTCCTTCGATTTAACCCTATCCCAAGCGCTGTATTCAAGTTCTTTGTCGGCTAAATGTCTTGCTGCAAGATCGGATGGATGCTTAGAATATTGAATATCGTGTTTTTTGCATTCAATATCTAATTTATTGATTCCAGGGTCGTTACGAGCTAAACGTTGTTTCAATTTTGTACCCGGTCCACAGTATTGATAACCTCCGGTAGATGTAATTCGAAAGGAAGTTTGTTTATTAAATCATTAACAAAACCACAACCTCTTTTAATTTTACGATCACTTTCAATACGTCCGTATCGTTTGATGGTACACATTGAAATGAATAAGCTAATAACATTTATATAGTCTCCAACCACGGCACGATGCGCATTGTAAAACAGAAAGAAAAGTTTGCTGTAGATAATCTAGATGAGAAATTTGGTTGTGGATTGAATGGACAAAGGGTATTCAGACATGGTCCACTACTTCCATCATCAGTTCGAGGACTCATTATAGGACCTTCAAATTGTGGAAAGACGAATGCAATGATATCACTATTAACACATCCACAAGGACTGAGATTTAGAAATGTGTATCTCTATTCGAAATCACTCAATCAACCTAAATATCAGTACTTGCGAAGTGTTTTGGAACCTATAAAAGGATTAGGTTTTTATACATTCAGCAATAATGCAGAAATAGTGGAACCCTCCGACGCTAAGCCTAATTCTGTTTTCATTTTCGATGATGTAATATGTGAAAAGCAAGATATTATTAGATCATATTTCTGTATGGGACGTCATAAGGATGTTGATTGTTTTTATCTAGCACAGACATATTCACGGGTACCCAAACAGTTAGTGCGTGACAATACCAATTTCATTATAATGTTCAAACAAGATGAGACGAATTTACATCACATTTATTCAGATCATGTTTCACCCGATGTAACATTCAAACAATTCCAATTGATGTGTGTTAAATGCTGGGAGGACCAATATGGATTTCTAGTCATTGATAAGGATAGAAAAATAGATGAAGGTAGATATCGCAAAGGATTCGATAGTTTTATATACCCATGATCTTGTTTTTGGAACTTATTCGATCACTGAATATTGTAGTGGTCACTTCACCAACGAATTAAGCTTTAATTCAAAAAAAAGGGCATTATGAATACAAAAAAAGATCCTGAAAATAAAAACAATGAAATAAATTTGAAACGTCAACTAGTAGAGACAACAGAAGCTGTCAGGCAGAAATTCAACTCTATCAAGAATGATAATATTGAAAATCGTACGACACTTGAAAGATTGTATGAGCCCATAATGAAACCATTGAATGTTTTATCATCAAACGCTACTTCTAAATCACCAGTGTTATCACCAAATCATGGAACTGTTCAATCTACTTCAAATTATCCCATGAGTACTCCAATAGGAAGAAAACAATCTTTTGGTAGTGTATCATCTGTGAATAGTGACACGAGCACACTTCAAGACGATATGAGAACAACTCTATTCGAAACACCATCATCGTCCCACATCGATTCCTCGGATCCTGACATCTCACCTGTTATGAATGAAAGTGGTGAAGATGTTTTGATGAAACATTTGAATAATATAAAATCTAGAAATCCAGCATATGATGGAACATTTGGCGTACGTATGGATCCAATTACACAAAAGCTGAAAATGGGAAGTCTAGTGGTAAATTTCAAAGATGGAAACATTTCATTTTGGGATGCTAATAAAGTGAAAAAATATGAATGCGCAGGTAGTCCAGAATTGTATGATATGATTTTTTTGAAGAATCCACAAGATGTTGATAATGAAGAAACTCGTCAAGTATATTCCAAAATATTGAAAATAACGAATGCTCCATATAAACAATATCATCTGAAGAATGGTTTTAAAAATACAAATTCTAAAAAATTTCGTGAAGTTATCAAACCTCTATTAGACTCACGACAATATCCAATAAGAAGTAGAAGTAAAATTGGTGGAGCACTCAAACGAGTGAAAATGGAGAAAATATATAATTCTAAACCTGTGAATTATGTGTACTGGAATTCACCGAAAGAGTTAGTTGCTCGCCTACGACTATTGGTAGCTTCAAAGTCAGCCGGACATACCGGACATGATAATGAAATAATTTCAATAATTGAAGAATTACGTGAAGAAGGTATAATATATTAACATATTCACATGTAATGATCACTGTCACATCATCATTCAATGCAGTAACATTATCACCTTTTCTCTTTAATCATATTGAAATAGAATGACTAATGAAATAAGTGATGTCAAACGACAAGTTGTTAATGAATTACATAAACCTGCAAGACGTAATTTTCGTAGAAGAATAACCACCATCAAAGGTTTTGCAGATCTATGGCAAATAGATTTAGCTGAACTGCAACCTTATGCAAAAAGTAATGAAGGATACCGATATATACTTGTAGTGATAGATTGTTACTCCAAATATCTGTGGACTGTAGCAGTTAAAGATAAAACAGGTAGTACAGTAACTAATGCAATGAAACATGTACTGAAAGAAGCCAAATACTCCCCCAAACACATACAAAGCGATCAAGGGAAAGAATTTTTCAATAAAAGCTTCTCATCTCTCATGCGAGAATATAATATCAATCATTATTCAACATTTAGCACAAAGAAGGCAGCTATAGCAGAAAGAGTGATTCGTACAATAAAGGCATGGCTCTACAAGGAATTTTCGATGAGAGGTCACCACAAATGGCTTGATATTCTTCCAATTATAACTAGTAGATATAATAATAAAGTTCATCGTACAATAGGTATGGCACCCATCAATGTTGATTCAACAACAAAATTAAAATTCAAGGGTATCAATGGAATTGGAGGAAGACAAAGTAAACCCAAATTCCAATTAAATGATATTGTACGTATAAGTAAATACAAACATATTTTTGAAAAGTCTTACACTGCGAATTTTACCACGGAGCTATTCAAGATTGTTAAAATTAATAAAACCATCCCAACGACTTATAATCTTGAAGATATGAATGAACAGCCGATTAGAGGATGTTTTTACGAAGAAGAGTTATTACGAACCGAGAATCCTGACGTATATCTGATTGAGAAGGTGTTGAAGAGAAGAAAAAATAAAGTATATGTAAAGTGGTTAGGCCTTCCTAGCGAACAAAATTCTTGGATTGATGAATCAAATATGGTTTAAATGTATATAATAGTGACTTTTATGAATAAAGTAATATTAAAGTTCATTATTGTTTTCATTTCAATTATAAGTATGTGAACTGAAAAATATTGCAGCGGTAAACATTGCCCCAGCCATTCGCAATGTTCTGTGTATACCAAACCAAATTAATTGTATACTCCATTCCCGCTTATATTTTTCAACTCACGATATTGAAAACACATTATCATTCCCAAAACTAATCGCCGTCACTTTGAAATGCAGTATCCAACTCTTTTTGCCAATTATCTCTCACTGATAATGCTGTCTCATAAAGCTTAGTCGACTCCTCAAGCTCAGCCTGAGCTTGCATTCTCGAACGTTGATGGAATTGCTTATCTTTACCAATTTTTGAACGGAGTTCATCAGCATCTTTAGACATTCTAGCCAATTCAACCTTCGCTAATGCAATCTTGGCATCTAATGCTTCAAGAGTTTCATTATTAGCATTAATAGCTCGCTCACTCTTTTCAAGTTCAGCAATAGTCATCTGTGCCTTTACAAGACGGCATTTTGCTTTCCTTTTCATTTCCCCAAACCGATGGAGGGGGCTGAAAGAAGATAGCGGTTCAGCTTTCAAATCACTCTTCATTTCTTTAGGAGTACCTTTTGGCTTCCTCTTCGATCTGTCACTTTTCGTTGCGGGTTTTTTCTGTCGCACAACACTTTTGGATTCTTTCTTTTCTTTAAAGTCAGTGACAATCGATGAAGATGCCTTAGTAACCTTCCTCTTGATTGTTCTAGATTTCTTATCAACACCAAGAGGAAGGGTAGATGAAGAGTGTTTGAGTGATGATAATTGCGAAACGATCGGATTTTCAATAATAATTTGCTCATTTGGTTCTGGCACATCTGCAAAGTTAACGAAGTCGTTAATATCAAAATCATTTATCGAATCTTGACTCGATAAATGTAATACTGGAATATTTTCAAAATCAGTCTGATCGATATCAACAAGTGGTGAACCATCTTCAGCAATCAATAGCGGCATAGAGCTCATGATTATTAAGGTCTGAGGAATGATATGTGATAGCAATAGAATGTGGATAGGAAAGGTGATGATGTTACTGAGACCTCACCATTTATAGAAGAAAATAAACTAGCGCATGCGCTCTTTCATCAACTGGCACATGCGCTCTCTCACTAAACTATTCACGCATGTAACAATCTTTGTCATTTAAGAGGAAAACTTTGTGTTGCATGCATGTATTTTTAAATGTTAGAAAATAATACAAATAAATTCAAAATATATATATATTTATTAATAATAGAGGACAATAACGATAATAAAAAATGAAAAATGTTAATATGTCTCTGTGGATGTGGAACGTTCTTTGACTCTATTCCTCAATAGTTGTTGCTCGTGCGTCAAACACCAACATTGAAAAAAATGGATTCTCCTATTGGGGTAGAGTTGACCAACCTTCTCACACAGATCCCAAGTACTTCTACATGCATTGCATACATGATTCCAACAATTCATGGAATATGTATCACAACGCAAACAACGTTGCAGTGGAGTTGGAACGGCAGCACAGATACCACAAATATTTCTACAGATACCTATATTGTTAAATATTATAGGTTCGGAACACTTCAGACACTGTAACTGTTGTTGACGATAATCCGATTTTGTTCGCTTCGGTGGATGAGAAGGAGGCGATAGTTGAATCCGCAACACGCAATCACTACACATACCAGTACATGGATTGATTGAATCCTTAGGTCTACTTATTTGACAAAAGTAGCACACAATAGCCCCTGCAATCATCATTGGGTAGACACACACTTTTGGTTTTTCATTCCACTCTTTTGGAAACGGCATTTTACTAATTCGATTAGAAATATAAAGAGATGACTTACAGAAACTCTGAATGCTCTCTCCTATACCTACGATCTCTATTTATACAAATCAACATCATGTGGAAGTATAGTGGGATAACTTCTCCTACTATTCCACTCTAAACGAGTCAAGTGGGAGTCGCATCACCTCCTATATAAGTTGACTTGCAAACCTAGAGTTCATTCATTCACTCTCTACAACTGTGAGCAAACAACAACAAGATGAATTCTGCAAAAATAAATGCTGCATTAAATAGAATAGCTGCTGTTGATGAAAACAATTGGATAGACGAATCAGATGATGAGGATGTCAATGTTCCGCTAGAGGAAGTAATAGTTGAAGCAGAAGATGTTGGAGTCGATGAAGATGAGATAGACGAAGTTGAAAACGAGGCCAACCAAAGCGACGAAGATGATGACGTGATGGAGTTTGAGAGGGTCATGGATGAAGAAGGAGATGATGAAGGGATAGAAGCTGACACAACTGAAGGTGATGGTGCTATGAGGATCGGTATGCGAACACTCAATGTCAGTGAGACACTGGAAGATCCCTTGGATTTGTATTGTGCATTGGATGCATACGTATTGATCAGCACAATAGATGGAGAGAACAAAAAACTATGTTGGTGCTGCTTTCGGTTTTATTCGCATAGAAACAATAATGGAGGGTGGTATGCCCATGTCAACACCCACAACACTGTCTCAATTATGGAAATGGGACAGAATTGGTGTGAAGCTTGCGAGAGGCCACTAACAAACTTCACCCGAGTATCTACATGTATTATATGTAATAATGTCCAACCTGTGGCACAATAACCGTGGACCTACTGGTCAAAAAAAAAACAACAGCCCTTTTCAGGGCTACATTATTCACACAAACAGTAGTTAGTTGTATTAGTATTCATAGATTATGTGACAAATGAATACTTTGATTAATAAAAGTCTAAGTTGGAAATTTGTTAGTCTTTGAATATCTATACATTATATGACAAATAAATTACTACTTTGACTGAAAAGTCGAAATTTGGAATTTGATAGTCATTGAATATCTATGCATATGATGAGTACTACTTTAAATGAAAGTTGAAGTTGGCATTTGTCAATCATTCATATGCATATAATGATGAATACTTTCACATACATATATTTCGTTTGAGATTATAATGTTAACATAATGTTAACAATGGTATGAATCTGTTTCTGTTTGAAAGTATAATGGTAGCTCTGAAAAGAGCTATTTTTTTTATTGTTTCAGTCTTTAATTGTAGCCCTGAAAAGGGCTGTTATTTTTTTATTAATCCATGCAATGATATGGACTAACGCTCCTCATCATCAGAAACAATAATTATGGTATCGTCATCTGAATCAGATGATATACTAATGATATCATCCTCATAGTAGTCATCTGAATCAGATGATATACTCATGATGTCGTCGTCGTCATAATCAGCTGAATCAGATGATATACTAATCACATCATCCGCATTATTATCGTCAACAGCATCTATGTCGTCCTGAATACCTTGTTCCACTCGTTCTGCGAAATCATCAGGAAGATCATAGATTCGCTGCAGAAATTGAGCGAAGGTTGTACTCAAATGATCAGACGTTGAATCTATTTCATGTACTTGGATGGGTCCTGTACTCGACATTGTGGAAGAATGATATAGAACTGGGATTGTTGCTATATTTATATTGGAAGAAATGAAATGGAGGGGGTGAAATGTAGAACAGTGTTTGAGATTCGAAAACATCAAGAATGAAACTCTGAGCGATTATTAGGAGAAATTCTAGTGATTATTATGGAAAAAAAACTAATAAGAGGGAGAGGAAGGGAGGAAGACACTGCCCCAGCCTCGCAGTGCCTCGTGTACACCAACCAAAAAGTGTGTACTCCGTGGAAGGAAAGGAAAGGAAATGATGGACGAGTAGATGATTATATGTCATCATCGGAATTGAGGACATCATCATCGATTAGGATTGGGGATGGCGGAGGACTATCCTCGATGAGGATAGGGGATGGTGGAGGACGTCTAACGTCAAGCTCGTCATCAGCATCATCACCAGAGTCGTCGTCGTCATCATCGTCGTCGTCGCTACTCATTGGGACAATGTCATCATAAGCAGGGTCCCACCATCCGTCAGGATCTGGATATTCCGAGTCATCCAAGTGTCCTTCGTCACTGCCAGTGACATGCTGAACTTGCATCCTGATGTCGTGATCCCGGTATTCGTATGGCGGACTGTGGGGTTCCGTGGTGGAAGAGACAACCTGTACCTGGCTGTTATCCCAGTAATTGAAGTTGTACCCCTGATCCGGGCAGCTATAGGGTTCGGAGGTTGAATCGGGTTCCATCTCGATGCTAGCTGATCAACTGAATGTTTCATCAGATGATTTCTACTTTTATACTTTCGAGAGGGAGTGGGAGAGGAGTGGAACATTGAGTAGGGGTAAATTGTAGTGTGACATAAGACATATTCAATGAGTAGGGGTAAATTGCAAAGTGACATAAGACATATTCAATGAAAGAGATACTTGAATGGATAAAATACAAATGAAATATACTTGTCGATTTCACTATGAAACATGTCTATTTTTTTATTTTTTAAATTTTCTTCACATGAAATTATTTACAAGTGATTAGAGAACACAAAAATTGATGTGAGGTATTTGTCTAGAAGAACTTGGAATTGAAATAAAAAAATAATAATGATAATAAGAGGAAGTGAAGAAAAATGCTCCAACCATCGCATTGTTCAATGTGTACCAAACCAAAAAACAGTGTACACCCTTTATTTCACTTCCTTTTCCTTTATTCAATATAAACTTAACAAATATAAACTTAAAACTACCATAATTAAATACTCCTAACTAACCTAAAACTAATCTTACATTTACACTTCATCTACAAAAAGAGTGTCCATAACTGTCACTACTTTTTTGTACAGCTCTATCGAAGAGGTCTTTGCTTTACACCTTTCCTGCAGAGATGCATAATTCCGATCTATTTCGGCCATTTCCTTTTGGAGTTCCCTCCGTCGGTTATCCATTTCAGCCATTTGTCGCTTCATGGTAACCAACTCGGCCTCGCTAGATCGGGCAGCTCGTTCTGCTTTCTTGCATCTCTGCAGAAAAACACTCATCTTTTCACTAACCTCTCCGATAGGCTGTGGCACCAACACCTCAGGATCCGCCGGTGTCGCTGGCAGCGGTGGTAGTCGCGTCACCAACGGCGACAATATCACCAACTCCGGAGAAGGACTCCTCGGAATTTCCACTGCTGCTGGTGCTGCTGCTGGTGTGGAGGCCCTCTTACGAGAGGTCGAAAAACTACCTGCATAAGGATTAGTCCTATTGCAAGTAGCTCGGTACTTTGAAATAGGACCAACCTTTGCTGCAGGTCGTTGGCAAACCTTCTTCACAGCCCTGACTTCCTCCTCCTCCTCGAATAAGTCAGGGCTAGAAGATCTGCACCTAACTCGCGAACGCGAAGTGGTTGGCTGGTCAACCGTCACCGCTCTCGAAGATGCTGCCTCCTCCTGGTCAGCGGACACCGGCAGAATAGACGCCACAGCATTATTCACCTCCTGTGTATTGGTTGCCATTCTGAAAAAGAAGAAATAATACAAAGTTAGTTGATATAAAAAATAACATTCCTAATTTACTTACTCAAATATCAAGTTGGTCGTTGGAACGTACTGCCTTGTTGTGGAGTGGACTGCTCTCGATGAGATGACTTCTCGAACTGAATGTTGTGGAGTGCTCTCCGGAGGGTATCGACTTCGATGCGTGAGCGGTGGGAAAATGGTGGGAGCGCACATGCGCGATGAGGGTAGGGGTGTACATGCGCAAATGTTGGGAGTCGGGGGGGCGGGGCTTCGGGGAGGGGAGGGGCGGGGCTTCGGAAAGGGGGCGGGGCTTCGGAAAGGGGCGGGGTATCCGAAAAGTTGGTGGCGACGGGGGGGGGGGGGGGGGGGGCGTGGCCCTAACGGGCCCCGCCCACTGCCTGGGCTCCGCCCAGGTGGGTGGGGCCTCCGGCCCCAGGTAGGCGGGACATCTGGAGAGACATCTACGCCCTCTTCGCGCGCGCGTTCGTAACATAATATGCAACCGAACACCTAACCTAACGTATTAACGTATTAACGTAACCTAACCTAGTACGCTAACCTACCGCTATGCAACCGAACACCTAACCTATCGTATGTATTAACGTAACCTAACCTAGTACGCTAACCTACCGCTATGCAACCGAACACCTAACCTAACCTAACCTAACCTAACCTAACCTAACCTAACCTAACCTAACCTACAGTAACTATTAACCTAACCTAACGAGGGAATACTAACCTAACACCTAACCTAACGTAAGTATGCAGCTAACCTAACGTAGCTATTAACCTAACCTAACGAGGGAATACATTCACCATGTTGGTTCCATTAATACATCATCAGTTGGTTTTGGTTTTGGTTGTATTATTCTATGATTTGGATTAATGTTCAGTCCTGGATATCCCAGTCCACCTGATGATGATGGCCTGACTTTATAGTTTCTCTCCAAAACTTCTTTATGGTTTTTCTCCAATACTTCAACTCTCTGTTCCAGTACATCATACTTTTTCATTGTAGTCCCTGTTATGTTTGACATAGCATCAAATTTTTTATTTGTAGACGCTGTTATGTCAGACATTTTTATGTCTACATCACTTGTAAGTTTGTCAAATTTACGAGTGAAAGTTATCCGAGCCTCTGCAATTTTATCGTTAAATGCTTGCCGGGCGTCCCGAGCAATATTGCCTATTGTGGATTGTATTGCAGCTTGTAGGGCTAGAAGTATAACTTCCTTTGCTCCATTAATTTCCCCCTCAAGATATGATACAGTTACACAATCACTCTTGTCAATTGGTTCACTTGTATTTTTCAATATTTTCCTTTGCATGTCATAATGACCATCTTTTGTTAATTTAAAACCATTCCCAGGAGGACCTCGAATGACATTACCACCCCATTTTCTTTTTCTACCAAACTTATCGATTGTTTTAGACATTGTGCACTCTACGATGATTCTCTTCAAACTGATATTTCTGTCATTTACATTATACTATATATTGCAGTAATTGATTAGGGAAATAGAAATAATACAAATAAAATTTTAATCATTTTATATTCATTACAGTAATACATATACATACATACATAATACATTAATATCACATTACTTCTATCATATATTATTAATTATAAATGGCTACATAAATATCAATATTGAATTTTCCGGTTTTGAAGATATTGAATGATATTTCAATCATTGATCTCGGCAGATAATAAATTAATCAATTGATCCAATGGAGTCTCCTGAGATTGTGATTGTTGAATAATATTACTTATCCAACGAATGTTCTCATTTGGATCGTTTTCATAAAATTCAATATCATTATGACCCCAAGGAAGAGTGTGGGTAGTATTCGGAATGATAAATCGTTTATCATCGTGATATGATAATGCAACTTTATTTTTTAATTCAGTATACATATCATGTAACACGCTTCTAAATGAATTCATCTTTCTGAATATCATACCACCTTGTTCGACGATTTTTTGATAATCTTCGCATGTCAATTCATTCTTTATTACAGATCGTTTAACCCCTTTGGCTTTCTTAAATTCACCATCAACAGATTTCACATAATATGCTTTAGCACCTGTACCATAAAAACTCATGATTGGATCATTTGGAAATTCATCTTTGAAGTTACCCAAGACTGAACTTGTTACTGGAATATTGAATTGGTTAACTATACTGTAATTGGATGTATCAAATCTACTTATGTTAGTTTTTATGAATTCATAAAAATTTTCTGTGTTTACTTTAAGAATGAGCGAGTCGGTATCTGTGTAAAGTAAAGAGACATTTTCATCAAAGTGTTGTTTGATGCATCCATAGAAAAAGTCATACATGACTGTTTTAGATAATTCTAATATGGAAAATCCCAAATATAATGGTTTATCGTAATGAACCTTCACTCTACCCAATTGAATGGCAACGAAATTATCAGTGAAAATTGAACAATTTTTGAAATTTGGTTTGGCTATGAGAGTGCTGGCACCTATATTTTTCTTTATATTTTCCCAATGTGTAACGAGTCTAACATCAATTCGATTATCTACATTCTCCATTGTCTTTCCATACACCGCATTATTCATTAGTTTATAGAAATCTTTAACAGATTTGTTGTTAGACCTATTACGCATTTCAGTATTAAGATCTATATAGGGTTTCATCCAGCATGATTGTTTGAATTTCAATACTCTATGTGTATTCATTACAATCAATCCATTTTTGACAGCTTGCTGTAGATTCCTATAATGAACAATATATTTTCTTTTATCATTCAAATTTGGAATTAATTTGGGAATTTTCGATTGTGTACGAGGTGGTATTATTTTTTCGACTAAAAATGGAAGGTCAGAATGTTTATCATGCAACTCTTGTGGATAATGAATGTCCACTTCAAATACATACCCATACGGACTATCAGTACTCACATCCATCACATCGAGATTAAGAATTTCATTTGGTGTCAACCATGTAAATTCACTTGTTGGTAGAGGTTGTGACATACTGTGACCGTATAGATTTGTTGCATCTAAATATGTAATGAATGTGGAAGGTTCGTTGGGATTATAATTGGGTAAAAATCTATTATTTGCTATATGTTTCCTCTCGCTACATTGACTAATTCCACCTCGTATACCTTTTTGAAAAAAGTGAATCATATCAATGTCAGTTAGTAATTCCAATTCAACATTAGTGAACTTCAACATGGCATCCCATGATAATCCAGGTGCAGTGTAATATTGTGCCGGATCTAAGTTATATATCTCTAAACTTGTGGTGCGGAAGTTTTCAAAAATATCACATAGTAGCAATACATCCGACTTCAAATACAAATCAGAGTATTCCCCCAAATTCTGACACTCGAATAAATTCCAAACTTTTCTAGCCCTATCATAATCAGTTTCCGATATATGTTCACAATTGAGTGTGTCATAAAACTGATTTTTTGTCGGAAGTAATGGATAATTCAATTTGTCAATGTCATCAACAAAACTATATGGAAATACACCTTTCTGTCTCATCAAATTGAATTTCTCAATTTGTGGGAAATGTTTGTGCATCTCCAAACATTGATCGGAGGTCAAGTTTGCACCCAACTTCTCCAACGAATTAGTCATAAATTTATAACTATCGATAAATCTCATTTTGAGATAATTCTTCCTAACCACACCATCTTTATCGGTATAGCTGTGTGTAAAGAGATGCTTCGTGAAAGATATATATTTCTCTTTAGTTTGCGGGATAACATCAACTTTCTCTTTATTCCTATACAATTCTTTTATGAATAAATGACAATCATAACCACTTAAATTATGAAAAATGATAGGTATGAAGTTTGGTATTTTGAAATTTAAATTACATTTCGAGTGAGCGGCATGTGATCTTTTCTTTCCTGTGACATGACAATGATCTCTTACTTTGACGTCACCATCAGTAAATGCTTTATTACATATACCACAAGTTCTGGCTGCAACAAACTGTTCTTCTTCTTCGACAGTTTGTGTATCCATTGGTTTAGGGTTTCTGAGATGATTTTCATGTATCTCTTTCAAATCATCTTCAATGCTACTCACAAATTTCTGAGCTGCATCTACACCCCTATATGTAACAAATTTTGTCAAATCATCATTATATGAACACTTTATCAAATAAGCAAATGAATATGGGGCATGTTTGAATGTTTTAATCGTGTATGAACTTCCAGGATTTGGCTCATTCACATGAATCGGTTTAAGCACTGATTCAAAATCAGCATACACTACAAATGGCACCCTCATTTGCCTCTCAAAGTTTTCAAACATTAGTTTATTTTCCGCAACCATTCTACCATATTTATTGATCTTTAAATTAGTAGTTGGTGTTGTGGTACTAATGTGATTACAATCATACATATTATGACGTAAAAGCAATCTCTCATCAGAAAAATATATCAAACATCCGTCACAAAAATATTTTTTCTGTCTATGAGCTGATAGTTGATTAGAAACTAATCTTGAAAGATCTTTGATCCAACAATAGTGACCATTACCGGAGTCATCAGTTATAAACAACAAATTGACATGTCTCCGGAGTCTTCTCTGTGAGTATCGCAATGGACCAATCACTTCATACTTCATTTTACCCTTCTCAAATGTACTCTCTAAACCGTAAACATTAATTGAAATATCATTCCTATCTTCGAATATTTCGATACTCTTATTATTAACTTTAACCGGAAAATCCATACCTGTGACATCTAAAACAGTGGAAAAATGTGGATATGACGTAAGTTCGGACACTCGACTATCTGCAGGATATAATGCTGATGTTATAGCCCAAGCAAAACAATATTGATCTTCATTACGAACATTCACAACAGCTTTCTTCCATTGAATACATTGAGGCAGCTTCACATATGAACGTCCTTCCAGTGGACTGTATTTATTAATGTTGACCTCGAGAAACAATATTTTTTCACAAGTCCAACCTGAATTATAAAAAAAAAAAAATATTACTATTCAATCTTATTGAAATTTTTAAAAAATAAATACCTGAGTCACGATCCTGGAACTCAGTCGTTTGTGCCACAATTACATCACGGAATCCATCAAAAACAGCATTCAAATCTGAAGATTGGTCCACTATTTTATTTTGGGAATTAAATGACTTCGTGTCCCTCGAATCATCAGTCTGAAGAATATAATTCCCAAAAACTTCCATATTCACCTTGATGCTTTTATGGATCCTGATGGCTGATTCCAGTAATTCAATGACCTTCTGCCTAATCTTATTGAAAAATGAAATGTAGTCACTGGTTACAATCGAACTCTCCACCCTGTATGTAGCAATGCGGCAATTGAATGCATTCGTTATAATTTGAACACCGTCAGACAATTGAACACATGCATTATTTTTATGACTCATGGTTCTTCGGTGAGAATTCACTTGGCTCATAGGAATTGTCACATTACAACAATTGCACGTATACATAGGTGTTGCATTATCCACTCTCACCCGTTTCACTGCAGGCCCTCCTTGGCAACTCTGGAGCTGATGCCGACGAAGATTATCACTACGAGTGAAAGATTTACCACAGTCACAGGAATACATTTTATATAATAGTTCTCACTAACTCACTTGATGTAAACTGACATAGCCAACACTCGTACGCTTCTTAAATACACTCTGATAGGACCCGTCAAGACGTCATAGCCAACCCCACTTCTCAACTACATGCGCCAAGATTACCTCCCAACTGAATGCGATAACAGATGTCGATATACGAGCAAGCAGTGGTCGTTGCGGTCTCGGAGAGGGTAGACGCTAGGCAAACAGTCCTCGGCTGCCGTTGTGTCACCATCGATAGCGGGGCTAGAGCGAACCTTCATCGCTTCAGGAGAGGTGAGGGCAGACCGATGAATACGCATTACTCTGCCACACGTCGTGGAGTGAACATGTCGCTCTCTAGCCGTTGAACGGTTATTGCTGTGACGTCACTCCACTACTAACTTGGTGCCCTAACACCGATGGAGCATTTATTACTTGGAGGATCTTCGAAGTATGCAGACGTATGTTTGTACATAGACAAACAAGCACATGATGAAACCCTGTACCGTGCATTCTCCTACACACACACATAAACACACAAAATCTCATATGAAAAAAAAATCTGAACGATCCATGCACCAGACACTTCAAGGTCACAACGCCTTGACTTCACTGCACAACAAAAAAACTTCACCAAACAACAACCAATAAAAAAAGCAATTAATACGTCATAGTGGTGGGGGGAGGCCGAGAATCAGCTGTAAACAACTACTCAATATATACAATATAGTATATACAAATAAGGAAAACATTCGTGCGCTACTCGCTATCAGCTGATTATGAAATACAATGTTGTCAGTCTTTATGAAATTTATTCTTCAAACAAGTGGTTTAGTGCATTAGTTTTCATAAGGATGATATTGAAATTAATAATCAATTAATTCAAACATATTATGCTATGAAAATTGTGTTAATTTTGATCTATCAAGAGAGTAGACTTACATTTACTTATCTTTGAGACGCGGGCTTGTTTTTTTTTAATGGCAAAACGCAAACACTACAGGTAAATCCTTAAGGCGCTCTCAGGATTTCTTAGGCGATTCAAATCCTGCGCGAAATTAGTCATTCGCACTGGATTCGAATCGCTGGAGATTAACTCCATTTGGAAAAAACTTCTCAAGAAGTTTATTCCACATAAACGCAGTTCTCCAGATGAAGTTTGAGGTGAACTGAGCTGAACCTCAAAACGATGAGCAAGCCACAGTCCGTCGCGTATTTCTGATATGTACCGCTCTTGGTGGAATCAAATGTGCCAAATGCACAGACACACGCAAACTTCGTTTGAAAGTGGTTGACAATGTGTCATGGTGAATTTTATTAGTTCGTACTTCCATTGTCTAATATAATATGATTTGAAATCTCCGAAAGAACAAATAAAAATTGAACAAAAAAAATTAACTTGTGATGTACTGTCTGGAACCTATGGTGTGGTGATGAATATTACTGGAGTTTTTTTCCGACACCAAATCGTTATTTTTAACTTCCTCTTGAAGATGATCACTTGGTGATCGAAACACGTGTCGAGATGTTAAAAATTACGATTTGGTGTTGAGAAAAATCTCCAGTGATATTAATTAAAAATAAAATGAAAATAAAAATTTGAAATATTTCAAACCAATTTACATCACGATGTTACGATTGTTGGTATCCACACATTTTTATTTGTTCTTTTAGATATTTCAAATCGTATTATATCATATTAGGCAATAGAAGTCCGAACTAGTAAAATTCGCAAATGCGCACTTCAATTATAGAACTTGCGAAAAATTGTTCAACGCGCCATCTAGTGGCGAGTTACAGAAACATTGATAGCCTAAAAATCTTCTCTATGAAAAATTACTTATACATGTCAAGTTTCATCACGATCGGTTGAGCGATGTAGAAGTTTATCACTTACCAACCAACCAACAAACATCCATTTTTATATAATTATATGATAAAAATATAATTAACTTACTGATGACTTGATAGTGTGTTGTAGTGTGAGGAGGTTGCTCACTTTCAATTGCTAAATTATCACTGTCAGACATATTTTATTTTGAATTATTTAAAGAAAAAATATTCATTTAGTAAAACACGATATGTATGTTATGTGTTTTTTTTCTAATATAGCATGTATATTGTAGTAAAAACACCACTGTATACACTGCAGGTATCCGAGCTCAGTGTGGCGTGAGAGAGAGAGAGAGAGAGAGAGAGAGAAAGAGAGAAAGAGAGAGAGCGTAACACCGAACCAGTGGTAAGAAAATCGCACTACCGCTTGCGCATAACCACCCATCGCCACAGCATGCATCGCCACACAACAATCGGTTTCACATAAGGCTACGGCTGTTTTACATAACAAATAGAGGGATTTCATAAACCGTCGACTTTTCAGAAAATATATAAACCAAAAATACACCAATAGACTTGTCATAATTTTTGGAAAATCAAAAAGGAAAGTAGTTTTCAAAAACTACTCTTATACATGTTGGCCAAACTAAGCAGACTATAATAAACCGTTTTAAGGAACATGTCCAAAGATATTTGGCTTTATAGAACCCTAGAAACCGCTCTAATATTAATATACTTTGGAGAAAGGCCATAAAACGAATGGGAAATCCTTGAAACTGTTGAAACCGATACACGACAGCAGGCTTTTAAACGCCTTTGAGAATTGAAAAATGTAGAATGATACCTATGACCAGCGAAAAAATTCCCATTCCAAACAGCCTGTTGTTATCTCGCACAAGTATATGATAATTTCAAGTCAAAACCAGGCAAATATAGTAATCAGCAATAACTAGCCCAATAATCAATACTTATGATCCAAAGTTTATTAAAGAAATTCGAGGCTGTGCTTCAGTTCTAGGAAAATTATTTTCATTAGATGAAAGGTATTTAATATGGTAGAATTGCAAAATTTATAATGTTTTATCAAGCATGAATTCAAGTACAAATCAATGCAAGACATTGCCTAGTTCCTTCTTTCTCATTATCTTCTGTGATCTGTCTGTCAGTCTATTCTTCTAGTAACCAGCTATCACTCCCCTATGAACGACAACCCTCAAAAGTCGAAACTTGTGCGAGTCAAAGATTAACAAGATTTTATCTCTCAACATTCAATTTCTGCACGGGTTGAACGATAGGCAGTGATAATCGATCGTCTGGCCTCTCGGCTGGAACTATCGTTTCACCTGATGGTCAACTGAATGAGTGGACCAAACTATCCTCTCACGATCAATAGGAAGGAGAATATTTCTCAGGAGAAATTAGTTTTCGGAAAAAAACTTCTAGGCTTTTTATATCCCCGTTTTTTTATACAAAATGTGAGTAACTCTTTAACGAGTTTATTATAAACTTTATTGCTCTCTTCCTTTCCTCCAAAATGGAGAAGTAGAAAGTGATAAACTTCTTTTACCAACATTCTGACTCTCATGGAAATAATACTGATTGATTAATTAACTCAGCGATTTTTTCTACACATTATTCTTCGTGTAAAAACGTTCAAATCGTCGTCAACAGACATCTACCGCAACACCATGTGGTAGCGGCACTTCAAACCCATCTTTTGTTCGAATTTCAAGTTCAAATGAGGGAATTTCGAATGGGAGAGTACCCGACAGACTCGAGAAGATGTGACGAGGTGTCGAAAGAAACTAAACGCATATCGAAATCGTATCCAGAATTTCCGAGGAGAGAGAGCCTATATATTATTATTGGATGGTTAAAGCGAATCGTCGATACGGATACATAACAACCTTTAGCACTCTGGTAAGTAAGTAGTTGGTATCTTCTTTGCACATTCGATAGTCTAAAAATTGTCAGTTTTATAATTCAACTTTACTCTTATGAAACCAGATGTGAATTGTTTGAAGTTTAACAAACATACCCACCTAACAAAAAAATCATATGTTTCGAGAATTACATCTATAAAACAAGTGAACTTGAAGTTATTCCTCAAAAGTCTGCTTTGGGAGCACTATCATTCATAACCCCCATTATTGAGTAACTCGAATATCTTGGAAAAATTACGATTTTTTAAGAGGTCTCGGCATAGACCCAAGTGTCTTCTGATATGGTCAGCTGCGAAAAAATTAATCGGTTTGTAGATGGAAACTCAGACAGAATTGAAAAAAAATAATCAAAATTTTGGGAGTTCACCTTTTCTGGGATAATGACATGGGGCATGTCACAAATGAAGTAATTCGGCATACTCATCAATCATGCATATGGGAAAGAGGTCAGAGAATAACATTCTTCTTAATATTAGCAGTATTGAAAACCTGGAGATGACTTTGAGTATGATTTTTATTCAAAGTTGAGCAATTTTGTATCAGATATTTTATTTGTTTCATATTTTCTGAAGAATAGAGAATTGAAACTTTCTATAAAAACTTGAATCATTGAGTAATTTTATTAATATAAATATTTTGAATAAAATTTTGACCAATTTAAATTTCTTGGGAAAGATGAGGCATAAAATTACGACCTTATGTCACGAATGAGTTTAATCTACTGATGCCATCAATGAGCGAATGAATGTTATTACGTACTTACTGTCGTCAATGACATGAGTAGATTCATCTCATTCATGACAAGGTCATAAAGGGTATTTCAAAAAGTTACTCAGAACAAAATCATACTTGTCTTTCAAGAAAAATATGCAAATATGCAACGTACTAATATCGGAGAACATCTTGTACTACATCGAATGTTTCAGAAGTCAATCAACAACATTGACGTGTTCAACTATCACTTAAGACGAAAGCTGATTTTGGCCTATTGCCTTTTGATGGGCAAAATTATAAAATACGACAGTGAGTAAACGGCACGAAAGGTCAATAGAAAAACTCTGGTATCCCACACAGACGATGCCTTCATTTCAATTTTTCATAAATGTACGTGCAGGGATGAAGGCAAAACACTTTTTCTGGAGGATATCTTGTAGAATGGCATCAATTAACCCAAAAATTAATGTATCTCAAAATTTCGAATGGAAAAATTTAAAGGAGGTTTCCATCAGAGCGTCAAAATTTTCATTGACGACCCCTATCAGAAAATAATGATGCAGCTCGCAGTTGATTTTTGAGGTATTTAATGCAAGTTGACCATGATTGGATGTTATTTTGGCGCTAGTGATTACTGTGTTATAAAAATCTGAATAGAAAACTAACGATAATTGAATAGAACTGGCCGATACTTGATGAAACCCCATATTGAAAAACTACTTAATTAGGTTTATTGTATGATTTTCAGCTATAATATCCCAAGGACATTGATAACTAACGAAATAATTTTATCACAGTTTTCGAAAGCACGTTATTTGGTAACATCCCGACGCCGAAGGCGGAGGGATGTTACCTAAAATAACGTGCTTGAGGAAGTTGTGATAAAATTATGAGTTATTTATCAATGTTCGAGGGATATTCGGTGAAAAAATTTTTTGCAATTCGAACAAAATTATTTATTGAACACACAGTTATTAAAAGAACAATTCGTATAATGATATTCCGTTGATCTTGCTGAATTTACCTCGGTTACTGCATAGGTGTTTCCACGCATACTATTGATTATTTGGTTATGATGTTCCTGATCAATATTCAAATAAGGTTTTATGGAATTTCCATTATTGTGCCCAGTAATTTTCAACAATTGCTGTTCTTGAACTCCACTCTTAGCTAGTTGACTGACTGCAGTTGCTCTATTAGAGTGATTGGTTATTTTCCTCTGTTTCGTATTCAAGCCAATTGCTTCAGCAGAAGATTTCGTCCATCCGTTGATTATATTTCTACCCAGAGGCATATTGTCATACTAGTTATCGCTTCCTGTCTTCCAGTGACGATTTGGCCTTAAAAATAGTCTAGTTGTCTTGATATTTGTGCCTCGTTTTGATAATAATTTAATGAATAATCTGACAGGACAAGCATTGTTATCACTATTTTGAACTAACCATTTGCTAGAGGCGCAGTTCTTTGAACCCCCTTGGCAGGTTTTACTGAAAATTGGATTATATTCTATCCTATTAGTTGGAGATCCATTGTTGTCCTTTTCGATATGAAAATAATCAACTAAGCAAGCAGCACCTTCACCACCTCTCCAAGCCAATTCCACCGCTGCTATGTGATAAAATTTGCGTAGGAGTCCTATAGGGGTATTTTCATCCCAAAAAATTATAATTTTACTCATTTCATTTGAAGTTAATGGTACTGAGCTTGTTTTGCGTTTAGTGGGATCTGTTTGTAAATTTCTTCGTGCTGCGTCGCGTGCATTCCGCGCTTGTTTGAATGCAACACTTTTAAAGGGGTCTAGCATGATATTATACTCCTTGTAATACTTTTCTTGTAATAATTTGCTTGTTATATTCCATACGGTTTTAACAGTAGCCTCCTTAAACTCTGTGCTATCCTTTTTTCTCATATTAATCGCCCAATCCTTGAGTATTAATGCAAGCTCTTGGAGAGTACGATTTCCATCCAATTCATATTTTCTGGCGTCACAAAACTCCATAAATATTTTCCAAGTGTATTTTTTACTATTGACAGTATTTTTTGGTGTATTTTCTTCAATGATTTTGTCAATTGCCGCATCATTTTGAACACCAAAGCGAGGAAGTGACATTTTCGAAATAAATTGAATTACTGAAATGTCAAACAACTTTATTGTGTTGGTTGCTTAGCAATGTCATGACATAAGTGATAACTACCCGTGAAAACTATCCATGGGTAGTTATCAGTGTAATGATAGTTTCATTGGTTATTTCGACACACATGACTAGAAATAGACAAATTTGATAGGATATTTTTTTGGCAAAAAATTTTCACTATAGTTTATTTGCTAAACGCCACACACTGAATACATTTCATAGAGTTCATGTGGAATTTGAGGTCATTAATAAAACCTACAATAGAAGTGGACCTAAGACCGACCCTTGAAAGACACCGTGATTAACTGTCCCTATAGAATATGAATAGGAGCGATTAGGCACAACTTTCTTGCGCTCAAATGAATACGAATAGACCTTGAACAGTTTTAGAGCAATTCCTGATATCATGGGATTCCATTTTTCCCAAAATTTAGGATGAGAAATACAATCGTAATCCATTGAGAGTCACATATTTTGATGAAAACGTTTTCCCTCTTTTCGATACAAGTGAAATTTGTTTGATATCGTTTTACATTTGTAGTTCATTTGTTTTCCCGAAAAAAAATTGCAAGGTTGATACCAGAGAAATAATGTATTTCTTATTACACTTGGTCCGCTAACTTCAGTATGAAATAACTCCGTTATAACCACTTTGGTAGCTTTCTAGCGGAAAACCCTACCAATCTTGTATTCTCCTTGTTTCTGTTGAACATCACCCTCCATTCTCTTCAGTTTTTCAGAAAATTCTAAATCGTTCAGCAAATATTATTGATCTTTCTCTGATATGATATACATACTGCACACAAGAGATTTTGGATTTCGACTTTCCGTCGTCTGTAATCTCATCCGAAGAGAGCTATAAAAGCGATTCATTGAATAACCTGAAAATAGATATCTATGTTTAGAGAGCGGGTCGATTTAAATGGAACCGTATTTATATCGGCGTGGTGGTGCGAAAAACACTGAACTTAACAGAAATACCAAGAAAATTATTCGATCACCAGAGATGGTGTGTTATTGTTTGAAAAAACACCAAATTTATAAAAATAATGAGTTTTTTGTTCAAAATATACCAAGGTATTAGGGCAGAAGATTAATTTTTTGCCATACTAGTTCAATATTGTCATTTATTGCATATTATTTATGAAATTAAATATTTATCATTCAAATATGTACTTATTCGCCATCTATGGGAACGACAGAGAACTCATTCTCCGAGTATCAAAGATAAACGAGGCTCCCCAATGAGGTCAGTTGGAAAGTCAAGCTTTGACATCAACCGTCGTCATACGTCTTCTTTCACTGCAAGGCAACTAGTTGAAAACCAAAACCCAAATACAACGCAATCATGATCCAACACTAGACAGCGCTGTTTCGACCCGGCATAAGTCTCATCAGTGGTTATAGTTCTCTGAAGATCTCTAGTTATGATTATAAAACGAAAATATTGTTAATATTTTGATATTTACATTTGTTTTTTGTGAATGCCATAACGGATTAGTATGACAAACCCTCATCATCTATTATGGGCTTGTTTCATGCTATAGAAAATGATACTGACTTGCTTATAGACTGATCGAGTTAGGGGTATATTATACTTATCAAGCCTAATGGGTCCCAATATCTCTTTATATTTGCAGAAAAAAGAACAATTCGAAAAGCAAGACTTTAAATTGGCCGCGTGTCTGTTGACCAATAAATTTGATCGTGTCTAGAACGGAGTTGCCATGTGTATTGGTTTTTAATATCCAATCACAGATCTGATGATCCAATTTGACAGATGCCATTTTTATTGTTATTGTTGTCAACTCTGTTTGAATACAATTGTTACAATTATCTAATTAAAGAATTTTTTTTGTAAAAGGTAGGTCTCGGCGGGTACCTATTTTACTGCATATTCCGTATCATTCCGAAAAATATTTTTTCAAGTTATTTTTGGATTGAATTTTACCATTACTACCACCAAAATGGTTAAATATGTTTTATACCTAATTGTAAAAACAGATCATCCATACCAGACAAAAAGTTTTTCAGTGTTCCAAAAAACAAAACTCTAAGAGAGCTAAAATAAAAATTAAATCAAAACTTTCCATCCTTCGATAAAAGACAAAGTCTGAAATGACTTACTAAATATACCACCTATCGTTTCAATTTTACATTCTTCGGTACCAAAGTATTGCAAATTTTTCAAGTAAAATTCATCGATCATTTCAAAATCGACTATTGGTAAGTTGTCGGAGTCAGTTTTAACAAAACTAGGTTCAACATTCATTTTGAAATTATTTTAACAAAAATACGAAGTTATGTGTGGAAACCATTGACAGTAGAAAGATCACATTGTCGCATACACTACAGAGAGCGCTGGTTGAATGGATGGCAATATGGCTAATATACCAGTAACGTTGAATTTCCTATTTTTGGTAGGTGGCATGAATGCATAATTGATTTATTTTATTATGGTTCATGAGCATTCGAAAACCATTTGAAAATACAGCTCGTTAAATTCTATTTAGAATCGTATATTTAGATATAACTGGTACTATATCAGTTATCAAGGCAAATATTATTGTCCATTTTTATGCTTAATTCGTGGATTCGAGCGATCTTATTATCGTATATTTATTTGTTTGCTGGCTTTATTCTTAAAAAAAAATTAATGCATAGTTACAGAAAATTTTAATTGATCCTTCATTTTCTCAGGAAAATGGAGTACCCATATCACAATTTATTGGTTTATTCGGCATTGAAAATGTATGTCATATCGGATCCACTCTGCTTGTTTTTGCAACATTGAGTTTCAATTTTTTCTTAGCTGACAGCTCGCGTAGGATCAATTCGTTTTTTCATCGAGTTCAGTTTGTGTGTGTTTTAAAAGTGTTTTAGAGATATATTTGAATATCAATATGGTGCATTCTTGTGCTGATTTTAATTATGCGGAAAGGCACAAGAAAACAGAAAGCGTATCGGTTTATAAGTGAGTTATTTCATATAATGAGTTTAGGTTCCTGAAGGATAAAATAATGAGAAAGAAATGGGTGAGTGTATTGACAAGAAATAACTACAATCCTCCCACTCTCCCAAGACTTTATAGAAATCATTTATAAAGTGTTTGAAAGCATTATAATAAATTAATTTAGTTAAAGCTTAAGGAAGCTTGAAATAGTTTTATAAAGATCATACAAACCTCGTAGAAAAGTACTATAAAATTGCTACAAAACAATTGACTATTATGGGAAAGTATGTTTTATAAGTTAGTTGTAATAACGTTTGCGTGACTATTTTATAACGGTTCATTAATTTTATTTTATAAACATTTCTATGACAAATTTATAAAACACCATGAAATTATAAAACAATTTCTGACTTCTCACACGATCATTTCATGATACTAAAATATGTGAAGTGTTTCCTGAATGTGTTGAGTTTCTGCTAGTTATTTATTTCGTCAATCTTCAATAAATTTTGGTAACCATTACCAGACGACAGGATATGTGTATCATACGTTGTGGATATTGTTTATGGAGTTCGTATTTGGATCATGGTTGATGACATACGTTTTGTATGTTTTGTAGATGTATACGTTGATCTACGAAATCAAATATATATATATATATATATATATATATATATATATATATATATATATATATATATATATATATATATATATATATATATATATATATATACATACAGAAAAATGGATTAACGGGGTCTCTCAGTCAAAAAATTGTTTGCTGTACATTTCTCCAGTCGCTAAGATTATCCACTTTATATATATATATATATATATATATATATATATATATATATATATATATATATATATATATATATAATTGATAGTGTAACGACCGTATGTATGTATAGAATAGTAGTTTTTCGGGGATTCGGTCTGATTAGAATAAATATTTACTCTTTTTAGCTGCCCGAGCTTTCGCTAATGTTTATTAGCTTTATCGAGGGCTGTAATATAAAAAGGGCATGATAAATATATATATATATAAAACATAATAACGGATAAAACAGAATACCTGTGCTATTTGAGAATATTCAATTTGAAAATTTCAATTTTGAAAGAAGTCTTCAACATCAAAATGACAACTTTTTGACATTGAATAATGTGAAATACTTTTTCAAATTTTTATTATCGTTCATTATGGGGATTTATACTGTGTTACTATTACAGGATGTATTCAGATTTATATTTTTTGTTAGTAAAAATGAATAAATTTTGCTGAGGTTGTCGATGTCTGTCTTTTTGTTGATATTGTTTTCTTTAATTTTGATCTCAGCCATTTCCAAAAATTGCCTTTTATTTGAATCTGGTTCGAAATGGAGAATTTTGGTGAAATTAGCTGCCCGAGCGAAAGCTCGGGCAGCTAAAAAGAGTAAATATTTATTCTAATCAGACCGAATCCCCGAAAAACTACTATTCTATATATATATATATATATATATATATATGGCAAGTTGACTTGGGTGTGGTTGGGTGGTGGGTGTGGTTCCACTTATGTTTCGCTTGCGTTTACGCAGTTATTTGTATCAAGTACTGTCTTGTTTTTTTTCTCATTTTGTCTTCAATCGAGGACCGCCTGCCCGGTACTGACGATGCCCAATAGGCTGAAACAGCTGTATACCGGTGGCTCTTAAATTGAAATCAATATGGGACTGATCAAAGAATACTTATCTATTTATTTTTTGAATTTCATGGAATTATTTTCCAGCAGCATATAAATCCAAACATAAAAACGAAAAGTCAAATGCAAAATTTGACGTTGAACTCAGATCAAGATCATTCTTGGAATAAATTCAAAATTCAAAAAGAAATGTAATGGTGACCTTGGCAATGACCTTCAAGATTGTTCAAACGTCAACTTCTTCGAGAACCCTCCATTTTTGTCATGGAAAGTTATAGTAGAAAGAATAATAAAGATAATGTATGCATGAGGGGCCTTGTTTCAATGCTCAAAAATTATTCAGAAATTTACTGACTTTGTTTGAGTTTGGACGACCTTGAAAATCAAGAGCTAATCGATGCCAAATCATAATAATCCAAGCACACTTTCACGTCCAATAACCTACCGCAAGGTAAGATCAACATCACATAAAATGAATTGGATCGTACACTTATCCATAGACTCCAACTTCCAATTAAAATAAGTACGTCCATGTGATGTTGTTGAATATAGGCCTGAGGATAAGGCCTTCTACCAAGTATGATACGAAGACCTTTTGGATTTCAACCATTCTTTGACACGATATGGAATGAGTACTGAAGGAGATGGTATTTCAGATCAGAATCGAGTTATATCTGTAAATTGATAAACAGATTCTGAGTGGAATATTACGGGGTTCTGCGCTATCTTCTCAGTATTCACGCGACATATTTTCTGAGGTTAGAAGACGTCAAGATTTCGATAAAATCCTGGCGATAACTCCTGAATCATGTTACGATAATAAGGTTATCTAAAAGAAAGATTGAAAGAGACAACCATGTGTCAAATATTTGGTTCTTATAGTAAACCATCGTACACCAGCTTGAACTCTACACGTGCATTATTTGAAGAACATAATGAATATACCCTCTATCTCTCTATCCTCTCATAAACAACACAATATTCAAATCTGTCCTCATATATGCTTCGGCCATCTGAGGCGGCAGAACAAAATCATAAGGAATATCGACATCCTCGCTGGTAAAATAATTAGGAAAGCTGTAAATCATACCATAGGTGACCCTTCAGCTTCTTCCATCTCCCAGCGGATTGTGCTCAACATGACCTCATAGAAAAGATGGAAAGGTCTTGATCATGCACTTTTTTCGTCAATACCTGTCTCCCGACAGACAAACAGTGATTGTGCTTCATCTGATCTGAAAGTAAAGTGACTAGGTTTTTAACTACCAGCAGATCATCGAAACCGCCAAATTTGGATTCTGGTAAAAATAAATGTGAGAAATGCTTTCGTGAAAATCCATATGTTTCATTTAAAACGTAAAAATTCATTCTTCTCTATATTGAATCTAAGTTACAATAGTAAACAACACACCGTAGGTTATTAACAAGAACATGTTTTTTCTACCAAAAAAAATTCTATACTTTGCCACATTACTGCAATATGAAGAAAAAGTTCCACTTTCAAGAAAACAGATTTAATCAAAACGTTACTCATATTCCACGAAAAATATGAACAAGATGGAAATAACCGAGTAAACATAACATTTGAATTCGAGGCGTTGTTGCATCTCTCCTGTAGCATCTAGTAAATTCCTTAGCATCACACGACAAAATTAGATGCATTATTCGTTTAGAGTTGAATAAGCCGGTCTAGTTTCGGACAAATAACCTGTCTAGAGATTCACCTCGATTTTGGCACACACCTACAATCATTTATGCCAGTGGCGTTGTATTAAATATCGTTAATTTATTTCGGTAATCGCAAATTGGATGATGATGATATATTAAATTCATCTGAAATCATTCGAATAGACATGTTGACTCCCTCGTTTGTTATTGATGTACACATAAAACATCAAACAATCTTCTAACATTTTTTGATGTTCATTATATTTTTAGGATCATTACTCATTTACTGTGATTACATTATAGTTAGTATGCAATCTTCTTAGGGCATAGGAAGTTTTATTTAATGCCAGGCTGTACTTTTGGGGCACTAATGAACCCAAAAGCACCTTCGCGACTTCTTGAAATGCCAATAAGAATTCAAAGGAACTGGTGGACAGACACATATTAAGTCTGATGACAGGACACTCAAGAATCAATCACTTGCGATTAAAAAACTGATAGAGGTACCAAAATCTATGATACGGACCATATCAGGAAATGGGTCGATAAAAAACACTTGGGAACACATACGACAAAACTCTTACGAAGAAGCCGTATGAAAAAAGAACTTAAGTACTCCTTCAATGGAGCAGGGATCAACTCAGACCAATTACACAGTACCTCATTGGACACTGGCCTTCTAGAAGACACCTGAACAGAATAGAGAAAAAAGATCTTAGCGTTTGTTCGAATGTGGTTAACCTAAGTTGGAGACAACAAATATGTTATATTTTATAAGGCACAGAAATGAGTCAAATTATATTCAGAAGAATATGGAAAGTTTCCATAAAAGGATATGTACAATCGAAATTGAAATTGGAATTGCTACTTCTCAAAAGCTTAGAACACTGTTCCGAACCAAAAAACTTTGGAGACGCGAACATCACTAGCAACCTTGATAGTCAGGAACACCGAAGAAAGGTTTGGGATTTGCCTCTTTTCTATGGATACTTTCATGGGAAGTGTTCAAGTGATTTGGCACATTTGATTCCACCAAGAGCGGTACATATCAGAAATATCTGACGGAATGTGGTTGCTCATCGTTTTGAGGTTCAACTCAGTACACCTCGAACTTCATTGTTGAAGAACTCTTTCATTTGGAGAACTGCGTTTATGTGGAACAAACTTCCCGAGAACATTTTTCCAAATGGATTTTATTTCTGGCGATTCAAATCCAATGCGAATCGCTACATTCGCACAGACACCGGATTATCCTGTAGTGCATCTGTTTTGTCCTTAAAGAAAAACATTGACCTACCCACCATTGATGGTAGGTAGGTCTCAAGTAAGTGGGTCTATTCACCGCAACCCATAAGGGTTTATTGTGGCTCACACCTATTCATACTCGGCCAAATAAACCCAGCCTCTCAACGAAGCCTCAAAGAACCTGATTCGGTCCCCAGCGGGGCAGACACAAAGTATATGCTCTGCAGTTTCATCATTTTCGAGACAGAGGCGACACACACTATCTTCCGAAAGTCCAATTCTCTACATATGATGATTCAAATGACAGTGACCTGTAAGAAGGCCTGTTAGACATCCTGGGCATACTGGCCTCCCAGGCCAGTATGCCCAGGAATCCAGACCAGAAACAATCTGTTTAGTCTTCCTATCGACGAGAGTCTTTTTTGGCAGTTTGCTACCAATTTAGACGTTGCTCGGTGGGAGCCGAAAGCTGACAACGCCGCTTGACTGTCCGAGAATATTTTTATTGACTTGTGAGTGAGGTTGGATTCATCCAATCTCTCCGCACACAATTCAATAGCGTAAATTTCCGCTTGAAATACAGTCGCATAAGATCCTAGGCAGGTAGATAACTCTGTCCTGGGTCTGCGACTGAAAACCGGACCAGAACCGGAAGGTGTTTTTGATCCATCTGTGAACCAACAATTATCTGCTCTTAATATTTCCTCCTTTCGCAGGATCCAGTCCTCTCTACTCGGGAATAGTACTTTATAAGGCATTTGGAAGCATAAAGTCAGAGGTCATTTCCAGAATGTCCACCAACAGTCTGTTGCACTCTGCATTGAATTGATTTGTGCAATTGGCAATGTGCACAAGTCTGTATCCAGTCCATCTAGCCTCTCTTTCCAGAAAAATGTGGAGAGGAGGTAGATCTAGAAGGATCTCCATGGCCGCTGACGATGTGGTACGGATTGCACCACTGATAGCCAGACAAGCCTGTCTCTGTATGCCAGAGAGCTTCGCTTGGGCCGTATTCTGTAAAGCCTTCGGCCACCAAGCAATTGCACCATACGTGATCATTGGTCTGACAATCATCACATAAATCCAATGGATTTGTTTGGGACCCCAATTTTTACCACAAATCCTTTGACATGTTCATAGTGACAGTCTGGCTTTGTGTAAAACTTTTTCAAGTGAGCGTTCCAGGTGAGTCTTTTATCAAGGACAATGCCAAGATATTTCACCTCCGTTCCAAATGGAATGGCCACACCGTTGAAGGAAAGTGGCGTTAGGTTGTCCAATTTCCTTCTTTTGGTGAAGGGGATTAACACAGTTTTGCTGGGGTTGACAGACATCTGCTCCCTCAGGTACCAACTGTGAACAACGTCCAACGCGCTTTGGAGGATAATACAAGCTACCCTTCCCGACGTGGACCTTGCCAGGATGACAAGGTCATCTGCATAAGCTTGCAGATCAACTTTTTTTCTGTCGAGGGCATCAAGCAGACTATCCACCAGGAGCGACCACAGAAGGGGAGATAGTACCCCACCTTGAGGGCAGCCCCTGGTGACTCTGAACCTGATAGCCTCGCCTTGAAGGGTCGTAGTTGCAGTTCTGTTTACTAGCATGACATAGATCCAGCCAGTTATGGTCGATTCTATACCCTTTCTAGCCAGAGATAATCCTATAGATTTAGGTAGTGCATTGTCAAATGCTCCTTCAATATCCAGAAATACAGCAAATGCAATCTCCTTGTCGTCAAGGGATTGGGAGATTTTCTCAACGAGGTTTAATGCTGAATCTGTCGATTTGCCGGTTTGATAAGCATACTGGTGGTTATTCAGGGGGAATGATATGTCCATCCAGTCTCCTACCAAGAACTTTCAGCAGGAAGGATGTAAGGCTGATTGGTTGTACCGATTTGTACCGACCCACTTTAGGTATATATACCACCCTTGCTGCCAACCAACTAGGTGGTATATAGTTCCACGCCAGACTAGCTCTATACAATTTTGTGAGAATAGGTAAAATTATTTCCAGTCCGTTTTGAATAGAGCTGGAAATATACCGTCCTCTCCAGGAGATTTGAAGGGGTGAAAAGACTTGATAGCCCATTGAACTGCCGGTGCTGTGATAACCTTTTTTGCGACGTCCCAGTCGTTCTTTTTTGGGCGTTTCGCGCCCTCGAAGATGGGCGGTCTATTGTTATCAAGAGTCAGATTTCCAGGAAAGTGGTTTCTTTACTAGAGGTCGTAAATGTTCCATCGGGTCGTTTAAGCGACCCAATTTCAGCAGTCGGCTCTCTAGAGAAAATCTTGTGAATTCTTGAGCTGCGAGATAAATCAGAGATACTCTCACAGAACTTCCTCCAAGAATCCCGTTTTGCCTTTTTAATTTCCTTGTTGTATGATGTTAGAGTGGTTTTATAAAGCTCAGTTAGCTAACTCTTTAGCTCGATTGAATAGTCGTCGACCATTGATTGAATGAATGTGATAAATAGGAGAATAATACAATGAATATGAAGCATTAAGTACTTAGTAAATATGAAGTACAAAGTATATGAAGTATAGAGATATGAAAATATTGGACAGAAGTATGAAAAAATATGGACAAGTGAGTTTGAACACTAATACTATTCAATATGGAAGTTAAAGTAAATAAATATATAATAATATAAATTGAAAATAGGAAAACCGAATCAGTTCCAATCAAGTGATTCATATTTCCAAATCAGCTTGAGGGAATAAAATGTACCTACTCTCATATAACAATTTTTTAAATATTTTTAAAGGAATTCAGGTTTGATAGCTGTTTAAGAGAGATTGGTAGTTTGTTGAATAATTTGATGTGCGTTATTAGGAGGCCGGTTGGTGCTATCGTCAATTTATGGTGGGGATCAATCAAATTATAGTTGGATCTTAACGTAGGTATATCCTGTGGCAAGCCAAAATTATCTCTCAATTGAAATTTGTCGAGATGAGTTTTAACATAAACAACACAATTGAAAATATCTAATGAAATAACGGGTAAAATTACACTTTTTCAATTTTTGGAAAGGAAACTTTTTCACCTTTTTTCCGCATCTTGATTTATGTAAATGTTCAGAACATATGATTATGTTTTTACTGATTTTTCAAGCCAAAAACAATCGTGGAGTCAAACAAAGGTGGTGCTTAATTCAAGGGTTTCACTGTATGTAAAACTAAAAAGTTTCTTGGTCTACTTGTTCAAATATTCATATGATTTCCACTAGATATACTTAAATAAGAGCAGTAAACAAGACTACTGGAGATGAGAACAAACATAAATAATATCAAAACATTTTTCATAAAAAATATCATTGAATTAAAATGTCATTGTAACAAGCATTTACGATTGCGAAAATATTTTGGTAGTATTGAGACATATGATGAAACTTAGGCTCAAGTTGGCCATATTCATATCCTCGATATTCATCTCATTCAGTCTGACCTCGACTTTGAATAGTTCAACATTATTAATTCGGATCTGTTGAAAAATCTACCGGCCCGGATATCCATCAGCCAAAACGGAAGTTACAACGGTTTTTTTTAACAGCAATGTCATACAGTGACTTGCAGTTTTCACACACACAGTCTATTGTTCAGTCTATCTCGATGAACCCCCGAATTTTCAAGATCATATACAGGGAGCGCCAAATATAATGGGTCATCGAACTTTGGTAAAATTTCGGATAGGCTCCGATGTAGAAAAATGGGTATGCATACGTATTTTTACGTGTGAATTATGAATTCTCCTTCTTTTCGCTTAATATATACAAAACTATAGTGTTCATACACCACATCACCTCCACATTTCATTTCACCTTTTTTGACACTTTTCAGTTAATTAACATTTTCAACAACATATTTCCTATAGAAACTTATTTGATATACGGAACTGCTTTTTGGTGAACATCTTTCCAGTTTACATTTTGCGGTTAACGTCCCAGATGGCATCACTGATCACTATCAACATTTCAAATTCAAATAAAGTGATTTTGCCTTTATTGTTGAGATTTTTACTTGTATTTTGACGTTGTATTGAGAGAAAAATGGATTTGAGAGATGAATTAACATTGGTTCATATGCCGCAAAATAATTTTGATAGTATAATTTTGTAGATGATATCGGATGTTGTTGAACCTCAAATATAATGGGTAAACTTTATTATTGAGATGTTGTCATCAAATAATTCCAAAGATACTGAGAAAGAGAAAACATGCTCGTTTTTCTCTTCAAAAGAAAGTATTATAGTAGGTGTATTTCACACCAAATTTATGAAGGTTTTAATGGAAATCTAAGAAAAATATAATTGGTTTTCAACCTGAAACTCTAGAAGTACACGATTAAGGATAATAGTATAGTGTTCCATAAAAATAAAATATCATATCAATATATTATTCCGTGTAACATTCCTATAAATAATATGTATTCGAATTCTCCATAAGTGATTTTCTTGTAATTCAATGTTCATGTGAAAGCAGTTGTTTAGAAATAGTTTTTTCCCCAGAAGTCAAAACGGGTTTTCCTGAAAAAATAGTGATGACTTCAGCAATTGATGTGAGTTTGTATTTGTGTATATTCCTTTATAGGAATGAGGTGTCAGTCGATTCTTTAACAGACATATTTATTTGACTATGTAACTAATAGATGATACAGCTCATAACAAGTCACAATTAAATATGTGGGGGATACCATAACAACTGAAACAAATATAGAATATGAATGCACATGTATGAATCTATATGTATCTATATCTACATGTATCTATATGTATGAATCTATATGTACATATGTCATTGAATATGAAATTCAAACAAAAAATACTAGTGAATGTAAGTTAGGTTGGGTTATATTCGCCCCCCACTGCAACCCCCAAGAGTTTATTGTGGCTCACACCTATTTACACTCGACCAAATAAACCCAGCTTCTTAACGAAGCCAATTAGTTTGTATGGTGTCTTCCGACTGTCTTCCGAAAGTCCGAGTCTATGCATATGATGATTCAAATGACAGTAACCTGTAAGAAGGACTGTTAGACATCGTAGTTTGGTACTAAGCTTCGAACGGTGAACAAACGCCTTGAAACCAATCCTAGAAGATTTTGTCAGAAGTCCATAAATCTTCTTGTCATGTTCAATGTGTGTTTGGCAAAGCCTAAAGCGATGCCAATGACAGGTTCTGGTCCGATGAAACTGCTTGCAGCACCCTCCTTTGCAAGGGAGATAGCAGCCTTATTGCCTTCCAGGCCAGTATGGCCAGGAATCCAGACCAGGAATCCAGACCAATCTGTTACGTCTTCCTATCGAGAAGAGTCGTTTTTAGCAATTTGCTACCAATTTAGACGTAGGAGCCAAGAGCTTCCAACGCTGCTTGATTGTCCGAGAATATTTTAAATGACTTGTGTATAAGGTTGGATTCTTCCAATCTTTCCGCATACAATTCAGTAGCGTAAATTTCCGCTTAAATATCTCTGTTTTGGGTCTGCAACTGATTACACCTGCACCAGAGCCTTGAGGTGTTTTTGTTCCATCTGTGAACCAACAACTATCTGCTCTTAATATCTCCTTCTTCCGGAGGATCCAGTCCTCTCTACTCCGGAACAGTACTTTATAAGGCAGTTCGTAGTTGAAAGTTGGAGGCATGGATTCAGAGGTAATTTCCATACTGATATGACTTCCAGTGTCAACTAACAGGCTGTTGCACTCTGCATTAAATTGATTTGTGCATTGGCAATAGTCTATATGCAGTCCATCTAGACTCTTCAAAAAAATGTAGAGAGAAGGTAGATCTAGAAGGATCTCTATGGCCGCTGACGGTGTCACAGTATACTTAGGTATATACAATAGTCCCACTTAGCGTCGGTCCCTTTGATGTTGGTGTCCAGGAGTTTTAGTTTTTACAATGCTGACGTATTTGACACTAATGACATTACTCCCTACTACAATCCTAACCAAAGCGTCTAAACACTGCTCAACATAACAACTATTCATATAAACTGCTCAAAAAAATACAGTCGATGAAAACCATGTTGGGAACCTGAGAAAATTGTACAAATGATAATTTTGCATTTGTGTAATATTCAAGCAACCCAGATCATTTGGACAATGATGAACTATGTTTCAAGTAGATTTTAAACATTCATGGGACCGGCAGATGTTCATATTCGGATGTGACAAAATATATTTTCATTTCAACAAGAAAAAAGACAAGATGAAGAATGAGTTCTGTTATTCATGAACCATGGTACGAATCCATGCGAAATTTCTTTGTAGTGATTTTTGGGGCCAAATATAGCATATCAATTCATTGATTCGAGAATTCAAGATGGCGGACGAGTTTGCCGATTCGATTATATTAAGGGCCAATTATTAAAAATATTCCTAATCGAATTCATCACCCAAGATTTAAGAATCTGTAGAGCCTATTCTTTTTGAATTATGTAATACTATTTAGGACTTGAAGAAGTAAAAAAGTAATTGTGTAGTGTTCAACAAACAAATTTTTCAGTAGGTTGGGTGAAACCCAAGAAATTCGACAACTATGGAAGGGTTGCGTACCTGTCTTGAACTCGTCATTTGCGCAGACCTGAGACTGCAACTCCTAGGTCTGCGTGTAGAAAATTCAAACCAAAAAATCACCCAAAGTGGGAATATCAGAGGAAAATTTATAAGTTCATAAATATAAGTATAATACAATATTAAAACTTATTTCTGAAAAACTTCATCTGAAAATGAATTAATAATGTTCAAGTAATCAGTGAAGAACCTTACGATGCCATTTACTGATATATACAAGAAGAATTATTTGTGTATTGGGTATTCATAATTTATTTTATCCTTTAAAATATATGATATTTCCGGCAACGAAAATAAGAAATCGAATTGTTCCCATCAAATAGATGTGGTTTTTCTTGATTCTGAAGATGTCCTAAGCCGATCATTATTTTTAAAAGTGAAATACACCGTGTATAAGTATTCAGGTTTCAACTAGCTGGTAACTATTTTAGTGCGAGTGCGAATCGTTCGATGAATTCTCGTCCTGTTGCATGTTTTTCACATTTCAGCAAACTGAATGTCGAGACATATGCTATTTTCTTGAAAACTTTTCAGGTTAATAATAAAACAGAAAAGAAATTAGAGAACTAAGTTAGTTCTTCTATAAATAGCTGGAAGTGGAAACGTGTAAGATTGAGGAGTATTTTCGGATGTGTTCGTCTAGCTAATACGCTTTTTATTATTTCACTATTCCATGAAGAAATTTTAAGGAATATCGATTACGAATCGTTTGTCAGTCTGCCAAAATGTCAAAATATCGGCTCGCATTGCAATTGAATAATTGTTATTCTGATATTGCTAGTAGCTAACACGAGAGAGTACAATGAAAAAAAGTTATTTTTGAACCAGCGGCGGATCAATAAATGAATGTTACAGATCTAGAAACTTTGTTAATTAAATGAAATACAATATCTGTTGATCAAGATGAGTGAAACAAGTAAAACGAGAACAAGGAGTATTGATAAAATCAAAAATATTTACAGGTGGAAATCAGTAGACAGAAGCCAAAAAAATACTGAAAACAAAATCGAATTGATATTGATACTTCTTGAAAAACAGCTTCAGCAATGTCGTTCGCATAATATTCCCGAAGGGTACCTCTGCTGGAGTCAGGGCAAAATTTCCACACTTTTTAAACGCCATTTAGCGATAGCAACATTTTGTGGTTTCCATCGTGTCCGCCGTGTGATGCATGGTCGATTTTGTGCCAATATTCTAGTGCATCAAATTTCTTGATTGTTTGGGAAGACATAAAATTTCAACTGTTGAACCGATGCTTTTATTCATTTTTTCGAAGTAATTTATGTGAGTCTTAATGAGAAATTAAATTCAAATGATCATTCAGTAAAATGTTTGAATTTTTATGTTCAATGATTTCCAAAGCATTAAACCTTTATTTTCTATGGGAAAAATTTCAAAATCTTCGTGAAGATGATTTTTTCTAAAAAATTATTTGAATATGTTGAATTTGTTTTCTCATTTACATAGCTCATATGATTTTCTTGGATGCGAATCCTAAATGTTCTACCAGTTTGACCAATATATAATTTAGGACAAGTACCACAATTCAATTTTTATACTCCTGATTTCTCGAATTTCTGATTCTGATTTTCTCGGATGTTTTGTCTTTATTCTTCTTAAGTAACTTTCCCCACGTATTACCTGTTCTATATGCAATTTTAATATCTTGTTCATTGAAAAACTCAAAAAAATGAACACATCACCGATGCTATTATCCATTTTCTCGAAGAAGTTTATATGAGCCTGAATAAGAAAGAGGCGGCTGTCTAATATTTTTTTACCATTTTGAAGCTTTTGACTGCGTAAGTCACGGGGTTCTGCCAAACAAGCTCTTTCTCTAAGGGCTTAGGGATAGAGCTATTGATTGATTTGATTGATCCAGGTCATTTCTTGTCACCAGAAATGTGAGTTGAAATAAAAAAAGAGTACAAGAAAAATGATTGTGCGTAGAGTCCTTCAGGGTTGAGTTCTGGCCTTATTATTTTCTTCATTTCCATTAATGATAGTCAGTATCAATATTTCTGGACAATTCCAGTTGTATGCATATGATAATAAAATTATCTTGCACAATGAAGATTGTGCTGTCTCAGTTGAGTATCTTACTTCTGATACTAAGAAAATAAAAATTTTGTGTATTACAAACATGCTGATGCTGAATATATCTAAAAACCTAGCAATTTTCGAGTTGAATTTAAATCGGGTCAAATCAAGTAATCAACGGATTAATAGTAAGCCACTGACAAAATTTACCCCTTAGTAAATCACCGCTCCGCATATATCACCGCTCTGAAAAATAAATTTTCATCTGACTGCTTTGTAGTGAATGTTATAGGTATTTCTACAGCTCAGCTGTCTGCAGCATTGATTTCTTACTCTCAAATTATCGAGTCTCACCTTCCACGTTATCACAAATTGTGAAGGGGTTCAATCCTAGAATGTCTCAAATACTGCTGTTTTCGTTATTTCAAACAAGCAAACCTCTACAGCTTGCCTAGTTTGATAACAGCAGTAACTTGTTTCATATTTGGTTAGCAATCCCAGTAAGCATATGTTTTCACATATTTAACCATTACTGAGTACAGCTAATATACCATGTCTATTTTCATGTCTCCTGTATTTCCCTGCTGTACCAATGCTACCTTCTTCTTTCTTTCTATCTTTTTAATGTCTCTCCCAAATATTTAACTCCCCCTTATCTTTAGATTTGAAAGATTCTTATCCTTTTAATTTGATCCTTTTGGTGAGCTTCTTTCTCGGTCCTTCTTGTTTTATCATTGAAGCTTGCTGCATGTGTCTCTTCTTTATATTATTATATTTTCCTGGGACTAGGACGACTAATTCGCCAGCATATTTTAGTACTTTATGAACGTTTGAGTACAGGAGACAAAGGACCCCATCCATTATGAGGATAATCAACAGTAAGGACGACCCTTTCCCTGGGGACATCGCCTTTCCACCCGTGCTCCACAACTGTTTCTTCTTTAATGGTCCTGTGATCAATCTCCCTCCAAGCATACATTATGCTTTTCGTGTGCAGCTTCTATCGTCGTTCCTTCCTTTCCCTCTACATAATATATTGGTTATGATGCACTGTTTGGAACCTTTGGTGTAGTAATGAATATTACTATACTATACTATAATATGAATATTACCTATACCAAAGAGCATACTATATAGCTTGTTAAAATAAAATGTGTTGGGTTAACTGTTGTTGGGTTTACTGATTACTACATAAGGACACATTGCAAAAATAAATTTGGATAGGCAATATTATGAAATCAATTTTTATATAGCTGAAAATTGTTTTATATAAACATATATTGTAAAATAATAGATAAGGCAAAATTGTAAAATTATTTTAGGTTGGTATACCTGTATGGTTGGTACGCCTGGATGGTTGACCTGTATAGGTTACCTTTATAGCATAAATAGGATTAGCTCGCACTAGTTTTAATCTTCCTCTTTGAAGATGATCACTTGGTGATCGAAACACGTGTCGAGGTGGTAAAAATAACGATTTGGTGTTGGGAAAAACTCCAGTAATATTCATAATATATTGGTCTTGATACATTGGTTTGTAAATGAGTCATTTGTACTTAATAAGCCTGTTCGGGCATGTGAGAACGATATGAACGAAATGGACCTGATCAAATGATGGTAAATAGGTCGAGAATAGTTGGTTCAAAGTTATTCTTGTATGCTAGCAGAGTACTGAACTTAGGAAACGGCGATTTCCTATGTAAATCCCCATTAGGAAATTTAAGGTCCAACATGTGGATTTTAACACTAGATTTTCTCAAAAAGCCGCTAGATTTTCTTCCATTCATATAGTGAGAGTTCTAAGACCGAATCAAACTTGTTGATTCCGTCAGTGGATTCATTGAAAAGTCACTAGATCCATTGATATCCTGCTAATTTTGTTATTAGATTCACCACTAATTTAGTGACAAAATCAACAGAAACGAATGTCTCTTCTATGAATCCAACATCGGTAGGAATTCAGTGATAAGTATTTTTGTAAATACAATGAATTTTTAGTAAATATTGTGGTGAATTTAATACGATTTCAATGAATCTAGACACAAAATCGACATGAATTAAATGAATCTAATGACTTTTCAATGAATCTAGTTACAAAATCAACAAGTTGGATTCGATCCTAGTGCTCTCACTATATGAATCCGGGAAAATCTAGTGACATGTTGAGATACTCTATGGATTTTCAATGAAATCTAATGACTTTTTGGACAAATATAGTAGCTTTTTGAGGAAATCCAGTGACTTTCTTAGAAAATGCAGTGACTCTTTGGACAAATGAAGTGGCCTTCTTGGGTACATCTAATGACTTTTTGGGAAACCTAGAGACAAAATTAATATGTTGGATCGTACATTTCCTTATGGCCACATTTCTTTATGGCCAATTGGGTTTCAGAACTTTTTTAGCACATCTACTTCTGCTATGCGGAAAAGATATTTGCTGATCTGTAGTTTTATGTCTATAACCGTCTGTAACCGGTCGTCTGTATCGGGAAAACAGATCGAGTGTCATCACCCGGAAACTCCGATCCGCCAATACACTCACCTTCGCGTACCCCTGACTTTATTTAGTATCGGCCCGATCCGATTTGGAAGTGAGCCCACCGCGCTGAATAATTCATCCCACAATCTCGACAATTACCTGCATTTCTCACGAAATTATCCTATTATACGGTGCGGTTCGTAAATCATCTCGAAAGAAATTCGACAATTACATTTTCCGCCGCGTTCACCGTGCCAAACCGGTAGTGTGTTTTGTGTGTGTGCATATAAAAGAGGCGGCGCCTAATCCCCGGATTATTTATTATTGCTACCTTGCCGCCCGCCATCGACGTTATTTATATAATCTGAAATCTGAAATTAACGAGTTTATAAAGTTCACTTCGAATTAAATATTTACTTTTATAGGCTTGATGGATACCTGTCGGCGCATACAACTGGGAAAAGGTTGGATGACGTACAAGAATCCGAATTGGTCTTGGTTGTTCTGTTTTTAAAATGTAAAAAGAAAAAAAAAGGGATTATTTCCCTAAACAAGTTCGTTTAGCAGACATACACATGGAAACGTAACGGAGAGCTCCAGAAGTTTTGCTTGTTTCGAGTCTTGTTGGACGAGCAAAAAAAACATATGAATTAGCTTGAACTCATTTCCTTATAAAGAAGACTTATACTACGATTATCAACGATGAAAAAGGTTCTCAAGGGCGGTCCGTTGCAAAGCAGACATCTGATTTCAACCACCAAACAGTTTCACTATGAGTCAATTAAATCAAACTACAGCCCGAAAACAAAATGAATCTTCTGTCTTTTGTCGATCCCATATATAGAGCATTTTCATATGGAAAGATGTCTATGCCAATTTATAATCAGGCTCGTAGTTTATAGACCGAAAACCCATGAGTGTCATAAAAATCTATGAATTTTAAAGACTCGAAGTAGAAAATGGTTTATAGTAATTTCTTCATGCAAATATAATAAATGTGTATGTATATGGCTTTTAAGAAATCTGTTTTTATCAAAATTGAATATGAATTAACAATAAAAACACACATAATGAAATAAATGTTTTCAATCAAATAATTGTTTAAATAAATGACAAATACAATTTAAGTTAGATTCATTGAAATTTGAACAAAACCAAAATTAGTGTGTTTCCCGCAACTCTCCATTCGCAAAGCTGGGTAGGCTCGGTGTGGCTTTTGGCACGGATACACTGTAGGATGAGCCGTCTTTTAGCAGAACTGTTACCTCCACGAGTGACACCTCTCCTCACAGGAGTGTTGCAACCCATCCCCATGCGCAGGCAGTCACTTGAATTTAAGATCTGTACTTCTTCTTCTGTCTGCATATCTTCTAGATGATCATGAATATCACCCGACACTAACTAAATAAGCAATCATGCGGAATCTCGAAAGCTTACAAACAGCGTTTTCTATGAGAGAAATAACAAATAATACGAAAAATATCTGGTAACAATTTTACGAACCATTCATATTTTTTTGATACTGATCTTTCCGTATGGCGCCAAGATAAATCGTTGCAGAGGCGCAACAATTGAAATTTGCTTGGAACATGATAAAAATCAATCTCGCCCCATATCTTATAAGAATTGAACAACAAAATGAAAATACATGAAAAGAACAAATAAGAGTCGAAATCCATTCGTCCTTGAAAAGACAACAACTTTGCATTTTCCATCAACATGATTTTGTACTTTTGATGCACTGTTTGGTATACGGAAGCGCAGAAGGGCCACATATTTTTATCATTTGTTTCTTGGAAATTACGACTTTGATTCTCGAAATTTCGACTTTTATATCGAAATTTCGACTTTAATCTCAAAATTTCGACTTTAATCGCAAAATTTCGAGTTTGAAGTTGTAATTTCGAAATTACGAGATTAAAGTCGAAATTTCCAGATTAAAGTCGAAATTTCGAGTTTGAAGTCGTAATTTCGAAATTACGAGATTAAAGTCAAAATTTCAAGATGAAAGTGGAAATTTTGAGATCAAAGTCGAAATTTTGAGATAAAAGTCTAAATATCGAGATTCAAAGTCGTAATTTCCAAGAAACAAATAATAATCAAATGTGGCTCTTCTACGCTTCCGTAGTTTGGAACTTTTGGTGTAGTAATAAATATTATTGAAGTTCTATCTCCAACACAAAATCGTTATTTTTAACACCTCGACACTTGTTTCAATTACCAAGTGATCATCTTCAAGAGAAAGGTTAAACCAAATCTACATACAATGTTGTCCTTATGTATACCATAGATACCCCTACTAGGTATCTACGTCTTAATTGTCTTATAATTAATTTTACAATGTGGCCTTATCTACTAGATAGGTGAATCTGATAACTGAAAATGTTATTTCAATAAGGTATTGGTCACCCATCATTATTCATAATATTATTATGCTCTTATAGACATCTAGATGCATGTTGTTGTTAACTTGTATAACTAATCTTAATGATTTTGTTGTTGACAAAAACGAAACAACTGAAAACTCCCAACAGCAGTTACAACAACCTTGTCCTTGGATGATATTTGAGTGTTCCGATATTGCTAGTCAAGATCCCTTTGAGATTAGAAATATTAACTTGTTGCATTATGCTCTGGTGCATAAGTGAGACAAATATATCTTCTGCAGACTATACCGAAACCACACTATTCAAGTGGTTGGTCTAATTATTCGAGTTGGTGAAATGATGCCGATCACATTTTGATCATACAGTTACGTTTTTCCCCGTGGGTTCACCATAAATTGACTACATTGAATAATCAAACTTAACTTTATTTCACTTTAAATACAACAAACACTTTAACTAAAACCTCAACTATTATTTGAATGTCTATCGCCTTCCTAGTTCGCTTCGCGTACCGCACCGTAGCTTTCATTTCACTGACTCGATATCCTCGTGGCTAGCCTTTAAATATTGTTATCGAATGTCGTAGAAATTTCGCCAAGTTCTGCCGAATTCGGCAGCATTATTCTCGCTGCTTCTAGGGTGGCGGGGAATCATCGTACACTCGCGCGCTCTTAGCCACGTCACGTCTGGTTCATGGCTACCAGCGGCGGCCGACTTTATTTTCTTTCGGGCATGATTTACAACAATACCGACGTGCTACACTACGACAAAAATCCTGGCTGAAGAATGCAGAAAGCTGATGTCATGGTTGGCTCATGATATCTATTCAGGACACATAATACTCGGACTAAATGATGACCCACCTCCCAGTGTAAGAAGTGGCCACAATGTTAGAATTCAGGTGATATTTTCCATCAGAAATAATCGAGAAACTCAAGGCAGGTGAAAACTATCGTGATAGACGGTAGACTATTCCTTTGGACATCCATTAATGTTACAAGATGCAGGAAGTTGTACGGAATTGTTCTTTCAAAATCAAAACAGATTAAATCATTACTATGAAATACATTGTAGAAAAGTTTGATGCACCAATCCAACTGATAAAGCTTTCCGTGTAACAAAACACGCCTTAAATAAAAGATGTGAAAATTCCATATTCATGGTGTTGTACAGAACGCACATAAAATGAGTACCTACGTTACGCCAATGCAGTCATCTCACTGGAACCAGCACCGTTGTGAGAAAAAAGTTGATAATATTGTTTTGTTATCTAGTTTATCTCACGTAATCTAAATTTTGAATATAGGTCAAAGATTGGGATCCAAACACATAATAAAATACTTAGAATCGCGATAATCCTCCGTGATTCCCAGTGTTCATAAAATGCAACTCTGTGGGTCAAATTGCTTTGAGAAACCTTCAAGAAAATTTACTTTTGATGGCAGATGTTTAGTGCTTCAGTTTTCTATTAATAGCTGATATGAAAGCTACGAGTCATTCAAAATATTGAATTCTAAGAGAATAAAATCAGATATAGAATTTTTCAACAATTTTTCTTTCCAATTTGTTCGTCTCCACTATTAACTGTGAAATGAACTCAACCTTACGTCTTTTTTTTCTACTTTCATGGTTCTATCCATGATAATAATTATACAATGTTCTCACTATAGCTTCATCCATTAGACTGGTGAAACTACCGTGTAGTGAGATGTATCTTGAATAAAATCTATTGTGTGAAAATTATATAATTATTCATGAATAGTAATATTAATTTTCATCAAGTATTGGGTCAATGTACCTATTCATACTTGGCAGTCTGCCAATTTTTTTCCAAATAGGATGCGACTATCGAAAGTATACTTGATTATTTGGTGAAGATGAAAAATATCAATAGTGAAACATACCAAAAATATGCAAAATGTAGCAAAAAGGGAAACGAAATTAGCGAATATCAGTGGAAATTCTTTAGGCAAATCTGAACATGAAAAAGTTGTTATTAAAATGTAAGATTTTGTAGTCAGAAACAGTAATCCTAGTCATCAAAATTGATCCATTGTTTCTACGCATGTGCATTATATCTATAGGTTTCTAACGGTAAGGTTCTGTGAGTAGGGCGATTCTGTGAAAACCTTTTTCCAAATATAAATAATATTCTAGAAACACAAACACATTCAAACGTTCATAGAAGGTTTGAACCACACAATCATCTAAAAGAAATACACTATGTAAACCAGAAAACTGATTGGACACTATTTTTTTATGAAAGATTCAATGGGTATAATTACTGATAATTTTCCAAAGAAAAACTGCCAGCTTTGATAGAAGATATTTCCATTTTGGTAAGAAATCGATTGTGGATTATGTACGAAAGGGTGCCAGCATGCTTTATTTTCCTGGAAGGCAAATATTCAAATAAAAATTACAATAATTGCGGAATAGATCGCCTAGGATCATAGCCATAATTTAGACTTTCCGTGGGGTTATCTCCAAACTTTGGTTCAAAACACAACTATTTATACTAAGGAGGAGATGAAAAATCGCATCATAGTTTTTCGTTATACAGAAACAAAAACAGTCCATGTACTTTCCAAAAAATAAGGGGCATGAGTTGGACATAATAATTTTTTATGTGCTTGTAGGGAAATTTTGTAATAGCACTCCAAAAAGTATTCAGAATGATATCATAATTCAAATTATTCTCATGAATTTTTTTTTGCAAGATAAAAATAAATTTTTGGTGAAACTGTAAATCAATAAGAAAAAACAATGAAAGCAGAGTTTTACGTTCATCTTTGAAATGATTGAGTGGAAAACCCAAATTGACGCCACTGGCAAGGATGAAACATGAGCTGTCGGCAGAACATGCCTTGACATAAGATGTGTACTAAATTATTATAAGGTTTATAAATACATTTCGGCGAATTTTTGACGAACTGAATGGCAAAATCAGAAAACTAATAAAATTACTCTACATTTCAACTAAAAAAAAATGAAAATACAACTTTGGAAATGTAGAAAACCAACTCCACCGGCTACCTTACAGCAAGACGTCGTCAAAACCCGCCCTTATCAAACCACCCTTAGAAGTCAGAAGCAATAGCAAAGTTTCCGCGAAGTTCAGGCGTCGATTCGAGTAGAGTCCCGTCGACAACGCTCCGATGCGATGCCGGCAGTAGTGGGGAGGCGCGCTGCTTCAGTGCAGCTTGAGCCTCGCTACAGAAAACATTGTCTACGCGACGACACCCCGTTACCGATAGATCAGAGAACGCGACGACTTCGAAACGTGTGCGATCACCAGTGCCGCGACGCCGACGATGCAGTGCTACCGCCCCCAGTGACATGTGTGTGAAAGGCGGCGGTGACCATTGGGAAGATGAAGCAGCACCGACTGTTGCACCACCGAATAATCTTCCGCCTCCTGGACGTCAGATATTATCACCGCAAGGACTCCGGCCCGTGAACCTCTCCTGAGTCGAACGGACAAGCGCGACTTAGACATGTACCAAAAATGTGTATGTTTTCTATTTCTAGTGATCTTAGCCATTTTGAGTTGTTCCGGTTTCCGCATAGATAACTTAGCCATGACGGATTTGACTAAGAAGTACCCCGAGACGAGCGACAGGCATTCGCGAGACGTCCAGAGACCGCACCACAGAATCCGACACCACCGATTGTGGCGAACTCAAGCGGCGCACAACCGAAACGCCAAACCCCACATAGACGCGATCGTCTATCCGCCAAACGAAGTCAACTACCCCAAACCCGACGAACTCAAAAACCCCCCGGGCGAACTTAACTTTCCCCCCAGTGAACCGTTTTTCTGGGATTCGCCCTCCAGACTGTTCCCGAGCGAAGATGACCAGTCTAGACCAAACACGAGCGAAGTCAATCAATACGGTCTTGCCGTGAGCGAGACCACCTGGCCTCCGAGATCTAGACATCTAGTGAGTAAAGTCGATTCCCGCTTTACCGAACCTCGTGACCAAACACTCCCTAGAGGTAGACCACGCCCGAGCGAAGTAAGCCAGCCCGGACCTCCGGTGAGCGAAACCGACTGGCCTCGCGACCAATCGCTGCCAAAGGCTAAACCTCTGACGAGCAAAGTCATTTCCCACTCTATACCGCTCGCGAGCGGAGTCAATCCATTCGGAATTTCGGCAAGCGAAGTCAAGCAACCCGAACTTCTGGAGAGCAGAGTCGTCTGGTCTCGCGACCAACCATTCCCGTGGTCTAGACTTTCCTCTCGCTCTAGACTTACCTCGAGCGAAGTAGATCGCCAAGTCGACCCGCTCTATGACAGCACCTCAACCCGAAGCGAAGTCAACATTTTGACGACGCTTTTTCCAAGCGAGACGCTCGCTCAGATCCCGCCGACCGACCTACTTCCGACCCTTATCTCGAGGTCGCAGAGATCTTCTTCGAAAGAGCCGCGTGCGAGAAGAGCCAAGAAAAAGAAGAGAAAGAAGAAGGCCTCGTGGTCTTCTGTCCAAAAGGAAAACTTCTTGGCGATGGCAAAGCAGGCCAAGTTCGTGATCTTGGCCATAGCCGAATCGAAAAACACCAACGAGTCTTGTAGTGGTTATTTCAAAGTGATTGCGGACTTTAAGAACAACACCAAATCGTACTTCCATCTGCACAGGAAGATGGTAACGATGGAGTGCGACAAAGCGAAGAAGCTGCAGCTACAGAAAAAGTACTTGCTGTTGCTGGACGACGGCTTCGGATTGAAAGACTATCGGAAGTCGCCGAAGGAGTCATTCCTGCACAAAATACGAAAGCTCGACAACAAGAGTTTTGGTAAGTTCTGAGTTTTGATTTTTCTATTGAACGATAGTTTCGCATCATCTCATCTTCAGATTATGACACCTTCATCTAGAATTTTGGCCAGCGAGAAATATCATACACGAATGTGGTACTTCAAATGTGTATAGGGTATAAATTTGAAATCAACAATTTACTTTTTGCTTTTCAAAACCTTATGTACTTATTTTTTAACAATATTCAAAGTTGATCATCAGATGGAATGGGCCCGAGTTTTGTTGTTGCTGAAAATAAAACCAAAGTTCATGCTACACATGATGAAACATTAAATGATGACAATGCATGATCATCTCATTTTTTCAAATCATTACAGATTTACCTACTTTTTGACACTTAGATTTGAAGTTATAGACCTTTCAATACAGGTATCTAATTTACAAATCGTTTTATCGTGAACTTGAATTCAAGTTGAAACAGCTCAATTCACAATATTTTTATGAATTAAATTATCGCTAATCGCTATATAAAATTGTCCCTGAACCGAAGTGATATTGAAAAATGGACATTAAGGGGGCATACATGAAGATTGGCTCGTTCTAAAAAAACGAATTGTTCTTTTAGATAATTTGGTTGAAAAATGGATTTTTTTATAACAATAGAACTTAAAGACGAGTGAAAATCTGTTTCACTACAATAAATATTCAAACGAAGTTATGAGATATACCTATTTTCCAAAATTCGAAGTTGATTCTATTTGATCAAAAATAAAATTTTACGTATCGTACATTATCTATTGCTCGTATCATCTTACGCATCAAATTTAATTATCTATCTTCAAATGACTGATAAATATTGATATGCATATCATTTTGAAAAAAAAATGTAAAATTTTTAGTTTGACTAGTTAACTTTATTCTTGGTCTTGCATTCATTTGCAATGCAGGAATAGCAACTTTTCCATTCAAATCCATATCAATTGCAGTAATTCTCAAATTTAAATTGGTCGACTTTTTTTTCCTCAAATGAATCAAACATGTTTCAACATATTCGAATCCAAGGAAAGGGAAGAAGTGGCCAAAAAAACACTACGAATATATGTTTGGATAATTCTATTGAAAAATAAGCAAGATGTAAACAGAAGATTACACAACAGTTGACTTCATTTCAAAAGGGTATTATTTTGACACTTTGCGAAAATTGAACAAAATACATTTGTGTTTAAACATCACACCTTCTATAATAGTTGGCATTTGTGATCAACTTAGTGTTCTTATCATCCAATACCTATTATTGCCTTATCAAAACATTTTTTTCTCCTGGAATTGATAACGTTAAATCTGTTAGTATACTTTTTCCCCTTAATTTGGCGTATATAGAATCTTGTATCAAAATGAATTATTTTGTTAATAATGACTCAAAAAAATGTGTTTCAAATCATAATTTTTTTCTGTAATACAGCTAGGATATATTACGCCTACCCTTACATATAAGACTGGTGAATAACATTTTTGATTTCAGAAATATTTTTTCATCATTATCATCATGTTGAACACCTACTTATATAGGATGAATATCAATATACCTACACCCTAGAAAATTTACCAAAAAATTAATCAGTGTAAATGAAATTATTTCGAGTGGATATGTATATAAACAACTGAATCAGCATCTACGAAGATAAATATTTCAAATACCTTCGATCAAATACATGTAGGTGTGTATGTTAAACAGACGTAAGTTAACTGTCACCGATCTGAAACAATCGCAAATTAAAAATGATGGCTAGACTGATACGATGTTGTTTATTTTCTAAGTCAATTGCTACAATAGCATTTAAGACAATCTAGAGTCATAGATGACTAGGGTTTTGCCATTTTAAGTATACATTAGGAAAATTGGAAAAAGTTATATTTTTAGATGGGATATTTTATTCTCGAATATATTCTGAAAATACCAGTGTTAACGTAACCCAAGAGTGGTATATTGCAAGTTTCAAGAAACCTGAACACCAGTACACTAGACTAAGCCTAATGTACTGAAAAATGTATTTTTGAAAAAGATACCGCATAAATTAGAATCAAGAGAAACATTGTTAGCTACACACATATACAACGCATTAATGGGATAATATGAATCAGGACAAATTCTTTCGTATTACGAGAGACACATGATTTTAAAATATGTAAAACGATTTGTTTAAAAGAAAATAGATATTATTTGAAATATAAATCCAAAAGTAGCAGGTTGGGTGGAAACATAATCAGCTAGTTTAGTTCTGTTGAGTCCCAAGTTTCTTTAATTTTCCTCAGCATGATCAGGAGATGACCAAAACTACTACAGAAAATATTGTCTTTTTTACAAATTGTATCAAATATTTTCCCATATAGGTGATCTCAAGTGTTTCTAGAAAAATTGGGAAAACCCCTACTTAGTTCGGTTTTTCATTTTTTTTTTACATTAATTTTCACGATATCTTCTGGAAATTCACTAGTTCACGTTTTCATCATTCTGTAATTCTTTTTCAATTGTTTTTTTTTCAAAGAAAAGTACCATTACTTTGGCAAAAATATTATATTCACTGGTAAAACTTTTTTACATTTCCTGCCATTTTTTTTTCATGGAATTGTTACTTCTTGTGTACTATCGGGAAAATGTTTCAATGCAGCTGATTTGAAAAAACTGTTTCTATAAGTTTAATATTATCAAAAAGTACAGTTTTTAAGTACGAATCGGTACGTTTCATTTAAGTTTCGTTAGAAATAAATAATATTCATGGTAAAAAATTTATTTACATTGCAGTGTAGATCTTTTCATTACCAAGATCTAATTTCGGTGGAAAATAAGGAAAATCAATTTCCATCCCTATAAGGTTATTCCTAATCATCACTCTTGAGTTGGATTTACTTTCTTCCATATTTTTTGTGAAATCTCTAATTGCAACGATTTGTCAAGTACTTACTTCATTTAATGATATTATATTTTATTTTACATTTTCTGAATTTTTTTCCATAGTATTGTTACCATCTCGAAGAGGTAATTCAAACAAAAATACCACTTTCCATTTTTTTCACAACGTGGTGTGTTTAAGTTAAAAGTAGGGTATTTTTTAGGTTTAATTTGGAAATTGAATGTTATACTGAAAATTTCGATTAGGGCAAATTATACTATGGTGGGAACAAAAAAAGGTGACTCTCAACCAAATATCGTTAAAAATGATTTAGCTTTGTAGAAGAAACTTGAAACGAAAAATCCTGTTCTTCCTATTTTACACGGAAAATTTCAGATAATGTAGTTGTAGGTTTGTATATTTCTTACACTTTTTGAATTCAAATTTTTCTGATAGTAGGTTTAGTTTCGGCTATGAAAAAACGTTTTCCACCCCATTTTATTTCCCATACCTTTAATCAACTTTAATTCATTTTTTCTGTAATGAGCACACTATTTTATTCCTTTCGTCACTATTTTTATGCTGTTAGGAGGGAATGTTCCTATATGTTTTCATGTTCCTGTATGTTCATATGTTCTCAAATATTCATGTTGCCACATAATTTATCAAGACAGATGAAACGTATATTTACTGTGCAATCATTTTCATTATTTTCGCAAATTCAGCTGCCTCCTCTCGAAACGTATTTATTAATTGTCGCGTCGTCGTCTAGTAGGCCATGGTTTAATAATTATAAGGCGATAACACAATTGCATAAACTTGTTAAAGCTTGTCAGCCGATGAGAGGTGCTCATTCATTCAAGGTGTATATCGCGAGCGTTCGCAGATATATAGTTGAAAGGAAACGGGAGTTTATCGCAAATTAGCAACTACATATTTTTCGGAACGTTGAATGGATTTACTGATTTACTCACAGTACCTTATTAACATTTCAGCACGACCATGATATAACAATAATTAAACACAAAAAATTACCTACATGGTATCATATTTTCTTTTATTTTATACAGGAAAACCCTAATTCAGTGAACCATCAAACGTCTGTGGAGAACAAAATGACATATTGAGCTCAACGTTTGGTTGCGACACGCCCCGGCTCCGCACGGGTGCAATGCTGATCCTTAATATGAATTTACCCACCGGAAATTCAAGGGCATGGAGAAATAGTGATTAAAATATATTTGTTTTACAGACGCGGCTATTTTACCCGCAGCTGAAGCCGAGTCCTTGTTGCACATCTATAAACTTGAAAACATGGCTGCTTTCACACTGATATCATATATCACACTTTCCTGAATCCACATACTTAGTTCCTATCAATCATCAATAGTTTATTGCATCCAAATCGAAAATTCTGATTAACTTTCACTTCAAAATATTTCAAGTTAATATCAGGCATTTGCTCCGATAAGCAACATTAGTGGAGCCAGGAGAATACTTTTATTGATGATTCGACAAATAGGAGTCGAATAATTTTATCGGTCGATTCAATCGTTATCACAACGTTGATCTTTATTGTCACTTGAACTTGCAATGCCCTTTCAAAACACAAAAAATATTCAATCGTAATGAATACAGAAATATAATTTCATATTACCATCATCAACAATTTTTTTAAGAAAATTATATCCCGTACTAAGGTAGAAATCGCGATAGAAAATACATATCATTACAGCTTCTACATGGAAAAATATATTTTGACATTCTTTTTATCTTATTTTAGTGATAACTAGCAGTTCCATAGAATCCCACTGCAACTCAATATTAATTTTTGGAAAAAACTACAATTTGAGTTTAGGTGATAGATCCAAGTTCATTCCATAAGCTGTCAAGGAGTATAAGATAGAGAAAATAACTTTTGTCTGATTTCTACTACGATTTTCATTTGTAACATCCGATTTGTTAAACTATTTTCAAGTAAACTGATACATTCTCACAAACAAGTCCTCAAATATACAGTGGCACAGTCAGTGTGCTTCTTACAATAGATACCTGAAATAACAAATGTTACCTGAATTATCAATTCCTATACTGAAAAAATAACTTATTCATAAACTCATCGAGAAATTAATACAAATCATGAAACAACAACAAAACTCAATTGGCGATCCGGGACGCTCTGGATTCTGCTATTTTTTGCTCACGAAGAGAATTCAACAAGTACCCCAAGAATTCGGAGCAATCCTCCTGTTGTCCTAACTAGTGGACTTCAAAAGACTCTAGGATATCGGTTGGTGGGAAAGATGATACATTCTTACAAAACTGCAACTGCATGAACATTTGTTTGAGTTTGGTGAATAAGTAGGAAACACTCTCGTTCTCGTTCATCGTTAAAACCGTATTCTTGAAATTCTTCGTCATGAGCAACACTTGTAAAATGCTATTCATGTAGCAAGTGTTTCCTAAATTATCCAGTCCAATTTTCTTCACAAGATTTTCAGGACAAATGTCTACTGATTCGTAAGGAAGAACAATAACTATTTGACTTTTATAACATATCCAAATTACCAATTATTGACCCAAAAACTTATTTGAGGATTTTTTAAACTACCAATGGATCCTTAGTATTGCATAGTTCTAGTTAGTCTTTGAGGGTTTTGAAATTGGGGTTTTTTAAATAATTTATTTTCACAAACTTCTTCTCAAAAATATCACGACATGTTTTACTCTCACAGTACAGTTTGAATAACATACTAAAAGTCACTTCTTTACGATCATAATCACCTAGAGCATCTACTCAAATTTTATATTTCTAAAGTACATCCTTAATTATGATTAACTAGGGCATATTATACCAATTATACATCAATAATAATTTGTCTATGAAGAATGGGATAACGTCGGTTTCTAAGAAAACAAGTTCAGTTTCTGATTATCTGGCCTGTATAACCTGCTGAACAGTCACCACACCACATACAGTCTATATATGCATTTGGAAGCATAAAAACCTCAATTTCAAAACCCTCGAAGACCAACTAGATCTATGCAGCTCTTCCTTTTGAATTTGTGAATTTTGACAACTAGTTTAGGATACTTTGGTAGTTAGAGAAATTCACAAGTAGGTTTTTGGATAAATTGTCGGTAATTTTGATATGTTATAAAAGTTAAATAGTTATTGTTTCAGTATTGGTATTGATACTTCAGGTAACATTTATCATATCAGGTACCAAAAGCACACTGACTGTATCATTGTATATATTGGAAATAAATAAATTTTATGGAAACCCCAATTGCAAAACCCTCAATGACCAACTAAATCTATGCAGCTCTTCCTTTTGAATTTGTGAATTTTGACAACTAGTTTAGGATCCATTGGTAGTTGGAGAAATCCACAAGTAGGTTTTTAGATCAATTGTCTTTAGTTTTGATATGTTATAAAAGTTAAATAGTTATTGTTTTAATATTGATAATGATACTTCAGGTAACATTTGTTATATCAGATAGCTATTACAGGTACCAAAAGCACACTGACTGTATCATTGTATATTTGAGGACTTGTTCGTCAAAATGCATCAGCTCACTTGAAAATGATTAAACAAACTGAAACCAGTCGTAACAAAAAAAATCAGACAAAAGTTATTTTCTTTATTCTGTATTCAATATGAATAGGTCAGTAAATAGGTCATCAATCGAACTTTCAAGGAGTATTTTCCAAGTCACTATCAATTGCACAAATTGATCCATTTATAAATCAAATTTATTTGAAACGCTATAGATTGAAAGTACACACATCTTGTGAACGGGTGACATAACCTTAAACGGTTAAAACGTCAGTCTAATCATTATTATATTGGAATTCTCTACGAGTCATCTTTGCTATGCGTTTATTATTACACAGATTACCTCATGGGAGGAATTAGAAACATATCAATTATACTAATGAAGACATTGAATTCTACAGGTGAAAACTGTCGTTCGCATATACTGGGTCAGTTATAAGTTAAAATATATTCCCACGTCATGATTTAGAATATTATTGAGATTCTGAAAGCCATTAAACAAGAATTCAAGAGTGTTTCTTCATAATGTGCGATGTGAATCTACATGAAAAATGATAAGATGATGTATAAACTATGGTCCAAACATGCTTCGTTACGAAAATGCAAAGTGTTTAAGAGAAAAATGAAAATTATTCAATATTTCCGAAACCATTTGGGATATTTTAGTGATATTGGGTAAGCAGTGATAATTAATGAAAGATTATATTTTCAATAGAAAATATTATTTTCCATTTCAAAAGTGGCGTGGATACTTCGATATTTTTGATTTTTGATTTTTTCAAAAATAAAATTTATTTTTGAATTCCTCGGTTAAAACAGGATAAGAATGTCCTGAATTTCTTCATTCTTGGAACGGTTGATAGAAACATTGTTGAAAATGTTTCTCTTCACCCAATATGGATGTTTTTGCTGTTCTGTTTAGATGTATTCATAGATGAGAGCTGTTGAATGAGAACTCAAGATCTCTTAAATATTTTTTCCGTGTGGTATTTAAAATCAAAAAACACAAAGAGGTCGAAAAATTTACATGAGTTTCGAAATCAAGTCGGGGTGGAAATTACTAGAACAATTTCATCAATTATTATTCGCAATAAGCCAGAGGGGCGTGTTCTAGATTTCGCATAACCTTTTTCGAAAAATAATGTAAATTTTCAATTTCAAGAACCATAAAAAATATTCTCACACCGATCACAAATCGACACCCAAAAGCGACATAGTTCGATCGTTCGAATCCGTCATCTTCTCACTAAACGAACATGTAAGTACTTAGCTCGTTAACCTCGCGAAGATTCCAAACAAAAACTCATCGTTCTCAGGAAAAAACAACGACTTCCTCAAATTTTAGTGTGCAATCAACTCGACATGAATATTTATATGGCAAACGAGCACATCAAAGAAGCAACCATTGCTCCTTTTTATCAATATTTTAATGCACGTTAGAATAGTCGTAATTAAAAAAGTCTCACTGTATAGTCGTAAATTTTTTTCGACGATCGCGCTTCAGAAATGAGTCTCTCAACAACTCATTCGTCGCAACAGGGCCGGATCGGACGTTGTCATTTTAAATACAAAGTTAATCTAGAGTAAAGTTTGGTAAAGTTTAACTAATATAAATAATATAAAGATGATAATATAAAGATGATGATATCAGGATAACATTGTTATCCTGATATCATCATCTATGGCATAGAAAAAGATATGTTTTTCCAACAAACTGTTAAAACGACTCATATCCAATTTCGTAGACCAGTAAAGTCTGGTGTCGTTCAACACGTCATATCCAGAAGTATGGTGACAACAGATTCTAGCATGAGAGCTATGAACAGACAAAAGTTCCACTCCATTATTCATTTGGATTCACTATTTTTCAGAGATTCCGAATTCAACAGGGATAGTATTGAGGCAGAAATCAGTAGCTGCTTTCACAATTCCATAAAGCTGTTGAGAAATTCACGAATTACAATTATGTCAAGTTCTCGAAAATGGAAATTTTAGTTCCACCATATATTTTAATTTGCATCCTCCTCTTTTCAGATAGACAATCATTATCTAGGTATTTTTATTGGGACATGGAAATAATTCATGTCGAGTGACTTCACGGAAGCCCTGCAACAAATTATTTAACAAGGACTTTAATCAGTTATTTCAAGAATGTCGTCGAAATAATGACTTGTCTTGAATAGTTTAACGAATCTGAAGCCGCGCATGACCGATATGTCGGCCAGCGAACAAACACATGACATCACCGCAATAGGAATGCAGTCGGCAACCGACGGTTAAACTTTTGTTGAGTACCGAAATGACAACAGAATTCTAGAACGATCGTTACCGATATATAAGGTCGGCTTCTCGACCCAAAAGGGCAGTGGAGTTCAGAGAGTGAATCGAGTGGTTGAACAAGGAATTCAAATAGTGGAAATAAATTAAGCGTTAGTTGCTAAGTAAATTAATTAGTTTGTGACTATTGAAATATTATTGGAAATAAATTTGTTTAAGACAGTTAATTCTCTAATTTGTTACAATAGCTATATTGTGTTGCTGGTAGAATATAATAATTATTTCAAAGTTAAACGATTTACGAGATGGCTCTTTGTTACACTTTCAATAAAATAAGTAAGTGCTTGTCACTAGTCTCAAAGAAATTGTTGAGGACAGTTAGATTCCATCTTTATGGAAAAACTTCTACTTCCATACTTTTGGAAAAACGTTAACTTCTATTGTGTGCACTGTCTGTAAGCAAACATCGTTATGAGGCTAAACTCAAAAATCATATCAAAATCTAGAATTAGAGTCAGTTATTAAAAACAACAGACCCCTATACCCAGATTGATTTAATTTTCTAAAAATTTGAACTGATTTATATAGACATTGTGAACATGGTTAACATCTTTATATGAAACTCAACTAAAAATTGAATATTAACTTAAAATATTTCCTATGGCTAGAAGAGAAACGAATCGATTGCTTCGTATCAAGTCTTACAAAGTAACTCACAGTATTCATTTCAGATCGTCCTTGTACCCATCCTATCTGCCTCGGCTTGCCGAGATCAATGATGTGTGTCACATTATGTGCAAATTCGATAATTGAGATCATCCTAGACTAAACAATGATACACTATGGATTCTTCGACTCTGTTCTTCTCAAAGTCAATCAAGGTCAATGAAAAAATCCGCGTTACTTCACCAACAGAGATTGCGATCAAAGTGATTTGAACTGAAACAAATATCAGATTTGATAATACGAAACTCAAATGCAACTGAAACGGTCAGCAGAAACATCGCTTTCTCAATCACATCTTTATTCATATTCATTCTAGAATCCAGTTAGATTATATGAATCATTGCATTTTTTGGAAGTATTCTATTTGCTTTCATGACCGAATATAACACTATTTTTTTACCTACTTTTTTTTTACCATTGCAATCTCATGGACCATTGCAATCTCTTTCATGACACCCAGTCCGACACTTTGTTGCCCTGTATTAGTTTGTACAGGTACCTCGTTGGATCGATCCCATTTTATTCGGGACATAACGTAGGCTCCATAGGTTGCTTGCCACATGTGATCGATCCAGTGTGTATATTAACCTCAACATCATAGGTTTTCCAGTTCATACCCGTTCTCATGAGTCAACTTAGACGCGAAATACGAGGGGTCACTTACTGTTCATTTTTTTGTTTGACAGCCGACATATTATGTGGGGGTCAAAATGATGGAAAAACGGAAGTAACATACACAACTGTTTTACGAAACGCTCATAACATAGGTTATTTTTCTGGGAAGTAGCCCTGGTAGTGTTCTTTAAACCAAACGTTTAGTGCTCTCTGCGTTTGTACAATATACTTCGATCTCTTAGATCGCCGTCTTTCTCGATTCACATGATCGCGGAAAGACCTCGCACCATAAAAAACGATCTTCTTATCCTGTCTCGTCTCGACTAGTGGCGGAAGTGTGACGGACCAATTCGAATTTCTCATCCGAAATCGGTCATATTGTGTCAGACGATAATGGAGCGGCTTCGCGGTCCGGTGGTTAGACCGCCGCCGTTTCGTGTTCAGCGGAGTGCGTAAGAAAGAGGAGCCACCATAATAATACGCGACTGTGACACACTTTTTTGTTGTATCGCGTACGCGACGGCACATTTGACCATAATTGTTTTGTGATATTGTCGTGTGAGCGATCCGCCTCAGAGAGAGATTATTAGCGAGACGTTTCGACTTATGCAGTACCGAACGGGACACGTTAACCAGATTGTTAAAAAAATACTGATATTCATGCCAACGGGTTAATTTTTTTTGGGATATAGAGAAGAGTTAGAACGGGAAAATTATTGTACCTAATAACCTGACAATGGAAAGGATATGAAAGTTTCTAAAAAATTTTGCTACAATAAGAGATCAAAACGTGTCAACAATGATGCAGGAAGAAACAAGGAATGCTTTGAAATCACTGAAATATGAACCAGCCGATTTCGTGACATACTAGATCGACTGAAAAGTTCGTGGGCTAACTCACAGATGGCGTTACTAGTTTTGAATCCATATGATTATTAGTCAACCCCAAACCTTCAACACGTGCACAAATTTCACAGCTGTCGGACTATTAGTTTGTGGGTTAGAACATTTTGTGTGAAGCAACTTTTGTTAGTTCGAAGATTATTGATAATAAGGATTTTAGTGTGTTAAGCTTTAGCTTTTTGGTAAAAAAATACTGTTAAAAGGCTTGAATTGATGAACATTATTCGGCCCATGGAGAAATGGTTCACTATGTTTAAACGATGTGAAATGGTCACCGAGGACGATGCACGCAGTGGACGTCCCAAAGAGGCTGTTAACGACAAAAACATCAAAAAGTCCAGAAATGAATTTTGGATGACCGCAAAGTGGAGTTGAGTATGAGAAAGCTCTGTTGAAAGTGAATGCCGCGCAAGATCACAATCGACCAAAAACAACTGAGCAGTATTTGAAGCTATTGCATCCTATAAAACCTGAATTTATGCGTCGATATGTGACAATGGATAAAACATGGCTCCATTATTTCACACTAGAATTAAAACGATCGTCATCTGAATTAGAATGTACGTGGTAAACCGACTCCAAAGCGCTGATTTAGATCTAAAGTTTATTTTAACAGATTTGTGAAGCTCATGTTTATACATAATTTGTTTTTTGACACTTCAAGAAGTGTTCTGGCGATGTATTGAATCTATTGGAGCCTCTGGAGACACTCTACATTTTGTTTTATGGGAGAGAGGACATTGGTAGATCAAAATCTTCAGATGATGTGGTGCTGCAGGTTTTTCCGGGTTTTCCTGCAGCTGAAAAAGCAAATGCGCTACTGGAATCAATGAAGTCGCCCCGGAGCGCCAATTAATTTTTATTGTTGTCAAATAAATCTATATATCTAAGTGACTATCTCGAAAAGGGAAAGCCGTTTAAAGAACGAAATCAAGGAAAAACGACCCCACTTGTAGAAAAAGAAAGTGCTGTTTCATCAAGACAATGCATCGTGTCACAAATCAATGAAAACGATGACAAAGTTGCATGAAGTGAGCTTTGGATTGCTTTCGCATTCACCGTATTCTCCAGATCTGGCCCCAGCTACTTTTTTCTAGGCTTCAAGAGAATGAACCATGGAAAAAGATTCAGCGCCGTTATATAGGTAATCGTTGAAACTGTGGTCTATTTTGAGGCTAAAGACAAGCCCTTAATATAAACATTGTACGATCGCTCCTTAAGTCAACTGCATTGAATAATATGGACACTTTTTTTATATGTTAGCTTTTTTTCAGCCCAACATTTATAAACGACCGGTCCAGGGTAGGAAAGTCACGTATGTATAATATTACCGATATTATTGAGTTTTTTTTTAATAATGGAAATGTTTAGCAACCCGAGAAGTACACTATGATTTACAGACGATTTGGCAACGAAATTAAAATTTCATTACGAAGAAGACGTATAAAAAGTTCACAACAGACTCAGAAATAGTAGGATAATGTATGAACAATAAAGAAAAATTAAAATTCGAATACATGGGAATACACGGCAACAAATCATAACAATAAACTGGTACGAACAGGCAAGATGATTACAGTCGGCACTAACAATATTATAATTCCAAGAACCTGAATGGTATTCAACTTTTTGGTATGGGAGGAATTAAAATGTAAAAAAAAATGTATTAAAGGAAAATTATAAGCAACACAGGAAATCTTGGAAAGATGAGATGTACTGATCACATTGAACAGAATTCCAGAACGGAAAATTAATGTGAACTTGAGTTTGATGAATCCTATAATAGAAAAGAAACGATGACAGTGATGTCAGCATAACAGAATAATGGAAAGTGAATGGATCAATGATAAAATATTAAAAGGTCACAAAGAGAGGGAAAAGATCATAAAGATTTAGTATGGCTTAGCTTATGAAATATGTCTTAGAAGATGTAAAATAATTCGTGATCATTGGCATCACTGTGATGCTCGCCCAAAGTTTGATCCCAAGCGAAAACATAATAATAAATGTCAACCAAATGCATATCTAGTAAAACGTATTATTGAAACCACCAATAATACCGCCGTTCAACACAAATTTCGATTGGGGTTAATATCACTTATAACTGAATTAACTACAATCATAAGTGGACCTATTTCTACTGAACTTACCTCATTATGTACTGAAGTTATGACAACCTGAAAAAAATATTATTTTTAAGTCTTTTTATCCACTATACATTGAGAAAAAATAAAAAATTGCTTTAGGTTTATTTATCCAATCCGAATAATACTGAAGAGTATATTTTATATTCTACTCAGTAAACGACTGAACGCATTTAGATAAGACTTAACATAAATACAGCATATACATCAGGTTTTGTTACTGTACCTGTTGATTGACTGACACTCTTATATTAACGTACAGCCGAAGCTACTGAACTTGAAATATGCAGGTAGGTTCTTTGTATAGCGTAAATAAGCATCATACAAGGGAATCAGGAATTTCCACCCTTACGGGTGTGGGGGTTGAATTTCGTCAATCTTGAAGTTGGAAACCTGAAGCTTTGGGTTAATAAAAAATTATTGTAACTATTTGTTTAAAATGGTCTGTCACGAAACTTAATGTGACAAACCAAATTCTACGCGAGCAAAGTAGGAGGCAACTACTAGTCAATAATATTTGCCAAGAAACTAAATGCTGAATTGTATTTCACATTTATTCAAAGACATAGCCTGTAAATGTCCGTTACGGCGTATGCGTAACAACATCCAACACCCGAATTACGTCGTAAACTCGACCGACTATTCATTATGAAATACGGCGCTTGCATACATTTCCCAAAGGTCATGCGGTAACAATAAATACTACTCAAAATTTCGTGACAAATCTATATTTAACGAAAAAGTTAAGACGTTTCCTCCCTACCATTAATCAAAAAAGTATTCACGGTTCGTTAAAGGCGAGTAAACGCGTCCGTCTCTGATCTTTTTGACACCGTTCTAATTTTTACTGCATCGACGACTTATGCAATTTAGTTGTTTTTCTCGCAGTTTCAACCGAATAACATCAACCAAAAATAAGGTGTTTGTTTCAGGTGTTTGCCGAAACAAACGATATTTTCTGAGATATCAAAAATATTTCTCATAGATTTTTAGTAAAGTTTCATATTCTGCAGAAAATAAATACAGTTTGTCCCAAGAAGTTAGAAAAGGTGTGATAGATTAAAAATATTAATTTTATTTCAAACTGTTTGAACAAGTTGGTCTTGATCGTGGAGCTGAAACCACCTTCTTTCCAGATAATGCACCATTTTTGTTCACGATGGTTCGAAATGTTATTGAGAAAAGTTATCCAGTATAAGAAATTATGGCCCTTCACTCAAGCCTGTATAAAATTTGAATAAGACTCAGGTACTTCGATTTTTTGAACAAAATAAATAATATTTATTCAAAAATAATATTCACAAAACGTGTATATTGTTTGTGTCCTGCACAGCTACGATATATTTACCTTGTAATATAAGGTAAATATGTCGAATTGAAGGGGTTATATTTTTAGGAGTGATTAATTTTTTGGGAAAGAAAGTTTTTGGCTTTCTACTACTCCATCTATACATCCATTGTTTCGAAAGAATTATTTTCTTTCGTGTAATTCAATGTTTATATGAAAGTAGCTGTTTCAGGAGGACTTTCTTTCAGTTTGTGTCTGAAAGTTACTTCTTTGCATGATCTACACATTCATGTATAGAGTTTCAAATTGATTACTTCCTTCCTTTCTTTGGAAGATTCTCTCATTCCTTTTTTTTTGTATCAGATGGAGTAGTAGAAAGCCAAAAACTTTCCCAAAAAAAAAAGTAAATATGTCATAGTATAAATACCTTCGAGCATTATCTGCGAAAAATTTGTGAGTAGATACAATTAATTTTGTTAAATCTGAAAAAATTACCATTTCAGGAAAGTTGCTAAGTTTATTATCCTTTCAGAAAACATAGGGTACCTTACCTGATCAAATTAATGAGAAATATTACTTCATTTCATCACTCGAAGAGAACAATCTCCAATATTTCCCGACCATTGTTGATCAATCGTTACTATCACCTTATGGGCAATAGTGCATGAATCCTGGTTACTCTGTGGTCGATTTCATAAATGCCTGCCACTGTTCTAGTCTGCAATTTCGTGATTTTAACGGACGGGCTTCTGAGCGCCACAGGTCAAGTTTCAGTCAGTTCAAGTTAAAAATATTGAATATAGATCCCGTTTGAAGTCAGTTCCCCGTATTGATTTTTAGCCACCTAGTAGTGAAGATAAGCTATTTTCATTAGAAAAGTGGCAGCTGATTTAATATGTCATCTTGAACTATTTTTCAAAATGGAACACCCGTATATTGAACTACTTTCGAAATATCAACGTTTGAAAAGTAACATTTTTGTCATTACAAACTCAACCAAAAACACTAATATTGCTTTCAATCAAGTTTACATTGAAAACAAAATCATTGTCGTGACATCTTTTTTTCTATGCGTCAAATATTCCGTTGAGTGCCTCATAGTTGAAAAAATGAATTTGGAAACAGCTCAATATCAACAAGGCATCTGGTCCTGATGAAGTGCCCGTCATCGTACTTAAAAAGTGCGCAATTAAACTCGCACCAGTATTTTGCAGACTTTTCAACCTGTCTTACAAGCAAGGGGATTTAGTTTCTTGTTGAAAGATTGCTCGCGTTCAACCTATTCCCAAAAAGGGCAAGAAAAATATTCCAAATAACTATTGACCAGTCGCCGTAAGCCACCATATCCTTAAATATTTGGAAGGCCTTCGATCGTGTGTGGCATGAGGATTTGCTGGCCAAACTTCAATGCTATGGCTTGTCAGAACATTTTTGTGTATGGCTCTTCAGCTTTCACCATCAACGCTGGTGTTTCTCAAGGGTCTATATTGTCTCCAACCCTCTTTTATTGTATATCAACGACTTATTAGAAAAGACCACGAATCCAACATATTGTTTTGCTGACGACAGCACACTTCTCTCGTCATTCCATTTGGAGCCCAGGACATCGGCTGTGGATGCACATCTTCACCGGCAGCAGGAGGTTGCATATCTCAATGAGGATCTAAAAGTGATTTCGAATTGGGGTGAAAGTAATCAGGTTAATTTCAATGCCACAAAAACCCAGGCATCGGTTTTCTCCAAGAAGATAAATGTTTCCGAACCGGATATAATAATATCAGGTCAGACAATTCCGCTTTCTGCTTCGATAACTTTTTCATTTGGAGAACTGCGTTTATGTGGAATGAACTTCCTGAGAACGTTTTTCTGAATGGATTTATTCGCTACTTTCGCACAGGCACCGCTCTTAGAGCGCCTTGAGGATTTTCCTGTAGTGCTTGTGTTGTCCTTGGAAAAAAACATGCGCTACGAAGCATCACTAAGAGTACAGTACAAAATTTTGCCAGAAATATCGGTCGCTCATCCAAAGTTCAGCCACTATTCCCCTCCTGACAACCAAACATGTTTCTCTAGATGATATGATAGTAATCTTCAATACTTTGAAATCACAACACCATGAAACAAAAGTTCCAGAAGATAAACCATCTTTTTGGAAATTGTCAGAATCAATTGAGTAAACATGGATATCTACCAAGACGAACAGGCGGTTTAGTTTGATGTGGCTTGCACAATCTCCAGACTCAACTCCGTGATAATTTTTAAGGGATCATTATAAGGGTGAACTTTATGTAAGCCAAGGTCTCTTAATTCAATTAGAATCCAAGAGAAACATTTCTCGCACATTTCAGAACAACTTATTCAGTTGGATTCATTATCATTGTTTGATCATAGAATAACTGGAAAATATTCCACAATCGTATTCCAGAGAGACGATACATAGGATCTATTCTCAGACTATTTTCTTTCAACTTTTTATAGAAACCCCTCAAGAAACCCTAAAGACGAGCGCACACTACAGACTTTTTATTGGCCGCTAGTTTAGTATGGTTGGGTTGGGTGGGGGCACACTACTCAAATAAAACTGTTCGGTTCGGTGCGGGTGCGCAGACCACCAACTGAAAAGTCTGAACAATTGTTGATGTATATAATATTTTGACGCGTTGTATTGAAACTATTGAAGAATGTTATCGAGGAAAGTTTGTTTTCTTCTGTCTTCAGCATCCATTTCACCTCATGCAGGAACAACAATTGCACAACTTCATCCCATAGTTTCTTTTCAATATTAACATCGGAATATTCTTTTAATGCTTTATTATATAATGCAGGTCACTTTTCAACTTCCGCAATTAAATTTTCTACTGAACATTCAGCAACATTCGACATAATTATAAAAAAAATATATGTAATGAAAACGCAAATATATTCAAAGATAAAATAGGTACTAGATATTATTTGATATCAGATATCAACAATGGAATGTAGAGTGGGGAGTCTGCAGGCACCGACTGTTCATTTGGTGAGTCTGCGAACTCTCATAAACACACAGTCTGATTAGAACTCGGCCGATAGTTGTCCAACTTTGTAATTGAATCAGAATTGGGAAGCCTATCCAATTTGTTTCTGATTATTGAGTCGGCCGACTGGAATCGCTTAGATGTGCGGACTCACATTACGATTCTATACTAATAAGCATCCAGCTAAACTATCGGCCGATAAAAAGTCTGTAGTGTGCTCTTGCCCTAAGAAAGGTACCTGGCGAATTTTGTTCGATTCAAACCGTTATAAAAAAAATCTTTTCAAAATCTGTTAATTATAGATTATATTCATTTGGAAAAATGGTCCCAATTAGTTTATTTCACAAGGATACCGTTCCAGAAATGGAAGAGTTCTGAGAAATGTACCAAGGATAGTATCGAAGTTTAATCAATACCATGTCGTGGGAATGGAAAATCAAACAAAATGAATCTGACAATTGTTTCGAGGAGAGATGAATACTATGAATAGTATTAAGAAAGTGCGTGTTTAAAAAATCAGATTCAAGACTCAACTAACTTAATCGTTGCTCATAGTCGAGTTCCGGGTACACTGATGTCTTGGTTGAATCTGTCCTGCACTATTAATACTTTGAAACTGGACTGTTGAGACAGGCAAATTTTTCGAATTAATATTTATTCATATACTTAGTGAGTTATTTCTTCTCAACACAGATAATTGGACAGCCCTAGATGTCAGTTTCTTTAAATTATTTTTAATATTTATACTTCCTGGATGCTTCCGACATGTAACAATATTCGACCTACCACTGGTGGTATAGACCTCCGCCCCGTAGATTCAGAATAGTGTGGTAGACTGTTTGGTATTGCGGCTGTAATGCGTGGCTATTTTTGGGAGTCTGGACGGCCTGCCAAACGTTTCTTCTCGCTTGTTTTCACTACAAAACTCTATACAACTCCAGAGTGACACACTTCATCGACATCTTTAGGGCCGCAAAGAAAGGATGAGACGTGTTTATGATAACATTACAAGAAAAACGGAAATTTAGTTTGACAAACTTGACAGTATTTTCGAAGACGGAAAAGAGTCATTCACTAAATTTTACTTAAATCAAGGAAGGTGAAATAAGCTAATGGATGTAATGATTGAAGACTATTTTTTCATAATTCCTAAATTTCGGAGGTACTTCTAAATGTTAGTGTAGTTGAAAAGTTTTTTTCAGAGGTATCAGAAAAATTATACAAATCTGGCTTTTCAAGATTTTGTACCAACAAAAATTTCTCATGTATTTCATGTAATAATATCTTTGAATATTCAGAAATTCGTTTCACAAACATTCAAACATTGAATGTTAAGTGAAGCTTACCACAATATGTGAAAAATACACTCAAATATTTCAAACTGTTTTTGAGATTCAAGTACAGGGGTTCTATTTCGTTACTAAAGACACACCCAATAATAGTATTTCTGAAATATCTTCCACGAACAGACAGTGATCAGTTACACTTTTATTATATGTATCGATTAATTTACTGATGATGATCAAGGTCGGCATACCATCTATAGACCAGGCCTAAGCCTTCAAAAATGGCAAAAAATTTAAAAAAATAATAGTAGGATGAAACCCATTAGAAAAGGAGGGGAATATGATAAAAATGGAAGAAAAATAAATTACGAGCGATCTGAATTCGGGAATTGGAAGAGGGTGAATTTTTAGGAGTAAAAAATGGTTTATCTCTATCTACAACTTTTTATATTAACAATTTTTTCACATAACCTGAAAATTTTTGTGAAAAATTTCATTTAACCAAGTTTTTGGTTTTTATTTTTCTTTTTCGAAAAAAATATCTATGAAATTTGGTGAAAACTTACCTTTTTATGTCCCAAATACACTGTAAATTATTTTGGCTCAATATCAAAAAAGCACCCTAATTTTCAGTCGAAAATTCTGGCGTCAAATTATCAGCTTTTTTCAAAAAGTTGGTGTGCTTTTTGTTCGTTTCTTTTTTTACACCATATTTCTGATGGTGTAAAAAAATATACATCACTATAGTACTTAAATGTTCTCAGAAAATGCAAAAAATTGAAAAAAACTCGAATTCGAAATATTTTTTTTCATTATGCACAATTTCAAGCTATTTAGTAAAATTACTCAAAAAACGTAAGAGATGGGCGAAATTGGATACGTGAAATTGAAACGTTTTGAAAACAAAAATTCCGATGAATTGAAAATAGTTCAAATAAAAGATATTTTAGATGTTACGGACAACTATTAAATTTCTTCGGTATATTTTACATGGTCTTATTCCAAATTTACAAACAACAAATTCGATGGTTGGAATGGATTCATGAAAAAGGTACACACTAATTTGACTTATCATACTCAATCCAAGTAAGACTTGGGGGGATTTCATTTATTAATGTCGTTCCTCGGAGCAATTGGATTCATCATGGATGGTAGTGGACTTAAGGAGGCTTTTTATGAAATATATGGTGAAAATTCGTCCGACAAAGCTGTTTCCGGCCACATATATGCACGAGCTATCAGAGGACATTTTCTAGTAAATCTCGCCTTGTCTGAATTAATTTTATCGTCGATGGAGTTGTCGGACACAGATCATCACGATTATTTTAAGATCATAAAAGAAAAATTCATTGAACATCTAAAATTAATACAAAAAAGATGTCCTATCGCAAAACTTTGGATGCAGTACTGGCAAATGATCTCATTGGTTAAAGATTTCATACGGGCTGAACGTACAGGTAATTGGGAATTACATTTAAAATGTGTGGAAAGCATCCTTCCCTATTTTCATGCAAGTGGACACTTTTTATACGCAAAATTTGCTCATCTTTATATCCGTAAGCTTAAAGACACAATAAATCATGATTATGATTTTACGAGATTCTTTATAATTTATATTTTATGAAATTTTCTATGACATGAATGTAATTGGAATTAAATAAATAAACTTTCCAACTGAATGAAATTGCAGCAAACACATTTTTTGATGAAATTGTACATAATGATTAAAAAAAATCGAATTAAAGTTTTTTCGATTTTTTGCATTTAATGAGAACATTTACTATAGTGATGTATATATTTTTTACACCATCAGAAAGTAGAGATCTCAAAGAACAAAAAGAACACCGACTTTTTGAAGAAACCTGATATTTTGATCGAGAATTATCGATTGAAAATTAGTCAAAATAAGGTGAAAAAATAAATATTTTAAATTAAATAAATTACAGTGTATTTTGCATATAGAAACGTAAGTTTCACCAAACTTCATAGGAAAAAAAATGAAAAAAAAATAAAAAACTAAAAACTTGGTTATTTCAATTTTTCACATGAATTTTGAGGTTAAGTAAAAACATTGTAAATACAAAAGTTGTAGATCTTTTTATTACCTACAACTTTGCCCTTAAATTTTTTTCATAGGACTTGTAGTTTTGCTGAAAATCGAGATAAACCATTTTTTACCTTTAAAAACTCACGTTCTCCCACTTCCTGAACTCAGGTCACCCGTAATTTATTTTTCATTTTATTTTTATCATATTTCCGTCTTTTCTAATGGGTTTCATCCTAGTGTTGTTTTTTTTTTGTTTCAAACACCCTGGCTTATTATATGAAATGATGAAATTATTTAAAACTGATGTATTTTTTTCAGATCAGAAATAATGGGTGAGAAAGTACTGAAACCATGAGTATTATAAATCCATAATTATAGAAAGTCACTTAACTTTACAAAGTCATTTTGATAGTTTTGACTGTTTTCCTTTCATTATCTTCATTAGATACCTAAATGTCAAAATGACTAATGCTTCTTACATTTTAATAGTTTGAATTATAATGACTTTCACTATTCAACTACTAATAATTTCATATCCTAGGAACGAACTCATTCAATACAATATTCAGCTCATCATGAATTTCAACATTAGGAAACAAATTAACCAAAGGAGAAATTTTCATTTCTATTTGTTCCAAATTCTTGAATATATTAATTTCTAAGCAATTCAAGAGGTTGAGTTTCAAACCGTTCTCTTTCAAATGTAACAACATTATAATCATGACTTTAATCAGAAAACTACTTAGGTATATGTTCTTTGATTCTTTGAATAAAGTTATCTCCGTTTGACTAACATGAGTTTGGAACAAGAACGACAAATCAACGTATATAATCCTGATCTATCCGACACTATAGTTTTTTAAAGAATTTGCTCAAATTATAATTTATTCCATACTTTATGTCCAAGTCTGGTACAACGTATTCTTGCTGCAAACACTATATTTTGAGATAAATAGAGAATTAAGTTCTCGCTTACTTCGACTGAATTTGAAAAAAATATCAAATCTTTTAAAAATCTATGAAAAATGTTCATTGCATATTTTTTATTCATTCTCTTGTCCAGAATAAAGTTCATTATGAATAGGCTCAGAAGCCGTAATTGATTGGAGCAAATATCGCAGATAAGTAAAATATCCATTTTCCGTGATCTGTATTACATTCAAAATCATTTTAGGTTTGTTTGAAATGGCGTAGACAGATCATTTCCAAATTGAGAGGAATAGGCAACATAGCTGAAATTGGCGAAGCTAAATTTGGAAAAAGAAACTATAATTGAATCCGGGTCGGGTAACTTGTTTTAATTTGGTTTTTCATTCATATGTCTACATACCACAAATTTAATCTTTCGTTAATTCGTGAGCTTCGAAAACTTATATTGAATGCAGTTATTTTCCGAAAGAAAAAACAAATATGAAATACTTATCCAAGAAAATTAGGTCATCAGAAAAACGCCAGTTCTGAAAGGCCTGCGCAATTTCCGACATGTTCCAACGTCCACCATCCCTCTATCCACTACACATTCGGATAGATAGAGATACTTGACAAGCGAAACACGTGCCACTACGGATTTAAGAACCCCCTTACGATTTGATATGTCGTTGGCTTATTTTTAGACGTGCCGATTGGATTTGAGGGGACCGGCTAAAAATAGGTCATTCATCTCAATAGGAAAATTTTCTGCTTTTGAGAATATCTTCACCAAAAATATTGAATCAGGATTTATATTTGCAATGAAAAATATGTTTGAAACACATGAAAAATAGTTATTTCTGAAGTTTTCATTGAAATTACAGAAAATCCTAGGGCAAATCCAAGAAACTGAAATAAAAATGAAATGAGTATGAAATTTCATACTGAGAACAAAAATAAACATTCGAAAAACTGGGACATCTTGCTAAAATTGAAAAAGCTAGCAAAACTGACGGAAATAATAAAAATATTAACGTAATCCTCATTCATACAATTACGAGAAATTTTTCCAAAGATCTATCAGAACGCATAGCTTCATTGTAGGATTGGAATCTCTGGCGTGAAATGAATCTGATGAAAACGGTTTCTAGTCATCTCCTGATGATGCTAACTGCATTAGCGAAACGATCGTCGGGAGACATTGCTTCAGCTCCGGCGACGGAAAAGTGTTTTCATTAAGGAAACATGGAATATTGAACTTATTATAGGAAATTGAATCAATACTCACAAGACTTCGAAGAAGATTAGACTCGACAATGAACAAAATACTGTTTAATGAAAGTAATGAAAAATAGAAAACGCAAATATGCCTTTCATCAGATTTTCACATAACTTTAACGGAGTTTATTGTTTCAGTGTTAATATAATTCTATGAAACACTTGGCTTGTGTTAGTTTCATTACCAATTGTTATTATTCAGCTCTACAGCTACTAAATACAAATATAATAGCATAAACCGATCGTTATAATGGATAAACAACATAAAATATAGAATTCTATTACTTTCAAGAAAACTCTGTATAAAGTCGATATGATAAAAAAGAATAAAGTCTACTTGACAAAGCGAAGTCCTTATCTTATCGGAATCAATCAGTGCTGTAATTAGTTATTAGCTTAATCAAAACAACTTTTTCATATTGGATTTGTGAAGCATGAAGTCAGGCCATACTAACACGGTTAGTATTGCCAAGTAATTTTCAAGCTTGGCAGTAGATTTTGTTACAGAAAAACGGTAAATTGCTGCGAAACACAGTAGAAAATATATTTCATAGATGGCCACTACAGACAATGTAATTTCCACTATTTGAAATCATTCAATAATTGTTGTAGAAAGTGAACTGACTCATCTGTACTGCATATGATAATGCAGTACATCTGTACTGCATTATCATATTTCTTATAGCATCAAAATGCCTTCCATATACCTACATATAGTTTTCTCTCAACATTATCGAATTTTCACAAATATTTTAGTGTCACTAATAATTACAAACCATTTTCTGACTGAACAGCTCTTGAACACCGTTCCTCATAATCACTTTGCACGCCAATGGTGCCTTTCGAGCATTTACAGAGCTCTGTCTTTCAAAAATTCTAGTGATATTTTCTTGCGATTATTAGTGGCTTTGAATTGAATTTAATGTTTATTTCACCTCAATAGTACATGCTTTATTACATCCTCTATTACATCCTCATAAAGAATATGATAAAATTGTTTGGCCGAGACAGATTTAACATTCAATACACAACCTAAACATAACATAACAATCATCGGTTGAAAAATTAATGTATATAATGTAATAAAAATAAATAAAATGCATGCCAGTGGAAGTAAATTGATATATACCAAATAAAATTTTTGTTAATGCTCGTATATCAACCATGAATACCAAAAAAACTCATCAAAAGCATCACAAGCTTACTTTATATTCGGACTAGTCCGAAACTAACCAATAAAGTACCTCTTGGACTTCCAAGTGGTAGAGAACTGTCAAAAACATTCCTCAATGGGAAGATTCAAAAATTTACCTTTAGTCTAGGTTCCTTGCCACTGGCATGTAAGATAATGAAGCTGCCACATCCAAGGTGAGACAGAAACGGCAACACTGTCAGTGATCCTATGCTTCGAAAGTCACGTTAATATTATTGTTGCGTTACTGGATGTAAGTCAAATCAAACCTCTGAGAAGAGATATGTCACAGTTTTTCATTTCCCAAAAGATGAAGAATTGACAAAGAACTTGGTGAATAGAAGTAAATTTTTTCAAGAAATTCTTGTTTTTTCTGATCGATGAAATTTACATTGATTCAAAAATAGACTACAGTTTGATTTTCAATAAATTAATAATGAAGGCGACCTTCTATCGTACGTCACCCATATTTGGAAAAACACAAGTCCCAGCAAACCCTCATGCCATACACAAACAAAGTCCTTTGTTCGTGTATGGCATGAGGGTTTGCTGGCGAAACTTCGATGGAATGTCCAATCTTTTTCATGTATAGCTCTTCAGCTTCCTGAAAGGACTTTTACCATGTCCATGCTGGTGTTTCCCACCAGTGTTTCCCACCATGTCCATGCTGGTGTTTCCCAGCATGGACATGGTAATTCCAACCCTTTTTTATTGTATATGTCGACAGCACACTTGCCTCGTCATTCCATTTGGATTCCACGACAACGGCTGCATATGCACATCTTCATTGGCATCAGGAGACTGCATATCTTAATGAGGATCTAGAAGTGATTTCGAATTGGGGTGAAAGTAAACAGGTTCAACTCAATACCACAAAAACCCAGGCATCGGTTTTCTCCAGAAAGATAAATGTTTCCGAACCGGATATAATAATGTCAGAACAGACAATTTCGCTTTCAGCTTCGATAAGTTTTTTGGGGGTTAAAATGGACACTAATATATCTTGGCACAATCATGTCGCTGGAATTGCAAAGGCTGCTTTTCAAAAGCTTGGAACACTGTTCCAAAGCAGAAAACTATACACACCTCAACAACTTTTGATGCTTTATTTTACTAACTCTCCATCTGAAAATGAAGGACCCCTGATCCATGATTATGCGGTGTTGAAGATGGCAATAACAACGCCTTAGGCTTCACCAAATGAACATCGAATACCTGGACTGCTAGACGAGTATCAAACTTTTGGAAAAATCTACCAGGATGGCCATTCCAAAGCAAATAGACATTCTTTGAAGTATGTTACCAAACAATTGTTAGGTTACAGTAGTGATGACCATTGTTGTTCTTCAGGTCTACTTACAGGTCACTATCATCTGAATCATGATATGAAGAGACTTGGACTGTCGAAGAACAGTGCGGGCTATCTCTGTTTGGAAAGTCAAACCGCAGAGTACATACTCTGTGCCTGCCTTGCTACGTACCGAATCAGATTTTCAAAGTTCGACTATAAATAATATTATTTTGTCTCATCTAGGACATTCTTTTTGTGGGATTATTTAGATTCTTTTTGCTCAGTCTCTATGTTTATTTTTATGAACATGCAATATTGCTTCTAGAATAGAAGGAGATGAAAAAGTTAGGATTTCTAAATCTATAATGGCAATTTTTGCATCATCTCTATTCAGAAGTTCCGACATATTCTTTAGTATTTTGTCCATAATAAAACAATCCAAACTAAAATACCATGAGTAAAATGATAATGCCCCATTCCAAAATATGCTAGTTTTAAAATTTCTATAGATACAATGCTTCAAATCTTGTCAGATAGAAGAGACTTCAGAGAGTGTTTCTGTTTCTTCTCATGGCTTGTTGTTAGAGTTTTATTTTCATTTAGACACAAAATGTTTGAACTGTTACACTGTTGGAAACAAAGATATGAAAATATTTATGATGATACGATTTGATGTAAATGTTCTTTTCTTTCGATGTTCAGCAATGTTTTCTCGGGGACAAATATTTTGAGAATGATACTCTTCACGTGTCGCTTATGAAAATTTCAAAAATGATTTCTAATGTCAAATAATCTTCCGGAAATTGTAAGTAAAAATCGAAAACAACGAATTCAGTTTCCTCATAACATAAGTCTCGATGAAAAAAAAGATCGGTGCTAGATCCGAAAGCCTACATACCTCGCCTCACATTTTTCCCGGACCTAACTGTATCCATTGTGTTAAAGGGTACGACGACGTGGTTATGTAAAAAATTGGAATTCCACATTGTATCGGCGAGATGTTCACTGCCGTGCACTTCTAGTGGTGGCCCGAAGAAGTCGCCATCTCGCTTTTCCATTTACAGTGATTCTTTCCATATATGATATACTTGATCTTTATTCTTTTATAGAACTAAAGCCAAATGTGCGCTGGAAAGCAGTTTTGATCGAAGGACCTTGTAAGGTCACTTCTGTAATGCCAACTTGCTTGCATTTCTCGAGACGAGCTCAAATTTGTGAAGAAATTTCTCCTTGACAGGTTCGTTTGGAAATGCGCGTACGATGCGCGTTTCCAAAAATAGGTGGAGCCGTCGTACAGGGTGGCTCCGTCCCCGATGCAAAATACGTGCAGGGTATTTTGAATGTTACAGACAAATACGTAAAAATGTATACATTTGACAACTTTCCTTCCGTTGATAACTGATAACGTCAACGTTAAGTAAAATATTCAAATATTTTGCATGCCAAACAATTCATAAGTTGATAACAACCTTCTACAATCTGAAAAATAAATAAATTTGTTTCAAAAAACAATTTGTGTAAAGAAAGGCAAACTGAAAAGTTTACTCCACAACCTCGATCTATGGCGTAAAATGATCGTAGTAGTCGTCAAGAGGTGACAATACCAGAGCTATATATACATTTGGGCGAACTACCACCTTCTATAATGCAGGTTATCCAATGAAAGTAATCAGATTAGTATCATTCATATATTAGTACATGTTACGATATCTAATATTTACCTGATTTCTACCTGTAATCATCAGGTGAAACAGTTAACAATGGGGTGTTGATAATTCTCATTCCACATTTTTTGGATCCCTAATTTTCAAAGGCGTCTAAAATCCAGTTGTTATTTATGACGGTCTCAACAATTTCAGGCATTTCCCACTTATTCTGCCGATTTTATAATTTTTTTTATCTGATCAATACCGTAGATTGCCGAGGAGAGTGGTGTACATTAGTACATTATCTTCATAGTTATTTTTTTTTCAATGAACCCGTTTAACATAACATTTTTTTACCTATTTTTGAATTTTCAATCAGTTGCTGCATCAGGTGACCGTCTCAAAGTCATTCCAAAAAAACGCTCATGTATAACCTCGAAGTACCATCAAATGAGTATTAACATATCAAAACTACCATCAGTATGATCACTGGATGCAGACTGTCTTCAATTTCATGAATAATTTGATTTAATTTTCGGACCACCAACGTAAAAATTACCCAACAATCAAATCGTCTGTTCGAGACTAAGTAATGCGCAAACAAATCTCATCTAAACATCTCTATTTATGTCTAATTTCAATTTTTTATTCAATTTAGTATTCGTTTTCGATTGTCGAGTGAAAGATTGAGTCATCACAAAGCAGATTAATCGTTATTAAAGTTATTACTGATGGAAATCCTCGGATTAGGACCCACACTCTGGAATATAGGTAAGTGTGTTATTAATAATGATTACAATTGGTGAGTCATTCATGGAGTGTTTTTGTAATAGTTTCATTGCGAAAAGCAATATCATTTACCAATCAATCAACTTACATGTAAGGAAAAGTTCCAATGAGTACTGCAATCCGTAAAATCTGTTATACGAACATATTTATCATTCAACATTTTTTCCATATGCCCCTTTGAATAGAATTATATTTTATATTTTAAATTCATACAATTTTAGTTATATTTCATTCAACTCTGTTGCAACCAGACGTATTCTATATCATATACAAATGATTAAAATAAATTATCATTACTATAAAGATATCAGTGAGAAATGAGATGATTACTTGCAAACAATCCACGGAAAAGGATCATCTGAAAAGTTTAGTGACTAGTTGGATTTATCGATTACTTTTTCCTTCATTTTTCTTTATTATTTACAGAAAATTTTGGGTTCAGTTTCAGGTCAACTTAGGTATTTCAGTAAAATATTATATAATTTTCTTAAATAGCTCCATATATTCAAAATTATTGGCCAACAATAATTTTTTTTAATGATGGCGCAGGGTTATAAAAATATTCAACAGTGGGACTGAAATTCATAGTACAATCAAAGTCTCTTACCTAAAAACGTCAAAGCGATGCCATAGTTTCACAGTTAGAAATGTTTTCAGCTCTCTTTCTAGAAAGTTATTTGAATTCCCTATGTTGTATGGAAGTAAATTAATATTTAACTTTTCTGACACTTTTGATATATTCGTAAAGCTCACAACTTAGGTAGTGGCATCGTTATCAATAAAAATAGTAAAGAATAATGGATGGAGATAAGGATTAAATCATTAATATTTATTAAAACACCGAATTATGCGTGAGAATTTGTTTTGACTAAAACTAAATGAGAATAAATGAGATTTGAATATAATCACCTGGAACTTGTTCAAAGTATTGACCAATAAATGGCATTTCTTTGGTAGTATAATATTTCGTGTCGACAAATGAAATATTTTGGAAATATAATCGTACCTATTAGGTTTTCATGTTTTTGGGACTGTTTTTGGATAATATATATACATTATATATACACACTGTCTTCAGACAGTCCGAGTCGCTGCATATGTTGATTCAAATGACAGTGACCTGTAAGAAGGCCTGTTAGACATCGTAGTTCATCCCTACTGTAGTCCAACAACTGTTTGGTATCAAGCTTCGAAGGGTAAATAAACGCCTTGGAGTGAGCCAATCTTGGAAAATTCTGCCAGAAGTCCATGAATCTTCTTGCCATCCAGGTGTTCAATCTTTGTTTGGCAAAGCCTAAAGCGATGCCAATGACAGGTTCTGGTCCGATGAAGCTGCTTACAGCAACCTTCTTTGCAAGGAAGTCAGCAGCCTCATTGCCTTCCAGGCCAGTATAGCCAGGAATCCAGACCAGAGACAATCTGTAAAATCTTCCTATTGAGGAGAGTCGTTTTTGGCAATTTGCTACCAATTTTGACATTGCTTGGTAGGAGCCAAGAGCTTCCAACGCCGCTTGACTGTCCGAGAATATTTTTATTGACTTGTATATGGGGTTGAATTCTTCCAACCTCTCTGCACAACCCCTCTAAAAATATTTTACTAAACACATTCAACTAAGAAGCCCTAACAACATACCGGGAGTATGTTTTTAGTTACACTTTTGAATAACGAAATTGATTTTAGTGACTTGTTAAGAAAAATTCAGTTTCTTGTATAGTCGAAGTAACCGATATAGTAATCTTACTACTAATACAAAGGAATTATGCCACAACGAATTAGTCCACGTGGACTGAAAAATTGGCGGTTCGTCTTGGATAATTTTTACTAACCGAGTTTTATGATTGGCTGAAGAGTCATAACATTAAATTTGAAGTCATGTTACGGTGACCAACAGAATGTAGCGATGAGTACCGCCATTGTGTGTGTTATTAAAGGGGAACTGCTGGAAGGAAGGGGCCCTTGTAACTTTTACTTGAACTACACCTAGATCACAATCCAGGCATATGATTACTATCTACAATAGGAAGCCTAGGACAAATTTATTGAAAAACTCGCCGATATTTTTAATGCGTGAGTTGTTAAATAAAATGTCCGACCTGTGCGATATACATCATGACCACAAACAGTTTATTTCAAGAACTATTAAAAATCCAATGTTATGATTGTTTTCCATTTTCTTTTTTTTTGTAATCTGATTTTTTTTTTCATATATACTCTCTGATTATTTGTATTTTCTCTATTTGTGGATGTAAACCTGTTGAGAATGGAATTATTATTATTATTTTTATTATTATTTATGTGAAAATAGTTGTGCAAGATATACACATCTTTGTAAAGAGAATTTGTTGAAGTACTTTCCTTCTTTTTTTTTGGAATTTCTCACATGTTTTGTTTGCTGATGAAGAAGTAGAAAACCAAAAAGTTTTTTGTCCTAAAAACGAAATTCCTTCAGATACAGATGATAAAGTCGTGCATTAGACACAGAAGATGTCATCGTGACTTTAACCATCAAGTTATTTGTGATATTTTACAATTCCTTCGATCTATTCCCAGCTACTTTCGCGATGTTGACGCGGGGGTAGTTTTATAGTTTTATATAATAAAGAAACATTTCAGCATTTCAAAATTCTCTGTCAATAGGCTGAACCCCTAAATTTTCATCAGGTTCCATTGTCATAAAAGATACAATTCCGCGTGAGTTATACAGTCATCACCAACATTATACATCAACCAAAAATTACTCGATGACATCGCCGGACTGCCAAAACTTCAAACCTTCCGGCAGCCTAATCGGCACAAGCACCAAATGAATCCAATAAAAACGCTCTCGATCAATTACGTACTACCAACCGAGAGCCATAAACCAATTTAATCGTCGCGAAGAAATGCGAACCGAATTTTCCCACCTACTTAGATATCGTGATAAACAGACGTAGCAAAATAAAACAATTGCCGTGTATTATTCAGTCTAAATAAACATATACTCGACCGCGACCAGATAAATAATAATCAAGTGATGATTGTGAGCATTTTTCGGATCGATTACGGTGCTGGCGATCCGCAAAGGACGATCCCTAATGAGTGCAATTACTGTCCGACGTGCTAGACTAGTATATACAAGGTGGGCAATAATGAATCTTCGGGAAAATACCTCCCAATTTTTTTCTCGTATTTTGGCAACATGTCTTTCGGGGAGTTAGCTGTTCTGCCTAGGATTATAATCTAGAAATGCAAATCATAGCAGGGAATTTGTTTTCCTTGTGAGTATGAGGTATCACAAAATACATTCATTAGCTCCTGAATTTAAGAACTACTCGCATTTTTCCATATTGTGGGTTGAATGATTCGACTATTTGTGCATAGTTTTGTTTGATATAAGAAACCATGATGAAATAAACTAAAGAAATTTGACAATATGAACTGATAGGTACTTCTCATACAGTTGCAGATATTGTTGTAAATCATCCCCTGAAAAAAAATAACGCTAGCCGTCGCTGGTCGTCGTCAATCGACTGTGCCTTGGCCAACTCTATTTGTGTTTCTAGATCATTTTAAGTGTCTTGCTGCTTCGAGAATAATTCTATCAGCTTCTTAAGATTTCCATTGGCATATATAAACACTAGCAACACGCATATCGGCAGTGCGGTACGAAGTGATCCAATGAGGCGATAGACATTTGAATATTAGTTTGAAGTTTCAGTTGAAGTTTTTGGTTGTATTGTGAGTGCAGCAGTGAAATAAAGTTCCGTTAATTGTGTAGTGTATGTAGTCAATTATTGTCAAACCCATGGGGAAAATGTAACAATATTCATAAATGTTTTTTTGGTATTGGTTAGCAAACATCATTCGTGAATTATATAAAATCCAAGTTATTTTTTCAGATCTTTCATGAATCTTTGAGGAACTCCGAACATTTAAAAGCAGGAAATAGTAAAATGTCTTTTTCCTTCTCCATGATTAACCTGGACATCAATGATCCAAATTCGAGAAAATAAACATCTTCCAAAACTGAATAAAAAATAATACAGTGTTGTTATTTAACTCTTATTGATATTGCCACTTTTAGGAAAGCACACTCCATATTTTTCTATTCAAAAAACATTTTATTTTGAGATTTACATCAGTTTACAAAACCACCAGTTTACAAAACACATGTTTCACTATACAATAGCTTTCTCAGGCGTATTCATAATAATATTTCTAGGAACAAAAGAATTCAAAGGAAATCAAAGAAGTTTCTTAGAAAAAAAGTTTTTATCATTAATGAATACTGTGGCAAAGCTATTTTCAGAATATGTTGGTCGTGTTTCCTTGATTTTTATTACTGGAGTTTAGTACAGGTAGCCAGATTTTGTTTATGTCAATTCCCTCTTTCTGTCGATCGAAATTGTTTGTATTTTTGTGTATCCCCGTTAATGCAAAAGACTATCTGGGAGAAACCCCAGCTAAATAGCTGACCTTAGACTATCTATCGTTTTCGTTGGCCTCAATATTGGTTTCGCATTGCATGTCTTCAGAAAGCTCCCAATTCATTCCGTAACATTTTTAACGTGCCTAGAAAGGGAACGCTTTCACATTAACCGGTCGAATTGGAGTTACTTTTGTTTTCTCTTGGGTCATATCGCCCGTTTGAAATCCACTTGGCAATACCCATTATTTCCGAAGACTTTTTTTTGTGAATTAGATTTTTGCGTTGAAGGACTTTGGTATCTGATTTGAGGACAACAAAAGCACTTCGTCATCCCATAGCGTTTGATAATGTCTTCTACAGTCGTAGACGAAATGTAATGTACAAACATCTGCAGACAAACCCGGAAAATACTTTAGGAACACCTATGTTGAAATACTCGTATACCTCAAAAGATATTGATTACACAAAAATAATTTTTCATTTATCAATTTTTTCAGCAAATATCCACAAGCGAAACTGAATTACCGAAACTGAATCAACTTTAAAATTGATGATTCGCAAACATCTGAATTAAAATGGATTTCGTTTTTGAATGCCCCTGTCAATTATATATTGATATAAATATATTCGAAGATAAACACACTCTTGCCAACAGGATATAAAACGATCAAATCGAGCTCACAAAATCCACACGGACATAGTCGTTAGTCAATCCTTGAATGAGGTCATGTTGCAACTTGGATGTGATTCCATCTGCTGCTTCGAGGAAAATAAAAAATAATATTGAATCTTCGGAAAATCCGCTCCTTTCATCTCGGATCGACTTTCCGTGAAGTAGTCGTGATAACGCTACCAAAAATAAATATGTCGCTTGGAAAAACAAATAGTAGAGGCTCCTAGCTCGTACAGAAATTTGAATGGCGCTAGCACTAAAATATAAACAACATCCTAGTAGTTACTGAAATGTTAATCACGCTTTTTTATGAAAATATCGATTTCATGTGCGTATTCCAACTGTTTGAAACGTTCCAATGTTCAGAATGTTCAAAAGTCTACACAAAAACTAGTATGCAGTGTGCAGCTTGTTTATAAGTTTTGAGTTTCATAATCCCATAAAAAAAATTGATTTAACAATGAATTCGTTTTCTGGTGACATCTCTACATTGTGAGGTTATGTACTAGTAAAATTTCAGAAAAAAGCAGCTCTGTCATGATGAGTGTTTTAAATAAATGCGTAATTACTGAATGACAGGAAGCCAGTAATTTCTGAATATCCAATAGTTATTTACTCAAAACATGAAGAGCTGTCCCCCCTTATCGAATTGCCTGCATCCAAGATCTCTGTTGTGCAGCCCTATTTTGTTCAGGGACCTTCCAAATGAAAATTCTTCAATGAGTAGTTCAAGTTATCTGTATACTAGATGTTTCTGCTAAAGATCTGGGAACTAATATTCAACATCCTCTTTTCATTGTTACTAACTTCAATTGTAAAGATTATGTCGGAGATTTTCCTCAAATATTATGAAATTTTTGTTTTCTCCGATCCCTTCTTTTTAGAAAATTGTATTGCTTTTTCATGTTTTTTGATCTCTGCAATGGTGGGGAATAGCAAGTCAGTTAAATGGAATAAAAGTTTCGTATGAACGATGAAAAAAATGTAGTAAGTTGAAGAGTTTGCAGTAACTCCAAATATCTAGATTTGAAAATACTTTATATTCTTTTTCATTCAAAAGAGTATGATCATGATTGGATATCGGTCGTTTGTATTCAAAGTTCAAATCATTTGTGAAAAAATGCCAATAATAATTGTTTTCAAGTACATCAAGATACTCAAAAAGCTTTGAGCAGTTGAACAATAATTAATTTTTATTAGATTAACATTTCTCATGAGTTATGTTCGGGTTTGTGGATTTTCAATTCAACATTTGTGGAAATATTTCTTGAAATATGGAATATATACGATATTTTTTTATTTCTTCATTTCAATTCACCTAGCAGAAGAAGAAATGAAATGACACAATTACCGAGGATTATCGTTTTTTCCATTGGAACAGAGAATAGTCAAAGGTTAAGTTACGAACGACATATTCTCCTAGAAGAAAATTGCTGGGAACGGTATTCCAGGTAATCATATTGTGGGATGATGTTTTATTTTGAAGAATTTTATTGAACTATATAATTTTTCAGTATAAAATTAAATGAATCAATGAAATTCACCTCATTTAAAAATTGTAGTGCGCACATACAGAAACCTATCAAACTAGGTATGAAAAAAAGACCTATAATCTAGAAGAAGGAGACTCTGCAAGATGCTTCACTTCACATGGAACCCATTCATAGGTTTACCTTCACAAGTTCACCATGACCAGAATCTTGTATCGAACCAAAAGAAAAGATATGTGAACCTTATATGGTGAAAATTATTGTAGTACTAAGTTTTGACACGGATTCTGGTAAATTTTCGTTATGTGGACACCCGGCGATTTTGAAAAAATGTTTGACTGTACTTACGTATTTTGATGCGTAGATTACGAATCCGAAAGAAAAAAGCGGCGCTCTCCCTTATTTAAAAAGTTACGGCTCTTCAAAGTTCAGAAAAGGGCAACTTTTCAGCCTTCTTTTTCATTAAATAAGCTATTTAAAAACACAAGCATTTATTCACTAGGTCACCTTTACACCTTATTCCTCCTTCTTTAACACTTTTCACTTCAATAATCAACATTTTTCTTTTAAAAATGTTAAAAAATGTACGGAGCTGCTTTTTGGTTACATATCAGTGTATTTTACGTTTTTAAGGTTAATGATATGGTTGGTATGACTGATGCAGTCCATATTCCTGAAGTAATTCAAATGTTTTTTACCTTCATTCTTTAGATCGTAAATTAGTTTTTGGTGGTGTATTACGAATTTGAAATAGTAGGCGACGGCAAATACCAACCGCTTTTTTCTGAAATGTCACTAGTAACTAACCTAAAAATAGAATAATGTCACCAGGAGAAGCATTCGTTTTTAAATTAAGTTTTTTATAAGAAAAATGTTGATTATTGAAGTGAAAAGTGTTAAAGAAGAAGGAATAAGGTGTAAAGGTGACCTAGTGAATAAATGCTTGTGTTTTTAAATAGTTTATTTAGTGAAAAAGAAGGCTGAAAAGTTGCCCTTTTCTCAACTTTGAAGGGCCGTAACTTTTTAAATAAGAGAGAGCGCCGCTTTTTTCTTTCGGATTCGTAATCTACGCATCAAAATACGTGAGTACAGTCAAAAATTTTTTCAAAATCGCCGGGTGTCCACATAACGAAAATTTACCCGGATTTTCATTAAGTACCTATCGGCCAGTTCTATTCATTAAAAAAAAATATTATTTTGAGCTACCTACCAAGTCAATAATAATCCTGTTTAACGGGTATATTAATACCTGACTAAAATATGTGTTCAGTATCTAAATCACCCACATTCGCGAGGTAAGTCATCCCAAACCATAAATTACACTATTACTACTACCTACTACATATAAATTATCCAGCGTTTACGGTTGAACACTGTTTAACTGGGATTAATAGACTGAAATTCCGAAAACAAATGAAGTTTATTGCGTCCTACGCACGCGTACCTTATTCTAGCATTTTAACTTGAAATTCGAATTACATTTTTCGAGTAACCGAAAATTATCGGAATCTGCCAGGAATCCTCGTAAGCTGCAAGGTCGAATCCTTTGATATCAGTTTCAATTATTTGAACGGATCCAAATTATTCTGCAATTTTGTTGTTCAGAATTTTCCAGATGAACTTGACATTCACGCAAGCATTGCTCAATATTAGATCATGGGTGCCAAATATAAAACGATTGTTTTCGCGACATTATAATTTGGATGCACTCAAACAGGTGTAAATACGAGATTTGTACCGTTATAAACTGCTTGACATAAAATCGTTAGGGTATGTGAAAAATGAATGCAAAAATTCACTACGCTCAGAATTCAAACATCCGCTTCATAGAGCTGCTTACAAATAATTGTGGCATGAAGCTATTTGAAAACAATATCAATTCCTATCCCATATTACAAACTGGTGGTAATATCCCTTTCCACTTTCCGAGTTCAATTTCTTATTCTTGTTTTTCGTTCTAGAGTGCCACCAAGATTTAGCCGAAGCCTCGGTAGATAATAACATTATCCTGAGGTGGGTTAAAGGGCACGACAAGAGTAAAGGTAATCGCATTGCCGGCATTTTAGCCAAGGAAGCGACTGGACTAAGAATTTCAGGACCCAGTGACACATACGGCCTGATGACTTCGACAATTGCGGAACTAGCCAAACGTCACACCCATGCTCAATTCCTAAAGAGATGGGATGGAATCAAAGGATGCAATCTTGCCAGGATCACCCTGGGGTACCTTGGGAAGCTGGCGCCGAAGAAATATCTGGCGATGACCAGGAAAAATTCACGCTTAACAGTAGGATTTCCGACTAGCCACTGTCAACTGAGGAAACACCTCCATAATATGGGGCTAGTAGATACACCTCCATATGCAGGATGTGTGAACAGGAAGATGAAACTGTCAGGCATGTCCAATGCGAGTGTCCGGAGTTATCGTCATCAAGAGAGTGTGTGTTCGGCGAGTGTTGGCCTACACCTGCCGATGTGAAGGAGATGTCGACTAATGACCTGTCCACCTTCCTAGAAAGGACTGCCCTGAATTTGGGCAGTGAAACAGTAGAGGTCATAATATCTCCTCTTACGAATACGTCATCTATGCGATCGACAGGAGACTCAATCCACGAATATCAAAGATAAACGAAGCGTCCCAAGGCGACCAGTTGCAAAGCCAATCTGGATTTCAAGAGAATTGTATATATTATTACTCTAATATTGAGAAGCAGAAAAAGAAAAAGGCCTTAAATTTCGCAAGTGTTCATCCACGGACTAGCAGAAGATTTAAGAAATGTTTTTTTCATTTTATCAAGATATAAGAAAACATCCTGCTTTCGGGCTCTGTAATACAAAGGAAGGTCTCGAAAAGGAAATAGGCATCATCAAAAATGACTTTCAACGGAATGGTTACTCCAAAGTGATGGTGGAACAGACTTTAGCTAGAAGACAGCAGGAGCCTCACTAAAAAGAGAAGCCGCCCCAACTAGTACTTGTACTTCCCTACATCAGAGAATTGTCGGAAAGGATAAGAAGGATTGGGTCCAAATATAACATCAGGACCTGCTTCAGATCCGGGAACACTAACCGTAGCAGCCTCACGAAAACCAGGCCACCAAACTCGGACTGCGATTCCAAGAATTGCATTTACCGGATACATACATCGGTTAAACTAAGAGGCCATTGAAAGTTCGCAATGCCGAGCACAAGCTCGGAATAGCAGCAAATCAGGAATAGCAGAGCATGTTTGGAGTCATCAACATAACATCAAGCTAAAATCATCCACAAGTAGGAACACTGGTTTAGAAAAAAATCAAAGAAGCCGCATACATGTTGTCCAATAATGCATTTAGCCAAGCTAGCGTAGAGTTACGCAACATATGGAAACCTCTAATCAAGCGGAACACGACCAACTTCCGCCAAACGCTCCGCTCCCGCAAAAATCGATGAAGCGGAGTGAGGGAAGAGGGGCCAGTTGAAAGCACTCGAATGGCCTATGAATAGTCAGATCTCGGAAGAAGTCCAGTTGTCACCCGAAGACGATTGTGGATACTAACAATCGAAACGTCTTGAAGTACCTTGACTTGGAATCTTTTAATTTTCAATTTTCATTTCTTTATAATATTTTTTTTAATTTTCATATCGTGTTAATATTTCAATTTTCTGATTTTTTGGTTGTTGCTTGTATTTTATATCATTGTAATTTCAGTTTTTTCACTCAATATAATTGTTATTTTTTCAGCTGATCTTTTTAATTTTTTACAGATTCTTTCACGGATTTCAAACCAATGTATATTATATTAGACAATTGAAGTCCGAACTAATGAACATTTTGCATATTATACGTCCACACATCACGTGAATACAACATTTCGTTTATGTATTTCACCAGAAGAGCGGGGACTCTTCATGACGGCGCGGCGTGCCAAATAATAACAGAACGGCTCGTGGTTGCCGTGTCAAATGTGTGGACTCCAATTTATAAACTACGAATTTTGAGGCGGTTTTTTCCCGCTAGCCATTCTGTTACAAATCACAATTTCAGAATCAGTTACGGAAAGAAACGGCCAGTGCGACCGCTTCCATTAGTTTCCTTTACTCACAAAATCAGGCGGTTAAAATCCGCGGCGGTATAGCTGTAGTGCGGCCTAAGCCTATCAACTGGTTACCGTGGAGATGAAAGAATATCTAATATGAAGCTTGAGTTAGCTTGTGTAATCTAAATGATACAAGGTAACTCTAGCGAAACGTATCTTTCCACTGGCTGGAAATAATACTATTGAAATGATCAATGGAACCTCGAATTGATGAAGGAATTATTAGGGCTGAGTCAGTTTCTCTTTTACACATGGAAAATAGACTCCCAGAAGTTTTGGTAATAATGTCGGACCACAATGAGGCATATAGATAACCATAGTTTGGATGACCCTCCAATATGTCAGATAGATCAATTTTGGTTTCAAGCTCAGAATGAGACGACATTTGTAGAATGTGAAACAAATATGTTGAACTACATGATTTATGGGAATGGAGTATACTAATAAGATGTAAATTGATGGATGTAGCCGTTACTACGTGGTAGGAAATCAAATTTTATAAAACAGGATGCAGGTTTACCAATGGGCTTACCCCTTAGTCCACTTTTAGCAGACATATTTATGAACAACTTGGAAACTACTATAGTAAATTCCGACCTGGGTAAAAAACATATTCATTTTTGGTACAGATATGTAGACGATATTCTCGCCTGTTTCAGAGATACTACACGACAGCTGAACCAATTTATGACATTCATGAACAATCTCAATAGCAACATTCAGTTCACACTCGAAACAAAGATAGAGAAACAGATAAATTTCTTATACCTGGCCATTAAACACAATCAGAATAGATTCGAGTTCAATGTTTTCAGAAAACCTAGCTATACAGACATCACCATCCCAAGCGATCCTTTCCATCCAGACAGTCATAAATTAGCAGCCTACAATTCAATGTTGCACAGAGCATTCTCACTGCCTTTGTCTGCTAACAATCTAGCTAGGGAAATTGATATAATTGCACAGATAGGTCATAATAATGGTTTCAACGCAGATACTATCCAGAAGTTAGTCAAGAAACAAAGCCGGAAATTCACTTACAGATTAATATACCCTCAGATCAAACAACCAGAAATCAAGAAATGGGTAACGCTAACATATTTTGGAAAAAGAACAGAGATAATTGCGGGTTTCTTCAGAAAAAACAATGTGGAAGTGGCATTCAGACCACATGCCAGGTTATCTCATTTTCTTTTCAATGCCAAAGATAGAGTCGACAAGTTGGAAAAATCTGGAGTTTATAAGCTCAAGTATCCGGAGTGTAATAGTGTTTATGTGGGACAATGTGGCCGAAATTTCCAAAAACGGTATTCTGAACATGAAAGGTCATTCAGACTAGGAGAAAATGATTCGACGTTTTCACACCATTCCTTGGCATGCAACCACAAGTTTTCGAAATTCTGCACTATGCCATGAAGGGTTGCAAACTCAATTATTTAGAATCCTTGGAAATTCACAAGCATAAACATTGCGGGTGCAACCAGTTAAATGAGCAAATCGATTTAGTTTATTCACCGGTTTTTAAATTGGCAAATCCGCATTGTGAACTGTAAATTCAGGTACTCAATCAAGTCAAGTACCTCTATTTCTATTAGTACCTACAGGGGTGGTATATAATGGCGAATGTAATGAATCATTGTTAGTTTATTGTATAAGTTTGAAAATATCCGTATAGGACGAAACTGCAGTAACGTTAGTTACAAATAAAAGTGGTAAAAACATAGAAAGTTTCATTTCTCTTTTCTTCACTAATTGGATGAATTCCTTTAGTTTGGAGTTTCATTGTCTAATCTGATATAAAATAATTTGAAATCCCTGAAAGAATCAATAAAATTAAAATGAAATACTAACTCTGTTCATACACTTTTCATGGCTTATGTAAATAGTTAACTCAGTTTTGCTTCAGTTGGAACCACCTGTATATCTCGTATATTGAAAGACTTTAATCTAAACAAAGCAAATTTATCATCTATATCAATAGATGCGATATCATGAAGAAGGTCTTACGCTAGTTGCACACACACCGATCTTGGACGGCCGACTTTGTACTGGTCGTCCAAATTCCAATAGTGAACCACATGTGGGAACAGGACCTTGCACACACGCCGACCGGTGATAGACGCCGGTAAAATACCGGTGAGCAGCCGTCCACTGCCACTGTATCGCCGGCAGTACCGGGAAGTAATGGCGTACATGACAAAATACACTCTAGCATACTCACCGGTTTTTTACCGACCATTCCAGTCTCGAATGCTCGGTGAAATTGTAGTTACTACGCATTAACTTTGTTCTGGTAGTGCGTGCTAATTACAACAACAAAGCAACTGATTGTTTGACCCATAAGAATCCGGTGAGTGTGCAAGCACCCGCTACCAATAAAATATCGGCCGATTTTATACTGGCCGTCCAAAATCGGTGTGTGTGCAACTAGCGTACCGGTGATCGTCGCCGGTAAAATACCGGTGAGCAGCCGTCCACTGCCACTGTATCGCCGGCAGTACCGGGAAGTAATGGCGTACATGACAAAATACACTCTAGCATACTCACCGGTTTTTTACCGACCATTCCAGTCTCGAATGCTCGGTGAAATTGTAGTTACTACGCATTAACGTCGTTCTGGTAGTGCGTGCTAATTACGACAACAAAGCAACTGATTGTTTGACCGATAAGAATCCGGTAAGTGTGCACGCACCCGCTACCAATAAAATATCGGCCGATTTTATACTGGCCGTCCAAAATCGGTGTGTGTGCAACTAGCGTTAGCAGTAAAATATTCGTTTGAAGGTGATTGACAATGTTTCAGGAGGAATTTCACTAGTTCGGACTTCCATTGTCTACTATATAAAATGATTTGAAATCCCTGAAACAACTAAAAAAGAAGAATTAAAAATGAATAGCTGAAAATAACAATTATATTAAGCAAAATAAACCTGAAATGAGATAATAGTGAAATAAAATACAAGTAAAAATAGAACAATTGAATAAATAAAAATAAAGAAATGAAAAAAGAAAATAAAAATAAAAAGTGGAGTATTTCAAATAGTCAGTAAACGACTTTAAACTTTAAAGGACGGAAAATCCTAATACAAATTAATCGTCATGAATTTCACCTGAAAATTGATTTTCCAACCGAACCCAAACGACAACATGAATTAACAAAACGAACATATTTTTCCATATTTCCCCCGGTTGACTGATGAAGACATAACGTATGATTCTGTTTATCCGATTTCATTGCCACACAACTCCGATGCGGTGTATAAATCTCTCAACGGTGCAATAATAGACGTCTATTGTTCCTAGCCAAATGCTGAATCCGTGTATCACTTGATTTATGCGAAAACAAATGTGCTTACACAGTGTGCCAAATTTTTTGGCTTTTTTTCTGAAGAGAATATAAAATGAGAATAGCGCGGTAGCGTTGGATTGTCAAAAGGAGCTTATGTGAAGAGGCTCATATTTCTCAATGACGTGGCTCTGCTGAAAAATGTAAAAAGAGAAAGAATTCTTGGATTGGATGGAATAACTTTTTGTTCCAAGTCTGAATGCAATGTTACGGAAATGCAGTATCGCAACAACAAAAATACCAAGTTCGCTTGTGGCAAATTCAAAATTTCTATGCATACTTATTATTATCATTATTCACTACACCATTCAGAAAAAAACGTATACATTCATTCACTTATAATTTCGCAATATTCCGTGATACGATCAAAGTAGTTTTTGAATGTTACAAGTTTGTACTTCCATGGTCTAAAAAAGCCTGAAATGAAAATTGCATTTATAAATAGGTTAACAATAAGTATGTCAAACAAATAACATAAATGAAATAAAAATAAAATAAGATACATGGTTAAAAATGCAAAAAGTTAAAAATGAGTGAATATTTCAAAACAAGTTTTCCAAAGATGTCATACCATTATTTTACCAAGAAAAACTAAAAATGATGATTTTTAACGTAAACTTTGTCTGGCCTTGACGTCTAGAGTCGTTAAAAAGTTGAGAAGGGGGGGGGGGGCGAGATTATCCGCCTGTATATTCTCCCAAGAACTGTTCCTGGTTCCTGTATCTACCTTTACCCGCCGCACCGTATCACTACTTTCTCGTTAAGTTTCTGATACCCGAACATAAACCTTACTTGTAGAAGTTCCAGACTCGGCTGATGAATTAACAAACACGGACAAGTTGAACAACAACCCCAGAACTTCGGCTCAACTAGAACTTCCACCCGACCTAATGTGAGTTTGAGACGACGTTGTCGGGTAAATTACCAAAGTCGAAACACTAGTAAATTTCAAACTTTGTCCGAGACTCTCTCGTACTCATCGACCTGATATGAAAAATTAGTGCAGGCACAAACGGCTACCATTTATTTCTCCCTTTTCGGTTGTGATAAGAATTGCAAAGTGCTGGAATTAGAGCATGTACCTTAGAAATTGCAGTAATTCATGTACCTCGGCATGTACAGAAACTTTAATCTCTCATCTCCTGTTTGGAGGAATTCTTGAACGAATGGATAATCAATTTGACACAGTTTCTTAAAACTTCTCTCTTCTCCTTGAATTCTGATAGAAATCTTTAAAAAACGACTCTAATTATTTCGATTAAACTAATAACATCCATGGATATACTCGTAAAATACAAGTATTTGTATACTAAAATTCCATAATAGTACGTACTAAATTCTCAGAAATATAATTTCTTTGAATTGAAAACATTGTTGTCAGGTTGTGATTATATATATTTTATCATCTTTTATTCAAAATCATACATACACAAATCATAGTATAATTTCTGTACGCCACTGCAAGAGACATTCATTTCTGAGAATTTAATGCCCACTATTATGGAATTATTATAGTTAATAATGAAGATTAGGAAATACAGCAAGCGCCAAACGTGATGGCGAGCCCCCCCCCAAGCACACAAACTCATTTTCAATGTAACCACCACTAAAACTCTTACAAGACATACAAATGCTCTGTACAGAGGCGTATCATTACTTGTTCTCCAATGCTGTTGGCGTTTGGCATTGTCTGAATAATTTGTGTTGTTTCTGAATAAATGGCATCGCCTAACAAAAAACCAGTAATCAAGAGTGTATCATTGTATAACATTTTAATGAACTGTACTACTCGCTATAATACTAAATAAAATATGAAAAGAATTACAAAGTCAATGTTCCATTTGCTACCCTAATAATAACTAATCATAGGTACGACACTGGCCGGCAAGGGGCTCATCATAATCCAATAGTAATTTAATTGGGGAAGTCTATACCTGCGCGATCGCTCGCCATCGTTTGACGCTTGCTATACTAGATAATCGATGGAAATATTGAAATTCAATTTACGGGAACTGTTTCTTTGTAACCAAAAACATGATTGTATTGAAACATGAAAGTATCGAAATGAATATTGAAAAAAATCATTTGCAGAATATTTTAAAATATACCGCTGATGTATATTCTTACAAAAAGTATTGCTTCATCCTCTACAAAAAATAATAATTGATGTTATGTCAAACCTGAAAATAGAAATGATTCGACGGGAAAATTTTACCAAATAGGTAGATGTAGGCCTCACTTGAAGCCCAAATAATGAGGTAATGATTCATCATGTGAGGTAATAATTCTTCACACAATTATTCAAAAGAAGGGAACGAAATATTTTTCAAAAACCATTTTACGAATATATTTACATTTTCGATATTCTGCCTTTTGTTTTCTTTTATTCGAAGTACCGTCGAATAGTTTTTCTTTATGTAAGTAAATATACATTTAAATTGATGGATGTAGCCGTTAGTAGTAGGAAATCATGATGAAGAAAAGAGAATTGAAAATTTCTATGTTGGTTAGTTTAATATATAAGTTTGAAAATGTCCTTATAGGACGAAACTGCAGTAATGTTAATTACAAATAAAAGTGATAAACAACATAGAAAGTTTCAATTCTTTTTTCTTCATTAAATATACATTTTGTTGAAGATTCTGAAGGTAAATTCAGATCGGCCAACAAAATGTTGGTAACATGTTGATATTGTATCCCGGTAACTAGCATCTAGTTGTTTCTGTTGCTTGTATCTATGGTTTCCATAACACATGAAAATCATCGCTAAGTCATCAAGTGATGTCGCTATTGAGCCTTTTTATCACAATTTTCATCTAGCAGGAACGTTATTTGTGAATAATTTCATTATTCACAAAACTTCAGAATGAGTTCATTGTTATTCTATTTAGCAGCAAACATGATTTGAACCAAAGAGCTGGTGATAGAGTTAATCGACATGTTTGAAGCTGCTCTCGCAATATGGGACATTGAAAATGCTAAACGAGCTATCATCGTTCAAAAATTAATCTGACATTAAGTTGTTACCATAGTTTGTTCCCATTCGTTTGAAAACTGTCTCTGTCACTATGTTTTGTTTTTGTTTTTGGGCATGCTATAATAATAAAAGCACCACTACCACCAGCAGGAGCAGTGGTCAGTTCCATTTTTACTTCAAAACTGAGTTTGCTTTAGACCAGAGGTATCCAAACTTTTTTTTTACCATAGACCACTTTCAAAATTCTGCTGGTTCCGGTGGACCCCTGCAGCTATATTACTAACATGTTAGGAATCACACGTTAAAAGGTAAGACCTCGTTAATCCTTAGCTCGCACAAGTTTCGACTTCTGAGGGTTGCCGTTCGTAGGGGTGCGACAGCTGGTTAGCGGAAAAACAGATTTTAAACAGATTTTAAACAGATATTCCCAAAACTCGACAAAAAATGGGAAGATAAGATCTAACTGAAAATTTGCGTTGAGTCTACGTTCCAACCACGAATTAACATTTTTTGAGTGATAAGAATTGATTAGGTAAATAATTAATTAATTGTGTTGTGAATGAATGTCAAAAAAAAGAAGTTAGTCAATCAAAAAAGTGATTCTATACAACTTATTTTTTGACATCTACTCACGAAACAAGAAACCAATCTATTCTCACTAATTTGATTCAGAAAACTCCCCGTTTGGTGTGGTGACTCAGTCGTTATGTAAATAAAATCAAACATTAATAACGTAACTTCTACACTACAACTCTAGAAGAATGTACTTGATGGATTGACAGCAAATTATCAATATTTGGCTTTAGTTTTGTTAAGAATAACCGCATATCTCCCCGTTCTGTGATATTCAATCTGCTCATTTTTTGTTAATAGGTTTGTAACGACACTAGAATTATTTTCAACAAGATATGACGAGGGAAATGCTATCAAAAGCTCTCTCGCATTTCCCCACAGTCCAGGATATTTTTCGGGTGTTTCTACCTGCAGCCAAAATGTTTGATACCTTCTTTTAAATTCACCTTCAACTCCTCATTAGTGTTAGTTCGAGTAGCTCATCTTGTGATATCACATTCTCGACACGTTAATATGGAACTTGCAATTTTTTACATGTAACAGTTACTGAGCTTCTTAAAATATCATCTGCCTACACTGATAGGTGAAGCCAAGCCAATAGATCTTGGCCATCGAAACCAGATACATTTTCGTGGACCCCCGCTTACGGATTATGAAACCCCATTTTATGGTCACGCCAACCTAGACCCCCGTTGATTCCCTCGTGGACCCCTGGGGGTCCATCTGGATCACTTTGGGAATCACTGGTTTAGACAGAGGCAAATGGTTTTGGTTTCGACGCCCAATTCTGTTGAAAATATATATCCGGATACAAGTTGCTGTGTCCAACAAATATGTTGCCAATATTTTGTTGGCCGGTCTGTACTTACCTTGAGCAACACATATGTCCAAAATGAAAGTGATATGAAAATTCTCTCTGTATGGTCTTTACAAACAAACCGCTTCTAATACTAGACGTATGTAGATTCTACAGCTTTGTGGTTTCAGAGATTTAGTCAATGCATTGTGGTTTATGGTTTTGAGATTCGAAAATACTAGATACATGCGTTGCAGGCTGAGGGCTTGCTTTCCAGTAGGTTAAAAAAATATATTATAATTGCATTAAATTGTTTGAAAAATTTTGTTTGGAAAAAATGATGTCAAATTTGAATTCTGCAATTCAAAAATCATTTGAATCTTGTATGTCTGACAAGAATTATGTGTCAAAAAAACTTTTTACGAGAAAAAACTAATGCTACTCCAAAGAGTAGAATGAAAACAAAATATAAATTTTCATGATCCAATGAATCGATGAAGACAAACGTCAGGTAAGGAGCTTGATTAGATCCATGAATGATTTTCCGAAAAACAGGTGAAAAAAATCAAAATTATCAAGTTCCGAAAATAATAATTGCCTTCCAAAACTTTTGATACTGAAAGCGCTTTCCATGAATACTGATTTTTGTTTGTTCTGATAGGTTGTCAACATGTCTAAAGCATGTAATCGCCTTAAAATTCTACAAAACAGTTATGCTTTCGACTTTTTCATCGTTTTTAAGTATTGAGTGAAATAATCCAATATATTTTCATCTTTTTTCGGAGGATGATAAGGATGTAAGTAAAATTTTATTTCTTTTATTGATTATATTGTGAAGGAATCCTGTAAATGATATCTGATTTGATCCCTTTACGAATGTTTGGAATACAAACGGAATAGAGAAAAGTGTTTTTGTATACTTTAGCGTTTATATAAAAGTATTTGTTTCCAAAGTATTTTTCTTTCGTGTAATTGAATGTTTATATGAAAAAGCTGTTCCGAAAGGGCTTTCTCTTCCAGTCAGTGTCGGAAAGTTACTTCTTTGCATAATCTGTACATCTTTGTATAGAGCTAATTTTTGAAATTGATTGCTTCCTTGTTTTCTTCGGAAGATTCCCACATTTTTTGTATCAAGATGGAGAAGTAGAAGCCTCAAAACTTTCATGCAAAAATTAATCTCTCCTAAAAATATACCCTTTCAATTTTCATCTTATATAAAAATTTTACTTTTCATTCAAACTTACGCATTTTTGTTGACCTGTGCAATGATTTTTTCCATCTCATCGTCAACAACACGTATCGCTATCTGGCAATTCTCCCTGCCTTTCACCACAAGACGCTAATTTTCTCTTCAAAAAAAAACAAAGCAAAAATCCTCAAATCCTCAGTATTCCCACACACTGCCCAAAAATAACGTCACACCCATCAGCCAGTGAGTCAAAACATAGTTGATTTACATCACGGCGATTAATCTGCAAAAAAAGTCGGTTTACTTTCCCGTCAAACCGAAACCGAGTGCCAAATACGTCCGTCTCTCTTTTCCTCTCTCTCCCTAGCTGGGCGTCCCCTCTGTCGGTCGGTGGGATGAAAAAAGCGGCGTGTGACTGCCAGTAGATGGGTTTAAAGTACGGTTCAACTACTGGTTTAACTGATCGCCATGCAGTCTACGGCAACTACTGCCTGTCGACTGGAAAGGCTTTGTTGGCTGACGTACAGGGCGATTCAAGGATTTGCTCGCGGTGCTCGTTGAATTCGCCAAGTTATTTCCACTCCAAATTCTTATACATTTTTTTTCATCAATCTCTTATGCAGATTCATCTAGTTAAAGCTTAGTTTTGCAACAGATCACTGTGGGGACCATTGTTTATGAATGTAAGAGGTTCAAACTTCCATTGTCTAAAAATTGTTAACATTTTTGGCATAAAAAAAAACAAAATTGAGAAAAACAATGAATGAAATTTTGAAATTATTGAAAATATTGAAAATAACCGGTAACCGAATTATTTGGATGGGTTAGTTATCACTCGAATATAATTGTGGATACTAACAATCATTCTATGCATTATTTCATATTTTTTATTATTATTTTTATGGTTATATAATTGGTATTTCACTTACAGCTTGTTAAATCTAGGAAGAGACTCGATAATTCTCTCTTTCTCTCGCTCTCATGGTCTTCTAACGAACGCACATCTAGTGGGTGGAATCATAACGGAATTCAGAAAGCTCTTCCTACATTTGACAAGCTTTACCTTCAATTCAATTGGTGTTCTCATATTTTTTGAATTTCATACACATAGTCTATTTACTTTTTCTCAATTTTTGATATTATTTCTTCTTTCAAGTAACTCATCTGAACATTTCAGTCTGGTCATTTAAAAGAAAATAATTGAAGCTAGCTGATACTTGAAAAAAAAAACAGTTTACTATAAGATTTCCACTATAAACGGTTTACAACACCACGAAATGCGCTTTGGTACACAACTTCCACAATACTGAAGTAACTCTGTTGTAGCCATTTTATACCCAATCGGAATAATCTTGGGGTATGAAGCGGTTGTAACTTGGGTTCATTCATCATTCCTGAGAAATTTATTGGATAGCGAAACGCATATTGCGGTTTTGTTTATTCTTTGAGTGCGGTGGACAACAAAAACGCATTCATTATACAGCCTAGCACCACTGATGATGCCTATTGAAACAGTGCTGCCTAGCGATGAATTACGATTGACTCGTTTTTGAGATCTAATTTCATCTAATTGCCATGCAGTAAAAACTAGATAGAAAGTCAGTCAGAGATTTCCCATTCGACAATAGATATCAAAGCTTTTATTTGCAATAGACCGCTATGAGAACCCTTGTTTATTTTGAATGAGCATGGTTTGAATTTTGTATGCATGTTGTCGAAAAGAGGAAAAAACGGATGAAATATCGAGATTTTCTCCTCGATCTCCGCATATGAATTATTGGATTCCTTGGTGGAGTTATGCCCTCTCTACTCTCGAATCTCAAGATCATGCCGGCTTGCCGCACGAAGGCGGACAAATGTAGAATGCTATCATTCTTGGCTCATTGCGTCTGCTCAAGGCACATGATTATCGTACCCAATGATCACCTACCCCACAGTGTGAGGAGTAGAACAGCTAACATAAAAAACAATAACTCTCACTTTCACTTGGATTTACCCCGTGTAGTAAGTACTAATGAGGATACTATCCTATGAAGAAATAATGATAATTATATTAATAATAATGATGCATAAAGCATATGATTTTTGGATCCAATGATCTCTTACCCAAGATGTGGGGAGTAGTCATTGGTTGATGATGCTAGCGCGCACATCTGAATGCATCGGGGATTCGGTGAAGTCCTTCACCTTTGCTGAAATAACAATAATAATGATAGAGATAAAAGCAAATATGCAGGCGTGCACAGTATGCACTATACCACCAATTTAAATTATATGGATTACCCCAAACTTTATGCCTCTGGAGAGAAGGATCTCTGGTTGTGAGTCGTGGCAAAGATCAAGCATGCTATCGGTATGGAATACGGGATAAACAAATGTGCAACGGTCCATCTCGAAAGAGGACGATAAGGGAATGCAGCTCGAAGACGGAGGCGTTCTGTACGATCTGGATGCCGGAAAGACCTATACTTACTTCAAAGTGGAACGAAGTCACTACCAAGAGGTAACCTCAGTGAAGAACTCTCCGCGGCAAAATGTCTATATTATCTTTAATTATACGTGAACGCTTGGTATGTTGTCTACATCAGATGGTATTTTGTTCTTGAGTTCCTTTGATGTATTCATGATTTCATTTCCAGTGAAAGCTGTTTTTATAATTCTGGAGTGATTAATGAATTCATTGAAGAATCCAAAATTGTTCACATTGGAATCAATATGTTGACACTCCATCAACAACAGTTTTTTGATGGTCAAATGCTAAACCATTGTAAGTTATATTGACTGGAAATCTAGACTTGATTTTCTTAAGGTTGACAAAAAAACAGATTTTTGTCAGATCTCATTGTAATGTATATATTATATATTATCCTGAATCATGCAGGATAATTGCGAGCCTAATTTTTGAAAATAGGAACATAAATTGAAAAAGTATTGTATGGAATCGAATAAAATTCTTTTCAAGCACTTTCATCATCAACAAATTCTTCAACAGGTGACAAGTTCGCATTCAATATCGCGCCATGTATTTCAATAAAGTTTGTCCGCCTAATTATAGTTATTTAATAAAAAGTTATTGAACTAACAATTATATTTATGTCATAGTTGGTGATGGTAGCCATCAGGATTGTGACCAACGGGCCATTATTCTAATAAATTCGTCATTATCAGATCCAGTAATTTTGTTAGGTATGGAGTCAACTTGTTCAATATTCAAAAATGAACAAAGTTTATTTACGATGACAGAGTTTTTATCATTATAGTCAATTTTATAGGAAGAAATATTGAAATCACAAATTATTACCCAACACTCATCAAATATGATGTTGAAAATGCATTACAGAACTCAAAATCGTAACATAACTCATTATGAATTTCTCGCAGTTTTTTTTCACAAACCCACCGGCTGGAACTCACATTCTTGCAGAAAAAAAGAATATTTTCACCATTAGGTAAATGGCATCGAGTACCACAACGAAACGGAAAAATCTACACGTACTTCTTCATTCCACGATACTGAAACAACAACAAGAACTCGCGAATCGCCATCTATACGAATATAGTTACAAATTAATTTATTCTCATTATTCCGTGCGCGTTTCATTTGAAGAATTTATAATGTACTCTCTTGACTTCATAATAAAAATTGATGTGTGAGAAACAAATGTTGGAGAAACATTCGCCATCTGAATATAGTGCTCGCATACAAGGCGTTTCGTTTTAGAGGTCAGTTGCGTTTCTTCGCAATCGCGAATTGCGAGTAAGTATATTGAATACGAAACTATTGTATGATAATTCTGAGAGAAATGTAATGCCAAATAATATCCTTGATTTGTCGAAATGTACCTGATACATCACTTAGAGTATTCTCCAGACCTTAATGACACTTTGTTACAAGTATGGACGACGTCACAATTCATAAAGGTCTGACTAATAATTGAAATATTATAAAATATATAGAATGAACTAATTAGAGATTTAACTATTTTACAGAGTGAACAAATTAATGATGCAAACAATTAGAGAGAAGAAAATTCAAACTTGTAGACTGTGATCGCATGGAACTTGTACTACCAAGCCAACGACTGAGTTGCTGAGAATTCGAGATACGAGAATGGTTTGAAAGGTTTCCGACCTAACAAGATATTTTTCAGATTGTGTTTTTTCAGCATACTCTCCTTTCAACTCTACACATTTCTCCCAGCGGTGCTCCCATTTCTGTAAATGGTCCAAATAGTACTCGGCGTCTTTCTCTGCAGAATAATTGTTCATAAAGGTGATTGCCCCTTCATTTGACGAAAATCTGTGTCCTTCGAGCGCAATTTTCAGATGAGGGAACAAAAAGAAGTCGCTTGGGGCTAGATCTGATAAGTTGGGCGGTTGGTCAAGCAGTTGAAACCGTAATTTGTGGCGCATGACAGCCATTTAGGTGTGAGACGGTGCGTTGTCAGCAGTTGCAATTTTAGACGCCTCGAACGTCGAAGCTCTTCCGGCCACGTTTCAATTCAGCTGTCCAAAATTTCACTGAGATAAATGATGGTGCAGAGCCCCATTCTCTTTCAAAAACGAATAGTTAATGTCAGCTCGATACTCGATTTTGTCCATTTTCATAAAAACACACACATCAAATCACTCAAACGACTATTACATAACAACTGCTTCCAAAATGGCTGAAACTCTGGTGAGTAACTGTCAGCAGATGAACAACGAAATGCATTAGATTTTATTAACGAATGCTGTATATTTAGTCGAAAACCCACCCCACCCTCGTACTACTTTTGTCTTCGCAGTCAACGCATATCTCTAAAGCTGAAGATGTCGGCCGTAAAAGCAGTCGAAACGTTCGGTACTACAAGTAATCATTTTGTTTATTATTATTACAGTTTTCATGTTTCTCAAATATTGTGAAAGGTGAAAATGCCCAAGTTTGTGCATCCCCCGAAACCAAATATGCACCAACAAAATACAGTAAAACACGCGTAATATACGAGGAGCCTTCAAATATTTGATTTTGAGACAAGAGTGAAGCACTGTTATTTTGAAAAATCTCGGGAAATGTTATTTAGAAAAGCTGTTAGGCGTTAAAAAAACATCTAGCAAATTTTTCATGTAGATACTTGATGTCAATCATACGTTTTTTTTCTAAGCCAACTTAAAATTTTTATTTTGGACAAGAAAATCTCTAGAAAATCAGTGAATTTGTTCCGAAATACCTATTTTATTTTGATGTTGTCTAATTTGTAATATTGCAGGATTTTAAAATAAACCGTTGTATGCAGGATGCTGTCTATTCAACGATTTAGCAATTTTTTTCGTAGTCCCCATTTAAAAAAATGGGTAAAAAATAAAACTCCACTTGAATACCCATGACTTCAAATCTAGATATATTTTCTAAATAACATTTCCCGAGATTTTTCAAAATGAAAGTACTTCAATCTTGTCTCAAAATCAAATGTATTACGTGTGTTTTAACGTATTTTGTTGGTGCATGTTTAGTTTCAGGGGATGCACAAACTTTTATCATGAATAACTTTTTGTCGAAAAACCCTCAATAAATAAGTTTTCCATATGGTACATACTTTGGGGAAGACGCTGTATATGTTCTTACATACAAACAATGTTCGTTCATCCTGGAGAGTACAATGGTTAAGCGTATGTTGTGTTCTATTTGGAAAACATAAAGGGTTCAGCAAGGCACACGTTCAGTACTGAAAGTTCCATTCGACCACGGCCCATCAGCCCGGATTTTATTCTCTTTTAGGCCGCGAAAGCCTAAGTTCTCATATTGATACAGTCAATATTCATTAATACTGAATAGAAGAATGGTTATGTCTAGGTGAACCTCTATTTGGCTAACATAAAAATTTCAGCAAGACACAAGTGTGGTATACAAGTTCCATTCGATCACGGCTTTTGTTTTCTGTCAGGCTGTAAAACCCAATATTCTTAAGTTGATGCAGTATGACCCAGCCCGACTTTGCGCTCTACAAACACAGTAGAAAAAAAATTAATATAAAACTCAGCTAATAACAAAACATTTATTAATTCTAAGTCCGAACGAAGTTGGCCAGGTTAGCTAGTCGAAAATACTGAAGAAGAAAATGAAAAATTCGGAAATAAAATCTTGAAAAAAGAGTTTATTTTTAAAATTTCTGATAGAGATTACAACTTAGTTGTTCATCTACGTTAATACCTAATGAGCCTACTCAAGAATATCTTAAGATAATTATGACCTGCGCATAGCGCGACTGTATGTTTGTTTGAAGGTGGTTGATAATTAAAGCACTGCGTTCGTTACGTGATTGTCTTTCATAATTTTTACGGCGGTTATAGACGAAAGCACCCTGTATTATTTCAAAATTCGCTTGTACACATACTCAATTACTTGAAAGCTTATACCACCCAGTAAACATATACAAATATTAATTTCAAGAATCTCATACACTTCGCCTCAATCGTCTCGAGCGAGAATTTTAACACTTCATCAGAGCAGAAACTTCAAACGTAAACACGAGAAAAGTCGAAAGTCGATACTGCTCGGGATATTTTAAAACAAACATCTTTATGTATCAATAAACCGGCTATGTATTAGCTCGACGTAATTGATTGTTCTCAAAATACATTGCTTCGAATTTTCCGGCATTTTTTCGTCGAGGTTGTTAAACTCCCGATTTATTTATGCAAGGCTCGCGATTTTTCGAGAAATCGACGGCCACCGACGTAGGTGCAGGATGGAAACTTCAACTAAAAGAATTTGATAAGTTGGTAATTCTTTTCATGGTTTCCCTCGTAGCATAAAAATGACGATACAGTTCAATGCTACGTGTCGTTTACAAAGTTTCACAATGATTTCAGTTTGGGTTTGTCCCAATATGTGTATATTTTTTTATTAGTTGCACCTGTATGTATGTATGTTTGTTTGTGTGTGTTACTCTCAAGCTCGGGATCTGTCTTTGACAAAATTATCGACATTATTGCTTGATCTATTCGCGGGCAGATGGCGCTGGACGTAACCTCCTTGATATATCGACATTATTGCCTGATCTATTCGCGGGCAGATGGCGCTGTACGTAACATCCTTGATATAATTCCAACTCACTTTACATTTATTTCTTCATTTGAAAAAAGTATTTTTTTTATTAACACGCGCGCCTGTTGCCTTATTCGTAACCCTCATTTGCGCGCCTGCTGCCTTGGGCTTGTTAGCTGATTGTCAGGCTCCCCCTCCGGAAACGGAAAAATATCAATGGTCATTTTTCTAAACAATATGCCGCTGATTGATCCCAAAGTTGAGATAAAATAAATATAGTTTTAAAAAGACTAAAAAACACGCTTTTATAGCAAAAACACGCTTTTGAAGAACATCAAACTAAAAAGTTGAAAATATTTTTTTAATAAACTTGAAACAATAACGAACAAAAAATATTAGTATCATGATTCGGCAACCGTGTTAGGAATCACACGTTAAAAGGTAAGACCTCGTAAGTCCTTAGCTCGCACAAGTTTCTCAACTTCTTAGAGTTGTCGTTCGTATGAGGGCGACAGCTGATTAACGGAAAAACAGATTTTTTAAACAGATTGTGAGAAAAGCAATAGGCGCTTGATATACAAAAAATATGACACAAAGCGCCCACGCTTTTTTCACAATAATACTAGTATTTTTCGTTCGTTATTGTTTTAGGGGAGGCAATTAAATGAACAGGGAAGGTAATTAAATGAACAGGGGTGCCAACTATGAAAAATTTCAACACTGGAGATTATAGAAATTACCAGGGTCATAAAAAAAGTATCTACCCACAAGAAATGGGCATTACTCGCCCGAATGATTTACCACGCTAGCCTTCGTCGTGACAAACTTCATATTCACGAGTAATGCCACATTTCTCTTGTATACCGAAGTAGAAGAAGAAAGCGAATAAGCTTTTTTCCACCAGAAACTTAATTTTTCCCGTTTGTATTCCCCTTTCAATTCATAAAATAGTAAATGTATGCAAGAAGAAGTGTTTCATCGTTTGAAGTTATCCAAGAAGATACTTATGATGCACTGTTTGGAACCTTTGGTGCACTAACGAATATTACTGAAGTTTTTTTCCCAACACCAAATCGTTATTTTCAACACTTCGACACGTGTTTCGATCACCAAGTGATCATCTTCAAAGACGAAGATCAAAACTGTTTATGTACTTATGATGCACTGTTTGGAACCTTTGGTGTAGTACTGAATATTACTGGAGTTTTTTCCCAACACCAAATCGTTATTTTCAACACCTCGACACGTGTTTCGATCACCAAGTGATCATCTTCAAAGAGGAAGATTAAAACTGTTTTAATCTTCAATAAGGAAGATTAAAACAGTTTTGAAGATGATCACTTGATGATCGAAACACGTCTCGAGGTGTTAAAAATAACGATTTGGTATTGGGAAAAAAACTCCAGTAATATTCATCCAAGAAGATGTTGATGAGGAGTTGCAGACAATTGTTTTCGCCCGTAACTTCTATAGGTACATTCTATGTTGTGTAGCATTCTTGGATATTTATTTCAATTTCATAACGAATATTTGAAGTATAGAAAAAATTGTAATTCAATGTGCATACGTTTAAAACTAGTTTGATTAGAAGAATTGGAAACTCTGCCTTAAAAAGGTTCTGAAAACCCTTTCTGATGTACCGGTCTCGACAATTTCAAGCATCCCTCAGCGATACTAGACTTCTCTTGTTTAAGATACCGAATATGTGAAACATGTTCCTTGTATCGAGTTTTTATAACCTGCTTAATTTGTTCAACATACTTTTTTTAAATGAAATTTTTATATTAAAAATTTTTCTCCTTTTTCCTTCAGGATATGATACAATTTTTTTTCCATAGATCGATCACAAAACCTACGGATGGAACTTAAATACGCTTTTACTAACACATCACTTCAACTGATGGGTATCCTAAAAACCCAATTTCGTTTCCCAAATCGTTTGAATCTGGAAAACCTGAGCGATGCCAATTTCAAAATAAACATCGAAAGCTCCACTCTTCAATCGCACCTACTAAATCTAGAATAGTGACACGACTGTACGGATTCCGTGATCTTATTGAAGAAAAGATTAACATTGTATAATATGTTGTCACTTGAACTAATAAACATCGTCCATGTGATCTCAACATGTGTGTTTATTTTCTAATTAATAAATTGTTTCACTCAAAATAAAGTATTCATTGGGAAATGCAGCAAGAGATGAGGTTATTTTTAAAACTTGAAACGCAGAACAGAGGCGAATATTGGAGAGAGATAAAAGTATTAACATGAATTTATGGAATTGTATAAAAGTTTTAGAGTGAAAGGACAGTTTCGGTTAATTTATGAATCGCCATTGAATCGATAACAATTAATGGTGAATGGACATCATTGTGGAGTATACCAGTTCGTTAGCTACTTTTTTGCTTCTGTCAATAAATAAAACCGAAATTTACTTTCACAAGTATCACTTTATTGTGAAAATTCCACTGTACCGTTTACAAAAACCGCAACACGTGTTCCGCTACAATACCTTCCTCAAGCGGTTTTTTACTCAGTATGATGACATTCTGCTAAAGAAGGTAGAATCATTAGGAGGTGACATTTTTAGTCATAGATGTCCATAGACGTTACTAACATTGTGTTTGCTATAATAGCCCTTTTTTCTGTGTTTTTAACCGTTGATGATACAGTGAAAAAGTATTATTTAGAACTAACATTTATACATGCCTCTACCTACCTGTTATATAAGGGTTTTGCAGTATATCTAAACTGGTATGATTAAGGATTGTTAATTGTTAACTTATATTCATTCTATTTCATTTATTACTGTTTAATAATGTTTCGAAATTTTCAGACTTCCATGATATATACAAATATGTATAACCAGCGTCTCCCACCCGTATCCGCACGGGAGCAATGCTGACACTAAATATACATATGAACGCGTGCTATAGAGCAAAGCGCTATTTATGGGTACGCGCCGCCAGGACCAGGCCGGTACCGCCGCAACCGCGAAAATATTCATTTAAATTACATGCTGTAATGGGTCATGTTAATCTATACTAAATGCACAATGTATTTAATTGGATAAGGATTAATGCTGTATCGCCTAAATTGGCTTCGTAAATCTGTCTGTTTAAAAAATCTGTTTGAAATCTGTTTTTCCATTAATCAGCCGTCGCCTCTATATGAACGACAACTCTCAGAAGTTGAGAAACTTGTGCGAGCTAAGGACTAACGAGGTCTCACCTTTTAACGTGTCATTCCTAACACTTCATTATTTTTACAAGATAAAAATTTTTTTGTAGACCTTTTTAAGATGTCCAATACTGTAGTACAATTTTTGATCAATCACGTAGGGTTCTTCCAATGTAAGCGCAAAAACCTCTAAAATTATCAGTGTTTGTCTACTATATTATGCATGTTATATACATTTATACCTTCCTCTTGGATGACTTCATCTTTTGAAAAACCCTAATCAAAATCCGTTTCGTAGTTTCAAAGATCTAAGCATACATATGGTCATACAGCGGGAAGCGACTTTGTTTTATGCTATGTAGTAATATGGAATTGACACCCATAAACGTTTATTTTTATTCTTCTAGATCTAGAACGATTTCTTCAGAGCTCACACAAGCTTTAGTTCTCTCTTTCGTTCTTTTTCAATACGCGTGTAGCTAATAGTATTTCATTTCTGATGATTGGAAAAGGGCTTCTTTTGGATTTATTCTATGCCAGAGGTTCCAGTTAATTTACTTTTTACTAACACAGTTATTGAGTGTCCTTAAACTTGTAATTTTGATTTTCAATGGCATCGACTGCTGATGAGGTCATATTAGCCATACATTTAATTGAACTGGCCGATACCTAATGAAAATATATATTTAAATTATTTACAGTAACTTGTCGTTAGCTGCATAACTTATTGATTGTGTACAACCGAATAGTTTTCTCTAGTATTGTTAGTAAAAGATAAACTACATTTCTAGGTTGTGGATTTGGTACTTGCGAATAACAACCCGCTTGATTCCTATAAGAGCGGTATAAAACAAATACTTTAGTTCACCATTCTTTCGAGGGACAACTCCGTATACACTGAGATAAATTTTCAACAACTACAGGAAGGTGTTTGGTATTTTTTTTTCTGAGACAGTTTTCACAAACGAGCATAACATACTAAAATTCAAATCCAATATAATTCGCAAGGCACCTCTTTCAAAGAGCGTTTACGATTTCTTAGAAGCTGTAAGTATGAAACCTTCAAGAAAGAATAACTACTTGACAGAATACTTGATAATAATAATAATATAACTTCAGAAAATAACAAATATTTTATCGTAAACTCCGAATAGAACATATTCCCGTTCATCCCGTGTTTTCTAATCGACGTCGGGCGAATTTCTCATCGTCGGAAAGTCCCCGAAATAAAGTTGAACGTTCTGGTGAAACAACCTCATTTTTAAAAGTTTCTGTGACTTTTGAACATCATTAAATTAATTGATAGTGTTATTTATAGCGCAGACTAAATAACGTTCCTCGCTCACTCCAGATGTTTGAGACAATTTCACTGGGCTGCTGATGCGGCTAATGCCGCCTGAACGGGCCATTTTTGTTTACATGCCGATTCAAAACAATATTTCTTTTTTTTTCTATTTCGGACAAGATTCATTTCGCAGTCATTACGGCGTGATCTTATTTCACTCTCACATAAAGATTTAGGAGTAGAATTGAGTTTTCGCATTCCCACATTTTCATTCGACCATAAATAAATCGGGATATTGAATACATGTGCCACTCCTACAGGACGGAAATTGGAAGTTTGGTGAATGCTTGTAACTGATCGGACAATCGATTTGAAATAAAAATTCTGCATATTTTTTTCTGAAAGGTAGTCGACTGAGGTATGTTTCCCATTCTTTTAAACTCAAATGAATGGTATTTGGTGCTCATGTCACGTACTGTAAACATCAAAATTTATTTGACAGAATATTATTATTTTCATAACCCAATAATTTTGAGATATTTCACATTACTCCTACAATTTGGAAACGATAATCTTGGCGTGTAACCCTCATAGAGCAAATGTAATCGACCAAAACGCGTACAGTGCTATAATTTGCAAAATCCGGTTTTTATCAAACGCTTTCATATATGTGAGAATTTGGGATACAATCCCAAGACCAAAGGTCAATTCAAAAAAAAATTGAAAAATTATGAGTTTAAAGATATTTTGCTGACAATCACGAAGAAAAAAATTAATGATTAATCAAAGTACATTACAATTCGGTACCAAAATACCAGATGAACTTTCAACTTTCAAAAAACGAAATAAAAAATGTTGAAAATATTTTAACTATAGGATATATTCTCAATCTCACATGTAACAAAACTGATTATCGTCGTTCGAATTCCCAAAGTCAGTAACATCACCAGAAAATTAATGCACCTTGTAGTACGATTAATACCCAAATACATTTTTGAAATAGCCGCTTACAAGTGAAGCTTATCTGATTTCGATAAACTACCTAATGAATGAAATCCAATTCATCCCTAATAGTTTTCCAAACAGCAATTAGAGGTTGCTAAACAATAGAACTGCAATACTCTTCTCGATGCTCGTTTCGTTGATGCCCTCGGGAGATGAAGTACACAGTACAAAACACTTTCTGTTCAAAAAATTAAATGTATTTTTATTTATCTCAAAAAATATTTATTTACTCATTTATCAATTTCTATTTTGTCTTCTTCAAAGTAGGGTCTATTGAAAGTAATGAATTGTTTTTCCACAATACCAGACGTCTTATTCATATTGCTTCTCGCAAACGGCCGATGACTTCAAGATAATACTCCTTATTGACCGTACGACTATGTGGCAAGAACTTCTGATACACTACATCAACGGTAATAAAAAAAAAACAGTGAGCAAAATCTTGATAATTGATCGAACTTGGTTTGCTTTTTTTGGTCGCTTCCACACGCTTTATGCCCAAATTTTCCGATAAAATTGCATGGCATGAGCCAACCGATATGCCCACATCCTCAGTAACTTCTCTAATAGTGATTCGACGATCCTCCATAACAAGTTTCTTTACTTTCTCAACATTTTCATCAATTGTTGATGTACTGAGGCATCCAGAGCGAGCGTCGTCATTCACATCTTCGCGACCTTCTATTAAAGGCTTGTATCACTCGTAAAAAATGTTCTGACTCAAAGTACAATCACCGTATGCCACTAAAAACATTTCAAATGTTTTTGAGAACTTTTTACACAAACTTTGGTGCAAATTCTTTGATCCATTTTTTCGATAGCAGAAAATAGCCGAACAAACAAAACACTTCTAACTTTTATGCCTCTCACCAACAAACTAAACATGCTAAACAGCTGAAACTGTGAACATATGTCGAGACGATTGTAGCAACATAAAAAAATTGCTAATCGAATGTAAGTAGCCCGCGAAGTTTGAACATCCCCCTTAGTTTTTGAACAGTCACGTAAGTGTAATTTTTGAAGTCTATTCATTATTAGTCATTAATATGTTTGCTTGTTATATGAATATGCATATCAATATTTAAATCAGAAAGTTGATATTCTAAAGAAAGGAAAAAGATTTTTTTAGAGTTTTCCATCCGAAACATATATCTATACTTATGAACATTTAATTACTCTGAAACGCTACCCAATAATGATCTAGTTTCATTTACACAGAAATATATAATATTCCTGGTGTTTCGGGACAAAACACTTATCTCCTCTCAACCGTTTAAAGAGTAGGTATAAAGTCAAAACATGTAATAGTAAAGTTATCATATAATAAATTTATCTATAATTGGGTGTATCGCTCCAAAAAATAAAGTTTGATTTTATTATGATGTCCAAAACGGAAATTCAAGAGTTAATAATGGTTTTCAATTCAATATCTACCGGAAAAACACGTTCACAGACTGTACAATTCCCTTTGACTCTTTCAGTCCGCTCACACATAAGTTATCCGCGTTTAGGTCAATGATACAGAGAGCTTTGGCAATCCCTTTACCGGAAAAGAAATTCCAAGATGAAATAAAAATAATTAAGCAAATTGCAGTGAACAATCAGGTACCAATTTCCCTAATAGAAAAGATAATATCAGGTAAAACTCACAAAACACTTATGAGTGAATTATACCCAAACTGTCGAGAACACAATATAGTCAAGTACAGTAGCATCAATTACTCAGGTAAACTTTCAGATAATATTCAAAATTATTTATCTAAATAGAAAATTTCAACAGCTTGCACATGTAATAATAATTTAGGTAGAACCCTGTTTAATGAAAAACCCAAACGGGATAGAATGAAAAAGCCGGTATATAAATATAAAATAGAGTGTGGCGAATGATCTGCAGTATATTCAGGCCAAACCGGTAGAAATTTCGAAATGAGACTGCGTGAACACGTCTGTTTGGACAAACAATCTGGAATGTACGAAATTCTTCAAGAATCAAACCACAAGATAAATGAAGATAACCTCAAAATCCTACATATATGTAGTAATAAAGGGAGAAAAATGAATCTGTTGGAGGCCATGGAAATTAACAAATCAATTAAAAACCAGAAACCTATACCCCTAAACGAGCAACTTGATTTATGTAGGTCTCCTCTCTTGAATTTATGAGTTTAACAACCCCTAGAATGTTCCGGATGGTATTTTAAGTTGGCATCCTGTCTCTCAACTACTTGTCCTTGCAGTATACCTGAAAATTCTATAAAATTAATGTTTCAAAATTCAGATTTCAGTTTTATACTTGATAATGGGATCAAACCCTAAACCGGTTGTATAAATAAAATTTTCCAGTGGTATTTAGACAAAAGTGTTTTTATTCGTTTCATTTAAATTCAACACTCAAACAGAAAAAAACCATGTGCGTCTCGGGACGCCTGACAGAAGGAATAACTTAAACTAATCTAAGTTGAACTATATTGATTATTATGTGTATGTATATATATTATAGCATATACCAATTGTTACTTTTGTAAAAATGAATAAAGATACTGATAATGTACATACACAAAATTAGTATCGTCATTTTTAAGCCACGTTACACAAAATAAAAGTATATTTTGTACTTGCTGGTTAATTTTCATAATACTGTCAACGCATACTAAGCACTGAGCGTCTGTCCAACAAGAGAGTAGGGGCCTGCCTTCCGCTGACGTATGCGTGAGAAACTGGCGTTTTAACGCGTTAGGTAACGAAGCGGTTTACCCTCCCATAAGAAGATATCACTTCAAAAATTAATTACCGTAATAATTTATTTACTTCACATCCACCATAATCATTTCATATCTATAAATTGATGTATGTAGCCGTTACTACGTGGTAGGAAATTATAATAAAAAAAAAAGAGAAATGAAATTTTCTAACGTTAGTTACAATTAAAAGTGGTAAAAAACATAGAATGTTCAATTTCTCTTTTCTTCATTTTATATCTCTTTACCGAGTTTTCTTCTCAAACCTTCGTCTCGTTTCCTCACACCTCAATAACTCATTATCCCACTCTATTTCTTTCTTTTTTCATTTCCTCTCAGATCTTTCGTTTTTTTCAATAACCCTATCCAAATCCTGAGCTTAGTATCACTGAGCGTCTGTCCGACAAAAGAGGAGGGGCCTGCCTTCCGCTGACGTATGCGTGAGAGACTGGCGTTTTAACGCGTTCGGTAACGAAGCGGTTTACCCTCCCATAAGAAGATGTCACTTCAAAAATTAATTACCGTAATAATTTATTTACTTCACTTCCACCATAATCATTTTATATCTATAAATTGATGGATGTAGCCATTAACTACGTGGTAGGAAATTATATTAAAAAAAAGAGAAATGAAATTTTATTTATTTATTTATTTACGGCAATGCCTATTTTTTACAAGATAATTAACAAGTTCACGCATATGTATTTAACAGTAATATGAGCTAGGTTTAAGGAAAAAAATATATAAAATAAAATAAAAAAATCGTGAAAATAATGAATTACAATATTTTCACAGTCTTTTTAAATGTTTTCAAAGAAGAATTAAAAATTTCTAAATCTACATTTATGTATGTATATATGTATGTATGTATGTATTTGCAATTCTCAAAATTCTACCTACAGATTCATTCCGGCCATAGTTGGTGCGACAAAAGGGTATTTTGAAGATATCCGAATTACTTGTTCTTCTTGGATTCACATTTAAAGTTATAAGTTCGACAAGTTCCGAGGAATTGATGCTACCATTGATTATTTTATGAATTAGTGTAAGGTATGCTTCTAATCTTCTATGAGCCAGGGTATTCAAGTTAGGAATGTCCAATATAATTTTATAGTCATATTCACCAATATGATATCCCAGTTTATATGAAGAGTACCTTAAAAACTTATTTTGAACACTTTCAAGCATATCAATATCCACATGATATGAAGGGCACCAAATTGTGGAATTGTATTCGATTATTGATCTAACAATTGAACAATATATGATTTTTATTGAAGTGAGAGATAATTCATTTGCAGATCTAAGAATGAAACCTAACATTTTTAATGCTTTAGAAGTAATATTTGCAATATGGGGTTTGAATGACATTTTTGGGTCGAGGGTGATTCCTAAATCTCTGATTGTGTTTGTTATTTTCAATTCTGATTGATCGATTTTGTATGGCCAGTTAATGGGATTTTTGTTTCGGAAAAAAGTAAATTTTTGACATTTGTCTATATTTAATTGCAGTAGATTTATATCACACCAGCGAACAAAGATAAATCGTACTTTAATAATTTTGTATCAGTTGAGTCATGAATAACTTTAAACATCTTCAGGTCATCAGCAAACAAAAGAAATTCACTATAAAGAATAGCATCTTTCAAGTCATTGACAAATAAGTTGAAAAGCAATGGCCCTAAATGAGAACCCTGTGGTAAACTGTGATTGAGGAAGATGCTGAGTTACCATATTTTACAAATTGTACTCTGCAGGCTAGATAATTTTCAATCCATTTCAGGATGTTTTCTTGAATACCCAAAGCGTTTAGTTTATGCAACAACAAATTGTGGTTTACTCGGTCAAATGCCTTCGAAAAATCTGTGTAAATAGAATCCACCTGGTGTCTATTTTCGAAGGCGTTTATTATACAGTGTTGATAAATTAGCAGATTTGTGCTGGTAGATCTACCACTACTGAATCCATGTTGTTGATTAATGATTATATGTCTACAATCCCATGTTAGTTTTTTTGTAATTAGGCTGTCTAACAATTTGGGTAATTATGATTGATTACAGACTGCTCGATAATTTTTTATATCATTATGTGATCCACTTTTATAATTAGGTTTCAAAAAACTGTTTTTCCAATAATCTGGAAAGATCGACGATTTCAAGGAAATGTTGAATATCATGTGCATTGGTTTGTAACTAACGTTAGTTACAAATAAAAGTGGTAAAAAACAGAATGTTCAATTTCTCTTTTCTTCATTGTATATCTCTTTACCGAGTTTTCTTTTTTTTTCATTTCCTCTCAGATCTTTCGTTTTTTTCAATAACCCTATTCAAATCCTGTTTTTCTGTCATCTTCCGTTGTTTTCTCTCAAAGCATTTCCTCAGATGTTATCTCTGCGACTCCAATTCTTCCTTCATGTTCCACCAAACCGTGTTCTCCCAGGCCTCCCGCAAAAATACCGATCATCGTCTGAGAACCTCAACAGCTCATTCAAGAACCTCATCACCTGATAGCCATATCAGCCTGGCACTCAATTGAGGATTTACCGCTTTAGCAAAGCCCGAGACCGAACATCTGGCCGTCTGAACGTTTAAAAATACATCCATCATAAGAATCAAGAAGGCGCAGCGTTCGTGTCTTTCCATCTATATATCGTATCGTTTCGATTAATTGGAGATCTGCTAAATTACTTTTATGCTTCTGAAATTATACTTAAAACGCAAGTGCGCACTTAATTGATAAATCTTAAGGTCATTTTCGCATGGGTTCTTTCAACTCGATCGACGCGTAAAAAAATATTTTCAAGTGGACGATAAAAGATACGCCGAAAATATGGTATAGTATACTGAACGATGACCGACCACCAAGAGGGAAGAAAGAAAATAGGGAACGTTTTCGGTAGATTTGTGAAAACAAAGAAAACTGGCCATCATTATCTGGTACAATAATTTCATTTGAAAGGCCTCTGCCTAATCCATATAAAAGCTGAATTAGATTCTACTCTGGGTGAGTCTGCTCCGTCGTTAACAACAGCAGAGTAGCAGAGTTTAAATAAGGCCGTACGAGCTGTCAAGACGAGCATCGCAGTGGTCGACCACATAAGGTGGCGACTCCAGAAAAGTTGAAGAAACTCCACAAAGCGGTACTGAATGATCGTCGACTGAATGTGCGCGAACTAGCAGACTTAGTAGGAATTTGAAAAAGTGCGGTACATCGTATATTATCTGAACATTTTGCTAATACTCGAGTGTGAGGATGATTCAATTGAGTGTTTAGCAAAGTTTCACAGCAGCAAAGCAGAATTCTTGCGTCGTCTCATAACATCACTTTACACCCGAGACAAAATAACAATCAAAACAATGGACCCAAAAGGAGGAACCGGATCCAAAGAAGGTGAAGACCGTTTCATCTGCAGGCAAGGTCATGACATCGGTTTTTTGGATTGCGCGTGGGATAATTTTTATCGACTATCGTAAAAAAGTAAAATTATCAATGGCGAACTTATTGCAACGTTTGAGTGAAGAAATCAAGCGAAAACGACCGCATTTTGCTAAGAAAAAAGTGTTGTTTCATCAAGACAATGCACCAGCTCACAAATCCATTCTCGCAGTGACCAAAATAACAAATTAAAGTTTGAATTGCTACCTCATGCACCCTATTCGCCAGATTTAGCTCTTTCTGATCATTTTCTGTTCCTAAACTTGAAAAATGGCTCAGTGGTCAAAGATTTTCCAACGATGAAGATGTGATTGCTATGGGCTAACGATCAAGTCTATAATACCAACGACCTGTGTTCAATTCTCCAACAAAACTTTTTTTTATAACGTCATGAAACAAAAATGTATTGAGCAAAAAAGTGGGCTGACGTAAGCGCGCCATGTGACTGGGTGGTCTGTCTCGTTGACTGGTTATCTGTTTGAATTAAAATCTCCCGCCACGATGTTCTGAGATGCAGAAGCGTGCGCTCTGATCAGATGGCCAGCTGTGTGACAGTTTGAGGACGCTACGTGACAATTTGGTACACTCTGATTGGTTCACCGTTGTGTGACAGGACACCACGTGACAATTTGGTACACTCTGGTTGACTGGGCGAACTGAAAGGCAACCTGACTGCTGTGATGACGTCACTGTCTGCCTGAATCGACGTATATTCGTTAGCCCAGAAAGACAATTCTCATTATAAAAACGGTTTAGAACTTATTGAATGTCGCTTGGAAAAGCGTATAGAGCTTCAAGCAGATTATGTTGAAAAATAAATAAATTTTTTCCAACATTTTTGTGTTTTCTTTGTTGGACCGGGTACTTCTGGGACCACCATCATTCTATAATAACTCAAACCATAGGAAATGTTGACAAATGCCTTGAAAACGAAATGACTAGAAATTATGACGTTCGCGGTCATATTTTGAAACTTTTTATGGTTTCGGGTATTTAGGTCGTTAGAAACACGTTTAAAACGAAATAATTCTCCAGAAATTAATTACTGAAATATGTTATACCCAGAATTTTTTTAAGGACAAAACACAAGCACTATAGGAAACTCCTTAAGGCGCTCTCAGAGCGGTACCTGTACGAAAGTATTTCTGATATGTACCGCTCTTGGTGGAATCAAATGTGCCAAGTCACTTGAACACCTCCCGTGAAAGTATCTATAGAGGAGAGACAACTCTTCAACCTTTCTTCGATGTTCCAGGCTATCAAGGTTGCACGTGATATTCGCGTCTCTAAACAGGCGGATGCCTCTTTTCTGGATGGAATCCAGCAACTTCAGGGTATCTTTGGACGCAGAGCTCCATACATGAGAACAATACTCTAAAGAAGGTTTGATCTGAGCTTTATAAAGCAAAAATTGCTGGTGAGTGAACAGTTTTCTGGTTCGGAACAGTTTTCCAAGCTTTTGGGACGTAGCCTTTGCAATTCCAGTGCATGACACGATTGTGCCAAGACATATTGGTGTCCATTTTAACCCCCAACAAACTTATCGAAGCAGAAAGCGGAATTGTCTGACCTGACATTATTATATCCGGTTCGGAGACATTTATCTTCTTGGAGAAAACCGATGCCTGGCACTGAATGGAACTTAGTTACTTTCACTCCAATTCGAAATCACTTCTAAATCCTTATTCAGATATGCAACCTCCTGCTGCCGGTGAAGATGTGCCTCCATAGCCGATGTCCTGAAATCCAAATAGAATGACTAAACAATTGTGCTGTCGATATCGAAGCAATTTATTGGATTATTGGTTTTTTTCCAATAAGCCATTGATATACAATAAAAAGAGGGTTGGAGACAATATGGATCCCTGGGGAACACCAGCGTTGATGGTGAAAGTATTCGAGGGATATCCATCGACAGCCACTTCCAGGGAACGTTCTTTCAGGAACCTGAGTTATACGGTTATAATTCAATATCCAGCGTGGTATTAACCGGAGAAGTAGTTGATTTTCGACAAACATTTACCAGAGCCTACTGTGTAGATAGTTGGGAGAGATTAATACTTTATTTTATTATACACTGTCAATGTTTTCAATTGAATTACACATTTCACGTTGAGCCATTGATATAGAATTACTAGTTGTTCCTCAACGTATATCGATTAAATACGATATTGTATATATGTTCACAGATCATCCTATGATATGAGCATCTTATAATTGCTAAGATTTCAAAAAAATCAGCATAAAATAGAAATTATATTGAAAGAACTTTAGGAAGTACCTCCAACAGACGATGACCTGAAAACCCGAAACCACAAACAGTTCCAAAAGATGATCACGAAAGCTTAAATCTTTACGTAAATAATATTATGGTTATCATTATCTGAAAAGATATTTTGTTCGGTACACTTCCTGATACGTTTCGGTACACGCTCTTGCGCCAACCAAACATCCGCTCATCCTCTGGTCGCAGCCTCTCACTGGATGACTCACCCGGTACGAGAGAGTTCATCTGTGGTGGCATATTCAAAAAGTAAATTAGCAGACTTTATTGTTCGCGCCGTGGTTCGCACGCCAAAAAACGACGTTCGACTTGTTCGTTAACAAAATTTTATTAGTGCATTTCGCAGTTGTAGCGGGTGGTCTACAGTGGCGGAAGGACAAATTGTGCGGAGGATCGGGGCCATCTCAAGTATCGACGCGAAACTGCCACCATGGTCGACAGCGATACGAAAAGAAATAACTTCTATACATGAGCGAGATTTTGTTTACCCTTTTTGGGTAAAAATAGACATACCTACGCTATTTGCATATCTTGCTATTTTAACTCAGATGTCAATGAAACCGTTCTAGTTTAGTTAAATTTAGCATTACATCAAAACAATTTCTGATTGAATATTACTGGAGTTCTGTATCTGTAGATTAGGGAGGGTGAGTGTAAGCCCACAGCACTAAGGCCACATGTGACCCATTGTACATTCTCCCGAGGGGAATCCATCCATCCATCCTGTCCTGTCGTCAGGATGCCGATACTCTTATGGTGGTCATGTGAGAGTTCCTTTTGTAGCCTAGAAGCTAGTAGGAAGTCTTCGACTACCTCACTATAATAGGCCCTCCAGGCTTCTCTTTGATTTTGTATGCAAACTTTTTTGAACTCGTCTCGTCTTTCGAGTCTTGTACGTTTTGCCTTGTTAAAGGTTGTTCTCGCTGTCTTCCTGAGGTGTTCCAGTTTAGGGCACCATGTATTGGTTGTGTCATCTGTTTGAACCATCCTCATCCGTCAGGATTCCTTATAGGCAATGCCCATTTTGTTTTGGATAGATACCGTGTACCTTTCCAGTTCTTCGTTATTGTCAGTATTGTTCAATATTGTCATTATTGTCATAGTCGATTGTACAGAGCTACATCCGTCCTCTTACAGATATAACAGAAAGTAACGGTTTGATGTTGGGAAAAACTCCAGTAATATTCACCAAAGGTTCCAAACAGTGCATCAAAAATTTCTGATTAGTTGAAAACACAAATTCGCTCATGGCAGACGTCTTATTTTATGTAGGCGACTTCACCATTATTTTTATATCTTTCACCAAAATAATATCTTTTATATGAATTCTAACTTAAAACTAAAACTAAGTATATAGTCAAGTATTGTTCGAAACAGCAGTTTACTAAACAGGTCGCCCGGTAAAATAATGTATGCTGATTCTTCAAATTCACTCTTATAGAATTTGGTTCATTAGTGATGATGAATGAATGAATGATGAATGATATCAGATTCGATACTATCACGATGTTTGGAATAGAGAAAAGTGTTTTTATATAATTCAGCGTTCATATAAAAGTATTTGTTTCGAAAGTATTTTTGTGTAATTGAATGTTTATATAAAAATAACTGTTTCGAAAGGACTTTTTCTTGTAGTTTGTGTCTGAAAGTAAATTTTTTGCATAATGGAGAAGTAGAAGGTCAAAAACTTGGTATTTCCTCTTTCACAAAATAAAGGCATGTTCTAAATGCAACTGTTTGAGACTTCTTTTCTGTCAATTCATTTTTAATGAATTTCTATTATCATTTCTACAGCCAATCGTTCCATTATTTCATCCAAAGTATGAATACAAAGTATGGATAAAAGTTAATAACACACGCTCTCTATGCTATTAATTATATTATAGTATCCATATATAGTTATAATTATTATCATGCATAATGATTTTTTTCAATTTTTAGTGTTCTAGTGTTCAATTGTGTTTTCTACTTCATTTGAGTATTTTAAAAGTGAATTTCCACTATGATTTTGATTCCAAATAGGGAAATTATTAGCAACATACCGTGTTGTCAAAATTCAGGAGGCTATATATGATAAAATTGTTCTTTGGCCAAAAAATTCAATAAATTATATCTGTATAGATTTGTCAATCTTGTAGGACATGCCAGTGAGAAAAAGGTAGAAGAAAATTCAGAAGAGAGCAACTCAACACTTTTGACATGTTTAAAAATTGTCAGTCACTATCAATCAAGGATCGCCAAGTCACTATTTTGTACGTCGTTTAAAAACTTTCCAGTATGTCTATGTGACGATTCCATTACAAAGGAACGATAATGCACTACTGGTCAAAGTTGTACATCAATAAACTGTTGCGAACACATAATTTCTGCCACGGACATAATATTGGTGAAACGATGGATAGTAAATGCAATACCGCTATGGGTATATTTGTAACATGGCCAGAGTAATGCTGATAAGTAATCCAAATGTTATAAGGAAACAAGTATAACTGAGGCACCAGTCAATCTAATAATAACACTGATGATCTTCAAACAAGACTCAATCTCTGACGGAACCAAGAAACTCTTTCGAAGGTTCGAAATAGATGAACATTTCAATCTAGCAGACCACTATTATAATATTCATGCAGTCATTGTTCACTGTGGTTCTGGCGTTGAATTTGGTCATTATTATGCCTTGGTCAAAGACGAAACGGACTGGTTTAAGTTTGACCATAGTCGTGTCACGAAGTGTTCTGGCGATGTATTGAATCTATTGGAGCCTCTGGAGACACCCTACAGTTTGTTTTATGAGAGAGGACATTGGCAGATCAAGATCTTCAGACTATGTGGTGCTGCAGGTTTTTCCGCGTTTTGCTGCAGCTGAAAAAGCAAATGCGCCACTGGAATCAATGAAGTCGCCAATTAATAGGTTTTTTATGTATCATTGAATTCCAGGAGATTAATGGATTCCCATTCCCATGGAGTTGAAGATTGTCTGACTTTATAGAATACCCAACTGAAAATTTGTGAAGCTGCGTATTGTATAGGGCAGCTTATTGAAGAGGTCGATGCAAATATTGAACTCTACTTCAGTCTTATTGAAAGTACGAGTACATTCAATTTATTTTCCATCGACTAACAACGAATTAAAGAAAGCTGCATGATAACCAGCGTGAACATGGTGATAAGACTCAGAAAAAAACACCTAGTTATTAGTGCCATTGAAGGTCGAATTCTTGACATTATCTAAATCCAGTGCAAATTGTCTCATTTCCAGATAGATCTGAATTACTCACGTGTAACATAAGTCATCTCCTTGACTCTGATAATAAAGATTATTTTAAAAACTCTGTGGTAGTCATATGGTGACAAAGAAAGTACTACCACCCAAACCGAAAAATGTCTCCCATTTGCACCACCCCTCCCCCGTCGCCCACCACTGGTGGTCCTCCTTGTCGGTTCACGTGTGAAATAGGAGGCGACCTGTGCAAAGTCGATTTCCGATCGTAGTAGGCGCTTAGACCGCGCCGCATCAAATTATCAAGCGGCCGCCGACAACAAAAGAGCATCGGTGTCGCCGCGCTGCTGACGTCATTTTACCATTGTACGGATCAAAGAATCGACGGGTTGGGTAGGTAAAGGTCCATCCACCCGAAAAGACGGCGTTTGTTTGTTTGTTTTCGATGCACTCGAAATTGGGTCGCGATATCCAATTGGTGGACTGAATCCCATAATGACCCATATCCGATTCGATTTTTATAATGATGCGACAATCAATGGAACAAACGACTCAACTCAAGGAAATTCGTCCTATAAAAATGTCAAGTAATACACCAGAAGTTACATGCCCAGAATTCAGTAAATTCTATTACAGCAGAAAAAACGGCATCCTATACGATGTAAATCAAGAGTAATGTGCTAATTAGTGATTCCTTCATAAATATCTGCTCAAATATGGGTTGTCCATTTCGTCAAAATATTTATTTTACACCGTGTAAGTCAAAACGGTAAAATATGAAGTCCCAGCAAGTTGTTGGTTCACAGATGGATCAAAAACACCTTCCGGTTCCGGTGCAGGTGTTTACAGTCGCAGACTCAGGACAGAGATATCAACCTGCCTAGAAAACTATGCGACTGTATTCCAAGCGGAAATTTACGCTATTAAATTATGTGCGGAGAGATTAGAAGAATCCAACCTCATACATCCAACCTCATACACAAGTCAATAAAAATATTCTCAGACAGTCAAGCGGCGTTGGAAGCTCTTGGCTCCTACCGAGTAATGTCAAAATTGGTAGCAAATTGCCAAAAACGACCCTCCTCAATAGGAAGATTTTACAGATTGTCTCTGGTCTGGATTCCTGGCCATATTGGCTTGGAAGAGAATGAGGTTGCTAGCTCCCTTGCGAAGGAGGGTACTGACCTGAATGAGCACTTACCAAACAAACTAATCGGTTTTCTTAAGAAGCTGGGCTTATTTGGTCGAGTGTGAATAGGTGTGAGCCACATTGAACCCTTGCGGGTTGCGATGGAGAGTCGAATAGATCCACTCACTTTGGACCTAACCTAACCCAGCAAATCCAGTTAACCTGAGCATATCCTCTATTACTCATAATGACTGTAATATTAATTACTACACCATATGTTCCAAAGAGTGCATCACAGGTAGGTAATTGTAGACCCATTACATTGATGAAAGATATACACAGTCAGGCTGTCAAAAGTAGGATTTTGAAATGAAATACAAACAGATTTTAATCACCTATCGCAGCAAATTTTCAGATCTCAACTCACCATATATGGTCCATTTTCAAAAGGTGTGAAGTAATTAATTACTTAAAACAGATAATTCCAATGGCTTGCTTTTTAGATAGCTATTAATAAAGAAATGCTGTCTTATTAAGAAAAGATTGAATAAGACGGTCAAATTCCTTTCCTAGATGAATTTTGATAAAGCTAATAATAATAATATCGTCTTTATTATCTTCTAATACATTTAAAGCAAATTAATCATGAACAGTTCATTTATTATAAGAAGATAAAAGGCGAAGTTCAATTTACATGATGACAAGTCATCATTCAATTGCTCTTCCGATTAACCTCAAAAATGTCGCCTAGTACGCAAAGGAATAAACAAAAAGAATTTTTAAATATCTTAAAATATTATTACTGTTTACAGATTTGTAATAGGTCTTGGGTTATTAATAGTTTGAAGATAATAAGAATCGTTTGAAATTGATATTAAAATGATTGAAGTCATCTCGTTTCATGGGCTCGGGAATGTCATTATAAATTGCACAGATCTGGTAGCTGAAACTCCTTCTAAAAAACTCTGAGCGAAAGGATAGCGGAGTTAGTCGACCTTTATACCTTACATTAATATTATGCATATCAGTTCTAAAAGTAATTTTCTGGTGTAAGTAAGACGGCACTTTACTATTAATTATTTTGTGAAACAAAGTTGCAGCATGTAACACTCTCCTGTCGTTCATATTTAACCAGCCCCGTATCCTTCAGTTTATGTGATATTTTTTCTCTTCTTCTAATACCAAAAATTAACCGTAAGCAGGAATTCTGAACTTTTTGTATCTTTTTCTTGAATTGCTTGGTTAAACATGGACCATACAAAACATCAATATAGATAAAACTGATGATTCGCACAAATTCACCTTCACCTTCATGGGTAGGAAATTTCGGTGTCCATATATAATTTTGAGCGAATATGCACACCTAATGAACTGATTAACCTGGCTTTCGAATTTCAAGTCCTTATTTAAAATGATGCCCAGGCTTTTGGCTTCTGGGACAACCCCAAGTACATGATCATTTATGGGAAAGAAAGTTTTTGGCTTTCTACTACTCCATCTGATACAAAAAAATGGATGAGAGAATTTTCCAAAGAAAGGAATGATTAATTAATTTGAAAATAAGTAACTCTATACAAGGATGTGTAGATCAGGCAAAGAAGTAACTTCCAGACACAAACTGAAAGAAAGTCTTCCTGAAACAGCTACTTTCATATAAACATTGAATTACACGAAAGAAAAAAATTATTTCGAAACAAATACTTCTATATGAACACTGAATTATACAGAAGATACTTTTCTCTATTCAGTTTGTAATCGAACATTAGTGGAGGAATAAGTATCAGATATCATTCTTATTCCTCCATACCGTGGGAAAAATATTATTTTTCAGACAAAAATTCACAATATGTGTTACATATGGAATTATATGTGGGCAGCACATTTTTATGAGTTTTATTTTCAGTAAATCATATCCCATTGCATTTGTTTTTATATTAGAAATTGTTTCAAAAACGAACATATCATATACTTCTTGAAATTTGAAGTCAAAGTCTATCAATTTATTTTCAGTATAGAAAGAGGTGAGTTCGGGGGGTGGTTCATTAATAAGAATTGAGTTAACAAAAAATGTTTATATGAAGAGAACAAATTCTTATAGATATCTAGATATCACACCACATAAGACCATCATGCCAGTGTTGAAAAAAATATAATGAATTTGTTCTGAAAGAGATCGCATATCCAGATTCTTTCGCAGATTCAACAGCAAATGCAAAAGAAAATAAAGATGACTCCTAATATTTTAGTTGACCTAAAAACTAAATGTCCCTACTATAAGCATCACCAATTCAACAACCACCAACTCAACAATTGCCAACCCGACAACCACCGACACATTTTACAACTAACCTTATACCTTATATTTCAGTACTAACTGAAAAGATGTGACAAACTGAAAACGGATATGATTTTAGAATTCCTTACCAAACAAAAATGAACTGAGATAACTCAAATATACAAAACCCAACAACATAGAAGTAAGAACAAAATTTGCAATTATACGATACTGTGTTTTTGTGGTTCACTCTAAAAGATGCAAGCTTAAAGAATCAACATATATTCTTATATCTGGAGAGATTTGTATTTCAAATTTATCCTTAAAAATGAATTGTACTTGTCCATATCGCTGAAATGAATAATTTTGTTGAAAACAACCAATATTGTTGTTTAATGATTTTTTCTATGATGCACCAAGGATGATATATAAATATCTCTTTCAACATTTCGGGAAACGCTCCTCCCCGTATTTCTCCGGCCTATCTTTCAAACACATCGTGTTCATCCTGAATTTTTTTCTCGAACATTGCAGATTGGGATAGGACACGCCTTTGAAAAGATCTGCTATATTCCAGACATAGTTTTGGGAGTATTTTAGACTCAAAGCAAATCAAAGGGATGCGGTTCGACCAATCAGAAGCGAGGACAAAAACGTGATAGAACAGTGGCGTACAGTGTTGAGTGAAATAACTAAAATATTGTGTTATCATATTCACATAAACCTCGTATTATTCAGTCATTTGTATAGCAAGCGTTTCTGACAAGCCTCTTCGAGAAGCAATATTCACTTCTATTGCGTTTCGCTAAACTATTTACTCGATAATAATTTATGTGAGAAAAAGTACTTATGTTAAACCCGCTTCAGGTGTTTCGAACAATCAGAACAGTTTATTCATTTATTCAACTACTCATCGAAAAACAATCCGAATCTCTATTGAATCTGCGATCTCGACGCCATATAAGAAGGCCTCGGCGTCGAAATATTTCAGAGATGATGGAACAAAATAAGACATAAATCACGGAGAACAAAGTGAATAAATTATAATATCCTGAGAATGCTTCGAGTGTGCATTCCTTTCGATATTTTATACAGTTCAATAGCAAGCGTCCAATTCACCGTGGATAAGTTTCCATTGAAAATGTTGTACTTTTAATTTGCCCAAATAAAGAATCGGCTCGGTATGGAACTGTGAGAAAGCGCTTTCGAGCCGCGTACACTTGTGAAATTCAAAAAATACCCTCATTATTGTCAAGTCTTCCATCGAACCCACGTATACAGAGTGTGGCAGTAGGTTGGCGTTTGAAATGGCTCTCAGTTTTTGAGCATTATTTATTGTGAAGAGTGTCTTCACTTTAGAAACCCGTTACTAAACATGTGAATCTTTATGATCAATAATTTTTGTAAATTTCATTTATTGCTTACATAAAGCGTGATTCAGTTGATGTAATAGTCACTAGGAACCAGACGGTTTTTGCCATGATTTACTTGTATGTATGCATATATGTTTGTGGCTCTTTCTCTTGAAATTTCCACCCCCAAGGGGGAAAAATAGGGGTTCAAAGATTGTATTGAATTTTGTGAGTTTTGAAGTTGGAAACCTGAAGTTTTGGGTTGATAAAAATTATTGGAACTATTTGTTCAAAATGGTCTGTCACGAAACTTAATGTGACAAACGAAATTCTACACGGGCGAAGCCGCGGGCAACAACTGGTGATGATATATTTTGTACCTCTGAAAAATTGTAAATGAAATGTTGACGCTCGTCGATACAGCTATACTATATATCATTAGTTCGGACTCACATTGTCTAATATATTATAAATTAATTTGAACTTCCTGAAAGAATCTATAAAAGTTGAAAAGATTAGCGGAAAAAGTAAAAATTATCTTGAACAAGAAAAACTGAAATTACAATGATTTAAGGTACAAGCAACAATAAAAAAATTAAACTAAACAGGAGATGAAAATTAACAATTATCAACAAGAAATGTAAATCAAAAATTAAAAGATTCCAAGTCAAGTTACTTCACTTCAGGTGATAACTTCGGGTTATAACCAGTAATCACCACGGAACATTGTCAACCACCTTCAAACAAGCTATACTATAGTTCAAAATTCTTGTTGCTGTCTAATTTATGATATTCGTGAGTATTTTTCCATTTCTGAAGCTTGAAAAATTTTCCGTTACTTTAATATGACAAAAAGTGTGACTCATCATTCAGAATGCATTGTTCATAATTTGACTACTTTCCCCTCACTTCCATTTTGATAATTCTGCATGAAGACATTTCCACTATGAATATAAAACACATGCTGTACTACACTGTTTCAGAGATTATTTCTTTTTGGTGCTGTGAAACTTTACAACTACTCACCTTGAGTAATCAAAGAGAATCAGCATTAAGACATTTGAATATTAACATAAAAAACAAACGTTGAATACCCGGTACGGACCCGGAACCAGCGACTCATTCCAAGGATATGAGAAGACTGTGATTAAGTTTACCAAAGAAGAAACTCACCTTAGCTTCTTGTGCAGAGCTAGAGACAACAACATCATACCCATAGGTTTTCTGCTGAAATCGACAATCCCAGGAGAGAGAGTGAGCCAAACGCATATTGCAACGCGCCCGCCGAGCACTGATAAGGTCTCAAATTAATTACCACCGTTGAAGCAGGATGCCACAGAACGATTCGAAGAAATAAGAAGAGAAACCTTGGAAAACGATCATGGATCAATCTTTACCAAGATTGAAAGCACGTGCTTGAAGATCCGACAAGACATGGAGTATACCCACAACAAAAAATTGGGAAATTTGGTGAGGAAACGATGCCCAAATGCAGACCGAAAACAACAGGACAACTATGAAGCCGCCAACGTCATTAATATGAGTTCCCGCCCGCACACGGACACAGAAAAATCCTTGTTGAGGATAGGTCTAAACTTCGCCATTGCACCAACATATGTGCCCACTTTGGAAATAATAACTGCAGTGGAATCCACCAGTTTCCTTATTGATGAGATCGAGGCAGAAGAATTCAGATGGAAAATCAGAGAATAGCTAGATCGAGAACCACTTCCAACATCTAATATTAGCAATGAAGAACGAAGAGCTCTGAACGGGCTACGTAGAGACAACACCATCAAGATCTTACCTGCAGGTAAGGGAAACGCTACTGTTGTGATGGATACCGATCTCTACGAACAGAAGAAATAAAAATTATTTCTATGATAGTCAGTAATCACAACTTTGTTTATTGGATGCATCCTGCAATGTATCAATTCTTCAAAAAATAATTACCAATCAATAAATTACCATTAATTTTTTTTCTTGACGTAACATAACTGTTATTTGTTTTTCTTTTATTTATGTAAGCATGTGTTTATTAAGTGGTATTTGTTTATTGTGTTTCATTTATTGTATTAGTTTCAAAAAGTCCTTATAGGACGAAACCGCAGTAACGTTAGTTACAAATAAAAGTGATAAAAAAACATAGAAAGTTTCATTTCTAGTTTTCATGATGATCTCCTACCACGTAGTAACGGCTACATCCATCAATTTATTGGTAATTGTTGGTTTGAGTTTGGCCAATATTTCTGCTTTACTGCGGCAAGTCGACATGACCTTGAGATTCAAGAGTAGAGATGTCATTATTCCACCAAGGACCCAAACAATCAGAACGATAATAATAACTTGAGTAATCTGGATGGAGCCACCGAAGCTCGACGAGAAGATCTTGATATTTCATCCATTTTTCTTACTCATCTTAGACAATATTTGCCTCGCCCGGTGCTGTAAACTCAACGACGAATATCGTCTCAATCTGATGGTCGAGGAGGACTACATCAGGTTCTTTAGTTTGTATCATCTTTTGGGTGGGGAATATCCGAAACTCTCGATTATTAAGTCGAGTGATGTGTGTAAGAAGATATGATCATCTTTGCTTGCGGAAACCACATTGATGACCGCTCAAGTGTTGAGGCATTCAAGATAGTTAATAAATATGTTTGTTAGTTGAGTTCTCTACATAACTTACAATATCGCTGATAGTAAGCACTTGGTTTTTATAGTTATTTGAAAGATTCTTTGGTCTTTCTGGGTGTAGGTTAAATTCGAGCAGTCTTACAACAAGAAAATCAATCCTTTTTGTAAAATAGGTTGAAGAGTTAGGTACAAGTACTGGTACATGTCCACTCTTGTATTTTTTGAATACGGGTCAGAAGTTTTGGTAATGTTAATTTCTATCAGTTTTATTTTTTTTAGGACAAAACACAAGCACTACAGAAAAATCCTTAAGGCGCTCTAAGAGCGGTGCCTGTGCGAAAGTAGCGATTCACATTGGATTTGAATCGCTGGTGATTAATTCCATTTGGAAAAACGTTCTCAGAAAGCTTATTCCACATAAACGCAGTTCTCCAAATGAAAGAGTTCTTAAACAGTGAAGTTCGAGGTGTACTGAGTTGAACCCCGAAAATTAATTAGCAAGCACGAAACCTCGCATGCCAAAACATCACCTCATTGAATCAGTCCCAGGATCGAAATTGCCTTGAAACAAAAAAGTAACCAGCAGCGAAATGTGCGTATCGACTTGATGCTCCAACCCGTCGCGCTGACATCACTCAAAAATCTGATACACAAATAATTGCATCTGCATCTCTCGGCAAATATTTAATCATTCCGATATCTCTAAAACACATGTGTTGCGAAGGTTGATCCGGTACGTTACTCTCGCTCGTTTTCACGCTATTTATTTGGACGTACGTCTCGGAGTTTATTTCGATTAGATCCGTTGGCTTCCTAATTTCGGGGCGATTCTAGAAGCGAGTGTCTGTGACAAGTCGAGCGGAAGGATCGCTCTATCCCGAAGCCTCTATTCGTTTCTGTCTGATTATCGTTTCACGTCGGCTGTTATTTTCAAGGACGAATGAAATGCGATTACTTCTAGAATAGTCGACAACAATGAAGATATTTGTCTTACACACCATTATTGTCTAAAATATTTGACACATTCAATTTGACTCTTAAATTGAAATCAATATGGGAATGATCAGAAAGTACTTATCTATTTATCTTTTGATTTTCCTGGAATTATTTTCCAGCAGCTTGACTGCATTAACCTTTGTCGATGATATTATATATATATATATATATATATATATATATATATATATATATATATATATATATATATATATATATATATATATATATATATATATATATATATATATATATGAAATCTAGAAAGGTTAATGCAGTCAAGCTGCTGGAAAATAATTCCATGAAAATCAAAAAATGAATAGATAAGTACTCTTTGATCATCCCCATATTGATTTCAATTTAAGAGCCACCGGTAGACAGCTGTTTCAGCCTATTGGGCATCGTCAGTACCGGGCAGGCGGTCCTCGATTGAAGACAAAATGAGAAAAACCAAGAAAGTACTTGATAAAAATAGCTGCGTAAACGCAAGCGAAACATAAGTGGAACCACCTATTGGTGTGACACCCAAGTCAACTTGCCAAGTTTTTATGTTGCGTTTACGCAGCTATTTTTATCAAGTACTTTCTTGGTTTTTCTCATTTTGTCTTCAATCGAGGACCGCCTGCCCGGTACTGACGATGCCCAATAGGCTGAAACAGCTGTCTACCGGTGGCTCTTAAATTGAAATCAATATGGGGATGATCAAAGAGTACGTATATATTCTCCATTCAGATACATTGACGATGGACTGTACATATCACAAAACAATGGAATAAGAATAGAACAAATAAAAAAAGAAATTAACGAAATAAATCAAAAACTATGTTCCAGCATTGAGGAAGAACACAACTCAAAACTCAACTACCTGGACATAACCATAGGATATAACCACAACAAAACACAATTTCAAATGGCAATATACAGGAAACCTACACAAATAAGCTCCACCGTGCCCGCAAGTTCAAACCATCCACCATCACACAAAATGGCTGCCTATAACGCATTCATATATAGAATGTTAAGAATACCACTCAGCAATGAAGCCCGAAACAAAGAACAGAAAGTCATATACCAAATAGCGAACGAAAACGGATACACCCAAAAGACAATAGATAAACTAGAAAACAGAATCAAACAAAAAATACAGAACAAGGATCAAGCCACCCCAACAGACAAAACAACACAACGATGGACAAAACAAACATAATTTCCCCCCACCAGAGAACATAAAACTCATAAAACAAGTCAACAAGGGAAACCGCATGGACATTTGGGAAAACTTGAACATCCATAAATTTAACAGTCATAAATCACTTATCGAGGAACAAGTACAAATCAAAACACAACAAGACCTCACATTCAATACATTAAACAAAACCATACACATTCCTAGAGAAGATCTAACACAAAGAAGAGTACCTGATGCAGTACAAATACAGGAAAATTTACCTAAAGTACCTGAAATACCTGGGTTGAGACGCTCTGACCGTATAAAGAGGTCAGAGCGTCTCAATATTATAAAATCAGTACAAAAGGCTCAACTTACTGTTAGTGATGTTGGCCGGGTCGAAAAGAATGTTACAACAGTTGAAACATGTCAATAAAATAAAACAAGTCACTACATTAAAAAAGTTTGACTCCTAACTGATATAAGGAAGATCATTTAAATTTACATAATGAAATCATTATTTGATTTGAACACTGACAGCTGTCATGTGATTCAGTTTGAAAATGGTGTGTTTGTATGTCTATGTTGAGACTATGAAACAAAAAAGAACAATTATGGTGCAAGTGTGATCAGAGTCATCTGGTGATTTATGCTATTATCTATGTCAAATGCATTATGTTATTAATACAAAGTGAAACCCTGCCCTAGGAACGTTGGAAATTTGTTAAAAAATATGTTATGTGTTATAATAATGAATATTCAGAATTATAGTTGATTTGAAAATCATGTAAATGTTTACAATATTTAGTAGGAAGGCATAAATGTCACTGAGTTTATCAATGTCTGATCTTCTGTTGAGACAATTTTTTGATTGTAATATAAATGATATTTTCAAAAACAATTTAAGATATATTTCTTTCAATTGCTAAGATTTTGGTTGAATTATAGTCCATATTATGACAGGATACAATCTACTATCACTTTTATGTGAAGTGATTCTATCTTTGAATAGTCTTGACGTTGAGCAAATATATTCATTACTACGATTCAAACCTCGTATGGAATAGACTAATGGTTTATAAAAACTATCCAGTTCCTAAAAAAGGTCGAGAACAAGAACATCATCAATGAGAATTGTTGTCAAGTTTTAAAGTAGTACACTGATTCATCTAGAGCTACGATTTGAGTAGAAGCTGCAGTAATGACAGAACACGTAGCAAAAACCTTCATTCTTCTATAAAATCGCCGATGGGAAAATCTTTTGCAATATTCTAAGTAAAAAATTTAGAGTATTCTCAGACTCACTGAGTACTCTACAACTTCTGCAACAAATATATAGAACACACCCAAACGGCTTAACCCTCACAGAGAAAATAGGCGTTCAACTTTTGGATTTCTTCGCACACTGAAATGAAGGTAAATGAAAAAGTTGATATGTATTTACGGGATGCCATTTCCAGACCTAATCTGAAAGAAGCATCTAACACTCTTAAAGTGGGCCTGTTCCATTCATTTTAGAATAAATGGAACAGCAACTACCAAGACGCAACATCTGAACTGAAAGACTAAACACCCAATGTGAAAAGACATGGATCATCGAATAGTTAAGAGCAAATCATCATTAGTCGACTTCATTTAGGATATACTGAGCTAACCCAATCTATGCAATCAAAAAATATTCAAAATCATCTCAACCAGAGACAAAATGAAAAATAACTACTCAGTCGTTCGAGTTATTGTGTATTGTGGACGTATATAAGTAACATTTCACTGTTGTGTTCTATAGACCAGTCGCTTTGCTATGAGTGATATCAAAAATTATGGAGAAAGCCGTAGACCACCATATTCTCAAATATTTGGAAGGCTTCAAAATCAAAAGATCAACAGACGACCTTCTATCGTATGTCACCCATATTTGGAATAACGCAATCGAGAAACATGGAGAGTCAAGAGCTGTTGCGCTTGATATTTATAAGGTCTTTGACCGTGTGTGGCATGAGGATTAGCTGGCCAAACTTAGATGCTATGGCTTTTCGGATCATTTTTGTGTATGGCTCTTTAGCTTCCTGAAAGAAGGTTCCCTGCAAGTGGCCGTCGATGGATATCTCTCTAATACTTTCACCATCAACGCTGGTGTTCCCCAGGGATCCATATTGTCTCCAACCCTCTTTTTATTGTATATCAACGACCTATTGGAAGAAACCAAGAATCCAATATATTGCTTTGCTGACGACTGGAGTATTGTTATCATGTATAGATACTATCACATGAAGTGTTCAAGTGACTTGACACATTTGATTCCACCAATTATGGTAGAGTGGTACATATCAGAAATCCGCGACGGACTGTGGCCGCTCATCGTTTTGAGGTTCAGTTCAGAACTCTTTCACCTGAAGAACTGCGTTCATGTGAAATAAACTTCCTCAGAACATTTCTCCTTTCGCACAGGCACCGCTCTGAAGGCGCCTGAAGGATTTTCATGTAGTGCTTGTGTGAAAGTAGGTGCCATCAATGTGCTGATGATTCCAGTGATGGTCATCTTGGTAAATGAAACAATGTGCTTTTAGAAGCCTTGTATTTTCATGTATATCAAATAAATAATTCAACTTTTTTTTATATTGTCTGAATCAAACAAATACAACCGGCCGAAAAAACTGAATACTCTTTGTTATTGAAAAAAATCCTTCCAAAAAAGGAACTATCGAGAAGATTCGAACGCTGAAACAGTAATATATTTCAGTAGTTACATTATATCCCACAATAAATCGCCAGATGCTCCGGCAGCGCGTTCTCCTCAATTTCTCGAGATGGCGATCGGGGATTTGGAAAATATATGGACATTTCTCGTATGTGGGTCATAACCATGACTTAGCGAACGACTGTCACTATTGCATCACTCCAATAAAGTAAACAGCCGCGCCATATTGACAGTTTCCGAGCTTGCTAAGATTTATCTTTGGAGTTGGAGCAGAACTTCGAAACAATTCGAACGAAACGTCTGACTTGTCAGAGTCTGGGCCATTGTTCGCAGAAACATTTCATCAAATTTCGCATTTGGGAAAAACTTCCCTACGAAATCTCTCTGGAATTGTGCCATTGTTTCGCCAATATTCATTTCGAATAGCAATTCATATTCAATTCAGTCCATTAAAAGTTCTAAAACACTTTCCAGCATTCAAATGCCTACAGCGTAGCGGGCGAAAGTTTTCAGTGAGAAATATCCCATATACGAAACTGCAGAAAATTCAGTGTAAAACGAAGTTGACAGAGGTCCAAGGATAAACAATGTTGTGTGAAACTCATAACTTGAAGAGTAAAAAACAGCAAAAAATAATATAGGTAAGGAACAATATATTTGTCAGTTATATAGGGATAACAGAACATGTTTCTTATTCCACGACGAAAATTTTTTATCATTACCTATTGAAGAATTTCTCTATGGTTTTAGGGGCAGCCTTAACTCTTTCATTTGATGAGACACACTCCTTTTCAACAAAAAATGGATCTGGTAAACCTCTAATATTCAAAAATAGCTTGATCTATGATTGGAAGTCAAAAGGAGCTTTGATTGAGGATATGTACCAATGTACAAGTTTTTCATCTTTGTACTCGAACTATTCGAATAGTTTTCTGATATTTTAGCGAAATATGTGATATATCACAACATGTTGCGATATATTTTTCAAAATAAAGTTTGTGGAGATCAAATCGTGAGGTGTAGTTTATCAAATTATTCGAATAGTTATTCTATATTTCTGATTTCTTCGACAGTTCAGTAAATATCCATCTGTCCACACATGAAGCAAATTTTTCAAACAAAAAAATATTGACTTCAGATTTGTAACATCCAAGAGCAGAATTTTATTAATTTTCGAAAAAAAAATCGATTGATGAAGATCCATAGTAATTTCAAAAACTACACCTCACGATTTGATCTTCACAAACTTTATTTAGAAAAATATATCACAACATATTGTGATATATTTTTCAAAATGAAGTTTTTTTCAAAATAAAGTTTGTGAAGATCAAAAATCGAAAGAGTAACAAGCTTTTTGGAAAAAAAAAGTTTTTGGCTTCCTACTTCTCCATCTTTACACAAAAAATTTAGAAAACTTCTAAAGAACGAAAGAAATAAAATAACTACAATAAAAACCCTTTAAAAAAATATGAGGATCACAAACTGGAAGAGAAAACCCTTTCGAAACAACAACTTTCACATTAACATTGAATTACACGAAAGAAAAAAGTCCTTCCGAAACAACTACTTTCATGTGAACATTGAATTACACCAAAATCATTTTTACCCATTCAGTTTGTACTATAAACATCTGTCTGTATCTGTGGAGTAGAGAGGGTGAGTGTAAGCCCACAGCACTTAGGTCACATGTGACCCATTGTACATCCTCCCGAGGAGTTGTCCTTCTAGGTTATTGTCCATCGTGTCCTTTCCAGGAAGGTGGATAGGTCATTGGGAGACATCTCCTTTATATCGGCAGGTGTATGCCAAGAGTTGCCGAACACACACTCTTTTATTGACGATAACTCCGGGCACTCGCTTAGGACATGACTGACAGTCTCATCTTTTTGTTCACACATCCTGCATAAAGGTGTGTCCACTAGCCCCATATTATGGAGGTGTTTCCTTAATTGACAGTGGCCAGTCAGAAATCCTACTGTTGAGCGTAGATTGTTCCTGGTCGGCGCCAGCTTTCCAGGGTCGCCCAGGGTGATCATGGCAAGATTCCGTCCTTTGATTCCATACCATCCCTTTAGGGATTGAGCATGGGTGTAACATCAGGCCGAATCGGTCCTAAAATTCTTAGTCCAGCCGCTTCCTTGGCTAGAGTCGGCAATGCGATTGCCTTTACTCCTGTCGTGCCCTTTAACCCACCTCAGGATAATGATTATCTATCGAGGCTTTGGCTAAATCTTGGTTGTCTGTTCAAGGGCTTGTCTGCTGTCAGTGCAGATTGTTATGTTTTTGCCAGAAATTCCTTTCCTGGTTATTTATTTTGTGGTGATTGAGATACCAGCCACTACAAACATTCGTTATGAGATTGAAACAATATCATTTATAGAAAAGCTACATATATAAAATGGCATTTACATAAAACATTATCATCATCAATAGTGTACTTCGAAGTGTTTGGACAAGACACGTATCTTATCACTGTATCAGCATCGTTTTGGATAATGATACAGAAATAGGAAGCTAAAAAACGTATCTCTCCTTTCAATTCAACCTATTTTGCTGACATTTTTCTAAAAGAATGGAATATTTCCATAATGGCAGGAGATATTGAAAAATTTTCGTATAACCACTTGTATATCAACGAGTTCTACAAAAAGGTTCATATAATTTCATCCGGTAACACCCTGTGTACACAACTATACTATTTACTTTTTCTGAAAATCATCTACACTTTCATTCACCGGTAGTTTACAGTACACAAATTTTCTATCGCTTTCAAAAGTTGTCAGGGAATGTTGGTTAAGCCTGACAGTTTATTAAATTTCGTATCAAAGACGATATCATACCACGAAAGCGAGTTAGCAGCAATAGTGGCAATTACGTTATTCAACTCAAAATTCTACACTGAAGCGGAATTACATAACAGATAAATACTTTTTATTTATGGACGAATTTGTGGCCCCGTTGAGTACCAGAGCAATAAAATATTTGTACGATTTCCTTATTATGGTAGTTTGAAAACACATGCTCGCCCGAAGAAACAGACGTGTGAACTTGCGAAAATTTCTCACCCGTTGCCAATGTTTTATCCAGGTTATTGAAATCATCAATTTCGATATTTCGATTAGGGAAAAGTTTTTACTTTTTTAAGACTGCAAATCAGTTACTTTCTTATTATAGTTTGAGATTTGATACCGTAACAAAAATTTTATATCAATTGAAAAGAAGTATCATCAACTGTTGCTGAAGAAATTGTTCAAACATTAATATTTTTATTGTAATGTTCAGTTGTACTAACCTCAAATTTAATGGGATCGATTTCGGAGAACCTTCTGGTGGCTCTATCTCACATATGTTTGAATGTTGAACATTTAATTATGCAGCGATTTAATCTAAGGGATTGAAAAATTCAAAAATGTTTAATACGTGTCATATTTCTCCTAAAAAAGTTAGCATGGACTTGCGGTCTAGAATCTTATCAACTTCCAGACACAACTTGGTGATTTTTTTCCTGCATTTTGCGATTTCAACTACTCTGGTCATCAACTACCTAAAGTACCTTTTCAATTATGATTACCTGAAGCATATTACCTCACTTCTACATCAATAATAATTCTTTCTTGGTTTTTTTTAAGAAAACTATTTCAATAATAGTGATCTATTCAAATCCAGTTGGTCATTCATTAGAAAGTTTGATTTTTTAAGTTCATTAATTTCCATTGCTTCCAAATGATTCAGTTTCAAACCTTTATTTTCTATGTGTACAATTTCGAACTTTTCGCTAAAGATATGATTTTCTTCTAAAAGATGATTCGAACTTGTTTTCTTATTTACACATAGCTCATATGATGTTCCTGGATTCGATTACTAAATGTTCTGCCAGTTTGACCAATATATACCTTGAGAGTTTGTTGAATAAATTGCCTTCTTCAAAACATGCCATTTGATTTACAACTAAAGATCAATTAAGGTTCAGTAAAAATTTTAGATTCTGGAAGATTGTGGTTCCGGATTTTTCATTACAGAAAACCCACTTTCTGAGACCACTAGTAGAGCTCGTTTACAACAGTCTGTAATGATCTGGTGCTAGAGAATGTCTGCCACGACAGAATATGATTACTTCATCCGCATAGAATAAATATTAGATGGTAATTTTTCACAGGTGCTGTTGATAGCAAACATGAATAACATACTGTTAAAAAAAATCCAAAATCTTGTAAATTGCGTATGTAAGTGAGACTGCATTGAGAATGATCAGTTAGAGGCTTGTTTTGCTTTTCAATAAAATATTATTCTCGCGATGAGTTTGCAATATTTTTATTCAACCATATCAAGTTGTATAGTTCGAGCAACGGGAACAGTTTTCAGCCTCGAGAGCAAGAACGATTCGGGACGGTTCAAGACAGTTTTATTTAGGATAATTTCGCAGTCGAAACCAGAACAGAGAATTCATCAATCCGAACTCATCCGCAATAAACCAGAACGCTGTATATCAACTGCACATGATCCTGACGTCTTAGAACCTGAATTTCGTAGAACCAGAACAAACCTTATGTTGATTGTTTCAGACTTTAATGTTTTTTCATTCACGAATACACCGGGTAGATTTAATTTTATCAATAACAATGCGTTGCAGAAATGACAGATTTCCCATTATCTGCCACACAAGCTATATATACAATCGCCAGAAGTAGCGACATCAAGGTTTCCAATTCCTTCAAAATTTCGAATAGTACTTCACACTGTGGAACTTAATTCATCTGACCTTGTGACTTCTTCAATTTCGAAAATTAGAATACAACTTTCTCAAAAAAGTGGTTTCCCGATATAATTATTGGTCAAGTGTCCTTTGTTGCGTACAATTTCAGATTCAGCAATTAACTATACAGAAAATCCTTTAACCCCAACTCATTCAACTTGACCATCAGGATCAAATGTCGCAAAAATTCTCGGCTGCAGGTCAGGACTCCGCCGACAAAACAATGCGCCTCCTGCCTGTGTACATCAGCATACGATTTTCTCGGTAGCCGCTGATTAACCTTTATACGAGATGAAAACAATAATAAAGCGCGTATTCAATTCTGATCACGGAGAATCCGCGACCATATTAAAAGAGTCGCGATGGAATGTTAGAGCAGCCCGGTGCGGAGAGTACCGTAACGAGATGAAGAGAAGAAGAAGCAGAAAAAGGACAGACCGCGAGACCTCACCAGGACCAGATAGGTCTCAGGCGATTTCGTACTTGTGCCAGTTTTTGCAACGCATTACCTAAAACTACGAACTTGCTTCTGTGCTTAGTTTGTTTTACAGGGTGATATGACAAAGAAAAACAACAAAAAGTAAAAATCTTTGAAAAAACTGACTTTCAAATTTAACTTTTGGATTCGGAAATTCCGTTGATAAAGTTTATTTAATTCTACGCTTTTGTCTTGACAAGATAAACTGAAGCTACATTGAAAGTTTGAAGTCAAATTGATATCTAAAAGAAATTATATTTTAGTTGAAATATCAAGTACAAGCACAGCTCTATCAATTATTGTATACAGATAACCTGTATATCTTTGCCTTGGCGTTTTTGGGGATAAAGTTCCCCATTCCTATTATTCCTATTATTTGAAAACTCTTCTTACATTTCCATGTTAAAACTATGACGTCCTAAGACTGACTACAGATTGGCCCAATAACTAAATAATTGAGGTGTTTCCTGAAATTTCAATTGGAGGTATTTTTTAGAAATTATCAAATTCTTGTTCGAGCTTTATACAGTTTTCAATATTTGGAGAAATACTATTCAAAATGTTGCATTTCAAAGGTGAAAAAATCACACGTATTATAAACTCAATGGTACTTTTTTACCTTCATAAATAGTAGATACTGCCCATTTTTCAATTCATAATCCAAGAATTACTAGTAGAGTTCGACTTCTACCAGAGCTGTACTCTCCAGTTTTCAATGTTTTCAAATAGTTCGGGTTTGTTCAATACACTAACCATCTAGATTCTAAAAAAAAACTCTAGTAGGTAAATAAATTTTCCTGTGATAGATATGACAAAATATTGAAAGAAACTCATTTATTTCCGAATGAAAAAAATCATTCGGCTGCCACCTTTTTGTTGAATCTATTTGTCAGCCGAGCTTTTGCTATAATTTTCATTTCATTAAGGTGGATGTTATTTGTTGAGTAGCAGATAAGTTTGCAAATTTTCTGTCAAAGTTTTCCATTGAGAAACTCCAGCAGAGCAAGACTGTAGATTTTCTGAAGCTGAAATGTTCCTTAGATAAATAATTTTCCATAATGTAAGTTTTTTGACTCTAACTTGAAGTAAGTATACAGTGGGCCTATGCAGCCTCATAGATCTATACAATTCCTGAAGCTGTTTGGTATAGAAGTACTAACGCCAGCCTAATAGAAATATAATGATCTAATCTACTTCTGATATCCTGGTTGCAGCTAAATATTCTTAGAAAAAAAGTGTTACTGGTCATTTTGACCTACGAGACTCTAGCTTCCTACCACATCAGATTTTATCATACGGATTAAAAAATAATTTTTGTGTGACTAATCTCATTTTCTGCGCTTTTTCTATTTAATAACTGAGGTGACTCCTTGTCAACCGTCAAGAGTAAACTCTCGATGGTCAGGCCTATGGCTAGAGCAACCCATGCGAGAATCTCTTGGGGGTGTTAGGGATAATAATAATAGTAATAACTTTATTCATTTATTTGAAAGGTTTCACACAAAGGTTTCACACAAGAGGTGGCACAGAAATTAAGGTTAGGAGTGAGCGCTAAAATGTGAGTGAATAGTTGATTTGGTACTCGCCGTTTGGTGACGTAGGACGTACTCAAATACAGTGTTACTACATCCAAAATGTTGATAAATATATTTCTCATGGTAACAAAAAAAACAGAATGAAAAATCGATTCCTTCACATTGATCTTCCCTAATACACTTTCGAATAGCCTACACACAAACTCTGTGTGTCAAATTTCCATACAAAGTATTTATGTGAAATGATGTGTAATGTTGATGGTCATGAGTTTGAAGAATTGAGTGATTAAAACAATGCGTTATGTAGAATATGTACCTTGGATTCTGACAGAATAACAATTGTTTGTTTGACTGTCAATAAATGTCACTTGCATCATTAAATTAGTACTGAATACTATAATAGTAATGAAGAAGACATAAAACAGACAAATTCTGATTACTGAAGAGAAAGTAGGCAATTAGATGACACAATCATTGACAATATCCAGATTATGCCACTATTTAAGTTCTGAATTTGAAAGAAAATAATGTTTGGAGGTGTTGGAAGCGAAATAGTATTAAATTATTCAAAAAAAGTTCTCGCAAACTCTCTAAGAGCGTACTTCATCTGATTGTGGATATAAGAGATTCTTCATTTGAAACTGTGATGTTCACTAATAAGCATAACACACAACGAACGGTGTAGTTTCTATTCTATAATGTATGATACCTATATATGCCAAAAAATCATAATTTGAGAACAAAAATTGACCTGTTTCGGGTTTGTCTAGAAAGTTGCCTATTCTCGAAAAAATAAATTCGTTTCACCATTTTGCTGATCCAACTATTGCTATATCGGAAACGGAAAGACCTACAAGATCGGTTGAATAAGACAAAAGTTTTTTATTTTCCTAGAATAATCTCTTTTCATATCGGAAATATCAGAATTTGTTTTTTTCTGATCAATTCGGCCGTTACTTGATGAAGATCCATAGTAATTTCATAAACTACACCTTACGATTTGTTCTCCACTCCACTCCGAATGATATAAAATAAGCAGAAGAACTTTTAATACTGTTCCATGTTTGTTATAAAAAAAAGCAGAAGAACTTCTAATACTGTTTCATATTTGTTATAATCTTCTATACTAATATTGTTAGCGTGAAAGTTTGTGAGAATAGATGTATGTATGTATGTATGTATGTATGTTTGTGGCTCTTTCACGCCTAAACGACTGAACGGATTTAGATGAAACTTTACATAAATACAGCTTATAGATCAGAATAACATATAGGCTACATTTTACATTGATCATAAGTAAGTCGGAAAAATTCTTGCTCCCTGAGAGCTATCAGTAGTAAGTACAATTGAATTGATACTTTTTTCACAATGCACTTTTTGGAATATCTGTCAAATTCTTATGAAAATTGATACAATTGTCGTTTTAAGTATTTAATATAGATAAACTTTGTTTCCTACACAAAGTGATTTGGACGAATCGTTTAAAAGTTATCACGATAAGATTAACTTGACGCAACGCAATAAGCCATTATGCGTCGCGTCTACTATAAGACGACAGGGGACGATGCGCGGGGGTAGGGGGGAGGTCTAAGTAATGAAGCACCATCGCCGAGAACATGACCCGAACGCGGGTAGACGCGTGAAGGCAGACGTCGTTGACGGTTGTGTTAGTTTTGCGAATTTCTTCATCTGTTTAAAAAAATCTGTTTGCTTAAAATCTGTTTTTCCGTTAATCAGCTGTCGCTTCCATACGAACGACAACTCTCAGAAGTTGAGAACTTGTGCGAGCTAAGGACTAACGAGGTCTTACCTTTTAACGTGTGATTCCTAACGCGGGTAACATAGGTAACATAATTTGATTCTCGAAGCTTTTCATTACTTAGTGCAGTTGGCATATTTTTTTAGTTAGGTACTGTATTTTTAAAGTAAAAATATAAATTACTAGGTGTTGCCCGCTCTTTTATTAACGTAGAACCGAAGCTACTGAACCTAAACCTTGAAATATGCAGGTAGGTTCTTTGTATACCGTAAATAAGCATCAAGAAAGGGAAACAGGATTTTTCCACCCTCAAGGCGGAAAAAAGGGTTCAAAGATTGTATTGAATTTCGTCAGTTTTGAAACTGGAAACCTAGTCTAATATAAACCAATTTCCAATGCGAAGTGGCATTACGAAAAGGGGGCTGAATATGGAAGTTTAAGTTTTTGGATATGTAAAAATCTCACTGGATATATTAGAGGATTGTGACAAGAGTGACAAGACTTGATAACACACTTCAGGTACTTGCTAAAGTTCCTGAGAATGAGCACTGCTATAGACAGAGAATAATAATTATTCCCACTGAAGGTATCATCAGGGCCATAATAATGAAAATCGTAAATTCATTTGATGATCATCAAATTACCGAAGTTTTCAGGAATATCGAAAAAAATCAATAACACGATACTATAGAATATTATCGATAAAAAATCCACAAAATGTACAGGTACGTTTTTGAAATTTAAAAGTTAAAGGTGCCTGAAGTCTCACGACAGCCTGTATGAAAATTATATGAGCAAATTCTGTTACTACATTGAAAGTTTCAATGAGAAAGTGTAAAAAGGTTTTCAGTATCTATTCAAATAAAAATTGCAACCGTATATCTCGGGAACCGAAACACCTATAAAGTCGATTTGTTGATATCATTCAATATCATCCGAAAATTGGCAACTTTACCACAATTCAATCGACTCTCTATCGCTTACCGTTTACGAGATCCCCAAGCACCCCAAGCAAGGACTCGAATTTGAATGACCCAATATATTTGTTCAAACAACAAAAAGCTAATAGAGAAAACCAAGCACGTCTCATGCCCGATCATCGATACACCCTGTACGATAACTTCAAACGCGGCCCGAATCCATGACGCGACCTCAATAATAACATTAACGCCTCATGAATACGCATTCGTCCTTTTCTTATGGGCAGGACGGGTCGACATCGATGCACTTTCAGGACTAAATCTTCGAGAAAAAACTCATCACCAGAACGGTACTTCGGTGAAACTAACTATGCCCGGAGCCGAAAAGACACGGCGTTTTTTTGGCAGACTGCGTTCACAAAGAAATAAAAGGATTAATGAAAAAAAACATCCCGATTTCATTTGGAAGGATACTTTCAGGAGACGTAAAGGATTATTCCCTTTTAAATTTGGACGGAACAATATATGGTGTGGTATCACTCGTTATCGAAAGGATACTTTCAATTCACTAAATCGGACAAGCCGTTCCTGACTAATTAGCAGTTTTATATTAATTTTAAGAACATGAAAACAAATGAAAATATCAATATAAAAATATATATAAAATTTACTCTATTTATTCCAATGAATTTTCAAAATATTCACTAGTGTTCCTGTCGATAATAAATTCTGTTTGAAGAAATGTTTCTGGGATATCATATATTCATGAAACACTTTTATTATTCTGATGAGCCACCCTTTCAAATGATTGTCATCTAGTCACTTTAGAACCAGCCTGTCATATTCCTGAAATGAAGCAACAGCGGAGAATTAATTAGAATTTCTCAATTACCGAAGCTGGTAGACATGCAGGCGCGGTTCCTGATAATAACCGTCTAGATCACCTGACTTGACACCCTTAGGAATACAAGGAATAGGTACGTATTCAAAAAACACTTCAATGTGAGATTTCTGCTTGACAGTTTACAAAACCGCGTCACAATATTGAGTATTGTAACACGGAGAGCGTGTTGTAGAATGTCAGGATCGGCAGTGCTAACACGTCAGAGCTTCTTTCTAGCCATGAAAAAATCAACATCTAGACTATTTTTTCACATCACACGAAAGATTATATCTTTTCCTTTCTAATGAAAGATGTGGTTTCAATGGATTTAATTTAGTTTGCTACACAGTCAAACCTTACCAACATTTGTGATGCACTGTTTGGAAACTTTGGTGTAGTAATGAATATTACTGGAGTTTTTTTCCCAACACGTGTCGAGGTGTTAAAAATAACGGTTTGGTGTTGGAAAAAACTCTAGCAATATTAATTACCAACTATTCACTACAATCATCGAAAAATATAAAATTCCGTGATCTGTATATGTGTTGCTAATCAGAATTCGGCATCTACTCACGTTAGTTGCTCAATAAGTAATTTTCATATTCGTCGTTAAAATAAGGCTTTAGTTTTCAAGTTGGATAAAGTTATAAATAGGTAGAATGAAAGTCTGGAAAAAACTTTGAACACGTGTATCTTCTAAAGAGTATAATCACAACAAGTATTCTTATTGGTGCATTCTCCAATTTATTTTTTACATTTCAAGAGGATAAAACTTAAAAAAAAATCTTTCTTGTACAACAAACACTAGTGATAAAAGTATTTTTAACACGATTTTTTAGCAATAAACAAAACAGAATTATTCATCTTGATACAAAAAAAGGATGAGAGAATCTTCCAAAGAAAGGAAAGAAGTAATCAATTTGAAAATAAGTAACTCTATACATGGATATGTAGATCATGCAAAGAAGTTACTTTCAGACACAAACTGAAAGAAAGTCCTCCTGAAACAGCTATTTTCATATAAACATTGAATTACACGAAAGAAAAAAATTCTTTCGAAACAAATACTTCTATATGAACACTGAATTATACAGAAGATACTTTTCTCTACTAACAAACATTCGTTGTGAAATAAAAATCAGATATCATTCACATGAGTTCCACTTTGAATGAATGGAAACAAATTGCACTTACATGGAACGTCACCCTCACTGGTATACATCGATGTTTCGCCTTAAGACACTTGCCCTAAGGCTCTTCAGTACCAAATTGGATAACATTATAGAAAATACACACAATTCATTCATGAATTACGATTTTTTAATGTCACGGAATAAGCTTGATCTGCTGATCTGCTTATGTCATCGATGACATCGTAATGACATTCATTCACCTATTTGATTTAATCTCAGCCAAGAGGAATCTTATTTGAATTGAAGGGGTTATATTTTTAGGAGTGATTAATTTTTGGGAAAGAAAGTTTTTGACTTTCTACTACTCCATCTTGGTGTTCATATAGAAGTATTTGTTTCGAAAGAATTTTTTTTCTTTCGTGTAATTCAATGTTCATATGAAAGTAGCAATTTCAGGAGGACTTTCTTTCAGTTTGTGTCTAAAGTTACTTCTTTGCATGATCTACATATCCATGTATAGAGTTACTTATTTTCAAATTGATTACTTGGTTCCTTTCTTTGGAAGATTCCCTCATCTTTGTTTTTTGTATCAAGATGGAGTAGTAGAAAGCCAAAAACTTTCTTTCCCAAAAATTAATCACTCCTAAAAATATAACCCCTTCAATCAGAATTATTCAATTTTCATGGACGTTTTATTATGAATAATATATATGGATACAATCAAATTCTGTTACAAAGATATTATATACAATAATTACATTATTATTATCATTTATGAACATTAATATTAGAACAGCTGCTGATTAGTTATGCTTGAAGAAGCTGTGGTATAGCGAAACACGTGTCGCGGTTTTTGTAAAACCCTTATAGTGAAAATCATAGAATAAACTCTTTTTTTTATACCAAACGGTACCACGTGATTGCATAGTGAAAAAAATCATTGTTGTGAAATAAATATATGAAGTCACTAATATTTAGATGGATTTCTGTTGACACAGGATGTTTTTTGTGACCGTAAATTTAGTGAGTTTTCGAATTTTAATTTGTCATTTCTCTGGAGGAACTCTAAATCCAGTGGCGTAGTGATTTTTCAATTAAAAAAATATCTAATACAAATTCTCCATTTTCGATTACAAAAATATTGTGAAATGTTTCGAAAATTGAAGAGGAACATGAAATTTTTTTGATGTGGTACATTTCTCGTTACAATCAAATGAAATTGAAATCTGATAATAAATTGCAATTTGATGTATAATGTTTACTCGTTATTAGTGCATGGCAAATCGTACCAATACAGCATTTGATCTTTCTGGTTTTTCGCTGAAGTCTGCCAATTTTTTTTCATTATACTAACTTTGCGTGATTATCGATTCTGCCCTGCAGAGATAAATAGTCAATAACCCGAAAGAGTGCCCTCGATAGTCACATGCTCGAGTTTCAATAAACTCCCTGTCATGAAGAAGAAAAATGAAGAAAACTATTTCATAATGACAACAGTACAATTTTCTTGGAAAGTACGTAATTTTTTATTATTCTATTATTTCAGGTATCAGAAAATAACATGTCAATTTTTCCAGAACAGTTCACAAAACCGCAACACGTGTTTCATGTTTCACGAACACGCCTAAGAAAACTATAGTAAAATGAAACACGTTTTGGGTTTTTGTAAAATATTAAGTGAAAAATAAAGTGTTACTTTAATGCGTTATAAGTTTTCATCAATTCATTTTCATTTTTTGTTCAAACAGGGCTCAAAAGTTGTGTTTTTATATCAAAGTTCAGTCTCGGTTATCAAATTTCGGTATTGAGATACGAAAAGTTTCTGAGAAACAGGGGGTTTCCAAAAAATAGAACTGCATAAATACTATAAAGGATGCAATAATACAACAATAAATTTCTCAAAATTGCCAAGACATAATCCAGGTTCAAGGAAAATATTTTCAACACCGAATATCATAAAATAATATCCCTCATTGAACATTTTTGCAAATACTGCCATTAGTGTTGTAAAATTTCCGGAAATATATTTTTTGGAAATATTTCCGGAAATATTGTAAATATATGAAAATATTGGAAATATTGGAAAAAATATAACAAAATAGAATATTTATTCATAAAAAAAACAAAAAAAATACAGAATGCTCATACTTAAACCCAAACAAACTAAAATAATGTCAAACTTCGTCAAAAAACGCAAAAAACAAAATGAAACACAGAATACCTTATACTTGAACACAAACAAAGAAAAATAATATTAAACTTATTCAAAAAAATAATCTTATTTTTGATGGAGAAGTTGACCCAGAGGCATATCTTCATCGCTATCATCACACTCATCATCTTCATCGTGCACGTCTACTGCTTCAAAATCTTCGATAGATTCCAAAATAAAAATTTACCTGAAGCCTTTTTCCATTTTCTTTAGCAAATTTTGATTATGGGATACATACACTAGTTTGGCAGCTCTGTTATTAGTAAGTCTGTTTCTCTTTTTCGAATGAATGTGACTGTAAACGCTAAAACTGCGTTCTGTTGCTGCCGAAGATGCTGACATCATCAAAATTCGTGTCGCTATTTGTGATAATAAAGATGAAGAACAAAGTTCTTTCCACCAGGAGAGTGGGTTATCAAAGGTACTTTTCCATATAAAGTTATTTCCAAATAATTTGCCACTCTTACAACGGTAATTTGCTATGTCATCTATTATGTCTTGCTCGTTTATACTGAGCTTAGTTCTTGTTATATTAATTATGCACTCTATGGCTAAAATAATTTGTGTTTCATCAAGTTCAGAACCTTGTGATTTTGGATTGAGTAATTTTGCAGCATAATGTATAGGCTTAATAACAAACTTTTCTCTTTTGTCAAGAAAGTCTAGCAATTCAAATTTCTCTTTATCATTAAGTGGGGACAATTCAAGGTTGTTCTCAATTACCCTTTTAATATCGTTAAATGCTTTTACAGCAAAGTGAATAGTGCCATAATCTCCTGACAACTGTCAGTCATTTGCCAAAAGGTTCAAAGATATTAATTAGGGTGGAAATTTGACCCCAAAATACTTCATATCTAATATACACTGTTTAACATTTTCATTAATAATTTGTGTTGCTTTTTGGCTAACTGCAACTACTTGTAAACTGAGCCCAGTATTGTAAACATTTTTCAAAGTGTTCAAAGTTGGAGACCAATGAGTTTTTTTCGGGCAATTGTATGGCACCTGCATTTGGCTCTACATTTTTAATTTCTGTTTATTTTATCCGCAAAAGTTCATACAAAACATGTTTATTCTTAATCTCTTTTGCAATATCTGTTACTTTATCAATCAGAGTCGATATAGTAATAATTTTAAGTAAATCATTACATAACAAATTAAGACCGAGGGAAAGACAACCATATGGAATAATACCATATTTTTACAGCAAGTTTCATATTTTTTGCATTATCTGATACGTATCCTAAGAATTTGTTTGATCCGTATTTTTCAATTATCTTACCCATTTCTTCAGCTATATACTGTGCAGTATGTCTTTGCAACTTAATTGCAAACTAATGGATCTATCATATTTGAAAACTCTTCTTTGTGAGTTTATGGCCGAATAAACATCAAATTTGAATTATTTATGACAAAAATTTAATATTTTATTAATTTTTTTTAATGTTTCCAATATTTCCGAGGTACGTTCATAAATTTCCAATATTTCCGTTTACATGGAAATATTTCCAACGGAAATATTTCCATTTACAACACTAATTGCCATGCATTATGATTAAACTAAAATTGTAGAACTGTTCAAACCACATCATCCCTCAGCTTCAGCTGAATAACGAATCTCTTTCCGACCCTGTATACATTTCCATAATCAATTGTAGGAATTCCAATATCGTCAAACCGTTACCCTAATTCCCGAGTGTCGGAAAAGCACTTCGAAACGTCGGCTCAATGAATAAGAAAATAATATATCAAGTACGACGAGTAATATTCGAAAGAGAGAGTGCATAAACGTACGCCGTCTTGACTGTCTTGAGATATTTCCAGAGGTCTAAAAATAAAATACGCACAGCCGGCATTCGCCCTCGACTTTAGACTTTACTTCAACTGGGAAATCGTATTTCATAATATTCTGTACAAAAACTAATGTTCAACCGTTGGACTCCGACAATAGATGTATTTCAGTTACAAGGGTGTCATTTCCGGATTTGTATTTGATGTACTTGATATTTCGCAATCGACAATTTTTTTACTATCTCAGAAGACAGACATAGATATAGGTAGAATTCGAACCTCTGCCGTAAAAAGATACAAAAGAACTGTATCTCGACAGTAAGTCGAAGTCCAAATATTGAACATTCGTTTCTGTAGAGAATATTATGAAATTCAATTCCCCAGTTGAAGTAAACTCTGAAGCTGAAACACTTTTATTCATCTTCTGGTCAAAAAGTTAAAGAAATTTTTTAGCAGATTCTTCGAACTGTTAAAATGAAATATTGAATGCTTGTTAATACGTTTTGTTCATGAAATGTGTTCTAAATTTCCATCCATTTTTCCAAACTTTGTTCTGGATATTTTTAGTGTACACATTGAGAAGCGAATCAAATAATTTGAAGTTATTTCATACTATGTAACAGACAACGTTGCCTACTTCATAATGTTTTCAAAAAATATCATTTCATTGATATGATCAATCGGACGGTAGCCTGTCGGTTCGACGTGGGTGCCTTGTTCACTCACTCAAATCGACTGTCGTGTTGGTCTAGCTGAATGATCGATTTTCACTTGCTATTGTCCAACCCGTTTTAGGAATCACACATTAAAAGGTAAAACCTCGTTATTACTTAGCTCGCACAAGTTTCGACTTCTGAGGATTGTCATTCGTAGCTGGTTAACGGAAAAACAGATTTTAAACAGATTGACATAAAAACTTCAGACAAAATATCAATGATATAAATATCGGTAATCGGATCATTCTTCTCAATATTGCAGTCTGCATAGATAATTTTATACTTACCACAGTTGGTATTTGAATCCGAATTCAAAAATTACTTACTGAGTATGCATTACATTTGAAAAATAGCTAAGCAAGTGAATTGAGTGAACAATAATTTGAGGTAGGATAGGAGATACAGGAGTGTTTGGTATCAAAATTTCAAAAATGTTAACCGATACGTTGAGATTATTTTCAGAAAATATTATATGGGATATGAAGTGAAAAAACTTATTATTACAGTTTATTGTATGATTTTCACTATAAAGGGTTCACAAAAACCGTGACAATAGCTTTTTCAAGCGTAGTGTACGTTTGAGAAAGCTATTGTATAGTGAAATACGTGTCGCCGTTTTTGTTAAACCCTTTATAGTGAAAATCATACAATAAACTGTATTAATTAGTTTTAATATGGATTCTAATCAGGTATCGGCCAGTTCTTTTCAATTAAACTCAAAAAAGTCTGTTTTAAAATTCAAATAATGAATGATCCTAAAAATTTTCAAATTCTCAAAATAACAGTTATTCGTCAAAAATATTGACATTGACAGAACTTGTCATGAGTACCGATTTATGTTGATTTCAATCGACTAATCGAACAGATCTAGTGCATTCAATTTGAAACTCTTCAATAGCATCCCAGCCTTCAACATCATCATCGTTTTTATGCGTTTGTAAATCTTTTGCTGTAAAAATCCTCACTTGTTTACTTTGTGGTAAATGTTCAAGAAGTACCGAAAACTTATGTGAATTTCTGGAACTTCATCTAGCTTTTCCTAATACGACTAATAACTAGTCCTGCAAAGCTTATTGATAAATCATCTGAAAATGGAATTTTTAACAGGTGATGATCGACTGTATTGTCAAACATGCGCCAAACTAACTGACTGTTATAAGGAAATAAGTATCGCTGAGACATTTTTGAACTCGGTTTTTTATAATATTTATTGCCCTTAATACACTTATTTGCTGCATTGATGCAAAATCCTCAATCTCGAGTCTTCCACATTTTCTATCTCTCTGCCAGCGTAAATCCTATTTTTCAATGTCCCCATAGAAAATAGTCCAAAATAGTAAGATCTCGTGATCTTTCAGGCCATCTTATTGGCCCATTCTTTGTCTGGAAATGGAAGGACTCCAATTCGAACATTCAATGCGCCATTAATTTTTTTGTGTATAAATTACTTCATTTCAACTTTCATTACAATTATAGTGTTCGTTTCAGATGTAATTATTGCTATCATTTCTTTTTTTGCTTATTAAAACGCATATAATATATTTTTGATGTAGATATGTTTCAGATAATCATAATAGGTTTTCTTATTCGAAGTTCATTGTAGAATAGGAACCTAGAAATGAAAAAAAAACTCTCTAAAAACTCTACGGTACCTACCATAGGAAGACGTGAAAGTTGCTATTGTGTTTTTATTCAACTCAGCCAACCAATTTCCAGGGACGTAATTTAAAAAGGAATAAATCACCCAATTATAATCGAATATTACCGAAACAACCCGGAATATAAAATAAAATTTAATTGCTCAGTATGAAGTGAACGTCTAAGATCCAAAAACTACAACAAAAAATGCAGGTCCGTATTTGAAAATTCAAAGATGGGGGTGGCCCAAGTCAGATGACACCTTATATAAAAGATTCCTGGACATATTCTGATAGCCCACATCAAGTGCCAGTAGCAAAATGTAGACAGATTTTTAATATGTCTGCGAATAGAGAAGATATAGGCAAAAAAATAATTTGGGATTTTTTTGTTTTTCCTGTATATCTCCAGAACCAAAAGAGCTATATTCGATTTTTTCACATCATTGAATAGGTCTCTATAATACGCAACTTTGCCACGATTTAACCGACACTCTCTTATCGTTAACGAGATCCCCATGTACAGAAACAAATTTGAATAGCCCTGTATATTTGCTTATGTATATTATTGATAGTTTTTCTAATGTATATTCATTCTCAAATATATTTCCTTCTACGAAATATATCTTCTCTGATGTAATTGATTTTTTCTTTCATCTGTTAGTGGAATTTCATTGTTTCCTCTCTCTATATGTTTTTTTTCTCTTTGTTTAACTTATTTTTCTCTGCAGTCCTCTTGCTTCTTGTCAATCGAATATTTTCTCCATATTGTTCTTACTGTTTTCCTGTTCAATATGCAATTCTTTTAAAAAACCAAAACTATATTCTACATCGTACTGAGTTACTGGTTATTATTTCCTAGTATCGCTTTCTAATATTTCAAGTTTTCTTACTCTAAGGACATTTCATCGTATTTTCGTCTCTTTCTCTCTCTCTCTCTGGTCCGCCCTAACAATGCCATTTGTTTCTCCAAAGTCAGCAACATAACTTTCTTACAGTGTCCATAAATCATCCCAAAGTGGCAATATTTTCCAAACAGTGTTTCGAAAGGAGGCACCCACCCGCCGCATGATAAATCGAACCAGAAGCACTTTTTTCCGTTGAGAAGCCAGCAATTAACGACTATTTCCGTTGATAAAGAGGCAACGTAAACATATCGAAGGCGATGGTCGTAAAGCACCCCCTCGAAATGTTAATCGTCTGTCGTATTACCACCCTGAACCGAGTGGCTCTAGAGACGAATGTAAGATCTTCCAGATGTTCGGCAATTAGCGAGGGAAGCGCCAGGAATTCCGCCAGTGGTCAGTTATTATCGCTGCGTTGATGTCGGACGAAAAGACCGATTTTTTTTCATAACTTGTGTTTATTCTGGAAACCGGTAATGGAATGACTGGAAAAAATGCAAGTTCTTATGTAGTACTGTAGTAGATTTCGGATACAGAGCCCAAAACCCTATATTTGACATTTAACAGCAGACGACACACAATAAATCAACGTGAATCTCAATATAAATCATAACTTGTATAGTTATGGTTGTATATATATATATACTACTTACTCACATACATATGCAATCGATCGCTTCAAAAACACTTCACTAACTTTTTGAGTAGTAATCATAACTAAACCAATATCGAATTTTAACACTCAAATCGCGATCAGTTCCTGAACTGAACACGACGGCGATAACCATCTCCGCGTTCCCGATTTCTATTCGTCACCGTAACATGACTTCAAATTTAATTTCATGACTCTTCAGCCGTGTTAGGAATCACACTTTAAAAGGTAAGACCTCGTTAGTCCTTAGCTCGCACAAGTTTCGACTTCTGAGGGTTGTCGTTCGTAGGGGTGCGATAGCTGGTAAAAGGAAAAAACATATTTTGAACATAACCATAAAACTCGGTTAGTGAAAATTGCTGCCGGTTCATTTCTATGTATTGGTTTTTTTGGCCTTTGAGAGTGCCGCAAACTTTGAGAGTGCACAATACCGTTTACTTCAACTATACGATGAGGTTGTTGACTCTATTTAACATTTGCTATATCTATTCTGAGGATGGAATTATCGAGATCCGGAAAGTAAATAGTTTTTCTATGAATTCATGAACTCAGAAATTTCGTTATCGAAGTTTATGCGAGGAAAAGTTCAATGATGAAAATATAATATTTTTTTAAACTAAGCTACAACTTTTAACTGTTGTTATCCGAGTGTAACTATTTTCAATTCCTCATTCTCAGATAAAAACCTATAGTTTAAAAAACTAAAGAACACGATTTTAGAGAACATCGAACTAAAAAGTTCAAAATATTTTTTTAAATGAGCCTAAAAAAATAACGAACAAAAATAATAGTATTATTGCGAAAAAATATACAAAAATATGGCACAAAGCGCCCACGCTCATTTAAAAAAAATATTTTTAACTTTTTAGTTCGATGTTCTTTAAAAGCGTTTTTTTATAGTTTTTTAAACTATATTCATTTTTAATTTTTCAGTTTCTATGCTATAAAAGCGTGTTTTTTAGTCTTTTTAAACTATATTTATTTTATCTAAACTTTGGGATCAATCAGCCGTATATTGTTTAGAAAAATGACCATTGATATTTTCCGATTCCGGAGAGGGAGCCTGAAAATCAGCTACCAAGCCCAAGGCAGCAGGCGCGCAAAGGAGGGTTACAAATAAGGCAGCAGGCGCGCGTGTTAATAAAAAAAATACTTTTTTCAAATGAAGAAATACATGTAAAGTCAATTCGAATTATATCAGCGCCATCTGCCCACGAATAGATCAAGCAATAATGTCGATGTATTAAGGAGGTTGCGTACAGCGCCATCTGCCTGCGAATAGATCAAGCAATAGTGTCTGTCAAATAAAGATCCCGATATGAAATGAAAAAGAGAGTTACAAACAAACATACATACAGGTGAAGTCTAAAATACTTTTCACAAACCGATTCCGGAGTATTAATCCTTGTCAGTGCAGGACGTAACTGGTAATCGACTGATTTCTTTGATGCTGCCGATACGTCTTTGTCTGACACGAGTGAATAGATTATAGACTTCAGTGAAGTAGTATCAGATCCACGATGCATTTGCCTTTTTTATCGATTTTCAGGGATGCATCAAATGAATTATTTAATTTAATATTCCACCATGATGATAAAAAGGTTGCCTACGATGAACTGTTGTTTTTTGTTAAATTTAGTTAGTAATGTAGAATTACCAAAAATTCGGAACCATGTCGGAGCTATTGACAACTGTGACGAAAGATTTGACTCAGATGCTGAGAACAACCCATTCAGAAAAAAGTCCGAAAAATCACCGCTATCATTTGAATCATAGTTCAATGATGGCAGACAAAAGTGCAATACCATCGAGTAGATTTCAATATAAAACTGTCAACCGATTCTAAAAAGATATTGGCTCATCTCCAATGTTTCTTAACTTAGGCAGAAGATGAATCAGCTTCAAGGTAATAGAATCAGTCACATAGGGAAACGGTTGTTATAGTTTTACGAAATATATGAAATAAAAAACCGAACATCTTATTAATATTTCATTCATACACCACAAAACGAACTATATGTTGAGAGACTGATTGTAGAAAAACATATTTAGAAAATAATTATTTCACTGAGCATTTCTAATTTTTAATTTAATTAGAAATTTGGCTTTAATACGAGGTTTTCTTTGTTACAAACGAAAATCTTATCCGGTAATCAATATTGCATTATGGTTTATTTAGAATATTCCGTTTACTCCTCAAACAGACATAAACCCAAATATTTGCATTTCGCAGGGATTGAGGTACGTTATATTTACACAAAGCGTTAGAAAGCTACCGATTGTTGTTCTCGTTATCAAATTCAAACAGAAAAATATATACAATTTTATTAATTTTCTTCGCGGTTTTCATGACACCGAAATTAGGTTCAGTTTATTACAATTATAATAAGATGTGTAATAATTATGATAAAACTGGAAACAGCGAAATATTGAATATTCTTCAAAAAGGGTTTCTGAAGAAAGGGAAATATTTCATATAATAAGGTGATTATTTGGAGTGTGTCAAAGGGCAACACCAAGTTTTTAACTGAAGCGACACGGAAACAAAACCCAACGTCCATTTTGCGATATTGCGTTTTCATTTGTTCAGCGGGGCAACATTCTTGATTACATAAGAAAAAAACTGAATTCAACTATATGTTTCCGAAAGTGTCACTATTTTCCGAGTTTGAAGGCCGTGGATTTTTGTAATTTTTTCCAAACCTACGGTTTTCGTATTCGTATTAATTTGTAAATTTGAAATAATGTAATTTTTTCAAAACGTAAAAAATGAAAGTGGTTGAAGGTACATTGTTGAATTATTTCTCAATATAGCACTTCAGGATTATTGAGTACTATTTTTTCCTGGCCGTTTTCTTTTATTTGGTAATTACTTACTTCTCGGTACATTCAGTCTAAAATAAAGTCAGATAAAATATTCATTCATATTCAATCCCGAGTACCATAACGTCGTACGTTTCGCTATTTTTGCCATCTCCAGGTTCTGATATATAAAAATCCGAACACAATAATGGAAAATGAGTAAAATCACTTGATTGAGTAAATTCACCTACAATAAAATACATAGCATTCACAACTTTCATTGATGACAACTACGCTAACGCATTTAGTGTAAAAACTTCTCAACATTATGTCAAATCATATCATCTCTATGAGATAATATGATTTTAAGAAATGTACAAATCTACTCATAACTGTCGAAGATACTACTGAACTTGTGATAACATCAGAAATGGTGTAACAATAAAGTAATGGAGTGGTCCGAAATAAATCTTCTAACGCTAAATATATCTAAAACCTCTTTGATGAAATTTACTTTGAGGAGAACTATGGAACAGTTTCAAATTTTTAAGCACAGTGACATGAATGTATATGCTAGTGAAACGACTAAGTTGCTTGGACTAACAATCGACTATAAATTGTGCTGGGAACCACACGTCGATATACTTTGTAAAAAGTTAAGAAAAAATTGTTATGCGTTAAAGTTCCTATCAATTCATTGTCAAGAAAACATACTATTAATCGTTTATTATGCAAACATCAACTGTCATCTGCGATATGGTATTCTTGACTGGAGTACATGTACCTCTTGGTCACGTGTTTTCGTTCTGAAAAAATTTGCTGTGAGAATTGTTGCTGGACTAAATTGGAGGCAGTCATGTAGAGACTGTGTTAATCACAGAGTACTGCTCAAAAAATTATATTGCTATGGATTCAGAGGAGTGACACTCGAATGGTTGGAATAACAATACCAGCATAAAATTCTTAGGTATATACATTGATGATAAATTACGATTGGATGACCAAGTAAGGACCATTAACAAAAACCTAGCATCGGGCTGCTATGCAATCAGAGTTATCACTACGGAACTCGGAACAAAGGCAGGCAGAATGGCTTAGTTTTCTCTCATTGAATCACACTTAATGTATGGCATTTCGTTCTGGGGTTTTTGCTGTTATCAGCTAATGAGCTCAGTATTTGTCTTACAAAAAAAAAGCTCTCAGATATTTATCAAAAGCTAAGTCCAGGGATCACTATAAACCACTTTTTATAAAACATGGAATTCTGACCCTATACAGTATTTTTATCCTTGAGACAGTGTGCTTGATGCATAAGAAAAAATCCAATATGACAATTGTAAGACCATATAATACTCGTCAAAAAGACGACTTACCCCTACCGCTACCAAAAACAACATTAACCAAACACTCTCTCATATTTGAGAGTAAAAAACTCTTCAATCATCTGCCGAGCCAAGTAAAAAATATATCATGCCCGAGAATCTTTCGAAAAACCGTCAAAAGCATATTTTTAACTAAAGGATACTACAGCCTGCAGGATTATTATAGTGACAGTATTTTGGGCTAACTGTAGCTTTTTGCATTTTATCTATAAGATTAAATTATCTGTATTCTATATTTATGTGTGATTTCATCAAGAGATGAAAAAAATTTTATATATTTTTACTTATATATTTTTATTTTTATGTTTTGTTCTTTTTACAACTAGACCAAAGATATATGTATTATCTATTGTTTATAACTGTCAATTTTAACCATTTTATATAAATCACTGACAAATTAATAGGCATATACTGTATTGTACATGTAAAACATGCTTTGTCAACAAGAGTCTTTCCTCTTAGACAATAAAGTACATTGATTGATTGATTGAGGCTTTTAAGCGACTAAAGATCTTAACTTTGACAGGTTTGTATCTGTATGAACTGTGTATATATGTATACAAACATGAAGATGAATTCTTCAATAGAACAGATCATCAGTATGACACTAGATCCAGAAATATTATTGTGCCTGCTGTGCACAGAACTAACTTATACCAAAAAAGTCACTTATATTTGGGTGCAAAGTTTTTAATCACCTCGATGTGTCTATCTAAACATGTCCAAATATTAATATTTTTAAATCCAGACTGAAAGCATTTCTTATTGAGAAGAACTGTTACAGTATTAATTAATTTATGACATAATACTATATTTTATGAAGATGTTTTCTTGTTGACAATTCAAATGTTATATTTGTGATGTTGTTTTTCAACTAACAGTTGTCATTCGTACTATGACACTTTTAACCTTTTTCTAATATTCTTCTTCTAATATTCTTGTTGTGTATTTTTCAATCAAGTCGGTAGGTTCTATGAATTTTTTATATTTCTATAGAATTAAATATTTTACTTCTTTTATATCAATAACTTATGACTGTGTTCCTATCATTTAAATTCGTTTCTATATTAATTATGACGTTTTTGTCAGTTACTGCTGGAATGTATTCATGCTTTTTAACTGAAAAATAAAGATTTATTATTATTATTCCTACACTGACTGTGATAGCGTGTTATCATTGGAAATTTCAAATATTATTCACTGCAAGAGAAGTTACTCAATTTATATTTTTTGTGTTATTTTATATTTTTGAACCTGAATATAGCAAAAATGTCTAATCGTAAGTTGTTTTTGTATAAAAAAAATGAATGCATATTGTCAAAAACTAATCTCTGCTAAAAATTGTTTCAATTTCAAAAAACGTTAAAGAATATTCCCTAAAATCTTCACAGTTCACAGATTAGAACAAGAATGTTGAGTTCAAATACATGACAACTATACTATACGCTTTCAATTTAGTACTCTCCAATTTCATAACAACGTGCAAGTAATTGAACGGAATCAAATACCAACATTCCCGATTTGCTCAGATAGGACTGGGAGTTTCAAAAATAATGTTTACTAAAAATTTAAGCAAATTCCGCACGCAAGTAATTGACTGAATAAAAATTTATGATATGTTCAAAAAATATGTTTTTCTGAAACCAGCCTCCGCACCCCTACGAACGACAACCCTCAGAAGTCGAAACTTGTGCGAGCTAAGGAATAACGAGGTCTAACTTTTTAACGTGTGATTCCTAACACGGGTTGGACGATAGCAAGTGGAAATCGATCGTTCAGCCTGCGGCTTGAACCATCGACAGACACATCGACCGATTGACTGAGTGAACAAAGCACCCACGTCGAACCGCCTGGCTACCGACATAAAATGCTTTCAGATACAATTCAGAAGTTAAAACATTTAGAACAAATGTCAATATGATCTTTTTTTCTCGAATGAACTCGAAATTAATATCTTTAAATGTTATAGAGTTTCTCACGGAATCGCCATCATTCTTCCTCCGACAAAGTATTTCGTCTCCAGAAACGTCTAATTTTTCAAACAAGCTAAGCCGGTGAAAAACGACCCGTGCCGTCGATCTATCGCTAAGTGGAAATTCTTACCTTCTCCGAGGAAATGGAAACGCGACGCGAGTTAAATAAACTTTCAACTAAGTGGTTCTCGAAATCGTAATATGACAACGTTTCTACGGTATGACTTATTTCAAGAAAAGTGGCTGCCATTGACGCTATTTAAAAATCGTCGTCTCGCGCCTACCGAATGGTCTCGAAAGGTTTTCCTTTCCGGATATAATATACGCGCCCGCTCTAAATTAAAATCGCCCAAAATATTTTCGAAGGAGAAAAAAACGAGCGGGAGATTTATATCTCGTTTCGGGATTTGTTGACTGTTCCGAGGACGATAATCAACACATACTTTTCCAAGATTCGAACACGCCTCACATGGTGCATGGTTTCTGAACGATAAGAACAAATTTTGTGATGTTTTATGAGGAAAGTTGAATGCAAATATGGATCAAAATTTCAAATAAATTTATTCGTACATAGTATATTGACCTGATCAATGTTTGGAACAAATTTTAGATGCCCTTTCTCAATGAATATGTATGTTAACTAATATTATGAATGTAAAAGTTTGTGAGGAAGAATAAATATAAGTATCTCTGTATGTTTGTGGCTCTTTCACGCCTAAACGACTGAACGGATTTAGATGAAACTTTACATAAAAACAGCTTATACATCAAAATAACATATAGGCTACAAGTTACAAAGGTTTCGTGTAATTTTGGTCATAAAATAACGATAAGTATTAAGTAAATCGGAAAAAAAAAATATTTATCTTAAATAGTTCTAAATAAAAGTCCTGCTCTAGCATATATCTACCTCTTATGTGGTAGCCACTATTATGCAAAATACTAAGCCATAAATACAATTTAATTGGATACTTTTTTTTACAATGTACATTTTAGAATATCTGTCAACTTCTTATAAAAATTGATTCAATTGTCTCTCTCTCTCTTTCTATTTTGGATGATCGTTGCTTGCTATCTTCAGGCGCATTTCACCAATGCTCCTCCTCCAGGAGCTTCGTCGTTCCAACTCGCTTCCAACTTTTTTTTTTATTATAAAAACAATTCTTTGATTAATGAAAACAATTTGGTTTTTATGGAGTCGCCTCCTGCTTGGGAAACCTTTTGGTTGTTTTTTTTTCACATATACAGCCCCCTTTACGTGGTTATCCGAACCACCCCGGCCTGGATACCGGCGTGAATAAAGGGGGGTCCATTATTCATCGCTTTTTTTTTAATGACACTCACACATTTCCATAATTACCATAATGGAATAGCCAAACACAAAAACGGAGTCCCACGATAGCACATGGCATCCGCGTCCCTTCTTTGTGGGCGGACGTTATTAGCACGTCCGTCCACCACCACGGCCACCACCAAACTCCAACACAATTGTCGTTTTAAGTAATCAATATTGATAAACTTTGTTTTTTACACTAAGTAATTTGGACGAATCGTTTAAAAGTTATCACGATAAGATTTACTTGACGCAACACAGTAAGCCATAACGCGTCGCGTTTACTGTAAGACGATGGGACACGTAGAGGGGGTAGAGGGGCGGACTATGCAATGTCGAGAATGCGGCAGACGTCGTTGACGGCTGTGTTAGTTTTGCGAATTTCTTTATAGGTAACATAATTCGATTCTCGAAGCTATTCATTACTTAGTGCGACATCAACTAGTATTAATATATACCATCTCCAAATGGAAGTTATTCGATTATTCAGATTTTTTTGAGTAAACATCACACTCATCTCTTTTGTACTGAATAATTGATCATTGCGAAATTTATCATGATTATTGATTCTTTTTTGTACCTAAGTTGCTAAGTTGAAGTACACTTTCTTTCTCTGCGATATGTCAAACCAAAGAGTAATGGTGCCATTTGAGTATATATTTTATAAAGGCTAGAACTTATCCTAGATGTACAAGACTATTTCAATATATTTATTTACATTTGTGGTTTGAACTGTTTTCCCTTAGTGAAACTAACCGCCTGCAATTACTATTCCCTGCAAGATAACAAAACATCTTCAGGAAGTAATTACAGATTTGAAATAAATAAACAGGAAGTCACAATGTCTCAAAAAACTTTTATTCATGTGAAAACACAAACTATTACTTACACTTATTGCATTACACTTATCGTATCGTAGGCAACCATTGCCTAATCAGGCGCTAGATCGGGACTGTATGGAGGGTGGTTCATTTGTTTTCACTCAAATAACAGAAGGTCTCCCACTAGACTCCTCATCGTCAATATTAGTGCGGTAATCTTTAAAAGACCTAACCCATTCACTTCACTGATTTGACAATGCGTTTCAGCAGCTTTCAAGCCTTAAGCACTGGAATAACGAATAACAGCACAAATTTCACAGTCGGCGGGATTCCCAATTGGCGGCGGGATTCCCAATTGGCGGCGGCATTTTTAAACCCCAAACAAATTTAAACAGTCAACTGGTTCCGTAATGACTTCTTTGGCTTTCCCGTAGATGAAGGGTATACGATTCACATGCGCTAAACGCTGACCAAAGCGCTACAGTGGCGTATTTTAAAAACGGTACTGGCTGTAAAAACGTGCTTCGTGTATGCAATAACTGAGATTAGATGCCGACTGGAAAATCCACAAATCCACAAGGAATCAGGCTTTAGAATATCACCCCAATGAGTTACAGCGTCAATTCGCAAAAATAAAACTGGACTACTCATCAGTAACTATTTATTAGTCGTATTTTATAGTTTTACCCATCAAAAATAGAGCTAAAGATTACTTTAACGTTTCAGAGGTCAAATATGCTTTAGGCCTCAGAACTGAAAACGATCAATATGCAGTTTTTTCTTCGAAGGATGTCAAAGAATGATTTCGAAATGGGTGTGTGCAATTCTTAGCTATTTTTTATAGACTAAATCTTTTTAAAGTATTTAAATGATTTCTTTAAGAAAAAGGTTGAAATGATAAGTTTAAAATGCATTGTTTTAGAGCTTTTTTATGAAAACTACTTTATTTTCGTCAGGAGGAACATTTCCCATTACAGGCAATGGAAAAGATGGGTGTGTTAGACACTCCATTTGGTACATGTGGAGGTATCAGAATGTTTGGTATGGGATCAGATCACAAATGACTCAATAAGAAACAAAAAGGCTATTTGGATCAGGGATCAGGGAAAATTTAGGAATCATCCTAGAACCGTTTCAAAAAAAGCAAGTTTCGGCTCAGAAATAATTACAGACTGACTAATTGGAGACTATCCATTGACGTCATTCGAACGACGGAAACTTTAGCTGTAAGCAATGCGTCAAAGGGACAAATATATGTTTTATGCGAATATAAGACATTGAATTATAGAAAGCTCACAAAGTATGGATAAAAATCCAGGAAAATACTATTTTCTGGAGACTTGAAATATCAACAAATCTTATCTGAACATCATTTACCTAACATTGTTATACTCCCCCTTACAGTTAGACTCTGAAGAAGGGGAGAATAATCCCCCAAACATTGTCATTGAAAATTATATACATAATACGTTGTTTTCAATGTTAATCTTGATAAGTGCTTGTAAAAATAATTCAAAAATTTGTTGAGAATTATATACAAGGCGTTAATGCCACGCTATATTCAAATCCAAAATAATTTTGACAGTTTATTGAGGACAAGAAATCACATGGTAGTTTGCCATCTATAATGCATTATGAAAATTCTATCGCAACAAATAAGGAACAAATTGCAGAATGTTTTGCTGAATATTTCTCAACAGTTTACGACAATTCTCACGGTGAGAACATTGTTTGAATATCAACTCATGTATTTCCAATCCCAGAATATCAAAAATTCCCCCCAAACTCACTTCAGGTCCAGACGGAATTCCAAATAGTTTTCTAAAAAATTGTGTATATTCTGTTACTCATCCCCTATACCTTCTTTTCAAGAATTCTCTAGACCAGGCAGTTTATCCAAATTGTTGGAAACACAGCTTCATTATTCCAATTCTAGCCAGTTATCCATTTCAAAATTACTCGACAGGTTAATTTCAGATCAACTCAACTTTTCATGAAGAGAAAGATTGATCAATAACCAACATGGCTTTTCTCGAAATAAGTCGACTGTTTCCAAGGCATTCGACAGAGTAAATCACAATATTATATTGAAGAAGATCGGAAATTTTAGTTTTACACAACATTTGGTAATTTGGTTTGGTAGTTTTTTGGCTGGTGGTTCACAACAGGTTAAAATTGGGGGATGCAAATCGAGTGATATATTAATAACATCTGGAGTGCCACAAGATTCACCTTGTTCATCCCTGTTATCCAATATGTTTGTGAATGACATAGGATGCTGTTTTGAGAACAGTACATTTTTAATGTTTGCCGATGACCTGAAGCTTTCAGACCTATAAAGTCATACAATGACCAAATTCTTCTTCAAGATGATCTTAATAAAGTTCATGAGTGGTGTATTACAAATAACTTGTTTCTTATTGTGAATATTTACCTTCTCAAGAGTTGGTAGAAAATTCGTTACATCATAAAACATAAATGATCAGCACTTAGAATACACATCGTATACAAAAGATTTGGGGGTAATTTTTGATGAACAACTTATATTTGTTAACCATATAAACCAAATGAGTGTGAAACCATCCAAAACACTAGGAAAAAAAGATAAATTATCCAGAGCGGATTATCGAAATTTACGCGAAAAGAAAAATTTGAAATATGCAGCCATATCACATTCTCAAACAAAATAAAATTTTTGTTAAACTTTCAATTCGTAAGTTCTTAATTTTCGGTTGAAGATCCGAAATCGTATTCATTATGGAAACTTATATATTTACAGAGGAACAAAAGAACAATTGATTCAAACACAAAGTTGAGAAGAGAAATCGGTGCCTGATACAACGGAGAGTACGGTCAGTACACGGAGTCAACATTTCTTGATGTTCCATCTACATCAACCGATATAGTAAGAACAAAATCCGATTTTTCATTAGGTTTTGCTTATTTAACATTTACGGAAGTAGATTATAATTCGGATTTGGTTAGTGATAGTACTTAAGAACAAGACGATTCTGATAAAATGTCTACTGAGAATGAAGGTGGGAAAAACATTTTGTTTTTACATGGAACATTTCATAATTGATATTTCAATTTTGTCGATGAAGATGCTTATCCCGTCGACCCATTTTTATTCAAAAATACAATTTTGATTCCTGAAATAGTGCGTCAACTAATTCTAAAAGGACCTTGCCAACCTGGGTTATTAGACCTTCCAGTTTTATATTACAGAAAATTTCACTTCTCTTGGTACAAACTTAAAAAAACGAATTTTAGACAGCGCAGCGTACGTGAATGTTTAGTTTGCTCTTCAAGAGGTAATAAAATGTTTTGTTTTGTATGCTGGTTTTTTGATAGTGCGCATTGTCTATTATTGAAATATTCCTTTTGTTATAGTTTTGTGATACTATTACTTTTCTTAATGGGAAGTACAGTATTACTTCAAATACCTGTGCCTTTTTACTGAATCTTGGCGCCTAGTTATGGTGTGCCCCCCCCCCCGCCCTTAATTTTTAGAATCGCCACTGTTCGATTTAATTACAAGAAATGGGACTGAAACTATTGCAAACCAGAAGAAGTCACGCAGATGGATTGATGAATTTTCCTGAATTTCTTGAATCTGTCAACATTCATGCTTCGAACAGAAATCTTAGACAGTCATTCATTTCACATACCCTTCCATCATACACATTATGGCAAACATACACCCTTGGAAAGAACCCTTAAATTAGTGGATGACAAAAACATAAGCATTTTTGGTGTTTCTTACGGTCGTTCCAAACAATCATTAAATAATTCAACTTGGCAATTGTTTATATAAGGTCGTAACAAGTTTGAATGTTTACGCTGTTTCAATTTCTATGCTTATGCTGTCTATAGTTGTGTGCTGCAGAAACATTCCGTAGCTTCCTATTTTATATTTTACATTTTTAGATACTTATTTTCTGTGAAATTTTTACATTGTAATGGGGTTTTTCCCGTATAAATAAATAAATAGAAATAAATAAATAATCTCGATGAAATAATAAAATCCCGAAATAAAAAATGAAAAGTCTTGATAAAATACAAAATGGGAAACATTATCAAGTTCTGAGGGAGTATTTAAATCAAAAAAGTCCTGCAATTGTCACTTTTTACAACAAATGTCACATTTTTTGAAAATCATGTGAGTTAAATAATAATAATAATAGTCTTTATTGGGTGAAATAGAATATAACATCCAGAAGGCGAAGTTCAAATCTGCAGTGTAAAACACTACAGGGTTGTTCTACCACTTATGAAGGTTATGTATTTAACCTACATACAATATTCATACATAGTAAGAAATCAGAAAAGTTTCCATTACGAGAAAGGGAATAACGAAACCCAATAATTACTGTCACTCTTGTTTGCGTCAGAAATGCGACCAATTACATCATAGTTGAAGTGATAAAATGTCACTTGACAATGTCAACAATGTGTAATCCTATATTTTATCAAAAATATTCAAACCGATCTGAAAAATGTACGAGTGTACTTCTATTTCCAGTTGATTGGAGTAAACGCAGTTAATTCTAGTGAATTAATAGAAAAACTGAAATCTTGAAGAATTTGGTGCACCCTCAACGAATTAATTCAGTATTTTTTCTGACAATCAACAACCAACAAGTTGAACGAAAAAATGAAAAGTACTCACCATCAGCTATTCGTAAAAAAACACCTGATGCCTTCGAGTTTTGTATCACCAGCTTTCGCATTCCTCTTCTTCTTCGTCCCCCAAGCTTGACGTCATCCCTTTTCAGGCACCAGGACACTGCGTTGGAAAATTCAACATTCACCCACTTTCATACTGTCACATCTTTCAATTCCACTAGTATAGTCCTTCGGTTCCATAACTTCTTATATAACTCGTTGTGAATTTTCTTTTACATTTTTGGCGATGATCAGTATCATCACAAATTTTCAAATTCAAACTCGATAAATTGAAAAATGATTTTGAAATCGGATCGGTACGTTTGACCAATACCTGATTTGAGTCCAACCAGCCAAACATCTCCATTGACTAATCGAAGAATATCCGAGAACCAGAAGTTTTTACTGACTTTGAGAAGAATCATGTGACCTCATACTTTAATACTTACCATCTTACACACACGAGTCACACTGTCTGAAAAATAAATTTCATTTTCTGAATAACCAGTTTCAAAGAGAACCTATAATCTAGGCAAAAATTGTATTATTATCCTATTTTCGAGCTATTGAGCATAGTTACCTAATGAAATAACAAATTCTTAGAATTAGAATTTAGAGATCCAAAAACCATGAGACAATGTTTTTATTTTCAATTATCATTATTTGTCTCAAATTTTGATCTAGCGAATCCGAAATGTCATGTTTACGTGTACTATTTGTTGTGTGAATGTTAGCCGACTCTCTAAGTTAAAGAAGAATCCGTTATAATGTTCGGGTATGCAGTCAACAAGAGGATAGTAAACATGGTGCTTCAGGAAAGTTCCTACATTATGAATATTACCACCAATAAAGACAAAAAATAAACCTATTGCTAGGTATGAAAAACAGAGTAATAAAAACAAGTCACATTTCATCACGCAATGAAAATCTTAAATGACTTTTACATTTCATTAACAGTGGTTACCCAAAAAAATTCTTACATGAATTAATTTTCAACAGGTCATCCATAGATATTGATCCCCTCAGAAATAATAATGATAATTCCAATAATCAATCAATTCAGCCGATTTTCACCTTACATTACCTCACATTCAAGCATTGAATTATAAATTTGAAAACATTTTTTCTAAAATTTCAAATTGCATATAAAAATCGACTCACATTGAACGATATTTTTTCGAAATTAAAGGACAAAGATCCAATTTTAGATAATTCGAATGTAGTCTACTGCATACCTTGAACACAATGTATATTGGCCAAACCAAAAGAAAATGGAAAACCAGAATTTGTTCCCATAAAAGCGATATTAGAAATGTAAAAAACCTATACTCTAGCTCAACATACGATTGAACTAGACCACAGACCCGGTTATGACAATATGACTATTTTAGAACATGAATCAAATTTAAAAAACAAAGCTTTTAAAGAACCAAGTTCAATTAACTATAGAACTGACATTGATCATGTTAGCGTAATTTATTCTTTTCTACTAAGTCGCCCTCTTCAAGGGACTTCTAACAACTAATATAACCTTTCTAAAGATTATTACAACATTGGCAACCCTTTATAGTTGGTGTTTTTGTTTGTCATCTCTCATTGTATGTTGGCAACAAGGTTGAGAAAATCACTGTCATTAATTTCATTACTGTCAGCTTCAAATCATCCATTCATTTAATTCAGAATTAAGAAAAAAATTGTCACTTCCTCTTTGACTTCATCATAGTCGCCATGGTAGTCCATGATTTAATGAAAATTTGTGTTTTTCAAATAATTTAATCAATAAATACATAATGTAAAGTCTTTATATTCATGTTGTTTTTTACCAAGACTGTTTGTCGTTTGTTATATATTTTTACAAATCTCGGCAAGTGACAGGGATTGCCAACTTCACTTTCGTAAGTTTCACACGTTTTACAATTTGTCAAATCAATATTGAAATCAATTTTATCAATTCATTGTAAAGTTACTGATGAAGAGCTAATAAATACTCAAAAGCCATATATATATATATATATATATATATATATATATATATATATATATATATATATATATATATATATATATATACAAATATGAAAGTTATTGAGTGTCATGATATAGAAACAGAAGTTAATATCGGACATAGCACTCCTTTTGGCCCATCATCAGTATGGTGCAGCCAAGTGTAAGGATGGGCAACACTTGGTTACCAAAATATATATATATATATATATGGGTGATGGAACTGATTTTCTTTTATTTTCAGTATTTTACTATTAATGTAACTTACAAAAAGGATTTGAAGCTCTATAACTTATCTTCAATTATGTGCGAGCTCTTTCTACAGCTGGTCGTGCTATCATCCTCTTGGCCCTACTCTATCTGAACGTGTCATCCTGTTGGTCTTTTTATACGGTCCGATCGCCTCAATACAGGTACTTCAAGTACTTTAGGTAAACTTGCCTGTATTTGGATTACAACAGGTACTAACTATTCTTTGTGTTGGATCTTCTCTAGAAGTGGGGGGAAATTTCCCCCCACCAGAGAACATAAAACTCATAAAACAAGTCAATAAGGGAAACCGCATGGACATTTGGGAAAACTTAAACATCCATAAATTTAACAGTCATAAATCACTTATCGAGAAACAAGTACAAATCAAAACACAACAAGACCTAACATTCAATATATTAAACAAATCAAGACACACTCCTAGAAAAAATAAACCTAGAAAAGATCCTACACAAATAATAGTACCTGATGTAATCCAAATACAGGCAAGTTTACCTAAAGTACCTAAAGTACCTGTATTGAGGCATTCGGACTGTATAAATAAAGTTTTTAATCATTTTCAAGCAAATCAATTCTTTTCATTTGTTAGAAATTCTTCGACACGATTCCATATGTTTTATTATATTCATACAGTATGCAAAAATATTGCATTTTATCCAGTTCTGAGCTATGTTTGAAGTTACAAGTCCCTTTAGCTCGTTGATAACTTTTTTCAAATCGATTGCAAATTTTGAACCAGACAAGGAGCGAGTAAAAGCGTGGAACAATTTGAATAAAAAATATTCTACATTACTATTAAACACCCATTTGATTTTCCATGAAATTTGTTTTACTGTCAAGCAGTTTATATCTATTATTCAATTGTTGAGCAATGTTTGAAATATCAAACGCTGACAAATCCACTCGTCGCGGGTAATTATGGATGCGCAATAGTCCTAAAAAAATAAAACTGAGACACAAACATCAAAGATTCGGACAAGAGTTAGACTACTGGTTGTAGCTATACTATGTCAGACACAAGCATAATCCATGCATAATTACAGTTATTAGCAATATTCCATATTGCTAATATTCCATATTCAAAAGAAACCAAAACCACTGGTGCTATATTTTACATATTGCATTTATGGAACACTGAAAACAGTACATTAAATCCCTAGTGAGACATTAGTAATATATTGATAAATAATTCCCTTGAAAACGATAATAGTTTCAAAACTGTCTACTAAAACCGTTCTAGCCACCTGCCGGTAAAATCATGACCCGGAAATATCGTCATAAAAACTTCTATGTTCACTCTGCCAACTGAAAGTAAACTCTAGTTTATTCTGAACGTTCCACACTTATAATCTACCCAATATATAACGGTGGAAATGAAACATTTCTACGATAAATCCAACAACAAAATGTATACATACCTACTTGAAACATGTATCACTAAATGAAGTTTTGATGTTTGACTCGAAACCAGAAATTTGTTGACACTATCTAGTCACCGAGATACATACAACACATCACCAAAAACACCATTTTGGATAATTTTGCATTACAGTTTTTGAAGGTTTTGTTGGAAAAATAACACAAGCACTTTCTTCCGGAGTGAAATAACTTCGATCGTCTTTTTTGATGCTGCTTGACAAGTTGCAATAAAGCAAAGCCTACTTTGTTTTGTATAATCGTGCTAGGAACGTGTGAATTGGACTGAGGGTAGGACGAACGATATTTCAACATGATAGAAAATGCAAGAAAAATATATTCGAACGCTTCTCCGCCCTACAGAGATTGGAGAAAAGCTATGAATAAACAGTTTTTCAAATCACTGGTGACTATTTCTCAGAATATGAACATGAAATGCAAATATGAAAATAAGGGCAAATTGCCATCATTCAATTTCTATGTTCTAAAAAAACAATTTCTCACTGAAGAAATCAAGTCAGCTGAGGAAATTCTGCTGCATGTTGACTTCGTCAATATACGGGGGCTTCCGAAAGTTATATTTTCTTTTGATGAAGTTTGATACTTTTCGAAAGAACTTTTAATCAATGTTGAACTCAAATAACTGTTGTGGAATGATTTAAGAGCTATGATGTTTCAGTTTTAGATGTGAATGGAAACCAACGTTTGTTAAAAATTACTTTTCAATTTTGGTAGCATAATTACATTCTTAGTCACTAACTGAACTTTTTGTTGTTGTGAACAAAATGTTTGAGGATGACTCCACAGAAAATAATCTGGACAAATGAGGTCTGGGAACCTAGGTGGCCATACCTGCGGTCCTCCAGGACCTATCCAGCGGTTATTATAATTTTACATTTAATATTCACATGGCAGAGCACTGAAGTATGCTGGTGCGTAAATCTATCATTACTGGGGATCAAATATAACATGTAATGTAAACAAAATCTCTTTATCATTAAGTTCAAGTAAGTCTGTGTTTGTATTTTAATAGTGAATGTCACTTTATATATATTTTTACAAATATCTATATATTCATGTACTGCAACAAACTTTGTCAATGGAAGTATTTTTTGTGGAGGACTTTCTTTGGGTATATTCAATCAAAATCAAATTGGACTATTAGAACTATACAATTATGTATAATTTTATTTTTCTCTGAGAACCAAAACATAACGGATATATGATTCAACACAGCGCTGTTTCGACCCGCCACAAGTCTCATCAATGGTGTTAGGCTGAACCACAAATGCATTGCCTCAACTGTCCTTAAAGGACAGAAAAAAGAAACGACCACTCTACATTAATTGTATATCGTTTAGGGAGAAGACACCCCTTTGACAGAATAAACTTGAATAAAGTACATTTAGCAGAAATATTGAGAGGATATAAACGTGAAAATTCCCTTTTTGGTAAGACAAAATGTCTTCAAGCTTTGAACTTTCCATAAAAAAGGCTAAAAAGTTTACCGTGGTCTGCCTGTCGTTTCGCCTATGACTGCGGTGGATACTATCAAAAGCAGTGAGGTAACGGAAGCAGTGTTCTCATTGTACTCTCAGCTTATAGTACTTCGTCTGGTATCTGTGTTTCTGATATTTTTATACTTAGCATTCTTCACAATGGCAGAATTTTCTGAAAACAGGTTTCTATTCTCAAAACCTGTCGAAAAAAGTAAAGTCCAGGTGCGACATTCGATGACCTAAATGCACCCACATACATACGAGAACTTAGTTTAGGTTCATATTTTCATCTTAGTAGGTAATAGTCGCCTCAGTAATAGTTTTCGTATAATAATAATTTGTCTCGCAGCTTACGAGACGAATATAGTTCGACAGGGGGAGGAAAAACGGATAAAATATCGAGATTTTCTCTTCGAACTCTGCAGACTCTAACCAGGCCACTCTGTCAAGATGGTTGTTCTGATTATTGGAGTCCTTGGTGGAATGATGTCGTCTCTACTCTCGTATCTTAAAATCATCCGGCCTGCCGCACTAAGGCAGAAATCTTAGCCGGACAGATGCAGAAGGCTGTCATTCTTGGCTCACTGCGCTTGCTCAGGGAACATGATTCTCGGACCCAATGACCACTTACCTCACGGTGTGGGGAGTGTCTTTATTTGGATATACTTATTTTATATTATATACGATCTTTTTCCATAGAATTAGTTCTCATTTACTGCCAAAAAATAATTTTCGGATATTGTGACTTCTCTCACTTTTTCGTGAGGTTCTTTGGTATCAATTTGGGTTCCATTTCATTTCATTGCATGATCACTAGATGATTTCAACATATTGAACATAACAAATTGAATAGCAAACTGTCTTTGCTTTATCATACAAAACTTCTGACAACACTTTTTGATTGACACTAGTCTGGTAAATAGTAACGAACTATTCCTGACGTGAATATTATCGTGAGTTATATAGTGTTCAAGTAATTCAACGAGCTGACATCATTTAAGTGGGTCCGAGAAAGTGAATACATATCTTTACCGTATCTTTAGGTCGTTCTGCTATTTCTGGCTCTACGTTTTTTCAAAATGCTACTGAGAATCGGTGACAAGGATGATCTATTCCAAAATTTTGTTGATACAAATCTTACATACCTAATTTCAGATACTCCGAAATAGATTCTACGTTCAATTTTTTCATTCAGATTAATATGAATTTACAATTTAGTTTCCATAATTCGTAGAGTTTTATCAACGTGAATATTGGTGTATAAAATCAAGAAATCAAAACCCTCGAGTGACCGCAATTTTGAATTCATAATCCACTGAGTTTTTCAAAGTCAAAATATGCTTCATTGTCTGAAGACTAACATCTTATTGACAAAGCTTTGTTAAAATAATTCGAGAAACAAATTCACACATAGTAGCTATCGCTACCTGTCAAGGTATGAATTTCACTAGTTCGGACTTCCATTGTCTACTATATAAAATCATTTGAAATCCCTGAAACAAGTAAAAAAGAATAATTAAAAAAGAATAGTTGAAAATAACAATTATATTAAGCAACAATGAACCTGAAGTGAAATAACCTACAAGTAAAAATATAATAATTGAATAAATAAAAATTAAACGAATGAAAAAAGAAAATAATAAAAAATAAAAAAGTGTAGAGATTCCAAGTCACGTTAGTTCACAACGTTTCGATTGTTGTTATCTACAATCGTCTTCGGGTGATGACTGGACTGATTCCTCCGAGAGATGACTATTTTATAGGTCTTTGAAATACTTCCACTTTCTCTACTTTCCATTTTCCGCTTCACTGATTCCGTGAGAGATGACCGTTTTGGCGGGAGTTGGTCATTTTTCGTTTGATGATGGGTTTCCATGTGTTTCGTATATCTACACTGGCCTGGCTGAATACGTTGTTGGACAACATGTATGCGGCTTCCTTAAATTTTCTCCTGAACCAATGTTCCTCTCTGTGCAAGATCTCCGCTTGGGACCACTCGATGTTGTGTTGATGGGTCCAAACATGGTCTGCTATTCCTGATTTGCTGGTTTCTCCTCGCTGTGTGTGCTTCTTATGCTCGGCAATGCGAACATTCAATGGCCTCTTAGTTTCACTAATATAGGATTTTCCGCACTCACAGTGTAATCGGTAAATGCAATTCTTGGAATCGCAGTCCGCGTTTGGGGGCCTGGTTTTCGTGATGCTGCTACGGATAGTGTTACCGGATCTGAAACAGGTTCTAATGTTGTACTTGGTTCCAAGTACTTGGCAACTTGTAGTGTCGTCAACGAATCGTGTGAACTCTCCTTTAATATCGATAGATGTCAGATCATTTATATACAAAAGAAATAATAGTGGACCTAGGACTGAGCCTTGTGGAACTCCACAGTTCATTTTTTTTTCCTCAGAATAATTAGTCGTTTTAACAATTTGACTACGCTCAGAAACTTACACCCCTTATACCATACTGTTGTAATTTCCGAAGCAGTATATCATGACTAACACAGTTAAACGCTTTCGATATGTCACAGAACACAGCAGCTGCAATCTCTCCATCATTTAATTTGGTATATAGACTGTACAATAATGAATAAATGGCATCATGAGTGTTTTTTCTACTCTGGAATCCAAACTGACATTTGTTTAATATCTGGTTTCTCCCGAGAAAATCAACTAGTCTTCTCTTGACTAGTTTTTCTATAATCTTTGCAAGTGTTGTTATTAAAGAGATTGGTCGGAAGTTAGAAGAGATGCCAATATCTCCACCTTTATGGAGAGGAATAACAATAGACGTTTTGAGAAAATTTGAAAAAATTCCTTTTTTAAATGAGATATTTATTATTTCAACTAGTACTGATAAAGCATTGTCTGGTAGATTTTCGAAAATATTCAAGGAGATGTTCAATGAAATCATAATTACTCAGTATGCAACTTTCCCTATTTCCAGACAAAGGTTTTAGAATTTCGCAGATATGCGATTGAACTGACAAGATTGGGAAAAGATAAAATCCCGATAATTGCTTTCCCTCAAAAATTTCATATCAAAAAAAATTATTTCACAAGAGGCAAAGAACGCACTCCTTTACCTGAAGTTGTCTCACCCCGACCTGAACATTGTCCTTCAGTCTTTTTCAACCATTCTCTCACTGTTAGACTCACTTCATGTTTTTCACAAGAAAGCTTCCATACGAGTATTTTTTTTCTTGACATTCCAAACATAGGGACCCCAAAAATCACAGAGACGTCTCCCGCAACCAATCAATAACAGTTACGCGGAGTACTTTCAAGTCAAAGCGTCTTTCTTAATAATCTGTCTGGCTCTATTTCGGTGATCCGCCCGTTCGGATGCCGGATTTATTCGCTACATTTCTAACTGATGTGCTCTGTTTATTTATTATACTTCGTATCCAGACTACCTGGATTTATATCACAAAGATGTTCTATATTCATCTGTTTGTTTAACTCCCGCCGCGAGTTTATTATTTTTGATTCGGCATTTCGCGAACACCTCATTAACGGGTAAAAAATAATTGCTGGTGGTTATCGTAGATGCGTTACATCATATCTTTATTTTGACGTTAAGATTTCATCGCCAGAAAGTGAGATCAACGGAGATTAACTTTGGAACAGAACATTTCTTCGGATTTTGGCAAAACACTAGAGGAGGTTGAAGAACATTACAGTATATCAAGTTACGACGATTAGAAGCAAAATTTATCGGAATTATTTCCAAGATATCTCTCGGAAATTGTAAACCTACTTCTTTGAAGTAAAAATTTTTCTTTGTCAATATTTCTAGTTTTCTGACACAATAGATCGGAGAAAAGGATACCATATTGTATGAAACGCTCAAAGTCATTGGGTCTATTCGACCTTCCACTCCAATCTACAATAGTTCATGGTTTCTCACACCTATTCAAGTTCAACCAAATACACCCAGCTTTTCAACGAAGTCACTTACTTTGTTTGGTGACTGATCTTTCAGGTCAACTGGCACGAGCGAGAATCTGAGAACCAAGGCTGTTCCGGCACAGAGTATCTGCTTTAATATCGGAGTCTCAATTTCATTGTGGAGATAATCACTGCCAAGGTTGATGATTCATGGTACATTTTCCTGAATCTAATGAGGACCTGATCGGCGGTCAATCTGCGACTACTTTCGACAGGTAGGTGAGCAACATAAATGTCTGTAGGAGACTTATTTCCCAAACCTCTCTCACCAGTTGTCATTGGTGTAATTGATACCCAGTCAGAAGTTCATATCAGGTAACCTGCAGCTATGGAATCCTATCTGTAGACTACCTTCTGGAATATTTTTACGGTAGCAATTATGGCACACTGAAAAGGTTTCAGTTAATTGGTCGATAATGAATTTGTCGAATATTCGAGGATCAACATTCTTGCCATAATGACCGCAGGAACCTTTCCGTATGAGGGTATCTGTAAATCAGTTATACATGATGATTCATCAGATTCAATTATGCAGGGCTTTCAAGTCTTTGTTTTGGGGTAAATCAATGTTTGAGTATAAGCGTTCGCTAACCTTCCCGGGAAAATTTACTTCCTTTACTGATGCAAAGTCTGCTGCTGCAGAGAAGGCGATAGGTTGATCTTTGACTGTACCACGTAACCTCCTAGGTTGGAAGGACTGAGAAGCGTCAATATTTCGTTCGATATTACATGGAGGACAGTTCGAATCATTTAGTCGACGGCTATCTCCTCTGCAGACTTGGAGTCGGATAGTTTAATTGCTTCATTAAAGGGGGGTCCTAAGAGTACCAAGGGGAAGAAGCTCCATTTCGGCATAGCCCCGCATTACTGTGACAAAGTTTTCTACAACAAGAGGGCTGCTAGTAACTCGAAGGTATCGAGTGACACTAAATGGGATCAGAGTCATACATGCTCTCGTCATGGATACACACACCTTAGGATGCGGCCGTCATTAAGAACTCTTACGTCATCCAACATACATACGTCATACATAATCATACTGCACTGATAAGTGATATGAAGACTGGTCTGAAAACTTTGAATTAACTGACGGGTAGATATAGAATGAATAAGTCAATAAGAGTCCCAAAAACGAATGAGAATAAAAAGTACGGAAAATAGTTATTTATGTATCAAGGGAATTAGGAGGGCCTTAATTACCGATGGCAAAGTTTGCGTCCCGAGGGCCTCTAGCCCGAGGGACAGCAATTGCCTGAGGTTATTAAGGCTCATTACTTCCCGTGGTACATAGATAATTTTATTTCTGACCGATTTCAATAAAATTTTGTTCATTTTTGAAACGGAAAAATGTACCAATTCATTACCTTCCCGGTATATTTGAATCAGGTACCGTTGATTATAGTAGAGTTTTCTTGTTGCTAGGTTGTTGCTATGTTACTTGTTTATAAACAGAACTTTGTTATCAAGCTGTGTTTGCGGTGAAAACGTGTTTTCTACCCCAAATATAATGGAGGATATTTTGAAAAAAGCTGAACAAGCAAGAGAATCATTAATTCCATCGAAAAGTGAAGCCGTATACCAAAAAGAATACAAGATATATCTGGACTGGCTGACACGGAAAAATGTTATGCCAAAAGATGTCACTGAAACAGTATTTCTGGCATATTTTCAAGAACTGGTAAGGAATTTTCTATGTTTTTCGGTAGATTTGGTAGTAATTGTGTTTATTCGTTTCAGTCAGAAACGTATAGTCCGAATTCTTTATGGACTAAATGGTCAATGCTAAAATCGATGGTGACTATACATGAGAAACGAGATATCACCAAGTTCAATGAACTACAGGCTTTTTTGAAACGGAAGAGTAAAAGTTATAAGCCGAAAAAGTCTGCTGTTTTATCTCCTGAAGATGTTATCAGATTCCTAAAGGACGCTCCTAATGATATTCATTTATTGCATAAGGTAATTTTTTTCTTATTTTCCTTTTTGTGTGTATTTATTTCCTTTTTTTGTTATAGGTTGTTTTGATTATGGGTTATTTTGGAGGATGCAGAAGTCAGGAACTTTTGAATATGAAGATATCGGATATAGAGGACCGGGATTCCGTTATGATAGTGAACGTACCGGAAAGTAAAACTGGTGTAAGAAATTTACAGAAATTTACTGGTGGATGAAAAAGACTTCTCCGCTTTGCCTTTATTAAGACTATATATGTCTTTGTGTCCTAAAGGTATTGAACGATTTTTTTGAGCTTCCGACAAAATAAATGTACATCTCAGCCAATTGGAAAAAACATGTTTGGGAAAATCCCCAGCAAAATCGCAATGTATTTAGGATTGCCAAACTCATCTTCCTATACGGGACATTGCCTTCGTCGCACTTCTGCTACTGCTCTAGCCAATGCAGGAGCAACTATGACTAACTTAAAAAGACACGGAGGTTGGAAAAGTTCCACGGTGGCGGAGGGGTATTTGGAGGATAGCATCGAATTGAGAAATAAAACGGCGCGTATGTTGTCTACTTTGTCATCAGAAGAGGCAGGTACCTCGACTGTAGTGAACAGAAGCTCCAGCCATACAAAAGAAGAAATTGTTTCCAGTGGCGGAAGTAATTTTCAGGGAACATTTCAAAATTGTACATTTATTATTTGTAATGACGTGAATAAATAAAATATGGTTCAGTTTTCATTTCTATTTATTTTTACTTGTGAAAGGTAGAGGGAATTATAAAATCTATAATGTCCCAAGGGAGTTATGACCCTTTTTATTGATAGCGTAACGATGACGATATAAGCTTATAATATCCCGGTCAGAAATAAATATATCTAGAATAACATACGCAAAAACCCTTATGAAGGGGCTCTTCGGTGACATTATTGAAATTGGTTCAGAATAAGAACATAACTATTCACTGGTCACTGACTGTACGAAGAATTCCTTTATAACGAAGACCATAACAATTTACAGACCATCTGATTATATACAGTAGCATATGGCAAGCATTCAACAACATTAGGTACTGCATTTAACTATGACAAATCCAAAGTTTAATAATGATGAGTATATTCTCAACAAAGTTGACCCATTTCGCAGCGTAATTGTTCCAGTTAACTTATGAGTAGAGCTTTGAATTATTTGTTTAATAGTGACAAAAGGTGTCAAAATTATTTTTTCATTTGTGGTGAGTAAACTGAGCCCCAGTCAAATATGCAGACAAACTTTTTGATTGATACTAGCAACATTTTAATAACGATTTCTTCTTAGTGCAGAAATAAAAGTGGTGAACAATAACAACAACCTAAAAACCAGTTCTCACAGGTCAGTGGGTTGCAATTACTAACACCTTCAATATTCAATAATGTCAGATCGTCGCATCTCTAGTTGAAGGTATCAACAATGATTTAGGCTATGATGATGTAATTTCAATAGCAATAATGTAAGATAAAGGGCAGAATACACAATAATATCAAAGAAAACGTACGGAAAATGTCTACGCAACAGACGAAACAAATTTTGGTTACTTGAAATCCATAAAACTATAATCTATGTAGCATTAATTAAACCTTATTTTACATAAAAATGATTTCTGGTCTATTGTAATTGTTTTTTTATGAAACACTCCCAACAGTCTGGAGTCCGAATATGTTTGACAGTTCAGTGTCTGAAACAACCCACAGACGAAATTCTCAGACGTCCGTTCTACCACCTGGAATTTCCACATATTTTCAGAATACTACAAAGTTTTCGCGGAGAGAGAGAGATCCTCGCTTTTTTTCATGTGACTCAAATAAAAAACTATTAAAATAGTGGTTTAAAACGCTCGAAATCGGTGGCAATGTCTGGCTGAGGTGGCGTTTTGCCAAATGAATCACAGTGTGTCGTGGATCAGGGCTGCCTGCCAAATTTATCACTCATAAACGCTGCAGTGGCGTTCCCAGGTGAATCACTTCGAAATTTCATTACACAACACGGTATTTTCGAAGAAATCCTTAGATAATATTTTTTTCAGCGTATTTCTATATTATCCCGATGTTGGTGTGAATGGAATGCAGTGATTTATTGGCGTTTCGATGCCATACTGTTATGTAGGTGAGTCAAAAACGTGAATGAAATAGTCAAAATAGTATAGAACCCGGTGGTTTCCACAAAACAAAACTCAACTATTCCATTCAGAATTCTAGCTCAAAATAATACTCAGTCCCACGTTATTTCTTATCTATGTCAACGACATTGTCATTAATTTTCCATTTGCCATCCATTTGCTTCTTACTAATGACGCAAGCACTGGTTTAGAACCAACAAACTTTCTTAACATGAGTAAAACTCAAAGCTTTCAATGCAAGCCCAATAGAAAAAATGAAGATCAAAATGATCAAAAACGAAGTAAATAATTTTTTTGTTATTAGAACCATCAGAATGAATATGAATGAATGAGAAAGTTTCCAAAACTCAATTTGGGACAAATCTGTAGATGCAACCTCAATAATCTTGATAAAGATATAAGCAAATCAAACAGTTTTTGGTTTGAACCATAGAGACTCAAACAAAGATTACTTCGCAAACTACAAAATTGTATGTGCATTGTACTCAAGTACGACAGAGACCTCTATATATTATAGCATTGAAATTCATAACGATACTAGCTGACCTAGTAAACATTGTCTTACCATATTAAATATTTCTATTAGAGTATTAAATTTGGAGCCAAATGAAAAAAAAATTATGAAATATACTTCACGACCTATTCTCATACCTAGAAAATATACATAAAAAAATTCATAATAATCGGTCGAGCCGTTCTGGGAAAGTGCGACCACAAACACGTGACAAGAGATTTTCATAAACTCGTACTAGTTGTTGCCCGCGCGTAGAATTTGTTTGTCACACTAAGTTTTGTAACAGATCATTTTAAACATAGTTACAATATTTTTTTATTAATCCAAAACTTCAATACTGACGATATTCAATACAATCTTTGAACCGCTATTTTCCCCCTTGGGGTGGAAATTCCTCAATCCCTTTCTGGATGCTTATTTACGCTATACAAAGAACCTACCTGCATATTTCAAGATTCTAGGTTTAGTATCTTTGGATGTACGTTAATATAGGAGCGGGCAACAGCTAGTAATTTATATTTTTACTTTAAACATTTACTAACTAAAAAAAGCCAACTGCACTAAGTTATGAATAGCTTCGATAATCTAATTATGTTACCTATACTTAGACCGCCTCTCTACTCCCGCGCATCATCCACCGTCGACTTACAGTAGACGCGACGCGTAATGACTTACTGTGTTGTATCCAATTTAATTGTATTTATGGCTCAGTATTTTGCATACAGTGGCTACCACATAAATATATGCTTTCGCGGACTTATTTAGGACTATTGAAGATAAATAATCTTACAATACATTATATTCATGTAACTCCAACGGTATCGGCAGCGCTCGCCTAGATAGGTCTCAGGGAGCAAGAATTTTTCCGACTTACTCAATACTTATCGTTATATCAAAATCACACAAAACGTTTGTAAATTGTAGCCTATATGTTGTTCTGATGTATAAACTGTATTTATATGAAGTTTCATCTGAATCCGTTCAGTCGTTTAGGCTTGAAAGAGCCACCAACACACATGCACAAAAAAATGTATCCATCCTCATAAACTTTCACATTCATAATATAAGGAATTCCAACGTCACTAAAAGCATATGCGAAAGTAATTCCAGTTTTCAAGAAGGGGGACCCATGTTCCCTGGACAATTACAGGCCCATATCTATCATCTCTATTTTTTCCAAAGTTGTTGAAATAATAATGAAAAAGCGTCTGTATGATTACTTCGAAAGCAACAACTTCTTTTCTCAGGATCAATATAGGTTTCCCAAAAATCGTTCTACTTCTCTAGCTGTCTTTGATGTTGTCGGATCTATTGTTGTAGGATTCGAGAAGGGTGTGCACACTGCCATAACGCTTTTTGACTTGTCTAAGGCTTTTGATTATGTATCACACAGTATACTTCTTGAAAAATTTTATTATTATGGAGTTAGAGGGATATCTCTGTCACTCATAGAATCATACCTTTCAAATAGGTATCAGGCGGTTTCGTGTAATGGTGTTACATCTAATTTTGGATCTGTTGAGCACGATGTTCCACAAGGTTCAATATTTGGGCCCCTGCTCTTTGTTATTTATGTTAAAGACATATATTATTTTATGTCTCCCTATAAGTCCATTCTAAAGTTTAGAATGGACTTATTTTGTGTCCATGACACAACTTTAGAATGGACTTATATTATAGCGATTAATCATCATCTAACATTCCACATGTAATGGAAGAAGTTGAAAATCAAGCCAACACTTGGTTTCTAGCAAATAAATTGAAGTTGAATAGTAACAAAACTCAAAATCTTGAGTTCACCACTGTAGGTTCAGCTAACAAAAGTGTCAAATTATTTGGCATTACTCTCGACAGTACTTTATCTTGGCATTAACATACAGATCTTCTCGCAAATAAACTATCTAATGCAATATTTATCCTTCGTCAACTGCGAAACATCACAAGCGGTGAGATTCTGAAAATGACGTACTTTTCTTTATTCCACTCAAACATCAGCTACGGTGTTGTTCTTTGGGGGAACTTTCCTGGTTCGATGATAATTTTCAAACTACAGAAAAAAAACTGTAAGAATACTGGCAAGTGCAGGTTTCTGGGAGCACTGTAGACCATTATTCAAAAAATTACGTATCATGCCGTTGCCAACATTATATATTATGTATCAGACGCTACTGGAAATCAGAAAAAATGCTCAGTTGCTAGAGAAACAGTCAGACATACACCAACACTTCACAAAAAATGCGGACAAGGTAAAAACATGCCGTTATCGTTTGACCGATCAAAAATGAATTCTGTTCATTACAATCTTTTCAACTCTCTGCCAAATAATTTTAAAGAGCTTAGTATCACCAAATTCAAAAGAGTCACCAAGAAAATGCTACTCAACCAATGTTTTTACTCAGTCTTGGAATACTACGATCATTTTAGGACAGCTATGTCTACTCGAGAAGAAACATACTCACCGGTATCGATTGTACTGTGGTAGTTTGTAAATACCGCTATTATCATAGGTGAATATTTATTTGTTTATATATGTACGTAGGCAACCCCTGCGTTGCTTAATATTTTTACATTTTTACAATTTACTTTTCTGTTTTATATGTTTATTTAAGAAAGCCTATACACTTGACTTGCTACAAACATGAACATGTAACGTAGTTAATAAACTATTCTAATCTGTTCTATGGTTCGAAAGTTTTTAAAAAATGTGCTCGAAAATAATTTCACAAACATGTTTTCTATACGCACGATGGATTCTCCAAATGCAATGTAAAATTTGATATCTTATCAATATTAATCCACATATTTTATACGTAACTATCAGCTAGTCACTTTTTCTCTTATATTTACCAATAATTACCATTGACGCTAAAATATTATTATATGTTGTAAAAAATATAACGCCGATATTTTGGGGAATAAATATTCTGTTTATCTATCCATCGGAATGATATCTCACATTGAATACATAAGTAATGTTAGACTGAAAAGTTCGTAGGCTAACAGTTTTTTTAATAGAAGGCAACTATTATTCAACATAGTTGCCTTCTAGGGCGATACAATAATTAAAGCGGTCATACCGTTTTTCGATACCATTTTTATAGTACTATTTCTCTTTAGCCTCAAAATAGGCCTCAGTTTCCGACGATTATCTCATCATCAGCGCTATTTTTTCTCTAGAGAGCATTTTCTGCAGGTCTGAGAACAGGAAAAAGTCGCCGGGAGCAGATTTGGAGAATACGGTGGATGCAGAAACACTTCGAAGCTCAATTCATGCAATTCTGCTCCACAACGCTCCAGTAACGCTATTTAACAGTCGCTGTTGAAGATTTTTCCCTTTTCAAGATAGGCGATGAATATTATACCAGGCGCATGCCAAAATACTGATACCATAACCTTGCCAGTCGACTGCACGCTTTGGATTATTTACCAAGTACAGTCCACTCAGATGAAGTTCGTTTTGATTCTATTGTGAAATGATGAAGCCATGTTTCATCCATAGTCTTAAATCGACTCAATAGAAAGTTCAATGAAATGTATCCGAATCTACCGCCAATGAACCTCAAGAAATTTATACGAATTCAGAACAATTTCAATGCATTTGGATCAACTTTAAAAGCACCAAGAAACTTGCCTCGACCCGTAACCTTCGAAGACAACCAGATTAATGTCTTAGCATATTTTCACGCATTTCCCAAGTCATCGATAAGAAGTGCTGAAGAAGATTTGGGTATAAAATATTCATCGGTTCAAAGAATCTTGCGAAGACATAAAATGCATGATTATAAATTCACCAAAATTCAAGCAATGAAGCCTCAAGATCCTCAACAGAGAGTAGAATTTTGTGAAATGTTGTTGACACGCATTCAAGAAGATCCACTTTTTTTAAATAAAATTATTTGGACTGATGAATCGAAATTTTCGAGAGAAGGGATTTTCAATAGAAAAAATCGTCATTATTGGTCCAGTGAAAATCCTCACGTCACAAACGAAGCCGGATTTCAAGAAAAATTTAGTTTTAATGTCTTCTGCATGTTGATGGACAACAAATTGAGGTACGTGATATACGAGGAGTCATTAACATCCAGAAGCTACCTGAATATTTTGGAGAATACTGTAGACAGTTTCGTGGATAATCTGCCACTCGAAGATTATCGAAACTGTTGGTACCAACTAGACGGAGCTCCTGCACATTGCACAAGAGAAGTGAGCGCAGAACTGGATAGACTATTTGACGATCGGTGGATGAGGCGCTTGGGACCATGGAATTGGCCAGCGAGATCACCCGATCTTAATCCATTAGATTTTTATTTGTGGGGAATGTTTAAAGAAAAAGTTTACAAAATACCCGTGCGTTCGAGAGATGAATTGTTAGAAAGAAATTGTTCTGAATTCGTATAAATTTCTTGAGGTTCATTGGCGGTAGATTCGGATACATTTCATTGAACTTTCTACATGTTCTGCTGATAATTTTGTCACACTGTCCAAAAATAATGAACAAATTCATAAGAACTTCGTTTGAATAGTTTTGTTCCATCGTTTTGAAGGTATTTGCAACTTCTGAAGTGACGAAAATGTCGATATTATTAGGAGAATGTCACAACGCTACTGTCAAATAGTAATCATGGCCTGCTTACCAAATACCGAATGGAAATACCATTCTGAAGGGACATTTTCACAAATAAATGTTCATAAGTCCGAAACTTGACTAGTTAGGTATAGGTATGATATACATAGAAAGAAAGCAAATTTCAGCAGCTTTCCGAATTTTCAATAATATACAGGGTGTTCCATTTAAAATAATCAAATTTCAGCAACTTTTTCAAGCAAACGAAAAAACTGTATTTTTTTACCACCCTGTATTGAAGTAACGTAGATTAGGCTGACGTGTAGGAAGTGTCCAAGTATCACCTAACTCCAAACCAAATTTCGATATCATAGTACTTCTTAACTAAAAGATATCGGCATTTTTAGAAGTCATGATTTTCGAAGAAAAAAATTGAAATTAATTTTTATTTGGAAAACGGTAACAGATAGGTATAGGGAAATATCAAGAAAAGTTGTCGGGCAATTGTTGGAGATTCCAAAAATAATATTATATACAGAGTGTTCCATTTGAAAAATCAAAGTTGCTACTGCTTTCTAATAGAAGCGGCAACACCGCATTGTCGAAAATATTTTAGTCGGCTAGAGAATGTCCGAATATGCCCTCCATTAAATTTTCAAAGTGATCCGTTGTCTGGTTCACCAGAAACGTCCAATGTGCCATCCACCGTGAATCAGCCTGATTAATAGATATACCGGGATGTTGTGCCATCCATTTATCAGCTTCTATTGCGTACTGAGTTTTCAGAGGACTGTAAATGGCCCTATCCAAGGGCTGTAGCTTGTGACTGCTGTGAGGTGGCAATGTAAGTACAATGTCTGCAATACAAGGTAGCTTGCAGACTAATGTGGCTTGAATGATTGTCAGTAACCAACTTCTTGGCTGTATTAATTTGCTCTTGAGTACAGATTTTTTGATCAGATCATTTTCTTATATATTTGCGAGGCATTTTCAATCTAGAACGTAAAAATAATACTTGAAACATTGAATTTACTTCAGTGGGGTAAGTAGACGCATTTTAATACTGCGGACACTTACCCGTGTATACTTTCCCTATCCCGTCAAAACAAACAAAAATTTAAAAAATAAGTACGACACACCTTAGAGAAAACACGCAAAAGAAAATATTGATTAATTTCTCCTGTTCACAGTCACTTTATATATACAATTAGACTAATCGTAATATCTTCACCTTAATAATAATAATGTTTATTTCGAAATGTACAAAAAGATAAAAGACAAACATCCAACAAGTAAACAAATAAACATAACAAATCACTGAAGCTCACAGAGCTCGTGCGTGATATTTATTAGATTTACATATATACACATATACATACATATATATGCATACACATATACACACATATACATGCATCCACCTATTGACAAAAGATAGTGAACAAATCAAAAACCACATAAGGAAAAGCCTTGAGCGTGGGTATTTGATTCATTCAAAAAAGATTAAAATGGAAGCAATGTGTAAAATAATCAAATATAGTATCGACGTAGGGGAACATGTTTTGTGAATGGAATAGAATACATATATACACACACGCATATACACAACATACATATACATACATATACTCAGACACATTCTTGCAAACATAAACTCAAACATATAAATTTACAAAGATCTACAGGGCGTTGATTGTGGGAGAGGATGATATTCAAATGTATTGGTCGTTTTAATTGATGAGACAGTGTAAATCCATTCTTGGGTAGTAATGAATCCAAATTTAAAGTTTTTTTTTATAAAGCATGCAAATGAATTTCACGAAAATTAATAATATATCTATGCAAAAATAATTTCGTCGAATAATTATCCACAGCCCTGTACAACAAACCTGTGCGTACGGTTACCCCACTTGACCCCTCATGACAGAAACCTGGCTTATAAACGCTGCTCTCTTGCAAAATCAAGCTTTGGTATTGGCCGCCTAATGAAAAAACGCTCCTTTTTTTCTGTACCCTTCACTGGCAAATATCAGGCTAGTGAGGAATAATAAAACCAAAAAAAAACATTCATGAGTTGCGTCCAACAATGCATTCGTGATTCCGCCTAGTACCTTTGATGAAACCTACGGCAGGTCAACAGACTGCTCTCTAGCGTTGAATCACGATTTTTTATTTCAAGGTCACGTTTTATCTAGACTCTATTATTTTAGCTGATGTAATCTTTGCATATTACAGTAAATGTACTTGTAGTTGAGGAGCAGACACATAATTTCAAGTATGACTCTCAGAGTCCCAAAAAATCTCCAAATATGAATTTTACGTCTCGTTTTACATGACAAAACATTTCTCTAGTGATAGTGTCTTATTGCAATAACATCGGAATAGAATGATATACTGTACATGGTATCCAATTTGATATCCAACAAATCAAAAGCAATAGCATAATTTGGTAACTTGTTTTTCCACATTCTACCTTCTTGTGAAAAATTGACGCCTGGGTTTTCTCTTCTCAAATTCTGGATCCCTGGAGAATAACAGCGTTGATGATAGAGGTAGAAGAGGAAAAATCATCTGCCCGATTTGCACAGCCATTCAAAAAGTTGGAGAATCACAGAAACAATATTTGTCACTTGGCTGAATATTTAAATAGAATTAAAGAAACCTTGACCAGGGACAAGTTCCGTTTTGATGGTTTGTTAATTAGTCTAGTGCAGAGGTTCCCAAACTTTTTTTATCATAGATAACTTTCAAAATTTTGCTAGTTCCGGTTCTGCAGCTACATTTCTATCACATTCCCAAAACTCGACTAAAATCATGAAGATTAGATCTAACAATGGAAATTTGCATTGCTGCTGCATTCCAATCACGAATCAACAGTTTTCGAATGAATAAAAAGTGAGAATTGATTGGTTAATTGATTAATTGATTGTGCTGTGAGAGGATGTCAAAAAAGTGAAGTTGGTCAATCGAAAAAGTGATTTCATCCAACTTTTTTTTTTGACAAACAACACAAGAAACCAATCAGTTCTCACTTATTTTATTTAGAAAATTCCCCATTCGGTGTGGTAAAAATAAAATATTAGTGTTTATATTGGAGAATAATCAAACAAGTTTACGCAAGGAAAGAGAATTGAAACTTTCTGTTTTTAACCACTTTTATTTGTAACTAACGTTACTGCAGTTTCGTCCTATAAGGACAGAAGTGAAAATGTCTACATCCATCAAAGTTTATGCAAGATTGCAAAGACACACACAAGTTGTATTTCGTTACCTTTGCACGTCTGAACAAGCGTTGCGACCTGCATTGATTGAAGTCAAAACAAAATTTCAGTTCTTTACTATCAAAACCAGATACATTTTCGTGGACCCCCGAAATGTGAACCCCTATTTTTCGGTCACGACAACGTAGACCTGTCGTGTCTCTCGTGAACCCCTGGTGGTCCAACTGGACCACTTTGGGAGTCACTGGTCTAGTGAATCATTAGACCAGTGACTCCCATGTGACGTGAAAGACTACTTACCATACAAACTAATCGTCTTCGTTAAGAAGCTAGGTTTATTTGGTCGAGTTTGAAGTGAGCCACAATAAACCCTTGCGAGTTGCGGTGGAGGGTCGAATAGACCCACTCACTTTGGATTTAACCTAACCTAACCCAATGTTTGATTCAGTAATGGTAAACAGAATAGTATTGTATCCGAGATAAAAATCAGAAAAATTTTTACTAATATTTGTTATTTTTTACCCTGGTTGAGATTTTCTTATATTTCACACGAAGGAAAAATCAAATTACCTTGTTGTCTCCAGAAACTATCACTCAATCGCCCGAGTGATATTTTGCTAAAGTAAATACCAGAATTCGAATATTTGCCAACTCCGGCATTGCTCATGAATGTTTCATCGTTCTCATCATAATAATCTGATATAGTGAGTAGTGCGGGAGCCAGCAAATATTCTCGCGACAGTCGCGTCACTTTCGGAAATGTTAAAATAGGAAACGTATTATGCAATTGGAAAATTTGGCCTGAACGCATCGTTTACGACGACAAATTTTTCACTACCGGAATGCAGCGAAAAATGCGTTGGCTCTGTACTCGATTTGCCAAAATTACGTTGAATTAGTTTTCAATGAATCACAGTGTGATGAACTCATTTTCATTTTGAATTGGATTCGTTTGTTTTTTTATTACAAACAATAAGTTCAAAATTGAAATTCGCTTGCGGCTGTTTACTGTTTAATTTTTCTTGCCGATAACTTGAAATCATTATAAACACAGCAATGCCAGTTGTTGAATGTCCAAATCTTAAAACTTATAATTGCTATATCGAAAAATAATATATTATCAGTTGGAAAAACTCCTGAAAAAAGTTATAAATATGTTGAAAAATCAAGTACTTCAGTAATTGATATTTTTAAAACCTTCCAAAGAAGAATATTTCCAACATGTGGAAAAAAAATTCTACAAACCTTTTGGATTTACTGTAGAACTTTCTTGACCCAGCTCCGCCACCAAATATTTCAAAATTGTATGTATTTCAATAATCAATAAACAGATTAAAATTTCAAAACACAGCTGAAATCAATTCGAAAAAACCTGAGTCGATGACCAAACAAAGTGGAAGTCAATTCAATAATCATTTACTGCAGATTTCCATTAGTAAAATTAGAAAATTTTGTGTTATATCCAAAATATATCGAAAACAACAATTCAGAAACAATAATACATAAATAATACTCATTTTCACTGTCCCAAAACAATCAAAGCAAATTGAAAGGAAATATTTCAGGATAGATTCATTTTTGGGAAAGAAAGGGAAAATGTGATTAATTTCAAAAAATTAACTGTATACAAAGATGTGTAGATATACAAAAAAGTAACTTTCAGGCACAAACTGAAAGAAAAAGCCCTCTCAAAACAACTACTTTCATATAAACATTGAATTACATGAAAGAGAAATACTTTCGAAACAACAACTTTTATAAAAAAAACCTTATTTGTATTCAGTTTGTATTTCAAACATTCGTCATGGAATTGAATCAGAATACAAATGAAATCACTTTATTAATCCTGTAAAACTTACAAAGTTCAAATAGCATTTTGTACATACATAAAATAATACCTTAACAAAATTAAACCAAACATATATGAAATATTGTCATATGCATACAATGATGGACAAAACATATCAACTTCATTCAACTTCAGCTTCATTAAATTAATGTGATAGAGAAATAAAGTTACGGAAGATTGTGGAATTGGCCGCGGTGGTAGTGCGCCCGACTCACGATCGTTAGGCCGTGGGTTCGATTCCCGCCTCAACCAGATATTTTTCTCGAGAGAATTTATCTGGTTGAAGCTGGAATGATTCTGCATACGTGTTAGGAATCATACGTTAAAAGGTAAGACCTCGTTAGTCCTTAGCTCGCACAAGTTTCTCAACTTCTGAGAGTTGTCGTTCGTATGGGGGCGACAGCTGATTAACAGAAAAACTGATTTTAAACAGAATTTAAACAGATTGAGAAATTCATCTATAGTATAAAAATTATAATCTAATGAAAACGTTTAAAGGGTGGTTTTGAAAACCTGAATTCTATCAGTGGTTTTCAATAATTCGGGCAGTTAGTCATGAAGTTTTAGCCCCAAGTAAGACGATGAGTTAGCGGTTATATTTATTATATTTGACGGAATTTATGCGAAAATCATTGCACTTACTTGTATTTACATTATGGTAAGATGAAATGCGATCTCATTTTTCGACCTATTGGTGTGTATGAATACACACATTTCAAAAATGAAAATATCCGGGAAAGTTAAAATTTTCAAATGTTTGTATAAATCTCTGCAGGAGGTTCTCTGATTAACGCCTGCTAAAATTCGTATAGTCTCTTTTTGGGCAATAAATACATTTGGAACTTCCCCAAAAACTAATGCCATATCTGATTCTAGATTCTATATGTGCATAGTAATAATTTAATAACTGTTCGGTGGTTGATATCGGCTTAAGATTTCGTATTAGATACGAAACAGAATTTAGTTTCAATATCAGTTTATTACAATTACTCTTCCAATTCAGACAATTATCTAGCGTGAGTCCCAAACATTAACATTCATCGGATGAAGAAAGTGTGTTTTCATTTTCATTGATTTTAATTTCAAGTTTCAAGTTTTTCGAGAGTTGAAATGAAGTAGAGTACACCATGAAACCAAATGATTTGACAGCGTGTTACAATTTTCTTTCAAAATTGTGTCGTCTTTGTCCGAAATTAGATGTGATGTGTCATCTGCATACATAACGCACGTATTCTCAGCAACCGCGGCCTCAACATCATTACAGTATAGTATAATATAAATAACAGCGGTCCCAACACTAATCCTTGAGGTACTCCAGTGGTACAAACGTGAGTATTTGAAATATATTTATAATGACCATTTTCAGATCTATGATTCACCGAAACAAATTGACTCCTATTTCTGGTGAAAGACTCTAACCAGTCAAGGGCATTTCATCTTATTCCGTATGAATATAATTTATTCACCATTCAAATGATTACTACCAATACAGTATATGAAAGAGGTGAAATTTCACTTACATCTTCACTTTCATCTTCAATGTTCCACTTACCGGAATATTTGAATTGCCAAATATTGAAGTTGGAATATGATATATTTTCAGAAAATTACTAAGGCGCTGACGTGATTCATGAAATTGACTGAGATTGTAACGTGGGTCAATTTTTTATCGAAATTCATGAATAAAAGTAAAAGTTCAGATTATTTCTTTGGTTGCACTTATTGATAACAGATATGAAAATGTCTGACCATACTGTTATTTATTGACGTCATGGAATAATTTCCATTATTCATTGTTGAAGTTCATGATTTCTTCCCAGAAATGTTGGTTTATTTTGATGCCGAATTCGCATCATTCTCATCCCGAATTGAGGTGTCGTCGAGCATAATTCAATTTATTTTTCCCATTCAACGTCGGTCGGCTTATATTTAGATAATTACTTTCTACTCCACTTACTTTTTGTGTCGCGGCCAAAAAGTATAATTGCTCGCTATTACTTATTCCATTATTTTTTCGACGGGTGGGCCGGATTCACTTCCTGTTCGCCGAGTGTTTTTTTGTCGAAAAAGACTATCGTTCACGTAATTGTTTTTCGACAGCTTTTAAAATAACGCGAGTTCACCAGGAGTGTACCCTACGTATGCGTTACTGAAGTTATTTCAGAGACATGAATGAACGGCTAAAACAAACAAAAGTCATGCGATTCAATTGGCCGATATACTTAATGAAAATCCATATCGAATTCAAGTAACACTTCATTTTCACAAAAACAGTATACAAAACTGAAACACGTGTTTCACTATACAATGGCTTCCTCAGGCGTTTTCAGTAGTCACTGTATAACTAGTGTTCACAATACAAGTGTTGAGTATGAAAATATATGATTGTGAATTTTCAATACGAAAATATTTATTGAAAAAATCAGGGGAATCTCATGGGGATGGGGAAATTGAAACGCAACATTATAATGTTTTTTGAACTGATAACTTCTTATGGGAGGGCGAACCGCTTCGTTATATAACGCGAAATGGCGCCAGCTAGTCGTATTCCGGGCAGAAGTTTCTTTCTCCTCTCTTCGCATGACTCAGTGTTCAGTGTGCGATCGACTTATACTTCTGTGATACGAATAATTGTAAACAATATATATTCAAAACACCACTTTCATTATGTGAAACATGGCTCAAAAATTATGATACTAATTTTTTGTACATATCTACATTATGAGTATCATTATTTAATCCTGCAAAAGTAATAATTGGCTTATGGTAGTTAAAATATATGTACATACACAAAATAATCAATAAAATATTTTATCAATAAATAACCTTTCCTTATATATTATCATATTAATATACATAAAATTTAAGTAATAACCTAAGCTTTTCTCAAGTTAAAAAATGTCAATATCAAATAGTTCAACTTAGATTAGTTTAAGTTATCACTTCCGTCGGGCGTCCTGAGAAGCACAGGTTTATTTATTTTGATTTTCAAGGATGCCACAAGTTCGATTCCAGTAACGAGCGATTCAAAATGTTTGATGTTTTTGAAAATTTAACGTTTTTAGTGGCTATCGCATGTAGTGGAGCGCTTCTACCGATTGATTCGTTCATTTATTATTGAATTTCGTTTGATTCGTGTAGGAGTACTACCAAGAGCAGATCAAAAAAACTTTCGTGACTTTGTGCCCAGCCTAATATATTTTATTTATTACTACTTGATTTGAACGACAGAAATGAAGCGCACAGTTCACAAACTGGAACACGTGTTTCTCGTCACAATAGCTTGTTAAGGTGTAATGGGTACTCACAACAAATGAAATATCAGTGAATCGATGTTTTTTACTTTGCGGCCAGTCTAATATAAAGTGCGGATATCAGTATTTTTTAAAATTTTCTTTTGATTTTTGAAATTCAGAGTAATCGTAATCGTTTAAGTTATTTAATGAATGAACATTCAATAAAAATACTAGTAATAATATTATCATGAAGTCATTCACTTTATAACTCATTCAATATCTTGTTGTTGTACGGGTTTCTTTTACTTACTATAGGGAGCTTAAGTTTTAAGAAAGATAAATGTATAACTTTAGTATGACCCTAGGTGTGTTTGTACAATGTAATATGCAAAACGCATTAATTTTTTTGTTTATAAAAATAAAACTTTCTCTTCTGCGTGTAATGGAATTAAATATCATCTGAGATATAAAACAAAGTCGCAAAATCGTATTACCTACTTACACAATTCATAACTCAAAAACGACTGGATCGATTTTCATGATTTTCAAATAATTGAATGTGTCTCCGCTTGGAATAACAGAACGGTTGTTAAAACACTTTGAAAATTTGAAAAAAAAAAATTGAACAAATTGACGATGTTCAGTTTCTTAGATTATGGCAGTCGGAATTGTACGAGCAAAGACAATAGAGATTATGACATTTGTATTTGCGTGCGCATGAATAATTGTCATGTCATAAGAAAAGCAAAGTAAGTAATATCCATCACAGTGTTATTGAAATGAAAACGCGAGCGAGAAAATCGAATCTTTCACAACGAAGCCGTTATGCAATTAGACTGCGAAATATTACGAATCAATCCACTGCAGACGAAGAAAAAGTCACACAACTGTAGTGTTGTCAGATGTACTGCTTTTGCAGAAGTTTGACACCAGAAAGTGAGGTAGCGATTTTAAATTCAGTTGTGAAAAATCCCAAATTACGCAAAAAAAATTTTAAACTCAAATATTTCGCACATTCATATTTGGAAAATTCTCCCTTACTATTTATTGTATCTTTACCATATCCAATGGGTCCGGGTTTCATTTCCTTGAGACTTTCCAATACAGTTAAAATTTTGCCAATGGTTTCTTCAAAAAGGCTGAAGAAACCCACACACTATCTTGGAATTTTTCATCGGGGTGAACAAGAAATTTTCCGTATCTATACCTGTACAAAGTTCTTCAAAACATTTATCATTTCGCAGATCATTCTGCATTTTTTAATACTCTTGTCACTTTCCTTTTATCATCATAAATCAGATCCTGCTGAGACGAATTTCAGATGAAAATTGAAATAATTTTTCCTCATACTCAATACTCTATACTCTTATAGACACGCCCAAAGAAGCTACTGTATAGCGAAACACGTGTTGCGTTTTTGTAAAACTTTTTGGTGAAAATCTCACAATACGTTATCTGAATACGTTAAGGATTTTCATCAAGTGGATATCAACCGATTCCATCACACTTCTTCCTCAACTATTTAGTTGAAGAATTATCTTTCTTAATCATTGCTCTATATTTTAGCAATTTCGATGATTGAAATTCTGCATTGCATTTTCAAACTAACAGTATATGGATAGATTGGAAACCTAACTTTATTCTGCTGCATCTTTGACAATTTCCTTGTAATTCTCTATTCGCCTTACAAGCAAGAGGAATTCAAATAATCTCAGATAGTTCTCGAGACATATAATTTCCTTTCAATATTAGGCAAATTCGACGAAACAAATTTTGTTTTTCTATTTATATGATATTTTTTCTAAGTACTTATCTACATTCATAATTATCGTTACTCGTAATTTCATATCATGTTATTATGTAATTTGTAGATTTAATTTCCAATTAACTTTCACAATATTTTATATTAATATTTTATTCTATATTCGTTCAACTTCTATCTTTCTACTAAGTCTATTTACCTCACAAGTTATTTCTTCACACATTACATCAACATCTGCAATTATACATGTTTATATATAGAAAAAATTCTACACATCATCATCACGCACAAGCTTTACCCAATTCAGCTTCAGTGATTACCCTGTTTATTCATTCATATGTGTATGTATATTATATGTGAGAAATATGTATAACTTCTATTTGTATTTGGTGAATATGCATTACATTTGCTGATGGATGAAGATCCATAGTAATTTCAAAAACTACACCTCACGATTTCTGCTGGTGAAACATCTGACATATGTTCAAATATGGAGCTTTTTTTAACTGATCGATTGTATTCTGATTTGAGAACCAATCCATTACTTCATTATCGTACATGTTCAACTGTACATGCTTTCCAGAAGATTCAAACAACTTTCCATCAATTTTACAAGATAACCCATACAGTTGCCCCTGCCTTCAACAAACGAGTAAAATCAAGTGCCAAGCCCAGTGCACCATTAATTTTACTGTAATTATCAACGCTCAATTAGTTCTCATAATAAATATCACTCTACGGCTTCGACATTGTGACCTTTTTTTAATTGGTATCGTTACTTTTTCGGTACTTGATGGGAACCAATGAACGAATTGTTTATTGACAGAACAGAATATTAACTTCGGTTAACAGTCGCGACTGGTGCGATCTAGTAGGTACTTTACATGGTAGTGAATGTTGAAATCGTTTGTGTATTGACAAATTTGAATTGGAAAAAACATTTGGGGAGATACTGAACAGATTATTCAGATTTTCTCTCAGTTTATTTATTCATTCGCTATTCGATATTTTGTGATCTCAGCAGGACATTCGACTGTGTGGATCATAATATTTTGATAAAGAGTCTATACCATTATGGTGTAAAAGATAATGGCACTTGCATGGATTACAAGCTTTTCACAAAATCGCAAACAGTATGTATGTTTGAGAAATAAACAATGCAATGAGTTGGGGGTTACAAAGTCTACATTAGCTTATATCAACGTAGGTGTTCCACAGGGTTGTATTCTGGGTCCTGTGTTATTTCTACTATATATTAATAATATTGAAAAACTATGTAAAAATGTTCATGTTACAATGTATGCAGATGATATCTCTGTACTTGTGTCAGATCATTCTGATGAAATGCGTTGTAATGAGCTGATCCGATCATTGGCTACATGGTCATATAACAACTCATTATTCTTCAATGTGGATGAGACACAATATCTTAGGTTTCACAACCGTCAAAAAACTTGTACAAAACCTGATCCCACTGTAAATGATGAACCAGTTTCCAAATCTGCCACCCATGTCTAGTTTTTAAGAATGTGACAAACATCTCGATTGGAAAGTACATTGTTCGAGTCTAATATCAGTGCTTCATTCGCAGTGCTATCTTCTGAAAAATTTGAGAACGGCACTTACACATTCTCAATTGCTGATGGTATATTACGGGCAAGTGGAGAGTTGTATGCGCTATGGCTGTTTCTGGGGATGGTCAACCACGTCTCAGGAAGTTTTCATTGCACAAAACATAATAATCAGGTGCATCATGATAGAGATAGTTTTGTGAAAAATTATGATATACATCAAGTAAATACTCGTTCTCAAAATCACTTCCATATACCAATTTTTAAAAATAGAGTACATTTCTACTCTCCTGCTAATAATGGCTTACGTGCATTTAATAAACTACCAAATGAATTGAAAAATTGTTCTTCGTTATTGACTTTCAAAAAGCAACTCAAAAAATTACTTGCTACAAGATGTTTTTATTCAACAGATGAATTCTTTTCAGAAGATATCTCATTAGAATATTGTAATTAATGGTTTTGTTATATTTTACACTTTCATATGTATAACATTTTTTTATGTTTTTATATATTTTTAACGGCGTGTCTTTGTATTCCAAAGCTCTGAATATGATGATATTGTTAAATCTGCCGTATATGTTTTTTTCTAGACTTGACTATTCCAATTTAATATTTTGTCTCTTGGGAAACAAATTATTATTATTATTATTATATGCTTATAAATGTTTTTACTGAACCATTATTTGATTATCTCTAAAATCCGAGAAAATACAATATGTACATTTTTTTGAAAGAAAATTCAACTTATTACCTTTCTTGTTTCTGTAAAATTCTTCACAAACACTATCCATAGTCTTTGTTAAAAATAAATGCTATTTCAAAAATTCGATATTTAAATAATACCTAACGTTTAAATTGAAAGGGGTATATTTTTAAGAGAGATTGATTTTTGGGAAAAAGAGGTTTTGGTTTTCTATTATGAAGATGGAGAAGAAGAAAACCAAAACCTATCTTTACCTTTACATGAATTACATAAAAATTTAAATATCAAAGGATGACATTACCTATATTGTTTTTTCTTATAAAAGGCACCGTTTGAAAAATTGGCAATAATATTTGTTATGTAGTATACAAGGTGGCTACTTTGTCGTTGCCCACCATTGGGATCCCGGTTAAAAGGGATAAGATTTTAACGGGAGCCAAATTTTGCAAAATAACATAAACATTCTTCGGGACATATTGTTGTTTATGAAATCTTGAACAACAATAGGCAATATTTTCCCATAAAAATTTTCTTGTTTTCAGGAAAACTTCAGAAAACAAAGTTTAAATGCGGACATAGATTTTTTTTAAATTTTTACATGAGTAAATTATCTGGTGCTTACCATGATATCATCACAAAGTTCGATTTCAACATATTTTAGGCTAAATAATGGATTTATTCGACAATTTATGAAAATCCATAACTACTCAAAAACACTATTGTGAGATTTTCACTAAACATTTTACAAAACCACAAGTGTTTCACTACAAGATAGCTTCTTCAAACGTATTCATAGAAGTTTCTTCAATAGAATCTTATGGTCGATGGTATCAAAGTCTTTTACCAAATCATGAAACACGTTTCCTATACACGCATAGGGTATCTAGAAATTTTTCCCGGTCTATGCCAGTTTTTCCAGTTCTTCACGGCAAACTCGAATTGGTTTCCATATCCTCGAATTATTATTCCTTGTGCATTGCATGATTACAAACACTGCCGCCTAGAAGACGGATTTGTATTAACCGTGAAGGTAGGTGTAAACTTAAATTTCTACAGTATATTCCAGCTTTCGTCTCATGTTCGATTTTCGACCTGTTTGTATACCAGGTGTTTCTGTTAAACATGTACTACGGAAAACTGTGCATTAATAACTTTTGTGAGTTTAACTATGAAGTTTGAAACAAAAAGTGTACTTCGGTGTCAAGTGGTCCGTGAACTTGCTTCTCCCGTTATTATAACATATGAAGGGAGTAGATTCAATACGGTATCCAATCATACTGTTGGTGTGGTTTATGCTACTCTCATTGTACAGGTCTTTGCACTCCGCCTTGTTTTTTGAAAGCAGTCAGTTACTACCAAACTGGCTACCAAACTAAATATTCTTTGCAAGATTGTTTACATTGCAACAGAGCACAAATTTTGCGAAAATATGCTTTTCGACCGATTTCACTTTCGACAATTCAATTAAGGTCAATAGTTTCTATTTTTATAGAAAAAGCCTCGGATGCAGCCAAGCGAGGTGTGTTTTTTCGAAAAAATGTATTAATCACGACGAGTTCGCACCGCGAGCGTCAATTGTTTGAACACGCTAACATGAAATATTTTGCGCGATTTTACACCTGAAACATCCTTGAGGTACTATTTTTAACAGGCCTTATCCTAGTTTATTTGACGGTTGTATGCGACTCACCTGCGCTCGGAAAGATCGATGATTTTCATGAACTGAAAAAATCTGAACGTCTAGGTGGATAGAAGTAGTTGTTGGTTATAGTTCAATTAGATTTAATCGAATATATCAAATAAGGACTATCTAACTGACCATTCCAAATCTTGAATAAAGTTAGTATGTGATTTGAAATTATTCTATATTCAAGTTTTTCAACCGCTAATTCCCTTCTTAGAGGCCCATAACATTCACACCTGAGGTTCTCACCATGAGCCTTTCAATATAAATAATTTATTTTGAATAGTCTCGAAGGGTTCATTATAACTGGAGTTTTTTCCCAACACCAAACCGTTATTTTAATACCTCGACACATGTTTCGATTACCAAGTGGTCATTTTCAAGAGTTTTATCTTCCTCGTGTCGAGATGTCAAAATAACGGTTTGGTGTAATATTCATTACTATACCAAAGGTTCCAAACAGTGCATCACAAGTCTAAGGATTCAATCAATTTTTTTTATCAGATCAGATATTTCACCTTTCAATTAGTGAACTCAGATCTTGGACATTTGATAAAGAAGTAGTTCACTAGATTTCTTGATTATTTTGAAAATATATTGATTGAATTCGAAATTACTTTGAAAGAAATGAACAAAATCGTGCCCTGATTTAATAATAAATTCTTTGTTATGGATCAGACATAGATTTGGGTTCTAAATTTGAGCCCTGCGGTATTCAAGAAACACTTTATTGTGATATTTTCACTACATAGTTTTACAAAAACGCAAAACATGTTTCGCTATACAATAGCTGTTTTAGGCGTGTCTTCACTAACTAAAATCTACAATCTACCTAGCCAATTAATGCTGAATGTGTACCTGAGTTTGTAATGTAATGAATGAAATGATCTGAGCTTAAGTATCAGTTTCCACGTTTGAAAAAATATTCACTAACGGGAAGTTATTCAATTCTATCATTCAGTAAATCACCCGAATTCTCAAATCTATTTATTTCTAAACACTCTAAAAGGTTGTTTTTCGAATGTAACACGTCATATTCATGATTGGACTCATGTCCTTCTACCAAAAGATGGTTTGCAAATATGAAATTGGTCATTCCATTCAAGAAACTACCTTTGTACTCTTTAATTCATTGGGGAAAAGTTCTGCCACTTTGGCAAATATAAAGTTTTGGGCAAGAGCCACAGAAGTCAACTTATATACTCCGATACTGACGTTTTGTCTTTATTGTTTTCAATAAATTTACTCAAACTATTATTCCTTCTACAAGCCACGTCAAAGCATTTCTTTTTTACCGCTCTGCGGTACCCCCAATTCTGCTGAATGAGTATGAGATGTCTAGCCACCAAATAAAACCAACTGGAATCGTGAGGTAGGTACGATATGAAAACCAACCTCAATTGAATACTCAGACCATAAAATATCAATTTAGTCGAAGTATCCTCTAAATGAGCAGTAAGTGGATCTGTAATTATTCTCAACAGATACTTGCAGTATTGATGAAGTTCTTCACATCTTTTTTCAGACGGCCATTCATGAAGGTTTTTCCATGTGAGTTACCAGGCCTATTTTCCTGGTACTCTTTATGTTCGTTGACTCATTTCGTGATCTGGTCCCGTACTATATATTTTGATATCCCACCCAGCAGCAGGTTCAGGACCAATATATGCAGTTGATGATCCACGTCATCACATTTTGGAATCCCAGCAGCCGGTTCAGGACCAATATATGCAGTTGATGATCAACGTCTATCACACTTATCAGCTTTTTCGCTGTCCGTGATTCCTAAGAGTCCAGGCATCCGGTATATGGTCATTAATGTCCTGATAGCAGCCTGGCTGTCTTCAAGATATCTATGCAAGGCACACTAGAATGAATCTTGCAAGCCACTTTTTATCAGAAATGAAATATTGACTGTTTTTATCTATTTAACTTCGAGTCTTTCTGTTTCGTCTACAAGAACAAAAATAATTATTTGATTCAAACACCTCATTTCACAAGACAAGCACATTAGTTGAAAATGTCTATCCCAACATCGATCCTCATAAAGGAATCTATTGTCCAGACATTATTAGTTCTTAGCTCACACAAGTTTCGACTTTCGACACACAAGTTTCGTAGGGTGCGACAGCTGGTTAACGGAAAAACAGATTTTAACAGAACGAAATAATAGTAGTTTAATTCAACACCATGAAGAGAAGCCGAAACGTTTCTGCAATTTAAAAAACATTTGAAGGCATCTCTTTTATTAAAAAAGCTTACTATACACTAGAAGACTTTCTTGAAAAAAAATTAGGATTTTTGTTTGGAGGCGATTGACAATGTTTCATGGTGAATTTCATTAGTTTGGACATTGTCTAATTTCCATTCTCAGACATCTGTATACCGAAAATCTACTCACACGGGAAAGTATCTGAACCACATATCCAACCACCATGGACAATGGTAGTCCGAACTAATGAAATCCTAATTTAGGATTGTTATGTTTTACGCCATATTGTGATGTTCATTTCTAATTCTTGATGTATTTATTCTGTTAACAAAATATATTTGTCTTTGCTTTCAGAAAATATTATATAGGCATGTTTGTGGTGATACATGTTTGTGTGCATATTTATAAGATCATAATCTGATAACTTTGGTTTTGTTTATATATTGTGTATATTTTACTAAGTTCTTAAACTGATAACTTTGGTTTTCGGCTGGATTCGGCTCATTTTCTCGTTGTTTCCTATTTCAATTGTAATGACATGTATATTTTATATATACCTTTTTCTTGTGTGTCTTTGTCAATATTCAGATATGTTTTTACTAATATGTACAGATTATTAATAACAAAATGTTTGTCAACACGATGGTATCTACACTCTTTCGATGATAAACATATATCTATGTGTCTATGAATCTTGCCTTCTCCTACTGGAAAAATGAAAAACTTTATAGGGAGGCCAGTTTTCTCTCCAAGCAAATAATAAACCAAGACAAATTACCAAACGAAGCACATTTTCCCACTTTCTCCACTAACATCTTCATCGTCCTGATTTTTGATTGACCGTAGGAACGGCCAGTATTTTCACAAAAACGGCCAAGCATCCTGCGGCCGGCGTTTAGGATTCCTGCCGATGAGAAAAAAACGGCATTCCTGCAAGGATCGACCTCCGGCGTGAAAAATGTGTCGCACACCCAATTAGAATCCCATCGGACATTTTGTTTATTAGGAATCTATTGTTCGTCGGTCGTTTAGCGGCGATATTTATCTGCAGTCTGGAGTTTCCGAAAATTTGAACGATTTTCGATTCGAGAGAGCGAATCGGAATTTATGTCGGGTGCAGAGTTTAACTTTGTCGGAATTCGGTTTTCAGCAGGCGAACGCGTGCGGAATATTTAATCTCGAAACAATGCTCAGGAATCCGCTAATAGTTCGGCCCAAATATGTACCGATGCCGACGAAATATGTCCTGCATTTTCAGCAGTGCCGTACGATCATCGTACATCGACTCTTTCTGAGAAAGTCAGGAATAACAATAAAATATTTCTCATTCCTTCCTATCAAGATCATGTTAAGACTCGAAATAGCCCAACAAGTTCAATTATTACTTTGTCTTTGAATCCATAATTTATTGAATAGTAACCAATGATGGTCCACTTTGAAGAAACCCACATCTGGAGTTCCACAATGCAGCATCCTGGTTCCTCTTCTACAAAAAAAAACATGCTCTACCATCCCGATGTTTTCGATTTATTTACTTTCATCCCATTTCATCCATTCTGTTATTAGGTTCTTCAAATCGTCTTACAAAAGAAGACCTATTCCTGCCGTTTAGCCATAAAGAACAAGAAAAATCTCCCAAGTAACATAGACCATTTGTTTTACTATCAATGATGTCGAATATCATAGAAACAGTCCATCCCCCGACAAACTCATCTGGGATCTGCTGCTCTCCCTCCAGCCACATGAGTTGAAAACTGGTGAGATGGCGGTGGGTAATCGGTAGTTCATTCCACCAATAAGTATTGTTATTATTGTTATTACAATCATTCTTCCCGAAGGTTGAACTGGTCGAGCCCTATCACCAAAGCCTCGATATCATCAACCAATGACCACTCCCCACATCGTGGGATAAGTGATCGTTGCATCCCAGAAACATGTGCCCTAGAAAGACGCAATGAACCAAGAATGACAATCTTGTGTCTTTGTGCATCAGTCAAGTGGAGAGTGCATCATTCCACCAAGGGTTCCAATAATTAGAACTACCATTTCTACAGTGGTGGAGTCTGCGAAGAGAAAATCTTGATTTTTCATTCGTTTCCCGTCTCTTTTCAAAGGATATTCGTTTCACCCGGAGCTGAAAACACCACCATTTTGCTCGGTGGTCGAGAAAAACTACACATCTGCCTTATTAGCTTGTATGAGCTAATGGTTCCAATAATGGTTCCAATAAACACCGATGTCTCGTCAATACCATAACCATATCAGAAAACACATACTCCCTCTCGATGAGCTTTTCGGTAACCAAGTTAGCCTCTGTAGGAAATGATTGGAGGAGTTTTAGTCATCTCCAGATGATGTCAAAAGCGCGTCAAAAGACAGTATTATGTTCTAGTATGGAAAAAGTTATTTTGATGGATTATTTCAACGTCAAAGTTTCCAATCCTACCTATGAATATGGAAAGGTCAATTTGGCTCATCGGATTCCACTTACTGCGATATATGTCAGAAGTACATCTGCAGGCTTCAAGGGTGAAGTGAATAAACGAACACCGATGTTTTTACTTTCTTTTCATCTTTCTCTTTTAGCTGTAGGAAATATATGAAATATACAAAAAAGGAGAGTAAAATCAATTGCTTATGTTTATGCATTACATGCAAGGTCCAACTTAACACACATCGAACTATACTTTTTGAGGACTCGTTCAATTGAAAAACCGCGTCCTGTGGAAAAATTTGCTAATATGGTCTTTACAAATAAATATAGTCTTCAGGAATTTAAATACAATATAAATCACTTCTCAAAGGATTTTGAGTAGATATTTTCATCTAACGCTTGTCCATACACATTTCTTTAAGTTACTTTTGGAAGTTACCAACTCAACCCAATTAAATAAATTATGTTAACGAAAAACGTGTTCGAATATTTTCTGAAAAATACTCTAGTTGAATATTATGCATTTTATTTAAGACATGTCGATGTTTTCAATATTCCAGAAAATGAAAGAGAAATATTTTCGACTCTTCAATATTATTATTTCATAAGTACAAAATTGGAGATACTGGATCGGAAAGATTTTAGCAAATGAAAGAAAAATACGTTCTCCATTTTGTCGTTTCACTGAATTTCAATATTATCACTGACCCGTTACTTGAAGAAAATTCATCACTATCACACTATCTATGATAACAGTAATAGTACCGGTAGTACCGAGGAAGCTACGGTGTTAGCGAAATGCGTCTAAAATTAAAAAAATTTTCGTAAAATTGTTTGATTAGTATCATGGGTTGATTTCAATACATAGAATAAACATAGTGAGCTTGACTTTTCGTTTAAATTTCAAAGCGATATCTCTTTCCTTTCCGATACATCTCAGAATTTTTCGAAACTTCTGTTTTTCAATGGGAAAGATTTTTTCGAAAGCAACTAGCGCCTGGCAAACCTCAGAATATACCTAAACCTCGTAGTGTAAAAATCAGAACGAGTTTTCGTCCATTTTTCATTTCCACTCGTTACGCCACTGCTTCAAAAACCGCACTGGAGTTGCAAGCGCGCCGCATTATGCAGAATTGTATTTTAATTTTGTCGCGATCTCTCATAAAAGGCACATGACGCCCCTTTTAGGATTTCGGGACGGCATTTTTACATAAATCAGAGGCAGTTTATATGAAAATCTTGACTCCGAGTAAAAAGGAGAAAAAGAACTCATCGTACAGGTAGTTCGGGAGCTTGAAGATGTTTTTCGAAATCATTTTCCACTGAAGGATTTCTTTTGAGATACCGGAGAAGTTTGGGATTTTCAAACGAAAATATTTCACATTTTTTTAACTTGACTTTTCACACACAATAGGATGATGACACAGCTGTTTACCAAATTTTTTCTTTCTACTTTCCTTCCTGTTTCTCCTGCTCAAAATGAAATTCAATTTTTTTCAAATTCAAATCCCTTAACAATTGTTCAATATCAAAATTACGTATACAAATATTGAAATATACATCATTTCAACAAAGTCAGCTCAGTGAAACTAGTTGTGTTCGATTCAGTTACTTCCAAATTCGGAATATGATAATTGTTAAATATATATTCAACACATATTGGTATGAAACTATCTTGTATAAATATTTCATAACGGAAAATCTGATGAGAGTGTTACTTTATGAAAAATGTTTTTTTTGTAATTCCGAATTCAATTGCTAAAAATCGCACTTAAAAGATGAGACCTCGTTAATCCTCAGCTCACACAAGTCTTTACTCCAGAGAGACGTCGTTCGTATGAGATCGACAGCTAGTTAATGGAAAAACACATAATTTTTTTGAAGAAGCAATTATTATTAATGAACATATGATTTTTTTTAAATAATTGGTCAGATCTGTGATGAAATTGGCTGACACTTGATTAAAATCCATAATGTATTCAAGAAATACTTGTGAGATACCTATTCACTGAGCAGTTACAAAAACATAACACTTGTCCCACTACACAATAGCTTTCTCAGACAAGTTGAGTATCTATTACAAAGTGATTTTGTGAACATAATCTCACAATAAAGTTTTACTTGAATACCTTGTCATGCATTTTCATCAAATATTGACTAATTCCATCACATGCCACGACAGAGAAGCACTTCTATTCATTGTCCTCATAAATGACTCCACTAAATATCTCAAAATGGCTCGGCTATAATATTTACTACAGTTTTTTAGCACAGATCTAAAAAGAACTTCAAGCAGTGTCTTCTGGCATGGCAAATGAATTAGTTCAAACGGTGATGAAAACAAATGCACACACTTCTAATGCAGACAAAACTGTATATTCGTAAACCTAGGCAAAATACTACAAAAAGTATCAACAAAATTTTTAGGAGTTCGTCTCAACCACTTTGCAATGTTGCAACCACTTTGAGCATGTCACAGGTATTGCTACGTTTTTACACGTGGGTTGATCAATAATCAACTACACTGAATAATCAAACTCAACTTTATTTCACTTTAGTTACAACAAACACTTCAACTAAAACTTCAACTATTATTTGAATGTCTATCGCCTTACTAGATCACTTCGCCTACCGCAATGTAACGTTCACTTCACTGTATACTTGACTGTCTCGATATGCCCGCCGCCAGCGCATAAATATCGCAATCGAACATCGTAGAATTTTCGCCGAAGTTCCATCGACATCGGTAGCATGTTTCTTGCTGCTTCTCGAGCGGCAGGGAACATTGGGCATGCCCAGGCTCTTAGCTACGTCACGTTTGGTTTGTGGGTACCAGTGGCAGCCGGCGTTATTTCCTTTCGGGCATGATTTACAACAGTATTATGCAATCGATCAGTTGAAAGAGAATAACACCCTGGATGATATCTAATATTCACTAATTTATTCTTCAACATTCAACTTACAATATCATCTAAGACAAATGTCATTAGTCAGCATGTAATCACACTCAAATTTGATAATAACTTTTAAAGACAGCTGCAAACCTGTTTCAGAACCTGAAATAAATTTCCTTTCAATGCATATTTAGCTAAGAAACACTTATTTATGTTGGTAAAGTATAAAAAGATTTGCAAAAAGTTATGCCAATCAATTATTCAACTGGAAATGCAAACACTTAACGGCTATAATAAAAAATGTCCAACTGGATATTGAAGTTTTGAAGGATATGTATGGCTGAAAATGGAACGGTTCAGGTAAATTAATATACTTACTATTCATCAGGATAGTTTGTACCATAAATATAAGCAATATCCAGATTAGAGGCGCGCTCAATCTCATAAATGCAATTCTTCACTCGTTTGGGCAATGCAGTCTCAAATGAGTGAGTGGCCTTCGTTTTTTTTAGTCAGAAGTATAATTTGAAAACCATCAATTTTGATTTTCAGACAGTATGGGCAATTTCCCAAATGTGAGAGAACTTTTCTTTTTGGTACGGGATATCAATACAACTACAAAGACTTTTTGCGCAAACCTCGTATACCATCGATGATTTTTTCCAGAATCCTAATGTTTTTGTCGACAATCAATATTTGATAACAAACGAAACCGAAATGGCAGAATCGCGACTTTGACTTCGAGACATTTGAAGAATCTTCGCATTCATGATTTATTTATGACGATCACGTTTTGTGCTGGCGAACTAGACGCAAGGCCAGACGATTTACAGTTAGACTGTGTGGAATTACAAAAATTTTAGTGTATTTGCATCAAAATCGTCTTTTGTCCTCGCATGAAAGAAAATAGCAGCCGCAAGACCTACCGCAATCATTGATGGATAATTATTGGTTCATTTCATTAGTTCGGACTTTCATTGTCTGATATTATATAAAAAATGATTTGAAATCCCTGAAATAACTAAAAAAGAAGAATTGAAAATTAAAGACAAAAAATAAAAATAATTGCTGAAAAAAACAATTAGGTATATTAAGCAAAAAAAACCTGAAATGAAATAATAGTGAAATAAAATACAAACAGAATTGAACAAATTGAACAAAAAAAATATAATAAAATTAAAAAGTTAAAAGATTCCAAGCCAAGTTGATTCACGACGTTTCGATTGTTAGTATCCACAATCGTCTTCGGGTGATGACTGGACTGATTCCTCCGGACATTCGTAATGTCCCAAATTCGACAATTTTGTTTGTTCACGTACCCATTCATCCAGAAATGGGCCTCATCGCTGATTTTTCGATGAAAATTAGGGTCAGTTATCAATTGATCCAGATCCCATTCAGCGAACACACCTCGTTGTCTATGGTCGTTTACCATCAGTTACTAGGTCAACTGATTTTTTACGGGTGCAGGCCATGTCGCGACTCAAAATTCGTCAAGTTGTAGTAAGCGAAAGGCCGAGTTCTTGTGCTTTGGATTATCCTACACACTCTCACAGACAGCAGTGATGTTTTCGACATATCTTGCGTTTCTTCAACGTACCGGTGTTGGTCGATCGTTCACTGAACCAGTGGACTCAAATTTATCGACCACATCGCAGATAGTCCTATTGGCAGAATGATTATGGCGACCGTAAAATGGGCCAAGTGCGCGGTACGTTCCCCGTACAGAACACCCATTTTGATAAAACAATTTTTTATTTGCACGTATTGTTGAATGCTTTATCCGTCGATGGTAATTTGGCAAAACAAACTGAATAGATGACAACTAATTTGACAGATGTAGCTTCAACAATATGGTCGTTATCAATTGTCAAGTTTGGAAGTACCTGTTGCAAGACCCTATATAAGAAGGGTTCCAAAAAGCAAAAAAATTGAGCCCATTATTTTAATATTTATGCCGCCTTTCGTAAACACGGAGATTGAAAAAAATTTGAAAGTTGTTAGTTAACACCTGTATATTTGGAGATATTTTCACTATACGGCACAGCATTGTGCACGACACAGCATTGTATAGACACGGCTGAAGAAGCCATTGTATGGCGAAATAAGTGTTGCGTTTTTGAAAAACTGTGTATATAAATCGAACGGTAAAGTGTTCCTTGAATATGGATTTTCATCGGGTATCGGCCGATTCCATCATATAATTGTAATAAAGATAAAAATGTTTCTTCAATGTTTCTTCTTTACCCTCTGAAGTTTTCAGTTGACTCCATAATTTTTTTTATTACAATTTTCAATAAAATATTTACAACTTTGAAAAATATATCTTCCATGTCGGAACGAGGGTTCGGTGCCCAATTTTTGGCGTTAAATTAAATGCTTTGATCCACGATTATTTTATCGTAAGTATGAATACTTAATACACACAACTCCTGTGAAAAGATAGGATGAAAAAATAACTGGCAAGATGTACTGTAGACGAGACAATATTTATTCTGACTGTAGTCTTAAAAGGTTCAAAATGTTATGAATGATTTTACAAATATAATAATTCACTTAGGTAGTTATAGAGGAAGATCAGCTTGGTCATTGTAGGGATAGAAATGTTATAATAGCGGGTAAGTCCCAGGATAAGAAACACAAGGAACAATAAAGGAATTGAAAATCTAGCTATTTGTAGCTTACAATATTTACATGGGAATAGGCCTAAATATAAGGGTTGCTTGGGTAAAGATATTCGGGAATATGGAATTTAATGAGAATAAGTGGATTAGAAAAGACCCATACCTACATTAGAAGACCAACTGGAAAACCCCGATTGGGAGATCCTTGAGAATAGTGAAAAACTAAATGATAACTTAAACAAGATTAATTAGAAATACCCAGTATGAAAAAAATGCCATGAAACAATCTGCTTTGTTGTAGAAATTTTAGAGCTGGCAACTCTAGGAACATTAAAATTATGAATAATGTTTTGAGATTTTGAACTTTTTCATTGTACATTTTTCACTCTTCCATAATATTTCATTTTTACTTAGAATTCTTGAGTATTCATAGTTGTGGAGTTTACTGAAAACACTCTTTTCATACCGAAACAAATTAGCATCATCAGGAGGTAGCTGAAACTGATTCCTGAAATAGTAAATGGAAATATTGAAAATTTGCAAGTTATACGCAAAAAACACTCAGAAAATCACATACTTTTTGGGGGTTATTTTGGTGATGAAAAAATTTATCTTACTTGACAAAACATTAGATTCAGCCATCCAGAGATTTTCCACGTAATCAGCCTTCTTGAAAGTTTCTTATTAGTCAGTGGGCTATGCTTGAAGACTGGCAGTAAACAAATCTAATTTGCAGTTGGTTAGTACCTCGTCCACTAGATGGAGTGACAGTTTGTGATGTTCGCTCCAACTTCGGAAGAGGAATGAAATACTCTGAAAGAATTCCGATTTTCAATTGTGGAATATCATTGACTTTAGGTCGATGATGGTCACTATCTTGCACTGATGAGTGGCTAATGAGCCCGAAACCGGTCTGCAAGTGTGCCCGTTCCATAATTGAAGGTCGACTCTTTCAGTTGTATTGCCAATTGCATATGCAGAACATTTTCTGTGAAGATTCCTGCACTGACGCCTGTCGGATACAATCCAACGCCCTTCGTGGTATTAGCCAGGGGAGTAGTTGTTTTCTGATAGGCGTCAGTCCATTAAACCTCCTGTGTAGGTATATAGAGACTGGATTGAACGTTTGAAGTTCCATTTGCTTTAGATTCTTCTTGAAAGTTATGGAAGATCATTATACTTTCTATATCTGCATCTTCCACAGTTCGACCTCCAAAAAATGTTTGTTATTGTTACTATTTGAAGTTATCTCCACAAAAGTTTATATTTGTTATATTTGCCCATTGTGAGAAACAATAAAAATGAGTTGATTCTCGTGTTATTCTCCTACAACAAAAAAATATGCTCACAGTGTGTTTCTCTTTGTTCCAGTCGTAACTAAACCGGAAGTCACGAAACTGACGGAAGTGCAGAAAGGCAACAGCACGAACCGAATTCTTCTCTGCGAGGTGAAGGGTCGACCGATCCCGAAAATCACGTGGTGGAGAAAAAACCAAGTTTTATCTTCCAGAAAATCCTACAGAATAAAATACCAAAAGTGAGTTACATTTTTTCCTTTTTTATTTCAACAATAAATTTTGCTGATATCGTCAAAATTTACCAAGAGAAAACTCAACCCTGAAAAACAAAATTTCATGTAGGTACTTTAAAGGCTGTACATTATTTTCGCCCTCTTTTTTGCACATACGAGAGAATGAAAGTAAATAGTCTATTTGTTCACCTGATTTGGCAACCATTGACTTAATTTGAAAAACAAATACTGATTAATGTTCTTGACAGCATTTCAGTAGGACGATAGGGAATTACCGACGAACAACTGTGATAATGTTGCCGTGAATCTCCATTGTTTCAAAAGTGTTACATAGCTAGGTAGGACGGTAGCAGGTCGGGTTGACGTGGGTGGTTTGCTCCACTCACTCAATCGACCGCTGTGTGAACCGGTGGTTCCAGCCGCAACGCCCGGATGATCGATTTTCACTTCCTATCGTCCACCCCGTGTCAGGAATAACACGTTAAAAAGTAAGACATCGTTAGTCTTTACCCCGCACAAGTTTCGACTTTTGCTAGTTATCGTTGGTAGAGGGCTGGTTAACGGAAAACAGATTTGAAACAGATTTTTTAAGCTTCTTAGGAACATTCACTAACAAACAATCCAATATGTTTAAGTTTCGTTATGAACTTTGATAATAGTTAGCTTCAAAAATTCATAAAACGGGATGCTTGTATGTGTTATATATTCAAATATCAATACTAATTATTTCTTTTTCTGCATTTCTTGCAAAACAGCGATGAAGAGGAAGAGGAAGAGTGGTAAGTATAAGCAATAAATTCACATCAGAATTTTCAGTTTTCTCTATAAATTTGGTGAATGATCAGGTTCGCCTTTGAAATGTGTTTGAACTGTATAAAATTGTTGTTAGGAACAATTTCGTCTCGTCTATAGCGAAAAGTACAAGAGAAATCTAGAAGCATAAACTACAACTTGATAGGTAGAATTAGGTGAATAAAAGCAATTTAAGTAATTTTTTCACACCAGTCCACACTAATCATCTCCTGATGATGCAAACTTCGTAAGAAAAACACACGTCGGAAGGAAGTATTTTTGTAATTAACAGTATTCAGTAGTTGACAAAGAGAATATTTCGATGGGAGATAGTAGTATTTGTGGTATTTCCGGGTTTTTTGGCCGTGGTCTGCAAGTTTATATGCTGACGTTTCTTCTGTTACTGCGGTAGACATTATCAAAGACGATGGGGTAGCGGTCGAAGGGCTCGAGTTGTTCTCAACACAGCAACTACAGTGTTGGAATTTGTCTCTGGTTTGATATCATCATTGAGCGTGGCTTCCTTTCTTTTAAATGGATTCAGTTGCCTTATTTGTTTATGATTAGAAACAGGTAGCCAGATTTTATTGATGTTCATTGCCTTTTCTTTTCTATTGAAATTATCCTCGTGTTTCTGAATTTCTATAGCCTCTCTTTATATTCTTAGACAGTTATTTTGAGTTTCATCAAGAATTCGTGTAACTTCGAATGAGATAATGTGGGTGTCTTCTTTGAGAGCATGTTTGGCTGATTTATTGGTTTGGCCGAGGTGGCAATTTCTCTTATGTTCATTGAGATGGAAAACTATAATTCTCTTCGTGGTTCCATTATAGACCAACCTGCAGCTACGTAGGATCTGGTAAACTCCAGGCGTTGCCAAAAGCTCTCTGGGGTCCGTAGCTAACCTCAGCCTCCCCCTGATAGTTTTCGATGGACTAAACATCGGTTTCACGCGTATTTTTCTAAAATTATCCCAGTTGCGGAAAAAAGCGTTGACATAGTTATCTCCGGTCGTGAATGTTTACTCTTTGATAATGGTATTCTTTGTATTCTTGTATAGTGTAATTTGAAAAAGCATAGGAACGAAATAGCATCTGAAGAAGCTTTCTCTGTTTTATAAAATTCAAAGTGTTACAAACTATTTGTAAAGATTATGAATGGACTGACCCGTTACTTGATGAAAATTAATGACAGTTCCCATGATAATAATTTTATTGTGAACCTGGGTTGCATAATATCAGATCTGTTCTTATAAAATGTTTTGCCTCAGACCTGTGCGATTTAAAATCGCCTTAATTCTAAAAATTGTAACTTAAGCCTAATATTGTTGTATCAAGTGATAGAGAAAGCCAAGAATGAAGGTATTCTAGTTATACGATCAGCAGGGCCCAATCATTAATGGACGTCCATTAATGATTAGGCCCTGCTGATCGTATAACTAGAATACCTTCATTCTTGGCTTTCTCTATCACTTGATACAACAATATTAGGCTCAAGTTACAATAATTTTATTATTTTCACAAACATTTTAATTTCTACACGCGTTGTGTAATTATTATCGTAGATGTATAATTATGGTGTCTTGAAATTGGGGAAGTTGAGCAAAAAACTAACACTACTTTGAATGGTTTATTTGCTCATTCAAACTTCATTCCTCAAAGACAACTTAACATCCACTGCCCTACTTGTTGATCCTATTTACATGCGGTGTTGTCACGTTGTTCCCCATTTAGGTGAATATACTACACTTTTCCCCTCTTTGAAAAAATTCAATTAATTATATTTATAAATACTTGTAAATACTCAATTATTATATTTACCTACTTAGTATATAAAACATTTTCATTTACATTGTGTCCACTCCGCCTTAAAACTAAATCATCTTTTTGATTTTCCAATACAGTTTCAACAGACGATTGTACAATAGATCTTGGTTCTACGTCTCTCAATGACACACTACTTTCCGAATTTTCAGATATATTACTTGCACTTTCAAGACACCACAGTAATAATTGTGTAATTATTATCATGGATAATCTCTAAAGATTGCATCTTTTCGTGGTAAAAATAAGACTTATTCACAATCAGTTTTGATCTCTCCCCACACCGCGATCATATGACCACAAGAAAATTTTGCAAACTAGTGGTAAACAGTTTTTTCTGACGGTGCTCCATAACCAAAAGTTGAACGAAGCGATAGTATACATTTATGTCCAGTTAGGCTTTCACAATTGATTTCCATTGTCGTCATAATAACTTTCTGAACTGTTGATTTCTCAGCTGCTGCTAATTTTAGCACAATGAAAGACAAAGTCAGGAAATATCGTAATGTCACCCTAACGTCAATCGAAAAAATAAAATAAAAAGCAACCCTCATATCTCGAACGAAATATATTTTTGGTTCTATGTTATGGGAAAGAGTCTTATTTTGATCTGAAAAACAAACCATGAAAATCTTTACACAGAGTTTTGTAACACCCTGTATAATATACATACCATTTAAAAATATCAGATGATTTTCTTTGAAGCAATAGTTATTTTGGTGGAGTCAACTTTTGGTACTGACAATTTTACTAAATACACAAAAACCCTCTACCGATAATGTATGTCTTGCTTTCCTCGGTTTCTCAGACTCTTTCATTTCCAGGAGGAAGAGCAAACTGGTCATCAGGAACGCGACTTCGGACCTGATGGGCGAATACGTCTGCCGCGCCGAAAACCTCGAAGGTGAAGTGGACTACAAGAACATCACCATCTGGATGCCTACTAGTGAGAAACCTTTTATTGATAGCTACTCCAGCTTGTAACTACTTTTTCCAAGATCGTATCTCTACACTCTATTGATATCGGTTAAATTTATAATGAAATTTAGGGTTCCACAAGGTTCTCCCTTGAGGCTAGTGTTATTTGTGGTATATTTCATCAATTTGCAAGAATCAAAAACAAAAATTTTATTTTAACGGTTTCTGAATGTAACACATTTCGAATACGTATATTTCAATTACCTCTAGAACGTCCAAATTATCAATTATACAACATTAGTGAATTAGTGTGACCTTGAATTAAAAATACTTTCTCCAAACAAAACTTAGCTACTGAATAGTTTATATTTTTAAACATAAATGTGTACATCTCATAACGAAGAAGGGCGAAATGTAAAATTTCTAGAAGGAAAATCATCATGGTGGCTTTTTCATTAATACATCTATATGGGGAACAAATTGGCACATCTTCGAATAAAAACCGGCTATGTGGAAGCAAATAGACAGGCACCAAGAAGGCTGTCACTCACCTAATAGATAGAAATGAAACAAATAATGTGCTCGAAGAAGGTTTCATTTGAGAGTCAACACAACCACGTTCACCTTCAGTAGTATGATGAAGAAGGATAGTGAGTGATAGTTCATCCCAAAAACAAAGAACAAACAGCGTTTTCTGCTGAAAATGGTTTGTGCCAATTCAAAGTTGTTCTATTCCAAGTGTATAATGTTCCAGCTACTTTTGAAACACTAATTGGACTGGTTCAAGAAAGGTTCACTTGGGCAACTTGCTTTATCCATCTGGATGACATAATTGTAATGAGAAAAATGGTTGAGGATCACCTCTTTGAAAGGGGTGCGTGATTGAAGATGAACTCTAAAAAGTGTTTATTATTTAGCAGGTGAATTGTGAAGAATTGGCAGAGATGATTGTACACACAAGTTTCACGAAAGTCTTCTGACAAAATGCCAAAGACCATCATCGACTAACAGAAAAACCCAGTTTAACTGGAGTGCAAAAATGCAAGCACTCATTCAATTAATTCTAAAAGAGGCTGACAAAAACAAAGATCCCATCATAACATCCGATCGGAACCTTGTGGAACACCCAACTCTAGGTGCGTGTGTTTCGGAGAGTGGGAGAGAGAAACGTGTGACGTTATCGATGCAGAGAAGGATTGATTGAGTATCGGAGAGAATCAAAGAGCGTGGCCCTCCTTGTGACTTCGCCCCACCCCGCGGACCCTCTTGCCACGTACCAGTCACGTGGTCCTTGTGGTCATCTACTGATTTGAATTTCCCTCTGTACGCGCGGTAGCTTCTGATTGATCGACTGTATGGGCTCTGAAAGTCTAAGACCCAATTCACACAGAATGGATGTCGGAAGAGGCGAGGCGCGGATCTTTCTCGCTACCGTGTGAACTGGGTCTGAGGTTCAAAAAACGCCAGAATGGACCTGCTCAAATTCGCACGTGTTTTTCAATAAGGAATGGCCCAGAACTCTTGCAGCTATATTACTCCTATTTATCATCCTGAAAAAACTCACACAAACAAGCCTATCCAGAAGTTCAGTTAATTTTTGAATCCGCCTAGAAAGTGAATATAAAGGCCGCATGCATTCAACAACCTTGAAGTGGCGAAAAATATTGTTTACCGCTATTTTTAGCGACATTAAATAACATTAATGTCAATAATAGTATCGATCCGCATGGAGGTAGCAAATCGGAGAAGCTGGCAAGGTGTTCGCATGGTGTTACATCTGTCAAAATGCCAAGACGCGTTTAGTAACCACGGCGCCTTTTTACGGTTAGTGGTCGGGCACAATACGATAATATTTTGTTTGGACGGTTTTGATGTTTTCCCGTTACGAATACAATAAAATATTGTCCACTTTGACCTTCTCGTTTACTAAAATACAGAGCCGCTTCCTTTTACGGCAAGCATTGATAAAAGTTCGAATTCAACAATAATTGATTGTTTTATGGTCAATTTATTCGCCACAAAAAGTATCTTCTGCTCTGCTGAATTTAGAAATGTGACGAGTACAAATTTTTGTATTATTTTGTTTACTTTGTATCTCATCTAAAATTACAATTTTCATCTTTGAAACCTCAAATAACGTTAAATACGAAAAACAATATAAATAAAAAACATCATTCAGCTCTACCCACTTTTTTCCTGTTTATTCTTCACACTATTTTTAATTATATTAATAATCAATATTATTATATTAACCTTTAAATCTGTGTTCGTTGAGCACGTCCCCGACACCCTGGTATACTCGGAGGGCCTACTATAGCATCATCAACCAATGACCACTCCCCACACCGTGAGATAGGTGATCATTGGGTCCGAGAATCATGTGCCCTAAGTATTTGTCCGACCAAGGTGTCTGCCCTAGTGCGGCAAGCCGGCATGATCCGAAAGTCATTATTCCTCCAAGGACTCAGAACTACCAACTGATCTGATGAGTCTGCGGGGTTCGAAGGGATAATCTCGATATTTCGTCTGCTTTTCCTCCTTTTATTGGATGATATACGTCTCACCCGGAACTGAAAACTCCACCACGAATATCGTCTTGCTCTGATGGTCGAAAACGGCTACATCAGGCTCATTAGCTTGCATGAGTGATGAAGCACTCTTAGGGCCGCGTTATGTCGATGAATATAGGCTGAGACCGCATATGCTGGACATGTCGAGAGCAAATGCATTAGAGTCTCAGACGCCTCGTGGCAGGACCTGCACCTGGTGTCAGGTGCAGGTGCAGCATGCGACTACAATAGACTTGGGTGTTAAATACACCATTTCGGCTGGCCATGATGCACCCTCTCAATTTCCGACTCCAGCACACTCGACCAGAGGAAAGCGATGGTCAGGTGCTTTGATGAGTCGATGTCTTCAATGTCGTTACTATTATTATCCGAAAGCGTGCTCGTTTTGCACAGCAGCCCTGACTTCGGATGAATAACCTAGCCATATTTCAACCAATCTACACAAAAAAATTGAACTATACACTTACTTCATCTATTGGTGAAAACCGTATGGAAATATATTCGGCTGTTTTGAATTTATCGCGTTCAGATAATGACAAAGAGACAAACTCTGCAGAGTCGTACTCAGTTATTTGAAGTTATTTTTACATTACATTATTCCAGAATGTATTTCAATTGGCTAATTTTTGCAATGAGCAGTTTTTTAAATGAGATATGAAGGTTCTCATACGATAAATAGGTGAATTTAATTAATTCAATAATTTTAAAAAAATATAGAGCATTCAAAGCACTTTAAAAAAGTTCTCTATACCAAAGCTTTTCCAAACACTTTTCAGACCAGTTCAACAATGTATTTTTTTTCTAGGTAAACTTTGCCAAAAGAAGTTTGAACGATTGTGTCGAAATGGGGGAACATGTTATTCAGAAGATTCTCTGGATGAACTATATTGCTCGTGAGTATTTTCCATCTCATTTATGTTTACTACACTAACAATGTTCATTCAAAACCGGAGATATTTGGAGAAAATGTATTTATTTTATTTAAACGAAAAAGGATTTTTCATTCGTTTGAAAACTCTTTGTAGAAACATGCATTAACAAATTTAGGCAACTTTTCATGGTAATGTTTTTGAGTTCAGAATATATTGTTATTCTTCGAATTATAATTATCCATTTCCGATCTCAACGCGATATTCGGATATACGAGCTATTTTAATCAATATATACAGAGTGTTTCCTAAATACGGTACGAAACTCCAGACGGTGATTCGTTAGGTCGTTTAAAGAAAAAAGTTTTTATGAACGTATGTCTGGAGTGGCTTCGTTTCTGAGATACAGGGCGTTAAAGTTAAAAAAAAAAAACGGGATTCATAAAATATTATGAATATCCTTACACACACTGAAAGTCAGAGTTTTCAATTAGCAGTGATTCCATCATGAACAATTTTACTAATGCCGAAATGGCCGACATGCACTTTATTTATGGATTAGCAAATGGAAATCGAAAGAAGCACGGATAATTTACCAGGACAGATATCTTAACAGAGTAATTTCATGTTTTAAAGTTTTGGGAGTTTTATTGAAAATGCTGGTGGTGGAAGAACAGAAACTAACGCCTGAACTAGAAGAAGCTATACTGGATGCGATAGAAGAAGATCCTTGGAAAAGTACCAGGAAGATTGCACTGCAGCTGGAAGTCAGCCCAAAAACCGTATGCACAGTTCTAAAAGAAACCTCTTATACCCATATATATCACATACAACGGGTCTAAGCTCTGCTGCAACGTTTAGCAACAATTTGTTTTCGCTGAACGTTTGGGTAGGAATGATTGGTGAATAACTAATTGGTCCATTTTTTCTACCAGCAATATTAACAAGTTCATTCACGGCGAAGATCCAGCACATTATAGTGTTCTTGCTCGTCAGCATCTCGACATCACGCTGGATTCGACGTGCAGGTCCTCAAAATTGACCAGCTCGCAATCCTTATATGAATCCTCTAGATTTCTTGTTTATAAAATTTCTGTTTTAGATGTGAACGACTTGATAAATCAAATAAATGACGATTGCTATGTCCTAAGGAATACTCCAGGTATTTTGAACGTGTCAGACAATTAATGACAATCGATTGCAGTCGTGTATTTTATCAGAAGGTGGACATTTCGCGCATTACCTTCAAGGTCGAAATTGTTTATTATATACTTTTGGTTTTTATTTTATGTTATCCATGTATAGTTTTTAGAAGTGATTTTTTTTTTCTCGAAAACAAAGCTTGATATGAAGAAAACACCAGCGGCGAAAAAGATGTATTTTCAGTTGTTTAATCTGAAAACATAAAAAACTACAAAAAACGTCAGTGGCGTTCTTTTTTTTCTCTCAATATTGTTGCTGTAGCCACTAGACCTAATAATTTCAATCTAGTTCGAGCTAAAAAAAGCGCCTTATTACTTCAAATAACTGTAACAAACTTTAACCAAATCGGTGTAAGGATATTTATAATTTATAAATGCCGTTTTTTTTAACTTCAACCCCCTGTATCTCTCAGAAACAAAGCAACTTCGGACATATGTTCATAGGAACTTTTTTTCTTAAAACAACCTAACGAATCATCCTTTGAAGTTTTGTACCGTAGTTACGAAACACCCTTTATATGTTTTCAAATTGGAAATGCAGCAGTTAGTATTTTCTGCCGCAAAAAGCCTTCAAAGGATATTCTACAAATTCAAAATCAATGTCATATTTTATTTTCGTATACTACCTACACTTGCTCAATACATTTTTACAACTCGGAAGATGTATGATAAACTAGAAACGATTCGAAAGAATCAGAAATGAAAAACTGAACAAAAATGTGCAAAGGTAAATAATCATTTAGGTATTTGACACTTTGAGATGTTCACTGAACAGTTCATAAAATCCCAATACGTGTTTCAGTATGCAGTAGCATGGATTTTCATCAAGTATCAGCCAATTACATCAGACGTTTAAAAATAAATAACAATTAGTTCTAGACAACAAAATATGTTAATCTAATCCACATCTGTATTACTTTTTATTTATTTACGAAATCTTCCAAATAAACTAAAATTCACTTTATCTATGTATGAAAATGTATGCAATTCATTTTTTCTTTGTTGAATTGCTTGGAAATTTCGAAATTGATACTAAAATCGGGCAGGCACTTCAATTTGCGACGTACAAAAACGTTGTTTCAAAGTAGAAATAGTTCTGTTCTAAAAGATATTTTATACAACAATAAAATCTCAATACTTTTCCTGCAATTTGTTTTATGGCATGTTAAAAACTATTGAATGAATGAGAAATCCCATATCCCATTCTAATTGTGATAAAGTACTATTTTTCTGCGGAACCGCCTCTAACTTAGCTTATTTATTTCGAACAGAGCTTACTTCCACTTTCATTTTCATTCATATATTTATGATGTCTCAAGTATTGTGAACTATTTTTTCATAGTTCAAAATGCCACTCTGTGCTATTTCTGGCATCAAAAAGCCTAGTACCAGTGTCGACAATTTCAAGATAGGTGTCTTTATAATAAATATGGCCGTTCTCTGCGACACTAGTTCTTTGAAACGCGTGTTTTTTGTACCAATCTTAGTTGCTCGTTTGGTCTGACCTACATTCTTTTTGTTGCATAGCAGTTTATATCACATCTCAAACTTCTCAATTTCCGTCAAATCGTGACACTTCTCGAAGTGAACTGGTGATTTTGAAAGCTACTTATACGGTCAGTTTCCGAAAATTTGATTCAATTTTGGTTTATACAGAATAACAGTAACGTTTGACTCATCATCTCTTTACTGTTCGTATGTTTCTTTGTTATGAAGGTGTTAACATAAGCATCTACCGTCGCCATTTTTAAATCCTACAGTAGGTTACTCAGGGCACATGATTCTCGGACCCTATGCTCACTCGACATGTGATCAGTGGGGCAGTAGTTCTCCGTTAATGAGTGCTGATGCACCTACTTACTTTTTCTTTGAACCCCATGATTAAAAAATTAATATTCCTACTTTTTTACAGTTGTGCAGAAGGTTTCACCGGCAGATGGTGCGAGTTCAAAGTTCCCGGCGACACCAGTACGTATATCCAACCTAATTTATACTCTTGTCAATTGGGCCTTTCGACAAAATACAATTGCCAAAATTAATAAACTAGTGGTGGACTTTTTTCGAAAAGAAACACATTGTAAATTGTTACCGATGTACATATATACGAATTCCTAAGAACTCATGTATATTTGTAAACTATTCTAATATATAAGACTGTTGAGGAATTTGGATGGTTTTCAACCAGTCAATCTGAATATATGAATCATTTTTCATCAGAATTGGAAAGCAAGCGCCATTCCCAATCATTTCACATCGATAAAAAACATACGTAATTTTTATATTCTTAATTTTTCACATACTGTGTATGTGAGTTTCATTTATTTTCTTATAAATAAAAATTTGAAATTACTTCGTTGAAAGTTATTCATTTTTTTATTTAATTAATATTATTCATTAAATATATTCAGATCATTCATTCCATTTGAAAAATGTTCATTTCGAAAGCCATCAAAGAAAAACTATGAAGTCATTCTGGCAATTTTCAAATTCTGATGAAAATAAAAACATACCTATAAATATCAGGGACCGATATTTTACATAATTTTGTATAAAGTCTTGTAGATATTATTTATTGCATCTTATACTCACAACAAACAACAAAGATCTGAAAATCTTATAACAAAGCCTAAAATAGTTGTAAATTAATTAATAAATATAGAAAAAACTTATGAATTGTTGTTTTTTTCGAAAACCTTAATTGTGACGTTTTGGATGCCAAATATGGAAAAATTTGCTGTAAATACTGAATAGGTATGTAAATCAAGGTTCCTCTGTCTGATTTCTTTTAGTATTAACCAAGTTTTTCCTCCAGTAACTTACTAATTCTAATATACCCTAATTTTAGATTTGTTGTGAGTGGCAGATGTATTTTCACTAAAAACCTCGTATATTAGCATGCTTTGTAGATTAACAACAATTGATTAAAGATATATCTTTATTCACACAAAATTTTCAAAATGTTTCCATAACACTACAAGTTTTTTGGTATTAGTTTTTTGAAATCAGAGTTTCCACCAATGTTCTTTTTGAAAACAATACATACAGTAGTGTATTATCAGTCTTGATTTTTTTTTTCATCACTTCTAGGATAAATGTTTCGCGAGGTTCACTGAGATTTCGGTCCAGCATTTTGGTAAGAATCCAAAATTTTTTCCATTTCTTCTCAAACAAATAATGTTTTTAAGAATTAACGAATAACTATATAGAACAATACAGACCAAACAAAGTACGTCTACCAAAGAATCCAGATTTGGAAAAATAGAATGTTTTGGGATTGAATTCGAAACTGAATTGGGGATGAAATTCCCTTTCAAGTAACTCAAATTATCTGTAAAGTAGGAAAATTCATAACAATTCAAAAACTTGTTCAATCGAAAAATAACGTGTTGGAAACTAAAATTTGTTATACTTCGCAAAAAGAAAATACATTGAAATCAAATTTTGTAGATATTTGATAGATGTACAAAACAAAGATTAAAAACAGTTTCTTTGAGTCATTTGAGTGAATGCAAAATAATCTGAAACCGTCAAAAGTTATCATTTTTAACAATATTAATTCAATGCCTAGATAACAGTGGAAAACTTCTAAAGTAGACTGAATCTGATGAAAATCATTAAACTCGCAAATCATAATTACGATATACTCTCTCAATACACCAGAAAGTTGGGTGTGGAGCAAACTAGGTGAACTAATATATTTTTGTTTTTATGTATAATTCCCAAGCTTTTCTATCAGTAATTAGCCAATAATGAGAAAAAATCTCAAAAGGAAATTTTACGTTACAGAAAAATCCAAGCAAGCAAATTAAATATGACCGCTGTTGTTTTAGATACGAATATTCAGATCGAATGAATAGAGAGGACCAAACAACAGTAATTGTTATTATATCAAAGAAGTGTGTAAACGTAACGTCAGCAAATAGTTTCATGTTAACAGAAATGAAGAGATTGGTCGTAACGTTTGTGTAAAACAAAAAAAGCATTGGACCTAGAAAAGATCCCCGAGGAACGCCACACACACTCTTTTATATTTCTGCTACCTTCGCGTGTCAAATGCGACCAATGTGGTAATCACTTGCAGAATTACAATGCAGAAACCTTCACAAATATTTACAAAATCACAATTTACCAATGTCAGAACTAGGAATATGATTTGGTTTAACTTTTGAATTTTATAATCTATAAATGTAAAATATAAATAGTTTGTTCGCCTTATTCCCCACGAAACGCTGAGTGTTTATTTTGCTAAAGGAAATTAGGCATTCTCAAAAGAGTGTTGGATTAGTAATTTTCATCAGGTTTCTTCAGACTTAGATTTGATTAGTAGTTTGATGTTGTAGTAATCATAGAATTTTAATAATGATTGGCTAGTTGGCAATATTTTGATAAAACATAACAATCAAGCAATAATTAAAGTGGACTGAAATGAATATGAACTAAGAAAAGTTATTATTGACAGAATAGAAATAACTTACTTGCCAACCAGTATATCATTAGATGAATTTTGTCTGTTTTTGGTTTGACTCAAATATATCATTCGAATTATTTTAATAAAAAATTAAACAAAAATTATGACAAATAATAAAATCAGAAAAATATACACGAGAAAGAAATATAACAAGTCGGGAGATAAGGAGAGATATTTTTAAAAAAATGAAAAGTTAGAAATTAAATATAGATAAAAAATATCTCTTCGGCAGACTTTTGTAACCACATTTCACGATAAATGGCTCTGCTCGCTTGATAACATTTGGTAATATGATACAATGGAGAAACATTTCATTTCGAGGATTTTATCCCTTAGAAAAGAACGATTTCAGTAAAAATATCCTTTAAAAAAATTACTTTGATAGCAACTAGCTTCAACGAAGTTTTTGAATACATAAATAAAAACAATAGCATACGATGAATGGATTTTTGAATGAAATGATCATTTAATTTTATCCAACGCGACTTTCTGTCCAGAAGTTGATTCGTATTACTACTCATTATCTTATCATCCATATTCTATATCAACCTACTTATTATACAAAAAAATACACTTAGATGAAAAATAATTTTATTTGAATTCGTTGAAGCCGAACTGTGAAAAATGGCAGTAAATATTTTCTTTAATTATCTATTACAAGACACAGTACTTGTGATTGGAGAAAACTGTTGGTAGATATATGTAAATGAATTCAAATATATATTTGATACAGGTTTCACTATTGTCTATAACCAACTTCTCATATGTTATATCCTTATCGACATCATATTTTTTTAAATTTCCATCTAAAGGATAGTCACACAAAATTGAATTTAAAAAAACAGGCAAATTTCAATCAAGACCTTCAGAAACGATACGACTTAATGATTTCTGTATTTTTTAGGTTTGCCACGCATGGCTTGAATTCGATGAGAAAGGAGAATAAGGAGAGCCTACAGCCTGACTGAAGCGAATAGTAATTATAAAGAAAGCAGAGGTGCGGAACCATACCAAAGAGATTTTGCATTAGTAGTAGAGAGATGTAAATACTCAAAAAATATATTTATTTTACAGTATTTAATTGGCGCACAGTATGAGGCGTGTTATCAGTGTGAAACATTTAGTACAGTCAATGTGTCGTATTAGAAATTGGTGAAATATATATCGATTAGGAACAATTCCAAGCTTCAGCCTGCCAAAAAGTTGTGAAATATTATTTGACATAATTTGACTGCACTATAGTCCGCTACGACGTATTCTGTATTGATTTCAGTGGTATTTAAGATACTCGCAACATGTGATAGCGATAAATAGTCTATTTTTCATTTTTTATCGAATCTCAGTAGGGCTATTTATCGTGTGTAGTTAAGTTTTTATTATGCTTGTATTATATTTTCTGTATTTTACATCAGCACATTTTTTTATATTGGATCAAAGCCATGACATTTTATAGGTTCTGAGGTGCCATTAAAATTATATAATTGAGTCATTATTTAATAATAAAACTGAACAACATTCAATTATATATCCAACATATATTCTTGTCCTCCTTAACTTGATATTTGAAAAATCTACAATAAAGCACAAAATTTCTTGTCATTCAACTTTGTTGTAGATTATTTTTTTTCTTTAGCATATGTTGAGGTAAGTTTATATAATCTCGAAAGAGTAGCCTGTCTTTCATTTCACGTGCAAAGTTGAAGTATTAACCGCAATGATAAAGTACCTTATCTGATTTCTCAAAATTTTAATAAACTACAATTATGAACAATTTTACAAAAAATTTGTTGAACTTTCATTATTGCTTTTCAGTGTTTATGAAAATTTCATTGAAGTAAGGAGTATTACAATAATTTAACAATGATTTACAATAATTTAACAATTTGTACTGAGCCTGATGAACTACTAACAGATGTATCACTTATGCTTCGACACTGCAATTTTCATAGCAACCGAGTTCTTTTATATAAAATTCAGCAATAGAATATTGCTGAACAGTATATAACAGTATATATATATATTTGAATGATGCAACTAATTTTACTTTATTTTCAGTATTTTAATATTAAATTTCACAAAAAGGATTTGAAGCTTTATATCTTCTATTAATTATCTGCGAGCGCTTTCGACAGCTGGTCGTACTGTCATCTTCTAGGAACTCCTCAAAGGAGATTTTATATATATTTTTTACATATATATATATATATTAATTTTCAACGTTTCATTAATAAATACACTTCTATGAAATATTATAATTTTCGTTCACTAGTATAGTCGACATCTCTATCGAATAATACAACTATACTGATGAAGGTTTGTTTTTTTGCCTTTTTGACAGTATATGCCAAAATCAATTTTTACCTTTCCCAATTTATATGTATTTCATAACTCATTCTTGATTGTTGTTGATACTACCTCAACTGCCTCCTTTTCTAACAAGAAAAGTAGCTCCATTGCTTGCTCCACTTATTTGTCGTACATCATTTATTGCATTTCATTCAGTTTCTTATACAGAAATAAAAATGTTGATAATAAACAAATCACATTGTATCTACCTGGTTTAAAAAATCTGTTTAAAATCTGTTTTTCCGTTAATCAGCTGTCGCCCCCATACGAACGTCAACTCTCAGAAGTTGAGAAACTTGTGCGAGCTAAGGACTAACGAGGTCTTACCTTTTAACGTGTGATTCCTAACACGGTTGCAGAATTATTCCAGCTTCAACCAGATAAATTCTCTCGAGAAAAATATCTGGTCGAAGCGGGAATCGAACACACGACCTTCCGATCGTGAGTCGGACACACTACCACCGCGGCCAATTCCATGGTGACCCATAACATATTGAAATGATTTACAGTTTGCAAAGTATCTATCAATTATTTTTCTCAAGTTTTCCTACAAAACATCTGCTACAGAAAAAAATTGAATATTGATAAAGCATTTCTTTATCGTCTTGTAGAATGAATAACCATTAACTCAGACTACTGAATATCCATCTTACTCAAGTACAACTTAATAAACAAAAGTCTAGATCGTTAGAACTAAAAGGAATTGTCAAAGGTCACTAAAGTCTAGAAATTGAACTATTTTCCTTTATAAATACAGATATTATGTACCTAAGTTGTAACATGAATAACAAGATGTATATAAAAAGGGAAATCTATGGAGAAATTGGAAGTGCAGGATTTCCAGTGGAAAATTGAATGAGGTGAGCATAAGGTCAGCGGAGATCTGCCAACAGAACTACGCTGAACTTGGAAAATGTCTTGGACATGTAAAGATAATGCCAGATACCAAGCAAGCATGTATTGCATTCAATAAAGTGCACGTGTTAGGAAAATAAAGGATAGCTAAAAAGGGAATAAACTGTAAACCGAAAGGGAAATAAACAGCAGCAGGGAAAGAAGATCTGAATAGAACCAAAATTGAGAACTGACTGGACAAGAGTCAGAAAACATTGGAGAAAAGTTTTCGAACAAGACATATGAATAGTTACAAAAGTCGTTTAGAGCTGCATGCTGCATCATATTTATTTGACCCATTCCAAGTAATATGATCAGAAAACTTGAATAAAGTAAATATGAATATGAAGTGATACTAGGTTAAAAGTTTATAATTCTATATTGAACGGGAAAACGTTGTCTGAGGAAAGTTTTGCTATGTGTTATGAATCATCGTTCTTTATTTAACTTCATGAATAGATAGTTTGCAGAAGTTGAACACCCTCAATAATGTTCACATGTGAATATTATCAGAGACAAGAGAGAGAAGTAAAAAACGGTAACTGCCAGCATTCTTTTTTGAATGTTTGTAGGAATTAGTTGCCATGAAAGACAACACCCTAGGTTGACAAAACTCGGATATTCCCTAAAAAATATAGATACATACATATAGTGTTAGCATAATACATTGTCACAAAACAGGGATTTTTAACACATTTCACTTTTTCATCTGTATTAGACCAAAAAAGGACGCTAAGTATAATTCGTTACCTATTATAGTCAGGCTTTTGATACAAGTGGTTCAAATTTACTCTATTATAAACATGTATTGATGTTCATTTAAGTTATTTTGCCATTTAAAATATCGATTGATAAGATCCATAATCCAACATAAAATTTCCAAGAATTGAGAAAACCTTGAATTTGGAAGCGGCCGTCTAGCCGATAATTTGAATAGAAAATTAGGTCATTTATATTCACGAAATGTGCTGGTGTAAAAATGTAAAAAACATATTTATTGATAAGCTACGAGAATATTATTTATATAGATTTGTAAGAGTTAGTAATTGTTTAAAATTGATAAAACTTGTTATGTGTGGAAATTGCGGATTCGTTACTTGCCTGTTATGAAAGTAAATCATAAATACAGGGTGTTGTGATAAATCAAAATCTCAGAGTTGGCAGCATTTTAGCCTTAGGAATTAGCCATAAAAGTTTTGCAGCTGATGAGGATAATATTAAAAGGAAAACACTGAACATCCTGTATATTTAACTCAGCTACAAAAATAAAATTGCGTATGTGTCTAAACAACTTGATGTTTTCCTATAATCAAATGCTGGATTTTGCCCACCACAAAGAGAAACTTTTCTAAAACTGTTTCGCAAGGATGTTGTTCCCTTGCTAACAAATTTTACACGATGTCTCCCTTGTTTTGTTAATTCAGTAGTAATATACAGGTCTTTTGGTGATCCACTATTGCTATCTCTGAAAGGGTAAGACCTATAAGGTCTGTTAAATTAGAAAAAAGTTTCCTATTTCGGAGAACTAGAATAATCTCTCTTGAGATCAAGAATATCATGTTTGTTTTTGAAATATTCCCAAAAACTAGAATTGGCGAATTTCGTTTTTTGGCTCTACCGCCTCCATTTCGAATTATATAAAAAATAACAGAGGAATTTTCGAAACTATTTCATAATTGTTAAAATATGATATGAATAAATTTGCAATGCGACGTTTCGTTCAGAAGATTTCATCATCAACATATTTTAAAAGAACCTTTTTTCATCGCTTTTTGTACTCACTGTAATAACAAATTCAGCTGTGTATTACAAAAGGTGGTGTTAAATTTAACCGACCTTGTAGGACCCACCGTTTTCGGCCTGTATACGATTATTTCCCTCAATGCAAATAATGAAACAGTTGAAAACTAGGCGGCGTTTACAGAGTTTCACAGTGATTAAATGCACTGCATTTGTTTAGCTTTTGTGTTCAACAATAATTTTATCGAATTATTATAAAATCGAGTAATTTTCGAAAATTATTGATTTCCACACATTTCAAACTATGTGATAGAATTGGCCAATACTTGATGAAAATACATAACTTATTCAAAAAACACTTCATTGTGAGATTTTCAGTGAACAACTTTCTGAGGTGTATTCATACTGACTCGTCAGTATTGAGCATTCCTGAAGAAACTAATTTATAGCGAAACACGTGTTACGGTTTTGTAAACTGTATTCAGTGAAAATCTCACACTAAAGTAATACTTGAATACATTTCAAACTATCAAAACTTGGTGCAGTCGGGATATAAAATACTATGCCATGATTTCAGGTTGTCCTTGTTTTCAACTCGTTTCAAAAAGCATTGCTTTCAAAAAGGCACTAATATCTCTTACTCAGAAGAAATGATTTCGAATCATATTCAAATTTCACTGCCACAAACCATGAATATTATAATAAAAAAATACAGTATCAAAAATTTTTACTGGATATCATTATGAAACTCAAATTTGTTTCTGAACTGAACTTGGTATCTGTACTTTCTCAAATGCCCAAATTTTGCTTCGACATCCCTAATAGCAATATTTCAAGTTTTGCTGATGAAGAAATACCTACTAGTTTTTTTCCAATATTGTTTGATTGACGAGGGATTAGATTTTTTCCAACAAAATAAGAGTAGAGGATGTTTGAAACCTCTCGCCACAGAAAGTATGTATTTGACAGTCAAAAGCAACTCTTTGAAATCAACCGAATAACTTAATATTATTTTGTATGAGATGTTTCGGAATTAATTGTTCGCCATTGATAAATAATTATTCTATCTTTACATTGGACAAAGTAAACAATCTTTGAAAACGTATTCAAAGAAACATACAACACATTCTAAACATAATTTTCTATAGCTTAATTTCTGTAGGAAAACATACAATATTCATTAAACCACAAACAAGACTGAGTCTTTTTCCGTTTTATGATGATGACACATTTCCATTTGGAATAAGGGAAGTATAAACTTATTAAAGTTGGTAAAAAGGGAAAGTTAAAAATTAATACTTGTACTTTGATGATTCCAATGTTTGGACGAAGTAGAGGAATAAATACACTTATTTTGAAGCCCAGATGGGCTTTTTCCACTCTTCTTGATAACCCTGTATACAGCAAGGATGTAAAAGAGAAAAGTAATCAATATTTTTACTATGATTTCGAATAAAGCTGAAAATATAAAACATTTAGATAGGCTATTGATGTGATAAATTGTGAGAACAATAATATATCTGCTAAAAAAAGTATATGAATTCAATGTTGCATTGTTACTGTCAAATTTTAATGTCTAGCATTAACCACGTGCTTGAAAGAAGGCCTTTTGCGAAAATAAATATATTCAAAGACGTAAAAGATGAAGCCCTTGAAAAGATTATAAATGTTGATTTGATGTTAACAATTTCAAAATTAGTGCTTAAGTTGAACTTGTGAAATAGTAAAGTCAAATAAATTGGTTTTTTTTTTATAACTGAATGTGATATAGAATTATGTATATTATTTTTGAACAAGTTTTGCACCTAACTGAAAAAGTTTAAGAAACATGTCTTCACAATCAAAATTAGGGATATAGAGTTGAACAAAAAAAATATACTTTGACTGTATGGCCAACAAGTTTCATTTCACAATGAATCGTCCATTTTGACTTTATTATTGATGTTAAAATGTCTATAACAATACTCAAAAATGTATAGTGAGAAAAAATATTTACTTACTGTATGTATTCATTGACAATAACTAAATAAAATCAGTATATATGAGTTTTTTTCTAGTCTTAATTTCTTTTTTGAACATATAGAATCATCAGTTTATACCAGAAATAATCTTCTGAGACAACCTCAAGTGATTTGAGTAATTATAAGGAAATAAGTGTCCAAAGTTTATTCCAATGTTTCTTTCACTTCATTTATTTTCCTCAACGAGAAATTTCTAGCAGTATTCACATAAGAAGCACAATCATTAATAAAAATATTTCACAGTTAATTGGAATGAAATTAGTAGCAACACTTATCATTAAAAGATTTGCAATACCCTGAAGTTTATCTGAATTTAAAAACAGAAGAAACAAGCATCTTCAACGAGTAGTAAAAAGTTTTTGCAGTTCTTTTTGAATAACTGGTCTCAAGTAACTTGATGGAAATCTTTCAAAGGAACTGAAAAATAGAAGTAAGGGCAACGACATTTTAAAGCCGACGAGATTCGTCTTCTTGTCTTTCACTGCAAGGCAACTAGGTGCAGACTAGAGCCCAAACATAACATAAACAATTCATTAATGCGTTGTGTTTGGACTCTAGTCCACAATTAGTTGCCTTGCGTTCATCTTTGACGTTCAACAGTTGAGTCCTCTATCGGTTCCATAGATGGTATCTTCGTAAGGGAAGTTTAGGCTCTAGTCTACAATTCGTAATGGAATTGAAGCATATATGGAAATGCCACACATCACTTCATAGTATAAAACAAAATCGCTTCCCGCTGTCTGCCCCTATGTATGCTTAGATCTTTGAAACTACGTAACGGATTTTGATATGGGTTTTTTTAATAGATAGAGTGATTCAAGAGGAAGGTTTACATGTAGATAACATGCATAATATAGCATAGAAACACTGATAATTTTAGAGGTTTCTAATGTGATGTAATAAATAAACACATTTTTTCGCGCTTACATTGCAAACGCTGGCTGAACCCTATGGGGTAGATCAAAAAATATTTTACAGTATTGTACACCAAAAAAAGGTCTACAAAAATGTCCGCGATGATATATGTCGCAATCTCTTAGGGATAACCCACGATAACCATTTTTCATCCTAGAAAATTTATGGATTATTTAAGAAGCGATTTTAATCAATACAGCATTAATCCCTATCCAATTGAGTACTATAAATACATTGAACATTCAATATAGATCAATATGGCCTTTTACAGCATGTTATTTAAATGAATATTTTCGAAGATATTACAGATTCAAAATGCAGGGACATAGCGGTTGCGGCGGTACCGGCCGGGGGGAGCGGCGGCGCGTGTCTATAAATAACGCGTTGAAGGCCGCGCTTCGCCCTATAGCACTTTATGATTAGCAGCGATCACACGCGTTTGTTTATTTAGTATCAGCATTGCACCCGTGCGGAACCGGGGCAGCTCGCTAGTAATAAAGGAGTATGGTTATGAAAATTCTCTTTCGCTACTTTCGTACAGGCACCGCTATGAGAGCGCTTTAAGGATTTTCCTGTAGTGCTTGTGTTTTGTCCTTTAAAAAAACAGTCTCCAGATGGACTTCTAGAAAATTCAGGTGAAAACACTAGTCTTCCATTCTGAATATCCTTGAAAAACAATTCATTTAATTCTCGCACAGCATCACAATGTTAGTTCATAAAAAAAATCAAGGAATTTCATTCATTGAAGTGACATTGATATTTGAGAAAAAATATTTTGACTTTTTTTATCAACATGTAGAAAGTGAGGATATTCTATAAGACGAAAGAAATGGCATGTCACTATAAACCCTGGACAAAGATGTGTATATCATGCTCAGAAGTTTTTTTCAGATATAAACTGGGAGGTAAAATCCATTGGAAACCACTTTCAATTATGAACATAAAATTTATGCATTGACTTCATCATTCACAAGATTATTTTTTCTTCAATTCCTGGAGTATGATAATGAATCTATATTGAAATCTCCATACAGTACCCGTATAGCAATACCTCCTCTTCCGATTTATAGTTAGTCAAATAACTTTCTATATGCAAATGTGATCAAGAGTGAATTGACTGAATTTTGGTGAATGATGGTTGCCTTAGAAATTTAGTTTATACTGGTAATTCTTGTCTGAATGATGAGGTAAATTTTCAGTACAATTTATAATTTTTCAGTTTTTGAAATTTTTTTCAAAGTCTGCACTGTACCTATTTATAACAAGTTTCACACAGTTTCAAATCAAATTGAACGCCCTGTAGCAATTTATGACTAGTGAGGCAGAAGTTGGAAGCTCAATAATAGGTAGAGTTACAATTTTTTTCAAGTGAATCCAGAAAAATACAAAACAGCATTATTTTTTTTCTTTATAATACATACTTTTAAGAGTACCAAAGTTGACGTTTTGTTTTTGATAAAGTAGGATTTAGACAGTACTTATTATTTCATTTGTGCAAAATGTATAGATGGCCTTTTGTCTTTTGTCAAAATTTTTCTCGAAGTTGATTCATATTATCTTACTTACATCTTTACCCCAGAGGTTACTGATATAACTAAAAAAATTCTATAAATTTATGGATGTAGCCATTACTACGTTGTAGGAGATCATAATAAAAAAAAAGAGAATTGACATTTCTATGGTTTTCAACACTTTTATTTGTAGCTAACGTTACTGCAGTTTTGTCCTATAAGGATATTTTCAAACTTATACATTAATGTATAATGTATAAGTTAGTGCAGTTTCGTCCTATAAGGACATTTTCAAATTTATGCATTATTGTATAATGTATACATTACTAATAGATTAATGTATAAGTAATGATAATGTATGTTTGAAAATGTCCTTATAGGACAAAACTACAGTAACGTTAGTCACAAATGAAAGTGGTAAAACATAGAAAGATTCAATTCTCCTTTCTTCAGTAAAATTCTACAATTTATTCACCACTATGAGTAAAAATTTCTAAAAATACAATATGCTTCAAAATACAAGTAATAGTCTTGGTAAAAATAAGCCTTAAAACTCCTTAAAAAACCTAACAATATTAAAACATTCAGTCCTCGTTTTTATACGTAACTACAGTCTCCATTTTGTGGATATTGGTAGTAAATGACCTCATTTTCACACTTTGGGCATTTTTAATATTAGCAGGTTGTGCTTCGGCCCATTCTTCAGGTAACTTCACATCACTCTTGGTGTATATTTGGATATCAAAGCTACACAAACAGTCTAGAAGTGGGAGGTATGCCACGGAAGACGCTATTTGTTTCAGGACATCCCTGATTTCGTTCTTAATTTGCTTAAGGGGCTTCTCGGATACTTGTTCAGAGTCATTGGTGTCTCCTTCATATTCAACTTTGAAATCCCAACGTTCCATTACCTCCAAGGTTTTTACATTTGTAATCACCACAGCTATTTTGTTAACTGTTCGTTCAATTAGCCAGTCTGGAAAATTATCCAATATTATATAGATAGATACTTTATTTGTCATCACTGAAATTGTATACAAAAGTACAAAATGGGTTTGACTAGTCAAGATTCATTTTCTCCCAAAGATACATAGTTCGTAGTCACATCCATCCTCTACTTGTTCTATAATATTGTTTCAATATAAATTTCAAGAAAAATTGTTACCAAGAAATGTATCACATGAAACAAGCAATAAATAACATCGCAAAAGTTACATATATTGAAAATTTTCATGAAAGGATATAACCTTATTAAAGATATTTTCCAGATTTGTTAGTGGTGTCCAGGTTTTGTCTGATGTTTCGTGGACGTTATCGAAAGCAATGAGACAAACTGCCTTACATGCCCTAACAGCACATACTACCTGTGGGTAATAAGCGTCGTCTTTGATATCTACCGCAGTTGCAGATGAAACGACAGGTATTAAAACCTGCAGAAGGTTGAAAAGCAGATCTAGAACTCATCTATTTGTCAGAGGAGTAGTATTCATTCTCGCATAAATAGTTGTATTTTTGAAAATCATGTTTGTTAATCTCGCCCTATTTACTAATGAAATGATTATAACGAAAGGTTCCTTGGTATACATGAAAAATTTGCGCTATTTCTAATCTTGAAAATGGTACATGCAAATCAAATTGTTTGCAAAGTTGAACCATCAACTTAAAATGTTGAAATTCCTTGAGTCATCAAACAAGTCATTACATGTGAATTATTAAAGTTATGTGATCTGAATTAACATTATTGCAGAAAATGTATTTGTATGTTTTTATATAATGGTCATGTTCAGAAGCATTTTTTCAAGTACTTCTAAATTATGCCCCACATACATGATGCATTTCATGATGATAAGGAGTCATTGAAAGCTTCTTACTTATGAATATTGATTGACAACTTTCTTGATAATTCCATAGTGAGTAAAAGCATAATTACTCTTTTCTTCTTAGAAACATTCATTTAATAAATATAAAAGAGGCAAAGAAAACTGAACCCATTACCTTTGAGCTGACCAAGTGTTGTAGACAAAAACTGCTTTATTTTGTCATCTGTAGACATCAAAATCGTGAGCCCGTAGTTCTCCTCTGCCTTAAAGTTCTCAGGAGGGTACAATCCCCGTTGGAATAATATCGAATTGATACCGTAATCTACAAGGGAATCTCATCATAACCCTCATAATATCTTTATTGATGTGATAACTTACTCAAATAATCACAGACTATTGCAGCAGAACCCTTTAAAGTGATGGCAGTTTTGCTTTTTTGAGCGGCCGAAGACATTTTCTTGGACAGTTCAATACTTTAGAATCTGATCCGATTTCTAGGAAAAATCTGGATTCAAATACAGAAGCAAAATACGTTACTTCAAAATTTTTAAAGTGAACTGTCAAATGTCAAAATAGTATCATAATCACATATAACCAGAAGAACAGATGCGACCACAGAACAAATTTTTAGTTTTGTGCACACAAAAGCGATTCACTCATTTGCGACATTTTCTTTATAGTACAGAACGACAGTAAACTTGAGATATTTCATTTCTCAAATTGACATAGCATTTGATATAGGTAATCGAATGTTCTTACTTTCAGAGGTATATATTTTTACTTACAAAAGTAACTCATACTTTCTCGATTTATTCACCAACTAGGAACTGAAAATTGTTTGAAAAAGAAAATATGCTAAAAACTACCAACATTATTTCATTTTCTGAAAAATCTCATAAAAATACAGATGAATTTTACTAGCTCGGAAATCTCTAAAAGAACATATAAAATTAAAATGAATAGCTAATAATAACAAAGTGATGGCACAACCTGCTTCAGATCTGAAAACACCAATCATAACAGCCTCATGAAAACCAGGCCACCAAACGCGGACTGCGATTCCAAGAATTACATTTACCGGATACCCTGTGAGTACGGCACATCGAGGAGAAACCAGCAAATCGGAAATGGAGGAGCATGTTTGGACTCATCAACATAACATCAAGTGGTCCCAAGCTGAGATCATTCACAGGGAGGTACATTGGTTCAAGAGGAAGTTCAAAGAAGCTGCATATATGTTGTCCAACGACGCATTCAGTCAAGCTAGCATAGATATAGGCAATATAAGGAAACATTTATTCAATCGAAAAAACGGTTTAGTCTCACTAAACCGGTGAAACGGAGAAAGAGAAGAGGGGATAGGTTAAAGTATTCGAATGACTTATAAATAGTCATCTCTCGGAGAAATCTAGTCATCACTCGAAGAAGACTATGGATACTATCAATCGAAACGCCGTGAAGTAAAACTTGGTTTGAAATTTTTATTTCATTTTTAGTTAGTCAATTTTGGGCTCATTTTCAATTTATTGTATTTATTGCTCAATATAATTTTCATTCATTTCAATGTTATTGTTATTTCAGAGATTTCAAATCGTATTATATCATATTAGACAATGGAAGCCGGAACTAGTAAAATTCACCGTGAAACATTGTCAACAACTTTCCACAAAAAATATACGTAATTTACAATTCTGTATTTGTAAATATGAATTTGTTATAAATTCGTTATTATTGAAAATTGTACAATAAATTCATTTCATGTGCATTTGCTTACCCATTCAATTCGATTTCTAATAAAAATCAGTCGTCTTCACAGAACTAGTTCTGTGAATGTCTCAGTTAAATTAGAAACGAAGTACTTACCTTTAATAGGGATGGCGCATATATTTCTTTAATCTTCCAGTGAAAGAAATTTCTCTAAACTCTTCTTCCTTCAAAATATTCGAATTTGAGAATAGACTTAATTAATTTGAACTTAAGATCTTGAGTTTGGGCAACTTTCATCAAACGCTAACGCGACTCGTGGTACTTCAAAATTATACTACCTGATCATCAATAATAATAACAATATTTGAAAAACACTGGATATTTCAATTTTGACAACTGAAAGGCCGCTGTATGAATGATCCACTTGTTCAACATATTTCGCTATAAAAATGTTTTTGGCACATTTAATTTTATATTATGAAGAAATTAAAGTTTTATTTGTAATCCCAAGCTGTTTTCACAGCTTTATTGTTGAAATCAGAATATCACAAACTGACAAATATTGATTATTTCATTTATCTATTGTGATTTTGTCTCAAAATAGCTTTACTGAGACAACTACAGATATTTCATTTTATTCAAAAGACAGAGACTGTAAATGTCCGATTTCTTTCCCAGCTTATTAATTTACAAGCTTCAAAGTTCTCAATTTTTTTCATATTCTCCTATATGTGAAGAACTTTAAATCAGATTATGAATGAATTATTATTAAACATTGGAACACAGGTATGTCATTGATAATGAATTCAACTTTGTATTCGAGCACAGGTCAAGGTTTTTTGTCCTAAAAATTTGATATACATATTTTATTGAACAAATAATAGGTTTCAACCCCAATTGCCTATATACAGAAGATTCTACTTCTTAAAGTGAGCAGGAGTGACTGCTGATTGGTTAATATTTCTATCTCGTTTATTTTTGCAAAATAAAAACGAGGAAGATTACCAAATTGTTATGATCAACTTTTCTTTTGTAGGAGATTGTTAAATTTTGAGGTTTTAGCCTTCACATGATTTGCTAGCTACATGTTCAGACTAAAGTTGACAACACTTTATCTACACTCATAGGAGCCACACCATTTCTATTTTGGATGTGAATGGCACGCTTGTGAATCATAGGCTAGTTTAAGATAAACACATTATTATTAAAGCAATATTTTCCTTTCTGAATTGATTGCCTGCATTGATCTCAAGTTTTCTGATATTCTCCTAAGATGCAGATATCGAAGGTTCAAACTCTCTAATTGACCAACTCCTCTCAGTTACAATTATAGCCTAAAACTATGACGAGTTTTTTAAACCCTTTTTTTTAAATACAATTTGTTTTTAACCCAAAAATTGCAATGTATTTAGGTTAGGTTAGGTCAAAAGTGAGTGGGCCTATTCGACCCTCCACTGCAACCCACAAGGGTTTATTTTGGCTCACACCTATTCAAACTCGTTCAAATAAACCCATTTTTGACGAAGTCAATTAGTTTATATGGTGAGTGATCTTTCAGGCCAGATGGCAGAAGTGTGGTTCTGCCAAACTCTTAAAACCTGATTCAGTCCACAGCAGGGCAGGCACAAAGTATATGCTCTGCTGTTTCATCATTTTCCAAACAGAGGCGACACACACTGTCTTTCGACAGTCCGACTCTGTGCATATGATGATTCATACGACATGCAATGAATTTACTTACAGTTATAGTACAGCTGGGTTTGAATTATCAGTTCATAAACTAGAAACCATAGAAAATTTTACCTAGATGTGCATAGTACAAATGAGAGCATTAAGTAAAAAATGAATAAATACTGTTTACCTATATATAGTTTCAATAAACAGTAATGTCCTCCTAACAACAAATTATAAGTCATTTGAAAACTATACTGTTCCACTCTAGGCACACAGGAACTTCAAAAAATGCTCAGTCAAAGTGTTAAAAAGGTGTAGAGATGAGATTAACTTATGTCTATAGGACTCCTAATGCACAGTGAAACCTGAAAACTGTCGGCAAAAAATCAACCAGTTAGTGGGTAGTAAAAAAATAATTACAAAGGAATTTATTACTTTACTTTCATAAATATGTACAGTGGTAATAGTGAATTATATATTTTCAATAGACCTATAAAAGAATTAAAGTCAATAAAACATGCACTTAATAAATTAAAATCAAAAAGATTCACTTAATCAGTTTGGCAAAAAACAGTAACAAGCAACTATAAAAATAACATTTTTAAATTTGTATTCAAAATCACGGTATTTTAGTTGAAAGGGGAATAAAAATGTTCAAGAGAGTTTTAAGTATTTTTGTACATGTATTTGCGATCGTTTTAAACGTTGTAGAATAATTAATACACACAAAAATGAAATTTATAGTTTCCCAATCTTTCTAATAAATCTTCGATCCTAATTTTCTCAATGGTCAAAATTAACTAAAGAAACACCATATATATGTCTGCTCTCTTGAAAAACAAATGTGCACTCTAGCAAAACTAAAGCTGATAAATAAATTAAGTCAACGAGAGTTTCGTTCACTCCACAGGTCACCCTGTGCATTCCAATCACCCGGAATCCAAACAACTCCAAAAGAAACATTCACAAAACTCACACAAGTCGATTCGTTGCTGAAAATGATCAAAAGTAATCTTTGTCCTTCATCTCACCCATACATTAACTTAGATACTCAAAAATAACCTAGTCGATTTTAACAGCTGCATAGATTTTGCGAACAAATGCATATGCTGCAAAGAATCCAATGGTTCCCGTCAACAACCAGAAAGTGAACACCATCAGGCCCGTATAGCCGATGTACAACAACGTTGGGATGAATTCGGTAATTTCAAGTTTTGTCATGAAGTAGAAAACTGAGTATCCAAGAATATAGAGGGCGCTGCCCCCTGACACTATAAAGCTCCTCCACCACCAGTGGTAGTCCTAAAAAAACATCGAATTATCTCACATCAACCGGTTCCAAACTTGAGTACTATCAATCACTTACCTCTCCGCACAATTGGAAGTAAACCATGACGATGGAGATTTGTGAGCACGATATCACCAGAATGACAAATACCAGAAAGAGAAAGCCGAATAAGTAGTAGAACTGATTCTCCCATATGGCGGTGAATATGAAGAAAAGCTCGATGAATACTGCTCCGAAGGGTAGAATGCCTGCCATCAGGGTACTGAAATTACGAGGCACTCGTTAGATGAGATGATGGGAATGGCTGATAATGTAAAAAGGAGATGGAAAAAAAATACAGGAAGACGTGGATAAAAAGATACAAGAAAGTATCCGTGAAAGAGGGAGAAAGCAAATAGGGTACCATATTTTTGGATCAACATGAAAGGTTTGTGGGAAAGTACGGGGTACAAGAGAACAAGAAGTATTGTTTCATGTTGGAGAGTGAACTTTTTTTTTTTTTTTGTTGAAAATAAATTAAATAATACAAGTACACTTAAAACAAACAGAAAAACGCACTCTACTGCATAATATAAACAGACTCAATTAGAACTTGTCCAAATCATACATTTTTGTTTTTGACGTTCCTTTTTTTTAAAAATGGTTTCCCTTTTGAAACCCTCACGAGTAAAGAACTGTGCCACCCTTTTTCATTGCTTTTAAGGTTCTTAAAAATACAATGAAAAAAGTTAAAATTTTCAAAAAATTTCAAAAACTGAATTTTATAAGAAAAGCATTCAATATGGTGCTACTTAAAAAAAATTAGTCTGGAATATAGTGCTGTCAAAACTCGGACGTTTTATGTAGGTTGCATTGAGTCTTAATTTGCAACAATGATGCAAACTTTAAAAAAATGATAAATCAATCATCATTATTTTATGCGGGTATAAATTTTAATTTGGACCAAAAATTTATTTCAGCCATCATATGGCGAAACACTTGTTGCGTTTTTGTAAAATCGTCTAGTGAAAATCTCACAATAAAGTGTTTTTTGAATACGTTTGAATGTGGCAGATAAAGAATCATGATTTTTCCAGCGTCTTTTTCTAAAATCAAATATAACTATTTTTATAAATTTCAAGAAGTGAATCATTTCTAGATATTTGATGATTATGATTCTAGTTTCTGTATGGTACCAATTACTAGGAGAGGCATTTTTTGGCACTATTAACAATGACTATGAGAGAGACAAATCATCAATTCATTCAGGTAGAGAAGAGTCCTATTAGTAACGTATTGATTTTTTTTAAATATACTTTAATTTCAAAAGGTTTTAATTCCCAGAACATCGTTTCCACAATCAACAAGCACGGTCTGGTCAACATATTCAAACTACATTGCTAGTTTAACAGAATGAAAATCAACATACATGAGCAAGGAGACACGTTCAAGGACAGAACTATGCGATATGCAACAAGAAATTTATCTCCTTGAAAAATAGAGTTTCTGCTTTTGCTACTAGATAATGTTCACACCATTAATCAACACCTGTATCAGATTAACAGCAATCAATGAGTAATATTTTTAAGTGAAGTCTAGAAAGTCGAGTCTAGAAAGTGAAGTCTAGAAACTGAAAACCTTTTAACTTTCTTAATCTTCATTTCAAGACACAATTATAGCGAACATTTTTTACTTACCACAAAATCGGATTCATATACCAATGCTGCTCCGGTACCTGCCTCGGGATCTGGTTGGTCCTGACAGGATGCTGGTACGGCTGCTTCCTGTATCCAAAATAGTAGCCGAGATAGACCAAAGGCAAGGATATGAATACCCACATCAGCAGAAGAGAGATCATAGCGGAGAAGGGAACTGCCCCGCTGCTCGCTTTGCCCCAGATGAAGAAATTGAGGAAGAAGCAAGTAAGGCCTAGCACTGCGGGGTAGAGGACAGCAGTGAGGAAGGCTGCTCTCTTCCATTCACGTCCTGGAAAATAGTAGAACTTTCCCTAATATTTCAAATCCTGAAGAGGCTGACACAACAAAACGGCAGGAAATTTCAATGAAATATTCACACTGATAAGTCAAGACAAATTTTACTGAAATTATGGGTATACTTTTCTATTAAACATGTTTATACGATGGTTTTATTTTATACTGACGACTAATAAAGCATTATGTCATAACAAAATTTATCAAAATTGATTTTTATTGCCCTAGAACCAGTGGAAGTTTAGAAACTGTATCATAGTGAATTGATAGTGAGTGTTTGAAAAAAGTTTGTGATTAGATGATTTTTTATGATTTCATGAAAAGTCCAATTCGTCAAGAAAATATCGAATTGCTTCATTGAATTCTTGGTAATCAAGCTCACTGTTCACTTTCATGACAACTTATTTATGTGAGAGTGGGTTTTCACAACTGGTCATGATAAAGACAAAATACAGGAATCGACTGAACGCTGAATATGTATTAAGAATAAAGTTGAGTAAAATTACTCTCAAAATCGACTCTATTTGTGACAAAAAACAAGCCCACTTATCACATTACCGTACCCGCCGGCGGGCACCAAGACGTGTTTATTTATTTATTTAGCCGGATTAATTATAATTATATCATTCAAGTACCTACTTTATATTATTTTTTTCCATATTTTTAAGTATTTCTTTTTGAATAAAATATTTTTTTTCTTCTATTGCTCATTTGTAATATTTTTTTAATGAAATGCATATCAATAGTCAGTATTTCTTAAAGGGGTTTTGCTATGGTTTCGAAGGCCTAATAGGGGTACGTGGAACAATAAGTTTGAGAAACCCTGCGTTGAAGAATAGAAGAACAGTTGATACTGAATGGCATACAACTATTTGTTTACCAAAATTAAGAAAAACAACCTGAAATGTTGCATTATTCCTAATCGTAACAATGCCAACCCTCCTCACCCAGTGCATCAAACAATGTATTATTGGGAGAAAAAAACACATCTAATTGATCACTCACTGACCGTATTTGATAGGTAGAACTTGACACAAGCAGCAGAACAAAAACACTGTCTCTGGACACATATTTTTGTTCTGGTGCGGGAAGTCTTTTCTTTATATTCATTGACAGTATTCACCTGATTGGTCCCTTATTTTAAAAAAATATGTAGACAGTGATTTTCATCACCACAAGAAGTTGTTGAAGCCATCCTAAACCACAAAGAATGTTTTGAGAATTCGTGTGAAGGGATGCAAAAGTGTATATTGAAGGCAAATATTTTTGAAAACAATAAAACAATAAAAAAATTGAAAAAATTTCCTACTTTTTATAGGTGATCCTTATACAAAAATAAATAAATGAATATAAGTCTGTAATGACAATTTAGTAAAGAATTCAACATTCAATTATTTTTTTCTCGCTCTTTTTACCACTTATGAACTTATATCATAGCAAGAAAATCAAAAGAAGAAGAAGTAAGAAAAATTCATCCTTTTTTAAGTTTCTATTCTGTTTTACCACAAATAAAAGTAACATTTTTTCTGAAGAATTGGTTACCAAATTATAGAAAACATTGAAAGAAATCTACTCTGCTCCGAAATTCAATCATTTAATATTATATTTTATTACATAGTTGTAAGTACAAGGACAGTACTTGCAGATTAGGTACAATAAAAAAATTGCATATTTTAATCAGTAACAGAAATTCTAAATAAGTTGGATGGTGATAATATCCACAGATTTTTATGATTTGTATGGTATTACAGTTTTGTTTTTGTGTGTTATGTAAACTCTGAAATGGAATTCTGTAATCTAATTTGGAGTTTATACTTTGAGGTACACAAGAAACGGTTAGAATATATAAAAGTGACATTTATCAAGTACTTTAAGTATAGAATGGTGGAGATCTGCAGCTGAGAATCGATGAGGTTAAGGGAATACTTTGGTTTACCAGACTGCAGATACTAATATCCCGAGATCTTTTTCTTTTATAAAGTGATAAATAACGGCATAACCCCCAGTATTTTGGGTGGCATTAGATTCTATACTCCATCTATGATTCTTAGGAGTTTTCTACTGCTGTTCTTCACATCCAGCATATTCATAACATGCTACTTAATAGAATAGTTACTGCTATTAATAATTTTTCTGAGTAAGAATATTTTAGCATGTCATTTAATGTATTTGAGAATAGTTTAAGAAACCTCATTTTGTGACTTTACTTATAAGCCATGTCGATATTGAATTTGATATTGAATTTATGTTATTGTTAGTCTGATTGTAAGTTTACAACTTGTGTAACTATTAAAAGACTTTCTCTTCCAGTTTGTGTCTGAGAATTACTTTGCATGATTTACACATCTATGTATAAAGTTACTTCTTTTAAAATTAATTACTTCCTTCCTTTCTTTGAAAGATTCCCACATTTTTCTATATCAAGATGGAGAAGTAGAAAGCCAGAACCTTTCCCCAAAAAATTAAATAAATAAATGATCATCAAAATACCAACCTTTCATAGTTTTATAGAGACGGGCCGACAAATACCCTGCTACTGCCCCATGAATCATATAAAAGGTGATAGCTGCAGTTGTGAGAGCTCCTCTAGATGCTGGAGACAGCATACCCAACATAGCGAAAACTAACGAAAGAAAGAAATTTCAATTCATTGTACCAATAGGTACTCCACCATTTATTGAGGAAAAACAGTATGCCGCATTAAAGAAAAATTATATAAATTATAATCTGTTGATAAAACTGGTGAAGTGTTTCATTCAGGTATTTTTCAAAACTTTCCTATAAGTTCAAGGAAAATAGTTGAATTTAATGCAGAATAAGTTTCAGCTTCTATTGTCAGAATATCATTTCTATCAAACTATTTACAAAAAAAGTCCAACCCATCTGACAAAACTTACAAATAGTTATCAATGACATCAGGAAAATCTGAATTCCAGATCCTATCAGAGCAGCAAATAACCTAGAGTTTTTTGGTGGTCTAAAAACATCTCCATGCACTAGTTTCCACCCAGTTTCTTCAATAGCTTCGTCATAACTTTCATCTGCGTTATATTTAGCTATGTCCCGTCTCAAAGTCCTCACCATTATCATAGTTAAAATACCTTGAAAAAAAAAACTAGATTTAGCAACATATAATCTTTTTTTTTTATTTGAAAACAGATGAACAACATTAATACATACCTGCTAAGAAAAAAATCACCACAATGGAGTTTATAATTGAAAACCAATGTATCTGAGCATCGCTCATGGCTAAATAGGTGTCCCATCTTGATGCCCAACTGACCGAAGACTCTTCCCATTCCACTTCATAGGTAAAGAATAATTTGGTGCCTGAAACGGGATCAACCACCTGCGGTCTGGGTTTGGATGGAAATGAGCATGTTTTTCCATCAAATTTCAATTCATCCATGTGGACAGATTTTGCAGTTGCTCGGAAACCTACCACCCGATATATGTTTCTGGAATTGAACTCGCTGGTGACAGGGACACGAATTTTGAACAAAAACTTACGGTTCTGGAGTGTGATAAAGCAACGTTAGTTTCAAGTGATTGTTTATGAAACTTCTGTCACCGACTGTATTTCCTAATCGGTAACCATGCTCAAATTGGATTTCACTGGAGTCTGAGTTGATGGTTTGCGTTGCTGCAGGCAGATTGTCTACTAACCTGAAAGGAACTCCTCAAAATTAAAGGAATCCTACAAACCACTAGTACTTATAATAATGATAAGTTGAGTTTTTTTATTTGTAATTTTTCATTAATTAGATGTGTTATTTGATGTAAAGTACAAAAATTAAAACTTAAAAATTATGAATATTCACTTAATATCTTCAACAAATAACTTTGAAATTCTAAAATTTTGTAGAAGCAATTTGGGAGCCTTGTACCTATTGTCCTAAAGAAATACTATTGTCTACGATGTGTTTGCGTGTGGGTGTGTATGAACAAATATTTTGACAAATGTAACTATTTCTTGAATTTTTGGAATCATTTTATTTTGAGAGGATATGTAACTGGATAATCAAGTCTCCTGTGATGCTGAAACCTCGAACAGAAGAAAACTATGGATGCATTTCAATCCTGACAACGGTACACCAAATTGCTGAACGCGGAAACCTATCCTAACATTAATTCTATATCTAGTTATTTGGTATATTTCCTTATGAATTTCCACCTTCATAATCAGAGTATACTTTATCATCATAAGAACATTTTCTCCATGTCAAAGTTTCAGATAGAAAAAAAATACACAAGAAAGGAATATAAGATGTTGCAAAATAATAATAAAATGGACAACCAATGAATTGAACTAATAGAAATCACAAACCAATAAAAATCACAATACAATGATATCCCAAAGTGTATGCTAATATTAAAATTGAGTTGAAAGATAGAAGATGGATTTTGTAGTATCACATGTCATGTTGTTTCATGGAAGTCTAAAAAATGAACAAAACTAAATCAATAGAGAATCTGCCGAAGTGAAATGAAGGTCAAACCGAATAGTTAACCTTGAAAAGTTACTACGTAATATATACCTGAAGAGTCCAATTGGTTACTAACTTGTCGTTTTCATAAATTTTGGTAGCTTATTGAATAACCTATTGAAAAAATTGAATTTATATGGTTAATTTACTTTCCTTAGATGATTAACGTTTCAAAATGTAATCCCTTACCGTTCTCAAAACCAAAAAACTTGTAAATAAATACCTCATACTGTATATTTCCATTGACAAACGTCAAAGGAATATATTAGTATACTTTAGCAGACTCTCTATTGATTTAGCTTCACTTTTCAGATTGTGGAGTACTTCCAGTGAAGATGTCTTTCCAGGACTGATATGTTTTATTATTGAAATTTTCATCATTTTATGAACAAGACCTAATATAATTAACATACTCACAAATGAACAAAGTACTCGTGCTGTATCCTGTCTACAACATTTTGGGACTCGCTAACACCCCAATGTATGGGCTTGTCGGGTGAATTACACAACAGAGCGCAGGGACTTTGTTCGGCCATTTTCACAATGTAAGGAGTGTTCACGATTCTATCACCCCTTAACACTTCTCCTAAATTCTCCGATTTATAATGGATTGCGTCAGATCCCCCTTTCGGCAGGCAAAAGGGCAAGGAGTAATATTCGTAGGGCAAAAGGGTGTTGATACTAGTCATCTTCACAGCTTTTACTTCTATCGGGTCTCCTTTTTTGAAATCTGTTGGAGCCATTCCTGGCACGTAGAATTGGTAACTTGGCGACAAGCATGTTAAAAAAATTATTTGGACAAGGAAAACACAATTCTGGAAAATATATAAGTAGATGTTGTGGTTATGTTAACGAAGATTAGGTGGCGCAAAAAGGCTTACCCCATGATACATCTTGCAGGGTACTAGTTACTACCAGGGTGACGGAATAGGGCAAAACTATTGTATATTATTCGGAACTTTATTGGTTAAATAATGCGAAAATCCATTTTTTTTTACCTAAAATGCATTTGTCAGATATTAGACTATATAAAATTTTTGACAGTTTGACAATCAAAATTATTGAGATTGGCATCTATTGTCAAAAATTACGTGTTAAATTTTCAAAAGTATTAATATGTCTTCCATCCACTAGATGGTGCTAATAAATCATTATTTATAACTCTATTCTAAATAATAATAGTATTGTTTGAAGCTTATTTCTCTTCAAACAACGGTAACACTTTCTAAATCAATTATTCTGTGACTAAAAAAACATCTATATTTCTGGTACATTATCCATTTTTATTGATGCACCCTGTATTGTCCTTGTCCCGGTTTTCCATAAGCATGATATTAAAAGTGATCACAAAATTAAAAAAATATTTCAAAACCAATCTAAAAAAATGTTGAACAAACCACGCCACGTTTGAAACATCCATACCTATTGACTTATGAATGTCATATTGGATTAACACCGTGGGGACCAAATGGTCGATACATAGGTAGGTAGGTATATTCTTATCGATGTGAAACCACTTGAGAAAAATGAAACCCTTTTTAATGCTTGGAGTATCCTGAACAATAGACCATATTTCACTTGACGAGCGAGGAGGCATTTCGGGGTCTAAAATAAATTTATTTCAGTGTTATTTTCAAATTTTCTTTCGGAATTTGAATAAAACATAATTAGTGCTTGAATGAGCCATTTTTGAAGACATAAAATTAATTTTATTAATATGATTCACAAATCTGACTTGTGGTTCACATTTGTGAAGTCTTATGTGAATGTCTGTCTCCAAAGATGTGTAATCAAACAAGTTCTGCTTGAATGACTTGACTTGTTAGTGGGCTTTGTGTCTAAACTGCTTTAGATCTTCAGCAAACATTAGGAATGGATAACAACTATTGGAACAACGTTTAATATTATTGAAAAAAAGGTTCATTGATGAGTTATTATATAGCTATAATAAAGCAAAACATGTGACGAGATTTTGTAAACTTTCAAATGGAAGTCTCACATTAATGTGTTCTTTTATATGTTGAGAAATAATTGGCAAAAACATTCATCAAGTTGACCTCCTTCAATAGCAATGACATTTTCAATCTACACTAAGTTTGTGGAGATCAAATCGTTTAGGTGTAGTTTGTGAAAATACACTATTTCCTTATTATTTTTTCAAAACTACTGATGTACCTACAATACTCAATACAATATACATTTTACTTGAACTGACATTTTATTAATTTCTTCAAGGGCTTGAAAACATGGACATAGGTGGTTTTGAAAACATCCAAAAAGAATATATTTTCATCTAAAAATTTATATATTATTTTGTTTTGAAATATATTTTACACATTTACATTTCTGAAAATTGAATAATTTGTAATTCATAATTCAATTTTAAAAAGTTTTTTCATTTTAGAATGAAAACTCACGATGTAAAGAATAATGTATAATAAAATAAATTTTCTCAATTGTGAGAAATAAAGATCATTTCTGTTTTCCAGAAGTTACTCATAGATTTCAATTCAAAAACAAATTAATTAGCAAAAAAGGAAAAGAGGATTTATTCAATTTATTTATTCATGTCTTTATTCAAATCAATAACCTGCTACTCCAACTTTGTTTTTTTCATTTTTCTCCACTTTCTTACAAGAGGTAAGGACATGAATACTGGAATCATGATTGGTAAAAACAGAGGAATATACACAGCATACCTGAAACAATAACATGGTCATTACACTTTTTACAAAAAAAAACTATATTTACTTTTGATCTTCTGGGAAATAAAGCAATGCCAGCAGAGAAGGATGGCCGAAAGCTGCCTCTGCATTGGAAAAGGCCAACTTGGCATATTGGAGACCCTCATCCACGTCCCCTCTCTTCAAAAAATCATCAGCCAAATCAGCATTTTCCACAGCGACATTGATTTTGCTCCCAACCTCATCGCTTATGACGATACTGCTGATTTCTGATAGTAACTGAGCAAGAGACCTGAGTGTCTTTCGAGTTGAATCTAGAAGCTCACGAGCCTTCCGCATTTTCAATTCGTAAATGTCATCTGCGTTGGAGCTATTGTCGATTTTGAACAAACTTTTCAGCTGAGCCATGAAAGTCGAAACTATCAGCTGCAAGTCAGGCTGAAATAGCTTTTTCTCGCATGCAAATTTATCAGGGTTCATAATGTACACCCCGCCCCATCTAGCACTCAAGAAAGAGTTGCTTTCAACCTTCCTATTCCTACTGTCATGGATATACAAAGGTGCATTACAATGAGGAAAGTACACAATCAAATTCAGTGATGGCCTAGGAGACAAATGTGACCATAATTTTGTCTCCAACGGAGTTATGATATGAGGAAGCTGGTTTTCTGAAAGCACGTAGTAATCCCCAACTTTAGTCGGTACTGCGCCTAGTTTCGTAAGATACAGCCATTGGGATTTCACAACAAAATCAGCAACTGGCTGTACTGTGTTCAAGAGAGGTTGCAAGTTATGTTCTATATCCTGACCGTGCAGCTCTATTTCCAAACCTCCTGGGTCGGGGTGTACAAAAGAAATCAATATATCGTAGTCCAAGCTCAAAGGTATTCCAAATTCACGGTCAGTCTTCATTTTTAGCTCCGCATTGTACATTTGGGTTATGGGAAGGTTGGCCCTGTATACTCTGGTTGTGTACCACCATACTGGTAGGCCTATCACTACCAAAACAATGAAGTAAGAAAGGATACTGTATATCCTGAAATCGGCCTCATCATCTTCTAAAATATCAAAATATTTGGGTTGTTTTTTAGATGTATGGAGGAAACAAATTACCTTCTGCAGTTTTGGCGGTTTCCTTTTCACTTTCTTTTCTGTTGGAAATGCACATAATTAAAAATAATACATTCTAGGTATATTAGATATTGAATCTAAAAATTCGAATGTAAAATGACGCTAGCCAACCTAAAACAAATATTATTAAATCAGCTTTTAGGTTACTAAATAATGATATTGATAATTTATTATTTGTGACTTGTTATATTGACAATTCAAAAAATATAAAATAATTGAGGTTAGGTTAGCGCGGAAAATAACTCAAAATCTATAAATTCAAATCGATTGAAATGTTTCATTTATTCATTTCAATTCTCAAACTGTAGAATAGATGGCGATACTTTTGAAAGACGATTATTGAAAACAATTAATTCTCAGTTTAATTCAAATTTCAACAATTATTATAGTAATGTTTTAACTTTTATATCAATATATCACCATAACTCAGCCGGTTTGACAACGAACACAAAAATCACTTTTGATCTTCACCTTCTGCCGCCACTTCCCGCTTCTTTAGAAGTTTCCAGATTCCATTCATAATATGAGTCAAGTGTTCGAGAACTTCTAGAAATGATTTTAGTAACAACGATTTTAGGATTTCACAGAATTCCAGAATTTGCTGGAATGTTGAGCAGAGGACAGGAAGGATATAATTGCTTGAAAATTGAATGTGAATAACTACAAAGAATTCTTGAACTGATAGTTTTGTTTTTATGTATAAAATATCTAGGTATAAAAAATGCAGAATGTTTCCGATTGATCCATATTTGATGAACTTGAGATTTATAAATGTAATAGGTACCTACCTAATACAATGATTCGAATATTGTATCAAAAAGAAAGTCATTTTTTTGGGAATATTCATAAACTTGCAGTGTTTTAACAAATTCTCAGAAACCAAATTAATCAATTTTTCATTTGCAGAACTAGGTATCCCTAGATAAAAATTTTTACGGGTTGTAATATATCTACCTATCACAAAAATAAGTTAAATGTTTTTCGAAAAAAAATAGGTATTACTGAAACAATATATTTGTATTTTAATTTCTGAATTGGAATGACTAAATATGTGAAAATGAATTGCAACTCGTCTTCCAAAGACGATTTTATGAACAATAAAAAATAACTCATACGGAAATATTTTCGTATTTCACTTTGTGAATTAGATTCATTAAGTATGTGAAAATAACGTTATGCTTGCTTTCAAAAGAACATTGTTTCGTTTCATACTGTTAGATCAGTTTGTATTACTATATAGGGATTTTATAGTATGATTAAAGTTATTTTACAATTTTCCCCTTATTAAAATCGATATTTGTTAACTTTTATCAGAAGAAGGTAACATTTCAAACCACAAACTCTTATCAATTCTGATGAAAAGCACAAATATGTACACAAATTCAAATACCTACATCACCTATACATTTTTCAGAAAATCCATGTTCTAGAAACAGTTTTTTTAAATTTGGCGCCCCTTTAAGCGGAAATAAACCGAGAAAAAAGATATACACCTCTCAATTTATCGAGCGATTTCAAGCACCAAAAAGCTTCCATAGCCTTCCAGATTGTTCTCGAAACGTACAGAACGCAACCGGCTATATAAGCGGACGTCAAACGTATCCGCGTCAGAATTGAATCAGTCGCTAAGAGTGCAATAGCGAGTTTCAGTGAAATATCCAAAGCAATTTTAGAGGCGATTTTTCAGAAAGTTTTCATATATCAGTGCTAATTTTTTGAAGAAGTAGTCAAGGTATGTATTTTTTCTTTTGTATTATCAGGTTTTTGTGTGAATTATTATATTTGTAGTGAAATTTTGAAAAATTTTCCAATGTGTTTGCCGGTTACCGGTTATTCAATTTTTTGCAGAGTCAGTTGGCTAGTCAGTTTCTACATTCACATTTGATATTTCATGTAGGGAATATGATAACTATTTTTTCGTTACGGAGCTAGTTGAGAATTTGTAGAAACGATTATTACATTTTTGGGGTTATTTTTAGTTACTCATTCTTTGATTTTTCTAGAATTAAATGGCAAATTTTATGCAACTATCTGTGCAATAGAAAGATTTTGAAAAAATCTTCAGTCGTTAAACAATCAATTGAAATAATTTTATATCTAGGAGACATTAGTAGGAAAATGAACTTAAATGAAAAAGAACACTTTCCAAACTTCTTACAGTTTTATGTTGAAGCAAAAAACATTGAATTTAATTTGATGCCTTCTGGTTGCTTTTAACTAGTTGTCGCCCAACATGAATTACAGTATTTAAAATACACTTGAAAAAAGCCAAATTTCACTACATCTTATGATTTTTATCTTCCAGTGTTCAATAAAAATTTTGATTATTTTCAGAGCTAAATTTTCATATGGCTTTATTTTGCATGTTTTTTTATTTTTTCTTTATCTCAATATGTGCATTTGCTTTCAGAAAAATCATCGTCTTTTTACCTAATTTTTATTCATTATTTGTTACTTTCTGGTCCATTTTATAATCAGATTCCTCGACTTTAGTTTCATAGTAGAATACTTCTTATTATATTCTTATTCTTTGATTCTAATGGGTATTAAATAAAAATGTCAGTTTGGCTCATAAAAAAGTACCTATTAGTTGAGAGAAAAGGTAAGAGAAAAATATAATGATACCACAGTCTCGCAGTTCTCATTTCACTCTAGTCATTAGATATAATGTTACAATTTTAAGGTGAAATGTTGTAATGCATATATGAATCACGAGAGCTGTCCATCCAAGTTTCCATAAATATAAATTCAGAATGTTTCGCTACTGGCCGGTTTATTCATCGTCTTCTGTTGTTTTTTGTTATTGTAACCGCCAAGAATTTGTTGCAATAACGCTTTTCTCTTTCACCATGACTCATAGTTTATCTTTGTTGCAGATGCCTGAAGACACCCAAAATGGAGAAGTCGAAACCTTCGCCTTCCAGGCAGAAATTGCACAGTTGATGAGTTTGATTATCAATACCTTCTACTCGAATAAAGAAATCTTCCTCCGTGAATTGATCTCCAACTCATCAGATGCATTGGATAAAATCCGCTACCAGTCGCTGACGAACCCCTCATGTCTGGACAGCGGCAAAGACCTCCACATCAAAATCGTCCCCAACAAAGCAGAAGGAACCCTCACGCTCATTGACACAGGTATTGGCATGACCAAAGCTGACCTTGTAAACAACTTGGGTACGATCGCCAAGTCTGGAACGAAAGCCTTCATGGAAGCCCTGCAAGCAGGAGCAGACATCAGCATGATTGGTCAGTTTGGTGTGGGTTTCTACTCTGCTTATTTGGTCGCTGATAAAGTCACGGTGGTGTCCAAAAACAATGACGATGAACAGTATATCTGGGAATCCTCGGCTGGTGGAAGCTTCACTATCAGGCAGGATCATGGGGAACCCCTAGGGCGTGGTACAAAAATTGTTCTGCAGATCAAGGAGGACCAGACTGAATTTTTGGAGGAGAACAAGATCAAGGAGATCGTGAAGAAGCATTCACAGTTCATCGGCTATCCTATCAAGCTTCTCGTTGAGAAAGAACGTGAGAAAGAGCTCAGCGATGATGAAGCTGAAGACGAGAAGAAGGAGGGCGAGGAGGAAGACAAGGATAAGCCCAAGATCGAAGATGTTGGAGAGGACGAGGATGAGGACAAGAAAGAAGAACCAAAGAAGAAAAAGAAGACCATAAAAGAGAAATATACTGAAGATGAGGAGTTGAACAAGACCAAACCCATCTGGACTCGTAACGCTGACGATATCAGCCAGGAGGAGTACGGAGAGTTCTACAAATCTCTCACCAATGACTGGGAAGACCACTTAGCTGTCAAGCACTTCAGCGTGGAAGGTCAGTTGGAGTTCCGTGCACTGCTTTTCGTGCCCAGACGTGTGCCATTCGATCTGTTTGAGAACAAGAAGAGGAAGAACAACATCAAACTCTATGTGCGTCGTGTCTTCATCATGGACAACTGCGAGGACTTGATCCCCGAGTACTTGAACTTCATCAAGGGTGTAGTTGACTCTGAAGACTTGCCCCTGAACATATCCAGAGAGATGCTGCAGCAGAACAAGATCCTGAAGGTGATCCGCAAGAATCTCGTCAAGAAATGCTTGGAACTGTTTGAGGAGCTCTCCGAAGACAAGGACGGCTACAAGAAGTTCTACGAGCAGTTCTCGAAGAACCTCAAGCTGGGAATCCATGAGGACTCTCAGAACAAGGCAAAGCTTGCTGATCTGCTGCGTTTCCATACTTCTGCAAGCGGGGACGAGGCTTGCTCACTCAAGGACTATGTCAGCCGCATGAAGGAGGGCCAGAAACACATCTACATTATCACTGGCGAGAGCAAAGACCAAGTGGCTCACTCAGCTTTTGTTGAGCGTGTCAAGAAGCGTGGATTTGAGGTTGTCTACATGACTGAGCCTATTGACGAATACGTTGTGCAGCAGCTGAAGGAGTACGATGGCAAGACTCTGGTTTCTGTAACCAAAGAAGGCCTGGAGCTGCCTGAAGATGAGGATGAGAAAAAGAAGCACGAAGAGGACAAGACTAAGTTCGAGAGCCTGTGCAAAGTGATGAAGAGCATCCTAGACAGTAAAGTGGAGAAGGTAGTTGTCTCTAACCGCCTGGTTGAGTCTCCATGCTGCATTGTGACTTCACAGTACGGCTGGACTGCCAATATGGAGCGTATCATGAAAGCTCAAGCCCTGCGTGACACCTCCACTATGGGATACATGGCAGCCAAGAAGCATTTGGAGATCAACCCCGATCATTCCATCATTGAAAACTTACGCCAGAAGACTGAGGTTGACAAGAATGACAAGGCCGTGAAGGATTTGGTTATCCTTCTATTTGAGACTGCTCTGCTAAGTTCCGGATTTACCCTGGATGAGCCCCAAGTTCATGCTTCTAGAATCTACAGAATGATCAAGCTCGGTTTGGGAATTGATGAGGAAGAGTCAATGCTCACCGAAGAGACTCCTGCTGGAGATGCTCCCAGCGCTGATGCTGGTGATTCTGAGGATGCTTCACGAATGGAAGAGGTTGATTAGAGCAGTATTTTTCGAGAGCATGTGTTTTAATATGTTCTAGAAAAGAGTTCATTCCTTATTTTTGTACATGATTTTTTGTACTGTATTTATTTTGTAAGTTCGTTTAACTTGTTCTTGTAATCCTTATAAGACTGTTTCGAAAACCAAATGTCATTAACAGCGACTGTACTGATTTCTTTTCTCAATAAATGGTTATTTGAATTGTGTTTACCCTTTCTTCATTTTCTTTATAGTTTCTGAACTTTATAAAATAATTTGTATGAAAAAATAAGAGGGGTCAAGTTTGTAAACTTGCGAAACATTTTTCGGATTTTCCCCACTTCCTCAGTAATTTAATGAAAATCATATATACATTTTTTTTTTATAATTAATTTATCAAAATCAACAATTGTTCAAAATAATTTTCAAGTATTTATTTGAATGTGGGCGACATTTATTGAATCTGTTTGAGTTTTTCTTTTCAGTCTGACAATTGTTCAAAATAATTTTCGTAGTATTTATTTGAATGTGAGTGACATTTACTGAATCTGGTCCGAGTTTTTCTTTCCACAATCTGAACGGCTGTCAATGAAAAACTAAGTAGCAACAATATCTTTCAATAATTTATGAACATGACAAGTTTTCTGTAGCTTTCACTATGCATAGACAACTAGCTGCTAGTCTGAGTCAGACTACACATGAGAAATAACACTTTTATTGAAAATTATTTATTTCAAAGAATAAAATTAAAAAGAAACAAGAGTTCCAGAAAAAGTAATCATAATTACGTTCTGTAAAATGAAAAACCTTCACTTTGAACCTAAGAATCGAATGCAAACTGAATTTACAGAGTCGGGGTTCTTCTATACCAAAACCGAGCCCTAAAATCATCAGAGCAAGTCAAGAACGCTGCCTGGGTAGGGGAATGCGCTATTTGCCGGACAGCTCCGTTGTGACCTAAGGATATCAGTTGTTTCCTTGAAGCATTTCTGGAATTCCATGCACAGAGAGAGGTAGTGGCCTCATCGGGGAATAATACATAATCTTCCGTGTGGTTGAAAACCGCTTGAGCTTCGTATTCTTGTTTGCCCGTTGTGCCAGCCCCTGTGAAATAATATTATATCAAAAAAATAATGGTTGCTTAAAATAAGTCTGTTCCTTCAAAAGACGATTAAATTCTATTCTATTCTGATTAGATTTCCATTTTATATAGGTACATCAATGGAAACTAAAAAGGTATTTTCCCAAAAAATTATTTTTTATTATAAATAGACTGACTCTGACAAACTCTTCAGACATAGAAACTACATTGTAATCTCACGAGAAATAAATCAAACCTTGTTCCTACAGGCAATAAAAATAATACAGGAATTGAGCTATATAATTTTTGAGTTTTAGGTAATACCTGCCAAATGCTGGGGGTACATATTTAGACTACATAAAGTTACAGATATGGCAACACCAAATTTGTTACTATTTTATTATATTCAAAACCGATTACGAATGTAGCCACTTTTGTGGCTAAACTTGTACAGTGATATATAAAATGGAATCTTGGTGATCTTTATGTCATCATTTTACTTTTAATTTTTGAAAATTTTATTCAACAGCTTAACCAGAGAGTAAACCTCTGTATTAGGTTTGTTGTATTCTCAGTAAGTCAAAGCATGGTTTTCAAGTTGCAGAGTCAAGTTACATCGCTCTTTGTGAATTGAAATGAAAAAATTGTTGAGACTGGTTGAGTGTCCCACAACAGTTTTATGTTACCTGTGCAGGAAATTCGACTGTGTTGGCCATAATTTACTTTTGGACAAACTGGACGGCTATAGAACTCATGGCAACGCAAATATGGGGGTACAATCTTTCTTAACTGAACTCAATATGTCCATATGAAGTATTTGGCTAGTATGTGAATGTGTTTCATGTTAGCCAACGTGACTATGAGAGATCAATGAGAGATCAATTTTGGTTCATGTACTATTTATATTGTATGTTAATGACATTGATAGTAATGGCAGTGATGATAAATACGTTGCCTACATTTCACCGTTACATTTTCAGTAAATAGTAGCAGTGAGATTGAAACATATGGAACAATGTAGTTTATTAAATAATATCAGGAAGTCAATGCCATTGTCAACCAAGAAAGAAAAAATTAAGGAGTATTTCAGTGTCAACAATTTGTATCTTAGTGCTGAAAATCTCGAATGATATGATTTCATTCAAGGCAGAAGAAATATGACTCTTCAAAAATGAAAAATTTGCAGTTCCAGTTCCGTGAAATTTTCAGGATTATAGATTACTCCTGAACTGGTAGATACGCTGTTGTCATTAGTCCACATTCTGTATTGTATCTTTTTTGAAATTTAAAGCATGCCTTGAATACAAATCAATTAGTTATGGTTTATCAAGTACTTTTTTGAAAACAGATTGAGGTATGGGATAACGATTTGGCGTAACTCTAATGTAGCTAATGCAGTTTCTATAGCAAATAAAGGGTGAATTGCTGCATACACCTGTGTACCAAAGGAAACTTTGTTTAGGACTCTCTTTTTAAAAGGTGCAAGATACTCAAATTGTCAGCAACAGTAATATCAGAGCTTAGTATGTGTGTGTTTTTAGTCAAGTAAAATTTGAGACTAACATATATATATACTAACAAAGACTATATAGACTAACAAAGTTGATACTATTTAGATTTAGTAAGAAAGTTGATTGTGCTTTTTTGTTTTTTTGTAGTGTGACTATTTTCCATATAAATATATTTTTCGTCTGATGGAAATGAAACAATCTAAATCTTCGTCTCGTATTTTTTAAATTAACTTAATGTATCCATTACCCTATTTTAGAAAGTTGTAATGATGTTGATGAATATTATTAATAATATTATTATAAATCTCACCTGTATAAGCAATCAAACACCGACTAGTCGACAGCTCCCACAGCTTACATATAGAATTCTTTCCGGCAGTGAGCAGGTACTTGCCATTCTTCGAAAACTGCACGGAACACACTTCCAACCCGTCATGGGCCTTTATTAATGTGTTCACGCACCTGTTGGACACCCCGTCCCAAAGTTTGACATTGCCATCTTTGCTACATGTTGCGAACATCTTCGCATCTCGAGACCACTTCAGATAAGTCACTGTCTGAGTGTGTTGCTGTTTGGGGAACGGACACACGAAACATTGTAGGGTATTCATGTCATAGAGGCGGATGACAGGGTGATCTGTGGCGACGATCAGATGGTCTCCTCCTGGATGGAAAGATATTGCTCGGATCGGTTCTGCTTCCTAGCACAGAAATATATTTAACAATAGAATGAACCCTATTACAAAAAACACAACATTCATATGATTCGTTAATAAGCTCTCGCAGAGAAAATGTGAGCATGAAATAGTTCATTTTGTCTCAAGTTTCCCTCAATATCTCATAATTTGTTTTGTACTCTTTCTTATAAGAGAATCAATTTGGATAGTTGATTTTAGTTAGTAAAAGATTGAATGTGTATGTAATTTGCATATATACGACCTCATCAACTGATGTCAATATCTTTTTAGACAAATTAGAAATTATACTGTGGGAAACTGCCAACCACTTCGAAGATTTCAATATTAATTTTGTTAACAAAGAATTTAATCATATGAAAAATCCTATAATGTTATTTGATCTCCACATGCATATTGATAAAATTACCTGTATTTCTCAATATACAGCCACTATCATTGACTACCCATGTACCTAACTTGATGTTATGAATTATCAGGTAATTCCGTCAGGATTTTCTAACGACAAATGTAAAATGTACTTAACAAATGCGAAATTGCAACTGAACTAATGGAAAACATATCAGAAGACCCTGTTTTGTTCTTGTCAGATATTGTAATGAGTTTCCACTTGTCCAAATAAATTATGCTGAAGATTGTGAACGAATGTTCACAGTGACTTGGACCAACAATTTTTTTGTTTTACATTAATGACCTATCACACCTGAATATATTTGAGAATTTACATGTTTTACTGATTATACATTATTTCTGGTGTTGATGAAATGTTACAAATCATTGAAAATGATAGTTTTCACGTTGATGAACCTGACTAGCTTTATGTATCTGTTGTCTGTTTCTTGTACAGTAGTTATGGATTTGATTATTATAAATAAGTTGGTAACACGTTACCATTTTGAAAATGTAAGCCATATAGAAGTGTAGTAAACTTAGTAAGACGGTTTTTGCTATCAGAAGAATCAAAAAAATTGTAAATCAAAGTGCGGCACTTGCAACATATCATTCTCTATTTCATTCAGTCCTTAGGTATGGTATAATCAATTGGAATAATGCATCAAAGGTACATCTTAATAGAATATTTGTCATTCAAAAATCTGCAGTAAGAAGCATAATCTCTGCCAATTATGATGAAAAGTGTCGACCAATATTTGTAAAACTTAAAATAATGACCCTATATTCAGTTATTGTCTATGAAAATCTGCTTCTTGTTCAACAAAACTTGTTGAATGAAGTTGCTCACAAGGATATACTCCAACATGATACAAGAAATTGGTAACTTGCCATTTAGAAGATTCAAAAACTTATTGAAGAAAATATTAACCAAACATCCTTTATATGAAATTGATCAATTTTTCGAAGTTATCCAAGAAGAAAGAGACACTTTTGTGGTCACCTCCCGAACTTTTAGTCAACTTTGAATATATATAATACGTGAGCTATGTGTTTATAATTTGTAAAAGCTCATGGCTTTGCATTTTAGTCAAGTCTTATAAGATTGGAATTTTATCTTGTTAACTTGTATTTTTTTTTGTAAATCTAATTTATCTACAAGCATTTTTTTAAAAACTATATTGACAAATCTTACCCTCTCAAACCTATTTTAGAAATTGTATCCAGTTTGGAATTAATCTGGCACAATTCACTATATTTTTATATTTTTGTAGTGCAGCAATTTCATTAAAATCCAAGCAATTCAGTGAATTTGGGCGATATTCGAAATGTGGTTGTAGGATGATTTTATGGAATATTACTTTTAAGCACTTAGGTGCTGAGAAACTTTTGGGCTATTGAAATTAAAGCAATTATCCAGATGTTGAGTTCCAGTTTGTTCATTACTGATTAATGAGAAGACTGAAAACAGCTATTGGTTAGAGAAACACACGACGAGAGACAATATTTTTGTTTTGATGTGGAAAAGGTGTTTTCAATAAATTGATTATACACCAGAGATTAGAATTCTATCTATTAATAACCTTCCTAATTTACTGATATCAAATAAACTGAGAAGCATAACAATACAGTCGGTTTTGATGTACTGAATTATTAAATTTTTTAGAACTCCAAAGTGTGTATTGTACAGTTGAGGTTACTATGATTTCCCTTGGAAAAACAAATATTTATGACCTTTTTTATAAAAACACCAAATGTTATTATAAAACACGAAAATACTCACAGTTATTGTCTTGAAAGCCTTCTTAACGCTTGCCTTGGAAATATCAAACAATTTTATGGTATTATCCTTACTTCCTGAACACAAAACAGTCTCTTTCGGGTGAAACTCTAAACACGTGACTTCCTCCATGTGATCATACAGAGTCCTGATAACAGGATGCCCCTGCTGTTCCCCTCTAGAAGGATCCATCTCGTCTGGTGCCGATTTTGCCAACATCCTATCTACATCGAGAATTTTAATACTGGCGTCCACACTCCCAGTGGCAATTAGTTGTCCATCCGCCGAAAAACAGCCCGCTCGGCAATTTCCCTTATGAGAGGTTACATAAGCAGTTTCATACAGAGCTGGTTCTGGAGCGGGTACATTTGATTCTGTTTCGAACTCCAAATCTATCAAAAAAGTTCCAAGTTATTGAATGACTTAGCTTATACAGTTTTATTTACCAAGTCCCGGTCCGATGTGGTTATTTCCCACCGGAGTATTTCGGGGCCTATCCTTAACGCTGGGTTCGTGTTCCAGACCAGTTAGTACTAGGTGGAATAATCGATCACTGGGGGCGTTATTAGGTTCCGCCATTACTGCCTGTTGTAGAGTCGTGCCTATACTTTGGTGTCCGTCGTAGAATAGCTGGCTGGAAGAAAAAAATTCATTTAATTTTCAGGATATAAATGTTTTGGTTATGTTTACTTACTTACCTTATAATCAATTTGTATAAGAATTCCCTGGATGTTATTACGTTTTCAGGATCGGGATCTTCATCCATATTGGAGGAATTGGAATTATTTAAATGATTATTGGTCATTTTGTTAATGTAAGAAATTTTTGAGTCCGGTGTAGCAAAAGTATAAATATGTAAACATAGATATTTGACAGATGTAAACAATGTAAAAACACAGCTTCAAGTGTCACCAGTGTTGCCAATTGCGAATACATTGAACAGTAAATTATTTCAGAATTTCTATCCTTCAAACTAAGTAATCATGAAAAAAAACGGCATATGCATTAGTGTAATAAAATGTACGATTAGCACTATTAGAGTAAACTCTTTTTATTGATCAGTATTTTTCTTTCCCAACAAGTTTTCAAGTTTTATTGTAAACGTAATTATCAGTTGACGAACATTCAGTGAAATAAGTTAATTTTATCCAGTAGTTGGATTCAGCAATTACCGTTTATTACATTCACTGGCAAAGTGGTTTTAACTGCAAGACGCAATCAATGACTGCTCAGATCACCAGGGCCGTCTTTATCCTATTCGAGGCCCTGGGCATAATAGGATAATGGGGCCCCTATGACTTTGTCAAAACACTATTTTGTTAGAATAGACAAAGAAGTAAATAAACAAGATTGAATATTTATTTTTATTAACAATCACATGAAACGAATCGATAAATGTAATATAGTCCACAAAAGTGACTTAGCGGTGTGGAAAAATCACTTTTAACAACTGTTTTATTGAATTTTATTTATAAAACAAATACAATTGAGTACGAATTAAATATAGTTGCATTAGAGATTAGAGATTGCACTAAAGATAAAAACATATTCATATACTGTATTGTATTTTGTAACAGTGAATAAGAGAAATCGCGGTCGGTAACAGGAGTCTCTAGTGGGCCGGCTGGGTCCCCATTTTGTTGCAGGTAGCGTGATTGTTGTGGACGATTGGAAGGGCTGTTGGACGAGAGTGGAGGCCTCGTAGATTTTAGTCATTTAAGTTGGAGAGTTTGGTTTTAATTTTCTATGTAATTTCTCAATTAAATTAATTAGTTAATTCAAACTTGGAGCTTCATACTTCGCTTCGTTCGCTCAATTTAAATGGAGCGATTTACACTGATGAGTGTACTACTGATGATTTTTCTTCAAAATGTATATGTGCTTAGTATACCATTATATATTCAAATTTATCTAAGCATGCTGACGTCGGAAAGCCTAATTTTTGGGCGGGAGTAGAATAACTTCGCGCATGTAAAAGCTAGTAAGTTGATATTGTAGTCAGTAATTTAGGTTCGATTTCTTCGAATTATATACGTTTTTTGGTAATGAATATTGGTAATCGTTTGGTGTACTGACAGGAACTAGGGATTTTCTATTTGATCTGAGGGGGGCCAGTATCGATCCCATTGGGAAAGAGGGGTCTGCAGATCACACCATCGTTTGTTGTGATCTGTGAATGACTAGGCATGGGTACATTTTTAGTTTCACTAATTTCATCAGGGACATAGCTGAAAGCAACGGGTATTCTTCAAATATGGCAGGTAAGTTTTGGGAATCGTAAATACCGGGAGAAACTTCGTGAATCTTCGACTTTTTAAAAAGACCTTAATTCAAAGTCAATTGTCCTTCCTGATGAACCAAGATATAGTTACAGATTAGATCTTATTTTTAAAAGGTTGAATGTGAAAATAGTCTTCCAAACTTCTTGCCCACTGTAACAGATGTTGAGAAGAGAAGATGTTGGAAAATATATTGTCAGAGATTATATGAAATACACTGTGAGGACTATGACAAAAAATATATCGGTCTGACTAAGCCAGCTATTAAAACTCGTTTCAGAAAAAACACAGCACATATACTATTTCGGGGACCAGAAAAATCAATACGCCTTAGAGAACGGCCATAGAATAAATGAAAATTATCTGTCTAGATTTTCCGATACTTTCGAAAGTCTGGAAATATCCAAGTATGGCAAGAGAACTATGAACAGCGGAAGACGCCAACTTGGTTGGTGAAACGTGCGCCGGGAAAGTTATTGCGCTGGGAAAGTTATCGCAGTTCTGGTTTTCGGGAAAAGTGCTTGTATGGGCATCTCTTTTATTAATAATATTATTAACAATAATAATAATGATGATATCGTCTTTATTATCTTCTAATACATTTAAAGCAAATTAATCATGTACAGTTCATTTATTATATGAAGATAAAAGGCGAAGTTCAATTTACATGATGACAAGTCATCATTCAATTGCTCTTCCACTTAACCTTATGTTATGAACGTTCGAAAATTCGATCCCGGACTTTACCACTGGTCGGTTTTTTTAAAAAAAAATCACATGCCTCCGAATACTTTTTGATATGTCCTCGGAGGAAATTCATCTTAGACTCTTCGCCAGAAACGTCACTTCTGTTCGCGCATTATCTTCAAAGAAACCGTCCCGAATCGCCAACAAAAGAACGAATTCAATACCCACTTTTTTTTTGTTCGAAGCCAAAAACGCGTGCGAGCATTCTCTACAGTCCTTTTTTTCTTCGTCTCGCATTTAACGTCCCATTTGCAAGAAATGATGACGAGAAGTGTCACTATGGCATCGCCCCGTATATCACATCCACTCCACGTGAATTTATGTAGCTGCCGCGCAAAGGAAAATAAATAGAATAGAACAGAGATGATCCAGTCCGTCGGGGAATGGGACAGCGTTAAGACGGCGTGCGTCAGCAGCGTCCATATACTTTTCCGTTATCGTTCACGGTTTCGGTTCGTTTTTTTTGTTATGCTAGTGAATCCAGGGTAAGCCATACTCGAGATAGAATATTTCCTAACAACAAAAGAATATCCCTTGCATATCTCAGAGATGTCCCTAAAAAATCTTGTTGACAAAAAATGTATATGAGTTGAGAATCTTAATGAACAACGAAAGCACCGTCTTTTAACGCGCGTTTCGCTAACCAAGTTAGCATTATCAGGTGGTGACTGAAACTGTGGAATAAATACATAGCCTAGTGAACTGAGATTCCATATGTTACAGGTTAACAGATTTGAAATCTACGAAAACTATTGTGGATACCAACAATTGAAACGTCTTGACGTTTTTTTTATTTTTTGCATTTTTTTCTTCATTTATCTCAACAACTTCATTTTTGTTTCCTTTATTTTTATTTTTTGCATATGGTTGTTATTTCACTTATTGTTTGAAGCCTTTTTTATTTAATTTTAATTTCATGTCATAATATTTCGTTTTCTTTGCAAACTTGTATTTTATATTATTTGAATTTTATATTTGAATTTTATATTTACTCTCAACTTTTTCCTGTTTTCATCAATTATTGAAAGGAAAGATTGTGTTCGTAGATTTTTTGAACATCATCAAAACATCCTCGAAGTTTTCATTGAAAATAGGGATAGTTAAATAGATCAACTTTTGATATCATTTTGGCATAACTTCTTAACCGCTCAGTATATATCCATACAATATTTTTTCAATACCTACTTTCTGACAGAATCAGAATATGGAAATCAAGTTTGTGAAGATCAAATTATAAGATGTAATTTATAAAGCAAGTTAAGTCTCGAGAACAAAGTTTTATTTAATAAAACGTTGTTCAAATCTGTCATGATGTACGCCTCAGGAGACAAGATCTAAATCTGCCTAAACTCATGAAAATCTTTTAGACAGGGCCGCGGTAGACTACGCTATCGACTACCCTTCCCGCTTTAAAAGGCCTCGCATATCCGTGAGGTGAGGTTACTGAAAATGTCTCCAAAATCGAAACGTCGAGCATCTAAAAATAGTAGACGTGGTTCAACCCGGACTTTAGATTCACACACACACATTTTCCAAGAATTGTTGATATTTCCTAGCTGCACAGAAAAAAAAAGTTAAATGAAACATTTTGAATACATTTTTTTGTTTTTTATATAATAACTGATGAGTAGAAAGTAAAAACGTTTTTCCCAAATACCATTCTACCCTAAAAATATTTTCTTTTCATTTGAAGCAGTTGATATAAAATATTTTTTTGAAATAAGATCTATCTATATAAGGCTGGATAGTCTGAGTCAATGTTTTGACTGAAAAGTTTAAAAATATCTCTAGGGGAACACTCCATCACCATTTCCTTATCCGTTTAAACCCGATATAGTCATGAATAAAACAAAAACACGTGTTTCAACCTCCGTTTAGCGAAACATTTGCTTCAAATTATTCAAAACACTCCAAAAATAGCTCTTTTCAATACTGCCATTTAGACCGTTTATAATTACCCCCTTAACAGCAAGTCCATGTTTACAAGAGGGTTGCTGTTTAAAAATAAACAAACACTCGCATGACTGATTGCTGGTTTCGATTTAATTAAATCATTGCTAAATTGTTCTATTTATACCAACTATAAATACAAGCGATGTTTTACGTTCAACATTTACGCCTGCGGTACATTTCGTAATGAGAGGTCATAAATTCACTGTGATTTTCATTGAGGCATGGAAATAAGCTAAGGGAAATTGAATATTGGCCTAGGACATGCTATTGTAAACTTTCTCAATTCGTGCAAGTATAACATTTTTTACTTGTACCTTGATCAGTTGTACCTAGATAAAACTTATGTACAAATGAAGTGTACTCCTTCAGGGTTATAAATTTGGATCAGTGACATAAAATGGAGGTACGTTCTGAATGCCCTGCAAGAGTTTCAGAACAATATTTTTTTCATAACCACTCAACAAGTTCAGAAAATTTTTGGTATTATCTTCATATTCGATTTTTCTCACAATACTGTATTGTGACCCCCGAAGATGCTATTGTATGGCGAATCACGAATCAAGACATGAAACACATTTTTCCTTCGCAGCTGCAATGATGGACATCGATCGCATATCCTACATCTTCGGCAGCTTCTCGAGAAAGAAGAGCCACGAAGCGACTGCGGCCAAAAGGCGCTCCATTGAGTCCCCCAAAAAGACACACCACGACAGGTCCAAATCGACGCCTCACCAACCGAAGAAGCAGGCAGTTGTCGCTCCCAGAGCGAAGAGCGTCATCGGGGTGCAGTCAGAGGAGACGAAGCTGAAATGCCCGATGTGTAAGAGGCAGTACGCTGACCCCAGGGTGCTTCCGTGTCTCCACACTTTCTGTCTCAAGTGTCTGGAGGAGCTGGGAAAGAGGGATTTCACCGTGTGGTATGACGACGACTCCGATGGTAAGTCCGTTAGTAAGTAGGTCAAACAGAACATATGTTTTTTAGCTAGCTGTTTGCTTTTCAATTAGTAGTTTGTTACATTGCTTCAGGTGGATATTAGGTACTTTAGCACTTCTTGTACAGTAGGCATGCAAGTCATTGTTTGTTTTTTGAAAGATGCTACTTTTAGAAAAGTGAATTATGGAAATGGCAAGAATGTCCGGGTTTGAAACCATGTTGAAATCTTTTTGTAGGTACATGTAATAGTAACTAGTAAATAGTAATATGATAACTTCGTTAGACAAATACATTTTAAACTTGTTGATACAACTATTAACTACATAGTCACTCAGCTACTTGAAGACAGTTACATCACATTGTGTTGAACAAGTAGATGGATTGGAGAGGAAGATGAATTGGAATGGACAGCAAGATTGCAAGATTCATTACCAAATTTTAAGAATAAGTGTCCCGTGTAGTGACTTCATAAGCAATGTGCTGAGAATTTCGAATATCGCTCATAGGTTTAAATTAAACATAACTTATACAGTGCATTTCATTTAAAAAGAGCCATCATGAATAACTTTTGGTACAATGATTTTCAGGAAAAATAAAAAACACGTCAACAATAGTATACAGGGGGACACATTTTGACATATTCACATTTGATATTAATTCCCCTATCGCACCCCCAGAGCATGACACCATCTTTTTTAATCACCCTATAGTATTTCGCATTATTAGATGCTCCATGATGAGCAGATTTCAACAAAGTATGAAACATATGGTCTGAAGCTTATGGTTCGGGAGCTACAAATTATTTGAGTTGAAAACGAGCCACCCTGAATAACTTTTAAAACAATGATTTGAAGGAAAAATAAAAAAACATGTCATCAATTATACAGGAGGCCACATTTTGAAATATTCGTTCTAGAGGAAAATATGGAAACAATAAATCAGAAATAGAGATTTTTTATTAATTCTTGAATCAAAATCTGATGACTGGACAATGAAAAGGAAAAATTTTTCTATTGTAAATGGTCAAAAACGTTTCCACCAACTTCCATACAATGGTACAAACGAATTTCCATTGCCGCCTCCACATGGTTGAGAATCTCGGGAGTTATTTCTCTGAAATACCTAATGATATTCTCCCTTAAATCTTCTAATGTTGATTATATCTCATACACTTTAGACTTCAAATGACTCCATAGAGATAAATCTACAGGAGTGAGATCCGGAAACTTTGGTGGCCATTATGTAGGACCTCTTCTGCCAATCCAGCGACTAGGAAAAAATGAGTATCCCAAAATTTTCGCACTAGAGCTGCATAATGAGGAGGTGCACCATACTGCTGAAAAACTATTTCGTTTTCGATTAAATTTATATCCTCCTCAATTGCCCTATTGATGCACGGTATTATTCAATTCTTCAACATATCCAAATATTTTTCACTATTCAAATCATCATCGATAAAAAAGGTCCTATGATGTGGTCACCTAAAATTCCTGCCCAAACATTCAGTTTTTGAGGTCGTTGGATATGAACTTGACGGTATAAATAAGGATTCGTATCACTCCAATATCGACAATTTTGATTATTTACCTCTCCATTCAAACTAAACGTACATATATCCGAAAAATATTTTTTATACAAGAAATTCTGATGCAAGTTGACACGTTCAGTGAGGCTTTTACAAAACTCGATACGTCTATGGAAATCATCTTCGTTCAATTCATGAACGAGTCTAATTTTATATGGATGAAAACATTCGTACGACTGATTCCTGATTCTCGAGATAACTTAGTAAGAGATTGCGAATTTTCCATTAGTCCAAGGTGCCCTAAAACTGCAGTACAAATAGCTTCATCGTTGACAACTCCTGAACGGTTATGCTCTTTATTGTTAATAGATCCAGTTATTGACGTGTTTTTTATTTTTTCTGAAAATCATTGTGCCAAAAGTTATGCATGGTGGCTCGTTTTAAATGGGATGCACTGTATATTAGTTATATTAGTTTTATAGAATTCCAAATATCACCTATAATAATGAACGTGGTTTGTGTCTAGTACTGCAGTAGACATTATCAAAGAAACGGTCGAAGAGCTCGAATTGTTTTCAACGCAGAAACTACAATATTGGAATTTGTCTTAGGTTTTATACCATCATTGGTGGGCGTAGCTTCGTTTGTCTTAATTGAATTGAATGGCCTTGTTTTTGTAAGGATAAGTAGGTATTCAGATTTTACTAATTTTCATTGCCTCTAGCCTTTCTATTGAAATTATCTCTGTGTTCCCGAATTTCTATTGCCTCTCTATATACAGAGTGTAAATGAATAAGTGTAAAACATTTAAGGAGGTGATTCCTCATCGAAAAAAAGATAGGATCTTTCATGTAAAGAAATTTCATTGGATCATCCCTTGTTAAGATACAGCCCCTTAAAGGGGGTACATAAAATTTGTATAACAATTTTTTTCACAAGCACTGAAAAAGTTACAATATTGAAAATAACCTGACGTTTTGTACTACCAAAAAGACACTTAGCCAGAAATTTATTTGGTTTATCCCATGATTGCAAGGGGTGGAAAACGCAACCCCTAAAATTTATTTCCAATGTAACTTTTTGCTTTATTATTTGTTTACCATTTAAAAATTTATTTCCGATAGCCGATAGTAAAAATTATTTTACGAACAACTACAGAAATACATCGTCATAAATGCGAACTGGATTTATTGTTATTTTGTAGTTAGTACCTGCATTAAACGATTAAGGGGTAATAAACAAAACTAATGTATTAATAACAAAATACACAACATGAAGAAATCATAGTAAATGTTGAATACGTCTACCTTCAGACATTACGCATGCGTCTAGACGTCGGCGCATTGAGCCACGTATTCGCTCAAATATTCCTGGACTCTCTCTGATTACCCTGCACGCATCGATGATGCGGTTTCTTAAGTCCTCTACATCGCGAACAGGAGTACGATAAACCAAATGCTGTAAATGGCCCCAAATAGAGAAATCGAGAGGATTGAGATCCGGGGATCGAGCGGGCCAGTTCTGTGGTCCTCCTCGACCTATCCACTGATTTGCATATGTTTCAGTTAAATGCTGACGTGCTACTTGACTAAAATGGGCGGGAGCCCCATCATGCATAAAAAACATATCCCTTCTGACGCCCAAAGGAACTTCCTCCAGCAGTACTGGATGCACTTCTCTCAAAAAATGAACGTATGCCTCACCATTTAATCGAGGAGCTGCAAAATGAGGCCCAATTAAATCATCCCCAATAACTCCGAGCCATACGTTTAGAGAAAACTGTTCTTGATGGCGTGAGGGTTTTCATCAGCCCATATGTGGTAATTATGAAAATTAATAATCTTGTCCCGAGAAAAACTACATTCGTCTGTGAATTATATCGTCTTCAGAAAGTCACAATTTCTTCTAATCATTTCCAGCATCCAATTGCAAAATTCAAGAGGTTCGAAAAGAAAGGGTATGAGAGTTGTTCCTTTAAAATTCGAAATACCGTCATATGATCAACATTTAGCTGGAAAGCAATCTTTCTAGTACTGGTAGTAGGTTGTTCTTCAATCAAATTAAGTACTGCTTCCTCAAGCTGTGGTGTTCGTACTTCTCGATGGCGACCACAATCCTATGTTCTTTTGTACGAATGAACCATATTCTCGTAATTGTTGATGAAGCCGAGCAAATATTCTATGTGAAGGATGCTGCCGTTGAGGGTACATTTCAGCATATCTTCTAGAAGCTTCTAACCCATTCCCCTGCGACAGACCGTAAACATAATGCATATCAGCCATTTCCGCATTTGTGTATGCCATTTTAATAACAAGTGAATTATTAAAGTAACAAATTAAGAACAGAACAACATTACACAATTAGTATTAATTCAATTTCGAAAATTCACAAACTGACAGCGTTATACCAATTTAATTGTCACTATCGCTAATAGCGACCTACTAGATAGATTAGTTTCGTATTTTCGCATTTATGACGATGTTTATTTTGGGAAAAAACCCAAGAGACATTTTTTGTTTAGAATGAAACATGCTATCGGAAATAAATTTTTAAATGGTAAACAAATAATAAGACAAAAAGTAACATTGGAAATAAATTTTAGGGGTTGCGTTTTCCACCCCTTACAACCATGGGGTAAACCAAATAAATTTCTGGCTAAATGTCTTTTTGGTAGTACAAAACGTGTGGTTAACTTCAATATTGTAACTTTTTTAGTGCTTGTGAAAAAAGTTGTTATACACATTTTATGTACCTCCTTTCAGGGGCTGTATCTTAACAAGGGATTCTCCAATGGAATTTCTTTATATGAAAGATCCTATCTTATTTTCGGTGAGGAATCACCTCCTTAAATGTTTTACACTTATTTAGTTACACCATGTATTATTGGATAGTCATTCTGAGTTTTATCGAGTATTTGTATATCTTCGAATGAAATAATGTGAGTGCCTTCTTTGTAAGCATGTGCGGCTACAGCTGATTTTTGTGTTAGTCCGGGTCGACAATTTCACTTGTGTTCAGAGATACGGGTACCTATACTTCTTTTCGTTGCTCCAACGTAGTCCGACCCGCAGCTACAAGGGATCCGGTATATCCCGAGTGTTGCCTGGAGTGTTGCTGAAACACGTCGTGTTTCTCTAAAATTATCCCAATTTGGTCTATAACATTCAGGGACGTAACTCTTTTCCCTTAACGAGCCTAGTTGGGGATACTTTGCGTTCTCTCTTCTAGGTCGTATCGCCCGCTTGAATTCTACTTGACTGAACCCATTCCCTTTGAAGATATTTGTCAGGTGATCGAGTTTCTCACGGAGATTCTCATATTAGAGTTTTTATTTAGGTACCTGTCTGTGTGTGTTGTTTTTCTGTACACTGGCCCAATGTACTATCTTCGCGTCTGTTCACAAGAACATCCAAGAACGCTATAGTCCTTTGGGTTTCTCGTTCCATTGTGATTTATAATTTTGGGTGGAGGGAGTTTAGATATAATAGAAAATCGTTTAGTGTCTCTTCATCATCTTGCTTTACTACTACTGCTCTAAGGCCCGTTGTTCGAAATTTTCCATGAAAAAGTTCGTCACCACCAGACTTGACTTGTTTGTTCTTAAAAACCCCATCCCACTGAAAATAAGTTGCTGATAAACAATGAGCTAAAATGGCGGATATATCTTCTGGGAATACTTGACCAATTGGCCGCATCGTGTCCTTGACCGGAGCCATTGTGACCAAGGAGACCAAGTCGAAGCTCACTAGTATGTCCCCTGGACCTAACTTCATATCTCCAATCCAGGTCTTTAATAAATTACTCTGAGCGGTCGTCAAATATTTGACCAGCTCGTAAGCGGATGAACCTATATGGCATTCACGATAGGTCTTGATAACGCATTTTCTCTGTGGGTTTTTGGTAAGCCATATAGATGTGGCAGAAGGGCTTCAGGTTTTTGGAGGACCTTCGTCGTGTTCTCTTCAAGACTTGATGAACGGTAAGGGTATTGTATAGCGTACATCCAATACTATGAAAACATTTGAAACGCAAAAAGTTTTAAAAACGTTATTTGAATATAGCTATACAGGATGGTATGAGTACTAGTTTGTTGTCGACTATTTTTCCTATAAATGGGAATTATTTTTTCGAACAAGGGTATCATGAAAACTGGTAACATTTTTTTTCAAAACAAACAGCGAAGCTTCATTAAAACGCGACGTATTTTCGTTAATGAATAATATATAGGAATAATTTATTTCGTTTTGTGTTCAAATTAAGGGAGTGACAAAAATATCGATTTCAGAACAAAATATAAATACTTCCAGAAAATTCCAGCTCTTGGTACTTTCAAAGAGGACGTTAAAACATCATAAAAATTATTAATGATTTCAGATATAAAAACTAGATCAACTGATTCTTTGCTTTGCAGTAGAAATGTTTAGTGATTCTCGCGACAGATTGATATTTACTAATTTGTTTGTTCCATTCATTCTGGATTGAATTTTTTGAATCGATTGTGAACTCTTTCTAAATTAAATTTGTAAAGGTTTCAACGTGTATTTTACATGAAAGTAGCAAATCTCAGCCTATGGCATATACAGGGTGTTCCTTAAACACATGCTAATATTTAAGGAGGTAATTCTTAGACCCATTTTAAGAAAAAAACTTCCTATGGACGTATGTCCTAAACGCCTTAACTTTTGAGATACAGGGTGGCAAAGTTTTCAAAAATAATCAATTTTTTAATAATAACTGAGATAATTTTGTAGACATCTTTGGCATATTTGGTACATATGTTCCATGCCTCAAGGCGCATTTTCTGATGTACACAAGTTTGTATTTTTTCAAACAGTGGCATCCCTACGGGTTTCGCATTGAATATTTCTGGGGAAAAAGTACTACGCCAATGCTTTCTTTTCAAAATAAAATCATTTTTAAAATCCTCATTTATTTTTGAGAAAATTTGATCTCCTGGTATTTCTTTGTCCGACGCATGATTTTCACTCAAAAAAATGAAAATCGACAGAAAGCAAATTAAGAAATTAGATCAATTCTAAAATGAATGAGAATCTGAAAATTGCTTCATAACGCATTACCAATTCCCTAATAATATTTGAAAACATAATCTGCAAAAAAATAAATTTTTCACAAAAATGAGTTTTATTTTATTTTGTGACAGTAAGTCTAAACGAATAGCACAAATTTGTTAATTAGTAATAATACCAAAACTGATTATAAAAATTGTTGGAAGTGGCCACCTGCACTTAGTATGCATGCTTCCGCCCTTCTACGCATGGAATTACGCACCCGTTCAAATATTCCCGGCGTATTTCGTATAGTTTCACACGAGGCAACTATTCGCTCTCTTAAATCTTCTAAAGTTTTAACGGGAGTTTTATACATAAGAGTTTTAAGGTGACCCCATAAAAAAAATCTAAACTGTTGAGATCGGGGGATCTTGCTGGCCATTGCTGAGGTCCTCCGCGACCTATCCAACGATTAGGATAAACTGTATTTGAATGGTTTCGGACAATTACACTGAAATGAGCAGAGGCGCCATCGTGCATGTACCATATTCGATTCCTTAACGCAAGTGGCACATCTTCCAATAACCCAGGTAAGTCTTCTTCGAGAAAGTGTAAATAAGAACGACCATCAAGGCGTCCTGGTAGAAAAAATGGGCCTATTAGATGATCACCTATAATTCCTGCCCATACATTAACCGAAATTTGGTGTTGGAAATGGGTTTCGGTTATTGCATGGGGATTTTCTTCAGCCCATACATGATTGTTATGGAAATTTTGAATGGCATTCCGACAAAAATTTGCTTCGTCTGTGAACAAAATTTGTGTCTCAAACTGCGGATTTAGTGCAATACTTTGTAGATACCACTGACTGAAGTTCACACACTGTGGAAAATCTCTGGGGAGTAATGCCTGCACTCTTGAAATATGGTATGGGTATAACAAAAAATCAACCAAAATACGCCAAACAATTTGATGACAAATATCCAGAGTTCTAGCGATCTTCCTCGTACTCGTCTCAGAATGTTCCTCAATTTCTTGCAGCACCGCTTCCTCAATTTCAGGAGTTCTTACTACACGAGGTTTACCTTCCGGAGTCTCTTTCTTGAAACTACCAGTTTCCCCAAGTCGACGATGAATATTTGAAAAGGTTCGGCTATCTGGTGAGGCACGATTAGGATATCTTTCCTGATAAATGCGCCTGGCTTCTGTTGCATTACCATCGGCAAGGCCATATACGTAATGCATTTGCGCCATTTCCGCATTCGTATAATTTACCATATTTACTGATATTCAGAAAAACAGCGGACTACCAAAATAACTTCAATAACACTTCAAAATCAATCAAAACGCGCTGTGACAGTTTTTAACACCAACACCTTACTTTAAACCAACATCAATATTAGCTACTGACGTTTGTACATACAGAGAATTCGTTTTTTATTGTTATGGTGGGTACGCTGTTTTTTCTGCTTTTAATCTTTAAAAGAAATCACATATCGACAAACTCCATATTTCCAAGAGGTGCAGTAAATAAATTCTGCTACACATCAGGATAACTATATTTATGTTTTCAAAAATTATTAAGCGGCGCTGCGTTATGACGTAATTTTAATTGAGAACAGTGCATCTGACAACAAACAAATACCTTTTAGATCCTCAATTATTTTGCAACAAATCTGATCTCTTAGTTTGCTTTCAGTCGATGCACGATACCGCATCAGATTTTTAAGGAATTTATCCTTAAGTAAAGCGATTTTTAATTTTTTGAGCGAAAACCATGCGTCGGACAAAGAAAACCCAGCAAATCAAATGTGATCAAAAATGTATGGAGATTTTAAAAATAATTTTTAATTCAAGATAAAGCAGTGGCGTAGTATTTTTTTCGCCAAAAATATACATTTCAAAACTCGTACGTACGCCACTGGCAGAGAAAATTAAGAAAATTGTACATCAGAAAATGCGCCTTGAGGCATGGAACATATGTACCAAATATGCCAAAGATGTCTACTGAATTATCTCAGTTATTATTAAAAAACTGATTATTTTTGAAAACTTTGCCACCCTGTATCTCAAAAGTTAAGGCGTTTAGGACATACGTCCATAGGGCGTTTTTTCCTTAAAATGGGCCTAAGAATTACCTCCTTAAATATTAGCATGTGTTTAAGGAACACCCTGTATAATCAAAGTAAATTGATAAAAAGTGTTCGAGAGTTCTGCTGATGATGCCTAAACTTTGTGCTACATTTTTTTATGATCTATTCGCAATCTGAATTAAAGCTTAGTTTACTGTTAAACATCACTGCGAGTATTACTGAACACCTTTTCAAGTATAGGGTTAATCTGTTGTGTTCAAAATTTTGGATATTTTGACAATCGTTACGTGACTGAATTTTAGAAAATATTTTCAGATCATCTGCATCTAAAAGATTTGCCACATTTCTTGATATCATCAATAAAGATGAGGAAACCACTTGTGGTGACTATTTAACAACTACTATAACTATTTATACCATTCTCATCAAGCTTTAGCAAAAGAATAACTATGATCGGTCGGCGGGTTTGAGCAATTTCAGTCTATTTTTATAATTTTGGACACAAATAACAACCAAAATTGTTACTTATTCTCTAACCACAATGTCTACACTATATACAAACATGCACACATATTTCTAGTAAAACTGTTGACGAACATCGTGTTTTGATTATCTTTATTTATACGGTTGCGTGAACAAATGAATCTTTGCTTGACGCGTCGAATCCTAACCCCGTAATAAATATGCCACTCTCGATTTACTGGTTAAAGTATTTATATTGCCGTTGGATGCCGAAAATAGATCTTTCACTCCTCCTCGAAGGAGGTATCTTTGATAAAAATTCTATTCTCGGACAAGCCTCCCATACATAATTTTTCTACAATCGTGACATTCAATTTCTGGATGACGAATGTAAAAAAAGGATACCGGTTGCATAATTTACAGAATCTCCCAGGTGTTGGACTAGGTATTTATATCCCGAGGATGTAAATATTGACATTGAAAATGCACGCCCCAATTGATGGATCTGGAAAAATAAAAACTACAATAAGTGTCATTATGTTACAATTATTGAGAACTAATGTCAATTGAAGAATATAGAAAAACTTAAAATGCAGTCTATAAGGCCCGGTTCTCGGTACCTACTCAATTTATGATCTGACATTAGGTAGGTTTACAATATGTGCCGATGATTCAACTATCGTATGAAAATAGTATAGAATTGTCTTTCTTTTAATACTAAAAAACCAATTGACCAAGTGACTTTCATGAAGACGTGGAAATGGACACATTTCTGCAGCACCTCATCAGCAGAATAGATAGTATTGTATGGAATATAACAGAATAGAATAGAACAACAAAACATAAAATTATAAATATGTGTTTATATTGAAAGGGTTATATTTTTAAGAGTGACTTATTTTTAGGAAAGAAAGATTTTGGCTTTCCACTACTCCATCCTGATAAAAAAATGTGGGAATCTTCCAAAGAGAGGAAGGAAGTAATCAATTTTAAAATTATTAACTCTATACATGGATGTGTAGATCATGTAAAGAAATAACTGGAAGAAAAAGCCCTCCTGAAACAGCTACTTTCATATAAACATCGAAAGAATAATTTTTTCGAAACAAATACTTTTTTTTATGTGAACACTGAATTATACAGAAGACACTATCATATACTCAGTTTGTATTCCAAACTGTGTCTGAAAGTTACTTCTTTGCATGATCTAAACATCCATGTATAGAGTTACTTATTTTAAAATTGATTACTTACTTCCTTTCTTTGGAAGATTCCCACATTTTTTTGTATCAAGATGGAGTAGTAGAAAGCCAATAACTTTCTTTCCTAAAAATATGTGCATATTGAATATTAAATAAAATTCAGTTTTCAGTAGAAATTCCTCAATAGAGTAAAAAGTAATTACTAAAAGATAATTCGGTAGTCATATTATAAGTTCTCAGATTGACAAGTATTTCATTGATATTTTTGTAGCCGACGACACCTTGATAACTTGTAGACACCTGCCCTAGAGCTCATCGGCTCATAGGCAAAATGTATTTAATTAACTGAGCGGATTTATATTCATGTATACATCATATTGTTTCTCACATAGTGAGATTGATTTTTTTTATGTTCAAAATTATAATTTAGAATATACATACATGGTAGAGTGAATATTGTTAAGTAAATTAATTTGTTCTTTCATTATTCTCTGTAATTTAAGCCAACTGGGCACATCAAGCAAGGCCATATGACGATAAGAACTGTACCCACTAGTCCAAAGACTGCTTCCCAGGTTGATTTTTGGTCGATTGTTAAGTCTAGGTACTGAAATTGTTCTACTTGCTCTACATATTTATGATTGATCTTGAGTGGGGGAGAAAGTGATATTTTTCTGTTGAAAACTCATGAAGACCTTCTTTTTTACTTTTTACCAGTTAACCAGTTAGAGTATTTTTCTACAATTTTATTTGCAGCTGTTGTAGTCTCTCTCTCTCTGGACGTTGCTCCCCATATCAAAATTTTCAGGAGCTTCGTCGGGGAGGGTGCAGCGGCCTGGCTGGAAGGAAAGCTGCCACCCCTTTTTTGACGAACTTTTTTATTATAAAAACAATTTAAACTTTTTCATCTTCTTCAGTAAAGATATAATTGATGCAAACCTATTCCCACGTGGACATCCGGTCCACCCCGGCCTCCAACTAGCTTGAATTGGAGAAGGTATTAATTAAAATTTCACTTTAGCACTCCCAGGTGGACATCCGGTCCACCCCGGCCTCTAACCGGCGTGAATGAGCGTGCTATTTATCTTTAAACACTACAACTCAAGTTTACACTAATGCTGATATTTATTTTAAAGCTGGCCCGTTCTATAACGGCGAACAATCACAACATAATCTGAGTTCCATCTACAACAATGGCGTCCGCGTTACCTTCTTTGTGGACGATCGTTATCGGTACGTCCGTCCACCACCATATCAGAAACGAATCTCCATCTGTTGCAGTCTGTTATATATTATTTTCTGCTACTATTTGGACATGAAAATCGATATCACTCATGAATGAAATGAAGAATAATAGGACCAGGAACACTATGGCACTCCAGTTGAAATGAAAGCAGGATGCGATTTCACTGAATCGATAATTACTATCTGGTGATGATTTTTTTAAATATGTAGAAACTTAGTCATCTCTGACTCCTTTTCAATACAATTTTTCCAGGAGTAATTCGTGGTTGCTGCGTCGAAGTGCCTGAAGAGGTAAAAAAATAGGTCAATTGAATTGAAAGTATTAATTTTTAGGAGAGAATAATTTTTGGGAAAGTGTTTGGGTGTCTCTTTCTCCATCTTTGGAAGAATCCCACATTTTTGTATCAAGATGGAGAAGTAGACTGAAGTTCGCTTATTATTTAGATTCATGTTATTACGAAACATTCACAATGGAGAAGTAAGCCTGCAATAAATGAGTGTTTCTAGATAGAGGACTGAAAATAAATGGGAGTTATCTGTATGCAGAATATCATATCACACAGGACAGTATCTGAGTTACGAATCCAACCAAGAGAGAAATCTGAAGATGCTCATTGCGCGTGCATTAAGGCTTTTTAACAGGAAGTAAGTCTTGAACTAGACCACATCAGCAAAACTCTTCAACAGAATGATTCCGAAAGGTGATGTCAAGTTAAGAGCCCCACAGGAACACAGAAGTCGTCACAAATACTTTCTCTTTCTTATGTCAGGGGACTCTCGGAGAGGATAACAAAAGTTGGGTACCACATTAGACCTGCTTCAGAACACATGTCCGTATTGACGAGCACAAGAAAAAACTAGGCGAGGAGAAACCAGTACATCGAGAATAGTGGATCATATTTGAATCATCCAGGGAGAAACATTGGTTCAAGAAAAGGTTTAAAGAAGCTGCATATAGTTAAACGACACATTCAGCCAGGCTAGTGTGCTAGCGGTGCACTAATCTGAAAAACCGAGAGGAGAGAGGTAAGGGCACAATCACTCGAGTGGTTTATAAATAGTCTCCAACAGTCAGTTATCAGCTGAAGACGATTGTGGACTCTGACAATCGTAACGTAGTTTTCTTCGGTTTTTTTGTCATTTTTTATCATTCCTCAATATTATTTTCTGATGAAAACCCAACTCCTAATACCTCATATAAGATTATATTTACTATGTCGGTTCAGAGGCTACAGTCAAATGTTGAATATGTATGACCTTCTAATATGAACCAGAATGGCCCTGCGGCAAACAAACAATAAAACCGTACTCGTAAAACTCCGCTATTATAAGCTCCACTTTAGAACAGAACATTTTCAAGGTCTCTTTGAAACAGAAGCCACACGAATTAAATCTCATTACGTTTCACATTAATGCTGCAAGATCAGAAGCCATTCAGCGAGGTTTACATCATTCACAAATCCGTGAATAATTTGCTATGGTTACAGAAAATTTCTCCATTAAGTTTATTTACGTAACTACACTAACAATAAGTCAAAAAACCCTTAGAGAACTTCCAGAATTGATTCCGATAAATGTATGAAACGATACATTCGTCAAAGTTTGGATGCAAAAATATTTGTTACTTCTCAAATTAAAAAATTAATACTCGCAGTAAGTTTATTTTTGATAACTATACAGTTTGTTCGATTAGAAAGTTGTCTCTGAACTTTCCCATAATCATTAAAGCTTTTTAAATATGTTGTTACCTTTAAATATATTAAATTTATTAGTCTTTGATTTTTCTTTTTGGTGAATTTTATCTTCAACTGTATACAGAATGAAAAATTATCAATACTCACTCTCATCCAATCAAGAGAGTTGGTGAAAACCCCATCAAGAAGAGTGTTGCAGTTCTGGTGCAATGCCAGAGGTTCCAGTTCTACCGTTCAGTTTTTTTCTGAGATGAGTTAGAAAACTCTGAGAAGAATAATTGATTATTCTTCTTTATTTTTTTTCTCCTAAGGCTTCTCACTAATGGCTTCTCACTAAGACGAATATCATCCTTTTCGGATGATATTCGTCTCACCCGGAGGTCATAACTACATAACGAATATCTTAATTATCAGCCTGAGGGTGGTGAATGAAACTGTGTATCCATCGAATACGACTACGAAAATCTAACCTGGCACCTCTCATTTTTCGATTTCAGACCATTCGATTTGAGGAGATCAAGGGTCAGGTGCTTTGATAAACCGAGGTCTACAATGTTGTTGAAGAAGGACCCTTGTAGCCACGTGTGTAAGATAATCTCTGCAGCTTTAATGTGGGTTTTGCTGAACGGGTTCCACTACGGTGACAGAGGCTTGGTCACTTTGTTCAGTGTCGAAAACAAAATTGAGTTAGTCGGCCGCTTGCGCAGCTGTCTTGAAGGTCATGAAGACCTTCTTTTTTACTTTTTACCAGTTAACCAGTTAGAGAAATGCTCCTTAGGCTCCTGTTTGCAAACTAGGAAACTCCTGTTTGCAAACTAGATAGATGAAAAGTGATGGCTGTGGTTGAGGCTCAAGGTTTGTGACGAACTTAATGCATATTGATATCTATCATCTTTTTCGAAAACGTGCATTTTCGAGAAGTTGTTGTAACTTTCTTTTTGGTGTAAGAAACTTTCCAAAAATGTTATCTTTAAAATACAGAGCTTTTAGGTTTTTTCATGTAGACTTTTAAACGCACACTCTGATCAAGTAGGCTTTGGACGACGCGACGATAAAACAGAAAGAAATTGTCCAATAGTAGCTATCAAATGTTGAGAAAGCTTTCATAGCAGTTATTAAAACGCATAGTTTCAATAAAACAATTTATACTATAATTTCTAAAAATAATAGAAACTCCAACAATGATAATAATAATAATGATAAAGAACAAAAATGAAATATATTTTTTCAGATAACGTGTTCGAAATATCTACCTGCTTCTCCTACACACAGGTGACGTTTTTTGCCGAATTAATTAGTTCAATAGGAGTGAGAGAAGCAAAACTTTGCATCACTGCCGCTTCCAATTCTTATCTTGGCTATCGAATTATTACCAGAATTTGCAGTCAAAAAATTGGTGACAATTCCAGTGTTGTGAGGCGAAGCCCCATCTTGTTGAAAATATATTTTTCTGGCCACTAACCATTAATTAACGAAGGGGTTTAAAATTTTGCTTTCAAATTTCTAAATACTGAGATGTAAGAGTGCCATTATAAATGAACGGGCCGATAAATTCACCCTTGAAAACACCTGTCCACACACTAAATCCAAATCTTCCTTGATTTCCCCGCTCCACAATAGAATGAGGATTTTGTTGTGCCCAAGTAAAAGAATTGTAGCGGTTGAAAATATCGGCACTGCTCACATAAGCTTTGTCTGTTCAAATACAATTTAACAAAAAATCACGCATTTGGTTATAACTTTCCAGGAACCACTGGCAAAAATCCATGCGGCGTTCAAACTCTCCTAGCCTGAGTTGATGAACTCTTCTGGTCCTGTATGGCTTTGATTTGTGTTTTTTCAAAATCCTCTAAAAGGTTGTCTTCTCTCTGGATACCTTTCGTGATACAAATTGCTTGTTACTCCTGCATTTTCCCCGGTTTGTGTAAAACAGACTATCAGATCCCATTTTTCATAATTATCACACTTCATTTCAAATGTGTTTGAAAATTGAACGAAAACCACAAATTGAAAAGCGTCTTTAGTGCTTAAATCAAAATTTGACAGGTACCACTAAATATTTGCATTCTGTTTTATCGCTGCATCGTTCAAAGCCTTCTTGATCAAAGCGTACGTTTCAACATCTACATGTAACAACCTAAAAGCTCTGTATTTCAAAGATTTCAAATCTAGTGTGCTACATTTTTGGAAAGTTAATTTTAAGCTCTATTGAAATATGCAGAAATATACAGGGTGTCTCATTAAAAAAATAGTTTTCCATCAATAACTATTAATATCTCATTTGAAAAAATAAGTTTCTTACACGAAAATGCACATTTTCGAAAAACATGCTGTAACTCAGAAAAGATGATAGATATCAATATGCGGTTTTCACAATTGAATTTGTCAAAAAATCTGTCCCTGAGACACAGCCATCACTTTTCATCTGTTTGAAAACAGAAGTTTCTCTTTTAAAGTATCCAATTTGGCTTACTCTGTACGATATAAAAAAGTTACAGGGGTGTAGTAGAAATGACACTTCCTGTATACCATTACTGAAAACCAATTCTTATTGGATTTTTTCAAAATGAAATTAGGTTTTCACCCAGTATTACTTAATGGAAACTCTACGTGATAAAAACAATTTATAAATAGCAAAAAATAGGTATAGGGATGGTAGAGGTTGAAATGAGATATATTGTATAAAAGTATAAAGGATTGTAGAAAGTAAACTGTACTAAATAATCACATTTTATTTGGATTATGATATTAACGATACAGTTACTCGAATGTATGAATTTTTTTTCAAAGATTCAGTTATGTCGTATTTAAAAAACACATTTTAATGTGAGATTTCCACTCACATTTCATATTAAAGTGTGTTTTTAAATACGTTATGATGGATTTTCTTCAAATATCGGTCCGTTCATTCATATTTTTTTATATAGAATATATAACATATTTTTGTATTTTTTTCGAGGACTCCATTTGCAACAATACTTTTCAAAAAGTTACCTCAAGCAAAATAAACCTCTGAATGTTTCAGTTTCAGCTCAGAACACCGACAGTTCAGGATCGAGAAAAGTAAGCTCTGGAGGATCAGGTTACGTCAGCGACAGACAGGATGACTTCAGTCCCGAAAAGAACATACGCTGCCCTTCGTGTGGAATTCGTGTTGGAATTCCACCAGAAGGCATCGCTTCCTTCCCCCCGAACTACCCTCTTCAGCACAGGATAGTTCTGGCAGCGATCAATTCCACTTCTACCCATCTCTTGTGCGACATTTGCACCTCCGATGTTTCGGTATGTAGAACAAAAATTTTTCACTTAAGGGTATTAGAAATATCTCAAAAAACGCTTTCACCACACACTAGAACTGTGACACGTTTCTCGACGTGCGTATGACCGAAGACGTTGTTTAATCCGATCAAATGAGTTATCAAAACTAGTTTCCAAGAACATGTGACGCATGTTAGATTTCGTAGATGATGACACAAGACTTCTGTTCGAAAGTCTGGACTAATAGATGTTGAAAGTTAGGAATTAGTATATGGTTCACATTGGATCTTTCAGCAGGACTTCTTAACTTTGACAATTGATAATGGCCATCTTGTTGAACCTACATAATATGTCAAATTATCTGTCATGTATTCAGTCTATTTTGCCAAACCGTATTGGATAGATATAGCATTCAACAAAACGTGCAAATAATGAAATTGTTTTATCAAAATGGGTGGCCTGTTCGGGCAACGTACCGCGCGCTTTGCCCATTTCACGGTCGCCATTATCGTGCTACCGGGAGGACGCCTATCTGTGAGAGTGTGCCGGAGAATCCGAGGCAGTCGATTTCGCGTCGCTCAAAAGAAATCGGGCTTTCGCACACCAAAACATGGCGAATATTGCGCCGTGACTTCGATTGAATATTTTACGGTTTAGGCGGTTTAGGCGAAATGCAGCGTTCCTTTCGATAGTGAATACTTCGTCGGATTAGATTATCAACTGTCGATTTGTCTCTACGGAGGAAATTAGATATCAGTTCTTTTTTTTGGTGGAAAAGGAAGTCAACGTCTCGCGAGTATTAGGGAATTGGTAATCGGAGGTGAGTTCTTATAATTTCACTAGGTTGAATCAGTTTCCTATATTTCATACAGCTCATATTCCTATAATAAAATCACTACAATCATAAATATGATTTTCTAGGCGTTTAACCCCATATATTGAAATCATCTCGAAGGAATAAAAATTACTCGGAAGAGAACATATATCATTCGCCTTCTAAGGATATAATTAAGGGAGTGAACACCCGTTCCTGGAAGTGCAGTACTCCGTACAATCCAGTAATCTGGCTAAGTACCGCATAGCGAAATTTGTTTTTGGTCATTTATTTTGCTTTCCGTTACTTCCACGGGCCAATATCTACATTTAGTAATTATTAACTGGGAACTACTCTCAGCGAATATTGTTTAAATGTTTTCTGTCATTAGTATAAGTTATGCAAGTTTTGTGTAATGTCTTTAGAGGACTGGACGAAGACCTACAATACAGATCTCATCCACTAATCTTCTTTCCTCTCATGAGAGTTTTCGAAGTGCACGAAACCCTCCCATTTCATATCTTGTTTTATTTATTATATATTAATAGATAAGCCAGTATATAATATATTTATACTAAATTGATACCGTAGTCTTTCTAATTGTTACCTGCCAAAGTTCATTTTTTTAGAGTAGATCTTATAGATTAAATTTCTCAAATTTCTTTATTTTGAGTCAGGGTTAAATATTTGAATTTATTGGCGCCTGTTAAAGTGACACCCATATTTCAGGCACTTACCCCTCTCTCCCTGTTCGGGCTAGCTGTGGGTGTAACCCTTTACTTCACCTTGTTTACGTAACCATTTGGTATAGTTGTTGTTTTTTGTACAGTTCAAAGCTGATAAATTTATTACGTAACAATGTGTTCGCTGAAAGGACTCTGGAGCAGTTGGCAACTGACCCCAATTTAAACCGAAAAATCATCTTTTAGAGATGAAGCCCATTTCTGGATAAATGGGCAAGTGAACAAACAAAATTGTCGAATTTTGGACGATACCAATCCACATGAGATCCAATAGCCGTTCAATGCATCCCGAAAAAGTCACTGTTTGGTGTGGATTTTGGGCTGGCTGCGTCATCGGTGCATATTCCTTTGAGAACAACGTTGGCCAGGTCATCACTGTCAACGGCGAGCACTTTAGGTCGATGGTTAACAACTTCTTTTGGCTTGGATGGGGAATGTTCCTCCTGACGAAAATCAAGTAGTTTTCATAAAAGAGCTCTAAAATAACGCATTTTAAACTTATCATTTCAACCTTTATGAATGAAATAATGCATTCAACATTTAAAGGGATTCGTTTCTATTTCACCATTTGGCCACATTGGTTATAGCTAATAAAGGACAATGAATCTGTCACCTGTATGAGACAAACAAAGATGACATATTTCAGAGGCCTGCTGTTCTGTTTACTTATGTTCCGAGTTCCAATATATTCTGTGACATATGACATTTTGTGCACCTAACCTATCTTCCTCTATATAAATAAATAACAAAACAACTGTTGTTTATGTGGCTTGTGGAGGTGGTATTGAACTATAATTTATATTTTGCCTTATATAGGCGCTATTGCCAATATGTGAATTAGAAACAAATCCCTTTAAAAATTAAAACCCAACATTTGAAACATCAATTTGAATACTTTTCGAAGTGAATTTGAAAAACTCATGAATTAAACTCAATTTTATTTTGTTCAAACTTGCATTTGCTGTAATAACCCAAATTGAGGAACATTCCCCATTCTGGACACTAACGATTATGGATTCAACAGGACGGCGCTACATGCCAAACACCAGAGTCATGGAAAATTGGACGTTTCGGATGCGCTCCACCCATATATTCCGCACAGTGGCATCAAAAGAGATTTTAAATGAATAAAAAAAGTCGATGATGCCTCACACACACTTTGTTTCATTTAAATTCAAATATAGAAATCGCTTAAAGAAATGCCCTTTTTTTCTGAAAATATTTGAGTTGCAGTCAATTTGATGTAATTGAAACAATGTCTTCGTTTTAGTCGAGCTTTCGAAAATATTTGTTTTTTTTGTTGAGACTTTCTATGAAATATAAGATGGTAATTGTATGAGAACATGGGGAGATAAGAATATGTACTTACCTTTGAGTACAGCAATGCATTCGTGTTGCAGCCTAGTACCACTGATACCTATGCCGTGTCAAAACAGTGCTGTCTGGTGTTGGATTATGAACGCTTTGTCTTTGGGCTCTGGTTTCATGAACCAGTATATCGTAAAAGTGTTTGGGTTAGACTAGAATATAAAGGACAAACAAAAAAATGAAATAAAAATGTATCCACTTCAATTTTTTATACGAACTTTATATTAATTATTTATCTGTATTGATAACTTTCTTTCAATATCCTCTTTTTATTCTAGGCAGTCGCCAGATGTATGGATTGCGCTTTGAGTTTTTGCGAGCACTGCGAAGAAGTGCATTTAAGACAAAAATCTTCCGTCGAACACCAAGTGTTGAGCTTGGAAGAAGCGAGACAACAGGGCATAACGAAAGTGAGAAAGCAGATAATGTGCATGAGTCATCCGGATTTAGAGCTCACCATTTTTTGTTCCTCCTGTTACCAAGTAAGTTGAATGAATGAGTAATATGACACAATACAGGCATTCCAATGCCTAGGTGAAAGTTTTCATTCAAGATAATTGAAATCTAATAACTACGTCATGCAAAAAATTGTTTATTATTTTGAAAATAAATTTGATTTCATTTCATTCGATTTGATTGTTCCATGAAAACCCAAAGAACATTTTAGCAATCAGTAAATCATAGACGACTACCAAAAGCTTTCAACAAGACAAAGTCAACCTGTAATTGGCTTTCCAAGCAAGTCTGTGACAGTTGATCTGTTTGAGACAAACCCATGCTGTTGTGGTATTATAAACCCTTTACACTCCAATATCATTTGTTTAATCACTAAGAAATCACATGGTTTAGGTTCTTCTGACTGATTACTAACAGCCCTATAATTTTCAATATTGCTTTTATCTTAATTGGCTTTGCTTCCAATATTCGGAAAAAATTCAATAACAAACTGTGTTAAAGTTACTTTACGGTAGGTATTGACAAAATAAAAATTGTAGTTATATCATCAATATATTAATATATTATTTTTTATAAAACTGCTATTAACGTTCATACTTCCATTTTATTTTTACATCTGATTCCACTACTTATATTCAATCGTTTGTTTTGTTTTGAGACATTCCTTTTTTCGTTCGTCTAATAAAAAATGTTCACCAATTTGTGAGACATGTGTTCTGGTTGAACTCTCTCACCGAGAAGATAATAAGAAAACGTGTGAGACTGCCTGATGCCAATAAATCAAAGTGATTCTGTTAGATGCTTCCTTCTCGTGAATCTCACGTTGACGTTCAACGTTGTATAAAAAGACATTTTTTAAATTGAATAATTTTAAACTGAATTTTTTTATGGTTATATTGAGCCAATAATTTTCAAAATAGCTTTGCACATTTTTTCTAAATTCAGTATGTTAGAACTATGACATAATTAATAAAAATCAGTTGTGTCAATCTTTTCGTAAACATTTCGTCAGGATTTCAACAGAATGTGGCAATTTTAATAATACTGATTTCTATCCAAATTAATTCCAAAATTGGCCAATATATGGAATGATATTGAACTGGATTTGTGAACCAAGTTAAAATTTTAACATTGTAGAAAATGTTAGCTTACAGTCTAATCACAGCCTTCTCATAAGCGCTAAAATGAGATACAGTATAGTCGAAGTAAACGATATTGTGCACTCTTAAAGTTGGCGGCACTCTCAAAGGCTAAAAAAACCAATACATAGTAATTTTTACTAACCAAGTTTATTGATTGCCTGAGGAGTCATAAAATTAAATTTGAAATCATGTTACGGTGACGAATAGAAATCGGGAATGCGGGGATGGTTATCGCCGTCGTGTTCAGTTCAGGAACTAATCGCGATTTGAGTGTTGAAATTCGATATCGGTGCAGTTATAGTTACTTACAATTTTTGTTATCTGCTTGAAATGTGGCGTCCTTGAACAAGTACTAATAGTAATACCTAACGAGAAATAACGAGTGTGATAACAACGCACCAGTGTGGTGATTCCAATAGCGATGATGAACAATGCGAAAAAGATATCAGTGAATAAGATTATGATGCATTTGAATATTGAAATACAGAGAGTATGTTTCAATGTATATAAGAATCTATATCTTAAGTTTGGTTTCGAGGGAAACAAACTATTACAAGCAACACCAGATTTGACCGAAATCCGTTTCTCAATTGTACGTAAAATAGTCAAAAACAAACCTTATGAACGCAAGACAATGTGATACAGGATTACCAAAACCTTTAGATGTCCATCTAACAAAATCATTGAAAAAAACAATATACTACTGTGACAGAAGCAATGAGATTTCAACAACTGAAATCACAAGGAAGAAATTGAATACGGCCATAACGTGAGCTGCTGTGACAAAACTCTTCACAATTGGATAAAGAAACTAGGATTCAGATTCAAAATAATAAACAAACGTCAAGCAGTTATGGAAAGCAGAAGAATAGTGGAATTGCGTAGCAAATACTTAGAACAAATAACTAAATAAAAACAAGAAAAACGGCAAATTTTCTATTTGGACGAAACTTGGTATGACACTCACGACACAGTTACGAAAGGGTGGACTGATGGTTCGAGAATGTGTACACCTAACATGTCTGCAAACAAAGGATCGCAACTAATCCTTGTGCATTGCGGAAAAAGTGAAGGACGGGTTCCGAATTCTTCGAAACTTTGTGGAAAAAACTTGACTGCAATGTTGACTATCATAAGAACATGGAAGCTAATATTTTCGAGGAATGGTTTGAAAACACATCGATCTCAAATTTGGATGCGAATAGTATGATAGTTCTTGACAACGCTTCCTATCATTCGCGGCAGTTCCGACAGTACCGAATGAAAATTCGGAGAAAGATGAAATACAAAGTTTTTTATGGATAACAATTTGTATTTTCAAGATTACTATACCAAAAACCAACTAATTGAAGTTTTACAGACAAACACATTTGAAAAAGTGTATGCCCATGAGAGTATTGCTGAAAAGTATGGACACACCATACTGAAACTTCCCCTCTATTTTTGTGTTTTCAATCCCATCGAGTTGATTTGGGGAAAATTGAAACAAACCATCAGGCGTAAAAATAATTTTCCAAAATTTGATAAGAAGGTAATATAGCTAATCAAAGAAGAAGTGTCTAATATTACCGAAGAAGACTGGCAGAAAAAGATTAAAAAATTAATTTTAGTGAAAAAGACTATATATGGAGATTGGATACTTCCATATTATGGGTGGAAATAAATTCATTGTTGATTTAAATGACGACAGTGATAGTGAAACAGAGAATATGGAAGAGGAATTATCAGAAGCTTTCGAAAAAATTTAGTGAAGTGTTCAGAAGTAGTATTCAGAAGTATTTCCAATTATCACCTTGTTATTTGAATCCCTACTTTCCCACTCACCTATATGAACGTAATATTCATTATATATATATATATATATATATATATATATATATATATATATATATATTATTATACATATTATATAGTTATAGTGATTCTTATATAATCAGAAATATTATTGAATAACGAAATTACTTAGCTCCCTATAAAAACAATCCTGCTGACAAAGCTAGCACAATCACTTAACCTCACTTATATAGACTTTTTCAACGATATCGGATTTAAGTTGAAATATAATTCTTTTCGGTTGAACTTTTTTCAAAACTTAAAATCCTACGTTAAACATTTTTATCTCTCATATTGTCATTTTTATGGAAGGGTCAATTGAATTAGCAGTCCAAAATTTGTTCAGTTATATATTTTTATGTAACTATCGTTCCTTTGTTTTAATTTCAATACATGCGAGAATATACTTTTTTAATTTTTCAGGAAAATATTTTAAAAATAAAATCAATCTCTATGAAGTTTTTCTTCAAAACCGTTCGTCAATAAAATTAATTTTATTCATTCTTTTGGCAATGTATCTACCGAATGTGGTTTACGTCTTCTCTAATGTGAATTCGTCTCAGGATGTTTATGTTTATTAGGATTTCCGTCCTTGTATGTTAAAGTTAGACAAGTCAGACAGCTTGTACTCACACATGTTCTCAAAATGAGTAGTTACGAGGGTTAGCAGATAATTAATATTAAAGTTGTAACATTTTGAAATTCCTTTAGTTTACTCAAACTCTTACTCTCTTTTCTAAAAACACAAAGTGAGGAAGATCAACCGATACTAATTGAAACCATTTGATCGAATGTGAAGATCACATATACATGTTATAAGCTTATTTTTGTGATGAACATGTTTCTGCTGGCTACAAAATGGGAAAATCGCCATGCTTTCTGTTTCACAAAACTGCTAATTACAAACTTTAACTTTGGGAATAGTGTACTATATACGGCCCTCAATTTTTTATTTGAGAAATATACCCCTCGTTGCTCTGGGAACAATGATAACATTGAAAAATGAAGTCTTTTGTTCAGTTCTCTGTCTGGTGTGTTTCTTAAAAAATAAAAACATTTTGCTGTTTTCCGAAGGACAGAGGTAAATTTCAAAATTTTGTCATTGATTGTATTATCATTATTGTCTCGAAAAACATCAAATGATTGATTGAATAATAACACACTGAAAATACAAAATTGAAGAAATAATAACATATTGAACATGAAGACAATAGTAAAGTAATTAATTTATGCTGATATGAATCCCATTAGATTTTAAGAACATTTCGAAAAAGTTTCCGGTTCAATATTTACGAAAATATCAACACATCAATGAGTTCTGTGAAAATATTTTGAAAACTATGATAGGGAAATATTAACTGAATAACTACTATTATTTATAATTTACGAAACCATTGGAAATATCGAAAATTGTTGTAGGTACGAAAATTTCATTTATTCGAAAAAGTTTTTCAAAAATATTCGGACATTTTTTTCATGTCTATTCGGATGTTTTTAAACTAAGTGAACTTTGATGAATCCGATTTCGTGGACGAGAGACAAGTTGGACTTGAAAATTTTCCCTACTTGGGACAAGTTGCAATTAAGCATTGAAAATATAGAAAAAATATTTCAGACCCTTTTTGTTGAGTTGAAGGACAAAACGAAATAACGAATATTATTTTCTTCATATCCTACCATCCGGGTGTACTTATCAAAAAATAGTTACTTCATAACGGCAATTATTCACATCAATAAGTACCTACTACAACACAAAAGTTTCATTTAGATGTCCTTTAGAAACAACTACCTTTATATGAGAATTGAATTACACAAAAATCACTTTTTTGTCAAAGTCATAGTTCAAGAACTAAATGACAGACACCCAATATATCATGTTTTCTTTCAAGAATATCGGGAACGACCTAGAAAACTCTTCTGTTCATCTCATTAAGTTCTACATGAAAATATGTTATGTCTTATTTTTGAGTCAACAGTTCAGAAATGTTTTGATAAAAATTTCAAAAGAGCTGAGTATTCACTCAACATATACATAGTGATCGAAACTATGAATGACCGCTTTCAGGAGCCTCGTTTATCTTTGATTTTTGTGGATTGATTCTTCTGTCGATTCCATCGATGGTTCATTAGGAAAGATACCATCACCTCTACTTTCTTAGGCTTGTTTTTTTGGGACAATTCAGTTCACAAGGCATTCGTGGTCCAGTCTAGTATCACTGATGAAACCTTGGCGGGTCCAAGTAGCGCTGTCTGGTGTTACATCACATATTTCAACACTTTTCAAAATAGGCAACTTCTACGTGAGGTCATCCTTCTCAGATAGACTAGTTACAGTTATTCATTAATATTCATGTAAGTTATGTCACACCCTTGTGTCGAAGGTCATCTGCAGAGACTGCATCGCCACATCCCATCGAAGTCACGTCTACGAGCCCGTCTCAAGAGCTGCCAAGATCCACTTCGCCAAGCTTCGACTAGCCGCCGAAAGGGCCAAGACCGTCGTAGAAGAGTCTGCCTTGGCCGCCAGCAAGTTAACAGCCACCTCGAAGAAACTCGAAGCCCAGTGCTGTCGGGTGCAAGGGGAGGTGGACAAGTTCATTGAGGAGTATGTTCGGTCGGTGGAAGAACACAAATTGAGGCTGTTAGAGCAGATCAAGCAGGTGAGAAAAATAAAACTTTTTTTTTTTGCTGATTATGTCCTTTATCATTATTATTTTTATACCAGAAAGGTTGCGTCTCGGGAACCATTTTACCGATAACGCGTCTACAGTAGACTAAGATAGATGCTGAAGACACCGCAGGCTATGATGACCCCCTCAGGTTTCTTATTATAGTTCATTCGACCTGAAGAAAGCGAAAATCAGGTGTTTTTATATGATTATTGTTGAAAAAGACATCATACATCTAACCTTGTGGATGAATATCACTTTCCTCATTAGATATGGACCTCTTGCTGAACAGAATCCAACTAGGTAACGGAGTTGTAGTCACCCCGTTTAGTCTCAAAAATTAAACCAGAATCATCGATTGCTTGGGCAACTGCCTTGAAAAGGACGATACAGTTCCTGCTTCGAAGGGGTACCAAAGGGGTAAAGTAAGATCGAAATTTTTGTCGTAGCAACTTCGTTTTCCACAACAGATCTGTTGGAGTTTGTGCTAATACTTGCATCTAAAAATATACGTTACTGTGGTTATTTCTAGATGATGCGGGATACTTCCATCCACGATCTGCACATCATCTCTGGAATTCCCACATAATCCTCTTTTGAAATGGATCGTTACACATTTTTCTATCAAAATTTTATACCGATAGCCTGCGTGTACGCTTCTTCCACCTTTAAGGACTGAAGGAGATAATTGTCTCCACAGATATGAAGTTGAAAGTCATCCATGACCCCTCTCTCGAGAGTACCACAGTTGAACCCTCGAGTTTTTCTGAGCGCAACAGATGATATCAATAGTGAGATGCAGAAAAGATGCATTCCAAGAAAATACAACTTCTGAAAGTTACTCATCCTTTTTGTACTCAAGTCGGATCAGTATTTTTGGTGAAGTGGGTCCTTCAGAGCAATGCCAGTTGTTCGAGGGAACCGCAAGATGGCTCATACGATATTGCATTAAATATCTTGAGGTAATTGATCAAGGCTAGAGACAGGCTTGCGAAATATATCTGTCGATGAGTAGGTTCTCTTTATATCCAGCGACCCTTTTCTGCTCATATATTTCTTCGACTGCCGAATATATGGAAGATGCCCGAAAAAGAGAGAACCATCAATGGCTACTTGCAAAGAAATGTCTTAGAGTAGATGGAGAGCCACGAACAAAAACTATCTGACAAGCCATGGTTACCTATGATTTAACACGTTCAATCGGTAAACTCTCGTGTCAGAGGCTTCGAAATAATGAAATATGAAAGGGGATCAGCTGTTAGCAGTTTCTTCAAAGAAAGGTTAATAAGATTTTTCTAGGTTTATCTACAGTGCCTGCCTGAGATGGTTTGTGGTGCATGTTAGGCTGACCTCCCTTTTCTCTCTTGAAGGGCCTCTAATGTCTTTTTATTATTATTATTTTCAGGTTAGAGAAGAAAAGTTGCAGAGCATCTCCGAAGAGAAACTGAAACTGCAACAACGAATGAAAGACGCCCGGGACATCGCATACTTCCTTGATGACCTGTTGAACGACGGTTCTGAAGTGGAAGTGTTGAGTTTTTTAAACCCTGTCATTTCTAAAATCGAAAAGTGCAACTTCGAGCGGACCCAAGATTTGAAGGTGTCGGGATCCTTGCAGTTCTTGAGAGAAGAAGCTGTCAAGTGTCCGAATAATTTCTTCACAGTGTACGGAGTATTGACCACACAGAGTGTTTGGCCAGAACGTTGCCAGCTAAATATAGAAGGTGAGTAAAGTATTAGAATATCGTTGAAGATTAACGACAAAAGTATCGTAACCTTTTTTGGGCATATTTTTCCAGAAACATTAATATAATCTTTATTATCTTGTTTTTATTACTTAGTTACCAACTACATCCAGATATAAAACCTTCAACGTGGTGATAATGGATTCAGTTTCTACCAGAAGATTTGACGATGTTCATTTTATACAGTGAACATTTTGCAGAAATAAATTAGATTTTTCCGCATGTGTATAATACAGCGACCTGATCTATAAGTCAGAAAAACTATTTTGGAACAACTGTGGCCTCTTCAAACTCTTCTTTCATATCTTGCTTGTTTTTAACAGCAATAAAAAAACGCGCTCTTCATCAGTTTTTGTCTCTTGTCTATCTTCTATGTTGTATTCTTGTCGTCGACATTTATCATATATACCAAATAAAAAAGTATTAGTCGGTGCCTCATGTATGCATTTCTACTTCTTTAGACAGAATTTCAACCTTTTTGACTCTTTTGGAATCTTTTTCGCCCTTATATCACCGCATGCCCTACTTATTATAATTACCAATGTTAATATTCTGATTCACCATTAAATTATTTTTCACCATCGAATCACAAGCAACTCAGGAAAAATGTGTTAGTGAGATAACCAAAGTAACAAGCAGCATAGTTCTACACAGTTTTTCTGCCATCCAGTATAGTAATTTGTCTTATTATCTGTTGAAGTCTCTAGATTTCCTTGGTAGCAATTTTTTGTAATTTCTTCACATTGTGAAAGTAATAAGGGACCAGTAGTATATTAAGGCTTAAATGATGACCGGTTAACAAGGTGAGACATCCACACATCGGCTATTATGAGTTCTGTACCATCAGAGCCATAGTGAAGTTGAAATTAGTCTAAGCGCTTTTATCGTATTGTGACAATGAAAAGTTCATCTTCAAAATTCCATCTGTCGATGATTCAGAACGAGCTATATCACAAATTGTCTTTCTGTGAATATCTGCTGGTAAATGATTTCTGTTTTTTTTTATTTTCTACATTTCCATATTCTTTCGAAGGAATATCAGCTACTCAACAAGATTGAACAAATCGCGAACGTGTGGTCCCATGCAAACAGTAAAAAATATATTTTATAAGTACATACTACATATATGACAATTTCCACTATGTACAGTTTTATTGATAACTATTATAGAAAGTAAACTGAGTCATCAGTAGATTAATTCTCGAATAGTAGCTTGAGAGCCAAGACAAGAGATCTACTTCAAAAACAATATACCCGGCAACACTGAACAACCCGCTCTTCTCGTGAGATTTACTATTCATCTGCGGTGGATTATATTACGGCTTTATTGTGAAAGATTCGATCATATTGCTCGCGACATTTCAATAACATTTTGAAGGGTTTCGCTGACTTTGCTTTTATAATGACATAACAGTCATAAACGCTTCTGTCGTTACGCAAATCAAAAAACATGAAAATTGGGCCAACATTTCTGTTATAAATCGTGTAAGAAACAAGAATTTCCCATTTTGTTTTATATAAAAGTTAACATTTCCTGAGCTAGCTTTTTTGTGTAATGTTAATGCTAGTATTCATTTTTGATAATAAATAACTGTAAGAAAAACTTAGGTACTAAGTTTTATATTCTTGGCGTGATAAAACATTTGTGATATATTTAAATTTGTCCGAAGTTTATGTCAACCTGTCATCTTTATCTAGAGGTGATATTTTAAGCCTCGTATTGACGACATTTCCCATTCACTACACGGACTATTTCAATCAATCTTTCCTTTAATAAAAGTAAGATGTTACACTACCCATAGGCGTTCTATACAAGAACGAACATTGAAGGATGAGTTGAGTAAGAGAGTAAGTAGCAAGTTGATATATATTGTTATTTAGAATTTATAAAACTTACAGCATACTTACAGCATACATGTCACAAAATTTTGCAGTAGGCATTTTTCGGAGTGTAACATTTTTATGAATAATTCGAATAAAATTCCAAACATTCAGCGCTCCCCCAGACTGTGAGTGTTAGCGAATGCATGCTAGAAAACTGCTATTTCCCTGACTCATACTACTACGGATATTGCGTATAACATCTGACTGGCATTCGTACCAGTGCTTTCTCAATATTTTCATCTCTCGATATTGGTTATTAGGCTGTAAGGCCCCACTCATCGTTTTGAGTCGTTTTGGAAAATTCGATTCTAAAAATAAAAAACAAAATTCATCAGCTTCAATTTTCTGTCAAATTTATATAAAATGCAACCAGGATACAATAATATTACCAGTTGACAATGAAAATGATTTTACACCGCGTTTGTCAATCATTTGTAAGGTATATAGTTCATCGAGGGCGATATTTTTAATACCAAAACCATTGAACAGTATCCATTACAATAATCAAACAATTTTCACAAACTTTTTTTTAATTTCTGGGCGCGTTTCGCTACTACCAATGAAGGTACGGTGTTAGCGAAACGTTAGAAATCAAAAAATGTTTCTTGAAATTGTTCAATTATTATATCATGATTGGGTTATTAATTTTCATCAAGTAACGGGTCAGTCCATTCACAATTGAATAAATCGTCTGGTTTAACCGGTTGTGTTTCCTAATAATGAATTTTTAATGCAACTCCATAGAACATGAAATTGAAAATGGCAGCAAAGAATTCATTTTTATTGAATTCAATATGGCGGCAGTGTGACGTCATCTATGAACGTGTTGTAAAACTTGATGAAGTTTGAAATAAAAGGCATGATTTGCTTAGTTTTTGACAAATATGTGAAAAACTTGAAATATTCTCAAAAATCTTAATAAGTGATATATTTAGGCTTTAGTATTGCAGTATTCGTTCTGACTTATAAAAAATGTGGAAGATACTATGCGGTTATTTTTGTTCCAGTAAAAAACTTTTTATTTGTTGGTTTACAATAGAAATTTTCAAAAGTTCAGGTTATGAATGACTAAGATAATGAAAAACATGTTTCACTTCTTGGCTGAGAATTTTTTCCATATCTTCTGTTGAAATAAACAATCAAAAATGTATCGTGGTCTTTCTATTCACCAGTATGCTATTACGGAAATTTAGGTCGGTTTATCCTATTTTACAAAATTTTTGTGTAACAATCTGTGTAAGAAATTTGTAGTATCATTTATAAAAAGCATTTTTTGGTTTTATATTATGATTGTGGGTTTATACGAAATTCGAGTTTGTGAGTACTTCAAAATAACTATTAGAATATGATTTCGTCTTTTCAGATTTTTCTTCTGTAGAATGTAACCATGAACCTTTTGAGTCTAAACACAGACATAATGCACACAGTGCATAAACAGTATGATTTAAGAAACTGATATGTAACCGTATAATTATGACGTAGGTAATTTTAATAAATGAGTATGATGCATCCTCTTTCAAAGAATCTATCTCCGACAATGACCACCGAATGAGAAATCGCTTTCTGTGTCTTTTTACAGCTTTAACTGCAGTCATTAATATAGTGTTTAACATGAAGTAATTCAAGCTGAAAATTTCTCGTTCTTAGGTCTGCAAAATCTACGAGTAGGAAAACGAGTCGAAGTCCTTTTAGAAACGAGAGACATAGACGATACCCCTCTCGAAAGGGGAGGAGAAGAGATAATAGCCGAAATACATCGCAGAGATGCCGGCAATTCCAGAACTTTAGGAGTTACCGTGAAAGACAGGAGAGATGGGACGTACTTCATATCGTTCGTACCGGATGTTCCTGGAAAACTGATCTTGAGCGTTAGTATTAGAGGGCAACCCATAAATGTAAGCATCCACAAGAGTTGTTGATATTTGAAAGATACAATATATCTGAAAATATTATACGATAGGTTGCCTTTTATGTTTCGGGATTTGGCAACCCTAGTGTTGCAATCTGGCAACTGATAGATATATCGTAAAGTTGGACATTTTTGAGCTTATACGTACTCAGAACGTTTTCACATACGCGCGCTATTTGTGTTATTTACAGTAACTTAAAAGATTCATCTCGGCCCAAAAATGGAATTAAATTGTGAACATTTTCGTGCGATTATTTTTTACAACTTTCGACGTAGATTAAGTCAGCAACAGTGTATGGATGAACTTAATTCAATTTTTGGCGATGAAGTTCCAACAAAGACCAGTGTTTATCGATGGTATGGTGGATTTTGAGCACCCAAAACTACGATTTGATGAGTCATCCGCCGTATAGTCCTTACTTGGCACCGAATGACTGAGAGGTCAAAGTTTTTCGACACCTGAAGAAGCGGTTGCTACATTCAGAATGCAAGTTTTGGAGATACCTCAATCAGAGTGCCAAAAGTTCTTCGACAATTGGTTCAAACGCATGCAAAAGTAAATAGATCTTCATGGGAAATATTTTGAAAAACAATAAAGTGATTTTAGATGATTAATATTTGTTTTTGTTCTCTAATCCCTAAATATAAAAGGCAACCCTCGTAGGTACTTTATAGAGTGTAACTTTTCACGGCTGATGATGATTCCGTCAAATCTATTTTCCGGATTTGTCTGTAAGTTTTTATGAATAACGACGTCTCCACAATTCATACCACAAATGGACAACTACAACACTGCGTCCGCTGACTCATCGTTTGTGATAATGCCTACCGCAGTTGAAGACGAAACGTCAATAATAAAACCTACAGACCATAACCAACAGACCCGAAAAATAATTTTGAACCTAATTTATTTGAAGAAATAATGATGAAAAGAAATCTATTATGAATTATCTAAAGCCTTTTCAAAATAAAACAATCAATGGTATTTTCCAGTTTACCTTCTTTAAAATCCACTTCGGAATTATATCTGTAGACCATGAAACTTCTTAGAGCTAAATTTATTCATAATGAAAATTTGACTTTCATTCATTCTACAGAATATATTTATAAATATTTCTCCATTCCGATACCAAAATACTCATAATCATGATACCCAGGAGTCCAGTAAAATCATTATACTCTCATGGAATAAGCGTTTACAATATTTCAACTAGTTTATTTACTCATGATCTCAGAATTAATTTTTTCTTTTTTTTGGTATTAATGTAGAAGGTTAAATTGAATTAATTTGATTTTGGAAATAATGCACATTCAAGGCAAATTATGATTTCTTTTTTAACGTAGCTGATAAATTACAGTAATACTAATAATAATATTATACTTTTTTTCGCCAGCTTACGCGTTTCTCAAAGAATTCAAATTCAAAGAATTGAATTTCAAGTGAAACGGGACAATCATTACCATTATTCGCATTAAATGATTTTTTTAATAACCAATTGTGGAGGAATTAATCATATTGCACGTCGTTTCACTTTACAGGGAAGTCCTTTTCCATTTACGGTTAGAACTATAAGGCAACATACAGGGACCTTCCATTGCTGTTCTTTCTGCTCGAGTGGTGGAAGCAAAGAAGCTACTTGTAACTGCGAGGGAAAAATGCCTGGAGGGTGAGTTGAAGGTGATATATCTGTAAAAAAGTGTACAAGCTGAAATGATAAACAGAAATAATAGTAATGCGGCCCTAAAAGTACTTTATTACCACATGTAGCAGCATATGAGGATCATGTACTTGAAACTAAAAAACCAGTGGCGGTTGAGAACGAGAGACGACAAGAAAAAACAATTTTGTTGGATTACGAATGTATTATGACAGGTTTGACGTTTGTAGTGAGTCGAATATCATACGAAAAGAGGAGAAATATTGGATGAAAAATCGATATTTACTGTTCGAACCCCGCAGACTCTATCCCTATCATTCCGTTAAGATGGTTGTTCTGAGTCCTGAGTGGGATAATGCATTTTCTACTGTCGAATCTCAAGATCATGCCGACTTGCCGCACGATGGCCGAAATCTTGGCCGGACAAATGCTATCACATTGCGTCTGCTTAAGGCACATGATTCTCGAACCCAATGATCACTTGCCCCTTGGGAGTGGGGAGTGGTCATTGGTTAATAGTGCTGGCGCGACTGTGTCGGAGTTTCGGGGACACGGCACGACGAGCTGACCCTTTGGGGAAAAATTATGATGGTATTAATTCCACTGGTAACACAATTCTCGGACTCAATGATCACTCACCTCACGGTGTGAGGAGTGGTTATTGATTGGTAATTTTGGTGCACCATTCGAATGTGTCGGAGCTAATAGTAATGAAAAATTTCAACTATTATCTTTCACCGTTATGCAATTTTGGTACTTTTTTGAATAACTGCCTTTTCAATAAGACAAATGAAGTTCTGAAAATTTTTCCATCATCAGTTGTTGAAAATCAAATATTTTTTATAGTACTCAAACTTTGAAACATATTCTAGTACATATTTTTTGTTCAAGAATTTGAACTATCGAAGTTAAACATCTTGTCTTTCAATGTTAAAGACTGTTTTGCAATTTTGGTACTATTTTATAATAACTGCGTAAGACGAAGTTCCGAAAAGTTCACCATCATCAGTTGTTGAAAATCAAATATTTTCAATGGTACTCAAACTTTGAAACATATTCTAGTACATATTTTTTGATTATTAAATAAAAACAATAATATAAATCTGCTTTGAAGAGAAACTGCAATAAAATAATTCATTTCATATTTCTGGGCTACTTTCGCTAGTTAAAATCCGATTCATGTTTTTTCAGATATAAGGGATGTGGCCATGGACACGACGGTCATCCTGGAAGAAGACATTGGTCCTGTTGTGGAAATATTCTTGAACACTCTGAATGTATTAGATTAAATCATTCTCTTTATCAAATTACTTTGTAAGATGTTTATTCAAGTCATTTGTATATAATTTCATTCGTGAAGTAAAGAAAACTAGTATTTAGCTACCTATAGATACTTTCTCTTCTCCCTTCCAACATATAATATATTCGTCAATATACATAAAAAGTTATGAATGATTGAATTGGCTGATACTTATTCAAGAAACACTTTATTGTGAGATATTCACTACATAGTTTTACAAAAACATACGTGTTTCACTATACAATAACTATACAACAGTAGAAACACGCCATCAAATATGGATGATACTTGATGAAAATTAATGATAAACGTATTTAATAACATTTAGTTATTACGAGATTTTCTGAAATAAGTTTAAAAACAGCATGTTTCGTTATACACCAGTTTTTTTTATATGTTTACCACAGTATTAAACATGGTATTGTAAAAAGTAACACGTGTTGCGGTTTTGTTAAATATTGTGTGAAAATCGCACAATAGGTGTTATCTATCACATATAAAATCTATTACATATAAAACAATTGTAAAAAGTTTCATTTTCAAAAGGAAACGGCAGTATCAATACCTCACTTTAATCACGTCATTCAGTTGACTATCGTGCACTGTCGAATATAGGTACTCAACAAAACACATTGAAAATACATTTATCAATGATATGCAGATTGTTCAATAAAATCATCAAAAATTGATTCATTTCAAGATGAAATATTGAAGAGGAAACAAATGTCGTATGCCAAAACATAGCTTTTGGAAAGAATCATTGATCCAAGTTTCGAAAATAAAAATAAGTTTTGAAATATAGAGGTATAGTCATTTTTTACAGTCACTCTCTATTATTTATTACTGCCATAGATAGCATAGTTAATTTATCATAGATAACAGATAATTATCATAATAATATCTATGTCACTGACTAGTCTTAAGTAATTAAAACGGTTTTTTGTGGAAGATGGTCTGAAGAGCATTCCAACATGACAACCTTTAGGTTATTGTGAAACTAGACAGATGGTAAACCTACATCTCAACCCTAAGGCTCATAAAATTACTTCTCTTCCTTAGTTTGAAAAGTAAACAAAATCTATTTTAGATTTCACAAACTACACTTAAACGATTTGATCTCCACTAACTTTATTGAAAATAATCATAACATGTTTCGCTAAAACATTAGCTTTTTCAAATGATTAATACATCCAAGCATCCTTACATTCATATTTATATACTACAGGTAACCACAATCGAGACTACCTGTAAGAAATTACCTGAATCTCTACATCACATACCTGCTCGATTATGCTTACCTAAAGCAAATTGCCTACCATCTACATCAATAATAATTCTTTATGGGTTTTTAAGAAAACAAATTCAATAATGGTGATCTATTCAAATCTAATTGGTCATTCATTAGAATATTTGAATTTTTAAGTTTATTAATTTCCATTGCTTCTAAATGATTCAGTTTGAAACCTTTATTTTCAATGTGCAAAATTTCGAATTCTTCATTAAAGATGTGATTTTCTTCTAGAAGATGATTTGAATACGTTGAATTTGTTTTCTTGTTTACATAGCTCTTATGATGTTCCTGGATTCGATTCCTAAATGTCCTGCCAGTTTGACCAATATATACCTTAGGGCCCGTTCCACACTTTAATTTATATACCCCTGATTTCTCGAATTTAGATGTCTTATCTTTATTATTTTTAACTAGCTTTCCCAACGTATTACTTGTTCTATATGCAATTTTAATATCTCTATTTCTCAAAAATGAAGCCACTTTTTCCGTTGGTTGTCCAAAATATAGAACAAGTAATACGTTGGGAAAGCTAGTTAAAAATAATAAAGATAAGACATCTAAATTCGAGAAATCAGGGGTATATAAATTAAAGTGTGGAACGTGCCCTAAGGTATATATTGGTCAAACTGGCAGGACATTTAGGAATCGAATCCAGGAACATCATAAGAGCTATGTAAACAAGAAAACAAATTCAACGTATTCAAATCATCTTCTAGAAGAAAATCACATCTTTAATGAAGAATTCGAAATTTTGCACATTGAAAATAAAGGTTTCAAACTGAATCATTTAGAAGCAATGGAAATTAATAAACTTAAAAATTCAAATATTCTAATGAATGACCAATTAGATTTGAATAGATCACCATTATTGAATTTGTTTTCTTAAAAACCCATAAAGAATTATTATTGATGTAGATGGTAGGCAATTTGCTTTAGGTAAGCATAATCGAGCAGGTATGTGATGTAGAGATTCAGGTAATTTCTTACAGGTAGTCTCGATTGTGGTTACCTGTAGTATATAAATATGAATGTAAGGATGCTTGGATGTATTAATCATTTGAAAAAGCTAATGTTTTAGCGAAACATGTTATGATTATTTTCAATAAAGTTAGTGGAGATCAAATCGTTTAAGTGTAGTTTGTGAAATTACTATGGATCTTCATCAAGTAACGGCCGAATCAATCAAAAAAAAAAAAAAAAAAAAATATTTTAGATTTGCTGAAAAGGGATAGGAAAAGTGGTATGGCATTCTAATAAACCAATACCAAGAGAAGGTGATAAATTTTTCAATTAGAAACCTTAGATAATATAGCCCTTATTTCATTGATGGGCTCACTTAAGCAATTATGATTAGCACCCACTAATCGATCGGACACTTAGGTTTATTTATATCTGATGATTATTTGCAATAAGAATATTTAGGAAGAGCTGATGTAAAACATATGTAATACCTAGCAAAGGCTACGTATTCTAGTATTTCTCTTTTCGAGAATAGGAAAATTCATTTTAATTCAGAAATTTCAACGACAAGCTTCTCGTCTAATAAAAGTTAACGACGTCGGAGGGTAACACCATCAAAGTTAATAAAATTTATCATTTATCGAGCGGTCAGCCGTGAAATGTTTATAAAAACCAATTGTGGTTTTTCGATAGAAGCGTAGTCAGATATATAACCACGTATTGGGAATGACAAAAGACAGACGAAAATATATCAGCCTTCAGACCGTGTATCTATAGATCGCTTAACTAGGCGAAATATGGTTTTTCCTTGAAGTACTTCGCGTATGTGCCCGTTTGATCTCAACTAACGCAGGGCCATAGGCTAAAATAACCTCTCGCAATTGATCGAGGGAGGTTATGAAAAATTATGTCAGAGTAATCGCCATTCCTTGGATTTTTTTAAAACAGTTGTCACGGGGAGCCAAGTCGAAAACAGTCATTGCGAGCTGGTCAAGTGCTTCAAAAAAGGGTGTATAATATTGGAAAACGAGAGATTGACGTGATTTTAAACTATTTATTTAACTGTTCAATCTAAGGAATAGGTAGATACATTGAGATCTTAGAGAGAACTCATGACAAGACCTGAGGAGTAGGCAGATTGAGGCCCCGGCGTCAAGTCACATCAATGTCTTGAAAATGGCTCCAAAATGGAAGCCGAAACGTCGAACACAAAACTCCAGAGCAGTTCAACTCGAACAAAACGACCCTTAATAAAGTCATATAATAACGACTTCACAAGCTGCAAACAAGTCAAGTATACAGCACCACAAAACCAAAATGATAAGAGGAGCAATCGAAATTGAGAAGATCGGCGGTCTAAACAAAAGATATGACCCACACTATTTCTCAGTTGCGTGGAAATACATAATATCTAAAACCAAGGCAAGTGCACCACCGACAGAAAACACACACACATACTTGTACATACGCACCAAATATGTGTATGTGTGGAAGAGGAAAATTCACTAAGAAAGTAAAATAATGATCGAAATTTATAATATGATATAAATATTAAAAATGTCTTTGTAGTTCCAATGTATTGGAGTAGATTTACAGCCTACAAACGAACAGACCGCCACATATAGTTTTTTTTAACAAATGAACAAGTATTTTTTGGTTTGACAGTCGTCTCACTTCAGCGTTGCCACATCTAGTAGATTTCTACTTTTTTGGTAGATTTGCACCCTTTTTCAGAAAATTTTAGTAGGCACATTTTCTTCAGTAGATTTTGGTAGATTTTAATACATAACTTTCAATAATGTGAAAATGCCATTAACAATATAATTACTATAAAAAATAATTGAATCCAGCATTTACTTTAATTTCTATGTTGGTAGACGTGTAACTAATTTGATATTTTTATTCATTTGGATGCTTCGCCTGCGTTTTTGTCGGTGATTCCCCCTCATGCTTTATAGTTTCACCGTTGTATTTCCCCGACAAGTGACAACTGTGTAAAATTGCTTTTTTCGTGAAAGTGAAAATTATGAAGCGAGCTTATGAGCAATCCTATCGGACAGAATGGGAACAGAACCCATTATTTTCTACTTGGCTGTGTAAAGCACAGGATGGATGTAGTGCCCATTGAAAAGCATGCAATGTTAGAATTTTATCCAGGATGGCTTCTCTAAAAGAAAATAATACTTCCGCGAAACATAAGAAGAATATGATTGGATTTACTGGAAGCTCTAAGGTTTGTCTGTTTTTATTTATGTCTAATTAAAATATGTAGTAGCAAGAATAATGTTTTATTTTTTAGATTGATAAATTATTGAAAACTAGCTCAGTTTCGGATGGAATGAAAAAAGCAGAAATTAAAATAGTGTCTGTGCTTGTGGAGCATAATGTACCATTTCATGTGATGGATCATCTAAGCGATGTCATCAAAGATGCTTTTCCTGACTCAGAGATTGCAAGAAAATTTTCCTGTAAAAGAACAAAATCATCTGCAATAGCCTATAATGTTTTAGGAGGACACTTTGAAGAAAAATTAATACAAGATTTGAAGTCGGGACTTTCAACTTTTTCAGTAATCATTGATGAGAGTACCGACGTAAGTACAAAAAAGGTTCTTGCCATCGCAATTAAGTTTTATTCAGAGAGAAATGCCTGTGTGAAGACCAGATTTTTGTGTACAGTAGATATACAAGGAGAGTCTGCCCTAGACCTTTTTAATGCACTTAACAGTGCCTTAGAAGAAAAAGGACTTAACATGAAAAATCAACTATTGGGTTTTGCAGCTGACACCACAAATGTCATGTTTGGAGATAACAATGGCATTGTTGCTAAAATACGTGAAATAAATCCCAACTGCATATTTGTTAAATGCGTTTGCCATTCGGTAGCATTAGCTGTAAGCCATGCTTGTAAAGTTCTTCCACGATCATTAGAACAGCTTGTTAAAGATGTCTATAATTACTTTTCCCAGAGTAGCAAGCGCCAAAGAGAATTTCAAGAATTTCAAGAATTTACTGCTTCAGAAAAACATAAAATTTTAAGACACTATGACATAAGGTGGCTATCTTTACACAATTGTGTAAATAGAATTCTAGAGCAATGGATACCCTTGAAACTGTTTTTCCAAGGGCAATACTTGACAGACAAACAGCAAAATGTTTCTTGTGAGTTTTTATATAATTCATTTAATGTTAATTTAATTTTACTCTATTTCTATTTTCTTGATTTTGTTTTACCTATAGTTAATAAATTTAACATCATTTTTCAAGGAGACTATCCAGTTACTCACACATTTTTTAAAGACATGTCGAGTTTCTTTAGGTCAATTTTAAGTTGCTTTATGAAAAGTACTTATGTTAAGGCTACTAATCTCTCTGATTTGGATCCTGATGCCTCAATGCACTACTTACCTCTTAACGAGATGTACTTAGGAGTGAATGTTGCAAAAAATCTGTATAAAATACAGGGAAATCAAACAATTGCTCATGACTTTTTTAAACGATGTCAGCTTTTTTTTATTAATTTGAGTAATCAATTAAAATCTAGATTGCCCTTAGATAAAGAATTGTTTAAAGAACTACAATAAATATTTAGTAGATTTTAGTAGATTCAAGCAAAAATAAAAGTAGATTCGCCAAAATAAATGTGGCAACGCTGTCTCACTTGTGCAATTTGCTTTGACATTTGACAAAAAAGATGAAACTGAATTGACACGAACGAAAATATCTCAGAATTTATAGTTGTCCTTCTAGTCCAGTTTTCCTCCCCTCAAAAAAAGACAATTCGAATTCTGAGTAAGTAATCTATGCGTAATTCCGATAAGTATTTCTAATAATCTGTTAGAAACTCAAAAGTTCAGAATAGGTTAAGACCATCTGTCAACTTTCTTTTTGGTGACTCACGTAAAAAATCTTTTCATATATTTTGAGATGAATTGCAAAAAAATTCCCATGTATCACTACTTCTTAGGGACAACACCAAAACGAACATGTCTTCAAGTCTGTCCTCGCGATTGAAGCACCCCAAGAAGCATGAATTGGTGAAGTCGCACAGTCAGGCTCAAATTTTGGCCAATAAATTGAGGCAGGACGGGCTTATGTCCACAGGTAAGTGTAAAGTTGTCTAAATATTTTTAGAAAGATGATTGAAAATATGTTCGAAATAGATATATTTTCAATGGAAACCACTGTTTATATTTTCAGTGTTTTTTTTGTTTTAATGTAAACCACGATAGAAATACTTTCAGTTGAGTTTTCAAAGAGATTAAAACCTAATGTGGTACTTAGTTGATCACTTTAACGACTTGGATAAATTTGAAAACTATTTTTTTGATACCGTATTTTGTGTACTGATCATGAGTCGGGAATCAGAACTTGCCTATCGGATATATGTTCACTCAAAAGTTGAAACTAAAGGAAATTTACTCTTTCAGGAACCTATATTTGTTAACAAAAACCCTTTAAAAAAATCCACAATTGCATGCCGAGGACCTTGATTCATTCATTTCAAATGATATCATTGAAGAAAAAACTTCTATTTCACCAAAATATCTTTTTCTTTAAATCATGAAATGACCACTTCAGACGAGTTTATTTAAAATTGTTGACAATATCACGGAATGTCAGAAATCAAGAAATTGCGCCAAAATATATCTCCAGGTTTTGGTTCTCAGGTGATTTCAGGAGAAATGGAATAACAAAATTCAACAAGCTCGTGTTCTAACTCACCAGAAATGTTGTATTTGATAATATATAGCCTCTAAAGGTTCTACAACTCAAATTGGTTCCACAACTGAAATTAAGCAGAGGATTACATACATGCTGAGTATTTAATGCATAGGAAAAAATTCTTACCTAAAATTTCAGTCAATGGTGCAAACCGAATGTTCAGTGATAATCATGAAACAAGGAATATTTGGAAGATGTATTGCTTAACTGACATAAAATGAGTAATTCTGAATGTTTTGCAAATTTATAAAAATTCATTCAGAAATCGCGACGATAAGTCATTGTCTAATTTTGTATGTATTACTTATGATGCCATAAACCACAAAAAAAAATATTATAGAGAATGCAATTCCAAAGGTGATATCTTGGAGTCTCGGCAACAACAGTCTGTCAATATATATTTTATATCACATTCATTTCTAGTTTAATTTTGTAACACTACAAACAGAACCAAAGGAAAGATCATGTAAAATTATCATTTGATTTCATTAATAATTTTTCTCAAAACAGTATGCATTTTGCTAAGAAAAATACAATCTTTAGGATGACAAGTGAATTAGCATCCACATGCCATCATGAGAAGAGGGTGTCATATTAGAAGTTTTCATAACCAGAAGTGAGTTCATGAAATAGTTGATTTTTTCTATTTCTGAGTGAGTGTGTTTCCGAATGTAGACCGGAGTGTCAACTGAATCATTGAGATGAACATTTATCTTAAACAGTGGAGAAGAAGGAATTGAAAATATTCTAAAACAGATATATACTTTTTCCTTTAACACACTGACCAAACTATGATAGACATACTTTCTATAAAATTTTTTAAGAGATCAAATTTGTGATATAAACAAAGTCACTTATGAATATTCTAAAATGTTTTTCCATTCATTAGATGATTCATTTCTTGCTAGAAAACTTAACTTTTTTGAACAAACTTGAAAAACAAATAAGATTTTAAAGTATCATGAAATAATTTTTATAGCCTCTAAAAAAATAAACTCTTTACCATGTAAACACAGTAACTTTTAAAATCATACTGGAAAATGGTTCATTCAACAGTTGAAAAATTCTGCCAAGATATATAACTAATGTTGATAAAATGCTCCTGATCTTACATTTACTTTTTAGAAGTTTTAAAATTCATATTGATCTGTTTTATTTCAGTTGAAGATGTTCTTCAAGCTGTTGATCAAGTTGCAGCTCTACTGTCCTCAAATATTGCAGACAGTAAACTTTCGTATAAAGATAGCGTTATAAATTTATGCCAACATCTGAAGGTGAATAATTTTCAAGGATTTACTAATCTTTATTGCCTATTCAAATTTGTGGTTGCTGATATTTACAAATTTATATGTGATGAAATTGTCCAAAACTTGATGAAAATCTATTCAAGTGACACTTTATTGTGAGAGTTTCACTGAACAGTTTACAAAACGAAAACAGCGTTCCACTCTACAATACCTTCCTCAGACGTGAACATTTAAAAATGATGTATTGGATACACGACACATTTTTATATTCATGTTAAGTGTATAATTACATTAATGAGAGAGAGAGAGAGAAATATGTTTATTCTGAGAAAACAAATTCCTGTTGACAAAGTTTTTGCTCAATGATAAAAACAATATAAAAGTGATAACTAAAATCTTATCCATATAAAATAGAGTATGTCATTACATTGCAGCAAAACAAATAAGTAACATACAAATTTAAAAATGGTTTCAAAAATATATGTCACATTAGTAAGAGATGCTATAAGTGAATTCTACAATTCGTTAGATGAGTTGTTTGTAAAATTCATCTAGATCCATAATAGGCTTTCATCAATTGGAATATCTCCTTATTTCTTCCTGAAAATAATCAAGGTACTTTCGAAATGTTTTGTACATTTTCATTCCATTGTACATCTATGAATCTTTTACCATTGTTGTTGTGGACAGGGGAAGCCTGATCATGTTAGCTTGATAGTTGGACGTTCATTGCAGTAGTCTTTCACAGTTTCTTCAAAGCTTTTTGACTTTCAAAAAAATGATGTTCTGCTCAGGAAACTTCATTGTTATGGTATTGAGGTGATGAGTCATATTCCGTTTGAGTCTTTAAACAGAAATCATAGACATCAGGCAGATATCAATAGTTAAACATTCAGCATTATCTGAAGTTTCCCACATAACTCGATACTGGACCTCAACCAATTTCTTTACATCAACGATTATTTGCTTATATCAAAGGTGGGTGTAATGAAATATAAAACATATGACTTTCAATTACTCTATGTATATGGTGTATGAATGATGAATGATAATTTCTTTTATGACCGATAGTTTGGATTGTAATGTTGTTTGTTCACTGGTTCGTGATATTTTTATTTTTTTTTCCATTTCAACTGACATCACACACAAAACGTCTTAACTTAGTTTATCGTTTCACTTTCTTTTTGTCACACACAAGCTCTATGAGCTTCAGTAGCTTGTCATGTTATTTCTGCATTTCCTCTTGTTTTTATGTATATGTATTCAATTACTATTAAGCTGGAATTACATTAATATATTGTGGTGTGTTGTGATGCTCTCTGACGTGACAGCGAGTGTGCAGACTATTCTGTCGTGTCGGGGCGCGCTCTGACGTTATTTCGAGCCAATACAGTGGTGGTCTTTGGAGTAAACGCATGCGAGCATCTACAATGCTTTCCTCCGATTCGGATAGTGATATTCAGGAAAACCTTGCGTGCCTGCTAATGTAAAGTTTACTTAAAAAGAAAAGAAAAAAAAAGAAAATATTAGGTTCATCCAGTAAATGATCTGAGAGGTAATTGAAGCGAATATCATTTACTAGTGATGAATAAAGATACCATCAATATTTCAGGATGTCAAAAAATCAATTTGAGTAGAGTATGATAGAAAATGATGTTTAAAAAATGCAAACCCGTATTTTCCAACATGTTCAATAAGTTCGTCCGACATCGTGTGCACAAATAAATGCAAACGACTATTAAAAAAACTGCTTCTATACTATGGAAGAATTTTTCGAGCACTGAATGTTTACAAGTGGTTTGTGTTAGCAAATATTTATGTACAGATATATGTTTATTTTAATATTTACGTTCCTTTTGTGAAGCTATTTGTTGTTGTTATAAGTTAGTAATTGTTATTCCTGACATCTCTATATTTTATATACATATATATTTTTACTCATTTATTATACCTATTCTGTGACCTGCCATTTGTACTGAGTGTATTCAATATGGTTAATAAATACTACTACTACTACTATTCTCTAGATAGTTAACACGTCAGATTAGAAATATACTAGTGTGGAGTGTTCTGACACGTGAGAACCCCACCATCGTTCTGACGCCGATCGGGAATCGATCGATCGTCGTCACGACAGATCGCGTCCCGACACACTGCACTTTAGTAATATAATTTTAAACATACTAAATGTATGGATAGGATATACTTGTGGTTCTGACGCCGATCGGGAATCGATCGATCGTCGTCACGACAGATCGCGTCCCGACACACTGCACTTTAGTAATATAATTTTAAACATACTAAATGTATGGATAGGATATACTTGTGGTGCGTCACGACACACCACGACACAATATAATTCCGGCTTTATTATTATTATTATCTACGAGTAGTAGAATTCAATATTTGAAAGATCACTATTTCATCTTTCAATCGTTTTGTTGATAACATTCTCTTGAATTCAAATCGTGGGGTGAATCTACAATTAGGTAACTACAAATCACCTATTTCGGGAAAAACTCAAATAAATGTTTTTTCTCGATTTTGGTAGAATATGAAGGCATGATTAATAGTCACTTCACTACCATTTCTAAATTTTATTTACTTAGCACTTATTTGATGTTGATTTAGATACATAATGTTCAGATATAATTTTTTTATAAAAGAATGATGTTTTTGGTTGTTTTGGAAATCAGGCCTGAGTACTAAATTGTTCATTTGCAGTCTGTTATTGTATTGACAATAATGCACTGCAAAAATTGTTTTTTTTTTACAAAAAAAAAATAGCAAATTTCATAAAAACAAACAAATCAATATGGTGTACAACTAGATATGTGAACTTACCTAGTTATAGAGTGGATTTTTTCTCTGATGATTACATTATCTATTTTTGAAATTTATAAGTAGCACCTATAAACTGTCTGCCAACGGTTAGCTAGTTGTAGTATGTTGTGCACCTAACCTAATGGAATTTTTCTTTGCATCTCACCTGACATGAGATGATCCCAAACCCATTTAGAGATTTGATAACGAAATTCTTGTACTTTATTTATTGCAAACAAATTTTTGTCATTGTATGTTTCTTTTCAAATATTGAACAAAAGTAAGTTTGTTTTTTTTGAAAATGAGGCATATTTGAGAAGAACTTGTAATAATTTTTTTATTCAAGTATCGCTTCATTGTAAGATTATTTCAATCAGTATAAAATTCGTAGCTATCTTTTTTGATAAGCAAAACTATAAAATATGACAAGTTACTGATAAATGGCACATGAGGATAACTTTTAATTATGTGTCTGTATATGTATGTCAGGAAGGGAGCTTTTTATATTTCTTCTTCTATCTCTATGCAAAAAAGTGGGAAACTTCCGGAGGAAAGAAGAAAGCAACTAAAATGTCTGTTGACATGTTGCTATTTTCTTTCAGAGCAAATGAAACATTTAAATAAAAATATGACAACATTTGATATTATAATTTATGGGATAGGACTCTATATAAATCTATTTTATGTATACTTACCGTAATTACTCTAATTTTTATCGAGATATTGTACATTATGTACTTGACTGCTTCTTTATGCAAAACATCAACATTTACCACATCTTGGTCAATAAGAATAACTTTTTGCATAATAAAGCATATTTATTATTATTAATAACGTATTCAAAAAATATACTTCAATGTGATTTCCACTCGAAAGTATATTAAAACATTAAAGTGTGTTTTTTGAATATGTTATAACGGCTTTTCATCAAGTATCGGTCAGTTCTATCATAATATTATTAATCAAAGCATTATAGTCTAACAAACAATTGAAGAAAGTGATTCACTCGCATCATCACATTGACAACAGCTAGTTCATCGCAATAATCCCAGTTATATATCACATTAAGAAAGCACAGTGAGCTATTTGCCAGGACATATTTTTAAGTAAGTAATTTGTTCTACACGAGAAGCATTAGACTTCAGATCATCATGTGATTCCGAACAGATAATGTAGAGGCATTCAAGCGATTGTTAATAAATCACCATCTTCAATTACTTCTCCGAATGTAGTTACCGAACATGATCCTTTACTCTTTGGTTTATAGGTTATCAACCTTTTTTTCTAGAAGTCTTTTTGAGAAGGTAGCAAAAGATATAATTTTGATTTGTTCACTTATGATACGCATGCTTAAATTTGAATAATCTTTATTGTTCATTTGACATTTTTTTACTGTTTTCAAACAGGTTTATGGTATGTATCTGGAGATATTATTCAAGGAGCAGCTAGATCATGCTTTCAAAATATTCAGGGATAAAGCGCAGGACGACATACAAGTTGACATGCTTTCACGATTACATTTACTCGAACTTATCGAATTACGAGCCAAAGGCTGGAAAGGGACTGATGGGATGAACCTTTATTATAGAAGAAAAATTAATCAATTTGGAAATTCACAGGTATTGCATATATTCTTGCATTAACAAATGTCCTTAGTATTTAAATTAATGGAAAAATCAACGAGCTATGTTTTTTAAAATAAGTACATCTACTATCTGAACATTAAATCATTGCTGAAAGTACATTGGGCAGGCAAAGTAATGTAAGAAAAATTGTATGAAAAAATATATATTATGAAAAATGTAACTAACGTTACTCCAGTTTCGTAAACGAATACAATAAATTTACCTTCACAAGAAAGTAAATTTATTGTATTATTCAAAATTCTTCACTTTTTGATATTGAAAATAATCATGTATTTCCGTAATTCAATGTGTTGAAAATAACTAGTCTATGTAATACTTAATGATAACTTATGGGGGTATTTTATATTTATGTCTAACTTTTCACATTTTAGTGTTAAAAGATTACATATAATGTTATTTTTAGTATACTTGACGTTTTACGTTATTTATCATGGATAATATATTGGTAGAATGCAAAATAAAGAATTCATATAAATATGATGAACATAACTTGAGCGTGACAATTAACTGTCAGTAATTGATTGAGAACTAACAGTCTCAGACTCATCATTCAAGGACCTGTATGTTTTGTTTTTAGGTAGATATGTCTGAGTCTATATCTAGTTTGAATGAATCTCTTAGTTCAATGGTGATTTCATCGTCTCCACCCCTTTTGGGACCTGGAGAGGTAATCAAGCCGTCTGGCAAATTTGCCAAACCTACCAGGATACCTGGTAAGAAATACTGCAAGGACGAAGTTGTCATCCGAAACGCAGATTCTGGAAAAGGTAAATTTTTCATTGATTAAGCCATGCACTTCTAAGAAGTTCATGAGCACAATTCCATTATTGTTATTTTTGCGTTATAGTTATGGGTATCAAGGGAAGGCGAGTTCATATGATCGAGGAGCTTAGTGAGACGATCATATCCTTTCAGAGAGGTAAAATGATGTGGCGTCCTAACATTTGCTTTTCTAATCAGAATAACTGCGTTTGTGGCACTTCCTCAGAAATTGCTTTAGTGTCTGCCGCGTTGAGAACAAACTTTCTTTTCTTTATGAAATCTGCCGGTTCAATTTGTGAGTGTTTGATTCTATACTAACCTTTTTTGTGGAAAATTTTTGCAATATGACATTTACATTTACTGCAACTCTTATTCGAAAATTTATTCCAAATTTTTTTTTAGTTATTTGAAAATATTGAAATAATGTTGAAATTTCAAAAATGGAGTATCATCCTTCCATTCCAAATGAAATATTGGAGATATATTTATAAATATATAAAATACAGTTTTCAGACAAGTTTTTGATCTCTGTTAGAATATTGGGACATGGGATGCTTATTTCCCACTTGAAGCTTTGTTCACGATGAAGATTCCATACATGCAGTCGAGCCGCTTTGAAATTGATCCAGTCCCAGGCACTTTGCTGTTTGAGCCGGATCTTTCCTGCACTGATGAAAGGTAATACCTCGAAACCAGTCTGTAGGTGATCTACTGGAATAATTTCAGCATGGTTCTGCTGCTGGAGAAAGGAGAAACATCTACAAGACTAACCTCTGTGAGAAATCTTGCATAATTGTCTATCGGATGTAATTCAATATTCAGCGTGGTATTAATCGGGGAAGTAGTTGTTTTCCAGCAGGCATTTACCAGAACCTAGAGTTTTCCAACAAATTAATTGTTAATTTGGAAGATTCATATATTATTTATGTTTATCGAATAAACAGATGGATGACGTTAGTTTCTAATTCGGATCTTCGACTAAAATGCGTTTTTATGAAAATTTGATATTGATGCCTCTGAGATAATAAATATTCAAATGTTAATTAAGTGAGTTTTAAGCGTATTTCGGTTAAAAAATTATTTCATAACAGTCATTGAAGAATATTTTTGAAATGATAAAGGTATTGAACAAGCACCAAATACAATATTATTATTAAGAAAGGAATACCCAACAAATCTTCCTCAGAAATTAATTTCAGATGAAAATTGGATGAAACAAACTATCTTTCCTTTGAAGTTATTGATTCACCGAGAAATAATGAATAATGATTTCAAAAAAAACTCCAAAGGCACAAGCTTTCTGAATAGTGTGAAAGTATAATGACTCATATACTTTACAAACGATGAATCGTTAGGAGAATGTGTGATTTGTTTCAATGTTTGTACTTTTGGCCTACAAATCTTGAGAATCAAATAGTTGCCTGGCAACAACATTTTGAAACAACCTGTATATATTTGGATGCGACTTCTCTAAAAGAAATGTATTTACCAAAAAATGTTGGTGTGATTTCACAGATGAACCTGGCAAAATACAAATCAAACACAAACTAGATGCTACCATGTCTGAAATTAATAGTACTAAACATCGCAGTGCACTCTCTGAAACTTCATCTCACTTCTAATTTTCAGACATTCTGCATTATAATTTTCCTTTGATTGCTATTTATATTCATTGCATATTCTTTACTTCATTTTTCATAATCACTATATCCTCACAATATCAATTGTAAAACTGAAGAATATTAGTGGAATCTGGCACCCATGAATGAGGTTGCCAGAACAAACACATCAAATAGTTCAAACGAAAATAAACATTATTATTATTACTTTTCGATCATCCAGTCTCAATGATAGAGGTGAATGCGAACCTCTCCGACCAAAATCATATATCGGATTAAAAAGACAATCATTGTCAGTATGATATACAGTCTGGTTTTTAAGATAGTTCTGAAAAATTCAAAATGAAAAATAGGTTCTCAATATGAATTCAATTAATATTTTTGGGACATTTCACTTTTTGCCTGCCAGTTATTTTTTTAAAATTAATACTCTAGCTAGGAAAACCCTGATATATTATAACTACTCGATATTTTTCATCAACTAATCAATTTTTATTCACCTTGGACAAATTAGGTATTGTATCAACCAAAATTCAGTTTTCAAAGCAACTCTCTGTCTACATAAAACGTGGGAGGTTAGTTTTTGAAAAAAAAACGTTTTGGTTTTTTACTATTCCATCATTATATAGAAAGTGGTAAATTTCTGGAAAGGAAGAAAATAATAAAATATACCAAAAATGTGTAGATCGTGTATAAAAATTGCTTTCGGATACTGAAGAAAATTATCTAAAACAACTATTTTCAGATATTTGAACACATAAATCACTTTTCTCATTCGGTTTGTACATCAAACATCGCAATTGAAGCAGATGTACACAACATAATATGTCAAAAAAATTGCTAAAAGTTTTCACAGTGAATTTTTGGATTTGAATAGGAAAAAGTTTCTTTTCCAAAAGGTCAACCACTAAAGAAAGCTAGGCACAGAAATTTTCTTTTTTTCAATTACCCATTAGACTCTTCAGTGTTTTATATTGAGCAGTTACTATTCAGTGTGCCCTTTATTACATTTCAGCGATTCTCTATTGATTTAGCTTTGTTCATTTTTCAGATTGTGTAAGGTTACATACCCAGAAAAAGTAAAAAACTTATATGAGATAATATTGATATGAAATTTCACTTACATGAAAAACTTTCAATCTCCATTCTCATCATATTTTGAAGCATTCCAAAAAGTGCTGGACATTGTATATTTTGTGAAAATTTGTACATGACGAAGCTGTGTGCAAGATGGGTGCCGCGTTTGTTCACACTCGGGCAAAAACAGTATCGTGAAGATGTTTCAATTGAGTGTTTAGCAAAGTTTTATAGCATCAAAGCAGAATTCTTGCGTCGTTTCATAACCATGGATGAAATATGGGTCCATCGGAAGTTTTCTACTATCTATATAGTGATGGAGAAATAAAAACCAAAATATTTTTTTTAATATGCATTGAATGATGAGCAGTTTCATTGGTAGATAATTCTTTGATAAGTTATGAATTTGTTCCATTGTAAATGTTATGTTGTACTTCCCATTTATTATGTCATGTGTTAGATGATTGCCAAATTCTGAACTGATACAGTTGTGTAATAATTTCAAAAACTATACCTCACGATTTGATCTACACAAACTTTATTTGAAAAATATATCACAACGTGTGATATCACTTGACAAAGTTACTGTGCTAGCGAAACATGTTGTGATATATTTTTCAAATAAAGTTTGTGGAGATCAAATTGTGAGGTGTAGTTTTTGAAATTACTATGGATCTTCATCAAGTAACGGTCGAATCAATAAAAAAAAGTTGTGTATTAGTAATTGAATATGTTTGTTATTTATTAATAACCAGGTAATCTTGACCAATAACGATAATCCAGTGCTCTCCTTGAGATATTTCAACAACAGTTTTGACTGTTTTAGTAAACCCTGGTGCAAAGGAGAGACTCGTCCAAATAACCGGTGCCAACGAGGAGAGCATAAAGTGAGTATAGTCCTTCAAAAATACTAACAACTTAATCAACATTTTCACTTACAGTCATGCCAAGCAGCTCATCGAAGATACCATTCGGAGGAATGCGTCCCCTGTGAGAGACCCTGTGCTATCTTCCAGCGGGGGTCCGTTGACCGGATCCAGTTCTAGCATCAATTCATCCGCGTCTGATGACAGCGCCCTACCGGGCTCCGCTAGGGCTTCACGTGCTTTGATGCACAGTCTGAGCACTAATGATGCCAACATTGGGGAGTACAAGTACACTGTTATAACGAAAGGGTGTACCATCAGGATCACAGGGGATAATCTGGATTTGGTTAGGGTAAGTATGTGTATTCATTCATTTATTTTTTCAACTTTGGAACAAAAAAAGAGGAAACCTCAAATTAGTTTCTGGACTTACTCACGAAAATGTTTTTGGCATAACTTCTGAAGAGCTGCTTGGTATAATAATATTAATACTTTATTGAATCCGTTACAATCAAGAAATGACATGGGATACATTAATAGTTGAAATTACTTAATTGATAAGTTACAAGAGAACACAAAACATAATCACAAGAATTAAAATTGTACCTATACGTATACTGTATGTCCAAAATAAGGAGGTCCAGCATATGAAAATTGGAGACTGATAGATACAAAGTCGTTCAAATTATGAAAAGCTTATTTAGGAAAACTTTTTAAATTTAGAAAATTCTATTAGTTCTGCAGATTTTCGAAAAGAACCAGAATTTGACAATTGCATTGTAATTTTTTTTCTAACATTAATAAAAGAAATGTTAAAAAACCAAAACATTGTCTCATTACCACTTTTCAAGCACTACAAGATGACGGTCACAGATTTTTATTCTGATATTTTACCTTTTTGGCAACAATTCAACATAATCGGGTTTTTATATACTTTGGCAACATTGCCAATATTTTCTTATTTAAGCAAATATTTATCTCTTAAGGTTGCTGATTTTTCAATGTTGGTCCTCAGATCATAATAGTTGCAAAGTTCTTACAGAAATAAAAAAATATTAATTAAAATAATTTAAATTTGTTACAACTCACAACAAAAAAATACACATTTAAATGTAACAGAATCTATATGAAAATTTCTAAAAATTGAAAATAAAAGTGATATATCTCGCAATAGTTTAAAATATGTTCTCCTGATAAATGTTTGATTTTCCTGAGATTACCTGATTCTTCAACAACTTAATGAATTCAACCGTGTCTTTGATAAACAAAGAATTATTAAATTTTTGAACCTCTTCTTTCAATATGGAAATGTCATCTTGATTGTCAAGAAAGTGTTCTGAAACCGACAGCCAATATAATGTCCTTTGTTTGCTTTTCTTTAACGTGAATATAACGATTAATACTGCAGAACTATTCAAATTTTGGAACTATGACAATTTGTTTTAGTTGAACGGAAATATCATCATAGAGTTTTTTTGTAAGCAAACAGCAAACGAATTGGGTGTATGGGAACCCGGTATGTAGTTGAGACAGATAAATTATAAATAACAATGGTCCTAACAAGTTTCCTTGTGGTACATCAAAATTTACATTTGATGTATCACAAGGAAAGGAATTCTTAATTTTTGTGACTTGTTTTCTATCAGTCAAATAATTCTGTAACCACAGTAAAATTGTACCTTTAATTTCATAATAATGTATATTTTTAACTGAACATCAATTGAAATATACATAAAAATAATGATAATTTATGGGATACAAAAAGATCCGTCAAAATATGTTGGTGTTCTCTTAGCGAACCCTAACTTTCTTATTTGAAGAGATAGACACAAATGATTATTTAGGAGAAGGTTAGGATCTATAAATAAAAATTTCTGAAAAGTTATACCACCTGTCTGTGTACTTGAAAGCTTCAAATCCATAATCGCTGTTCTATGTTTTTGAAGAAGTGACATATCGATTTGAGATTTGTAAAAATTACGGTCAATTATGTTCCGGAAATTGCTTGAGCATTATCGAAAAATCGTTAAGGTTTTTTCCAGCACTTTTCTGAAAAGTTTTCCAAAACATTCCACTTGAAAAATTGTTTTTATATTTTTTTATATTTTGTATATTTTGTGTCATTAGCAAAATCTTGAGACAATAAAGCATTTTTTGACTGATTGTACATTTATATTTTCAAATTAGAATCAAATATCTGTGCTCGGTTATATCCCAATTGCCAATCAGAAGCGACAGCAGCAGAAAAAAAATTCCAACCATAGGAATTCCTAATCTGATTTCAGACTAGCAAACTTGTTTTGGACGAATACTTCTCAGGGGAGCCCATACACGATGTCACACAATTCTACAGCTTTGATAGCCTCCCTCAGCCCATTTTATCGGAAGAATTTCCTACCACGCCTCTTTCTCCGCCAGATTCTCTACCATCTCCGGACTTAGTCATGAATGGAGAGACCGAAGAAGCAGGTAAAAAAATACTTTTGGTATGCGGTTTTGCTTAACACAGCCATTCCATAAAGATTTTCCAATGCTCCTAGAAATAGAAGATGGTTGATACGGATTGTTCTGTTGATGAACATATTGAGATGATGAGTTTTTATTCGTTGGGGGAAGCGAAATGAAAATGGTGAAGATGAGGCTAATGTTAATGGTACATTGTCAAAAAAATTTAAACAATTTTGAACAGAGATCAGATGAGCTTGATTTAAGTGGCAACACATAACTTTAAAACGAATGGTTCAAAATTAGTTGATATAGACTAACAAAAATAAATAAACTTCTGTAAACGCCTTGTTAAAATAGTCTACCAAATTTGGACTCTTTGGGAACTTACTTAAAACAAAAAAAAAATAGGAAAGAAATCAGGAAGATAATTGAAATAATGAAAGTTCATTTCTAAAAAACAATGTTTGTAGGAATTTTGTTCAATTTCTAAAAATTGGTGGTCTAATGAATTTACATGTTCTGATAATGCACATGATAAAACATTTCTTCTGCAGTCACTTTTATGAGAGGTAATTCGACCTTTTAGAAGTCTTGAGGTCTGTCCAATATACACTTTATCACAATCTTTGCAAGGTATTTTATAAACGATATTATAAATATATATATATATATATATATATATATATATATATATATATATATATATATATATATATATATATATATATATATATATATATATATATATATAAAATCTAGAAAGGTTAATGCAGTCAAGCTGCTGGAAAATAATTCCATGAAAATCAAAAAATAAATAAATAAGTACTCTTTGATCATTCCCATATTGATTTCAATTTAAGAGCCACCGGTATACAGCTGTTTCAGCCTATTGGGCATATATATATATATATATATATATATATATATATATATATATACAGTTCATATATATATATATATATATATATATAGATATATATATATATATATATATATATATATATATATATATATATCTATGACCTACAGAGACAAAAAATAAAGGATTATTCTGAAGAAATTCAAATATTTTTCAAATTCCTTTTTGTTCATCTTAACTTATTTTTCTCTGGTTCAGTTACAGGAAGGTGTGAGTAGAACCTACTTGACATTGAAGTTATTCAAAAATATTTTCAGAAGATAAATTTCAATAAAAAATATGTCTATCAACTTCAATTCAAAGTTTGTTGAAAATTGTGTATATATATCACATGAATTTCAAAGTGTACCCAATCAAGAACTAACAATACCTTGATTCTTAACTGCAAATTAATAACTCTTTTCATGGACAGATAAGGTGAAATTGCGAAAACCCCGACTATCGATAGAAGAAATCATGCGAGGTAATTCATCTTATGAGGAAAAATTGAAATCTCCGCCTCCAGCGCAACCTAAACCTTTGAAATATTCCATCGAGTATTTGGCACACTTGGCCATGTCTCCGTTGTGTCTGGCAAAGCCAAATGATTGGGACAGGATCTCGGAAGAGTATCCGCAACTAAAGAAAAATGTAAGTAGGAGAGTCTTGTTGATGTTGTGGTGCGGTTTTCGTGTAATGGACCTTTTGCTCAGGCACAGCAAAGGAAAACCCATATTTAGGTACACTTTTTTGAAGTTCATTATTCGATGGTGAACTATTTTTTTGCAGTGCTAGGATGAAAGTCCGTTATATTGAGAATAATTCGTTTTGCATGATGTTGTTGAGGTCCATTTGGTATTACGAGCATTTCTAGGAGTTTTATTTGTTTCACGAGTCAGGTAGATGAAAAATTCTATGGAATGGTAAATTGCTTGGTTTTGGTTGCTTATTGCCTTTTGCTAACTCTGGATTTCAAAAGATATGAATTTATAAATCATTGCTAACCATCTATTACACAGGGTGGCCCGATATTTTATATGTATACATTGAACAATATATATCTTCAGTGTTGATGTTTGACAGAATCTTAAAAAAATGTAGAGCGGTTCAATGTAACTTGAACTATTCCTTTATTTATCCCAAAAACAAATATGTTTTAACTAACCCTGTATAAATTGGGTTTCAAAACAGTTCATATTTGCATGAATTTCAAAAACATTATTGATCCAATTCAACTAATAGAGAACTTGTTAATGGTATATAATAAGGAATTGGTTAAATTGTTTTGTACCATTAAATGATACTAAAAATAAACTGTAACTCATTTTAAATTCTATTTTTAGGTGTATCTTCTTTATTCCCAGTGAATTAAAAATTGTTTCCACATTGCTATGAAAACTTTCAATGGTCACCAGAATATAATAATAGAATTTTCATTTAGGGTCCCCATCAACTTTCAAATTTTAAATACACACGTGGTATTTTCAGACCCTTGAATAATATCAATGAATAGATTGATATGTTTGAAATTTTTTTTTGAATGTTGAGATATAACACGGTTATATATGAAGGTATAGGAAATGTCAATGTCACAAATTGAAAAGTTTTTCGGATTCGGCTATTAAATCAATATTATTACGCTACGAACATTTACTTGACAAAAACAATAAATTGGATTGGTTAGATTATTTTCTGAAATATTTACGGTACATCAAGTGTTATGAGTTTCGTTCCCTTGATTTTCATGTCAGAAATAAGATACAATAATTTATTTGATAATACCAAATAATCGAAACTTCCAAGATAATTAAAAAAAAACACTTGTCGATATGAAATGAACATTGCAGATTAAAAAATTGCTACAAAAATACAAATCCGTATGTCAACTTTCTGAGTTGAAGATTGCTTATGTTATATGGTAGGTAGGTAGGAAGGTAAGTCTAAAGTGAGTGAGTCTATTCGACCCTCCACCGCAACCCATAAGGGTTTATTGTGTCTCACACCTATTCACACTCGGCCAAATAAACCCAGCTTCTTAACGAACCCGATTAGTTTGTATGTTGAGTGGTCTTTCAGGTCAGATGATGACAGTGCGGATCTGCTGAACTCAAAGAACCTGATTCTGTCCCCAGCGGGACAGGCACAAAGTATATGCTCTGCAGTTTCATCATTTTCCAGGCAGAGGCGACACACACTGTCTTCCGACAGTCCAAGTCTCTGCATGTGATGATTCAAATGATACTAACCTGTGTAAGAAGGCCTGTTAGACATCGTAGTTCATCCCTACTGTAGTCCAACAACTGTTTGGAATCAAGCTTCGAAGGGTGAATAAACGTCTTGGAGTGAGCCAATCCTGGAAGATTCTGCTAGAAGTCCATAACTCTTCTTGCCATCCAGGTGTTAAGTGTTTGTTTGGCAAAGCCCAAAGCGATGCCAATGACAGGTTCTGGTCCAATGAAGCCGCTTGCAGCATCCTCCTTTGCAAGAGAGTTAGCAGCTTCATTGCCTTCCAGGCCAGTATGGTCAGGAATCCAGACCAGAGACAATCTGTTTAGTCTTCCTATCGAGGAGAGTCTTTTTTGGAAGTTTGCTATCAATTTAGACGTTGCTCGTTGGGAGCCAAGAGCTTCCGACGCTGCTTGACTGCCAGAGAATATTTTTATTGACTTGTGAGTGAGGTTGGATTTATCCAATCTCTCCGCACACAATTCAATAGCGTAAATTTCCGCTTGAAATACAGTCGCATAAGTTCCTAGGCAGGTAGATAACTCTGTCCTGGGTCTGCGACTGAAAACACCTGCACCAGAACCGGAAGGTGTTTTTGATCCATCTGTGAACCAACAACTATCTGCTCTTAATATGTCCTTCTCCCGCAGGATCGAGTCCTCTCTACTCGGGAATAGTACTTTATAAGGCAGTTCGTAGTTGACAGTTGGAGGCATAAAGTCAGAGGTCATTTCCAGAATGCTGTGACTTCCAATGTCAACCAACAGTCTGTTGCACTCTGCATTGAATTGATTTGTGCAATTGGCAATGTGCACAAGTCTGTATGCAGTCCATCTAGCCTCTCTTGCCAAAAAAAGTGGAGAGGATGTAGATCTACAAGGATCTCCATTACCACTGATAACCAGACAAGCCTGTCTCTGTAAGCCATAGAGCTTCGCTTGGGCCGTTTTCTGTAAAGCCTTCGGTCACCAAGCAATTGCACCATACGTGATCATTGGTCTGACAATCATCACATAACTCCAGTGGATTTGTTTGGGACCTGAACCCCAAGTTTCACCACAAATATTTTGACATGTCCATAGAGACAGTCTGGCTTTGTGTAAAAGTTTTTCCAAGTGAGCGTTCCAGGTGAGTCTTTTATCAAGGACAATGCTAAGATATTTCACCTCCGTTCCAAATGGAATGACCACACCATTGAGGGAAAGTGACGTTAGATCATCCAATTTCCTTCTCTTGGTGAAGGGGATTAACACAGTTTTGCTGGGGTTGACAGACATCTGCTCCCTCAGGCACCAACTGTGAACAACGTCCAACACGCTTTGGAGGATATTACAAGATACCTTTGCCGACGTGGACCTTGCCAGGATGACAAGGTCATCTGCATAAGCTTGCAGAACAACTTTTCTTCTGTTGAGGGCATCAAGCAGACTATTCACCAGGAGCGACCATAGAAGGGGAGATAATACCCCACCTTGAGTGCAGCCCCTGGTGACCCTGAACCTGATAGTCTCGCCTTGAAGAGTCGTAGTTGCAGTTCTGTTTACTAGCATGGCATAGATCCAGCCAGTTATGGTCGATTCTATACCCTTTCTAGCCAGAGACAATCCTATAGATTTAGGTAGTCCATTGTCAAATGCTCCTTCAATATCAAGAAATGTTCCATGAGTATATTCTGATAATTCACTATGCAGTCAAAAATAAAAATTTTAATTTTTGTTTTCTTTCAGTATCTCGGAAATCAAAAGAGCTACAGTAGATTTTTTGGTGTCATTCTATAGTACCCTAAAGTCGACAACCACAATTAAACCAACTCTCTATCTCTTATCATTTACGAGATCATCAAATTACCGTGTGTTAGCCAACACACATATTGATTGTTTTATTTATTCAATAGAAAATAAATTGAAAATTTTCAAATGAAAATTGTGTAGAAATTCAGTATATATTTATTAATCATATTAGCCAAAACAAATCTTCAATATATAGTAATATTAAATCTAATATTGGTCAGAAATGGCTTTATCATGACGGTTCTATGGAATTTGAAAATCTACAACTTCATTAAAATTCAGTCAATTCAAAAATAGTTTTTGGGGAATTGACTCTTCTCATAGTATTGAATGATTCTTTGATTAGACTTATCTTTGTTATTTTCATGTTTTTTAATAATAATAATTGTGTGTAATACAAAATTACACAGAAAAGGGCCAAGTACATTTAAAATGATATCAACCAAGCCCAAAAACAAACTTGACAGAATTAAAATTCGCTAAAATTTATTGAATTCAATTACCCTTTCACGTTAGCCTTTTCGAGATTTTTCTTCAGAATAGTTTCAGATAATTATGATACTCTGAGAGTAAATTATTTTGCGGGTAAGGTAATAAGTACATGGTACATGTATCATGAATTCTCTGCATTTAATTTTTGGTTTATATGATGGAATTGGCAGATACTTGATGAAAATCCATAGCTAACGTATGTAAAAAACACTTTATTGTGAGATTTTCACTAGACAATTTTACAAAAACCCAACACGTGTTTCGTCATACAATGGCTTCTTCGGGAGTGTCTTACAAACACGGTTTGTTAGTTATGAATAATACCTTTTTCAATTTTCCTTATAAAGGTATAAAAATGAAATGAAAAAAAAGTGAAATATGTGTGATTGAGTACAAAAATTACAATTCCTCAAAAAGTGTTGATATATTTTTCATAAATCCATATCATGAGGCCAGATAGACATTTCGAGGCTCTAGATTTGGTTATGTTTGAAATTAATTGCTTTCTAATGTGAATTGATTTTTTATTGTTTCTCTTTTAGGTCGTTGAATATTTCGACGCCAAGCACTACCTTTCGGCTCGTACAACAGAGCCATCTGGAGTGTTGAGTGCCGATGTACTCGATCCTAGTGAAGTTTGACACAAGAATAACCAGGCTTTGACACAATATTCTTTAAATGATTGCAACTAAGCTTCATAAGATATGGAACCTTGAAAGTGACTCACTTCATAATACACATCATAGGTGAGTTACCTTCGAGCGGGTTGTATTTACATAGGGTGACGCAAATCTTCTGTGCGTAACTTTCAATTATTTTTGTGAGGTTATGTATTTGCGAAGGTTCTCGTTTTTCCCTAAATAGTTATATTTATATTATATAAAAATATTCAGTTTGTACTCAAACACTTAGTGTTAACTATTAAGCTTTTTGAGTTACAGAAATATACGCTTGCTTGTTTTCTGTTGAGAAAAAATAACAAAAAAAACTGACTGACTTACTCGAACATATATCTATCTTTTATTTATTTCTAATATCAAGACTAAGATTGTTTGTTCTTTGTGATAATTTTCTTGCGAATGTTGTCTTATTTTCATACTCAAGAAAATGGTGAAACAATTACCAAAGCATAACGCACTAGAAACATATACTCTGTCTATGTCTATTTTGTTAACATTTAACAGTATGAATAACAGGGTGAGATACGCCGAGATACATTATTTGTTTTGATGTATATGAAATAATGGTAGCTTTACAAGGGCGTTTATTACTGTTATCATTATTATTTATCTTTGTGATCTGAATCTGGATGACTAAGTAGTTCAAATGGTTTTGTATCATGATATTTTTCAGTGCGGTTTAATCCTATCCACATGCTGTTCAAGAAGTTCAGTAAACTGCGATATCTCTGCCATTCCGTAAACAAAATATAGAACAAAAATATTTCAAATGTGTTGTTATGTTATATCCAAAAAGGCCTTGTGAAGAATTCAAGCTGCGAAACTGAAAAACCATTCTAACCTACTTAGGATACATACTGAAGGTATACTGAAGTACCCCAAGGATCCTTTACTGAAATTTTTGTATTTTTTTTATAAATGAAAATAGTACTTTGGGTCCATCGATATCAGGGCATCGTTGCTTTGTTTGATAATCATTTTATTATAATTATCATATCAATTCAAGAAATTAATGGCAATACAATCAAGGAAATACAACAAAGGTTACATCTCAAAACATGTCCATCGGAATAATAGGCTGGCATAATGATTATGTCAGTTACTTCTCATTAATGTTAATAAAAGAAATGTATGATCATGTTTGTGCAACCTGAAAAATTGTAAACAAATGCCCTCAATTCATAAATAACTGATGACACATTTTTTGAGTTTTTCAGTCTTCTTTAAAATTGGCCTCTTGCTGTTTGGAAGTTAGCCAATTCATAGTCTTGAGAGCAAAAAAGGTGTTACTTTTTCATTTGTTCAACAATTCAATTTTTCATGGAGATATCGCTTGTTTACGAATTTCTCACAAAATACCCCACATTGAAATGATGTACTCGTAGCTTATACTCAGTTTATGAATTTTCATTTCAAAATGAAACCTTTTTGTATAATATACAAGTGATAGGCTGCCTCCTCAGTTTGTTAACCTTGTGCAATGGCTTCGAATACTTAGATCTGGACAGTATTGATGCTTGACCTCCAGTTTGGAACGTTGTCAGGATTTGTTTCAAAGTATCTGGAAAGGATGGCCAGTATTATCATTGTTGATAATGAAATGATTACTTTTTTATTAGCAAATGTAAATATTTTATATTGATGTTATCAGTCATTGGAAATGAAGTGGTTAAATTCTATTGTTATTCTCGATAAAATCGAGTTGATATTTTTTACTTTTTAGATTATTTAGATTCAGATAAGAGATATTTATAAATGCATATTTTTAAAATATATTGACATTCATCAAACCTCAATTTACAAAGATCTAGTAAAAGATAATAAATAGAAATATATAAATAAGGAATAATGAATGGTAGAATCCAAAACAAGAACTTCCCAACCACCAGAACTGCAACTCTCTGTTCGACGCGCGTTTCACCAACCCAGTTGCCCTTTTCAGTTTCTGAAAGTTAAAATTAAACATTCAATGTTCAACACTCAGCTAAATAAAACATTGAATGGAGTTGGAGGAGTTTCAATAGATTATCAGAGTAGATAGAAAGGTTTAGACTTTATTAATTAAAAGTCTAGAAACCTGAACATTTCAAAAACATGTCTATTATGAACAAATTGAATACAAGCCTTATAAAAAGTAGAGAAGAATAAATAACTATTGTAAATTATGAAAGAGTTCCAACCTAGTTTCCCCCTTCATGCTTCACATCAAGAAATTAGTATTCGTTTTTTTCTTTTTTTACCTTCTTTTGATTGTTTTGTCTCTGAAGGAGTACTTTCAAAATACTCAAATTAGGCCCTACAAATTTTCTTGTTTTAAAAAATAAAATTCAAAAGAGTATGTAGATTAACATACTATTTTGAAACTGATGTGTATAGTTTTCAGAAAGCTTTAAAAACGGTTTCATCTTCAAGAAACATTTTTTATTCACTCAAAATTATGAAATAAAGTTCAGACATTTAGGGTAATCTCAATTCACCTAAAGAGAAATTTCATTTGTAAGATACTCTGTTTTAAATTTAAAAGTTTATTCTTGCCGCTAGTGAAAACCATTCGGTGTACTTGCCATCCTTTTCATACTTTGGAAACGATTCAAAGCAGAAATTGTTTTGTGTTTAGATGTTAGGTTTTGTTGTTTTTTTATTTTGCATTCTATTTATCAAAAGCTGAACTGCTCTTGTTTGTTTGTACCAAGTAGAAATTTTTTTTTGTTCAAAATATTGTTGTTTTTATTTACCCTTATTTTATTTGGAAGTTTTAACTGACATAATTAAAATTTTTCTTTTAATGTTTTTTTTTTCTACTATCCCATCACTTTTCCAGTATTGCTTGTTCAGTCGTATGAACTAGCTGACATGCTGGGAATCGTACGTTAAAGGGGAAGACCTCGTTGTTCCTTAGCTCGCATAACTTTCCACTTCTCAGACTTGTCCGTAAGGGGGCGATAGCTGATTTCAAAATTATTGAATAACCCAGCAATATTAATTTTTTTTTACAGAGTCAATTCAATTGCCCAGAATTACAAACTCCAAAACATTGAGAATAACAGGTTTTCTGAAACCATAATTATAAAGATATAAAGTTTTTATTCAGATTTTTATATTTTTTCAATTTATTCAAATCATTCAGGTGGAGATGGGCTTTAAAGAAAGATCTACTTATCAGGATAGTAGAAATGCTAGGAGGCATGTTTTCATTGACATTTTTTCTTGTATTTCTCCAAACTGAAATAATTTGGAGTTGCGCCCTGATGATCTTTATTCTAAATGATAAGTAACATCCTGTTGATGAGAATAGGTTAAAAAAATTTACAATCTACATCAGGGTTCTTATATATAACCATAGAAACCCTGACACTGCCCTCTCTATGCATGAAAATTAGTGAAGGACTAATTCAAACACATCTTTATTCTATGATTCGAATTTAAAATAATCGATATATCGAATCGATTATCAAGATAATTCGAAATATTCTTCTTCTTATATTTATATGGTCGTTGTCTCATTCTTTAGGCGCTTTTGACCATAATTTGATATTTTTCCCATAGCAGAACTTAAACATGTAGCTGTTCACGATTGCTTTCACCAGAATTACGAATGTTGTTCATATTTTCATTTTCAAGTCAACCGCTGAGAGTATGTTCTTGTTGTTACTAATCTTATTCCTGATTGGGCTATTTCCGACAAAAATTATTCTCTGCTCGATGTAATTTGATCGGACAGAACAGCGAATAAACTTTTGGCGGGAATGACCTAATCTGGAATAAAATTAATGTCAAAATACACCTAGTAGGTAGGTAACAAAGCCAATTGAGGACAGTCGGCACTGATTTATCTGAAGAATGAATGGAATGAAACATTATTCCAAAACAGAACTTGAAGAACAATAAATTCACAAACTCAAAATAAATCCTCAATATATTGAAATGAAAAAAAACATGGTTCTTAGTTTACAGAAATCACATTTTAATCTAATAAGATAAATCCACGCACTATATACCTACTACTGTATTATCGATGTCAACTGAGTGATTCTACTGCGCATTGTGAGTGATTTATAATTCCTATAATAATTCGATTATTCAAACAATTCGATTATGCCTATCACTAATGAAAAAGAATTGCAAAGGAATTTGAACCAACTCGATAAACATCCGAAGAGGTGAATAATCCAGTCAACGAACAAATCACTACTAAATCATTTCTGGATAATCTGGGTATAAGTAATCTGTAAATGGCGTCTTTGTAAGGGTAGATGTCTGTCATCCACTTTATTAAATTATCAAATTAACTTTTCAATCGTTATGTATGTGTATGCATAACAAAGATAGTTTGAATAGGGAAACTCAGACACCTAACTGCAAAGATCTATAGAATTGTATTCCATTTATTAGGCTAGCAGAAGTATAAATTGAAGTAAACGTGCGGAGACAACTTGAACATATAGCGATTTCTGCTCTCCTCATACTAAATCCTTATTTTCACTTTCAGTTTCAAAATCGAATTCTTCTCATAAATAAAACCTCTCACCTCAGGTCCGCAATCTCGTCTTAGCAAATTTTCGCTTAAACTCACAGAAAATCATCCCAACATTCAAAACAAAATATTTTTGTGTAATCTACCATTTTAACTTTCTGATATCCTGATATGAAATTCTCAACCGAGTTCATAACAATTTTTAAGTCAAAATGCTATCCGCCTAAATACCTACTCATGTTCCTGTTATCCTAATAGTAAATCTTCATTCGAAATTTATTTTCTGTGTCGGTTTGCACAAAATTTTGCGGAATTTCCGTACTACCAACCAGGATAGCAGAAGTGCGAAAAGTCATTTGATATTTATGCTCTTAATAGATTCATTTAACTTACAAACTTGGGAAAGTCAGTGATAAGAAATTTCATTTATTTAGTTTCTACTTTTACTCTGCTTAGGAATTGCTTCTCATAATTATCATAAGTAATTAATATTTATTTTAAATTAACCCCTATGATTGGTGGCGCCATCCATCTACCAGACAGTAAACAAATCTTATTCAGGTATATACTATTGAAAGGATTGCTTAATTAGCTCATCACGAGAAAATTAACCGAACAATAGTGAAGTTTGTATTGTACGCATGAATTTGTAATTTATAGAAACCCAGCTTTTTCCAGATATTTTCTTTCGAGTTGTATGCTATTTTTAAATACTGCTACACTAGAGCACCTTTGGTTACTCTTTGTCAGATACACCAACGTTTCTTATGTTCAATACAGACTGTGCTTGGTTTGCCCTTTTGCCGCCAGAACTTTAGAATAAAACTACAACGCCACCATTTATATTTTTTATTGTAATTTTAAATGCATCTCACATGTTACAACCTAGATGAACGCTAGGTACGGTAATAAAACAATAAAAATTTATCAGTTTGATTGATGAACTACGTTTTTTGAAAAAGGGATTCTATCACTCACAACAACATTATACATACCACCTGCCAGAAAAAAATAATTTCCTGTTATCCTAAAAAATATGTTTCATTTTGTTTTTGGTCTTTTACAATTCCTAATATATCCTAAGCTAGAAGTAGATTTAATCAACGAGTGGTATGGAAAATTCAACAACTTGTATATACAGAGTCCTTGCGAAACATGATACCATCATCTTTAAAAGTGTTTGGTGGTTGGAAAATGATTTGGGAAGGAAATGGGTAAGGAATCCGAAGTAGTACAAAAGACAATGGTACAACTACTGGTGGGGTTAATACAAAAACCCTTCAAGGAAATACTGATTTGATTATTATTCGAATAAATTGAGCATAAAATGGTTCCTGTTGGGTATTCAATAACGCCCACCATTTCACAACGACCTGAATTTTGGCAAAACATTCATTTCCTTTACGAAAACAAAATCGAGAAACGGAACAAACATTGTTCAAAAAACAGGTGATAGGATTCAATAAACTCTCAAATACAAATTACAACAATTTTTGTACAGCAAGTTTAAAAATAGAGCTACTTTATGAAGAAGTCTAATTTACGTCTTTTCTTCTCGAATATGTACAGGGTGTATAGAGGAGACAAATAGAATATGTTCTAAAACTAAATTTTGCAAGTATGACAGATTTCACTAAGGGTTTGATTGACCCAACAGTTTTAAAGACCTCAATTTAAAAATGTATAAAGATTATCTGTAATAGTAATGGCTGGTTCATACACCTAACTTTTACTTTATCTTCATATACCACATTTTTACTTTAAATAAGGGTGTGGTGTATGAATGCTTCAATCGTTTACATTGTGATAACTTACTTGAATCAAAGATAAAGGAAAAGTGAAAGTTTGGTGCAAGGCCCAATCATCAAATGTTTGAATTTTACTGTTGAAAAACCCAAAGTGAGAAATATTAGAAATATGCAAATTTTGTGGGAGAAAAATATTGAAACAAAATAAAACCCAATTATCGACCATTTTCAACTTTCAAATTATCACCTTTACCGATCAATATATTTGAATATTTCAAACATTCCTGATATTTAGTATGTCCGAGTGGATGATCAAAAAATCTGTAATGGTAAAAATATGTATTCACCAACAACTAACAAAATCGAGATGTACTGACTTAAAATGGGGAAATTATTGTGAAGCCAACCCCACAAAACTATTGTTTACTTACCTCGCCCCTGAAGAGGCATAAGCCGATAAGAGGGGCCTCACAAACAAAACAACCCAAAATCCAAACTGTGTTACAAAATTAACCAATAAACGTTTTTTATTCATTCATATCAAGTTACATAATAAGAGGGAATCAACGTTGATGAAATCTGGCTAACTGCACTTAATTAATCTGTGGCCTCACCACCGTTGATGATGTCTACCACAGCAGCAGTTGAAACGTCAAGCATAAAAACCTGCATACCACAGCCTATAAACCCAGGAACTAGCTTCAACACAGTTATCTCCGGCCGTGAATGTTCACACCCTTTGACTATGAACTGAAATACATGCTAGATTGAAAAAGGCTGACATTGGAAACATTTCTAAAAATGAGTGCTTATAAAACACAAAAAATATGAAATATGAAAGTAATAGATAACAAAATTGAATTTACCTAGTGGAACAGAATCATTTGGAAATATGGAAAAGATTTAAAAATATTTGACAATAGAATACGAGACCTTCAATTTTATTCGAATGAACGCACAGGCAGGAGTTAGGGGAATTTCTTGAAATGCAAATCAAACATCCAGCTTCTACCATGACTTTTAATTTTTTCCTGAGATTTCCGATTTCTATCAAACCTATTTTCCGATTTATTGGTGTAATTTTCATAACTATGTTAACCTTTTAAAACCATCTGTAATGAATATTTCAGTTGAACTTCGAGTTGCTAATAACGTGGAAAGCAGCTAGCTTTTCCAAAGAAACGTTCCAGATTGCAAATAACTTTTACCTTTTTATTCTGATTATCCACTTTGTGCTTTCTCCTTTTGAGCAGTATCCTGCAAACCAAGTTTACAACATGTTCCAGAACACCCTGTATTACAAAAGTTTATAGTCTATAGTACAAGACTGTTAGTGCTAGTCAGATCCTTACCTTAAACTTTTTCAAAACGAAAACAAACCGGTAAGAATAAAATTCGAAAAAATCACATAAATATATGCAAACATTTTCATCATAATACTGATAGTAGTGACATCAATAATTTTCTGCCGAAATTCACAAGCTAAACAATCCACAGAAGCCAGTCCACATTTCAGGTCATAAAGCTAATCTATACTTTCTGTATGTCCATGAGTTTCTTTTTCCCTTAGTATGACATCTCCAAAAAAAGCCATCATGTATGTTTCTTATTGAAAATTTGAAATTTTTTATTATTTCTACAAAACGAATATCTGTCTAAAGAAAGTTATATGTTTTTCAAAGTATATCTACATTCTTGGGCAACATCACATACTGTTACGAAAGGAATACCAGTTAGAATACAATTTGACTTGAATAAAGTACTAATGAGATCAAACCACCAAATATAACATTTCAAGATTCAGTTTGGTCTTAATGATCTTGAAAAGGTATTTAATAAAGGCAATACTGATTCAGTTGAAATAAAATTAATACTAATAATATTAAGTTCATACATTTTTCTGGCAGCAACAAGTACAGTAACAACACAAACTCAATAAGATTCAAGCAAATGTAGTTCCTTATAATACTAAATTTAATGGTTTCTTTGTATTTAATAAATGTTTGCATTATAATTGTCAATTGCATTTTTGATACATTCACTTGTTTGGTAGGTTAATATGGTATTATTTCGTCCGAGTCTAATCTATTTTTTTCATTTGATTGCAGTAATATGTGACAAATATTCAATTCTTCAGTATTTCTATAACTGGATGGAAACGGTGACAAGATTACTTTCCCCAACGTGTGCACTGTTAATATTTTTTTTCAATTCCAATGTGTGGTGAAATGATTATGTCACACTCTGGTTTTGTTACAGTTCCTATTTCTACAGTTAATGGCTTATCTTCTCAGAGACTTTCTTAATGTATTAATTTTTTAGATTGTATTTTAATTGTACTCTGAATTCACTTACAGACGTTTCTCAGGCAATGTCCAAACTCTTTGTGCAATTTGAATTCAATATTGTTTTTGATCTTACCTATCAATTGTATTTTGAGTGTAGTATATCTTTATTTTCTGTTAAAAATAGATTTTTCAGTTAAGCAGCTGTCGCAGCTCCTACAATCATTAATGAAAAGAAAGTTTTGGCTTTCTACTTCTCCATCATCACTCTAATGACAATCAACCTGAACACGGACTGGCCCTTCACATACAACAGAAAAACATTGATAAGGTCCTCAGGTTTCAACAAATTTTCTGCCGCTTGGTTATTATAACCTACAATTTTCAACAAACAATGCTTTCATCTAAAGCAACATCATTTATATATGTACACGCGACATTTCGTGCGCCCCTCTTCGGTCTTCAAGCGATCTCCCATCACACGTTCATAGCGTAAAACAGAGGTTTGGCGTTTGTGTGGGCTAAGGTTGGAGACGTATTCGTACTGGAATTGTTCTGGAGGTTGATGGAGTCTTGAGGGGATACACTGGCTGCCCCCTCTGGTACGCCACGTTCTATAGAGAAGAAACAATTAATAATACTACTTAGTATTCTTCAACAAATTCTGTTCAGCAAGCTCATCAATTCTTCACAAATATTGTTTAGGGGATAATTTTGAGTATCATAGGAATATATAGTAGTGTTTGAGTCAAAAAAGCTAATCTATACGTATATTTACCAATGAATCTAGCCTTGGTGGGACTATTTCCAGGAGAGTCCTTAGGAGGAAGGTAGTTGTAGTAACCGTTCATAATTGGTCCATTATGTTGAATATCGGGATCTTCCATGTAGATATGGTCGGAATTTTCTGGAGGGTTGTACCTGGGCCTCACCGAAGGAAAACTGTGCCGATTTACCTTATTCACATATTCCGGTTTGTATGGTGGGTGTATGCTCTCTCTGTATCTCAGTATCGTACTGGGAGCTGTAAATATTTCATATTTATTGAAATAAGTAAAACATTTCCGAGTAAAAAATCATTTCTGAGATATTTCAGAAACAAAATAACAAATGCATCACTGCTAGAAGACGATAATGACTGCTAATGACGATACAAAATTATATATAGTTGAATACGTAATCAAATGAAATTTAAATATACCTTTTTAGTTCTGTATTTGACCTATCTACTTGAAACCGGGGATGAGACATTTCTCACTATTATGTTCGCTCATTTACTCGGGGTTCTTCAAATTTAAATACAGAAGCTGTGTAGTTTTCTGCTTCTTCATTAATCTTGTGAAATATCACACCATATTTCAGGACATTAGGTGAGTATAATTCATTCGCTGAACGGAAATCACGGTTATTCGAAAGGAACGAAGGAGATGTTAAATAAATTCGATCCCAGTTTTTTCCATAGTAGGTACGCCTGTTTCAAAACTTTTTGCAACTGCCAGAGATTGGTGAATGATCTAGCAAAAACAAGTTGTTGAAAAACAGTAGATGTAGAATTATGCATTTTTGTAATTGTCAAATGAAATCTTGTTGGAAACGAATTCTATATTTCTGGGTAAAATCCACAGAGCTCATCAACTAGTTTAACAGTGATTACATACACTTTGATTCTCTACAGAATTAGGTAACGTCCAAATTTACAAGATACACAATGATGATACCATCATAACTGAATATATTGCGAAAGTGAGAGTTGACCAGACAGGAATAAATAAAAATGATTTTTTTGCCTTTAGAAAAACGTATCAGGATGAAAATCCTCGACCAATATAATAATAATAAAGTATACGATTTATACAGTAGAAGCGTAGCAGCGTAACAACTCTATTGGCTGGATTGATCACCGAAAAGCATTTGAAACATCGCATAAGCTTATCTTGCATCTGCTCAGATGCTTTGCAATACCCAACTGATACTCCTCTGGATGATTTGCTTTACCATAATATCCGGTCAATCAAAAGTCCAAAAAAGCGGATCACTTTGAAAGAGAGTGTATTTCAAGGATATCCACAGCCCCCTTTCTTTCTGCATCTCACTACTGCTCTCATCCGTTCCACTCAGAAATACTCTCGGGTATAACTGTGGCACCCTGGAAACAAGAGACATACGGCCACCCATTTGTTTTATACGGATGATCTAAAACTTTATGCCCCTGGAGAAAGTATCTCCATCAGTTAGGGTGGTGGAATGGTATACACATGCTATTGGTATGCTATTCGAAATAGAAGGTCAAAGTTAATAATAAAAAGCGTTTCATGAAGTAATTTACCGCATTTATTGTGCAAAAATAACGACATCTCTACTTTCAAAACTCGAGATCATGCCGGCTTGCCACACTAAAGATCAGTATCAACCTGTATCGATAATTTGGGACCGGAAACCTCTATGTTAGCACGCTCAACCTACGATTTATATCCTGCAGTATGTACTCATAAAATGTAGGTACTCTATCAACAACTTTGTAGTTGTTCCGCCTAAATAAGACCGTTCCAATATAATGCGTGGGAGTTGTATAGAAATGAAAATTATTATTTTATATATCGACTGTCACAATCTTCATGAAGATGTTCAAAAAGGAATAAACTGATATCTTTTTCTAACACCTGGGTATTATACAAGAATGAAAAGAATAAAATACTACACTCACTCTGGTAGTAGTTACAGCTGGACAAACATGCCATAGACGTCTGCGTGGACCTCGCCATGGCATAGTTTCCCATCAGGGGACTCTCACTCCTGCTAGAGGTCACCAGCAGCGGCTGGTAGTTGTTTGCGTAGACGTTCTTCGCCTGCACTCTAGTCTGGTGGACGTTGGAATTGCAGTATGGATCGTCGACGTGGGCCATCTTCTGTTGGTAGATTGGCTCGACATACTTCTTGTTCATCTGGTTCTGGTTGTAACGATAGTAGTCGTTAGTTTGGTAAACGTTTGCTGGTTCGTAACTCTCGATGTGGTTGTACGGTATGTAGACCATGGTCTGATGGAAGTTCCTCGAAAGGTCTTGAGGAGGCGGTGACATCGGCCTGCCATTCCTGTTAATATATGGTTCATGGTACAAAGATTCGATAAATTATATATTTTTTTAAGAAAGTCTAGTTTCTACAGAAATCTTTTCATCCATCATATCTTGATCCAATTTAATTTTCCTATTATATGCACAATATTTTCTTGCAATTTTTATGCCGATAATATATATTTTATTGATTTTAATGAGCTTCAGAACTGGTCTAAATTGAGAAGAAAAATAATACTAATTACATTCGAAGGATGATAGTGGAGTGTCCAATTTCTTACCCCTAGCCATGAGGTCATTAAACACATTATAAGTTTCATTAAATTCAATATTCTCTTTATTTATTCTCTTCGTGTAGTAGATAGTTTGTGATATAGTGGTGTTTTGTAGATGCTGTAGATGCACTGCTGTGGCAGTGGGTGAAATATTGTGAGAAAAATACTGATCCGAATTTTTAAATGTACTACAGGCAATGCAGCAGACCAATAGTTCTGTTCTAGGTACACGCCTATAGACACCTGCACCCAAAACTGAAAATATTTTTGATCAAGGTGGAAACCAGCAGAACTGATCTTAGTATTTCCCACTACAGCAAGAGCCAGTCATATCTTCTCGGGATTAAGTCTGTACAAGGTAGGATATAGTTGAGTGTTGGAGGTATTAAGTTGGAGATTGTTCTAGACCAAAAATGTCTCAACCTGAATACCGTAACTGTGTTTCGTGTGGTATTACTCCCCCTAAATTCAAATATGAAAGACTGTTTTGTGCAGAAAATTATAATGGGTTCTATGATTGGTGTCTTTGAATTGAGTGTAATCAAATACTACCAACAGACTATTTTTCCATATGTTATGAATTCAACAATAAGTGTATAATTCAAATAGGTAATGCAAATAAAAAAGTGGATATCAAAAGGCATGTCTGCCTTTTGATATCCATACCGCATAATCTAAATTATATCAAAAATATCTACTATACAAACAGAATGAACAAATCAAAACTTATCAAACACTTAATCAGAGAAGCTGACCTGCATGCTTACACAGCTGAATTTAGATTCAGGGTTAGGCCAGTACGGAAAAAGTAATCTGATAGAGTAAGATCCCAGAGCCGTAAGACACAACTTATTTTCTAAAGCATATAACTTTCGGTTCACAGAAGTCTCTTGTGTACTTTTTAATACCTGAATGTTTGTGGAGCTTGCCCGGTGACACCTGCGCAGGTACCCGGTGAGAAAGGTAACTAAAAATCAGAGTTACTTAATTTAAATTTTTATGATTGATTTTTATATACAGTGTCACACATAAAGTCCACATCAAATGGGATTTTTTTTTGTTCATCTCTTCAAGCAACTTTTGATATCTCCATTAGGTTGTACTTTAAAAATGATGCCAAATGACATGCATATGACCAATCAAGTGATTTTTCTTCCCTGTCCAATTTGACATTTTTTCCAAAAAATGTTCAAAAAAGCAGTTATTGCTCGAAATTTCGAAAATCGGTAAAGAGAAAAGATGATTGTTTTTTCATTTTTTACCCATATACCAATTTTTAGCACTCTAGTACAAATTTAGTTTTTTTACAGTTTTTCGAAAATTTGACATTTGTCGAGTTCTCAAATTTAGCCAAACCTCAACAAAGTTAGTGCTTTATGCCTAACTTATCTTTCCAACGCATTTTTATTACCAATTGCAATTCTAAATACAACTTATTTCGCAAAAATTTAAAACACCAGGAAAAATTATGCCAAAAATGATGCAAAGTTGATACAGTTTTTAAAAACAGATAAATATTTCACTTCATTTCTACTTTTTGCGAAATAGCTTGATACATAAGCATAATTAAAAAACAATATCAATGAAAAGTCAATCATTTATTCTTTACTGCACTTTTCAAACAGTTAAACTTTGATTTACTAATTATCTTACTAATAGTTATCTTAATAACATATAAAAAAATCAGACATTTAAAAATAAATTAGGTTTATTTATTTTTCTTAGAGCTTTAAAGCGCCTGATAAAAGTTTTTGCCCATGGAAAGCGTCTGATTTTTTTTATATGACTTCAGAGTAATATTCTAGAAAACGTATATAAAAATCAGTCATAACAATTTAAATTAAGTAACTCTGATTTTTAGTTACCTTTCTCACCGGGTACCTGCGCAGGTGTCACCGGGCAAGCTCCACAAACATTCAGGTATTAAAAAATACACAAGAGACTAATGTGAACAGAAAGTTATATGCTTTAGAAAATAAGTTGTGTCTTACGGCTCTGGGATCTTGGACTATGAGCAGCAGATGGCTGTAACCCCAGCCCTTCACCAGAAAGAGGAATCTGGATAATTTGAAAAACTCATTAAGGTCTCTCACTTGGAAAAGGTTTTACACAAAACCAGCTTACGGCTTGGTGACTGGAGTAAGGACTACTGAGAGTATACTCGTATCTTTTGGTCAACAGATGGATGAAAACAGTGTTAAATGCTGGTGCTGGTGTATAGAGTTGCAGATCCAGGACAGTGATATAAACCTGCTTAGGGATCTATCTATGCAACCGTATTTCAGGTAGAAATCTTCGGCATTGATTTATGTTTGGAGAGATGGGCAGAAACCAACCTCATACATTAATCGATTAAATTATTCTCGGATAGCCGAGCGGCTTTGCAAGCACTTAGCTCTCTCTTGAGCAACATCGAAGTTTGTAGTGAATTGCTCACAAACTAACGAAGTTGCGACTTTCTTGCAAAAGAGGGTGCTACAAGCATCGTTGCCAAGTAAACATTGAATACGTGCAGTGCAAGAAATGTTATATAGACTTCTGGCAAAAAGTTATCAAGATTGACCTATTCTTAGGCATTTATACATAAATATGTCACCAAATAATTGTTAGAGTACAACAGGGATGATCTACGTTGTCTAACAGACCCACCCAATGAATTGATCGACTTCGTCAATAAGCTAGTTATAATAAGCTAGTAATAAAGAGCTATTGCCTAAGAATTTTAGGACCCAGTGGCACCCACGGCCTGATGACTTCGACAATTGCGGAACCAGTCAAATGTTACACCCATGCTCAATCCTTAAAGAGATGGGATGAAATCAAAGGATGTAATCTTGCCAGGATCACCTTTGCGACCCTGGGAAGCTGGCGCCGAAGAAATATCTGGCGATGACCAGGAAAAATCTACGCCTTACAGTAGGATTTCTGACTGGCCACTGTCAGCTAAGGAAACACCTACATAATATGGGGCTAGTGGACACACCTCTATGCAGGATGTGTGAACAGGAAGATGAGACTGTCAGGCATGTCCTGTGCGAGTGCCCGGAGTTATCGTCAATAAGAGAGTGTGTGTTCGGCGAGTCTTGGCCTACACCTGCCGATATAAAGGAGATGTCTCCCAGCGACCTGCCCACTTTCCTGGAAAGGACAGGATGGACGATGACCTAGGAGGACAACTTCTCGGGAGGATGCACAATGGGTCACATGTGGCCTAAGTGCGTGAGCTTACACTCACCCTCCCTACTCTACAGATACAGAAAGAGCTATTGCGAATTCTCTTACTATTCTCTCACCTATACTATTCTCTTACCTGATCTTCGGCATCGACTGGCAGTCGATCTCGACGCCGATGACTGACGACTGCGTTTTGTACACCTCCTTGTAGCACGTCTGGTTTCCGCAACTCTGATACTGGTTGTCCTGGAGCGAGACGGGCCTGTAGGTGGGCGCCGCGTAGGATGCTACTTTGTCCATGGGAAGACCGGTTTGGTAGTGCTGCAGTTTCGCGTTCGCTCTGTTGGAATCCTCGTCACCGCCTCCTCGATTAATGCCCGTCTCCGAATAGTAAGGCCAGGCGACGTTGGCGTTCGGCGGCGGTAAGTGGATCTGATTTTGGATCTGCTGGAGGATTTCCGTAGTAGAGCCGAAACGAGGTTTGATACCGCGCACGCTCGGCCGTCGATTGAAACCGTAGTCGTCGTGTTCGTCGTCGTCGTCTTTTTTGGCGTTGGAGTCGTTCTCGTACCTAAAATTATTCATTCACTACACACTACATTTAGAGGGAGGATTACTCTTATAGGACTCAGAGGTGTACACTTGCTCAGATTCTCTCTGGATGCCCAATTCATAAGAAATATAATCCTGAAAGATCTCAGGGACCTTTAAGCAATAATACTCATAAGCGATAATGAATAAACTTCCTCCTAGATTTTCCAAAATCATCTCTAACAAAAAATGCACTGATCTATGACTCTAAAATTTATGTAGAACTATGTTTCATTACAATTTAAAAATATCACTTCAGGCAGTTGATTTAGTTTGTTATAATTTCTTTTGTTGGCTTCAATTAAATTTGAGAATAACAGAGTAGTTTTCATTCTTCCTTTTTGTTGGGTTTTTAACCTTTCACAATCTGAAAAATGTTATCAAGTAAACCAATGAAATGACTGATATTATTGAATCATACTGAAATATAAGTGGTTTTGAGTTATAATTTTGAGTAATTGCCATTAGAAGTTAGTTGCCTCTAACTTATTGCTGATTGAGTTGTTTATGTCTATGTAGTTTACAGCTACAGTAGAGCACTATCATTCCGGTGCCCCTTCAAGGGCGTTAAATTAGCTCTGGCGTTCACAAGTTATGTAGCTAAGGAAAATATACACAGCTGTCGGGCTCGAACCAGCACTCTGTGGTATTATCAGCAAATCAGCTACTCCTTCAAATCGCTTCATCACCAAGGAAGTAATTATCAATACTTTTGCATATATTTCGTTGTATAGCGTTCCTGTTTCAATTACATTAGGAATGTTTGGACTACAAACTGATTGAGAAGAATTGATTTTCGTACAATTCAATAGTCATATATTTGAAAGTAATTGTTTTGGATGGATTTGTTTCCAGTTTGTATCTTAAAAACAAATTTTGTGCATTATCCAAACGTTTTTGAAAGATTAGGCACTGATTTATTACTTTCTTCATATCATAAGAAGATTTCCAATTCCTCTGAAATGATGGAAATCCAAAAGTCAAAAGGTTTTTTTCCCAAAAACTGATATTCCTTTAAGAAATATTAATTCAATTTTTTTTTTATTTTTTAATGTTTTCTTTATCAAGGTTTTTATTTTTGTTACTAGCATTCTCTCATATGAGTGATTAATAACTAATTAAAAATTATTTTAGTTATTACCACTAATAGAATATAATACAACGTTTAGCAGTTAAAAATGATTACTATTTTTTTTAATAATTTAGGAAAGGTTAACGAATACTTTATATCAGGTGCGATGAGGAACGAATTTTGGATATTTTGATATATAATGTCATTTTCGATAATAATAGTTTGTTCAAAAAAACAAGCAATTAAAATATTTTCTGAATTTATAGCCGTCTTTTGCATCATTACCTGATTCTCTAATATTGACAGAAGAATCACTTTCCATTTATAAATGTTTAGTTGAGAAGTTACAATTTGTTATCAACTTCTATTCAAAGATCTGAATGTGAAATATAATTTTCTTGGGATGTCAAAATCTTTTCCACAAATTCTCGCTGTGGCTAAATTTATGAGAATGAAATGTAATTTAATGTAAATGTAATGTAATATACCGACATGATTCAATAAATGATTTTGAAGATAACTTTCTGTTGATTCTGTTGGTTTCAAACTAGAAACTCTCATGCTCCGGTGTATACCAAGACTAAGATACAGATATATTAGAAAAAACATTACAATCTTTCAAAAATTAATTATTAACATTAAAATAGTTTGAAGTAATATGGATTTGTTTAATTCGTAAATATTTTTTGAATTTCAGTTAATTTATTTTTCTATAAAAAACTAAATGGAAATTTGTACAATGGGTTTCTCTTTAACGAACACACACATATTACTTTTTAGGTATCAATATGAGAGACATGCAAAATTTCCACTGATCTGATGATTTTCTTCTTCAGTGGTATCAGGTTGATTAGTCATATTCTATTTTTTGTACCTGGCTGAATTTTTCATATTTCATTATAATAATCATGGCAATCAGGCAATGTTTTTGAAATAGCCTACTTTTTCAACTAAATAAGAGACTATTATATTTCAGGCAGTTGGAAAAAAAGTGATTTGTTATTGATAAATCCTAAAGATATAACCCTACTTACTTTTTCTTGATCCTCTCTATTCTGTTGGCATCCTGCTGGACAAAAACCACAAGCTCATCTCCAGACTCTGACGCTGGGGTACCAGCAAGAACATCTGGGGTGATCTTCTTATTCTCCTCATTCGCTAACGCCTCGTCAATATCTTCCAATGTATACTCGCTCCCAGTCGAACTTCCAACTGAACCGTGGTTGCTCAGACGATAATAGTGATCGTCGGGATGACCGACGTTGCTCACGCAAGCAGTCAGAGGAGCTAGAGTAGACAAAAACTGCTTCCTGCTCTCGTTGTTGGGAATGACGCCTTTCGGGACCGTCTTTTCCACCACTTCCTGGTGAAACGGACCGCCCAGGTCCGGTAACGTTTGGGTCTGGACCGCTTTCGGTTCGTAGGTAACGTTGTGCGTAAGGGGTTCCAGAGATTTGTCCCCTCGTTTACCGAAGAGGTCGGTGATTTTTCGGTAGGTGGAAGACATCGAGGACGAGTTCGAGCTGGTTGTGGAAGATGACGATGGAGAGAAGTTGCGTTCCTTGCATTTGTTGGGTATCTGGAATCGTGAATCAGAACAATTGATAATATGAGTGGATTATGGTGATATAAAAAAAGAATCAAAGCTTTTTGTGGAAAATTATAGTACGGCCTATGAGTAGGAGAGAAATATCGAGTTTCAGAAAGAAATGACCCAACACTTTATAGTGAGATTTTTACTAAAACGTTCACAAAATCACAACAAAATGTAGATAATAACAAATCAGCTGGGACAAACTACAGCTCTTGAGGAATGTTACCATTGTGATGGACGCTTCTCCTCAAATGAATAATCAAACACGTTCTCCACAAGGCGCAATACATGAAGATTACACAAAGTCTCAACGCACTGATAAAAATATGATAAATCTCATGAAAATACTTCTCCCATACCATAGGTTCCAATTATATCAGATGCTACAAGAAAATAATACTTTTTCTTGGAAAATTTTGTTAAATTGCTAGATGGACTCGAAGTCACCCAACAAGAATAATTTATCGGTATATCGACGTTCCTTTCGAGGAAGAACTTCACATCATTTAAAGGAAGCTATCCAAAGACGAGGATCCGGAAATTGGAACGAATCAATAAGAGAAAGATTATGGAGTGATTAGAATGATGTGTCCGGAATAACTACTTCCAGTTGAGGGACTAGTTCTTCACACAGAATGATAAGTTGACTAAATGTCTTGAATCTGAGATTTGACGACACTTTTGTAGTATGGAACCATAAACAAAACTGGAGACCTTTCATAAAATTCATAATAAAAATGGAATCCCAACATGAAATGCCGATTTCAAACATGAAATTGAATACCTATGACTGGAGTTCTATCCCAACACCAAACCGTTATTTTCAACACCTCGACACGTGTTTAAATCACCAAGTGATCATCTTCAAGAGAAAATTTAATCTTCCTCTTGAAGATGATCACTTGGTGATTGAAACACGTGTCGAGGTGTTGGAAATTACGGTTTGGTGTTGGGATAGAACATTAATATTCATTACTACAGCAAAGGTTCCAAACAGTTCACCACAAGTATGAAATTGGAAGAGCGCTGACAAAGAAGAAATATGAAATCAATTTGAAGAAAAGCATCAACACAATGGGTTTAAAATGGAGCTTGAAGAGGTTGCGTACATGTTGAACAATAATGGATTTAGCCAAGTCAGTGGAGATTCAGACCGAGTGGCAACTTTTAATTAGGCGGCGAAATGAGGTGTAAGGCATTGAATCAACAAGGCTCCACATGACCTGGATAAATCGTGACATCACAAACTACAAACGAAGCAGTATTGCGTTGCCTAACCAATCAGAAAAGAACAGGAGAGGTTTTTAATTATTTTCTTTGGGAACACACCCTAACACAGAGATGAGTAGCGATCCGCAGGAATAAGAATCACATCAAACCGATATAGTCAGTCTTATATGAGAGATAAAGGTGAATAATTGAAAAAAGGATTACTTTTCGAGAAAAAATTCGATATGACTTAGCTTACGCGTGGTATGTGCAAAGTTTGAAGCGACCGAATAATTTTCAGGTGACAACATACTTGTGTTCAAGAATTTAGATTAACTTAAAAGACCAAAAGACTCTATAGAAAAAAATTAACGGCTCTTTTCGAAAGCTATAAAAATTACCTGACTAGTATCAACCGCGTTGCTTCCCTCCTCTCCTGTGGGGCTAACCCTCGCTGACAATTCGTCCGAATTTTGGTTCCCTTCGTCGATATCGCACGTCAGCTGTTTAATGCGCTCCACCAGTGAGTTATCAGTCTTTTGAATATTCTTCCTGCTCTTCGGTTCGTACCTCACCAGCGACCTCCTCAGAGTGTTCCTCTCGATCACCCGCTTGATGGAGTCGTTAGTTCCCGCGCTCTGGATTATCTGAGGCAGCTTCGAACGTTTTGCCTCTTCGAACGCCCTTAGTGACTCCGCAGTCACCAGATACTGCTGTTCTTCTTCTTTCTGCGTCAGCGGCTTTGTGCAAGGGAACAACTGCCTAACGGCAGAGTTCGGCTTCAAGCTATTGTTGGAGATGAGCACGTGGTTACCCAGTTTGAACGTCAGCATCATCTCCGTAGCCTCGGAGGAAGGGCTTCCGTTCCTGCTAGGCGGTTCGTCTACTTCTTCTCCTTCTTTGCGAGCGACTTGGAAAGTCGAGTCTGCTTCGGGGGACGTCTTGCAGCTGTCTTTCTTCTCTTCCTCAATGAACCGGACGGTTCTCGTAGTGGAAGAGTCGTCGTCTGACGTTGAATCCGTTTTCTGTGAATATGAATAAACAGATGTTTGTAGATCTCCGAAACGAACACTGTAAATTACTCAGAAAGGGCGGATTCGATTTCTAAAAATAAAAAATTGTTGAATTCACAATTGAAATACATATCAAACGAGAATACCATATAAAAAAGTTGGTAATGCATTCTCTACGACGAGTGATGCAACACTAATATCTTTCTTTTCACAAACTACTAAAAATTATAGCTTACGAAGAAGGAACTATTTACGTTAACACTATATAAATGAAAATCATATAGGTCATCCTCGAACATGTTTCTTAGAAATATAACCTGCGATAGTAACAATAGCATTTCTTAACTTTCGCCACTATTTTTTTCACTACCTACAATGATGAGAACTAGTATATTGAAATAACATAAAAAACAACCAACCTATGATAATCTCAGGAAAATTTCCAGCTGGTCCAGATAGAATTCGTTCACAATTTAAAAAATAAACTACATTTCTCCCAGAAAAATATGTGCAAACATTTTTTAATCTTTATTTTTCTACAGGAACACTTAGTGAAGTTTGGAAGCAAGATTGTATAACCAACTCATAAATCTGAAATTTCCAAAAAATCATAATTGATGAACACCGACTTGATATTAATCTGGTAGATCCACCACAACTGGTGCAAAACTGTTGAAACTTGAATTGACTTATCTCGTTGGTGTGATATAAACCTGCTTCACATAAATATAAATCAATATTACCAGATAACTTTCTCAACATATGTGAACCCTTATAAAATCAAAAACATTGATCTGTCGTTGACCAATAGCATTCTGGACTTGGGAGTGTTGTTGGATACTAAGGTAACATTTGAAGTTCGTATTTACCACATTGTATCCAAGTCGCTTAAACTGCTGGGTTCTGTTCAACGACATAAAACATACTTTTGAATATTTTTAAAATAATGTAACTCTAAATACTTTTGAAATATTGTATTGTTCTTTGATAAGTAATTGTGGGATATGAATTCCTTTACATTACATTCTATAATTGAGAGTCCGAAAGACATTTCTATGGTCATATGTATTTATTTAAGAGGACTAACTACAAGTATTCTGATATTCTGTTACTTTTGAATATATCTACTTTAGATTTAGAGCACCGTCGAGCCTAATTTGACTTAATACCTGAAAGAACAAATACACCTGAAAACTGAAATGAATATCAGAAAATAACAATTATATTAAGCGAAAAACCCTGAAATTAAATTCAACAAAATTAAAATAAGCAAAAATTTGACAATTGAGCAATTAAAATAAAATAAAAGTTAAAAATATTTCAAGCCAAGTTACTTCACGACCTTTCGTTGTTTGTATCCACAATCGTCTTCGGGTGATGACTGAACTATTTCTCCGACGAATGACTATTTATAGGTCATTCGAGAGCTTTCATCTATCCCCTGTTCCTTGTCCCCGCTTCATCGGTTTACCGGGAGATGACCGTTTGGCGGGAGTCGACTGTTTTCTGCTTGATTATGGGTTTCTATATGTTGCGTATCTCTACGATAGCTTGGCTGAATGCATCGTTGGACAACATATATGCAACTTCTTTGAACTTCCTTTCAAACCAATGGTCCTCCCTGTGATATCACTTGATGTTATGTTGATGAGCCCAAACGTGCTCTGCTACTCCCGATTTGCTGGTTTCTCTTTGCTGTGTCCTTCTCTTGTTCTCGACAATGCGGACTTTCAATGGCCTTTTAGTTTCTAAGATGTAAGATTTGCCGCACTCACAGGGTATCCGGTAAATGCCATTCCTGAAATCGCAGGTTCTGATGTTGTACTTCGCCCAATTCTTCTTATTCTTTCCGACAATTCCACCATCACTTTGAAGTAACCATTCCGTTGAAGATCTTTTTTGATGGTGCCTAGTTCCTTTTCGATACCTTTCTTGGTATTACAGAGTCCGAAAGCACGGTCTACTGAAGTCTCGATGATTCCTCTTTTGGTAGATTGATGGCGGTTCGATTCGTGATTCAGAAATTATCCCGTGTGAGTGGGTTTTCGGTGTAGAGATGTTTTCCACTAAATGTCGGTCCTCTTCACCAATATGTCTAAGATTGGCAATTCGTTGTTGGCTTACTTCTCCATTGTGAAGTTGATGGAATGTCTTACGCTATTGATGTGCTTCTTAAAGGTGTTCAGTTCTGTATTCCCATGGTTCCATATTATGAAGGCGTCGTCAACGTATCTCAATCAGACTTGGGGCTTCTTGTGGGTTTCTCCAATGGCCATATTTTCAAACCATTCCATATATATGATGGTGAAAGTGGTAATCTCATTGGCAGTCCCTCATCTTGCGTAAAGAATTCGACCTTCAATTGGAAATTGCAGTTCCGTATACAGCTTCCTAGTAATTCCATGATTACTTCTATAGGTAAGTTCGTTCTTATTACCATAGAACATTGTCAACCACCTTCAAACAAACGAAGAATATTGATTGATTTGATTCATCCCTGTACTTTTTTAAAAATCAGATGAAATATATCACCCATCTATGGAGAAACTGCTGATATTTATGTATTTTTAGTATTCCAGTTTTTCTTCAATTGTCTCTATTTCTCATATTATTTACTTTATATATTTATTGTAAAATGAGATGTCCGTAAATGAATAAAGTGATTTAATTATTTAAATAAAGTGTCTGTTGAATGTAAAAGATGGGTACTATGAAATAGGCAAGTTTAGAAATGTCTTATGAAATATTAACATACTTTCGAATGCAATTCTTTCTGCATGGATTTGAAAGAATCAGCAACCATTAAAACCATCTACTTTGAAACTCACCATCAATTGTTCGCTCAACCGAGATGGATTGCTTTCTTTACTCAGTTGTCTCCACAACCTGCCACCTTTGAGTATGCCGGATACTGGAGAACCGTCGCCTGGTATCTGGGTTTGTACATCTTCAGGATGTTTTTCTTCTTCCAACGACGAGTCTAACATATACATCTGACCGCCTAAAAAAGAAGGAATAGTTTCTAATTGGACTTCCACAAGGAAGTGTCTTTGAACCCCTCTTGTTATTAATGTATATTGATGACCTTTCATAAGGGAGAATTTATACATTTATACAATTTACTAAACTGTAATGAATGAAATGAATGTGCGCTTTGAAAAAATAATAAATTGTTGCTGAATGTATCCAAAGTTTATCAACTACCCAATTGAACAAAATAATTTTTAAAATAGATTTTTTATAAGAAATTACTAACGTTAATTTAGATTATTTGAGAGAGCATTACGGAAAAGACAAATTGTACTTAAATGTTGTACAAACAGTAACAGGAAAAAAATACTGCTGAAATTTAAAATGAAGGTAGTAGAACAAAAATAAAAGAAAATTGATTTTTTTGCTAAATATCTCAAACAGTTGGTGTCATATAAATCTAAAAGTACCTAACTATGCAGGAACTAATAAAGTGGCCTGTGTATACATAGTAAACTCTTATAATCTTTAATGGCCCTCACCTGAATTGTTGGGAGAGGTAGGAGTAGTTTGTTGACTCTGGTCAATTTTCTCTTTTTCGTCTTCTTCATCTTCTAAATCTATCTTTGGCTTATTATTATCACTATTTGGTTCACAGGTATCACCTGAAACAAACGCATCTAACGTAAGTAACAATCAAGTTTCACTGCCTTTTTTCACACAGTTTTCAATGGACTCTTGTACTTTCACACCTTACATAAATATTTACCCATGATTCCAAGTTTCGAAATCATAATTGTTAGAAGAGATTTCTTCGTTGTCGGAGACTTAAGCGGAATAAATTTGTTTCTTATCTGAAATTACTGGCGACGTATATTTATTTGGACTATTGGTTCGATTACAAACTAATTGACCTACTAACGATGCAATTCTATAATGGATTTCACTTTTTAATCGTTTGATACAGGGTCCTACGAAATTCTTAGAAATATTCAGTGTAATTTTTTGATGACATTATTGATACAAACTTTATCGATCTCTGATCATATAAAACAAACTTCAAACTTTAATTTATTCATTTATAATTTATTAGTCCGAGATAAAATTTATTACAAATAAATTAGTCAGAAGGTAATATTATAAGAATATTAGTGGCTTATTTTCTGACTTCGACAGAACATTCAACTACGTATTTCATGAATTACTGTTGTTGAAAATGGAGAAAAATTATGTGAGGAATATCACCTCAAACCTTTAGGAGTCGTATATGCAATGAAGAACTCCATTAATAATATTACAAGTCTACCAGTCACCATGAAGTCAGGAGTTCTTTAAGGTTCCATACTAAAACATTTACTATTTCTTGTGAATGCCAATGACTTGATGAACTACCTCCATAGCCTTCCCAATTTTCATATGATGTACCTGGGCAGGATCGAATTTTATTAAGTCTCACAAAAAGTACGCAAAATCTCAATGAACAAATGGTAACACGGGCAAATAAAAATAATATAACTTTGAATGTAAGCAAAACATTTACAATCAAATTCAGTTTGAGTAATTTGCAAGAGAATTTCACTGTCTATGAGAATACTGAATTATATGCCGAATCTTGGCATATAATTCAGTATTCTTGGCCTCTCACAAGACTATAAATTGAAGTGGACTCCACATAATGGAGGTCTGTGCAATAAGTTGAAGTATAATTGTTATGCATTAATGTTCATGGCAACGTCTTGTGATAGGAGAGTTCTCAGATATGGAATTTTGTTTTGGGACATCGTTCAGAAGTCTTGTGATTACTCAAGAATAAATCATCGCAGGTTGAGCTATAGTTGGATATAAAGAGTTACAATAAGCCTTCTCGAATAGTCTACTTCTGATGAGGCTAAATCCATCGGCTACACTTGGCCTTGCAAGAGCTTTCCATCTTTGGACCACCGTTAGTCTCTTTTCATCATTAGATCAGATGATATTCTTCGCGGAGAATTCGCATTCAGTGGATAGGAGAGTTTCAGACTCAACCAAATAAATCCAGCTTCTCAACGAAGTCGATTATACTTCCAATCAACTGGCAAGAGATACTCTGACAAACGCTGGACGCTAACCAGTGCCTGAAATATTCTTATGAAAATTAGTCCACAACAAGGTTGACACACCATGGTACTATTTCCTCAATCTGCTGAGGACCTTATCAGCTGTCAGTCTATGACTACTTTCGTCATGTAGATGAGCTATACAAGTGTGTGTTGTTTGGTCGATATTGGGGTTCAAGGTGCAAGCTTCCTACCTTAATAAGGCGTAGGAGGAGTTTGTGTTCTGTCCCGATTCAGACTCTACTTCACGCTGTTCAAGAATTTAGTGCAGGGCAGTTCCAGAACATATGCAGTTCTTGAGGAGATAATTGAGTTGTTTTCTGACTGCACGACAAAGCCTCTTAGGTTTATTCACATGAACAGAAAAAGTCGATCTTGATTCGATGTTAAGGGAGGACGTTTGAGGTCATTTTTTTGGCGTCAAGCTCCTCTGTAGACTCCGGGTCGGATTATTTATAGTCCCAAACCATAGATTTTGGTATGACCATAGCTGATTCAGGGCCTATATAAGAAGCTCATGATCCATGCCAAGCAGATTTATTTTCATTTCCTGTGAATTCTGAATGTCCAAGCACCCAGTATAGACTCATTAGTTTTTTAATATTTTCCCAGACTATGTTCGACATCTTCTACAGAAACCATTAATTTTGATTAACCAATATTCAGTATCTTATTTTCAGAATTACTATTTTACCATAATAATTTGCTTCTTTCCGAAAGTTGAGGTCTGTAGGTAGCAAATAACAATTTTATCAACCTTCCGTGTACGTTGAAGAGATTTCGCTTTAACAAAGAGTTCATCTCTAGAAAACAATCGAAATATCGAGAAAAACAGTAAATCTAATTATCTCGTCTAACAGCTAGTGGCACGAAACGAGATAATGAATCCTAATGGGGAATGAGGAGGAGCGATATCAGATATAGCGGATTTATTTGTAACTCTGAAACTGTTTAACAAATTGAAGTGGCGCTCGGCATCTAATTGAAGATGAGATTTAATTGGTCGGCGAGCTCTCCCAGTTCTGGTAAATTAATTAACTGCTCTAAGCCATCGGTTGATGGCTTTTTCACGGGAGAGCAAGCATTTCGAGAGAGATTGCACGAAGCAGTTTGTAGTATTTCTATTTTGTTAAAAAAATACATACGAGTTATGTTATGTGTTCCAAAATAACGCTAAAATTATATCTACAAAGATACATCTTATTAAAAAAATACAACTTCTAGTGTATCGCCAGCGTCTTATACACCGAGGAAGAAGCTATTATATTATAACATTCTCCATTTCTTCTAATATTATCTAGAATCACGATAAGTAATTATAATGTTATGGAATTGGCAGCGGTGGTAGTGCGCCTGACTCACGATCGGAAGACGGTGGGTTCGATTCCTGCCTCGACCAGATATTTTTCTCGATAGAATATATCTGATTGAAGCTGGGATATTTCTGCAACCGTGTTAGGAATCACATGTTGAAAGGTAAGACCTCGTTAGTCCTTAGCTCGCACAAATTTCTCAACTTCTGAGAGTTGTCGTTCGTATGGGGGCGACAGCTGATTAACGGAAAAACAGATTTCAAAACAGATTTTTTTAAATGATCTTTTCAAAAGTAAACAGAGCCGTACATCTCTCAGATTATAATTTCATTGGACGTTGTTCACAGTTGGAGGGAGCAGATGTCTGTCAACGCCAACAAAACTGTGATAACTAATCCCCTTCACCAGGAGAAGAAAATTGGACGGTCTAACGCCGCTTTCCCTAAATGGTGAGGTCATTCCATTTGGAACGGAGTTAAAATATCTTGGCATTGTCCTTGATAAAAAACTCACCTGGAACGCTCACTTGGAAAAAGTTTAACACAAAGCCAGAATGTCTTTATGGACATGTCGAATTTTTTTTGGTAAAACTTTGGGTTCAATCCCAAACAAATCCATTGGATTTATGTGATGATTGTCAGACCAATGATCACTTATGGTGCAATTGCCTGGTGGACGAATGCTTTGCAGAAATCGTCCCAGGCGAAGCTCTCTGGCTTACAGAGACAGGCTTGTCTGGCCATCAGTACCACACCGTCAGCGGCCATGAAGATCCTTCTAGATCAACCTCCTCTCCACATTTTTCTGGAGAGAGAGGATAGATGGACTGCATATAGACTTGTGCAAATTGCAAATCAATTTCTGGAAATAACTTCTGACTGTATGCCTCCAACTGTCAACTACGAACTGCCTTATAAAGTACTGTTCCCGAGTAGAGAGGACTGGATCCTCCGGGAGAAGGAAATATTAAGAGCAGATAGTTGTTCTGGTGCAGGTATTTTCAGTCGCAGACCCATTACAGAGATATCATACTGCCTAGGAACCTATGGACTGTATTTCAAGCGGAAATTTACGCTATTGAATTGTGTGCGGAGAGGTTGGAAGAATCCAACCTCATACACAAGTCAATAAAAATATTCTTGGGCAGTTGGAAACTCTTGGCTCCTACGAGCAACTTCTAAATTGGTAGCAAATTGCCAAAAACAATTCTCCTCGATAGGAAGACTTAACAGATTGTGTCTGGTCTGGAATTTTGGCCATACTGGCCTGGGAGACAATGAGTCTGCTGACTCCTTTGCAAAGGAAGGTGCTGCAAGCAGCTTCATCGGACCAGAACCTGTCATTGGCATCGCTTTAGGCTTTGCCAAACAAAGGTTGAACACCTGGATGGCAAGAAGATTTATGAACTTCTGGCAGAATCTTTCAAGATTCATTTCAAGGCATTTCTTCACCCTTCGAAGCTTGATACCGCGGTGGTAGTGCGCCAGACTCATGATCGGAAGACCGTGGAATCGATTCCCTCTTCTACCAGATATTTTTCTCGAGAGAATTTATCTGGTTGAAGCTGGGATGATTCTGCAACCGTGTTAGGAATCACACGTGAAAAGGTAAGACCTCTTTAGTCCTTAGCTCGCACAAGTTCTCAACTTTTAAGAGTTGTCGTTCGTATGGTGGCGACAGCTGACTAACGGAAAAACAGATTTCAAACAGATTTTTTTTAAACAGTTGTTGGACTACAGTAGGGATGAACTACGATGTCGAACAGACCTTCTTACAGGTCACTGTCATTTGAATCATCATATACAGAGACTAGGACTCTCGGAACACAGTGTGTGTCGCCTCTGGTTGGAAAATGATGAGATAGCAGAGCACATACTTTGTGTGGGGACCGAATCAGGTTTTTAGAGTGCGGCTCTGCCGAACTCTACTATCTGACCTAAAAGACCACTCACCATACAAACTAATTGGCTTCGTTAAGAAGCTGGGTTTATTTTGTCGAGTGTGAATAGGTATGAGTCACAATAAGCTCTTGCGAGTTGCGCTATAGGGTTGAATAGACCCACTTACTTTGGACCTAATCTTACCAAAGTTGATAAAAGTTTAAGATCCAAAATGTTCATGAAACTGTTTGATCAGGTGAATAGAATGAGGCAATAAGATCAGTACATACATACAAATACAATATACGACAGTTTCGAGTGAAAACCGAAAAAAGGACCATTGCACTGTTTTCAGCAATAGGATATACATTTTTATCGACTTTCTATGTAATACATAGAATCAGTGGCGTAGCTACCTTGGGTGGCACCCGGTGCGGAAGCTGGTGGTGTCATCAAAGAATTTTATATGATATTGATAAACGCAATGGATCATTTAATATTAATATTGAAAATATTGAACAAAACACAATGAGATCAAACATACAGAAAAAATATTTTTATCTCACAATTAAAATCTTTCTTTCCTAGCTTTAAAACTGCAAACTCAGAAATAACTTTATCACAATTTATATTTTGCATTGCCCCGTGTTTGATGGATAATATACCAAGATTGCTGAGCCGCGATTAGGTCAATTTTTTTTCTTTTTTTAGCACTTCACGTTTAATAATTCACGCCAACCACTTTACGAAATAAATGAGAAACGATGCAACTGAGACGTCAACTATCGATACTATGGGAAGGGGAATCCCACACGATAGCGTCGTCCGCTTTTGGGAAAACCCCGAATTATACATAGTGCCCCAGCTGTAACCATGTTCTTTCTTGTTGGGATATTGGCCTTTAGGAAGTGTCTGAGTGCCTCATCAGTGTCCAACCACTGTCCTGAATGTTTCCTGTTGTCGTAGAGGATCCACTTTCCATCACACGTGACGATCCGATCCAAAAATGGATCATTTCGGTTGCGCAAAACCAAAGAAGAACAGATCTCGGAACGTGACAATATATAAATATAACGTTGTCAACGGTAACTTGTTTTTATTCAATGAAGTATATATCTATTTATATCTAGAATCAGTCGATGCTGACACTTCGTGATATAACCTTCGTCCTCACAATCAACGCACATATATACCACTAATGATGTCTGCCACAGTAGCAGACGAATCACGGTTCGATCACGGCCTACCAGCTCGGATTTTTTTTTCTTTAATCGTGAAACCCTATGTTCTTATATTTATATCTTTTCTCTTGATTTTCGTTAAGCCTATAGAAGTAATAGTTACTCATGGTTTGAATCATACTGCAGTAGCAGGCAATAGCATGTCTGGATTGAAGAAAAAGTGGGTCCACTGATATATGTTGACCGAGGTGTTTCGCAAGGTTTCTTATCAGGACTCATTGTGTCAATTAAATCTTCAAATTTGTGTAGATACATTCAATTATCGGCTGATGATGAAACCTTTGATTTAAAATCTGTGACAGGTATATGATTTGGATGAAACATCTCTTATAAACGAAAGGAATCATAAACGAAATATTATGATGAATTAGCTTATATGTATATTTATAGTAAATGACTGGTATCCTGACTGACCTGAAGAAAATCAATTTGGTGAACTAGAAGTGTATCCCTCTACACCATAATGACGTTCGTTGTTATATATTATTTTATATATTTTTATATATTTTTTGCACGCTGTGGAAGGTGAAAATACCTAAAAAGGTAAAAAAAACTTGAAGAAAAATACTACTTTCATATTTCGGTTGAAATGGACAATATTTCAATAATAATAATAAGAACAATTACAACGCCCAATCGAAATTGCGAAGGGGACAGCGCTGGAATAATGATTTGTAATCAAACTTGATAGTTCACTTCGAAAAGAATTGTTGTATTGTGCGCACTTTATTACCCAATAATAGAGGCATATCGTACCGAATGTGGGAACACTGGTTGTAATGGTATACACACCTATTGGATTCATCTCGCTACTTTGCATGTATCTTCAAGGTTTCAATGACTCATTTCAAACGCGCCTTTCATTATAATCTGCATTTACCAGTTGTCCTACATTAGCTTCAAATAATAAACATAAACCAATTTCGGTTCGAATCACCGTTCAGATATTCTCTGATAGCAAAATTTCTACGGTACTTTTGCCTTTCAAATATTTGTTTCTTGAATATTATACACTTATAAGAACATAGGCTGTAGCCGAATGGAACCTAAGTACCAAAAGGTTCGTCTGTTATTGCGGCAGATATCATTAAATTTGCTTAAATTTGCTAAAAAAAGTTCCAACTCCCGGAGCTGTACAACCTCTATTATTCATAATTTTTACAGAGCCCTGAAACTAGAGCCAAAAACAGCTAGTCTGCTTTTTGCGATCGGTGCGTTAATATGCCTCAGCCACAAAAAATTATTCAAACACATTAAATATGAAAATTAAGGAATGAAAAAATTCATGTAGTTTTGGAATAAATCAATGAACAATAATCCGCGGTTAAAAAATGTTTATCCCAATTTTCCATTAATTATGCATTTGTAAATTAATAATATTTTATAAAGTGAAAGTTAACATAGAAACGTCGCGTTTACTGTAAGTTGACGGGGGACGATGCCCGGAGGTAGAGGGCAGGTCAAGCAATGAAGCGCCATCGCCGAGAATGCGGGCAGACATGTGAGCGCAGACGTCGTTGACGGCTGTGTTAGTTTTTCGAATTTCTTTATAGGTAACAGAATTCGTTTTTTAGTTACTGTATATTTGTTCAGTTACTGTATTTTTAAAGTAAAAGTATAATTTATTAGCTGTTGTCCGCTCTTATATTAACGTCCAGCCGAAGCTACTGAACCTAGAATCTTGAAGTATGCAGATAGGTTCTTTGTATAGCGTAAATAAGCATAAATAAGGGAAATCAGGAATTTCCACCCCAAGGGGGAAAATAGGAGTTTAAAGATTGTATTGAATTTCGTCAGTTTCGAAGTTGGAAACCTGAAGTTTTGGGTTAATGAAAAAATATTGTTACTATTTGTTTAAAATGATCGATCACGAAACTCAATATGACGAATGTCTGAGGAGCCACGTCCATGATTGGATTACAAGTTTGAAAATTATTTTGTATATTGTATAATAACATGGTAGAGTGTGATAAGTATATTGATAACGGATCACAATTTTCATTCAACGAAGAAATAGCTCGGATAAAAAAGGTGGTAAATTCAATAATCTCCACGCATTTCTATAAAAGAACCTAGTTGAATTTGAGGATGAATAATTCGATTAGTCTATGCACTGCCTTGTTGATTCGGTAAAATCAACAAGCTGCAGAGGAGTGCAACTGTTGATATTTGTCAGTGAACGTCGCGTCGGTTCATGAACTGCCGATAAAAATAATTCGATGAAACATGGAACGTGACCCGGTGATCCCGAATCTAGTTCATCAATTACTTACAAAATTTGATTGTACGGCATCGAATTTAGGATTCGAAAGATTGATTGGCTTTGTCACGCGAACAACTGATTTTGGGACACGAAAAGATAGTCGTCTGAATACATTCATAGTTGGGTTGAAAATGTTTCCAAATATGAATACGTGAGGTAACTTGGTTTGAAATTTTTTTCTTGTTCGTATTTCCATCTATATCCTGATTGTTTCTTTTTGTTTTATGAATTTAGTTTTTAATGTCTGTATACAATTGACATTTCACCAATTTACCCATTTTTTATTTCATTTTCATTTTGGGTCGCAATGGTTCGTTTTCTTCATAAATTAGCGTTCTGGCAATTTTGTTAAAATACTCATTGCCTATTTATTTTGTTTCTTTTTTTTCTTTACTTCTATTGACTAACTCATGTGAATATTGAGGCCAGGGTTTTATTTTTTATTTTTGAATGATCTTGATATACCTTGCATCGAAACAGAGTATTTTTGTTCTGATGTTGGAATAGTGTTTTTTTATAGATTCATTGGTTTACTTGATGTTTTAAAGATTGTTGCACAGTACAGAAGAATATGAAAGTGAACCTGACAGTCCACAATTTTCTAATATAAGAGATAGCATTAGAAGGAACAATTAAACAATGAGCTGAGTTTTTGTGAATATTTTGATAATAACCGCACTCTTCAAAAATTAATCACCACTATTGTTTTCCAATGATGCATCACACTAAAGGGATGACATTTAATTTTGGTTCCGCCTCGCTTACTTTGGGCATTTGTTCATTTATTGATACCTTTTGCATTTTCGAGATATTATTACTCATATTCTTGATCATTTTGTAAGAGAATTGTTGATTTCATCAAGTCCTAGAATGGCAAAATTATTCTACACCTTCTGGCATTTTCTTTGCCAGTCTGGTCGTATCATCATTCCAAAGACATAAACTGCATCGGACGTGTGCAACATTATGATTTTAGGTTTTTTCATTCTCTGAGAAGTATCCATAGAATATTGATACCTACTATCCATTGAAGACGTGTCAGAAATCTCAGAATCAGAACCTTTTGAATCTATCCACTTTTGGTGAAAAAATCTTCCCGAAGAAGTGGTGTAAAAAAATAATACCCAAGTTGACAGAACTTCATCTTTTATCGTTTGTTTGAAGGTGATTGACAAGGTTTCATGATGAATTTCACTAGTTCGGACTTCCATTGTCTACTATATAAAATGATTTGAAATCCCTGAAACTAAAAAAGAAGAATTGAAAATGAATAGCTGAAAATAACAATTATATTAACCAAAATAAACCTGAAATGAAATAATAGTGAAATAAAATACAAGTAAAAATAGAACAATTGAATAAATAAAAATAAAGAAATGAAAAAAGGAAATAAAAATAAAAAGTGGAGAGATTCCAAGTCACGTTAGTTCACGACGTTTCGATTGTTAGTATCTACAATCGTCTTCGGGTGATGACTGGACTCAGAGAGATGACTATTTATAGGTCGTTCGAGTACTTTCACTTATCCCCGCTTTCTATTTTCCGCTTCACTGGTTCCGTGGGAGATGACCGTTTTGGCGGGAGTTGGCCATTTTTCGCTTGATGATGGGTTTCCATATGTTGCGTATTTCTACGCTGGTTTGGCTGAATACGTTGTTGGACAACATGTATGCGGCTTCCTTGAATTTTCTCCTAAACCAATGTTCCTCTCTGTGCAAGATCTCAGCTTGGGACCACTCGATGTTGTGTTGATGGGTCCAAACATGGTCTGCTATTCCTGATTTGCTGATTTCCCCTCGCTGTGTGTGTTTCTTGTGCTCGGCAATGCGAACATTCAATGGCCTTTTAGTTTCACCAATATAGGATTTTCCGCACTCACAGGGTATCCGGTAAATGCAATTCTTGGAAAAATGGCCAACTCCCGCCAAAACGGTCATCTCCCACGGAACCAGTGAAGCGGAAAATAGAAAGCGGGGATAAGTGAAAGTACTCGAACGACCTATAAATAATCATCTCTCGGAGGAATCAGTCCAGTCATCACCCAAAGACGATTGTAGATACTAACAATCGAAACGTCGTGAACTAACGTGACTTGGAATCTCTCCACTTTTTATTTCATTTTCTTTTTTCATTTCTTTGTTTTTATTTATTCAATTGTTCTATTTTTACTTGTATTTTATTTCACTATTAATTCATTTCAGGTTTATTTTGGTTAATATAATTGTTATTTTCAGCTATTCATTTTCAATTCTTCTTTTTTAGTTGTTTCAGGGATTTCAAATCATTTTATATAGTAGACAATGGAAGTCCGAACTAGTGAAATTCTTCATCTTTTATCTTTTTCAACATTACATTTAAATATTGAAGTTAACTCATCATTTACTTGTGATGTACTGTTAGGAACCTTGGATGTAGTACTCGTAATAAATATTACTGGATTTTTTTCTCAACACCAAACCGTTATTTAAACCGTGGTCATTTTCAAGAGGAAGATCAAACTGTTTATTCTTGCTCTTAAACAGTTTAATCTTCCTCTTGAAGATGATCACTTGGTGATCGAAACACGTGTCGAGGTGTTAAAATAACGGTTTGGTGTTGGGAAAAACTCCAGTAATATTCTTTACTTATCATCATCTTGAAATTTTGTGAAATATGGTTAGGTCAGGTGGAAAAAAGTAAAACCTTGTTTATTATAAATATTATTTATCTAAATTAATTATGAAGGCACAGTTTCGAGATGTTTTTCAAATTTTAACAGTAATTCATCATTGCCCAGGCTCGATTTCGGAATATTCCAAACAAAACAGAAGTTATTTGAATAAAAATTTGGATAGTGTACTATTCAGAAGCGAAGTAGGGTCTCCTTTGGATGGTTTTCATGGTCATCCAAAAACATCATGAATAAATCTCCATATAATCCGTAAAAACGATAACTCAACAGACTAATTTCCATAAATATAATCAGACTTATGGGACAGTTTCCATTATGAATTGTCAAGGTCTGGAATAAAAAGATCACTGACACTCGATGAAAAACAATCCTGTACGACCGCAAACAAATAAAGAAAGACCATCGACGCAGGCGAATAAAGAAAACTTTCCATCCTCGCATGTTGAGCCGTTTAACCCTACTTTTTTATTATCTCAGCACCGACCTCGCCGATAGCCATAAATCGTACTTTAACGAAAACATCCCTCAACCAAAGTGTGTTCAGAGATATACCGAATTGACAACTTTAATCTGGATTATGAAACTAGCCGATAGGGATTTAAGTGAATTATTGTGAGCCTATTTGCAAATAAAGGCGACCATACATTAACATTTCAAATTTTCTTTAGAACAAACACGACAGCCAATACAACTCGTCTGCCGATATAGAGGATTAACGAACTGGATAATTCTAAATGCCTTATAAACATAACACAAAACAACATTTTCCAAGGAAATAAGTGAACAAATTTAGTTTAATCCGATCTTCAAGTAGATGGGTTTTATTCATTGAAATACATTTTTGTGGGGAAGTCGATATTTCCTGCTGCTTTTTGGGGTTATTTAATCTTCGATAGTCTGAAAAAATAAATGAGCATTGCCGATTTTTTTTTATTCAGTTTTGTTGTAGTGTTTATTACTGAATGACTTACGTCAAATATACCTCCGAGTGGGATCGTACTTAAAGATATGCTTTTTAGTCGACAATTATCGACACTTTCCAGCATTTCAAGCTTAAAACCAGAGGTTCAAAATTTCTTGTTGACTCATTGGCGACAAAACTAAAACTTGAGTAGTCAAAATAAGAAACATTTTGAAAACTTTTTGTCGCGGCCGACTGTTTTTGTCAACAAAGAAAAGTCCTATCGGCTGGGGGAAAGATCAAAAGGGTTTCGATATTTTGTCTGTGTTCTTGTAAACAGAGTTCGCTATGTAGGCGACAACAACAACCAACTATTCAGTTCATTATTTTGTTTTGGTTTGTGACTTCGTGTGATATTATTACTTTATTTATTCGTCTTCTCAATAATGATCTCATCCAATATCTTGGATTTTTTTGGTTTTGCTTCTTTAGATTCGATTATAAAAAAATGCAGGCCATTATAAAAATATCGCTTAGAGGAGGCATGATGAAAACTGTTCGTATAATGGAAACGACAGAAAACATTTAACAAGAAAACACGCGACTCAGACAAATTTTCGTCTGTTTGGTGGAATTCAAGTTTCCAGTTTGTTTTCGAAACTGTTTTTGAAAACGAATCTAGTCGCAAGCGAGTCTGTTTTGTGTAAATCCGTCCAAAAATTTCAATTTTCAATCTCTTGAGCTGCAAAACAGAGGCGTACCACATGCCTCTGTTTAAGACTCGCCATATCATTGAATTTTTTGCAATTGAGTTTCTATGATACAAATTAAATAAGAGTACGCCAAATTTGTCAACAAATATTTATACAGTGCATTTCTATAATGTCCCCCCCTTTATTTTTTGAATGGGTCAACTCCTTGACACCTTGATGATGACCGCAGCTACCTTTACATATGGGGGCATCTGTAAGTCTACAATACCTGACGATACATTAAATTCAGCGTGAACATTTGCTGATCTGCTCAGGAGGAGTTAGTTTTTTCTCCTGATGCAGATTTTGCTTTGCTGTTCAAGAATATGATGCAGGATAGATTCACAAGATATCCTACCCTTGAAGATCGTTTTCTGGATGCACCATCTAGCCTCCTAGGTTTGTTAACAGGATCTAGAGATGGAGAACTGGAAAGCCCTTGCTCTTGATCTGATATTACAGTGATGGCGGTTGGGTCGTTTAGTTGACGTCCATTTCCCCTGCAGACTCAAGATCGGATTCTTTCGTTACTTCATGTTTCATAAAGGGTCCCAGGCATAGTAAGAGGTCCATCACGGCACAGAGGACATCCTTTAAGCTTGTCGACCACAACCAGCATACTAAAGGTACTCTTTATTCCATTTCAAAGGAATTTCAGTTGATATCGAACGATGACAGAAACATCAGTAGCAGTTCTGACGAAAAAGAGGTCTTTATAGTGGCCGCATTATTGAATGAAGAAGAAAATAGCCACAAAAAAGGATGTGGTCCATCCCAATAATCAAAAAAGGGCAAATCTGGAAGAGTTTCATCATGTTCTCAACGACCTGAAAGAAGAGGAGGAGACATTTTCCCAATATTTCCAAATGACACCAGGCAAATTTTCAGAACTGGATATTCTAGAGCCTGCCTTAAAAAGCAACTCAATTTTTCCTCGTACATTTTCATAGGTACCGTCTGACACTGTGCTGGCAACTGATGGAATAGAAAAACAGAGAGATTGAAACTTCACAGGCACCTTTGGAAGAAGTTGATGGTGGCTGGCCGGCGACGCGGCTCACTTGGTCAGTCCGTTACAGCACGTACCGTTATTTGCCGGACAGGATCGGAGAGCTGGAATCCTTTCCGGCGGCGGACGCTCTTGGCTGTGCCATGCCGGGCTAGTGGGCGAAACATTTTCATTGTTTCAATCCTATACTTTTTTTGACGAGATGGGCCGTGCTGTTCTGTACCGGACAAGTGGGCGACAAGCTTTAGTGGACTCACAGGAATACATCCTTTCGGCTGGGGATGAGGCTTCTTCTAGGTGACACATCACCTGTCAGGGGGATTCTCACGTCACCCGCCAACTGCTATCAATATTAAAGTATGTTGTGTTTACAATCTCTATATAAATGATATCAATAATAAATTTTATTGCTTTCTTTATTACAGTCAGTTAGCTTGAGATCAGCCTGTATACAAAACAAAATGTGCTTATAGTACTCCCAGTATGGGCCAAAATAAAATAAAAACTGCCACTGGGAGCGTTGAATTATTAAAAAGTTGGAGTGAATGGTGTTCTGAAAACGAATAAATATAAATATAGTTTGAAAAACTATAAAACACTCTTTTGAAAAAAATCGAATTAAATATACAGAAAATATGGCACAAAGCGCCCACGCTTTTTTCACAATAATATTAGTATTTTTCGTTCGTTATTGTTCAAAGCTTATTAGTAAAAAAAAATAACTCTTTAGTTCGAGGTTCTTTAAAAGCGTGTTTTTTAGTTTTATAAACAAAATTTATTTTTCATTTTTTAGTTTCGTATGCTATAAAAGCGTGTTTTTTAGTCTTTTTGAACTGTATTTATTTTATGTAAACTTTGGAATCAATCAGCCGTATATTGTTTAGAAAAATGACCATTGATATTAACGGATTCCGAAAAGAGACCCTGAAAATCAGCTACCAAGCCCAAGGCAGCAGGCGCGCAAAGGACGGTTACAAATAAGGCAGCAGGCGCATGTGGTAATGCCATTTCCAATTCTAATTCCATAACAAAAATCTCCAATTAATTGATAAATACCTAGTAAAAAATAATTTTCCTAGAGCCCAAAATACAGGGATGAAACCGAAATATAAAAAATTTCATTTGTAGAAAATGTATCTGTTAAACTTGGAATGCTACTCAATACCGAAGAAATAAAAGTGGCTTTTTCAAATGAAAATACAGTTGGAAAGTATTTTTTCTCGAAACAAAAAACTAAAACACCACAAGAAAAACAATCCAATATTGTGTACAAATTGAACTGTGGAAGCTGTCACAAATGCTATGTTGTTCAAACCGGGCGGTATCTTATAACACGAGTTTCAGAACACATGAGAGACTCTAAGAAACTGAATATGAAAAATCCCACAGCTCTCGTTGAACATGAAAAAGAATATGGACACATTTTTGATTTTGATCATCCCACTATTTCAGATGTTCAACCATACTTATCAAAAAGACTTTTGAGCGAAATGATACATATCCTCAAATGCGATAGTGTTAACACTAGAAGAGATGTCGATGGCCTTAATACCGCATATTTTAGTTTGATACGTAAAATACCTGAATAATTTACACTTTTTTCATTCTTTTTCTTTCTGCCATCGATTAAAAAACAGACACCACCTTATCAGAATCGGAGATAATTCATTCGTTTGTTTCATGTAATTTTGTGTTGGTGTTGTCTCGAAAATTGGTGGTTTGCAATGTGTTTTTTATTTTTATTTTTCAAATATGTATCTAATATGTCTGATGATTTTTAAAATAGTATTATCATCAACACGAAAAAACTACTGTTCGGTGAGTAATTTAAATGAGAACTCATTATTTCTTGTGAAATTGAAATAAGTTTTGTGGAAGGTATATTCATGAAAATTCATTGTTACAGAGCCTGAAGAAGAATTTAATTAAATTCGAAACGTCGGCAAGAATACAATTGTTTTTTTAAGAAAAAATTGATCCTGTTACCCAACCAACCCCCTTTTTCAGAAAAATTATTGGATCACTAAACTAGTTAACCAAAAAATATATAATTTAAACTTTTAAGGCTCAACTAAACTGCGACACGTGTTTCGCTATACAATAATGACCATTTCAGCTTTTGTCAATTCGGTATATCTCTGAAAATACGTTATATCGTCCTCACTCTCGTACGAGAAAACAAAAACTCCTATTTGTTTTTCTAATAAACCAATGAAAGCACTCAACTCGAGACTTCAATCGACTGTCGTCGCTCCGGAGAAAAAGGGTTGCGGTGCCCGTAATTGCTATCGATTGAGGAGAGACCCCATTCAATTCTGCACTCTTTTCGGAAAAACTTTCCAATCCAGAGGAAACGTGGTCGTGACATCGGTTCAACTAGATAGCGTCGCGACGGTAATTCTTACCGAATTGGTGGTTCAGCTTGGGGGTATGAGACGGGGGGGTGTCTTGGGGTGTAGAATTCGCGTAATAAGTATCTAAATTGCTGTAAACGTGCCCTTGCAGAAAGGGGGAGGAAAGCATTCGGTTAGCTTCCGGTTACGGGTTTCAATTTTGGACAGGAAATAATTTCAATCAGAGTTCACGGAGTTTATTGAAAGTTTTTAGAAAACAGCACAAGCTTCATTGCAAACTTTTCCAGGTGTTCTTGGGGCGATATATTATTTCCAAAAGTACGAAATATTGGGTTGTTTCGAAAGTTGTATCCGTTTTAATGTTATGTTTTTGTAGCTACATATCTCAATAAATATTTATTCTAAAGTGTCGTGATATACAGTGCATTTCTTTAATGTCTCCCCCCGCCTTTATTTTTTGAACGGGCCAACTCGGAAAATTGAAATTTGGGATAATGAAATTAATGCATGAATATTTTATTTTAAAGTGAAACTGACAAATAAAACTTTCAAGGTGGCGACTGGGCGCCATCTGGGAAAAAAATTAAATGGAAAGGGGGTTCTTGTGACACATCTTTTTGAAGCTCCTGACAAATGCTTCACAATTCTAAAATATAATGTCAATATCTATAACTACCATAAAATGGCGGAACTTTCTATAATTGCCTTAATACATTGACATTTAACTACATAGTATGAGGTAATAAGCTTAGGGTCAGTTTAGAAGATGCTCGAAATGGTTGCTTTGAACTTGTTGACATATGAACAGCCTACCCGATATCTCTACAAATATTTATCATTCTCTGCTGTATATCTAATAGGTTCAGTTTCGTACACCTTATGCTTCAAATAGCCCCATGAAAAAAATCCAAAGGTGTCAAATCTGGCGAGCGGGCTGGCCATTCTGTAGGACCTCGACGGCCAATCTAACGACCGGGAGAAGTAGTGTCCAAATAGTTTCATACTTGTCTGAAGTAATGTGGTGGTGCTCCATCTTATTGGCATACAATATCCATATCGAATTCATTAGGATTCGCTTCGACGATTTCAGTGATGAGAGGGTCAACAGTAGTTTCCAGAATATTCAAATACAGTTTCCCTGTTAAATTTTGATCAACAAATAGAGGTCCCACAATATGGTTTCCCAATATTCCAGCCCAAACGTTATTTTTTTCTGGATATTGGGTATGTGTTTCCTGGAAAACGTGGTATCACTCCAATGACGGAAATTTTGTCTGTGAACATTGCCGTTTGAAAAAAAAATCTACATTCGTCACTAAAACAAATATTGTGAAGATAGGTAGGATGCCTTGCAATGGTTTCCGTCATGATTTCGCAGAATTCTGTTCTTCAATCAGGGTCATCTTCATTTAATTGGTGTACCATTTTAATTTTGTATGGATGATACCTATTTCTCTTCAAAAATCCCCACACAGTAGAAGGAGACACCTCACAAACATTCGCGACGGAATAAGTAGACTTTTCAAGATTTACTACCATCTCACCAATTATTTGCACTTGCTGTTCTTCCGAAATGGACGGATGACCTGGGGGCTTTTTGTTATGTACACTACCGGTAGTTGTGAATTTTGATACAAGTTCCCTCAAATATTTTCTACAGGGAGGACGATTCGGAAAATGTTCATTGAAAATCCTTTCGGTCTCGTGGTAGTTACGCGTCGCACCGTAAATAAAAATCGCCTCAATTTTTTTTCCAATAGACGAGAATTGACCATTTTAGAAAATATTCTAACTGAACAATGATGTTCATTGTCGTACTGACATTTTTTGTCGTTTTTATAAACAAAAAACAAAAAATAACTTAACAAAACTTATCGGGTTGTTGAAATTGCCATATGGCAGATAAAAAGGAATATTTCTAGAAATATCGATATTAATGTGTTTGTCTTCAGGAAATTATTAAATATTCCGCCATTTTGTAGTAGGTGAAGATATTGACTTCATATTCTAGGGTTGTGAAGTATTCGTCAGGACCTTCAAAATGATGTGTCACAAGACCCTCTTTTTCATTCATTTTTTTTTCCAGATGGCACCCATTCGCCATCTTGAAAGTTTCATCTGTCAATTTCACTTCAAAATAAAGTATTCTACATTAATTTCATTATCCCAAATTTCAATTTTTTGAGTTGACCCTTTCAAAAAATAAAAGAGGGGGCATTAAAGAAATACACTGTATACTGATCGATAGAGAATTTTGCACTCTATATATTGATGCTGTTCATTTTTTCCAGATTAAATTTTTTTGCCCCTTTTCAGCTTATTAATAACTATTTGATTTCGTAAAGCGATTTTCGAGGAATACAAATTGAATTATCTTGTATCCTTTGAAAGTGAGATCTAACAAAACACTTGTTGGAATTGAAGTTATACAAGAGATTTATAAGAACCTAATAAAAGATAAGTAAATGTCGTGACATCAACCCTCATGGAGACGCTTTCCATGGAATCGACAGAAGGTGAATTCCTCACATAGCAAATATAATCGAGGCTCCCCAAGAGGTGGTCAAGGGCAGAGTCAAGCTTCAAAATCGACTTCTGGACAACATTCGTTCTCTGTTATTCTATGCTGTTTTCATTTTAAGGCAACTAGCTGAAACAACGACGAGTCAAAATTGTACTGCTTGGTGTTGAATTACGAACGTGTTGTTTTTTCGGATCTGCTTTCTAACAGAAATTGCTAGTGGAGAGTATTTTGGATTGTCAAAACAATATTCATAATCTATTGAAAACACTTTCCCAACACCAGACCAAAAATTACGGTGTCTAGACGCGCATTTCATATGATCTCCTGTGGAGGCTAACTTGGTTAGCGAAACGCACATCGAGAGACCGTTATTTTTTTGGTGTTGGGAAAGTGTTTTCAATAGATTCATTTTACGCCAGAGGTTCCAGTACAAACCATCAAATATTCATAATATCATCTACACTCTATACTAATATTATAAAACTGAAAGTTTGTGAGGATGAATAAATGTATGCATGTATATATGCTTGTGGCTCTTTCACGCCTAAAAGACCGAACGGATTTCGATGAAACATAACATAAATACAGCTTATAAATAAGAATAACATATAGGCTACAATTCACAAAGATTTTGTGTAATTTTGGTCATTATATAACGATAAGTATTAAGTAAGTCAAGAAAATTCTTGCTCCCTGAGAGCTATCTTGGCGTACGCTGCCTATACCGTTGGAGTTACATGCAGATAATGTACCGTAAGATTGTTTATCTTGAATAATTTTAAATAAAAGTTTGCTAACATATATCTATCTCTTTTGTGGTAGCCACTATATGCAAAATACTGAGCTATGAATACAATTGAATTGGATTCTTTTTTTACAATGCACATTCCAGAATATCTGTCAAATTCTTATAAAAATTTATACAATTGTCGTTTTAAGTATTTGATATACAGTGTCATCCCGAAAGTATGCATCATATGGGACACTTATTTATTAAGGGTTTTTCGACAAAAAGTTATTCCTGATAAAAGTTTGTGCATCCCCTGAAACTAAATATGCACCAACAAAATACAGTAAAACACGTAATATACGAGAAGCCTTCAAATATTTGATTTTGAGACAGGAGTAAAGTACTCTTATTTTGAAAAGTCTCGGGAAATGTTATTTAAAAAAGTTGTTGAGCATCAAAAAATACATCCAGATTTGAATTCATGGCTATCTGAGGAAAGTTTTATTTTTTTACCCATTTTTTTAAATGAGAACTACGAAAAACAATTTGCTAAAACGATAAATAGACAACATTCTGTATACGAAGTTTTTGGTGCAAAGTTATCTTTATTTTTTGTTAACACCAAAAATAAATTACTCTAAATTATACAGTATTGTAACAAGAACTTAATATTCAATGATATCTAATCACAAAACATCAAAATAAAATAGATATTTCGGAAAAAACTTATTGATTTTCTGGAGATTCAACTTAAAACACTTATTTTGGACAAGAAAATCTCCAGAAAATCAATAAGTTTGTTCCGAAATACTTATTTCATTTTGATGTTTCGTGATTTGATATTATTGAAATTAATTTCTTGTGACAATACTGTATAACTTTGAGTAATTTTCGGTATTAACAAAAAATAAAAATAACTTTGCACCAAAAAATTTGAAAATTATTTCACTCTTCAAAAAAAATGGACCGTGGTTAACACCATAGTTGTGTAATTTGTAATATTACAGACCATCGTATACAGGATGCTGTCTATTTATCGTTTTGGCAAATTTTTTTTTCGTAGTCCCCATTTATAAAAAATGGGTGAAGAAGTAAAACTTCACTTATATGGCCATGACTTCAAATCTAGATGTATTTCTTAATGCTGAACAACTTTTCTGAATAACATTTCCCAAAGTTTCTCAAAATAAGAGTACTTTACTCGTGTCTCAAAATCGAATATTTGAAGGCTCCTCGTATATAACGTGTGTTCTACTGTATTTTGTTGTTGCATGTTCAGTTCAAGGGGTTGCACAAACTATCAGGAATAACTTTCTGTCGAAAAACCCTTAATAAATAAGTTTTCCATATGGTGCATACTTTGGAGATGGCAATGTAGATAAACTTTACACTGGATGAATCGTTTGAAAGTTATCACAATAAGATTAACTTAACGCAACGCAGTAAGCCATTACGTGTCGCGTCTACTGTAAGACGACGGGGGAAGATGCGCGGGGGTAGAGGGGCGGTCTAAGCAATGGAGCGGTATCGCCTAGAACGCGACCCGAACGCATGTGGGCAGATGTCGTTGACGATTGTGTTAGTTTTGCGAAATTTCTTTATAGGTAACACAATTCGATTCTCGAAAATATTCATTACTTAGTGCAGTTGGCATATTTTACTGTATTTTTTAAGTAAAAATATAAATTACTAGATGTTGCCCGCGGCTTCGCCCGCGTAGAATTTGGTTTGTCACATTAAGTTTCGTGACAGATCATTTTAAACAAATAGTTTACAATATTTTTTTAATAACCCAAAACTTCAGGTTACCAACTTCAAAAGTGTCGAAATACAATACAATCTTTGAGGTTGGGCATTCCTGATTCCATTTCTTGATGCTTATTTGAGCTATACAAAGAACCTACCTGCGTATATTAAGATCCTAGATTCAGTAAACACATACATTACATTCATCCATTCTCACAAACTTTTCGCATTTATAATACTGGTAGGAGTGAGATTACCAATGTATTTCATTCTAATCTTTTCAGCTTTTTTGCTGATGCTATTCAATATTGTATAAGTGGGTACCTATTGATTGACTGACACTCTTATATTAACGTACAGCCGAAGCTACTGAACATAGAATCTTGAAATATGCAGGTAGGTTCTTTGTATAGCGTAAATGAGTATCAAAAAAGGGAATAAGGAATTTCCATTCCCTAAGGGGGAAAATAGAGGTTAAGATATATTGAATTTCGTCAGTTTCAAAGTTGGAAACCTGAAGTTTTGGGTCAATAAAAATATGTTGTATCTATTTGGTCAAAATGGTCTGTCACGAAACTCAATGTGACAAACTAAATTCTACGTGGTCGAAGACGTGGACAACATTTAGTTTTATATAAACTGTAACCGTTTTTATTCTAATCAATATGTTTGTTTTTAAAAAAAATGTTTCTGCTGTGGAAGTTTTTGACCAGACACCGTATGAAACCATTGTGGAATTAGTAAAGAACTTTTCTAGGGTGATCCCAGAAGTACTTGGCCTGACCTAAAGACGGCGGTAGTTGTTTGAAAAATATCACAATCTATAAAGCATATGTTTCAAGTTTGAAGACGCTGCGTTGTTGATTATTTGTTTGGCAGCCATCAATAGCGAACGTTTCCAGTGAATTTGTGAAAATGGAGAAAATTTGTCATCGGTACAATAATTTTATTTGAAAGCTCAGCCTGAACAACATAAAAGCTTAATTGGATTATACCCTGGAGGAGTCTGTTCCTTCGTTCGCAATAGTAAAATATTGGGTAGCAGAGTTTAAACGAGGCCGTACGAGTTACGAGCTGCCAAGAGTAGCTTCGCAGTAGTTGACCAAATGAGAAGACGACTCCAGAAACGGTGACGAAAATCCATAAAGCGGTACTGAATGATCGTAGACTGAAAGTGTGCGAGTAAGCAGATTCGGTAGGCATTTAAAAAAGTGCAGTACATCGTATTATCTGAAAATTTAGACATGGGAAAGATGTGTGCAAGAAGGGTACTGCCTTTGCTCACACTCGAGCAATAACAGTGTCATGAAGATGTTTCGACTGAGTGTTTCACAGCAACAAAGCAGAATTTTTGCGTCGTTTCATAACCATGGATGAAAAATGGTTCCATCACTTTACACCCGAGACAAAAGAATAATCAAAACAGTGACCTCAAAAGGGAGAACCGGCTCCAAAAGAGGCAAAGACTGTTTTATCTGCTGGCAAGGTCATGGCATCGGTTATTTGGGATGCGTGAGGGATAATTTTCATTGACTATCTTAAAAAAGATAAAACTATCAACGGTGAGTTTTATCAGAACTTATTACAACGTTTGAGTGAAAAAATCAAGCAAAAACGGCCGCATTTGCCTAAGAAAAAAGTGTTGTTTCATCAAGACAATGTTCCAGCTCACAAATCCTTTATCGCAGTGACCAAAATTAACGAATTGAAATTTGAATTACTACCTCATGCATACTATTTGCCAGATTTAGCCCACTCGGATTATTTTCTGTTCCTAAACTTGAAAAAATGGCTCACTGGTCAAAGATTTTCCAAAGATGAAGAAGTGATGTCGGCAGTTAATGGCTATTTTGAGGAGCAAGACAGTTCTTGTTATAAAAACGTTATCGAACTTACTGAACATCGCTGGGAAAAGTGTATAGAGCTGCAAGGAGATTATGTTGAATTTTTTGTTGGGCCGGGTACTTATGGAACAACTCTCGTATTTATCTATTCATATAACTTATGGGTTGTGAAGGCCTTTCGATTACAAAGACCATCTGCAATGTTTGCAGATGGCTCATATCATACAAGTCTGAAATGAGAAAAAGGCGAAGAAGGCTTTTTGTTTTAAAGAATATAACAAAATAAAAGTGAACCGATCTGTAGGTGCTTAAATCAAAGGTGAAAAAATAAACCAGTCGATCTATTTCGAAACTTTTCTTGGTTGAAGCAAAAATCGCATGTAACTTAAGTGATCGCAAATCAAAAACATCACTTACCAAAACTCACGAATTGCATCATTCAATAACTGGAAATCAACCAAAAAATTACCAATTCATCGATAATTCGTTACAAATAATCACACTAATAATCCACAAGAATCTATCTAATAGCATTCGAACAGAACCACACTTTTTCTATTTTGTTACAGATATACTAAAAGGACCGAGCAGCATTTCTTCTAATTTGTATACCGGTTTAGATTCACTACTGCGATGAACATTTAAAATTTGGCCAGGAATAACTGTAATATTTCGCTCTAGAAAGTTATCTTTTCGTGCATTGTTTCAATATGCAAATTATTCAAATGATCCTTAGTAGCAATTAAAATTAATATACAGCGTGGAAACGCAATTACCGTGTTGACTTTGAACAGTTCCTAATGATGGATTTTTTTCGTTGGTCTCTTGAAAAAGATTTCGATTCTTTATTGAAGTTTGGATGCGACGTTTCGGTCACACACATTCCCCTTCAACTTTTTCAAAACCAGAATGTACAAACTGTAAAATAATGATTGCGCTTTTTATTCTATAATGAGTTAAGTATATATCTATTTACGAAATACAGTGTGTATAAGCCAAATGGATTACATTCATTACTTCGGTTACGGTACATATTTCAACAAAATCCCGAAATACGTCAAATTTAATTTATAATTTGACATACTTCAACGGAAAAATACTACCCTTACCTTCAACCCCCGTCGAATGACAGGTACAACCCACAATTGTTTGAGTGGGAAGTACAGGCTTGTGATATATCGTTTCAAATGTCTCTTCCTTCTCTATTCAAAAATGGTATCGTTCTCAAATTTATTGTAATAATCGAGATAAAATAAATGAAAATCGTGTAGTTACCAGAATTCGATAAAATACACTCAGAACTCATTGCAAAATATTCAAAACTCATTTCATGTTGAGGTATTGACAATAAGAAAGTGACCAAGCAATGTTCTTTTTAGATGGTATCCTTTAAAAAACTGTAAATAATTTCCGTGGCAACGTTAATTTAAAATGCCTTGTCAACTTGTTTTCTATGTTACAAACATTATTTGTCAGTATTTTAATTTGAGTTTAGAGTTCGTTAACTCCAAGTCTGACAAACGGTTGGATTAACGGAAATGCATAAAATAACAGTTTTACAAATGATTGGTTACAGAGATAAAACCCGAACAAAACAGGAAATTGCTCGCCAGTTTCATGAGAAATTTACTAATTTACAGCTCATATCTCAAGGAATAATAAGCAAAATAGAGAAGCAGTTTCGCGAGCTTAGTCACTACATTCAATGTTAGCCAAACATCGATAGTAAACACATTAAAAGAAAATAAAACGCATTCTTTTAAAATGATACCTACTCAGGGGCTCATGGAAGACGATTTTTATAGATAGAAGAATTTTTTGTGAGCAAATGATGGACATGTTGGATAACAATATCATTCAATTAGAAGACTTTCTGATGAGTGTACTTTGTCTCTTAACAGTCATGCTAATCGGCAAAATTGCCGCTACTGGTCAACGGAAAATCCTCACTGGAAGAGAGAACACTCGCAATACCCTCAAAAGGTTAATGTTTGGGCAGAGATTGTCGGAAACCATATCATTGGTCCCTTTTTCATTGAGGGCAATTCGAATAGCGATAATTATTTAGCACTACTTCATAATGATGTCATTCCAAATTTAGCAAATTTATATCCTGATCCAGGAAACCCTCAAGTTCCAGTGAATACGATATGGTTTCAGCAAGATGAAGCACCACAATATTACCAAGTTAGGCAATACCTTGATACAACATTTCCCAATCGGTGGATCTTTCATCATTATTTTTTTTATGGGAATATATGAAAAACAATTTGCGTACAAAACTAAACCTTCAGATTTGAATGACTTGAAAGAACGAATAACGATTGCAATTAGGTCGGTCACGCCTGATATGTTAAATAATGTTAGAACACAATTTTATTCGACATTAGAATGTTGCCAAGACGTTCATGGTGAACATTTTAAACATCTACTTCGTTCTTTTTCGTATTCTACCTTTCATTACGTTTTCCAATACATTTCAGTTTTTGAGTGTATTTTCGGTAACCACATGATTTTAATTTATTTTCCCTTAATTGTTGCAATAAACTTGAAGAGAGACCTTTCAAACGATATATCACAAACCTATACTTCCCATTTAAAAAATTGGGGGTTGTACGTGTCATTCGAAGGGGGTTGAAGGTAGGGGTGGCATTCTTACGTTGAAGAATGTCAAATTATAATTTACATTTGACGTGTTTCGGGATTTTTTCCAAATATGTACAGTAACCGAAATAATGAATGTATTCCATTTAGCTTTTACACACTGTATATGCATGCTAATGAACTATTTTTCCAAAGCGGAGTCCATCACTTAAATTTTATTGAATGCACGTATCTATAGTTGTCTTGTTTCCATTCATTAGTATGTTATTACTGTAATTGAGCTTTTTCAATCTGGCAAAAAACAACGTCGTCATTCCACCAAAAAACCCTATAATCCGAACATCCATTTTAACAGAGTCGTCTGGATAGAGTCTGCAGAATTCAAGGAGTAAATCTCTATATTGTTCTCCGTATACACCAGAGGAAGTCAAAGATCAGATTATTGGGCCAGTCATGCATTAAATTATCCTTGAGTAGTCACAATAGTATATTGATCTCTTTGACTCTTAGGTTGTTTTATTGCTGTATTGTTCCAATCAAAGTTAGCTTCGGCTGTTCGCTCCTGTGTAAGCTTTTTATAATTACGGACTAGAAGAAAAGGGAGTTGGAAATTCTGATGACTAAAAACTCCAGCCAGAACTATTTTGTAATATAGACACTCCTAACTCAACAATCCACGATCTCCCAGTTGTAGAAGCAAGTATAATCGTGAAACAGATGATTTGGACACATTCTTTTCGTCTTCATATCGAGTTGGTGCCGGAATTCTAGGGTCCATTTCACTTCAAGAAGAATAAGGTGAGATCGGAAAATGAGAATGTTCTTAGCAACACTCTTGTTATTCATCGACAGTTAAGGCGATAGTTGCTGTGTAGTGAGCTCTCTACTGAGGTCAACGTTTATTGGCGATTCAGATGATTCAAAGTGTTTTCTTCCACGAACTGCACCTCCTCTTCGTGTTTTACGAGAATTTCAACGATGGCTTGTGTGTATTCTTCCAGCATGCACCCTTTATGATTCAAGTGAAAACGATCTTACCTCTCCAAAGCGTCATACCTTGCGATATTCGAATCAGGTCACGGAAAGTTAGGCTCCATCTGCGCCATTTGGGAAAAAAAATTAAATGGAAAGGGGGCCTTGTGACACATCTTTTTAAAGCTCCAGACAAATGCTTCACAACCCTAGAATATGAAGTCAATATCTTCAAGTAATACAAAATGGCGGAACTTTTAATAATTGCCTGAAAACATTGATATATGAACAGCCTATCCGATATTTCACGCCGAACATTTTCGAACACAGTAACGTCAATATCTCTACAAATATTTATTATTCTCTGCCGTATATTCAGCATTGAAGCAGGTTCAGTTTCGTACACCTTTTGCTTCAAATAGCCCCATAAAAAAGTCCAAAGGTGTCAAATCTGGTAGCGGACTGGCCATTCTGTAGGACCTCGACGGCCAATCCAACGACCGGGAGAAGTAGTATCCAAATAGTTTCTTACTTGTCTGAATTAATGTGGTGGTGCTTTATCTTGTTGGAATACAATATCCATATCGAATTCATTAGGATTCGCTTCGACGATTTCAGTGATGAGAGGGTCAACAGTGCTGTATTCAAATACAGTTCCCCTATTGAATTTTGATCAATAAATAGAGGTCCTTCAATATAGTTTTCCAATATTCCCAAATTTCAATTTTTCGAGTTGAGCCTTTCAAAAAATAAAAGGGGGGGCATTGAAGAAATGCACTGTATATTCGTAAAAATACTCGATCTACAAAAAGAGTACCGAGTTCACTATGTTATCAGCTGTAATCAAGCTGGAATTGATAAAAACCCGTTTTTTAACCAAAAATGCTGTATCTGCCTTTCGACAAACTACTTCAGTCATGTGATGAACTCATTATAACTAGTGGCCTAATTATTCCAATAGTCATACAACTCGTTAAGTAATTCAAATAGATCAAAACAAATGACAACAGATTCTGTTGTTGAAGAATCTTCTGGTGAAGATTCTATAATAATAATAACAATAATAATAATCGTCTTTATTGTTACCCAGCTGTAGTTACATACAAATATTTAAATAAATTAGAGAGCTAGTTGCTGACATAACAAAAGGCGAAGTTCAACTCAGTTAGCATAAGTGCTACTGTGTTAAAGCCTAATGGTGATTTTTTCAACTAGTGAGATGAAGCTTCGAGCTCACGAGGAATACTGTTATCACTAGTGATCTAATGACGTCATTACATCACTTATGTAGTAATGCAGCTCATTAAGTCATAAACATAGATCAAGACTAATGCAATTACTACTTGATGTAGTAAGAAGATGTGAGAACTAGTGAAAAGATGAGTTACCAGACTTCACGTACATGATTTATATATAAAATTCGTGATGCTTATTAATTTTTTTGAATGTTATTTCTAGTGATCTTATTTTGGAATTTTCATTGAATAAGGATATATCTGTGGTTTGGAACGAGACAATTTTTATGTTTTTTTTTGGTTTCACTATTTTGAATATGATAAACTTTATACAGCTGAATTACTCTTCATGGGCATATTAATAAAAGTGAAGTTGATAGAAGAGTAGTATGAAACGTCGAGTACAAAAACCTGCAGTTTACCCGGCCAACAAACCTTTGACACAAAACTGTAAGCATTTTGAAATCAATGCATCAAACTTGAGTCCCAAGCTTTTAATTTTGATATTGACTGTTTTTGTTTCAAGCCACAGATATTTTCTTAAACGGTACCCCATGTAGAAACATAAAATTTTTAATGATTCACTCATGCCGAAGATGCTAGATAAAATAGCACAAGAACGAATCCTCGAGTCACCCCCAATCCTGCACCAACCTTTATCTCCGTCGTGCTCCTGACTGGCGCTGCACTCCCTGCAGACGGCCGTCCGCTGCTGCGCCCTCCGCATCTGCTTGTACGCCATCATCTCCTGACGCTCCTCCAGCTCCATATCCTTGTACCCCTCGGGCGGGCTCAGCGTGACGGCGTCGACGAACTCCATGGGCGGCGCGAACTTGGGGCTCTGCGGCTGGTGCTCGACGACCTCCTCGAAGACAGCGCAGTCGCAGTCCGGCTCGCAGCACGTCAGCCTCACCATCTCGTGCTGGTAGCACGTGCACACGCTGTCGTCATCCTCGTCGTCGAACTCGCATTCCTCCCTTATGAGGATGATGTAGTCGGCGTCGAAGAATTCGTTCTTCGTTTCGTTGAAGACGACGCGGTTCGGCTTTTTGGTGCCGTCCCGCTTGCCCGTCTTCTTCAGCAACGACTTGAGGTTGTCCCCGTCGGGGTTGTGTTTGCTCTTTTCGCCGTCGGTGCCCATGGCCGAGGTCAGCGGGTCGTCGGGGGTATTAGGAACAACGATGGGCGGCACTCAGTTCCATGGCGCGAGGGCTCCGGGTAGCTGTGAAAGAAAATGAATCGTATTGAATTTTGAAGGGTTGATTCATGAAAGAGTGTCTCAGGAATCTATCCCGGAACAATAAGTTGTTCCGGGATAGATTGTTTACAGATAATTTATCCGTCAGGCACAGTCACGAATAAGACGCAGCCATCTGTTTACCGTAGATGTATCAGTAAAGTAAATATCGAAAAAAATTGAACACGCTCTGAAATTGAATGGAATGTCTCAGCACTGAAGAGTTTGTCCATAACTTATTAGCGATTCAAAAAAACTATTTTGGAAAAAAATGACCAGGAAACCTCCAGTATCACAAAATATGCTGTAAACAACAAAAGGGCTAAACTGAGTTCATAAAAACATCTGATAATGTATCGAACAGTTCTTGGAAAGTCATAAACGAATGGCACAATTCCATTGGTAATATTGAAGATGATATTATCTCATCCTTGCCTGTCTCAGGAGAAAATCACATAATGTTGTAAAAGATATCTCAACCCACGAGAATCCTTCTTTCTTCACTCTCCATGTGTGGACTATTATAAAGTAAATAGTTATATCAACAAAGCTGTCCGTTTTATTCAGTTTATGTTTCATATCAGATATATTTCCAGATTATCTGAAGAGTTAAAAAATAACTCCAATTTGATTTGACACCCAATATCAATAATCCTTAAACTGGGCAAAATTCCGGAATTTCTCATGAAAAATAAACTGGTAGTATATCTAGATTCCAAAAGAATTTTGGACGGTGCTCAATTTGAAATCATTTCGGGAGTTTCTAACAACCGAACTTCTGATGGTAGTGATTGGCATAGGGGGGGAGAGGAGACAAACTGTTGCCATTACAATGTGTGACAAAGCCTTTAACTGAAGTTCTTGTCTTATTTTTTGGAAAAAAATGGAATCCCATGGTGTCAGAGGAAAATATCTAAACCTGATTACGCCTACTCATCTTCTATATACACAGTCATCACGGTGTCCCCCAAATGTCAATATTTGGTCCCCTTTTATTTTTGATTTTTGTCAATGAATTTTTTTACAGAAATCCTATAAAATGTATCAGTATGCTGATGTGCCTCTTCGATATTTACTGACAAAGATATTTCGAACTCCAACATGGTTTTTAGCAAATAAACTCAAGTTGAATGGTAACAGAATCAAACGATAGTTTTTTTTCAAATTGCCATAAGTCAGCGGCAAAATACTCATTTTAGATAACGAAGTGTCATGGTCATGCACCTGTGTCGAAGGCTTTATAAATGTAGCTGCATCTTAGCTTTCAAACAACTACAGGATTCTTTAAACTTGTTTTGTTGAAAGCCTACTTTACAGTTTTTTATTCAAAATTCGGATGGATCAGTATTATGGGATAACTCGAGTTACTCTACAAATGTTTTCATCCTTCAGAAAGGTTGCAGATGGTTGTAGATGGTTACAGATCGTTATTTGTTAGAAATAAAGTGATCCCTTCACATTGCTCATATATTTTCTTTCGGAAATTCATAAAATCAAAAACGATTACCGTAGTACACAATCATAATACTGAAAAATGCAGTAACTTTATGGCAGAGTCTTCTAATCTGGATCCCTAAAATCAAATACCGGATGATATGAAGGATCTTTACTTGACCTTTCAAGAAGAAGCTCAGGCAATATCTTCTGCCATCGTTTCTATAGTGTTAATGAGTTTTTTGAAACTCAATTCACAGATTTATGATTTCTATATTTCCAGTTCTCAGACGAAAGTTTTTAGTTTCATTGGCATTAGTTATCTTTTCACAGTTTTTAATCAGTCGTTTCATATGTATGTATGATTTTTCAACTTTATCCGTTCAACCATGAATAATGATTATATTGTAAACCATACCAAATGAATTCTATCTATCTCTACATTCCAAAAACTTGTTCCTTGCACTAGTTTGTACAGGCTTTCTGTTGGGTGTTTGTTATATTCTTCTGGAGATGGGTTGTTTAAAACTTGCTTGTCTCACAAAAAAACCTTTGATAATGCTTTTCTCAGTAGGACGAGAAATATCACGTGACAGTGTATGTCACGTAGAACAGAACAACGTACTCTTGAAAATTCTATCTATCTTTCTACCTCTACTGCTAACGAATCAGAGGAATCTTTATTCTGCTTGTACAGAAAGCAGTATAGTTTCAAGGGCTTATTGACTTAATCATGTCATCCATTCCAACAACTTGTTCCTTGTACTATTTTGTACAGGCTTCCTGCTGGGTGTTTGTTATATTCTTCTGGAGATGGGTTGTTCAAAACTTACCTGTCTTACAAAAAAACCTTTGACAATGCTTTCCTCAGTGTGACGAGAAATATCACGTGACAGTGTCTGTCACGTAGAACAGAACAACGTACTCTCAAAGGTAGCTTAGTTTTCATCGTTACTTCAATAATTCCTGTTCGGCCTCAAGAAAGCAATATGTACAATATTCATTGATTCAATTTATTTATTTATTCTTTTATATTTACTTCTTTCAAATTTAAGCATTTATCAATATCAGATCACACACACAAGGTTTTAGAGTTTTTGTGATTATCGTGAGTTTATTTTCTGTTTATATGTAATCTCAAAAAATGAACATCAGTTCATGTTATTATTATTATCAAACTCTAAATAACTCTCTGTGAGTGAATATATATGAATTTGAATTAGTGTGAAATAAAGAATTTGCATTATTTTAATTTTGCTCAAGTTTTCAAACACAATCAAGTATTAATACTAAGCAAATTATAGACCAGTGCAGAATCCCGTTAGAAATACAAAAATGAGACAATATTAATAGCAACATTGAAATAATTAGAAAAGTTCAGGAAAAATAAATTCAAACCAAGGTACAAGGAATGAAATGAGGTAAATTTTAGGGATGAAAAATAGTTTTTTATTAATGCCACTGAAACTAGACTTTGTATTAAAAAAGTCTGATAGAAAAGTTATGGAAAATATAAAGATCTACAACTTTTGCATGAACCATTTTTCCACACAAGCAGTTTCATCATTCTTGATGTTTTTCTCCTACAAAAAGTATTTGTTTTTTTGCAAAATCTGATAGAAAGTTTTTTTTGTATTCTGAATATACTGTAATTCACTTGAATGGAATTATTCAGTACAATAATGTTTTATGATGTTGAACATGAAAAAATACCTGTTTTTCAGACTAAAATACTCAGTTCTGGCAAAAGTTTTTCCAAAATTAACAGTGGTATTTTTTATCGAACTATCTACTTTCAAATGGTGTGACAGAAAAGTAACATTATCTACAATGGAAAAATTTGTCAGAAAAACCGAATTAGGACTGCTTAGGACGAGACACGATTCCTCCCTAGAGTTTTACACAACTCAGAAAATAAAATCAAATTCCAGACTATTTAAACAGCGCGAAATTGCATACATTATACAAACTTAATCTCTTTTTCTGCAAGCAATTCTCTCCCACACCACACCCCCAACTCCCTTGGCTCCCTAACAAGAACCCACACACCTTCGAAATGAGCCGCACAGCGTTGCCACATGCGAAGGAATGTCTTTTAATTATATGAATTAGATTATAACTTATAGAGATAACGATTTTTTTGTTCATATTATGGGAAATACAAGGTCGCTGATATGTATGGAAACGGTCGATTATTTCCTAAAGTAAGATAGTTAGCGAAAAATGTTAGAATATAAATAAATATGGTTCCAAAAAGTTGGGTTTCCTCCACATTTTGGAGGTGTGGTACGGGCATATCCAGATGAAACTTTTCCTGATAAATGGATTGGACGCAGGGGAGCAATTGAATGGCCAGCTAGGTCTCCCGATATGACCCCACTTTACCTTTTTCTATTAGGTCATATAAAAAATGTAGTCTATAAAAATATGCTGCCAAATATCGAAGAGTTGCAAGAAATAATGAGGTATGAAATCTACACCATTCCTCCTCATATGATTTTGGATTCGCTATGAAATTTTATTCAGCGAGTTCAATTCTTCACTTTGAGTTATTTGTTGTTTATTAAAACTTGTTTTCTATAATTTTCTCGTGGCATATCCTGGACATTCATTAATTTTATTTTTCATGCATTGTTATTAACCCTGAACAACTATGCTTTTCTGTAAAAAAATTATAATTAAATTGTAATCATATCCACATAGAGTCCACTTTGTGTGACTTTCATAATAAATATCCATCATCAGATCTCGAACACAGTTGAATGTAGGAAATTATGTGCTATATCAATTTTCTTCAGAATTTGGAGCAGAATTGAAATATGGAATAATTTATAGGGTGTTCTATTAAATGAAAAGCAAATTTATTTTTTCAAGACTTTCTGATTGATCCCGTATTCTCAATTTTTATTCAGGGTGATAGATTTTGAAAAACCCTAAAACTTTTGTATCTTACCACTTTTCACTAGCTATCTTACTTTAAGAGATAATCGACCGTTTCCATAAATATCAGCGACCTGTATAAATAAAAATCAAAATCAGTAAAAACCAGTCAATAAATAGACAATTTATGAGCAGTTTGTATTTGAACGATGAGAATCAAAAACATCTGGTGTTCGGGGGGACCAAGGAATAGGCAACATCTAATTTCATAATTCAAACGTCATTAATTATTGCCATAAAAAACAGTGGCCACTAACAATAAAAAAAATCTTTATTACAACAATATAATGTTAAATTATTTCACATAATTAATAATTATTCTAAAAGGTATTTTTAGTGAGCCTGTGCGATAATTATGTATCAGAAAAATGTGTCCACGCAGAGCTTTCTCCAAGATATGAAACTAGCAAAAAAATCGATAAATCAATAAATAAACCAAAGTAAGGAGACACTTTGAACGAAGAAATTTGTAGGCAAAATCTTCATTTCACAACTATATCACATGATTCAACTTTTCAAACTGCTTCGTTTTCGTTCAATATTATTTCTTCATTAATAATAATAATGAATTTTTTCCAGTACAAAAATAAGCGAAGTTTAGCCTGGAGCTATTCTTATATTTAACCCAAGTTACATATTTAGTAAAATGATGTTATGAAGCTGAAGACACTTGATTTTCAAATGTCGTTTCCACAGATATTCAGATTAATGATGCCAATTAATTATAAATTTTGACTGCAAAATAGGTGAAGCAGGGCTGAAGAGAGACGTGATGAAAGCAAATGATATTTTGTTTTTTACATCTCATAAATGAAGAGCCGACATAACTATTAGTTTTTGTATAGAGTCGGAGGAATTTTATTTCAGTATTTTATACAATATTAAACGAAAGTTCTATTGTTTGAGTTTAGCCACTGCCACAATAGAAATATTGTACTAAATCTCGAGAGAACCAAAGTCTTACTGAGCAATTTAGGTATTGATTGATCCAATCAATTCCTATGGACATAAATCAACCTCAAACTATTGTGAGGTTTCTGAAGTGAATTATTACAATGAAAAATGTATTTCAAATCAGAATCAAAAAGTATAATTAGAATTTTCGAGGATTAAAACTACTGGTATTGGTAGTGTGGTATTGTCTGTTTTAATATGGATATTTTGAGACATACTCATTCTGATATCTTATTGACCAGTCACTTACTGCAATTCATATGTCACTCATGTATAAATAATGAGTCATTTATACTACAGGGATTTGCAATGTACATAATATTTTCTAGAAGTTTCAAAAGGAAAGGTTACTCTGACGATTTGCACAGCCATCTTACGGTAATGTTTCTCTCGCATTGAATAAAAATAGAAAACGAATGTAACAAGAATGGCAACTGATTGGTAACAGAATTATGATTTTTTTTGTTTCAGATTTGGAACGAGTCGTATCCCCAGAGTTAAGAGTACCTACTTCTACCTTTCAAGATTATTATCAAGTTATAAATCAAATTTATATTATTTATTTACATATTACATAATACAATTTATATTATATACAAAAAACTGAATAATTTAGAAGAAGAATTCAAACTGGTGTGAAAGAATTTTTTTGATAGTGAATGCAGAGAAAACAGTCTGTATGCATTTCCATTCTAGGTGGAGATCTGTGACTGATATTCAAGTGGTTGTCAAAAATAGTACCATCAATCTTTCTGAAGTTACTAAATTCCTTGGAATTTATATAGATAGTGGAATGAGTTGGGAAAATAATATTGATGCCATAAGCAAAAAAGTGAACACGGGTTACTATGCTATATTGCAATTAAAAAATATACCAATAAACTCATCAATGTATATTATGCTTTAATCTACTGCAACATATCCTATAACATCAATACTGGGGATGCTCCAGTAACTCAAGCAGAATATTTGTTTCCCAAAAAAGAATTACTCGACTCATTTTCAATCTAAAACCAGAAGAATCGTGTCGAACATATTTTCAATTTTAATAGTTCCATGTATTTATGTTTTCAAATGTATAACCATTGCCATGGTTACCCAACTAGAAATGGAGATCTCATCCTGCACACAGCTCATCATTCTATGGAAAAAGCCCCTCATTAGAGGTATATAGTTTTTCAATCATCTTTCCGCAAACCTGAGAGAGCAACGGAATAAAAACTCCTTCAAATCAAAAGTGAAAGTATATTTGCAAGACAAATGTTACTAAAGTATCAAAGGATATCCTGATGTAAAATGAAAATTTTTTTGCTCATATGTACCGGGTGTCCCACATTTTATGTGACAGGCAAAATCTGGTTTGTTGAAGGAGATACACAAAAATGTTTCATACAAAAGTTTTAGGAGTTCATGAGAGCTATATTTTAATATAATTTTTAAATATACAGGGTGTTTGGTGTAGGTGCTACAGACCAAAATTCCATTTTTTAAAATAGAATGCCCTGTATGTCATTACATGTTCAGATGCTACGTTAAATTCTGATATCATTTCATGTTTGGTTTTTGAAATTCGGTTACGGCGTTGTTGAGTTATTGCTTAAAATGTAAAGTCTTGAGAACGACTATTATTTTTAAAAATATCTCATACAATTATTCTCTCTGCATCAGATCACATGAAAATTAGTCAAAATTTTGGGTGTTCGAAGTAATGGTTTCAATTTTGAGTTGTGGAATTCAGTCAGGAATCATTTTGAATATGAAACAATTGAGAAATTGAAAGAGGTGTATTCGAAAACAAATCTTTAATTAATAACAATGTAAATAATATAACTTGATAAATCATTTCATAAGAATGGTAGGTACCTAGAAATAAGTCATAAAAATTGTTCAAAGTGATGCCCATTAGATATTATACAGGCTTCGAAACGTCGAATCACTTCTCTCGTACAAGTCGCTCTTACAATATCAGGCGTAATATCACTGCACGCTAGTCGAATTTTCATTTTCAGATCATCCACATTCAAAGGGGGAGTAGTGAAAACAATATCTTTTAAATAACCCCATATGAAAAAATCAAGCGGTGATAAATCTGGGGAACGAGCCGGCCACCGAATTGGACCCTTATTACCAATCCATCTATTTGGGTACGTTCTATCCAGATATTCAGTAACAACCTGTGAATTGTGAGGAGGAGCACCATCTTGTTGCCACCAAATTCCTTGTCGTTCTGCTATGGGAATATCTTCCATCAACTGGATCAAATCATTTTCTAGAAAATGTAAATATCGCAATCCATTGAGATTTTCATTGAAAAAGTAAGGTCCTATGATGCGGCCATTGAACAATCCACACCATACATTAATACCCCAAGTAGTTTGAAAATTACTTTCGCGGACCCAGTGGGGATTTTCTTGAGACCAATAGTGACTGTTATGTCGATTCACAACTCCATTATTGTGGAATCGCGATTCATCGCTCCACAAAATTTGACTGAATATGTTAGGACTTTCATGTAATATTACCTGAATACAAGCAATGAATTCAAGTCGTCGTTCAAAGTCCGTGGGTTTCAAACCTTGTACCAACTGAATTTTGAATGGGTGGTATTTATTTTCTTTCAGAATTCTCTGTATATTAGATTTACTCACACCGACTTCTTCTGCGAGAGTACGGATAGAAACATGTGGATGAATAATAATATAATCCAACACATTGATCTCTAAATCTTCAGTTCTAACAGATCTCGTATGATGACGATGCTTTATAGTAGAAGGAAATGACCCAGTTCGCAATTTTTCTACAACTCTCGAAAAAGTCATTCGTGACGGAATGGGTCTGTCTGGAAAACGTTCTTGGTATAGACGTTGTGCTTGACGGCAGTTTTTATGACATTCCCCAAAAATTAATAACATATCAATGCAATCACTTGGACTAAACGCGAAAGGCATACTGGAGTTTTCGCACAAAGAACACAGTTACTGATTTGCAAAGAATCACTGAATCGAACTGACAAGTAGATACAATTCAACAACATTTGTTACTATGGCATCAACAAGCATAAGCTACTTGATGAAATTTTGCAATATAAAGCAATTCACCCTCAAGTTAGTCACATTCTCAAGAATTTCAATATTATATTCAACTGATATCGATATCGTATCGTAGAGATGAGAATAATGGTTTGTATTCAGTAGTAATCTAGTTCAATTTAATAAAAGATATAGACTGGATTCGTGTACGAGTAAATAAGTTTTTTTGAAACTTTATATTTAAGGAAAAGTGCAATAACTGAACAACGCCGTAACCGAATTTCAAAAACCAAACATGAAATCATATCAGAATTTAACGTAGCATCTGAATATGTAATGATATACAGGGCGTTCTATTTAAAAAATGGAATTTTGGTCTGTAGCACCTACACCAAACACCCTGTATATTTAAAAATTATATCAAAATATAGCTCTCATGAACTCCTAAAACTTTTGTATGAAACATTTTTGTGTATCTCCTTCAACAAACCAGATATTGCCTGTCACATAAAATGTGGGACACCCGGTATATAAATGTAATAAATGTTTTTATGTATATGTGTACAAATCTGTTGAATAGTGATATTTTAATAATGTTGATTGTAAATTTGTCTGCCATCACACGGTTTTTTATTTGTGACGTATCCTATATCATGCTGTATGTGATCTGTAAGGATTGAATAAAGATTATTATTATTATTATCATATAATACTCGTTTTCATGTTCTTAAAAAAATAAAAATAAATTAATAAAAAAGAATTAGTGTGAATTACACATTATTTTGAAAGACATACTCTGAATATTCAAAAAGGATGTGGGCGATTGCCTAATCAACAATCAGCGATGACACACTGAATTTTCTGACCGCCTCCCTTCAAACGTTTTCAATAATTTCGACATCACTTAAGCTTGTCGCTCACTTGTCTGGCACAGCACAGCACGGCGCTGTCCGTCGCCTGATGGCGACGGGTAGTAGCATCGCCCACTTGTCCAGCGACAACCAGCATACTCAAGGTGCTGTTTGTTCAATTTCAAGGAAAATAGTCACAAAAAAGAATGTTGTCGGTCCATCCCATTTATCAAAAGAGTGCAAATCTGGGAGAGTTTCATCATCTTTTCAACGATCTGAAAGAAGACGAGGAGAAATTTTTCCAGTATTTCCGATCGGAGAGCTGGAATCCTTTCCGGCGGCGGACGGTCTTGGCTGTGCCGTGCCGGGCTAATGGGCGCTGGTCCATTCATTTTCATTGTTCCAATCCTATCCGTATTTTTACTGGACGTGCCGTGCTATGCCGGACAACCGCCCACTAGCCCGGCACGGCACATCCAAGAGCGTCCGTCACCGGACGTCACCGAGGAAAAATTGGGTTGCTTGTTAAGGCAGGCTCTAGAATATCCAGAAGTTCTGAAAATTTACCTGGAGTGATTCGGAAATACTGGAAAAATTTCTCCTCGTCTTCTTTCAGATCGTTGAAAAGATGATGAAACTCTCCCAGATTTGCCGTCTTTTGATTAATGGGATAAACCCACAACATTTTTTTTCTTGTACTAATGCGGCCACTATAATGACGACTTCTTCGTCAGAACTGCTATTGATAGACATGTTTCTGACACCGGTCGATTTCGAGTGAAATTTTCTTGAAATCGAACAAACAGCACCTTCAGTATGTTGGTTGTAGCTGTACAAGTGGACGATGCTACTACCCGTCGCCATCAGGCGACGGACAGCGTCGTGCTGTGCTGTGCCAGACAAGTGAGCGACAAGATTTATTTAATCACTGAACAAAAAGTGACTGAGTGAAAACAAGTCATTATCCATTACACTGTTCGTACAAATGGACAGGCATATTTTCAAACGCCCTGTCGCATCGTTTCTTGTATCAACAAGTTGAAATTGAATGTTCCTGCAAAAAAAATTCTCATTTTTTCATAAATGAAAAGATAAACGTCGGATGATCAAACGCAACTTCTAAAGTGGGATTAATGGTCTTGAAGATCACAACATAAATGAATGTTTGACTAAGTAAACATAGTTGAACATTTTTGGATTTGAAAAAATCTAAAGATTTTGCATCAAAGTTACTGGAGAAATCTAAAAGTAACATTCGGCAACACTGGAGCCGCAGTTCATCTCGCGAATGCTGCAGGTGGCGGTTTTTGCCGAGAGGTTGAAATTTAATCACGAGGATGCCCTCTCCACCCACGTTACTAGCCATCAAGATCTCTCCGCAATATCGTCTGATCAAACACGATAAAACTGGGTCGTTTACAATGCTCTCACAGACACGTTCTTCAATGTATCCCGGTAATAACTTTTATGAGTCCAGAGCAAAAGGGTGTTCAAGGGTTTTATCTAGAGATCATCGGTTCTCGATTTTATTAAATGTGTATATATTGCAGGAGTGTTGATGACAGACCAACCGCAGGAAGTATTATGTTTAGAAAAAGGAAAGATGAAGTTGAAAAAAGAAATGGTCAGTTTGCTGGTATTTTTTTTGCAAATCTTCGTTTTCTCAGCCACAGTTTAGAAGAAAAAGAGAACTATTAGGATTTTTTGGCGTTCTGCATATCCATCTTAAATGTGAATTTATGATTCAGCGCTACTGGAGTCGTAATGGCAGACCGACCGGCAGAAAGCATTGTGTTTATAGAAAGGAAAGATGACTTTTTAAATATTGTTCTGCCCATGTCACAGTTGAGAAAATGATGACGACGATCAGGAAGACATAGAAAATGATCAATCTTATTTGGGAACAAATTTTTTGGCTTTCTACTTCTTAATCTTATGAGTAATATGTGAGTAATTTCAGAATAAGGCATTTTACTTTAAAATAAACTCTATATATCATTTTCAAGAGTTTGTATTGGAGTAATCACCTTCTTTCTTTGGAAGTTTTCCATATTTTCTGTATAATAATGGAGAAGTAGAAAACCAACGAAGTGTCATCGTGACAAGAAGTGGTCACGATGACACTTCGTTGCAAAAATTTTATGCAAAAAATGAGTGTTTCGTCTTTAACAGTTAGTCAACAAGGTTCTGATGACGAGTCAGTGTTTTCGTTAGAATCTTCTGATTCCATGTAGGGAAATTTTTATATGAATGCTCTTTAATATATTACGTTGTGTAGCGTTCCTCAATATTTCTAAACCAATTCCATAATGAACGTTTGGAGTTAAAACTGAATAAGAGAAATCAATTTCCGTGTAATTCAATATTCATATGTTTGAAAGTAGATCTTTTGGATACACTCTTACTTGCAGTGTGTATCTGAAAGAAACTTAAATGCATGCTCTACACATCTATGTGAGTTCATATTGAAAAAAAAAATACTTTTTTTCATAGAAGATTTTTTACATTTCTTGTTGAATGAAGAAGAGGTAGAAAGCAAAAAACGTCATGATAGACCTCTTCATTTTCTCAACTGTAGTTGCTTTGTATACAGTGCATTCCATTCAAAACGAGCCACCCTGAATAACTTTTGGTACAATGATTTGCAGAAAAAATAAAAAAACACGTCAACAATAGTATACAGAGAGACACATTTCCCCTATCGCACCACCAGAGCATGTCACCAATTTTTTTTAAATGGATCACCCTATGTTGTTTCGCATTATCAGATGCTCCATGTTGAGCAGATTTCAACAAAGTATAAAACATATGGTCTGTAGCTAATGGTTCGGAAGCTACAAATTGTATGAACTGGGTATGAACTTGACAGTATAAATGAGGATTCGTATCACTCCAATATCAATAATTTTGCCGATTCACCTCTCTATTCAAACTAAAAGTATATTCATCCGAAAAACAAATTTTATAGAAGAAATTCTGATGCAATTTAATCCGTTCAGTGAGACTTTCACAAAACTCGATACAATATGTGTGATTGATAACTTGTTTATTTTGTGGTAATTCATGACTATTTTAATGAAATTAATAAAAACACTTTCGTCTAATTACCACTAGTTAATTTTATTTATACGTCCAGTTTCGGGTTTAACCCCATTATCAAGAATAAAACTCTTGATAATGGTGTTTAAACCCGAAACCGGTAGTATAAATATATTCAACTAGTGGTAATTAGACAAAAGTGTTTTTATTCATTTCATTAAAAAAAACTCGATATGTCTATCGAAATCATCTTCGTTCAATTTTTGAACTATTCTAATCTTATATAGATGAAATTTGTATCTACTTATGAAGGATCCTGAAAACATTTGTACGACTGATTCCTGATTCTCGAGATAACTTAGTAAGAGATTGCGAATTTTCCATTAGTCCAACGTGCCCTAAAACTGTAATACAAATAGCTTCATCGTTGACAACTCCTGAACGGTTATGCTTTTCATTGTTAACAGATCCAGTTTCCATAAATTTTTTCAATAATTCCGAAACGTATTTGTGTCGTAAATTTCTTCCTGGATCATTATCATTGAACATACAGTCCTTGCACTATTTCCATTATGGTAGTACAAACTCACTATTTCAATCTGTTCATTGCTTCTCAAGAATTACAAAATGAAGAGAATATCGAATTTAAACTTAGGTAGGCAACTATTTTGAAGTATACTTCTCAAAAACACCTATGAAACATAGGAAACAGATTCAGGGTGGCTCGTTTTCAACTCAAATAATTTTTAGCTTCCAAACTATGAGCTTCAGACCATAATTTTTTCTACTTTGTTGAAATCTATTCATCATGGAACATCTGATAATGCAAAACAATTGATACGTTGAAAAAATTGGTGACACGCTCTAGGGGTGCGATAGGGAAAGTTAGATCAAATGTGAATATGTATACTATTGTTGAGGTGTTTTTTTATTTTTCCTGAAAATCATTGTTCCAAATGTTATTCAGGTTGGCTCGTTTTCAACTCAAATAATTTGTAGCTCCCGAACCATAAACTTCAGACCATATGTTTTAAACTTTTTGAAATCTGCTCATCATGGAGCATCTGATAATGCGAAACAATATACATCAAATGTGAATATATCAAAATGTGTCACGCTGTATACTATGGTTGACGTGTTTTTCAATTTTTTCTGCAAATCATTGTACCAAAAGTTATTCATGGTGGCTCGTTTAAAATGTAATGCACAGTATATATGAAACAGCAAACTGGGTATTTTTTTAATTCATTTTTCCGCATATATAATACATTCTACTACTCCGAACAAGAAATTCACATTTAATAAAAGTGTGATCCGATGAATGATCTCTAGAGCTCTATGAGCTCTCTGCTCTGAGCTCATAAAATTTATTACCTGGACACATTGAAGAACGTGTGTGTGAGAACATTGAAAACGACCCATGATAAGACGTGGACAGGAGGGGGACATTCCTCCTGATTAAATTTTCACCTCTCGGCAAAAACTTCTGCAGCATGCGGTTCCAGGTGATAATTGGAATTATCTAGTGGAATAAAGAATTTTTGAACTTCTTCATGTCCAAAAATATTCAGGTTGAACTTTCCTTTCAGAGCTATAGGACAGATGGTACCAATGGGGTAGACAGATGGTACCAATGGGAGTAGGGTTTCTATAGAGGATGTTGCAAAAATGACAATTGAAATAATTGTATCATTCAAAAAGTGAAGGTATTTTCTGTACTCTATAGACAAGAGTGTTTATACTGTAAGTATACTGTATAGATAAGTTTTGGTCTTCAATTGTTGAAGTTAACCATATGATCTTTATGTCAGCCTTGTACTGAAGGGGTTCCATCTTGATGTGACATCCAGTTTGTGACAAGAACTAAAACAAGTTCAGTTATTATTGATATTGTACAAAATTCACACAAAATTTCTATTCAATAATTGTAGATTTTCCAAAGATATGTATTTATTGAAATTTCAATAAGTTCACCCCAAAATTGTTCACATTAATTCAATGAAATTTAGATGCAATTTTGACAAAAATTGAAGAATAGAAATTTCCCTCAAGAAGTCATAGAAAGTTTATTCTATTATGTGCGGTTTAGAAATTGTGTCAAGTTATCTATTTTTATTCAATTATCTCCATTTCCTTTTTAGAAATTCATTTCAACGTCATTGACAATATGTCATCAAAATTTAAAGAATTACAATGAAATTTTAGATTATCTTTTGATTTAGCTTCGTTTATTTTTCAGATTTTGAACCGTCAAATACCCCAAAAAAACATCAAGAAACTACCATTGAACTTGACATTTAGTATAATTTCAATAAGGTATGAATTATACTGAAAAATATTCGATAGAACATTTTCTCAGGACAATATTGATTCAACTGAATAAAACATATTCTAAATAAAAAAATATCGAATATAATTACTAAATAACGAAAGAGCGATTCTTCATCTTACATTTGAGCGAGAGAAATCCTGTTTTGGAATTGATCCCAAAACGGCTCATCTGCAACAGGCTGCCTCGAAAAATCCCGGCAGAAAAATGAATGGAGCCAATACCAAAATAGATCTCATGCAGATAAGCCAGCGCAAACGTCAACAACAACAACAAACAAATCGACCTTGAACGAAAAGAAACATTTCAACTCTTGTACCACCAACCTGCTAAACAACACCTTCCAAATTCTGAAATACAATCAACTACACTCTGATAAAATCTCCATTTACCCGTCGAGAATATGTTGACGTTTCCATGGCACACAACCTGTGAACTTTCCCGGAGGAAAATCAATTCCCTATGGCACTAGATTAACTAATTTAGATTATCACGTAGTTTTCACGATATTAGGCCTCTTTCAGTCGGATTTCTGGAGGATCCGAGACCCTCTACCAAAAGCGAACATAGGTGTAAAAATCACTCCCGACTTTTCCGAATTTTCCGAGAAACGACTGCACCCTGCCACCGCAGCGCGCAGGCCCACATCGATCCCCGTAAGCTTCCACAGACTTTGGTCGGCAGAGAATCCGGGGACACGATTTGCACAAATATATCGTCGTAATCATAGTCGGGAAACTCATTTTCGGACAAGTTCTGAGTTTTATTAAATTTTCCGTCTCTCGCAGAAAAAATAATTCTAGGATCACGTTGTTGGGCGGCATGAAGATGAGGAGGTTGGAAGATTCTAGGGATCATGGGACGAGGAAGAAGTCATCTTGGATATACCTGGTGGTGGTTCAATGAAAATGAAACAAGTTGGCGTTGGGATTATTTATCACTTCGGCAGGTGATCCAGAACTGCAACACTCTTCTTGACACGCGTTTCACCATGTTGGCGTCTTAAGGAAATGAAGTAGACTAATAAAACTGGTCTCTACTTGTACTCATATCTAATAGCGTCCACTTCCACTTTCGTTTTCAGAGACACATCAATGGTTTTGGATAGAAATTCACTGAAATTTTCATTGTGAAAATTTCCGCTGAGTTCAGTAAAGCGATTCATATAAAGGGGAGTTTTGTCACTGTTCGCAGTTGTCATGTCGCAATTTGCTGTTTCGAGACTGTTTCTCCAAGTCGTGTTGAGCGACACTAGATTTTTATGGTAGCTAAAATTGGATAAGTGCTACGCGTTCTTCGAAACGAGTTTGGATAGCTCACGTAGTCTCATGGATGTAATTTTTGTCACAATCCTCACAACTTATTTCATATATCCTCGATTCTTCATTTCCCTCCATCTTGTCTTCAGGCTCATCTAACATATGTTGAAGCGAGTAAGAAGTTTTGAAAGCTACTTTCACGTTCAACTTTTCAAAAATGCGATCTAAAAAGTTAGTGTTCCTTGTTTGATGCGGAAGAGCAATGCACTTTGAATCAATGTCTTTAGAAAAATCCTTCCTAAAATTAGGTTAACGTTATTCTACCTGAAAGTGGAATTTATATATGAATAGAAATCAGTTTTGAAGTTAAGAATTACCTTACTTAATCTTCTGAAGGCGCCAACTTGGTTGGTGAAACGCGAATAAAGAAGAGTGTGACAGTTCTGGTGTTTTAGCTGGACGCCCGTCGAAAGACATTATTTTGTACTGGTCTCAAAAATTCCAATTCTACCTATAAAGAAAACTAACTTCTTCCATGTTGACTTGGTCCTCAACATCATTTGTCAGAGTTTGGTTTGGCTATTTGTAACAATATTGATGCGCTCCTTTCAATGATACAATCATTGTTTTTTGCATTGCTGGACTGCATACACTGTCTAAATACAAAGATGTTCAGTGAACGAGCGGATACCTATAAAGTAAGTTTCTACCAGCACAGTACAATTCAGCTCACAAGCAATGTTAAATTTTCAACCCCTTTGTATACCAGATGTTCTGCAAGCATGTACTATGGATAACTATTCATCACGGTTTGTACTTTGATGTCATGTGATCCATAAACATGTTTGATATTCCACAATTTCTGTATTAGCTCACTGGAACCTTGGTGAATTTGCTAGACTCAATTGACTACTCTTGCCTATCTCGTTATCACTTCCATGAAATAGCGACTGCTGTTGGTGTGGTTCTCATTGTCAACATTATTTCCAAACAGTCTTTGAATCCTGTCTAGTTGCCTAATATCGATCGCTTGTGGATTTGAATCGCTGGAGATTAAATACATCTGGAAAAACGTTCTCCGGAAGTTTATTCCACATAAACACAGTTCTCCAACTAAAAGAGCTCTTGAACCTTAAAGTACTGACTTGAACTTCAAAACGATGAGCAGCCACAGTCCGTGGCGTATTTCTGGTATGTACCGCTCTTGGTGAATCAAATGTGCTAAGTCACTTGAACACTTCTCGTGAAAATATATATAGACGAGAAATAAATCTAAAACCTTTCTTCCATGTTCCGGATAATCAAGGTTGCAAGTGTTGTTCGTGTCACCAATCACGCGGATGGCTCTTTTCTGAATGGAATCCAGCAGCCTTAGGCTATGGTTAGGGGCGGAGCTCCACACGTGAGAACAATACTTCAAAGAAGGTCTGACCTGAGCTTTATAAATCATCAAAAGTTGCTGAGGTGTGTAAATTTTTCCGGTTCGGAACAGTGTTCCAAGCTTTTGAGAAGCGGCCTTTGCAATTCCAGGGACATGATTGTGCCAAGACATATTGGTGTCCATTTTAACCCCCCAACAAACTTATCGAAGCAGAAAGTGGAATTGTCTGTCCTGACAATATTATTTTCAGTTCGGAGACCATTATCTTTTTGGAGAAAACCGATGCCTGGGTTTTTGTGGCATTGAATTAAACCTGGTTACTTTCACCTCAATTCGAAATTACTTCCAGATCCTCATTAAGACATGCAAACTCCTGCTGCTGGTGAAAATGTGCATCCGCAGCCGATGTCCTGGGATCCAAATGAAATGACGAGACAAGTGTGCTGTCGTCAGCAAAGCAATATATTGGATTCTTCATTTTTTCAATAAGTTGTTGATATACAATAAACAGAGGGTTGGTGACAATATGGATCTCGTGTCTCGTTTGAAGTCTCTGAGGTTCTGTTATAAATTAACTACCCCGTTTCTTCTCTTTCCCCAGTTTTTTTACTTATGCAACTTAGGTTCTTGCAAGCTCCCACATAATCTTTGTAGAACTTCAGAGACCCTTCACTCTGTTGTAGGTTGACTTGTTTGGCACTTATTGTTCACGATCAATTTATATTTGGCTTCAAGCATGTCTCTCTCCAAAACCCCGGAGGACCTTTTGTCTATAAGAAAAGTAGAGACATCTCGTTTACTTTTCCTCTTTCCTTCATATTAAGAGAGATGTCTCACCTTTCATTTTTTGTCTGATATGAACACCAGGTATGGATCTTTTCTGAAGTTGGTGGCCCCAACCATATTCAAATTCGGCCTCTCCCAAGACCTCGACGCCCATCTTCTGTTTTTCATTTATCCAGATGATCCTTGTATCATACATTTTTTGAACCACATACTAGTGTGAACTCCCGAGTGATTAGCAAAATTAGAATAAAATGTCGTCAAAGGATTATTTGCATCACAATGCACGTGAAACAAAATCCTGAATATAAGCACAAAATAGTTTTCGAACTCCGAACTGTTTCTCGAAATGAATAATGCTACAGTAATTTTTTTGTAGAACTGCAAATACGAGAAAAACTGCTATATTGTTCGGATAACAAAAAACGAAATTTCGTGCTAGTCGAGATTAGAGGATTGAATGCACAAAGAACCATTGTTGATTTCATTCACGTTTTTTTCGAGGTAACTACCTGCATACGCTTGTGCTGATATTTCTGTAAATCTAGGACGTGAAATTGATTATTTACTTATTATTGATATAGTTTGAGTAAGCGATGAAAAATTGTGTTCATGAGATGTTCATTCCGATCAGATATTTTTTGAAAATATATAGATACCTGGAAATATATTTTTTACTTTCAACATTAGGGCCTCAAAATATAAAAAAATATTCACAGAAATGCATCTGAATTGTATTGTACCGTTCAACTGAAACAGTATCTACTCCTACTAATGACATGTGTCAAAGTTAATAATGATATCAGTGATCTACGTGGGAAATACGTATGTATGCTATAAGGTACGATATTGTGGACTATACTTTTCCACATCTACATTAACAGTATTAAATTGAAATTCTTTGACTTTCACCTGCTGAACAGAAGACAGCTATGTATATCGTACACATATACAAAGATGAACTTGTGATCCAACATCAAACAGCACTGTTTCGACCCACCAAGATCTCATCAGTGGTGCTAGGCTGAAAACCACTGAAATGTCCCGAAAAGAACAATCTTCAAAGTAAAAGCGATGACATTTCCTTCTACGAGATATACAAAAATTATAATAATACTTTGTATAAAGGTATCAGTAAGAAGTGTTTCTTTGATCTTAACAAAATTTTGGGTAGAATGACACATTGGACAAATGGCAGAGTTTATTATTATGTATAAACATAGCTCACTTACCCAATATTTGATTTTTGCATACAAAAAGAAAACATTCAATAACAAAAACTCAACTATATAGCACCAGTAAAATATCATATGTGAACAAAAATCGAAAAACAAGTGAGACAAGATTGTTGAATTATTTCCTAATTATTTATCAAGAGTACATGTTGAATCACAAGCGAAACTATCTGATGATAATACGATTAGCTCTGCATTAACTTCGATATTCCTTATCATAGAGTTTGCAACCAACGCAGTAATGATGCAATGTGTAAGCAGTCAGCCGGTCTTGATGACATTTCTTGCCCAATGAAAATATTAAGTTATGCCAACGTTATTTCATAAACGTCATTGAAGAGGAACGATTCCAGAATTATCAAGAAGGGACTACACATATTTCTGATCGGGCATCAAACTAATGATATAATATATGTAAGAAATTCAAAATTGTGCTAAAAATTTTCACAGGCTGATTTTCTGAGACAGTCAACTGCAATTGCGTCGAAAATAAGAGAACTCTATCAATTCATTACGACAATCGTACATCACTAAAACCATTGTTTTGAAAATTACTGACTTGGTGAATGTCATCGTGGACATCATTCGACTATAGATTATTCAAAAATAAATGATGAAAATGGGAAAAAAGCAAAGCGCCTTAAACACTGTCCTGAGGTATACCTGACGTTAGGACGAAATGATCAAAACAAGAGTTTCCACTTCAACTGACTGTATTCTTTGTTAGAGATTTTAAAATATGAGCTCATACTAAAAAGCTGAAATTTTCAATAAGAGAAGATGAAAGAAGCTGTTACAGAGCCTATTTTGAAATTACTGGGGAAAATATAATTTTCAAGGAATAGATTGAAAATATATATCTACTAATATTAATAAGACAATTTTTCAGATTGAAAACCTGAGCCTGAACACAGCGTATTTATGATCCAACACCAGGCAACGCTGTTTCATGTAGGTCTCTTCAGTGGTACTAGGTTGAACCACAAATGCATTGCTGGACTCAAGTGTCCTCAAAAAATTAGTCTACCTACTACTTTTTCATATGTCTTCATTATGGAGTAACTTTTTGAAAGAGAAAACTCTTCGGTTTGGTACAATAGATCAGATTATGTCAATCTTGATTCATTCATTTTTCGGGTTACTCAAAAAAGGTCAAGAAACGTTGATTCCTTCACAAAAAATATTCATGCTATGAAACACAAGTATCTACCCAGTCTCTACTCGTATAACAGAATAAAAATATACATAAAAACATTGAACTGTACAATGCTTACAAAATAACCACCCATATGATTGAATCTTTGATCTCATCACATAGAAATTTGTTTTCTTTTCCATCTATGAGAAGAAAAAGAAACAATAGTATTCAACGCTAGCATTATACAGTGAAATAGAGGAGGCATTTAAATTTTAAAAGGCTAGCAATACGGCTTTTTATTAATTAGGAATGTGTCTTCATAGTCTTCGTATCTATTTCAGATTTTCATCCAAAATATCATAATTTTTTATCATTTATCATTACGTTAAAGCTTCATCAACAAGTTATAAGATAGATTATCTTTTATCAAATATTTATGAGCGCAACGCAGAGCACAGTTTGAGCTTGCCTTTTGTAAACATCATTATCGGTTGACACTTTTTGCATCTCTTGTAATGTCTTCATTGATGAATCAATAATAAAATACTGATGAAAAAATGAAAACATGTCCCAAGAGCATTCTATTTTGTTATTGTTGTGCCTCAATTATTCTCAAGTTTTGAAAAGAATCTTATCGGCACTCACCGATTACTGAAATCCACGCACTCAAAAGTCCACATTGTACAACAGCTGGCAAAACCACTAAAATCCAAAAACTGTTTTCAATCCCACTGCCGAAATCGAACGAAAACACATATTCCATTATCGTTCGACACTTCTCAATTTTAGTACTACGGCATTGTTTGTCGCCTCGCGCACCTTTGTTTTCATACTAATCATACTTTTCGAATTCATTTCGCTTTTTCTCATGGCATGCTAGGCGCTCGTAGTTTGTTGTGCGCTCGTTCGTATCACCGGTTCCGCCAACTTTGTTTTATCACTGTATTCCTGACATGGTACGGTGGGTACAATGGGTGTATGGGAATTCGGGACAGCGACGCCGAACGGGGCTACGTTTGGGGGAAGAAGGATTCGTTCAACAATATACCTACATTATAGTTCTACTTACCCAACATGATAATCATTTTGGGACCAATCAAGGATAACGTCAAACCATCCGTAGGATGATTTGACCTGTCAAGTAGATAAAACACAAATGCCAGGGATCATTTTATTTTCAAGCGGCCTACACACATGGGAACCTGGTTTGTCAAACTTGGTTCGCACGAACCATGTTCATCATTTGTTCCCTGTGTGTGATCGTTAACGAACCAAGATCGCCACAATTTCTCACGAACTTGGTCTTACATCGGGTTGGAAAACAACGGTTCACCGGCAGGGCGCACCAGATTCCTCGGTGTGTGGAAGAGGGGAACCGTTGTTTGCCGTTTTCCCGGTGCTTGTGGTGATATGGCGCACGAAACCTTTGAGTCCTCAAAGTTTCTTTCAGTAGCTAGGTAGTGAAGTGTAGAAACGAGCCAATGTTCAGCTGATATCGACTTTCTCATGTGAGCCGAACCAAGTTCAGCGAACCAGGTTGGCCGCTTTACATATAATAACAACAAATCAACTGGTTATGACGAACCATCATTAACTTATCTTATGAATCAATCTTTCATTCAAGGCTGCTTTCCTCAAGCTCTAAAGAAGTTACAAATCATACATTTACATGAAGAACTTAATCAAATTTGTTTATTTTGCTATTAGACTGTTTCAAAAGTTTTGTCCGTTTCAATGTCATATCTCAATAAATAATTATTCTACTATGTCGTGGTATTAATGCTGTTCATTTTTTTCTACACGATTGTTTAAAATGTATTAGAAAGGTCAAAGAGCTCGAAAATTGGGCCCTCGCATTTTGAACGAACGACAAAAATTGTCAGGCTGTGAGGTTTGTTTCTTGCTTCTGCGCAACAAATACGATTCATCGGATCATCACATGTGATAAAAAGTAAATTCTCTACGACAAAAGGAGAAGTTTATTTAGGTAAGAATTCAGTTGGGGAAGCTATAGATTATGCTGTAGAAAACCCCTCTCGATTTAGAAGGCCACGACACTCTGTCGAATAAGGCCCTTATGTCCCCTGTTAACGGATGAACAATTTCCTCAACCACTCACCTCAGCCAGGCAGGGGTTAACCGTGAAAGGCTGTACTGCTGTCTGAGCACATTCGTGCCGCCATTCCCTAAATAAGTTATGCCCCATTTGTCCTTCGAACAAACGCCAGCCGAAAGAGTAAGGGAGTCAGGCTTCATCCTGTCTGAACCGAAGATGATCGAACAACAGGAAACGTTCAGAGCAGTGGTTGAACACCGATGAGCCACCCAGGCACTGGCTAAAACTCTCCAAAAAAAAGACCATGATTACTGTATGGTGGTCTGCCGTGGGTGTGAATCATTATAACTTTCTGCAACCGGGCCAAACCATCACAGCAGATTCCTATTCTGAGGAAATAGACAAGATGTACATAAAATTGCGTCAGCACTGGTTAACAAACGAGGTCCGATCCTGCTCCACGACAAAGTCCGTCTGCACATCTCACAAATCATCGTCCGAAAATCAATCGGATTCAGCTTCGAAGTTCTGTCTCGCTCACCATACCCCCCAAACCTATCGCTAATCGACTACAATCTTTTCAAGCATTTCGATAACTTTCTCACCAGTGAAACCTTTGCCAATCAGTACCAGGCAAAAACGGCTTTCGTCGACTTCATCTAAATTCGAGCACAACCTTGAACACAACACAACAAGTGTTATAGTACTTTGCCAAAGGACAATATCTTCCACACCACACTGAAAGGAATGCGAGACTATATAACACCTTTTTTTATATTAGAAGAAAGAAATCGTATAGAAACCATCAGACTTGAAAAAAAATTTGAAACAAATTATTCAATATTAATATATAATAATTCGATACCTGTCACAGACACACTATGAACTTTGGGGTGGGGTTCGTTTGATTTAACATCGATGGAAATCACCAATCACGTGCACTGATGACTGACTATACGACATCCGAACCATCGAATTATTGCAAAAATGATTTTATTTGATATCTCACTTTATAATATGGGGAATATTCGATTCATATTTTTAGAAATTATAAAACAACGATGAAAATAAAAACAACAAAAAAAATTGATTGGCGCTTAGGGGCGACTTCATTGATTCCAGTAGCGCATTTGCTTTTTCAGCTGCATGAAAACCCGGAAAAACCTGCAGCACCACATCATCTGAAGATCTTCATCTGCCAATATCCTCTCTCTCATTAAACAAAATGTAGGGTGTCTCCAGAGGTTGCAATAGATTCAATACATCGCCAGAACACTTCGTGACACGACTATCGTCAAACTTAAACCAGTCCGTTTCGTCTTTGACCAAGGCGTAATAATGACCAAATTCAACGCCAGAACCACAGTGAACAATGACTGCATGAATATTATAATAATGGTCTGCTAGATTGAAATGTTCATCTATTTCGAACCTTCCAAAGAGTTTCTTGCTTCCGTCAGAGGTTGAGTCTTGTTTGAAGATCATCAGTATTATTATTTGATTGACTGGTGCCTCAGCTATACTTGGTTCCTTATAACAGTCGGTTAGTTTTGCGCATGTTTGGCAATACAGTCGATCATCAACTGTTTAAAATTCCATTTAACAATAACAATAAAAATTATGTCAAGCAATGAATTTTTTAATCCGTCCCCCTTTTGAATAAAAACTCATTGGAGAAATATAATGTTCTGAACATTTTTCATTCAAAAAATATGGTGTTGCATGATTATATACAATTATTCCATTAACGAAAGTATTCTTCTCAGAAGAAAATTTGAGTTATTATATTTTCTCATTGTTCAAAACTAATTCAATGTTTGAAAACATTATTTTTCTCATTTGTGTTTTTATAAATTCCACATTGTAATTTGAGGAACCTGGGCCCAAATTTTTTGGATCACATTGATCCAGAATTAACCTCTAGTTGACGATGTTAACTCTTTCGTAGATTATTTCCCTAGGATTTTCAATCATTTTAACAATTTGTTTTAACGTTAGCAATGTTCAGTCTCCTGGAAAAACAGTAATTAAAAAAATATCTTCTTTCATATTTCCGAAAGTATTGCTTGATCACTTTAAGAAATAATAATTTGTTTCGATTTTTTTCCATTATGAAATTTCGTTTCGGTTCGACTAGAAAAATGCAATTTCGAAAATGATATATTTCTTGAAACTATTTTTATTTTCATGTTCGAACCACTATTTATTTACCTATAATTTTTGAATAAAAAATTCAGTTTTTTCTTTGAAAGCTTTTCGAAAATGTTCTCTTGTTTTGATTCACCCAATATTAGAAAAATAGATTGTGTTCACATTATTATTCGATAATGGAAAAGCTACATTTTCAAAACATGGGGCCTCCAAATGAGTTTTCATTAAAAATATTCAAAATGAGATTACATTACTTTCGAACAAAATTTACATTTTAACCTTTCTCATATAAAATAAAAATAATATGGAATGGGACTATTGCATCAGGCGCGTTTACAACTTTACAAAAAATCATTTTTTCTTTAAAAATAATAATTGGAATTCTATCATCAGTGTTTTTCATATTCCTCACGATTTCCCAAATTCGTCTGAAAAATCAGGTTTTCCCATTCAACAAGTCCTTAAAAAAATCTTTCCATCAGAAAAGCTTTCCCCTCCGCCCATGTTCGTACACTCCTTCCGGCGCGATATCTTCACCTATTGTAGGTGTAACAGAAGAGGAATAACAAACTCACATTCGAACAAAGACCGACTAGAGAGACCGGCTTTTATAGAGGATGAGAGAATACCTCCAAATTATCAAAAGCGATAACATACGGCTTCCTCGTACAATCCCTCCGGACGAAGTTTGGCCGCAAAGGCCGCAGATTGGTGTAGGTAACGATTTCGTCTGTGTTTTTCTTTTTTCATATCAAAAGCTCTTATCGTGAAGAAGACGATGACCCCTGTGCTCATTAAAAGTACATGATAATGTGAATTGTTATCCGCATTTGCATAGAATTCCTTTTTGTCTTCTACGTACTTGTAGGACGTAGTCAGGTGAATGTGCTAATAAGAACTTTTTATGAAGGGGAAAGAAGGATTCCCTCCGTGAGATTTTCATAAGTGCACAGGTGTTTGATAGTGCACTGCTAGAAAAGTGCATCATTTATTTATGAAGTGCAGATAATAATTGTTTTACTCAAATCCTTTAGAAATGTCATGTTGCTGTTTGGTGTTAGGAAAAGAAAAAAATATTTAGAAATTTACTTGAAAATATTTTTGATAATGAAGCTTATTATTAATCGAAATTCTCTCGAGGATAATGCAATCCTTCGACTACATAAGGAAATACCTGAATTTCACTAGTTCGGACTTCCATTGTCTATTATATAAAATGATTTGAAATCACTGAAACAACTAAAAAAGAAGAATTGAAAATGAGTAGCTGAAAATAATAATTATATTAACCAAAATAAACCTGAAATGAAGTAATAGTGAAATAAAATACAAGTAAAACTAGAACAATTGAATAAATGAAAATAAAGAAATGAAAAAAGAAAGAAAATAAAAATAAAAAAGTGAAGAGATTCCAAGTCACGTTAGTTCACGACGTTTCGATTGTTAGTATCTACAATCGTCTTCGGGTGATGACTGGACTGATTCCTCCGAGAGATGACTATTTATAGGTCGTTCGAGTACTTTCACCTATCCCCGCTTTCCATTTTCCGCTTCACTGGTTCCGTGGGAGATGACTGTTTTGGCGGGAGTTGGCCATTTTTCGCTTGATGATGGGTTTCCATATGTTGCGTATTTCTACGCTGGCTTGGCTGAATACGTTGTTGGACAACATGTATGCGGCTTCCTTGAATTTTCTCCTGAACCAATGTTCCTCTCTGTGCAAGATCTCAGCTTGGGACCACTCGATGTTGTGTTGATGGATCCAAACATGGTCTGCTATTAATGATTTGCTGGTTTCCCCTCGCTGTGTGTGTTTCTTGTGCTCGGCAATGCGAACAGTCAATGGCCTCTTAGTTTCACCAATATAGGATTTTCCGCACTCACAAGGTATCCGGTAAATGCAATTCTTGGAATCGCAGTCCGCGTTTGGTGGCCTGGTTTTCGTGAGGCTGCTACGGATAGTGTTACCGGATCTGAAGCAGGTTCTGATATTGTACTTGGAACCAATTCTTCTTATCCTCTCCGATAATCCTCTAATGTAGGGAAGTGCAAGCACTGGTTGTGACGGCTTCTCTTCCTTGCGAAGCTCCTGCTGTCTTCTAGCCAAAGTCTTTTCTACCATCGCTTTGGAGTAGCCATTCCGTTGAAGATCATTTTTGATGATGTCTAGTTCCTTCTCGAGACCTTCCTTCGTATTACAGAGCCCAAAAGCACGGTCTAATAGAGTCTTGAGAAGAGAAGCCGTTTTTTTACCCACTCGACTGCCACTGACCTGATTAATTTGTTTTTCAACTTTTATTGATTCATTTTTATTTTGGACTATTACTTCATCACTCTCAATTTTTATTTGACGTGTGACTGGTGGACAAAACCTAGACTCACAAATTTGGTTATCTTGACTGACATGCCTTAGATTAAACATATTTTTCCAATTAGGACTGATAATATCAAGCCAATTTCTACCCAATAATGGTGTGAAGGTGTGTATCACCTTCCAATACTACAATAGGTAAGAAAACGTGTTGCTTGTTATATAAAACTTTGACAACAAATTAACCTACAATATTTACATTTTGGCCAGTTACAACCTTTAGTTTATATTTAACAGGACATAATACATAAGAACTGAATAATTTTTTACATGTGGATACATGTATGACTGTTTTACACGCACCTGAGTCCACTTCAAAATTCAGAAGCTTGCCTTCGACATTCATGATTACTTTCAAACTGTTTTCTGCTCCATTCTCCATTTTTGTAATAAATCCCAGTTCTAAGGAGTTTTCTTCGTTTTGAGACTCCTCACCTAACTCGACATCTTCATTTAATGATTTAACAATTGCACTGCGACAAAGTCTACTTGTGTGACCTTTTTTGTGGCATTTGAAGCACTCCCATACTTTCGTTGGACAATTTTCAGGGTCGTGTTTCCTCCCACATCTGAAGCAAGGTTTCACTTCTTTGTACGACTGACCAGGTATTGCTTGTGACTGTGATTTCTTTTCAAATTTGACAGGACCTTTGCTTTATACCTCATTTTATTGATGAATACTGTTTCACTGCCCATAGCTTTCATTTGTCCTGCAGCCAGCTCCATAGCTACCGCTGTTTTAAAAGCATTTGCCCAGGTTAATCCATCTTCTGACAATTTACAATTTACGCTTTATGGCCTCTGAACGCAAACCAAATACAAATTTATCTCTCAATGCCTCATTTAAAAAAGTGTTAAACTCACAATATTGTGATAAGTTCTTCAATTTTGTGGCGTAAGACTTGATATCCTCTTCTTGCTCCTGTTGAGCACTATAAAATTTATATCTTTCTGCAATGACTAATCTTCTTGGGTTGAAATGACTAACTAATGTTGTTTTCAATTCATCGAACGATTTAGAGCTGGGTAAATCCGGGGACAATATATATTTTAAAGCACCATATGCTTCCGCATCAATTAAGCTTAGGAACATTGCTCTTTTTTTTCATCAGTAACACTGTTACATACAAAAAGTTGCTCCATCTTTTCCATATACGACGAAATATCTAACTCGCTAGGGTTTAAAGGCTCAATACTCCCAATAAAAGACATCTTCAACTAGACTTTGATTTGACTGAACTAACTGTTACTGACACGAAATTTCCGACTAGTGGATTTAACTTCCCTCGTCGCCAATAATGCTGTGTATTTTCATTTATTCGACAATAAAACACGCATTCTTAAGGACATACTTTTATTTCAAAATCTTGACTTTCATGAGCCAGTTCACAAAACATCCCGGCCATGGAACACACACTCTCCCAAACTTAAGGTAGATTCACAACAAAGGGTGAACAAAATTCATGTTGACAGTGGAAAAGTAATTTTAGCTACATTACCAAAATGACAAAACTCAAACCGTCATCACTATGGTGGTATTATTCGATGTTGAAGTCGACTATACTAAAAAAAAATTGTGATATCTTAAAGTAGGAGTAATTACACAGGCCAACAAAAAAAATGTTTGTGAAAACTTTTTGAACAAATTTACCTGAATCGTATGCTGAAACCGTATTTCATAGCAGTTTTTTTATCATCCATCATTCTTTCGCAATACGATATCGATTTATGATTGAATAATGAACGTAGGTAGCATGGCTTGATGCTAGTTTGTCTATATTTTCATTTATAAAATATGTGAAAATGCAAAATATGTTGAATATTTCCAATTTTGAGAACTATTATTATTTCACCAGAACGTTATATTATACGATTATTTCGAAATTTCGTCATCTGAATTAAGGAGTATTTAAGTTCGAAAAGAAAAATTCATTTGTTGGATAACTTTTGAAAATAAAATGTTATTAACTATTATTGATAAATAATTTTCATAAGTGTATAGATTTTCTTCTGGAAAATTTTCTTTTTCAGTTTCCAAATGTGGTTTTCACCTTGATATTATCAAAAATGGGAATAGGAACCATATGAATATAACGTTCAAGTAAAATAATATTTATTATCAAAAATATCAGTCATGATAATGGCATCTCGAAATCTCTGAAAACACATATATGAAAATTTGGTGAATCCTGTCCGATATCTGATGTCGAGTTCAGTTGTCCTAATCCCGACCTGTCCTGTAACTTATATTGTTTTTTACGGTTTACTATTACCAGTTGCGACTGCTGACTACTCGGTTGAGTCAACATGAAATACAAAAAGTTCAAATTTTTTGCATGAAATGTATCCGTTATGTGCGTTGTTATGATAGCAACTGTAAAAAAGATACCAATACCTAGATGCATTTACAGTTATATAAAATGGAAAGTACAAGTGAAGTATTTTTGGTGACAAAAAATTAGAATTTTACTATTCGAAGTTTCTTATGAAACATTCCTTGGTAGGTTAGTACCCGGGCGGTTCGACGTGGGTGCTTTGTTCACTCAGTCAATCGACCTATGTGTGAGTCGGTGGTAGGAATCACTCGTTAAAAAGTAAGACCTCGTTAGTCCTTAGGGGTTGCCGTTCGTAGGGGTGCGACAGCTGGTTAACGGAAAACATATTATATATATATATATATATATATATATATATATATATATATATATATATATATATATAAATATATATATACAAATAGAGATTTTATCGAGTGTGCATGATATAAATCAAAAATGAGAAACTCATGGATACAACACTCCAAACAGGGGGGCAAACCGCGGACACGTGTTTCTGGCTATTGGCCTCATCAGCGCGGTGCAGCCAAGTGTGAAGATGGGCAACACTTGTTTGCCGAAAGCAGGAAACAACACAAACGCACGGAGTCAACAACAGGAGCCAACCGCACATTTGTGGTTCCAGTTAGAAGACCTAGAATTCCCAGGCTACATCTAACACGACCACGTAGGCCGCTATAGCTACCTGCGTGACTTCCGGGTCCAGGATATGAATACAAATAGAGATTTTATCGAGTGTGCATGATATAAATCAAAAATGAAAAACTCGTGGATACAACACTCCAAACAGGGGGGCAAACCGCGGACACGTGTTTCTGGCTATTGACCTCATCAGCGCGGTGCAGCCAAGTGTGAAGATGGGCAACACTTGTTTGCCGAAAGCAGTAAACAACACAAACGCACGGAGTCAACAACAGGAGCCAACCGCACATTTGTGGTTCCAGTTAGAAGATCTAGAATTCCTAGGCTACATCTAACACGACCACGTAGGCTACTATAGCTACCTGGATATGGTCCAGGATATGAATACAAATAGAGATTTTATCGAGTGTGCATGATATAAATCAAAAATTAAAAACTCTTGGATACAACACTCCAAACAGAGGGGCAAACCGCGAACACGTGTTTCTGGCTATTGGCCTCATCAGCGCGGTGCAGCCAAGTGTGAAGATGGGAAAGTGTTTGATACAATTTCTACTTACTTTTACTTTCCGACCGTTGTCCAGAACGTAAAATGGCAGGCCTGAACGTTCTTGTCTACAGGCCTGTTACCCCCTTTATTAAAAAAAGATACGATATTGATAAAACTGTTATCAGGGACATAATAGCTGAAAGCAACGGGTTTCCTTCGAAAATAGTAGATACCTAAGTTGATTAGGAAACATAAACTCAGGGACAATCTTCGTTAATCTTCGGCTTTTCCAAAAAAAAGTCAATTCAAAGTTAACCAAGATACACTAACGGATTACATCGAATTTTCAAAAAGTTGAACGTAGAAGTAGCCTCTAAAACTGCTCACTCCACAAATGTTAGGTTTCCCTAAAGATAGAAAAAACATCGGTCAGACAAAGCGAGCTCTCAAAACTCGCTTCAAAATGTAGTGTCGCTAGAAATGTCTTGCAGAACGGTCATATAATAAATGGAACCTTCTAAAATTGTTGGGATCGGTTCAGAATTTTGGATGGTTTCGAAAATCTGGAAATAGCAAAGTGTGGCATGAGAACGATATTTAATCATTGATGTGTGCCCGAAAGTGAAATATATATATATATATATATATATATATATATATATATACATAGATATATATATATATATATATATATATATATATATATATATATATATATATATATATATATATATATATATATATATATATATAAATAAATATCAGTTTCAGAGAGAGTTGGGAATTGATGTACTTCATCTCCTGAAGACTACAACTTGGTTAATGAAACGTGCTTCGAGAAGAGAGTTGGAGTTCTGGTGTTTTAAATTTATTCTACGCCAGATGTTCCAGTGGATGTCGGGTGAAGTGATTGTTAAAATTTACTTGCGTTCGAAAACTGTAGTGGCTTGATTTGTTTCTATAAGTAGAATATGGAATGTATAAGTATTATGAATTACCTGTTCATGGCATTTATTTCAAAATTTTCTGTTAATCTTCTATTGATTGAAAACACAAGACAGTGTTGGAAATCTGAGGCGACACACACTGTCTTCCGACAGTCCGAGTCTCTGCGTATGATGATCTGCGTATGACAGTGACCTGTAAGAAGGCCTGTTAGAAATCGTAGTTCATCCCTACTGTAGTCCAACAACTGTTTGGTATCAAGCTTCGAAGGGTGAATAAACGCCTTGGAGTGAGCCAATCCGAAAAGATTCTTCCAGAAATCCATAAATCTTCTTGCCATCCAGGTGTTCAATCTTCAGATTAATATTCATTATCCGGCAAGGTACTGAATAGTGGTTCATATGATCACACGAAACCCTCTACCATAAATAATATAATTGATCAATATCAATAAGTAAAAGTATAATGAATTATTTTATAGAAATATCCCCATCAAAAATTTTCATACTTTATAACTGATTTCATCCAGCTGGAAAAGGGATGAATTTCTTAGTTTTTTTTATTAGGATACTACTTATGAATTTTTCGAAACAGAAAACAGGGTGAAATTGAATACCTATATTTTCTCCGATTTTAAATTAATTTAAGGCAAGGTTCGAGATACCCTTGAATGAACAGAACAATCAAGTTTTTCGTGCAGAAATAAATGAAAAATACTTTTTTATCGAAATATCACAAATCATAAAAAATTGCTACTCAGTACAGAATATACAAATTGAAACTTTTTTGTGAAGTACATTTCTAGATCCAACAACTTGACACATATTGTTCTAGGAAAATGGTTCTGGTAGTTCACTGAACAATAGTTTCCTCAAAAGTGTTCATAGTGTATGAATTTAATGGTCCTCTTTATGTAAATAATGATTCATCTAGATGCGTATAAAAACATCAACTTAGCCGTAGTATCATCTCTTGAAGATGCTAACTTGGTTAGTGGTTTTTTGGAATGGGAAAACTGTTTTCACTAGAATTGTTGAACAGAATAAAGACATTGTCAGCACTTGCTTTCGAATAGAAACTGACACACTGTTTGGAACCTTTGGTGTAGTAATGAATATTACTGGAGTTTTTTTTCCCAACACCAAACCGTTATTTCAACACCTCGACACGTGTTTCGATACCCAAGTGATCATCTTCAAGAGGAAGATCAAACTAATCTTGGTGATCGAAACACGTGTCGAGTTGCTGAAATAACGGTTTGGTGTTGGGAGAAAAACTCCAGTTTTATTCATCTACCTACCCTGGACAAATTTTTAAGTGAAGTTTATGTAAATATTTAATTTTATGCAATATTATTATATTACATCGTAGCCGTCACCTCATGAAATTGATGTAGACTTTATTGAAGTTGTTTTTGGTATTTATATGTGTATATGTGTATATTTATAGGTGTCTATTTGCATTTTGTTACTGTGTTTACCCATTAGATTTAGATATCTCTTGACATATCCTAGATATGTAATGTAGCACAAATGATAAATAAAATACATCTATCTATCTATCTATTCAAGACCATTTCGCCTTCAATTAATTTCAAATCCAAAATCGAATAGATTTTCTCCATTTCCCATGAATAGGAGAGAGAGTTCATCTTTTTGAAGCCGAAAACTATTTTCATATATGAAAAAACAGTGTTTTTATTATTTAAAAAAAAGCATTCAACGTCTATTCAAATACCTACGTCTGTAGGCGCACACCTTGTATAGCTATCTTATAAAACCAGTTCGCAGATAAACATGCCTGAGTGAGTTACCATTGTGTAATAATTTAGGAGTGTCCTAATGAAGTTCGACTCCACAAATGACCATTGTCAGAATTACAAGTTCATTATCAGTAATTCCAAAGCGTAAGCAATGACAAACGATACAAGAATGTGTTTGTTGCATTGTCTCAAGTAGGGCATGATTGAATTACAGAAGGCAGAATTCGTATAACGCAATTAACCTCCTAAGAGAGCAACAGGGACGGCTTGAGGAGATGATCATATGAATAAGTTTATTGATGGCCCTGCTTTCTCGATTAACATATGTTATTCTCCTATGTTGTTGAAACAATTACATTCATGAGATTTTTCCTACTCTTCATGAATGGGGAACCGGAAGCCATTTTTGCTTGCCTTATTTCAGTAAATAATAATTTATTGTAGAAATAAACGAGCATTTTCAAGGATTTATCACTCAAGTAGTGAATAAAAACAATTTTGTTATAAGTAATATAATTGATGGAAGTTTTGCATTCGAAACATGCAGAATTCATGGTTAATTCATACAAAACTTTGCAATGAAAAGTTATTGAGTATACATCCCCCAACTACACTGAGAGAAAAATATTAAATAATTAATTATCTATTGTAAATGTTTGTAAACTTACCACCTTTCATTCTAGTTTGATTACTAATTGACTTAGTATAAATGATATATTCGAGATTTCCCAGGCCATTTTTAGGGGTGGATATATTTAAAAATCGACTTTTTACATCAACCAGACAGAGATGTATTACTAAAGGTCTATTAGAAAAAAGAATATCTAGTCCAAGTTTTTGTGGTGTGTGCGGAAGTAAAATAAAACAGTCATTTCTGGATGTCGATAGAACAGTTCCGAGTTTTCTGGACAGTTTGTTGGGTTGAAAACCATAACGTCAGTGGTTTTCAATCATACGATTTTTTTTCGTTATCATTGAATTAGACTGCCTGAAAAACTCCGAAGTTACTATACAATTATACACAATGAAAATTATATGTCCTTCTGATCTTCTTTATAAAAGATATGAAAGATTTGTTGTACAAGTATATATTTACAGAATGATATTGCACAATTGTGAAAATGAAAACACAAGTTCTTGAGGTACCATCTTTTCGCAGTTCTGAAATGAATTACGGTTGTGTACTAGATGTCACATATACCCTCAAAGATCTACAGGCGCCATATCAAATCGAGTGGGCCATTCTGAGGGATCACGTTTGCTTATCTACAAGTTTGGACATTTAACTAACCCAAATGAATTTTCAACTGATGTTATGTTTCAGAAAAATGAGGCACCTCCCCATTATGACATTCTGGTTCGACAAATACTCAACCCAAAAGATAAACGTGGTCCCACTAGAACACCTGATAAGACGCCCTTAGATTTTTGCGGATATTCGTGAACTCTAAAGTATACTACATGGATCAATAAGTCCCGAGACTAACCCAGAGATGGCGCTCTTAGTAAACCAGTAACCACGTCTTTCTAGAGTACTAACCTTTGCTTGAAACGTGTCGAAATTTTAAGTCGATCGGACCAGAAACAGCTGAGTTATCGAGGTTAGAGTAAAGTCGTTTTGTAGTTTGTTTGAAAAATGGAAAAAACCGAGTTTCGTGTTCTGATAAAACATTGTTTTTAATGGGTAAAAACACCGTGCAAGCGAAAGAATGGATTGAAAAATGTTACCCGGACTCTTTCTTGTCCATCAAAAGCAACGATTTGTCGGTGGTTTGCCGAGTTTAAACGTGGTCGTACCGACACAAATGACGCAGAACGCTCGGGTAGACCTGTGGAAGCTGTTACACCGGAAAATGTGAGTGAAGTGACAAAAATTGTAATGAAAGATCGTAAAGTGAAGCTCCGTGAGATTGCTGAGATGACACAGATATCATATGGAAGTGTATTTACTATCCTTCATGAAAAATTGAGCATGAAAAAGGTTTTTTCTAAGTGGGTGCCGCGATTGCTTTCGATGGAACAAAAACAGCAACGAGTCGATGATTCAGAAAGCTGTTTATCGCTATTTACTCGCAACAAAAAAGATTTCTTGCGTCGTTACGTGACCATGGACGAAACATGGATACATCACTACACTCCAGAGTCAAAGCGGCAGTCATCTGAGTGGCGCACAGCTGGCGAAAGCCGTCCGAAACGTCCGAAAACGCAGCAGTCAGCTGGCAAAGTGATGGCGTCAGTTTTTTGGGATGCGCATGGCGTGATTTTCATTGACTACCTCGAAAAAGGTAAATCGATCAACAGTGATTATTATATTGACTTACTGGTACGTTTGAAGGAGGAAATCGCAAAAAAACGACTGCACATGCAGAGAAAAAAAATCCTTTTTCACCAAGACAATGCACCTTGCCACAAGTCGATGAAAACAATGGCAAAATTAAACGAATTGGGCTTTGATCTGCTTCCCCACCCCCCATACTCACCAGATTTAGCCCCCAGTGACTACTGGCTCTTTGCTGATCTTAAAAAAATGCTCCAGGGAAAAAGATTTGGCTCAAATGAGGAGGTCATCGCTGAAACTGAAACTTATTTTGAAGCGAAAGATACATTTTTTTATAAACATGGTATTGAAAAATTGGAAAAGCGTTGGAACCATTGTATCACCCTAAAAGGAGATTATGTTGATGAATAAAAAAAAATTTTGTAAAAAAAATGTTGTTTTCATTGTTAGTCTCGGGACTTATTGATCCATGTTACTCTACACAATCGCAGTGTATTACAGAGTTTCTGGATAGAATAAGAGGTGTCTCTAATGAAATTACCCCAAAAATGGTGGTGAACATTTTGAACACTCATCGGAACAGACTGGGTGAGTTTTGAATACATTTCTTTTTATTTGCAAATAATCTTATGGTTATTAGCGGCGGAAAAGATATTTACTAGCAGTAACTACATTAATAACAAAATTATATTTTGATTCAGATTACTTCAGTAATTCATAATTTTGCAAAGTTAGTACTGTTGCTGTTTCTGAAAGTTTAAAGGTTAATGCACTATGGTTAGCCACTATTGCAGCTACTACTTCGAGATGAATTTGTATATATTTCTTCAGGATGGTCGTACTGGTCCAGGATTTGTCGAAAATTTTGTTTGATAATGTCCTTATTCTTATCGTATTTGGGAAACTGTGAAAGAAGAGTGTTTATGACAGGAGTCTGTATGAGTCATGAAATAATGATTTTGTCATATATTTGCAAACCCTAAATATACATATAAAACTGATATTTTGTCCCCCCGTTAACAGGGGGAACTTTCAAGTCCGCCCTGTATCTATTCAAAAATGAAACGAATAATTGGTTGATCACATTTTTTTCATTAAATAACAATTTGATAATATTATTAAACTCAGTTCAATATAAATAAAGTGGTGCTGCAGGTTTTTCTGGGTTTTCCTGCAGCTGAAAAAGCAAATGCGCCACTGGAATCAATTAAGTCGCCCCGGAGCGCCAATTAATTTTTGTTGTTGTTTTATAATATATGTTATTCTTTATTAAACATGTTTATCAGTAAAAAAAAAATATAAATTTCACGAATGATAATGATAATATTAACAATGCCTCAATACAAGTAAAATACTTCGTAATGTTTTCCTCAGTTTATTCATATTATTATCAAATTAGTACAATATTGAAAAGCAAAATTGATGATTTTTTTCAATAAACTTATTATCATCATCTTGCACTATCGACTACTAGGAATAACATCTCAATATAGTAGTTGTAGAACATCGATTTTCTTCCATGTTCAGCCCTTATCAGAAGGCTCGTGAAACTGGACTTGAAATTTTGTAGTTGTAAAAAGCTGTTGAATTATGAACTAATGGAATAGAGGTTTTTCTCTCAGTGTACAATTTCACATCGGTGTCAAACTTCCTTCAGAAACTTCTCACGTCTCCTGCACTTCCATTTTCGACGTCCTCCTTGTGACGTTGCTGATTTTCCTTCCCACTGACGAAAGACTCGTGGTCATGGTGCCGGACAGGGACAACTTCCTGATTTTTTCCACTGCGCTGAACTTCTTGCACTTGACCAAGTTTTTTTTCTTGCATACGAAAATGAGGAAAATAAAAAGACCTGGAAAAAAACGACAATGAGTTCCTAAGGAATTCCAGAAAGTAGAGAGTTGTTTTTATTTACTATTATTACGAAAGTTCTTCAGAAAAGTTCCGGAAAATTACGTGGATCGAGCAATGCGAAGAGGTTTTATTTTCAGAAGTTATTTCGAGTAGAAGTTTGATAATTACTCTGGTTTCATTGTCGAGGAAATTAGTGCAGGGAAAGAATTGTGGTACAGTTTCGTAAATAAAAAAATATTTTCCAGGGTTATGCATGGTTGTCATATAGTTTAATCTTTTTTCACAACAAGCAAGGATAGTCAATCATAAAATTGGATGAGATGATTTTTGTGCATATATATCTGTCCTCCAGCTTTTTGATATAAAGGATTTCTAAAAAAATAAATAATCCCGAGAATGCCAGTAAAAACTCTTTCAACGATATTTTACTAACTTTGATATTTAACAGTACAGATTTTCAGACCAGAAAGTCTCAATTTTTTTTTCTATTGATATAGTTGAAGAAAAAAGAAAGGAAAGATAAGGAGAAAACTAGAAAGAAAACCAAGAGATATAACTAAAATAATCAGAACAAGAAATAAAAAAACAAAGAACAACAAAAACTTGAATACAAAAAAAATAAAAAGAACAAAAAAGAGATAGTAGAACAAGTAGAACAATGCCTTTTTCTTATACAACTGTATGTGGTCTTAAAGAAATAAAGTGATTTGATTTGATTTGGTTCGAAATCTAGAGAACAGTCTGGATCAACCAACTGAAATTAATAATATGGACCTGCAACCGTGGACAAAAAAATTAATGCAAAAGCCCATTTACATTTTCTGAGGCATACTATCGATCAACAAAATTTTTAATATTCGTTTTCTATATTCAGTATTATCAATCACTAAGTTACCTTGCAAAGAGTTGATGAAATCCCATACGATTTCTATAATTGAAGTAACCTTGTATGTGCTGAAATCGAAGAAAGAAGAAACAACTTCGAAGAGATAAAAAATGCCCATGGTGAAACACAGTTTGACAACAAGTACAAACCTGAAAAAGAACAAACTTATTAATATAACTACATTAATTTATTTCGACAGCTTTAATCCGTCCATAAAGAGCATTGAAATTATATCTCTCTTTTTTAGTGCACGTTTGAAATGGAACTTTTGGCGTATAATAAATCGGAAACAAGCATTTTTCCCAATCATCAGAAACGTGTGAGCGTTTCAACAGCCAAGTTGTCGTCTTCAGGAGATGACGAAAACTAAATAGTTTTGAATTATGAATGGACTGAACCGTTACTTGATGAAAATTAATAGTGATGTACCGGTATCGATGAAATGGTACCTATTAAGCTACGGCGGTAGCGAAACGCTTCTAGAATAAAACAGGATGATTAAAAGTTTCCTATATTTCATGCAGTTCATATTTCTCTAATAAGATCACAACAATCATAAATATGATTTTCTAGGCGTTTACCCACATATATTGGAATCATCTCGAGGGAATCAAAATTACTCGAAAAGTAGATAATATTCGCTGATTGTAATATTACAGTATTCATGGTCGCTTCCTAGGGGTATAATTAAGGAAGTGAAGACACTTTTCAAGTAGTGCAGTAGTCCGTACAATCCAGCAACCGGGCTAAGTACCGCATTGCAGAGTTTGTTTTTGGTCAATTTTTGTGCTTTCCGTACTTTCCACGAGTCAATATCTACTTGCAAGCTTGTCGCCCACTTGTCTGACACAGCACAGCACGGCCTGTCCCGTCAAAATACGGATAGGATTGGAACAATGAAAGTGAATGGACAACCGCCCACTAGCCCGGCACGGCACAACCATGAGCGTCCGCCGCTGGGAAGGATTCCAGCTCTCCAATCCTGTCCGGCAAATAACGGTACGTGCTGTGACGGACTGGCCAAGTGAGCCGCGTCGCCGGCCAGCGCTTGCCAGCACTTGTCCAAACGTGCCTGGGAAGTTTCTGTCTCTCTGTTTTGCTATTCCATCAGTTGACAGCATAGTGTCAGACGATAATTATGAAAATGGACGAAACAAAATTGAGTTGCTCATTAAGGCAGGCTCTAGAATATCCAGAAGTTCAAAAAATTTGATTGGAGTCATTCGAAAATACTGGAAAAATGTCTCCTCATCTTTTTTCAGATCGTTAAAAAGATGATGAAACTGTCCCAGATTTGCCCTCTTTTGAATAATGGAATGAACCCACATATTCCTTTTTTTGTGACTATTTTCTTCTTCATTCAATAATGCGACGTGTTTTCTGTATAAACTATATAAGTTTTATTGAATATATGTTTTTAGGGAACTGGACGAAATACTCCACTTCTCATCCCCTACTATGTTTCCCTATCAATCGTTTCATATTTTTTTTTGTTATATTTACATACTTACATTAAATACGCCAGTATATAATAGATGTCTATTAAATTGATACAGTAGTCTTGCTACATCGTTACCTACCAAAGTTAATTTTCAATTGGTTACTTTTCTTTCAGAATAGATTTTATACATCCCATTTCTCTAATTTTTTCATTTCAGTCAGGGTTAAATACTTGACGTCAGTTAGAGTAACATTCAGTATTTGAGGAACTCAACCATCTATCCCTAGCATATCTTTAATACCAGTAGGAGTTGATTTTTCTGATCTTTCATTTATACTACAAATAAAACTGAGGTATAGTCGAAGTAACCTTTATTGTGAATAATTAAAGCTATCGGCATCTTAAAAGCCAAAAAAACCAATACAGAGAAATAACGCCGCTGCGAACTAGTCCACGTGGACTGAGGAATTGGTGGTTCGTATTGGAAAATTTTTACTAACCGAGTTTTATGATTGGTTGAAGAGAAATAAAATTAAATTTGAAGTCATGTTACGGTGACGAATAGAATGTGGGGATGAGTATCGCCGTTATGTCGTCAATGTTCAGTTCAGGAACTGAATTACCTAAAATTTTTGTTATCTGTTCATAATGTGGCGTCCTTGGACAAGTACTAATAGTAATAACGAGTGTGATAACAACGCAGACTCATTCCTGTGTAGTGATTCCAATAGCGATGGTGAACAATACCAAAAAGAGATACATTTGAATAAGATTCGGATGCATTTGAATATTGAAACACAGCGTTTTCGTAAAAGTAATTCAATTGTTGGATGTTTTTTTCATCATGCTTTAATTTATTTTTGAATGATACCTGGCTTTTCTTGCGAAAAATTTCTTTTTCTTCTTGATATTGAGTGAGGTCTGGTTCATCTTCTTTATGTCTCTTTTCACCTTCAAACAGTACAGGACGGTTTTGATGAAAAGGTAAAAATTCACAACTTGGATAATCGTCAATGGAATAGATCTAAATAATAATTCCGTCTTGTTTCCGTTAGCTGGAAAAATACAATAGTGTATTCATAAATAAACAAATAATAATAATACAGGATACACAATTCATCATTCAAAAATGTGATAAACTTCACTAGCCCCAGTACAGAACCCTCCACTTCTATGTTTTCATTTGTTAGCTGTTTCCGGGAAAGATTAGGCAAGTTTTCTTAATTTTGAAAGTGTGTTACATTTCAATAAAATAAAATATTTTCTAGAATATCACAAGCGTATCAAAGATCGAAAAATCACCGGATCGAACTGACCCTCCATACCTCTTTCAATTCCACATTTCGTTACACCCATTTTTATTTCAATTGCTTCAGGTAATACGTTCACAAAATGGAAGAGAACCATCAGGAGAGTGAGAATCAGTGGTGAACCCCATCCGTGTAAACTGTATGACAGAAATCTCTTGAATTCTTTCTTCCTCTTCTCGGTGTATGTCGGATATTTGGTGGAGAAACTGCGAGAAGAAAATAATTGAAGTTTGTGTAGTGGATTCATAATTATTATCAACATTCTTCTAGTATTGTTAACAGGAATACAGAAGTACTGCACTATTCCTATTGTTCCATCTCTAGTAATTTGTACCACAGTTGTAGATGAAATAAACCTGCAGACCATGGTCAACAAATTCTGAATAGAGCTTTGACACATTACGGTCTCCAAACATCATCGCTTCTCAAATATTTTAACTCGACACCCAAATAGTAAACAGCTCTAATACGAGGATTTGGGCCATGTGGATATGTAGTTGGTTAGTACCTCGAGAGGCAGAAGAAACGATGACAAATATGTTGTTTGACGTTCGCTTTAGCCTAGTTCGAAGAATGCTACTCTGCACTAACATGTCGCCAAATAGCCTGAAACCGGTCTGCAAATGTAACACATAATTGAAAATCGCCAACAGCATATGCAGGAATTACTTCTGTGAAGAATCCTGCACTAACACCTGTCGGATATAATCCAATACCATTCGTGGTATTAGCCAGGGGAGTAGTTGTTTTCTGAGATGTCAGTCCATAAACCTATTGTGTAGGTAAAGGAAGACTGGCCTGAACGAATTGTTCCTTTAGATAATATGATTGCCCATGTAATACAGGAATAAAAGTGTTTTGTCCTTATACACGGATTTAGGTCATGTGCATATGCAGTTGGTTAGTACCTCGACAGCTAGAGGGGCGATGACAAATATGTTGTTTATCGTTCGCTTCAGCCTAGTTTGAAGAATGATACTTTCAATGGAATTAGATTTTCAATTATCGAAAATAATCAAGTTCGTGTTGATGATGATCACTACCTTGCATTGATGAGTGGCCAAATAGTCCGAAACCGGTCTGCAGGTGTGTTCCAATAAGTAAAAGTCAATTCCGACAGTTGTAACGCCAACAGCATATGCAAGAATTACTTCTATAAAGAATCCTGCACTGACATAATAGTCAAATAGTCAGAAAATGTATTCATATGTTATTACACTTTATATAATGGGCTTGTTTCATGATTTTTGGTTTAGAGTTCATTTGGTAGTAATTTCAAATTGAAAAATTGTGTACTTTGTTTCAGCTCTCTAAATAGCGTTGTTTTCCCGTAATTAATTATTGAAAATTGGATTTTCTAGGCTCGTGACGTCACGGGCCTAGTACCGCTTCTTGTTCGGTTGACCAATAGGAACAATACAAATAATGAACATTGCCAAATTGTAAAATTCACGGAGCGTATAAACAGTTTCTGATTCATTCAACGTAAAATCACACTCACTTCAGACAACTGCATCTAAGAAGAAAGTGTAAGAAATGCATTGGAAGGGAGAATCAATTTACCCAAATAACACAAAATGCAATAAAAACGTTATATTTGAAATATCTCCGGCAGTAGACATTTTCATGTTGATATCACAGAAATTTTAATAATGGAAGGGTATATGAACCCGTTAACGTTCAAATTCATGGAAAACTTCTTCCCATGAAATAAAATGTACTCGAAAACCATGGCTCATGAACCCTAATAAAATAAATCAATTATGCAGTCATGCCACCCACCAAAAATAAGAAATTCAACGTTATATATTAGCCATATTGCCACCCAGTCAGCTATCTCTCTTGAATGTATGAGACAATATACTCTTTCTAATGTTTCATATAACTTCGTACCTATTTTAGTTAAAATAATTGACATTTAGCAACACCGCTGTAGATACGAGCAATTCTATTCGTCAACAGACACGCGGCCAATTTAAACTCTTGCTTCTCGAATTTTTCTTTTTTCTGCAAATAGAAAGAGGTATTGGGACCGATTAGGCTCGATAAGTATAATATACCCCTTACTCGATCAGTCTATAAGCAAATCAGTATTATTTTCAATAGCATGAAACAAGCCCATTGATTTTGTCGTGATTAAGTATATGTTTTTTAACAAGTTTGTATCCATTTAAAAAAATCAATGTCAATTCTTACCTAAAAGTCCAGTAGATATCAAAACAAATGATCTGCAACCAAACGAAACAAGAAAATCCAAGGTATATAATTGAGAAGCCTGAAAATATCATCACAATGTCAGAGTGGTTGAAAATCTAAGAATTCTTACTTTCATCAATGTTTTACTTGAAATACCGTACAATGTACATCTGATAATTGTACATCCAAAAAGGATGTACCCTGTCCTTTTGTCGTTTTTTCTCAAAAGTTTCCAAAAGCACGTATACCAACTACATGAATAGTATAAGATTTACTCTAACTTCTGAAATTATGAAAAAAAATTTGATCGCAGAACATACAAATCCTTAATTTGTATATTTTTATGCGTTAACATGGTATTATATCTCTCACAATATTACAAAAATATCAGTGGTAATTTCTCATTTCAAAATCAATTTTCCTAGTGTAACATGCTATGTTATATTTCTTGTATTTCACAATCATATGACAAGAAATTCATATCAAGATTATTCATACTCAGTCTTTACTATGATAGTTTTGGGCTTCCTGCTAAATATTTCAAAAAAATACCTATCAAAATTTCTGAAATTGACAAATTATAGATAACTTGCCAATTCTCAAAAGTAAATAATGAAGTATGTTTATGTATTACATAAACATAGTGTTAGGTATGTAATACTACAAAAAATCATTTTTGCAACTGGGATATAACATATATTTTCACATTTCGTATACTAACATATTTTGAATATACAGTAAAATACATTTATAGCTGTTTTTTGTAATTGTTATTGAAGGGTAGAACTGATACATTCATATTCTAGAAGACTTTCAGGTCGTTGAAGTTTAAATATTTTTTTGAAATGTATTATGCACATAGTATATTTCAGAAGCTATCAATTTCAAATGTGATACACAGCATTATGTTATCAGGTGTCCATGAAAGTAAAATATAACTATGGTGATACTTTCTTAGAGTGCACATTTATCATTCTGTGCTAGCTATCAATGATTTTGGTTCAAAATCTATTGGCTTTCAAATCTTTAGTTCTTTCTCATTGTATAATTCCTCATTCTATTGAAACCATCGAAAACTATCGAAGTCTGATGCTCTGCAGTCTAAGTTCTACCACCACACCAACTAAAAATACTCACCAATTATCTTGCACAACAATTTGTTCTTCTTATAGTGCAGTTTCGTCTTGAATGTTGTGAAAACAATGAGTGCATAAAGAATGAATATGGCCAAGCAGAAGCTGACCAGAGTTTTTCCGAATACTTTTCTGGTTTCTCCCGCGAAAATGTAGTAAGCCATGGTCACTACTAGAAAAATGTCGGAAACAACCAAAGTCCACCTGTTCAGCTGGAATTTCGTTTGGAGGGGCGGGTTAGAATCCATGATGATTCCGAAGTATCTGTGATTCAGCACGGCTTTATTTTTCGTAGCGTGTTCGATGCAGTAAGTCTGTTGGGTTAAAGGATAAGTTTCGCCGGAGAGTTTGTTGTGGAAATTTCCCTTTTCGTCTAGAAAAAACTGCGAAATTCGTCTGTCGAGGAAGACCTTTCCAGGGTGACCGTGAATTATGGCAAAATCATCTGTAATCATGAAAAAAATCTTCTAACTTTAAAATTCTTGAAGTCATCTGAAATGCTGACTACTTTGAACATTTTTGGGTAGGCCAAGTTATAGACAAAAAAAATGGAATTAAAATATAAAATACCATGGAAATACGGTAAACCTGTGGTATGGGACTTCACTTGCGTTGGTAACAACTATCTGTTCCATCCAGTAGCGGTTGAAATTTTTGGTGTTTATTGCCCGGAGTCTCTGGCAGATCACCGTTCTACCTCTTTTTGATAGAAAGAATTAGTATTGCTATTCAACGTGGCAATGCTGCTTCGGTCCTTGGAACTATTCCTCCTTCACATAATTTTGATGGGATCATGCATTGCCCTAATTTCAGTACGAAACTGAAATATCTTCGAAACGAGCCGAGATATGTGGATATTCATTAGTCCCCTGTCAAGGTTAATTCACAAGTGCTTGATCCACCTTCTTCTTTTTCAGTGCGGTCAATGGACTTAGGTCATTCTTGCCCCCCAAATATGAGTTGCAGTCCTCGTAGTTCTGGTTCCCTTTCAGTAGAAGAGCTTCGTGAAACAAGAGCCGAATCGATCCCTCTACAAAACCCAGTTTCACTTGGAAGGATCGATCGCGGCTCGAGAAATGGTTCTTATGGAGATTATGTGAAACATGTTCTTCCTTTCGAATCAGTAGAGAGTTGTCCTGAAAATCTAAAGAAGAAAATTGGATTGGATAATTTAGGAAACATTTGCTACATGAATAGCATTTTACAAGTGTTGTTCATGACGAAGAATTTCAAGAACGAGGTTTTAATGATGAACGAGACCGAGAATGTTCCCTACTTATTTATCAAACTCAAAACACCTGTTCATGCAGCTGCAGTTTCGTAAGAATGTATCATCTTTCCCTCCAACCGATTTCCTGGAGTCTTTGAAGTCCACTAGATACTCGTTAGGACAACAAAAGGATTGTTTTGAATTCTTGGGTTTCTTATTGAATACTCTTCGTGAGCAAAACAATAGCAAAATCAGTACTCCCGACCGCTCTAGATTGAATGATTCCGTACAGTCCATCTCGTCTTGTGTTTGTAAATCTTTTGCTGGGAAAATCCTCCTTGTTTACTTTGCAGAAATGTTCAAGAGGTAGTGAAAACTTATGTGAATTTCTGGAACTTCATCTAGCGTTTCCTAATATGACTAATAACCAGTCCGTGCAAAGTTTATGGTTAAATCATCTGAAAATGGAATTTTTAACAGGTGATGATCGACTGTATTGCCAACCATGCGCCAAACAAACTGACTGTTATAAGGAAACAAGTATAGCTGAGGCACCAGTCAATCTAATAATAATACTGATGAATTTCAAACAAGACTCAACCTCTGACGGAAGCAAGAAACTCTTTCGAAGGTTCAAAATAGATGAACATTTCAATTTAGCAGACCACTGTTACAATATTCATGCAGTCGTTGTTCACTGTGGTTCTGGCGTTGAATTTGGTCATTATTACGCCTTGGTCAAAGACGAAACGGACTGGTTTAAGTTTGACGATAGTCATGTCACGAAGTGGTCTAGCGATGTATTGAATCTATTGGAGCCTTTGGAGATACGCTACATTTTATTTTATGAGAGAAAGGACATTGGCAGATCAAGATCTTCAGACGATGTGGTGATGCAGGTTTTTCCGGCTTTTCCTGCAGCTGAGAAAGCAAATGCGCCAATGAAATCAATGAAGTCGCTCCGGAGCGCCAATTAATTTTCATTGTTGTTTTTATTTTTATCGTTGTTTTCAATCAAATAATTATGAAATCAAAATATTTTGAATTGTATTTTTGAAATAACAAACTTCACCTAAAAGTCCATAATTTTTGGTATTTTTTGGTGAAACAAACGGTTGAGGTCTTGTAATACATCAATAGATAGGTCTTTCATTTCTTTATATACTGGTTCGTTTTTCGAGTTCGGAAAAGCTGTTCAAACATTTTATCATTCCGGTTCATCCCAATAAATGTTCTCACTATCCACTTCCTGACAGAAATGTTGTTTCCCTGATGAATGTATTTTTTTTGTCAAGAATAATAAACTAGCAAAATGTTCGTTGTTGGTCTTGGCTATCTTGTTGAAGCTACATCTGTCAAATTAGTTATCATTTATTCAGTCTGGTCTACCAAATCACCATGGACGGATATAGCATTCAGCAACACGTGCAAATAAAAAAATTGTTTTATAAAAATGGTCGTTTTGTTCGAGCAACGTATCGCGCACTTGTTCAATTTTACGATCGCCATAATCGTCCTTCCGAGAGGACTATTCGCAATGTGGTGGATAAATTAGAGTCCACTGTTTCGATAAACGATCGACTAACACCCGTACGTCAATGGAACGGCGGGATCTGCCTAGAACATCGCTGCTGTCTGTGAGCGTGGGCAGGATAATCCGAGGAAGTCAATTTCACGTCACTCACAAGAACCAATCGCAGACTTGGGCTTGCACCCGTACAAAAATCAACTGACTCACGAACTGAAGGTAAATAACCATAGACACCGACATTTGAAACTAATAGTAATAACGAGTGTGATAACAACGCATACTTTTTCCAGTGTAGAGATTCCAATAGCGATAGTGAACAATGCGAAAAAGAGATTAAGATTCGGATGCATTTGAATATTGAAACACAGAGAGTAAGTTTCAATGTATATAAAAATCTACATTTCAAGTTTGGTTTCGAGGGAAACAAACCATTACACCTAATAAAATCATTGAAAAAACATTATACGACTGTTACAAAAGCATGAGATTTCTACAACTGGAATCATAAGAAACAAATTGAATACTTCCGACCGTAACGTGAGCTGCTGTGACAAAACTCTTCAGAATTCGATAAAGAAACTAGGATTTAGATTTGAAATAATAAACAAACATCAAGCAGTTATGGAAAGCAGAAGAATAGTGGAATTGCGTTAGAAATACTTAGAACAAATAACTAAATATAGACAAGAATAACGGCAAATTTTCTATTTGAACGAAAATTGGTATGACACTCATGACACAGTTACGAAAGGGAGGACTGATGGACCGAGAATGTGTACATGCCTGCAAACAAAGGATCGCAGCTGATCATTGTGCATTGCGGGGGAAGTGAAGGATGGGTTCCGAATTCTTTGAAATTATGTGGAAAATAATTTGAAGACTGCAATGTTGACTATCACAAGAACATGGAAGCTAATATTTTCGAGGAATGGTTTGAAAACACATTGATCCCAAATTTGGATGCGAATAGTATAATAGTTCTTAACAACGCTTCCTATCATTCGCGACAGCTCATCAAAGTGCCGAATAAAAATTCGAGAAAAGATGAAATACAAAGTTTTTTAATGGATAGTAATTTGTATTTTGAAGATTACTATATCAAAAACCAACTACTTGAAGTTTTACAGACAAAAACATTTGAAAAAGTGTATGCCTTTGAGAGTATTGCTGAAAAGTATGGACACACCATACCGAGACTCCCTTTTTTTGTGTTTTCAATCCCATCGAGTTGATTTGGGGAAAATTGAAACGAAGCATCAGGCGTAAAATTTTTTTCCAAAATTTGATAAGAAGGTAATAGAGCTAATAAAGAAGAAGTATCTAATATCAAGGAAAAAGACTGGTAGAAAAGGAGTAAAAAAGTAATTTCAGTTGAAAAAGACTACGAGTATATGTAGATTGGACACTTTCATATTAATGGTGGAAATATGAATGTTATTTGAATCCCTACTTTCTCACTGACCTATATAAACGAAATATTTATTATATTTATATATTACATATACACAGTGTCATCCCCAAAGTATGCACCATATGGGAAACTTATTTATTAATGGTTTTTCGACAAAAAGTTATTCTTGATAAAAGTTTGTACATCCCCTAAAACTGAACATGCACTAATAAAATACAGTACAACACACGTAATATACGAGGATCCTTCAAATATTTGATTTTGTGACAAGAGTAAAGTACTCTTATTTTCGAAAATCTCAGGAAATCTAATTCAGAAAAGTTGTTCAGCATTAAAAAATACATCTAGATTTGAAGTTATGGCCATCTAAGTGAAGTTTTATTTTTTTACCCATTTTTTTTAATGGGGACTACGAAAAAAAATGTTTGCTAAAACGATAAATAGTTTTTAATAATATTCATTGATTTCTTTAGGACATCCTTATATACATACATTATTTTAAAATCATATAAATAAATGACATAAATAACAAAAATGATGATATGATAGAAAAAAAATAAAAACCATTTTTCAATGATTCCAGAATGTTTTCAACATGAGGATATAAATAATAAATATATTACCAAACAGAAAAAAGAAAATCCATTATGATATTTTATATAGTTCATGAGGTTTTTTTTATTGGAAAACATTTATTGAATCTTTCAACGAAAGTGGGAGTTTGTTATACTCATTCAAACATGAAGAGATAAACGATTATCCACCTTGAAACCCAAGTATTTGAATTCACTTGCGAACTCTATTGCATCACCTGCAATTTGAAATCTTATGTTAAGATTGTTGATGAGTGATAGCTTATAACCAGTAGATAAGATCATATATTTCATTTTGGAGGTGTTGAGTTTTAGTTTATTGCTATTCATGTACTTGAAAACATTTCTTAGTTCATTATTCATTTGATCAGCTACTGTTTCTATATTATCTCCTCAAATTGATAACAAAGTGTCATCTGCAAAAAGGGTCATGAAATCACAACCATGGATATCATTCAGGTAGATTAAAAATAATATAGGTCCCAAAACACTCCCCTGAGGTACCCCGAAAATGACTTCGCGAGATGATGACACTAAATCCTTCATTTTGGTTACCTGTTTGCTTTGTGATAAATAATCAGTCAGCCATAAGAAAACAGTTTCCCTGATATTAATACTTTGGAGTTTATTTAGTAATATGTGGCGATCAATTGTCTCAAAAGCTCTTTTAAGATCTGAAAATACGGCTATAATATAATGTCCCTTATCTATTGATTCTTTCCATTTTGATATTGTGACTTGTAATGCAGACTTACATGAATGGTGTTTTCTGAAACCTGACTGATATTTTAGTAAAATATAATTATTTTTTAGATATTCTAGAGTTCTAATATTTTTTCAATACAAGGCAAAGTGTTGATTGGTCTAAATTCCCAGGATTTATTTGTATTAGGGACTTTCTGAATTGGCACAAGGACACTAGTCTTGAGCTCCTTCGGGAATCTGCCAGTGCTCAAAGATGTATTTATAAAATGCAACAATACATGTCCTATAACACCAAATGTTTTTTTAATAAGTTTGCAATTAAGTATTTCACTCCGTTGTCAATTTAGACAGATCTGCTAATGCAACACTTTGAATTTCTCGAAGGAATTGTTAATCGATGTAACATTGGTCTCATGAAGTAAATCAGATTAATCAATAGTGTTCACAATTTCTTGTACGCTATCAATAAAATAATTGTTAAATGATTCTGCAATATCTAGATTATTTTTATGAATGACTGACTGACCATTTATTTTGAAATAAATACCATCAGTAAACGTATTGCTATTAGTTTTAGGACTTACAAGCTGTTTGAGTATTTTCCACATAATCCTCGGATTTGACCTATTTTGATCAATTTTTAAATAATAGTGTTTTTTCTTTGAGTTTCAGTAAATTCACACATTTATTTCAAAGAAATTTACATAGAAATAGACAGCATCCTGTATACGACGGTTCATTTTAAAAGCCTGTAATATTACAAATTACACAACTATGGTGTTAACTACACAATAGTCTCTCTTACTAGGGTGACACAGTGTGGATTCTTATCTACATAGTGGATCACAAAAAAACTAGATCAGGATTGAAACAGAAATGCGCTTTTTTATTAAATACTTTGGTTTAATATTATTCTGAATAAGATTCATTTCAGTGATCAGTTTATTCCTCTTACACCTCACAAACTTGTGTAATCTGTGATAACTAACTTTGGAGCTATTTCAATCCTCTTTTGGTTGCAAAGTTACCATTTATATTTTTCCTAGTCTCCAATTCATATACCGATAACTCCGCACCGATTATCCGAATTGAAAACGGTGCTGAGAATCGCACGTTAATAGGTACGATCTCGTTAATCCTTAGCTTGCATAAGTTTTGACTTCTGAGAGTTGTCGTTTGTAGGAGACCGACAGCTGGTTAACGGAAAAATATTTTTTTAAAGGGGAATGTCGCTGTATAAAGAATCGAAATAATTTTCAAGCAAAAGATCACAAGACTCCCTTTTTATTAAAAAAAATTGTCAGCGCCCCCTCTTCGGCGAGTGATGTTTTTTTTCAATGAAATGTACTAAGAATTATTCCTTTTCGTACAAATTTTGTCGGACTTTGATATATCACCCCATTCAAAAGTTGAGAAGGGAGGAGAGACTATTAAGGTCCGCACTGTATAAGTTATTCGAGATGCTGACATTCATAGATCTCAAGGTGAACTGTCCTTTGGCTTTTAAGGTCAAACTTCTCAAAACTCAATTCTGCGTCGATTACCTACGTGATATTGATCTAGTTTCGTAAGAGAAATATATCCATTTTTCTTTTGAAATATCCAACAAAAGTAAATATTTGTCTTCATGATTTATTATCACGTCACTTCGGCAAATTAGCTGAAAGAAAAACACATTATTGATTCTATTAATAATCGTGTTATTTCAAGGAAAAATTCGTTGAGTACGTTTTCTCATGAATAAGAAACAAAAATTCTAATTAAAATCGAAGTACGAGTTCGAAAACGTACACAATAGTTATCAGTCAGCCACCTATGAAATGTTTTCTACAGTAGCTCCAATTTTCATAGAAAATAAAGACATATTAATATCATATGTTTCGGCCTTCGGTTGAATTCTCACTTCCAAACTGGATTACAAGTAAGCATGGACCTCCTCCCCCTTCTTAAAGATGCCATCTGTGGGAGGGACAGTGAATGCTTATTCAATCTGCTTATTCAATGAAATAAGCGCTATTTGAATCAGTGCAATTTTTCCAACGTTGGTAGTTGGTTGACGAGAGATATGGGGAGTATGGTGGAAGAGACAGAACTTCTTAGATCAATTTCTTCAATTTTCGGACAGTGCGGACGGGCGTTGTCGTGAAGCAGGATCGAACCCCTTTTGTTGACCAGTACCAGCTGCTGTGACGTAATTTTCGGTATATTTCGTCGAATTCCCCTCAATAGGACTCTGCTGTGATGGTTTGGCCCGATTACAGAAAGTTATAGTTAGTCACATCAGCTGTTGCCCACCACACAGTAACCATGGTCTTGTTTTGGTGCGTTTGCGCCTTTGGGATGCTCATTGGGTTCCAACCACTGTCCTGAACGTCTCCTCTTGTCGTAGAGTATCCACTTTCCTTTACACGTGACGATCCGATCCAAAAAAGGATCGTTTTGGTTGCGCAAAAGCATTTAAGAACATACTTGAAACGTGACAATTTCTGTCGATGGTTCGAATCGTGGGGCACCCACTTTTCGAGTTGTTTAGCTTTTCCAATACGTTTTAAACCATCAAAACCGCATTGAAACTGACGCCTAGCTCTTCCGCCATCCCATGCACCATTTGTGCATGAAATATCGCGAACCAACGTCGAACAGTGCGATTATTAACACTACCGTTGCCAAATGCCTGGTTAATTTTACGTTTTGGTTCAATTTGGATTTGAATTCAAAAATTTGGTCAAAATCGCTCAACGATATCATATAGAAGAAATAAGCCGAAAACAGTGAAAAAAATCAAATTTTGAAATCATTGTATAGAGTAGAGCACGATATCCCATACTTATTGTTCCGCGTAGCCCTTTTAGACTTTCCAGACCACAGCGAACCCCTAAAAAACTGGCTATTGATTAAAAAATGATACAAAAAGCAATTGATACAATACATACGTTTAGCATTAGATAGAACAAATAAGGTATTTTATTGCCTCGAGCTCTCGCGTTCGATTCCCGGGTCGGGCAAAGTATTAGAAAATTCTTAGTAGTAGCACGGAGTCTGGAACTGTGCCTGGTGTCTGGCAATAGGCTCGCCCCCTATTACAGGGGACTAATAACATAACTGGCAAAATGTGGATGTTACATTTAAAGTGTTACCTCAGCTTAGCCTTCGGGTAATAAAAGGTCCAGTGTCACGTTTCATTTCATGATTCCATCGCTCTTTCTGCTAGTACTTCTGAACATATCACACACTGTGGACTGGGTATTGAGATTCTTCTCTGCACATAAATTCAATTTTCAAATATTTTTTATTATAATTTTTTTGTTTTGCTTAAGAAATGTTAATGTGATTCGCTGATTTTCGCATAATTATTATTTGAAATTGAACTTTTATCTGAAGTAGATCCAATAGGACTCGATGTAGTCTAAACATTTGTGATATGGTTGACAAAGATTGAATTTCGGGACATTCTTTGCGTAGAAAACCTGTTTTTTCACCAAGTAGCTTAGCCCCCGCCATTACGTAAACTTAAGCGCGTACCCCCTATGACCCTATGGCGTATCCTCAGTGGTAAGCGTACCCCACTTTGAGAAACTCTTGAGTAGAGGCAATATTATGAAATAGAAATCAGAAATCTAGTCCCAGGCAAGAATTGAGATTGAATATATGATTTCTTTGATATCCGAGAAAAACAGTTTCAATGAAGAAGTATTTAATACGACAAGCCATTATATAGTTGAGGATTTATTTGGATATACAGGGTGTTGATTAAACACGCGGCAAAAAATTAAGGGACTATTTCTTGAACTATTCTAAGGATATTTTGTCCTTTGATGATTACTGATAGGGCGGTTTGTTTAGAAGATACAAGGAGAAAATAAATTTCGACAATAATTATTTTGTTAATTTTAGCATTTTAGCATATTGGCTCGAGAGTTTTTAACAGTAACAAACGGAGATCGCTGGATTGGTCGAGGTGGACCTTATTTATGGCCTGCTCGATCGCCAGACTTAAATCCCCTGGATTATTTCCAATGGGGCCACCTAAAGTCATTAGTTTATACTACTCCAGTGGAAGGTGTGGAAGATTTGAGAAATCGGATAATTGCTGGATGTAACACAATCAGAAACGATCCTGGTGTTTTTGAAAGAGTTTGGGAGTCGATGAGGATGAGATTGGATTCTTGCATCCAAGCGGGGGTAGTAATTTTCAATAGTTCTTGTAGGTTTAGGAACATTACATGTAATTTTTGGTAATAAGTTGTTATTGTCGTATTGTTGTATTATAGACAAAGAAGAGGAAACTTCTGACGAACTATTGGAATTGTGAAGAAATGGATATAGACCAACCAAAACTGTCCTGGACAACAGAAAAATGAAACTGCACTGACAAGACAACAAATACGTCTAAAACGTCTGCTGTTACTATCAAAGAATTATTGGGTGAAGATTCAGATAATTTTGCCACTCACAGATAAAGAAAGGTTGTAAAAAAGTAAAAGAATCCGGAAAATCGGTACAACAGATAGAAAGAATCAGTTGACATTGTTGGAACCATATACAGTTCGTCCTCAATAAAATTGTTCGTATTTTATATAGCTTATACTTTATAAAAGAATGGAAAAAGAAGTTATAAAAACTTATGATGCAGATTGTTTTCATCCAGTAGAATGTAAAAACTTTCTCAAGCAATCTAAAGGGAATACTTTCGAAAGCAAAATCAAGTCATAATGGTGGAAAATGCCAAAAAACAGGCAAGCAACATGAAGATGGAAATGCAGTTTGGAATAAATGAAAAAAAAAGGTCTAGTAGTAACTTTCAAGATGCGAGAATGGAGCCTAAAAAGTCTGTTTCAAGAGCAAAAGTGAAAAATGAGACTGTCACCTTGGCAAATACGGAGAATTTTACTTTATGGTTTTCTGAAAACCGTGCAGAGAAAAAATATGTTTTGCTGAAAATAAACAAATGGAAAATGAAAAGGGGAATTGCATGACGACTTATTCGAATAAATAGAGTATGACTTGCAAGAGAAATAATCATAAGAAAAAGAATTTAAAAATATAGACAAGAAAACAGAATTCGATATAATATGTCCTCCATTGGGTGGAAAGTAACCTGTTTCCAGTGGCGAACGCAATTACGCTTTGTGAAAAATGTTGAACAAAAAATGAATGTATGAGACAGCAATTCCGAGTCTGTAAAACATTTATTATATAAATTCAAATTCTAGACATCTAGTGAAGTAATGTGTACCTATGGAAAAACTGCCATTCAATTTAGATTTTTGGCACCTTCTCAACTACAATATTCTTGGAGTTTTCTTCAAGAATTAGAGAAGGAGGAAAAGATAGTTCCCGAATACGTATCCAAATGAAGTGTATTTTCATTTTGAATTTGTTTATGTTTTGTTTTGCCATACAAAAGCTTGATTCAAAATAAGAAGTGTTTTCAATCACTGTGAATTTATATACCGGGTGTCCCACATTTTATGTGACAGGCAATATCTGGTTTGTTGAAGGAGATACACAAAAATGTTTCATACAAAAGTTTTAGGAGTTCATGAGAGCTATATTTTGATATAATGTTTAAATATACAGGGTGTTTGGTGAAGGTGCTACAGACCAAAATTCCATTTTTTAAAATAGAACGCCCTGTATATCATTACATATTCAGATGCTACGTTGAATTCTGATATCATTTCATGTTTGGTTTTTGAAATTCGGTTACGGCGTTGTTGAGTTATTGCACTTTTCCTTAAATATAAAGTTTCAAAAAAACTTATTTACTCGTACACGAATCCAGTCTATATCTTTTATTAAATTGAACTAGACTACTACTGAATACAAACCATTATTCTCACCTCTACGATACGATATCGATATCAGTTGAATATAATATTGAAATTCTTGAGAATGTGACTAACTTGAGGGTGAATTGCTTTATATTGCACAATTTCATCAAGTAGCTTATGCTTGTTGATGCCATAGTAACAAATGTTGTTGAATTGTATCTACTTGTCAGTTCGATTCAGTGATTCTTTGCAAAACAGTAACTGTGTTCTTTGTGCGAAAACTCCAGTATGCCTTTCGCGTTTAGTCCAAGTGATTGCATTGATATGTTATTAATTTTTGGGGAATGTCAGAAAAACTGCCGTCAAGCACAACGTCTATACCAAGAACGTTTTCCAGACAGACCCATTCCGTCACGAATGACTTTTTCGAGAGTTGTAGAAAAATTGCGAACTGGGTCATTTCCTTCTACTATAAAGCATCGTCATCATACGAGATCTGTTAGAACTGAAGATTTAGAGATCAATGTGTTGGCTTATATTATTATTCATCCACATGTTTCTATCCGTACTCTTGCAGAAGAAGTCGGTGTGAGTAAATCTAATGTACAGAGAATTCTGAAAGAAAATAAATACCACCCTTTCAAAATTCAGTTGGTACAAGGTTTGAAACCCACGGACTTTGAACGACGACTTGAATTCATTGCTTGTATTCAGGTAATATTACATGAAAGTCCTAACATATTCAGTCAAATTTTGTGGAGCGATGAATCGCGATTCCACAATAATGGAGTTGTGAATCGACATAACAGTCACTATTGGTCTCAAGAAAATCCCCACTGGGTCCGCGAAAGTAATTTTCAAACTACTTGGGGTATTAATGTATGGTGTGGATTGTTCAATGGCCGCATCATAGGACCTTACTTATTCAATGAAAATCTCAATGGATTGCGATATTTACATTTTTTTGATCCAGTTGATGGAAGATATTCCCATAGCAGAACGACAAGGAATTTGGTGGCAACAAGATGGTGCTCCTCCTCACAATTCACAGGTTGTTACTGAATATCTGGATAGAACGTACCCAAATAGATGGATTGGTAATAAGGGTCCAATTCGGTGGCCGGCTCGTTCCCCAGATTTATCACCGCTTGATTTTTTCCTATGGGGTTATTTAAAAGATATTGTTTTCACTACTCCCCCTTTGAATGTGGATGATCTGAAAATGAAAATTCGACTAGCGCGTAGTGATATTACGCCTGACATTATAAGAGCGACTTGTACGAGAGAAGTGATTCGACGTTTCGAAGCCTGTATAATATCTAATGGGCATCACTTTGAACAATTTTTATGACTTATTTCTAGGTACCTACCATTCTTATGAAATGATTTATCAAGTAATATTATTTACATTGTTATTAATTAAAGATTTGTTTTCGAATACACCTCTTTCAATTTCGCAATTGTTTCATATTCAAAATGATTCCTGACTGAATTCCACAACTCAAAATTGAAACCATTACTTCGAACACCCAAAATTTTGACTAATTTTCATGTGATCTGATGCAGTGAGAATAATTGTATGAGATATTTTTAAAAATAATAGTCGTTCTCAAGACTTTACATTTTAAGCAATAACTCAACAACGCCGTAACCGAATTTCAAAAACCAAACATGAAATGATATCAGAATTTAACGTAGCATCTGAATATGTAATGATATACAGGGCGTTCTATTTTAAAAAATGGAATTTTGGTCTGTAGCACCTACACCAAACACCCTGTATATTTAAAAATTATATCAAAATATAGCTCTCATGAACTCCTAAAACTTTTGTATGAAACATTTTGTGTATCTCCTTCAACAAACCAGATATTGCCTGTCACATAAAATGTGGGACACCCGGTATATATATATATATATATATATATATATATATATATATATATATATATATATATATATATATATTACAATGTAGGTTTTCACGGATGGTAGAATATGATGTGTTGTTTTTCCGGGTGTTCATCCGTTGTGTACTATTCGATAGTCGACGTTTCGCCATCATCTCAGATGGCATTATCAAGACGAGTTACTGCTTCGCTTCGAGAGGTGTAACTGATGTTGAGTTCTTCTTGTGGTGTTTTTATATGGCTTCGCTTGCGTAAGTTGTATGGATTTGTTACCCTCAGGTGGAAAAACAGGTAACAAGCCCATGCAACTTACGCAAGCGAAGCCATATAAAAACACCACAAGAAGAACTTAACATCAGTTACACCTTTCGAAGCGAAGCAGTAACTCGTCTTGATAATGCCATCTGAGATGATGGCGAAACGTCGACTATCGAATAGTACACAACGGATGAACACCCGGAAAAAACAACACATCATATTCTACCATCCGTGAAAACCTACATTGTAATATATATTATATATATATATATATATATATATATATATATATATATATATATATATATATATATATATATATATATATATATATAATATATATATATATATATATATATATATATATATTATATATACGAATATGAAAGTTATTGAGTGTCTTGATATAGAAACAGAAGTAGTTATATTATAATTATATATATATTTAATTAAAATTTTAAAAATTATTTCAGGGAAGAAAAAATTCAGGAATAACTTGAGTACTTCCCTGTTCACACAAGTTCCAACTTCTATGGGTTGTCGTCTGTAAATAAACGACAGCAAAATAACGGAAAATATATTTTGAATAGAAAAGTTCAACCGGTTATTATTTAAAAAAAAATGATAGTAAGATACCAACAATACAAGTTAACAGAAAAACATTTTGAACAAAAAAGTTCAATAGGTTATTGTTAAAAAAATAACAGTATAATACCAATAATACTCACAACTGTAATTCCCAATAAAACCCATCATCGACCTGAAATCTAAACCATGGACGAAAGTATCTTCGCAATGGGATCCGTTGATAAAACTCTTTCCGTCCGGGCAGCATTTACGTATGCACCGAATTCTTTCGCAGATTTCCTCACCCCTACACACCCTCACCACGAATCTGTGATCTACGGTTTCGTCAAGGCAGTACTGATTTTCGGGAAAGCGATCCCCAATCTTTGTGAGAAGCAAGGTATCATTTTCCATTAGGAAGTCGTCTTCAGTTTCGAAAAGGTGGTCGTAAATCACTCGGCAATGGGGTAGGCCAACTTTCAGGTAAGGATTGGCGTAGTGGTTGGTTCTGTTCGACAGGTACACGCAGGAGTGGTGCAGAGGGTTGTAAAAGAAGTTGCGATGGCAACATTTCGGGAAAGCGTGGAGTTTGGTGGCAGGAAAAAAAGAGTGATTGCTGTAGATGGTGATGTGTATCTCAGAACGAAAGACATCGACGCACTCAGCAATACCACTTGCATCTATGTCCAGCGTTGTATTTGCTCGAATCGCCTCCCTAGTGCTCAAGCTTTTATTACAAAAAACTCTTCGATTTTCCTCGACCAACCATTGATCGTACTCACAACACTTTGGCAGATCAGACGCGGCACCGAAGACGAAGAACGGAAGAAAAAATAAATGGGCCCGCATCCCGAACAATGTTTTCTAAAAATACAGGCACCACCGAGAGTGTATTCTGTTCCTGAGAACGGTCAACATTGAATCATTCTTGATCCCGAATGTTTCTCGGATGACGTTGTTCATATTTCGATCTGGAATTTATTTGTGTAACAAAAAGCTTTTGTTTATTTTAATTATTATACATATGAGTCTATTACTGCAACAACGAGGCTGGTATGTGATATCTACGGGATGTTTGATACTTCCGAGGAGATATTATGATCCGGGTGTGTGTTTGTATTCATAGTGGTTTCGGGAAATGTTTCAAACTAGTTTGGGGATAACAAATTTTCAATATTAAAGGACATCAATTACCAATTTGTTCGTTTTCATGGAGAGGTGCAATATATTACTGAAAAATGTTTGTATATTATAAAGATTTCTATATTGAATTCTTTCGAAAAATATAGTGTCGTATACGATACAAAAATCAGAATAATGTTGAATTATTTCGAGGATTCAACACAATCACTATATCGTATAAACAAAGTCGCTCTCTGTCCCTATGTATGTTTAGATCTTTATAAAAAAAATTGTGCTGAACGGTTTTATTGGAAAAAAAATAATGATATAGATAATGAATTAAAAACTGAAAAATTATTGGGAACGTCCTAGGTAGCAGTCATCGCACCACTCTCCTCAGCAATCTGCGGTATTCATAAGAAAAATAAATAATAAAATCCTTGGGCGTAGCTTAACCTGAGTAAATATGTAAATACTACGTACATGATCTACATCATTATTATCTTTTTTTTTCAATAGAACCATTTGACATAATTTTTTTAACTTATTTTAGTGGCTCAGTATTACAAGGTGATATGTATTCTGCCATTTTGTACCTGCGGCCATCTTGAATTTGCATCTTTTCCAAAGTGTACTACTATTCTACTAGCAATCGAGCAATACCCGTACGTCGACGAAACGTAATATCTGTCGAAAGCATCGCCGCTATCTCTGACAGTGTGCAGGAGAAAAGTTTTTCCCCTATCTACCTCTCCATCATTATCCAAAACCAATTGGGTAAACTTCCAAAGAAAAAATATTTTTAAAACAACTATTTTCACATTACACGAAAATCACTTGATTTTCATATGAAAGAAGTTGTTTCGAAAGGACCTTTTTCTTTCGTGAAACTCAATTTTCATGTGAAAGTAATTGTTTCGTAAGGTCTATGTCTTTCAGTTTGTATCTGAAAAAAACTTCTCTGCAAAGAGTTTATTTTGAAATTTATTTCTTTCTTTCTTTCTCCTACATGTTTGTTTGATGATGGAGATTTAGAAAGCCAAAAAGCTTTCGCTCACTAAAAAACTGATTTCTTGTAAACATATTTCCTATTCAATGTGCAATATAAAAAAGTTAAGATAACTCAGCTGGGGCTCCACGTGCTACAGATTGACGCTAGCAGCGGCAACAGTTTACTGCCGCGTCTTGGTGTTGTAGCTCGATGAGCTTTAGTAAGCAATGGAAATAGTGGTTTCTCCCGTGCTATCACATAGAAGGACAGATTTAAAATTTGTTCTTTCACACAATAAACTAAAAGAAAATCCTGACAAGACTTTTCTGAGTATTACAGGATTTTAATATTTCTTTTGAATGTTCTACTATGTGAAATAGAAATAGTGATACGAGTACAGGACACATCAATACACGATAAGGTGGTCCCAGAAGAAATATTAGCAATTATCCTCCAATTTGTTATTTGTTTGCACTTCTATATTGTTCGCTATCAAACTCAAATGTTTCCAAAAATCTAGAAAAAAAACAGATCGAATGGCTAATAGTACATGAGAGTACTGTTATTAACACATTAACAACACTACAAAACTTTCTGTAGAGACAAAAACGAACTGTGAATAACTGCTAAAAAGTAGGTCCGGATCTATTCGTCCGCGACATGATCTTGAGGACGGGGCTTTTCCTCCTCTGGAGCGCCATTCTACAGATCAGTGTAGCCACTCACCGGAATCCCTGTTGGGTTCATTTATGTGTCGTTTCACTGCTGCTGCAAGCGTCAATCTGTAGCACGCGGAGCCCTACACTAACTCAGCACAACATTTTACTAGTTCTAAAGCAGTACGAAGTTTACCGGGTCAGCTAGCTACAGCTATATTTCGCCACGCTAATATATGGAATACTCCGCAAAATTGCTTTTCACATGATAAGTTTTTAATTTATTCTCATCGTTAAATTATTCTTCAATAGAAACAACTCATGAATAGAAATGGAAATTCCTTTCTTTGCAAACTTTCTTGATAACCTCGTATTCACTATTTAAAAATTCAGTGAAATATTTTAATTGTTATTGGTATTTGAAAAAATCTTGTGATTTTATTCATACAATTTGTTGAACCTCAAGATAATTAATGACGATCTTATTTCCAATATATCAAATACATATATCAACATATGTTCATCAGACTAAACTAAACAAAAGATTGTTTATAGATGGAATGAAAAATAAACGATTTTTTCCTCTAAAATGATTAGTCGAAAAAAGTTCTTAGAATTCAACCGATTCATCGTTGAACAGGTTCATTGAAATTGTTTCTCGCTTTACCCAGAACATGGCGCACATTATACAATACTCATTGTATAACATTCTTTACAAATGAAATATATTCCTTTGTGAATTCCTTACCTATTTCAAGGGTAAATTACAATTTGATAAGTATTAGATAAGTTGATGGGTAGTGTGCAAGATAGATTAAAATGATGTTCTATAGTATAGTTCACCCTATAAAGGTTTTCAAAAAAGTCCGCGTTGGTAGGTATATGTCTATCTCTTAGAGATAACCCACAATAACCATTTTTTATCGTTTATTTTTTTTTGAGCTATTTTAAGCATTAGATCCAATTAAGTAGCTTGTGCATTTATTGAAGATCAATATAGCCCTTGTAATTTAAATTAATAGTTTCGAAAAAATTACAGATTCAAAATGGAGGGTCACTGTGGTTGATATATATTATTATTTAACTTAGTTTTTGAGTCACAATATGTTTATTTATAATATAATGGTATGATACATGGGACAGTAATTGGCAGATTAGACGGGCAACAGTTTTTACAATGTTTGCAAAAATATCTCTGCCAGCCTTCCTAGAAGAACTACCTACCTTCAAAAAATTGTACAGAATTATGTAGTTTCAGTAAGATGACACTCCACCCGCTACGTAACAAATACCTAGAAAAAAAGATGAATGGTATGTGGATAGTCTTCTCTTGATTTTTTTGAAGCTACATGACAGAGTGTGTTTCTGAATGAAAATATAAAAGCAAACAAGAATTGCGAGAGCGAATTCATAATGTTGTAATAAATGCGAAATAATGCTTAAGAAATCTCCTAAAAAATTTTATTCAAAGCTGCAGGAGACATTCCGAGCACTCATTGTAAACATTTTTCTTTAATTGTATTATGTATGTTTCTTCCTTTAAGTTCTTATTGAAAGCAAATCTGCTATTGTCGATAAACCAACATTTATCATTATTATAACCCAATTAAATATTCTAGGTAAGAATTTTTTTTTATTAAATATACAAAATTGCATCGAAGAACTCAAGTGGCAAGATGTTTTGCATATTGTAAAATTTCATTTCAATTTTCCAAAAATGTAGTTTCAACATAAGGGAGATTTTTTGACCGTGTTGTCTTGATTCATACCTACTTCTTCAAATTGTTGCCAGAACAGAAATTCAATAAAAGAAAGATTAGATTTTTTTGAAAAGTATGAATGAACCACCAACAATCCTACTACCTACTTATCTCTGAAAAATCATGGAAATTGTCTTTGGGTTTTCTGTAGAAAACGAAAAAAAAAAATCACCAAATAAAAATTACTCGAAAACAGTGAGAAGTCGGAACGGATCACATATTATAATAACTTTTTTATCAGAAATGACCTTCTCCATCACCTCCTTCAGTTTGAACCACGAATTATGAGAAACCCAGTAAAATGAAAAAAAAAATAGTAGGAGGACACGGGAGATGTCACCCGTGGAGGTAGGGGTAATGTGGGGATCGAAAGAAAAAAATTTAGGTCTGCAAGAAGCAATTTATTACCTCCTGAAGAGCAGGATATATTATAAATCTGCCTTGTACTCTCCCTCAGCAGGTCAGCAAACACTATGCTCAAACGATGACTCATCCAAAACAGAAACGAATGTACCATCAGGTATTGCTGATTCATAGATACCTTGGGATGGTTGCTGAAGGTGGGAATCTGCTTTTACACCGACAACCTCGATATCGACCAGTTATCGATCAAGTATGCCATTATGAGTGCAGTAGAGTATATTCCACATGTACGATTCAAGAGCTGCACATACTGGAATGGATGACTACATATATGTTTGACAGTCTATTCATACTTCAGAACTTCTTTCATATCTTTACTTCACGATTTGTATGGTTTCAAGTTCTTGAAGTTATTTTTGTTCTCAAGGCTTTCTCAATGAATCTCCAACGGTTCAAATCCAATGAGATTCACTACTTTCGCACAGGCACCGCTCTTAGGATTTTCCTGTAGTGCTTGCGTTTTGTCCTTGAGAAAATTAATGAAGTCTTCGTTTATCCGGAAGTAGTACTTTGAAATATGTCACTACAATTTATCAAGAACTAATCCTGTATAATGTAAATAGGAAGTAATTCAAAAGTCTCATTTTGATTCATCGAAACACCTCTAGCGGAAAAATGAGGCAGCATTAAAGTTCAGTTATGTACTTCGTTACTAGATGGCAGGGGAGGCTAATATACTTCAAAACCAAAATTGTTTGAAACAAGATCGAAATTTGCAGATTCGCTAGATTCTGTGTGGCTGAGCTTTATTTGTGGAAACTTTCTTGTGAAGGGTGAATTTCAAAGTTGAGAACTAGTTTTTTTTTCTAAATAGAAACTTCGGTTACCAAATATGTACCTATATCAAATTAACGTTGAAGATGAACAAATCAGTAGGTACTTTCAGAATTTTATTTATTAGTATACAGTACAGTAAATAAAAATATCAACGTCTATACTTTTGGTGAAGTTGAGTCAGAAGTGTTAATAACTGTTTATATATTTGATATGAACATCTTTTTCAAAGTGCTGAGTGCTGTAATATATTTGCCCAAATAGTAGTTTTATATCTCACACAAAATACAATATTTCACAACTTGAATAACTCTGAATGTAGAAATATTCGTGAGAGAATCCCTTAACCAACTGCATATTATAGAATTATTTCATACAATAAATTCATTATCTACTTGAAAATATATAATATGTAGTTATATAAAAACTGTCAAGACAATTATTTTTGAGGGTGTAAATATGAATATCTTCAATTCACTTATGGATTATTCATCTCCTTAAAATACAAAAAAACTGTTTTCCAAGAGCAGCATTACAAATTAAGACAACTTTTGAGTAGAGAATTGTAAAATTGGGCTGTTTTTTTCATTTGGAAGAGACGGAGACAGATTTTGGTCTACAAAACATTGAGATAATTGAAAATGACTCCAACACTACCTATTCCAATAGAAAATTACATCAGAGATGGTGATTATTGTTTCTGTAAAATTAGTTACATTTTCTTTCAGTTATATCGGTAACATTTATGTTTTCGAGTTTCGACTTCTGAGAGTTATCGTTCGTAGGGGTGCGACAGCTGGTTAACATAAAACCGATTTATGTTTTCTCATATTGGTTATATTTATTTTTTTTCAAACAACCCTTGGGTTGAGATGTATCACAGTTTAACATTTTTCTATACATAATAATAATAATAACAAATCTTCACATTATAGCCTTTATTTCCAATAGGCTTTTCCTCAGTTGGACTGGTGAAAATACAATGTAGTGAAAAGCATATTGAAATAAAGTAAGTAATATTGTGAAAACTTATAATTATGAATAGTTCTATTGATTTTCACCAAGTAACGAATCAGTGATTTCAAAATTTAACATTTTCCTTATCGAAAGTACTTATGTTTAACTTCTACTTTTGATCACTACAGCATTCTTTAAAAGGTATGTTGTCCAATTTCACAGTATCTGCAGTGATCTCTGCTTGATATTTTCCTGGTGCCACCTGCCTCGCTTGGATTACGCACGTCCGGAGTTCTGCCTCAACGTCTCCGGAATATTTTATCATCTCCTGTATGGAAGATACGTCAGTTAAGTGTTTGCATTTCTTGAACTCATCATTGATTTTCTTTCTAGCCTCGGTGAGAGCGTACGTGTCGCCTTTGAAAACGGATTTCCTGGTTTTGTGTAATTGTTTGAAGCTTTGGAGAACCTTACGTCTCAGATTAAGAGACATTTCTTTCAGTTATCGTTAATTTTTCGAATATTTCGAATATTTACTTCTTACATAACCTTTGTATCACTTCACTACTCCATATTTATCATAACCTTGAAGTTTTGATTTGAAGTGAGTGACACAGAACACAAAACAAGAATGGAATCCATAGATACTGCTTTCTTTTGCACAACGCAAACATTTCAACTTGTAATCCATTTTCAGTTTTCAATCATGATAATTCAGTATGGCACAGGGTAAAAGACATTTTGATTGATGATGTGAAATTTGTCGAAGACGAGTTCATATATATATAAATACGATCTATAAATACGTGATATATTCAAGTTATCGGTGTTGAAAAAAAATAGACCTAATACGGAACACGCATGTCTCAATGTTGAAATATTCCTATTTCAACAAGTATTTAACCCCATTAAAGCTGTGATAACTGTTTGAAAATACAAATGAAATATTGTTTTTTTCATGAAGTGGTAATTTTATAAATGAATTGAGTGATATCCAGATTGGTACTGAAGAGCTAATAAGGCAAATGTTTTACAACGAAACATCAGATGTCTACAAGTGAGGGTGACAGTGTTCCATGTAAGTGAAATTTATTATGTAGCAATCCTGTACATGATATCTGATTCGATTCCATAACGAATGTTTGGAATAGAAACTGAATAGGGAAAAGTGTTTTTTGTATAATCCAGTGTTCATATAAAAGTGTTTGTTTCGAAAGTATTTTTCTTTCGTGTAATTCAATGTTTATAGAAAAGTAGTTGTTTCGAGAGGGCTTTATCTTCCAGTTTGTGTTTGAAAGTTACTTCTTTGGATGATCTACACATCTATGTATAGAGTTACTTTTTTGAAATTGATTGCTTGCTTCCTTCCATAAAAAATTCCCACAAATTTTTGTATCAAGATGGAGAAGTAGGAAGCAAAAACCATTATTTCTCAAAAATTAATCTCTCTTAAAAATATACTCCTTTCAATTTATACAGATTTCTATGGATGGGATTTAATCAAAATAAACGAATGAATGTTATTAGGTACTGTCATCGATGACGTGAGTAGATTAAACTCATTCTGTGACATAAAATCATTATTTCATGAATGTAGTGTTTTTTCTTATAATGTTATCCAGATTTGGTACAGAAGAGCTGATAAAGCGACTTACGGTGAAATATCGGATATCTTCTACCAGTGAGGATGAAAGTGCCCCATGTAAGTGAAATTTTACCTCTTTCATTTACTATATTGTACAGCAATCCTGTGAAGTATTTCCCAGAAAATAATGGAATTACCCGAAATTGAATTGTTTTCAAAGGCGAACAGGAGAAAAATTTTAGTTTTCTTATGAATTCATATTCTAGTTGTGTTAACGACGATAAGCAAATGTCGATTATATGTTTATAGTGATCGCGATCTATTCAGTAGATATTTGAATAGGGATTATGCATGTATTTTTCAGCATTTTAAATTTTTTATTATGATGTTTTCACTCAGTCTTGTTTCCTATTCAATTCATATATATTCTACTACTGATAATCTGATTTTAATTTTATTCTAAGAATTAGAACCATTTTTCTGTGGTTTGAATAATTCTTTATGATTTGAAAATTATAGAATTATCATGAAAACACCTCAAAATATTTTATATTTTTCTTTATTTTCTTCAAACAGTTGGCTTATACAGTTGACTTAGAAGCATTCCATATTGCTTTAAAGGGAAATCGCATTCGCACATTTTTTTTCATCCCTTCTCAAAAGTTTCTTCTGAATTGATTCTTATTTTCTAATTTCCATAGCAAACACTTTTCGTTTTAAAAATATGTAACGTGTTTGTGATGCATCTCATTTTTTGGAAAATTCAGTCGTATCACAAAAAAATAATTACATGAAGCCTTTATTTATGTGTCCCATTCGATTGAGGGAAAACCCATTGACATGCAAAGTAGATTGGGTGTTGAAAGATGAAGAATCCGAAGATTTTCTTTCAACTGTTGTGTTGAACTTTCGTAGGCAGTGGAAAATAATTCTCCTCTTGCAGATGAAAATAACGAAAATGAAGACCCCTGTAAAATAATTGAACACTGTAAATGATAAATGAAATCAATATTAAATTTGGCCACTTTGTTGTCGAAACGCTTGCCGAAATGTTTAGTTGTTCTGAAACTTTTTCAACAATACCAGTCAACCTACTAGGTCAACCTATAAGCTGTTTAATTATTGACGAGTATGCACGTCAAATAATATTGACCATAGGAACATATTTATCCTCTATTGAAAACACTCTTCTTCCACCAGAACAAAAATGCTGTCTCTCGACGTGCGTTTCGCCAACCAAGTTAGCATCATCGGGAGTTATCGCCAGAAGTTCCGAATTCTACTTATCAATATTTGTATCTTCGTCTTATCTATTCCAATTTAACTTTGGCAATTCAAACTTGAATAAGAAGTTTTTATGAGATAACATCTGCAGTTTATTTGTATGCCATGTTTTATTTGCATCATTTATATTTATGTTCCATGCCTTCAATTGAGTGTTTCAAATTAGAGAATAAATATAACCTCACTTTTATTGCACTTCTGGTAAATATTTACTCAATTCTATTTGAGGAAAACAAATGTAGTCACGGGAACCTCTCACCTCTATCAAAAAATGTGAGAAAGTGATATTTTTAGTAAAATTAATTGCAAATTGATAATTGGTACGGTTGTCAATAAAAATTATTATACCAAGGATTTTTTCGAAATTTATATGTATAATTCATAGTTATTATTTTTAAATATCTTCGGTCTCGATTTCAATTCAACTTTATTTCAAGTTTAAGTTCTTTCTTTAGAAATCGGCTTCGTTAAGGAGTTGGGTTTATTTGAAAGAGTGTGAATAGTTGTGAGCCACAATAAACCCTTGCGGCTTGCGGTGGAGGGTCGAATATACCCACTCACTTTGGACCTAACCTAATCTAACCTTTTTCTTTAGAAAGTATGAAAAAAATTCTGCAGAATTCTGTAGCCAGCTGATAATACCTACCTTGTAAAGCATTGATTGTATCCCAAATTATTTCAATATATTTTGGAATGAAACCCATCTCACTCATGTCGAAAAATGCTGATACCACCTCGAAAATGTAAGACATTCCCATTATCACCAACAACTTCAGAATCAGGAATAATCTGAAATTGAAAAATATATAAAATAATAGGAATAAAAATCAATACTTATACGTAAATGAAGATGTAAAATATTTTTGACACAATACAGCGAAAAAAGTTAGTTTCAAGCATAAAAATAAATTATCATTGCCTTAATCATTTACTACAGAATACCTTTCTTTATCACTGTGATACCTCTTCATTTTTTCATTCTTGGTCGTGTCGTTGATTTTATTTATGTCGTTCTTCACCTCCAAACAGTATAACACGGTTTTTATGAAGAGAACCATATTCACCAACTGGATAATAAGCAGTGGAATGTTGTAGAAGAGATCTTTGGCGTAATTTCCTCGTTCTGAAATTTTGATATTATGTTTTTATGTATTTTATCCACCATTGTCATTGTAAAATTGAAGAAACAACTTGAGAATGATACTTTTTATAGGCCAGTAAAATATATTCTGAAAATACAGCAGTATTTACAGTATTTACTCCTACTTTGTAGGAGTAAATACAGCATATTTAGTCAGCTGATTTGAATTGGATTCCATAAACAGTAACTCAATTTATAATTACTTATACCTACTAGTGTCAAAGAAACACTTGACTTCCGCCAAAAATGGTTGTATGGAATACGGTAACACCTTCCATTTATGGAAAACGAATATCACTAGGGTCAAAAGCAGTGGAACTCCCCAGCCATATAAACTGTAGACTAATAGTTTTGTGAAATCCATTTTTCTTTGAGTTGTTCCTAAATAGAGTCTTGTTGTCCTGGAACAAAACAATAAATCTTCAGATTAGAAAATAATGAACTTAGGAAGAATGGAAAAAGAAATATTCAACTTGAGAAGTTTGGTATCATTTTCTAAATAAACATAAGCATCCGTGGAGGTATCTGAAAAACTTGCTAAATCTAATATTCCGTCAATTTCAAAAAAATGAGTGGAACATTTATTTTTTTGTTTTTTTTTAATAATCCTTCTCATAATCTTTCACTGAAAAGAAAAAACACAGTTTGAAAATAAATAGACACACAATCGTTATATCATACAGAGTGTTTTATTATTGTAGTGAAAAAATGTAAGGGTGTGTTCAGCTACGTAGCTATGAGCTACGAAGACTTGAAAAGTTTTATCTTTATAGAAAATTAAATGTTTCAAGAAACGTCAGTGGCGTACATTTTATGAACAATAATATTGGCTAAACTGTGTCCCGAGTCGGCATTTAACGGCTCCATCTAAGCCGCCACTCCCCCCGAGCCGCCATCTATGTTTGTATAGGTAAAATTAGTTGTTTTCATAAAACTAGCTCCTGAATACGCCTTTCCATTTTTCTCCTCATTTAGAAAACACCCTATATAGGAACCTCTTTTCTCGAATGAAATTTTCATATCCTTCTGCTTCTTGTTTCGTAATCGAAAAATTCAGACACTACATGAGTCCCTTATTGATTATAATTGAAGTGTTATTGGGCATGAAAAGAAATGCCAAGGATATTGACGGGATTGGAAATTAACTTTGGTATTTCATCAAATAGAAACGCTTCTCATGTCTGCAATAACTTGTTGATGGAGTATTTATTGCATGTTATTCTTAGAACGTTTCAAAGAAATATTTGGATATAGTACAAGCAATTTTTAGACCATCCACTAAAATTCATATTTTAACAATTTATTTCGACAATGAAGATACAATTGAAAAAGTAATAATTTTTTCAGTTATTCAGAGTGAATTGAAGCAAAGAAAACAAAACAAAACGTGTTTAGACTTTTACTGAAATATACTGAACTTTTATTACATAGTATTCGTTTGAAAATGTCCTTATAGGACGAAACTGTAGTGACGTTAGTTACAAATACAAGTATTAAAAAACAGAAAATTTTATTTAATGATCTCCTACCACGTAATAACGGCTACATCCATCAATATATTGAAATATTATATGCCATGGACAAATGAAATGAGATGATCTATCATATTCATCATGACAATGGGAATACCTCTGATATTTCATATAGTGTAAGGGAATTCCCATACACTTGATCAATACCAAAAAGTCTATTGGCTTGTTGATTTTCCATCGAAGTAATAGATTACTAATATTTGTGAAACTACTAAATAAATTAAGGTGATAACCTGTTAGAAAACACTTCTTATTCAATTGTAAGCTACTTAAAAAATATTGTATCACGAAAACAAATAAATCGACTGAAATTCAAAACATTTCTAGACAGCAGCATCGGGCAAATGCCCGCGGTAAGACAACTATTCCTTGGCAAATGCCACGATATTTGAATCATATTTGACAGTTATTTGCGCAAGTTTCCGCGAACCTACCGTTTTTCATACACATAAATACTCTTCACAGTTGACCGAGTATTTGAACTGATATATGAGTAAACAGAGTCGAAGAGAAGAGTATCTGGATGTGAAGAGAACCTGCTCATCGATAGACGTGTAACGCAAGACTCGATACAGTATATGCCTAACCTCTTTATGGCTGGAATCGATTGCCGTTAGGCATTTGATACTGCATCACATGAGGTAGCTGCCCTAGCGGCTGATGAACGAGGTTATCACACTGAACGAGGTGATCACAACTCTGCCAGGGAGTTGGAACCCGGTCAGCAAAAAGGCCCTTTATTTCTGCAGCAACATAAGAATGAGCCATTGCATGAGGTCTTCGTTACCAATATTGAAGACCACGGCTTATCAACTCCCGTAACCGTCGCTTTCCTCAGGTCGAGCTGAAGTCGGAAACTGAGAGGTTCAGGATGGCCTGCCAAGATGGAGTCCTCAACACTTCAGTCTACTGAAGTCAGATGATGTGTAAAGAGGTTCCTGGCACCAGGTGCAGAGTCTGATAGGAATCATCTGAGACTCTAATGCACTTGTCGGCATGTCGAGCATAGGCGGTCTCAGCCTTCATTCATCGAGATAATATGGACCTCTGAGTAATTTATTACCACCTACGGCCCTTTTATGGTATTGACAAGACACCGGTAATGCCCTAGTTCTTCTCGACCATCAGGGCAAGACGATATTCGTCGTAAATTTTTAGCTCCGGCTGAGACGAATATAGTCCAAAAAGAGGAGAAGAAAGGATCCAGACTACTCCGTTAAGAAGGTTGTTCTCTACTTTCGAATCTCAAGATTATGTCGGCTTGCTAAGACAGGACAAATGCAAAAGGCTTGGCTCACTGCGCTTACTCATGGCACATGATTCTCTGACCCAATTATCACTTACCACTCGTTGTGAGTGGTTGTCGTTGGTTGATAATGCTGCCGCGCCCTCCCAAATGTATCGGGGCTTCGGAAACTGGGCCTTTCCATGGCAACTTACGGGAAAAATTAATAAGTATACAGCAAGCACCAAACGTGAGCAAGCGATCGCCCAGGTATATACTCTTCCAACTAAATTACTATTGGATTACGATAAGCCTCTTGCCGGCCAGTGTCGGACCTATAATTGGTTTTAATTAGGGTAGCAAATGGAACATGACTTCTTTGTAATTTCTATTAAAATTTTATTTAGTATTATAGGTAGTAGTACAGTTCAATAAAATGTTATATAATGATAAAGTTATCCAAAAATAAACTTTCATTAGGTGATGAGATTTTTTCATAAACAACACAAATCATTCAGCCAATGGCAAACATAATTGGAGGACAAGTAATAATAATAATGGTCTGTGACCATGAGAGAGCAGGAATTGGAGTTTTTCTCTTTAGGGCATCTGCCCGAGCAGCTGATGAACTGGGTTTAGTTTTCGACATTGAACGAGGTGACCACAACTCTGTCACCGAGTTGGAACTCGTTCAGCAAAAAGCTCATATAAAAGCCGCAGCGATCACCTTACTTCTGCGGAAACACAAGGATAAGCCAATACATGGGGTCTTCTTCAATAACATTGAAGACCTTAGCTTATTAAAGCGCCTGACTTTCGCTTTTCTCAGGTCGAGTGGGCTGATGTTGGAAACTGAGGGCTTCATTATGGCTTGCCAGGATGGTGTCTTCAACACATTGGTCTACCGCAGTCGCGTGATGGGTATAGAGGTTCCTGACACAAGGTGCAGGGCCTGCCACGAGGCGCCCGAGACCCTAATGCACTTGCTATCAACATTTCCAGCATTAGTGGTCTCGGCCTATATCTATCGACATAACGCGGCCCTAAGAGTGCTATATTACTATCAACAGAACTCTTACGGTATTGACGAGACACCGGTGTTGCCCTACTATACGCTCCGGGGGATATTGAATCCGTTATGTGGAATGAGAAGTACCGAATTTATTGGAACTATTCTTTCTTCACCCTCAGGCTCATACAAGCTGATAAGCCTGATGTAGTCCTTCTCGACCACCAGAGCAAAACGATATTTGTCGTGGAGTTTTCAGCTCCTGGCGAGACGAATATCTTCAGAAAAGATGAGGAAAAACGGATAAAATATCGAGATTGGAGTTCTTGGTGGAATTATGCCCTCTCTACTCTCAAATCTTATAATCATACCGGCTTGCCGTAGTAAGGCAGAAATCCTAGCTGGACAGATGCAGAAGGCTGTCATTTTTGGCTCACTGCGCTTGCTCAGGGCATACGATTCTCGGACCTAATGATTACTTACCCCACGGTGTGGGGAGTGATCGATGGTTGATAATGCTGGCGCGCCCTCCCGAATGTATCGGGGCTTCGGAGGATAGGGCCTTAACAGCAGATACTACGTTAATAATACGGTTTATTCACAGTAGAAACAACATATAAATACATAAAAGAAGTTCATTTAAAAATACAGTAACTCAATGAATTAGGATAAGTGGTGAATAAACACGGAAAAACACAGAAGTAGCTGCATAAGCTACTTGTGTATGTGTGTATGAAGGTGGTAAAAAAATAAGTTCAATATAAGAGTACAAGTATTCAATATAAAGTAGAAATTAAAATTATAATAATGATACGCCTCTGTACAGAGCATTTGTATATCTTTAAAGAGCTGTAGTGGGGGTTACTTTGAGTTGGTGCGCATGGGGACGTGCTCGCCATCACGTTTGGCGCTTGCTATATCATTTAATTTATGTTTTGATATGCGGAATGGAACTTTTTACTTGTTCATTGTAGTTGAAAGTTTCGTATATGCGAAAGGGAACAATAAAATAGTCGAGTCCCAGACACACTGCTGTCTTCGTTATATCTGTTCTTCACTAATGAGGAATAAGCTTCTTCTAGAATATCCTCCGCGAGAAAAAGTTTTGTCTGGGAGAGGTGAATGTTCTGAATTCTATTCGAAATATTCATTTTACTAATACTTAGATAGCTATCTCTCCTACACACAGTCATTACATTTATTTTGATTTCTACTCATTTGTACTTTGAACTACAATTCAAATTTCAAATACTTTCCCTTACTTCAATTACTAGGATTTCGATAGAAAATGGACGATATTGAAAATATTGGAATCCTGTATGTTTTTCATGGTTTCAACCTGATGAAGTGGAGAATAAATAATGAATACATATTTGTACGAAATTTTCATGACTCATTCAGTGCGTTCTTACTAATATGCAATCTCAAACTAATTACAAACTGATTACATGCAAATCATTATATAATATCGCCACGCAATAAGGATGTTTGCTTTGAAACATGAGAACTAATGAAGAAGACAGTAAATATCAAACTTCGTAGTCGTATAAAATGTGTATTATTTAGTATACACCGTGTGAATAAATATTCTTCATTTCCCTGAGATTTTTGAATTGAAAACAGATCTAGAGGGTTTGCAAATTTCATCTTCTTCCGAAATCCGTATTAGTTTGTTCATAATTTGAATTGATCCAAACTTTGTTTTCTCCATTATTTCCAATGATAACAATGTTGGGAATTTAATTCTTTAACTATAATAATTGTATCAAATCTTCCCATATCGAATTTGAGGAAGTTATTTACTTACCCAAAGGTACACCAAATATCCCAGCACATGATGTTTGACCAGGTGAAAGAAGCAGAAGCGAAGAAAATTATGGAGAAAGCTGGAACATGCCAAAACATTTTTGAAAATTATATTTATTCGTTTGAATATCAGTTTTTGGTTTATGTGTCAGTTATATAGATTCCAATGATATTGTCTCAAATAATAAAATATATAAAAGAAACAATGATAATTTTATGTTTTATTTGCCTTCCAGTAGCACCTCGGATCTGTCCGTTTTTGTTCGTTTTATGACATTGCTTCAAACTGTAATATCTCAGCGTCATTTGAATCAGTGCACTTTTGCCAACGTAAAAGTCGATTAATCCGGTCAGCATAAAAAAATTGCATGATCGAGATTCGATGAAGTAGACGAGAGCCCTTTGTGACTGATCCCGATTGGCGAAGTGCTAAAAAAGATGGTAGTCAGTTGGCGAGAGGTCTGTGAAGTATGGTGGAACAGGCAGAACTTAGACGCTCAATTCCTTCAATTTCGAACGGTGCGGACGGGCGTTGTCGTGGATCAGGATCGGACCTCTTCTGTTGACCAGTGCCGGTGGCTGCTGACGCAATATTCGGTATATTTCGTCGATTTCCCCACGATGGGATTCTGTTGTAATGATTTGGCCCGGTTGCAGAAAGTTATAGTGAATCACACCTACCGCTGAGCAGCATACTGTAACCTAGGTCTTTTTTGAGTGGGTTTTTGCCTTTGGGAAGTGCCTGGGAGACTCATCGGTGTCCAACCACGTTCCCGAACTTTTCCTGTTGTCGTAGAGGATTCACTTTTTATCACACGTGACGTTCAGATCCAAAAAACATCGTTTTGGTTGCGCAAAAGCAAAGAAGAAAAGACTTCGGATCATGATAATTTCTGTCGATCGTTCAAATCGTGGGGCACCCACTTTTCGAGCTTTCGGACTCTTCCAATACGTTTTTATCAAGGTCCTCAAATCCTCGTCCTGGATTACTGTAGGTTGACCACTTTTGGGCTCATCTTCGAAACTATATCTCCGAAATTTTGCAAACCAACGTCGAACAGTGCGTTCATTAACACTATCATTGCCAAATACCTTGTTAATTTTTCGAGCTGTTCCGGCAACGCCTTGGTTCGGTTCGTAGAGAAAAAATCACCGAAAATCGCTCAACGACATCATACAGTAATCAACAGAAAAGAGGCAAGAAATTGAAAGTTGAACAGCATCAATCTATAGTGTACAAAATTCTCTATCGATTAGTATATACCACAACACAGTAGAATTGATATTTATTGAAACATGAATCTACAAAACACAAGACATTGAAACGGACAAAATTTTTGAAACGGTCTAATGTTTCATTTTCCATGGAGGAATATAAGTATGTGAATATCCCCTTATAAAATAGAAGGCATATTATTTTCGAGCCTTTTCGATGAAGTGACTAACTAAGCGATACATTGGTTCCCATACTATATACTGTGTCCAAGATAAGGAGGACCAGTATGGAAAAATTGGAAGCCATAAGAGATACAAAGACGGTTAAATTAGGTAGAAGTTGCCAATTGTATAGTTTTTTTTGACAAAACACAACACGAACAGGCACTCTAAGAGCGGTGTCTGTGCGAAAGTAGCGATTCACATTTGATTTGAATCGCTGGAGATTAAATCCATTTGGAAAAACGTTCTCAGGAAGTTTATTCCACGTAAACGCAGTTCTCCAGATGAAAGACTTTTTAAACAGTGAAGTTCGCGGTGTACTGAGTTGAACCTCAAATCTATAATCAGTCACAGTACGTCGCGTATTTCTGCTCTTGGTTTCCACCAAGAGCAGAAATGTGCCAAATCATTTGAACACTTTCCGTGAGAGTATCTATAGAAGAGAGACGAATCCTCAACCTTTCTTCCATGTTCCACTATCATGAATGACGTTTTGGAATTAACTAAATTCCACATGTTCGTATGATAGTCAAAATTGCAGTCCTCAAGTTTTTTCCACATAATTTCAAAGAATTCGGAACCCATCCTTTACTTCCTTCGCAACGCACGATGATTAGTCGTGATCCTTTGTTTGCAGGCATGTTTGGCGTACACATTCTCGAACCATCCTTCCACCCTTTCGTAACTGTGTCGTGAGTGTCATACCAAGTTTCGTCCAAATAGAAAATTTGCCGTTGTTCGTGTCTATATTTAGTTATTTGTTCTAAGTACTTGTTACGCAATTCCACTATTCTTCTGCTTTCCATAACTGCTCGACGTTTATTTATTATTTTAAATCTAAATACTAGTTTCTTTATCCAATTCTGAAGAGTTTTGTCACAGCAGCTCACGTTATGGCCCGAAGTATTCAATTTTTTCCTTATGATTTCAATTATAGGAATCTCATTCATTTTGTAACAGTCGTATATTGTTTTTTTAATGATTTTATTAGATGAACATCTAAAGGTTTTGGTAATCCCGCATCACATCGCATCTTGCGTTCATAAGGTTTGTTTTTGACTATTTTACGTACAGTTGAGAAAGAAATTTCGGTCAAATCTGAAGTTGCTTGTAATAGTTTTTTTCCCTCGAAACCAAACTTGATATGTAGATTCTTATATAGGTACATTGAAATACTATCTGTGTTTCAATATTCTAATGCATCCAAATGTTTTTCACTGGTATCTCTTTTTCGCATTGTTCACCAGCGCTATTGGAATTACTACACAGGAAAAAGTCTGTCCAAGACGCCACATTCTAAACAAATAACAAAATTTTTAGTAATTATAACTTCACCAATATCGAATTTCAACACTCAAATCGCGATCAGTTCCTGAACTGAACAACGGCGGTACTCATCGCTACATTCTATTGGTCACCGTAACATTACTTCAAATTTAATTTTATCACTCTTCAGCCAACTTGGTTAGTAAAAATTATCCAATACGAACCGCCAGTTCTTCAGTCCACGTGGACTAATTCTTAGTAGCATTATTTCTTTGTATTGGTATCCTTCTTGATATAATTCGAACACACTTTACATGTATTTCTTCATTTGAAAAAGTATATCAACACGCTTTTACTAGCTTCACTTGTATGTATGTATGTTTGTAACTCTCCTTTTCATTTCATATTTATTCTCGTTTGAATGCTCGGGATCTGTATTTAACAGAATTATCGACATTATTGCTTGATCTACACGCGGGCAGATGGCGCTGTACGTAACCTCCTTGATATAATTCGAACTCACTTTACATGTATTTCTTTTTTTAGAAAGAAAGTTTTTGGCTTTCTACTACTCCATCTTGATACAAAAAAAGGGATAGGGGAATCTTCCAAAGAAAGGAAGGAAGTAATCAATTTGAAAATAAGTAACTCTATACATGGATGTGTAGATCATTCAAAGAAGTAACTTTCAGACACAAACTGAAAGAAAGTCCTCCTGAAACAGCTAGTTTCATATAAACATTGAATTACACGAAATAAAAAAAAAATCTTTCGAAACAAATACTTCTATATGAACACTGAATTATACAGAAGATACTTTTCTCTACTAAGTTTGTATTTCAAACATTCGTTGTGGAACAAAAATCAGATATCATTCACATGAGTTCTACTTTAAATGAATGGTAACAAATTGCACTTACATGGAACACTCATCCTCACTGGTATACATCGATGTTTCGCCTTAAGACACTTGCCCCGGGGCTCTTCAGTACCAAATTGGATAACATTATAGAAAATACACACACTTCATTCATGAATTACAATTTTTAATGTCACGGAAAAAGCTTGATCTGCTTATGTCATCGATGACATCGTAATGACATTCATTCACCTATTTGATTTAATCCCAGCCAAGAGGAATCTCATTTGAAATGAAGGGATTATATTTTTAGGAGTGATTAATTTTTGGGAAAGAAAGTATTTGGCTTTCTACTACTTCATCTTGATACAAAAAAAGGGATGAGGGAATCTTCCAAAGAAAGGAATGAAGTAATCAATTTGAAAATGAATAACTCTAAACATGGATGTGTAGATCATGCAAAGAAGTAACTTTCAGACACAAACTGAAAGAAAGTCCTCCTGAAACAGCTACTTTCATATACACATTGAATTACACGCAAGTAAAAAAAATCATTCGAAACAAATACTTCTATATGAACACTGAATTATACAGAATCAAATAGGTGAATGAATGTCATTACGATGTCATCGATGACATAAGCAGATCAAGCTTATTCTGTGACATTAAAAATCGTAATTCATGAATAAATTGTGTGTATTTTCTATGATATTATCCAATTTGGTACTGAAGAACCTTGGGGCAAGTGTCTTAAGGCGAAACATCGATGTATACCAGTGAGGATGATAGTGTTCCATGTAAGTGCGATTTTGTTACCATTCATTTAAAGTAGAACTCAAGTGAATGATAATCTGATTTTTATTCCACAACGAATGTTTGAAATACAAACTGAGTAGAGCAAAGTTTCTTCTGTATAATTCAGTGTTCATGTAGAAGTATTTGTTTCGAAAGAATTTTTTTTCTTTCGTGTAATTCAATGTTTATATGAAAGTAGCTGTTTCAGGAGGACTTTCTTTCAGTTTGTGTCTGAAAGTTACTTCTTTGCATGATCTACACATCCATGTATAGAGTTACTTATTTTCAAATTGATTACTTCCTTCCTTTGGAAGATTCCCTCATCCCTTTTTTTTTTATCAAGATGGAGTAGTAGAAAGCCAAAAACTTTCTTCCCCAAAATTAATCACTCCTAAAAATATAACCCCTTCAATTCAAATGTATTTCTTCATTTGAAAAAAGTATTTTTTCGTTAACACGAGCCCCTGCTGCCTTATTTGTAACCCTCCTTTCGGCTGCCTCTCCAGAATCGAAAAATATCAATGGTCATTTTTCTAAACAATATACGGCTGATTGATCCCAAAGTTCAGATTATATAAATATAGTTTAGAAAGAATAAAAGACTCACTTTTATAGCATACGAAACTAAAAAATGAAAAATAAATATATTTAAAAAAAATTAAAAACACGCTTTTGAAGAACATCGAACTGAAATGTTGAAAATATTATTTTAAATAAGCTCCAAACAATAACGAACGAAAAATACTAGTATTAGTGTGATAAAAGCGTGTGCGCTTTGTGCCATATTTTTTGTATATCAAGCGACCGTCGCGTTTTTCACAGTAATAGGTACTTCTATTTTTCGTTCGTTATTGTTTTAAGCTTATTTAATTTTTTTTTAACTTTTTAGTACGATGTTCTTTCAGTACGATTTTCCTTCGAATAATGTCAGGAAGAAATAACCTGTAATCAATGGAATTTTCTGAATTTTTTTTTTTTTTTTTTGAATTTTAAAACATCATTCAAATGATCAACTTTTTTTTATTTTAACAAATTTTTCTTCGACAGGCAGTATATTTCAACGGTTGAGGCTCAGTACGCACTTCGTATAATTCAATCTGTATTTTCTTTAGTTTGTATACATTTACTAAATTTTATCATTATATTTTTTGAATACAGTATTTTTCTTTCAATTTCCGTATTTTAGGATACACACCGTACGCATACATCATTCATTTTGTTGTTTTAATCCTCCTAATGGGAAAGATACTGTCATTTAATTACATATAATCTATTTGGGAAACTAAACATTGTCTGTTGAATGATGTTTTAGAAGCTGTCTGACACTGTGATTATAAAATCATTAACACGTTTCCATCGTACGTAATAATTAATGAATATTAATTTCTCACATGTGGAAGATTTTCATGATTGGTTGAGACTCTGGGTTTGCGGAAAATATAGAATAAATTAAACTTAAATTGTTGTTGTATACATGTGATCGTTACGGCTTGGAGTAATTTCATTTGTATAATTTTTCATTACGCAATGAATCTTGATCAAAATCAGAAATTCTAATCTTATTACTATTGAGTGGGTCACTTTCTTGGAAATTATTTATCTGAAGTATATGCCACAAAATAAAAATTAGGTGGCGATCAAAACCATATGAATATGTAGAAAATACAGTACCTACGAATATTCGACATAACCATTGGTGTTTAAAAAAATTACAAGATTTTATTTTCAAGGATAATTTGAAACAGGAAATTCCAATCATAAGAATTTCTCGTGATATTATAGTTGAGTAACTGATATTTTGCATGTTTTACTGAGCCAAAGTTTGGAGACTTTACAAAACTACTCTTTCATTAGATCAACTCTTTAAAAAATAGAATATATATTCTACATCCCACTGTAAAGTAATCATTTGGTACACTTTGTCTCACTTCCGTGTTATTTCGTTCGCTATTCGATAACCAGTGAATTCCTAAACAAGGTGTAACATAAGTAGGTATGTTAAAATATTCAAATGGCGTATTCCTGAGACAATTTTTAGGAAAACAGTTTATATAAACTTGTATCCGGAAATGCTTCGTTTCGGAGATACAGGATGTTGAAATTGATTTGTTTGTTCGTTTTAAAAATAACCTTTGCAAAAAACAAGTTATTTGAACGAAATTTGGTACCCAGGGTTTTTTGACGTCGGAAATCATAGTTTCGTATTCATTTTCATGTAACATCTAGAGGGCACTGCGTGCACTACATTATTCATTTCAAATTGACAGTAAACGTATGGTCCTTTTCATGAAAAAACCTAATTCCCACACCTTTTCCAAGTAAAAATGGTACACTTTCTCAACAACGCTGGAAGTGATCGTTTTCGAGTTATTTACAATTTTCTATATCGATGCATATTACTTATCTCCTAGGGCGCTAAGTGAAGTTGCTGAGAACATTACAAAAACTAAGTTTGTGGTGGATCTCGTCAAAACAAACAACTTTTTCCTATAAAATGTTCATCAGAAAATCATTCGTTTTCTTGATACAATTAACTGAAATTGCAAAAAAAAATTACGACAAAAACCAACCATGTTTTGAACAATTTCAACAATTTGTATCTCGGAAGTCAACCTACCGATTTTTTTTATCGGAAATATCATCTTGAATGAATAATTTGAGTACGTTTATCAAAAATAGCAAAGAAGGAAACTCGGTGTTATATATATATATATATATATATATATATATATATATATATATATATATATATATATATATATATGTTATATTATAGACGATCATGTGGATCTTGTACATAGGGCAAGCGAGTAGAAAAATTTCTGAACTTTTGTTTGAAGGTGATTGACAATGTTTCATGATGAATTTCACTAGTTCGGACTTCCATTGTCTACTATATAAAATGATTTGAAATTCCTGAAACAACAAAGAAGAAGAAGAAGAACAAAAAAGAAGAATTAAAAATGAATAGCTGAAAATAACAATTATATTAAGCAAAATAAACCTGAAATGAAATAATAGTGAAATAAAATACATGTAAAATAGAACAATTGAACAAAAATAAATAAAAATGAAGATGACAGTCATCGGGTGATGACTGTCATCACCCGAAGACGATTGTAGATACTAACAATCGAAACGTCGTGAACTAATGTGACTTGGAATCTCTCAACTTTTTATTTTTATTTTCTTTTTTCATTTCTTTATTTTTATTTATTTTTGTTCAATTGTTCTATTTTACTTGTATTTTATTTCACTATTATTTCATTTAAGGTTTATTTTGCTTAATATAATTGTTATTTTGAGCTATTCATTTTTAATTCTTTTTTTTTTCTTGTTTCAGGGATTTCAAATCATTTTATATAGTAGACAATGGAAGTCCGAACTAGTGAAATTTCTGAACTGTTAACAGAATAAATAAAGATACATTTTTGAATGGAGAAGAGGCCTGCTTTGGCGGCACATTTTTTAACAGTGGACAGCTAGAATATATTTATGAGAGAAATCAGGTTCGTGGAGTAAAAATAGAATCTTTCAGGTGTTATTTGAAGTTCTAGATTATTAAGCGAATCTGTGGTTAGAATTACTGTCAGGCTTGAGTAGCTGATGTATTTTATTTAGCTTAGTAATATCCTGAAGAGAGGTTATGATATAGTTTGGTGGAGTTTATATCAAATTTCATAACATGGGAATACTTTTTCAGGTTTTCCTACTTTATCGATATTTTCATAATTATTTGTTGATTGTTTCATTAAGTTGAGAAGCCTATATGCGCAACAGTTTGTAGACGAAAGTATTTGCGGTATCAAATTCAAAGAGGCTGCTGATTGTCCTCAAATATTGAGTATATTTATTATTTTCATACACATATTTTTCCAAAATTATGAATATTGATCGGGTAGTTACTTAACAATCCAACCTTGTGGGAAACACTCATGAATATATGATACTGTTTTTCTGGAACAAATAGATTTGTAATGAATGACTTGAATGAAAATTCAGATGGGGTGGTTGAATTCGAATTTCCCCGATGTAAACTATACTATAAAAATATACACAATCTGTCGTGCTAAAACGTCAAGGTATATATACTAGGTAACACGAAATTGACATTTATAAAAAATTACACCACCCCTTACAAACACGCCCTCTATGAGATCTAAAAAACTCAAATCACGAAGATAAACTAGCGAACCTCCTTCGACCACCTAATGAGATTCACTTTCTGTATTCCTCTACAGCTTTTAGGGCAAGCAGGCAACTGGAGGTTACCAGAGGCCAAAAACATAGAAGTCATAATCTTGTAAAAAATAAGATTCTATCTACGAAACCAGAGGCCAAAAACTTTGAAATCACAATCTTGTATGAAACCAGTTTCTATCTACGGAATACTTGAGGGTGCTGGACGGGTTTCCTTGGGTTTGATTACGCTCTGTAATATTACAGGTTTGTAATATTACAGTATGTAATACATTCACATGGACTGCATGTAAACTTGTTCACTTTTCGATATCTCTGTATAGCAAATATTTGTACCGGGATAAATCATATACTCTTTACGGTTCATACGTTCACCATGAAGATTGTGTGGAAAATGTATTTTGGTGTCAAATATTCGTTTCTCTACATATTCTAAAGTTTTAGTTGGGATTTTCCAGGCTAATTTGATCTACTCTTCCATTTTATAAGAAGTAAAGAGGGTAGATTCAAAAGTATATCCATTGCGCTATTGGAGTGTTTTTAATCACTACAGTTGTTTCCAAGTCTAGTTTGTTGATAACAGTTACTTGTTTTCACCTTTGGCCATGATTTACTTACTACTAACTTTAACCAATACGTATTCAAGTACCTCTTTATTGTGAACTTTTTACTAAACCGTTTTCAAAACCACAACATATGTTTCAGTAAATAATAGCTTCTTCAGGCGTGTTCTTACTTGTATGGCGCAGTGCTATCTCCGCATTTTTTTCTTTGTAAATGTTTATTGTGAGTCAATGTGCATCTAGTATCACAGGTATTCTTCTTCACCCGACAATTGTATCTTCATTTTGAAATTCTAGAGGTCATGTTTAGACGCTACAGATGCAGGAAAGGTTGCTGGGGTCACTATGGTGGAAACTTTTCATCTTGAGCATATAATCTCAATATCGACGAATCAACTGCATGGTTAGAGATTACCTGAGACGATCAGGAGATCGTTTCTTTTCTGGCGGGAGCACACTGGTACCCTGCATCCCTAGAGGGCGTCTCGCTTAGCTGCAGCTACACTTCTATGTTGTTTACCTAACTGATGAAAGTAGTCACGGCTGATCACTGATCAGATCCTCACTAGATTGAAGAACAATGAACCATGATCTGTCAACCTTGGAATAAATTATTCTTCACGAGAAAATTATGTCCCACTCTTGCTAACTGACCTGAAATGTCACTCACCAAATAAAGCAATCGGCTTGCTTAGAAAGCTTTGGTCGAGTTTGAATAGGTGTGAGTTGCAGTGAAGAATCGAATAGATTCACCTACTTTGAATCTACCCTATGACATCCTAGTAGTTGTTTCTAAATCTCTTTAGTGAATGTTATTATGGTCGACTTAGGGCGGCTTATGCTAAACCTTTCTTCCTCAGGCCACCTTGTTATAATATTTAAAGTCTAATGCATGCGTCCTTTAAGTATTCATACTATTTGCACTAGATTAGGATGCCGTGGTAGAAGATGTGATAACTCGTAGAATTATAAGAGATAAATAATCTTTATTTGTGATTCTTTCATGATTTCCCAATAAAAAATGTTTCTCACCTTTGATTTAGAAAGGAGAAAGTATTAAGAAATGGCTCAAAAATGTATCAAAAATATCTTCAGATTCTAATGCTGATGTATACAGACCTGCCAGGGACCTACAGATAACGAATTGTTTCTAGCCTGGATTCTTGGCTATATTGGCATGAGAAGAAATGGAGCTGTTGGCTCCTTCACAAGGAAGGGCGTTGCAAGAGGTTTTTCTATCGTTTTACCAAGCAAACCGTGAATATTTGGACTACAAGAAGAGATCTCTGGCAAAATCTAAGGAGATTGGCGTTTTTCAATGAATTTATACATTCGATATATGTCTATTAACAATTGTTAAGCTGCAGAAAGAATGATAAACGTTGTCTAACAGGTCAACTTAGAGGTCTCTGTCATCTGAGTCTTATGAAGAAATTTGGACACTCGGAAGACAGACTAGAGCACATACTCTGTGCCTTTTCCACCGCGATCTTGATCATGTTTTCAATGTTAGAAATTTGAATCTCGCCATAGGGCATTGAAGTTATTTGGTGGAGTTCGAATAGGTGTATACCCCTGCTGGTTGGAGTAGAAGATTCAATAGACATCGAACCTAACCTAACCTACCTTTGATTTGGCACTCCTCAGCCGTGGGAGTATCATTCAGTTGGGCGACGATGAGAAAAGCGAACGAGAAAAACGTCGCCATGCAGTAGTTGATCAAAATTTTCCCGAACATCTTCCTCGTCTCCTTCAGCGCCACATAAATGAAAATGGTTAATACCAGGAAGATGCAAGACATCACCATCGGCCAGAAGGTGTAGTCGAACTTGGTCGACGAGTCGTCGCTTTCCGGGAAACAGTAGAAGAAGAAGAATCCCTCGAAACCGTTCTTCTTCGAGTGCTCGACGCAGTATGAGTGTAGATCACCGACGTCAACTTCGTGGTATCCTTCTGAGTAGAATTCAGTGAAGGTACCACCAGAATGGAGGGTGAAGTTGAACTCGTTTTGGTCCATCTTGTAGATTTTCGTGCAGGTGGTGTTGTAAATGGTCGCGTAAGGATCTGGAAATGAGAAAAAACGTTTTTTTATTATACTGTTACACGTGAATAGAATTGATTTAAAAATGAATCTAAACCCCAGGAGCAAGGAAAATTACCCTCTCAGGATAGGTTAGAAACAAGATGCTGGCAACCAGATGGTAATCGCCATGAATAAGGGCTACTAGTTAACTGGTCCAGAGGGGATACACGAATGCATGCTTTAAGGCATGAAATATATCCAGCGCATGTCATCAATCCCATTCAATATCGATGTGCTTTTGTATATCCTTATTTCATCGAAGAAGCTGTTTGATTTCTTTAGAACCTGCTGATTAAATGGTACAGTAACAGTTTAGATAATCGAAATACCGAAAGGGCTCTACAAAATTGGGCCTTTGAAGATTCAACAATTGGCAGTTGATGCAAATATTCATAAAGTTCTCACAAAAAAAGGCCGTTATATGACAAATAAGGCATCCAGGCACTTTTTAAATGGGCATAATGGTAACATCACCCTTTCATTTCCGAAATTTGAAGGCCATTCGACGAGGTTCAATATTACCGTCACGTGTTCAATATATAAGGCAATCAACAGACCTTTTTTTAATAACCCCGAAACTTTTGAGGTGCTCAAGGGGTACTGTCAACAACCAGACAGTATTGATGGTAATTTGAACCTCTGCTGTGAAATGAAACCAGAACAAAAATACTCTCTCGACGTGCGTTTCGCTAAGCGAGGTAGCATCCAAAGCTATACTATATTCTGTTCAAAATATATGTTTTTTTCGTTAACCACCTGTCGCCCTCTACGAATGAGACAAGGATTAACGAGGTCTCAATATTAAACGTATGATTACTAGCACGGGTTGGACAATAGGCAGTGAAAATCGATCGTCCGGCCTCGCGTCTCGAATCACCGATTCACCTGACGGTCGATTGAATGAGTAGAACAAACCACTCTCGTCAACTCAACCGGCTACCGTCCCAACCAAATTATAGGATAGAGAGTTTCTCAAAGAATTTGACCATATGTGAGAGTCACAGAAGACGTCTCAGAACACCAACTATACGGGCGTCTTGGAGATGAGGACTTGATGAAAAAGAAGATTGGTTTCCCATTATAAACATAAATCACTGGGTAATGCAGATGAATTGGTCATGATAATACAGGATGAAGCAAGACTTACTGAAGGCTATGAATGCTGATGTTTTTGTGTGCCGAGATTAGAGTCCAGATCAAATATCACTTTCAAATGCAAAAGAGCTCAAACAAATATTATGTCTAAAGCACCAATTGATGTGATGTGTTCAAATGCTAACAAATTGTCAAATATGTGTGATATTTTTAACTACAGTAAGAGTGAATTAAGAAATAGATCTAAAAGCACATCTATAAGCAATTTGGGAATGAATCATACATGTAATCTTTTTTTCTTTTTTGTTGTATCCATGTCATCTTTTATATGTTGTATCTCTATTACTATACTTCTTACTATATTGTATTTGCTATCCTTTAAAAATTGTATTATAAATGGTTTCGGTTGGGCAATAAATGCTATATTATTATTATTAATATGACATGATAATCAACCTTACCAATATCAATCAAATCAATGAGTAATGAAATACAAAAATTATAAACAGATACATCATGCATTGAATTATTTGTAAAATCTAAGTATATTCGAGTATCTTCGACGTATTTGCGGATTGTATTATTATATGCATATTCATGAAGATGTGAAACAGTCAACAGAAATAACTTCGATAATTCAAAAAATAACATCGAATATCATATATTATATAACAGAGATCAAATCGTTTCTGAAGACTGTTATACGTATACGTATAATACGAACGATGTAGGTAGTCGGGAGAGATGAATATTTCGATATTTTATTTGGAAATATTAATTTTCTAGTGAATAATTGTATAATAATAAACCTGATTGGAACGACGCAACGTTATAATACAATATTCTAGAAGCTAATTAGTCTGAGAATACAGACAACAATACTCTCTTGTGCCTTTTGCAGATTAACCAGAATGGTACCTCTCATCCAAGTCTTGAAGTAATCGAGAAAAAATAGTTGATATTATAACACTTATGAGCACCCTCTGACAAATACCCAGAAATCTATTTGAGTATATCTGAACCAAAATTTACTTTTCATTCAGACATTATTTCCATAGACTTGATATTATGACGTCATTGATTATTTCTTTGATTTGTCATAGTGTTGTAGACAAGATATCTTCGTTATTGAAAGAATTGTTTACCATCTCATTCGTTTTTCTACATGTCGTACTTCCTGATGCGTGAATAGAAACACGATTGTTTTTCATGAGTCGAATTATTGTAGGTACATGAAATTCCTTTCACTTTTCTTGCTAACAAGTGAAGAACCGACTAAATTTCCTGGAAACTATGTGAGTGTTACTCAGAAACAAGCTGAACATGGTCGAGACAATTTGAATATGACCTTTTTGTTACTTTTACACTCGATTTGAAATTTTTGTTTCAAAGAATAATAATTACCAATTCGTTATTCCGTACAACATATGAATAATAATAAATCTTTTGTTGACAAAAAAATCAGATAACATGTATCATTTTGTTTTGTTATCAAAATGTATAGACTACGAGTTATAAAAAACTAATCAATACAGTTTATTGTATGATTTTCACTATAAGGGTTTTTACAAAAACCACGACACGTGTTTCGCTATACAATAGCTTCTTCAAGCTTATGCTTAGTTATGATTGAAGAAGCTATTGTTTTTTTATATGGATTTTCATCAAGTATCGGCAGTTCTATTGAATTACGAGTATTATGACAGCTATGATAGCTATTGAAAAATAAATTATTATTTCTCCGTTTCTTATTGAGTTAGTAGGCTTTGAATCAATCATAATTGGCCAGATTCGTAACTCACTACCTCTAGTTTAATTCCCGACAAATGTATAGTTATATTAACTTTGCCTGGTTTGGTGATCCAAAATATTTTCAAATGCGGGTTTTTCGATTGGTTGGGAAAGGGATAAAAAATATTCGTAGATAAACAATTTAGTTTTATGCCAACGTTTCGGACTATATTAAATCCATCATCAGGGCTCAAACATTAGTTATCCATGTCAAAAAAACGTTTAAAATATAAGTGTCAGACAACAAAGGTACAAATGAAAATGAGGACTAACCAAATGAAGTGGTGTATGTGTTTTCATTTGGTTAGTCCTCATTTTCATTTGTACCTATGTTGTCTGACACTTATATTTTAAACGTTTTTTTGACATGGATAACTAATGTTTGAGCCACGATGATGGATTTAATAAAGTCCGAAACGTTGTCTACGAATATTTTTGATCCCTTTCTCAACCAATCGAAAAAACCGCATTTGAATAGCTATAGTTACAGCAAGCATCAAACGTGATGGCGAGCCCTCCCCCTTGCGCACATACTCAATTTCAGTGTAACCTCCACTACAGCTCTCGCAAGACTCACAAATGCTCTGTGCAGAGGCGTATCATTACTTGTCCTCCAATGCTGTTGGCGTTTGGCATTGTCTAAATAATTTGTGTTCTTTCTGAAAAAATGTTATCGCCTAACAAGAAACCAGTCATAAAAAGTGTATCATCATATACAACATTTCAATGAACTGTAATTGCTACCTATAATAACTAAATGAAATATGAAAAGAAATTACAAAGAAGTCATGTTTCATTTGGTACCCTAATTAAAACTAATTATAGGTACGACACTGGCCGGCAAGGGGATTATCATACTCCAATAGTAATTTAGATGGTAGAGTCTATACCTACACGATCGCTCGCCATCACGTTTGGCGCTTGCCATAGTTGTCGTTTGATTATTTTCATTCGCAAGTGAACCTTTGAGAATTTTCTATTTCAAAATATGTTCTCAAACTCAATCATTGAATTGACACTTCGTTTCAAAGTATATAGTTTTCAACGAAAAACAAGAATAAAAACATGGACTCGTAAAGTGAAAACGAGTGTACCCTACTAGAAATTTGTTATGTGTCGAAAAAATTAATATATTTCAAAAGTTCCTCATTAAATAACAAAAATTGAGTGATTAGAAACTCAAATAACTAATATATCACTCTAACTTCTTGGAGCTTCTTGGAGTAGTGGTTATAACTCACTACGCAAAATCTACTGTGATATACTATAACAATTTTCAATTGAAGGTAATTCATTAGCAACGTCGCACTTGAAGTGACCAACGCGTAATCCTCTTAACAACTCTGCAGAGGCGTACCAAAATAATATTTTTATTCATTTAAACACATAGGTAATTACGTAAAAATTGTTATAGTAGGTGGCGCTACCTGGTGTCAATGGTAAAACTGATTACATTTTCTTATTATGCCTAATACAGTACTTCAAAAAAACAGAAAAATCTACAAAATAATTATTATGTTCCTTTTATATAGAAAGAGAACTACCAATCAAAGAAATAATTATCTATGTTATGCTTGTGAAGTTTCAGAATCCATTGACTCGTCCGAAGAGGAATCCCCAGTCACACTTAAATCTATTATTATTTGGTCGAAAACAGTGTCTACCATCCCGTCTAATCTCCACTTTTTTTCTTCTTCCTTGATCACATGGGCTACAACATTAGCCCAATCTTCTTCCCGTATCCGTTCCATTGCGAGTTCTAATAAACGTTGGACATCAGAAATTTTATATGTCACGTTTTCACGAGCTACGTAACCCTTAATTTGAGCCCAGATTAATTCTATCGGGTTTAACTCGCAATGGTAAGTAGGAAGCCTCAAAATGGTGATGCCTTCATTACGAGCTATTGTATCCACCACATGCTGACGATATCTGTCACGATGCTGTTTAATGACACTCATAAGCTCGGCCTCAACCATGTCCTCGGAAAATGGAATTCCTTTTTGTCCTAACCAACTCTGCATGTCTGCTTTTCTGGTGGTCATAGTTGGCAGCTGTTCTACTAATCGGCTGTGATAAGAAGCGAATTTGGCTCGACTCGTGAAAGAAGGAATTCAAACCATCCTTCAAAGCGTTGGGCGTCCATGTCTTCATAATAATAGTAGTTAGTTTAAGCCGATTTCAGAACCTCCCCCCACCACTTTCAACCTTGAAATGACCTCTACGTCACACGAAGTTGCGAAGGTGACTTTGAGGAGGTGTTATGAGTTTGTCCTTGAACGACCTTGACATGCGTCATACGGCAACGCAGACAAGGTGACTTTGAGGTGCTGTTTTGGGTTTAACCTTGAATGACCTTCATTCTTTTCCCATATTTTCGACAGGGTGACTTTGACTTCCAATGAATTCGAGCCAGTTTGGCACCCACACGATCTAACATAACCAAGGTGACTTTGAACGATTGTTTTGAGTTTGCCCTTGAACGACCTTGATCAACGTCACTCAACGCAGACAAGGTGACTTTGATGAGGCAGTGTTTTGGGTTTGACTTTGAATGACTTTCATTCACTTCCCATATTTTCAACAAGGCTTTCTTGAAGTTTTGAACCTACACAACACAACATAGCCAAGGTGACTTTGAAGGAGTGTTTTGCGTCTGACTTTGAATGACCTGCAACTACGTCACGCGATAAAGACAATATTATTTTGGAGTAGTGTTTTCGGACACCCAGCTTGTGGTGAAGAAGTACCCCCTCTTCTTCAACCACGTTCTATAAATGTTCGGAGGATCACCATTTCACATTCAGTTTGAATAACCCAACGTACTCGAATAGATGAGTGAAAGTAGTGCTGCAAAGTGACAGAGAGTATTACGTCAGGAGTATACACAGCAATCCAGGTGAACATATTTTATATTTGTATACCATAATTCCACTATATTCGAAATGGATCATTTGAAATTTAATATCGAAAAGATCAATTCTGCAATAATTCAACAAACTGTGGCTATGGAGCAGAAGCCTTTAATATCTTTGACTATCGATAAAGGTTATAAAATTGAAAAGATGTCGATGCTATCCACACGATATGGTAAATCCATTCAAGTAGTTTTGTTGGACGAGGAAAATAATACTTCTTTTAAATCATGGCTTCCAAAACGTGTCTCAGAACATTTTACGGAAGAAATGATTCACGAAGTGAATTCATCCAAAGCCAAATTCATTTTTACATATATCGGTCAAAGTTCTCAGGATTATCCTGGTGCTAAAACACGCTCACTAGTCAAATTCGATATTTTAGATTGAATATAACTTCAATATCTTTGTAAATAGTAGAAATATGGTATATTAATGTAAAATATGGATTAGCTCCCGCGCTTCAAACATGATAAAATTTCAAGTGAGTGTTTTTTTGCAGCATAATTTCCAAACTAATGAATGCATTTTGTGTATTTTCAGAGTACAAGCATGTGGATGCAATATTCAGCCGAAGAGTGGCCGGAAGCAGTCAATTTGGATTCTGCAATAAGGAGGTTGGCTTGGGAATTAGCCGACTTGAGTTTTGACGCTCTTCACTCATCAAACTATGATTTAAGTGTATGTTATGATGCTGAAGAGGTACGAAAACTTTTGGAGCTCAGTGAGAAATATGAACTTGGTGTGGCACTGTGCCATAAATATTCGTATGGAAGCGGAAATTTGGATGAGTTCTGTGAGCTAATGATTGAAGCAGACTTGAAGCATTTCCTTCACAGCATATCCGTTTACCTACCACAGAATATCATAGAGAAATATCAATTGGAGCCACAGAATCCCAACCCACAACCGGAAGAATCTTCAAATAATGGTGTTGTGAATATTTGAAATCTATTGTATACATTATAAAATCATGTTTCAATCCATGCTTGTCTATATCTGATTGTTTGGTAAATAAAAGGCAGAAGATAATTATTGAGTGTTTTATTATTTATCAATATCGAATACTCCATGGTGAATTACATGTCAATCTTATTACAATCCAGTCTGAACAGAGCCATTTAGGGCATTATAGGACAAAACAGCATCGTGTAGGATGAGTGCATATACTTTGGTGTTTGCTGGAAACTTCACCTTGCGTGTTTCGAATTCTATTTTGATGTCGACAGTAGATGACTTCATAGCATCGGGTTGGTGAGAGCAGTCGATGATAAATAGTGGATTGTTGCGAAAGCTACCAATATCCATCATGGGCTCACTCATAGCTTTATCGTAGTAGCTGCGTTGGAAGTTTTCATATGCATAGTAGGCTGACGAGTCTAACTTTTTGTCAAAATCTAGATTCCAACGCTCATATGGGTATACTTCAGAGTTTAGAGATAGTCGAATATTATTAATATTCGCATGTATGAATTTCGTCGCATCTTTTGATATATTTTCAGATTGGTCGGTGCTTTGAAAGCCGATGATGATGTATCGAGGTCTTTCGAGGCTGTTGGTTGTCTTCACGGCCCAAATATCTGAGGATGTATCACGAAGTGTGGGTAATTCATAAAGGTCCCATATACGATAAGCCACCTTTACTTTTGCATTATTCGCATTTTTATTGATGCGGTTCAATAGCTTCAGTTTCTGACGATCTTCCGGCACGATGTGTCTGATTCTCCATTCTATTTTGTTGATTTCCAAATGAGCATCGACTTCTCCAATAAACGAATTTTTGAATGAGCGTGCAATAATCAAAATGAGCTCTTGCTTGACATTCAATACTCCTCTGTTGTAATCTTCAGCAAAACCCATGAGATACTTCAAGGGTAATTTACCGCTGAATACATTGCTGACGGAATCCAATATATCTTGTTTGTTCACATCAAGACCCCATCCTATTGGTAGTAGGGAATTTGCATGTGTTTGTCCAAATGATATCATCGTTTTCATTGTGGTAGTTATGCCGGGTTTTCGAACAACGGCCACTTGCTCTCCACCCATTTCATAGCGAATTTCGTCGAAGAGGAAGGCGAGGGCGTTATTGGATAGGTAGCACTGCTTCGTGTCATCAGATGGTGTGAACTTCCCCTCGATATAAATGTAACTGTCTGCAATATCGAGTATAAGGTCTTGAAAATTGATTGGAATTCGGATTTCATCTGAATTTTTGTAATATGGTGATCCATACGGTTTATATGTATGCTCGTGAAGGCTGATTAGGGAATGATCAAAGATGGGCTCCTCGAATACCTCCAGCTTATCACTTGTGGTTATGGTCGCCATGTTATTACTATTTTTTATATCGCACCTTCAAGCCAATAGATTTGAGAAAGTGTAAACTACTAGCGCTTAGTCTATATCTTGACCGTTTGGCGGGCATACGTGGAATGAATCGACTTTTAGATTTTCTCTTCTTTAAATGCACATTATCATAGTCTCCACCTGATACATTACGCTGATTCAACTGCTGCCGCTGCTGTAATCGCTGGCTTTTAAAGCACAACCCCATTTTTTAGAAAAAATTATGGTGAAATCAATAGCCTTATCAATTATAATCATCTGCTCAGCGTTATGAAATGATAAATACTGAGTTAAAATTTCTTCAGCTCCTGCTTTATACTGATTTTTTTCACAGATGATCATCGCTCACCATCGTTTTTGCTCAATTGTTTGAATGCTTATCGAGGGTTGTTTTTTCATATCAGATTGCATCGATTTGATATCCTTCTCCATATGTTCACACTTTTTTACAATTTCCACTAATTTCAGCCCAAGCGTAATGAGATCTTCCCTGACTGATGCGGAATATTTTTCTACTCCATCTAATCTCAAATTGATTTTATCAATATCAGAATCTAATTCTCCTCTGATCTTTGAGATGTAAAAACCAACATATTCTCGATTAACACAATCCGTACTCTCTTTAGGCTCGGCTACATTTTTCAAACGTTTATTTTCCATATCAAAGTTTCCATCGGAAGTCAATTTGAAACCAACTCCAGGTTGTCCTCGCAAAACAGTATTTGAAACTGCCTTACTTCTACGACCAAACTTATCGATGCTTCCACCACTCATTTTTGTGATATACTTATGACGGTCGTCGATGTTGTGAATCAACATATGAGAAATGATGATCGTTATATCCTAATCAATTCCAATTTAACTATTATTTTTTCACCATTGAAATTGATTAGATTACCATTATCATCCAATATGCGTAAAGTGATATTGTCGAGGTACTTACGACCGCCAGGCTGGATTGGCATATAAATAATATTTTGCGGTTCCTTGGTGAGTTTGTAACCGGGCTCTACATCAATATCAAATTCAAAGATGCTATGGATTTCATCACCATTTGAATATGCTCCAGCTGTGACATTACAATCCACACGAATAATTCTCACCTTATTGATATTTACGGGCAATGTTGATTCATGAGTTTCATCGATGCCAAACACATCGGCTTCGAACCCTAAAAGTTCGGCAATAGTGTTTTCATGTTTGAGATGGATGTAATATTTCGACCTCATTTCACATTTCAGAGTGTTGTTGTTTGCGTGTAGGAGAAATACTCCATCGATATTCTCCTCAGCTCCATTTTCCAATTGCATTTCTTTGGATTTGATGAATTTTTGAATCACCTTATTGATTTCATCAATTTCATATGCTCCAGGTGGAATTTTTATAATGATAGGAGGTGAGTTAGCTTCTTTAGAATAGGCGATAATATTATTTTTCACATCCACATTGAATATGGAGTTGTAGGAATAGAAACCGTGTAAGCCCAGACCATAATTAGCGCCACTATCCAATTCGATGGGTGGGTAGAAGTTGGCGCTCAACTCGCTAGAGTGTCCCGACAATGAAAACGTGCGTGACATGACTGATGAATTTTCACTGACTCATGTCAATTTATTGCTGGCAGCAGAAATTGTGGAGTAATCGTCGTTTTTTAGGTGGTCTGTCCAGATGATCCATCCCATTATGTGTGACTACATTCACATCATTCACTTTACAATAACAACAGAAAATTTTTCTTGTAGGTGGCCCATCATTCACATCGGAATTATTGCTGTTGCCGCTGGAATCATTCTGATGGTCTTGGCAGTACTGATACTTTAAGACATCAATATCATTTTGTAGATTTTGTGGTAACTTATCCCATACAGATGCAATTTCATGCGATGCACACCCAATCAACACCTCTTTCGGCATATTAGCGAGTTGTTCTTTACTCATTTCTCGTAAAGTGCGTACTCTGGAATATGCGATCAATGAATTACTCATCCTCTTGATACTTTCCCTGTCCTGCGCTGGTGTTATCTCCATGTCTTGCTCTGTAGAAATTCCAAACACAAATGACCACACCATACTGTGTTGAATTGTTGTTTACGCTCATAGTTATATGTGATAATAGTGGTAGGATTTGAACCCCTATGAAAATAGTGAATCAATTCTTTTGGAGGGGGTAAATCACCGAAACTATCGAAATATTTCACAGAAGTGCTGCTTTTTCTGTATGCTACCCAATGCGTCCCTTGACCATGTCGACTATCCAAATTTACTACGGCAGATTCATATCGGAGTGGTCCCGATTTTGGCAAATCGTCACGCATATATACCCCCCGAAAATATGGAATCATCATTTTCTTAGCATGATAGTTGAGGTCGATGTTGGAGAGAGCTCTTTGAGGTAGCAAATCTATGAGTTTTTTGAAATTTGAGGTTTCAAATAGACTCCTAATCCTTTACGGTAAGGCTTCAAATAGATACCGCTTCCTCGTTTACCTAGAGCGATTGCCTCCATATTTTTATTATGTCGATTGGCCTCACTCAATTGTTCCCTACTCGCTTTCGCTGCTTGTACTGCTTTTGTTATGCCAGCTGTAGCACCAGCTAAACTACCTAGCGCCGATAAACCAGCAAAAATTGGAATGAGTGGTAGTATTCCACCAATTTTAGGAATTGGTATGATTCGCGGTGTGCGAATTTTCTTTTTCCCACCCGCAGCCCTCGTATATTTGCGTGCTGCTTTTAGTGCAATTTCAGCTGCTCTTTTAGAATTTTTGACAACAAATTCACTTCCGCCCGCTTTGTGTAGAACATCACGCACTTTCTTAACGATTCCAGAACCAAAAGCTGTCACCTTAGAATCTTTCAATAGTTTTTTTGTTTTTTTTTTCTTGGTAGGACCCTTTTTTTTCTGTATTCGTGACTGCTTGGCTGCTAATTCGCAACCCATACCAAATCGTCGTTTTCCCTTCATTATATTCGTAATTAGCCAAGCGGCTCCTTTCTCTCCAATAGATGCGTCTTTTGCCTTGAATCGATTCCAAGCACTTTCTGCAAGCTCTTGATCTGCTCTGTGTCTAGCTGGAAGATTGTTAGGATCCTGTGAATATGCAATATCGTGTTTTCGGCATGCAGAATCCAGTTGATTCACACCCGGATCACCTCTCGCCAATCTTTTCTGCAATTTGGTGCCAGGGCCGCAATACTGATAGCCAGGTAAATGTAATTCGAAAGGTAGACTATTGATGAGGGAATTGACCAATCCCGTACCAGCTTTATTTGAATGCCGCTTAGGAGATCTGCATCGTCTCATAACCCCCATTTAAATAAAGGAATCGATTTGGAGACGTGCTTATATAGTCTCCAACTGTCATACAATGCGCATACTAAAGCAGAAGCACCAATTTTCCATCGATAATTTCGATGAAAAAGTGGGTAGCGGATCTGAAAGCGGTGTGAAACAGCGTCATGGATCCTTACTTCCACTATCCATTCGCGGTCTGATTATCGGACCTTCCAATTGCGGCAAGACAAATGTTATGATTTCTCTACTGACTCACCCTCTAGGATTACGATTTGCAAATGTTTATCTTTATTCAAAGTCCCTTTATCAACCCAAATATGAGTATTTACGTGAAGTATTAGCTCCAATTGAAGGGTTGGGATTTTACACTTTCGCCAATAATGCAACTGAAATAGTAGAGCCTTCGGATGCCAGAACCGATTCAATATTCATTTTCGATGATGTGATGTGTGAGAAACAGGATGTTATACGATCATATTTCAGTATGGGACGTCATAAAAATGTGGATTGCTTCTATCTAGCCCAAACATATTCACGAGTCCCGAAACAATTGATTCGAGATAATGCAAATTTTATTGTGCTGTTCAAACAAGATGATATGAATCTCAATCATATTTTTTCTGACCACGTGTCACCAGATGTGACATACAAGAAATTTAAAGATATGTGTGCGAGATGTTGGGAGAATAAATATGGATTTTTAGTAATTGATAAGGATCGAGAGGTGCTAGATGGACGTTATCGAAAAGGATTTGATGCTTTCATATATCCTTGACGTTCTTGAAACAATTGAATCATTCGAGTGCTAGATAGTGTGGACGACACTTCATTGCACACACATTTGAAGTGAATACATTATGGAGAGAAAAAATGATGATGAAATGTGTTTGAAAAGAAAGTTGATAGAAGCAACAGATGCCGTTCGGAAGAAATTTAATTATATCAAGAATAGTCGCTTAGGTGATCAATCAGCACTCGAAAGAATATATGAGCCAATAATAACTCCTTTGAAAGCAATATCTGCCAATACTGAAGGAGCATCTCAAATAAATCAGGTGATACAGACAACAAAGAGTGCTACACCATTCACCGCCAAAAATATAGTTAAAAGTGAGCTAAAACCGAAATTTGAAGAGGCTTTTTCGAAGGATCTTCAAGCTTCTTTATCGACAACTTCAGATTTAGAATCATCTAATGTGCTTGATAATGGTGATGAGGTACAAAAGCACATACAAAAGTTACTATCAGGAAATCCCTCATACGATACCGTCTTTGGAGTACACATGAACACTGAAACGGGAAATTTACAAATGGGTGTAGCTGATGTGGAGTTCATCAATGAGAAAATTGTGTTCAAGAAAAATGGTAAAACTATTGCCACTTATCAGGGTACCCCAAAACTATATAAATTATTATTCATGAAAGTACCGTCGGGAAATATCCCCTCTTCCGATATGATCACTTATGGTGATATACTCAAATTAACGAAGGCAGCATATAAATACAATGAAAGAAAACAGGGTCTATTATCAAATAATTGGAAGAAATATCGAGAAATAATCCTACCACTATTATCCAATGGAGACCCACTGCAGAACCCCAGTAGAGAAGGTGCCGGCATAATAAAAATACCCACTCAAAAGAAATATATCAGAAATAAGCATATAGATTATGTTTATTGGAATAAACTCGAAGAACTGGTTGATCGCCTTCGATTGCTTTGGAGTTCACGAATGGCTGGTCATACCGGGCACGATAATGAAATATTGGCCATAATTGAGGAGTTACGTGAAGAAGGATTAGTCTATTGACCGTAATATAATGAACACAATGTATGAAGCTGACTCAGTTACTCACAGACGATCTAACTATGCATACCACAATTGATAAATTTGGGCGTAGAAGGGGTGGTGTTGGTAAACCACTTGTTGGAAGATCGGGTGTTGGATTCATTCTCACACCACATGGTGATTATGACATTCAGAATAAGCGGCTACAGAATATTGGTGAACCTGTAGACGATGAAGACTCTGTCACTAAAAGATATGTTGACAATCACATTAAAGAAGCCAAGGAATCAACCCTGAACTATTTCCAAGAATTCATTTCACCAGCGCTACGATACGTCAGAAAAAACATTGATTCAAAAAATACCGAACTGCGAATCATCATTGACAAAAATGCACTCATCACTTCAGCATTAGCTGATCGGTTGAGTAATGTGGAAAAGCGAATTGGTGTTGTAACCGAGTTGGTTGATACTTTTACTGAGCGAGTTATTGAAGTTGAACAGTCAGTCGTTAAACCTGCACGTGAACAGTAGCGAACTGAATCCTCAACTTCATCATTTCGAAGAAGCCATACAGCAGTAGTATGAGTGATGCAAAATGGCAGGTTGTGAAGGAAATACATAAGTCGGCGCGTCGAAATTTTCCCCGTCGAATGACAATAATAAAGGGATTTTATGACTTGTGGCAGATGGATCTGATGGAAATGCAACCATATGCTAAAGAAAATAATGGTTATAGGTACATCCTCATAGTAATCAACTGTTACTCAAAGTATGTATGGTCAAGACCGCTGAGAAATAAAACAGCTGATTCAGTTACTGCAGCTATGGCGAGTGTGTTGAAAGATGCGAAGTATGTCCCAAGGAACTTACAATCTGATCACGGTACCGAGTTTTATAATTCAAAATTTTCATCGCTAATGAGAGAGCACCATATCAATCATTACTCAACATTTAGTACAAAAAAAGCTGCAATTGCGGAAAGAGTCATCAGGACGTTGAAAAGTTGGCTTCATAGACAATTTTCACTTCAAGGCAATTACAGTTGGTTGAATATTCTTCCTATAATTACCAGTCAATATAACAACAAAGTTCATCGTACCATTGGCATGAAGCCTGCAGACGTAAAACCATCCACAAAATTGACAGTTTATGCAAGATCAAAGAAGCAGCGTGGAAAACGCGAAAAAAAAGAATTTAAAATTGGAGATATGGTGCGAATCAGTAAGTTTAAAGGCGTATTCGAAAAAGGTTATACGGCAAACTTTACAACTGAGCTTTTCAAAGTTGTAAAAGTAAATAGAACGTATCCTATAACTTATGCGCTCGAAGATGTGAACGGACAGCCAATTAAAGGCTCCTTCTATGGTATGGAATTGAATAAAACCCATGATCCCAATACATATTTGGTGGAGCGAGTTTTGAAACGAAAAGGACGTCGTTTATATGTAAAATGGCTCGGATTCTCCGAAAATCACAACTCGTGGATCAATGAAAATTCATTAGTGTAATAGCATTATTATTGTACTTGATGAAAAATAAAGTGGAATGTAATAAATTTGAATTTCATTATACATTTTCTAAAACTGTGGAATCTTTTATTCTTCGCTGTATAAATAGTTTCGAAATACCAAAAATTATACAAGTAATATTGTAGCAATGGATTTATTTATTTTATAAATCAACATACACTAAAATGATTTACATGAACAAAATGGAGTTTAAATCAACAGGTCTGCCCAGGGCCTATCTGGGTGTATGTCGATGTACGATTACCATGGATTCCTCGTCTCCTGATCTGCACCTCTCGTGAATTCGACTGGGCTGCCATATGCCCCTCTCTTAATCGTATAGAGCGAGAAGTGGGAGTAGTGTGGGGGGCGCTACTACGACCACAACCGAATCATATAAAAGTCGAGTCCCGATCCTGAACCTCACTCAGTATATGAGAGCATATCGAGATGAATTCCGAAAAAATTGCCGCTGTATTAGCTAGGATATCACTTGATGATGAGAATAATTGGACGGATGAAGAGTCATTGAATGGGGATGAAATGGCTCCCAACATAGAGGGAATTGTAGAAGAGGAAGTTGAAATTATTGGAGGCGAGGCAAATATTGTAGTCGACGAAGATGCTAATGATTTGGAGCACGAGGAGATTGTTGAAGGGGATGTCATCGAGGATGACCTGAGTGATGAAGGTATTGTGGCTGATTCATCTGAAGATGATGGTGCCTTAATGATCGGCGTCCGATGGCTCAACGTCACCGACACATTAGAAGATCGACTGGATCTGTATTGTGTGACAGATGCCCACGTAAATATCAGAACGATCGATGGCGGTATCCAGAAGTTATGTTGGTGCTGTTTTCGATTTTACTCGATACGTAACAATAACGGTGGCTGGTATCAACATGTAAACACCCATGATACGGTCTCTATGATGCAGCTGGGTCAGTATTGGTGTGAGGCATGTGAAAGGCCGCTCACAAATTTCACAAGAGTATCAGCATGCATAATATGCAATAGTGTCAAACCTGTGACACACTAACCGTGGGCCTTCTGGTCAAAAAAAAACAGCCCTTTTCAGGGCTACATTATTCATACAAACAGTAGTAGTAGTAGTACACCGGGGAATATCGTCTCGCGACATGAGATTCTTCTTCTCAGGTCTGAAAGTTGGAAAATTTCCACTTAGTAGTAGAATATGAAACTGGTTTACAGCTGAAAATATACATTTTCATTGAATAACTAGTATATTTTCGATTTTACACGGAAAAAAGTTATGACGAAAGTTGTATGAAATTGGATTTTTTACAATTGAGAATGAATATCAACTACACCCTGCCCCAAATATCATGATCCGCGTAGCAAATTACACGGCTGCCACTGAAATAATGAAGCAGCAACCGCGAATCAACGGCTGTGACAGAATAAATAAATTGATCTACGGATTAATCGCCACTGTCGCGGAATAGATGAAAGTTTACGATGTAGGTGAGAAATTAAATACACTCTGTTTTAAAGTTATGACGCGGTTTCAACCGCGGATCCGCGACTGCGGCGGAATGAATCACGACTCAATCCGTTGAATGAATCATAATTCGCGGGATGAAGATAGGAAACAGATGTGGTCCGCTTCGCTCCGCTTCGCTCCGCTCCGCTTCAAAAATTTTTCGACGCGCGAATTGAATTAATTCGTGACCGCCGTTGAAATTATTCTGCGGATTAAATCGCGGATTCGCGGTCACGGCCGCGGATCCGCGGATAATTCGCAGATAAAACCGCGGATCCGCGGCCATGGCCGCGGATTCGCGGATTATTTTAATTCGCGGCCGCGAATTAATTTAATTCGCGGGTCGAAAAATTTTTGAAGCGGAGCGGAGCGAAGCGGAGCGAAGCGGACCACATCTGTTTCCTATCTTCATCCCGCGAATTATGATTCATTCAACGGATTGAGTCGTGATTCATTCCGCCGCAGTCGCGGATCCGCGGTTGAAACCGCGTCATAACTTTAAAACAGAGTGTATTTAATTTCTCACCTACATCGTAAACTTTCATCTATTCCGCGACAGTGGCGATTAATCCGTAGATCAATTTATGACAAATAATAGTTCAACAAAAGCTTTTGCCTCTAAAAATTGCGCCTACCGACAGTTAGGCCTGGTTAAGTTTTTATACAAAAGACTTATGACTGTGATATAATGAAATTGAAATAACAACCACAATTTATCTCCCAATTTTCGTTTTAGGTTCAATTCACACGCTCAAAATCACAAACAAAGATAAAAGAAGTTCCACCTGTCGCTGAAAAAAAGACTGAAAATAAACCAGTGAAAGACACTAAGCAGTCAGTTAAAATTATCAAGAAGGCGACACCAACACCGGCAACTGTAACGCCACCTGTGGATGAAGATAAAAAACGAACCAAGAAACGTGGTCCAGAGGACAAAACTATTCATCCTGAAGCTAGCACTAGTGGCACTACGACATCTGTCCAAGGTCAACCGCTCAGTTAACAATACCTTAGAAGTTGAGGATATGTAGTTTATTCCCAGATATCATAGCTTGAAGCCCAACCGCTCAATTGTAGGTGCCTTAGAAGTTGGAGATATAAAGATTACTCCTAACTTGAGATTACTACTCAGATTCTATCATCACGCATTAGTATTATCACTCTCAGATATCATCCGTCACATATATATAAAGTGAAATACACTATAATTGCAAGTCTATCTTCTCTATGAACCATCATCAATTGGTTCTCTTTGCAGGCAACTCAGGAGGAAAATTTTGCTTTGATCAGCTAACCACATAAATGTGCGTTCTACTATAATTGAAAGGTGAATACCTGATAGGTATTTCATTTCAAACAGACTAATTTGTAGTTATGTCAGCATAATAGTTGGAAAAAAACAGGAGCAGAATTTTTTTTGTCAGAATTTATTTTTTAAATTAGAAAAAACAAACAAACAAATTATTATTATTTTCATTACATTTTCAAATACAGATATAACATTTCGAAATCAATTTTAAACTATAAATATAATTTATTCTACATATTGAATATGACTAGAACATGATTGGATTGGAAGTATAAATGCTGCCACAACCCGTATATAGCAACCAGAGTATATATTTTCAAATAAAGCAAAATATTTACAACAATTTTGAATAGGCTTCAGTATGTATACTTCAAGAGAATGAGCGATGAAGATAGGATGACCATCGTCTGTGTGATTGTACAATTATTTGTGAATGATGAGATTTAGGGAAGAGTAGACACTGCCCCAACCACGCAGTGCCCTGTGTACACCAACCAACAGTATGTGTACTCCTAGGAAAGGAATAGGAATGAGGAATAGAAATTAGGATTATTCTATAAGGATAGGGGATGGTGGTGGACTATCCTCGATGGGGATTGGTGGGTCAGGAGGAATATCTTCATCGTCCGAATCAGAATCATCCGTCTCCCTAGGAAATAGGTCCCACATCACTGATGGCGCGTCATAGTCCACCTCGTCGTCATCCCACAGGCCATCATACAGGTCAGCGTCAGAATCAGTATCCACGTTGGGATCCAGGAACTCGTTTTCGGAGACGTCCGCATCATCGGTGCTGGTAACTTGCATCACCTGCAGTCTGGTATCGTGCCATGCTCCGGGCTGCTCGTAGTGATGATGCCCTGTGGTGGAATGTACCTCACCTTCTTCGACGGTCCAGTTGTCAGGTGACCTTCTGGGCTCCAAAAATGCGTGTGGCTCGGTGGTGGAATCCGCTTGTTGATAAGTAACTGCCATGTTGAAGATAGCTTAGCAACTGAATGTTCCATCGGAGACTCTCTACTTTTATACTTTCGAGAGGGAGTGGGAAGGAGTGGGGGAGGAGTGGGGATGATGTGGAATGAAGCGTTCATAAGATATTTTTTCCGGGATGAAAAGAAGAGAGGGAAGTGGACACTGCCCCAACCACGCAGTGCCCTGTGTACACCAACCAACTCACGTGTACTCCATGAAAAAAAAAAGGATCTAGGGAAAGGAAATAGATGGAGGTTATGTCCCAACAACGTCAACTTTCTTCCTGATCCGCTCCCTGAGAGCCTTAACACGCTCGGCCATTTCGTCGACCTCCATGCGGTACCGATTTGTTGAATCTGCCTCAACACGGTACTCCTCATCGACCCCATTGATGCTGATTTCCACCTCAGCAATTTCAGCCAACAAACGCCGTTTCTGTTCGACTAGCTGCGCCTGTCGAACTTCAAATCGTCGTTTACGTGATGCAATTTCCGCCAATTTTGCATCGCTGCCCTGGATCGTCACCAGCTTCACCTTCCTCTCTTGGCATATTCTGTCAAGCTCAAGCACGTCCTCGACTAAGCTAGAGGTTCTCTGCGATGACGGTAACTCCAGGTGGCGGCCAGAGGGTTGGGCAGAAGTTACCTGCTGAACACTTGGCGTCGGTGGCGGAGGTGCTATGGGGCCGGCTGGTGGCTGATGAGATGGCTCGGTCGTGGCCTCCGAAGATGCCGTGATGGCTGGCTCAATGTCGCCCGCAGCAGTTAACATCTGCGGAGCCGTCGGTGACTGCTTTCTCGTCTTGGTCGCCTTAGACGTCGAGATGGTAGTATCTGACGTGGAAGGGGCCCGCCAGAGGGTCGAGGTCATAGGCGGCCGTCGATAGGGGTTGGACTCGTCCCACATCTTCATGTACTTCTGCAGCTCCGTCTGCTTTGGCTTCACCGACGACGCCACCTGTTTTGGCTTAGCGGAGGGCCTCCTCTTCTTAACGGGTTCGGGAGCAGCAAAGTCCTCATCACTACCGCTCGGAGCCGCTCTCTTACCGACAATCTTCGACCCCTTCTTCGCAACTTTGGCGGTGCTCTTCGTTTCAGAAGAAGGGGTGGTCGAAGGAACATCCTCCATCCAGCTGCTTCCGGGTCTTGGATCCGCCGTTACCAACACAACTTCTTCTGGAAGGGGGCTAAGTGGAGGTCCAAGTTGGAATTCAGTCAAGAAGTCCACTATATCCTGTGGTAGCTCCGATTGCTGCACCACCACGTCCTGCAGGATGTTGACCTTACCCTCCACGGATTTATCAGCGTCAATGATTGAAGACATACTGCACACTAGAAATTCACAAAATATTAGAATAAAGCATAATAATCAACATTACTTATATACTCACAGTTTTTATTCGAAGAAGATGAACACAGCTAGAGACCCAACTAAATTCGGTAGATATTCGAAGGCTAGAAGAAGCAGTTCGAATGATGAGTGCTCCTGAGCAGTCCCGCTTTTGTTACCTAAGCCACTCCTCCTCAACCCCCCTCCACTTACCACCTCCACTTTATCTAATACGGGGACTAAATGATGAGTCTGGCAACACTGTTATATTATATTCTCGCAGATTATGTGGATAGCTTGATATTATATATTCCAATATTATGAAAAATAGTTTATACCTCTTCAATACTTTGTGTTGGAATTGTAATGAAACAAGATGTATCACTGATATATTTTATTTCATAATCTATATCATAATTGATATTTACAATGGGAATAATATATATTATAATTTCAGAGCTTCGTAGGTATAGATTTACCACATTGAACTAACTAATCATCTGATTGTTCCTCCAATAATCTTATGAGTTGATCCAATTTTTCATCAGAATCCGCCTCATGATTAGGCACAGTTTTGAGGGCGTCGATAAGGAATTTGAAATTTACCTCAGGGCTGGTTTGGTAGAACTCAATATCCTTATGCCCCCACGGTAATGTTTTTGTGGTATTGGGGATGATGAATCGCTTATCATCCTTGTATGATAGCGCAACTTTATTACACATTAGAGTATACACATCGTGTAACTCACTTCGAAAAGTGCTCATCTTACGCAATATGGTACCACCTGATTCGACTATTTTCCTATAATCGTCAAGTGACATTTGATTTTTTATGACCGACTTTTTTATCCCTTTTGCCTTCTTCAATTCATCACTAACGGACTTGACATGATATGCTTTTGCGCCGGTACCATAAAAACTGATAATTGGATCATTAGGAAATTCGTCTTTCATATTTCCCAATATTGGTTCAGTTATAGGCATAGCAAACTGATTTTCAACTTTGTAGTTGGATGTATCGAATTTCTCTACATTGTCCCTCATGAAATCATAAAAGTTCTCCGTGAAAATTTTAAGAATGAGAGAGTCGGTATCGGTGTAGAGGAGAGAAGCATTTGACCCATAATGTTTTTTTATGAATTTATAAAAAAACTCATACATAACTGTTTTAGATAAATCAAGAATACTGAATCCAAGATATAGCGGTTTATTGTAATTTATTTTCACTTTACCCATATGAATGGCGACAAAGTCCTCTGAGAAAATTGAAAGCGTTTTAAAATTTGGCCGAGCGATGAGAGCATTTGCACCAGTTGCACGCTTTATAGACTCCCAATGAGTCACAAGCCGAATGTCATTTCTATTATCAACGTTTTCCATTGTTTTTCCAAAGACAGCATTTGTTCTTGTCTTGAAAATATTTTTATGATAAACATTTGTAGCTTGATTTCTCATTAGGGTATTAAGGTCTACATATTTCTTCAACCATGGTGATTGATTGAATGAGAGAACTCTGTGAGTCCTCATCACTATCAGTCCATTTTCAATTGCCTGCCTCAAAGCCCTATAATGAACAATGTATTTTCTCTTATCATTCAGATTAGGTATTAATTTGGGTATTTTTGAATTTGTACCGGGTGGAATTACGCTCTCTACAAGGAATGGCAGATCCGAATGTGCATCGTGAAGTTCTTCAGGGTAATGGACATCTACTTCCAGAACATAACCCTTAGGACCATCGTCTGGAACACCCATGATATCTAGTTGAAGAATTTCTTGTTCGGATAGCCATGTAAACCCATCTGTCGGTAATGGTTGGGACATACTGTGACCATAGAGGTTCGTAGCGTCCAAATAAGTGATGAATGATGATGCTTCATTTTCATCATAATCGGGTAGAAAACGATTATTAGCAACATGCTTTCTTTCAGAACACTGACTAATACCCCCACGAATACCCTTTTGGAAAAAAGTTATCATGTCAATATCCGTAAGCAATTCCAGCTCTACACCGGTGTATTTGAGCATGGCATCCCAAGAATGGCCAGGAGAAGTAAAATAGTGGGCTGGATCTAATTTATATTTATCCAGACATATATTACGGAAATTTTCGAAAATATCACATAAAATCAATACATCTGATTTCAAATACAAATCTGAATAGTCTCCTAACGTTTCACACTCGAACAAGGACCATACACGTTTTGCCCTCTCATAATCATCCTCAGATATGTGTTTCTCGTTCAATTGATCATAAAAATCGGATTTTGATGGTAGCTCAGTACAATCTAACGTGGTCAAATTTTTAACAAAACTGTAGGGAAAAACTCCTTTCTGTCTCATCAAAAGAAATTTTTCATTTTCCGGAAAACACTTTCGTGTTTCATAACATTGCTCATCTGACAAGCTCTCCCCTAACTGCTGCAGTGATGACGCCATGAATCTAAAGCTATCGATAAATCTCAGCTTTAGGAATTGTTTTTTCAATTTACCAAATTTATCTATTGTGGTACCCATCAATAGATGCTTAGTGAAAGAAATGTAATTTTCCTTTGTTTGACCGATAACCTCCACCTTGTTCTTATTAGTGCATAACTCTTTTATGAACAAGTGGCAGTCATAGCCGCTCAAGTTATGGAAAATTATTGGAACGAAATTCGGTAACTTGTAATTCAAATTACATCGAGAATGTGCAGCTCCATATCTTTTCTTTCCCGTCAAGTGACAATGATCTCTCACTTTGACGTCACCCAATTCGAAGGGTTTCTCACAAATACCGCAACTATCAGCAGTTAAAAATTCATTCTCCTCTGATGCTGTTAATGGCTTCATTGGCACGATACGATTCAAATATGTATAGTAGATGGCCCTCAGGTCAGACTCCAGCCTGGCTACAAATACTTTGGCAGCGTCCTCCCCACGATAAAGAACAAATTTGGAGGCTGAATCATCGAAAGAACAACGAATTCGGTATGAGAATGAGTATGGCTCGTGAATAAATGATTTATTTGTGAAGGAACGTATTGGATCCGGTTCATTTGTATGTATAGGCTTCAGAATTGATTCAAAATCAGCGTATACCACGAAGGGGACTTTCAACTGCCTTTCAAAATTTTCAAATTTTAATATATTTTCCGGTATGGCCCTACCACATTTATCAATTTTGATTTGCGTTGTGGGAATGGTGGTACAAATAAAATTGCAATCATTCAACTGATGTCGTAATAATTTGCGTTCGTCTGAAAAATACATCAAACAACCATCACAAAAATACATTCTATGCCCGTGGGATGAAATTTGTGATGAAACTAACCTTGATAGATCCTTTATCCAGCAATAGTGGCTATTACTAGATTCATCGGTGATGTTCAATAAATTTACATGGCGACCGAGTTTCCGCCGTGCGTAATAAAGAGGACCCACAATTTCATATTTCGGTTTGTTGTTTTCAAAAGTTGTTTCTAACCCATAAACATTGACTGAACAATCATTCATATTCTCAAATTGTGGAATATCACGTAATTTCATGGGAAAATCTATACCTTCAACATTAAGTACATCTCTGAAGTCTGGATATGAGCCTACTTCAGAAGTTCTAGTTTGCGCTGGTCGCAGAGCTGATGTCACCGCCCAAGCGAAGCAAAAATGGTCTTCATTTCTCACATTAACTACTGCCCTCTTCAAAGCGATGAATTCTGGAAGCTTGATGTAGGAGGATCCACTGAGAGGACTATATTTGTTGATGTTTACTTCGATAAAAACAACTTTCTCCAGAGTCCAACCTGTAAACACATTATTCGTTTAATGACTGAAATCTTTCATATTTATGTAGATAATATACCTGAGTCGCGTTCTTGAAATTCCACAGCTTTTGCAGACAACGTGTCGACGAATGTCCTATAAACCTCTTCAAGGTTGTTTGATTGATCAACAATTTGGTTTTGGCTGTTGAAAGACTTCACCTCTAATATTTCCTGCGTCTGAAGTATGTACCTCCCAAACAACTCCATGTTCACTTTCAAGGTGTTATGAACTTGCACCATTCGATCAATCAAAGTCACAACTTTATGCCTCACTTCATTAAAGAAAGATTGATAGTCTGAATGTGGATTCTTACTTTCGACCCTGTAGCTAACAATCCTATATTTAAATGCGCTGTTGATGATTTTCACACCATCCTCAAATTCCGTACAGGAATTTGTTCTATGCTCCAATGTTTTGAGGTGTGAATTCATCCTATTCACAGGTACCATTCTATTGCAATAGTTGCACAATTCCTGAACTGCACTTGGTTGGGCAGAATCCACTCTGGGCCGTTTTGCTGGAGGACCTGCATCATTATCCGGCCTGCAGGACTGCATTTGATGACGACGCATGTTATCTTTACGGCTGAAACTTTTACCACACCTATCACAGTGAAACATATTTGTAGATATATTCAATACGCGCGATATCAAACTAACTCCTGTGAATGAGTAGCACCTCTTTTATATGTTCATTCAAAAAGTGGGGGAGGGAAGGAGAATACACGAGCGCCCTCAAATTTACATCAGCAAAGACACATGATATTGTAGAAGGTCACTCAAAGTCAAACTGAAAACGCACTCCAAAAGTCTCTTCGTCCATGCGGCTGAAGGTCGTTCAAAGTCGAATATTCTAAATAACAACGTGGATCAATTGAGGTCGTTCAAGGTCAAACTTGAAACATTACCTCAAAGTCACCTTGCTTTTGTCGCGTGATGTGTGTCAGGGTCGTTCAAAGGCACTGCCTCAAAGTCACCTTGCCTGCCTTGTGTAACGTTGATCAAGGTCGTTCAAGGGCAAACTCAAAACAATCGTTCAAAGTCACCTTGGTTGCGTTAAATCGTGTAGGTGCAAAACTGGCTCGAATTCATTGGAAGTCAAAGTCACCTTGTCGAAAATATGGGAAAAGAATGAAGGTCATTCAAGGTTAAACCCAAAACAGCACCTCAAAGTCACCTTGTCTGCGTTGCCGTATGACGCATGCCAAGGTCGTTCAAGGTCAAACTCATAACACCTCCTCAAAGTCACCTTCGCAACTTCGTGTGACGTTGAGGTCATTTCAAGGTTGAAAGTGGTGGGGGGAGGTTCTGAAATCGGCTTAAACTAACTACTAATAATCCCCCGTTTTTTTTGGTAGAAAAATTAGTGCACTATCGTCTAAAAAGCCACTCTCGCTACCTATATGGGCAACAATTAGTCGTTGCCCTTTACCGTTGGTCTGCGTAACCCTGTTGATAAACCGTCCACAAATGCTTGACGATAACTAGTTACAGTAGTATCTTACCAGATCTTAGATACTGTGTGACCAGCATTCACCCACGTTTCGTCCAGATAATAAATCTTTTTGTGAGCAGAACGCATTTCTCTAATAGAGCGAAGATATCTCCGTCGCCATGAGACTATATCTTCTCTATTAAGACAGATTTACGGTATCGTTTGGCATATATAAATTTTAAATCTTCTTTTATTATTTTCCTTAACTTCTCTTTGCTCATTTTTGGAATGAGATTATTATCCATTACCTTTGTCCTACTGGATTCGAGGGTTGGCGCTTTATTTTTAAAAAAAAAAGAATGAATGGTACAGCGTACAAAATTTTTCTGGTACTCGTCCAATTCAATTGTTTTTTCTACCACGACAATATCTTTTCTTTCTATTAAGACAGATTTACGGTATCGTTTGGCATATATAAATTTTAAATCTTCTTTTATTATTTTCCTTAACTTCTCTTTGCTCATTTTTGGAATGAGATCATTATCCATTACATTTATCCTAATGGTTTCGAGGGTTGGCGCTTTATTCTCAAAAAAGAAAGAACGAATGGTATAGCGTACAAAATTTTTCTGGTACTCGTCGAATTCAATTTTTTTTCTACCACGACAATGTACTTTTGGAGCTTATACAATCCCAGTCGCCTTTTTTTCACGTACAATGTGTTCAATTGTCGACACGGATATTCCCGTTAAAAATGAACACTGGGCTACAGCTTCCACTGCACGGAGTGTATTTTTTAAATTTTCGTACAGTGTACAGACAATCTGTTTTTCTTCTAATGACATCAACTTCCGCTTCCTTTGTACATTACTTGGACCTGCTACGGCATCCATCTTAATACTAAAGAAATAATAAAATTCAATCATATTATTCAGCTATTTGTCAGTTGTTTACCTACCTCAAAAACGATTTTAAAGTTAATGTATTTTGTAAAACACTTCATTGTGAGATTTTCACTAGAACAGATCAACAAATCCGCAACACGTGTTTCGCTGCACAGTAGCTTTTTCAAGCGTGTTCACTAACAAACTGAGTTCTACATACATTGTGATTTATATGTACTTTTTGAAATATCACTATCTACCTAGAAACTAATAATATTCTAGGAACTAATTAATGACAGTTATACCTGAGTTTAACGAACATTTATACCTGAGTTTAATGACTAGGTCAACTAGTTATCTCACATTAAAGTGTGAATGTGATGAAAATCTATGATAATGTATTTTGAAAAACAAGTATCCGCCAACTCTGTCTTATATTTCAAAGTTAATAAATATAACAGTCTATTTAATAAATATAATAAAATATATTTAATAAATACAAAACGAAGTCACCTTCACAAGAAACAGAGCACACTACGCCTATGCAGATAAGGATAATGAAGAAACCGAATGACTAGTTATGGCATTTCAAGGACGCAAATATAATAGACCTGCGAAGTGTTGATCAGTTTACCGATGTTTCAAAGTATTTAACGAACTGGTTCACCTATTCGCTCGTAAATCCTATCGATATGCAGAAGCTATCTTGTTACGGGGGGCAAATTTTATAGAATTATCTTACTTTTCAATTATTTGCAATGGCGATGCATAGACAATAAAAATTACCCCGGTAAGAATTTAGTTCTAACATTAAACATTGTTGCCGTTAGCTCTCAGTTCAATTTGTATATGAGTTACCTTCAATTGAAAATTGTTATACTAGTCGCGATATATTTTTTGAAAATAAAGTTTGGGAAGATCATATCATATCGTGTAGTTTATGGATCTTCATCAAGTAACGGCCAATCAATCAGAAAGTTATAACTCTGACCTGTGTTCAATCTCGGGATAATCATATTTCCAATAGTTTTTTTTATCCAATTTCAAACTAGATGAAACTAAATAAATTACCAATAATATAAAATATTTATGCTTCTTTTAGGTTATTTCTTGCTATGAAATTCCATGCAATTACTCTGATCTCTAATATATTTTACAAGTAAATCTCATTTCTAAATATTTCTGCTGAAGTCTTAGAAAGAGTATATTATTCTACTCGCGAAAAAGACTACCACTCCCTTGAATGATTCACCACGCTCGCCTTCGACTCGCGTCGAGAAATTTCATTCACACAAGTACGGGCCACATTAACCGCTCGTTGAATAATATGATATTACTCACTTTTGCGAATTCGTGGGGTTCCATATAATTCATAGAATGAAATACAGTATAGGCGACTAGACGTTTTTATTTGTATTGAATATGAAATATGTTAGAAAAATATATTAGTAACAGCTTCATATTTATGAACTTAGAAAATTGGTTGATTTAAGAAGTTGAAAGAAAACTTTCTATCAACAAGAAGGAAAGTCGTATTTACATTGTACAGGTCCTTCAAGGAGGGCATTTACCCAATGAATTCTGTGTGAGTTTACTGCAATTGGCTATTCAAGTTTGGGATATATATTCTTCCAATTGTTTTCCTGTACCATATCGAGAGATATGCTAGCATGTTTGTGTTATCCAAAAAAATCCACCTGTTGACACAAATACACAACATTACTCCCCGTTTCAATTTCAACGATTTTTCACGCAAACCACTTTACTTTCAATGAGTGGAAAATATGTGATGAAAACAACACTGTTTTTATGATTCTGTTTGGAAAACACGCAGTTAATTCTTGCGAAGATATATAATTAGAAGAACACATTATTTACATAGTAATCGTGTTGTGTTTTACAGTTGATGCGAAATAGATCGTGGTTCTAGTTTTTAATAAATTTCATCACCTCATAACTAAGTAAATTAAATTGTGTTTTGGTTGGAACATTTCGAGAAGGATAATATCAATTCGATGTAGGTACTGGAGTATTATGATTATGTTTTAACTCGCATGAACTTATTCGTTGTATTTTCCCAGATTGTCTTTTAATTGGGTATATTCAGCAATTATATATAAACTACCTGTACATCGTTAACTGGACAGAATACTGTATTTCTCGGTGGGCAATGTACGAAACAAGTCGGCCTTGAAGAACGAGACAAATTTTAGGTAATTTTAAAGGTTACGTCTTCCAATTGAAACACTGTCGTAAAGTTTCGTGAACCTTCCGCTTGATAAATAACTGAAATTGCGGTATATATTATAATATATTTTTATTTTCATTATAATTTTTCTCCCGAAGTCCCGATATATTTAGAAGGGCGCACTAACATCATCAAACAATGACCACTACCCACACCGCGGGGTAAATGATCACTGGTGTCAAGACACATGTGCCCTGAGTAAACGCAATGAACCTAGAATGACAGCCTTCTTCATTTGTATGTCTACCTTAGTGTACCTCAAGGTAATATTCTCGATATTCTCTTTATACGAAGTTTTTTCTTGATTTTCCTACCACCAGTTCAACTGATGAAACTTCCGTGTGGTAAAACGCATTTCGAATAAAATGTGTTCCGTCTTCACCTCCATTTTTTTTGTGTTCATATAATTAAGAGATATTGTGTTTGTCTTATTATTTTTTCCTATATTTTTTTTCTCTCATTATCGTGAGAACGACTGTGCGTTCCATGTTCGGAGAAGGCTGGCTCGCAGAGATTCAACACCTTGTTGAATCGGTTGTCAACGGCTCGATAAGTGATCTACCTCGATAATAATAATTTCGCTCTACAAGTGCAAGACTTCATTAATAATAGTTATTCATATAAACACTTGTGTTTATGCCCAGTTTCCTCTCTAAGAAAAGGAATTCAATCAACGTTGGATCTGGATGCAGAACGATTTCAAGGTAGGAAAACACAGTCTCGTGTAATAAATTCTCATCATTATTCTCTGGCCATTGAAAGGCAACTTTATAAAACCAGTCAAACACTCTTTGAGATAGCGAACTCCTATTTTTTACAGTCCATTTATCAAATACAAAACAAAATGTTTAGTGTGAAAATCGTTAGCATGAATAGTGTTATTTTCATCAAGTAACGGGTCAGTATATTCATAATTTACCACAGTATAAATAACATTTGACATTCTCCAGACAAAGTTCATGACTTAACTATATCGAAAAAAATTTTTTTTAACAATTCTCTTGTTTTTTCCAACTCAGTCAATGCGGTACAAGCTACAATTCGTATTTCTTCATGTATTTATGGCTTCGACAACGTTGAAAGATATTGGTTCTGTCTTCCTCTCCAGCTTTCACTGCAGAGCAACTGGTTTTAACCAGGTCATAGAAGAAAGCATTCGTGGTCCAACACCGACAGTACTGTGTTGACCTGCACCTATCTGTGGTTCTAGGCTGCACCACAAATACATTGTTGGACTTGATTGTCTTTCCTTAAAAAACATATCTGATTATATGGGATCGACAGAAATCCAAAACACGAGTATCTTTGATAAATGTGGTTCCCAAAGGCGGTCATTCACAAAATCAACAGAACGAACCATTTGTCCAAGTATACTTTGCAACACAGCGTCTTTGGAAACCTCGATTATCATCGATATTCGTGGTTCAGTCTTCTGTCGTTATCATAGATGATGTTTTCGTAAGGAAAGATGTATGTATACTCAGACTTGTCCTTCAAAGACAATCAAGTCCAAGGCATTCGTGGTGCAGCCTAGCACCACAAATAAGACATATAGCTGGTGGAAACAGCGCTGTCTGATGTTAGATCACGAGTCCTTTTTTGGGTTATAGTTTCAACACAATGTATAAATAACTGTATGTTGTGCTCTTCAGAGTACTTCCTCTCAGATATAATACACTGCCAGTGTTTTTTTCCAATCCTCGAAACAGTTCTGGTATGTCTTTGAGCTCTATCAGCGATTAGGTTTTTATCTCCTGGAACGCCTCTTAGAATTTGGGAACATGATAAAGTCGCAGGGGAGCAAATCTGGTGAATACGGTGGCTGAGGCCATAAAATTACGAACAAGCAATGGCAAGTAAGCAGGTACATTACCGTGATGCAAAAGTCATAAAATGTTTTCCTACAACACCAGACGTTTTCTTTGTATTGCTTCTCGCAAGTGGCACATAACTTCAAGGTAATACTCATTATTGACCGTACAAGCATGTAGCAAGAACTCCTGATGCACAACGCCACGGTTATCGAAGAAAACCTTGACATTTGATCGAATTTAGCCTCCTTTCTTTGGTCTTTGCTCTTCTGGGCTCTTCCATTAGGACGATTGGACTTTGGTTTGGTTTCATCTTATCAATCACATAACACACATATTCAATTCCTCTATAGAAACAAATGATTTTCCTTCCGCATGGAAACATGCAATTGTACTCCCTTTGCCAACATGTGAAAATCCAACTGAACTATATCATTTGGGGCAATTAGCAAACTGCCTATCCTATAAAAGGTGTTCGAGCGGATTCTGAAAGATCAAATCGATTATTTTGTGTACAACAATAAATTTAATAACAAATGTTCAATCTGGATTTCGTGCATTCTATAGCACCACCACCGCTCTTGTCAATATTACCCAAGATTAATTCAAAGCAGCTGATAATAATGAAGTAACTGCCATGGTACTTTTGGACTACAGTAAAACATTCGATACATTAGACCACAATATTCTGAGTAGGAAAATGTCATTTTTCAGATTCAGTGAAGGGACTGTAGATCTATTTAAAAGTTACCTCAGAAATCGAACTCAGTCAGTATGTCTGGATGGAAAGTGTTCAAGTGCTTTACCTGGAGTACCTCAGGGCTCTATCCTTGGCCGCATTCTGTTCTCTCCATATATATCTGACTTCCCTAAAATAATTGACCATTGCACAGTTCATCATTATGCAGATTACACTGAGTTATATTATCAATTTCCTTCAAGTAACTGGCAGGTGGCAATGGAAAAAATTAACAGCGATCTATAAAAGTTACTGGATCTATCTATAGCCCATAACCTGAAATTGAATTCTAAAAAATCTCAGCCGATATTTTTTGGCCCGAACCACAAAAGGTGGGAAATTGAAGGAATAATTTAAATCAAACTTGGCCAAGATTTTCTACAAATAATTGTAGAAAGCGAGTACTTGGGTTTGTGGCTTGATGCTGATCTGAGATTTTACAAACATATGAATTCACTTTGTCGTAGCTCGTACAGTATCTTACGTCAACTCTATCAAAGTTGAGATATAACTTCCAAATTGAAGTTGAAACTTTTCGAAACCCTCATATTGTCTAGATTAGCATATTGCGATACAATCTACGGGCCTGCTTTGATACAATTCGATGTAAATCGCTTACAAAAAATACAAAACAATTGCATTCGTCTTATAGATTTTTAATATTTACTTTGAAATTTATAGCCTTCGTTTTTTTTCTTTGTTTTACAAAGATTCATGAACTACCCACTTATTAATGTATACTAGGTAATTATTATAACATGTATTATATTGTATATGATACATGCTATCTTCTAAGTTAAGTTATAAAACAGCCTCGGCTGAACTTCGCCCATTTATTGATTTAGTACCTACTTCTTCTTTATAGGCAATGTATCTCTATGATGATTGGAGCCCATTTATTATTATTTTTGTTATTATTATTATTAGAATGACAGTCCTCTGCTTTTATCCGGCAGAGAATTTTGCCGGATGAAAACAAATTGTCTTAGGACAAATATTTGTATATACGAGTACATATTACTCCAAAAAAAATCATTGTTACGTATTGATTGTTATAACTTAAATGTTAGTTATATTCGAGAGGTGATTTTTAAGTTGTTCTTTTCATTCTAGATTATGAATGCCTCCAAATCATAGTATACAGTGTCACCATTAAAGTGCGCACCATATGGGAATTTTTTTTTTCGAAAAGTTTCAATGAAGTTTAACTTCGGCACTTGTTTATGCTTTAAATTTAACTTAAAATGATACGGCCAACTGCGACCCACTGACGTTCAGTGTTTGTCAAATTCAACTTTTTTTTTGAAAAAAATTGAAAAAGTGCATTTCTAGATCGAATTTAACAAGAAGTTACTTGAAAAAGTTGTGCCTATGGCAATTTTATACCCATATGCCAAATTTTATGCAACTAGGATGAAGTTAACGTTTTGCTTATTTTTGACAGATATCCCCTTTATTTTAAAAAACAAGTTCGGTTAATTGTCATCAATTCATGTATACATAACAAACTCATCATGGAGTTTAACTTTTCTGATAAATTTTTACTTATACGGACATTTTTAGAGAGAAATTAAAAATGTGCTATAAAAATTTTAACATGACTGGTGCAAAGTTTCAATCACTTGGCTATTTTCTTAAACAAACGTCAGTACCTTCAATTTTGAAAAAGCAGACACAACTCAAAAACTGCAATAAGTATTAATAAAATTACTAGAGTTGAAATTACATTAAAATTTCAATATTCAGTATTTACAGAGTATTAATCACGTTGAATAAAATTTTTAAGTAGTTCTTGACAAACAAAATGCATGCTATGGTAGTGTCAATTGTTGATATACTTGTCAAATTTTCAACAGTTATTGTTGCAATAATGTTGTCTCTTCAGGAAAGAATAGAAATAGTTTTATTATGTGGTGAGAATACACCATACCGGCAAGTAGCTAACATTTTTAATGAACGGCATCCAGGAAAAAATGTTCAACATACTACTGTGTCAAGGATAATGTCGAAATTCAGAGAAACAGGATCCGTAGCAAATCAATTTAAGAAAAAGCACACTCCAAGTAAATATGATGAGGAGGCCCAACTTAACATTTGTTTAAAAGTTATTGAACACGGGCAAACGAGCATAGCCGATATTATAAAAAATACCGATTACAAGAGAGAAAGTGTTAGAAAAATGTTATTAAAGAATGAATTTTGGCCTTACAAGCCAAAATTTATTAACACATTAAAAGGACGAGATTTTGATGTCCGTTTGGGATTTTCATTCTGGTTTCAAGGAGAGAGAGAGAAGGAAATGTAAAGTTTCCGTATGAAATTTTATAGACAGATGAGGCAACTTTCTCTTCAAATGGAACGGTAAGTTCTCAAAATTGCCGATGGTGGGCCCAAGAAAATCCTAATTTCATAGTTGAATGTGGTGATCAGTATTCCTTTAAAACTAATGTATGGTGTGGGATACTTAACGACCAAATAATTGGGCCATTTTTCTTTAGGGAAAATTTATCGTCCGTCGGTTATCTCAACCTTTTAAATAATGAGGTTAGTGAAGTTTTAGATAATATGCCTTTAAATATTAAATACAACCTATGGTATCAGCTTGATGGCGCACCAATACATCACACGGTTGCTGTAAAACAGTCCCTCCAACAAATGTTCAAAGGCAAAGTTATTGGACGTAACTGGGAACATTATTGGCCACCTAGATCACCCGACTTGACGCCTTTAGACTTTTTCTTGTGGAGTTACCTGAAACAAAAAGTGTACCGAAGTAGACCATTTACTGACATACACTATCTGGAAAATACCATTCGCGAGTGCTGTGCAAATATAAATCCCCAATTTATTGAAAATGCAGTTACAGATGTCAGTAGAAGGACCATAATTTGTATTGAAAGTGGAGGACGACTTACTGAAATGTAGGCTATAAGTGTTTGACAACCTCATTTAGATCAATAAGTAATTTGTTGTACCCATTTGTATTTTCTATAATATTATTGTTGTTTAAAATTTATAATAATAATAATAGTTCTATCGAAATTATTTGCATTTTTTTAAGTTGTTTCTGCTTTTTTGAAATCAAAGGATTGTTTAAGAAAATAACCAAGTGATTGAAACTTTGCACCAGTCATGTTAAAATTTTTTTAGCAAATTTTTAATTTCTCTCTAAAAATATCCGTATAGGTAAAAATGTATCAGAAAAGTTAAACTCCATGATGAGTTTGTTATGTATACATAAATTGATGACAATTAACCGAACTTGTTTTTTAAAATAAAGGGGATATCTGTCAAAAATAAGCAAAACGTTATCTTTATCCTAGTTGCATAAAATTTGGCATATGGATATAAAATTCCGTAGACAAAACTTTTTCAAGTAACTTTTTGTTGAATTCGATCTAGAAATGCACTTTTTCAATTTTTTTCAAAAAAAAAGTTGAATTTGACAAACACCGAACGTCAGTGGGTCGCAGTTGACCGCATCATTTTAAGTTAAATTTAAAGCACAAAAAAGTGCCGAAGTTAAACTTCATTGAAACTTTTCGAAAAAAAAGTATCCCATATGGTGCGCACTTCAATGGTGACACTGTATAGTTGTATTTACATAAAATCAACTTCTTACCTAAAATACACAACCTACTTCAGAATTCCTCGAATCATCCAAATCAAGTTGATATAAATTTATTTTCTTTCTAAAATATTACGCTATTTACTTAAGAACTTTGGCAACGTTTCGTTCATTTTCAGTGAATGTCCGCATATAATAATAAACTGTTTCTGAAAACGCCTACCTCCGGGATGCATTTACTCCTGGGATGACTCGATTTCCTAAAAGCGTTTCAACACGAGTAATTGAAACTCCATCGATATTATCTCAGGCACTCGAATGCATAATTGGAAAAGCTTTCGAGGTCGCCTGGCGAAAACAACTTTTTCGAATATTAATGAAAGTCTCTCGGAAATCGATTCGTTGAAAAGGTACTTGAGGGAGCATTAAATCATCGTAGGCTTTTGCAGAGCAGTGAATAATTTTTAAATAAACAATGTGAAACTATGAAATAAACGTGTTTTACCCGTATGAAAACCCACAGATAAAGTAAAGAGTATCAAACGACAGCTACCTGTTTGCGAGAGTGAGAGAAAGTTCTGATTAGGTCTTGTACGAGTATAACCACTCGAAGTTTTACTGTGATTCGAACGGAAAACTGGTTGAGATAGATTTCATCATATGTTAAAAGAGATTATGAAGCAGGGTATGTAGGTTAATTCAATAAAAAAAATTATGAGAAAATAAAAAGACTTCTGAAAGTTATCAACTCAAAAGTATGTAATAATATTTTATACTGGATGACAACGAAATCATTGTACATGGCGCCGTTCAGTTGCTTGGGGTTACACTTCGTTTTCGACGTTACGAAAATACTGCAAGAAAATACAATTTTGGATAGTACCACTTTGTTGTCCAACGAATCGAGAGATCACTGGACAGCAAAGAATCCACCCTGGTAAATTCATACATATCGAGGGAGAGTTTGATAAAACAATCTTTCCAACAATTACCCAGCAACTATACTTCAGGAATGTACCCCTGGTTGTAGAAGAATGGATACTCAAGATGCTCTCTAGTAGAGCAATAAGTATTAGTGTAGAAGACATCACAGTGAAGTGACTGGTCATGAGGGGATTTCCACAGGGAGGGGTCTTATCACCCCTTTTCTGGAACATAGTTCTGGATACCCTGATAAATCACCTCAACAAAAATGGATTCTACACAGTTGCATATGTAGACGACATAGTTATCTTGCAGACCGGCAAATTCGTCAACATACTGTGTGATTGAGCGCAGGATGGACTCAAATTAATAGAAACATGGTGCAAGGAGCACACTGTCGATCAATCCCAAGAAGTCTGAGATGGTCCTTTTCACCAGGAAAAGAAGTTTATCGGGCTTAAAACCTCCCGAAATCTTCCAAAGCAAACTAAACTTCTCCGAAGAGGTGAAATACCTTGGTACTATCCTCGACAGGAAGCTAACATGGAACTTTCATCTACAGAGTATGGCAAAAAGAGCATTTGTGGCTTATGAGCAATGTCGGAGGACAGTGGGATGCGCACGGGGTCTTTCACCCCGTGTGGTCACCTGGATCTACACTGCATTAATAAGACCTATGTTAACGTATGGAGCCATTGCATGGGGACCAAAAGTTCTACAAGCAACGGCCATCCAAAAATTATATTAAATACAGCGACTGGCTTGTTTAAACAGGATCCACGAGAACAACACCAACCGCGGCAATGGAATTAATTACGGGACTGACCCCTCTGGACCTGTACGTTAAGGAGGTTGCGTTAATGGCCACGGTACGATTGCGCACGGCTGGTGTAAACCTCGAAGTAGGAATGAGTCAATTGAGGCTGGGCCTATGGCGGGAAGCGCTTACTGCGCAACCTGTGCTGCAGGCAACAAGTGGTGCAATTGAACCCAGGTTTGTGTTTAATAAACCCTACAAAATACAAATTAAGCAGACCACAGTCAGATGCTATAAATGCAATACGCATATATACAGACGGCTCAAATACCAAAGAAGGCTCAGGATGTGGAGTATATTCCAGATCACTAAGCTTAAGGATTAAGTGGGAAATAGGAAGAAATACCAGCGTGGTCCAAACAGAAATGACTGATATCTCAATCGGCACAAAAGCAAAACCAGGAAAGGAATCTCAGGCAGAAACATAACAATCTGCACTGATAGCAGACAAGCCATAGTAGCCTTGAACAGACAACGTATAACCTCGGGGCTAGTACCTGAGTGTCACCAAGATTTAGCCAAAGCCTCGGTAGATAATAACATCATCCTGAGGTGAGTTGAAGAGCACGACAGGGGTAAAGGTAATCTTTAGCCAAGGAAGCGGCTGGACTGAGAATTTTAGGTCCCACTGGCACCTACGGCCTGATGACTTCAACAATTGTGGAACTAGCCAAATGTTACACCCATGCTCAATCCTTAAAGAGATGGGATCGAATCAAAGGATGCAATCTTGCCAGGATCACCTTGGGCGACCCTGGGAAGCTGGCGCCAAAGAAATATCTGGCGATGACCAGAAAAAATGTACGCTTAATAGTAGAATTTCTGACTGGCCACTATCAACTAAGGAAACACCTCCATAATATGGGACTAGTGTCCACTTTCCTGGAAAGGACAGGATGGACGATGACCTAGGAGGACAACTCCTCGGGAGGATGTACAAAGGGTCACATGTGGCCTAAAGGCTGTGGGTTTACACTCAACCTCCCTACTCTACAAATACAGATATAGATAGTACCACGGTGACTACGTACTTCAGTGATTTATTTCATTGAGCCATTCAGCATTGATCTTTTATGTTGTTAATTTATTTGGTTTTGTCTCGTTCGTTTTCTTCGATTGTTACCGTAAATAACTATGGGTCAACAAGATATATTTTATCGTTTTGATATTCTGATATTACGTGAGGTATATGAGTTCGCCGAAATTCCGTAGTATTATCTCCTGTAAGCATTGTTCACATTTTCTATCAATAATATTGACAGAAAATAGCACTTTCGAAACTATATCGAATATTACCGACAGATAGAGATTTCTTATTCTTTTCTATTTTTGGGCCTTTGTTCGTGCGGCCCTGGACCGTACTTCGTTGTCAAGGTCGCTAAAAATTATCCTCTGGGTGCGATGACAGTATTGATACTTCTTCCTCATTATGTTACGTTGTGCCCTTTTCGAGAAATGTCAGGGTGACTTCCGGCAGCTCAATCTGCGCATGTCAAAATTCAAAGAATTGAAGTTTCAAAGCAAAACAACGAACTGTCATTAATTATTTGGAATACACTTTAGTTACTAATCCAACTAATAGTGTATCACATCGATATTGGTTGCTGTTTTCATCATTTTGGGATGTTCAACATCCCAAAATGATGTATGTTCGAATGGCTCCCGCCATATAGGTAGTGATCTGTGATTCATGCTGTGTGGGGGAGTATGAGATTTCGGGTGTACTGCCAACTAAGACCTTTCCTGGCCACACCGTATAGCTGAGAACATATTTCATCAATCCTGGTGAGTCTGTTCCATGAAACCACATGTATTGAAGAATACCACCAAGAATTCAATATTCAGTTAACTAGTATTAGTATTCATGTCAATCTAATAGTGTAGCGGTCACCTTTCATTCAATTCACCTCATCACAATATCATCATTACATATAGAACCGAATATAGAACCAGTTCATTGAAAACCAAAGTGCACTGCGGTATAGTTATCCTTATTATTTCACTTTTAGTTTCGTTGAATTAGATCTATGATATTCAGGTGGATACTGATACAAATAGGTGATTTGGGTCAGTAATTATTTATTTTGAAATTGATGTTATTGTTTACCGATATAAGATTTGATTACAGTCTTGGATGCCTTATTGATATTCATATTGATATTCATACATATATATCATTTTTGGGGAATTTTAGGCGAAATAGTGAATTGAAGCCTGCCATTGTCACTTGGCATTTTTGAGATAATTAAACGTACTTATTTATTCTTGTTTGAACTTAGTATTTTCACTAAGCTTAACGTACCCACTAATCTGTCCCGCTGAGCTACCAGTGTCCAGTTTTTACGGTTTTAAACTGAGCACTTGAAACATTTTCTGTGGCCAACAACTTTTGAGATCTAGAACATCAAGTAAATCTCAGGCAGTAACATGAAGCCACATTCAGGGGTAAATCTTTTTGTTGTTTCATATTTTCTAACAATCCCCTAAACAGTTTAAAAAAGCTAACAATTTTATATCGTAAACCAATTTTTTTGCCAATGAAACAATTGGAAATCTATTCCGGTTCCACCTGAAATTAACCCAAGTGGAAAATTTCGAATAGAAGCCTTTCTTTTCCTCCAACCATTTGATGGAATATAAAATTCCCCTTTCCTATTATTTAACAAAAATTACTATTCAACGTCGTAGAAGCGCCCTTTCTCTTAACTCAATATGGCGGCACTGTGACTTACCTGATTCCGAAACTGTATAATACTGTTCCTGAGTCGATTCGTACTTTCGAAATCTGTCGCACCCCTACGAAACTTGTGCGAGCTAAGGATTAACGAGGTGTTACCTTTTAACGTGTGATTCCTAACATGGGTTGGACGATAGCAAGTAGAAATCGATCGTTCACACTGGAGCTTGAACCACCGACCAACACGGCAGTCAATTCGAGTGAGTGAGCAAAGCACCCACGTCGAACCGCCTGGCTACCGATCGATTCACTTGTTTAAAAAAATTAAGACTATTCATTTTTTCTCAATCTGGGATAGTAGTTTTCCATTTAGTTGAAAATTACTTGAATTCAATGTACATGATTACTATCATTTCAATTAGGAAACCACACACTTAATCGTTTTAATTATATTATTGTTCCAATTATTGTGCCATTTTCTTTCACTAGTATATATCACTAGTTATATCTTGAACATATATCCTTTTTACTATCGTTAATTTTATAGGCAGTAAGTGCTTTTGCACTTACTGCCATTCTTCTGTATTATTATTATTAATATTATATGTGAAACCTTTCAAATGAATGAATAAAGTTATTATTATTATCATCTATGCAAAATATTGTCCAACAACTTGATGTAGTTAGAAACAAAAAACGATGTTTACTCAGCTTTTGAACTGCGAATCGAAAATTTGTTACAAATTCACGTACTTTTCATTATTTTTTATAAATATAAATTTTTACTCGTTTGTATCGAAAATTTCAATAGGAAGTTGTATTTTTCAAACTTGAAATGTACCCCTCTTATGCAGTCCATCTGTATGCGCCAGTCGAAAAGAGAAAATTTCAAAATCCTATTTATTTTTTCATTGGTACAAATAAATGAACCGAATAGTATCTTTGATTATGTTTGTAGTAAAAGAGGTACGGTAAAGGTACGGTAAAGGTTTAAAAAACGAGATTTTCAACATTTAATAAAATAAATGAAAAGTACCTACATGAATTCAACAAAAAAATCAATTCTCATGGTGCCACTATATTGAATTTGGAGAGAATAGCTTGTACGTCGCCATTTTGAATAGAAATGTTCACTTGTATTAGTATAAATTTTTAATTGTTTTGTCGGTAGTGATATCGGTTTTAATGTACTATGCTATCATTCCGAATATCACATTTCTTACCCCACAAATAGTGTACAGTGATTTCTTGTAACCCAATTTTAACACAAAACTAACTAACAAAACGAAATGAAAATGTTTTAAAGTCACGGTGTCAACAAAGCCATCCAGCCATAATTTTGTATCTGACATATATATGGTGTTTTATACAGATATAAAACTTTAAAATGGATATATGATGGAATCGGCCGAACCTTTATGAAAATCCATAACCAACGTATTCTAAAAACACTTTATTGTGTGATTTTCATTAGATAGTTTTACAAAAACGCAACACGTGTTTCGCCATACAATGGCTTCCTCGGGCGTGTCTGGAATAAAACTAAGATTACATTTTCAAATTAACAAGTAATTTACTTTATTCGAAATGCTGGCATTGTAATTTAAATATGACTTCTGGCATATGACCGCCACAGCTGGCTCGGAAGTAGTCTAACCTGGAGGTCCAATTTTAGATGTCTTTTTCCAACATTTGAGGACTTATATCGGCAATATCGCGGCGAATGTTGTCCTCCAAGTGCTCAACATCGGGCTTATCGGCGACTTCACATATCTCCACAGAAAATAGTCCAGCGGAGTTAAATTGCACGATTTTGGTGGTTAATTCACGGGTCTGAAACGTGAAACTATGCGGTTACCAAACGTTTCCTTCAATAAATCAATTGTGGCACGGGCTGTGTGACATGCTACGCCGTCTTATTGAAACCACAGTTCCTGCACATCATGGTTGTTTAATTGATGAACAAAAAAGTCAGTAATCATGTCTCGACATACACTTGAGGATTATCATAACTCCAAATACGGCAGTTTTGTTTACTGACGTATCCATTCAAACATTAATGAGATCACTGAACAAAATTCGCGTATGAAAATCGGGATCAACGGCAATCTTGTTTTGAGCCCATTTACCGAATCTACGCCTTACTAGGTGATCGTGTGGCTTCAATTCTTGCACGAGTTAGATTATCTAAGCACGCAAACCAAGATCTTTAGGCAAAATCTTCCATAAAGTGGATGGACACGTATCCAATTCCTGTGCACGATGGAGGATAGACTGATTCGGGTCTTCCTCTATGCTACTCTCTACAGAAGCAATGCCTTCTTCTGTAGCACCGTACAACGTCTCTGTGGATGCGTATTATCATTTATAGTAAACGTGGTGCGAAAATATTCCATAGTTACAAATTAATTGCTTTGATGGACGATTGACCGTGAAATGGACGTAGTGCGCGATACGTATTTTAAACAGAACCGTGATTTTGAAAATAAATTTGCACAATTTTGAAGCGTTGTTCAGGCGTCAGTCTATTCATGTTGAAATGCCAAACGTACACCACCGTGTACCTTTCCACTCCAGAACGAGGCAGGAGACTAATACTTAAGGCTAAAGGCCTTTCAACTATCCTGAAATAGTGCGGGACTTACTCAAGTAGTGAGCCATTAAAAATAACAAGAAGCATCAGATTAGGCTTATATTACAAAAGAAATAACTATGTAAAAATATAACATGAAACTCCAACAAAACACTAAGAAAAAAATGTTCGAAAAGTACGATCAAAATTTTTCAAGAAAGCACGTCTCAAATAGCTTATTGTCAAACAAAAATTATCTCTTTATCGACTTGTAAAATGTTATATACTCTCTCATAAGGTAGAATTCCAACATACGCGAAAACCTAAACTACTCTAGTCGAGCTTTGTGAAAATTCTGAAATGATTATTTGAAATTGCCTGGCTTCAAACCCGTTGGTACTAATTTACTGATATTTACACATATGAAAGGGGTGTAGTGTAATTTATTGCCCTTCTCATATCGTCTCCAAGACGCAACAACAATAAGACAATTATTACAAAATTAAAATGACATCCTCTCTCTCCCTCTCTTTACCGACATGGGGGTTAGTAAAAAATCCAAATTGACTCACGATACTATAGTGGGTTCTGGTACGGTATCCGTGTGAAATACACAACCGTTGTAAGTGCCACCAAACGCAACACCACAATTAACTCACTACCCGCAATTTACCGAAATTCCACTGTCACAAATTTTTTTTTCGAAAAGTCCCTTTTTCGCGACCCTCTTCCGCAACTGACTTTTGCAAATCCCTTTCGCGACTCTCCCAAATTAACTCTCGATCTTTTCGCAACTGCTCAATCGCAAAATCCCTTTTCGCGACCCTCTTTCGCAACAGCCCGATCGCCCCTGTCCCAATTAATAGTATTCCCAAGTCTGAAAAACTGTTCCTAACACTTCTCCCTTTCACCGTCCCCTGATTGGTCTGATCTTTGTTTAATATATATTCCCGAATTTTTCCATAACCCTTCCTACTCAAGACCTACATCTTCTTTTCATTGAAGTCATTGGTCAGTTTTTATTTTAAATAAATTTTCGGACCCACCTATTCAGATATGGCCGAACTGAAATGCAAACTCATAGATTGCATCAGGATACGTTTGTTATGTTTACTTCGAAGGAAACATAATCTTCGTGATGCCGTCAAAGAACACCAACCATAAATTAAATTCAACGCTTACTCTATTGGACAAATATCGATATCGAAAAAACCAGGTGACCGACCCCGATCTTTATGAAAAAAATTACATTTTTTGTTAACTATCACAATGGCAGTTATTACAGGTTTATTGTGGCTCACACCTATTCACACTTGACCAAATAAACCCAGCTTCTTAAAGAAGCCGATTAGTTTGTATGGTGAGTGGTCTTTCAGGTCAGATAGTACGGCTGGCTCTGCCGAACTCTGCTGTTTCATCATTTTCTAAACAGAAGACAGACAGTGTCTTCCGACAGTCCGAGCCTCTGCATATGATGATTCAAATGACAATGACCTGTATACATCGTGGTTAATCCCTACTGTAGTCCAATAACTGTTTGATATCAAGCTTCGAAGGGTAAATAAACGCCTTGTAGTGAGCCAACCCTGGAAGATTCTGCCAGAAGTCCATAAATCTTCTTGCAACCCTAACTTGTATCAATGAGCCGGGTCGTCAGACTCACTTATTCGACTTCTGAGGGTTGTGGTAGGGGTGCGACAATTGGTTAACGGAAAAACATATTTTAAACATATATTGACTATTTAAGAACTGTAACATAATTTTACCATTGAAAATCATATAACTTAGTATCAGAGCAGCAAAAAACGAATGTTTCGACAAATGCGTGGATACTGGATGTTGTATTTGTGTTGGTTGAGTATAATATGTATCTGAAAGAAGATTTATACTTTATTTGGCGCCACAATATTGCATAAAATGAAGGATGTGTCTGAATAAAAGCATAAATGCGTTCACTTGAGAGAAGACCGTTTCAAAATAGCAGCAATTGATTTTAAGATGGCTTAGAAGTCAATGAACGACGCGACGCACGAATACAAGTTGCATCAGTATTAAATATGGCAATAGTGAAAGAAATATCTAATTCAAAAGTGTTCAATGAAAAAAATTATTGAAATAATTCATTTCATTTTCAACTTGAGTTATTTCTCTTTTGAAGGTAAATACTATAAAGAAATTCTTGGTACACCAAAATGGGAGCTGCTATTTCCCCTATTATAGCTCAAAACGTAATGGATGATCTTTTTGAAAACATACTTCCTAAACTGAGTTTTGAAATTCTTTTTAGAAAAATTACGTTGACGATGTCATTTGTGCAATACCTCATGAAATTCTTGATGTTTTCAATAGATATGATAAAAAAATTGAAATTCACTATCGAAATAGAAAATGATCACACCCTTCTTTTTCTTGATACAAGATTTATCCGTAAAACTGATAATTCTATGATCACTGATTGGTATGTCAAACCTACTAATTCAGGAAGATATATCAATTATTTTTTTTTTTCATAAAAAATCGTTTTAAATCAATTTAATACTCTGTTTGAAAAAATGAATAGAAGAATCAGTACACCCTTCACTCAAGCAAAAAAATCTCATACTTCTTAGAGACATATTGATCAAAAATTCTAGTCCCAGAAACCTTCTCAATTAAATAATTTTCAGTACAAATTCCAATGTAATCAACAGAAATTTATGTAATAATAGTTCATCTATCAATTTTTCTCATGGATCTATACCTAATTTTGGAAATTTATCTTCAAATATCATAAAACTATTTCATAATGCATAAAATATCATAATATACCAAAAAAATATTAAAACTATAAAGAATTTGAATACTAAATTGAAAGATAAAACGGATAATACAAAAAAATCAAGTGTGAAAATTTCTTGTAACAATTGTAACTTTGATTATATTGGAACAACATCTAGAATTCTTAGTGATAGAATAACTTCACATAAAATTAATATAAAGCTTATTGAGAAATCATGTGCATTAGCACAACATTCTATAGAAACAGGACATAAACCAAATAACTATTATCATAGTTTTACTTACGGATAAAAATATTTCCAAACGCCTTTTTCTTGAAATGGTTGTATGAATAAGGAAACTGACATTGATAATCTTAACAGTATATACAGTAACTTACTGGAACTACACCAAAAACATAATAATAATGAAAATCGTATAATTCAATAACTCTCTTTGGAGTCAAAGATTATCAGAGCATCATACCCATTGAAAAATTACATTTATGTGAAAGTATGATATTTGTCAAACCAAAAAAATCCTATACATGTTTAACTTTCTTTAGTCAATTTATATATTCAACTCATTGTTTTTCTCTCATCTTTTGTTCACAAAAAGGATTTGAATCTTTAATAACTTCTAATTATATTATATGTGAGCGCTTTCGATAGCAAACCGTATAAAAGAACAAACAAGGAGATAAAACGTCCAGTTTGAGCAGAGCCATGAAGATGATAGCACAGCCTGCTATCGAAAGCGCTCCTATATAAAATTTAGAAGTTATTAAAGCTTCAAGTCCTTTTTGAGAACAAATGTTAATATTAAAATGTATATATTGATTGTTTTCATTGTTGTTTGTATATAATTAATTTTCTTCAGTGAGAAAAACGAAAGAAAATGTTGAAGTTTCAAATAAATTCTTCAACATCGAATTTCATTCTGAAAAAAAAATCAAAAGTAATAGACCAGTCACCTTTTGAATTATATACCACTTGGAAGTTTCGAATTTATATCAAAATATAACTTGTCGAAACAAAATATTGGGATATTCTGAAATGTTTGATCACATATTCTTTTCTGAGCTACAGGTAGGGTAAAATTTTCGGTTAAACCCCGTACAAATGCCTATTATATTTTCCAAACTTGATATACTCTTTCACCTATTTATGAAGTTATTCTCCTTACATTCATAAAAATAATCCGGCTCGAAGGACCAGCTTCATTCTTAATGATTACACATTTTACCGTACATTTTCAATTACTGAATGAATATTTGATTGTCTTTTTGAACTTACCATTTGGTTTCTCTACAGCGTTTCCGAAAACTGACAAATTCAATCCATGTTCGTAGGTGTTGACGCATTTGGAACCGTTTACGAAACTTTGTCCATCTGGGCAACATTTTTTGACACATTTAATCGTGTCACAAGTCCTCAAGCTCTCCTGGCATTCCCGAAGCACCAACGATTCATTTTCGGTTGTGTCTATACAGAACGAACCTGGATATAACACGTTTCTTTGATACCTTCCCGTATGATTGAGGAGAGTATACTGAAAATCATCGGTACCATGAAGAATGGTGTCTACCACCAATCTACAGTTCGTTAGCCCGACTTTAACGAATGGTTCTTTTAAAAAGTCCGCAGGGGAGGGTTTTTTAACACACCCGTGTGTTATGGCCTTGTAAACATACCCCAGGGGGCAGCATTTGGGAAAAAAACTGACGGTAACTCGCTGGACGCTGACACCCTCTGCACTGATGTTCAACGTTATCACATCGCTATCAAGAGCTTCAAAGCACAGTCCTCTTTTGTTCTGTTTCAAAAAATCCGTCGTGTTTGCCCTAACTTGCACTCTCTTGTTCAAGTCCTCGGAGCACTGAAAGCTGTCGCCGGTTTTAACAAAAGTCTCTTCCGGTTTGCAGCATTTGTTCACACTGCGACAGTCAATCACTTTGAGAAGAACTATCGAGAATACCGTTACCGAAATCAACTTCATGTCTTATCGCGCGTTGAAATTCATGGCTACACTCGCAAATTCAGTAATCCATGCAATACGTGCGCTCGGCAGAAGGTGATGCGGAAGAATGGCAGCAGGTGACAGGACTTGGAGATTCCCCAACGTTAGGATCGCCGTGGTAGGGGTAAAGTGGGTTTCTCTCAATTATCAATGCAAATTATTGTTATTCTTAGGCGAGTGTTGTTGATTAATGCATGTGTATCCGATACGAGTTTGGATTATTTTTGCAGATACGGATGGTTGGCGATGGTTACCCTGAGGTGTTATACAGGAAGTTCATTAAAAGCATGCTGGTATTTAAGATTATTTTTGTTCCTAAAGTTGAAAACTTTTTTTACGATAACTTCGGTGACTGGATATTTTTGTGAATATTCTATGCATCAAAAGGCTTCTTCCATTGCCAGTGGTCACTGAATAATTTTGAAGAAAAACATGGTAGGCCATTGTTTTTTCGTTGGGTTTTGGTTTTCGCATAAAAAAAAGATGAATTAATTAGCATGTCGCGGAAAAACGAAGTATGTAACTACAATGTCGGTCGGTAGCCGGTTGGTTCGACGTGGGTGCTTGGTTCACTCACTCAAATCGACCGCCGTGTTGGTTGGTGGTTCAAGCCGCAAGCTGAACGATCGATTTTCACTTACATTAGTCCAACCCGCGTTAGGAATGATACCTTAAAAGGTAAGACCTCGTTAGTCCTTAGCTCGCACAAGGTTGGACTTCTGATGTTTGTCGTCCGTAGGGGTGCGACAGCTGGTTAACAGAGAAACATATTTTGAACATATATTTTTTTTTTTCAAACAAACAATGATTTACCCAAGTGAATAATTTTCTGCAATAAATTTTTTATTGAAATATCAAATAAAATTCCATATTTCAGTCCACACGTTATATAGTTATTAATCTGAAACAATCATAAAGCATAATTGAGAATCAGTTTCTTTCCTTTCAGAAATTGTCCTTTTATAACTTGTCCATTTTAAATGAATATGTAGAATTTCCTCACTGGTATTTCAATTTGTAATTAGTTTATACCTAACCTCAGATAAATTATTCAAGAAATACTTCATTGTGAGATTTTCACTAAACAGTTTCACAAAAACGCAACACGTGTTTCGCTTTACAATAACTTCTTCAGGTGTTTAAAGACCCGTATGAAGACACGCCTGAAGAAGCTACGGTATAGCGAAACACGTGTTGCATTTTTGTAAAAATTTCAGCTTCTTCAGGCGTGTATATATACATACCATAAAACAATGATTTCATAAAATGCTTATGAAAATAGCCCTTTCAATGTATTCTGTAGATTGTTTCAAAATACCACTCGTAATCGGTAACCAATGAAAGTGTTAGCAGATCAAACAAAAATGACGTGACCGATATAATCTATTTTCATTTCTAAAAATACATTTCGTGCATCAGCATCGGGGAACGATTTCAGGAAATTATTGTCATTGAATCCGAATAATTTGGAAATATTTTCCCAAATTTGTGTGATATAATAGTCAAATTGAAAGACCTGATTATTTTTAAGTTAGTTACCTCACCAATTTTCCTTTCCTGAATTAAATATTTTCAGAAAGATGTATGATGTATGATATTAAACATATGAATAAAAACTAGACGGATCGGCGTTGACTCCCACACTTTCATTTTCTGTTTTATTTTATTCGCGAGCATTTCATTATGTGTTAGTTGTACTGATCATTTGTCTTCCAACTTCTCCAATGTATTATTTTTAGAAGGTTTTTCTGGTGGTGAAGCAAATACTCCATGATAGCAAAGTTGTCCAAAATTGTGTATTTTTATGTTATAATCATTTTATATTATCATAAATCTGCACTGAAACTGATTTGAAAGTTCCCTTTTTTCCATTGGTGTGAAAGGAATTTGATTGCTCGAATTTACATTCAGACTTTTCATTTCATTAAATTGATAATTAATTGAGTCCCTGGGATATCTATAAAATATAGTTACGAAAACAACGAAAACAGTTAATGCTAGAAATCTCTGTCAATATTTGTTGTAGGTAGTCAGAAATGATAAGACACTAATTTCATAACAGAAGTGACCTGTTAGGAGGTAAGACCTCGTTGATTCTTAGCTCGCACAAGTTTCGACTTCTGAGGGTTGTCGTTCGTAGGGGTGCGACAGCTGGTTAACGGAAAAACAGATTTTTTAAACAGATTTAAACAGGATATACATATCCCATACTTCATTTCCCTACCTTCCAAATGCACATACTTCATGAAAATCCATTATGTATTTGAAAAACACTTCATTGCGAGATTTCCACTAAACAGTTGTAGAAAAACGCAACACGTGTTTTGCTATACAATGGCTTCTTCAGGCGTTCCTTTACAGGCGTGTCTTTACGGTACACGCCTGAAGAAGCTATTGTATAACGAAACACGTGTTGCGTTTTTGTAAAAATGTTAGTGTTCATACTGCATGAAATATCAAGTAATGTACGTAGATGATACTAATTATGACCCGGAAACCAGATCAGCATATTCCTATCCGTGAGAACTTTAGATTTAACATTTCAAACCTTTACGGGAAGAAGAGGCCAATCAAGAAGAAGAACTTAGGTAAAAACCTAGGAAGCAGATCGTGTAAGGACAGTCTACTTCCGATCACGTAACAAACATTACTTCACCTGTATAGTAGGGAGCGGATCAAGTAAGGTCGGTCGACTTCCGAACACTTAACAGAAATCGCCAGATGACGACAAATGAGAGTTTGTCGAAACGTCGTGAGATCAATCCCATTGAGGATGATAGGACAATGGTACACCCTCTTTGTGAATTTTTGGTAATCCTTGGTATTATAGTCGAAGTATTGTGCACATTTAAAGTTGGCGACACTCTCAAAAGACAAAAAACCAATACATAGAAATGAACCGGCTGCGAAGTAGTCCACGTGGACTGTATAATTGGCGGTTCGTATTGGATAATTTTTTCTAAGCGAATTTTATGATTGGCTGAAGAGTCATAAAATTGAATTTGAAGTCATGTTATGGTGACGAATAGGAATCGGTGAATACGGGGATGGTTATCACTGTCGTGTTCAGTTCAGGAACTGATCGCGATTTTGGTGTTGACATTCGATATTGGTGCAGTTATAATTACTTAAAATTTTTGTTATCTGTTCGCAACGTGGCGTCCTTGGACAAGTACTAATAGTAATAATGAGTGTGATAACAATGCAGACTTTGTCCAGTGTAGTGATTCCAATAGCGATGGTGAACAATGAGAAAATAAGATTCGGAGGCATTTGAATACTGAAACACAGAGAGTATGTTTCAATGTATTTCAATGATTTGACCGAAATTCCTTTCTCAACTGTACGTAAAATAGTCAAAAATAAAATTTATGAACGCAAGACGCAATGTGATACAGGATTACCAAAACCTTTAGATGTTCATCTAATAAAATCATTGAAAAAACAATATACGACTATTACAAAAGCGATGAGATTTCTACAACTGAAAGCATAAGGAAGAAATTGAATACTTCCAGCCATAAAGTGAGCTGCTGTGACAAAACCCTTCAGAATTGGATAAAGAAACTAGGATTTAGATTCAAAATAATGAACAAACGTCGAATTTTCATGATGTACTGTTTGGAACCTTTGGTGTAGTAATGAATATTTTTTTAAGGGGGAGAAAAACCTTCGAACACACGGGACCGACTCCACGAGTGACTGGTGCTTCGTTAGCCAATAAAACTCCCCCTCTTCGCCACGAATGATCCATCCGGTACCGTCCGTTCGGACATTCGTCAGATGGATCTGGCATCTCTATATTACCTGCCTCTCCGTCTTACTCTTGCTGCTGCTGTCGCTTTTATGGCCATTACGGTATTAGCATATTTCCAATTGTTATTTCTTGTTACCACAAAGTTCTCTATGGAAAGTGGCTCTCCGATGCCAGCCTGAAGGGTCTGCCTCTCTGCTGTCCATCTCGGGCACAGAAACAACGTATGTTCAACATCGTCTATTTCATTTCGACAGTAGGCGCACTCTTCGCCAGGAGTCCTTCCAATTCGATGCATGTAGCTGCCGAAGGAGCCATAGCCTGTCAGGAGCTGCGTTGCGAAATAATTAGTTCTCCTGTCTTTGAGGACCATTCAGTCTTTCACCGATGGTACCAGTTTCTTTGTCCATTGGGCCTTTTCCTGGTTGCTGTCCCACCTCTCCTGCCATTTGTCCATAGTTATTTTCCTCGCCCTTCTCCTTCGTGCTGCCAACGCCTCGTCTCCACTCCTCTCGTGGGTGTATTTCTCTCTCCGCAGCAAGAAGGTCTATAGAGATCATACCTGCTACGACCTGTGCCGCTTCTGCAGACACTGTTCTGTACGCAGATATGATCCGTACTAGGCTCTTTCTCTGGGTCTTGGTCAGAATTTGCCTGTACTTCTCCATCCTCATGGCTGGGTACCAAATCGGAGCTCCTTACAGTAGGATGGACTGTACCACTCCTCCTAGTACCGCCCTTTTGCTGCTATCAGGTCCCCTAATGTTCGGCATCAGTCTTGCTAGGAATGCCGCTCTAGCTTCAGCTTTTTTGGCCGCTGCTACTACGTGAGGTCCATACAGTCTGCCACTGTCGATAATTATCCCCAGGTACTTAAGGGTTCTTTTGGGAATTATTTCGGTTTGTCCAAGCCGAAAGGTTATGTCATCCCGCTTCCTCTTTCCCTTCAGTATTACGGCCTCACTCTTTTCCGGCGCTAATCTGAGCTTGTGGATGGCGATGAAACTCTCAATATCTCGTAGGCTCCGTTCCGTTTTCCTGATGAGGTCTTGTCCGTCTTTTCCCTTAGTTATAAGAGCGAGATCGTCGGCAAAGCCGATGATCTTAGCACCTTCAGGAAGGTTTAATCTGAGCACCCCATCATACAGAATATTCCACAGGAGCGGCCCTAGGACCGACCCCTGTGGGACTCCTACGTGGACTTCTCTGGGTTTGTCTCGCTCTACCTTTATCGTTCTGTTTCGCAAGTACGATTTCAGTATGTTGACCAGGTATCCAGAAACGCCCATGCTGTTGACCTTCTCTATAATGAGCCCTCAGTCCGCAGAGTTGAAAGCATTCTCCACGTCCAATGTCACCAATACACACCACTTCTCTCTACCTTCTGCTGCGAAGTGTTCCATCTGTTCTAGAGCATTGATCGTTGACCGCCCCTTCCTGAAGCCGAACTGGTTTCCTGCCAATCCCCCTTTCTCCTCTACTTCAGTTGCCAGTCGATTTCTGACGAGAGTCTCGTACAGTTTTCCTATCGTGTTCAGCATACAGAGAGGCCTATATGCTGAAGGCAGATTGGGATCCTTGCCTTTCTTCGGAATCAGGACAATTCTTGCTATTTTCCACTGCTCGGGGAATGTCTGCTGGGTCAGGAGAGTGTTTAGCACGTCCGCAATCCACTCAGGCTCAGGAGCGCTATTTTGTAACCACTTCCCCATATGTCGTTATCCAGTTCATCGCACAGCTGGTTCCAGTGGTCCTGTTTAGACTTGTTGATGAGCCTTTTGAGCTCTCGTCTGGCTGGCCGGTATTGTTCTTGTACCTCTCCCATCCTGGCGGGGTTCCGTTCCTGTTTGGCAGACCTTGTGTCTATTCTCCGGGCGATATTACAGCGCCTTCTCTGTTCTTCGATATCTACGTTCCACCAGTATGGGATTGACCTATCCGCTGCTCTGCTCGTAATATTTACCATGCGATATGCATCCTTAAGTATTTCAAAGCATTTATGGTGGGATATTTTGCCTTGCTGGCTCATTTCTAGTACTCGCGTCTTGACTTGGTCTCGGTACCTCGGCCAGTCGATGAGCTTTTTCTGTTTTCCACCTTTCCAAATTAGCTTCATCAGATTTTTCGTTTCTACCAGGATGTACTTGTGTAGCGACAGGTTCTCTTACTGCAGTACGCTCCAGCTGAAGATATCTTCCGCCATCTTTGAGGTCACGGCGGTGACATCAATGCATATCTCGCTTGCTCCTCTGCAGAAAGTCGGCATTCCGTCGTTAAGGACGGTCATGTTCTTTGCCGCGAATCATTCTGTCCAGTATTTCCCTCGAGCATCTACAGTGGATCCCCATGCCGGTGACTTGGCGTTAAAATTCCCGAGGACCATTACATTGTTTTTATAGTCAACCTCTCGCATAATCTCATCCAGTTTCGCCTTGTATTCTATGATTCCTATATTCGGAGATATGTAACAGCAGACGAGAGTGCTCTGTTTGAAGTTGACGACTATATAGCCCTCCATCTCCTTGGTAGAAACTACTTCAAGAGTCCTGTTAAGTATCAGCATTGCAACATCCTGCCGTTTGTCCTGGATCCATGTTGTTCCCCTTATTTGTTTGGTTCAGCTACTATCAGCAAGTCCAGTTGTTCTTTTTTGCACTTAGCGTAGGCCAGGTTGTGGGCCGCGCGTGCTCTTCCCAAGTTAGTTTGGAGAATCTTCACCATTTAGGATGTTTTCGCTCCCGGTACTCTGCTGCAGCGAAACTCTCCATTTATTCTCCTCCTTCCTGCATCTCGATAATTTTCTTCTAAAGATGCCGCACTTGCTAGTGCCCATTTTATGTTCTTCCTTGCACGCAGGGCACTTAGCATGTGCTGTGCAGTTTTTCTCTCTGTGACCTTCTTCACCGCAGTTCCTGCACGGGTTAATCGGTCGTGCCTACTTTTACAGTCGCTCTTCACGTGCCCGTAGCCCCAGCATTTAATGCACTTCGTAAGGTCTACCCTCGTCTGGAGGTTGCATAGATTCATACCGATCCTCAACTCTCCTTTGATAAGAAGTCGTTCTGCGATTTCGGCTTTGGCAATTATCGTGACCGCTTGCGTGTCCTCGTGCCTCGGGGTTTCCCAACTCCTTTCTCAATGTGTCATGCACATCATCCAGTGTTGTCGTTTCGTCCAATCCTCTGGCGTGGATCACGATCTCACTCCGGTATGCCCGGGTGACACTGGTTCTCACCGCGAGTCCCTCTCCTGCTGCCATAATTTTTTCTCTCAGGGTTTCCACAACATTTTCATCTTTTTTTCTGAGGATGAGGATTTTTCCCTCCTTCGTCCTCCTCGCGCTTTTCACAGCCTCAATGTCTCTCGTTCCCATCAATGTTTTCTTGATATTTGCGAGGACTTGACCAGTGTCGGTGGCCCCTCTGTCTACAACCATCGCGTACGTGTTCCTCGGCCTGTTAATTGTTTGTTTCGGAGGGTCCTCTAATTTGTCTGTGAATATTATTGTTTGTGTATTCGAGTCCTTAAATACGGTTTCCACCATTTTTCTCAACCTCCCTAGCCTCATACACTCAATTTTATGCATAGCAATCCAGGAGTCCTCGGCTGATTCCTTCTTTAGCATTATCAACTTGTCCCACAATTCCCTTTCGGTTTGCCCCAGGTTGATTATAATGAACTTTCTCATGGAAAGTACCTCATCTGTCCCTCTCTTTGTAGTGCTTTGCTGTAGTACTTCAAAGTCTCCTGTGGTCTCAGCTATTTCGGGGTGTCTGAGTAGGTACTTTGTCTGGATGCTTTTCGTCATGCCCGGGTCGGTTGCTTCCACCATCACTACCTTGACGGTGCTGTCTTTGGTATTTAGGGGACTGCCCACCTTGGCTAGCGTCCTCTGGAACACATCCGGGTGCCATGTCTTGTCGGCTATCTGCAGCCAGTCGTCGTAGCTCGTAATTCCATCCAGGTTCTCTCAAATCACTTACGTCGCATTGCGTGCTGGAGTCCGTTTGCTTTTTATTTTCCGTTTGGGTGCTGGCGTCTACTTTGAAGCCTTCTTTTGGACATCTGCATCGTACTTCAGTTTTTCAGCCTTCTCGTATTTGTTACGTTCTAGCCACCCTTTGATGGAGTCCCTATTTAGGGCTTCTATGTACCGATTTAGTTTGTTCCAAATCGTCTTAATATCCCTTTGTGTATTGGGATTTGCGTCGATTTTTGCCGTAAGTTCCTTGCTAGCTTTTAAGATGGACTGTATTACCTCACACAAGACGAAGGCCTCAGGACTCTCTTTCCGTTTGTATGGTTCGTCCCCTTTGCCTATGGAGTCTCTATCCTTATTTTTCTCTTTGTAGTGTCGCCCGTCGAATTGCTCTTCTGTTTGGGGCTACTCACTTTAAACTTTGTATGCTCCTTCTCTACTCTTTTATTTGTATTGTCATCATTCATTTTGTTCCCAAGAGTCGCTGGGGAAAGTTTGGTCCGCCCCTGCAGAGCCCCGCATGCAGGGGTAAGGCTACCCTGAGTCGCCATTTTCAGGGGGCATCGCTTGAGACACACCTAATCACCCCTGTGCCATGCATCCCTTCGGCGCGATGGTGCTACACCTTAAGATTAGGGGACGCGGTAGCCCCCCTCTCACTATACCCCTGTGGGGGCAAGCAAGAGGGGCACTTGAAGAAAAGAGGATGCAGCCGCCTCCCCTGCATCCTGAAGAAGGAACGGAGTGACCCCTAGCCCTCGGATACCCTAATAGCGTCGGGGTCGAAAGAAAGTTGGCCAAGGGAGGATATTTTACCCAAAGGAAATAGAAGTAGGGTAAGAAAGGCCGGAGAAATCCCAGGGTCCGCCATCCCTGCACACTAGGTGTGTGTCTCCAGGAGATTTTTTATCGAGTGTACCCCCTCTAGATCCGTTGCGTTCTGTAAGAGACAGGTCCGCCAGCGAGTAGGCACCCAACGATCTTGCCGATGGAGAGGGTGTTGTCTTCGCTTCACATCGGCCTGAGAAGAGTAAGAGTTGCCCCTTACCCCGACACACTCACCTTTTTTTTTGAGCGGTGAGTGTGTCCAAGTCTCTCGGACCCTAATGAATATTACTGGAGTTTTTTTCCCAACACCAAATCGTTATTTTCAACACCTCGACACGTGTTTCGATCACCAAGTGATCATCTTCAAGAGGAAGATAAAACTGGTTTTATCTTCCTCTTGATTTAGTGTTGGGAAAAAAACTTCAGTAATATTCGAATGTCAAGTAGTTATGGAAAGCAGAAGAATAACTAAATATAGAAGAAATAACTGAATATAGACAAGACCAACGACAAATTTTCTATTTGGACGACACAGTTACGAAAGGGTGGACTGATGGTTCGAGAATGTGTATGCCTAACATGCCTGCAAACAAAGGATCGCCACTGATCAATGTGCATTGCGGAGGAAGTAAAGGATGGGTTCCGAACTCTTTGAAATTATGTGGAAAAAACCTGAGGACTGCAATATTGACTATCATAAGAACATGGAAGCTAATATTTTCAAAGAATGGTTTGAGAAAACATTGATCCCAAAATTGGATCTGAATAGTGTGATAGTTCTTGACAACGCTTCCTATCATCCGCGACAGCTCATCAAAGTACCGAATAAAAATTCGAGGAAAGATGAAATACAAAGTTTTTTTAATGAATAACAATTTGTATTTTGAAGATTACTATACTAAAAACCAAGTACTTGAAGTTTTACAGACAAACATGTTTGAAAAAGTGTATGCCCTTGAAAGTATTGTTGAAAATTATGGACACACCATACTGAGACTTCCCTATTTTTGTGTTTTCAATACCATCGGGTTGATTTGAGAAAAATTGAAACATAGCATCAGGCGTAAAAATAATTTTCCAAAATTTAATTAGAAGGGAATAGAGCTCATTGAAGAAGAAGTATCTAATATTACCGAAGAACACTGGCAGAAAAGGATTAAACAAGTAATTTTAGTTGAAAAAGACTATATGGAGATTGGACACTTCCATATTAATGATGGAAATAAATTCATTATTGACTTAAATGACGACAGTGATAGTGAAACAGAAAATATGGAAAAAGAATTATCAGAAACTTTCGAATTGAAATATTCAACTTGTAGTTCTCTCTATCATTGCATAAATCATGTGCGAGTCAAAAATATATTATCCTAATAATTGAATTCCCACTCTACTTCATTACATCACCTGCGGTTCAGTGTAATGTATCACAACGATTTCTTTCATTTTTGTTGTTTACATATGTTAATGTCTTGATGACCTCTGCGTTCTAGTTTGTTGGGAATTTCACAAATATTCACGTTTCAAGATTGTGGCTTGGCACTATTTTTTTCATTATCATAATTTTTGTTCACATATATCATCGATAATATTTTAAGGAACTGTACACTAATATTCGTACGTGTTTCTGATTCAATTTACTTTTACAAACAAACTTGCCTAATGATTGGCAGTTATTAGCACATCATGGGTATCGGAATTTTGTAACCGTATATGAATAGAATTGTAGAATTCTTATCATGCTTCAGTTCTATCTATTCAATGGTTTTCAGTTGATAAAAAAGCTCAAAATACAAAAAGCGTACCTGAATAATCAAATGAAAACACTAGAACTAAATTAACTGCAAGGTATTCACTTACAACCAACGTTTCGAAGACGTATGTCGCCATCTTCAGACCTACAATGGAAATAAATAAATGAATATGATAAAATAAGGTGAGGTCAGGTAATCCAATAAAGAGAAACCAAGTCAAGCTCCTAATATGAAACTGGAGTATTGTAGTTTCTGAGTTGGGAACATCAGGAATAACAACATGAGCACTTCGACCGTTACCTCATTGCCTTCTACCGCAGTAGTAGACAAAATGTTAGCCATAAAAACCTGCAGACCACGGCAAAAAAAATTAAATAGCTTTCACACAATACTATTCTACATTTCTGGAAAAACTTTTGAGGATGTCATTCTTTGTTTGTACTCACCCAAACTGTATACCTGTAAAGGTAAACAGAGATTTTATATGTAAAATATCTAGATATTGTGGAATTGGAAAAAATGAGGTTTATGAACATTTAAAAAGATTAAATTCGAAACTGTAGGTACATAAAACTCATTTTACTTGAAATGAAAGCAAAGAATCCCAGATAATTAGGAATACACTGCTTACCAATCTCAACGGGTCCATATCCATCTGGTCAGTAGCTAATGCTGATTATAAAAAATTCACAAAATCCACAATTTCACCACTAACACAAGCGGAAGGTTCAATTGCAACAACAGCAAAGGAAAAAAGAAATCTACTATCTGAAAAATTTGTGTCCCGCTCCACAGTCGACTTTCTGGGAAAGGCATCATCCACTATTCCCACACTAGTATCCACAATGCCGGAAATTATTTTTCGACAACGTATAGTTTAGGCGAATTTTGAAACAGCTTAATATCAACAAGGTGTCTGGTCCTGATGAAGTACCTGATGTCACTTGAAAAAGTCCGCCAATGAACTGACACCAGTATTTTGCAGACTTTTCAACCTGTCTTACGAAGAAAGGACTTTTCCTTCTTGTTGGAAGATTGCTCGCGTTCAGCCTGACTCCAGAAGGGCAAGAAAAATCTTCCAAATAACTAAAGACCTGTCGCTTATTTGCTATCACCATATCTTTTAAATATTTGGAAAGCTTTTACATCTTGAGCTATCATCAATATGGCTTTCAGAAGCAAAGATCAACAAACGACCTTCTATCCAACCCTCTTTCTATTGTATATCAACGACTTATTGGAAAAAAACAAGAATCCAATACATTGCTTTGCTGACGACAGCACACTTGTTTCTTCATTTCTGCAATTCAAATCCAACGTGAATCGCTACTTCCGCACAGGCACCGCTCTTAGAACACCTTAACGGTTTTATATAGTGCTTGTGTTGGTAAAAAAACTATATACTCAGATATACAGTTTGGGTTAGTACAAACGAAAAAGATGATATCATTAAAAAGTTCTCTTGAATTGGACAACAAATTGTATTTCGGCTCTTCGAAGACGAAATCTCGACAAATTGTATAAACAGAGCAAGTTCGTTTTTTGAAAGTGAATTTAACTGATTTAGTGTAACAGCACTTTTTCACACTAGAACTGAAGCACTATCTCTCTCGGGAAGTTATTAACATTGCCTACTACCCAGCTCACATTACCAAGGGTAAATATACAGTGTAACAACTTAACAGAGCCGTTTTTGAATATAAAAACTAAGATATTTAAAAAAAGCTCGGACACGTCGATTTCTAATTGAAGGGGGACACCTTTCAGACTAATCAAATTTTTTGTAGTACGCACCCCCTCGAAGGGGTGCGTCCGACGACCCTTATTCAGATAGGGAAAGTAGGTCGAGTGGCACCTTATTTTAAAGGTCTTTCGAATACCTTCACATCTCTGTTAAAAGAAAATTTTTGTAACGATTAGTTTTCGAGATAATTTGAAGATTTAAAGATATTTTTATTGAGTTCAACTCTTTTTAAAATAAATCAAATTGTTTTTAAGGTACAATTTATGTTCAGAACTTCCATAAAAAAAATCAATTTTTTGCTTTTTATGACAACCTGCTAATACGTGCCCATTTGATTTCGTAAAAAAGTAAGAATTATTTGTTTATTACGAGGAGATTTTTTTTCGGGGGATGGGGTTGGTTACCACCCTCACATTTTAGGTAAATTGAGTGGCACCTCCTTATGAAGGTTGCCTTTTGACGTGGATATTTTATGCTTCTGATAAAAAAGTGAATCATACTAAAAACTTACCTATACAACGAATACAACCTGCTGATTTCCTTAAATGCTGATGACACAGAAAAGTTTAAAAAACTGTTTTGGGGTTGATGAATCCCAATAATTGTTTTTGATGCACACACAAAAAAGGTAACACCTAATAAGGGTAACTCACATAGGAAATTTAGAGTAAATGTTCAAAATGTGCGCCATTTTGCTTCATGCAACAATAAAGATTTTGTTCGAATTTCTCAGAAGTTATAGCTCGGCATTCATCAATAATTCTACGACGTAATTCATCCAAATTGGCTGGCTATGTAGCATAAACTTTAGACTTTGAATATCCCCACAAAAAGTAGTCCAGTGGTGTTAAATCTGGTGATCGTGGTGGCCATTCAATTGGACCTCTTCTGCCAATCTATTGTCCTTCAAAATGATTATTCAAAAAATTTCAAACCTGCTGGGCATAATGGAGTGGTGCACCGTCTTGTTGAAAATGGATAAATTCATCTTGACATCTTGGATCCTGTTCAATTATTTCAACTATACGAGGTTGTATTGCTTCTTCAAGAAGTTGTAAATAAGAATCACCGGTTAAATTTCCATCAATGAAAAATGAACCTATAATATGATTGTCTAATATTCCGGCCCAGACATTCAACTTTTGGAGATGTTGGGTATGTATTTCTGCGTATTGTCTTGGGTTTTCATCCGACCAATAACGGCAATTGTGACGGTTCACGAAACCATTTAAATAAAATGAGCTTTCGTCTGAAAAACAGATGTTATAAAGCAGTTCGGGATTTTGCATTAATCTCTCACTCATGCCCTCACAAAACTCCTGTCTTCGGTCAAAATCATCCTCATTGAGTTCATGAACAAGTTTAATTTTGTAAGGATGGAATTTGTGGTTTTTAAGGATTCTCCATGCGCTCATATGGCTAATTCCGGCCATTGCTGATAAACCTCTGGTACTTAACCTGGGATTGGCGATGACTTGACCAATCACTCCAATCGCATTATCGTCATTCACTACCCTTCTCTGAACATTTCTTTTCTTATTTAAAACCGAACCTGTCTCCCTGAATGTTGTGACCAAATCCAGAACTTGATTTCTGCTTAGGTGTTTACCAGAGTTTTGCTCGTTAAATAAAATTGATGTTCTATTAGCATTTTGGTCGTTGCTAAAAAATTAGGCAATAACTGACACCCTCTCAGCAGTAGTGTAAGGCATGTTTTAATAAATAACAATACACGACCCGTTTAAACAAAACAATCGAACGATGTACTAATGAAAACTGGAAGAAGAGGAGTGGGTATTGATTTTAAAAGAGGGATTTTATTTAACAAAAAACTTATAAAAAGAACTGCTCGATTTTTTTTTATTTAGGCATACAAGTTACCGACTGGTCTGTCTAATGTATTATTAACATGGCAATTTTAACTTCAAATTATTTCGAAAACTAATCGTTACAAAAATTTTCTTTTAACAGAGATGTGAAGATATTCGAAAGACCTTTAAAATAAGGTGCCACTCGACCTACTTTCCCTTTCACTGTATAAAAATATATGTCAAAAATATATCTAATCAATGATTTTGACTGTGATATTCAGTTTAATATTCGTGGTGCATGCTTTACTATATCATTTTCAAAATTTAGTTTGATAGCTGGTAATAAATCACCCGCAGCGCTAATATTATAAGTTTTAAATTCCTATAAGACCTTAATAGAATAAAATTTTTACGGGTTACAATTTACCCATCTCTTACTCTTTCCTGCAAACCAAGTTTTTGTTACCATAATAATTTCAAAATCATCAAGAGGCTTTTTATCGACCTTTTTTGGGTATTTGTTACCTTACACAATCTGAAAAGTAGAAACATTATAATGAAGAACTTCATACAAGTGTAGAAGGGCAAACTTTTTAGTTTACCCCGATAAGTTACTGCGTAAAAATCGAAGTATTTTTCACAAAGAAAAAACTTCTATTTATCAGTAACTTTTCGTATTTAACAATTTTGCCTATGAAAAAAAATTGTTAAGAAATAATACAATACTTATCGTTTCGGAGGCCAAAATATGCCTCCGTCTTCGACATCTATCGAAGAAGTAAAGAAATAAATAATCAAAAAGGAATAACTGCCTTTAGAATTTTTTTGTCCATTTCGGAAGACAGAGGCAGATTTTGGCCTCCGAAACGTTAAGATAAGTATTGTTTTATTTTTAACAATTTTGAGTGTCAAAAAAAAATACGACAAGTTGATGATGAATAGAAGATTTTTCTTTGTGAAAAATACTTTGATTTTTACGCAGTAACTTATCGGGGTAAACTAAAAAGTTTGCCCTTCTACACTTGTATAAAGTTCTCCATTATAATTTTTATATTTTTCAGATTGTGGAAGGTTACAAATACCCAAAAAAGGTCGATAAAAAACTGATTTCCCTCCACAAATGACTTTCGTTGAATATCAAGAAGCCTTCTGAAAATTTTATTACATTTCGTATTTAGTCTTCTACAGTTCTGGTAATGCACTGTAACATCAATTGTCATGACAGATACATAAACAAGTTTTCAGTGTTTGGTGATTGTCATGCCTCTGATTATCAGTAAGTTCCCTCTAGGAATTACTGAAAAACAAAAATGAACTATGAAGATAATTTGGCGATTTTTGAGACATAACAAGCATACATTCATTTTACTTTTACTTTACATAGTCCTCAATATTTTGCAAGATTAGTGAAAAATCAACAATCTCGAACAGTCGACTAGTCTTAGCTCAAATGAATTCATAAAAATGTTGACTAGAAAAGACTTGTGAGGGAAAGGTGTTTTCAATATATACAGCTGAAGGTGCATGAAGTTTATTAGATATATGTAGGAATAGGAAAAAATAAGCAACTACATCTACAATAATTCTAACTTACTCTCTATAAGTCCATATCCAGTTGACGCAATTATGCAGCAAACAATACAATATTTAAATACATACATTCGATTAATCTAGATACAAATATGTAACTCATTGAGATTCATTCAAAGGTGGCTATGGCAAAGTTCAAAAACATAGTTCGTCCCTAATTTTATATTATCATGGACATGAAAAATGTTATGTTCATTTCTGTTTATATTTTTTCAAATATAAAACGCAAGCTATTGGATGATTAGTCCTCCTATAATAATTTTATGATGCGATCATGGAGTTTTTTTACAACCCCACAACTTTCCTAATTTTTGAATTTCATTTATATCATAGAATGGACTTATCTGAAAATACCCTTTTTGTTTATTGTAAATTTAAACATAGATCATCAAACATGTATGTAGCTCACATTGTACAAAAATAAATTATTTAAAATAATTTGCCTGACTCTTCATAACCGAGATATTCTTGAATTAATACTATTGCACAAGGTCGTAACTCAAGTCAGATGAAATAATTCAACTTTTCTTTGACGAATACTGTGTTTTGTACTCATTGGAAGTGGCTAGAAGTCCTTTTTGCTATGCGGCAAGTCTACGGTTTGGTTGACTAGTTTTTGATGATAATTATCACAGTGTATTCATTTCAAACTGTTTCTTCCGTTCTTCAAACTGAATCGGGTTGTGGCAGAACTCATGGAATGGGTTTGGGTGTTCTGCAGTAAGTGATCCGTTCTTCTAATGTTTAGTTTTCTGAGAAAGTCATTGTAGATTTTCCTCTTGCAAATGAATATGAGGAAGATGAAGACGCCTACAATAAGAGATAAACTATTAACTTTGTACTCTAGATAAATCTAACCAAATAGAATCTAGTCATCAACAGTAATGGTGAAACCATCTTAGAACTCGTGGAATTTAAATCTACGTTAGATTAGGTTAGGTTAGGCCCAAAGTGAGTGGGTTTATTGTGGCTCACACCTATTCACACCTGAACAAATAAACCCAGCTTCTTAACGAAGCCGATTACTTTGTATGGAGAATGGACTTTCGGGTCAGATGGTAAGAGAATGGCTCTGCCGAACTTTAAAAACCTGATTCGGTCCCCATTAATCATTTTCCAAACAAAGATGACACACACTGTCTTCCGACAGTCCGAGTCTCTGCATATGATGACTCACTTACTTACAGTGACCTGTAAGAAGGCCTGTTAGACATCGTAGTTCATTCCTACTGTAGTCCAACAACTGTTTGGTATCATGCTTCGAAGGGTGAATAAATGCCTTGGAGTGAGCCAAACCTGGTGGTCAATCTTTGTTTGGCAAAACCTAAATCGATGCCAATGACATATTCTGGCCCGATAAAGCTGCTTGCAGCACGCTTCTTTGCAAGGAAGTCACCAGTCTAATTGCCTTTCAGGCCAGTGTGACCAGGAATCCAGACCAAAGACGATTTGTTGAGTCTTCCTATTGAGGAGAGTCAGTTTTGGCAAAGAAAGGTTTTGAAGGAAAGATCCAATTCAAACAGCAATGTGTCTGGGACTCGATTGATTTCAACATGACTCGACCGCGTGTATGAAACGTTCGTCTGAGAGAAAGATTGTTGATTATTAACAGTCCATATCATGAACAAAGCTCCAAGCGAGAAAGGAACATCCCATGTTTCAATACTCTGACAGAAATCAAAATGATTCTGAAGTCAGTAGCGAAAATAGATACATATATGTAAGAAAATAAATATTTCGAAATGAAATCTCGAAACTTTGACCTCTCCCAACGTACCTACACAGTAAGTTTTGGTGAATGCCTGCCAGAAAACAACTACTTCACAGGCTAGTAGCACGCTGGACATTGAATTATATCCGACAGACATTTAAGCAAAATATCTCAGATGTTTCTCTTTCATCTAGCACCAAACTACGCTGGAATCTATCAAATAGATCACCTCCCGTCAGTGCAGGAAAGATCCGTGTGCCTGGGACTCGAATGAATTCAACGTGACTCGACTGCATGTATGAAACTTTTGTCTAAGAAAAAAATTGTTGACTGGTAACAGTTCCATCTCGTGAACGAGGCCCCAAGCAGGGATGAAACATCCCAAAACGCTAACAGAAATCAAATAGTTTGTGAAAACTGTATCGAGTAGAGGTATACAACAGTGTGACACACTTAAAATGAAAATTTTTTGCCAAAAAAATTATCCTATCAAATTTGTCTATTTTTAGTCATGTGTGTCGAAATAACCAATGAAACCATCATTACACTGATAACTACCCATGGATAGTTTTCACGGGTAGTTATCACTTATGTCATGACATTGCTAAGCAACCAACACAATAAAGTTGTTTGACATTTCAGTAATTCAATTTATTTCGAAAATGTCACTTCCTCGCTTTGGTGTTCAAAATGATGCGGCAATTGACAAAATCATTGAAGAAAATACACCAAAAAATACTGTCAATAGTAAAAAATACACTTGGAAAATATTTATGGAGTTATATCATTATACGAATTGTTCTTTTAATAACTGTGTGTTCAATAAATAATTTTGTTCGAATTGCAAAAAATTTTCTCACCGAATATCCCTCGAACATTGATAAATAACTCATAATTTTATCACAACTTCCTCAACCTATCCTCAACCTATTTTAGGTAACATCCCTCCGCCTTCGGCGTCGGGATGTTACCAAATAACGTGCTTTCGAAAACTGTGATAAAATTATTTCGTTAGTTATCAATGTTATAGTCTATTTCAAAAGAGTGTAGAGTAATAAATCATGAAGTGTCATAAAATTTGCCTGAATTTCGTTGTCGTCCATGGGCGTAGGCAAATCTTAGGATTATTAAACTTAATAATTAAAGTAAATTAAAAATTACAGACATAGATAATAATAAAAGGCCATTTTTGGGAAGTAATTTGGTCTAAAACTAAGTACCTACATGTATTTAGGTAAGTAAAATTTCTTAAAAAAAGATTAAGATTAATTTTAGTGGTTCTTGTAAACTTATTTAATATGCAATTTGGGTTCATATACTTGAGCATGATTTCTCAAAAAAGGGTTAACACTTAGTTCCGAGGTGCCATGTCATTATAATAATCCCTTTTTGACCCTGCCCACCAATCATGCAATACTTATTAAACCCAGGTAATTAAGAAAAAGGGTTTAAATATATTGTAATGGTGTCTTAAACATTCGAGTTATAATAGTAATTGTTACTACACCAATTAAACGTACAGTGATATTGTGATATAGAAATAGTGAAAAAGTTATAAAATGGGGACATTTACTCCAAAGAAAAGAAGTGTAAAAAATTATCCGCTATCTGTTTGCGAAAAAGTTATAATTTTAAATGTATATGATTGCATAAAACACGATCACCCTAGTTTGTCTGTGCAAGAAAGTGTTGAGCGATGTGCCCGAATGACTGGAATTGGACAGTCCACGATTTTTAAATTATTGCGAGAAAGAAAGATATCAGGCCAGGTAAGTCCATGCAAGAGAAAATCAGGAAGACCAATAAAAATCTTAGATGAAGACACCAAATGTGACATTCGAAGAAAAGTTCATTCGTTTTATTTTAAAAAGGAAATACCCACTCTTGAAAAAATATTTATCGAGATAAGCCAAGATAACGATATTCCTTTGATATCCAGAAAACTTTTATGGAAAACTTTAAAAAGTAAGAATTTTGCCTGGGAAAAGCACAATCGAAAGGCACTATTACTGGAAAGTGATGAAATTGTTTGCTGGAGACGAAAATATTTGACAACTATAAAGCAGTACCGCAGAGAGCAAAAGAAAATTTTTTATCTTGATGAGACGTGGATAAACGAAGGTTATATAGTCAAAAAAATGTGGCAAGATAAAAATATAACAAGTTCTCGCCAAGCTTTCATAGAAGGCCTTTCGACGGGTATTAAAGTGCCTTCGGGAAAAGGGAAGAGGCTTATAATTGCTCACGTTGGAAGCGAAGACGGATTTTTAAAAGAAGGTTTGTTAAGCTTTGAGTCGTGCCGGACGGGAGATTATCATGAGGACATGAATTCGGATGTCTTCGAAGAGTACTTCGGGGAAATGTTAAAATTTCTTTCAGCTGATTCGGTCGTGGTTATGGATAATGCAAGCTACCATTCAAGGCGCTTAGAGAAGGTACCAACTTCAGCTTGGAGAAAGCAAGAAATTATTAACTGGCTGTCAAATAAAGGTATTCAGTTTGAGACGAATTCAGTAAAGAAGGAACTACTAGCCATAGTAAAACAACATAAATCTCGCTTCATGAAATATGCCGTAGAAGATGTAGCAGAAAAGTATAAAGTAACTGTGCTGCGCCTACCGCCATATCATTGCGAATTAAATCCTATAGAACTTATATGGGCACAAGTTAAAGGATATGTTGAAAGGCACAATACCACATTTAAAATGAAAGATGTCAAGGTATTGTTTGATAAAGCCATTATGGAAATCACATCAGAAAACTGGCAAAAAGCAATCCAGCATGTTTTAAAAGAGGAAGATAAAATGTGGGAACTGGACAACTTGGTCGATCAGGTGGTTGACCCTATAATTATAACACCAGGGGATGATGACAGTTCTTCGGATGAAGACTATACTGATGTAGAATAATTTAATTGAATTGTAAATATACTGTAGCGGGATAAGCAATCTGGACAGAGACCAGTGTATCAGTGACAGTGACACTTTTGCTTAGGTTAGGGTTTAGAATTAAGGGTAGTCTGAATAATTATTTTCTCGGAAGGTTCTCGAAAATTGTACCTAGTAATCTCTAGAACATTCAATTAGGGTATAAATAGAGTGTTGTTAAACGTTAAGGGAAGTTCACAGTTTTAGTATTGTTCAAGTGTCAAATTGTAATAACGTATCCAGTAAAGTTCTTGTCGTTTTTGTGAATAAATTGATTTAAAGTCCCCACAAGTGTTTCAATACGTAAAGTTCGTTCGTGTGTGTTTGTGAGTATTTCCCGATTTCGGTTCGTATATATTTTATTGTTACATTTTATATTTTTTTAATAACACTGTTCTGCTGTATTAAATTTTTATTTCCTTTAATATAATTTTTATGAATGCATATTCTTTTGGCAATTATCCCACTAGCGCGCCTCTGGCTCAGTATTTATCCGTCGATAACAATGGACAAATCCCTTAAAACAGGGTGATACCTACCTGCTCTTTATGAAACGACATAATTTTGCAATGCGGACTAGGGAAGTGACAGAATTTATTGACGGATCACCCTGTAGCGCTTTTGAATACTTAATGAGATTTTATTACTCTACACTCTTTTGAAATAGACTATAGTTATCAATTTCATTATAGCTGAAAACACCCCTGTATTTCAGTCATTTTATTTTTGGTACAGACGTAGACCTTTATGGGCCGCCGTTTTGCAATACTTAGCCCTAGTGACAGCTTCAAACTCAGCCTAATGCGATCCCGCGAAAAGGGCAAATTCTCGATATTTTGCTTCGCTTTGGAGGAATAAGTTTTTTGAAAAAGTTTATTGGAAATTGATTTTGGCTCTAATACATTCCGAAGCTCAACCCAAAATTCGAAATTTGATGATTTTTTTGTAATTTTCATATTCAAGTCCTATTTTCAATTAATGGTTCGGAATAAGAAGCTACAGAAATGATGAAATAGTCAAAATCAATAAAATGTTATCATGTCATGATAAAATGTTATCATAATGAATATTGGGTTTTTCATTCTTATTCCTACATTAAAAACGAATTTATTATTTTCGTAGCTCCAATATATTGCTTTGTTGACGCTAGCACACTTGTCATTCCATTTGGATTACAGGACATCGGCTGAGGATGCAAATCTTCCCCGGCGGCAGGTGGTTGCATATCTTAATGGTGATCTAGAAATGATTTCAAATTGGGGTGAAACCAACGAGGTTCAATTCAATGCCACAAAAACCCAGGCATCGGTTGTCTCCAAAAAGATAAATGACAATTCCGATTTCTGCTTCGATATGTGTTGAGCCTTCAAAAGGACATAAATATTTCTTGGCACAATTATGTCGCTGGAATTGCAAAGGCTGCTTCTCAAAAGCTGGGAACACTGTTCCGAACCAGAAAACTGTACACACCTCAGCAACTTTTGATGCTTTATAAAGCTCAGATCAGGCCTTCTTTGGAGAATTGTTCTCCGCCCCTAAGCATACCCTGAAGGTGCTGGATTCCATCCAGAAAAGAGCCATCCGCCTGGAACATCGATGAAAGGTTGAAGATTTGTTTCTTTTTATAGATACTTTCACGGGAGATGTTCAAATGACTCAGCAAATTTGATTCCACCAAGAACGGTACATATCAGAAGTACGCGATGGACTGGCTGCTCATCGTTTTGAGGTTCAACTTAGTACACCTCGAACTCCACCGTTTAAGAAAAGAACTTTTTCCTTTGAAGAATTGTGTTTATGTGGAATAAACTTTCTGAGAATGTTGTTCAAATCTAATGGCTATTTCTGTAGTACTTGAGTTTCGTCCTTGAAAAAATACAAAAATAGCTTCTTATTTAGAACCATCAACTAAAAATCGGATTTGAATATGATAATTATAGGGGTGTCTTCATCTTAAATGTGTATGACAAATTAAATATTTCAAACTGGATTTTCGAAACATTCTCTTCCGATGTACCTACACAGTAGATTCTGGTAAATATCTGTCGGAAAACAACTACTTCCTCGGCTAATACCATGATGGACTATAAATTATATCCAACATGCTTTTATGCAAGATGGCTCACAGAGGTTCGTCTTACAGATGTTTCTCGTAAATCCAGCTGCTGAAATAGCTGAAATTAATCCACTAGGTCACCTACAGTCACTGAATATCTGGACTGCAAGAAATGTTTCACATCTCTGGCAAAATCTTCGAGAATTGTTCTATTCCAAAGCTTTTATACATTCTCCGACATATGTTAACAAGCGATTGTTGGAATACAGCAGGGATGACCTACTTACAGGTCAGCATCGTCTAAATCATCATCCGAGGTCTTGGACAAAAGACAATGCAAGCCGGCAGCCGATGAAACAGCAGTGCCCCAGCACGGTACCGCTGCAAACTTTTCAATGTTTGGCAAAGTTTCATTCTAGCCATCAGACCTGAAATGCCACCAAATAAACTTATCGGTTTCGTTGAGAAGCTTGATATATTTGGTGGAGTTTAAGTTTGCGTTAGCCACAAAAAACCCTTTCGGGTTCCAGTTCTACTCAGTTAGAACCTAACCTAAATCATTTTGTTCTCTATCGTTATTGCATATGCATATTGCATATGCATATGTTGCATATTGTTGCAATATTGCAACAACCGATTTCATAGGCTTTTAAATTGTTACTGGCTATTATACGATGCCATAGCACAGCGTTGCATATCTACAACGATCCAATTCGAAGTATACCGTCGGATATTTCGATTATAAAAGGGAATGTATTTAGGATTTTAGAATTTATACTTCAGTTACCAGTTGACATTTGACGATTACAGTATAGGTGCAGTAAACGGAAGAATAATAATAGTGATTTTGAAGAAAACTTCATAAGAAAATTGTGTTCTTGTGCAATAAGGTATGTACTTTTGATATAATTTCATGAGGAATGTCAAATATAATATATTGATAGTGATAATTGATTATGAATTGTTATTGCAGAATTGCAACACTCTGCATTGCGAGGTAAAACTTTCATAATAAGCATCCATTGGAGAAAACCGCTTACTGACGAAGAATTGGCTGATATTTGGGAGAATTGCTCAGACAGCGAGGATGGCTTGGACTTTTCGGATACAGAAAGTGTTGCTGACCCAGATTATGCACCAAGTGAGGCAGACATAATAAATGCACTTGTAGATCAAAACGAAGATATTGAAGAAGCATTATCCCAGGAGCCTTCCAATGAGATGAAGGAAGAATTTGTACCAGAAGATCAAAATCAATCTGTCCTGCAGCATTCGGTGGATGAGTCGGTAAAAAAAAGGTTGCAAAAGCGAAAAGTGGTTTGGAGACATCGAAATATTCATTTGAACGATCTGCAATTGGCATTTCATGGGGAAACTGAACTCCCACCTGCAGTTATGGCTTTGGAAACCCCTTATAGTTTTTTCTCTTATTTTTTCAATGACAATTTTGTAGAAAATATTGTGGAACAGACCAATCTATTCGCTATTCAAACAAATCCGAATAATTCACAACTGTTTACTGTAACAGACATAAAGCAGTTCATGGGTATTTGCTTCTATACTTCAATAGTTCATTTGCCTAGTGTGAGATCTTATTGGAGCAGTAAGATAGGCTATGATCTTGTGAGAAATGTAATGCCTCTGAACAAATTCGAAAAGATCAGACGTTTTATACATTTCAACGATAACTCTAAACATGTCCCACGTAATACTCCAGGACATGACAGATTACATAAGCTTCGCCCAGTATTTCTGGATTTGCATATCGTTTTGAAGTATATTCAGGTCAGGAAAATTTAGGAAATAGACCTGCTAATGAACCAGATATTGGGGCATCTGCTAATATTGTTGTTCGGTTGTCCCGGGTCATACCTAATATGAAAAACTATAGATTGTATTGTGACAATTATTACACATCATTAGAACTAATACTTTATCTTGCAAAAAGAGGTATATTATCTCTTGGAACAATCAGACGTAATCGAATTCCAGATTGTAAATTACCAACAGAAAATGATCTGAAAAAGAAAGAACGTGGCACCTCCGATGAGTACGTAGCCACTATAAAGGATACTGAAGTGTCATCCCTGATATGGAGAGATAACAAATGTGTGACACTCCTCTCAACATATGCTGGTAAATATCCTATAAAAAGTGTTCAACGATATGATAAGAAGAAAGGGGGAAATGTGAATGTAGAATGCCCTTATGTTATTCAAGAATACAATCGACATATGGGTGGAGTGGATCTAATGGATAGTTTCATAGGACGCTACAGGATCAAGTTAAAAAGTAGAAAATGGTACCTACGAATATTATATCATTTACTTGATTTGTGTATGGTAAACGCATGGCTACTATATAAGCGAGTCTTGACTTCACACGGAAAACAGAAAGCAATATTACCACAGTCGAAATTCAGAAGCCAAGTGGCAAATTGTTTGTGTATGGTTGTATCTAAAAATACCACCACACGAGGTAGACCAAGTCATAGTCTGGAAGAAAATATTGAAGCTAAACGGCACAAAGGCAATGCACAACATATTCCTCCAAAAGATGTACGAACTGATCAAGTTGGACACTGGCCAATCCATGCAGAGAAAAGAACCAGGTGTAAATTTCCAAGCTGCAAGGGGTATACTGACGTAATTTGTGAAAAGTGTGGTGTTGTTCTTTGTTTCAACAAAAAAAATTATTGTTTCAGACAATTTCACCATTGAGAAACTTTTATGAATTTGTGTACAATGTTGCATTTCTGCAACAACGACAAATGTTGAAAATATTAAAAAAATATGCAAATAGAATTTTTTTCGTTATTTTTCCCTTGTTTCTTTGATCATTTTATAACGAAAAACATTTTTTTAATCGAAAATAAAAAATCATGCATTTAAGGGTTAACTAAACAGTTCGTTTTGTTAACCAACTGAAAAATATGAGATTTTTTTCTGCGAGTTGGTAGGATCCAATAACGAAAATTTAAAAGTAAACTCTCGTAGACAGGTTGATTTACCTTGTAAACAGTTGATACAATCCCAAGTGACCTCGATGTATTTTGCTACTGTGCCGAAATCGCTCATTTTAACAAATGCGCTGAGGGCATCGAAACTATAGTTCACTCCCATAATTACCGATAGCTTCAGTATCAGGAACAACCTAAAATATGAAATTGAAATGAATTATCTTTTTACCTGATAGTAAACGGTAAATTTTGTTGTAATCAATGAAGAATTTACAGTCTTATTCCGTTATTGCACAAAAATATTATTACGTTCAGGGTAGGTACCTAGGTTTTTCACTAATAAACAAGTGGTACGCCCAGAGGTGGTACATTGTGGGGCAGTGACGTAACAGTAACTTCACTAAGAAAATTGACTACATGGCGGAACCATTCAGGAGCTAAATGTAATTTTGCATTGAATTTTTATGACATTTTTCTTCATAGGTACAGTTGGGACGATAAAATAATGCACATGCATCATCAATAAAATACGCGATAAACTATATACTTATAAAAGGTCTTTCATTAAGCGCTTCCTATCTGTAAATTTGAATAAAACAAAGTGTGTGTGTGAGATATCATCACGGCTTCTCTGGGTGGAGCGTATCCGAAACGTCCAATTTTCCATGACTCCATTTTCCATGGCATCGGTTATGTTGTCTCTTGAAATGTAATGTAATCTCTTCAAAAGTTACAACATTCTCACCTGTACGGGTCTGTATGTGTTTGAAATTTGTGTATTCGTTTTCAAAAATAAGCATTATTTTTCATGCAATGGAGACTTCCACTCTTATAACACCCGTCGTAACAATAATCTGCGACTGCCACTGTCCAGGGTTAATGTTACATATAAAGCTCCAAGTAGAATCGGAGTGAAAATTTTCAATAAATTACCTGATACCCTCAAAGGTGTAGAACGTGAGAATACATTCAAAAAATATTTTAAACTTTACTTATTTAGTTGAAAATACTCCATGAATGAATACTTCCAAACAACTAACCAATCATGTACCTGATTAGTCATCTTATGTGTGATAATTTATATTCACTTTTATTTGTATATACTATATTATACAGGGTGTTACTAAATAAGTCTAAAACATTCAAGAAAGTGATTCCTCATCGGGTCTTTCATATAAAGAAATTTCATTGGAGCATCCCTTGTTAAGATACAGCCCCTTAAAGGGGGTACATAAAATTTGTATAACAATTTTTTTCACAAGCACTGAAAAAGTTACAATATTGAAATTAACCTGACATTTTTTACTACCAAAAAGACACTTAGCCAGAAATTTATTTGGTTTACCCCATGGTTGTAAGGGGTGGAAAACGCAACCCCTAAAATTTATTTCCAATGTAACTTTTTTTTTATTATTTTTTTACCATTTTAAAATTTATTTCCGATAGCCTGTTTCATTCTAAACAAAAAATGCATCTTGGGTTTTTTGCCCAAAATAAACCAGTTCGCAGCAAAAAATTATTTTACGAACAACTACAGAGATACATCGTCATAAATGCGAAAATACGAAACTAATCTATCTAGTAGGTCGCTATTAGCGATAGTGACAATTAAATTGGTATGACGCTGTCAGGTTGTGAATTTTCGAAATTGAATTAATACTAATTATGTGTTGTTGTTCTGTTCTCAATTTGTTACTTTAATAATTCAATTGTTATTAAAATGGCATATACAAATGAGGAAATGGCTGATATGCATTACGTTTACGGTCTGTCGCAGAGGAATGGGTTAGAAGCTTCTAGAAGATATGCTGAAATGTATACTCAACGGCAGCATCCTTCACATATAATATTTGGTCGACTTCATCAACGATTTCGAGAATATGGTTCATTCAACAAAAAAACGCAGGATTGTGGTCGCCATCGAGAAGTACGAACACCACAGCTTGACGAAGCAGTACTTAATTTGATTGAAGAACAACCTACTACCAGTACTAGAAAGGTGGCTTTCCAGCTAAATGTTGATCATATGACGGTATTTCGAATTTTAAAGGAACAACTCTTATACCCTTACCATCTGCACCGAGTACAGGCACTGTTACCGCGAGACTTTCCGAACCGTCTTGAATTTTGCAATTGGATGCTGGAAATGATTAGAAGAAATTGTAACTTTCTGAAGATGATAGAATTCACAGACGAATGTAGTTTTTCTCGGGACAAGATTATTAATTTTCATAATTACCGCATATGGGCTGATGAAAACCCTCACGCTATTGTCGAAACTAACCATCAAGAACAGTTTTCTCTTAACGTGTGGCTCGGAGTTATTGGGAATGATTTAATTGGGCCTCATTTTCTACCTCCTCGATTAAATGGTGAGACATACGTTCAATTTTTAAGAGAAGTGCATCCAGTACTGCTGGAGGAAGTTTATTTGGGCGTCAGAAGGGATATGTTTTTTATGCATGATGGGGCTCCCGCCCATTTTAGTCAAGTAGCACGTCAGCATTTAACTGAAACATATGCCAATCAGTGGATAGGTCGAGGAGGACCACAGAACTGGCCCGCTCGATCCCCGGATCTCAATCCTCTCGATTTATCTATTTGGGGCCATTTACAGCATTTGGTTTATCGTACTCCTGTTCGCGATGTAGAGGACTTAAGAAACCGCATCATCGATGCGTGCAGGGTAATCAGAGAGAGTCCAGGAATATTTGAGCGGATACGTGTTTCAATGCGCCGACGTCTAGACGCATGCGTAATGTCTGAAGGTAGACATATTGAACATTTACTATGATTTCTACATGTTGTGTGTTTTGTTATTGATAAATTAGTTTTGTTCATTACCCTTTAATCATTTAATGCAGGTACTAACTACAAAATAACAATAAATCCACTTCGCATTTATGACGATGTATCTCTGTAGTTGTTCGTAAAATAATTTTTTGCTGCGAACTGGTTTATTTTGGGCAAAAAACCCAAGAGACATTTTTTGTTTAGAATGAAACAAGCTCTGGGAAATAACTTTTTAAATGGTAAACAAATAATAAGACAAAAAGTTACATTGGAAATAAATTTTAGGGGTTGCGTATTCCCGATGTAATAGGCAAAAGTAAATATAAATAATATGAAAGATAAAATTAATCAATCATTTGGGAAACACCTCTTTAAAAAAATAATTTTCACAATAATTTTGTATAAGGTAATACATGTTTATGTTATCCACCCGTTCTCGTTATCAAAATGTGGCGGATTTTGAAACACGTCATCCGTTTGCATTATAATACAGTGTGTCTCACTTCTCATAGAAACACCCCCGTATCTTCCGTAATATTTAAGGTAGAGCGATGAAACTCTCTGGCTGATGGAAATGCTCAAAATGCACCCACCATATGAATGGGGTTGGCCAAAGTGATATTCACTGTCCGCCACTCGCCATGGAACTCCCCATTTTTACGGTAAAACATATTAGAGGGAAAAATAGGCTCAAAATTCCTTCAGATTCGTGATCAGGACTACCAACTTACTACGATTACACTTTTTTCCTGAAAAAATTTCAGTCCTGAAAAATCCAAATTTGTCTCACTTTTTATTGAAACACCCCCGTATCTTCCATAATATTCGAGGAGGAACGATGAAACTCTCAGGACTGATGGAAATGCTCAAAATGCACCTACCACCTGAATGGGGTTGGCCAAAGTGATATACACTGTCCGCCACTCGCGATGGAACACCCCATTTTTACGGTAAAACATATTAGAGGGCAAAATAGGCTCAAAATTCCTTCAGATTCGTAATCAGAACTACCAAATTACTACCATTACACTTTTTTCCTGAAAAAATGTCAGTCCTGAAAAATCCGAATTTGTTTCACTTCTCATGGAAACACCCCCATATCTTCCGTAATAATTGAAGTAGATATTTTTTTGTTTTGACATCAAAACATGAACGAAATCGTTTAAGAGAAAATCTACTTCTGTTTTCACATAAATAATTTATTTTTTATTTTGTTGTCAGGAAAGTAATTCCTTCCCAATAAGAGAGAAAATGGTAATTTTGTAAGAGGAACGGAAACATGTAATCAATGAGGTTTTAGGATGGTTAATGTTAGTTCATATTCTCATTTTCCCATCATTTAAAAAAAAACAAGGATATTTTGTGGCGAAAAATGTTATGTAGTTCAAAATTCTTTCGAAGTACTACTTTCAAAACACATTTTCAATTAAAAACCAAAACAATCAATTACAAATGATTTAACTGTTGACAATTTTATATTTTCGTGCCATCTATGAAATTTCCCTCCAATCGCCTTCTATTATTTCCTCCAACTCTTCTCAGTTCTCTAGGTGTGATTTCTCTACACGCTTGTATAATTCTTGCACGGAGATCTTCCTTATTTGTTGGCCTATCCTTATAAACTTTATTTTTCCCCATAAATAAAAATCCAGTGGAGGATCGTGGTGGCCATACTACGAGAGGGCTATTGGGTCCTATTCATTTCATAGGTAGATTTCTATTCAACCAAACCCTTGTTATGCCACTATTGTGAACTGGAACTGAAAAATCATGATGTGTCTCACATCCAAAGGTAGTTCTTCCAACACATCGGAAAATGCATTTTCGAGAAAATCAATGAATAGTCGTCCGTTTAAATTTTGATCGAAAAAAAATGGCCCGATAATATTTTCATTCAGGATACCACACCACACATTGACTTTTTGAGATATTTGAACTCTACAATTCACCACCCTATTCGAATTTTGTTCAGCCAAAAACCTCATGTTCTGGGAAGATACAACACCATTCATGGTAAAGGTAGCCTCATCACTGTATAAGATATACTTTAAAAAATTCCTGTCATTGAGATAATTTCCCTGCATCCATAAACAATACTCCATACGGCGGATTTCATCTCCTTCGTGCAAAATATGTAAAAATTTGGATTTGAACGCATGCATTATATGCCTCTTTAAACACCTCCATATTTTACTGCGGCTCATATTGAGTTGAAGCGATAAGTTTATCAAACTAATTCTAGGATCAGCTTGATGAGCCGCCAATATCGTATCATCATAAATATGATGTTTTACAATGTTTCTGTCCTTTGTAACTTGGCCGGTGCTCACGAATAGATTATATATTTTATGTACAGTTCCATGGTGTACAGCTACCTCTAGCGGGTGTCTTCTATTAAATTCAGCGGCCGCTTCACGATAAGACCTCACCCCTTCACCAACATTTGAAACAATTTCAATTTTTGCTTGAAGTGACAGACGTGCCATGTTGAACTTTATCAATCAAAATGAGCTGATATCAGAAATATTAAAATATGAACAGGAACTCACGAACAGAACACAACTGGAACACAGGAACAATAACCAACACAAATACAGGAACAATAAACACAATGGGAATAAAAACACGGCAGAAACAACAGGAACAACGGTGATTCAAAGAACAACAATACTAGGAACAATAAATGCAATGAAAACTGGTCTGGGGGTTAATACAACAAGATCTTTCAACAATATTGCCAGGTTGACAATAAATATCAATGAGTAACTGTTTTCCATGGTGATTTCAGGGCACCGCATGATTCAATGAAACTGATGTAATTCAATCCCTTCAAATGATTTCAGACAACAATTCAGCAAGTAGGTAAAATAATCTAAATTCTACCTTAATTGAATAGAACTGGCCGATACTTGATGAAAATCCGTATTAAACAACTAATCAATACAGTTTATTTGTATGAATATAGTGATCATAGTGAAAATCATACAAATAAACTGTATTGATTAGTTGTTTAAATTCTACCTGTTCACCGAGTGCGATTTTTTCTTTGAAAATTAACAGTTGTTTTGGTATTGTAATGAGTATGAAGATTAATTTTGTTTCGGATGGTAAAATGTTTCCTCAATATTTTGATAAATGACCCCGCACATTTCTTATGAGAAATGGCTTGCCTTGAATTTTGCCGAAATTTTGATATGTTGTAGTTCTTAATGTGCTGATTGAAAGTGTCCACAGCCAAAGCTCAGAATTGTACAGTTTTCGAGATGTGAACCTTTGAATATAGATTTCTTCAATTTTTTGCTCATCAATCGAGAGCTCTCACTTCTGGTTGGGTTAGAATTTGGATGTTCAGCAACCAGAATTAGTTTTACGAATAATCTTCTTCAGTTATGATAGATGCCACCATCGATAATTTTTCATACACTACTTCACACTATCTCGATAATCTGAGAATATGGTGCTGTGACATTTTCCTCAGATAGGCTCAAAATGGATGATAGCATCTCACAGCATTTGTATCTTTCATACCTGAGATTACTCTCCAGATAGAATGAAGGGGTTCAGGTATTGGAAGCGAACTAGTGAGACACACTGTATACTAGCGCTACTACTAAATATAAATACACACACCGAAAATTCAAGGGCATAGAGAAACAGTGATGAAAATATAGTTTTGTTTTATGGAAAGGCCTTTTTTCACCGCGGCTGGTGCCCTAGTTGGAATATTTAAAAATTCTTTCTTTTTACACATCTAAAATATATAACGAGTCTACATACAAAATTTCACCCTCCGAAAATATACCGGTATGGAGAAACAGAGATGAAAAGGTAACTGATCTTTATGAACTCGTCTTTTTCCCGGGGCTGGCGCCCCAGTTGAAATATAAAAAAATCTATTCTTATTACACATCTACAACATAAAACGAATCTACATACGAAATATCAGCCTCAGAAAATATAGCAGTACGGAGTAATAAAAATGTAATTTTCATGCGTAAACGTGTCTCTTTTACCCCCTCGTGGGGCGCCCCAGTTGGAATATTTGAAAATATTTTCTTATTGCGCATCTAAGACCTAGGAAGCACCTATATACTAAATTTTAGGAGAAAAGAGAACTGAAACTTTCTGTGTTTTTACATAGAACGTTTCAATCCTCTTCTGTTCATGATGATTTCCTACCACGTAGGTAGTAACAGCTACATCCATCAATTTACTAAATTTTAGCGTCCTTGGACTCACTAGTACGGGGAAACAGAAATGAATGGGTGAGTATGACTGACTTTTGCATTTATAAGTATAGATTTAAACAAATATATAAGAAACTAGAAATTCATAAATTCCATTTCAACTCACCGTTCTTGATCCCTTTTGAATTTGTACTTTTGTTGGTGTCTTATTGTGTCATCTATTTTGTTTATTTCGTTCTTGATTCTCAGACAGTAGGAAATCGTTTGAACAAAAAGCACCGTATTGATGATTTGTATGATAAGGTGTGGGAGACGCAGGAAAAGTACTCCTGCATAGTTATTTGTGCCTGAAAGAGAGTATATCGCAGAACTAAAAATCAACTTAGTGAATTTTGTAAAGAGTTACTACAGACTTAGAATAAATACGTTGCACGTATTTCGATAAATAATTTCTTAATACTCACGAGATTCTATGAAACACTGTGTGGTACCCACGAATGGCTGGATTTCATATGGTAAAACGTTAAGCGAGGTGAACATGTAGATGATCAGAGTTAGAATCAATGGCACACCCCATCCGTAAGACATGTAAACTAAAAGTCTCTTCAAGTCCTTCCGTCGTTGAGTAATCCCAATTGAATGTTTGGTTGTTCTGTAGAAATACACAAATGAAAAATTAGTGAAGAAATGAAAGAAACAGAGAGTATTTATAATAAAAATGTCGGAGGACTTTGAGGAATATAATTGTCAAACAATAACAAAGACTACAGAATACTATAGTATTCGGTAAACTTTGACAATAATAACTAATTTTCAAGAAATACTTGTAAATAGTATACGTGCTCCCCTGTTAGAAGATTGAACTAGATTGGTGCAACATTTTTTACAGTGATTAAGAAAATATATCAGCATAGTGTCGTAGCGCCAGTCAAAATATTTTTGTGCCAAAGTAACTTAGATGAGTTGATGCCTATGAAATAATTAGAGAATTTGAGGAAAGATAATACGAAAATATTAGAAAGCAGTTCCAGTGCAGTTTTCACGTTTTTTACAGTTTTATCAATATACTTTTCAGTTACTCATGATTTATCAATCCCGAAAAGAGTTGAAAATAGATTTCCCAATTGGTTGGAATCAATGGAGTAGACGTGATGGATTTGGATTTCATTGTAGTTCCTCAATAGAATGAATCTTTCAAGTAAACAAACTGATTGAAATGTTCACAACTTGAGTGGAATTTCTCGAAGATTATTTCCACGGACAATTTTGTTATCACGAAATAGAGTTTTGAATGTTGAATCAATACTGCATAACTATTAGGCAGTCGCCTCCAGAACATTTGTATTCAATTATTGACATTCAATTGAAGTTTAATTCCTTCCAAAAAACATAGTTTCTACAAGAAAAACAGGAGTATTGAAAAAATAGAATGTCTTTCATTGTACTCATTTTTGTGTAGGTATTTCATGTTGACAACTTTGAATTTAATTAATTCAAATTTTGATATTATATTTCTTTTTTTTTATAAGACTGATGACAAGTTCTACACCTCCATAAGGTATGCAATCTATATCTGTTTCCATCAGAATGTTTCTTTCCGTTAACCAGTTGTCGATTTCCTATGAACGACAACCCTCAGAACAGTCAGGATATCATTTCTTTGTAAAAAAAGATTACCTTAGAATCAACTACAATTACTTTTTTTTGAAACCATATTTCAAATACATTGAGCCACAGCAAAAATTGAACCCAATTTATTTCATTTCGTCGCTTGTTACGATTATACATCCACAGGAATTCACACCATCAAACTTACCTCTTCATTGTATAATTCTTCGATCTACCGGAGGCAGGGCAAAAATAAGTGTTGAAAGAAAGCAAGAAGGAATAGGCAAATTCAAAAATGCATAGTAAGTAACGAAGATGTAGTGAAGATGTAGATGTAGTGAATAGAGAGAGTAATACTAGTGAATAAAGTAGTGCTTTACAGGTTGCCTAGCTCATCAAGATCGTGAAATCTTTTACTCTTGCCAACATAATTTTTTTGGGTAATGGAATACTATGAAATAATTTGGGAACAGTTGACAAGTAGCGCAGTAATTAACAATACAGGGTGTTTCAAATTGGATCCTCACCATTGGGATCTCGGAAACTATGAGAGATATGAAGATGGTTGAATTGGGGCAAAGTTGACGTTGAGAAAGTTTTGAAATTCCGAGTATATCCGGAGATATCCGAAAAAACTCAGAAATTTCTGAAAATGGTTTTTAATTTTTTTCTGGCTTTATTTTTGGAAGGATTCGAAAATAAATTGCACTTCCACATTGCCACTTTTTTCCTACTACATAATGGTGTTTCCAGATTTGATATCCGACGTTTCGTCTTCCGGCCACCATCATCAACTTTATTTTTTCTTACGGGCGCTATATTGGATTCTTTCTGTTTTGAATAGAAGCAGATTTTACCTTTTCAATGATGTATCATAAGTTATCATTCTTTTTCGAAAAATTGGAGATGTTGAAAAAAAATAATTCTTCTCATAATAGGCTTTGACTTTGAGGTTTCTAAATTTGACTTTCAATTTGTTACACTTAATGACATTTTGTTATAGTACAAGTGATTGAATTTTTGGCGAAAAATGGTTTTCACAAATGACGTTATACAAGTCGATTAATTCCCTTAGCACAAAAATTGTGTGCTCGGGATTCGATGAGGTCGACGAAGGCCGTTTTTGTCTGGTCCTGATAAGCGAAGGTTCTACCAGGCCGTTTTTGTCTGGTCCTGATAAGCGAAGGTTCTACCAATGAAAAAATTATCGAAGTTCTTAAAAAGATGGTAGTCAGTTAACGAGAGGTCTGGGGAATATAATGGGTGAAGCAGAACGTTAATGCTCAATTCGTTCAACTTGCGGACGGTGATTTGTGAAACGTGAGGACGGGTTTTATCTTGGAGCAGGATTGGACCTCTTCTAATGACTATTATCGGCTGCTGCTTACGCAATTCTAGGACATGTCGTCAATTTCCTCACAATAGGACTTTGTTGTGGCCCGGTTGCAGAACACTGTCCTGAACATATGTTGTCGTAGAGGAACCACTTTTCATCACACGTGACGATCCGATCCAAAAAATGATCGTTTTGGTTGCGTATCAACAAAGAAGAATATACCTCGAAACGTGATTATTTCTGTCGATCGGTCAAATCGTGGGGGCACCCACTTTTTGAGCTTATTGACCTTTCCAATACGTTTTACTTTTAAACCAACAAAAACCGCATAGGAGCTGACGCCCAGTTCTTTCGCCATCCCACGCACAGTTTGTGATGGGTCAATTTCCACCAGGGGTTTCAAACCCTCGTCCTGAATAACTGTAGGTAGACCACTTTGGGGATCATCTTCGAGGCTGAAATTTCCGGAACGAAATTTCGCAAACCAACGTCGAACAGTGTGTTGATTAACAATATCATTGCCAAATATCTGGGTAATTTTACGGTCTGTTTCGGTAGCGCTTTGGTTCAATTAGAAGTCGTAGAAAAAAATTGGCCGAAAATCGACATACGACATCTATGTGAAAGTTTGTGAGGATGGATAAATTTATGTATGTATGTTTGTGGCTCTTTCACGCCTAAACGACTGAACGAATTTCGATGAAACCAGTGGCGATTCTAAAACTTAAGGGCGGGGAGGGACACACTATAACTAGGCGCCAAGAATCATTAATACTGTATTTTCCATTAAGAAAAGAAATAATATCACAGCACTCTAATAAAAAAAATATTTCAATAATAAACAATGCGCACTATCAAAATGCCAGCATACAAAACAAAACATTTTATTACCTCTTGGAGAGCAAACTAACCATTCACGTACGCTGCGCTGTCCAAAAGTCTTTTTTTTTTAAGTTTGTACCAAGAAACGTAAAATTTTCTGTAATTGGAAACTGGAAAGTCTTGGAAGTCATCTGATAACCCAGGTGGCAAGGTCCTTTTAGAATTAGTTGACGCACTATTTCAGGGATCAAAATAGTATTTTTGAATAAAAATTAGTCGACGACAACATTAAAATATCAATTATAAAATGATCCATGTAAAAACAAAATGTTTTTTCCACCTTCATTCCCAGCAGACATCTTATCAGAATGGTCCTGTTCTTGAATACTATCACCATCCAAATCCGAATTAAAATCTACTTCCGTAAATGTTAAATCAGCAAAACCTAATGAAAAATCGGATTTTGTTCTTACTTTATAGGTTGATGTAGATGGAACATCAAGAAATGTTGACTCCGTACTGACCGTACTCAACATAGTGTCAGGTTTATTTGGAATCGATTCCAATTCACAACTTTGAGTTTGAATTAATTGTTCTTTTGTTTCTCTCTAAATGTATAAGTTTTCATAATGAATACGATTTCGGATCTTCAACTGAAAATTAAGAACTTACGAATTGAACGTTTTACAAAAATTTTAATTTTTTTGAGAACGTGATGTAGCAGCATATTTTAACTTCTTCAAAATGTTTGTTCGTCAAAGTAACAATAACAAACCAGACTACTACTAATGCTGCGATTGCCACGCCGAGATACAATCAATTTCCAATCTCTTAGAAAATGACCACATTCGCATTAGACAGCGATATCGCTCGCTGGGATTCACAACTGATCGAGGTCGAGGTATTTATTGAAAGCGAATGTTGCCACGTTTATTGGTTATGTGTTATGTACCTAACAATAGATTTGTGAAATATTTAAAATCGGAAGGGCGCTAAGAACATTTTGCGGGAGAGGCATACTATCCCCCTTGCCCCCTGTGGCGCCACCACTGGATGAAACTTCACATAAATACAGTTTATACATCTGAATAACATAGAGGCTACAATTTACAGAGGTTTTGTGTAATTTTGGTCATAATATAACGATAAATATCAAGAAAGTCGGAAAAATTCTTGCTACCTGAGAGTTATCGGCGTGCGCTGCCTATACCGTTGGAGTTACATGCACATAATGTGCCCTAAGATTGTTTATCTTGAATAGTTATAAATAAAAGTCCGCGATAGCATATATCTACCTTATATGTGGTAGCCACTATATGTATACTATTGAGCCATAAATACAATTAAATTGGATACTTTTTTTATAATGCACATTTTAGAATAACTGTCAAATTCTTATAAGAATTGATAAAATTATCATTTAAGTATTTAATACAGATAAACTTTGTCTTTTATACTAAGAAATTTGGACGAATCGTTTAAAAGTTATCACGATAAAATTAACTTGACGCAAAGCAATAAGCCATTACGCGTCATGTATACTGCGATCTAAGCAATGAAGCGCCATCGCCGAGAACGCGACCCGAACGCGGGCAGACTAGTAAGGGCAGACGTCGTTAACGGTTGTGTTAGTTTTGCGAATTTTTTATAGGTAAAATAATTCGATTCTCGAAGCTATTCATTGCTAGTTCGCAGTGATACTAAATAAAACAAATGAGCATGATATTCATTATCAAATCTACTTTGGTAAGTCACTTTTGAAAATTGTTTATGAAAAAGTCAGAAGGTACTATTTTCTTCCTGTCCATATTTTTTACGTTTAGACTTTTGATTGTATTCGATATTGATTATTAATATATTAATGCATTATTTGCATTCGAATCCCATTCGCCAATATACCGTAACAAAAATCACGCTAAACATATCATAATAAAAAAAATATGTTTTTCCGTTAACCAGCTATCGCACCCCTACGAACGATAACCCCCAGAAATCGAAACACGGGTTGGACGATAGCAAGTGAAAATCGAGCGTTCAGCTTGGGGCTTGAACCACCGACTCACACGTCGGCCGATTGACTGAGTGAACAAAGCACCCACGTCGAACCGCCCGGCTACCGACTGGTATAATAATACTACTTTACTCTTATCTATAGGGTCTTGTTTTTCCAGAAAGGGGATAGGTAATGACGTCCATTATTGTGCCCCCTGTTTATGAAATGAAGCAATAAATGGGGATAAATGACACCCCACGGATTCAATTTGCTATCTGGTTGTCCCTTGTTCTGTTCGAAGAGTCTAATTGGAACGTTCGCCGTGAAATGATCGAAAAGAAATCGATCAATTGGCATGTCATTGAATATCGAGGAAACTAGCGAAGTAGAAGTAATCTAATGGAATAATGTTGAATTTTATTCAGAGATATATCGTGGTTTTTATTTTTTTTTATTGAAATAAAGTCTAGTTAATTGGCAAATGCGACGGCTGATTTGTGAATTCTGAGATAGAAAGGTTTTGGCTTTCTACTTCTCTACCTTTATGCAAGAAAAAAGTGGGAATATTCCAGAGAAAGAAAGAATGCAATTAATCCCAAAATAAAATCTAAACAAAAATGAAGTGTGCGATCTTTGGCGAATGCGCCGGTTTAAAATAAGTCTGTATGTGACATATTTATAATCTCAGTAGATGTACAATATTTCTTGAAAATCGATTGCCTGGATACAACGGTTGAAAAAATATATTCAAATTTGAAATACAAAACTATGTTGTCAAAATGTGTAGATCAACCATTTGGTTAATTCGAAAAATATGGTTTATGAAATAAATATTTTATTATGGGATTCCAAATCTGGTTAAGCGTTATCGCCTCCTCTTTTCTATATGTTTATGGATTTCTATGGAATCATGAGTACAAAGCTGAATGAACATCGGACAAACTGTAGATTAGGTCAAATAGATAAATCGGCAGTAGGGGAACACGCACTTAGTGAAGAAGGTTACACAAACTCCACAAAAATTTAATGTCTGAGCCGGCATTCTTGGTAATCATATTGTTGGACCATTCCTCATTGAAGGTAATCTCAATGGAGATACATACTTAAAAATCTATTACAAGACTATGTAGATCCTATGATTATACAAATTTTAGAATATAATGACAATTTAGTACAAAATGAAATAACATTCCAGCAAGATGGTGCACCCCTACGTTTTGATGTTCGAGTGAGACAGTTTTTGGACAAACGATTTCCAATCCGTTGAATTGCACAAGCAATATCACTCGACGGCCGTCTATAGAGATAGGTTTCTTTCTGGTGTGGAAAAAGTATTTGCATTATATACAACTAAAGAGCCTAGAGAAATAAACTGAAAAGTTTTATTACCAAACATTAGTTAACTTATCAAAACTAATTACTTATCAACAACTCTATCATAAGTATTAAACCAAAATAAGCACAAAATCACGACAAGTTACAAACATACAGTGCCTTCATATAAGTAACTAATATGTTACATTTCTCCATACTCACAGTCATAAATTATAAGTTATTTTTGTATTTGTTTTGAAACAAATGAATGTTCATTATAAAAATCGAAATGTGGATTCTCATTGAGGAAGTGACAGTTACGAGTTCGCAGAAATAGTAAATAGTTACGATCGAGAGACGTGCATTATAAATAAGTGCAGAGTGAAACAATTATTTAAACAGAACCGATTACTTTGAACACTATAATATCCAATAAAAGTACAATTGGTGCTAAATAATATCGGGAAAGTAATAAGTGTCAATTTTATGTAGATGGTAAGTATTTCTGAGTAACATTGTTTCAAAATATCAAATAGATCGAAAAATATATTGATTTATTTGATAATTATAATACTTACCTTAATTTTTTATGAATGATTTCTGACTCTATGTCTCAGAAAAAAAGGTCTGTATCAGATATTAAGGATGGTTGAAAACTATATGCAACATGAGAATTTGGGGTCAAAAAGTACTCTATACTCGTATAATTCTAGCCATACAATACGTATTCTCACGGTTAGCAGGACATATTCGTATATGCCTATTTTTTATCATATTGTCACATCAACTTATAACTATTGATAATAACCTTTAATAAAATTCAGTCGAATGGAAGTAAGTATGTTCACAACAATCGATTTTAACTCTGAAATAAGTAAGTACCTATTTACCTAAAGAAAACATAAATATGGTTTGAAAAACTAAAAAACACGCTTTTAAAGAACATTGAACTAAAAAGTTGAAAATATTTTTTTAAATAAGCTTAAAACAATAACGAACGATAAATGTATTAGGTATTGTGAAAAAAGCGACAGGTGCTTGATATACAAAAAAAATGGCACAAAGCGCCCACGCTTTTCGCAATAATACTAGTATTTTTCGTTCGTTATTGTTTTAAGCTTATTTTAAAAAAAATATTTTTAACTTTTTAGTTCGATGTTCTTCAAACTATATTTATTTTACATTTTTTAGTTTCGTATTCTATAAAAGCGTGTTTTTGTACTTTTCAAACTATATTAATTTTATCTAAACTTTGGGATCAATCAGCCGTATATTGTTTAAAAAAATTACCATTAATATTTTCCAGATTCCGGAGAGGGAGTCTGAAAATCAGCTACCAAGCCCAAGGCAGCAAAGGAGGGTTACAAATAAGGCAGCAAAGGAGGGTTACAATAAAATATTATTATTAATAAAAAAGTACTTTTTTCAAATGTAGAAATACATGTAAAGTGAGTTCGAATTATATCAAGGAAGTTACCTACGGCGCAATCTGACCGCGAATAGATCAAGCAATAATGTCGATAATTCTGTCAAATACAGATCCCGAGCTTGAGAGTTACAAACAAACATAGAAACATACAGGTGCAGCTAATAAAATCGTGTTAATAAAACAAAAATGTGATCTTAAGTGAATCACTTCGTAGAACGAAACCAACGCAAGTGTAATCAAGTGTGTTGCATCGGTTTCTGAGGCCACTTCAGTTTTTTTTATGATGTGAAGTGCAATTAAAATGTGCATGAAATTCTTAAGGTAAACAAAGTATTTATTTGATAAGGATTAATACGGCATTCAATTTAAATAACTTTCCGATCATCACATTGCATTGAAAGCGACCAATATTTTATAAATTGCAATGAATATAGTAGTAAGCTATCCTTGAAAGATAGGCATATGCCATCACGAGATTTTTTATAGACCTATTAAAGAAGAATGATAGTAGTAAATTGTTTTGTCATAACCCAAAGATATTAGGCAGGCAAACTTTCCTTTAAAATCACTGCATCAATCAGTTAAAACCATATTCATTCGGTGGTTTTTGCGTTCATCGCGTTCAGACAGGCAGACGAGGCAGAAGAACTTTGTTTTATGTTATATAGTGGAATCACAAAAATCAAAACTAGTTTAATTTTTCTGGAAAAACTATAACTTTCAATCTAAATTGTTGCATTTGTAATAAAATGACGCTTGAAATATGTATTGTGTTGAAGCTGAATACGAATTTTTATTAACTATATCCATATCTGTAAAACCCAATATTCAAATTTCCTTGAGTTTTCAATAAATTGTGAATAAATGATATATTGTAAGGTATGGTAAGTTGAGGTTGTAAATGTCGTGAGGTAGATGTTGAAAAAAACATTATAGATGAAATCTGCAAATGTTACGCTTTTTTCACTAATTGAAAAGAACGCAATTTTGTAAATTTTTCTACTTGCATTCACTGTTAGACACTGTTAATTCCACATTGACAGATATTCCTGGACATAGTGGTCGTTACAATGAGTTCGTCAATTTTCAAATGAAACCTGTCCGATCGATTGAAGTTAGATTTTTTTGTGAGACTACAATTTCAGAATATCACACCTAAAATGATTCAGAACGTGCGAAACTATTCTGAACAAAACCTCAATGTATGCGAAGAATTAGGAAAAAACTATCATAAGTTGCCACTAATTTTAGCGGGAGGACTCAATGTTTATTTTGCGCCCGAAGATGGACAACTTTCTACAAAGTAAATTAGAACTATAAATGATTAATAACCGAAATGAGCGTGCCACAAAACAATGGAACAACAATCGATGCAAATATAATTTTCATTCGAAAACATAATATATCTTGTTTCTCATACCATTATGAACGTTAGGATTTTTTTATGTTATTTATTCTCAACCGATCAAGCTGAAATTTTGCATATACATTCAGTTTGAGTAACAAAGGCATATTAAATGACTCCATTCTACATTCTAAAATGGCGGACTAGTGAAACTTCTTTATGCGCGCTTGACTTGGGGAGTGAGCTGGTGAATGTGTGACGATAGAGTTACGAAAAGTGTGATCGAACGAGGCGAACAGAAGTTGAGGGGAAGGATTCAGTTAGTGAAGATAAAAACGGAGAGAGTTACGTTTCGTATATTACTGCAAAGGCAAGAGAGACAGTTGCGAGCAAACTTGTACGGTATAGCAGGCTCTGGAGAATTAGGAAAAAACTATCATAAGTTTCCTCTAATTTGAGCAGTAGATTTCAATGTAAATTTCACGTACGAAGATGAACAACTTTCTACAAAATAAATTAGAACTACAAATGATTAATAACCGAAATGAGCGTACCACAAAACAATGGAACAACAATCCATGCAGTATTTAGATATCTTTCTAATTTTCTTTCGAAAACACATGTATTTTATTTAGCTACAATCAACTACAGTAGCTACTGATGTATCCGGTAATTAAAATAAGGAATAAAAATAATAAATCTTCTCAAACATGTCAATCTATCAATGAAAACCCAGAATTAATTTAAAATATGGGTATCAAGTGAGAGGGTTTGCTGAGAAGATTACGAAAAATAGCATAACGTCAGTCTGAATCCAATATGGCGAACGAGCCTCATATGCGCCATCATGATATGAGTATCAAATGAAAGGGTTTGCTGAAAAAAACGTGCTAAATGAAATGACGTCACCCTGAATCTAATTTGACGCACCCCTCAGGATGGCGGACTAGATTTTCATGCACCCCTATGACATGAGTATCAAATTAAAGAGTTTGATGAAAATGAAATGACGTCATTCTGAATCCAATTTGGTGAAATGCCAAATATGGTGGACTTTGTTTTTTATATAGCGATTCATTTCACGCCAGAGGTTTGTAATTCTACTTATCAATTTTTATATCGAATAAATTATGTAATGTGATCAATTGATATGATATTTTCTTCTTTTTGAAGCTGGTAAATAAAAGCTTACACTAAAAAATGTTTTTTACTATGAATTTATCACGCATAAATGTCGTTACAAGAATTTCTCTCAGAAGTTGATAAAAAATAACTATGATGCTGATGACTGATAATGATGACTCACCAGAGCATCAAATTCAAAAAAGTAAGAAACGCCGAAAGAAATAGATGATTTTATAAACCACGTATCGCTTGAACTCTCTATCCTTTCAAGGTGCTGTGCTAACATGAATAGATATTTTAGATTGGTACACGTATGATAATTTATGATTTGTATCCTTGATATATAAAGTGTAAATTAATACATGTGTTACTTATTTTAAAAGAATAATCACCGATATTGTACACTCACAGACCAAAATTTTGCGCAGCCATTCTTAACTATGCAATTGAGATAGGAACTGATTTTGTGCTCGTATATTTCGCTTCAGAATGCTCCATAGATGAACTATGGGATCAGCATCAGGACTCATTGGTAGCCAGTATAGTGCCTCAATCCCGATGTCCTGAAGGTACCGGATCACTATTTATGCGCCATGAACGCGGGCACTACTTACCACGCTCAAAGTTATCGTACCCAATAAGGCCGGTAAAAAGTTCAACAAGGTCTCGTGTACCAGTCAGCATCCATTCTTAAATTTACCTCTACAAGCTCCATGCGACTTTCCCAACAATGCCTTTCCAAAACATAATGTAACCACCATCAAAGGTGGTGGTCCCATTGCCCACGAATAGATTATGAGAACCATTCTTCACAATTGTATTCTCGTGTTATCTGCAAAAAGTATTTTCTCCTTAGGATGATCTCTTGCAAATTGCACACGTCTGACTTTGGGACGTGGAAGAACCGAACTTCTCGAGTCTCATTGTATAGTTTCTATACGAGTACGAGAAACAGTTCTTTGATGGGTATGCGCAAGGGCAATACCTTTTTGTCTACAACTTTCTCTGTAACAATTTTAAAATAAACTAACTCGCACAAATGTGGCACTACTCTCAAGTAAACTACAGAAACTTCGATGCTATGGCTTGTCAAACTTCGATGCTATGGCTTGTCAGATCCTCTTTGTATATGGCTCTCCAGCTTCCTAAAAGAACGTTCCCTGCGAGTGGTCTTCGACGGATATCTCTCGAATACTTTCCCCATCAACGCTGGTGTTCCCAGTCTCCAACCCTCTTATTATTGTACATCAACGACTTTTTGGAAAAAACCAAGAATACAATATATTGCATAGCACACTTTTCTCGTCATTCCATTTGAATTACAGGACATCGGCTACGGAGGCACATCTTCACCGGCAGCAGGAGGTTTGATATCTTAATGAGGATCTAGAAGTGATTTCGAATTGGGGTTAAAGTAACCAGGTTCAATTCAATGCCACAAAAACCCAGGCATCGGTTTTCTCCAAGAAGATGAATGTCTCCGAACCGAATATAATAATGTCAGGTCAGACAATTTCGCTTTCTGCTTCGATTAGTTTGTTGAGGATTAAAATAGACACCAATATGCCTTGACCCAATCATGTCGCTGAAATTGCAGAGGCTGCTTTCCAAAAGCTTGGAACACTGTTCCGAACTAGAAAACTGTACACACCCCAGCAACTTCTGATGCTTCATAAAGCTCAGAATATTGTTCTCATGTATGGAGCTCCGCCCCCAAACATAACCTAAAGTTGCTGGATTCCATCCAGAGAAGAGCCATCCCCCTGATTGGAGAAGCGAACATCACGTTCAACCTTGATAGCCTTGAACATCGAAGAAAGTTTGGAGATTTGTCTCTCTTTCATAGATACTTTCACGGGAAATGTTCAAATGACTTGGCTCATTTGATTCCACCAAGGGCGGAACATATCAGAAATAAGCGACGGACTCTGGCTGCTCATCGTTTTGAGGTACAACTTAATACACCTCGAACTTCACTGTTCAAGAACCCTTTTATCTGGAGAACTGCTTCAATGTGGAATAAACTTCCTGAGAACGTTTCTCCAAATGGATTTAATCTTCAGTGCTTGTGTTTTGTCCTTAAAAAAAATAATCAAGATATAAATTACTGAAAATGTGATTCCAACTATAAGAGAGGAGGGACACTATAAAACGTTTTTATTGGGTTTGTAATTTGTAACTCTGATGCTTATTCAGTACAGAGGCTATCGCTAGACATTGTTTCGTCCAAAATTAAATTCAACAACGTAAAGCCCTAATGTAGTGCAAGGCTTCTGGCAATAAAAAAACTTGGAATTGTGAGTGTCCAAAGGAAAAAAATAAGATAAAACTTATCCGTATAGAACTCAGCATTCTGAATTATGCTTTAACATAAAATTAAGATGCTTTAGTGGCCGAAGTGAGAAGTGTTTTACTGATGTAATCACTTTTCGAAAACAAAACTTACTACTTCCAAAACTGCCATGCCAAAATAAGATTTGCATCTTGAACAACAGCCGCAACAAAACTTCGTCAGGGGAGTTTGTTTTATTTAATTGTTACATTCTTAACGTTTCTTAAGATTGCCATCTCAAGGAATTCGGAAACTGACAAATATGCAACAAAGATCATGTTCAATCTCCTGGGATGCAAAAGTAATTTGGGGAAAAAATATTACTTCCGAAGATGCAAGGTGTTTTTCGAAACGCTGGGAAATGCTCATAAGAGCGATACAAAGTCTGTAAAAGAAGTATAAACTGACCTGATGCCACTACGCACAAGCAGTATCCAAACACTCGTCATTCGCAATCTTTTGATACTTCCTCTGATTGAGCTGAAAATTTGTAGAAAGTCAGAATGGCATTCTGAATATTTGGAAATATTTGCAGGATGTTTACAACCACGGTGCTACATTGAAATGCAATTATTTAATATTTGAAGTTCGGGAAATTTCGTCTCGAACTTGTCCAGTTGTTTTTTTTTTTCAATTACAGAAAAATACGTTGTACCAAGAGGAACTATATTTTTCATAAGCCACATATAAGTACCAATTGAGATAAAAATCACTATTCAAACTTAATTCTTTCGTCGAAAGAAATAATGGAAATATGAAAATTAGGATTACAACAGAAATTGATGTTTCAGTTAGCACTATCGTTAAGTTGACGTAATATATTGACTCGTCGAGAGCAGATTTCTCAAAACTCTGATACTTGAATAGAAAAATGAGCGCTTGTAGCTTTTGATAAATTCAGGTAAAGGTATTTGAAAACTTTCCAATCGGTAGATTATACATATGAATTCAGAAACAGACAAAAACAAGAAATATTCAAGTTATAGAGATACAAATATCACGGAAATACAATGCAGAAACAGGGAAATAAAGGAGGGAAAATATAAATACGACGATAGCATGAACAAGATTGAATATCCATCAAGAGATTGGCTCAGAATAATTACAGGGCTACTCAGTGCACACTGCCCTTTAAGAAGATACCTGAACAAAATAGGGCTGTACAACGGATACCTTAGTTGCAGGCAATGCAACACAGGGACAGAGCCAGCTCGTCATATTTTATGCGAATGTGTGGCTTTGGATAATAACAAGCAAACAATATATGGACCACCCGGAAGAATATGACATATGTCCAGCTAGAGACCTGTTCAGACTAGTATAGGGAACAGTGGTTTTCGACGACATGGAATGAATAGACAAGTTAAAGTCTACGCACACTGCGACAGGACGGCTTGTCCGTTGTCTTCCTTAGTATGCGCCACTCCATAAGAAACTATAGAAAGAGAAAATAAACGTCACGTCATGTTCCCGTCCTGTGCCGTCCTGTCGTAGTGTGCGTGGACTTTTAAACGGCTCCCAGGAAACGAAAAAAACACTTCATTGTGAGAATATTAGTACACAATCGACACGTGTTTCAGTACGAAATACCTTCCACAGACGTGTTCAAAACAAAAAAATTCTGCCTAATTAGTGCCTATGTAAATTAACAATCTGAATTATGACCTTCTACCTAGTTATGACTTATAATGTTTCCTGAGTTCAGGTAGGTATAGTGTGTACAAAGTTAATTCAAATGGCATAAAAACTAAATAGTTACCGAACATCGGCAGTTTCTTTATATGGCATGGGCGGCGTGGTATAATTTACGAGGTCTAATCAATATTTTTATGTGGGAGGTTTTATATGGTATTAACTAGTAAATTTATCAGACCCAGTACATTAGTCTTTTGTTTAGCTGAACTTACGGTTCTTGCCCAAAACTTTATATTGGTTCACTTTTCACCAAAAGAATGTAAGACCATAGGAGTAGTTTCTTAAATGTGAAGACAAACTCTACATTAACAAAACTTTTTTTTCTCAGAGGGGCACGAGTTCAATGACGAATATGAAGTGTCACATTTAAAAGAGAGGTTTGAAAATCAATCTTTTGGAATGCTTGGAAATCGATAGATTAAAAAATTCTGAACATTTGATGATTGACCAATTTAAAGCTATTGCAAGTAACACACATATTGCGGTTCTATAAACTGTTCAGTGAGAATCTCACAATGAAGTGCTACTCTAATATGAAATATAGAAATTATGAATGGAAATACAATTTTAGAGCTCCAGGCACTGATTGTAGTGGAAGAAGCAGGCGCCAAACTTTTATTCCTATCATGGTTATAACCTTATGTTTATTTATTAACTTACTAATAATCAAGAATTGATTTTTATTCGAAAGTTAGGAAACATTGAAAAACGGTAGATAAGCCAGTATATAGTATTATATTCAGTCATGTCAATCCTAATTTTATTTTATTTTTATTCAATTCGGGAAATGTGGCTGATCTAATATGTCTCTTCTGCCAATTCACATTTTCATTTTTATCTACAACTACATCATACAAACTCGCAAAATTTCATCAGATCAGTTCACTGAACTTAGAAAACGTTTTTTAAATCACACCATGTGTTATCTTATATTTGCGGTTCACCGCACTTTCATCATTGTCAGTTGCTTATTAATTTTTCATTCGGATGAATAATTCTACAATTATGTGGGGAGATATCAAAAACAGATTGAAAATTCATAGAACTTGACAAGGCTTTCAATAATTATTGATTATTTCAGATTATGATCTGGAAATCATCTAAGAATTTCTATATTTGCTTTCCAGCTTCAAAGTTTTATAATTCTTTCGTAACTTATACATATTGAAATTAAACAATATAGAAGTGGAAAATTTAAAACAAATTATATAATATTAATAATATAGGGTCTTCCAACAGGAGCTTCCGAACTTTGACAATTGATAACGGCCATCTTGTTGAAGCTACATCTGTCAAATTAGTTGTCATTCATTAAGTCTATTTTACTAAATCACCATGGACGGGTATAGCATTCAACAACACGTGCAAATAATAAAATTGTTTTATCAAAATGGGTATTTTGTTCGGGCAACGTATCACGCGCTTCGCCCATTTTACGGTCGTCATAATCGACCTTTCACAGACCACAACTTGACGAATTTTGCATCGTGGCTAGGGTCAGCACCCTTACAAAATTCAACTGACCCAACTGAAGGTAAATGACCAAAGACAACGACGTATGTTCGCTGAATGAGTTTTGGAGCAGTTGACAACTGACCCTAATTTTCATCGAAAAATTATCTTCTGCAATGAGACCAATTTCTGGATGAAGAGCGTCCAATGCATCCCGAAAAAGTCACAGTATGGTGTGGATTTTGGGTCAAAGGCATCATCGGTCCATATTTCTTCGAGAACGGTGTTGACCAGGCCATCACTGTCAACGGCGAGCAATATAGGTCGATGGTTACCAACTTTTTTGGCCTGAATAGGATGATCTGGACTCCAACAACATGTAGTTTCAACAGGACGGCGTTACGCGCAGCACAGTTCATGCCACATTGAATATTCTGCACGATCAATTTGAGGGCATGGTCATCTCACGTGGAGATGATGTGCATTGGCCACCGAGGTCGTGCGATTTGACTCTGTTAGACTTTTTCTTATGGGGTTTTCTTAAGTGGCAGGTGTATGCGAATAAGCCACAAACCACAGCGGTCCTTAAAGCCAACATAACCCATACCATCGGTCAAATTTCATGAAATGTACACAATGTACAGAATAAAACTATCGGAGAATAAAACAAAACAAAGTGATGTGGTATTGTCTAAATTATATATGAATAAACTGTGGTGGAATAAAATAAAATTAAATGCAATGCAAAAGAATACATGCAGTTTCATCAATGATTAATGGAAAAGTCTCAGAGGAACCATAATTGACTTGTTGATTTTCAGATTTACACCCAATTGTTCTGATTAATCATTATACCAATTTTTATATCAGAATTGTATGAAATTGACATCTAATTACTCTGGTCAAATATTTCGCTAATTTTTGTGCGAGGTATGCTGCGTATGTATTCTTTCAATGAATATTTCAATCTTCTATACGATCCAAGGGTTTGAATATTTTTTGGTAAAGAATTATAAACAACGGGCCCAAAAAAAGGTAACATCTTTGGCCTATTGACTTGTGTGCAAATGGTGCTATGTACCTGTTTTTATTTCGAGTGGCGTAGTTATGGCTTGGCTTTATGTTCAATACCAGTGACTTGTAAAATAGCTGTCCATGATCAAATACTACTGATTGTTCATATAGCATATCACTGGGATAACGGGGCGGTTTATTCAACAACAGTTACAAAAAATTTCTTTGAATGACTTCCAGTGGGCGAAGATGTGATTTGGATACCCCACCTCATCCTATTATGCAGTATATCAAATGGCTTTGAACCAAACTGAAGTGAATTTTTTTTCTCCGATCTTAAGTATATCTTTCAGTTGACGAAACTTGTATAATATATATCGCAATTTATTTACAATGTGCTTGATATGAAAGTCTCATCTCAGGTGAGGATCTATGAGAACCCCTAAATACTTTATATGGTTAGCTGGGGATATCTTGAAGGAGTTTCGGATAGTTATTTGATTGAATTGAAGAAGTGTAGCTTTATTATTAGAAAATGGAAATCAATAGGTTTTATTGAAGTTCAATGAAAGATGTTTATGGTCGAACCAATCTTTGATTTTTTCTAGATCTTTCTCTGCCATGTCTTTGACCTCAGACCAAATTGCTCAGAGTCAAAAAACAATAACAGTATCGTCTGCAAAAGTTATTATGCGTCCTGCGGTTCCAATCGAAAACAGTTCACATAAGTATTAAAAAGCAACGGACCCAGAACAGCTCCTTGCGGCACTCCGCATACAATTTTCTCCTCACCGCTTTTCATATTCCTTATTTTTACAATCTGTTTTCTAACCGTGAGATATGTCTCTATCAATTTATATGCATTACCTCTTATTTCAATATTTTCCAGAGTGCATAGTAGAATGGAGTGGTTAACTGTATCAAATGCTTTTGATAGATCAATAAAAATCCCTAGTGATGGTTTGCCTCTATCAAGTGCTTCGTAAACATAATTTGTGACAGCAATACCGCATTTTCGGTGGATTTTCCTGTCCGAAAACCAAACTGTGAGTCAGATAATATCATATGTTTTTGTATAATGAGTCTAGCCTTACTTTGATCATTTTTTCTAGAATTTTACTAAGATTTGATATTAAAGATACTGGTCTATAGTTAACCACCTCATCTCTACATCCACTCTTGAAAACAGGAGTAGCCTATGGAAGTTTTTAAGCACACTGGAAAGTAGCCAATTTCTACCGCTCTATTAAATATGTGGGATATCAGTCCTGCTATAAACTAACTCAGCTGCTAGTTTGAAAGTTTCACTTTTTAGGTTATCCATTTCTAGTGCTTTGTTGTTTTTGAGGCCTCTTATTATATTCCAGACTTCTGTTGGAGAAGCCGGATAGAGAAAAATCGAATCTTTGTTTACGTGTTCCGTGAAACTGAATTGTGCTGTTCTTTTGATTTTTTTCGTGAGGTTTTTTTCTGTGTCAGCATAAGTTTTGTTGAATATTTCTACTATTTCACCTACATCATCTATCATATCTCCCTTCATCATTTTTCATGGACTTTATTTCAACTTTTCCATTCCCATTGAACATTTCATTTATATTTTTCCACAAGTTGCCTGGACTTTTCATGTTTTCCATTATTTTGTTTCTATAATATTAATTTTAAGCCTTTTGGACCAATTTATCAAGTTTCTTTTTATAATTGTTATATTCATTCTTCAATTGTAAATTCTGAGGATCTTTTTTCAGTTGTTTATATAAATAATTTTTCTTTCTTTCACCAATAAGTTAGAGATCCAATTTTTTCTTCTTCTTTCAGGTCCCCTGATACGTTGATAGTACGTACATTTTTCGATTTCTTCTTGCAAAATAGTGATTGACCTTTCTTTAATGAAATCCAGGTTTGATCCTGTTAGACTTAAGGCGTTCGATCATAAGGTGAGATAAACTTCCATATTACGGTGTTTTTCAGAATACTACTGCAATCATTCGTAACTATTCATCGGAACGTTGTCAGTCCGTAGTAATTGGATTATTAAAATTTAATCAGAGTTTGGAGTTCCTCAAGGATCAATCTTGGGACCTTCTCTGTTTTCCTTCTATATTTCAGATATTCATGAGCATCTCAAATATTACACTATTCACCACTTTGCCGACGATACTCAATTATACTTAGATTTTACGAGCAATTCAATTATTTCTACAACCTCTGCAACCTCTACCCCACCGCACATAATCTCGAGCTCAATCGATCGAAATCAGTAACGATGCTTCTCGGAACTAAATCAAAAGCTGAACAGTTAACACGTGGTTTTCAAATCAACCTAGCACGAACTTCGTAACTTTTGTAAGTGGAACAAAAAACATTGGTATATTACTGACCTAAGATTTACTAAGCATGTTAGCCATTTCTACTAGAAATCTTTCAATGCCTTAAGACAACTTCAACTTGAGCTGTGCGAATCGTTGATGACTTCAAAATTTTTTGGATGATATATACGGTCCATCATTTCTATAGACCGATACAGTAGAAATTCAAAAAATTGAGAACTCTTGCTAACGCTTTACTTATGTATTAAGGAAATTCGATCATATTTCTTTGAAATTTAAAAAATCAGGTTGGTTGAAATTGTTGAGATAAATTTCTTGATTGCAATAATTTTCTCGTATTCTAGTGTATGCGTGATTGGTAAATATCGGTAATATGATAATAGAAAAAAGAAGAAGAATAGGTTAGGTATAACGGGATGAAACCCCTCCCATTTCCGTTGTCATTGTTATGTTATCAGATGTAAGCAATTAAATATAGGAACAAGTCTCACTATCACGATACTTACCTTAACGCACAACCTCAATATGGTGAACACAAGGAATAATATTATGCTACTTATTCCTAAATGATCGAGTACATCATTCCATCGTTCTTTCTAATACCCAGCATCAGAATTTCATGACAATCTTGGCTATGATAATTATGTCTTTTTTGAGCACCGTATATTATTTAAAAGTCGTAATTATACCCGTGTGAATGTCATAGTGTAAATACACACTAGAATTCAAATAATACCTGTACTAATTCTCTTATCTTTCGCAAGGTTAATTTGAAGAGCACCCTAAGTTTATTTTTCACCTTTTCATCGACATTTATTAAACTATATATATATATATATATATATATATATATATATATATATATATATGCATATATATATATATATATATATATATATATATATATATATATATACACATATATATATATATATATATATATATATATATATATATATATATATATATATATATATATATATATATATACATATATATACATATATATATATATATATATATATATATATATATATATATATATATATATATATATTTGGTTTTGGTCCAAATCCAATATATAGTCATTACTAGAACTTGTTCTATTTGTCTCCCGACCTACTTCGTACCTGTATCGAACATGAAAATCCATCGTTCACGCAGGAAATTGATTTTCATCGGAATTTCTCGCTCTTACGAATGGTACGCGAAACATTATGCTAATTATACAACAAGCATTCATTAGGAGCCTTGTTTATTAAACAAATGGTGATAGTTCTCAAATGTTGAGAAATATCACTTCGGCGAGCTTTCGTTCAAACATCGTCGATATAAATATCGGAGAGTGCATTTTGTTCCCATTATTATTGAATATTTTGAACAGTTTCTAGGCAATAAATAGAGATGGATGTTCACGAACGCCAAAAAATTAATTGGTATTCATTTGATATTGTCATATAGATGTATAGAATAGAATGCGGATACAGAGATTCTGTTAACAACTATTGATTATATTTGTTTTTTGGTATTAAAATAATAATATATTAAGATAAAATATTGTGTGCCACCAGAAATAATTTAATATTTGTGTTGAAATGAACTTTACTTTCATGTTTGCCTTTTGATATTTCCAAATATTTATGATAATTTATAAACAAACTGAACTATTTTTCAGTAACTACACATTTTCAGATGTTTTTGTAGTGATTGTTTTCTTCAAAGTGATAAAATGATGAAAAAACTGAAGGCTGAGTTGCCGAAATTGAAGGCTGAGTTGTCAAAACAGAGTTTTGCTATCAAAATAGAGTTTTACAGCGGTAAAGCACTTCTTCCCAACAGCGATAAAACTGACAGCCATGAAACTAACATCTGCTTCTTCTGATTTTTTGGTCATCCTGAAGTTTATATTCTCATTCTCCCAGGATTTATAATAATGCCACTATTCTTGAATCATACGTGCATAGCGGACCTAGCTATGCATCGTTATCACAATTTCAACCACTGTCAGTCACTATCCTAATCAAATTGAACCAATGGAAACAAATATTCAATTATGATTTCGACTAAATATTAAAACGTTCTAAACTTTACAGGTTTAGTATAATGATTATGACACTGACTCTACTCAGACAACTCAAATGAATATGTAAATTAAATAAAACTCACCAATACGAAAATAAGATAACAATTCTTCAAATCGACCTTGAATATCAACAATTTATACAGTCCTCTTTTTTTAGCTGATCACACTATTGCTAACTCAGAAACGGTAAGACATACAACAATTTACTTGGATAGGGATTAATACCGTAATACTGATATCATCATATTTATAAATATAAATATGATGATATCAGTATCACCCGTTCTTTGAATGACTAATTCGACAAAAAGTAATTTAACTGTAATATTTCTTTGGAAATGGTTGACAAATATGTGCATATGTGAAGTTTTTCATTTTTGGTAACCAGTTATTGTTCATCTTTGCAATTGGCTGCACCACGCTGATGAGGCCAATAGCCAGAAACACGTGTCCGCGGTTTGCCCCCTTTTTTGAGTGTTCTGTCCACAAATTTGCTCTTTACCCTTTTATACAGATAAGTGGGAACGTAAGGATTCAAATAACAGAGTGATGATTGAAAATACTTCTGAATACTACTTACTGGCACTTGAATAGGTGTGAACCACAATAAACCCTTGCGGGTTGCGGTGGAGGGTAGAATAGACCCACTCACTTGTGACCTAACCTAACCTAACCTAACTACTTACTCACATATATATACAATCGATCGCTTCAAAAACACTTCACTAACTTTCTTCGAAAGCTTCTGATAATTCCTTTTCCATATTCTCCGTTTCACTATCACTGTCGTCATTTAAATCAATAATGAATTTATTCCCACCATTGATATGGACTTGTCCAATCTCCATATAGTCTTTTTCACGTGAAATTACTTTTTTATTCCTTTTCCGCCAGTCTTCTTCGGTAATATTGGATATTTCTTCTTTAACTAGCTCTATCACCTTCTTATCAAATTTTGGAAAATTATTTTTACGCCTGATGCTTTGTTTCAATTTTCCCCAAATCAACTCGATGGGATTGAAAACACAAAAATAGGGGGGAAGTCTCAATATGATGTGTCCATTCTTTTCAGCAATACTCTCAAGGGTATACACTTTTTCAAATGTTTTTGTCTGTAAAACTTCAAGTAGTTGGTTTTTGGTATAGTTATCTTCAAAATACAAATTGTTATCCATTAAAAAACTTTGTATTTCATCTTTCCTCGAATTTTTATTCGATACTTTGATGAGCTGTCGCGAATGATAGGAAACGTTGTCAGGAACTATTACACTATTCGCATCCAAATTTGGGATCAATGTGTTTTCAAACCATTCCTAAAAAATATTAGCTTCCATGTTCTTATGATAGTCAACATTGCAGTCCTCAAGTTTTTTCCAGATAATTTCAAAGAATTCGGAACCCATCCTTTACTTCCTCCGCAATGCACAATGATTAGTCGCGATCCTTCGTTTGCAGGGATGTTAGGCGTACACATTCTCGAACCATCAGTCCACCCTTTCGTAACTGTGTCATACCAAGTTTCGTCCAAATAGAAAATTTGCCGTTGTTCTTGTCTATATTTAGTTATTTGTTCTAAGTATGTGTTGAGCAATTCCACTATTCTTCTGCTTTCCATAAATGCTTGACGTTTGTTTATTCTCTTTAATCTAAATCCTAGTTTCTTTATCCAATTCTCTGAAGAGTTTTGTCACAGCAGCTCACGTTATGGCCGGAAGTATTCAATTTCTTCCTTATGATTTCAATTGTAGAACAACAGTCGTATATTGTTTTTTTTTAAATGATTTTATTAGATGAACATCTGAAGGTTTTGGTAATCCCGCATCAAATCGCGGCTTGCGTTCATAAGGTTTGTTTTTGACTATTTTACGAACAGTTGAGAAAGGAATTTCGGTCAAATCTGATGTTACTTGTAATTGTTTTTCCCTCGAAACTAAACTTGATATGTAGATTCTTATATATATTGAAACATACTCTCTGTGTTTCAGTATTGAAATGCATCCGAATCTTATTCACTGGTATCTCTTTTTCGCATTGTTCACCAGCGCTATTGGAATCACTACACAGGAAAAAGGCTGCGTTGTTATCACACTCGTTATTACTATTAGTACCTACTTGTCCAAGGACGCCACATTTTGAACAAATAACAAAAATTTAAAGTAATTATAACTTCACCAATACTCAAATCGCAATCAGTTTCTGAACTGAACATTGACGACACAACGGCGGTACTCATCGCTACATTCTGTTGGTCATCGTAACATGATTTCAAATTTAATTTTATAACTCTTCAGCCAATCATAAAACTCGGTTTGTAAAAATTATCCAATACGAACCGCCAATTCTTCAGTCCACGTTGCGGCATAATTCCTTTGTATTGGTTTTTTTTGACCATTGACTTCGCTGACACCTTAAGATTACTATATCGGTTACTTCGACTATAACAAAGAGTGTGAAATGAAACGCCCATGGTGAGTCGCTATGATTGAAACAAGAGTTGTCGAGTTATATAAGCCTTTCCTAGATGGCCGTGATTGCGTTGAAGATGACGTACGCCTCGGATGCCGCAGCACATCAACAACTGATGATATCGTGGAAAAAGTGAAGAAAAAAATCGTCGAACCATAATCAGAGAAGTGGTTGATGATGTGCGTGAAGCAATCCGAAAAAACTCCCGAATCTGTTGGAAAACAATTCATGACTTTTGAGGCAAGATAATGTATCTGCTCACACTTCTTTTGGTTGTCAATGAATTTTTGACAAAAAACGATGTCGATGTTAATTCTTCCTATTTCCAAAAATAAAGATAACCTTAAAGGGCCGGTCACAATCATAGATGACGTTAAAAGCGTATTGCTCGAAGAGATAAAGACTATCCCAAGAAATGCTGCTGGCACAAGTACATTATATCTAATGGGGACTATTTTGAAGGCGACAAAATTAATATAGACGAAAATATTAATATATTTTTCAAAAAACGAAAGTTCCCGTTATTTCCGGAAAATACTCCGTATGTATAGCAAAGTGAAATAACAGCATTGAAATATGTTTTGAATTCATTGTAACATGACTTCATTGAATGTGAAATCTGAAAGTTCACTCACAGAATAAAATGCATCTTCAAAAAAGATTCGCACCTTTCTTAATTTCAAATTTCTGATAGCGACTGTTCTAAATAACATTTTATATTTTTCGATTCTTGAATGAATTTCAAACCATATAACCTGCCCAATCTGCTGTTCAACACGAAGCCATTCTATGTGCATATTTATCAAACATTTACTAACTTCTGGCTATAGGTATTCAAATTTAGGTTGTGTAACGAATAAAACATCTCAGTTTTTGTAAAAGTACTGTACCACACTGTTAACAATGACAAAAAATAACAAAAAAGGAAGAAAAAATAAAATACTTTATACAAATCTACTTCACGACTTCGATTGTCTGTACCCACAATCTTCAATGTCTGACAGTTGCAATTGTATTCGATCTGAAAATCAGATGGGAAGATGAAAATATATCTGTTGAAGTACCAAACTAGTTTCGTCATAATGCAAATCATTGACGTCGAAAGAAAGATGCTAACGATATGCTGAAATTGCAAACAGATGTAAATCAGGATCTCTTTCATTTTGGATACTTAATACAAATCTGTTTTTCAACCAAAGTAATTGTATAGGTATTTATGTACGAACCAATCATCTGGATCGACATTATTTACACGGTGTGTATTCTTGGCTTCGAATTTATTTTTATTGAAATTCATTAGAAGAGTGCTTCCAATGAGTTTACTCGTTGTCAATCCCTTGATCAATGGTCATTTCGTATGACGTAATTGCATAGGTATCTTTATCTGATTAACTGATAGGTTTCTTACTGCGAGGCGTTAATTTTTACGAATGCCGGAAAATAACTGAACCATAACGAAGCATTATGCAAGTATATTGTATTGTTGTTTGTTAAAACTAGTTATACTAATATTTTCATATATATAGCATGCTTTAAACATGGTGTGAAACAGTCAAATAAATACATCCACCTGACTATATTTTTTCAATCATGATGGAGGGAAATCTTGCGTAAAACCTAGTGTCGGATTTCTACCATTTAAATGTCCGTCTCTCTAAAATCATAGGTCGTCTTGTGCTCTAGATATATTTCTCCAGGACTTCTTCTCTCAGAAAACCCAGCATGTTCTCAGCACAAAATTTCATCCTGCATAGACAGTATGGACAATCTGGGAGATTCAGTTCTCTTGCAAATGTAAAGATATCCATAGAAACAACTAGTTCACTTCGAAATATCACCTGTTGGCATAGACCTGCATATCAGGTATCAAAGAATATGCCCTTCCAATAATTATACTTTCCCACGCTTTTTTTAACATGCTTTTATTAGCTTCACCTGTATGTATGTATGTATATTTGTTTGTTTGCTTGTAACTCTCAAGCTCGGAATCTGTATTTGACAGAGTTATCAACATTATTGCTTGATCTATTCGCGGACAGATGGCGCTGTACGTAACCTCCTTGATATAATTCGAACTCACTTTACAAGTATTTCTTCATTTGAAAAAGTATTTTTTTATTAACACGCGCGCCTGCTGTCTTATTTGTAACCCTCCTTTGCGCGCCTGCTGCCTTCCTTGGGCTTGGCAGCTGATTTACAGGCTTCCTTTCCGGAATCGGAAAATATCAATGGTCATTTTTCTAAACAATATACGGCTGATTGATCACAAAGTTTAGATAAAGTAAATATAATTCAAAAAGACTCAAAATCACTCTTTTATAGCATATGAAACTAAAAAATAAAGAATAAATGTAGTTTAAAAAAATTAAAAAAACACGCTTTTAAAGAACATCGAACTAAAAAGTTGAAAATATTTTTTTAAATAAGCCTAATAACGAATGAAAATCACTAGTATTATTGTGAAAAAAGCGCCCACGCTTTTTTTTCACACAAATTTATTTTTTGTATATCAGGCGCCTTTTGCTTTTTCCAAAATAATGCTAATATTTTTCGTTCGTTATTGTTTTAAGCTTATTTAAAAAAATATTTTTAACCTTTCAGTTCGATGTTCTTTTTTTATTTATTGTAAACTCCGTGTTCTATCAACCTATAATGTAAAATTACTAATGAAAGGTGGATATGGTAATTAAAACTGAATTTGCATTTCAAACTGGAGTTAATAGTGTATATAACTCATTAGGAGGCCAGTGGAAATTATCATATGGATCGGTCACTATTTCATGGACGGACTTCCAGAGTAATATCATTGGTTGTGCTTGCGATCTCACTTTGAACAGTAAGACCCTCGTCTTCTCATACGTGATATATGTGAGAAAGAATAAGGGGCAGTTGATTGGTTTCAACATCTGACATTCCTACATGTTGAACACGAACATAATTTGCCTTCACACTGCCTAATAAATATTCAGGTTTTTGGAGCATTGTAGTCAGATTATGGACAAGTATCGCACCCACATCCGCACTTTTCATAATGGTCTGAATAAAAGATGAAAAAGACTACATGGTTTTCGTTTTTACAATTAATGGATGCCATCTCTAATGGGTTTTGCTATTATAGAGCAACAAGTCAAAACTGAAATGGGCGTCACGAGAACAGGAATGTTTATTTCAAATGAATTTGGAGATCCAACTGGTTTTTAAAACAGATTCATCACGAACATTGTTTCAATGACGAACTTTTAGGCAATCAATATTCCTGAAATACTGAATATTGACAAATACACATGCTTCATTAAATGAAGCACCATCAAAAATGTTCGCAGGTCCAGATCACAGATATCAACCTATACCACCTTATCTCAGGCAGAAATATACAACATAGATTTGTGTGTGGAAAAAACAACGTCAAATACAAATGAAAAAAATTGTGAGCCGTCACAGGACGCCTGGCAGATGTGAAATATCGAAATTATGTTGTACAAGTGATATGCAGATTACGACTGGGACTAATATGGCATCATGTAAAAATAAAATACTAATTTTTTTTCCAGAAAATGATAATTTGTTTCATTAAATACAAAAATCAAAAATTCAAAATATAAAAACTAATTTTCGTCATCATTAGAAAATTCATTAATTAATCAATTTTTTTATGTTCCTTTAATAAACAAATAACAAAAACAATTGTGCGCTACTCGCTATCAGCTGATTTTGAAACACAATTTTACCAGTTTTAATAAAATTCGTTCTTCAAGCAAGTGTTTTAGTGTATTATTTCTCATAAGAATGAATATAAAATTAATTGTCTAATATAAATAATTTAAAAATACTATTTGCTATGAAAATTGTGTGAATTTTAATCTAACAACAGAATAGATTTTAAATTTAAGGACCCTTGAGACAGATCAATTATACGCGGGCATGATGCACACTTAAATTATAAACTTTTAAACTACAGGGTGGGGCACCCCATACGACACGGTCCCTGTAAACCAAACCATTGACTTTTTTTTCGTAAATTTTTCCATTTCATTATATGTTTATTGATTAAAGCTGCAAAAGGAAATTATTTTGAGTCTACAGGACTCAAAAAGGATGGCTAAAAAAGTGTGACATATCAAAGATTGTGTTTTTTAAATAGAACACCCTGTATTTCGTTAAACTTTTAAATAGATCAGAAAAAAATAATATGATTCCATATGAGGTACTATGTATCTAACTATATTCGTTCTCGAGTTATTGATTTTTTATGCCAGGTACAACTGGAAACTAAATAAAATCGAAATGTATTTAAATCATCTCTTTGAATTCTGACCAAACATGAAAGAAGTACAGCTTGTCAAATCTAGAAAGAGAGTTGAGAATTTTTGCTCTCTCTCTTTTTCACTAGTACGGCACAAGCGAAAGAGAAGAAATTCTCAAGTTTCTTCCTAGATTTGACAAGCTCTATTCGGCTATTGATTTCAATAAAATCCAATTCTCAATATTATACAGAATGTTCAAAATAATTGTCACTTCTATAAATTCCTGGTGCATCTGAATACGGTTCGGGTGAAATTTGTATTTTTTTATTACCCTAGAAAGTTGAAAACCAACTTGTTTGGATGATTCCTGTCTGAATATATATTTTTAGGTATACACCCTCGACGCCGAAATGCAATTCTCTGAACACTTATCAGTCGCTAAAATCATATCTATCCGCACTTGAATTTGATAAGTTTTCATTTCCAACACAAAGTCAATATCTGAAAAACTATTTAGGTTAGGTAGAGGGAACCCCAAAATGAGTTATCTTTGTCCGAAATTATAAAAAAGTGACAAGTTTTATCGAAATCAATAGCCCAAAACCTTATTTATGCTTGATCAGATTTGGAAGAGATTACTATTCTAATCATTCCCACACTGGATTTCAATTTAAGAGCCACCGGTAGACAGCTGTTTCAGCCTATTGGTCATCGTCAGTACTGGGCAAGCGGTCTTCTATTGAGGACAAAATGTGAATAACCATAAATAGTATTCAATACTATTACTAATGTTGTGGAATTGGCCGCGGTGGTAGTGCGCCCGACTCACGATCGGAAGATCGTGGGTTCGATTCCTGCCTCGATCAGATATTTTTCTCATGAGAATTTATCTGGTTAAAGCTGGGATAATTCTGCAACCGTGTTAGGAATCACACGTTAAAAGGTAAGACCTCGTTAGTCCTTAGCTCGCACAAGTTTCTCAACTTCTGAGAGTTGTATGGGGGCGACAGCTGATTAACGGAAAAACAGATTTTAAACAGAAACAGATTTAATAAAACTAACTGCGTAAACGCAAGCGAGACATATATGTGACACCCAAGTCAACTTGCCAAGTTTTTATGTCAGTGTTGGTGGTTTGACCAATCAACCGACAACTGTGGTAGCAGAAATTTGGGAAGCTAACCTGGAATGCCATCAGAAAACGAATCCACATATTTCTAGAAATGATATGAAATCGAGAAAGGTTGATGCAGTCAAGCTGCTGGAAAATAATTACATGAATATCAAAAGATAAATAGATAAGTACTATTCTAATCATTCCCACACTGATTTCAATTTATATATATATATATATATATATATATATATATATATATATATATATATATATATAAATATAGGTTGTCCTTGAGTTCGAGTTGAACCGCGTCTGGAGTTTTGTGTTCGACGTTTCGGCTCCCATTTTCAAGAATTTGTGGCTTGTCGTCGGCGCCTCAATTTGCCTACTCCCCAGGTCTCGTCACGAGTTCTCTCTAAGGTCTCAATCTGCCTACTCCTTAGATTGAACTGGGATGTCGACCAGAATGTCATCGTCATTTCATCCAGGTTCGGAGACCAGCTCCCCTACCCTTTTGGCTGATTGTTGGTCTTGAGAGGGACCAATGGGTTCATGACTGAATTGGTGACGGCATGAAGTCCTTAGACATCAGTGCCGCCCTTCACGGGATACCCCTACCTGGCTGGGGTGGGATGGATGACATGGATGGATGGACATGAGGGCCTCATTCGACAGAGTGTCGGGGCCTTCTATATCGGGAGGGGTCGTCTACAGCATAATCTGTGGCTTCCCTAACTAACGGGTTTTCATGAGTTTCCGTTTTTTCGAAAACTCTCTCATTCCTCGACTGAATGGACTGCCGAATGGAAGGCAGCTGCAAATCTCTGCGGATGGCTTCATTCCGCACGAACCAAGGAGCATTCACAATCATCCTAATTATCTTATTTTGCAACCTTTCCAGAATGGAAATGTTGGACGGAGCCGCTTGTCCCCAGACGCCTGAAGCGTACATGATGACAGGCTTGAACATGGTGTTATAGATCGTGATTTTGTTTTTCAAACTCATCTTTGATTTTCTATTGATCAGAGGGTACAGACTGGCTATCCGACCCTCGATCTTAGATTTGACGTACATAATGTGCGGGTTCCAAGTGAGCCTACGGTCTATCAAAAGGCCGAGGTACTTTACCCGCGCTTGCCAGTCAATCTCCCTTCCAGAGATTCTTACTTTTCTGGCCGGAGAAGATAGTAATCTTCCCATGGTTATCGCCTGAGTCTTTTCCGGGTTTACTCGGATCTTCCAATCAAGGTACCAGCGCTCGAGGTCGTCCAATGCACGTTGCATGTAGACGACGCCGAGCTCTCGACCCATGGAAGATGAGAGAAGAGCCGTGTCATCGGCGTACAGGGATATCTTCACTCGTTCGGACCTAGGCAGGTCGCTGGTATAGAGTGAATACAGCGTCGGAAAGAGCACGGCCCCCTGTGGCACTCCAGCGAGGATCTCTCTGCTGTTAGACAGAGAGCCCTCTACTCTGACCTGAAAAGTTCTGTCTTTCAGGAAAGACCCGATCCACCGGATCAGGCCCCGAGGTAGGTCGAACGCGTTTAGCTTGTGCAGAAGACCTTCGTGCCATACTCGGTCGAAGGCCTTCGAAATGTCTAACAGCACAATATGCACTTTTTTGTTAGTGTTTAGCTCGCTGATGGTGTTTTCGACCAACCTTAGAGCCTGTAACTCAGTGGAGTGGTCTCTCCTGAAGCCAGCCAGCTTAGCCGCCGACGAGAGTAGACTGATCGGGCGATAGTTCTGCGGGAACAGCTGGTTCTGACCCTGTTTTGGGAGCATAACGACGATCGCATGCTTCCACCTTCTAGGGAAGTGTCTGAGGGCCAACGAACTGTTGATTAGATTCAAGAGAAATTCGACGCAGTTCTCCGGGAGTCTCTTCAACAACTTGTTGGTTATTGAGTCGGCCCCCGGAGCCTTCTTGGCCTTTGCGGCCTTGATATGACCCTTCAGTTCTTCCATAGAAGCCGGACGGATGTCGTCGTCGACATCCCTGAGGAGTCGGTGAACCCGGTCTTCCAGCAGCATATCGTGATAGATGTCGTCATCGTCGTCAACGTTAAGTTGAAACTGACGTTCCATCGTGTCTGCAAAGGGTAACGCCTTGTCGGCGGGGGAGTAGCACACTCCGCGCTCTCCGTGAATGGGTGAGAGAGCAGTCTTCTTCCCCCTGAGCCTACGAGTGACTCGCCAAAGCTCGTCACTCCCAGGTTCGAAGGATTCCAAGAGCTCTTCCCACCTTTCGTTTCGGTATTCAATGATGGCCTGTTTGACTTGATTGGCCATCCTGTTCGCCGCTGCTTTGTCCCCTGGGAAAAGGGTTCGCTGATAGAGCCTTCTCAGGCGATTTCTCTCTTGTATCAAGGCTTTGATACGAGGGGGAAACTCGTTGTAGCTCTTCAGCGGACACTCCTCCCTAGAGGTGGCCGCTCGAAACGCATCATTCACAGAAAGCTCGAAACGCTCAACTGCCGCGTCGAGTTCGTCGGGAGAATCGAGTACCTCAGGAGGGGCGCGCATCTCTTCGAGCTGGGCTGTGAAGACATCCCAGTCCGTCTTGGATCTCATGCGATAATCAGGGGGAGGAAGATCATCGCCCAATACCAGGATTACTGGATTATGATCGGAATCCAGTTCCGACAGAACGTAAATTTCGCTAGTCAGAGAGACGTTTCTGAGAAGCGCGATGTCTAGTACATCAGGCCTAGACTGCCCACGATAGTACGTTGGCTCATCTGGTCCCAGCACAAGATATTCATGCCTGTCAACATGCGCATGGAGCGCTTGGCTGTTTCGATTTGTGGCTCTGCTCCAAGGTCTGTGCTTGGCATTGAAGTCGCCAGCAGCAATTGTCGGAATGTTGCTTCCCATCAGCAGTTCATCCAGAGATTCTGGGAGTAGACGAATGTTCGGAGGGTTGTAGACCGAGATTATTCTGTGACAACCCCTTCTCAGTTGAATTTCGACTCGAGCACTGTCAATGGCGTATTGGACACAATACAGGGATCGCTTGACAAAAATGCCAACTCCCCCTCCAGCACGTCCAACACGTTCTCTGTGAAAGAATCTGTAGTTTGGAATGACAATAGATTCGTTCCTTAGATGTGTCTCTTGGACTAGAACCACATCTATGTTATACTCAATTAAAAAAATTTCGAAGTCCAGCTTCTTTGAACGAATGCCGTTAGCATTCCAAAAAACTATCTTCAGAGACCTAGGCAACGTTGGTTGTCTAGACATTGGCAGTTCCGGTCATCACGTTAGTATTCACCGTGAACATTGTCTGTAACACGGGGAATTTAACGAATAACTTTTTCATCTGGTCCAATGCGACACAGATGTCTGAAACCCCCTGAGGCTGAGGTGAGGGTTCAGGTCGAAGGGAGGTGGGCTTTGCAGAAGTGCTTGCGCCCTTGGATGCAGCTTTTGCAAAGCTGATCCCCTCCTGGACGCGTCCAGACCCCGCAGGTCTCCCTGAGGAGGCTGGTTTTCTGGTTGTAGCCTGTGGCACTTAGCCACTGGTTAAGTGCCTGCCAGCGCATTTGACGCATTTGACGCGCATTTGACGCTTGGCACTGCCAAGCAATTGCGTTGGCAGTGACCAAAGCGCTGACATCGGTGGCACTGACCCACCGAAGTTTTTGCGTGTTGGGGTTCGACCTGAACCTTCACGCTTAGGAGGTCTTTGACCTCGAATATATGCTTCTGGTCCCTGTCTACCAGGACAAGGACCAAAGGCATAGGTTTGCCAGCGCGCTTCATGCGCGTGACGCTGGTGAGGTCAAAGCCCTTTGCTTCGAACTCCTCACGTACATCGTCAACTGCCAAGTGCTCTGGCACTCCCCTGAAAACGGCTCGTAATTGCGAGGGAGCGAGTAGGTATGGTGAGGGATTTTCTCCTTCACCAAGAGTCTTGACAGTCGCCGATAGTCATCAGGAGACTCCGGCTGGACTTTGATGCCGTCATGTAGATTGACGGCTTTTGAGAACTTGATGTTCTCTTGAGCCGTCAGTTTCAGCAACGATACCCATTTGTCCTTCTGTCGAACAACAATGGGTGGAATTCTGGCCTTTGAGACCTTGTTTTGATTGTCTTGTTTCGGAAGGGTAGGGGGAGTGGGCTCCTCGTCATGAACTGACTTGATGGTGCTTCCTGTAGTGGTTGCGAGCTGTCATAGACTGACAGACGTCCCCAGGGCCTGGCGAGGCTCTGCCAAGCAGATCCGACTGGGACAGGCCAAGAGCGGAAATTAGTTGGCTTATAAAACCAATAATTTCGCCCTTCTCCTTCCCTTGGGGTGTCGATGTGTGATCGGTGGTATTTATATCGACGGAAGTCACTGAAGTGGAAAGGTGCTCACCCCCCACCAGGACGTCCGGTCCTGGTGGCGGGAAATTAGGGGTCTCTAGGCAGTTGGAAGTCTCTGACCGTCATCACGCTTGTAGTGTTTTCGCTGTGCCGATGGTCTTAGTGTTCGCAAAGTCTATATTGTGTTCTGTCTCTTGATGATGTTTGGACACTGCTGAGGATGGGTCTGATTTTTAGACAGCAAGTTGATGTTCATATACACTTGTAACACGTTTGTTAGTCTAGCCTACACAGGCCCGGATTACCCATAAGGCCAACCTAGGCCATGGCCTAGGGCGCAAGCTTGCGGGGGGCGCAGGGGTGGTGCCCGGTGAATGACTCACGATCACGTGTCACTGCTATCCCATCCCGCCGAACCCACGCCCTCTGTGACCTCTGCGAACAGTAGTCAGTAACAAGCTATCAAGTGCGTGTGGTGTGAGGTTAGGTTATCGTTTGGTGATTTTGTTGTGCACTACGCATTACGATTACGAAGTATTCTTCTTGTTGGATTCTACCCATTTCTAAACGGCTAAGTTAATTTTTCTAAACAATTCATAAAATACCTAATTTTTTATTTTATAATATTTTATTAAAATTTATAATATTATATAGTATAATACTATTAAGTCATAATTATATAATATAATAGCTATATAATATATAACTTTTATAATTATAACTATTACATTTATATAATATATAATATTTATAATTATAATAGTAATAAAATCAGTCTTTGACGAATTTATCAAATTTGTGCCTCAGTTTTGCCTTTTGCTAAATAAAAAATAATACTGTACTGTGCGACTGTGCGTTTATTATGTATGAGTTAGGTAGTCGGTCAGTTTGGACAGGACGAAGCACGAAGCCAAATAGAGTACAGTAGTATATGATGAAAATATGAATACATTACATTTAAAGTCAAATCAGTTCCAATTCCTTGTTATATGTGGTACTAATAATATCGTGGTTTTTATGCAGGTATTAAAATGAGCCAACCAAAAAAACGCCTATCTGGGGCTGAATTCAGAAAAAGAGCTAAATTGAAAACAGAAGAGAGCAAGAAGTTCTCTGGGACAATGAAAAATTGGCTGTCTAAAGAACAAGATAAGACCCAAACCAAAAAAGATGACGGTTTATTTTTGGACACCAGTACCTCTGTTCACCTGCAGTCTTTTACTTCAGGAACAGAAACGGAACCGCCGGAACCGGACACAAGATCTTTAGCATTTGAATCCGAACCACAGAGAGACTCCTACCCTGAGAGCCCTTCAAATAACATTGATAAGCCAACACCACTAGAACATGAACCTGAACTTGAACCATTATGTTTTGATCCCGATCCAGCAAACTGGGTTGTAAATAATGAACTACGTGATTACGTGTCTCAACATGGGATAATTCAAAATAAAGAAGGAAATTTCTCAAAGGTAAAGAAGGAATATGGCAACCGTTTTTGGAGTTTTTCAAGTGCACATTTTTATAGACATTTAGCAAATGGAGAAAAACAAAATAGAGCATGGCTCGTCTACTCTGAAAGCAAATGTGCAGTTTTTTGTGGCCCTTGCCGTCTTTTCCATTCAGAATCTCAGTTGGAATCATCTTTTGTGAAAAATGGCTTTAGTGACTGGAAAAATGTTACAGCAAGGCTAAAAGAGCACGAAAACTCAGTTTCACACAAAAACAATACAATCACTTCAAAAGAGAGAGGGGAGAAACTAGGAAAGGTTGATTCCCAATTGACTGAAATGATTGATCAAGAAATGAATTCCTGGCAAATGCTACTACAATGAGTTGTTGTGGTCATAAAAGCTCTAGCTTCACGAGGATTGCCATTTAGGGGGTCAACAGAGTTATTTGGTTCCAACTCGAATGGAAACTACATGATGTTACTAGAAGTCCTTGCTGAATTTGATCCCTTTTTGCGTGAACATATCAGAAAGTATGGAAACCCTGGTATAGGACATATTTCCTATCTTTCATCCACTATTTGTGATGAGTATATTGAGCTCCTTGGCAAAAAAGTTACAGACTATATATTAGAGGAGGCATCATATATCCCGTGTGCAGGACACTCTCTAAACCTAGTTGGGACTCACGCCGTAGATTCTTGTATTGAGGCAGTGTCACTATTTACTCTGCTTCAAGAGCTGTATAATTTTTTTTCTAGCTCTACACATAGATGGGCGGTGTTAAATAATTGCAAAAACACAACACAACACTAACCAAAAGCCTTTCCACAACAAGATGGTCTACTAGACATGACGCTTTAAGAGCCTTACAAGAAGAATGGCCTGCAATTATCAGAGCTCTAGAAATATTGGAAAGTGACACAGATCAGAAGGCTAACACTCGAGCAGAAGCTAAAGGCCTACTAAGCAGATTGAACCGCTTGGAAACAGCTATAATTGTCAAGTTATGGGGTACTATTCTTCTCAGGCTCAATAAGGTTAACAAATATGTGCAAAATGAAGACACTGATGCACTGGCCGTAACAGAAGTTTTCAACTCACTGATATCCTTCTTTGAAGAGCTCAGAAATCAGTTTGACATTTATGAAAACAAAGCACTTGATGTTAGTGAAACCAAAATTTATGAGTATGATAACAGACGTAAGAAAACAAGAAAACTTTAAAATGATGTGACTCGAGATGGCGAAGTTTCTTTTACTACTGGAAGAGACAGCTTTAGAGTTAACACATTTATTCCGATAATTGATAAAGTTAAACAAGAACTTACAGCAAGAATGCATGCCTATGAGGAATTTGTTACAAGGTTCGTTGCAATAATCAAACTCTCAGATCTCACGACAGAAGAAATTGAAGTTGTGGTTAACAAACTTCTCAGTGTATTTGAAAATGATTTAGAGCCGGCAATCTTTGATGAACTTGTCCACCTGAGGTCGCACATGTCAACAAACAAAATAGAAAATAAAAATAAAAAGCCGTTGTCTTTGTACAAGTGGATCATAGGAAACAAATTGGAAGATATCTATCCAAATGTCGAAATTTTGCTAAGAATGTTTATTTGTACTCCAGTAACAAACGCATCGGCCGAGAGGTAAGTCAAATAATAACAAACCGTTTACTTTGTATTACAATTTCAATGCTCTAGATTTTAATCTAAACTAAAATAACGTAAACAAATATTAAACAAAGTCTACTTTGTACTTTGTCAGCTTCTTGGGATCACACACAGTTTTTAACGGGAAAGTAAGATTCCACAAATTACTCTAACTTTCTAATATACTACATTTTTTATGAATCTTTAATCACTTCATAAAATTGAATAGTCTACTTTTTTATTACTTTGTTTTCTGTATAATTTTTTTTTTATAAGTGTCACAATTCAATTGTATTTGTAGGTCATTTTCCTGCTTAAAAAGGATCAAGGAATACCATAGGTCAAACATGACCCAAACAAAGCTCAACTCTCTCGCTCTCCTCAATATTGAAAATGATGTAACCAAAACATTAGATTTCACCAACACCATCCAATCGTTTGCCTGGTCCAAAGCCAGGAAGAGGAAATTTTAAAACGATGTTAAAAGTCATTTCGTTAGTAAATACCGTGTTGTGTTAATAAATGTTTGTGTTAATTAAGTAGTGTAGTGTGTTTTATTTTTCAACATAACCTTTTCTGTATTTCCTTTTCACACATTTTGGAATTTCGCTGTTATTGACTGATCGATTTAAATTATTTTCTTGAAAATGAATGTGTAAGATCACTGATAATCTAAATAATAACCGAGATATTGTAATCTCTTACACAATTTTTTAGTTTTGCCGGAAAGGTAGGGCGCACCATTTAATATGCCGAAAATGCCATCCCCCCGAACGTCTGCTGGGAGGGGGCGTAATGCAGATCTCTGGCCTAGGGCGTAAATAGTTGCTAATCCGGTCCTGAGCCTACATATGTTCTATCGCAATCGGAGCATGGACTTTTATATATACCCTGGGATTCATTGACAATTTTGTCCTTGGAAGAACGGAGGAATGTGGAAATTTGATTGTTGGCGGTGAATATCGTTTTTATGTCCTGTTTTTTGAGAATTCGGCAATTTTTATCAGTTACACCTTTAATGTAGGAAAGGAAAGCTTTGTGAGGAACGTTATTGTCTTTTGGATCATTGGTACTGGACGAAAGAGTTTGTTGACAACGGATGGATATGTGAATTTGATGGTCTGTGAATCCATTTTGAAGGAGAGCTGATTCGAGTTGGGCTAGCTCTTGTGGTTTGTTGTGGTGGTCTGCGAGGTTGATAGATCTATGGATGAGAGAATTCAAGACGGAGTTGATTTGTGCTGGATGTTGATGGGAGTTTGCGTTGAGGTATCTGTTTGTGTTTGTTGGTTTCCTGTAGACCGTGTGGGTGAAGGAGTTATTTGAATTTGTGATGAGGACTATTAGAAATGGAAGGGAGTTATTGGTTTCAATTTCCATTGTGAATTTTTTCTATGGGTGGAAGTCGTTGAGATGATAAAGGAAATTATGGACAGTTTCAGAGCCATGAGGCCATACGAACACAAAACTCCAGACGCGGTTCAACCCGAACTCAAGGACAACATACTGCTGACCGCGGAAACCTAATCCGAACACATATATAAATATTTTTCATTTTTTATTTAAGGATAGATATGTTTTCGAATGAAAATAAAAATGATATATAGAGAAAACTGTTCCATGTCTTGTGGTAGACCCATTCCGGTTATTATTCAATTGTAATTCTAATTTATCTTGTAGAAAGTTCACCAAGAATTGTCCATCTTCGAACGCGAAATTAACATTGAAATCTCCGGCTTAATTTAGTGGCAACGTATGATAATTTTCTCCTGATTCTTCAGAGCCTATAATCGACCGTAGTGTGCTTGCATATATCTCTCTCTCTCTCTTGCCCCTACAGTAATATACGAAACGTAACTTTCTCTCTTTCTATCTTCACTAACTTATACCTTCCTGTCAACTTCCGTTCGCGTCAACTGCATGACCAAAGTTCGAATTTGACTTTCGGCCGTGGAAGTTCAAAACTTCAGTTCAGTCTTCTACTTTCTAGAACTATTTACCCCAATAGAAATGTGAAGAAGAATTGAGAGTCTTGAAAATTCTATGACCCTCAACACTAGAGCCTTCAAGTAAAAATCAATTTTAGTTTTTTTATTTTCAAATATTTTCATGAAGTTACACTAGCGTTTGGGAGTTATACCATAAACGTGTATATAATTTATGATTTATTCATTTTGAAAACTAGAGCTAGAGGTTCCCAGCTTCTTTATCATTTTCATATATGTAGAATATATACTTCAGATTATTCATAAATTGCGTTTATTTCTGACCGGGATATTATAAGCTTATATCGTCATAGTTACGCTATCAATAAAGAGGGTCATAACTCCCTTGGGACATTATAGATTTTATAATTCCCTCTACCTTTCACAAGTAAAAATAAATAGAAATGAAAACTGAACCATATTTTATTTATTCACGTCATTACAAATAATAAATGTACAATTTTGAAATGTTCCCTGAAAATTACTTCCGCCACTGGAAACAATTTCTTCTTTTGTATGGCTGGAGCTTCTGTTCACTACAGTCGAGGTACCTGCCTCTTCTGATGAGAAAGTAGACAACATACGCGCCGTTTTATTTCTCAATTCGATGCTATCCTCCAAATACCCCTCCGCCACCGTGGAACTTTTCCAACCTCCGTGTCTTTTTAAGTTAGTCATAGTTGCTCCTGCATTGGCTAGAGCAGTAGCAGAAGTGCGACGAAGGCAATGTCCCGTATAGGAAGATGAGTTTGGCAATCCTAAATACATTGCGATTTTGCTGGGGATTTTCCCAAACATGTTTTTTCCAATTGGCTGAGATGTACCTACATTTATTTTGTCGGAAGCTCAAAAAAAATCGTTCAATACCTTTAGGACGCAAAGACATATAAAGTCTTAATAAAGGCAAAGCGGAGAACTCTTTTTCATCCACAACTGTAAATTTCTTCGATACACCAGTTTTACTTTCCGGTACGTTCACTACCATAACGGAATCCCGGTCCTCTATATCCGATATCTTCATATTCAAAAGTTCCTGACTTCTGCATCCTCCAAAATAACCCATAATCAAAACAACCTATAACAAAAAAAAAGAAATAAATACACACAAAAAGGAAAATAAGAAAAAAATTACCTTATGCAATAAATGAATATCATTAGGAGCGTCCTTTAGGAATCTGATAACATCTTTAGGAGATAAAACAGCAGACTTTTTCGGCTTATAACTCTTACTCTTCCGTTTCAAAAAAGCCTGTACTTCATTGAACTTGGTGATATCTCGTTTCTCATGTATAGTCACCATCGATTTTAGCATTGACCATTTAGTCCATAAAGAATTCGGACTATACGTTTCTGACTGAAACGAATAAACACAATTACTACCAAATCTACCGAAAAACATAGAAAATTCCTTACCAGTTCTTGAAAATATGCCAGAAATACAGTTTCAGTGACATCTTTTGGCATAACATTTTTCCGTGTCAGCCAGTCCAGATATATCTTGTATTCTTTTTGGTATACGGCTTCACTTTTCGATGGAATTAATGATTCTCTTGCTTGTTCAGCTTTTTTCAAAATATCCTCCATTATATTTGGGGTAGAAAACACGTTTTCACCGCAAACACAGCTTGATAACAAAGTTCTGTTTATAAACAAGTAACATAGCAACAACCTAGCAACAAGAAAACTCTACTATAATCAACGGTACCTGATTCAAATATACCGGGAAGGTAATGAATTGGTACATTTTTCCGTTTCAAAAAATGAACAAAATTTTATTGAAATCGGTCAGAAATAAAATTATCTATGTACCACGGGAATTAATGAGGCAATTGCTGTCCCTCGGGCCAGAGGCCCTCGGGACGCAAATTTTGCCATCGGTTAATTAAGGCCCTCCTAATTCCCTTGATACATAAATAACTTTTTTTGTTCATCGAATATTTCGCAGAATATTTTTCATGCTACAGCTATTTGAGGTTTGGCCCCAAATGAAACAGTGTAAATAAGAAAACAATATCAATTACTATGTAAAACCGCTACATTGAACCGCGGAATGACTACGATGTAATTACCCTGGCATCATTCACACCCATCCTGTTTCACAATGAATACTGGCAATATTTTTATCGATGAAAATAAAAAACGAGCTCATGAGAACGCATCACAAATATTACCATGCATTCATAAAAAAGCATACTTTGAATGTTATAAGTCCCAACATTATTTAAAAACGGTGTACACAGATTTCAAATCTATGGTCTACGAATGAAAATAAAATGAATGAAATGTTAAGACTACTGGAAATACTAAAAAATTGCCGGACTGAAATATTCAGATGAGTTCGTTAAAACAGAGAGAATTAGTAAAATGATTATTTCGAAATAAAATCTCGAAATATTCTTCTCCCCCAACTACCTACACAGTAGGTTCTGATGAATACCTGTCGAAAGACTACTTCCCCGGCTAATACCACGCTCTATATTGAATTATATCCGACATAAATTTTTGCAAGTTATCTCACAGAGGTAAGTCTCCCAAATGTTTCTTGTTCATTCAGAAGCAGGACCATGTTGAAATTATTCGAATAGATCACCTATAGATAGGTCTCGAGGTACTACCTCTCAACGGGGCAGGAAAGATGCGACCCTAACAGCAAATTGCCTGGGACTCGATTAATTTCAACGTGGGTCGCCAAGAGAAAAATTGTTAACTAGTAACAGCTCCATCTCGTGAACAAAATCCCAAGTGGGAAAGAAACATCCCATGTATCAATACTCTAACAGAGATCGAAACATGTCTGAAGACTGTATCGAGGAGAGATACACACGAAATGAAATCTTGAAATATTCATCTCTCCCAACTACCTATGGTAAACGCGTATCGGAAAACAACTACTCCTTTGACTGATACCACGCTGAATATTGAATTAAATTATTTCCGACAGACATTTATGCATCATACCTCACAGAGGTTAGTATTGTGCATGTTTCTCGTTCATTCAGCAGCAGGACTTTAAGCATACTCCTGCTGCTAAAGGTCTTAATTTGTAAACAAAAACGTGTAGCTGCGGCCATTTTGGATTTACAATGATACAGAATTTATTAAATTGTATTTCCATCAAAACTAAATGTGTGTACCAATTATCAGATCAATCTGTCAGCAGGAAGGGAGTCAAACTTCAATTACTAAATTTGACCCAAATAAATAAATAAACAAACAAACAAGCAGACAGGGCAACAAGCTGAGTAAAACCGTTTTAAAAACAAAATCCTTCCTAAATATCAGCAAGTAACACCTTGTATATTGTGGCAGCTTAATTTTTGGTGTATATAGTTGAAATATATATGGATGATCTACAATTCTTTTAGAGGTTTTTTATATCTTCGTATACTATCGAAGTAGTAGAAACTCGAAAAAACAGTTTGTTCTATTTGATCGGGATCAGGACAAAGATTTAGTACGAAAATTCCAACTTCTGATTTTGAGGTAAGCTCAACCAGAATATAAAATTAGGCCAAAATGATTGGAATTTTTTCTGATGAAGTAGTCTCGGTCCCTCGTCTCCAAAGAGTTGAGTTGTTGGCATGGCAATGACTATTAAAACATTTGAAAAATTAAGGAAAAAAATGTAAACAAATCAAAGACTTTCGGTTTGTTAGGTTATGATAGATATCATGGTCTGAGCAGAGACAATTGGAGTCCTGACATTTGTGATTGAGCTCGAATGAATAATTGTTATGTCATTTTAGAATCAAAGTCAGCAATATTCAGCACGATGTGATTTACAATGCCGCGAGCGAGATCATCGAATATTTCACAACGATGTCGTAATGCAATCAGACTGCAGAATATTGTAAATCAATCCACTGCAGATGAAGAAGAAATAACACGAGAGGAGAGCCGTGTTCATTGTTGCCAGATCTACTGTTTTTGCAATAGATCCACTTTTTTGGTTCTCGACCTACTTTTCTACTGTTTGAGACTAAACATCTATTGATAACCGTATTCACTTTTTATAACAGTTATTGAATGAGTGTGATTAGTAGGAATTTTCATGCATATGGTTTGTATATATCAAATATATTTCACAATGTTTTTTGTATCAATGTAGGGTTTCTCTGGCACAAAATCTACCACTAAGCATCAAATTTAACCTGGCAACACTGGCCATGGTGGTATGGCCACTTTGTGCTTGATGAGCACCACAAGAAAATGACAATATAACTCCATACAATCCCTACTAATATTATCAATGTGAATTTAAGTTTGTTTGTTACGGTTTCACGCGAAAACTACTCAACCGATCATCATGAAATTTTGTACACATGTTCTTGGAGGTATTAGAAGTAACATAGGTTACTTTTTATTAAAAAAAACTATTTTTTATATAAGATAAAAAAAATTGTTTCAGCTGTTTGGAATTTTTCTATATTTATTGTTATTTTCTTCTGTCATTTTTATTTTTAGGTTAGGTTAGGTTAGGTTAATTAGGTTAGGTTGAGTTATTTTTGTTACAATGAAATATATTTCAACATTTGTTGTTGCAATTCAATAAAGCATATTTTAAATTTTCCAAACTTCGTCATATGTAATAATTTTTAAAAATTTATAATCCCAGCCAAGCATTAAAATATGGTTCTCATATTGATTCATTTCTATTGTACTGACACTTATTCAATGGCATAAATGCGAGCGAACCCGCGAGTAAAAGCTAGTATTTAATAATTCTGAGGCGTTAAAAAATTCGTCGGGTCAGCTAGACATGCATAAATCTCACAATCGTAAGATTGATACGATCCCTACAATTTATAAAATACGTTGTTGTATCGGTGTAACTAATAAATACACCAGATCTTATTTAAAATCAAAAACCGAAAACAAATTCACCTGTCGAATACTGTCATCGTATATGTTTCATAATGCACGACAAAAATTTGCATATATTTATTTTCAAATACATCAAAACACAATGAATGGGATGAAATCAAACACCGGTTGAGAGCATTGAAAATAAATTGGCTACGGCTGGATAAAAGGGAATACAAAAGCAACATTTCAAATCAGCCTCCAATTAATTTTTTGACACATCTCCGATTATCGAGATATTAAAATAGTTTCTAACGAATCAACCTTGGCGAAGAGCTTGTATAATATGTATGACATAATTCATTCATTGAAATAACAAAAGTTAATTTGACTCACCCGAATGTGAGCCATATGTCACAGCACATCACGTTCAGCCAAGCAAACAGGGCGGTGGAAAAGAATATCAAACTATATCCTGAAAATTGAAAATATTTTGGGTTTCAAATGAACGAATTAGATTGAGTGGTAGATTAATTAATTAATCGTTTCAGCAATGCGGAAAGTAAGTGAAACACTAAAATAACAATATAAAATGCAAACAGCATGACATAAATTTTTAGGAAATTATTTCGATGAATAACCGACAAGAAAATATTGACGTCTCCCAATGTTCTTTGATGAAGGATCTGACATGATGCCGGAAAACGAGTACTTAGTAATAATAACAATAATGATAACACTTATTTATTATTACAGGGTACAAAGTTAGAATTACAAAAAAGTCCAAGATTAGAAACAGTTATGAAATAAAATTATTGTTGAATAACATCATCTGCAATTTAAATACCTAAATGTGAAATATGTATACAAACATACACGAAACTTAAGATATGTAAAAAAATAAATGAAAGAGAGAGTTAATTTCATCACATAGTTATGAGAATTGTCATAAAGAAAATTATTTAAACAATAATTTTTAATATCCAGCAATTGTGTAGCAGTTTTTTTCAATAAAAGCCTTTTTCAATCTTGATTAGAAAACTTTCAAATTTTTTGATAGTTTAATTTATCTTCTATATTATGAAATATTGTAGGTCCAAAATGAAGTTTTTTTGGCAAAGAGTTATTCTATGAAGTTGGACAACAGTTTATCTCAAGGACGAAGACAAGGTTAATGATGTTGCTGGGAAAGTATATTAAGCTTGTGTCTATATACGCATACACAGATTCTTTCTTAGATTCTTTCGTTTGGCATCATCATATCCAGTTCTCCTACTATAAAATTGATGACTTCTATATACTGTATAAATACCTAGTTTACATTTTTCATCAGGTCATTAGCGTATATCAAAAATGATTTAGATCCCAGTATTGTGGTACACCATGATTAACGGACACTAACTAGAATATTCACAACACTGACTGGTTGACTTTTACCATACAGGGTGTAACATAAATACGTTAAAATATTCAAGTGACGTATTCCAGAGACAATTTTTAGAAAAAAAGTATATATGAACTTGGGTCCGAAAATGCTTCGTTTCGGAGATACGGGGTGTTGAAATTGATTTTTTTTGTTCGCTTTTTGAAAATAACTCTTGCAAAAAATAAGTTATTTGCACGAAATTCGGTACCCGAGATTTTTTTGACGTGGGAAATGATAATTTCGTAATAATTTTCATGTAACATCTAGAGGGCGCTGCGTACGCTGTCATTATTTATTTCAATTTGCCCTAACTTTTTTGACAGTAAACTTTTGGTACTTTTCATGAAAAAACCTAATTTCCCCACCTTTTCCAAGTAAAACGGTACACCTCCTCAACAACGCTGGATGTGATCGTTTTCGAGATATTTTCTATATCGATGCATATTACTTTATAGCCAAATTTGATTTCAAAAATTTTTGTCACTCTCCGCTTGCAAGTTGAGTTAGTTAAATCGAGTAAGCTATGAAAGTTTGTTTATAAAAATAGAAGTTTGCTGTCACATTTTTAACTATTAATTGACAAATTCACAGTTCGGAGTTTATAAAGTGATTTATTGGGACCATGCCCGACTTTACGAATGCTGAAATGGCTGATATGATTTTTGCATACGGCTTGGCTGACGGAAGTTCAAGCGAGGCCAGACGCATCTATCAGGAAAGCTATCCCCAACGCGTGACTCCTTGTGCAGCGACATTTGCGAATCTTTTCCGGCGACTTTCCGAATCTGGAAGCTTTGAAACAAATTCTGCAGTAGGACGGCCATAAACATCCAGAGGCAAGTACAAGAAAAATTAGTCAAACTTTAAATGTGAGTCACATGACAGTTTACAGAATTTTAAAGGAACAGCAATTATATCCTTATCATATTCAGAGTGCCCAGGTACTTACGCTACGTGATTTCCAACCACGTATCGAATTTGTTCAATGGTTTCAAAGAAAAGTCGAACAACATCCGCAAATTTTATCGAAAATACTCTTCACAGATGAGGCTAATTTTTCAAGAAATGGTATCAGAACTTCCATAACAACCACATCTGGGCGGAAGATAACCCACATGCGATAACGCAAACTCATTTCCAAGACAGATTCTCTTTTAATGTATGGGTAGGCATAATTGGGGATTATTTAATTGGGCCCTATTTTCTCCCCTTACGTTTGAATGGAGATGCTCACCTACATTTTTGGAACACGACTTATGGAAGATGTTCCCATTGGTCTCCGAAATCACTCTTGGTTTATGGACGATGGAGCTCCTGCTCGTTTTAATGTGATAGCAAGACAACGATGAATAGGAAGAGGAGGCACTGAGCATTGGCCCCCGAGGTCACCAGACCTCAATCTAGTCGATTTTTTCTTTTGTTGACACCTAAAATCACTAGTTTATGCTAGTCCCATTGAAAACGAGGAAATGTTGAGGGATCGCATCATAGCTTGCTGCGAAACGTTAAGAAACACTCCGGGCATTTTTAAACGGGTGCGAAATTCTTTGATGATGAGAGCAGAAGCTTGTATTACTGTTGGAGGTCGTCACTTTGAACAGTTGTTGTAATAATTGTTTCGTTCAATTTTTATATGTTTATTTTCCTAATAAATAACATAGTACTTCTCCGAATTGTTTTTATTTACAAACTCCGAAATGTAGCACTTTTTAATTGAATAATTAAACCTGACAATTTTTTTCAATTTGGATTGAATAGGCAGTTCGATAATGCTCGGTTTAGAAGAAGTCTGTACGGGTATACTGCGTATAAAGTTTGATGGAAATAACTAAAATTGTAAAAAACTTATGACAAAAACCTACCATGTTTTGAAAAATGTCAACAATCTGTATTTCGAAAACGAATCATTCTTCGTTAAACTTTTTTTAGGAAAAAGTTGTTTATTTTGACGAGATCCACCACATAATTAGTTTTTTTAATGTTCTCAGCAACTTCACTTAGCGCCTAGGAGCTAAGTAATATGCATCGATAAAGGAAATTGTAAATATCTCGAAAACGATCACCTTCAGCATTGTTGAGGAGGTGTACTTTTTTTATTTGGAAAAAGTGTGGGAATTAGGTTTTTTCATGAAAAGTATCAAAAGTTTACTTATATTTTAGGTCAATGAAAATCTGGAGGACTGCAATCAGGAGATTTAGTAAGCCATATCATAATACATGCTATTAAAACTCAAGAATTTATGTGCGTTTCTCAAAAAATTAATGAAGTCAACATTGTCTGGCCGTATAAATTCAGAAAACTTCAATATTGAAATTATCAGTCATGTCTTCATCTGATACTTCAATGTCATCTCGCTGAATTTTCATTTCATTTACCAGATATTCTTTTTACATTACATTTTCCCTTTGCAATTCATATAAAAATAATACAGGATTGCTTGTCACTGTTCATATTTTATGACACATTTTTTCTACAACCAGTCTTTCTGAAACGTCAAGAAGTCTGGTGTTGTATTCCTGTTCCAGGTGCACGCCATTCATGCAAAATCCCGTACTATAAATTAATATTGATCAAAATTGTCTCACCCAGCAATATGCAGAAAGAATCATTCGGTTCCAAATCGGTGTGGACGTAGATCAGAAGCAAAAACAATAAGAGCGTGCCAACACAATAGTTGATCAGGATCTTCCCGAAGAGGTTTCTCGTTTCACCCAGCAACAGGTAGATCAGAATGGTCAGCACCAGAAAAACGCACGACAGTATTTTGGACCACTTCGTGTATACGAATTTTTCCTCGATCTTTAAATCAGGAAAGCATTTGAAGAAGAAAAACCCCATCCCTTTGGGGCTGTTGGAATGTTCAATGCAATAGGAATTCTGGAAGAGATATATAAAAAATATGGGAAGAAGAAGCCATAAAATATATTTTTAAAGGAACAAATGCAGTTGCGTATTCTAATTGATTATACGAACAAATTAATACAGTAGAAGTAATGACAAAATAAGCGAGTTAGAACAAAATTCTGGGATGAGTTATGTGTGAAAGGATCACACAGAACTGACTTGAAATTAAGTCTAGGGTCTATCTACATGTTAAACATTACAAATTTTATTGAACATCCATGCTTTGCATTTTTCATTTAGGTGAATGAAAATCTGAAGGACTGCAATCAGGAGATTTAGTAAGCCATGTCATAAGATATGCTGTTAAAACTCAAGAATTTATCGTTTGTTTGAAGGTGGTTGACAATGTTTCATGGTGTATTTCATCAGTTCGGACTTCCATTGTCTAATATAATATAAATTGATTTAATAACCCTGAAAAAAAATCAAAATGATTAACCGAAAATAACAATTTTATTAAACAAAAAACAATTTTATTAAACAAAAAACTGAAATTACCTACAAAGAAATAACATACAGCAACAACCAAACAAATAAAAATTGAAATATTATTTAAAGCTGAAAAAAACTGAAAAAATAAAAAATATTAACAAAAAATGAAAAAATAAAAATTAAAGGATTTCAAACCATGTTATGTCACAACGTTTCGATTGTTAATATCCACAATCGTCTTCGGGTGATAACAGCCGAATTTTTTCAGTTTTTTTCAGCTTTTATTAATATTTAAATTGTTATTTGTTTGGTTGTTGTTGTATGTTATTTCTTTGTAATTTAAGTTTTTTGTTTGATAAAATTGTTATTTTCGGTTAATCTTTTTGATTTTTTTTCAGGGTTATCAAAACAATTTATTTTATATTAGACAATGGAAGTCCGAACTGATGAAATACATCAAGAATTAATGTGCGTTCATCAAAAAAAATCATCTGTTATGGTCTTATAGTAACTTAAGAACAATGTTTCAGTAAAGATAATAGTTGTTATTCAGAATCGAACTAGATACCTTACTTTTTCAAGTTTCTAAATTTTGTTCTTCATCATGGGGTGTTTCCTGTCAGTGGATTATGTTGTACTCACCGGTGCATCAAGTCCTTCCTCTACAAAAGATTCTGTGATATTCTGGTAGAACCTGAAGACTCCATTTTTCAGTAAATTGAAAATGTACCGTTCTTCACTCATTAAGAAAATTCTACTACATGTCCGGTTAGATATCAGTGCAAATGGTGCTGAAAATGAAAATAACATGAATTAAATATATCTATATATTTTCGAAATTTATTTCATATGGTAAGAATATTATACAAGGTGCTTCAGTTTGCATAGCGCTAAGAATGAAAAACTCTCCATAACTCTCCGAATAGAACGCCAGTATTTTCTCTGAATTATATTCAGAGACTTTAGATTTTTCCCACTATTGAAGATGTTGTTTTTCACATGCGATATGTTGTGTATAAGGAAGATGAATATTTTCTAGGAAATATCAGTTTTTGGGAAATAAATTTGAAAAACTTCAAAAGACAAACAAAAGTAATTCCCTTCAATATAAACAATTTTGAAAAATGGGAAGTTAAAAATTCAACTTCACATTTTAACCTAAAAAATAGAATAATTCGCAATTTACATTCTCAGAAATTTTATCTCTGTTAAAAATCTGTTTTTCCGTTAACCAGCTGTCGCGCCCCTACGAACGACAACCTTCAGAAGTCGAAACTTGTGCTAGTTAAGGACTAACAAGGTCTTAACTTTTAATGTGTGATTCCTAACACGTTACATCCTTCTTCTCGTCTTCGTTTTCAGTATAAAACAAGTTTAAAGCAGAACTTGCTTGAAAAATATGCATCCATGTGTCTGAGGGGGTGAATGAAGTTGAACCAACATCGTTTTCTATGATGTAGTATTCTTGATAAAATTCTTGTGCATAAACGAGTAGGTACATTCCATGTTTCCTACATTCTTTTCATTATCGCTTTCTTATCGTAACATATTCCTCCAATTATTATAAATACAGGTTGAAAGTGGATGTCATGAAAATATACGTTTTTTTTTATTCTTTTTTATTCACTATGATTGTTTCGAAACGACATTTTTATAAAAGGTACGCAATTGAAGTCTCTGACCATGTTGAATTACTCTTGTTCGTTTTCGAGCGTGTGATACAGAACGATAAACAATTGAGTTGATAATATTTACATGAATTCCCTTTCTATTTTCATGCTTTTGATGTCACTAAATTTGTCAATTCATGCGAAAGAATACTGCATTAACTTATTCATACAGATATAAATATATCAACTTTTGTAAACTGACGGAAATAACTAGAAGTTCAACTGTACAAAGTAAAAAATTGTCGTAACAATTTCTCTTACGAGAACACTATGGGACGTAGTCTTTCAGGCAATATTTAGAGAAACGGTCCTGTGGAACTCCTGTTGTAGTTATTCAACGTCACATATTGAGCTTTTCCATGCCCAGAATACCAAAATTTTCAGCTTCATAAGCAAAGTTGGCTGAACTTTTTGGAAAACAAAGGGACAGAAACACCCTGTTTTAGGGGAATGTAAGACTCACGATTAGAAGGGGAAGACAATGTATGGACAACCAGAATTAAGTCCAGAAGAATATGACACGCATCCAACAAACCTTCAAATTTGTTTAGGGGAAGGTTTAAAGAAGTGTTTTCCGGCAATTCAGAAGAGATGGACGAATCAGTCCTCTTTCCCATGATTTTCTCTTCTCCTTTGGAAATATTTCCATTGTAGCGTTTGTTCTTCATTTAGTTCTTGACTTGTTTTTCCAATACAGTTGTTATAGTTGATTCGATATACCACATGGTTCATTCTAGAATCTGTTTTGGTGTTATTTCAAATATCTACAGATTCTTTCCTTTGTAACTATGCATTCGACGGAAGCTCTTTTGTTGGACTTAGATATAGTGGAACACTAATTAATCTCCGGTCGTGATTGCCAAATTTTTCCTTGTGTATATTTAATAATTAATACCTATTATTAATATCTATATCGGTTTTTTCAATGTTCATATATCTAATTGAAATCGTCATCTGGGCTTATTAGATTTCTTTATATCAGTTTGTTTCTATCTCTCTTCCTTCAAGGCGATAGGTATGTTATATTATATAAATAGTGCGTCAAATTACTCCCCCTCTGTAGATTACTGTGTTCGAATAATAGAGGAGCGACAATAAATTTGGCTTAATTTGTTTCGATATCTAATCTCTCCTAATATAATTAAAAGGTTTTTATTGGTAATATAAAGTATTGCAAACTAAATAAACAAATTTTTTCAATACCAATCAATTAACATATTGGTCTCTTAACTCATAAAAATTATATTATGATTTTCTCTTGCGTTCGGGTTTGCTCTTTCATGATAAAGATATAACAACGGCTGTTAGTTGTTTTTCCTCTGGCAATCTGGCATTGAGAATAATTCATTAAGAAAATCTAATTGCGAGCAACGAACTGTTTCGTTGCATTATGTTAAAATCATGTAGTCGTAAAAATAAATCGAGTGACAAATTTATCTATGTTTATTTGAAATAGACTTTAACACGAAAAATATAGCTGAAAGTAATGTATCAAAGCTGTAGTAACGTTGGCTATTCTTTGTTTATTTTTGTAGTTTATTCTAACCCGAAAAGATCGAAGAATGTTAAACCACAAGAGAAGCGACAGAACGTCAAAATTTGCATGTATTTTTTTCTCAGAGGCATACATCATTTCGGTTGATTTTTTGCCATCACTTGGTTTTTTTCATTAGTCTATGAATAAACATTAGGTGTTCATAACATTTTAATCAAGATTGCCACTATTGCTTCCAGCAAATAATCTTTAGAATTTTTTGGGTAGATATGATTCTAAATTGTCCAATATAGCTTTGTATGTTCAGGGTATTTGTAGGTGAATTTTTAATGAACTACTAAAGTTGTTGAAAGTCACTTCAGATGACTCAAATTTCAGCTCGGCTGAAAATCCAAGTGATTCATCAAAAGGTATAAAAAACTATTTTAAAAAGAATTCTCTTCAGGTTGATAGTGAAAAAACAACAAATTGTAATTTTCGTAACTTTAGATGGCTGTAACTCTAGAAACGAGAGAGAGAGCACCGATTTTTTTTTGAATTCGTGCCCTTCCCGGCAAAATACATAAGACCACTTTTTTTTTAATTGGCGAGTGTAGCCTAGTCAAAAGTTAACCAAGTTGAAAGTTGTGAATATAATTTTGCTTCAAAGGTCACCATTATCAGTTACAAGTTAATGCGACACTATGATAGAAAAAAATTAGACATATATGACCTGCTAACTATGCGAAGCCGGGGTAACTCACTAGTTTATAAATGAAAATATTTTAGTAAATCAGAGCGTACTGTGAATATCAAGTACTTATCAGTGTTGAATTGGCATTCATTATTTGTAGGTTATAACCCAGAAATGGCGGTGAAATAACTTAGAATAGTCACTTTTTAACGGGTAGACTTACTTATAACGATATTTTTTCATAATGATTTTGACATCAGTTCAACTCTATTTCAACTTTTCGCGAAATGAATTATATTTTTCAAATTTATTCATTTGACCCTTTGGTACACTGAGTACTTGAGCTGAGTCATAATGAATTACAGACAGAAAAAAGAACATTAAAAAAAAGCAATGTATATAATTCACAAGAATTGAATATTCACAAAACAGAAATTTATGTCAATAATATAAATGCGCCACAAGTCACAATTCGAGAAGAAGTTCTACTACCAAATATGTCCTTCTAAAGAGAAAGTGTCAAACAAAAATTCCTTCGGCCAACACATCTGTAAAAATAATTTCTTCATCTCAATTTTTAATTATTCATAACGATTTATTTTGCATTGACTAATGGAAAGCATCCAAAATAAGCCGTTCAATGTGGAGAAATTTTGATTAGGTTGTCATATTCATTTATGAATTTGTGAAAAATACCTATATTGATATTTCTATGAGAAAAAGTGATACATTTCAAGATGAATCTAGAACATGCAAAAATATGATAGAACTGACCTATAATTCATGGAAATCCAGTATAACGTATTCAAAAAACATACTTCAATGTGAGCTATCCACTTGAAAGTTTACAACACCGCAACACGCAACCGCGCTATACAATAGCATCCTCAAGCGTCATAATACTCAAACACTTGTCGCACATTAAAGTGTGTTTTTTGAATACGATAGAAAATGCAGGCAAAATGCCCTTTCTTGGGTTGGTATCAATTATATTGAAAAGCCATATCAATAATCAGTTTAATTAGTCTTTTCTGTGCACGAAAATCTCTATATATCAAAGCTAATATGAGAATAAACCACTGAAAAATAGACATCCAACAGGCCAAAATCATCTAGGTGATTTCAATTGTATGATTTAATAATAATTTGCAGAATTAAGTGTGAATACGAATAGGACTGCTACGGGTTAGATTTTCATCTGAAAAATATTCCTAAAAACATAATTTCGCTAGCTGATCAAATAACATTTAATGTGCATGAATCACTGCTGAAATCTCCCCTAATAAATAATTTCATAGATAAAAAACATTTCGATTTATTCAAAATAAGTTTGCTGAGTTGACACCGAACACTGAATTTATCTGCTAGTGCATTGGTTTTTCCAGACACAGCGATTCCGGTGTCATCAGCAAACATGGTTATATGCCATTGTGAAAACAACCCAGGAAAATTATTTAGGGAGTTAGAAAATAACGGTGGCCTCAGGAGAGACACTTGAGGCATTCCTCAAGTGACGTCTGTGGTTGACGGTATACTAAACAGTAAATTTCCAACCATAAAAAATTTTAAATCTATTTATATTGTCAAGAAAAATGTAAAAGTCGTGATATGACCAGTGAACTCGTCATTATCATTCTTTTATCATCATCATTCATTGTGTTAATCAGTACTGGAAAGCCAAACAATTTTTTTCCAAACGATCCTTAAATAAATAGCAGGAAAAACGTTCAAGTGAGATCGATGCTAACACAAAAAAAAGAAATATAATATCATGAACATCAATCGAAAATATGAACTCTTTTTTTCTTCAGGAGATGAAGAAAAACTTCATCTCCTGAAGACCTCAACTTGGTTGGTGAAACGTGCGTCGAGAAGAGTATTGCATTTCTGGTGATTAAGAAAAAAACTTGTTTTGAATTTATTCTACGCCAGAGATTCGAGTTTTATCTTTTATTATGGAACAATAACTTTCTCCAAACCTGATATTATCAACTTAATTTGATATGTTGAGAAACAGAAGTATTTTAAAACTTTACTTTACTCGTACTTATTAATGTATGTCCTTGGTCCTATTTCCAATGAGGTAAATGTTTTATTTTTGGCAATTTCAATCGAGCAAAGAACAAATAAAACCATCATCATGTGCTAAATTAATGATGAAAATATTTTCTAAAAAAACGTCTCGTTATTTTGAAGAAATCAATTGGTAATTGAAATAATAATAACTGTGATATAGTTTTTCGGAAAATATTGAGAAAATGAAATGAATAACCTTGCACTAATCGACACGTTAAACACCTGTAATTATACAATATTTCACCTACTTTGAGTTATTCGAAACTGAAAGTATACGCATCGAACTTGCAAACTTAACGAAATAACTATTTGAAAACACCTGAACAAATATCATCAGTTATTTTACGTCATTCTTTAAACATTTTTTTTATTATTTGATTTCAAACACTATGTTGCAGTGAGGAACATCTTTGTGAATCTTCTTTCCATAAGGTGAAATTTCTTTACATTTGTGTTATTAATATAAAATGAATTCATTTTACAATGTCTTATTATTCTACGAGATTATGGTATTAATTTCAAAACTGTCAACAAAGATAATTTGAATGATATTATCAAGAATACCAAAATAAAACAATGTCAAGTTTTTGTGCGATTATTCCATCGTGAGTTTTTGATTTTGTTTTCAATTGTAAACCACTTGCATGAAATGAATATGATAAAGTGCCGGTCATCGCACTTGAAAATTGTGCGAATGAACCAGAATTTTGCGGACTTTTCAACCTGTCTTACATATAAGGGGTTTTCCTTCTTGTTGGAAAATTGCTCACATTCGGCCTATTCTCAAAAAGGGAAAGAACAATTTTCCAAATATAGACCAGTCGCTTTGCTATCAGTGATATCAAAAATCATGGAGAAATTTGTAAACCACCATATCCTCAAATATTTGGAGGCTTCAACATCTTGAGTGATCATCAATATGGCTTTCACAAACATATATCAAGAAGCGATCTTCTATCGTATGTCATTCATATTTGGAATAACGCAATCGAGAAACATGGAGAATCAAGAGCTGTTGCGCTTGATATTTCTAAGGCCTTTGACCGTGTGTGGCATGAGGGTTTGCTGGTCAAACTTCGATGCTATGGCTTGTCGGATCATTTTTGTGTATAGCTCTTCAGCTTCCTAAAAGAACGTTCCCTGCAAGTGGCCGTTGATGAATATCTCTCGAATACTTTCACCATCAATACTGATATTCCCCAGGGATCCATGTTGTCTCCAACCCTCTTTTTATTCTATATCAACAACTCATTAGAAAAAACCAAAAATCCAATATGTTATTTTGCTAACGACAACACACTTGTCTCGTCATTCCATTTGGATTCCGGGACATCGGCTACGGAGGCAGCAGGAGGTTGCATGGAGGTTAATGAGGATCCAGATGTGATTTCGAATTGGAGTGAAAGTAACCAGGTACAATTCAATGCCACAAAAACCCAGGCATAGGTTTTCTCCAAGAAGATGTCAGGTCTGACAATTCCGCTTTCTGCTTCGATAAGTTGGTTGGGGGTTGAAATGGACACCAATTTGTCTTGACACAATCATGTCGCTAGAATTGCAAATGCTGCTTCTCAAAATCTTGGAAAACTGTTCCGAACCAGAAAACTGTACACACCTCAGCAACTTTTGATGCTGTATAAAGCTCAAATCGGACCTTCTTTGGAGTATTCTTCTCATATATGGAGCTGTGCCCCCAAACATACCCTGAAGTTGCTGGATTCCATCCAGAAAAGAGCCATCCTCCTGATTGGAGACGCGAACATCACATGCAACCTTGATAGCCTGGAATATCGAAGAAAGATTGGAGTTTTGTCTCTCTTCTATAGATACTTCCACGGGAAGTGTTCAAGCGGCACTTTTGATTCCACCAAGAGCGGTACATTTCAGAAATACGCGATGGACTGTGGCTGCTCATCCTTTTGAGGATCAACTCAGTACACCTCGAACTTCACTGTTTAAGAACTCTTTCATCTGGAGAACTGCTATAATATGAAATAAACCTTCTGAGAACGTTTTTCCGAATGGATTCGATCTCCAACGATTCAAATCCAATGTGAATCGCTCCTTTCGCACAGGCACCGCTCTGAGAGTGCCTCAAGGTTTTTTTCTGTAGTGCTTGTGTTTTATCCCTAAAAAAATCTACTGATGTATGCACTTTTTTCACACCACTACCGACGTAGAAAAGAGAAAATTTTATTCGTTTAGATAATTCTCAACTATTCTGTGACACTGTTTGAATCACTTTTATATCAAATAATTCGTTCACTTTTAGATAGACTTATGTTGACCTCTGAAATTCACAGAATCAATATACATGCGGACAAAAGGTGTGCCATGGATATAAAATATTTTCGCTGGAATTAAAATTATCACAGACTAGACCTCACCAATGAAGTGCCATAATACATTCCATAATACCTGTATCCCTGTTGGATACTGGCGGGAATCAATAATCCCCAAACTAGTTTTATTCATCAACGTAATCTCCATCAAGAGCAACACAATCATTCCAGAATAGGCCTCAGTTTCAGCAATAACCTCTTCATTCGAGCGAAATTTTTTGCCGGTGAGCATTTTTTTTGAGGTCTGCGAAAAGCTAGTAGTGGCTAGGAGGCAAATCTGGCTAATGCGGTGGATGTGGGAGCATTTCGATGTTCAATTCAAGTAAATATGTCATTGTTTTCATTGACTTGTGACACCTTGCGTTGTCTTGATGAAACAAACATTTTTTCTTTGCCATATGCGGTCGTTACTTTGCAATTTCGGCCTTCAAACGATCCAATAACGCTATAAAATATTCACTGTTGATGGTATTTCCCTTCTTAAGATGGTCGATGAATATTACAATATTACACCACGCACATCCCAAAATACCGAATCCATAAACTTTCCAGATGATTGTTGTGCTTTTGGACGCTTTGGACGAGGTTCAACAGTTGCCCGCTCAGATGACGATCGTTTTGATTCCGTAGTGAAGTGTTTCATCCATTGTCATATATCGACGCGAAAATTCCGATTTGTTATGTTAGAACATGGCCAAACACTGCTCAAAATCATCAAGACGTTCTTGGTCAACAGTGGTCAACTCTTTGAACTCATAGTCAAATTATCATGCAATATAAAGCCAACACGTTCTTTTGATTTCTTTACAACCTCAGCTAACTCACGCAATTTCTGTTTTTGATCGTTCAAATCGATTTTTTCTGATGTTACTGCCTCATTTTGACATCCACTGATTTCTGCATCATCGGTGTCTCTACGACCACATTTGGAGTCAGCAAATCAACAGTCAATTGTTATTTATGATGAAGCGGTGACCTTATTAACACTTCAAGCTATTGGTTCGTTTGAACAGTATTTTTCCTCATCAAGTAGCAGTGTAAAATTAAAAAACGCAATTGTTTTTGATCAATTGTTTTGAAAATAACAAAAATAGTGTCACTCTTAGAACAATAATTTGAGTAAATATCATGAAATTTCAACAGCTTTTTTTAAGGTTAGTGGTGGTAGTGCGCCCGACTCACGATCGGAAGGCCGTGGGTTCGATTCCCGCCTCGACCAGATATTTTTTTCGAGAGAATTTATCTGGTTGAAGCTGGGATGATTCTGCAACCCTATTAGGAATCACACGTGAAAAGGTAAGACCTCGGTAGTCCTTAGCTCGTACAAGTTTCTCAACTTCTGAGAGTTGTCGTTCGTATGGGGGCGACAGCTGATTAATGGAAAAACATATTTTGAACAGATTTTAAACAGAAACTGAAAAAGCGGTGAGTGCAATAAGACAAGCGCCATCTATGTATTAGGCCCGAGACTCTTCAGCTCATGTAGTATTACGTTTTCTACCATAATTGGAAATTATTTTGATTCGACGCAATCTCATTAACACCTATGATTCCTATTCACCTACTCAAATAGGAATATACAGCTGAAAATTCAAATGATATTCTTGTTTATCTATAAAAATACTACATATATTTTGTTGTTTTTGTCAACACGATACGTTCTTCATGTTTGAGAATAGGCACCACCTCAACAGAATCTGGGCTATGGACATATTACATCAAACTTAAGGAAATAATTTGTTTTTTTTATGTACAGGGTGTTAACTTGAAAACGTACCACCATCTTTATTTTGGCCCGAATAGAAAATAATAATATTCGAAAACACGTTAAACTCATTTTCATTAGGAACATTTTGTGGGCTTGTTTTCCAATGAATTACATCAACCCTCTAGCAGGGGTGGATACATCCTCTAGAATCTCAAACGGAAAGAGGAGTCGAGTGATACCTCATTTCGAAGGTTTTTAGTTACTTTTTCCACATACTACTACCTTTCAGTACGTTTGCAGAAATCGAGTGAAATCGTGGAGATATTTGCAACAAAATTACTGAATGTTAAAAATGTTTGTCTAGTATTTTCTAAACACTGATGAAGTTTTCCTTCAAAATCATTTCTAACATTCCAAAATACTTCTGCTTAATGTTCTCTACAGGCAGCTGTTATTCTTCTCCTCAAATCTTTTGAATCTCGAAGCTGTGTTTTTTAATCAATGGATTTCAGATGACCCCATAGAAAGAAATCAGAGGCAATGAGTCGAGTAATCATGATGGTCATTATATTGCTCCTCTTCGATCAATCCATCTGCCATATATCATTTAGCCACGTTCTAACTGGTAGAACGTAATGTGGTAGGTCTTCACCTCGTTGGAAGTGAATAAATTCGTTTTGCAAAATCATGTTACCAACCGCATCAGTTTGATTTTTCAAACGGATTGATTTTGTTGAAAAATAGAAATAATGATACTTCAAACATTTACCGTTATGTAATATGAATGCAGTTCATTTCATTGTATTTCATTGAAATACTACCACACCTAACTGCTTGTTCACAGTTTTGACCAGCTTTTTTGAGAACTGCCAAAAGGCAAGATCCGGTATGTGGTATTTTTGAAAAGATAGCTGAACGACCTTTAAAATGAGGTATCATTCAACTCCTCTTTCCATTTAAGATGTTCCATTCAAGATGTTGTGGGGTTGTGTCCCCCTCTAGCGAGGGGGACACAACCCCTAAACTAACTAACCTAAAAATATGTTCATTTCGAAAATAATTTTGACTTTTTTGCAGATTTTTAGATGATCAACAGAAGCCGAAATATTGACAGACTGTCAATTTGATCTTCCTCTTGAAGATGATCACTTAGTGATCAAAACACTTATCAAGATGTTGAAATAACTGTTTGTTGGTGGGAAAAAACTCCAGAAATATTCATTCTTACACCAAAGGTTCCAAAAAGGGCATCACAAGTATCGAAAAGAATATTGAATGTTTTCGAGATAATTAGTAATTTTATATTTGTACATCAATCTAATACGCTATCGTATGAGTTTTGTGTTTTATCGGTTAATACATGTTAATGATTGGCGAGCATATTTCAGGAAACTTAACGACAATATCATTTGCAACATCAACAGAAGATAATGATGGTCCAAATATAGAACCTTGAGGCACTCTAGTCTTAATATAACTCCTTTCTCTTTAAAATAAACATATATTCTTATTAAGGATATATGAGTAAAGAGAGCAACTGCTTCTCATCCTCCTTCTGAAGGAGGGGGTGTTTTTGTAAAGTGTTTAGTGAAAATTTCACAATAAATTGTTACTTAATACCTCACCTCAAAAACGTGCAAGTTTGCAACATTTTCAAAATGAATAATTGAAATATTGTTCACTAATTTTATTCAGGAGGAATATACAAGGAATTTTTCTGTGTTCGCGAGTGAAATTGCTGAGTTAATATTTTTTCATGATTTTTTAGACGCCTCTTCTTTGCCCCATATAAAGTGCAAGTTACAAAAGTGTCTTTTCAAATTAAATAAACACAGTTATTCAATAACCGTTTTATTTTCCAATATTTTTTAAGTTCCCTGTACATAATATTGATCAAATATTGAAACAGGTCATCATTCTTACTCGTTATAACGCGTTAGTTATGTGCAAGTTATTAAAAAAAGAATGCACAGGTAAGAAATAAACCCTTTTACCTGTTGGATCTTCGATATTACTCGAAAAATTCAAGCTTATTCCGTGCGTGTAAGTATCCAAGCAGATGCTTCCCCCAACGAAACTCTTCCCGTCGGTGCAGCACTTCTTCACGCAGCGCTGCTCCTTGCAAATTTTCGTGTCTTCTCTGCACTCCCTCCTAACCAATTTTCCCTGCGAATCTTCGTCCAAGCAATAATCAGCTCCAGGCTCCAGAGGATCAGGATTGTCGACGATGAACTTGCACTGAGGCAGCCCGACTTTCACGAACTTTCCCTGGGCGAAGTCGTGCTGGAAATTTCCTTTGGCAGCACAAGAGTGTATCTGGGGGTTGTAGAAGTGGCCAAGTGGGCAGCACTTGGGAAAAAACTTGCCTATGGTGAGGGCCTCAGCGACGATCTCCCCTCTTAGCAACTGGAGGGTGATTATCCCTTTGTCGGTAGCTTCAGAGCATTTTCCGTCAATTCCTCTTGACAAGAAATTGGTGAGGTTACTCACCACCCCTAGTCTCTTGGTGAGGTCTTCCTTGCACTCGTAGCTGGAACCCAAGGCCTCCCCGAAATCGCAGCATTTCCAAAACGACTGAGCTCTTGCTAGTACCGCGACACTTGCGAATATCAACAATCGCATCTCGAAATTGTTTATTTTTTAATTCATAACATTGTTTTGTTCATGTCATGAGTTAGGATCGCGGGTCTGTTAGGTACTTGCGTTCGCGACTGTCGATTCGAGAAAACTGAGCGTCGCAGTTGATTTTCTCTATTCCATACTGAATTTTAGTACTGTAGAATTAGGCACTCTTCACGGTGCGTGGTTTCCGATTACGCGTTATCTTAATCATTAGCCGATGCATGGTGCTGAGGTGACACGGTCTCTGATTTTGTATCGGAGATCTCAATATGATGATTTGATGATTGTTTCGTTTGTTTTATGATTAGAGTTCAGGGGTGCTTGAACGGTTAACGGTATCGAGTGTTTGTACAGTCGTGGCACGAGTGGGAAAATAATTATTTTTTGTTATGATTTTTAGAAAAATTCAACTAATTTTCTGTTCACTAGATGGAAAAATTGTTTCAATTATTTTATTAATCAAGTGAACAGTTATAAATTATAAATTTTTATTACACGATTACACTAATTCGGTGAAATTTGGGGCATATGCGTAGTATGAGTATGGAAGGTAGGTACCTCAAAAATTTTTTCTGGGCATACAAAGGAATGTCGAAATCATATTTGAATGGTGTCACAACAATAATTTGAAGCTAAATGTCAAAAAATGCTGTGTATTAACTTATACAAGAAAATAAATTGATGGATGTAGCCGTTACTACGTGGAGGAGATCATAATGAAGAAAAGAGAATTGAAACTTTCCATGTTTTTTACCACTTTTATTTCCTATGTTTTTACCACTTTTATCAAACTCAAAATTTCTTAGACCTGACCAATACATACAATCGGAATAAATTTCATTTTTCGACTGGTTTTTCAATTCATGGGGTGATAAATTGTAGAAATTCGCGATATGTATCCTGCATATTTTGGGGATATTAGTAATTTTTGTATGTGGCTAATTCTAGTCTAAATTCGTTTTTGTGCGAGTTTGGTGGTTGTGAAATTTTGAATTTTGCATGAGACTGTTTTTGTGAATGTAGGTGTGAATCAGAAGTTTGTATAAATAAATACTCGTGTAAGTTAGAAATTTTTTCTCTTTGAAAATATTTCTGCAGGATGGATAGTCCAAATGGAACATCAGGCGAATTATCCTTTTTTGTGCTAAAAAGACTCTTATACTATCGGTGGCCAAACCATAAGCTACAATGTTATAACTTATAGTCGAGTAAACAAATGCATAGTACACAAAAATTATACCCTTCGCATCAAGGCAACTCATCAGATTTTTTATTCAATTTGGAGCAGATCATAGTGATACATTTCTCCCATCTGAGATTGCTATCAACAATTGTACCTAGAAATTTGCAACTTTCTTGAAATATTATTGTCCGATTATTATTGTTTAGTTGTTCTGTGGAAAGTTTTCCTGTTTTGGATCTCTGGAATTATAGCGCAATGGTTTTGGAATACCGTATGATCAAACGATTTTTTTACACCAATTATCAAATTGGAGAATTGTTGTCTGAGTAGCTCATTTGTATCTGGACTGGATACTATTATGGATATATCGTCTGCGAACATATAAACCTCTCCGTCATTTATGTAATCAGGAAGGTCATTGATGAACAATAAGAAAATTAAGGGACCGAGAACGCTCCCCTGGGGAATACCAGTGTCGATTAAGTAATCATCCGAAGTTTGTTCATTAATTTTCACTACTAGCTTACGACCTTCTAAAAATTAACGGATCCGTTGTGATATGCTTCCATGAATCCCAAGTGCATTTATTTTTGTTACGATGAAATCAAAGTTTAGCGTGTCGAATGCACGTGACGGGTCGAAGAAAAGTCCAATAATGGATTCCTTTCTCTCTAGTTTTTCGTTTATTATTTGTATGAACTCTATTGTTGCCGTTTCAGAGGAATGACCTTCTCTGAATCCATGTTGTTTTTTATTCAGTATATCAAACTCACATAGAAAGCTATTTATTCTTTTTGATATACCTTTTTCTAGAACCTTTGATAAAGTGCTCAGAAGCGCAATAGGTCTGTAGTTCATGAGGGACATTTTATCTCCTTTTTAAAAGCTTTTTTTAACTTGACTTGAATGTATGTTAAGAAATCTTGTAAGTTTAATTTGACCCTCATACCGGTATCCGATTGACCTGAAATTTTGCATGCTGGTCCAGAACCGATGACAATGCATGTCAATCATAAACCTGATGCTGCTGCGATCCTGATGCTACTGCCAGGATCGCCTCCGTACGAGAGATCTCCTCAGCGGTAAACAGCAGGGACACAAAATTTTGTATACGCATTCGTTTATGATAGGTTTATGATAGATAGTTGGTAGGCGCACCATGAAATAGATGCCACATCCAAGGTTGGCTTCAATAAAAAAAAATATATTTCTAGAAAAAAATTAAATCAAGCTTTTACCTTTAAATACCTACTTCCCGACTCTAAAAAGGAAACAAAAAATGTCGCGACAAGCTTTTATTATAATTTCAATTCTGTAAAGTCATAAATGATTGATGTGGTTAATGTGATTTAAAATTTTATTTTGATCTTTTTAGGGCATTTAAATAAAATATTGTTTTAAAAGTTTTTATCATTATTTTATTTGTAAATAGGTGTCACTAACGATATTTTTAGGCGACTTGGAAATTGTCCTAATTCAATTGATTTATTCAGGATGAATGTTAAGTAAGGTGCTATGTCTGAAGCACATTTTTTCAGGAGATAGACTGGGACTTCATCTTTTCCGGTAGATTTCTTGTTTTTTAAATCTCGTATTATTTCTTCTATTTGGGTAGCGGTGAAAGGTTCAAAGGAGAAGGAATTGATAAATCTCTTTTATACAAAAAAATTCAACTTTTTGATATTTTACTATAAAATAGAATAAATTTCAATAAGCAGAGAGACAAACTGTATTGTCAGCTAACAGGATACTCGGTTTCATAATGAGAAATAACAAGGTTCTGGAAAAATCCTAATGAAGTTACTTTTCATGACGTAAGTCCGGTTAAAATTGAATATGGCATAGGTACTTCTATGGTATCCTATATATATATGCGACTTACTCAGCTTCCATTGAAATAATTCCGCAAAAAATTGTCAAATTCATGTGTTTCACACTGTTTGCTATATATCCCGAAAGAGGAATTCCTTGCCATAACACTGGATATGGAATGAAGTTGTACTTAGATTCTGTAAGGACAAACATTGCATGTAAATCACCTGTCACGATTTGATGTAAAAAATTCAATATCAATTATTAATCTCTTAATGATATTCACCGCTAACAATACCTTATAATATCTGGATTTTTTTTATTTTCTGATTTTATGCCTGTTCAAAATTAAATTATGAATAAATGATTCTTTTGGGAAATGAATCAGCCAGAAACAAAGTTGAAACCCTACTTTTTTTATTGATACATGAATAAATTGTTTGGAAAAAGACAAAAATCCAAAATAGGTTTTGAAGTTTATCAAAGTTTTTATGTGCTTTATTATTTTTTTACCGAAGTTTGCGCTGATCAGGCCCTATTCCACCAAGCCCCGATACATTCGGGAAGGCACGGTAGCATTATCAACCAACGACCATTCCCGACACCGTGGGGTAAGTGATCATTGGGTCCGAGAATCATGTGCCCTGAGTAAGAGCAGTGTGTCAAGAATGACAGCCTTCTGCATCTGTTCGGTTATGATTTTTGCCTTGGTGTGGTAAGCCGGTATTATTTTGAGATTCGGCCAAGGACTCCAATAATCAGAACAACCATCTTGACAGAGTGACATGGATAGAGTCTGCGGAGTCCGAAGAGAAAGTTTTTATATTTTATTCGTTTTCCTCCTCTTCTCAGACGATATTCGTCTTACCTTTTTTTTTTTTTCTCACCGTAGTGTGCGCTGGTCAGGCCCTATCCCCCGAAGCCCCGATACATCCGGGAGGGCGCGCCAGCATAATCAACCAATGACCACTCCCCACACCGTGGGGTAAGTGATCATTGGGTCCGAGAATCATGTGCCCTGAGTAAGAGCAGTGTGTCAAGAATGACAGCCTTCTGCATCTGTTCGGTTATGATTTTTGCCTTGGTGTGGTAAGCCGGTATTATTTTGAGATTCGGCCAAGGACTCCAATAATCAGAACAACCATCTTGACAGAGTGACATGGATAGAGTCTGCGGAGTTCGAAGAGAAAGTTTTTATATTTTATTCGTTTTCCTCCTCTTCTCAGACGATATTCGTCTTACCTTTTTTTTTTTTTTCTCACCGTAGTGTGCGCTGGTCAGGCCCTATCCCCCGAAGCCCCGACACATTCGGGAGGGCGCGCCAGCATAATCAACCAATGACCACTCCCCACACCGTGGGGTAAGTGATCATTGGGTCCGAGAATCATGTGCCCTGAGCAAACGCAGTGAGCCAAGAATGACAGCCTTCTGCATCTGTGCGGCTAAGATTTCTGCCTTAGTGCGGCAAGCCGGTATGATTTTTAGATTCGAGAGTAGAGAAGACATCATTCCACCAAGGACTCCAACAATCAGAACGACCATCTTGACAGAGTGATCTGGATAGAGTCTGCGGAGTTCGAAGAGAAAATCTCGATATTTTATCCGTTTTTCCTCCTCTTTTCTGACGATATTCGTCTCGCCAGGAGCTGAAAACTCCACGACAAATATCGTTTTGGTCTGGTGGTCGAGAAGGACTACATCAGGCTTATTAGCTTGTATGAGCCTGAGGGTGGGGAACGAATAGTTCCAATAAATTCGGCACTTCTCGTTCCCCACAACGGATTCAATATCCCCCGGAGCGTATTGTTATTATTATTATTATTATTATTATTATTATTGGTTATTCAACTATTCAACAAGTATTCGAGAACAGAGTTATTCATATTGTTTGAAAAATATATATGATATGTATGTAAAAAAATAGTTCTGGGTGGATTTTTTCATTCCTCATATATCAATCACTATTAAAACAGTACTTCAGATATTCATTTGATAATTATATCACCAACGTTCCCGTTTGTTTTCAGTGGGTATGATAATGAAGAAACTGAAGCATCTAAAAGAAATCGTAGATATATATAAGTTATTCTCAAATCAGTCATTTATTTAAAGAAAACATGCCCCTGAATACAAATAAAAAGAAATTTTCAGGAAATAACAGAAATGAAAGTAGGTTTTTTAGTTTCATCTGTGAATTGGACAAAAATAATAATAATTGGAGCCAAGCAGAAATTGAAACGGATCATTCAATAGCTCAACCATGTCTAGACAGTAATTTTGTGTAATTGTTTGTAGTTTTGACGGTTTTGGCACTTGAAAATAAATGAATGTTTTTAAACCACTCAAAAATGATACCTTACAAAGAATTCATTCGATAAAAACCATGTAAATACTAACCTAATATGAATGAATTTCTTGGATGTGATTCTACATCTAATTTTAAAATAAAAAAAAAATCTTTCGGTCAAACTTTCAATAAACTTTCAATTTCTAGAAATGAGGTAAACGTCCATGGTTAAAGCACCAAGTGAAGAAGTACTGTTTGATAAATTTCATTCTCACGAAGTATGGTACCAAAAGCTTGAAAACACTGCAATACAAACGTTTTATAGTATTCAAAGAACAAAAGAGTGTAAAATGTATTCGGAGAGACCTAATTACTAATTTGATCCTGAATGAATAAACCAGCAAGTATGTATCCTACAGGAATTAAGGTGAATTATTATTATAGACCATTAGCAAACTAAATCGTATTATATGTACCTGCAAACAAAGGTACATGAATTTACATGAATTCACTTTTAACTCTATCGAGTACCCACCTGCTGGTTTTATCATACAGCTGGTTTCAACAAATTAAATTTTCAATTTGATAAGTCTGTAAAAACACTATACTTACAACATTTTTTTTACCCTCAACAGAGGATACAGAAAATTGAATATCAAAAGAGTTCACTCGCAGGTAGTTCCATCAATTTTATATTCATCAAAAATCACTTCAATTTTGGTGTTAACAATATACGATGAATGTTTTCGAAGAAAAGTCACGCTAAACTGAATTTTTTATATGACTATCATTCACTTCACTCAAAGTTCTTGGCCTTTGCTTCCCTATAGGCGCATTTAGCCAGCTCGATTCGGATGGTTACAGCTTGGTCTGATTGTGAATCATACTGTAATCCAAGACTTCTGTTTTCTTAATTAGATTTGATGTTTACTGGTCCGTTATCTCTTCTCGTGCTAGATAAGGATAAGTGACAGATAGAATACAAACAAAGGTTAAAACGAAAATAGGAAAAGGAATGGATGAAGATCATAATTTGATTTTGTTCTGATCTATAAATTTTATTAAAGCTTTAAGTATTGGAATATTCAGTTGTCTCAACACGGTTGTAATACTAAACGGAGTAGCAATTCCTTTGAGGATGAGTTCTTTATATAAATCCTTGTTATCAGTCTTATTGATCGGGCACTCGAAGAATATATGATTAAGTGTGTCTCGCATTCCACATTCACAATTAGGGTTATCTACAATTTTTAATCTATATAAATGTTCTTTATTAGTACAATGACCCGTTTTCATTCTAATAATCGAGGTTATGTGCCTTCTATCCATGTATGGATATTTAAGATACCATGTATCCTTTGGATACTCTTCGTGAATCAGATGATACATTTTACCTTTTTGTTGGATATCTTGTTTCCATGATCTGTAAAATTCCTCCTTTATGTTACTCTGGAAAAATGGCATTAGACTAATTTATCTGGTTTAATATTCAGTGGAATATTTAGTGTTGTGCCAAGTTTGCCAAAGAATCAGCTTTTTCATTGCCATCAATTTTCGAGTGTCCGGGAACCCATGCAAGTTTGAAAACAACATTATTTATAGAGGACAGATAAATCATTTGCTTAATTGTCATACTAATATAGTCACTCTTGGCAGAGATATGATGTGATTTGATTCTATTTATTGCACTTAGGGAATCCGTTATTATTATATTTTTACTGATATTTTTTTCTAGGCACATCGTAATTCCTTTATGAATAGCAATGAGTTCGGCGTCGCATATAGTTAGATGCTCGTGTACTCTGGCGGTAAAAGATATGTCTCTTTGAGGGATTGCAACTCCTATTCCTACCCTGTTTTGCATTTTTGATGCATCCGTGAACACAAGATTATATTCTGCATAGTTTTCTGAGAAATTATTGAATTTGATTCTGCATAACGGATCGTTTTTTTGTATGTTAGGGTGAATCTGTTGGATATTGTGAATATACATATCATATTCAAAGCTGAAGGCTGATATGATTTCATTGAAGTATATTTGATTTCGGACTGGATATATGTATTCCAATGCGCTAACCAAGTATGGAATTTCTCTATTCTTCCAGTATCCTTGTTTATTTTTACATATGTCACTTAATGATTCTAATAAATCTATAATAGGCGCGGTGTGATCGACTCTAATTAATACAAATTTTGTTGCCAATCATTTACGTCTAAACTCTAAACTTGTTTCGCCAGTTTCTGCCAGCAATGCATTAGTCGGGGTGGATTTCATGGTACCTGTAACTGCTCGCAAACCCTGGTAAAATACTGTGTTAAGTTTGCTCAGGTTTTTCTTGGTACTGGGTTGGAAGAGGATGGATCCAAAATCAAGATGAGTTTTGACTAGACCGTTAAAAGCCATTAGAAGGCATTTGGGATCGGCGCCCCACCACACCCTACTGAAGCATCGTATTACATTTATTCCTTGATTAGCACGTTTAATAATGTTATTAATATGTGTATCCCATTTGAGGTTGTGTGTGATTGTTACCCCTAAATATTTAACTTCTTTTTTAACTGATAAATTGTTTGAATCAATGCTGATTGTGAGATTGTGTTTTACTGTTTTATTGTTAAAGAACCATATAGCGTCGCATTTTTGAATGGCCATCTGTAACTGATGTTTGTCCATCCATTTTTTTAATTTTATGTAGTGTACAGTTAATTTCGTTTTCCATTAGTTTTATATTATTTCCTTTGACCAATAAAATTAAGTCGTCCGCGTATGCAATGAGTTTACTACTGGAAGGAACAACATCATACAAGGATCTCAGATAAATGTTAAATAATACCGGACTTAAGGGTGATCCCTGGGGTAATCTCCTTGTTGCCAATCCAGGACCGTGTAAATTATCTTCATCACCATATAAAACATATGTCAGTCGATTATTAAATATTCTAAAAATTAGATTGGCCAAGTCGTCTTGTATTCCGTAATGTATCAGATAACTATGCAATTTAGATAAGTTAATATTATCATAAGCACCTTTTATGTCTAGCAAAACTGCTACCGCCATCTGATTTTGCCCAAAAGCAGTCTGTACGTATGTTACCACGTATGCTACTGCGTCCATTATTCCTTGTCCCCTTCTGAATCCTGTCTGGAGTGGAGATAGGATCTGATTATGTTCAATATACCATTCTATTCTATTTTTAATCATCTTTTCTAAAAGTTTTAATCCGCAAGCTTGGAGGGCTATAGGTCTGAAATTGTTAAAGTTATCCGCTTTCTTATTTTCTTTCAAAATTCCCAATATGATGTATTCCTTCCAGTCTTGAGGTAACCTATGTCCTTTTAAGATTTGGTTGTATACTTCTAAAAGTTTGAATTTCATAATTTCTGGGAGATTAAGAAACATGATATACGGAATATTATCCCGACCAGGAGCCGATTTCTTTCTTAACCTGAGACTGATATGTAATTCGTTAATCTGAAATGGTTTAGAATAGTTGGTCTCGTTGGAGAGTTCGAAATCTGGATTAATGTCGCAAACCGTGATTTTTTCTAGGATGAATTTTGCCATGTTACTATCAGGTAATTTATTTGAGAAGGAAGTATTTATTTTTTGGTTCGAAAATTTTTTAATGACCCCCCATACATAGGAAATGTTCATCTCTCTATTCAATGAAGCACAAAATTTTTGAAATCCTAACTTTTGTTTTATTTTTAAAAATCTTTTGGTTCTAGCTATGATCTGCTTAACTGAGATGTAATTTTCTAATGAAGGAGTATTTTTGAATATTCGTAGAATTTTTTTCCTATCCTCTACTTGTCTGTCACAATCACTATCCCACCACGGGCATACAGGATTTGAGCTCTTATTTGTTTTTTTTTGGAATACTTGAATCTGCAGCATTTTTCATAATGTCAATAATATCTTCATATGTATAATTATGGTTATTATCAATACTGTCCGACACATAATTATAATATTTTCCCCAATTGGCTTTGCGGTAAATTCTATTGTTTTTATTGTTCGTGATTACATTTGTGTTTTCATATTCCCTGTATGTACACATAGTGGGATAGTGATCACTGTTACCACAGTCTAGTAGTACTTTCCAATCACACTTATTAGCAATATCGGCCGATACTATGGTTAAGTCTAGTGGGCTAGGAGAATGGGAGGGGTTAGTGACTCTGGTGGAAGACCCATCATTCAATATAATTAAATTGTTTTCCTCTAAAACTGACATCAGTACATTACCGTTATGGTTACTATTATTGCTTCCCCACATGGAATGAAAAGCATTCATGTCTCCCATCGATATTATTTTCCTGTCTACATTACCTATCATTCTGTTCAAAGTATTTTCTGAAGGAATATTATTCGGACTGCAGTACAAATTCAGTATATGAATGTTTCCTATTTGTATTACTAAAAACTGGAAGTTATCATTATTAGTTCCCTCACCAGAATTGATAACTTTATATTTATAATCCGATCTGATAAGAATTGCAACCCCCCCATATCCATCATCTCTGTCTGCTCTAATTATATTGAAGGATTTAATATTGAATGAATATCCACGTTTCAGCCAGGTTTCATTTAATAATATAATGTCAGGATTGTAATCATCAATAATTTTGATTAAGTTATGTTTATTAGCGTTCACACTTCTAACATTCCACTGAATGATCTTCAGATTTTCCAGAGTAACTATTGGAGCCAGACTGATAGATTTACCGCTCATGATTTGGGACATCCCGATCCCTATATGCTTTTAATTGATTTATTAGTTTAACTACTGTGTCTTGAATGTTACGAGAAATTTCTGTGAATAAAGTCATGAATTGTTTTATAATGTCGTTGTCTGAGGAAGGGCTTATTCCGACATTTGATGAACTGGCACCCGTTGGCCTGCAAAGTCTATCCTCATTTTCCTTATCACTACTTTTATTGGTATTTGTTTCCAAGCTATTGTTGATAAGTTGATTATTGAGATAATTCATCATTACCCCTTTTGTGGGTTGATGTATCATTCCATTAGGATTTATTAAAGTTTCATTTAAGGCTTCTCTGTCATAACCACTGGATTGATTATTGTGTCTTTTTTCCTTACTATTTGTTACTATTTGTGTTAATTTTCGTTTGTGTGTCTTTGTATTATCGTGATAAACCTTATATGAATATTCTCATGAGAGGTAGATGGTGATGTCCTTAAGGGAGGAAAATTTTGAGTGGTTTGTATTAATCTGTCTGAATTATTATCTTTAGGTATAAGTTGGGCTGCTTCAAAAAATGATATATTATCAAAAGTCATCTTTTCTTTTATTCGTTTTTGTCTGTCGTATTCTTTACATTCTCTACTGTTAGACTTGTGGTTACCTTTACAGTGAAAACACTTAATTTGAGTGCAATGATCGTAAATTTCGTCATTTTCATGAGTTTCTGAACAATTAAAGCATTTACGTTTACCTCTACACTGTTTTTTAGTATGACCAAATAAGAGGCAGGAATAGCATTGGGTGACCGGAGCTACATATGGGGTTACTGGAAAAGTCATATAGCATAGATCAATTTTGGCAGGTAGGATTACCCCCTCAAATGTAACTAGAATAGTAGCAGTTGGTTTATAATGCACTTCTCCATCCTCCACTACTCTCCTATTTATTCTTTTAACCTGTAGTACTTTGAATTGACTTTTAATCAGATGTTTGATTTCATCTTCCGTAAAGTGATTGTGTATTCCCCTTACAATACCTTTACAAGTTATTTTATTAAATGGTATATATACTTTGTACCCTTTCTTTGTAAGATCATTATTGTTGATAAAATTATTTGCCTCAATTCTCCTATTGAATTCCACTCCAATTCTATTTCTACCTCTATTGGTAATTTTGCTAATATGCGATAATTTTAAATCAAAAACCTCTTTTGCTATCTTTAACTGATTAAGTCTTCCAATATAATTTCCTGACTCTTCCGTTGCTTCAATTATAACTGTGAAAGGTCCCAAGGAACCTTCTTTATAAAAAAGTGTATCTTTTTCATGTTCTTGAGTTTTTGTTAAATTTGTATTTAAAGTTTTTTCAGTCAAAGAATGCAAATTTCTATTTTCCTGAATATTAATCATATTAACGTTATCAGCAAGGGACTGAGAGTTGAAAATACTTTCTACCTCAAAGTCTTCGCTATATCCGTCGTTATTCAAATTGAATATGTTTGACTCTTCCATCATTTTTTTTTGACACGGGGGGGAGTTTCCTCTCCCCCCGAATCCGAACTCATGTTATAAAAAAGGTTAAATCAAATTATGTATGGGTTGATTTATAAGAATGTATGAATATGAGATGAATAAAAGAAAAGGTACTAGCACACCTGTTTGATCTTCGCTGCTTGCAGATTCAACCTCTCTTCCAATTTGTGACGCTGACACTTTTTCGACCAGTTCACTCAATGAAAGCCAGATCACGAAAGGGACTATCATTCATAGTGTTTAAAGATTACCCATAAACAATTATGTCCTTGCTTCAAAGCGTTTCTGATTTCAAATAACATAAAAAATAATGCAGTATGAGTAGTATCAATCACACCGAGATATTATCATATGATACTTCATGGAAAAATATAAACAATATATAGTCAATAATAACTCCATTTACCTTTCGGATCGTGAATAACAGTTGAAAAACTCATGTTCACCCCATTGGAGTAAGTATCCAAGCAGTGATCTCCACCTACAAAACTCTTCCCGTCAGGACAGCACTTCTTCACGCAGCGCTGCTTCTCGCAAATATTCCTGTCCTTTCTGCACTCTCTCCTAATCAGTTTTCCCTGGAAATCTTCGTCCAGGCAATAATCGGCGTCAGGATCTACAGGATCAGGATTGTCGACGATGAGCTTACAATGGGGCAGACCGACTTTCACGACCCTTCCCTGGACGAAGTCGTGCTGGAAATCTTCTTTGGTGGCACAAGAATGCAGCTGGGAGTTGTAGAAGTAGCCCAGCGGGCAGCACTTGGGGAAAAAGTTGCCTATGGTTAAGGCTTTAGGGATGATCTTGCCCCATAGCAACTGGAGGGTAATGATTCCGTCCTGTGTAGCTTCAAAACAAGTCCCGTCCACTCCTTCTGCCATGAAGTTGGTGAAGTTGGTCATCACTTCTAGCCTCTTGGTGAGGTCTTTGTCACACTGGTAGCTATTAGGATTGAAGACTTCCCCGAAGTCGCAGCATTTCCAAAAGGGCTGAGCTCTTGCTAGTATCGCGACACTTGCCAAAACCAGTAAGCGCATCTCGATGTTGTTCGTTTTTTAATTCATAACGTTGTTGTGGTTTCGATGTGCATGACGATCGCGAGAAAGTTGCTCGTCTCCACGAGTGTTGCTTGGACGAAACTGTGCAATACAGGTTGATTATCTCCATTTCTTATCTCAATTTAGTCGGTCGAATTAGGTATTCTTCGCTACAGTACATGATTTCGGATCAAACTTTATCTTGCGCCTATCGCAAGTAATGCGATATTCGTGTCGGATATCTGAATGGGTTGATGCAGTGACGGCTTTAGGAGGACGACCAGCGCGTTCGCCCAGGTGGACCAGAATTTTTTCGGTAAAAAAAATGTGTAGACACTTATCAATTATTTGGTTCACTTAGGTACTGGTTACTTTATGTACTTTTATCGATTTTCCATGCTTCGATTTTTGTTTCAAAAATGTTGACAACCTCGTTTACTATGAGCAACATATTCCTATTCAAATGCAAATTAATTTTTCTAGAACGGAGGTTGACCTTAACCGATGGCAATAGATACCTAAGTTGAATGAATTTTTAATAAAAGTTTTCTTCGTCATTATTCGTGTATTTTTCATGGATTCCTGTTTAGAGAAACTTCGGAGGAAGAGTAAAAGTTCTTGGGTTGGGTCTGTGTTGATAATTTGTAATTGGACAGTTACTTCACTCGAATGAATTAGTAGGATTAGTATCAGTATTCCTATAATTGTGATGGAACATACTGAATATTATTTAATTAATATTGTTTTTATTCAAAAAAATTAATAAATCACTTTCAAATATTTTCATAAGAATGAACCGCAATAAATAACAATGCCAAATTATCTAGCTCCGTCACGGTGGAACCCGCCTTGAAAAAAATCTACCTTTTTTAGCCTACTTTACCTACAAACGATACTAATAAATGTAGTAATGTTCATTTTTTTGTAGTCTTATCGGTTACAAAGAAAGCACTATTAATATTATTCTAACTACGAAGGGCGAGTAATAATGTGCCAAAAAGTTCTGAAATAGGTTCTAAATGGATTGTAGTTTATTGTAGTAACAACAAAATATTACTTTATTTTATATTCTTTTGAAGTATAGCAAAAAAGCTACGATAACAAGTCTTCAAATCATAAAATAATATTTGTCCTCAAACTACAAACGATGGAGTTGATTGTAGCTGAAATTAGATGTTTGTAGTTACCATTAAACACGTCAAAAATGAATGAAATAAAATCGAGTATTTTTCAACTAAACTAACCTAACATAACCAACATATTTAACTTGAAATCTTAAGTAAAAACCAACGTATTCTAGAATGCTTTATTTGGAAAAAAGCAACTACCCTCAACATCTAACCTGAATTCCGAATTCAAAACAAACTCGTGTTAGGTGTTCAGGATTAAGAATTATTTCCAACATACTAACATGAGTTCTTTTGTGAATTCGGAAGTCAGGTTAGATGTTGAGGGTAGATGCTTTTTTCCAAATGAAGCATTCTAAACTACGTTAGTTTTTACTTCAGATTTCAGGTTACATATATGTTGGTTAGGATAGATTATGTTACGTTAGTTTAGTTGAAAAATACTCGATTTTATTTCATTCATTTTTGATGTGTTTAATGGTAACTACAAAAATCTAATTTCAGCTACAATCAAGTCCAAAGTTTGTAGTTTGAGGACAATTGTTATTTTATAATTTCAAGTCTTGTTATCGTAGCTTTTTTGCTATACTTCAAAAGAATATAAAATAAATTAATACACTACAATCAATTTAAAACCCATTTCAAAACTTTTTAACTCATTATACTTGTATATCGTAGTTTGAATAATATTAATAGTGAATTGATGGATGTAGCCGTTACTACGTGGTAGGAGATCATAATGAAAAGAGAAATGAAAATTTCTATGTTTTTTACCACTTTTAATTGTAACTAACGTTACTGCAGTTTTCATTTCTTTTTTCATATTAATAGTGCTCTCAGTAACCGATAAGACTACAAAAAATGAACATTACTACATTTATGAGTAGGTATCGTTTGTAGGTAAAGTAGGCTAAAAAAAGGTAGATTTTTTCAAAGCGGGTTCCAGCGTGACGGAGCTAAATTAGCTCTGTGTCAGTGAAAAATATTTTTCCCCATTATCTGTATCATTATGCAATCATAAACTGTCATAATGCGATATGGAATTTTAAATTGGGGTTCCGGGTGTTTCGCTGAAAGATTATTATTTTTCAAAATAATAATAATGATAATAATCGTCTTTATTATTTCCCAGCTGTAGTTACACACAAATATTCAGATAAATTACAGAGCTAGTTTCTGATATAACAAATACCATAACTTATACCATATCAACTGTATACCATTGGACCTTATTTGTTTAATAATTTAGATAATACAATAAAAAAATTTCAAATTAACATCGAAATTGCTATAATCTTGATAAATTTTAACCATTTTTACGTTAAACTTCTATAAAACAATCATCACAACTTCCATTAGCTGTTTTCATGTCTATGAATCCCTTCAATATGGGAAAGTAGCCGGTCAGGATGACGTGTGTCGTTTACTCCACCCACTCAATCGACCGCTGTGTGAACCGGTGGTTCAAGCCGCGAGGCCGTCCAACCCATGCTAGAAATCACACCGTAAAAGGTAGGTCCTCGCTCGCACAAGTTTCGACTTTTGAGAGTTGTAGTTCGTATGGGAGCGACAGCTGGTTAACGAAAAAACAGATTTTTACAGAAAATTACTTTTTATCGAATGATTACAAATTTGGTTGACACAGGATGATCACAGACGACTATTTATCTTTTCCTCTTCTTCCATGTGATGAAAATTTGGCTTCCCCAGTGTTGGTTGTTAGAAAAAATGATTCATATTCTATATGACTATTTTCATATTGTTATAGTCTATTTCAAAAGAGTGTAGAGTAATAAATCATGAAGTGTCATAAAATTTGCCTGAATTTCGTTGTCGTCCATGGGCGTAGGCAAATCTTAGGATTATTAAACTTAATAATTAAAGTAAATTAAAAATTACAGACATAGATAATAATAAAAGGCCATTTTTGGGAAGTAATTTGGTCTAAAACTAAGTACCTACATGTATTTAGGTAAGTAAAATTTCTTAAAAAAAGATAATAAGCAATCCAGCATGTTTTAAAAGAGGAAGATAAAATGTGGGAACTGGACAACTTGGTCGATCAGGTGGTTGACCCTATAATTATAACACCAGGGGATGATGACAGTTCTTCGGATGAAGACTATACTGATGTAGAATAATTTAATTGAATTGTAAATATACTGTAGCGGGATAAGCAATCTGGACAGAGACCAGTGTATCAGTGACAGTGACACTTTTGCTTAGGTTAGGGTTTAGAATTAAGGGTAGTCTGAATAATTATTTTCTCGGAAGGTTCTCGAAAATTGTACCTAGTAATCTCTAGAACATTCAATTAGGGTATAAATAGAGTGTTGTTAAACGTTAAGGGAAGTTCACAGTTTTAGTATTGTTCAAGTGTCAAATTGTAATAACGTATCCAGTAAAGTTCTTGTCGTTTTTGTGAATAAATTGATTTAAAGTCCCCACAAGTGTTTCAATACGTAAAGTTCGTTCGTGTGTGTTTGTGAGTATTTCCCGATTTCGGTTCGTATATATTTTATTGTTACATTTTATATTTTTTTAATAACACTGTTCTGCTGTATTAAATTTTTATTTCCTTTAATATAATTTTTATGAATGCATATTCTTTTGGCAATTATCCCACTAGCGCGCCTCTGGCTCAGTATTTATCCGTCGATAACAATGGACAAATCCCTTAAAACAGGGTGATACCTACCTGCTCTTTATGAAACGACATAATTTTGCAATGCGGACTAGGGAAGTGACAGAATTTATTGACGGATCACCCTGTAGCGCTTTTGAATACTTAATGAGATTTTATTACTCTACACTCTTTTGAAATAGACTATAGCTAACTCGTGAATTAAACAGCAAACATCCTTATTGCCATAGTACTTGTTTAATTAGTTTAAGATTACTTATTTGTAGGGTCGTATCGAATAAGTCATGCAAATATTTAATATTGCACCCCATATTGCAATATTTTGAAACAAAGAAAATGTCGTTTCTTATATGAAGTTTGTCGCACGTATATATTTCACAAATAATATTATTTTCGATACTTCTCAAGGTAAGGACAAGATAGATGTTTCTCTACCAGTAAAATCTTGGACATATACGATAAACATTTGAAATAAATCGAAATGTATGTACCATTCACAAAAATGCATGCCTTCAAGTTTTCCTCTATCTAGTTCAGATATTATCCAGCAATGTAAGATTTTCATGGAATTATTTCAGATTCTCTTTAATTTCATTTAGTTACTTTGTTGGATGTTACACAATTTGACAAATGAACCGATGAGTTTTTTACCGGATTACAATGATGAGAATACATTTAAATGTAGATAATGCGACAAAATACTAATTTTCAAATCCAATAAAACTTTGAACTTCCTCTTTATTTTTCATTGATTGAATGCTTCTCACATCCTCAAAATTTAAGTATTGTGAACAATATTATTGTTAATTTTGAAAGCGGTGCAGTAATAAAAGTTCATTATGTTTCACCTAAATTCATATTATTACAACTTAATTTTATTAGTCTGCCTATTGATACCCTGGAATAATTATTGCAAACGTGCCTTTGGAAAATAATAATAATTTATTGATGAAAATTTACAATAAAAATAAATATATATAAAAACAAGAGTAGATGAATAATAAGTACCCATAAAAGATGAAACCTCCTGGAAAGTAAGGAGTAAACAAACAAGCAAATTTAAAATGTGTTTTTTACAGACATAAAATTTTGCAAAGTAACCACCCATAAGCGATTTCTCATGAGCATGGGAAGGTAAATTTTGAACAAAATTGTGTTTTTTATAAATGGATCCATATCTTGATACTTTTATTTTGTAAACATATAAGCAAAACTAAATTTGAATAATCATGAATAATTTCAGCTAAATGTAAATTATTTCTTTCGTGGTGGTTGTTTCCTGGACGATTTCTTAATATGATCTTCCTTATGAATGTCCGCTGGTGATGTCTGCCCTCTTTTACTGAAATTATATAAAATAATGACATTAATGTTACGTAAAAATCAGGTTGTATTTGTGACGGACATTTCGCCATGACAGGGATGTGAGTTTTACATAACATAGTTACATAACACGTATTATCAGTTATGTAACATTCATCTCAGTTTTACAAAACTGTGTTTGCTGGGTGAAATCATCAAAATGATTACAAATATTACACAGCTTTGTGTCATTATATTTCTAAGTATACATCAATAAAAAAGTACATTTTATATTTCAGATCAAGAAAATACATCGTAGAATTATGTCAACGTCAGAAAAAACAAGATTCGGAAGAAGAGACGTTTTAATGTACAACGGTGGCCCCAGAAGTACCCGGCCTGACCTAGAGATGGCGATACTTGTTTGGAAAATATCACTGTATTAGAAAGTACACAATCTATAAAGCATATATTTCAAGTTTGAAGACGCTGCGTTGTTTAATATTTGTTTGGCAGCCATCAATAGCGAACTTTTTCGGTGAAGGTCATAGCATCGGTTTCTTGGGATGCGCGTGGGATTATTTTAATTGACTATCTTGAAAAAGATAAAACTATCAACGGCGAGTTTGAGTGAAGAAATCAAACAAAAAAGTCGCATTTGGCCAAGAAAGAAGTGTTGTTTCATCAAGACAATACACTAGCTCACAAATCTATTATCGCAATAACCAAAATTAACAAAGTAAAGTTTGAATTGCTACCTCATTCACTCTATTCGCCAGATTTATCCCCCTCGGATTATGTTCTGTTCCCAAAGTCAAAAAAATGGGTCAGTGGTATCAAACCTATCAAACCATTTTTTCCAAATTTTCTTTGTATTATCTTTGTTGGGCCGGGTATTTCTGGGACCAACCTTAGGATGAGCCGTCATAAGGACTCTTTCTTGTACGGGTGACACCTCACATGGCAAGACTATTCTAGCGGAGAAAGTCATAGATGTAGACCCTGTAGATGAGGATAATACTTATGTCAACATTGTGGGGATTTTCCGTGGTTAGTGAAAATATTGAAACCACATAAAATACCTAATGAAAGCGAGCCAGTTCCACCAGTGGTAATTTATGATTATCTTATCAATGGTAGTGTGCGAAATATCAGCCACAATGAAAACAAATTGTGTAACTATTTACTTATATCGGATACGCAAAACAGATAAAACATATTGTACTGTAATGTGAGAATAATGATTTTATTTGACTAATTGGAACCTGTAACCTAGAATTAATCTATCACAAATATTAATCGTACACACCAGACCTGCAACACTCTTATCGACGCACGTTTCGTAAACTAAGTTGTTGTCAACAACGAAAGATGAACTATACTAAATTCTAATCTGTCACGTTTATTCATTTTATTTATACAGTGCATTGCTTTAATGCCCCCCTTTTTTTTGAACGGGTCAACTCAAAAAATTTAAATTTGGGAAAATGAAATTAATTCATGAATACTTTATTTTGAAGTGAAATTGACAGATGAAACTTTCAAGATGGCGACTGGGCGTCTTTAATATAAAACTGTTTATCAATTTCAACCTAAGAATTTATTTGATGTTATAATTTCAATATAAATGGCTTTCAAGGGGATAAATTTAATTAAAAATGTTTTTGTACAAATAATAATTGTTTTGCTCGAACAACATTGAAACATCTTTTTTTAAACAATATGTTAAAACTAACATTTTCAAGTAAAATTTATAAAAATTGGACCGTTGCCAGAGGATTAATAAAATGTATGGATTTTTATTTTACCGTTATCTACTCGGGTATATATGATGTGTTTCGAAAAAAAAATATTATGTTGGACTGCATTCCTAGCGGATTAGAGTTGTTAACAATAGCATGTCACGACTGAACCTTCATAAAAAAGAATTTCAAATATAAAAGTCGACATTAGGTAATCTTGATAAACGTTCATTCCATTCATACAATAAACCGTATGGGATAAGGATTATTAAGAAATTCGATATCGGTTTTTTAATTCGAAAGAAAAATTAACGTTTGCTATCATTTCCCTTTCTGGGGAAAACTGGCAAAAAACAAATCTGAACAAAATTACTACCACCAATTACCCTACAATAATTCAGACAATTTTCTAAACAATTGAGGTCGACGACATTTCTCCATATGAGGACGCCATCTATGGGATCGAGTTAACACGGTAGCCTGGTGGGTTGATGTGGATGGTTTGTTCCAGTACCTCAATCGACCGCTGTGCAAACCGGTGGTTCTAATCGCAAGGCAGGACGATCGATTTTCACTTCCTATCGTCCAACCCGTTTTAGGAATCACACGTTAGAAGCTAAGATCTCGTTAATCCTTAGCTCGCACAAGTTTCGACTTTTGAGAGTTGTCGTTCTTAGGAGGGCACCAGCTGGTTAACAAAAAACCGAACAGAACAGACGGACATAGAACTAAATCCTTGAATATCAAAAAGTTCCCCAGTTGCAAAACCAAGCTTTGACATCGGTCGCCGACGACATTCGTCTTTTGTCTATCACTGCTTCTTTCACTGGAAGACATAAAGTGGAAAACCAGAGCCCAGGCAGAGTACGAATCTCGTCGGCGGTAGATGTTGAAGCTTGGCTTTGCAACTAACCGCTTTGGGGATCCTGGTTTATCTTTGATATTGGAGGATTGAGTTCTCTGTCGATCCCATAGATGGCGTCTTCGTAACGGGTGATGTCGTCAACCTTACTTACTCAAGCTCGTCCTGTGAGGACATCGAGTCCACCAACGCATTTGTGATTCAGCCTAGCACCACTTATACAGCTTTTGGGTCGAAACAGCGCTGTCTGGTGTTGAATCGTAAATGCGTTGTGTTTGGGCTTTGGTGTTATATTGTCTTAATGTTTTCGTACATTATTGAACTTATTGGAGGTCAGGAATCAGTATTCTCTAACAAATATCTGTCGCAGTTCTCAGAAAATTGCAGGAGTATTGGAATGCTCTACCTTAGGCACAAAAATATATAACGAGCTATCCCACTAGCTAGCTACCCCATTGATTCATGTTGCCAATGAAGCCTAGAAAAAATGTATCCAATAGCTAAATTAGGCCAACATCGAAATATGGACACTGTTCCATCCACATGTACCTTCCACTATATAGTTTAAATATAACCTCGCAATATTGTATGATTTGAAAGACACATAGTTCAAAAATACTTTCTAAAAAAGACCTGGTTTGGAATGAAGCTGGATAGATAGAAGGGAAATCATTAACATCGCTATCAACTTCCTCTTTCTGCATATTGCTTCAATTTTGGGAAAGTAATAATACACAACTAGATAGTGAAAACCAAAACTGACACCACCTTCGCTGACCGAAAGAAAGACCTAAATATACATACAATGTTGTCCTTATTTATACCACAGATATGTCTGCTAGGTACTTGCGTCTTCATTGTCTCAAATCTATTTTACAATGTTGCCTTATCTACTGGTCTTAAATTAATTTTACAATGTTGCCTCATCTAATATTATTTCAACAAGCTAAAAGGTATACTATTGGATATTGGTCTACCATCGTTATTAACATTATTATTATGTTTACTCATTTCTACACTCTCATAGGCATCTAGATACCTATGAGTTAACAACAACAGGCATCTAGATGCCTATGATATTATGAATAACGATAGTAGACCAATACCTAATAGTATACCTTTTAGCTTGTTGAAATAATATTAGATAAGGCAACATTGTAAAATTAATTAAAGACAATTAAGAAGCAAGTACCTAGCAGACATATATATGGTATGAATAATGACAACATTGTATGTATGTTTGGTTTAATCTTCCTCTTGAAGATGGTTACTTGGTGATTGAAAAACGTGTCGAGGTGTTAAAAATAACGGATTGGTGTTGGGATAAAACTCCAATAATATTGAAATTTCATATAAGTATGGTAACATTGGCAACATTGTAAAATTAATTTAAGACAATTAAGAAGCAAGTACCTAGCAGACATATATATGATATGAATAATGACAACATTGTATGTATGTTTGGTTTAATCTTCCTCTTGAAGATGGTTACTTGGTGATTGAAACACGTGTCGAGGTGTTAAAAATAACGGATTGGTGTTGGGATAAAACTCCAATAATATTGAAATTTTACATAAGTATTTATTTGTTCTAGATCATTGTGAATCTAACCTAAAATAAATAACCACTCGATAGAGTTTCTTCTCTTACACATTATTGACCGATTTTCATCGGACTAATATTTCAAAGTATTCCCTAAAGTATTGCCACCCAGGTCAAATATTTGACTACCTGATTTTACAGGAAGGCGAAGCAGGTAAAGCAGAGGTGCAAAACATATTGCGAAGCCACACAAAGGTGCGATTTTAATTTCCAAAAGTATAACGAAAGGTTGAAAGAATCGTGTCATTTTTCTAATTGTATTCTACTGCATGAGTGGGAGGGAATCATTAATGAACGAAAAAAGCGATGATGAAATCAGAAGCTTTATCTTTGAGTTCAGTTCATTCCAGTAACACTACATTGTCCGCACTGGAAATAATTCATTTGATATTCATATTGTGAGGACGTCTGAGGAAGCTAGAGTATAGTGAAACACGTATTGTGGTTTTGTGAACTGTTACATAGATATTCATCAAATATCTATCGATTCCACCAAATATAATTCATTTCATTTGAAACAGTTAATAAATATACAGTGCATTTCTTTAATGCCCCCCTTTTATTTTTTGAACGGGTCAACTCAAAAATTGAAATTTGGGATGATGGAATTAATGCATGAATACTTTATTTTGAAGTGAAATTCACAGATGTAGCTTTCAAGATGGCGACTGGGCTCCATCTGGCAAAAAAAGTTAAATGGAAAGGGGGGTCTTGTGGCATATGATTTTGAAGCTCCTGACCAATACTTCACAAACCTAGAATATGAAGTCAATATATTCACCTTCTACAAAATGGCGGAACATTTCCTGAAGACAAACATATTAATATCGATATTTCTAGAAATACTCCTTTTTATCCGTCAACTGGCAATTCCAAACCCGATAAGGTTTATTAAGTTATTTTTTGTTTATAAAAACGTCAAAAAATGTCAGTACGACAATGAACATCATTGTTCAGTTAGATTATTCTCATTTAGTTTTCGGTTTTACTAGTAGAACGGTACCACGTCAACAATCTCAAAAATGGCCAATTCTCGTCCATTGGAAGAAAAAATTGAAGCGATTTTTATTTACGGTGTGACGCATAACTTTCACGAGACCGAAAGGAAAGGACCGACGTTTTACGAATCCTATCTCCTATCCTATCCTATCTTTAGAAAATATTTGTGGGAACTTGTATCCAAATTCACAACTACCGGTAGTGTACATAACAAAAAGCCCCCAGGTCATCCGTCCATTTCGGAAGAACAGCAAGTGCAAATAATTGGTGAGATGGTAGTAAACCCTGAACAGTCTACTTATTCCGTCGCGAATGTTTGTGAGGTGTCTCCTTTTACTGTGTGGAGACATTTGAAGAGGAATAGGTATCATCCATACAAAATTAAAATGGTACACCAATTAACTGAAGGTGACCTTGATCGAAGAACAGAATTCTGCGAAATCATGATGAATTCCATTGCAAGGCATCCAAATGACGTTTGTGCAGGAATATTGGGAAACCATATTGTAGGACCTCTATTTATTGACCAAAATTTAACAGGGGAACTCTATTTGACGAGTAAGAAACTAGTTGGATACTACTTTTCCCGGTCGTTGGATTGGCCGTCGAGGTCCTACAGAATGGCCAGCCCGCTCGCCAGATTTGATACCTTTGGACTTTTTTTATGGGGCTATTTGAAGTAAAAGGTGTACGAAACTGAACCTGCTTCAATATTGGATATACGGCAGGGAATAATAAATATTTGTAGAGATATTGACGTTACTGTGTTCGAAAATGTTCGGCGTGAAATATCGAATAGACTGTTCATATGTCAAAAAGTTCAAGGCAACCATTTCGAGCATCTCCTGAACTGACCTTACAGCTTATTACTTCACATTATGTAGTTAAATGTCAATGTATTCAGTCAATTATTAAAAGTTCTGCCATTTTGTAGTAGTAGTAGTAGTAGATATTGAAATTATATTCTAGGGTTGTGAAGTATTCGTCAGGAGCTTCAAAATGATGTGTCACAAGACCTCCTTTCCATTTATGTTTTTTTCCCAGATGGCGCCCAATCGCCATCTTGAAAGTTCTATCTGTCTATTTCACTTCAAAATAAAGTATTCATGCATTAATTTCATTTTCCCAAATCTCAATTTTTTGAGTCGACCCGTTCAAAAAATAAAGGAAGGGGTATTAAAGAAATGCACTGTATATTAGTGGCTGTTGATTGTTTTTCTTTTTAAGATGGTCGACAGTCCAGGACCTAATTGTATCACTAATTAATGTTTTTATATATTTTTTGTCACGATATAGATTTTATTAAAGTATTTTCAATACAAAGTACCGTAATTTGTTTTATCAAATTAAACTGCTCCTTATCAAAATTCTCTTTTTGAACATCAGGCTACTGATCATCAGTCCATGAATCATACTATGGTAAGCTGCTAATATATGTTGATAAGGGTGATTAGAATGTGCCTGAATGGGTTGGTTAGTGGTTAATTGCGAAATGATGTTTGTTGTTGATATTTGTAATTGTGAGGTCTTAAAAATGTATCGAAATATTGGTTTTTAGTTCTACTGTGAATTTTATAAATCAAAAAACATGAAGGAGAAAATATACAGAATTAGTAGGGATGCTGACTATTTCTGAAAAAGTATTTGAGACTATACCTACAACCGTACCTAATATAACGAAAAATATTTTTTTAAATGTTCCAAACCGCCAATGCTTATCACGTAATCACTGGGACGTCACATGTTCACAAACACAAGTAAACTGCATCCAAAACAAAACTTTTCTCGGCGTGAGTTTCATCAATCAAGTTGGAGTCTTCAGGAGATGAAGTAAACAAATGAACTGGCAAGGGGATTTGAAATTTTTTCGTATTTATTCTTCTGAAAGATAAGTGTCACAAGTTTTTTTGTGCAGTTCGAGTTCTAAATTTAAAATACCTGAAATTTAATAACGTTTCATCCGTGGAAAATAATTGATTATAATATTAGTGCATCTTTTTTGGAAAAATTAAAGAATTTGTTTGAGAAAAGCCATATGTAACATTTCTCAAAACTGGTATATTCTCAAAATTGAACATCACAGATAAATAGCAGGGAGCATGTTCAACAATCATTGATCAAATATAAAAAAACAGTCTTAGAATTATTTTCAAAGGTGATAAGTGATTTCCCAAAGAAAGGAGATTGACATACCGACACAAAGAAAAATTTAATTCAAGTACAAATTCGCTCATTTCTGTCCACCAAGCATATCGGTTGGCTCATATGCCATGCAATTTTTTCAAAAATTTTGGGTATGAAACGTATGGCAGCGAAGTTCGTTCCGAAATTTTTTGCCAAAAACGACACCGTAATCATGTCTCAGCCACCGAATTCACCAGATTTGAACCCCTGCGACTTTTTTCTGTTTCAAAGATTGAAGAGACACATGAAAGGAAGGCCGAATCGCTAAGAGAGCTCAAGGACATACCAAAAAGTGAATATCAGAGCTGCTTCGAGGATTGAAAAAAAGGTTTGGCACAAATTTGTTATATCTGGGTGGCTACTTGTAAGGAAACAAAATTGAAATTCCCCTAATTTTTTTGAACAGACAGCGTATGCCATGTGGAATGAAAAATATTTTGAAAGATTCATATTGTTTTTCTGAAATGAATTGTTTGATGAAGGATTACTGAATTCTGTTTGATATCATGAATAAAATCCATTTGCTCTATTTACGACTACATTCAATAAACTGCCTAAATAACGAACAATGATTTGCATATTCCTAAAATATCATGGGGTTTTTACAATGGTCAGGACCGGACTTCTGATATTGCCTGCTACTCAACAACAACAGACTACGAAATTGTATGTGATAAATACTCAGTAATCATGGTTTCAAGAAGCAGAGGACATGCTAAATGAAGTTAAATCTACGGTTTTAAAAAAACTTGTACAATATTGCAAAACCGACTCCTAATTTCCAAGGTACATATATTAAATACCAAAATTTACAGTAGAATCTGAATAATACGTAAATATTTCATTTGAAATGAAAACATAACCAATTTAACTTCATTCACATATTTGATTTGGCTACATAATACATTCTATTAAGGCATTCAACATATTTTCATATGAACTTGTAATGGTGTTTCTATCGGAATGTCAAAAATCATTTCTATTTCAAGTTTCAAAGAAGGTCATGTCATACGAGCATTCGGTTTTATAATGAATAATGAATTACCTGCAGACATCAACAAAGAATTCAGCTTTTGAGACTCTTTGTTAAAGGAAGCTTTTAAGCCATTGATAAATACCTCTGCAGTTGTGTTGCTGGTTTGTACGAGTTAATTAGTTTGAATTTAGTTGGCTAATTTAATTAGGAAGTTAACATATCGTTTATCGAAGACAGTGTGGTCCATTAAGTTCGCAAAAAACCATATTAGATGCACCCCACAATCAAAGCAATATAAGCGAAAAACTGGATGTATCGAAAGAGAAGGTGGTAATACTGAAGTACTTTGATGATTTCTTCGATCAGTTGTCCAGTTTATGAGAGTTTTGATACGTTTATTCACTTTTTTATTTGATGCATATTCTTAAGAATTTCAAAGAAACATGTCATTATTGGATTCAGACTTTTTGCATATGTACATCATCGTAAGTAACGTACCTATATGCCTTTGTTAAAACATATTTGTAAAATTTTTGAATGATATTCAATATTATTGCAACAAAGATGACGTCAACAGTTACATGAAAAATATACATCCGAGTGAACTCTACTAATGCACTTCAATTTGAGAAAAATTGTGAATTTCTCCTTCATATTCCAGTCGATTGAACCATTGTATTCCTACTGGTAATTTTAGAAATATAATTCGACTTTTTTGACATTTTTTGAAAAAATCATGTAACCAGATAGAATGTGTGTACAAGAATTATTATATCAATTGAATTTGTGTCCATTCCGTAAGGTATATCAAAATTATATGAGCATTTTAAATATAAAAAAGTTTGAGTGCAAACCTATCCAAAACCATTTCGCGAGTCCTGCCCTCTTATCGGCACCTCTCAAAATGGCGTCTAGATACTTTTCCACATCAAAGCCGGCATGGCCAAGTGACCATGCTGATTGTTACCTATGCTGTGATTGTATACTTGTGGATTAGTTATATATCACTATTGCCACAATTGCCACAAGATGAACAATTTATTTATTTATTTATTTCACGGATGAATTTTGCCTATTTAATTTAGATTAATTCAGCTCCAAAATTTACAGAGGTTTCATTAATAATCATCATTATATTTTCACCTGGCTCTATGATGGTGATTCCATTATGATGTAAAAAAATAAAATTTAATGTGGAAGGTATTAAGCAGTATTGCATATACCGTCCTAATATAGCTGGTCTTAAACCTTCCTTCTTTAAGATATTTCTCAACAACCCGTCGCTTATTTCGAATCTCAATTCATTTTATCCATTTATGTAAATAACGAAAGCGACGAGAATTGAACACACGCTTCTTGGCGCCCTCTCACGACAATAATTTCGTATTTGCCCTCATTACATTAAGACATACATATCGTTTCACTGGTATCCAAGACCAATGATGATTAAACAGTGAAGAAGAAGATAAGCACAGATATCACAGAGTAACCACTATTCTGTGCAGCTATCCGTCCTTTTTCGGTCCGTCTCAGGGTTATTATGTATGCTTTTCATGAATTTTCATACATGCTCTTTCCGTTTTATCCCTCCACGAATTAAAGCATTTTCTTCTTGTAGAAAATACACATTTCGTATATTTTTTACTGTATCTGTATTCATAGTGAGATTAAATATATATAGGAAAAAAAAAAATTAACAGGCAAGAAAGCTACTAACATAAATTACTAAGTATGGCATATGCTTTAGCCAATAGCACTCATAAAAATATATGTTTATTAATTTTGTGTTAAACCACGTTAGTAACTAACCCATATGTACAATTTTCCTATAAATTGTACAATTTTGAAGGTTAGTTACTGTACTATTTGAAATTCCATGGCAGCAACACTGGTTCTTTACAAAAAGTGTCCTCAATAAGTCATTAAGTTTAGTTGATGAACCGAGAGATCGGCGAATCATAAAATTTAACATTCGAGCAAATTTTTACTTGATATCTTTTGCAGTTGATTTTATGTTATTTTTGTAAATTAATATTTCCACTAAGTAAATCAGCCATGATCAGGCCAGACGAGTACAATTCTAAAAACAATCTTGAGGTGATTATTGTCAAACTGTAAATTTCGTCCAGTGAACAGTGAACATGGTGAAATGGATCTAAGTTCAGTCAACTCATATATTCGATAAATTAATAATTTGAATTCACCGCTAAAAAAATGTATTAAACATCTCCATTAAGGAATATAGGTCACAGAAACTTGACTCCTCAACGTAAAAGTGACACTAGATGAAGAGTCTCTTTTGTAAAGTATGTAAATAAGGACCGGCCATTGAAAAGAAAACATCAACTCCGACAACTAAAAAAAGATGAGATTCACGTCTTGGCATTTACGTCACTTATACAATCAACGTCAAGATGTTTTACGTGTTGCATATATCTATGTGAAAATTTATGAATTTGGTTTGTCACATAATGCTGTGAGGCAGTAGCCAAGACGTTATGTGATTCGCAGGTGGAGTATATGGAAAAGTGACGTCACACCCAATTCATATTATCATGTCTATGGGTATTATATGGTATTGGCACAGTATTTCTGTATACAAAATACTGTGATATTGGTGCGTTCGTTTATGTATAAAGATTAAAACGGGATTAGAAGAAAATATTTCTATCTCTCTCACCTCCACTAGTTAACATATATTTCTATCTTCGTTGCTGCCTCATTGTTTACACTACTGATTCAAGAATGAATGACTTCAAACCTGATGTGATATCTTTTTGTTTACATATCTGTGATAAAAATATACCGTTTTCAAACAAAATTTTCTAAAGACGATCAGTTTGAAAGCATTATCAATGTGAATATTTGAATATGGTACCATTTTTCTTTTTCTTCCTGAGCGGCATAATATTTTCATACACGGCGGACGTTAATAGACCCCAAGCAACAGCTAAAACCATAGTAGATGCCGAAGAATGCGAAGAAGTTCGAAAACTCTGCCATAGTTTGAGCGAAAAAGACGATCTCCTCGTACTCGAATGCCTCTTATCCACAAGCCCTGAACATTTAATTAGTATCAAACAAGACTGTCAGAATGTAATATGGGAGCACACGAAAAATCTCATACAATTCGAAAACGTTAAAAGATATCTGACTCTCTCTTGTAGATCTGATCTAACGAAGCTGCCCTGTTCAGAAGACTACAGAGATGACTATTTGAAATGTGTAGTGAACAACATCGAATTTATACAAAATCTTGATTGCAAACACGCTTTGAGCAGGTTGCAGAATGCTGCTTTCACTGACCATCTTTGGAGTCCAGAGTTCATAAAGGAGTGTCAGGAAGATATAACGTCCCTGAAATGTGGTTTTATTGATCCTCATAGCTTTTCTCAAGCCAGAACGCTGACTTGTTTGCAGAACAATATTTTTAAGGTTAAGGACAGCTGCAAAAGGGAAATATCTCACCTGTCGCAACTACAGTCATTGAACATAAAACTAGATGCTCAGCTGTATGTGGATTGTAGTGATGATCAGCAACGGTAATGTTGTATTTCATTTATTTCTGAAGATGTACTCACAAAGAAACATTTTTGTTCACAATTTGAGTCTTTTTCAAACTGATAAATAATATTTCAGAACCAGAGATTATAGTTCCAGATCAATACAGTATCCTTCTACACTCTCCATTAATCTGATGATATTGATTTCATACCTAACATAATGAGAATATTTGTGAAAATTCAAACATGCAATTGAGATGAATATTACTGGAGTTTTATCCCAACACCAAACCGTTATTTTTAACACCTCGACACGTGTTTCGATCACCAAGTGATCATCTTCAAGAGGAAGATTAAACATTATTAAAGAAGTCAATTAAAGTAGTTTTGAATGGTAAATTATGTACATCTTGGTTATAAGAATGTGTAATTTTGAGATCTCAAATTACACAAAATTTCTTTGACATCAGGCATTCATTTTTTTACATACTGCAAAAAGTGTTCTAAGTTTAAACTCTGATTATAAAACTTTAGCCAATATTTATATTTTTATCAAAACACACCATAGTTGTATCATCTACAAATAATTTTAATTCAGCATTCTAATTTAAATTTGATATCAAATTTATACAAATAACAAAAATGTTAAGCTCAAGAATACATCCCTGATGTATGGCCACATGAAATGTTTCTCATCTGGGATTTGAATTTGTTCATGTTTACTTATTGTTAAGACAGTTAAATGTATCAGTGATCCAATAAGACACTGATAGGGTGAATATTTCACTTCAATAATCATAGAATTTGGTACTTTTTGATTGACATTTAAAGGAGCTTTGGCAGTTTTGCCATCTGCCATTCCAAATTTTTCAAGTATTTGAAATATATTTTTGCTAATTGTTTCAAATTTCAAAATCACTTGTCAATTTTAAGCAACAAATCGTTGAAATTAATACTTTTTATCAAACTTTTTTTAGCTCACTATTGTCATTCAGTTTCTACAAATATCTCATCTAGTTTTTTTTTATTTAATCATCTTGAAGCTTGTTTTCAACCATAAACAGCTTTATGAAGTTTACAGATTACTCCTCATAACAAAACGATAATTTTTGTGCTAAGCATAAAATTTCAGTAATATACTCGTCTAGACTGCTATTTTATTTGGAAAAGCGAATAGTTCTTTGTCCTCATATATTTTTTCCAAATTAGCACAGGTTTCTTTCACTTAGTAGATAGCAGATGGATGTGAAAATCGGTTTCAACATTCAAATATACAGTTGACATACAAAAGATTCATAACGTCCACTTTTCCCAAATGGTTTAATGCAGATCTAAGATACCTGGTGAAGCAGAAATAGTTAGCCCACAAAAATTATTTGCTAAGCAGGAGTGATCAAGATTATCAAGTCTTCTCTGACTTGAGAAGTGCTTGCAAAATTCATTCAAAAATTTGTTATGAAAATTACATACAAGGCGTTGATGCCAAGCTCAATTCAAACCCAAAATATTTTTGGCAGTTTATTAATGACAAGAAATCTCATGGTAGTTTGCCATCTACAATGTATTATGAAAATTCTATTGCAACAAATAAGGAACAAATTGCAGAATGTTTTACTGAATATTTCTCAACAGTGTTCGACAATTCTCATGGTTAGTTTGATGATCATCCTTGTTTGAATATTAACTCATATATTTCTAATCCCAGTATATCAGCTATGATGATTTTCTAGAAAATTTCAAAAATTTTCCCTAAACTCAGTTCAGGTCCAGACGGAATTCCAAAAATTTTCCTAAAAAATTCTATATACTCCATTACTCATCCTCTGTACCTTCTTTTCAAGAATTCCTTAGATCAGGCAGTTTATCCAAATTATTGGAAACACAGCTTTATTATTCCAATTTTCAAATCGGGTGACAAGGAAAATATACAAAATTATCGAAGAGTATGCAGCCAGTCATCTATTCCAAAATTACTTGACAGTATAATTTCAGATCAACTTAACTTTTCATGTAGGGAAAGATTGATCAATAACCAACATAGCATATTGAATGTCTTGGTGGGTAGTCAGATGGATGCCATACTGACTTTTCCAAGGCTTTTGACAGAACAAATTAAAATATTCTATTGAAGAAGATCGGAAATTTTAGTTTTACAGAATATTTGGTGAATTGGTTTGGTAGTTTTTTGGCTGGTCGTTCACAACAGGTTAAAATTGGAGGATGCAAATCGAGTGATACATTAGTAATATCTGGAGTGCCACAATGATCACATTGTTCACCCCTGTTATTCAATATTTTTGTGAATGACATAGGATGCTGTTTAGAGAACATTGAATTTTTAATATTTGCGGATGACCTGAAGCTTTTCAGACGGATAAAATCATACAATGACCAAATTCTCCTTCAAGATGATCTAGATAAAGTTTATGAATGGTGTGTTATAAATAACTTATTTCTTAATGTAAATAAATGCTATTTTATTACTTTCTCAAGAGTTGGTAGGAAATTCGATACATCATACAACATAAATGATCAGCACTTAGAATACACTTCCTCTATAAAAGATTTTGGGGTAATTTTTGACGAACAACTTAAATTTGTAAACCATATAAACCAAGTGAGTGTGAAATCATCCAAGTCATTGTTCAGGATTTTCCATTGAAGCATTAAAAAGGATTTATTTAGCTCTAGTGGTGTCTACGTTAGAATATGCATGTATCATATGGTCTCCATTTTACAATGTGCACTGTGTGTCTCTAGAAAGAGTGCAAAATAAATTTCTGAGATTTTGTTCTTTCAAGTTGGGTCTTCTAATACAGTACCATGACTATTCGAGTATATTACAAGCAATGGGACTTAAACTATTGCAAACCAGAAGAATTCATGCAGATCTATGCTATGCATTCAAGCTGCTCAATGGACTAATAACTTGTCCTGAATTACTTGAATCTGTCAACATTCATGTTCCAAACAGAAATCTTAGACACAGCCATTTATTTGATATACCCTTCTATCATACAAATTATGGCAAACATACACCCTTGGAAAGAACCCTAGAGTTAGTTGATGACAAAAACATCAGTATTTTTGGTGTGTCTCTTATGGTCGTTTTAAACAATCATTGAATAATTTAAGTTGGTAATTGTTTACATAAGGTAGTAACAAGTTTAATTTTAATTCTATATCCTAAAGTATTTTATAATGTTATATAGTTGTGTGCTGCAGAAACATTCCACAGCGTATTAGTTTATATTTTTCATTTTTATATTATTCTTTTTTTCTGTGAAATTTTACACTGTAATGGGTGTTTATCCCGTATAAATAAATAAATAAATACCTAGTACTCACTGATCCTTTTGGTCAATAGAAATATGTGATGGAATTGGCCAATACTTGAAAATCCCTTGTAAACAATAATCTCACAATAAAGTATTACTTGTCAAAAGAAATGTTTTCGGCAACATTTTCTATGCAGTTCCTTTCAGTTATACTTTGAATTTTTTTGTCTTTTTCGTCAATGTCAAATTCTTCATCAAAGGGATGCGCATTACTTTCGCCATTATTTATTATACTTAGTTGTGAAATAGATATTTTTTTTTAATTTCAACAACTGATAAATAAACATCAACTTCGAAACAAACAATAAAATATTAGTATCTACTACAGGTACTGTCACCAACTTGTGACTGGCAGCGGAAGAGTGTTTCCCTGCCTCATGCGACAGCTGCATATGGACCAGTCGAGGATAAGCACGAAATGCCGTCAACACTTACGACGCAGGGAAAAACTAATAGCTCAAGACTTCAGGATCAGCAAAGGGCTTATCCGGGCTTGCAGAGAGGACATCAAAAACAGCCACTGTCGCCAGAAAACGTCTAGTGAGAAGACAGTCCGTCTGGCTCAGATCCTTTTGTGTTTAGAGGATCGTATGAGGAATGGGACAAAGGTCTCCTCTGAGTGTGAATCGGAGATAATGGAGCATCGTCGGATGTTGATGGATGATTACAGGTTGTCTCCTGAGATTGTGAATAGCTGTAAAAATGAAACGGCTACTTTTTGTCATGGGTTCGAGGTGGGTGGAAGAACTATTCACTGTCTGATGAATCACGCTTTGAATAGAGGAAGTATTTCGAGGCAGTTCAATCTTGGAGATAGTTGTTTGAGAGCGGTATGTTATTGAAAATCTATATTGCATATGTATGTATACCTCTTTGATGAAATTTTTCCCATATTAATGATGAAAATATCACCAATTGCTCTTTTATGAATCCAAACAAAATGGTAAATGTCTTATAATTTTGCTGTGTAACATTACACTTAAAAACACTGTCTTGTAAATCAAACAACAAAGACACCATCCTGTAATAATAAGAATAACTTTATTCCAAATATGTACATTAAGATTTTTTACTTGTTAGTATTGATGATACAGTGGGTCTAGGGTAAATGAGGCGTAATTTATCAGATTACAAGGTACTCTTACAGAGGGTATTTGACAGTACTCTATAATCTGGTAAGTTCGATAGTCCGACACGGCCCTGCAAAACCTTTGTCAGATTTATAAGCATGACCTAATATCAGCCTTTGTATCACTTGATGTCTGTCAAGTTGATGTAATTTATTTGGATTTTACAAAGACCTTTGAGTGAAACACCACCTGTTAAAAGGTAAATTAGATAATTTTGTGTTTCCAGATAATCTGACACGTTTGGTGGAAAGTTATCTGCTTGATACAACACAAATTGTATGCTTGAGAAATTTCACATTATTTCCCATTAGGGAAATAGGATCATAGTTTGGTCCATTATTATTTAATTTGTACGTTAATGAGTTGTAAAATATAATAAAGTATAATTTGTAGATGATCTTAAACTTTACAAGGAAATAGTTAATTCTGATGATTACAGGAAACTACATATGAATCGATAATAATAAAGAAAATGTCAGTGCATGGTTTTCTCTAGAAAGAAGGCAGCCATCGAGTAATAAATTAAATTTGAATTAACAGGTCTTTTTTATTGAGACCCCCGCGAAACAAAAATCTGGGCCTATGTTATACTAACAAGACGATGCACAAAACGGCAAGATTGTTTCTCAAGTATAGTATATACCTAGTCAATTTGAATGGCATAAAAACTAAATACTTAGCGCATATCGGCGGTTTCTTTGTATGGAATGGGCGGAGTGGTTTAATTTTTTTTTTCAAAATTAATTTTATTTCTCATACACCTACACGATTTTTTCATTAGTAGTAAAAAGTACATTAGTCTATTATTTAGCTAGTCAGATTGATATCATCGACACATGCGTCTTGTTCAAAGTCCTCGATTGTTATGGGTAATTGATGCCTCTCAATAGCCCTCGCCAAAATGCTCAGCGGAACGTCGTCTTCTTCGTTAAAATCATTTGCGTTTGAAGTTATGCCACGTTCTACATTGCTTCGCACACAACCAACGTGTTTGTAACAGTTGAAAATTGTCCCTTGCTTGAGTTGGTTCCAGGCATCTTTAATCATTAGAATAGCATCAAGAACAGTGATCTTTGGGTACTCAACACTATTGCTTCCGCAGCCTTCTAGAAACTAGATCATTTTCAGGACAAGGTTTTTACAAAAAGGTGCTTTTAAAGCTCGAATAATTCCTTGATCTATAGGTTGCAACACTGATGTCGTGTTTGGAGACAAAAACACCAGGGTTATGATTGATTGATAATATGTTTATTGTTTAAGAATAGAATTCTTGTTACAAACACAATGTCATAAATAAATATTAATATAAACATGAAGTATAAATGTATAAAATGTAAATGATTAAAATAAAATATAAACTATATATACATACATATGCAAAGGTTACATGACAAGAACTAGGACAATGAATAAAAATATGTTTTTCCCACACAGTACAATCGCAATTTCCACACATTCTAAATCACAGGGCATCGGCAAAATATTCTTGTAGGTCATACATAATAGGCTTTATCACTTGATAGTTTTGTACATTTCTTTCTCAATATGATAAAAGGAGTCTCTTTGATTTCATTGGGAAGTTTATTGTATATTCTGATTCCATTATATATCAAGGAGTTTTGAACCAAACCTGCTTTTGAAATTGGTAGATTCAGTTCATTTGACCACATTGTGTGGTATGTGGTTGTAGCTATAGATTCATAGTTCTCTCTATTTTTATGTTTAATTGATACGGTTTCCAATATACATATTAAAATAACCATAAGGATTATATGTTCTCAAAAAAAGGGTTTACATAAATCACGCCGTTTCGCTTTACATAAGTATCTAATAGCCCTTTTGTGCAAGACAAAACTCGACTGTGTGAGTTGTTTACTGCAAACAAAAGGGTATACCATACCTTAGGTATGGTATACCCTTATTAAGGCATAGTGCACTACTTTCGCTGCAGCAAACCCCAGTTTCTTTGAGATGTTTCTCAGTGTAAAACATCCTGATGCCAATTTTTTGTTGATGTGTGCAATATGCTGGGAGAATTTTAAATTTTCATCTAAATGACTTCCCAAAAATTTCAAAGTGGTGTTATTTTTTATTATGTTATTGTCTAGGGGGATATCAGGTATATTACACTTGAATGCTAATATATTTGTTTTGCTGGTATTCAATGATAAAAGATTCGAGTCAAACCAATTATTTACAAGTCTGCAATATGTGAATGTGCTGGACAGTTGTCAACTAACAGCAGGATATTCTTGTTCTTTTTTGTAAGTTCACGCTCCCATGCGCGTACTCATTTGGTATAAATGTCAGCCGTCATCCAGGTTCTTCGATTGCTCTCATAATCCACTGGCAAATGCCGAACATTTTTAATACATTAAAGACTTTGGGATTTTCCGATTACCAGAAGTTTTTTTTAACTGTGCCACTCATGTTGGCTGCCACCATCACAGTTATCCTATCCTTTGATAATTTTTCTCCTGTACACTTTTCACAGCCCGGTCCCATCTGCATTAAAAATTTCATCATCTCTAAATTGCGCACGTAGAGTTGGCCAAACTTTTTCTAACCAATCCATCACATCACTCTGTTGAACTGACAAAGACTCGCCAGCAATCTTACCACTGACGATGTTGTGTCTTACTTTAAAACGGTTTGCATGTCTAACTGTCTAACAAAAAAGTTTGCTTTCTCTCATAGCAGAGGTCCATTAACGGGTATTTTCGGTGCGCTGAAGCTTGAACCACTGTAACAATGCCTTATCCAACTGCCCATGAGTGAATATCCTTACATGTTTTCATTTCAATACACTGGCATAAAACAGCGGCTCTATCATTATTCTTCTCAATTGTGGATATTGTAGATTGAGATACGCCAAACGCCTTTGCGAGAACTGCGTTTGATTCACTGGCTTCTAATCGGTGTAATATTGCACTTTTTTCTGCAATTGTATTGGTATTGGTTCGTAGGTTGTGAAAACAAAACATTGCGTGACATCTTGACCGAACGTATTATCATCAAAAATGGTCGCTAAAAGCAGTTGGTCGCTTAAACCGAAAAAGCAATTGGTCGCTTAAACCGAAGTCACACTAAACGGTTATATTTTCTCAATACCTAAGTATGAAACTCAGGTTGAGTAAACATTATCGTCGCTAAAAATAGTTAGTCGTTAAAAGCGAAGTCGTTATATATGAATTCTACTGTAGTTATTTTAGGATACTCCGATAAGTATATAAACACTCTAGAAAAAAAGTTTTTTGGATATATTTATACTCATATATAAAAAATGTTCATTCAATGATAATATTTGTACACCACGAATCTCAAGTACTTCAGTTGGTTAACGCATTCAATTCTATTACCATATACTAAGAGATAAATTGATTTATATTGATACTTTTATGTTTTTAGGATGTACTTATTATCATTGTCTCAGCTTTAGCTATATTGAGATTTATGTTATTAGAATTCAAATAAGGAACTATTGTTGATAGTGATTCAATCATTCAGTTCAGTTTTGAAGGTGATTGCTCGAGACTGACTACAAAAAGGTTGAGAAAATATATTTCACGTGAATACTTTTCATCATTGATATAAATCAGAAACAAAAGAGGTCCCCCTTGCCACTCTAAACTCGTTAACAATAGCGGAAGATAAAACATGAATCATTGTAATCAGTTTTCGACCAGTAAATTACTTTTTAATTTATTTCAAGACAGTAGTTTGTATACCAATCACTTCAATCTTCTCAATCAGTATCTAACGATCGATTATTTTGAAGGCCTTCTTCTGATTCAGGGAAAGAGTAGCTACGTAATCACCATTTTCATACAATATAAAATGTATTACAAAATATCTTGATGCAGTGATCACAAAATATTAGTGTTGAATTTATTTTATAGTGTATCATAACTGTCGGAGTATTACTACTCTATTTGAAATCAGAGAAAGCAGAGTTTAATTCGAGCATGTTCCTGAAAGACGCAGAGTATGAGCTTCATAATACTAGAGTATAGTTGTGAATGATTAAGAGTAAACTCGTCATAATCTGAGAAGGTTCATAAACATAGCCTGGGATTGTCATTCACAAATAAATCACAAAATTCTACCAAAATTGCCACCATTTGAATTTTGTATGTTGATTCGAATATTATTATTGAAATTGGAAAATAATCTTGAATTCAAATTTTTTCTTAGCTTGATGACCTTGTGAAGCAGACCAACCCCGGAGAAAACTGGGCCGTGGATCCAGTCTTGCGCCAAGCCTGTGACCCGGTGGTGAAGGTAGTATGTAGCAATGCAGGGGTAGGTGATGAACGAGTCATGTCTTGCCTCATGGACAACATGCGATCTGATACAATGACGGAAGACTGTGAGAACGCCTTACTAGAGATCCAGTATTTTATTGCCAGAGATTTCAAACTGGATCCACAGCTCTACAGGGCATGTAAACAAGACGCAATCAGGCACTGTCACCTTGTAGAAAGCAGAGAGGCGGAGCAGGGGCCTAGTTATTCGCGGGAGATCCTGCCTTGTTTGTACAGGTTGGTAATTTGACTGTTTTCAGGCATTCAGGTTTATTTCTTGTCAAGATTACAAAAATGTACAAGTTAGATTCAGAGTTTTGCCCCTCGATTCATGGGTCATGCGCATCAGGACGCCCAGGAGTTCCTTCGTTATCTTTTAGAAGGTTTACATGATGTCGTTAATAGAATTATTGAGAAATTTCACTAGTTCGGACTTCCATTGTCTACTATATAAAATTATTTGAAATCCCTGAAACATCGAGTGGTCCCAAGCTGAGATCTTGCACAGAGAGGAACATTGGTTTAGGAGAAAATTCAAGGAAGCCGCATACATGTTGTCCAACAACGTATTCAGCCAAGCCAGCGTAGAAATACGCAACATATGGAAACCCATCATCAAGCGAAAAATGGCCAACTCCCGCCAAAACGGTCATCTCCCACAGAACCAGTGAAGCGGAAAATGGAAAGCGGGGATAAGTGAAAGTACTCGAACGACCTATAAATAGTCATCTCTCGGAGGAATCAGTCCAGTCATCACCCGAAGACGATTGTAGATACTAACAATCGAAACGTCGTGAACTAACGTGACTTGGAATCGCTCCACTTTTTATTTTTATTTTCTTTCTATTTTTACTTGTATTTTATTTCACTATTATTTCATTTCAGGTTTATTTTGGTTAATATAATTCTTATTTTCAGCTATTCATTTTTAATTCTTCTTTTTTAGTTGTTTCAGGGATTTCAAATCATTTTATATAGTAGACAATGGAAGTCGGAACTAGTGAAATTCATCATGAAACATTGTCAATCACCATCAAACAAATTATTGAGAAACCTAAACCGACCTTAACGGAGATTAACGTAAAATTGAGCGACAACGAAAAAGCACAAAAGTCATGACTGATTTATTTGAGTACATATAACTCTAAGATTGTAGATAATTTCGTTGGTCAATTAAAATCCACGATGAAGTGAACACATTGTGGACACTCAGTTGTAACCTTCGATCCTTTCTGGGATTTGTCACTCCCCATACCAGAAAGAACTGACCAATTGAGTTTATCACAGTGCTTGGATTTCTTCACAAGAGAGGAAACTTTGGATGGACATGGAAAACCGAGGTGTTCAAGTTGCAAAGAAAGAAGAAAATGCACAAAGTCTTAATCGATCCATAAGTTTCCCCATATTTTAGTTATTCATTTTGAAAGATTTTCTCTAACAGAAAGATTTAGAAGATTTAGAGGCAAGTTGAATGTTGCCATCGAATTTCCTCTAGATGAATTAGATATGAACAATTATGCAGCAGATAATGTGACTCCTTGTCCCTATAATCTATATGCACTTTCGAATCACAGTGGGTCTACCTACAGCGGACATTATACAGCATTCTGCAGACATCCTTATAATGGCACGTGGCACGAATACAATGATTCACAAGTGTCACCAATTTCACCAAAATCGCTTGTGAGTGGAGATGCATACATCCTCTTTTATGAAGAGGAGGAAACGAGTTCGCACCTTTGAGCGTTTTGTAAAGTTATTTTTGAACTGTTCATTTTAATGTTATGTATTATCTAGTTAAATGTTTAATTATTATTAATATATAAAATTAGTCAGAGTCAGAAATGCTACATTGTCATAAAAGTTCAGGTTTTGTTGGCAAAGCAGGCTTAAGAACTAAAACAATCTGAAATTTAACAGTAATGTAAAGGTCAACAATTAAAACAAAATACATATATGGCTCAAGCACACTTCAAAAAGTCTATGGTAAAAGTCTACGGTAAAAAAATGTTCTAAGTTTTGAAGTTGTCTGAAAAAAAATTCTTCAGTTTCATAGTAAGCTTTGTCTATCAGAAGTTTTTTTACTCTTTTTCGAAACTATGTATATCAGATTAACTTTCTGATTGAAAGGGGGAACTGATTGAAATATTTTTTGCTGTTATAAAGAATCGAGTTTTTAATTTGTGCTGTTGATGGGATAGGTGTGATGGTTTTTACCATCAGATATTGCTTAAAAAAACTCTGCTGTCATGAGTTCAAAGGAATCAATTCGTAGGGCATAATGAAATTATAAAAACAATCAAACTTCATAATGGTATGCCAAAGTTGTTATATGACTTGACTAAAAATGATATATCTGATAGTGCTAACAATAGCACAACCTTTGAAAAACAAAAATTCAACGTTATGTTGTATAAATATGTAGTTGCTTGATGAACTTTATTATCCCTTGAAAAACGTCTTATTTTTTCATTGAAAATAAGTTGAAATTTCATGAATGTTATGAAACTCACACGCATGGAGTCTGACTTTTCAATATCTTCCAAGTCTCTAAAAAAACCACAGCAGTCTCATGGGCTTTTCAACATTGCTTAGTTATGCATTAACTGATTTTCAGCTTCGATACGTTATATATACACTTATAGATAGCCTGTAGTATATCCATCCTGTAAAGTCTGTACTGCAAAAAAGTGGTATAAGATGTCTATGTAATATCATTCCTAGAGATATATTTGTAAATCTGTTCTCAACCAGTTTTTACTCAATATATCTCTGATCTGAAAAACTGCCACTTGAGAAAGACAGTGGACACAGTTTTATAATAGTACTAAAGTTTACAGGAATAACTAAACTATTTCTATCTATAATTATTACAACTGTATGACATGTATTGTGATTAAATTTGTCATCTATATTAGTAACATATTTATTAAATGTGTGTCTTTTAACTACATATAGCCTTTGGCTCTGTCAACAAGTGTATACTCATGACAATAAAGCCTATTTATTATTCTATTGAAAACACGTTTTCTGCACCAGAACAAAAATAGAGAAAATAATGTCTCTTGACGCATATTCTGCTAACCAAGTTAGCATCATCAATAGATGACTAAAGTGATATTTATTAAACTGTTAAAACAAAGTAGTAATTTTTTCCCAAAAACTAATTACTCCTGAAAGTACTTTCCATTAAATAAATAAAAAATTAAAAAATTATGACATCCTTCAAATGTTTCTATGTTTTGTTACAACATGAAATTGAGTTTTCATTCGTAAACAGTGAGGAATTTTCTGCCATATTGTACATGTACAACAAAAAGTACTGAATTCATACTGAGGCTTGAATCGTACCACCTCTTAAGAGATAGTTCTCAAAATTATGTTATTCAAACAGTTGAGTACTTTAGGTAAGTCACAAAGCACTGCTTGGTTATCTTTCAGTGAAAATGGAACAGGCATTGTTTTTTTCTTTCATCAATGTTATCCACTGCAAAGGTCAATAGCCTCTGGAATTACTTGTAACGCTAATTATGATTGGAAATCTTGTACAGGTCGTTGTAATTTATAAAGTTTCCAGGCATGCATATCAGTCTGAAGAGGGCTTGAAGATTCAAAAACCTTGCCTCCAGCAGATCCAGAGAGTGATGAGGCAGAGGGCAATAAGCGTCGATCTTCAACCGGAAATAGAAGAAGCGTGCGTCAAAGATCTAAGCTATCACTGTCGTGAAAAAATGAAGAAAGGGGAAGAAATGCAGTGCCTGCAGGATAACTTGGAAGACCTCGATGACAAATGTCATGATGTCATTGTTTCTTTTACAGAAATCGAGGCAGAACGGTTAGTACTTGAAAATGGCTTTTCTTGTATTGAGTTTTATATTAAAATATATTCCAATCCAACTTTCTGTACCCTCCGAGTGCAAATTTATAGGTGGCCCCTGACTAGTTATGGTACTTTCATTTCAGGGTGGATCTGAATCCTTTCATCTCAAAATACTGCAACAAACTTATCGATATGTTATGTAGCAACGAACCAGACATCATGATGTGTCTAATCGAAAATAAAAATCACCCCCAAGTGAAATTGGCGCCTTCCTGTCGTGCTAGTATCGAACACTTTCAGCTTATATCACTGAAAAATTACAAATTCAGCTACAAGTTCAAAGTTGCTTGCAAAGCTTATGTCGATCGGTTGTGCCCTAGAGCTTCACTGATAAGTGAAATAATATCTTGTCTCAGCGAGAACATCCTGAATGCCACTTTGCAGGGGGTGAAGAGCAGCATTCCAAAGGAGTGCAGGCAGCAGTTGAAGGCACAGATTTTTCAGCAGAGAGAGAAAATCGACTATGATCCAGTGTTGAAGAAGGCCTGCTTGACGGACATAAACACGTTTTGTAGGCATGTGCAACCTGGAAACGCTCAAGTGAGTTTAGTGGGGCAAATTTTTTTTTATGACTTTATATGTAACACATGGATCAATAAGTCCCGAGACTAACAATGAAAACAACATTTTTTTTACAAAATTTTTTTTTTTATTCATCAACATAATCTCCTTTTAGGGTGATACAATGGTTCCAACGCTTTTCCAATTTTTCAATACCATGTTCATAAAAAAATGTATCTTTCGCTTCAAAATAAGTTTCAGTTTCAGCGATGACCTTCTCATTTGAGCCAAATCTTTTTCCCTGGAGCATTTTTTTAAGATCAGCAAAGAGCCAGTAGTCACTGGGGGCTAAATCTGGTGAGTATGGGGGGTGGGGAAGCAGATCAAAGCCCAATTCGTTTAATTTTGCCATTGTTTTCATCGACCTGTGGCAAGGTGCATTGTCTTGGTGAAAAAGGATTTTTTTTCTCTGCATGTGCGGTCGTTTTTTTGCGATTTCCTCCTTCAAACGTACCAGTAAGTCAATATAATAATCACTGTTGATCGATTTACCTTTTTCGAGGTAGTCAATGAAAATCACGCCATGCGCATCCCAAAAAACTGACGCCATCACTTTGCCAGCTGACTGCTGCGTTTTCGGACGTTTCGGACGGCTTTCGCCAGCTGTGCGCCACTCAGATGACTGCCGCTTTGACTCTGGAGTGTAGTGATGTATCCATGTTTCGTCCATGGTCACGTAACGACGCAAGAAATCTTTTTTGTTGCGAGTAAATAGCGATAAACAGCTTTCTGAATCATCGACTCGTTGCTGTTTTTGTTCCATCGAAAGCAATCGCGGCACCCACTTAGAAAAAACCTTTTTCATGCTCAATTTTTCATGAAGGATAGTAAATACACTTCCATATGATATCTGTGTCATCTCAGCAATCTCACGGAGCTTCACTTTACGATCTTTCATTACAATTTTTGTCACTTCACTCACATTTTCCGGTGTAACAGCTTCCACAGGTCTACCCGAGCGTTCTGCGTCATTTGTGTCGGTACGACCACGTTTAAACTTGGCAAACCACCGACAAATCGTTGCTTTTGATGGACAAGAGTCCGGGTAACATTTTTCAATCCATTCTTTCGCTTGCACGGTGTTTTTACCCATTAAAAAACAATGTTTTATCAGAACACGAAACTCGGTTTTTTCCATTTTTTAAACAAACTACAAAACGACTTTACTCTAACCTCGATAACTCAGCTGTTTCTGGTCCGATCGACTTAAAATTTCGACACGTTTCAAGTAAAGGTTAGTACTCTAGAAAGACGTGGTTACTGGTTTACTAAGAGCGCCATCTCTGGGTTAGTCTCGGGACTTATTGATCCATGTAGTATTCCAAAAGAAAATCATTGGTTAGACCTCATACTATATATTTGTAGGTTTTAGAGTGTCTTCAGACTATTCCACCGGATCGGCTCAGTAATAAATGTGGAAAAGAAATATTCAAAGTGCAGAAGTTGGAAGTGAATGACAACAGCTTAGATTACGCCCTTCAAACCAAATGTGCCGAGACAATTGATCAGTTTTGTCCACATCATGACAAAGAAACGGTCTTCAGTTGTTTGAAGGTTTGATATGTATTTAATGTGAACTTATTGGAATTTTCTGATGGGTGCTTAATCAACCTGATTTGTTTTTCAAACTTTTTGTTGTAAAATTTCAGTTTGTTTATCGAAATTTTCATTACCTTAATAGCCTTATAGTCTATTCGGTATTGACTGAGAGAGTGAAAGAATTCCAAGAATGCAAACATGCTGGTACATCAAAGAAAGCAACATAATCGTCTCGAGCAAGTGGCACTGCTATTCATCCACAAAGTCACTGAGATATTTCTACCTGCTATGCCCCGTGAGGACGCCGCTAACTAGCCATTAAAGTAGTGACTTCCGACAAACGAACTTCAAAAGAGGAAGATCCCTCTACCATGGTCTTTTAACTCTCTTCATAAAAGAATGTAATATTTTCTTCGTATGGAAAAGTTGGTCCTATTGATGGGTGCAGGGTGTCTTGTTGCCCGTATAATTCAAAGGAAAATCTATTTATTCCGCCTTCAAAAAAAACAAAGTTTTTTTCAATCCCCTTCAACTGGATACTTATTTGTTGGAGAATGTCTTGGTTACTACTGGACATATTATCACATTTGTCGTAGTTGATTTGTTACTTTGTTTGTTATAAATGAGATTTTTCAAGAATAAATTTTGTATATTCATTTATTCAATTTGTTGGAGAAACTATAGTTTCACTCTTGAAATTGTTCTTTTATTCAATATGAGTATTCAAACTAAGACTGACATGAATGATATAGAGCAACTTGTCTTCAAAATGAAAGCAATTTTTGATCATTTAGAGATTTAGAGATCGATTAGAGAAACATGCTTGATGAACAGTTCTGGGTATATAATATCCCACCTTCAACAGAAGGTATTTTCTTAGGTCTTCATTTGGGCGAATATTAGAATTGGGATAGACATATTGATACATACAAATGTTATTCTTACCCTATTCATTCCTATTATTAAACAACGTGACTCTAGATGCCCAATTTCTCACTTGAATTGGGCACTGACTTTACACAAATTTTACCAGGAACTTTTTCTGAAATGTTACCTAATGTACACTCTGGTACAATTACGACTTTAATTGACAAAAATTCTTAGCCTCCCTGTTTCCTGGCAGTGTTTTATATAAATACAATACAAATATCTAAAATACGTACTTACATTGACCGTTACTTATACCCACTTAATAATGAATAAATATTATTATTATTATTTATTTAATATTCATCTGTTTTTTCTTAATAATTAGCTTGTATTCATTGGCTTTTTCAAACGTATTTATAACTTTTTTGCTGACAAGTTCTTCATCATTAGATGAACCGGGATGAGAAAGGGTTCAGCACAAAATGCCGTACAATCATCATGCATCGCATCATGGAGCAGAACTCCAACAACTTGTTGAATCCTTCATTGCAGCAGAATTGCCAGCTTGACATATCAAAGTTCTGCAAACAAGAATTGCTGTCTCATAACGAGAAAGAGGTCGGTGACTCTGTGATTAAATGTCTGAAAAACAAGTTCAGACTGTCAAAACTATCCAACGCTTGTGAGAAGGAGATGGTAGAGATACTGAGAGAGAGGGCGCTAGACATCAACCTCAATCCTCTAATAAGGGTAAGTAATTATTTTTTCATTTCCGGTAATGGAAAATTTTTCAAATTTTCAGAAATGATTTGTTGAATCTTACTGATCTTGAAGGCTCTCACCTTTTTCTAACTGTTGAAACATGTTCTGTTTTCGTTTCTGGTTTTGATGTTGATTTTTTTTCTGCTGGTGATGTACAGAGGTGGATAGTTTTTTGAGGGAATAAACTTGTGAAAGACTACCTAATGAAACCACAAAATATTCTTTACAAAAGAAATGTGTACAAACAAAAGAAATGTGTACAATGTGTTTTTTGCTAAACATGTCACTATGTTAAGAATGAAAATCCTTTAAATTCAAAACTTGTTTGAGCTAGGGACTAACAAATTCTAAGCTTTAAATGTGTAATTCCTGACATGGATTGAACAATACATAATGAACATAGATCGTCCCACAGTTGAAAATATATTCTGATAGCCCACATCAAGTGCCAATAGCAAAATGTGTACAGATTTTCAATATTGCTGCGAATAAAGAACATATAGGCAAAAACATAATTTGGGAATTTTTGGTTTTTCCTGTATATCTCCAGAACCAAAAGAGCAATATTCGATTTTTTTACATCATTGAATAGGTCTCTAAAATACGCAACTTTGCCACAATTTAACCGACACTCTATCTCTTATCGTTTATGAGATCCCCATGTACATAAACAAATTTGAATAGCCTTGTATAAAAAAATAACTTTTGTGTAATATCTACTAAGTTTATTATTTGTTACGACCGGTTTCGGTTTATCAGACCATTTTCACTTTACAGTGGTCTAATAAACGGAAACCGGTTGTAACAAATAATAAACTTGGTAGAAATTTTCTCTATTCTATATTCTTTCTCAAAATACTTGTCAATCTTTTTTTTCTTTTCTGCTAGTTTAGGAATGAGGTTATGTTTTGTTCATTACCCGTTTATTTTTTCAAATCCTTATCTCTTTTTCATCTCCATTCCCCATTTCCAAATGTTAATCTTCTTAGAGTAATTTTCAGTAATAGAATCTTACTCATTATAGTATTTTTTCCACCTTTCATTTTTTTCTTTTTTCAAGCATATCTCTTTTCTTTTTGTGAAAAAAAGTTTTGGCTTTCTACTTCTCCATCTAAAACCTTTCTTAAAAAAAAATTAATCTATCCTAAAAATACACCCCTTTCAATTTACTCTTTTTTCTTTTTCAAATTTATTTGTAATATCAAAATTATATTTAAATCCAGAAAACATTTTCCTCGGATTTGTTTTTATTGATTACATATAGCTTTCTGCTTCTCAATTAATGTAGAATGACTAAGAAGGTTACTTACATAATATTGATGCAAGTGGAGTAGCATTCAATTACAGTCCAATGCCTCGTTTTTCATTGACTTTTTCGATCTGAAAAAAATTCATTGGAGAACTTTATACAGGTATAGTGAGTTGCCTATCAAAAAAAGAGCTAAGAAATTGTACAGAATCTTATCTTAACGTTTCGAAGGCCTAAAACTGCTCCCGTCTTCAGAATTGAAAAAATATATTTATTTTTTCTATCATCACTGGAAATCATTCTGAAGCTAGTGAAAACGGACTTACAAAAAAAAGATACTTACACAGTATATACAATAAAGAGTGAAACATATTGACAGGAGGAATAGATGGGAAAGGAAGATTTTAGCTCTTGAAGCTTCCGGAAAGCTTCCCCAATGAAATCATTCAAAATAGAGTTGCTTGATGATGCCTCTGCTACATTCTTGATAGAACACGGAGATGATGACTTACTCTAGACAATTTCACACATAATGTGATTGCGTTCAATCACTAGTCCAAGTGGTTTTGTGTTTTGTATACAGTTTGATATGTTGTTCAAAAGAGTATGTTCTGAATGTTCCGAGTTTGATTGTCTCTTCTCATTCATAAATATTATTATGCACAAACTCTGATTCTCCTGTGGCATTCACGATACAGTGACAAACAGCAGATTAGTATTATCAGTATAGGCTACCAACTTAGTTTCATGTTTTTTATAGATTCAAGAAGATCATAACAAAAAAAACTAATAAATACAGTTTATTGTATGATTTTCACTATAAGGGTTTTACAAAAACCGCGACATGTGTTTCGCTATACAATAGCTTCTTCTTCAAGCATAAAATCATAACATAAATTATGAATAATTTGGGTCCTAAAATCGAACCTTGGGGTACTCCAACCTCAGTAGGTATCATGTCTGATACATAATTATTACATATAATCTATTGGTACCTGTCTTGTAAGTATGACTTGCAGTACAAGATATGCTCTGCAGTTTAAGGTGGTTTAATGTCTCTCAATGACTATACTATCATATATTCATATTTAAAATAATAAATAAATTGCAACCAAAATACTTAGTAAAACTTTTAATCACAAATAGTGAAGTACATAATCATGATACCAGAACAAACACCAATTTTCACATCCCAAAGACAAATTCGCGAAGCAGTATGAACTCATTATTTTTCAAGTGTCTAAGTAGTTTCAATAAACTGCCAAATAATATAAAAATGCTTTTTCTATACGTCTATTAAAGACCGACTTGATAACATTTATAACGACAAATTGAATTGACGCTAATTTATATTCAAAATATATTAATAACTAACACTTTGTTCTGAATGAATATGTAAATAAATATGTTAGAGTTTATCCTACATAGAATATGTGCGATATAATCTTTTTTTGAGAATAATTTATTTTGATTTTTATCTATAATGTGTAGATAAAGTACATTAATTATGTTTATACATATTAGGCTTGCCTATCTGGAAAAAAGTTCTTCTTCTAAAACAAGTAACTTTCAGTTTCAATTTATTCTTCGGTTGACTTTATTTTAAAACTTTCTCAACAGATGTCAAAGGTCGATAAGAAACTCTGATTTCCCCTTGATAAATGAAATTTGGAACCTCTGGCGTGAAATGAATGTATTGAAAACATACTTTCCTCAGTCATCTACTCTAACTTGATTAGCAAATCGCTCGTCTAGATACAGAATTTTTGTGATGGAAAAGTGTTTTCAATAGATTCTGATTTCCCCCATAAAAATGACTTTTGTTCAACATTCTATTTCTGATTTGAACAATTTGTAGGTAGTATGCAAAAACGAGCTGGAGACTATCTGCAAGCCAGCCTCTACTGACGAATCGGGCAAGGTGGAAGAATGCCTCAAGACAGCATTCATAAACAAGGACATCCATACTGCCGAATGTCGCATAGAAGTGGCAAACATGATTGAGGAATCTCACGCAGACATTCAAGTTGATCCCCTGCTGGAGAGAGCCTGTGCTATTGATTTGTTAACATATTGCAGGAAGATTGAGCAGGGAAATGGAAGACGTAAGTATTGATGTTGCTACGAGACGGAACAACATTGGAGTTCATATAAGATTGGGCGGTAGTTGAATGGAATAATAAATTTCAAATTTTGAAAGGTCAACAGATCTTATTTTACATACCCCTACCAATGGGTATTCCCAACCATACAGAAAACGATTCAAATGGCCTTCGTTCCTCGAGAGCATTCCACATCTGAAAGTATTCTGGAATTTGCAACAATGATTTGGGATGTTCCAGAAAGCACCAAACTATTCCCAAATATTCTACCACATTCTAGAATGTTGTGGATTGTGAGGGCGAAACTTCCAGCCCTCATACCTTCAATACACCCTTCAGACAAAAATAGAAACCTATTTCATGGATGGGAATAGAGAGTTACCAAATAATATACCCCCTTGATGTGGAAATTGTTGTGGAATTGGCCGCGGTGGTAGTGCGCCAGACTCAGGATCGGAAGGCTGTGGGTTCGATTCTCGCCTCGACCAGATATTTTTCTCGAGAGAATCTGGTTGAAGCTGGGATGATTCTGTAACCGTGTTAGGAATTACACGTTAAAAGGTATGGCCTCGTTAGTCCTTAGCCCGCACAAGTTTCTCAACTTCTGAGAGTTGTCGTCCGTATGGGGGCGACAGCTAATTAACGGAAAAACAGTAAATATGTTTGCATTTTTCAATAATTCATAAGTATTTTTTTAATAATTTATTTGATACAAAACTGCCAGACAGAAATTATGATGAGATAAGGAAGTTACTAAAACTGTTTAAGTAAAAATTAAATACAACTTTTGATAATAAGAAAATATAAACATTCAAATAATTATAATTTGACGATTATCATTGAACTAAAAAATGTCTTTGATGTTTTTGGAAAATATATGAACTGTTTTATATATATATATATATATATATATATATATATATATATATATATTGATGTGTTGTTCTTCCGGGTGTTCATCCGTTGGGTACTATTCGATAGTCGACGTTTCGCCATCATCTCAGATGGCATTATCAAGACGAGTTACTGCTTCGCTTCGAGAGGTGTAACTGATGTTAGGTTCTTCTTGTGGTGTTTTTATATGGTTTCACTTGCGTAAGTTGTATGGATTTGTTACCTGTTTTCCTACCTGACGGTTGTTGATGGCTTTTGGTAGTTCTCCTACCTGTTTTTCTACCTGAGGGTTGTGAATGTCTTCTGGCGGTTCTTCTACCTGCGATGGTTCATTATCAATTTGTGGTTGTCTTTGGTGGTTGTTTTTAATTATTGATTTCCAAATCCTTGGGATGTTTAGTGAGTCATCCCTTTTGTTGATGAGGCCTTGCTTTTCGATTTCGATTGCTTCCCTGATTTGTCGAATTCTTGGATTTTGCACCTGTGCTATCTGTTTCGTGGACTCAAATCAATAATTAAAAACAACCACCAAAGACAACCACAAATTGATAATGAACCATCGCAGGTAGGAGAACCGCCAGAAGACATTCACAACCCTCAGGTAGAAAAACAGGTAGGAGAACTACCAAAAGCCATCAACAACCGTCAGGTAGGAAAACAGGTAACAAATCCATACAACTTACGCAAGCGAAACCATATAAAAACACCACAAGAAGAACCTAACATCAGTTACACCTCTCGAAGCGAAGCAGTAACTCGTCTTGATAATGCCATCTGAGATGATGGCGAAACGTCGACTATCGAATAGTACCCAACGGATGAACACCCGGAAGAACAACACATCATATTCTACCATCCGTGAAAACCTACATTGTAATATATATATATATATATATATATATATATATATATATATATATATATATATGATGTGTTGTTTTTCCGGGTGTTCATCCGTTGTGTACTATTCGATAGTCGACGTTTCGCCATCATCTCAGATGGCATTATCAAGACGAGTTACTGCTTCGCTTCGAGAGGTGTAACTGATGTCAGGTTCTTCTTGTGGTGTTTTTATATGGTTTCGCTTGCGTAAGTTGTATGGATTTGTTACCTGTTTTCCTACCTGACGGTTGTTGATGGCTTTTGGTAGTTCTCCTACCTGTTTTTCTACCTGAGGGTTGTGAATGTCTTCTGGCGGTTCTCCTACCTGCGATGGTTCATTATCAATTTGTGGTTGTCTTTGGTGGTTGTTTTTAATTATTGTTTTCCAAATCCTTGGGATGTTTAGTGAGTCATCCCTTTTGTTGATGAGGCCTTGCTTTTCGATTTCGATAGCTTCCCTGATTTGTCGTATTCTTGGGTTTTGCACCTGTGCTATCTGTTTTGTGGACTCAAAATTAATCTTGTGACCTGTTTGTAGATGGTGTTGAAAGAGGGCAGAGGAGGTTTGTTTAGTTCTTATCGAGTTTTTGTGCTCCTGGGTTCTGGCAGATATACGTCTGTTGGTCTGACCGATATATTGTTGTCCACAGTCCTCGCATGTGATGCTATATACTCCTTGGTTTTCTAGGGAAATTCTCTCTTTCGGTCTGGGCAGCCAACTGGATATCGTTTTGTGTGGTTTGTAGGTTGTCCGAATGTTTTTACGTCTTAGTATTCTCCCGATTTTGTCGGTCACACCTTTGATATAAGGTAGTGTCACAGATTGTCTGTCATGTGGAGAGTCTTCTGTCGATCTAGTGGATGTTTTGTTGGTTCTTCTTTGTCTGTCGATGGCCTTTTGAATGATCTTTGGTCCGTAGCCATTTTGTCGCAGAGCCTTTGTTGTCTCCTCCAATTCTGTTGCCCTGTTTGTTGGTTCTGTTAGGCGGAAACTGCGGGATATTAACGTGTTGGCAAGTCAACTTGCCAAGACTTGGGTGTCACACCAATAGGTGGTTCCACTTATGTTTCGCTTGCGTTTACGCAGCTATTTTTATCAAGTACTTTCTTGGTTTTTTCTTATTTTGTCTTCAATCGAGGACCGCCTGCCCGGTACTGACGATGCCCAATAGGCTGAAACAGCTGTATACCGGTGGCTCTTAAATTGAAATCAATATGGGAATGATCAAAGAGTACTTATCTATTTATTTTTTGATTTTCATGGAATTATTTTCCAGCATCTTGACTGCATTAACCTTTCTAGATTTCATATCATTTCTAGAAACATGTGGATTCGTTTTCCGATGGCATTTCAGGTTAGCTTCCCAAATTTCTGCTACCGCAGTTGTCGGTTGATTGGTCAAACCACCAACACTGACATAAAAACTTGGCAAGTTGACTTGGGTGTCACACCAATAGGTGGTTCCACTTATGTTTCGCTTGCGTTTACGCAGCTATTTTTATCAAGTACTTTCTTGGTTTTTTCTCATTTTTTCTTCAATCGAGGACCGCCTGCCCGGTACTGACGATGCCCAATAGACTGAAACAGCTGTATACCGGTGGCTCTTAAATTGAAATCAATATGGGAATGATCAAAGAGTACTTATCTATTTATTTTTTGATTTTCATGGAATTATTTTCCAGCAGCTTGACTGCATCAACCTTTCTCGATTTCATATCATTTCTAGAAACATGTGGATTCGTTTTCCGATGGCATTTCAGGTTAGCTTCCCAAATTTCTGCTACCGCAGTTGTCGGTTGATTGGTCAAACCACCAACACTGACATAAAAACTTGGCAAGTTGACTTGGGTGTCACACCAATAGGTGGTTCCACTTATGTTTCGCTTGCGTTTACGCAGCTATTTTTATCAAGTACTTTCTTGGTTTTTTCTCATTTTTTCTTCAATCGAGGACCGCCTGCCCGGTACTGACGATGCCCAATAGACTGAAACAGCTGTATACCGGTGGCTCTTAAATTGAAATCAATATGGGAATGATCAAAGAGTACTTATCTATTTATTTTTTGATTTTCATGGAATTATTTTCCAGCATCTTGACTGCATTAACCTTTCTAGATTTTTATATATATATATATATATATATATATATATATATATATATATATTTCAGACAATTTGAAATCGAATTATTCTTTCCTTTGGTAATATGTATTAAGTACATCAAAATGAAAATTATTGGAACTTTTTGTATCATGATCATGCAATTTATAATTTTTTAATAATTGAATATTACTTTTCAGAAGATTTTTTGACAAATTTTATATGAATTTAGCGTTTTTAAAGAGTATCAAATGATTCAAAGTCACATCATTGTCATTTTGTATAATTCCAAAGATGAAGTATCCCATGGTTTATTAAATATTATCTTTATAGCTTCATTCATTTTTATTTCAGATATCAATTGCCTCAGAACTGTAATGGAAAGTTCAACTCAAAACTTATCTGTGGACTGCCAGAATAAGCTCAAAGAAAGATTGGAGATGTATAAAAACGCGGCTCAAGTGGTAAAAATTGGTAATAATTCATACAAATATTGTTGAACCAAACGTTTTTCCTCCTTCCAGATCCAAACTCCGGAGGACCTCGGAGAACTTTTGCATCAAGTGACACTATCACCTTCTAAGAACTACTTTGCGATCATTTTGTTCACCATAGTTGGAATGATCTTTTTGATCGGTGTGTATTGCGGACGGTTTTCGAAGAGGAAATACAGATTACTGAAGAACAAGTGACGGCGGGCTTTGAAACTGAATGATAATGTGGTTCAGGGAAAGTTTTACTATCGACAAATGCTTTGATGTATATTTCAACTTTGATGATGTTTTGATAAGCAGAACATAAATCACTCCAATGTCGACTGATAATTAGAAAGTAACCATAAAAAACACGGGGTTCTATTTTATTTCATCCAACAAGTTTTCATCTTCCTAACTCATTTTCATTTATCCTAATTGTATTATCAACCTTTCCTTATTGTTATATAAGATCTTCACATTACAGTATTATTAGGTTTTTGTTTTATTGTATCAAAAAACGTATACTGTAACAGTTTCTTGGGAAAATGAAGGCTATTATTGAAGTGAAGTGAAATTGTAATGAGTTTCTATTTCTACAAGGCTCGAAACTTTTAGAGAAAAACACTGAAAGTTTTTTTATACTATGTTGTTTGTGAAACTTTTCATTGTACTGTGTAATAAGAGTAATATATAAATTAATATTTTTCAATTTTGTTTCATTTCACTAAATATGTGATACAATTGACTGATACTTGATGAAAATCCAGAGAAGCTATTGTGAAACACAAAGGATCACTTGAATAAATTGTTTCTTCAAACTGTTTAATACAACTGTTTTTTACAAACACTACAGGAAAACCCTTAAGGCGCACTAAGAGCGGTACCTGTGCGAAATAAGTGACTCATTCAGTTTTTGGCAAAACTAAAAGAAGTTCATAAAAACACCAGGGTTTCTTTGCGCCTTTTGTTATCCTGATACAGAACCAGGTCCTTATATCTGGAGTCAGTATTTTGTTGAATTTGAAGAATTTACAAAACCGTAACACCTTAAAAGCGAGGAGATATTTGAAGCCGACATTTAGAGATATCTCCTTGCATTTCTGTTATCTTGATACAGAAACAGTTCCTACAATCTGGAGACGAGATATCTGAAGTCAGTATTTTGTTGTATGTATTTGATGAATTTACAAAACCATAACTTTCTATCAGGACAGTATAAAAGCGAGGAGATATTTGAAGCCGACATTTAGAGATACCTCCTTGCATTTCTGTTATCTTGATACAGAACCAGTTCCTACAATCTGGAGACGAGATATCTGAAGTCAGTATTTTGTTGTATGTATTTGATGAATTTACAAAACCATAACTTTCTATCAGGACAGTATAAAAGCGAGGAGATATTTGAAGCCGACATTTAGAGATACCTCCTTGCATTTCTGTTATCTTGATAGAGAACCAGTTCCTACAATCTGGAGACGAGATATCTGAAGTCAGTATTTTGTTGTATGTATTTGATGAATAATTGTAACTTCCTATCAAGGCAGCATAAAAGCGAGGAAGTATTTGAAGCCGACATTTAAAGATAACTCCTTGCATTTCTGTTATCTTGATACAGAACCAGTTCCTACAATCTGGAGATGAGATATCTAAAGTAAGTATTTTGTTTACAAAACCATAACTTCCTATCAGGGCAGCATAAAATCGAGGAGATATTTGAAGCCGACATTTAGAGATATCTCCTAGCATTTCTGTTATCTCGATACAGACACAGTTCCTACAATCTGAAGACGAGATATCTGAAGTCAGTATTTTGTTGTATTTGATGAATTTACAAAACCATAACTTCCTATCAGGACAGCATAAAAGCGAGGAGATATTTGAAGCCGACATTTAGAGATATCTCCTTACATTTCTGTCATCTTGATACAGAACCAATTCCTACAATCTGGAGACGAGATATCTCGTCAGTATTTTGTTGTATTTTATGAATTTACAAAATCATAACTTGCTATCAGGACAGCATAAAAATGAGGAGATATTTGTTATCTTGATACAGAACCAGTTCCTGCAATCTGGAGACGAGATATCTAAAGTCATTATTTTGTTGAATTTGATGAATTTACAAAACCGCAACTTCCTATCAGGGCAGCATAAAAGCGAGGAAGTATTTGAAGCCGACATATAAAGATAACTCCTTGCATTTCTGTTATCTTAATACAGAAACAGTTCAATCTGGAGGAGATATCTGAAATCAGTATTTTGTTGAATTTGATGAATTTACAAAACCATAACTTCCCATCAGGGCAGCATAGAAATAAGCGAGGAGATATATGAAGCCGACCTTTAGATATATCTCCTTGCATTTCTGTTATTTTGATACAGAACCAATTTCTACAATCAGGAGACGAGATATCTCAAGTCAGTATTTTGTTGTATTTGATGAATTTACAAAACCATAACTTCCTATCAGGACAGCATAAAAGCGAGGAGATATTTTCGGATACCGCTTTCCATAAAGAACCAGAGCCAGGAGTCTCAATTCCTGGATAATTTGTAACAGCAGAAGCTTCCACTAATCCAAGTATACGTAGCGTTTAAAAAAAGCTACTTCTAATGATGTCTCTGACTTCCTCTGATCATGCGTACCATATGTTCGAACTGTTGCTGGATATTTTCCACCTTGTCGTTGAAGAGGACATCACTATCTCTACATTGTCTATCGAAATAGTCAGCGAATGCTTCGGCTTTCTCTCCATTGGTGTATTGAAAGACATATTTTTCGGCGTCCTTTCCTCAGTTCTTTCTGCATTTCCATGCAGATTGGTCTGCGGAATTGACTTTCAGAAGCCGTGTTTTTCTGTCTTTTTCTGAGGATTCGCAGTTCTTGCAGCAGGACTCTGCTGGCTCTGTGTATACACCTCTTGTCCATTGGGACCAGTGTCTTCTGGTATCTTGCTATTCCTTTGGTTTTATTCAGTCCGGCAATTTTTTCGGTGTGTCCCGAGTTTACCTCAAAATGATGCCCAAAATAGAAAATATTATATTCCTAGGAACACATAGTTATGAAATGAAGAAGTGAATGATGCCAGGTAGTTCTGAGAGGAACTATTGGTTAATTATTCCAAAAGGAACGAACTTTCACTTCTCAGAGTTGAGCACATCTATTCTTTGCGAATGCTCTTCAGCTGGGTTTTCAAGCAGATAGTAAAGTTACTTCCAAAACTCCTAACTTTCAAATTCATCAAATTTCACAAAATGCCAGCTGCAGTTACCGGAATACGCCTAGTTACAACATTGTCAATATTCAAAAGCTAAGTATTCAGGACATCCTTTAGAGGGACATTACTTCATAAAAAAATATTTCATCATGGTACAATTGTTACAATCACCTTTTTTGGTTCTAAATGGAAAAATGGGTAAAAGACACTGTAATATTAGAGCATATTTCAATCACTAGATAAATATTTGGGGCTAGTGGAAGCAGGAATTGTAGAAAAAGAAATACTTCATTCATATAGTTTTTATTGATATTCAAAATGCACTTTATGTTATTACAACTTCAATAAAACAATATGAATGTATCATTTCAACAAAAGATATTTTTGTAAATCAGTTTTATATTTTTCTGTAGAAAAAGTTTCAATTACACCATAATATAGTAATAAAGATAAGAAAAATCACAATTTCACTTTTAGACAATTTTAAATAAAATTATATCAATAAATAGTTGTCGATTCTTATTCTAGACTGCAAAAACATTTGCAATACCGAAGGGAAAATAATCAGTACAAAAAAATACAAAATCTCAGATATTATTTAACTCACATATATCATTCTCTAGAGGCATCTAATGCCTTTTCAAAATAAGTCCACAATCAGTCAAAATACAGACGTGATGATTGTCGAACCGAAACGAAATTACAAATCATTAAAAAATTGTATCACATTCGATTGCTCACTTTCTTTTTGTAACCTCGTCAAATAATACTTTCCAATCCCTCAAGTTTTCATGAAAACCGTGTCACCCATAAACTGTTTGCAAGAAATACACTTGAAAGAATTTTCGCTAAGGTCACATCCATATCGTTAAAGAAACACATTATCACGACAAATAAGTCATTTCCTATTTAACAATCGATTACTTTAATATAAAAAATAAAACAATATTGAACAAGAATTAATAAATATTTACAATTGAACAAACTGTTCATTTGTGGTGAACAGTGATGGAATCACACCAAATTGTCCAGGCAGTCAGAGCTCGTCTGGTGCTCACTTAAAGCTTCGTTTCTCTTTGGAGGCAATCTCAGTCGTAGCGAGTACCAGAAGCGCTGGTCCTGTTTCCGTTCCCACAAGATGACACCCAAAGACCGTGAGAGAGCCGCCAGTGTTTCACCTTGCGCATTTTTTACTTCATTCTCGTTCTTTGGCAGTTCCTTCAGAGAGACGCAGATCAGCTGTGGACCCAGGGATCGCAACTGTCTGAGAGCTTCAAGGATTTGGCTGCATTCCCAGTTTTCCTTGAGCAGAGTTGGTGATAGCACGGCGATGATGCGTCGACATTTTTGGGCTTCTTCTTTCAATTGTGTATACCCTGGAATTTGAAAAAAACAAATAAACAAAACGTTTCACAGTAGTCCATATCAGTGGGAACAAAAGGTCCAGTCAAAAATAATGCCTGTGCAAAAATATCGGTTATCATTTCGAACTGGTCCAGATTATTACAGTTGAAAAATCGGCCTCTACAATTGTTCTGTAACAATTCTTATGAATTGTTCTTCCACACACAAAACTATCAGCACCATAGGATGTCGAAATTTTGATCTAAAGTTGAAATTTATACTTGACCAGACCAAAAGTATTCAACTTTTAAGTATACAACTATGTAATATTGCATAGTTATTGATGATTTTAAAAACAGTGCAACACTCCAAGTTTTATTTTGTAGAATAACATGTATCTAGCGGTGAATTGGTGCAGTGGTAGGGCGCCCGACTTAAGATCGAAAGGTAGTGGGTTCTACCCCCAACTGGGCGGGTTGGCTGTCCTTGTTCATCTTTCACTGCCTGGACCACTGTACATGCTGTTTTCGGCGAGTGCATTGGCTTGGGATGTGGGGGTTGAGCAAACCGGCTATCGGATGCCTGCTTCCACGTAGCCCTGCTGGATACGGAAATGACAGAATCACTTGTGGTTTTGTTATTCCCTAACTGAATGGCATCCCAACGATGGCTTAATCCTAAGGTGTGTGTATCCGTGCCGAGAGGATGAATGACACTGAGCCTATCAGCTGTCTCTACGGAACCTTCAAGATACCGGGCGAACTCTCGTCGTAGCATCGCCTTGTCACGGTAATGCGGGGCTCTGCCGTGATTGACCTTTTCCTAGCTACTCGTGGGACCTTCATGGGCAGAGTAAACTTAAAAAATTCTTTCTGACGCTAAGACTATGGATGAGATGGATGTCGTGCTTACAACTCCAACTGACCTCCCTGTAAACTTAGATCAGAAGTGATTCTACAGAGGAGATGGATGTCGAGTTTACGACTCCAACTGATCTTTCTGTAATATTTAATCCAGGAGCGAGTCTACAAAGGAGATGGATGTCGAGTTTACGACTCCAACGCACCTCACTGTAAATTTAGTTCAGGAGCGAGTCCACAGAGGAGATGTATGTCGAGTTTCCGATTCCAACGGACCTACCTGTAAATTTAGTTCAGGAGCGAGTCTACAGAGGAGATGGATGTCGAGTTTACGACTCCAACGCACCACACTGTAAATTTAGTTCAGGAGCGAGTCTACAGAGGAGATGTATGTCGAGTTTACGACTCCAATTGACCTCCCTGTAAATTTCGTTCAGGAGCGAGAGCTCCGGCGTACGCAGAATCTGTCTCAGGTGGGGGAACTAACCCCCCATGAGCAGGTTAGCAAACGTTTGCGCTCAAGTGAGGTCTCACCAAAACCAGAGGCGAAAAAGCCCTGCACGGCTGAATCTAAGGTATCGTCAGATGTAGCTGACGTACAAAAACCCTCATATGGGAAGGTTGTCGTGGGTATCAAGGTGGGAATCTTGCAACTTGTCTATCCGACTACCTCATTAACAGAGCACATACTTTGTGCCTGCCCCGTTGGGGACCGAATTAGGCCTTTAGAGTTCGGCAGAGCCATACTCTTACTATCTGACCTGAAATACCACTCACCATATAAACTAATCGGCTTCGTTAAGAAGCTGGGTTTGTTTGGCCGAGTGAGAATAGGTGTGAGCCACAATAAACCCTTGCGGGTTGCGGTGGAGGGTCGAATAGACCCACTCACTTTGGACCTAACCTAACCTAATTCCCAACTCAACCAGACATTTTTCTGGAGAAAATTCATCTAGTCGAAGTTGGGATGATTCTGCAATGTTGGCAACGTTACAAGGCTGAACTTCTAACAGTCGTTAATTGTTATTAACATTGCCTACCCAGAACACGAGGCTAATGACCAAAGTAGTCAATGACGTTTACAAAAAAAATATTTGTTCATATAACAAAAAATGAATATTTATATTTTTGTCTTATTTTGTCTGACAAAACTTCAAAACATTTGTGGTACTATCGCTGAATATTTTAATCGCCGATAAAAATATTTTAATTTTTTTTTTACTTTTTGGCAATGGTAAGTACCCTCTATTTTCAATTCAAAGTATTAGAATGTTCGAATAACATTTTGTCAGCTTCTAAATTCTAAGTTGTGAACTTGAAATACTTTGTTTATAATTAGAATCAACTGTTTATCAACGATTAATTTGAAACTCATATTTTGAAAAATTATCAAGAAATCGGGTTTCACAAAATTATTTACCAAAAGTTATTTTCGACCACCGTTATTAGGAAACATTTGTTGAAGAATTTATTTTGATTAACACACTCTCTACCTGGAAGTGATTCATTCTGATAACGAAAACATGTGAGAATGGTTTGTTTTTTGATTGCCAAGATTCAGTTTATTATTTCTGATAGTTGAACGTTTTCAATGATAACAGAAGTGCAGATATTGTCTTCGTACAATAGTTTTTAATTTTATTTTGTTGTTGCTATAAATCCAAGTGTAAGAGGATCTATTCTAAGATTGCAATCTCATTCTGGTTATTTTGCTGTTTCATCGTCGATTCTGCGGTTATTTCAATTCAGAGAAATTACAAAACTAAATTGAATCATTGTCCATTGTTATTTTGAAACAATGTTGACCAGAAAGTGGTATTTGTTCAAAACTTATTTCATTGTTATTGAATTGTCAAGGTTGTATTCTATTTTACTAACTGCAAACTGTTTTAAGGTTAACTGTTTTTTTTTTCACTTCATAAAATTCAGCTGTATTGTCATTGAAATGAATGATGAAACTCCGAAAGTAAAAATTATTATTAATGTATATACAGGGTGTCAATTTTGAAACTTCCCTCCCTTTATATTTACCTTCCAGTAAACAATATGAGGAATCAAAAAAACAGGTCATTTTCATTGTCAAGGGGGAGCACCGTCCTGCTGAAAATGTAACAGATCCTCCTGCAGAAGTTCAATACCTTCTGCATCAATTTGAGTTTATAGCTCGTGAGTTATAAGAGGATCGATAGTCTCTTCAAGCATTTCAAGGTGCAGATTGCCAGTCTAGTTTTCTTTCAGAAATAATGGGCCAATAATGACATTTCCAAGAATACCAGCCCAAACATTAACTTTTGTGGGTGTTGTGTATTCCCTTCCCGAAAAATATGTGAGTTTTCGTCATTCCAATAGCAACAATTTTGTCTATTAACATTGCCATTCAGAAAAAATGAACACTCATTACTGAAACATATGTTCAACAGAAGATTAGGGATGGTATTGACTCGATGAGATATGATTTCACAAAACTCTATTCTTCTATCATAATCATCCTCGTGGAGCTCTTACAATTTGGATGTCTTTCATTCAAAAGACATGCCCTCCTCCGTGCGCACTTTCCAATTTCTCCATAAATTATAATCATTTCAATTCTGTCTTGAATAATGTGAACCACTTTTACACTTTTATACACTTATTAAAGTACTACCACGTCGTTCAAATTTGTGAACCAATTTTTTGCCTGAAAAGAGAAAATTTTTACAGCAGAAGTAGCAAAAAAGGGCGGCTATCTGTACAATTTCTGTGATGAGAATTAAAAATTCAGCATTTACTAAACACAACTTTACTACCATCTACCTTTTACTATTGGACTACTTTTTGATGTAAATTAATTAGAGGTAATGGCTAATGTTACCCTAATAAAGGGTTGGAACGGTACCACTCACTATTCTTACCAGTTCTGGCAAACCAGGCTTACTAATAATTACATGTGTAACTTTAAAATGCTATTTTTCGGAAAATGCTCATCAAAAAATAATATGTCAGGGTACCATTGGAAGCAGAATTGAAAGCCAATCAAAAAGATGTGCCACTTGACAGCCCTTCCCATTAAACATTCTAAGGGAACATCTACCCCTCCTAGAGGTTTGAATCACGAATGCTACGAATAGTGCATGAAAGTGTCTCCCTTGACAATTAAATCGATCTGTTTTTTCGATTCCTCATATTGTTTACTAGAAGGCAGATATTAAGAGTGTGGGAAGTTTACAAATTGACACCCTCTATAATGATAATGCCATCTGAGATGATGGCAAAACGTCGACCATTGGAGAATACCCAACAAATGAACGCTAGAAAAAACAACTTCACATAGACTCAAATTTAATTGGATTAGCAAACTTGGGTTTTACTTTACAAGGTGTTTCCACTTATGGTATCGCTTGTAATTTGATGAAGTGCTCATCCTGATTCTCCACAATTTGTCTTGAGTCGAAAACCGCCTGCCTGGTACTAACGGAGCCCAATAGACTGAAACAGCTGTACGCCGGTGGCTCTTAAATTGAAGTCGAATTGTGGATTGTCGGAGGAGAGTTCATCTGTTTATCTTTTGACTTCCTTTCTGTGGTTGCAAATAACCCAGCGCACATTCAAATCTACATAATTTCCAAAATACGAAAAATAATCCTGGGCCATATGTGGACATGATGAGCTCAAACTTTTTTTTAGAATATTTATTCTGATATGGAAAAAGTTATTTCTTTAGATTTATTTTAGGTCAGGGTTCCCAATTCTATCTTTCAGACTGGTAATTATTTTTGTGAATAAATCGCTCAGAGAAGGTTGAAGATTCATCTGAATAATTTTTGAGATAGATAGTGGCACTTTTGGTGGATTAGTCCAATTAGATGTTTAGCTCAACCAGTTGAGGACCAAATTTCACGATCGAATTTATTTTCAAAAACTCAGAATTTTGAAGCTAGAAAATGTCAGAAAATTTAGTATTTCATATGTCTTTTTCTCATTCTTCTCTGTGACACACAATGCGAGCAAAGAACATTTCAGGAGAATCAATATGATTGTATAAAGTAAGCATCTCCGCCTCATTAACTTCTTTTAAAACTACATTTTTTGAAGTACACATTTTTATACTCACACATACTGACGCTGGTGGTCAACTCCTTCGAAACGCACTTGTAATTGAACCGGTCTTGCAGGGTGGGGAGAAGCACCCCCAGAGCGACGTCGGAATCTTGCGGGGCGAAAACAATCATGGCGTCTTTGTCCTTTCCATCGTTCTCTTCGAGAGGACTGAAGGCATCCTTCATCCTGACCTGTACCTTCAGGCCGAAATTGAGGTATAGGACTATCAAAGCCAAACCGGAAAACAGCACGGCTGACATGATCAGGATCATTTTGACGACAGGAACGGGATTAGGGTTCAAGTACTCCACTTCGTCCACTGAAATTCCAAAATGGGCGAAAATAAGAAAAAACAGCTAGTTGAGTGTGATTGAAAACAATGAAAACTGAGAAAATGGTTCACCGAGTCCCAGAATATATTTTTATCTGTCGATATGTGAATATTACTGGAGTTTTTTCAAACTGGTTTGATCTTCCTCTTGAAAATAATCTCTTGGTGATCGAAACACATGTCGAGGTGTTAAAATAACGGTTTGGTGTTGGGAAAAAATCCAGTAACATTCATTACTACACCAAAGGTTCCAAACAGTGCCTCACGTGTATTGTATATGTATTAATTATATAGTTGTTGGCTCAGAACTGAACCAAAAACGCTTTCAGGATTTGGTGCACGTGTATACAGTCGCATACCTAGACGGAAATCTATGCTACTGCATAAATCAATGAAAATATTTTCGGATAGCTCTGGTAGCATTTGGATTTTACTGAGCAGCTCTAATTTGATGTTGACTTGCCAAAAAAAACTCTCCTCAGTAGGAAGATTTAATAATTTGTCTCTGTATTCCTGTTCACATTGACTTGCAAGCGAGGAGCGCTCAAAGTATTTCACCACACCAAAATCTGTCACTAACATCGCTTTAGATTTTGTCGAACAATCACTGGTTCTGACGAAATCTAAGACAATTCGTCATTCCAAGGCATTTCTACATCGTTTGACATATGCCACTAAAGAATTGTTCTCCAGATTTCCAGATGATAGGATTAACGTTGTCCAACAGACCTACTTATAGGTAACTGTCGGCTGAAACACCTTATGAAGATATTTGGGCTGTCGGAAGATAGTGTGTCATCTCTGTTCGGATGTATGAATGACAAAACAGCAGAGCATATACTTTTTGCCTGCCCCGCCTCGGACTCAACTAGGTGTTCTGTGTTTGGCAAATTTTCACTTTTGCCATCAGACATTAAAGATCATTCATGAAAAAAACGAATCAGTTGAACTCTTTTAGTGCACTGCAGAAGAAGGTAGAATACATTCCTTCACTTGGAACCTAATCAATTAAAATTGATAGATCGATAGATATGTATAAACTATGCAAACTATGAGTTTGAAACACTAGATACTTATTTACTTAGATACTATTTCAACTATATAATTCATTTGTTAGTTGAAAACACTTACCTTTTTCTATGACAGAAACGAATCTCTCTATCGTATTTCCAGGTTTACTGATAGTGCACACATACGTTCCGAAATCTTCCTTGCTCAATTCGTCAATCATCAGGTAAGTCCCAAACGTTTGCCCATCTTCCCTAAAATAAAAAAAAAATTGAACTGTTGAGGGTGAACAGGAATAATGATTTTTTTGACAAAAAATTTACTTATTTCAATTCATGAAAATCGTTGAAAAGCTCGAGATGTAATGAAGGAATGTATAACTATAATTTTGTTGATTGAAACAAGGCACCAATATATGATGCATCATTTCAAATTGCAAAAATAAATTCTCCGAAATAAGATATTGAGGAATTTTTGGGAAAGAAAATAAAAAAATTATAATCCCTTCAATTCAAATATTGAGGAAATATTAATATTTTAGAGTGTTACAGTCATCAATACCTTCCCAAATTAAACTATACTTTCAAGAATGGCTGATGTTTGGTCGTGTTAGGAATCATACGTTAAAAGGTAAGACCTCGTTATTCCTTAGCTCGCACAAGTTTCGACTTTTGAGAGTTGTCGTTCGTAGGGGGGGGGGCGACAGTTGGTTAATTGAAAAACAGATTTTAACAGACAGACAAATCCATTGACAATAATTCGAAAAATTGTTTTTTCGCCAATTGGTATATAGAAAATTCAAACAAAGGTATATCTAGTAGTACCTTATTTCTAATTTGTACGTTGTATTAGCAGTTTAGAAAAATTAGTAAATACATATTCTGCTTGATTTCACTCCCAAATTAGTAAAAAGTTTTCAAAAAAGGCCTACTAGTCGAAGTAAGTACCAGAAAAGCGCTGTGTGATTAATTAATCAAATTGATCATGTATCTACATTTTTCAAAGTGTATGCGAAATGCACCTACGATATTCACAGTTAGGAAACTAGATTTGCATACAGGCCAAATTGAATTTCAGCAATTTCGTTAAATAGATTCAACAATTTGAAATTATGCGTCCGTCAGGTAGAGGTTCAGAGGTGTCTCCATTGAACGATATTGAATTCAAAAAAGTTTTGATAGTATTGAAGAATTTTGAAATGATAATCTACTGAGAAATAATCATTCACTTATTCACTTTTGTTTTGTATTTTACTTTTCGGAACATATTTTATATGGGAAAGAAAGTTTTTGGCTTTCTACTGAAAGAAAAAAAAATATGTAACCCTTTCAATTCAAATATTTTATATGTACCTACGTCAAAATAGATATCAGGTTTTTTAAAATTTCATTGGAATAAGTAAAGTTTGAATTTCATTTGGGGTGATGACTGAAGACGATTGTAGATACTAACAATCGAAATGTCGTGAAATAACGTGTCTTGGAATCTCTTGACTTTTTATTTGCATTTTTATTTCTTTATATTTTTTATTTTTGTTAAATCTTTCTATTTCTACTTGTATTTTATTTCACTATTCTTTCATTTCAGGTTATTTTGCTTAATATAATTGCTATTCATTTTTAATTCTCCTTTTTTAGTCGTTTCAGGGATTTCAAATCATTTTATATATTAGACAATGGAAGTCCGAACTAGTGAAATTCATCATGAAACATTGTCAATCACCTTCAAACTAAAAAAAGTTTCACATTTCTGTATATATTACGCGTTTATTCATTTTTCTGTGTGAGGTATGCTTCAAACTTTGTGTTGAACAGTCAAATTATCAATGAAATAATTGAATATTTGAAAATATACCAAACTAGAATAACGATTTTGCCTTGATATAGTTTGAATTTATTCGATTCCGATGCCAAAATGTGTTGTTCTGGTTTACATTATTTTGATCAAATAAGAGATATGTTTGTATGGCGAATCTCACAATATCTAAGCACAGAAGGTAGAATTCATGTATAAATGCAGTTTAATGAAGGTCCAAGTGTCGACCCTTGAGGCATTTTTTATTCAACTTCCAGCGCGTACTGGCAAAATGTATAAGATGTAATACAACAAATGAAATGAGTTCACTGACATTATAAACAGTAAATTCTCTCATACACCCTTTCTCCTTCGGCCAAAGCTCTCTGAAACAATTTATCATCCAACAACATTTCCGATTTCCTTCCTCGATTCCAGGCAGTAAATTCCCAAGAAGAAAAACAAAAGATCGCTTGACGATGTCTTGCACAATGATTCCGCAACCGCAACTTACTGCGTATTTCTTTTGTCTTTCAATTCATCTAATTTTTTCAATTGACACACCGTCCGCAGGTGTTCGCAGCGTGCGAAGGAGTAGTACTTCTTTTATGGAGAAAACCGCGTGAGTCACTTTTTAATAGGTTTCTACCATTAATCATTCAAACAACAAATACTTTAGAGACTGGTTATCAGAATTCGGTAAAACGAACAGATGCATTCGAAATCATTTATTAATTTTCCGTGAAAAGCGATCAGAGCGCAAAAATAATAATTAATGTTGCACAAAAATAGTGCTTGCTCTACGCTGTATTTATATACATTTCCAAATAACCTTCAATTATCGGTCTTATTTTAGTTTTCCCGGAACTGTTTTGCCTGTAAACATGATAGTAATATGCAATATTTTGCATTGAATGATACATATTCCAGTTTTGACCATCCCCAGATAACACTGTGAAACATCACCAATGCTGAAGTCTTGCATCTCTTCCAGGAGATGCATTGTAAAAGATAATTTTAGTTTTTATATACAGTGTGACCCATTTAAGATGGAAGCACCCTTATAAAACTTACATTTTTCAACCGATTGGAATGTTTTTTTTTTGTTAGGTAGATATTCAAAAAGTCTATTAGGACACCAAATATCATGAATAAATCTCAATTTCCAGGGCCAACTAATCTTATTTTCAAAGGTCAAAAATCTAAAAAAATTACTAGCGATTTTTTTAGAAAAACTCTGACTACACCACTGGATTTGTGACATTTTCAAATGGGTAACATGTAAATTACGTTGAAATGCGTCAATCAATAAAAAAGTTATAAAGGAATGAAATTTGAAAAATATGCCGTTTAATCAACCCACCAATTCATGTTCAGGAATTTTATGAAAATTCTGAATACACCACTGGATTCAGGATGTCTTAAAATATCACTGGTCACAGTTTCATCGAAATCTGTTCAGTAATAAAAAAGTAATAAGGGAATGAAATTTGAAAAATATGTTGTAAAATGAAATTTTAACAACGTTCTTACTACACCACTGTTGATTATTGAAAAAATTATTGGGGTGATTATTGCAATGTCGTACAATTATAACATCTGAAAATCATGATGGTAAAAATAGTCGAAGTGGAGTGGATACATAAACAAGTACAATCAGGAGAGAACTCCTGGGTAATCTTCATGAAAACAATTTCAACAATATAAGACAAGTCTAATGTACTCCCAATAGAAATTATAACGAAAAAAATATGCAATGGATAATAATTATTATCATTCCAATAGGTAACATCAGCTGTGATTTCTTCCTTTTGTTGAATAGCAAAAAAAGAGATTTGCAATTTTAACTGCCTGTTATTCAGAATGCATTAATGAAATAAACAAGTTAGCTGTGACTTACAGTTTCTCATCTAATTATTTGCGCATGAATTGTCATTTTGTTAAAGTCTCATTTTGTTACGCACCATTAGTGAACTGAATAATTTGTGTTTCAAAATAAAAACAGATAATGGCTCAATTGTCAATTCAAGAAAAAATCGAAATTATACGTCTTTCCGGTGATGATTACCGGAGTGAAAGAGAAGTAACTAGAATATTCAATGAAAGACACCCAAATCGTCCAGCCATAAGTAACAGCACGGTACAAAAAATAAACCAATCGGACTGGAGCAGTAACCACATATATTTTAAAGAACAATATACGAAGAAGGAACAAAAATAACCAGACTATATTAGATTACTTCAGAAATAATCCAAATAGTAGTTTGAGGGATGCCAGCTTAGATTTAAACTTACCTAGGGAGAATGTTAGGCGATGTCTGAAGAAAAATAAATTGAGGCCATTTAAACCAAAGTTTTTACATACTCTGGAACTAGGTGATCAAGAAAAACGATTGGAATTCTGCTTATGGGCCCAGGGCGAGTATCTTAATGACAGGCAATTTTTAAAGAAAATTTTATTTAGTGATGAAGCTAGTTTCACAACAAATGGAGTGGTTTCATCACAAAATATTCGCTATTGGGCCACTGAAAATCCTAACTGGGTGATAAACTGTAAAAGGCAGTATTCAGAAAAAGTGAACGTTTGGTGTGGAATACTGAATGAACGGATAATTGGACCATTCTTTTTCGACGGCAACATGAATGGCGCAATTTTCCTACAATTTTTAAGGAATGAATTTTCGGACGCAATAGATGAACTTTCCCTTGCAGAAACAAGGAATGAATTTTCGGACGCAATAGATGAACTTTCCCTTGCAGAAACAAGGAATTTATATTTTCAGTTAGATGGTTGTTCCATACATAATGCGGGAATTGTGAAGAGTTGGCTGAATCAAAATTACCCTATTCGTTGGATAGGAAGGGGGAGTACATTAATTGGATGGCCACCAAGATCGCCTGACCTTACTTCACTCGATTTTTTCCTTTGGGGTTATGTTACACAAAAGGTTTACAAATCACGACCAAGGAATCGAGTGGAACTGTGCACCAGAATTCAGCAAGCTTGCGATGCAATTACTCCACAACAATTGAGGAATACTTTAAAAAATATTCGTAAGCGATATGATAAATGCATTGAATTGGATGGAAGTTTGGTGGAGGCCACCAGAATATGAATTGCACTCATTTATTTTTCAATTCGGTATCTTCTTGGTTTCTATTTTTACATTGATTGTGAATAAAAGATTGTTTTCCGCTAGTTTGTAGCAATTAGAAAAATGTACTTACAGTTAGTTTTTTGTAGATTCATTTGAAATTATTGACACTAAAGTTTGTTGTGATAAACTGATTGATTGATATGGTTCGACATACATTATGAAAGGAAATTGATTCTCCCATAAACGTTTCATGATTTTTATTTGAATAAATAATATTTTGTTGAATATTACCCCTAATCCAGTGGTGTAGTAAGAACGTTGCTAAAATTCCATTGAACAACATATTTTTCAAATTTTATTCCTTTATAACTTTTTTATTACCGAACAGATTTCGATGAAACTGTGATCAGTAATATTTCAAGACATCCTGAATCCAGTGGAGTATACAGAATTTTCATAAAATTCCTGAACATGAATTGGTGGGTTGATTAAACGGCATATTTTTCCAATTTCATTCCTTTATAACTTTTTTATTGATTGACGCATTTCAACGTAATTTACATGTTACCCATTTGAAAATGTAACAAATCCAGTGGTGTAGTCAGAGTTTTTCTAAAAAAATCGCTAGTAATTTTTTTAGATTTTTGACCTTGAAAAATAAGATTAGTTGGCCCTGGAAATTGAGATTTATTCATGATAATTGGTGTCCTAATAGACTTTTTGAATATCTACCTAACAAAAAAAAATCATTCCAATCGGTTAAAAAAAGTAAGTTTTATAAGGGTGCTTCCATCTTAAATGGGTCACACTGTAGAAAAAACTTCCCCCTTTTGTTTCGTTTGGAAGCGAAATTTTGCGGATTAAAATCCCAGAATCGTATCAGACCTGATTTATTTTAACAAAACTAATATTTTGACAAAACGGCAGAAGCAATGGAAAATAAAGTTTTTGGCTTTCTACTACTCCATATTGGTACAGAAAAATGTGGAAATCTTCCAAAGAAAGGAAGGAAGTAATCAATTTTAAAAGAAGTTACTTTCTACACAGATGTGGAGATCATGCAAAGAAGTAACTTTCAGACAAAAATTGGAAGAAAAAGCCTTCCTGAAACAGCTATTATCATATAAACATTGAATTACACGAAAGAAAAATTCTTTCGAAACAGATACTTTTATATGAACACTGAATTATATAGAAAACACTTTTCTCTACTCGATTTGTATTCCAAGCATTCGTAAAGGTATTGAATCAGATATTATTCACAGGATCTTTACACAATATACTAAATGAAAGGTAAAAATTTCACTTACTTGGAACTCTGTCATGCTCAAAAACTTTCCTTTCTAAAAAATTAGTCACTCCTTAAAATATAACCTTTCGTGATATTTCGTAGAAAACATTTTCCAAGACTGCAAAAAAATTGCATCGTCTGGGACGTTTCTAGTTTTTCTCCCATCTTTTCATGATACCCATTCAAATATTGTACTTTCTGTACTAGTTTCTTTATGTCATATTATTCAGGTCATAGTATGGCAAGCTATAACTGCTCCTTTGTTGCAGTGTCTGCACCTTAGGTCTCCGTTATGTTGCCTTATTTGGTCAAGTGCCTCTAAATGCACAATGTCCAGTGACCAGATCTGTAGATTATTCTGAGCCAATCCCAGCTATGTTGAAACAGGCCTTCAGTCCAAAAAAAATTCTTGTGTGTACCACAGATATCTCTGATAATATTTCAGCTCAAAAAATCTCAATACAAAAATATGTCAATGATGTGCCTAATATGAAGAAACAGGAGTAGGTACGGCGATCAACTAGGGAAATACCTACAGTCCATGAGAATTGTTTGTCCTGAGCCTTTATTTATTGAGATGTTAAAGCTGAGCTATTATTAGCTGAGATATTTGTAGCCTAGAAATGAGGATAGTGTACCGGTTGAGCTAGTTGGACCAACAGTTTCACTAGAATGATTTGTGTGTGACAAACGGTGCAAGTCTTGAGGTCAAATGTCATACTGCCGACTCGCCTGGCTTTCCCCTACACATTCCAACCAGTTGCTCAGTGGGCCACGGTAAGTCATTTTAATTCAGCAACGTGTCAACGTTAATTTTTTAGTGATATCCACAACAGTATACGGGCGCTCTAAAATCTTTACAGAAGGGCAAGAAGATATCGAATATGATCCACGCCCAGTTGCCGAGTCTGTAGGAACCGACAAGGAATCAGTAAGCCCAGAAACTACGCGGTAATCAATGCCCTGCGAGAATTCTCAGTCACTACGACTGAAGAAAGATCAAATGTTCAAAACAAAATTCAAGGCCATGATGATTATCTTTTTGATATCCATGGATTTCTATTATTAGTAAAGTGAATAAAGAATATTATCTTGAGGTGCTAGCCACTCTCCGTAAGCGAGTAAAAAAGAAAGCGACCAGTTGAAATATCCACCATACCTACCAGATCAAGTACGTCGTGACTTTTTTAAGTTGCCGAAACTGAAGCAAACATTAAGAGGAACCAGGTTTGATACACTGGAAGCTGTGAAAGGAAAAGCGACGGAGATTATGAATATGCTCTCAGAAAATGACTCAAGACACTGTTTTGAACATTGAAAAATTCTCGCGTAAAAGTGAAAAAACTAAAGGTGGTTACATGAGTGTAACTCCAAATTAGTCAAAGTTACAACCCCTCGTATAACTTTGTCATTCACGCCGGTAACTAGACCGGACAGACCGGATGTTCGCGTAGTTTGGTCAATGCACCAACCAGGAAGCTGTGAAAGGAAAAGCAACGAAGACTGTGAACATGCTTTCAGAAAATGACTCATGACATTGTTTTGAACTTTGAAAAATTCCTGCGTAAAAGTGAAAAAACTAAAGGTGGTTACAAGAGTATTACTTCGAATTAGTCAAGGTTACAATCCCTCGTATAACTTTATCATTCCCGCCGGTAACTAGGCCGGACAGACAGGATGTTCGCGTAGTTTGGTCAATGCACCGACCGGAAAGCTGTGAAGGGAAAAGCGACGGAGACTATGAACATACTATCAGAAAATGACTCAAGACCCTGTTTTGAACTTTGGAAAATTCCCACGTAAAAGTGAAAAAACTAAAGGTGGTTACAAGAGTATTACTCCGAATTAGTCAAGGTTACAATCCCTCGTATAACTTTGTCATTCACGCAGGTAACTAGGCCGGACAGACCGGATGTTCGTGTAATTTGGTCAATGCACCAAGCGGGAGCAATCGTTGAAGAAAAACAAGACGCGGCTAGATTCACTAAAAAAACTCGCTGACAACCGTCCCTTTATTTTGATATATCCTCTCAGTCAATAAATCGAGTTAAACATCGATCCAAATCGAATTGTCTCTGCAAAAGATAAAGCGGCCGAATGCGTTTCTATGTGTAGACCGTGTAAGAAAAAAAACGCCTATAATTACCGGTAATTGGTAAGAATTCCGGTACGAGAAGCGCAAACGTGGCAAAAACACGGCCACTAAGGAAATAAAAGACCGTGTAGACCGGTTGTTAAGAGTCAACTCGATGTCGTCGTGAGAACTGGCAGGGCATATATCGTATCTTCTGGTGCTTCTCTTGTTATCTTCTTCGGCCGACGCATTGTCTTTATCTAGTTTTCTTGTTCGTTTTTTACGCGCGAGGACGTTAATGGGTCCCGCCGGATAATTATAACGAGTTCGACATGACGGAAAACAGGGTGAAACGCGATTCACATTATGGTCTGTTTCGCGCGACTTACTTTTAGCCTCAACAATATCGTCAACGATCTACAAAGCTGGATTATTATTTTGTTTAAATTACATATCTTTCAAGAATTAAAATATCAATAGAAAGGGGCTTTAAGGTTTTGTAACAATAAACAATCTTCGTTTTTGAATTGAACTTGATGAAGATCCCTTTCAGAACTCACTTGTAAGATTCATTTTGATTTTTACTTTGGAAGGTTACAAAACCGCAACACGTGTTTGTTTAGAATGAAAGAGGCTATCGGAAATACATTTTAGGGGTTGCGTTTTCCACCCCTTATAACGATGGGTTAAACCATATAAATTTCTGGCTGTGTCTTTTTGGTAGTAAAAAACGTCAGGTTAATTTCAATATTGTAACTTTTTTAGTGCTTGTGAAAAAAATTCTTATACAAATTTTATGTATCCCCTGTACATGCTGTATCTTAACAAGGGATGCTCCAATAATTGAATAGAACTGGCCGATACTTGATGAAAATCCATATTTAGAAAACTAATCAATAGAGTTTATTCTATGATTTTCATTATAAGGGTTTTACAAAAACCGCGACACGTGTTTCGCTATATAATAGCTTCTTCAAGCAAGTTATGCTTGATTAGTTTTTTTTTAAGGGATGCTCCAATGAAATGTCTTTATATGAAAGATCCTATCTTTTTTTCGATAAGAAATCACCTCCTTAAATGTTTTACACTTATTTAGTTACACCCTATATTATATATCAATTAAAATTTCATTATAATAGGTTTGTGAAGAAACTACACAATAATTGATGACATTACTCTATTTTCAATAATACATTTTTTTTAATGCATTATGAATTGATTTACTTGAATATTCCAAAGTTTTTTATTTGTGATTTCTGGACCATCTATCACATTTTGAAAAGTCAACAATAAATTTACTTCAAACATGTCGCTACTTGCTTCTTATGTATTTCTTTTCTACAATTTGCAATCAAAAGTTTGAAAAGACCCAAACTTATACACATCCACCCAGTATGTTGAGAATGACCTTCATTATGTTTTAGGGACGGTATAAAACTCATTGTCAACGAAACTCGTTACTCTAGATTAACATTTCACGAAAAGGAATGTAGAATTTAAGAGAATTTTATAATTCAAGTCTTCGGTTCATGGACGCGCATACTTCGGCAATCAAAAAGGAAGTTCTGTCACCTTTCCATTTACACAAAAAAATAAATACTGAAATAACATTATCTTAAAAGATTGTGTTCGAGTTGATGGAATATTATTATTTTTTTGTGTAAGCAAACTGTTGCTCTAGTAAACGGTAAAGATATACTTTTATGAATGGGTCTTGATAAGGGGTGTATTCGAGCCCGTGCCGATCCTGAACCTGAGCCGGAGAGTCACGAGCCCATCCGAGATCTGGAGCCGTTTTCAGCTTATTCGAACCATGAGAGGATCTTGACCCTTTTCACCCCTTGGAAGTAGATTTATAAAACACCCGTTATATAAGTATCGTCAATTATCTAAATAAGTGCAAATAGAGGTTCTAACTTCTTTTTCAACCGCTTAAGGCTTGATTTTTGACAAACCCCGACATTACATATCGATAGTAAAGGTTGCAAACTGGTTGTCTATCTGGTGGAGAACCAACAATCTACAGCATGATCAAAACATCATCAAGAAATAAATTTATTTTCAAAGTAATCTCCATTTTTGTTAATTTCACAACTCCAAAGATGCACGCATGCTCAGAAGAAAACCGCGCGAATCTACTGTAGCTGTAGTAAAATTATACCAAAATCCTCAAAAGTAAAAAACATCAAATTACAATAAACACTAAACTATACAACAACTCAATTTTTCAAAACGTTTTTTGCCTCTCCTGAAAAATAATACATTTTGTAGTCAAGTTTGCAATCTTCGGTATCGATATGTTTACTTTTATGTTTGATTAAGAAACTTTATACCGAATTTCGTGTTTTGAATGTTGTAAATGACAAGAGTAGCCTACCATGAGGTCTAGGCCTACTACGAGATCTAGGTTTGAATTAGGGGTTCGAGAATCCCCTATAGTGTCGTTTTATATTTAGCAAATGAGGATCAGTACCAAGTTTCATGTTTTCAAAGTCAAAAATGACGAATATCCCATCAGAAGGTCCAACCCCTATTTCGACCCCTTGAATATAGAATTTAAAAAATCCAAATGTAAGCATTTTTTTACATCTAACCCCAAGGTGTAAAACAAGTTTCAAGTAGTTCTTAAGACGGATCATTGAGATGCGCCAAATTTTACATTTCTAAGGTTGGGCGTTAATAAATGAGTATTTTCTCAATATAAAAAATAATTAACTACTATGTAATGCAGAAGAGTCTGTATCAGTTTTATTCTGAACATCTACACATAATTGGCTGAAAAACAAAAGTGGAGAGTCATCTGCATATAAACAAGTAAACGCCTCTGGTAGTACTAAAGGTAATTTATTCACATATTAAGTAAATAGAATAGATTGTTCACAGTAGTTTCGTCCAATTTGTTTTTCTCTCCGAACAAATAACCTTAGCACCTGACTTCGCTACAAATTTTTCTAAAGAGTAAATTTATTAGCCATTCATCAGCAAACATTTAAACGTCCTACGTCAAGCAGTGAAACGATTGTAAAACAAATGTATTGTTCGGAGAAACAGTGTTTCGACTATTCGAAAAACAACTAAACTGAAACGGCGGAAATAATGGCAGAGGCGACGCGAAAACACGTAACAAGCATTTCTTTGACGAATCATTGAACAAAGGACTCGAAGGAACAAGGGACCTAAAGGCAAGGTTGAGATTGAATTTAAAAACGTCTTCACAGCAATAAAAACGTTGTTATCAATGTACCAATAATGAAAGCTTTTTGCATTTGAACATATTTTGCTCAACATCTTGAAGCCTTTGACAGTGTCAACATTTCATTTCACTTCAATAACTGTTTTATTAAGGTTATGAAATAATATTTGAGAAGCAGAAAACAAAAAGCCTCCATTTAGATGAATGATATGAGTTTTCATGCAGAAATTGCAGAAAAAGTTGTACCACAAGGAAGTGTACTGTGTCCGTTACTATTTATTATTTATATAAATGACTTGTCAGATATATTTAAAGAATCGAGCACATTTGTTGTGCTGATGATTCAAGTCTCATTTTGCCAATTGATAGCCGAGATACTTTGGAGAGCTTTTTACAAAAAAATATCTACCAAAACTAATTTGGGACATTTTAGACAAGTGACACCAATGCAAACATTCTAATGCAATTTTCATCAGGTGATGAAAAAAAAATCTGTTTTTCCGTTAACCAGCCGTCGCCCCCCTACGAACGACAACCCTCAGAAGTAGAAACTTGTGCGAGCTAAGGATAAACGAGGTCTTACCTTTTAACGTGTGATTCCTAACACGGGTTGGACGATAGCAAGTGAAGATCGATCGTTCAGACTAGAGCTTGAACCACCGACCAACACGGCAGTCAATTCGAGTGAGTGAACAAAGCACCCACGCCGAACCGCTTGGCTACCGACCGACCTAGAAATATATTTATTGGTAATTAACTAAATTATGAGACATACAGAATCTACAAAAAATCTACAAGTGCGTTTTATACGATCAGAGGTCTGAAAAGATACCTAAACATTGATACTGCCTACTAGGGAACTGTTCATCCATTTCTCAAATATAGTATAATAGTGTTATACATTATCCCCTGAAAAAATAACGCCGGCCGTCGCTGCTAGTCATCGACTGTGTCGACTGTCGACACAGTCGACTGTGACTCGATCGTCGACACAGTCGACTGTGACTCGATCGTTGTACGTGTCGCGTCGCTTCGGGAAGATTCCTATCGGCTTCTAGATACTTCAATTAGGATATATAAACAATACCAGCAGACAGATGGGGCGGGTCTAGTTGAAAGTGCGATACGAAGTGAGCCAATATGGCGACATACATTTCAACATTAGTCTGAAGTTCAGTTAAAAGTTTTTGTGGTGTTTTGGCAGAATAGTGAAATGAAGTTGAGTTTACAGTACAGTTTAGTCAATTATTGTTGAACAAACGTAAAAATTGTATCTGGTGGAAATACACATTTACGACGCATCTTGAAAGCCATGTTTAATTTGCAAAATAAGGACTCATATCAAAGTATTTTGAAAAAAAACCAAAATGCTCACAGTATATGGGATTCACATATATGTATGAATCAAAATTTGAGAATGATAAACACAAAAATGAATATTCTGCTAGACTAAAACCTAATTTCATCCTTCCTAAGCATAGACTGACAATCACAGGAACCCAATATGCAGTCATTGAATTTTATAATCATTTGCCCACATTGGTTAGAGAAGTCAGCACCGGAAATATATTCGAAAATCGTGTTTTAGGATCTGCTTTTTGATATCGAGCCATGTCACTGAAAGTTTTTCTTCCATATTTGTGAGAATAGTTGATAATGATGACTGTGATATTATTCATATTTACATTTTTCAATTCTTTTTTATTTCATTGAATCGTATTTTCACTTGAACTTTGCGACTGTGTAAATTGTCCTCAATAAAGTCTACCTATCTATCCATCTATCCAGTCAAGATCAGAACAACTATTTCAACAGAGTGGTCTGCTGGAATCTGTGGACTTCGATATTTAATACATTTTTCTCCTTTTTTCGGAGCTGGAGACGCGTCGATTTGCGTCTTAGTATCAATGTCGAGAAGGACTACATTAACAACATTACTATTATTATTATTAAGGGGTACATATCGTCGTTGAGTTCGGTTAAGGTATCGGTGATTAAAATTTCTTGGCACCGCGACAAAATACGCGTTCGACTTGAGGAGAACATTGTTCAATTGTTCGAAATTGATATTTATATTCAAGCATACCAGCAATCTAGTTACGTGTTCGGACAAGAACAGCGACAACTCAGCGAATTATGAAATGGAACAACTTCATTTGAATGTGATGCATAATAATGAAACAAATTTGTAGTTGAAGTAACAGATGAGATTGTGTTGAATATTTGCCTACAGAGCAAAATTATGAAGTAAAATTCATTCGAAATGGAAAACAAGTTTACTTGAAGTATAAAAACATTCGAATTACTGTCCCTAAGTTCATCTGGATTAAATCTTGTATGCTACAACTGAAAATGTCAATAAAGGAAATGATAATATTATTGTGAAAGTTTTGATTGGTTTCCTGGTTTTGCCGTGGTTTTATCAGTGTCAACTGAAATACCTTGACACGCCAAGAAGAGTACTTCTACCACGCCATTGAAGATGAGTGCCAATCCAATTAGCATTTGCAATGCCAAAATGAATTGGCACATCTGTACGTATACTTAGGCTTCGTGGTATTTTTATATATTCACTTGGGAACTTCTTTCATTAATCATTTGATGACTAATCGCGCACAGTTGCACAGCCGTGATGGATTCAAATCACAGAGCGGTCCAACCTTTAGTTGTAAATTATGCGGTGGCATGCCTGGCAAATCCAATGAGTTCAAAAACTCTGTTGGATAATTCAAAGCTTCGGTGGCATCGCAAACTGTATTTACGCTCGATGGATATACAATAATAGTGGCCGAAAACTGTGTAGGGAGTGAGAGAAGGCTTATTGTATGAAAGAGAAAGGAGACCGGATTCGTTAGCATCCCTACTCTGTGCTGTTACTGAGTGATAAGTGACACGGGTAGGCGCCTGGCGAGAATTACCGGTGGAATTACATTGATTAAATTACTAAAACGGCTATTAATAAATAGGGGTTGGGGATAGAACGGTAAAAATTGAGGGATTATGTGTATTTTTCAATGCCACATCATGAAAAAATGAAAACAAAAAATTTTAAAAAATGTTAGGGATGGTGTACCATAATCAGTTAAGGGTATGAAAAATAGATTAAAAACCTATTCTCAGATCTACCGAATAGACATGAAATTTCATAAAAATCGGTCAAGCCGTTTCCGAGAAGTATGGCAACTAACAGTGTGACACGAGAATTTTATATATTAAAAGCTATTTTGAAATAAATATCATTAATTTAACGGTGAGAATTAGTGGACGACATCCCTATAAGTTCCAGAGACCTGCATAAGTATTTGTTACACAATTTTGCAACATACCAAACACTGTTGCGCGGCTTTTTATGAGGGTCAGAGCATCAAATTCACCGCAACTACTGACAGTCATAAACGTTTTATCATCTCGCAAATAATAAATTCCATTGAAGAGTTACAGAACAATGGGAGAACAACGGTTTCTGTTTGTGTTATTCGCACCTTAAACTCATTTGCATAATGATGATGTTACAACTCAGAATTTGGACATGATTTCATTGAGAGTTGAAGAGCGGCCATAAAGTTGTCCACGTTGGAGAAGAAATAATATCTATTTAAATAGATGAGAAAAATTTTGGAATTTCAAACTCAGGTGAAGAATCATTTTAGATGGGGAGTTGAAAACTAACATTATCTAGCTGAATATTTTATTTGAAACTGGCACCCAACGTGGGGCTCGATGAAGATTTTTGTGCCCAATTGAGATTTAGAAATGACGTTTTTCTCTCACAATTATGTATACCAAACTAAATCTGACGATTGTAATCGTTACAATGGAATCATAAAAATTAAATTTATTCACACCAGTCGGGCAGTAATTATAATATTTTTCAAATATTGGCACCTCGGATAATGTCAGTCGGATAATGTTTCATCCAGAAGTTCCATTACCGATAGTTGCTACAAATCTGTCAATTTATTCGATAAATTGGAAAGATTAACTTTTCTGTATCATTGAAGAGTAATACACACCAATTGTAGGATACTAAGAAAATCTTAAACTACCTACTTTTGGAATTATTTTGGTTAGTTCAGTATTCTAGTAGTTACTTTTTGAAAACTCACCTGTCTATTTTCAACTGTTGAGCGTAAGATGGCACATCATAAATCGAGTTATTGGCACTGATTTTTTTCCAGTATGCCTCGCTGTGGGCGTCTGGCAGATCCACTTCACCTGAAACCACAACATAAACTATAGTATATTCATTGGAATTGCATGAAACTTTGTAAATGTTCAAATTTGAAGAAGTTTTCATGATTGCTCAACGCATCGAAACGAAAATATCTGGAAGATAGAAAACCATTCTTTCTCTATATGCCCTGAAAATCGATTTCTACCACCTTATTTGATATGTCAGACATTATAGCAATCTTGATAGCTCGACGGATAATAAAAAAATCAGAGAGAAATATAATGATTTTTATATGTGTTGTCTGTCATAAGATAATAGTTTAATAAATAATATTTTTGCGAAAAGGATGTTTGAAAACAGTTTTGGCATCAAATTCAGAATCGAATAAAAACAGTGTCCTCATAAACGCTCAAAGTCGATTTAAATTGTAAAATCTGGGATTCATAAAATAAGCTTCAAGGATTGCAGCAAAAAGAATATTGGTCAGACTACAGGAGCAAATAAAACTCGTTTCCATGAATACCCGGGTAACATCGATTTCACAGAACAGAAGAAAAGTCTTGTTTTAGGTCCAGAAATTCCGCTTTCTGCTTCTCTAAGTTTGTTGGGGTGTTAAAATCACACCAATATGTCTTGGAACAATCATGTCGTTGTACGTGAATCGTACATAAAACGTGAATCGTAACTTTTGCACAGGCACCGTTTTTAGAGCGCCTTAAGGATTTTCCTGTAGTGTTTGTGTTTTGTCCTTAGAAAAAAAAACAGTCCTTATAAAGGCAATAACCGAAATATCGCTGGCACCATGTAATAACTGGATTATGTCGATTCAATTTTTTTTCAAGTTACGAGCAACTCATCATGATCGTTTCCAACATGACCACCGAAAAAGAATCCTTTCATGTCGCTTGAACCGTGTAATGAGAACACATTCTGTATACACCGTGAAAAATTGACAAAAATTATCAATTCCGGTTCTTTTTAAGAGACTATCAAAAGTTCGAGCGATATTCGAAACTAATGAGATGTCGGCTGCATGTAGGATGAAAAGCCATCCCTCTCCCATTGTCAGATTTCATAGTAAACTTTTACACGAGAGCGGTGCCTTTCAATATGGAACAAGTTCCATGCAGAATGTGCAATTCATGAGATTAATTAACTCTTACAATGATGGCAGGAGTTCCTGCAAAGGACATTGTTGTTGGATCTACTTTAATAACGAAATCATGGATTAGATCCAGGATTTCCTAGAAGACCAACAATAGATTTACTCACCAGCAAATGCCTCGCAAAATAGTCTCAAACTTTGTCCCACAGCCGTGATGGTATCTCTTGAAATGTAGGTTATTTTCGGATCATCGGGTACTTTTTCTGAAACAAAGATATTAGTTTTCAATTCTCAAGAATACAGAATCGTTTCTGAATATTATGGAATGTATTGAAATATTTCAATAAATTTAACAACGTATTGTGACAAATTAACGAATTAACTGTCTTGAAAAAATTATTTCCAACAATATTTCAGTTAATCACAAACTAATTTATTTTACAACACTTAGCAACTAACGCTTAATTTATTTCCACTATTTGAATTTCTTCTTTAGCTGCTCAATATACTCTCTGAACTGCCCTCTTAGGTCGGGAAGCCGAGCTTATATAATGTAACACCTCGACACGTGTTTCGATCACCAAGTGATCATCTTCAAGAGAAAGATCAAACTAGTTAGTTTGAAGATCAAACTAGTTAGTTTGATCATCCTCTTGAAGATGATCACTTCGTGATCGAAACACGTGTCGAAGTGTTGCAATAACAGTTTGGTGTTGGGAAAAAACTCCAGTAATATTCATTTAGTACTAATCAATCATATTAGACATTGGATCATGTCGTGGCCAATCTTATGATAATGCGGCCGACATCTATAAAGAAGTACAAGCCAGGATCGCAGAAAGGAATGAGCTGGCCGAGTTCGTACCGCGCTTGGCTCACTCCTTATAGCTTGTAGGTGTTCATTCTGGCTCATAATGCCAGAAAACTATTAGCCTATTTGGACTGATTCAAAAAGTATATAACATTTTTGTTGGCTCCACTACTAGGTGGACATTATGAAAAAATAGGTTAAAACAAATTCAAAATAAAGTATTCAGGCGAGATTGTTGGCAAACATGTCGCTGTGAATGCCCAATTAAACAATTTGCCAAAAATAGAGGAAGCCTCAGAAGAAGTTAATCAAACTTCTCAGAAGCTCAATACGAGCAGGCCATCTCTTAACTGCTATAAAAATTCTCCGCGAAATTAATTGAGTGATTATAGAAATTCAGAAAGAAGATTTTATCCTTGCCTTTTCCGTGGCACTAACGGATGGTCTGTCCAAAACTATGCAAAAAATGAAATATTGGATCAAAGAGGCTGGAGAAGTTGCTGGAAAAACTGTGTTGTTGAGCCTATTTTGCAAAAAAAACAATTCCGAAACGTAAAAAACATTTGGATGGAATGTGTGAAGATGAATTACAAACATTACAACCCTGTTCAACAATTTTCTGAAGATTGATGATGGTATTCAATCGAATCATATCAGAAATTAAAAAGAGGTTTGATCGTGCTAATATTTTGAAAATGTCAATTGAAGAACTGCGAAAGTATGGGGCAGATCTGGCTCGAAAATACATGCGAGATTCAAGCACCGTTGAATTCTGCCAGGAACTCAAGTTTTCAAAGAGCAACCTCAACTTTTTTCGATGATATAGAAAAACGGTTTTCATCTCTTGCAACAGATCTATGCGCATGATTTGCAGGATGCTTTTCCTAATATGTGTATTGCTCTGCGAATTTACACTGTTTCCTACTAGCTGTGAGTGAAGATTTAGCAAATTAAAAGTAATTAAAAATTACTTCCGATCTTCTATGAGCCAGAAACGCTTATCGAATCTTGCAATCTTAGCGATAGAAAATCCAATTGCACATGAGTTCAATTATGGCGAAGCCATAAGTGTATTTGCTGAACAAAAAGCTCGAAGAGTAAAATTGTATTCTCAGTTATAAATATGCAATAATATATTTGATTTTTTATTTTTATTGTACACATAAAGAATAGAGAAAGAACAGCGAGATGCATTATTTCCGGAAGGCCTATGTCCAAATGTATATCAATTAGTGGACATCTGATAGCTGAAATTATAAAGATGATGAAAGTAAAAATGAATATAAGTGGGCGGAGGCTTCATTTTTCGGTTTTTGTCCCGCCTAAAAAAATTGAAGATCTGGAACCGACTCCATCCAATAAGTTTTAGACTATAGCAGTGATGACGTACGTTGTCTTAACAGACCTACTTACAGGTCAATATATCGTCCGAATCATTATACGAAGATGTTTGCAAGATGAAACAGCCTAGAATTATCTCTTTAAAAGCAGAGCATATACTCTATTCTACCTCACAGCTGATCGAATAAGTTTTTTGTGTTTGGCAGAGTTTCACTCTTTTGACAGAACACCTGATCGATCACCCACCAAACAACATCAAATATATTAAGAAGCTGAACTCAATAGGTGTACTTTGAATTAGTACGAGTCACAATAACCCTTAGGTTAGGATAGGTCCAAAGTGAGTGGGTCCATTCGACCCTTCACCGCAACCTATTCACACTCGACCAAATAAACCCAGCTTCTTAACTTAGTTTGTATGGTGAGTAGTCTTTCAGGTCAGATGGTTAGAGTACGGCTCTGCCGAACTCTAAAAAACCTGATTCGGTGCCCAGCAGGGCAGGCATAAAGTATATGCTCTGCTGTTTCCTCATTAATAAGGTAGTCGGATAGTCAAAGTGCAAGATTCCCAATATGATACCCGCGACAACCTTCCCATATGAGGGTTTTTGCACGTCAACTACACCTGACGATGCCTTAGATTCAAACGTGCAGGGCTTTTTCGCCTCTGGTTTTGGTGAATCATCACTTGAGCGCAAACGTTTGGTAACCTGCTCATGGGGGGTTTGTTCCTCCACTTAAGACAGATTCTGCGTACGCCGCTCAAGAATTTGGTGCGAGGCGGTTTCATGAGGTACCCCGCTCTCGAGGAGATGACTCAGTCGTTTCCTGACTGCACCACCAAACTTTTTTTAGGTTCAGTTATTGGATCAGGAGTTGGAGAGTTGAGAAGTTCTAACTTCTTCAGTTGGAGTCGTGAGCTCGACATCCATCTCCTCTGTAGGAGGGTAATATAACCAGCAGAATCCATCGCACAAAGACCCACAATAACCCTTAGTGGTGGGTCACTTGGAAATTAACCTAGCATTACTTCTTGAAGGGAATAAACGTATATTTACCATTAAAATCATATTATTTTCAGAAAAAAAAATCATTAGTTAACATTTGAACAAAATATGTAAACATTTGAAAGACTTTGTTAACAATTGATGATTGTAAATAGGTTGATTGTAAATAGTGTAATTAAACGTTCATATCCATTTCGAAATGATTTGTAACAGCATACTCCTCATGATATCAAGATTGCACATGTTTTCTTGAACTCCCAGTTCAAATTGCAGAAAAGTGAACAATTCCTCAGGCGCTATGGAGGGAAGTCGAATAATGAGCTAAAAATGTATTCTCTGCTTTAATCTTATGATCGATAGATACGATTTTTCTTGTCCTACGGTATTTGTACTTTGTACGAAAAAATCATTACAAATTTTGTGTAAATGAGAAAAATAATTGTATTTATTTAAACTATCTATCATTTCCAATGCAACCCAGTAATCTAAATATTTGAATAGGCAAATCATTCAGCATTTCAGCTTCCGATATCTCCAATCTAAAATTCATTCACTGAATTCCATTACATAATCTGTTCTAATTGGTTTGAATTGATCGAGTCGAATGCAAAACTAATTTATCCCATTCCGACACCTACCGGCTTAGAATTTATGAATAAATCTCTGTGCACGAGCATCACCTGTCTCATTAATCATGTCGCCATGCTTTTGGAATGACTCGAATTTGCATGTGAATGTTAAAAAAATATCGCCCCACGACAAATCATTGTGCAAAGAGCTTTATCGAGTGCTGGTCGCGAGAGACAAAAAGGTACACCTTGTCGCTGTACTGAAATGGAACTGGGCGTACTTTCACCGGAAACGTGTGGGAAATTCTCTAAGGTTAACGGCTTTGAGTATTGGATACTTTTGTTCGATTAGGAACAAATGGAAAAAATGTTACCAATTTCTTTAATTATTACTGGTCAACCAAAATACTGTTTTTTTGGACGAGTAGAGTTTGCGAGCCCAAAAAACTGTTTTTGGGCGTTTTACGTACACTATTTTGTCGGCAATCATTGATAAAAATAAATCAATGAGAGAAATTTGTTTACTACATTTCTTTTTAGAACAAAATTTTTAACATTTCAATTCTCATTTGTATTGATTATTGAAATTCGAACAGAAGAAAGGTATCAACAGAAACATTCTCACTCTTATTTATATTAATATTTGTATGAAAATTCGATCAATTGCTAATGTTGAAGGTATTCAATCTACTTGAATTGCTTGGTATGTCTAAATGCCTTTTGTTGAAGTCAGAACAAGAAGGTAAAGTTTCCGTTTCACATTGTTGTTTTCATCTGATAATGTTGTAATGGTCTTGGCAATTTTGATTTTGTAAGTGAATTGTCTATATATCCTTCAGCGACATTGGTATACTTCCAGACACCGTGTCTCTTCAAATTTGTGATGTTTCCATCATCAAATAACATCGCTGAAGTTCGACTAATGCTATGGCCTGTGTAATTCCTAGCATTATGAAAATTTAAAATTTCTGCGATTTTCAATCCGGGATTCCCAACAGATTGAATCGAACATTTCCCTCATTTGTAATTCACGAACAATCTGTTATGTGGAGTATGGGATGGCCATAAATATAAATATTGCCTATACAACGGGAGGTTTCATTGACCAATTATAACAAAAGTTCTTTCAATATGTATTTTGGAATCTGGTATTTTCACAAGCAACACGTCTGCCATGTCTTTTATTATATCAACTGACATTTTTGTTAGTTCTTCCCTTCTTCACGCACCGGCTAGTTGCTATCTAAAAATAAAGCAAAAGTTGATACTTTTACATCCTATAATCATAATATTTTGTTAAAATTACCTTCAGCATTAGATGTTTCATTATTTGCTTCCCTAATGAATGTGTTGATTTACTCGCTGTTGAAGACTTCTTATTTCGTTATTCTACAACCACCTCTCTTCCGTTTGAGAAATGCAATAAACTTTGGGAAAGTGGTTATGTTTACATTTTTCTTCACTAAAATGATATTTTCTTAAATAGAGTATATGCTCCACAAGGTAGAGGATTTGACAGTTTCAGATTTTTGCGCCAAATAAGCCAAAATTACATTCTTTGTAATAGTTTTCCATTTCTACATATCCATCCATTTCGAGAACAAATCATAAACGTTTTCGTGCTTGGATTTTGATTTTTCAGGCAATAATTGTGCTGTAGCAGCAGCTGCTACATTGAAAATTTCTTAAGGCACATTTTGAAATTTACTATCGCTGCTTTACATAGTTTTTTACGATAATTGCGAACACAAACCAAGCAAACTTTCATCATTTCACTGCTATGGCAATGATCAACTGCATTTACCAAAACCATTCCTACAAAGATTTTCATATTAACAATGACAACAACGATGTGATTCTTCTCGGACTAGGCCGGAAAAATGTTTTTTTCTCAAAGAAAAACCGTCCGGAAAGTGGGTACTTCCCGGCCGGTTGCCAAAAAAGTATATTTATGGAAAATACAATTTAACATTATTGATGTAGTTTATTTGTGGTTACATTTACAGGGACTGAAATGACTACTACAGCCACATTTAGAAATGTATCTCGAGAGTTTTTTGTTGACTTCGTTAATATAGTTATCGCGAGGTTTGTAAGTTGCATCAAATAGTTAGATGCAGCAGATTCAATTTAGAATTTTAGCATTGTTTTTGTGTTTGTTACTATATAAGCTTTACTATTCAGTAGCGACTGGAGTAGGTATTTTTCACATGCCCTTTGCTTTTTCTATTGCATCTAGTTTCTATTAGTTTTTTAACCAGACACTTCTGGAAAAAATATTTTATTCCATTTTACTATATTTCAAATGTTCGATTGAAAAGTGGTCCCACTGTATTCGTTTCAGTAGTAGGTAATAATTGTTTCCAATACCGAAAATTAACAACAGAAAAACTACATTTTTCTTGTATACCGCCAACGGAATATTAGTCACGGCGATAATTGGAAACGAGTCTCGTTATTCCGCTCGTTGCTTCGAATTTCACGTCGTACGTGATCAGTTAGAAACTCGACATCGCATCATCCTACGTAATTTCAATTAAAAAAAGAGCGTCACCTGCATTCGAGTGTAGCATGTCCCATGATCTTTTTTCTTCGAGGAAATAATGGATTTGCCCCCGCAGCACAGCGGAGAGTGGCCACCTGGGTCCGACCACGTCGTTTGTCATCGTAGTAGGCGATGTGGGTTACAAGGAATTGTGTGCGAATTCAATGTAGAGTGAAAGAATTATGAGGGGTCGTTGATAACGGTGTTGCCAACAGCACAAAATTCATTTGTTTCAATCGACAAAGTTGATATGATCGATACGTTCGACTTAAAGTTTGTCGGGCGAGTTGGCTGTCCTTGTTCATATTCCACTGCCTGAACCACTGTGCATGCTGTTTTTGGCAAGTGCATTTGTTTGGGATGTGGGGGTTGAGCAAACCGGCCATCGGATGCCTGCTTCCACGTAACCCCGCTGGACACGGGAATGACAGAACCTATGTGGTTCTATTGTTTCCTAACGGAAGGTTGTCGCGGGTATCAAGGTGGTAATTTGGACCTTGACTATCCGACTACCTCATTGATGATGAAACAGCAGAGCATATACTTTGTGCCTGCCCCGCTAGGGACCGAATCAGGTTTTTAGAGATCGGCAGAGCCGTACTCCTACCATCTGACCTGAAAGACCACTCACCATACAAACTAATCGGCTTCGTTAAGAAGCTGGGTTTATTTGGTCGAGTGTGAATAGGTGTGAGCCACAATAAATCCTTGGGGGTTGTAGTGGAGGGTCGAATAGACCCACTCACTTTGGACCTAACCTAACCTAACCTACAGCTTGTCGGCATAGTCTAAGTTAGGTGGTATTGGTTACCTCCTGAATTATTCTGCTAGAAGCAGAAGCCTCACACAGCCTCATCACCTGATTGTGTTTTTCTCTCATCTTTATTGCATTTATTTCAACAATCTTGCACCTCGTTTTAATTTCACAGGATTTTTGTTGGATGATCGACATATTCTACTGGACAACTCGAAGCAGACCATTAAATAACAGCATGAAGATCTCTCCTTTTCCTCGTGGTTGAGCAGAACTTATTTCACGGCATCACGACGATTAGAAAAAGACAGCTGTTCTGCTGCAGATGATCTGTACCAGTTTAATGCTTTTCTATTCGGACTGCGAGCAATGTTCCAGCACTATTGAAAGACCAATGGAACCATAGTTTTCAGAGATCTCAAATGGAAAGTTTTTGTTTTTTATCTAAATGAAGTAAATGTAATAGAAAAAAGTGTATAATAGCATCTTCAAAAATTGTTGAGAGTTAAGATATTGTTGTGCATCACTATACAGAATGGGATCGGAGCTATTCCAGGGACAACATGGTGGGGAACACGTCTACTTTCGAAGACATCGCTGTGCAGTGAAAACTGATAGAATGGGTCTTCGAGGTGGCATTTAGTAAGTACAATTATGAACATCTGTGGTAAAATGCTAGATACATAGAAGTGTAGAAAACATATTGTAGACAAACATTTTGTTATTAATATCTATACTAGGTATCTCGATTAACGAAACGCGCGTCGAGAGACAGAATTTTTGTTCTGGTGTGGTCTGTTGTTCTGGTGGTTTTTCAAGGTGAACCCTCTTCATCCTTAGTAATAGTGTTTCCTGTTGACACTTCATATACAAAGATGAATACAGAAACTGGATATTTTTAACTTACCGAACACTCTCAGGTGGATAGTGTGGCTATGGATGACGGTATCGTTTTTGAGAACACACGTATAGTTGCCGGCATCCTTTTCCGAAAGAGACTGAGTGTAGATCGTTTGATTGGCGCTCTCCGGAACCAGAATGAGAGAAGATATTTCCAGAGCCCATGGATACAACTTGTCGTCTTTCAACCTGAAAAAAAAACAACCGTTAAAACAGTAGTCGAATAATGTAACGGCGTATCGCCACATGTTGAAGAACAAAAGTCAAGATCAACCAATGTTCTCAATCATTTGAAAGTTTTAGTTGGAAATGAGTAGCTCTCTACATTTTTATGGTCATACGCCACTTACAAATAACGATAATTTGATTACGTCAGATCTTTCGTAACAACTTGCAAAAATAGCTCCAAGATCTCATTTCCTCATCAACCTAATAATTATTACCTCATGAGTTTTCTAGGAACAGTCTTCCTGAAGCCGGAAGGAGCAAGCAATTAGTATCATCTCGAATATACTATATAAATGAACTGTGTGTTACTACTCTGTGTGTATCTATGTCGGCGTTTCCTTTATGCTGCGATATTTGTACAAAGTATGTACACAATAGACAAATAATGACGTGGGTTCGTCGAAAGGTATTCAGGAATGGTCTACAAAATATATTTTTAAATGTTAGAACTTGATACAGTTAGTGAATATTATATGTGTGTGAAAGCCAAATAGAATAAATTCATTATTTTGGTTACGGTACATATTTCAACAAAATCCCGAAACACTTCAAATTTAAATTATAATTTGACATACTTCAACGGACAAATGCTACCCCTACCTTCGACCCCCGTCGAATGATAGGTACAACCCCCAATTCCTTAAATGGGAAGTATAGGCTTGTGATATATCGTTTGAAAAGTATCTTCATTCTCTATTCAAAAATGTTATCGCTTTCAATAAAATCATGTGGTTACAGAAATTCGATAAAATACACTCAAACCTTATTATTTCATGTCGAGGTATTGATGATAAGAAAGTAAGCAAAAACCATAGCAATGATTTTTTAGATGGTATCCTTTAAAAAACTGTAAATAATTTCCGTGGCACCGTTAGTTTGAAAGGCCTTGACAACTTGTTTTGTATGTTACAACATTAGTTATCAGTATTTTAATTTAAGTTTAAAGTTCGTTAACTTCAAGTCTGACAAATGGTTAGATTAACGGAAATGTATAAAATAACAGTTTTACATATGATTGGTTACGGAGATAAAAACTCGAACACATCAGGAAGTATCTCGCCTATTTCATGAGAAATTTCCTAATTTACCGCCCATATCTCAAGGAACAGTAAGCAAAACATAGAAGCAGTTTCGCGAGCTTGTTCATGTGGGGCAGATAAAAAAAGCAGCTGCCAATGCAATGAGTGATAAACTCAAATTAGATATGATACTTGAGTTTGAGGAAAACCCACATACATCGAGTAGACAGGCATCCACTATTCAATGTTAGCCATACATCGATAGTAAACATATTAAAAGAAAATGAAATGCATCGCTATGAAATGATACCTACTCAGGGCTCATGGAAGACGATTTTGATAGAAGAACTTATTTTTGTGAGCAAATGATGGACATGTGGGATAACAATATCATCCAATTAGAAGACGTTATGTATTCTGATGAGTGTACTTTTTCTCTTAACGGTCATGCTAATCGCCAAAATTGCCGCTACTGGTCAACGGAAAATCCTCACTGGATGAGAGAAGAACACACGCCATACCCTCAAAAGGTTAATGTTTGGGCAGGGATTGTAGGTAACCATATCAATGACCCCTTTTTCATTGAGGGCAACTTGAATGGCGATAATTATTTGGCACTACTTGAAAATGATGTCATTCCAAGTTTAGCAAATTTATATCCTGATCCAGAAAACCCGAGGTTCCAGTGAATGCAATATGATTTCACCAGGATGGAGCACCACCAAATTACCAAGATAATGTCCGGCAATACCTCGATACATTTCCCAATCGGTGGATAGGGAAGGGAGGATCGATTGAATGGCCAGCGCGATCACCTGATCTTTCATCATTATATTTCTTTTGATGGAGACATGAAAAGTACAATGTGTACAAAACTAAACCTTCAGATTTGAATGACGAATAACGCTTGATATTAGATCGGTTACGCCTGATATATTAAATACTGTTAAGTTTCATTTGAGATTAGGATGTTGCCAAGACGTTCGCGGTGAACATTTCGAACATTTCATTACGTTTTGCATTACATTTTAGTTTTTGAGTGTATTTTATCGGATTTCAAAAACCACACGATTTTAATTTAAATTGTTCAATTAACTTGAAAGCGATAACATTTTTGAGTAGAGAATGGAGAGACCTTTCAAACACTATATCACAAACCTATACTTCCCATTTAAAAAATTGGGGGTTGTACCTGTCATTCGAAGGGGGTTGAAGGTATGGGTGGCATTTTTACGTTGAAGAATGTCAAATTATAATTTACATTTGACGTGTCTCGGGTATTTTTTAAATATGTACAGTAACCGAAATAATAAATTTATTCCATTTGGCTTTTACACACTGTATATTACTCCGCATGTCCTTCGAATAAATACATTGTGTTCGTGAAGCACGAAGTCGTGTCATACTAAAATGGGCGGTGTAGCCAGTGTATTTTCATACTAGCAGTAGATTTTGGGTGGGAAAAACGTTAGATTGATACAAAAAAAAACAGAAGAGAACATATTATATATATATATATATATATATATATATATATATATATATATATATATATATATATATATATATATATATATATATATATATATATATACTAATACATGTAAATAATTTATAATCATTTAATAATGAATGTAGAAAGTAAACTGAGTCATTAATAGATTTCAACTCTCAAACAGTTGGACTCGTGAGTTAAAACAGGAGATATATTGCAAAAACAGAACACTGAACAGAACTCTCTTCTGATGCGATTCCATCTTCATTTGCAGTGGATTGAATCGCAATATTCCGCATTCTAGTTGCACTACGGCTTCGTTGTGTAGTTGATTTTTTTATCATATTGAGACACGTATATACACTGTGAAAACCTAAAACGCCTATAATTAAATTCATTTTCCAACTTTCACAAACATATGTGGAATTATAGGTACATTTCTGCCGTTAATCTAGCTTTAAAGTCTGGTATGTTTACAGTTTTTCTTCGGCTAACTTTTTTTATGCGACTCCGTGAGGAAAATCCAGCGGGATTAAGTCATGTGATTCAACTGGCCAACGCACCTCGTCGATCTATCCATCTATTCGAGAATCTGAATATTATCTTATAGGAACTCTTAAGCGGTGGTGCTCAATCCTGTAGAGACCACAAAAAAACTATGTGGTATATTTGGATTAACTTAACTAGAAAATATTTTCAGTAGCGGACTAAATGTTGTCACTAAAAATTACAAAGTCAACTCACCCTCAAAAAATTTTGGCCCAATTACCCGATTTTCCCTCTGGTCCATCTCGCATTCAGTGGGGCTTTTCATTCATTATTGCAACAGACTGATGTGGTGAATCTAGTTTGTCTTGATTAAGCGAAGTAAGTTGTCTATCGACCCCAGAGATGGCGTCGAGAGGAGATTTCCATGGTACCTTATACTCAAGTTTAAAAAACAGTTGAGTCCAGCAATTTACATGTGGCTCAACTGCACCATTGATGATCACGCTTATGGTGTCGGATTATTTATGCTTTGTTTATGAGCTCTGATTTCACACAGCTCAACATTTTTCAATGGTCCAGTTATTACGTTGAACAGCTGCTTTTCGACGAGTTTCAGTTCGATTTTTCAGAGAATTTTCTGTTTTTTCAATTATTTCAATCATTCTGAACGATCGATTTTCACTTGCTATCGTTCAACCAGCGTTAGGAATTACACGTTAAAAGGTACGACCTCGTTAATCCTTAGCTCGCACAAGTTTCGATTTATGAGGGTTGTCGTTCGTAGGGGTGCGACAGCTGGTTGATGGAAAAACATATTTTTTTCAAACTGATTCGTTCGGGATAAATGGCCAGTCCATGCCTGACGTAATCTTTTTCAATCGTTGTTTGTCAAGGCTCTGCAATTCAATCGGACGTAAGCTCACAACAGTTATCTCGAAACTTTCTTTCTTCCCGAAGTGTTTGCCCATCATAAAATCACGGAATACCTCGAACAAACATACGCGACGTATTCTTTTTGTTCGAGACTGATGATGATGAACACGTCAAACAATCGACAGAGTCTTGCACGTTTCCAAACAAACTCCTCTCTATAGTCGGTTGTGTCAATAAGAGGTCGGGTTGATGAACATGTCAAAGATTTTTTACGTCGTAAACGAGGATAAATAAAGAAGAACGTATGGGAAAGCGAAAAGGCAAATAGGGTTGGGTATTAGCATATAGAAATACATCGACGTCACTGTCAAAAGACACTTGCTATTAGAGCACTAGCAATCTGTTTTGTATATTTATGTAATGAGACATTCACCCAATAACTATCCAGAATCTACTCTCATACAAACAAAAGTTAAATTTGAATACATTTATTATGGATTTTCATCAAGTATCGGTATATTGCATCACATAATGTGAAATAAATTTTGTAACCTGAACTTTGTACAGCTATGGTAAAAAAAGCGTTAATTTGCATTTGCCTTTAAAAACCTATTTGCTCAATGTATACATTCTACTTTTGGAATTTTTTACTGAAACTTCTGATATCACTATCAGACTGTCAAGGAGAAATTTATGCAGACTTTTACAGATTATAGATTTTCAAATCATCTGTCATCAATATTATGATGGTTCACGTCAACTTTTAATAATAAGAACAAAGTTCTTTATTATATTTTGTAACTATGGAGATTTCCAATCACAGGAACTGTAGCGCTTCAAATCAAATCAAATCTGAAACATTTGAGGATGTGGTTAATATTGAACCTTTATCTACATGGAAATGGGATTTTCCTGCTAGCAAGTCAAGTTCATTGTCAAGGTCAGTAATGGAACTAATTATAAACACAAACAATAACAGGGTTTTTACAGAAACCAGGTCATCTTATCGATGACCATAATTCACTGAAAAATTTAAAAATTGAAACCAATTATGCATATCTATAGTTCTATATCTATACTAATATTATAAATGTGAAAATTTGTGAGGATGGATGTATGTATGTATGTTTGTGGCTCTTCCACGCCTAAACGACTGAACGGATTTAGATGAAATTTTACATAAATACAGCTTATACATCAGAATAACATATAGGCTACAATTTACAAAGGTTTTGTGTAATTTTGGTCATATCGTAACGATAAGTATTAAGTAAGTCGGAAAAATTCTTGCTCTCTGAATTACATGAAGATGATGTACCGTAAGATTGATTACCTTAAATAATTCTGAATGAAAGTCCGCGATAGCATATATCTACCACTTATGTGTAAGCCACCATATGCAAAATACTGACCCATAAATTCAATTAAATTGGATACTTTTTTTTACAATGTACATTTTAGAATAACTGTCAAATTCTTATAAAATTGATACAATTGTCGTTTCAAATATTTAATATGGATAAACTTTGTCTTTTACACTAAGTAATTTGGAAGAATCATTAAAAAGTTATTACGATAACATTAACTTGACGCAACGCAGTGAGCCATTACGCGGCGCTTCTACTGTAAGACGACGGGGTACGATGCTCAGGGGTAGACGGGCGGTCTAATCAATGAAGCTGCCATTGCCGAGAACGCGACCTGAACGCGGGCAGACGTCGTTGACAGTAGATTTCCAGCTTTAAAACTGACGAAATGCAATACAATCTTTATTCCCGAGTCTTTTTCTTGATGCTTATTTACGCTATATAAAGAACCTACTTGCATATTTCAAGATTTTGATTCAGTAGCTTCGACTGTACGTTACTATAAGAATGTCAGTCAATCAGTAGGTACAATACTATAGCTGTCCCCCGCTGTTCTATCCGCGTTAGCGTGGGAACTTACTCTATGTGTTATTCCAGGTCATGACCTATCTATATACCGCATCTTACATTTGAATCCGTTGAGCTGTTTGGGCGTGAAAAATTAAAAAACGTAATTACATACATTACATTCATCCATCCTCACAAACTACGCATTTATAATATTAGTAGGATTCCCAATATATTTCATTCTAATCCTTTCAGTTTTTTTTTTTGGCTGATACTATTCAATATTGTATAAGTGGGTACCTGCCTATTGATTGACTGACACTCAGCCGAAGCTACTAAACCTAGAATCTTGAAATATACAGGTAGGTTCGTTGTATAGCGTAAATAAGCATCAAGGACTCGGGAATAAAGATTGTATTGAATTTCGTCAGTTTTAAAGCTGGAAATCTACTGTCAACGACGTCTGGAATTTCCACGTCAGGAATTTCCACCCTCAAGGGAGAAAAATAGGAGTTTAAAGATTGTATTGAATTTCGTCAGTTTTGAAGTTGGAAACCTGAAGTTTTGGGTTGATAAAAAAATATTGTGACTATTTCTTTTAAATGGTCTGTCACGAAACTCAATATGACAAATCCAATTCTACGCGGGCGAAGCCGCGGACATTTATACAGGGTGTCCCTGGACTTCCTCTTTTCCTCTCGGGAATGTATAGATGGGGTCAAAATATCACCAGTACTTCATATAACTTTTTTTCCTAAAATCCTTCGTTACCAAGTAAAGTGGCCCTCGAAGTTACAAAATGAAAAATGTTTTTCTTTGATAACTTTTCAAGTGAATATTCAAAATCATCCAAATTTTGGTAATTGACTAAACAAATGAATTCCTTCGATGAGCTTTCATGCAGGAGTCAGTTGTTTTGCTACAAAGTCAGGAACGGACTACCCCCGATGGTCCACACCCCAAAACTTTGAAATGACAGATATTTTTTAATATTTTTCAACAAATTAAGGTTACTTGGACAATTTTATGAATAAAAGTACTCGTGTGGAAAGTCGATCGGAGCAACGAGTCTTGATAAAAATGTAGTTTCACTCGACGACATCAAACCCGCTCGTCCACCATTATTTGAAATGAATAATTATCAAAGCAGAAATAATAATGATAACGTTAATTCAACAACATTTATCCTGAGATGTCTACCATTATTCGAAAATATTAGTTTCTAAGGAAAATGGAAATGATAGGTAAAATGTTCATAACGAATTTTTATAATGCAAACACGTTTAACTAACGAAACTCAAGAGCCTCAAGAGCAAACAGAAATGAAAAATCCGCTACAGAAACTGCTCGATATGACCACCTTCTCTCTCTATACATTTTCTTAGTCTGCGAAGACACCCTCTCTGTACTTGAAATAGCATTCCAGGGTCGTTTCGTATGGCTTCACAATGTAATGTTATTCTATTCAACAATGCATCTCTTGTGTGAATAGGTGTAGCGTCAACAAGGCTTTTTAGATGCCCCCACAGAAAGAAATCCAATGGATTTAAATCCGGAGACCGCGATGGCCATGAATATGGCCCACCTTATATATATAATATAAGAAAATTCAAAAGGAGCCTCATAGCTCATATCAGAAGTAGATCCAGGAGAGAGATTCGTGAGTTGATTGAAATACAATAATGATAATGATAATAATCATAAATATAGCTACACATCGCTGAGTGATTGTCAAGATAATACTGGCAAACCATAATTGAATGATGCTGTCTTGTTTCTACAATTCAAATTTTACCTTTTATTCTTCTTGTTTTTTATACAAATCTCTTAATTTTCATTATTGTTTTTATATACTTATATACAACCTATGTGATAGAATATTGTGTTTAGTGTACTAAATTAATTATTGTAAAAGATGTAAATATGTGTTGTGTTACCACGTACAAGTTGTTGAAGCTCTCAACAACTTCTGTTGGTTCATTGTAATGTTTATTGTTTTTAACGTGTATTACTTTAGTATGTTCATTTACTATCAATAAACAACATTCAATTCACCTCTACCAATCCATCTATTGTGGAAAATATGGTTCAGATGGTCACGCACAATCAAACTAAAATGAGGAGGAGCGCCATCATGCATAAACCACATATCTCTTCGGGTTTGCAATGGAACATGTTCCAAAAGTCCATTCAAATCGTTCTGAATGAACTCCAAATAACGTTCTCCATTCAATCGGTCCTGTAGAACGAATGGTCCTATAAGATGGTTTCCTATGATACCAGCCCAAACATTCACGTTGAATTTCCGTTGGTGTTTGGTTTGCAATATCCCATGGGGATTTTCTTCGGCCCATATATGGAGATTATGAGAGCTGATAACTCCATCTCTACTGAAACCTGCTTCATCAGTGAATAAAACTCGATTAATAAAAGTCATATCCTCTCTTTGCCTATCCATGAACCAATTGGCATATTCCACTCGTGCTGGAAAATCTTGAGGTGTCATGGCATGTACCTTCTGGATGTGAAATGGGTGGAGCAGTTGTTCCCTAATTATTCTATGAATAGTGGACTTGGATGTATGGAACTGTTCTGATAGATTTCTGATGCTCATTGAAGGATCATCAGCGACGGCTTCCAAAATATTTTCCTCCAATACAACGGTACGTACAGTCCTAGGAGCGCCCTCACCACCTCGTTTTGGCAAAACTGTACCTACAATAATATCGAAATAAAACAACGTGCTCAAATTAATTATCAATTATTACATACCTGTCTCCCTCAAGCTGCGATCGACACGCTCGAATGTTTCTCTTGACGGTACCGTTCGATTGGGAAAATGCTCGGAATACAGACGACGAGCTTCTGCAGCATTACAAAATGCTCGTCCATAAAATACATGCATATCTGCATATTCATTGAATGTAAACTGTTCGGCCATATCAAAAAAATTCAAAATATCCTATAGAATATTGACAATACAATGATAGTCATATGACAACGCACCACTCAACAAAACAAAATCGCATTCCAGTTTCTCATTTTTTATCAAAACTTTCTAAAAGGTTTTTTTGTCAACATCTGTGAAAGAAATGGAACATAATTATTCCCTGGATATTTTTCACCTGATCATGTGCAGCCGTTTTTGTAGTTCATTCGTTTGCTTTTTATTAGTATAGTAAATATTTTTTCCGATGTGCGTTTTTTCAGCTAAATTTAGATTCGTGTTAAAGAATTTCTCCCATAAAATTATAATTATCAGTGAAACTCCTCAACAGTTTAGCTGTGAAGAATTTGAAACATTCGAATGTTGAGTTTCATGAGATTCAGATAACTGATCAACACGAAACGTGATTATTCCACACGTATTATGTACATACAAAATATGGAATGAATTCGATATTTCATAGTAGAGTAGCTTGTTAGTTTAAAAACACCACGAATCTACAGAACTTGATATTTCTTTTGAAAAAATATCTGCTATCACAATTGTGACTTAAACTTCCATATAGGTACTGTACTTTTTGTTTACGACTTCATTTTAGCATACTTTGTATTATTCCTGTTATAAATGTTGTTGAATTAACGTTATCATTATTATTTCTGCTTTGATAATTATTCATTTCAAATAATGGTGGACGAGCGGGTTTGATGTCGTCGAGTAGAACTACATATTTATCAAGACTCGTTGCTCCGATCGACTTTCCACACGAGTACTTTTATTCATAAAATTGTCCAAGTAACCTTATTTTGTTGAAAAATATTGAAAAATATCTGTCATTTCAAAGTTTTGGGGTGTGGACCATCGGGGGTAGTCCGTTCCTGACTTTGTAGCAAAACAACTGACTCCTGCATGAAAGCTCATCGACGGAATTCATTTGTTTAGTCAATTACCAAAATTTGGATGATTTTGAATATTCACTTGAAAAATTATCAAAGAAAAACATTTTTCATTTTGTAACTTCGAGGGCCCGTAACTTGGTTACGAAGACTTTTAGGAAAAAAAGTTATATGAAGTACTGGTGATATTTTGACCCCATCTATACATTCCCGAGAGGAAAAGAGGAAGTCCAGGGACACCCTGTATACCGAACAAAGCAAAAACTTACCTTAAAAACACATCAAGTTACAAAATCTCTCACATTTATAGCGTTTCAAATAGAATGAATGCACAGAAAAAAGCACAGGTTACAAAAATGAAAAAACGCTTAATATGCCTCAAAGTAGCGTTTTTCAACAATTAAAATCAACTGTATTAAATAATTCAACTGAAAAACAAAACGGTCACAATATGAAGATTTTTTCTACAAGCTCTACGTATTTTTCAACAGATACCGGTTGAAAGACTTGAACTTCCGATAAAATATTTTGAGTTGCGAAAATTCTATTTATAAAACCTCCACGACCGCTCAATACATTATTTAATCAAATTAGGATACTAGTGTAAACAGACTTCGAGAAAGTAATACATCTCAGAAAACTTTTATAAAATAAACGTGAAGAATTTCCTAGAACTCATAATTTACTGTCGATCGATTTACAGTTATAAAAACCGCCGAAAGGTCAAGAAAAACATCTGCAACATTGAGAAACAATCGCATTTCTTATCTATGATTCATCGACGATTACGCAGTTTTCTATCCTGAAATTCAATTAGAAAATTATTCTCGAACTAATAAAATCTCAATTATCATCAATCACTACTTTATATCAGATATTAAACAAATTATATAGCATCGGTACATGTGATGGTGCTAATAACATGGCCGTACAATAATTGTCAATAATTATGTTAACGCTGATATTGATTTCGTTTTGTTTGAACTCATGGGTTATTGACTGTGATGCAAAATTAAGTGAATTGATAATAGACAATGATTATTCATCTCTCTCTGCTGGTGAGATTCATAGACGGTGATATTCACTTTCCACTATCCACTTTCGAATTCTCCCGTATAAACTTCCATACGAAATTGACTACTGATAGTCCATAATATTCCCGACTAATTTCAGGGAAACAGATATTCAGCTGAAATGTATGTGAACAGCAAACCCCTCGCATGTATACTTTGCAATTTACGACTATACACAACACAAACATCAGCACATTACAATGTGATATGTTTTCAATTGTGAGAGAATATGTTATTTTATTGCTTCATTGATAATTGTACTTTCAGGGTGTTGTTAATATGTAGTATTTTATATTATTAATGTATTGTACCGAGTGCAAAGTATATACGTGGACTGTTAAAAAAATAACGTGAATGTTTTATGTTGGTATATTCATCTCGAACACATGTTCACAGTTTCGGTTGTTTAGCATATTTAGTTTCTTGGTGAGAAGCAAAAAAGTTAGAAGTGTTTTGGGTGTTCGGCGATTATCTGCCATCGAAAAAAATGGATTGAAAAATCTACATAAAATTTTGTGTAGAAAATGGAATTGAGTGATCAAAAACACTTGAAATGTTGACGGGGGCATACGACGATTGTACTCTGAGCCAGAATATTGTTTACAAGTGCTACAAAGCTTTCCACAGAAGCCCCCCTGCGACTTTTTTCTGTTCCCAACACTGAAGAGAACCGTGAAAGGACAGCGATTTGCGACGATTGAGAAGATAAACACCGTATGTATATCAGTGTTCATCTTTACCAAGGTCTCATCATTTCATCTTTAACATCAATGTAACCACCCTCACATAAGATGTGAGTCATGAGCATGTAATATTTTTGTATTATTGTACAATTTTTTGTACAATAGTACAAGTACTGGGAAAGAAAGTTTTTGGCTTTCTACTACTTCATCTTGATACAAAAAAAGGGATGAATCTTCCAAAAAAAAAAAGGAATGCTATCCAATTTGGTACTGAAGAGCCTTGGGGCAAGTGTCTTAAGGCGAAACATCGGTGTATACCAGTGAGGGTGACAGTGTTCCATGTAAGTGCAATTTATTACCATTCATTCAAAGTAGAACTCATGTGAATGATATCTGATTTTTATTCCACAACGAATGTATGAAATACAAACTGAGTATAGAAAAGTATCTTCTGTATAATTCAGTGTTCATATAGAAGTATTTGTTTCGAAAGAATTTTTTTCTTTCGTGTAATACAATGTTTATATGAAAGTAGCTGTTTCAGGAGGACTTTCTTTCAGTTTGTGTCTGAAAGTTACTTCTTTGCATGATCTACACATCCATGTATAGAGTTACTTATTTTCAAATTGATTACTTCATTCCTTATTTTGGAAGATTCCCTCATCCCTTTTTTTGTATCAAAATGGAGTAGTAGAAAGCCAAACACTTTTTTCCCAAAAATTAATCACTCCTAAAAATATAACCCCTTCAATTCAGTACAAGTACTATTCTGATCACTCCCATATTGATTTAAATCCAAGAGCCACCGGTAGACAGCTGTTTCAGCCTATTGGGGATCGTCAGTACCGGGCAGGCGGTCCTCGATTCAAGACAAAATGCAAATAACCAAGAAAAGTACTTGATAAAAATAACAGCGTAAAGGCAAGCGGGACATAAGTGGAACCTTCTATTGGTGTGACATCCAAGTCAACTTGCTAAGTTTTTACGTCAGTGTTGATGGTTGACCAATCAACCGACAACTGCGGTACCAGAAAATTGGGAAGCTATCCTGGAATGCCATCGGAAATCGAATCCACATGTTTCTAGAATTGATATATAACAAAACTTGGAAATTATATTTCGGTGAGCAGCACAAAGGTAGTGTATACTCTTATGACACAAGTTATTCCAATATTTTGATAAAATTTATTATCATTTTCAAGGAAGAGCTACACATTTGTATGTTTATAGTACAATAGGAAATTAATACAAAGGGCTCGAACTTACTCTTAGTAAGGATTACCGTGCCGAAAGGAATGTTACATTTAAACAATTGAAACATGTCAATACAATAGAACCAGTCTCTACATCAAAAGAGGATGGCTCCTCTCCTCACTGATATAAAGAAGATTATTGAAATAATTTACTAAAAATCGTTGTTTTAAAATTATAGATTACCGGCAAAAGCCATGTATTTTTGAGCATCTTATTAAAAATGTGGAGACAAACTTTTTGACGGAATCAAAAATTGTTAGAAGCGTATCACTCTGTTAAGTCTCGTTCAACATCAAATAAAACAAAGCAGGCGCGTCATTACGTCCGAGATAAGCCCATTACGGCTCGGCACGAGAGCAAACGAAAATCAATTCAGTAATGCCAACGACACCCGATAAAAAGTCTAAAACAAACGGAGAGATAAAAGCATTCGAAAGACGTCGCGTATCGAGTAAGGAGAGTACACGATTAACAACTATCTTCGATTATAATGGACCGTCTTCTCGAATCGATCGCGCTTCATGGTAAAAACGAGTCTTTCCTTTTTTTCTATCGCCGACAGTTTGTTCTACAACTGTACACGGACTCGTAACCGGCGAGATACCATCGATGTTCGGTGTTTATATATCTAGCTACATCTGTATTTAGCTTCGCTATTTGTTGAAGATAAGTCGTCAGTGAAATGTCTATTAGATCAATCAGAGTTAAACTGAGAATGCGTATGCATATATCGATGAAATTTTGAATTACTCTAGGTGGCCAGATAAACAGGCTCGACAAAATAATATCTTGTCAGCCGTTGCTGAGACTTCAACGCCTATGCCACTGAAGATGTCTGCCGCCAGTGACAGACGAAACTACAAGTTCCATTCCAACACCTTACAGTCGAGATTTTTGAAGTGATACATGTTTAAACCGCTTCGTTACCTAACACGTTACAGCGAGAGTCAGGCTTTAATTTCTTGCACGCATACGTCAGCGGAAGACAGGTTCTTCCTCTCTCGTCGGACAAACGCTCAGTGTTTAGTGTGCCATTGACATAATATACTGTTTATAGTATTATAAAAATCTAACCAGCAAGCATGTAATATTCTGTCATTATGTGAAACGCAAAAATGATGATACTAATTTTGTGTATGTACATTTATTAGTGTAATTATTTACTCCTACAAAAGTAACAATTGGCACAAAACAATCAATGAAATAATAATAAATAACCTTTCCTTACATTATCATATTAATATACATATAATTTAAATAATAACCTAAGCTTTTCTAAAGTTAAACAATTTCAATATTAAATAGTTCAACTTAGATTGGTTTGAGTTATCACTTCTGTCGGGCGTCCCGAGACGCACACGTTTTTTTCTTTCTAATCTGACCCTGACTGTGATAGTTATACCGGGTGTATAACTCAACAACGCCGTAACCGAATTTCAAAAACCAAACATGAAATGATATCAGAGTTTTACGTAGCATCTGAATATGTAATGATATACAGGGCGTTCTATTTTAAAAAATGGAATTTTGGTCTGTAGCACCTACACCAAACACCCTGTATATTTAAAAATTATATCAAAATATAGCTCTCATGAACTCCTAAAACTTTTGTATGAAACATTTTTGTGTATCTCCTTCAACAAACCAGATATTGCCTGTCACATAAAATGTGGGACACCCGGTATAGTAACATCTAACTTACATCCACGAAATAACTTCCACGCAACACATCTAATACATAACATTGGAACTTCTGGAATCTAAAGGAAACTCTTTCACCACAATATAATGAAAAACACTGTGCGTTTCGCTAACCAAGTCACCATCATCAGGAGATGATATTAACAAAATGATATCTTTCTATTCACATATGCCCACTGACTATATGTGAAAAGTTTTCTTTCCTTATACGAGGAATTGGGCAAATTTCGGATATGCGGTTGGTTAACTCGTTCACAGACAGATGGGGCGATGACAAACTCGTTGTTTGTTGTCCTCTTCAGCCTAGTTTGAGGAATGATACTCTGAAGGAATTCGATTTTCAGTTATCGGAAATCATCGACTTTATGTTGATGATAGACACTACCATGCACTGACGAGTGGTCAAACAGCCCAAAACCGGTCTGCAAGTATGTTCCAATAATTGAAAATCTATTGCGACAGTATCGCCAACATATGCAGGAATAGCTTCAGAGAAGAATTCTGCACTGACACCTGCCGGATATAATCCAACGCCCTTCGTGGTATTAGCAAGAGGAGTAGTTGTTTTCTGATGGGTGTCAGTCCATTAACCTACAGTGTAGGGAGTTGAGACTGGCCTGAACGGATTCTTCCTTCAGATGATTTGATATCTTTCTTTGAAAAATCTACTGAAAAAAAAAATTATGATAGTGTCAAAAAGCTATAGTTCAAAGTGTATCTCAGAAATATTGATATTGGCAAATTTGAATTATTCCTCAAAAAGTGTTGACTTTCACGGCAGGAAATATCTGTGTCAAGGCTATTTTCCGTGTGTTGGCCGTACTCTGCAGTTTTGTATGACTGATGTTTCGTCAACGAATGCGGTAGACATAACACAAAATTATTCCTGTCGAAAACTAAATTACAGTACGACAGCAGCAAAACCTAATGGAAATCATGAAATGAATTTTCGCAGAAATTCACTGCTAGCAAGAATTTAAACACATAGTATACCTTTCGACATATATCTATTTAAAATCACATCACTCGTTAGAGATGCGATCTGCATGGCTGATCATAAGTGAGTAAAGACAAAAAGTAATAAAACAGGTACATTCCTATGCGTACATACTCGTAGTCACATTTTGTTATGTCATTTAATTATCAGCAGTTAGTAGAGAAAAGTAGTAAACCATATACAATTAATTATATTATTTAATGAGTGTTATATGCGTTTCACCATCGAGGATCGCCAATACTTTCTAAATGTTGGTTCCAGGTCGGTCCAGGATATAGTACCACTTCCGAATATTCAACGTACACCGACAATTCTCTATCTCGAAGTTTTGGATGTTCAAGTTTCTGTTTTTGACCTATTGGACCAATCTGGACCTTTACCCATAACCTAAAATGTCCGTCAAGCAGTTCACATGTTTTTAATGAAAATGACATGAGGCTGATTTGTGTTAAGGTTTTTACAGAATCCCATTCAATTTTTTGAGTTTCCAAATGGAGGTAACTCCATGTCTTTTTTGTAACATGTAGCATGCCTCTGGTCCCGGCGACTTAATGGTTAAACTGAGTTTACAGTTCATTAATCCGAATTTATCACATTTTTGCCACCTTCCTGTATTCTCTCATAGTATCTTTTACGGTTTTGTGTACTCCATCGGTTTCGTATGTATTTAGTATTAGGTTTGTTCAACTTCCAGGCGTCGCAAATAAATCTCCTCAGGGTTTTGTTGTAGTTGTAGTTAGTAAGAGATTGATTTTATTTATCCTACACACTTAATTTTCTCGCACTTTCAAAATAATTCTAGTTTTCTGTTTATTCGAGCCAGATCATCATTCCACCAGGACGATCTTTGGAAAACTGCGACCCAATATCCGTTGTACGTAGAAATGATTGATCTACTGCTTACAGTCTACAGAATATTCTATTTTAGAATCCCATGAGTCTAACCAAGTTTCCACATTTGCCTTTATTGCTTTTATTGGATTTTGGTAATATGTGATCCAATCATAAGACATTCGATGTCAAAGTGTATGTATTGATGGTCCAACAAACTTTCTCAAACACGTTCCTTATATATCTGGTACCTAACATATTTCACTTCTCAACGTCTCGTTTACGGTAGGTTTATTGCCTACAAGGGTGGACCTGACCTAGAGTAGTTGTTTGAAAAATGTCACGGTATTAGAAAGTACAAAATCTATAAAGTATATATTTCAAGTTTGAAGACGCTGTGTTGTTTGGTATTTGTTTGCCAGCCATTAATAGCGAACGTTTTCGGTGAAATTCCTTCGTTTACAACAGTAAAATATCAGAGTTTAAACGAGGACCTGCCGAAATGAGCATCGCAGTGGTTGACCAAATGAGATGACGCGATGAGACAACGGTGAAGAAAATCCACAAAGCAGTACTAAATGATCGTCGACTGAAAGTGCGCGAGGTAGCAGACTTATTAGGCATTTCACCGAACATGGGTTCATCACTTTACACCCGAGCCAAAAGGACAATCAGAACAATGGACTCAGAAGGAACAACTGGCTCCAAAGAAGGTTAAGACCGTTTCATCTGCAGGCAAGGTCATGGCATCGGTTTTTTGGATGCATTTTTTTCCAAAATTTGTGTTTTCTTTGTTGGACCGGGTACATTTCTGGAACCACCCTCTACATTTGAGAATTCAAGTTGTTTGCTATTAGTTCAGGTTAGATATATGCAGATATATGGAGTTCTTTCGTATTTAACAAGGATGCGATCAACTTGAAACTCAATAGGTATCTTAAATGAACCGGGTTTGAGAATAAATGTTATGCAATACTGCGATTTTGTACACATGAATGAACTTTTCTCGGAATCTCTGATTACCTTTCCATCCTTGTTTCGGTTTCGAAACGCACGAGATAACATCCCGATAGAAACGATCTAATTTTTACATGACAACGGAAATGACTATTCGCGTCATATAACTCATCGTCACGGCGCACGCGCAGTACAATTTTTTAGGAGGTTCCCAGTAAAATTTAACGGTCGTTTCGAATTCGCAGTCAGCGTCGCGTATAGCAAGACCCGTGCGAAACGAAAACGACCGTAAAATTCAGCATAACAATTACTCGTTTCCTTTGCATACAATGCAACAACAACCGAGACTCATGTTGTTCCGCAAATTGCATTTTCTCGGAATGGTTCGATACAAGTATCAATTAGTTCGAAAGCTAGTGTGGTTTTTTTCCTTTCGACTGATAACGACTCCCGTGTGTCTGACCGAGAATACGAAGTGACTAAGTGGCCGGCGCCGGACGGGGCAAATTCGAAACAGCCATCTTTAGTCATCGGTTATGCTAGGAAAGCGCTCAGTTTTTATGGAATTTCCAAAGAAGATTCTCGATTTAGTAATATTTAAGTTTTTGTAATGCGCAGAGTCAATCATTGAATACGGGGTTGAGGTTCACTGAATCAGGAAAGTGTGCTATCCCCTACCGCGCATAGTCAGCACATAAATCCTATCTTATAATTTTCATATTTCATACAGTTCCAATTTTTCAATAAATCAAAATTCATTTGCATATCACTTACCAAATCACTTCAGTATTTCGATCCTATAATTTTCAACCTAATATTTGATTTGTCGATCTTGGGATTCCCAACCTAATATTTTTAAAGAAACGTTATCACTACATTAAAACAAAAAAGACTCGTTCTATGATATTACATGGCATTACGAAGTTACGTCAAGATTGTGGGTTGTTTTCTCCATCAGTTTGGCGAAACTGGATCAGATTTTGTAATTTCTATTTGGTGTTGTAGTGCTGATGGTGTTCTGTTGTTATGCTTGTTTATGAGTGACTTTCAATTTGAGGATACTTGTGTAACTCTTTTTGCAAAGAGATTCACGTATGTCGTATGTTAAAAGTATCACCGTGTCTACTCAAAACCTGTCTCATCTGCAGGCGGAAAGATCAAAAGGTTTCGGTGTTTTGTTTGTGTTTTTGTAAACAGAGTTCGCTATGTAGAAACGGTCGGCGACCGTTTCTTCTTCTTCTTAACATCTTCTTAACAATGATCTCATCCAGTATCTTTTTTTTTCTGACTGTAGCTCCTTTCGCTCAAAAGATTCGATTATAAAAAAACGTGTGCGTCTTTGGACGCCCGACAGAAGTGATAACTTAAAGTAATGTAAGTTGAACTATTTAATATTGAAATTGTTCAGCTTGAGAAAAGCTTAGGTTGTTACTTAAATTGTTTGTATATTGATATGATAATGTAAGAAAGGTTATTTTATTAATAAAATCTTTTATTGATTATTTTGTGTATGTACATATTTTATAGCTACCATAAGCCAATTGTTACTTTTGTAGAATTAAATAATGATACTAATATTATACATATACAAAATTGGTATCATTTTTAAGTGACGTTTCACATAATAAAATAATATTACTTGTTTGCTGGTTAGATTTTCATAGTACTGTCAACAGTATATGTCTAACGCACACTAAATACTGAGTGTCTACCCGACGACAGGGGAGGAGCCTGCCTTCTGCTGACGTATGCGTGAGAGAAAGGAAGCCAGACAAACTGGCACCGTTACGCGTTAGGTAACGAAGCTGTTTACCCTCCTATGAGAAAGCATGAAGAAAACTGTTCGTGAAGTGAAAATGACAGAAAACGTTTCACTTTCTAGTTTGTTTTCGAAACTAAAACAAGATTTTTGTTTCTGTTTTCGGAAACGAAAACAGAAACAAAAATCTTGGGATTGATGTTTGGAAGAAACAAGAAAACGTCAGTATAATGATGAACAAGGGTTTTATTTCAAAACAAGCACTATTTCCGAACACCAGAGCTGCAATAGTGTTTCACCAACCAAGTTAGCGTCTTCAGGAGATGAAGAAATTTTCTCCAGGAGACGGAGACATTTTCTTCTTTATCTCCTCAATACCTCGTGAAGACGCCAAATTGGTTGGTGAAACGCGCGTCGAGAACACCATTGCAGTTCTGGTGTTTGGGAAAAGTGCTTGTTTCGGATTTATTCTACGCCACAGGTTTCAGTTTAACCTTTCATTAACATTTGAACAAAATAGCGAGACAAGCAGGTATCCTACTGGCTATCGCATAAAACTATAGGAAATATAGCAATCATCGGATTCGTTCGATGCACCGGCTGGTGAATATAAATAGTCTGGACGCGGGAGTCATCAAACCCGTCGTCACGTTTCTCGATAATTATTAACGTCACGAAGTTATTAATTATTTACCCGCCGCAGTTGACATGTCGATAGTCCGGAAACAAAAGTGCCATTTACGTTTCCTTTCCGTTTTCCCGAGACGGGAAGCCATCGACACCGAAGTGAAAGAACATTAGTTACATTTTTATGACGATTCCAGCATACATTATTTGAATTTTATCAACAGCGAAAAGTTTGAAATATTTCACTGACTATCTTTGAAAGCCGAAATTGCAAAGAAACGACCGCAATTTTGTTCTATCAAGACAACATACCATATCACATCGTTGTATTGTGAAAAATGTTGATGGGTTGTATACCAAACTGAAAAAAAACTTTCAAAAATGTCAGTCGACTATTTTTTTTAATTTTTGACATGAGGGATGTTGCGAAGGAGGGGTGGCTGACAATTGGTTGATTTTTACATAGAAATGTGTCCTCCTGAAAACAACAGTTGACTAATCAATATCAAATAACTTATTCAGGGCGGCTCATTCAAACTAGAATGCACTGTTTAGTTTTTAGTAGGCAGCCTGTCGATTTCATATCAGTATCAATATCAGTATCGCAGCCTGTCGATTTCATAACAATATCAATATCAAATAACTTATTCTGGGCGGCCCATTTAAACTAGAATGCATTGTTTAATTTTTAGTTCGCAGCCTGTCGATTTCATATCAGTATCAATATCGGTATTGCAGTATCAGTATCCCAGCATGTCGATTTTATATCACTATCGCAGCCTGTCGATTTTATATCAGTATCAATATCAAATAACTCATTCAGGGCGGCTCATTTAAACTGGAATGCACTGTTTAGTTTTTAGTAGGCAGCCTGTCGATTTCATATCAGTATCAATATCAGTATCGCAGCCTGTCGATTTCATAACAATATCAATATCAAATAACTTATTCTGGGCGGCCCATTTAAACTAGAATGCATTGTTTAATTTTTAGTTCGCAGCCTGTCGATTTCATATCAGTATCAATATCGGTATCGCAGTATCAGTATCCCAGCATGTCGATTTTATATCACTATCGCAGCCTGTCGATTTTATATCAGTATCAATATCAAATAACTTATTCAGGGCGGCTCATTCAAACTAGAATGCACTGTTTAGTTTTTAGTAGGCAGCCTGTCGATTTCATAACAGTATCAATATCAGTATCTCAGCCTGTCGATTTCATAACAATATCAATATCAAATAACTTATTCTGGGCGGCCCATTTAAACTAGAATGCATTGTTTAATTTTTAGTTCGCAGCCTGTCGATTTCATATCAGTATCAATATCGGTATCGCAGTATCAGTATCCCAGCATGTCGATTTTATATCACTATCGCAGCCTGTCGATTTTATATCAGTATCAATATCAAATAACTCATTCAGGGCGGCTCATTTAAACTGGAATGCACTGTTTAGTTTTTAGTTCGCAGCCTGTCGATTTCATATAATACTTACTGGATTATATTGTTTATGACTTTATTGGTATTCTGCAATGGAAAAAATGAATGAATGCTGATTTTGTCTCATGCGCTTGACTGAATAACTTCAATCCGGTGTGCCTAATAATAATAATTTCAATCAACATAAATTATATTATCACTCCTTATGAAACAATGAAAATTTAAATTTTTCATAAATTCACAAGTTTCATAAGGCGTTTCTTTTGAAATGCCGATTTTTTACTTCAATTTTATCAATTATCTTAATAGGAAGAAGTAAAATTTGTTGAACTTTTGTATTTTTAGTTGCTTGATCTACAAAAAAGGCAGTGGCATTGTTTTTCCTCAATATTGTTGGCTGCGACGCCACTGGACCTAACAATTTCCATTTAGTTTGGGCTAAATAAGCGCCTTATTACTTCAAATAACTGTGGCAAATTTCAACCGAATCGGTATGGGGATATTTATGATATTTTATATATACCGTTTTTTTTAAACTCCAAAGCCCTATATCTCAGAAACAAGGCAACTCCGGACATATGTTCATGGGGCCTTTTTTTCTTGAAACTACCTAACGAAACAACCTCTGAAGTTTCATACTATAGTTAGGAAACACCCTGTATATTCGAACTTTGCGGGCAATTTATCAAGCTTACCCTGAGTTCCTGGAAAATGTTGGTGACTAATACACACATGTTGAATAATTGTTACAGTAGATTACATGTTTTCGAATATTGATTGACATCAAACAATTGACAAGTCGCCTTCGAAATACGTTGAAATCCACGAAATGTTCGACAATCGATTCAATCGGTTCCAAGAAATTAAAAAACAATGGAACGAAAACATACCAATATTTTTCATCGACACTGCAAATGCAAATCATGATTCAATTATTATTCATCCATACAAATAAGAAATTATATGCTTTGAAAACGACTGAATTTCAATATCTGCTTCGTGGAATTATTTATTGAGTCCAAAGGACTACCGTAAAATTGTAAAATTTTAATATGCATTTTGGCTTAGTGGAAAAATGTTACCTCAAGTAATCCCACAACCGTTAAGAATTATTACTTAAAAGGCATTTAACGAGATCTTTCAACAGGTATACTGTTGCCTATGATATTACGAGGAATAATAAATTCAAAAATACATTCTTTTCTATTGGGTCAATTATGATAAACTTTCATTTGATATTTCATTTCATTAGAGGTAAAATCCGAAAACAATTACTGGTGCTAATCCTTTTGCCCAAATATTTATCTTAAAATAGATTAATAAATTGTGGCTATTTGACTTTTCATGAGTATTTGATACCTTCAATGCCTCAATATCTTCCATGATCACTGATCGTATGTTTCACTCTAAAGGGCATTGGCTTATCAACTGCAATAAACGACATGGTTTAATCCCATCGTGTAGTGTAGTGTAATATTGTGATTTTCTTCCCTTTATTTGATTCGGATTTTACAACTTAAGGGTCTAATTGGTTTTATTATAATCGTTTAATACCGTGATATACTAACCTACTATACTAACCCTATCATGAAAACAAGTTCTAAGTAAAGTTTCCAACAATAGAATGTTCGGAATCAGAGAAAACTTTCATTTGATATCTGAATATATTGAAGGTTTTTATTTTGAGTGCACCAAGTTCAAGATGCATAGAATATCCCTGGTGTGATCACTAGGATACCTTCCCCATTTGAAATGACTTGTCAAAAGCTTTGAGCGGTACTATTGATAAAGAAAATAATCAATTGATCCAATAAGTTTCAGCCATTCAATGCGAGGTGCTGAGTACACTTCAATGAATTATCAAATAATTTGCATCAAAATGGAATTGAGTGCAAAAAATACTTGAAATGTTTACAGTGGCATACGGCGAGTGTACTCTGAATTAGAAAAATGTTTACAAGTGGAACAAGCTTTATACAGAAGGTCGAGAAGTTGTGAATGAGGACGTTCGCCCCAGCACATCTACAACCGATGAGAAAGTGAAGAAAATTGTTATGAAGAATCATCGAATCGCTATCAGAGAACACGCTGAGGATGTCGGCATATCGGTTGGCTCATGCCATGCAATTTTTTCGGAAATTTTAGACATGAAGCGTGTGGCAGCAAAGTTCGTTCCAAAATTGCTGAATTTTGTCCAAAAAACCGCCGCATGAGCACTGCTCAGGAATGACGTCAACGGCGATCTAGATTTGCTTAAAAGGGTTATTACTGGGGAAGAATTGTGGGTATATGGTTATGACATCGAAGCCGTCCAATCGTCCCAATGGAAGAGCCCAGAAGAGCCAAGACCAAAAAAAGCAGGCCAAGTTCGATCAAATGTCAGGCTTTCGCTCACTGTTATAATAATTGTTGTTCGGAAGATTGAAAGGCGTGTACACAAGATGGAAGCTAAGATCACGTCGGCGAGACAACACGCGTCTCGTATCCAATGTGAGATGGACTACAGGACGGCCAATAGGCATTTCACGCCCGCAGTGCGGCGAATAGCCGCCAATCTACGACGTATCCATCACACTTTAAGCCAAGGCGTATTGCTGACTACCAAACAGCACTGCCTTGATAGGATACGAATGCTAGTGGCTGCTAAGAAGTCACTAGTGAGGCGAGCGAGAAATATTGCGGAAAACCTTAGGTTCCGCGAGAAACCTTCTCCAAGAGTCTCCACGTAGTGTGGATAATCCACCTACTGCTGATCAGGTGGAATTCTTCTGGAAGGATATATATGAACACCCGCAGCCACTCAACTTAGACACTCAAGCCCTAGCGCAGTTCGAAGTTTTAAACAGAGAGCTTCGACAGCCTGAGCTCAATGAACTGCGCAACCCGATAACCCCGGTTGACGTTCGAAAGGCCCTTGTTGGTTCCAAGAACTCCAGGCCCAGATGGGCTGAACACTTATTACTGGAAACAACTACCAAGTACCCACTGCCATCTGGCCAGAGTTTTCAACTCATGGCTGGATGGAGAGCAGCCGATTCCGGATTGGTTTGTCGAGGGGCAGACCGTTCTTATCCCCAAAAGCGGAGATTTGTCTATTTCTAAGAATTACAGACCGATAACATGCTTGAATTCGTGTTATAAGTTGTTTACAAGCATCTTATACACACGAATACTCACCGCAGTTGACTGAGTGTTCGAACAGATATATGAGCAGAGAGGGTCGAAGAGAGGAGTCGCTGGATATAAAGAGAACCTGCTCATCGATAGATGTGTAACGCAGGCCTCGATACAATATAAGGGTAACCTCGCTATGGCTTGGATCGATTATCGTAAGGCATTTGATACAATTTCGCATGAGCTCATTTTGCATTTGCTCAGATGCCTTGCGGTACCCGACAACATAGTGAGATGCATTGAACAACTGTTACCACTTTGGCGAACTCGCTTCACCATAATATCTGGTCAAGCAAGAGTCCAAACAGGGTGGGTCACTTTCAGAAGGGGTGTATTTCAGGGTGATTCCCTCAGTCCCCTTCTCTTCTGCATCTCACTATTGCCATTATCCGTTGCGCTCAGAAATACTCGAGGGAATAACTGTGACACCCCCGGAAACCGGAGGCATAAGGTCACCCATCTGTTTTATATGAATGATCTTAAACTCACAGTAGTAACAGCAGTGAAAAACTCTCTCCGCGGCAAGTATCAGCACAAACTTCGACAGATCTGGTCATCGGAACTGTCGGGGAAGAACAAAGTTGCTGCAAAAAATATGCTTGCCGTTCCAAACGAGTAGAGTATCGTTTGGAGTAGTGAAGCGGACTCGGGAAGAGCTGTATCAACTCGACGTAAAGACCCGAAAAATGATGCATCTCTATAGGAGTTTGCATCCCAAATCGTCCGTTCCACGGTTGTACTTCCCCCGACAACAGGGAGGCCGTGGACTTTTGAGTTTGGAGTGTCTTCATGACAGAATGGTACTGGATACAGCCTGTAAAGTCGTCAGGAGTTCGTATCACCTTCTCTGCATGGTCCGTGACCATGAGAGAGCAGGAATTGCAGCATTTCTCCTTAGGGCAGATGCCCGAGCAGCTGATGAACTCGGTATAGTGTTCGACTCTGAACGAGGTGACCACAACTCTGTCACCGAGTTGGAACCCGTTCAGCAAAAAGCTCAGATAAAAGCCGCCCTACGCTCCGGGGGATATTGAATCCGTTGTGGGGAACGAGAAGTGGCTAATTTATTGGAACTATTCGTTCCCCACCCTCAGGCTCATACAAGATAATAGTCCTTCTCGACTACCAGAGCAAAACGATATTTGTCGTAGAGTTTTCAGCTCCTGGCGAGACGAATATCGTCAGAAAAGAGGAGGAGAAACGGATAAAATATAGAGATTTTCTCTTCGAACTCCACAGACTCTATTCAGATCACTCTGTCAAGATGGTTGTTCTAATTATTGGAGTCCTTGGTGGAATGATGTCCTCTCTACTCTCGAATCTTAAAATAATACCGGCTTGCCGCACTAAGGCAGAAATCTTAGCCGCACAGATGCAGAAGGCTGTCATTCTTGGCACACTGCGCTTACTTAGGGCACATGATTCTCGGACCCAATGATCACTTACCCCATGGTGTGGGGAATGGTCGATGGTTGATAATTCTGGCGTGCCTTTCCGAATGTATCGGAGCTTGGGGGAATACGGCCTGACCAGCGCACACTACGGTGAAAAAAATATAATAATAATGGCTTTAATTGATGGTTCCATACAATTACAACCAATCAAATGGCAGGATTAAATATCTGCGTGTGAATCATTCATCGCAGAGATTGCTCTTCCCTCCAACCGTAATAAAAAAAGAAAAAGAAAAAACAATATGCTATCAAGAACAGTGCAACAGTATCTACAGCGAAATTGAAATACAAAATATATTTATTTTTTGAGCTTGGGGAAAGGTTGATTGATTTCGACATAATTCGATTAGTTGGATCTATTTATTGTGAGAAGATATTTTTTTATCTTCGATTACTGTGGCGTAGTGCATCAGGAGTTCTTGCCACAAAGTCGTAAGGTCAATAAGGATAAAGACGAAGAAAACTTCCGGTTTTTTCCGGTTTCCAAGAGACTCATAAAAGAACGGTGTTTCGCGACGATTGAGGATATAAAAACCAAATCGCTCAGAGAGCTTGAGGACATACCAAAAAGTGCATATCAGAACTGCTTGGAGGATTGAAAAAAACGCTGGCACGGGTGTATTTTATTTGAGGGTGACTACTTTGAAGGAAATAAAATAGAAATTGATGAATGAATAAATATTTTTTGAGAAAAATTAAAGTTCACCTTATTTTTTGAACAGGCAGCGTATTTTATGTAATCCACAGTCAAGAGATTTCATCTTAAATTGTTATGCACGGAAACAAAGTTTTGAAAACTTTGGGATTGCACATATTTTGATTGGGATTATTTTCAGAAAAAGGAGACGATATAATATTTACTCAAGATACCCATTTATATTTTCCAAATATAAAATTGAGTACAGGAAGAATAAGTTCCAAAATTATAACTGTGTGTCAAAAGTGTTTTTGACAACACTTGTCATAAATGTCGATTTTTGTTCATTTTAATCGGTTGAAAGTGTCTATATAGTAGCCTAGTGCATTTAAACACTGTAAAACTACCTAACTTCAACTTTTTTTTTCATTTGTATTCATTGAGAAAATAATCAAAGGCAGATGATTGAACAAGAAGCAGGAAAAATAACCAACGTCTACTTGTTTAGCACGAACATAGTTTATACCTCATATGGAAATTACAATTACAATCACTATATCTGAGACGAGTTTCCATACGTTTGTTTTGATTCTGCGACACCATCTGGCTGAAGGTTAATATATTCTGCCGGGAAATATTACGTGAAAGCTATTCAATGTCGCATTCACTAACACGTGTTCGATCTTTGGTTGCGGTGTTTTGTGTTGAAATTAAATGAGATTTCTTCGAAACGGATACTTTGTAATTGCCACACTTTGTTCTACAGTTAATGAAGGTGGGGGTTACTGTTTGTTCTTTCAATAACAAAACTTGAATAAAGTAGTACAAAAATGATGGATTAGTACGTCTTCAAAAATATTCCACTATAGTACTCACATTAAAATCATTTTTAATGTCAAATTTATTGAAAGACATTTTCAGTATTACCCTTGGACTTTTTTTATGTTACGCAAAATGCTTTAAACATACTTTTGAAAAATTACACACCGAGAAAAGTTAATTATCGATGAAAATTAAGCACGTTGGAAAACTATTTTGACAAATCTTTGCATACTATCAAATAAAACAACGTGTGAATAACCAGAATAAACAGCAAAAAGTGATGAAGTATTGGAAAACAATTTGGGTATACCGATTGATTCATTATTAAACTTTTGTGTTCTACTGCAGAATTTTATTCCAGAAGTTGGTTGGTGAAACGCGTGTCGAGAAGTTTATTACTGTTGTAAACCATGCCCTGAAGGAAATAACGCTGGCCGCCACTGGTAGCCATAAACCAATCGTGACGTAGCTAAAAGCGCGCGAATGTACGATGTTCGCTGCCGCTCTAGATGTAGCGAGAATAATGCTACCAAATTTCGGAGAAGTTTTCAAGTACATTCGATTACTATATATAAACGCTAGCCACGAGCATATCGACACATTCAAGGAGAAGTTACAGTGCGGTATGCGTAGCGATCTAGTAAGGCGATAAACATTCAAATAATAGTTTCAGTGAAGTGTTTGTTGTATTCAAAGTGAAATAAAGTTGGGTTTGATTATTCAGTGTAGTCAATTATTGGTCAACCCACGGAGAAAACATAACATTACATTTCTGGTGACTGGGAAAAGTGCTTATTCTTGGATTCATTCTACGACACAGGTTCCAGGTTCACCATTTATTGACAAGTACATGAACTTCCTTAGTTTTGATGCTAGAGACTCTTATAAAAAAATGAAAAAGTATTGTTGAACACCTCAAAAAAAGTTTCATTAGGTTCCCCGGAAAATGCATTGTTTTTTGATTACTTCACGTAAAATCTTTCAATTTTTGCGTTCAACAAATTAGAACAGACTTTCACTATTACTTTGTTTGTATTTGATCTACAAGCATCATGAAGCCACTATCCTTTTTGTTTTTTATATAAGCTACTAGTACTATGTTGCTGTATCGCTGCTGTTCCAATGTTTTGACAGAATCAGAACCAACGAACTTAGGCGTGCGCAGCGTTATAGAAAATTGTTCTACAGCGCCATCTAGTGGCGAGTTACAGAAAAATTGATAGCCTAAAAACCTTCTCTATGAAAAATTACTTATACATGTCAAGTTTCATCACGATCGGTTGAGCGATGTGGAAGTTTATCACTTACCAACCAACCAACCAACCAACCAACAAACATCCATTTTTATATATTAGATATTTCAACCAAGAATAATTATTCTATGAAATACTTACTTTTTAAGTTATCTTATTCATTCCCGGACTTATTTTCAATGAAACAATTTTTGCCTTCGTTAGCGGTGACAACCACAACCCAAGGTAAAAGCAACCCCCAGTACAGACAACTTCGAAGATGAGTAAAACCTGAATCTAAATTTTCATGAACATCGGTACTGTTTGGCAAAACTATACCAAAAAAGGTCATTGACTGGACTTAATATATTTCAGTGATCATAGTCTCCTAGACGCAATATTTTTTTTTAACAAGAAATGTTTCGCATTATTTGTTTACAAAATACTATGTTCGTAGGTACATCAAACTGCCAATTTCGAAAACATATTATAAATATACTGAAACTCCAAAGTTGAAATATACCTTGATATTCAAAAAATAATTTCGATCCAAACAATGTAAATTGTGATATCATATTTCACAATGATACCTGGAGAGAATATACCAACTATACTCTGTCCACCTAAGAATATAAGCAATAGAGTGCTCCAAAACATGATCATGCATGGTGCAGCCCAGACAAAGCTGCTTATACAGAGTTGCACTAAGAAACGACCGAAATTTTATTTTATTTTGTTCAATAATATGCGGCATCTTAAAAATTTTAAATTTTGAAATACCGTTAAAATGTAACTATCCACTCCGACAATGTAACATGAATCTCGCCAGCCGATTGCAGTCAAATCTGATTGACCAGAGCAAGGAGGCTGGTTTATTTTACCCAATAGAGGCAAATGTGCATGCTGATCATGCTTTGATCACGCATCTATCTTTGTTTAGGTTACTTTGTTTGTTGGATGGATATAGTTCGGATACAGTTGGGACGATAAAAAAATGCACATGCGTCATCAACAAAACATCCTTTTATTCTACAAGTGAAAAAGGAAGACAAAACGTTTGAGTTCAATCGAAGAGAGCTTTCATTTGTATGATAACTTGCACTCGGTACATTGAAGAGTGGTAGCTGAATGCAGGTAAGTAGTTGGCAATTTCTCCAAGTTTTAGACTGTTTCACAGTTTCAATAAACCTGTTGTTTATTGAAAAAAATTTACAGTTTCAATTATTTTATACAACACCAATAGTTTTTTCACAACCACTAAATTTCCTATCGTTACAATTAATTTCACCTCTAATTGGGAATGGTTGTGTCTAATGTTCTGAATACTGAAAAATTCAAACTTCCAAAAATCGGATTTGGAAAATGGAAAATAAAATATATTTTTACAGAATAATCTATCAAGCCCTGACTAATTTTATGAAATCGACACAAAATCGTAACATGGGATTTTGCTTTTACTGTATTGAAAAAATAAAAGCATATGTTTTCATTAGTTTGTGCGATTTGTGAGCTTATTTCGGATACACAATTTTAGACAGACATCGAAATCTCTGTTCAGCACCGAATCCTTAATTTTGTCATCCAACCCAAATAAAGACATAATAAACTCTGAAACTATATCACTTCACAGTCCACCTGGTCAACTTCGAACGGCACTTGTAAAGCCTCAATGAATCCCCTGTTAAATCTCGGGTGTTGTTATAACCGAGTCGTTAAACACGATTTCACAGCTGCCACTTTCGAAAAGCACCAACACTCACTTATATCCGAATAACGTTTACGGCCTCAATGAAATCACAATAGGATAATTCTACCTGGCCAGTATATTATTATACTATCCAAAGAGGCAAGGCGGATTGTCGGCCGAAATATGATTCATCAAATTTTTCAATAGGTACGTAAATTGTGTGCATCGATGCGAAACGAATTCGGAGGGTTCCAGGAATTCTGGCTTACAGAAGTGAAATGATTTTCGTCGAGAAAAAATGAAAACTTTTTCAGTTACATTTTTGTTTATCAATAGATTTTCAATAATCCAAATTTGTTGGATGTTTCAAGAGAATAAAAATGTTTCTAACATTATGTGGTTACAAATTACTCTATTTCACAACATCAAAATATCTAAAGATACAATTCCTAATTGTATAGCTAATACACTCATTCGACTCATTACATATGCATCATCAATACCTGACGGGATAAAATACATTATTTTATATATAGCAAGCGCCAAACGTGATGGCTAGCGATCGCGCATGTATAGACCCCTTGCCAGCCAGTGTCGTACCTATAATTAATTAATTAGGGTAGCAAATGGACATTGACTTCTTTGTAATTTATTTTCTCACTTCATTTAGTATTTATTATAGGTAGTAGTATAGTTCATTAATGATACGCTTATCCAAAAATAAACTTTTGTTAGGCGATGACATTTTTTCAGAAACAGCACAAATTATTCAGATAATGCTAAACACCAACAGCATTGGAGGATGAGTAACGACACGCTTCTGTACAGAGCATTTGTAAGTCTTGCAAAAGCTGTAGTGGGGGTTACATGGAAAATGAGTTTATGCGCATGGTGACGGGCTTGCCATCACGTTTGGCCCTGCTGTAACTACAGTGAGTCGTAAGCAATTTCTGAAAAAGTTTGACAGTTCGAAGTGATAGAAATGTTCTTTCCGCAAAAACACTGTAAAATTGTGAGAGAACTGGTTTCGTCAAGTTACCTTGCAGTGAAAGCTGCAGTGGAAGACAGAGGATGAATCTCGTCCGGTGGTCGATGTTGAAGCTTGACTTTGCAATAATGCCTCGTTTATTTTTGAAAATTGTGGATTGAGTCTCCTATCGTTCCCATAGGTGGTGTCTTCCTAGGGGGAGATGTCATCAACCCTACTCTATCAGGCTGTTGAATCCAACAATGCCTAGCACCTCTGATGATACCCATGGCGTGTCGAAACAGAGCTATCTGGTATTGGATCACGAATACTTTGTTTTTGGGGTCTGGTTTCATCTAGTTGCCTTGAAGTGGACGGCAAAGGACGAATTTCGTTCGGCAGTCGATGTAGAAGCTTGGCCTTGCAACAGACCGCATCGTGGAGCCTTATTTATTTTTGATATTCCTAGATTGAGAATTTTATCGATTCTATCTTCGTAAGGGGAAATGCCAATTTTCCTACTTACTCTACCTATCAAGTTTGTCTTAAATATAGTCTTGAATGAAAATAAGTTTTGTTTTTTTTAAATCCATTGCAACGAAGCACAGTTTAACGAATTTACTCTAAAAATACGTATTTGTCTAGACATCTAGCCACGAAATTTTATCAAAAAGAAGAATTTTCAAATAAATAAACGACGTCCCCATATTTTTATGAACCAGTTTAGGTCATTCTCCTGATGCCGCTTACTGGATTGGTGGATGAAATTGTAATAGAAAAATAGCAGCTAATACTTACTACTTCGATGAAGTACATATTGAAAAAGGAACTCGCTTGAAAAGAAAAAGAAAACAGTTGATTATAGGCAAAATTTACGTTGTTAGGTGAATCAAATAATTTTCAAGGTGTAACTCAAAAAGTACACCAAATGATGATGAAGAAAATCTGAACTATTTATACCAAACATTTCGAGACAGACTTGATGCCACTTTTCCTCACAAACGAGACAAACCGTATTTTCCGAGAAATATTAAATTCTGAGAAACGAGCCACTTACAACGTACCCTTTCATAAATTATTAGAGAAATTCAATAAATAATCAATTATTTGGTGCACTCGAGATTTCTAGGAACGACAGCACATTACTATGAATTTCAGTGAAAATAAAGAGACAAAAGAATGAATACGACGTCGACACTTTTGCTGACTGGAACGAGTAGGAATATATCAAGTTACATTGTGGAAGAGAAAGAAAGAGAAATAGAGAGAGAGGGAGAAAGAGGGAGATAACTAAATTGTAGAACACTGAATATCATATGTATATTCACATTACAGCTGTACAAAGGATGGAGAAAAAAACAAACACTCAATATTGAAAAAATAATTGGGACCAAATTAGGTGCAGATCAACTAATTACATCAATTATTAGGTTGTTTCCAAAGTGTATCTACTTCAAACTGGAAGATCTCAGTGAATACTTATTCAATTTGATCGAAATAAGCGCCATTTGAATCAGTGGACTGTTGCCAACAAATGTTCAATTAGTGAGAAAATTATCGAAGTGCTTAAAAAGATGGTAGTCGGCTGGCGTGAGGTCTGGAGAGTATGGTGGGTGACGCTCAAATCATTCAATTTTCAGATGGTGATCTGTGAAACGTGCGGACGGGCGTTGTCGTGAAGAAGGATTGGACCACTTCTGTTGACCAGTGCCGCCTGCTACTGACGCAATTTTCGGTACATGCCGTCAATTTCCTGCTGTGATAGTTTGGTTCGGTTGCAGAAAGTTATGAATATTACTGGAGTTTTTTTCCCGAAACCAAACCATTATTTTAACACCTCAAGAGGAAGATCTTCCTTTTGAAGATGATTATTTGGTGATCGAAACACGTGTCGAGGTGTTAAAACAACGGTTTGGTGTTGGCAAAAACTCCAGCGATATTAATTACTACACCAAAGGTTCCAAACAGTGCATCACAAGTGCAGTGAGTCAGTTATAGTAACCACCAAACAGTAACCGTGGTCTTTTTTGGAGGGTTTTCGCCTTTGGAAAATGCCTAGATTAGATTAGATTAATATGGGGCTTCTGTGCTGAACAGCCACTACACTGCGACCTTTGCAGATCTATTGTGTGTGCCCTCATGTATGCTAGAGTTCCTTGTCTAGGCCCGTCCTTGTAACTAGACTCCATAGGCCAGACCTCAAGTTCCCCATATATTGAGAGGGTTGTGGTTTTTCCTACCCCAATGTTGCAAACCTTATCCTTGACAGACCTTCGCAATAGCATAGTATGTGTACGGAGGTTTCCTCATCCTCTTGACAAAGCCTGCATAGGGCTGTGTCTGCCAGTCCGATGTTCTTCATGTGTTTGTTGAGTCTACAGTGTCCCGTCAATAGTCCGACCAGAACTCTAATTTGGAAAATTCCTAAGTAGCTCATCAGTGTCCAACCACTATCCTGAACGTAAGATGCGATCCAAAAAAAGAATCGTTTTGATTTCGCAAAAGCAAAGAAGAACAAACATCGGCACGTGATAATTTCTGTTGATCATTCAAATCGTGGGATACCCACTTTTCGAATTTCTTGACCTTTCCAATAGGTTTCAAACCATAAAAAACCGCATGGGAGTTGACACCCAGTTCTTCCGCCATCCCAAGAACCATCTCTACCAGGGTCCTCAAATCCTCGTCCTGGTTTACTAACGGTCGACCACTTCGGTGCTCGTCTTCTAGGCTAAAATATCCGAAACAAAATTTTACAAAACTACGTCGAACAGTGCGTTCCTTAATACTAATTGCCAAGTGTTTGGTTGATTTTTCGGACTAGTTCAGCAGCGCTTCGGTTCAATTTGAATTCGTATGGAAAAATAGCGGAATTCGCTCAACGACATTATATATAGCTGAAAAAAGGGAAAATTCTTCATGGATCAGTGCAAACCAGGACACAATAGAATAAATAGAACAGAATTTATTTATAGAGTGACCAACAAAAATGTAAAAGAGTGGGTTTGGCAACATTATTTTTAGAAAAAATCGATTGGAAGAATCAATTTAATTTATAGACGAGACACTAGGTGTGCATAATTATAAACATTTCACTTCAACTTATTAAAAAGGATAGATGGCACCAGTTAATTTTAAATAAAATCTGAAAACTTTTAAAAAAAAATTCCATAAAAAATTCAAGAAAGATTTTACCATTTCTTCAAGTTGAAATTTAAAAATACAATAACTGAAAATGTTCATTTCTTGGATGAAACGCGATTGTCGAAATTCATAATGAAGTTTTTATTCATGTCTTGGAAATGTCCCATACTTGATATGTGTTACGGTTTTTTAAACTGTTGTAGACAATGAACATTTCACAATAAAGTGCTGTTACCTGAAGTTATCATGAAGGCAAAAATTAGTAAAAGTGATTTTTATGACAAACATCCAAACACCTTCAAAACTGTAGTTCAGGCATCTGTGAAAATATTTGTACACACCTGTTATTTCAATTTTGAATTTCATTCTATTATAATAATAATAGGTGAAGGATAAAATTAATACATTGATCCTTCAAGTAGAAGTGCACCAAATTGTTGAGATTATGGATTGATTATACCCTGAAGTTTGATGAACACGTAAAACATCTCAGCAAAAAACATATTACTTTTCAGTTGAGTCTCATCTGAGGTATGGTATCGCTTTCTTGGGTTTATGTAGCAAGCAGTTGATACAATCAGTGTTTGCTCTACAAAAAAGGGCGATAAGATATATATGTAGAACCAAGCGTTTGGACCACTGTAGACCACTCTTCATAAAAAGTGGAATACTTACAGTCTACTGCATCTTGATTCTAGAAACAGTATGTCTAATTCAAACGAGAAAAACTACTTTTCCTCCCGAAAGAATATATGACACCCGGCAAAATGTTAATATACTTTGCCAAAGCCAACTTCAATATTAACAAAAAATTCCATGATATTTGAGACTCGGAAGATATTTAATCATCTCTACCATTTGAAATGAAAAGCATAATAGAGTCAAAAACATTCCGAAAACTTGTGAAGAAACTTTTACTCACGAAAGCATATTATAGCTTGGAAAAATATCTTGAAGACATATTTTGAGTACCTGAACTCTTGAGGTCGAACCGACTGACTTATTTATTTTATCTATACATGTAAATCAATTATTAACTGCATTGTAGATCTTATGTTCTGTCTACATGTAGCGTTAGAATCTATATTGTTTTATTGTTACTGTGAATTGAGTGTTTTTTTTATTTATTTAAGCTTTGTTAATTACATTTTTTTTCTTTGACAATAAAGTACATTTTTGATTAATTGATTGAAGCAGTGGGTGGGTATGGTTATCAATTCTCCCGTGGAAGAGTCGTTTATAGTTCCAAAAATATAGAGCAACTTGGTGAGGTAACACTCGTATATACGATGGTTATTCATTTTACCGAACTGAAACCAGTTGATTTCGACAAGTCTATCCGTAAACCTCGGAAACGTCAAGTCAACAATTTTCAGGAATGCGGAACAAATCTAACAAAACAGTATGTAGGTTTTAAAAATATTCATTTTCGGAAAATATTGTTTTTGTTTTCGTCTTCTTTATTTATATACCTACACGCGATGAGAAACCTTATAAGAAAGGAACAAAATGAAAATTATAAATTAAAATACTGCGAGTATATTCGATTACTACAGATGTTTTCTTCTTGGATGAAAATAAAAGGAATAAGACAGTTTGAACCAACTACAACGAATTTCCATTATGAATATTTTCGTCAATTCTGGTTACCGTATAATCGGAGAAATGAAAGATAAGATAAATTAATCAGCTAAATCGAAGAAAAATCGTTCGTGAATAGCAATCGAAGTAAGTTGCGATTTTATGAGGTAACATCTTTCGATATATATTACTGGGAAAAAGGTGTCGTTATTGAAGTCCGGTCACGAATAAGTTCCTCACGGTTTAATCTGATAGTGGTTCGATGAAATGCCATGCATTTTTTGTATCGTTTCATCATCCGGTGATATATTCCATTGTTCAATTCTCTCTGTATTTCAATAATACATTGAAAAAATACGTAATTTATTTGTTGTCTATCGATAACTCTAACATTCACGTACACCAAATTAGTACAATATTTCGCATGTACTCAGAAAAAATGTGCACTATACAGTACATCCGTCAATGAATGATCTAGCGAAAGGCGATCAAATTCGGTAGAAATTCAGAGAAAATCGGCATTTAATGCATTCAAGTTTGTATGAACTTCAAGGGGTGAAAAATATTCGTTTCCGATAGATTCTGCACCACTTGATCGAAGTTCAAAAAAGGCTAAATTGTGATATGTAATAAATTTAACATACTGAGAATCGCACAATACTTAGATATTTTCTTAAGAGCCTGGAAATAGAAAACAGACAATCCATTATTTGGGTATTTTGATAGAATAGCTCTTTCCGGCATGGGTGGTACACGTTTTGTACCACCCAATCTGTATCACTTGATGCATGATGGTACAAAATTCGTACCACCATTTTCAAATGTTTCTACCGGTGTGCTGGAGCTGAAATATCCATCTATAGCACTTCTTTGAGGTTCTTCCTCCATGAAAGAGATAGCGGTAGCTAGAATACAAAAGATAGCACGTGGCATGGTGGTAAATGGTCAATTAGATGAACTTTTAGCTCATTGGTGAACGGTCAATTTGATTTGGATTATTATTTAGTTGATATAATCGATATTTTTTCCTATTGATTCATTGCATACTCTTTTATTAATTTTCGCTCACATACGAATATTTGATGAATGAAAAAAATTCACCTTTAGTGGTGATCGTAATATAAACCACCATGCAACTTCAACAGTTTTATGTGAACATGCGCCAATTATGAATAATTTTTAAAAATGGTCACGGATAGGAGAAGTCCTCTACCATTCAGACTTGTGGGAATGACCGAGGAGGAAATGTGGGATCAGCTGTATGATGATATACCTAGTGGTGCAGAATCTTTAGCATCAGATATCGGAAGTGATGCCGAAGAAGAACCAGTTGTATCTGGTATCATTCTAGAAGATGAACCTGGCTGCGGATATTGAACATGCAGAAATGGAAATTCAGGAAGAATATGACTCAGAATCAGAAATACCACTTTCGGAACTTCTGAGAAGAAATCCCGAAATGAAACGCAAACAATTAGTAGGAAAACGAACGAAATCATCCCATCAGGTTGGGGATGGTGAAGTGGGATAAACTGCAAACTGTTGACGAACGCCTCCCATTTGTGGAACCAAGTGGAATTACTGATTTTGTGAGAGATTTGAATGGCCCAACTCCCGGAAAATTGTTTGAATTCTTCATGACAACAAACGTAGTTGAACACATTGTATTCCAAACTAATTTGTATGCCCAACAAATACAGCAACGACTGGGTAGACCTTATTTTCCAACCAATAATACGGAAATCAGGACCTTCCTAGATATATTCTGATGGGAATAAAAGTTCTCCCTAGTTATAGGGACTATTGGAGCAGCGCTCCAGATATGCACGATTCTTATATCAGCCAACAACAGTTGGTTATTAGATAATTTGCATCTGAATGATGATCAGATGATGCCAAAAAAAGGGAAAATGGTTTCGACAAACTCTATAAACTGAAACCATTTTTAGATATGCTCTCAATCAATTTTGAAAATTGTTTTTTGCTATCTGAGCATATTGCCATTGACGAGTCAATGATAAAATTCAAAGCTAGAAGTAGCCTGCAACAATATCTACCGAAAAAGCCCATAAAAAGGAGTTATAAAGTGTGGTGCTTGGCTGATAAAAGTGACTTTTTGAAAAAATTCCAAATATATACTGGAAAAACCAAAGATTCTGTTGAGAAAGAATTGGGTCCACGATTTATCGAAGATTTATGCGAGGGACTAGAGAACAAACATCACCAACTCTATTTCGACAATTATTTCAGTAGCGTACACTTGATGGCAGAATTTAAAAAAAGAAGATTTACGATTGCGGGACGATAAACAAAAATAGAAAAGATTTGCCTCAGTTTTTGTCAGATAAGTTTATGGAAAGAGGACAGTATGATCCCAATTTGACTACCACTGCGTGAAACGAAGAAAGACCGCTTTTGAACCTTGTTCAATACTCCTGAGTGAATATAATTGCCATATGAATTCAGTTGATAAATTCGATCAGATGAAATCGTGTTATAAAATTGATAGGAAATCACGAAAATGGTGGCATAGGATTTTTTTTCTATTTTTTAGATACATGTGTCGTCAACAGCTTTGTACTCTACAAAGGACTTGATTTGTCATCGCTGACTATGAACAATTTCCGAAGGAAAATAGTGGAACATCTTGTATGTACCATAAAGAAAAAAAGAGAGCAAGTGGCACAAAGTCTCCCTTATTTATAGAAGAAAGAAAGCCCACAGTACCTTTACAGGTTCGTCAAAGTCAATCAGCTCATTTGCCAAGAAGAAGATGCGGTCGATGCAGTACCAAGGCAAACCAAGTTCGTACAGAATGGATGTGCACCGTGTGCAAAATACCACTTTGCCTTTCGAAAACCAAAAACTGTTTTCATGACTACCACTTGTAAATTTATTCAAAGTTGCATAGTGGTACATATGATGTACAAAATCAAAACTCATATTTTTTCTGTGAAAAAAATTTGCTAAAAGATTTCAAAAGTATTTTTTCATGCCTTTGAGTAGTTTCTGAAATAAAAAATGTGAAATACAGATATTAGTTTTTTCGTGCAACAAGGGGATATTTTTCTATAATTTGTTAATATTATTTGCTATTTTATAGGTTTATTTTTAATTTCATAAATACCTAGGTTGAGTTGAAAAACAGCATAAGCTGAACTTCGCCTTTCATCGATTGTTACACTGTGTTTAATTTGTAATTATTCGATGAATGAAGCCGATTATTATTATAATTTTAGCGTGCAACAAAGAGATAGAATCCCATAACAAAAACTGTTCGTTTACGAAGCACCTCCAAAAAATGATCACTTGTTTTTTCGGCTGGCATATGACCACTATTCCTTTAGAGGATCGAAGAACAGTTAACACTGAGTGTAAACAATTTGTATGACAAAATTTTCAACAAGATTAAATAAAACAAAATAGATGTTATCGTAGCCTTACAAGATATTCAACCTCCTGCTGTCGTCAGCACAGCAATATATTGGATTCTTGTTTTTTCCAATAAGTCGTTGATATACAATCAAAAGAGGGTTAGAGACAATATGGATCCCTGAGGAATACCAGCGTTGATGGTGAAAGTATTCGAGAGATATCCATCGACTGCCACTGGCAGGGAACGTTCTTTCAGAAAGCTGGAGAGCCATACACAAAAATGATCCGATAAGCCATAGCATTGAAGTTTGGCGAGCAAACCCTCATGCCACACACGGTCAAAGGCCTTAGAAATATCAAGCGCAACAGCTCTTGACTCTCCATGTTTCTCAATTGTGTTCTTCCAAATATGGGTGACATACGATAGAAGGTCACCTGTTGATCTTTGTTTCCGAAAGACATACTGATGATCGCTCAAGATGTTGAAGCCTTCCAAATAATTGAGGATATGGTGGTTTATACATTCAAGAAACACTATATTGTTTTACAAAAATGCAACACGTGTTTCGCTATATAAAAGCTTCTTCATGCGTGTCTATACTAACTAGACTTCAATAGATGGGAAATTGAACGCATGCATTGAACCAATCTCAAAAACAGATTTTTGGGTAAAAAAGCTGTTTGGGAACTTCCAAAGAAATAAGAAAAATATTTCCTCTTCAACTTCAAACAAACAATTTTTCCTCAAAAAAAAACAGATTGAGTTATATTTATCTCAAATAAAATACAAGGTAAAACTGGAACCTCTGGTAGTTCTGTATTTATATTTACCTCGTTATAGCATATTGTGTTATCATTTCCTTTTTTTGAAATTATATATTTCTATATTACTGTATAATTTTTTTCTGAAGTAACTTCACTTGCGTTCGTAAATTTTTTAAGCAAATTCGTTTTTCGCATAATCGAATTCTAGCTTTTCAATACGAAATATTGATATCAACATACATATTTAAAAAAAAAGAGGATACATTTGCTAATATAATCCATACTAAGGCTACTCCAAACTGTACGTGGCTTGTCAGTGTCATAACTGTAGTCCCACATCGTGACGCTACTTGGCTTTATGACGAAACAATCAGATCAGAATTTTAAAAAATGTTGCAATTGCATATTTCTATAAATCTAAGAAACACCCTGTACACTATTATATAAAGATTTCTTCAGTGATCAGATAATCCTCAAGTTTATCGATAGTTTCACACACTTAAAAAAAATTACTCTCACCTAAATAAATTTGTTAAACATCAATTTCGGAAACATGTCAAAACAAGTTGGAAGCTTCCTCTTTGGTCCATTGACGCCGGCGTTAGGTAAAAAAAAAACACGAGAGGTGTCAAGGGCGTTGAGGGATGATATTTCGACAATACAGGAAACGAAGAACCAGCGGGTGCCACAAATCCCTGAACGGCTGTATATCACCCAAAAGTACAATACGTATGTGAAAGTAAACCTTGTTGCTAGGGGGTTTAAAGGCGACATTAGCGAAAGTTTGCGGAATCTTGTCCTAGGTATCTAGCGAAGTTGTTTTTCTTAGAAGTAGAGCGGTTTGTGTTGGTAAAGAGATATAAGAGACGATGACTCTGCGAGAAATAAAGATAAATCCATTGACATGTCAAAGAACTGTCTGCTCATTTTTGGAAATAAATAATGCCCCTTTTATATATGTAGAATATAGTAGTCTCCTGGTGCGATGTATAGCTGTGGAATTGGTTTTGTGTGTGAATATATATGTATTTACATCATGATCTCGATCATGAAGCAGATACAGATATAGAATGTGGAGAACTTCAAAACATAGGAAGAAAAAATTTAATACATATAAAAACTAATTACAAAAATTAGAAGATAATGCACTTTCCATCCGAAACAACTATTTTTAATTCTGAACATTGAATTACACGAATATCACTTTTTCTCATTCAGTTTGTATTCCAAAACATGCATAATTGAAATCATTCATAGAAACGATACACAAATTAATGTATAAAAGGGTAGTAAACATAATATTTCACTTAAATCTTAAGGTAAACTTTTAGTTTCGGGTAAAAACACTAAACTTTACTCTTCATCTCCAAAATTCAGTGAATCGTCTTTGGTGATTTCACCAGATCCTTATATAGTCCACGTGAAGATTGAAAGTCTTTCTTGTAAGTTGAATATAAAACGATCTCCCTTACCCCTTTAATGTGCAAGTTAAACCCCTCCTAGATAAGAATAATCATAAGTGGCTGAAGAAAAGAGAAAATCTGAGTGATGAATGTATTTAAAACCTAGATGGTTTTGAAGTGTACAGTTAAGTATAAAAGTCATTCGTTTTTTGATAACTTCTATTACATTGTAAATTTTATTCATTTTTAATTCAAATGAAACACATTTTTAATTTGAGTACAAGCTCATATTCACTAGCACTGAAAAAAAATTATCATCTTTTTTCTTTTTGAAACTTGAAAATGTTTTTGCACTATTAATTTCTTATTCCAATATCACGAACCTATGTAAATGTTAAAAATATCTTCTTTTGTTATTGATTTTTTTCTTTACCTTTTCAATTGTAGAATAAGTTTCCTATTCAATAAAGATTCATTCATTCATTTTTTAGTTATAACCGAGCGTGTTCCTTAGTCTGTTCCTTACCGGCGGCTCCGGTAAGTATAACATTTTTTTAACCAGATTTCAAATTCAATTCTTTTTCAGACTCACAGGGAGGCACTTATTCGCGATATAAAGACACTCGTCTCCGGTTAGTTTTTGGAGGCCCCATGCAATAAATTACATTCAACGAAAGTCACGATTTAATAAAATACTAGATTAGAAAGTAAAAGCACATAAAGGTTGGCTTTCGACCGCAGTAGGTCAGATGCCAATCTTGCTGAAGTGCCCATCAGTAGGTTGGGGTCCACTTATGGACGAGCTGGGATTTTCTTCCCCACACAGTAACCGTGTGGGGAAGATTTCATCTCAGGGCACTCAACCCGGGAGGGCGTATGGGGGGTTCCTATAACATTCCTATAACCACCATACTATCCCTAACCATCTTGTTTTCCAAAATTTGGATTTTTTCCGCTAGACCCCTTTCACTTTATATCCATATCATTGGGGTGCATGAAAAACAAATCATATTATTCATTTTATTGTTTCATTCAATTATTTTTACCCAATCTTCTTCTCAGCCAACCATTTCATTTGATAGCCGTATCAAGGGGGCACATAAAAAATATTCCGCATCACGGATTGAGAGTGACACCATGCTACTTTTGAGATTTTCTCCAGAAAATCATTTCATTGCATATTGTGAGGATACATCTTGGGATGTCCTCTATATTGTATGTAGAATGGCATCACCTAGCTAAGCATGCATTGTCATACAAAGTAAACGTGTAGGTATGCAAAATATCACCTTAATATGTTCAGTTGAAAGGATTGACCGAATTGCAGTTCAATACCACATTTGTAGAACGATTTATCCTTTGATTCAAAACAGGCCTCAGTACCACCAATCACCTCTTAATTCGAGCGAAATTTATTTCCGGTCAGCAATTTTTTGAGGTCTGCGAACAGTCAGTAGTCGCTGAGAGCCAAATCTGGCGAATACGGTGGATGAGGGAGCAATTCGAAGTTCAATCCATGTAGTTTTGCCATTATTTTGATTGACTTGTGACACGGTGCATTGTCTTGATGAAACAAATTTTTTTCTTTGCATATGCGGTCGTTTCTTTTCAATTTCGGCCCATAAACTCTCCAGTAACGCTTTATAATATTCAGTGTTGATGGTATTTCCCTTCTCAAGATAGTCGATGAATATTACACCACACACATCTCAAAATACTGAAGCCATAAACTTTCCAGACGATTGTTGTGCTTTCGGGCGCTTTGGACGAGGTTCAACAGTTCCTCTCCATACAGATGACGATTGTTTTGTTTACGGAGTGAAATGATGGATCCATGTTTCATCCACTGTCAAATATCGACGCAAAAATTCCGGTTTGTAATGTTTAAACATGGCCAAACACTGCTCAGAATCATCAAGACGTTCTTGTTTTACATCAACAGTGAGCACGCGCGGCACCCACTTTAAACAGAGCTTTCTCATAGTCGAATGCTCATGCAATATAAAGCCAACACGTTCTTTTGATATCTCTACAATGCCAGCTAACTCACGCAACTTCACTTCTCGATCATTCAAAACGATTTTGTGATGTTTTTTAATGTTTTCTGGTGTTACTGCCTCATTTGGACATCCACTGCGTTATGCATCATCGGTGTCTCTACGACCACGTTTGAAGTCAAGCAAACCAACGTTTAATTGTTGTTTTTGATGAAGCGGAGTCTTCATGACACTTTTCAAGGCACTGTTTCGCTGCTTTTCAAGGCACTGCTTCGGCATTTTTTCTCATCAAGAAGCAGTGTAAAATTAAAACACGAAATTGTTTTTGATCTTTGGTTTTGTAAATAACAAAAGTAGTGTCACTCTTAGCACAATAACTTTCAAGCTTATGAGTAGAATATCATGAAGTTTCAACAGCTTCAACAGCCCATGTGTAAATAAAAGCTTGTGAAATAAGCGACAGTCAAAATGTTCCAAATGTTACAAGAATAATTTTTTATAGAAAGCCACAGTCAAAATTCCAAAAATACTAGAGAAATGTTGAATACACAAGAAGCTTTACGCCGTAGACAATTGAATCATTCTAATCTGCTTCCAACAGAGACATTTTTCATTCAGCATCTGGGATGTTCGCTTTTATCAATCAACCAGCTAGCTAACTTGTATCGCCTGCAATGTTTTATTTTGGAATAATGATTTGTTAACTTTCACTTTTCGCGGAATCTGCTCCCAGTGCCATAAACCTCTCCGTAATTAATTTGCTGAATTTCCAGGAAGTTAAAACATCTGCTCGAACTAATTACTTGTGGGAAAAACTCCATCACATCTAAAGCAATCTGCAAATTGCTTGTTTTTTTGTGAAATGAATAATGACTATATCTCATGTGGAAATGCATTGTCCGTCGCGGTCGATACCCATTGTCTTCTTTCGTTTTGTTCATAAAGCCTGTTGAAAACAGTAACCCACGCGACTTATCCAAAAACGGGGTGATTATCACCATAATTAATAGGAGGGTTCGGTAGACAAAATCATTACAAATAACATGTAAGACTTGTTTTAATTGTTAAAACATGTTTGGGCGATGACATCTCCCCTCACCCCTTACGAAGGCGCCATCTAGGAGATCGACAGATCTCCTTAAATCCTTAAATATCAAAATATAAACGAAGCTTCCGAAGGCAGACAGTTGAGTCCAATAATGCATATGCGGTACAACCCAGCACTACTGATGAGAGTTACAGCGGGTCGAAACGGCGCTGTCTGGTGTTAAATCACAAATGCGTTGTGTTTGGGTTCTGGTTTTCAGGTAGTTGCTTGGTTTCGCAACTGACCGCCTTGGAGAGCCTCTTCAATTACGAATGAGCTCTGATTTTCAACAAAAAAAATCTGATATAATGATAAAAACGGTTTTTAATGCTGTTATGTCTTCGAAAATTCGAAGAAAAAAGCTTCACCACCGACTCGATTTGCAATATATTTTTGAAACTTTGTATACCCAAAATGAAAGACTACGTTGAAGTTAATATATAAAAAGGTATTATTGATTAAAAATTTATAGGGCAGCTAATTAAAGTGAAAAATAACAAAATCTTTTGGGTGCCATTTTGGAAGTGAAAATATCTAAACTAAACTATGTTCTGTTCAAAAAATCGAAAAATTCGAGTCTCGACGAAAAAAATCAAATTTATAAGTCCCCTGGGCGTCAATTTTAATAATAGATTTTGCACGTTATTTATGAACATTCGCAATTTCTTGCAAAACAATTTTTTGATGTCCTAATCAGAAAATTATTCAATTTCTGATTTTCGAAAAAAAAAAGCTATGCGTCAGGGAAGTCAGTGTATGGTATTCAAAGGTTGTTTTTCAGATATTTTCCACGCACGGTCAGGAGTCCCTCAGAGATCTATTTTGGGGCTACTTTTCATCTATATAGGTTAAATTAATTCCTGGACGTTGTTAATGTCTCTGACTGTAATTTATTTGTGGATGAATTCAAAATACTTTCACAAATATACATATTTGAAGAAAACAAGCTGCTACTCAATATTAACGAACGTTTCTCAATAATATTCACAAGAAGAAAAAATATTTTTTCATTCAATCATTCCTTAAATGATCAACTGGTACCTAGTAAACAGAAGGTAGGAATATGCAATATGTATTAGGATTCGCCAAGAGGAACCTGAAAAAGTTCAGAAACATTTTTAAGATATTTAATTTTTTTGAAGTGTACAGTGAATACATTTTCATCATTTCGTATGCGACATTAGTGATAGAATTTCAATTTATAAATTAGAATATAGGAGAGAGATAGTAGCAACAGCAACTTCCATTCATAAACTCGTTCATGGTGAAGTCATAAGTTCCACAATTCTGAAAAAAAATGAGTAGACTAACCACGTACTATTAAAAAATTTTGTGTTACTAGCATTTCCAAAACCGAAAACCAATCGGTATGAACAGACTTGTATGAAACATTTTGCTGTTATGAAAAGGAGATATTACCACCATATTTATAAACGAGATTATTAATTGAATATCAATCAGACACAAATATCACTTTGTAACAGTCTTAGTCATCTTCTATCGAGAGACAGTATTTTTGTGCTTTTGTGGGAAAAATGTTTTCAAGGTTTTTGTGAGTCATTCTCAAAATCTTTTATGGTGTTCACTGAGTATTGCAGACGTGAAAAAAACTAGTGAAAAAACTCAAGTACGAAGAGTTAATACCCATGACCGAAATTACTCTGTCATCATTCCTGCTACCATCGCCAATACATGTAAAACGCCATCACATCGAACATAATTATTCCGAGAAGCGTCAGTCAATCAGCGGAGGTTATTAATTGCCAACAGAGACCGAAGGAATGATTGAAAAGCCGGATGAATGACGATACTGAATCGCAAGCGGAGCTTCAACGGGAATCGATAGAAACTGCACCCACCGTCGCGGCTTAGTAATAATGTACCAGTTATGGAAGTTGATTAACAATTATTGTAAAACGAGGAGATTTGTCAATAACATAATCAGTGCGGTGTTAGCGGCCCAGTAATTTATGATGCTAACTTTACCTTACAGACTATACGTAATAATCTGTTTATTTACGTTGGGAATCAAAAATAGATGAAAAATCACAGACACATATTTCTGTAACTTATTGTTGATATTGAAAGTTGGAATATCATTTCAATCATTCATTTATTTTTATGAATTCAGGTCTACTGGACATAAGAACGAAAGATCCCTGAAAATAATCAATTTGTGGAAACTGTGCTATAAATGAAGCCTATTTTCAACAATTCTTGAGGAAAAAATTGAAAGATTTTAACCTAACTCTGTTGTTTGTGGTACTGAGACCTGTCAAATGAAAATATATCACATAATGAAATAGTGATTGACATCAATCGCTGATCATACAGTAACTATGTCTTTTTTGGTGAATTTTCCCCTTTGGAAAGTGCCTGGGTGGCACATCGGTTTCTAACCATTGTCCTGAACATCTCCGGTTGTCGTGAGAATCCACTTTCCATCACACGTGACGATTCAATCCAAAAAGGATCGTGGGGTATCCACTTTTCGAGCTTTCTGACCTTTCCAATGCGTTTTGAACCACCAAAAACCGCATGGAAGCTGATGCCTAGTTCTTTCACCATCCCACTTGCTGCTTCCTCAAATCCTCGTCCTGGATTACTGTAGGTCGACCACTTCGGGGCTCATCTTCGTAACAAAAATTTCCGGGAGGAAATTTCGCAAAACAACATAGAACAGTGCGTTCATTAACAGTGCGTTCATAACATTGCTAAATGCCTGTATGATTTTTTGGGCTGTTTCGGCAGCGCTTTGGTTCAATTCAAATTCGTAGAGAAAAATTGGCCGAAAATAGATTATCATATAGTAATAAGCTGAAAAGAAGAAAAAATCAGAATACCACGACACAGTAGAATGAATATTTATTGAGATATCGAGATACAAAAGCACATGACATTAAAACGAAAACGATAAATCTTTGAAAATATACCGCCTTCGGGGTTTGCCCTTCTCACGTAGCCCCACGTTGGGCGCCGATATATACTTTTTTGTTGTGGGTGGTTTGACATATTATTTGATATGGAGCTACAGAAATACATGACACTTAAACGGACAAAACTTTTGAAACAACCTAATTAATACATAAAACAATAGTGTCGTCGATATCTACTGAAAGGTTAGTTTATTTGGCGTTGTTGAATTCATTTTCAACTAGTAGTCACTTTTAACATAATTCTGAAATTATAATTGATCAACTTGGATTATCTACTAACAGAATCTTGAAATGGGAAGGATTTTATGGAAGTGTTTCACTTGTATTTAATGATATTTTCACAGTATTTCTCTATAGATGTTCTAGAGAAGCAAGATTATTTTGATATGACAATACTGTTGGTCATGTATAATTTCTTTTTGTGAAATGACAGATAACTTGAATTTGACCAATACAACGGTTCTTGTTTGCTCATTCAAAACTTTAGACACCACAACATAAGGTTTGACAAATGAGGTCTACTATAAAGCAGAACATTAATTTATTCAAGTATAGTGATACACGTGTTGTGGTTTTGAAAACTGTTCAGTGAAAATCAAGTGTTACTTGAAGACGCTATGATTTTCATCACAACGTTACCATTTAATATTCTGTAAAAGTTTTTAAAACGACCCTCTAGGAAGAAAGAAAACCTCCTCATCCCTCTTGAAACCACCCTATTAATCATGTTACCAAATCTAGACATGTTCGCGGTCAGTTATTTTTCTATGGTCAACCCATAAAGAACTGGCAGGCAGTTTCATCCCTTTCTCGGTTTATCTACAAATTGCATCGCGCCACCAAAAACGCTTGTCTTGTGGGAACACCAAAAAACTAGCATACAAAGGGCAAACATACAAACGCGTTCGAGATGCCGAGATTCGTATCTTACTTTTCATTGAGAAAAATGCCGCCGACACGAAATAAGATATTCGTCCGGTGGGTATTTATAATTGTTATTAGTTTCGACTGGTTTGAGAGAGAGAGGTTGTAATGCCTGATGTTGGGAATGATTTTGGTAGTGCTTGTGGTATGGACTAATAATAATGTAACGTGAACATGTGAATTAGTTCCGAAAGTATCCATTAATTCGAGTGATTTTTCAAGGATTGTTGTGTTTATCAAGTGAATTTAAAAATATTAAAACTGTTGGATAGATTTAGGTACAAATGATTTTCAAATTGTATTGGCTAGCAATAAGCCAGGTAAAATTGAAAAAAATATTCTCAGCTCGCAAGCATGAGTACCAAATTATGAATGACTAGTTCCACGAAAAAAAAAACAAAACAAGTCGAACTATTTAATATTGAAATTGTTCAACTTGGGAAAAGATTAGGTTATTACTTGAATTTGATGTATATTAATATGATAATATAAAAAAGGGGATTTTTAATAAGATCTTTTATTGATTATTTTGTGTATGTACACATATTATAGCTAGCATGAGCCAATTGTTACTTTTGTATGATTAAATAATGAAACTAATAATGTACATACACAAAATTACTATCATTTTCAAGCCACGTTTCATATAATAAAAGAATATTACGTGCTTGCGGGTTAGATTTTTATAATACTTTCAACAGTATATGTCTATCGTACACTAAACACTGAGCATCTGTCCAACGAGAGAGGAGGAGCCTGCCTTTCGCTGACGTAAGCGTAAGAGCGCCAGACTGGCGCTGTAACGCGTTAGGTAATGAAGCGGTTTACCATCCCATCATTTCAAGATGCTGTGTAGCTTTCTATACTTTTCCATCATTATACGAAAACAATTCATCCAAAATAAGTACTTTGAAATATATAAATATTGAAATACAGTTTACACTCTAGTCGTTGTAGAATTGAAGCAAATATCATTGACAGCAACGCTACACAGCGTAATATATGAAGAGAATTATTATAAAAATTTCACTTACGTAATAAAAGATAAAACTCGTACCTCTGCCAAAGAATACGTCCAAAATAATTTTCCCAAACATCAGAACTTAATACTTTTTCCGACACGGGTTTCAATAACCAAGTTGGCGTTTTTACCTCCTGAAGACGCCAACTTGGTTGGTGAAACGTGCGCCGAGAAAAGTAGTGAGTTCTGGTGTTTGGAAAAAGTTTTTGTTTTGGATTCACTTAGGTAGATACCAATCAAGTTTCTGGTGAACTTTGAAATTTTGGGCAAAGACACTTGTTTTCATCTCCCCAACAGAAATAATTTTAGGTAACTATACAAGACGAAGTACTCATTATGACTTTATGTCACCAGAAGACATAACTCTGTTCGTCATTCATATATGATTAGTTTATTCAATCCCAGCCAAAGAAATTTCGTTTGAATTGAAACTTATTCTTTGCAACAAATAGTTTTCTGGAAAAAAACTTGTTGGCCTTCAATTTCTCTGTCCTTATGAGAAAAAAATACGAAACTTTCGAAGAACGTAAGTTTTTTAATAAACCGACTACTTTTCTCTGTACTGACATATTCATCATTCCATTATCGATAGTTCTGCTTATACAGTAACAATTAGAAAAGAGTGAACTCATAGTTAAAATAAATCTTTTTTATATCTTCATTGCGGATGATGTCAGACATTCGTTCACAGAACTCCATTCTCTCCTATCTATGTCGTCGTCTGATTGTTCATGAACGGTATGTATTTTATTTGGGTAGAATTTATACATTTTCATGACTTTATCAAAAACAAACTGTCAAAAATGTAATGTTTATGGTGGTTTCAACATTATCTGAACCATCTACACATTTTAGTTCATCCTCATAATTAGTGTTTATCACAAAGAAAAATGTTCTAATTATCTGTAACTTGTCGTGTTTGTAAATTTTGCCTATCACAAAAAGAGCCGATTCTCTTCAATTCTGAACTTACTCGACATATGTCAAAGGAATTTGGAAATGTGAAATATGTCAATGTTGTTGATTGAAACATTCCATATAGTACAAGCTGTACTTCATATTTTTCTTGAAGAGGGGCAGCCAAGTAGGTTCCATTTCTAAGGGGCTTTACACCTTGTGAGAATTCTCTTCTCTCTCTCTCTCTCTCTCATAGTCTTTTTACGAACGCAAATCTATAAGACGGAATCCAAAAAGCTCTTCCTACATTGAACAAGCTGCATAGATTTTCTTTGTATAAGTAGTAAGTAGTAATTATATATACGGTAACTGTTTCGACACTAAATACATAACACATACATACACCATAACATTAAACAAATATTGAATTAACCATTGAAGCACAGATAATAAGAATGACTAATTAACTAATTCTTGTTTGCAAGGTTGTGAAAATTACTGCCAAATTCGATAACTCAGAAGTGAATAATAAGAATATGTCAGTATACAAATAATTCAGAAACAATCAGATCTGTACTTGAATCGTAATGGTTCGGATGTCATAAAATTTGAAATTTACAAAAAAATTTGATTCTATCACGAATAAATTTCCACTTTATAGATATATTCACATTATACCTTGAAAATATACATTACTCAAGGGGTCGGTATGAATTATTTTAAAGCTTCAATTTTATTGCATAAAAATAATATTTTATGAATACATACACACATGTGATAATAGTATATTTTGCAACGATCATGTAATGATGGTTATTAAGACACGAGCATTAACCGGGATACGAAACGAGCCGAAGGCGAGTTTTGTATGGTATATGCGAGTATATTAATAACCATTACATGAAAGTTGCATACGCTATTTTTTCTAAACCCGATAAATAATGAAAAACTATAAATATTATATTTGTATTGAACACATTTACAGTAATTGACTCATATTTAAAAAAAAACACAAACTTAATGGTATAATCATGGATATATGAAAACTATAAAGATTCTAATTATATTTATATTGAATATAAAAACTGTAATTAATCTGATCTTTTAAAAATATTGGAGTTGATGGTATTCCATCTATATCGCTGTTTTCAGACATTTTGATAATATAGGTAGGTAATATGAAAACTGATTTTGACAAATAAAGCAATTAGTTACTTAGGTTAGAATCTAGGACAAACAAAGAAACAGGATTCTTGATTGAAAAATTATGAGTTTCTATTGGTTGATAATCTGTATCATTATGAAAAATCTGTATCATAATGGATATCATTATGAAACGGATTATGGTCATATAAGTGTATTGTTAGAGTACGGGTGTAGAAAAAAATCATATGGTTATATCAATGAGTTATGTAATGACAACTGTAAATCCGCTAATGAAATGTCAGCAAATCAACTATCTCAAATGCCTCTTTCTATAAAATGAACATTCAAGCACTTTTGCGATACGTTTACTATTGGCATTATCAAAAACAGTTATCGTCGACACCGAGGAAATCGCTAAGACAAAACAATATTCCATTTGATATACAACTGTCGATAAATTTCAATGAAACGTGAATGAACGACATTTCTACAATTTACGATACGAGAAAAATCGCCGATAAACTTGGCGCAATAATTATGATTCAATAAAATAAACTGTTATTATTCAAAATACATAATTTCGCAAAAAATAAACATGCACAATGTGAATAATCCGTTCATTCGATACCAAAGTGAGAGCCGGAATATAATTAGAAATATGAATGAAAAATAAACAAACTATTTTTCTTAAGTATAGCCAATCGTTCACAGATTAATTGTAATTACATCGTTAGCGGAAAAACTAATCACAATAAATATATCACAATAATTCCATAGATTGACGGCACAATATTCTAGTTAGGAGTGAAAAATGAAATTTTCTAGCATTGGAATGCTGTAAAAATAAACATCGACAGAATTTTCGACTTATATTTTTAATAAATTTCCCCGATAAGAAAAAATAATTACGCATTGTTTTCCAAAACATTCAGAAAGATTATAAATGTATTAGTATTAGATAAATGTAGCATGTTCTTATGAGAGGTTTCCGTGTAAAAATTTTCTTAAAAGAAACATAATAATTAAAATAGCTAAATGTTATCGTTTCGCTAACCATAAAGGCCTGAACTCTTTTCCCTTTAAAAACTGGACTTGTATAAAAAATTAGTCATTCTAGTAAGATATTTCTGATTGAATGGAGTTAATTTAATTCAATATGAAACTTTTCCTTTTCCTACGCAATTATTATTAATATCGCTTGTGGAGCAAGACAAAGGGAATGAATACAGGCAAAGAAATGTGACAGATCATCTTAAGAAAAATATAATTAATATGATCACTTCAGAAATAATATTGCTAATCAGATGAAATAAGATATTTCCGTCCAATTATGAGAAAACGAACAGAAAATCCACCGTCAAGCCCAGTTACTGACTTGCCATGATTCGAAACGACACTTTCGTGATTGAGCTGGAATTTCTCTCGTCACTTGTGCGAGTCATTTCACCTCATTACCAATTATATCAGCAATAATGAATATCCAAACATTATCATTTTAGATGATTACCGGGTAATTGCAGGAAAAAACGAGTATCTCATAAGAAATTCCCACAGTTATAATAAATTATCCATACAGAAATCTGGCTTTGAACTTTTGAAAACAACTACAAAATTCTGTGAATTTGAAGATAGAAATAGAATGTAATGAAAATATTCATGGTTATCACTGTAAACATCTAGTTTATAATATTTTGTGAAAAAAGAAATTGGGAATATAATTTTCATTATAATCCAATAGGAAGATACTCCGCCGAAAAAAAATTGACATCAACCTGTAACTAACGACAAAGAGTTTTATTTGTTGATAGGTTTGCACAGAGGGGTATCGTTTTTTTGTAAAATGCTATACACGAAAAATATTTAAATGGTTAGAAAAATATATGACGTACTTTTAACTTGACGTCAAATGAATAAAAAAGTCTAGAAAATGTTACATTTGGTGAAATTGTACGCACGATTACCTTCCAATTGGTAAAACTATGTGGCACAGTCTCAACTCTCCAGAATAAAACTATATTTTGAAAATTGACTGTGAAGTTTGTGTTAGTGAAAAAACAAGGTTCTCGTCGAGGTTTCCTTTTTTACCTGAGAGGCGAGCTTCTGAAGATACCGGGGCTGGAAGTATAGTCCAGAATATTCAAGAGAATTCGAGAGTATTCTAAAACATTCCAGGATATCCCAAAAAAGTCTGAAATGTAGCGGTATGTTAGACAATAATCTGATTTTCGGAAACACCTCAGGTCACTGTGGAACGCTCAAGGCGAGTTGTGGTACCACTCTATTTTCCATCTATGAAAAAGTTTGTCGTTTTTTTACAGGAAAGGTGTGTTTTTAAAGATGTGAGGCCTAGAATTTTCGCCTATTAGAAAATTCTAAAACAGCTCAGAACATTCGAGGTTTCAAGATTATTCATAAAACACATCAGAAAATCCAGGAACAATTTGCAATATTCGGGAATAGTCTGGAACACTATACATCATTCCATTTTAATAAAAAAAAAGTAAACTACCTATCTACCGAACGACAACACAAAACAAAAATACAATTATGACCTTCAAAATAATTTACTACGTAAAATACCAAAGCAACTGCAACCCTGCATCACGCTTGTCGTATCGGTTTGTCAGGTAGCTTGATTGAATTTTCTCGCGCGATAATTTTTATTTTGCTTGAATAGCTTTTAATTAACATATAATAGGTAACCATTATTTCCAAAATTAAAATGGGTATGGTACACTATTCTTAAAAGATAGATATATGCCATAACACGTTTTTTGTAGATCTATAAAAAAAAATATGTAATGAATTGTTTCGTTACACCACAAACAGATTAGGCATCTTTTTCGATAAAAGCTCGCGAGGATAACATCCTCATATTTCAACCAATTCACATAAAACATTGAATAATCATTCAGGTGAACTTTGCTCGTCACTCCATCCATTGATTGATCCGTTGGTCTTGATTTAGTAAAATATTTGTAGGCGGCACAAATAACCATTATGAATAATGATAAACGAAATAAACTCGGCAATGCATATTCGTCTCGTTCGGTGCCTATTCGTCTGACTTCTTCGAAATCGTTGGGTGATATTTTATCCATGTCGAGCTTGGTAGTCGCTGTAACGGTCGGCGTCGCGAAAAAAGTTGTTCTTTCCTATTTTTCTCCATCTCTGTCTCCGTCTTTGCAGATTCACGAGGTGCGTTTCTTTTCACGACTTACGGTAATCCGTCGTAATCGAGAACTAGTTCCCCGTTTGACGGCGTGCATTCGTTTCTATTTGCATGGATTAATTGTTGAATGAAACGTGCGGATAGGCAGTTGAATAGGAAGGATGTACGTTATAAGGAAGGTGTAGTTCAAGTAAACGATATAGTGCAAACTTCCTTCCAACACCTCCCCTTTAATAACGTAGTTCGAGAGCTAACTTATTGCGTTATTCAATAATTATTTCTGAATATATAAGAACCACAATAACTATATAATGAATATTTCGTTTATATAGGTGAGTGAGAAAATAGGGATGGAAACTCGATGGGATTGAAAACACAAAAATAGGGGGGAAGTCTCAGTATGGTGTGTCCATCCTTTTCAGCAATACTCTCAAGGGAATACACTTTTTCAAATGTTTTTGTCTGTAAAACTTCAAGTAGTTGGTTTTTGGTATGGTAATTTTTAAAATACAAATTGGTATCCACCTTTCATTTCATCTTTCCTCGAATTTTTAATCGGTACTTTGATGAGCTGTCGCGAATGATAGGAAGCGCTGTTAAGAACTATTTCACTATTCGCATCCAAATTTTGGATCAATGTGTTTTCAAACCATTCCTGAAAAATATTAGCTTTCATGTTCTTATGATAGTCAACATTGCAGTCCTCGAATTTTTCCACATAATTTCAAAGAATTCGGAACCCATCCTTTACTTCCTCCGCAATGCACATTGATTAGTCGCGATCCTTTGTTTGCAGGCATGTTAGGCGTACAATTCTCGAACCATCAGTGCACCCTTTCGTAAATAACTGTGTCGTGAGTGTCATACCAAGTTTCGTCCAAATAAAAAATTTACCGTTGTTCTTGTTTTTAATTATTTACTTGTTCTAAGTATTTGTTACGCAATTACACCATTCTTCTGCTTTCCATAACTGCTTGACGTTTGTTTATTATTTTAAATCTAAATCCTCGTTTCTTTATCTGATTCTGAAGAGTTTTGTCACATCAGCTCACGTTATGGCCAGAAGTATTCAATGTTTTCCTTATGATTTCAGTCGTATATTGTTTTTTTTTTCAATGATTTTATTAGATGAAAATCTAAAGGTTTTGGTAGTCCTATATCACATCGCGTCTTGCGTTAATAAGGTTTGTTTTTGACTATTTTACGTTCAGTTGAGAAAGGAATTTCGGTCAAATCTGATGTTGCTTGTAATAGTTTGTATCCTTCGAAACCAAACTTGAGATGAAGATTCTTATAAACATTGAAACATACTCTCTGTATTTCAATATTCAAATGCATCCAAATCTTATTTTCGCATTGTTCACCATCGCTATTGGAATCACTACACTGGAAAGAGTCTGGGTTGTTGTCACACTCGTTATTACTATCAGTACTTGTCAAGGACGCCATATATTTTAAACAGATAACAAAAATTTTAAGCAATCATAACTGCACCAATATAGAATTTCAATACTCAAATCGCGATCAGTTCCTGAACTGAACACGGCGGCGATAAACATTTCCGCATTCGTCACCGTAACTTCAAATTTAATTTTATCATTCTTCAGCCAATCATAAAACTTGGTTAGTAAAAATCATCCAATACGAACCGCCAAGTCTACAGTCCACGTGGACTATTTCGCTGCCGGTTCATTTCTATGTACTGGTTTTTTTGGCCTTTGAGAGTGCCGAAAACTTTAAGAGTGCATAATATCGTTTACTATTATTACGACAAATAAGGCCCGGGGTGTAATGAGGCCTACATTCCAAAACTTGCGCTCAAATGCGCTGCCGAAATAGCCAAAAAAATTAACCAAGCATTTGGCAATGATAATGTTAATGAATGAGGTTGGTTTGCAAAATTACGTTCTGGAGATTTTAGCCTCGAAAATGAGTCCCGAAATGGTCGACTTACAGTAATCCAGAATGTGGATTCCAGGACTCTGGTGGAGACTAACCCATCACAAACGGTGCTTGGATGTCAGAAGAAATGGGCGTCAGCCCCCAAGTGGTTTTTGACGCACAAAATTTTAATGCCAACTGAATTAATCGACTTATGTTGAATAATTATTCACCAAGATTTTACAGTTTAAAGTAGACTCACGACAACGGAAATCACTTTTGAAACAACCTAATAAATCCTGAATAATACTGATAAGGGTTTTTTTCGGGAGCGAATAGCGAAGCGATACAGAAATCTCGGAACTTCTATAAAAGAGTCATTCCTAAACATGAATTGGTTTTGAATTTGACTAGCCAGTCTTTCAAATTTTCTTGTCGTAACCAGCTATTACAGAATTTATAATTTTTTTGAGGGTCTTACACAATCAATTCGTTTTCAGACCCTCGGGTTACTCAGCACCGTAGACATACACCTTCGGGACTGAGTCATGGCCGTTGAGAGAAATCGTATCTGAGTAAAATTTGGGTCAGTGTATGACAAAGAAAGTATTAAGAAAAATGGAATAGAAACTTTTGTTTGCAATTTTACGTAATACGGATTAAGGGGTTAACAATAAATTGATATTAAAATGCCATTTGGGTTCTTGTAGATATATAAAAGGCAGTTTACGTAGAGGCAAATTCGGATAATTGTGATATTCTCACTGGCCATGACTCAGCCCAGCAGCTGTATATCTAGATGGTTTTGAGGTTTGTAGATTTGGACGTTCTCTTGGCATAATTTTTGAATTTTCCTGGAAATTGATATACTAAAGCCCCATTTCAATCACATAATTATCTTTATTCGCGTAGATGAAATGGACGTATCATTTATATCACACTATATTACACGAACAGATACACAACACCTAATAGATTAGTCAGTAGTTTTGTTCTAGGTCTGGTCTTTGTGTTTGAATTTGTTCTGGACAGACCATTATATCATCGATATAAAACTTCGAAATTTGAAAGGAATATTTTACGATGCCGTTTCGTGTAATTACACGCAATATAAAGCAATAAGAACCGACACATCAAATGAAAAAACATACTCCAATAACATATCACGAAAATTATGATATTTCATGCCGTAGATAAAATATTGCTTTTCAGAGAAACAGACTTTCGTGGAAATCCGAACGCGAAACGTAAATCGAAGCCGATCCAATAAAAAAACGATCCCATTCCGACATTCCTGTGCGATTTATGCCAGACGACCACTCAAAATATCGTCTGTCTATGCATATGGGCAGGTAGTAGTTTCCAGAATATTAAATTATGTGTCCATCGAAACGGCCGGCCATAATTATAGGTGGCTATGATACTCTAATGACTCACTTGTCATCGATTCACAATTTACTGCCTATCCCAGAAAGCGGCGATAATGTTCTAGTCGAATTCTCGGAGAATCGCTGTCTGGCTCGATCCGGTTACGTTGTTATTATTACTATCGAGCGCGTTGGAACACTTTGACATTCATTGTTTTCCTCGGATTTATGGAATAGATCATAGATTGTTTCAAGTCACACAGTTGCTTGCATAGTAACATCATCGGTAAACCTTTAATAACTTATAACAAATACTGTCTACAAGTAAAGATCGAATATCGTTAATCCTAACAATTAAATGAACAAAAAACTGGGTATTGAGCCATTACAGTAGGTTTGGCTTTGTAGTTTTTAGAATATACCTTCTAGCTGAATGGGCAAATAGACCGTCAACATTTCCGATACTAAAGTGATTCAGATCCCAATATGGAACGCCAAATCCACACCCAATATCCAAAAAACTAAGTGTTTGGGCAGGAATCTTCGATAAAATTATTGAAGGATCATGGTTCTTGAAAGAAAACCTAAATGGTGTTGAATATCAAGAATTAACAACGCATCCATTTAGATCCATCGAAGGCATCGTTTTTCGACAAGATCCTCTTCATTGGTTATTGTCAGTACGATAGTTCCTCGATAATATTTTACTGTTCGATTGGTTGGTAGTAGAGCTTCTACAGAATGGCCGTCCAAATCCCCTGATTTGACTCCACTAGACTTTTTTCAATGGGGATGGTTAAAATCAATGGTGAGTCTACAAGACGCAGCCCAAATTCAAATAGTTTTCAAATTAAGGTGTCACTCGACTATTATGTCAATTTGTTTTTTTTTTGGCATGAGGGCTGTTGTGGGGAGAAGTGAATGACAATAATTGATTTGTACGTAGAAATGTGTCCCATTGAAAACTAAAGTTGACATGTTTCACGATTTTCCACAGTCTCAATATAAAATGACTCTCGTGGCACGTTTTAACTTTAATGCACTGTATGTACGCTCAGATATGTTTACATAAATAAATTAAAATGCTGCGAGGCGATGATGAACAACAATCTTACCGTGATCATTATTAATAACAATGACGTTGAGGAGATTGAAAATTAGCAATTACGATTATTGCAAGGTTTTTTATAATTTTATCCGGTTACTCAAAAATAGTTTGACGTCAACGTTTCTGAAATTAGTCCAACAGAGCCCTAGCATACTCTCTACTACTGCTGGACTCCATCCAGAAAATTGCCATCCGCCTGGAACATCGAAGAAAGGTTGAAAATTTGTCTCTCTTTTACAGATACTTTCACGGGAGGTTTTCAAGTGACTTGGCACATTTGATTCCACCAAGAGCGATAGGTACATATCAGATATACGCGACGGAATGTGGTTGCTCATAGTTTTGAGGTTCCACTCAGTACACCCCCGCTCAGAACTCTTTCATTTGGAGAACTGCCTTTATGTGAAATAAACTTTCTGATAACATTTTTCCAATTGAATTTAATATCCAGCGATTCAAATCCAACGTAAATCGCTACTTTCGCACAGGCACCGCTGTGTCTACATGCAAATAGATTTGCGTGGTCCAGTTCTGTCACCTGACTTTACCCCCATTGACTTCATTACACTGCCAGTCAAATCCGAATATATTCTTACTTCGTACGTTCTTTTCAATAGTAATGAGTACGTCAAATAATTTATCTAGACGCAAACACTTTTCCCACACCGGGACAAAAACACTGCCTAATCAGAGGATGATAAAACATTTTCCTGAACTAACTTGGGCACTCGTTGAAGCTTCACTTTTGTGCCGATATATTTGGTTACAGGAAATTTTTTACAATTTTCCTTCCTAGAATTTCGTTCACAAAGGCGCGGCAGAAAGATGTGGAAATCACATTTAAATATACTCAGATTTCTGCGGATTCGACTATCGCAAAAGGTCCTTTGAACTATGGTTCACGATCCTGCCGAGGCATTCGAACCGTCCAATTTATCTACCTAGTACTTATCCACGAGCTATAGTTGTGATTCATTCGGTTGCAGAGTTCTTAGCATTTTTATTCCCAATGGGTCAAATGAATGATGATTCTGAGGTGATTTTAGATTGGAAACTTGCCTCCAAATTTGTAAAATAGTGTAATTTCATTTGCCCATCAAACATAAATCTTATTACATTGTAATACTAGCTGTCTCATTTATAAATGAATATCACGCGCTAATAAAAGTTTATATGAGTTACTTTTAGGGTCATACCAAAGTTATCATATAAAAAACCCATAATAATAATGCGCCTGGCATTAATGCGCCTGGCACTGCAGGGCCTCCACGAGGCGCCCGAGACCCAAATGGACTTGCTATCAGCATGTCCAGCATATGCGGTCTCGGCCTATATCCATTGACATAACGCGGCCCTTAGAGTGCTATATTACCATCTACGGCACTCTTACGATATTGACGAGACACCGGTGTTGCCCTACGCTCCGGGAGAATCCGTAATGGGGAACGAGAAGTGCCGAATTTATTGGAACTATTAATTCCCCACCCTCAGGCTCATACAAGCAAATAAGCCTGATGTAGTCCTTCTCGACCACCAGACCAAAACGATATTTGTCGTGGAGTTTTCAGCTTCTGGCGAGACGAATTCAGAAAAGAGGAGGAAAAACGGATAAAATATCGAGATTTTCTCTTCGAACTCCGCAGACTCTATCCAGATCACTCTGTCAAGATGATTGTTCTGATTATTGAAGTCCTTGGTGGAATGATGTCGTCTCTACTCCCGAATCTTAAAATCATACTGGCTGGCCGCACTAAGGCAGAAATCTTAGCCCCACAGATGCAGAAGGCTGTCATTCTTACATGATTCTCACATGATTATCGGACCCAATGATCACTTACGGGGGATAGGGCCTGACCAGCGCACACTACGTTGAAAAAAAAATTATTTGCTAAAAATAACTACTGTAACCAATGTCAATATTACAAGTAAATAAAGAGTTACCCACATAAAGCATTGCTTTGTTTCGTGGTTAAGAGAAAAGAGAAAAGAAGAGGAAAGGAAAAAAAAAGAATGAAAGTTATTACTTAATTATACATCAATGATATATACGAACAGTCTTTAGTCAGTAACAACGCATATCAGTCGTTTACTCATGTGATCATAATTAACAATGTTTATGTACCGACAATTTACAGAAAGGGCTTAAAAATATATCTCAGATTTGAACATAAACCGGCTTTGATATGTTTGATGATCATTCGATGAGCTATAAGCTTAATAAGATGTAGTTGCAGATAAGAAAAACCGTGAATAAGAAAAACCGTGAAGGAAGAAAGGAAATAAAAGATGAAGAAGGTCTACGAACTAGAGGTGATTCGTACCCGGTATATACATTGAATTTGCAAAATATCCGTCATATCGTTATCGTAAGACGTCTACAGATACACCAGAATAATTCTAAACAAATACGTTTGTAATAAGATGATCATAGAAATGATTCATAAATAATATATATGATTGTTAACAGAATGACACTTACGGGTCATATAAACTTTTTTTTCGTGATTGAAGTATTTGATGAAACAGTAAACATCATGAATATGTCTCATATTTGATCATTTCCTTCAATCTGATTAAATTACCTATTTTTAATCAATGAAAATCTGCATTTCTGGTGATGGATTGAGAACAGTAAAAAGATAATGTTTCATTTCGAAATCATTACAAATAGAAAATAAAGTTGAAAATGAAGGTTGTTAATAATATAATAATCCAAAGTAACGTTATTTCAAGTACATATTGAAAACATCATTTCAAGAATGTAAAAAAACCAGTGATTAGATTTCTTTGATACGTATTACAAACAGAAAATGAATAAATATTTGAAGATGAAAGTCAACAGTTATCCACAATAACGTAATTTTGAAGAAGTCATTTCAGGAATGCAAAAAACGCTGGAAATTGGGAATTATTGTCCCAAGAGAAACGTATTATGAAAACGTCTTTAACAAAATGTTTACCGAGTATGTTCTATTGAAGATTTCTTCTCAAAACTAACCGCAGAGTAACCTTGATTATTGTTATGTTATTAAATAAACGGCGCAACGTCGTCATAATAATTGCAAAGTTCGAGGAATTTGTTTATTATTAAAACAGAAAATGTTTCTAATTCTTTGTAGACTAGGTCAATATCTATTAACGATTCCAAACACTGTGTTGTATATCTCCGTTCGATTCAAAGTCAAGTACGGGTGTCACCAGTGAATCAAGTAATTATACGGTTTCCAACGATGCACGAAATTGATATCAGCGTCGCCGATAAATGAAGCCGCTAATGTCAAGTAATGAGGTCGCAGTGGTCAGATCTCTTCGTGAACACAGTTATAGGGGAATTGTGGCGATCTCAAAATAAATACCGGACACAGTTCCGAGTATTTTCGACGGATAGTTCTTCTCTGTGGGTGTTCTTCCTTATCTCGGTATATAAAATGATAAATACTCGTTTGAAATCTTTCGTTCCTGGTAAAGAAATATCAGACGCCAGAGGTTAAATGCGGAAATAATATATATAAAAAAAATATATAAAAATATCTGAAAAAATTTTCTTACATTTTGTTTTGTTTCCTTATCGATAACTATGCTAATTGAATTTTTTGCATGACAGTGTTCATAGAACAAAGACAAATTCCAACCTCCTTTCATGTCACTACATGGAACACCATCCTTATCAATGGTGTACTTTGAAATTTCGAGAGAAAACACTTGTCTTGGTCTCATCAGCACCGTTTTGGATATTATTACAAGACAAAGCACACATTTCTTTCACAACATTACGACTTTATGCCACTGCTTTCGTCACGATGACACTACGTATACATCTATATTCATAAGTTAGTTAATCCCAGCCAGATAAATTTCATTCAGACTGAAAATGGTACGGAAGCGCAGAATGGCCACATATTTTTATCATTTGTTTCTTGGGAATAACAAGTTTGAATCTCGAAATTTCTACTAATACCTCAAAATTTCGACTTTTATCTCGAAATTTCGACTTCAATCTCGTGATTTCGAAATTACGACTTCAAACTCGAAATTTCCAGATTAAAGTCAAAATTTCAAGATTACAGTCGAGATTTCAAGATTTTTAAGTCCATATTTCGAGTTTGAAGTCGTAATTTCGAAATTACGAGATTTAAGTCAAAATTTCGAGATTAAAGTCAAAATTTCGAGATAAAAGTCAAAATTTCGAGATTCAAAGTCGTAATTTCCAAGAAATAAATAATAAAAATATGTGGCCCTTCTGCGCTTCCGTAAAATGGAGTATTTTTTAGACAGATAAGTTTTTTGGAAAAATCCTTTGGCTCACTACTTCTCCTATTTTGATTTGCATATTTATAACTGAGGCTGATTTTACGGTTTTCAACTTTGATGTCCAAAGATAGGATTTTTATGATTTTAATGTGCTCATATGGTAATACTGACGTTTCTAAATTCTGCTAAATATAAATCTATGTTCGATGCAAAAAAACTTTTCAAGAACCTATAAATCAACAGTGAGCAAATTATAGATAGTCGAATTGCTATCGAAATACAAACGACATTTACATAAACGTAACGTCATTCACTCTGATGGGTGTTCAACTTTATCATGACGGACAACTTTATTTTGCAGTTTTATTTATTGAAATATTTAATGTAATAAAAAAGAGTGCGTGTGTACTTATGTATGCACGTAAGAAGTTATACTTCTATTTTTAAAGTACTCTTCATCACTAACAATAACAGTAAATCATCTTTAAATCAATGAATTTGTTACGATATATTATATATTTATATATGTTTAAATATGTTTTAAAATATATGTTTTCCGTTAACCAGCTGTCGCACCCCTACGAACGACAACCCTCAGAAGTCAAAACTTGTGTGATTCCTAACACGGGTTGGACGATAGCAAGTAAAAATCGATGGTTCAGCCTAAGGCTTGAACCACCCCACTCACACTCTATTGAGAGGAGCGAACAAAGCACTCACGTCAAACCGCTCGGCTACCGACCTACCTATATATATTTTATTCCGACTGATACAAAACGCACAAAAATACTTGATAAATATTGTGACTACAGTTGCCAGCAAACATACGTAGAGGTCTTTACTTTCACTCAGTTAGTGACTTTTTTTGAAAAACTAAAAGTTTACTAGCCAACTTCAGGGACATCCCACTCCGATTGCGACAGAGGACGATTGTGCCGATAACGACCGTCCTCTGTTTTTAATAAAATAAAAATAAAGTCAAGTTCAATTAGATACTGAAGTGAAAGAGCTGGCGACCCCCCAACGCCAGTAACCAGGCTGGATGTCGACGGATTCGACGAGGTCGTCAATGCGATAATGGATGTGTTATTTCTGAAAGTCATATTGAGGGGACTGACGGCCCCCTAATAAAAAAATTAAGTGTTTTTATGAAAGAAAAAGTAAATAAGAAAACTTATGGTGGCAGCATTGCCGCGAGAAACACAGCTGCGTCCTCGGACGAAGCTTCTGTTCACTATGGACAGGAGGAGTCTGGCCAGATACGCTCGACTGAGAAGTAACGGCCATATAAATTAAAGAAGAAGAATCTAACTTCAGGGTGTCGGTTTTTCGTGACGGTGTGCGCGCGCATCGTAAAAATTCACTCTCATCATTTTTCCCCAAGGCTCCAAAAGAAGTATAACTTCAATGGAAACGGTTTTTATCAATAATATCATATCAATCAATAGATATTTTAATTCCGTCGTCATGCTTATTAAATTGAACTACAAAAGGCATGAGACGTGGTTCTGTTCCAACGCATAGGAGTTCCAATAAAAAGACGCCAACAATAAATATACTGTCATGGTCAATAAATACACTGTCTTGTTAACGTTTTCGTCGGAATTAGCTTACTTCAAAATAGTGACATCCAAAGTTGATTCAACCGTAAAGACATTCGATTAAGCACAAAGGCAGCCAGCCAGAGAAAATCTGGTAAGTCGTTTTTGGCATACTCTCACGTATTTCTTCGAAAAGCTCGGCTATTTCGAGTGCGCAGATTTCTGCTGTTCTTTCGCTTTCCCACAGCGCGATATCTGCCGCAATCATCATAATCTCGATAGAATTTCGCGGAACGACGCGTTTGCGAATTAGATTAGTTATAAGCAATCACTACAGCAGATGCTAGCAATATAGGCATGATGAGAGAGAATATTTTTGTGACTGAAAATGTGGCCTTAGAGAGGATGAGTAAGGATCAAAACAATTTTGAAGTGGTTACCTACTAAATCATTGAAATAATATTTCTAAAATATTAAATAATGTAAATAAAAATTATAAACTATTAATATTTCATTAATTTTTTTATAACTATGAACTTCTATCGCTTTTGATTATCATTACTGTTTGAAATAATCAGCGCGCAAACACATCGCATTTGTGATCCAATACCAGACAGCGCTGTTTCGACCCGCCATATGTGTCATCAGTGGTGCTAGGCTGAACCGATACATTGCTGGACTCAACTGTCCTTAAAGAACAAGCTTGATTGGACAAGGGTGATGACGTATTTCCTTACGAAGACGCCATCTATGGGATAGACAGTGAACTCAATCCTCGAATATCAAAGAAATGCCCCCCCCCCCCAAGGTGGACACTTGCAAAGCCAAAGCTTTGACATCGACTATTGATATTACTAGGGGGCGAAGCCTTATCATATGTAAGAAATATTATGAAATCGGCTCGATTTAAGCTTCATAAAACCACTTTTTAGTTCGAAATAGAGTTTCAAGTTTCTGATAGGCTAACTCTCCATTTCAGTGACGTGATTGTTCCAATACATTGGTGTCGAATTTAAAAAATTGATTGATAAAGCTGGAGAAATTTTGTAGGTACTTCAACATTATGGTATCGTATTGCGCCAAATTCGCGTTCTGCGGTCTGGATTTTCTTAGAATTCAATTATTTTTGGTTTCTGTCACTCCAAACCAACTTTTTTCCAGATTTTCGTTGATCTATGGTAAAAAAAGTATTGGGGACAATATGGATTTCTGTGGAACCCCAGTGTCGATAGTAAACATATCCGATTACATTGCTTCAAGGTGGGTAACATATATATATATAACATGGTATTTGCTCCCGTACAGATGATCGCTTAAAATGTTGAAGTATTTCAAATAATTAAAAATATTTTGCTCAAAAGTATTTGTCTAAGGCGTGGTATGAAAATAATATCCAGTATTATGGAATGTTACAGTAAGGAGAATGGATGGTATTTTTTCTAGATATTTTGAAGTGATGAGAATTGCGGGTAATTTTTTCTGGAAGTCAACTGTGGAGCAGGATGCAACTTGTTCAGAAAATTAATTTGTTGCTGTTGATCAATTCATTTCTTTCAGTAGAGGAATTGTAGATTGGTGAAACAGTTTTAGTTAATGACTAAAAAGATTCAGAATCATTAGGACTTTAAACGGATTGAATGAAATTCTCTTGTGCATTTAGTAACTTTCGTTCATTCATGATTTGAAATTTTTGTGAACATTAACAAACTTGTAAGATTTGCGGCAATGTCGTTAGGCGAAATATTTAAAAGATACAGCTTGCTCCCAATTTTTTTTCAAATTGAAAAAGAAAGTTGAGAATCTTAGCGACTGGAAAAATGTACAGTAAAATGGATTAACGGGGTCAGTCTAAAAATCCATAATCAAAACTCTGCTTTACTTTGCCAAGCTTTCGCTTCTAATGGGAAGCTGCTTCAGGGCCTATAATTTATTGAGTTGTGGGTTTTTTGCCAATGAATAACATTACAAATCATACTTATAGTAAAAATGAGTAAAAAACAATGAATACAAAGAAATAAACTTTAAACGTTCATTTCTTTTGATTTGTTTACTGCCAGTCTTCAAGCATAGCCCACTGACTAACAAGAAAAAAAATGAATTGAACATATATATCGACGAAATGAAGTTAACCATTGATGGATTTTTTTGATTTGACAAATGTCATACCTTCACATAAATGTAATTTTTTAATGGGCATGATTATTTGATAATATTTGACTCTAAAGGCAGAGTTGATTGATACAATTTTCATTATTAACATTATGTTTTTTGGTGTAGTTCCAGTAAGTTACTGTATATACTTCTGAGATTATCAAAGTCAGTTCTCTTATTCATGCAATCAGAAGACTTATTAATTTTAACCATTTCAAGGAAAAGGCGTTTGGAAATATTTTTTTCTGTATGTAAAACTTTGATATTAGAGTAATTTGATTTACGTCCTATTTCAATAGAATGTTGCGCTAATTAGGCTTTATATCACTTTTATGTGATGTTATTCTATCGTTAAGAATTCTAGATGTTGTTCCAATACAATCCAAATTACAATTATTACAAGGAATGTTATAAAACACATTTAACTTTTTGGTATTATCCGTTTTATCTTTCAATTCGGTATTCAAATTTTTTATAGTTTTGATATTTTTTTGACATATTTTGATATTTTGTTCATTATGAAAAAGTTTCATGATATTTGAAGATAAATTTCCAAGATTAGGTATAGATTTATAAGAAAAATTGACGGGTGAAATATTATTACATAAATTTCTGTTGATTACATCAGAATTATCAGAAGCTTTCGAAGAAATAATTCCTCTTCCATGTTCTCTGTTTCACTCTCACTGTCGTCATTTAAATCAATAATGAATTTATTTCCACCATAAATATGGAAGTGTCCAATCTCCATATAGTCTTTTTCAACTGAAATTACTTTTTTAATCCTTTTCTGTCAGTCTTCTTCGGTAATATTAGATACTTCTTGCTAAATTAGCTCTATTACCTTCTTAACAGATTTTGGAATATTATTTTTATGCCTGATACTTTGTTTCAATTTTCCCCAAATAAACTCGATTTTTCAATATTCAAAGGCATCCGAATCTTATTCACTGGTATCTCTTTTTCGCATTGTTCACCATCGCTATTGAAATCACTACACTGGAAAAAGTCTGCGTTTTCCTCACAGTCGTTATGACTATTAGTACTTGTCCAAGGACGCCACATTTTGGACAAATAACAAAAATTTTAAGTAAATATAACTTCATCGTTATTGAATTTCAACACTCAAATCGCGATCAGTTCCTGAACTGAACAAAGGACGATAATCAAGGCCGCATTCCCCGATTTCTATTCGTCACCGTAACATTACTTCTAATTTAATTTTATGACTCTTCAGCCAATTATAAAACTCGGTTAGAAAAAATTATCCAATAAGAACCGCCAAGTCTATATATAGTCCACGTGGACTAGTTTGTTGTCGGTTAATTTCTATGTATTGTTTTTTTTGGCCTTTGAGAGTGCCGACAACTTTAAGAGTGCACAATATCGTTTACTTCGACTATACCAAAAATATAATAGAACTGGCCGATATTTGATGAAAATCCATTATAACGTATTCAAAAAACACACTTTAATGGGAGATTTCCACTTGAAAGTTCTAGCGTCACAATACTCATGGTAACGCCATGTAAACTTTCAAGTGGAAGTCTCACATTGAAGTGTGTTTTTTGAACATGTAAAAGTACCATCAGATACTTTTTCATATGCAATATTTTGACAATCTACCTACAGTCTACTTTAAAGATTAACCACGCCCTCAAGGAAAAGCATCCCATTTTTAATGTACGACCTTTTTTTAATAATTTCTCGAGTGAATCCGACTCTGCTCACTCCACTAAATCACATTTCTCAGCAGGTGAAGAACCTCGTCGTCAATCATCATATCGACTTCCTTCGCGTCCATCTATCCACGAGTAATTTCCTCCGGTTCTATCGACTCTCGGTTTCGTAGAAGAGAATATCATCGAAGGCGGCATGTGAACGATCGATGATTTATTCGAATCACGGAAAATTTGCAGACATCGGCCGGCCGGAGGAATAATTGGTAGTCGGAGAGGAAGTGTCGACGGGGCGCGAGAAAATTTTTAATGCGAGACGCCGACGTGTTTGCCCGCGAAGACGATTTGTCGATTTAGCACTTTCGATTTTCACATGCGAATGCGAGGCGCATGATGGAATTTCGATTTATCTGAGAGTTGAAGAAGTCCTTCGTGAATACCTCAGTGGTTATTCAATCAAAATGAAGCAAATGGTGAAAAGACATGGAACAGATCTATTTATTCTAACTCCCCTATTTAATTCCAGAAACTCGCAAATAACCGTTCAACCAATCCAAATAAACACTATCCATAATGACAATTGAACAATTTTTACAAACATTCATTTCTAGACGGGTTCTCTAACACCGTAGCTTTCTCGGTATAGGACCGAGAAAACGCGTCTAGAAAAATTATTTTCATCAAATAACGAGTCAGTCCATTGATTATTCCAAATAAATATTATTATGGAATAGGTTAGGTTAGGTCCAAAGTGAGTGGTTGCATTTGTCCTCCACCGCAACCCGCAAAGGGTTGCGGTGCAAAGGGTTCTCCGCAACTATTAAAGTAATAAAAGAAAAAAATAAGTTTCACAAAAAATGGAAAATGTATAAAAACTCAAATGATTTAAATTCATTCACGCTTCTCCGTGCTAGATCAAAAGCATTAATAAAGAGAGATTTCGACAATTACATTTTAAATGTTGAGGCTGACGTAGTAAATAATCCCAAACGTTTTTGGAATTTTTCATCAATTAAAAAGCACTCGGTCATCAAGATTCCCCACAAAATGCAGTTAAATAATCATGAAGCAAAAAATGGTCATGAGATAGCAAATTTATTTTCAAAATTCTTCAAAAGCTTCTTTGTTGATAAACAAAATGCATTTTGTCAGGACCAATTTACTGAAACAGACAATAATTCTAATTTATCACAAATTATTTTAAGCAAAAATGAAGTAGAACAAGGCTTAGTAGAATTAGATGTTAATAAAGGCTCAGGACCTGATCAAATACCTGCAATCTTCTGCAAAAACTGTGCTCATACTTTATGTACTCCTCTAACAATTCTTTTTAATATGTCACTTTGTTGTGGATATTTTCCAGTCAGTTGGAAAGTTGCGAGAGTAATACCCATTTTTAAAAACGGAAGGAAAGATAATATTGAAAATTATCGTCCTATAAGTAAAATATCAATAATACCAAAACTATTTGAACGCTTAATTTATAAATATATATTTCATTTAATTAAAAACATTATTATACCTGAGCAACATGGCTTTTTTAAAAATCGATCTCTTGAATCGAACCTATTTTGTTACTCTGAATTTTTACATGATAATTTGGATAATAAAATTCAAGTCGACACTATTTACACAGATTTCAGCAAGGCCTTTGACAAAATTAGTCATAATACACTACTTCGGAGACTTGCTGAAGCCGGTGTAAGTGGTGCGATGCTAAAATGGATCGAATCATATTTAAAAAACAGAACTCAATATATTTTTATAGACGGTTATTCATCTGAACCTTATCCAACACCTTCTGGAGTGCCACAAGGGTCGCATCTAGGGCTCTTATTCTTTATCATTTATATTAATAACATTAAACAATGTTTTAAAAATGCCAAATTCTTAATGTATGCTGATGATCTGAAAATTTATCTTCAAATAAAATCATTGTCAGATTGCTTGAGAATTCAGAGTGACATTAATTTATTTGAATTTTGTAAACAAAACGAATTATATCTCAATTTTTCCAAATGTAGTTGTATATCATTCACCCGCAACAAAAATATTCTTACACATTCATATCACATAAATAATATCTTGCTGTCACGAGTTAATACATTTAAAGATTTAGGAGTTATTGTTGACTCCAAACTTATTTTCGATAAACATATAGATTATGTAATAAATAAGAGCAGTAGAGCTCTGGGATATGTCAAGAGAAAATGTAAATTCTTCAATCAAACAAAATCAATACAAAATCTCTATAATGCTTTTGTATTAAGTAAGTTAATGTTTGCATCAACCATCTGGAGTCAACAGTATAATATATACATCGATCGATTAGAACGTATTCAAAATCGATTTTTAAAACTCGTTGCTTACAAACAAGGTATTCGAATTACTGAAAACAGTGATACTTTACGAATTAGACGAGACCTCCAGTTAGTATCGTTGGAAAATAGGCGTAATATATCAGATATTTTATTTTTACAAAAAATAATAACAAACAAAATAAATTGTCCATCGTTATTATCAATCATTTACTTAAATGTTCCAAATAGAACAATGAGAGCACATGAATTATTTAATTCACCTTTCAAGAGAACAAACTGTTCGCAGAACTCTCCTCTATGCAGATGCGTTAAATGGGGTAATTCTCTCGCAAACTACTTCGATTATAATTAACACATTTCGTCAATAACTATTAATCAGTTTTTATTGTTATTGTATTTGATTTTAATTCATCCCTTACTTTAGACACTGTGTACATGTATAGTATAGATATTACTCTAATTTAATATTAATTTAATTATGTGGATACTGTAGTGGATTTTTTTTCTGTTTTTATCCCGAATATATATATATATATATATATATATATATATATATATATATATATATATATATATATATATATATAAATTATGTCTCAAACCTATTCCTACTCAACCAAATAAACCCAGATTCTCATCGAAGTCGATTAGTTTGTAAGGAGAGTGCTCTTTCAGGTCAAATGGTAAGAGTACAGCTCTGCCGAATTCTAAAATCCTGATTCGGTCCCCAGCGAGGCGGGCACAAAGTATGTGCTCTGCTGCTTCATCATTTTCCAAACAGAGACGACACACACTGTCTTCCGACAGTCCGAGTCTCTGAATATGATGATTCAAATAACAGTGAACTGTAAGAAGGCCTGTTAAACATCGTAATTCATTCCTACAACTAATTGGTATCAAGCTTCGTAGGGTGAATAAACGCCTTGGAGTGAGCCAATCCCGGAAGATTCTGCCAGAAGTCCATAAATCTTCTTGCCATCCATTGGCATCGCTTTGGGCAGAGCCCTAAACGATGTCAATGACAGGTTCTGGTCCGATGAAGCTGCTTGCAGAACCCTCCTTTGAAAGGGAGTCAGCAGCCTCATTGCGTTCCAGACCAGTATGGCCAGGAGTCCAGACCAGAGAAAATCTGTTAAGTATTCCTATCGAGGAGAGTCGTTTTTGGCAATTTGCTACCAATTTAGATGTTGCTTGGTAGGAGCAAAGAGCTTCCAACGCCGCTTGACTGTCCGAGAATATTTTTATTGACTTCTGTATGAGGTTATGAAATAAATGACAGATCGCATAACCCCCCTTTCACTTAACATGCCATTTCTCATTAGTATGAGTTGTATATTGGATGCACAAGTATGACAGTCTGAAAAACACATTTAAGTATGTTAAAAAAAAAGTGTGCGTCTCAGGACGCCCGGCAAAAGTGATAACTTAAACCAATCTAAGTTGAACTCGATTCATTTTAATTTTTAATTTTATTTGTTCTAGGGATTTCAAAGTATATTATACAATGCGTTCCATTTAAAACGAGTCACCCTGAGTAACTTTTGATACAATGATTTTCAGGAAAAATAAAAAACACTTCAACAAAAGGATACAGGGGGACTCATTTTGACATATCTACATTTGATGTTACTTCCCCTATCGCACTCCCAGAGCATGTCATAAATTTTTTCAATGGAATACCCTATATTGTTTCGCATTATCGAATACTCCATGATGAGCAGATTTCAACAAAGTATAAAACATATAGACTGAAGCTTATATGGTTCGGGAGCTACAAATTATTTCAGTTGAAAACGAGCCAACCTGCATGAACTTCTGTACAATCTGTTACCTAGGTTTCATAGGTGTTCATTCTGGTTGAATATTCATAAGAATATAATCGAAGGTTTCAATACTCATCCTGGTATACTCAAAAAATTTTTCTGTATTTCTCGTACTTCTTGTGGAATTCTCCAATCTATACCTCGATTCTTATACAAATCATGTATTCCACAATCTCTTCCAAATATTAGGTCTTGAACCAAAAAACTATTACTTTCTAAGAAATATCGAGATAAATTTGATAAAGACATAAATTTGATAAAGACATTTCGCTGTCGGACTATTGGTCGCGGCGGCGAACGTGACTGCCCGTGGCCTATAAACGGTGTCGCGCGAATGGTCGCCTCGCTCTCCGCTTCGTCGTTCGCACCGCCGATCCCCGTGGCCAAGCCGTATGAGACAGAATCAACAACATTAGAAGATAGAGAATATCATGAGGCATTGCAAAGAAATAACTCCCGAGATTCTCAACCATGTGAGGGCGGCAATGGAGGCTCGTTTGTACCATTGCATGGAAGTTGGTGGAAACGTTTTTGAATATTTACTACAGAAAATTTTTTTCTTCTCATTGTCTAGTCATCAGATTTTGATTCAAGAATTAATAAAAAATCTATTTTTCTGATTTATTGCTTCCATATTTGTCTCTAGAACGAATATTTCAAAATGTGTCTTCCTATATAATTGTTGACCTGTTTTTTTTTATTTTTCCTGTAAATCATTGTTTCAAAAGTTATTCAGGGTGGCTCGTTTTCAACTCAAATAATTTGTAGCTCCCGAACCATAAGCTTCAAGACCATATGTTTTATACTTTGTTGAAATCTGCTCATCACGGAGCATCTGATGATGCGAATAGGGTGATTCATTTAAAAAAAATGATGACATGCTCTGGGGGTACGATAGGGAAAGTAACATCAAATGTGAATATGACAAAATGTGTCCCCCTGTATACTATTGTTATGTTGTTTTTATTTTTTCTGGAAATCATTGTAAAATTATTCAGGGTGACTCGTTTTAAATGGAATGCACTGCACTATATTAGACAATGGAAGTCCGAACTAGTGAAATTGAGGACTTTCTAATGTTGGTAAGTTGATCTATTCAAAAATACCGTTAATCAAGAGTCTAGAGGAATCTGAAAATTGATCCCTGTTTTAAATTCCCGAGAGGGACAGCTCCGTGAATTGGCTGATAGTCGATTAAAAGTCATAACATCCTCCGAAAATTAGAATATATTTGTTGTGCGCTTTTTCCTCGCACTTTTCCATGGAAAACCAGAATGCCGGTGAAATACTAGTTATTTCCAATTACTTTTCTTTCGGAGAAAGAAATGACACTGATAGCCACTTCCCTAATAACTCTGCGTCGGAATCTTTGTCAGGAATTAGCCGAGTGGTTATTCCAGTTAGTCGCTGAAGTGAGCTTTCTCTGGAAAAATGACTCAGGTCCAAAAAGCAACTATAACCGGATTTAGATGAGTTGGAATCGTTATTGAAAACAAAGAAATATGCCTGTCGCATGTTTATAGTTTTTTAGAGACTATTTTCAATTCAATCTAGTGAAGTATTTACTCTCCCTATCCTATAAGACCATTTATTTCATTAAACCTTTCAAACTGTTTTTTTTTTTCTACGAAAATCAATTCACTTTTCTCGCGTTTCTCCAATCAAATTTGCGACTTCATTGGCTGAAGTAGACCAATTCCTAACTCTATACATGACCTGTATTCATATCCTAACAGAGTACATTTTCAATAATCACCACACATCGATTGTTTTTTCAAGGACGGAACACAAGCACTATAAAATTTTCAAGGCGCTCAAGAGCGGTGCCTGTGCGAAAGTAGCAATTCACATTGGATTTGAATCTTTGGAGTCCGTCTGGAAAAACGTTCTCGGGAAGTTTATTCCACATAAGGTTAGGTTAGGTCTGAAGTGAGTGGATCTATTCGATCCTCCACCGCAACCCGCAAGGGTTAATTGTGGCTTTATTCCACATAAACGAAGTTCTTCAAATGAGAGAGTTCTAAACAGTGAAGTTCGAGGTTATAGAGTTCTGGACATTGAGAGAAAGCTTCACTGCAACCCAAAGGGTTTTTGTCGCTCAAACCTATTCAAATGGCTAAGCGCCCGTCATGAGACAGTATCTTGTTCTGGCGTGGTAAAAGTGTTTCAATAGAATTATTATTTTAAGGTGGAGGTTCCAATTTTACCTACCAAGGTAACTGGACTTAAGCCCAAAACTGCCTCGTCTATATGTAACCCCGGCTGTGGAAACCAACATCGTATAGTGATTTTTCAAAATTGCCAATTGTTTTTCTAATCGTTTTTTTTTTAGAATCGATTTTCAATCTGAACATTTCAACATATTAGAACGTTTAGCCCTGATATTATGACTTTATGCATGAAATTCCCCGATAAGGAAAAATAAAATTGTGATTGAAAAATAATACCGACTACCTACGCAATAACGATCCAGATAACTGGAAAAAAAAAGAAACAAAAGGAATGCGCTCGCTTGACCGATACGTCGAGCGAGAAATTCAAATTACGTTTAATATCGCATTGTTTGACAAATGTCTCTGGCCGTACCAGCTTACGTATTTCTCACGATCCGCAAATGGCGACTAAAGCTCGCTTATAGCGAATACATTATCTGCAAAGCGTCGGCTTCTGGTGGTACTAACCATTGCTTTGTTTCATATGGTTTGGGTATTTTCTTTGTCATATCGTCGTTACCATGGTGGCAGAGAAGGGATCACTAATATGAACAAAATTACTCCTTTACATTTGTAGACCAATTTAAAGGCCAAGTAGTCAGGTCTACTAGCCATTTCAATCAATTTCGTACTGGAGTTCTTACTGTTTGTATTTTTACAAGCCTGCACCATATCCAAGGTGATGACTTCCAAATGATGAGTCAGGAAGCTTTAATTTTGAAGGAGCTTATGGTCCGTCCAATAATCCGTTACGTAACATCGAACATGTTCAACTCGTTGCGAGATGACACGGTTTGTTTCCGGAAGCATAACGTTTCCGTAACGTAACAGAACGAAGATGCAAAACAACAACACATACAACAGGTAAAGATACGCAATACCTGTGTATTCGTCCTAACTTGCCACCTTGTGCAACGTAACAGTCCTTTGATGCGACGGCTAACAACCGACAAATCGTGGTTCTGCTTGTAACGAATAAGTGTGTCAAAGTGGTAACGCATATAACATGCAACGGTACTCCGCCGTAACGTAACATGTCCTAAGGTTACGTTATGAGCCATATTAATAATGATCCCTATCAACTAAAACACAATGGAGCTATTTCATAAAGTACCTCATATCGTACAGTATCGTAAAAGTCATTAGTATAAAGCACAGTTCAATAATTCGAAATATACATCATCTAGAACGATAGTTTTTTGAATTGTGGAGTTTGAAGCCTACTCTTCTGGTTCCCTCTTCGAGTGATTCTTCTACCAGAAAAGGTTTGATTCAAATATTAGTAGTTTAGTTGAAGTATAGTTCAATAATATCTATCAATTGACAAAAAAAATTATTCCCCAAAGTAAAAACAGGCAATGTATAATTTTTGCAGATTATAACATTTCTTCTCGCTACCATATACAATGAGTTTTAGAAATAAAATTATTGAAAAGAAAAATCGTGCCTAAACTAGATATTGCTTGGCCACTTAACCCATTTAAGATTTGAGGTTTGTAAGTTGGATCTTGCATATCTCCGCCGAAAGAATGGAAGTGACTATGTTGAAGATATACGCAAAAAAATTTTCCTATCAAAATTCAAAACGACCACACAATGAGTTTTAGAAATAAAATCATTGAAAAGAAAAATCGTGCCTAAACTAGATATTGCTTGGCCACTCAACCCATTTAAGATTTGAGGTTTGTAAGTTGGATCTTGCATATCTCCGCCGAAAGAATGGAAGTGACTATGTTGAAGATATACGCAAAAAGATTTTCCTATCAAAATTCAAAACGACCCACTCTGTATAGTATTGTTGCAATATAGCAACATCACTCCATCTGAACGGAATTAGTGACAGAAACCCTTCATGTGTTGGATTATATATATTCTGTATCACGCAAATATCAATTGTTTACCGATTCACAATGAAACATCGATATTTGGATTATATTTCTACTAATTTGAATACTCTATAGTGAAAAGGTATTGTTTCTATACTTGGCTTTGTTGATAAACATTTCGGTGTGGTTGTATTATATTTTTACTAATTGAATTGCAAATTGTTATTTTTCAATCAACAAATATTTGCTCGTGAATTATGAACCTTCACCATCTGTTATGCTAAAACTCATACCTAGGCCCCGCTTTTCTTAAACTTCACGAGTTCAAATAAAATTTTCACTGGACTAGTTCATTACGTTGAAAGGGGTATATTTTTAGTAGAGATTAGTTTTCAGTTAAAGAATATTTTTGACTTTCTACTTCCCCATCTATACACAAAAAAATTTGGGAAACATCTGATTTACGCACGAAATAAAAAGTCCTTTCCAAATAACTACTTTCATATGTAAATTGAATTATACGGCGGTCAGTAGCCAGGTGGTTCGACGTGGGTGCTTTGTTCACTCACTCGAATTGACTACCGTGTCGGTGGTTCAAGCCCTAATCTGAACGATCGATTTTCACTTGCTATCGTCCAACCCGTGTCAGGAATCACACGTTAAAAGGTAAGACCTCGTTAATCCTTAGCTTGTACAAGTTTCGACTTCTGAGGGATGTCGTTCGTAGGGGATGCGACAGCTGGTTAACAGAAAAATATTTTAAACAGATTTTTTTAAAACAGCTATATTTCATTGTGTAGTGTTCCTATAGATGATATCTGATTCAATTCCATATTATTTGGAGTAATATTGGGAGTATAAACTGAACAGGAAAATGTCATTATTTCGTCGTATTTGTTCTTGGAAAATAAATTTTATAATGAAAATTTCAGTTTCAATATTTCTACCAATAAATACGAAGGCCTATAAGCACCAGACATTTTCTTAAAAATGAAATTCTTAGATTAAACTCGGAATAGTATTAAATTAAGACTTTGAACTGGGAATTTTTCAAGTTCCGACTTAAAACTCGAAATTTTATTTTATTCCGACCTGAAATCAAAATTTGGTGTATAAAACAAATATATTTTGATAGGTTGTACAAAATGAATAAGAATTACTGGAATGAAAAATATTGTTTTAAATCATGCCCTGAAGAAAATAACGCCGGCCGCCATTGGTAGCCATAAACCAATTGTGACGTAGATAAGAAAGCGCGAATGTACGATGCTCGCTACCGCTTTAAATGTAGCGAGAATGTTACCGATTTCAATGGAATTTCTACCGCATTCCATTACGATATATAAACGCTAGCCACGAGCATATCGATAAAGTCAAATGGAAGTTACAGTGCGGTACGCGAAGCGATCTAGTAAGGCGATAGACATTCGAATAATAGTTGAAGTTGTAGTTGAAGTGATTGTTGTATTAAAAGTGAAATAAAGTTAAGTTTGATTATTCAGTGTAGTCAATTATTGGTCAACCCACGGGGAAAAACGTAACAATATGATTAATATGATTTGTCGAATAACTATTGCACTGTGGATTTTCTTGAACACACCAGTACTTTTTTTCCAAAATATAGGGTGATGTAAAGCACAATCTATTGCAATAAATAGGGTCCAATTAACTAGTAGTCAAAATTCAAAGGTTACAAATTTATGGAAAAAAACAACATAACCCTGAGCAGTAAATCGATACTTTTCTGAAAGCTGCTGAAGACTCAGTGCCACAAAATACTCATTGTTAACTAACATTGTCACAGAATTGCAATGTCAAGACTGCCTACTTATGAGTAACTATCAAGATGTATGTGGAATACCTTTAGAACTATAGATCATGATGTTCCGCTAGGAACGGTTCTTCAGATTATATTTGCAATAGTTGTAAGTAAAGGAACATTTTTTGAGGACAAAACACAAGCACTACGCAGTTCTCCAAATGAAAGAGTTCTTAAATAGTGAAGTTCGAGGTGTACTGAGTTTAATCTCAAAAAGATAAGCAGCCATAGTCCGTCGCGTATTTCTGATATGTACCGCTCTTGGTGGAATCAAATGTGCCAAGTCACTTGAACACCTCCCGTGAAAGTATCAATTGAAGGGAGACAAATCTCCAACCTTTCTTCGATGTTCCAGACTACCAAGGTTGCACGTGATGTTCGCGTCTGCTATCAGGCGGATGGCTCTCTTCTGGATTGAATCCAGCAACTTCATGGTATGTTTGTAGACAGAGATCCATACATAAGAATACAAAGCATAACAATTTGCTGAGGTGTGTACAGTTTTCTGGTTCGGGACAGTGCTCCAAGCTTTTGAGAAGCAGCCTTTGCAATTCCAGCGACATGATTGTGCCAAGACATATTGCTGTCCATTTTAACCCCCCAACAAACTTATCAAAGTAGAAAGCGGAATTGTCTGACCTGACATTATTACATCGGGTTCGGAGACATTTATCTTCTTGGAGCTTGTTAGCTTCGCAGATGACACTGCCATAACTTACACGGAAAACAACTGGGTTAAACTCAGTCAGACTTAACTCCGTTAAAGGACTGATTCGACTATAAAAAACCGCCTTCAGTCCAATCTCCAACTATAAAACCACTTCAACAGAATTATCTGAAAATTATCATGAAACAAAATAACCTCGAAATCAACTCTGCAACAAAATTGAAATATATTTTGGCATAGTATTAGATAGACACTTACGATTGGATTTATAGTGAAAAACACTAAGTTTGATACTGTATAAATTATATTCAGGCAACTGAAAGATACACTCGATCTAAATAGGGGGATTACTAAAGACATACTTCGGCTTGAAGTTATTTGAAGGAAAAAGTATCAGTTCAAGTTAACACGATCAAATATACAGAGCTTGATGGAAAAATTCACTTCGTCATCATTACTGATTTTTCTGGGTTATTTCACGTATTATTCCGCCGACTATTGTCATTTTTATATCATGTACAAATTTACACTTCTGAATTCTTGCCCTTATTGCAATTGAATGTCAAGTAAACATAAATAATGACGGCATATATTTTAATATAGATTTGCATGAGTAAAACATTTTATAACAAGTAACTAACTTCATTTATTTTTTGCCATTCTCACCTAAAATATTCGCTAAAAGTTCAGTGAAGAGAACAGAGTTCTGCTTAGCAACCAAATAATATAATTTAATTCGAAGCACCCGTAATCAACATTTGACGACAAATCCGTCATATCATCCATATCATCGGCAAACAAGCAGTTCGGCGAATGAATAACGTTGAAAATGCGAACAAGTAGGACAAAGAGCCATGGTTCGCCATTCGCTTGTTTACGTTTTCCTACATAAAAGCCATCCTTAACAATTCCCAGAAGCGGTATTGATCACAGAGATTATATACATGCTCATTTTGTATCACAAAATAAAAAAGAGCATTAATTTTTATCAAAAGCCATTGTCTTACTTTCAGATTCTTCAAATTGTGCGAGAGTATTTCTAAATCAATTGTAAACAAAATTGCAATCAACAAGCTGAACACATTCACGAAAAAAGGAAGTTACACTGACTGATGGAGTAGTAACAAACTCTTACGAAGGTTCGAAATAGATGAATACTTTAATCTAGCAGACCACTATTATAATCTTCATGCAGTCATTGTTTCGGGACGCCCGACAGATATGATAACTTAAATTAATCTAAGTTGAACTATTCAATATATGTATAAATTGTTCAACTTGAGAACAGCTTTGGTTATTACTTACATTTTATATAATATTAATATGGTAATGTAAGGAAAGATTATTCATTAATAAAATCTTTCATTGATTATTTTGTGTATGTACATATATTATAAACCAATTGTTACTTTTGTAGGATTAAATAATGATACTAATAAACATCCACAAAATCAGTATCATCATTTTCAAGCCACGTTTCACATAATAAAAAAATATTACGTGCTTTCTGGATATATTTTTATAATACTGTCAACAGTATATGTCTATACACTAAACCTGAACGTCTTTCCGACGAGAGAGGAGGAGCTTGCCTTCCGCTGACATATGCGTGAGTAAAAGGGAAGCTAGACAGGCTGGCGCTGTAACGCGTTAGGTAGCGAAGAGATCAACCTTCCTTTAAGAAGTTATCACTTCAAAGGAAGGTAATACATGCTTCTTTTTCTTCGCTATCAGGCTTCAAGAGCTACGCTATGATTACTTCAAAGAATGGTTGCAAAACTTCAAATAATCAGAATATAAATAATTTAAAAACTGGCCTCAAGCACTTCAAGACTTTACAAGTTGACCTATAGATACATTAATAGTACTGAAGGCAGGTCACAAATATTTCAAAGGCATATCATAGATACTTCAACGGGCAGCCACAAAAGGGTGAGCTATAGACACTTTAATGACCAGTCACTCACACCTCCAAGGAAGACCATAAACACTTAAAAGGTATATACTCTACACAGATCAGTCACTTGAAATACTTTAAAGACTGCCTTATAGATACTCACTGAAGCTGTCACAGACATTTTAAAGGCAGGTCGCAATGTTTTAATTTAGGTTTTTTAGGGCAGAAAAAAAGTTATAGATATTTTAATTATCGGCCTAAGATACTATCTTTAGAGAGTTGGGTCATGAATACTCAAACTCAAAAAGCTCATCTGTAAGACTGGGGGTTCTTGTAGTGCGAAATGTCGTGAATTACTATTGTACTATTGAAACAGGAATGAAAAATTCAGGCTAATACTTGAAAAATATGCCTGAAATTCAAGCAACTCTTACGATAAATGCCTGAACATGTTCTGCATATGTAATAACTTATTGATTTGGTTTTACAACACTTATAATACATTAATTAAGTTAAATATGATTATAAAAAAAGAAAAGTAATACAAATTATGAAGCAACAACAAAATTAATTGGCGCTCCGGGGCGAATTGATTGATTCCAGTGGCGCATTTGCTTTTTCAGCTGCAGGAATACTCGGAAAAATCTGCAGCACCACATCTAAAGATCTTGGTCTGCCAATGTCCTCTCTTTCATGAAATAAAATGTAGGGTGTCTCCAGACACCAATAAATTCAATATATCTCCAAAATATTTAGTGACACGACTATCGTCAAACTTAGATTAGAAATGTTCATCTATTTCGAACCTTCGTATAAGTTTGGAGCTTTCGTCAGAGATTGAGTCATGTTTGAAGATCATCAGTGTTATTATTAGACTGACTGGTGCCTCAGCTATACTTGTCTCATAGTAGTCAGTTAGTTTGGCCCCCGTGTTAGGAATCACACGTTAAAAGGTAAGACCTCGTTAGTCCTTACCTCGCACAAGTTTCTCAACTTCTGAGAGTTGTCGTTCGTATGAGGGCGACAGCTGGTTAACGAAAAAACAGATTTTGAAACAGATTTAAACAGAGATTTGGCAATACTGTTGATCATCACCCATTAAAAGTTCTATTTTCAGATGATTTAACAATGAGCTTTGCACGAACTGGTTATCAGTCATATTAGGAAACGCTAGTTGAAGTTCCAGAAAGTCACATGTTTTTGCTACCTCTTGAAACAAAGTAAACAAGTGAAGATTTTTCCAGCAAAAGGTCTACAAACATAAAACGAGATAACCTGAAAAAATTTCATTCTCAGAATATTTTCGATATTTTTTCAGGACGAAACATTCGAAACGAGATTAGTAAATAATAATAGTACCGAGAATCACATGCCATAAATCGAAACTAAATAAAAGTAATTCGACAAAAATGTAGCAATATGTGTGAGAAATATCAATCAGCGCTTCTCAGATTTATCCGCATTTCAATTTCATTTACAGTAAATCGATTGGTCTCGCTTCCAGAACAAGCATCACGACTGAGATTACTTTTCGGTGAAAATCGATCGATGCAAGGGGAAAGGAGGGAGGGTAGAGTGATAAATTAGGGCCAATGAAAATGGAGAAGAGATATTCTAGGGAGTTCATGAATGCAGGCAATTTAAAATTTGGGAAGAACGATAAGAATAAATAATGGTGTATTATTTAACATTTATTGTCTGAGCCTGTGTGATTATACATATTTCCGTTTGAATTGATTAGGGTATATTTTTTAGAAAGATAGGTTTTGGCTTTCTACTTCTCCATCTTTATATGTGACCTGTCGAAAGCGTTCGACTGCGTCTCACATGAAATTCTGTTGAAAAAATTAAACTATCACGGAGTTAGAGGTATTCCGCTTCACTTAATAACAACCTATCTTACTAATCGTCAAAAAGCAGCGATGTTCAACGGTACCTTATCAAACTTTCAAACTATTAGGCATGGCGTTCCGCAAGGATCTGTTTTGGGCCCGCTCTTGTTTGTCATTTATGTGAATGACTTGTGCAAATATATGATGCCGTTCAAATTGGTTCTTTGCGGACGACACCACTTTCATTCTATCGGATAAAAATAATGATATGTTACAGTCTCATCTCGACGAGGTATCTAGTAGTGCTAATCAGTGATTTCTATCTAATAAGCTGAAACTAAATTGTCAGAAAACACAATACATCCAGATTTCTACTAATAATCAAGTTATCTCTAAGTGTGAAACTAATGAAGTTAAATTACTGGGCATTACATTAGATAATAGTCTCAACTGGTCAACTGAAGAGAAAACTCTCGGGTTTTCTATTTTTTGTTTTTCGCCAATTGAAGTACATCACTAGTGCAAATATATTAAAAACCTCATATTTTTCACTGTTTCACTCTCATATTAGTTATGGTGTACAACTTTGGAGAAATTCATGTCATTCCATTCAAATATTTAGGATGCAAAAGAAGGCATTGAGAGTGCTGGCTAATATTGGATATAGGGATCACTGTCGAAAATATTAAAAAAAAACTTTTTTTTAAACTTTATTTCTTTATTACGTTATGATTGAAATCCATAAGAAGAAACTATTCTTGGCGAAACAATGTCATATCCACGTTCACCACATTAGAATAAATCGATTTCGTCTTCACTTACCGCACAAAAATTCCATAGATTACTTTCTGTACAATATTTTGCCCCAAGATTTCAAAGAACTCAGTCTGAACACTTACAAGAGAAAACTGAAAAACTATTTGTTGAGGCATTGCTTCTATTCTGTCGATGACTTCAGAACACGTTTTTGTAGTAAGACACAAGTCGCTACTTATTTTTGATTTTCAAAATTTTCACATATGTGATTGTTGTTATTTGCGTATAAATTTTAACTGACTTGCTACAAACATATTGCATTATGTAACATGGTCAAATATATAAATTATTATAAAAAAATGTGGGAATTTTCCAAAGAAAGGAAGGAAGCAATCAGTACTGATATTTTAGGCCGTTTTCCTTCTAACGAAGAACCCACAGATCATGACGACGGGGATTCTTCCTTAATTAAGTCATCCTCTCTGTTATGAAAAATCTTACCTGAAAAGAGAAAAGAAGAGGGTTTAAAACTATCAGTTTTTTTGAAACAAACTCCAAAAAGTAATCAACAAAGTTCGTATTTCTTCATCATAACTGGTGGGGGTCCACCAATTACGTCCATCCATTGTATTCGAGTCTATACCCCTTAATTTGAAATGAACTGATATCTGCAACCTTCAATGTTTCAGTGTGTGATATACAGTCAATTTGTTTTTCATGTTTTGAAATTTTTTTTAATTCATTAAAGTGCCTAGTTAAACTTCGGTTATACGTATGAAGAATGCTAAAAAGTACGTAATTACAGGTTTTAAAGTACATCACTTTTCAATTCATATTTATTCGGTTAGAAATCGCTCCACTGTTTTCATGAAAAAATAGAAAAATTATAAATTGTAAACTAATATAATAAAAAAAGTGAAATGAGCGGTATACAATTACAATATTCTGATAACACCGCTTATCGTAGGATTTTGGTGTACCTTTTTAATTACTTATATTATTACTTTATCGTTCTGCTATTCGATTAGTATATTCTTGAAGCCTCTGTAGATTCTATAGGACTAATCGATTTTGAAATTGAAAATTTCAGATATCTTTAATTCAACTTCCAACTTTGTTGAGATCCAGAAAGATTTTAATCACATTAAGGTTTGAAGCACTTCACACTTAAATATTATTCGAAATGTGAAATAAATCTAAAACTCCTTATTAAGAATTATGCCTATACACATTTCAATTCCAGATGAAAATATACTACCTCTGGAAGACGTTTCGGCAACTAACTGTGTCTGTTTTCATGAATCCATGATGAAACTTCGAACATGGTACTTGAACATGATAAAACGCCAACGTAATGTATTTCGAAATGGAATAACAGGTTTTGCATGTTCGAATTTTACTTGTTACATCTTCTTTTTTCAAAAAAGGCAAGTTTGATCGATTTTAATCGAGCATGATACTACTTCCCCATGTTGAATTAAAATGAGAGAATACAAAAGTCAAATTATAGATTCGCTAATTTTATATTCATCCTAACGTTCATTTTGGAAATCCCACACAAAAAATTATGCTTTTCCGTGAAGAATGAGTGAACCGCTAAGTAACCTTCAATTAACAAAAATATCACATTCCAAACGGAAATTACAAATGTACAAGTCTAATCAAAACCATGTCGAAATCTGCTCGATATAGCGATTATACAAGCGAAATTTCGTGTGAGTCAGCCTCTCTTGACGCAGGTAAGTCGGTCGTCGATCTCGGATTCTTAAATCGAAAATTACATGTCCGAACAAGTCGCGAACGGTTTTATCTGTTCGGTTGTTTGTTAAGCAAAGCCCAGACATCCGAACCAATTATGCAAACGACTTCAAACGACTGGCGGGCGGATTTCGAAATGAAGATTGGACGATCTGATAATTTCGATAGCCCAGCATCATAGATCTTCTTTTCATTCAGGATATATAATTTCCGAAAGTATTTTGGAAAAGGTCGACAGTGGAATGTTGATCTCAGATAATGAAAGATTCGTCTTTTTGTAGCATCATTATCACAAGTTCTCTGCACTGTTGAAAAATTAGTTAACGGACAGACAGTTAATTAAACTTGCGGAAACAATTCAAAGAGTTATTCCCCGGACTATACTGAGAATATTTGGCCCTTTGATTTTGAAAAACCTTTTTTGTTCGCAATAACATTTTAAAACGAAAAGTGATGAAAATGCTGCTCCTCATTGACTGGTGAACTCTTTTATGAATACCAGGGTAGTGTCTCATTAAGTCACACCCAGAAGCTAACCGGTTTCTTTAATCTTTCACATTTTTCAGTAGGTTGAAATCCGGGAATCGAACAGGCCATAAGTGAGATCTGCTTCGACCAATACAACGACCTCCGACCAATACACTGAAACGTGCTGGTGCACCAATTAGCGTCGGTAGTTGAGAGGATTTGAACATTATATGCAAACGCTATCAACAGAATGTAACACGTGGTGGAAAATTAGCAGGAACGAATACCTGAACGCGTTGTGTACGGTATGGGTACCACAAATAATCCATATTGATTTTCCAAACAGCCCCATGACTAACATGCATCCGTCAGAGCATTCTTTTCAACTTCTATCTTTTTTACTATCATTGGCTTTCCTGGTCCCCCTCCGCTTTCGTTTCCGTGTTCCTGTTTAAGGGGTTGATGAATATTTTGGAAAATTGTTTCTATCAGGCGCCAGAAAGTAGTTCCATGTTCAACCGCCTGACTTTCAATGAAATGCCATCATCAAGTTTGTATATGTAATGTATAGGTATCAGTCATTTCGGAGTTGTATAATTTTTCATTACTGAAGACTGCACTAACAAAAGTTCAGTATTGATTCTATCAGATTTTTTCTCTTCGCTGTCCTTATTTATTTTAGTGGATAAAACAACTTATCTTCGTAATAGAAAAATCGTTGAAAAACAGTGAATTTTTACAAAATGTTCATTACAACATAGTAAGTACGCCATACTTGAAAACTATCAATAACAATATCTACCAAAGGGTGTTTTCAAACTCTGTGCACTCATACATGAGTGAGGTATGGACATTGGTTCTGAGATGATGAATTATCACACACCATCAAGAATTCAGATCTGTTCTTCAAGACATTCTAAATATATTCAAAAATAAACATAGATATCATTGTTAAAAATCCATTTTTCAACAAGTAGGAATCTATTTTTCTACAAGCCGAACTTATTATTTTTCATTATTAGATAACGAGAAAGAATCCAGAAGCATTTTCTACAATGTCTATAAAATTATTTTTTCTTAGTGTATATCTGATTTCAAGGACAATATATTCACACGTACTTTGCTCTTCAACATGCGTCCGCATAATTTGTTTTGAAACAGGAATTTGATCGAAACATCGTTTCACGTCAATAAACCCCATCAATTAGTACATTTTTCAATGTAAAACATGCCTTCGACAAGCCATAAACAATACTTAAAAACGCATGAGTCATCATAAAATCATTTGTCTATGAAAACCGTCAAGGTGGGATATCTAATGAATCACCTTCATACTCGTTCCTGCATATTATCACACGAAACATTTAAGTTGCTGCTCGATACGATAACAATAATACTATCAAAACTGTTTAGAGAATCAAAAAATTTCATGGAACAGATTGAAGATGTGTAAGGAATAAATCTGTTTAAAAAAATCTTGTTTTTCCGTTAACCAGCTGTCGCACCCCTATAAACGACAACCCTCAGAAGTCGAAACTTGTGAGAGCTAAGGATTAACGAGGTCTTACCTTTCAACGTGTGATTCCTAATACGGGTTGGACGATAGCAAGTGAAAATCGATCGTTCAGACTAGGGCTTGAACCACCGACCAACACGGCAGTCAATTCCAGTGAGAGAACAAAGCACCCACGTCGAACCGCCTGGCTACCGAAAATATATTAAAAAAAATGAATACCCAAAATTGAATGTAATTAGCCGATACGATAGATATACGAACTTACTAATACTAATAATATTAGTAACGTTGTATACAGAACATATTATTTTCGTCAAGCAGGAATGGAACACGTAGTCGAGGTTTTGTAAACTTTTTACAGTGTGAACCGTACAGTGAACTGTACCAACAAGGTTTTCGAAATGCCAATATTACAGACCCACTTGGCAATTGAAAATTGAAATCCAAAATCAAAGAAATAATTTTTAGTTCGATTTCCCGATTTCCGAGAAATTAAATGCTCAACAGTGGCAATTCCAATATTAAAGTCCGAATCCTGTGATTAAAAACCGAATTTCGAAACTAAAAACTGAATTAAAGATGGAATTCCAAGAGTTAACGTCTCGATTTCTAAATTCAAAGGCCCATTTCAAATACTGAGTCTGAAATGTGAAATTAATGTCCCAATTTCGAGATTAATAAATTTCACGACTGAAGACAATATTCCGGGATTGAAGAAAAAATTGTGCGATTAAAGTCCTAATTTCGAAATTGTATACGGAATTTTTAGAGTTAAACGTCTAATTTCAAAATCCAGTTGCAATTCCAAAATCAACGTTCGAAATGGGAGATGAAGTCCGAATTCCGAAAATAAAGAGCAAATTTCCACGGTAAAGTTACAAGTTTGAAATTGAAGGCCGTAATTCGAGATTTGAAGTCAAAGACCGAAGTACGAATTTCAAGATTTAAAATACCAATTCCAGGATCAAATTACGAATTGCGAGATAAAAGACCGAATTACGAGATCCAAGACCGAATAACGCTAAAAAAATGCGAACTCTTATATTAAAAATGGAATTCTGGGATCAAAAGTCCCCGTATAGAAATTCAAATTCGAAATTAAATACCAAATTTTGAGATATAGATTTCATTTTCGCAAAGAAAAGTGATATTAAAAAACATTGATTCCGATAAAAGTCTCATTTCAAAGTTTAGAGTCCGAACTTCGAGAGAATGAATTTTCAAAATGTTGTGGAATAATTCATGATTATAATCGATGTTACATTTTGTACCACTTTTTGCGTAGCGTCGATATATTTATTCATTGTAATTTTCATCTGATTTCATTTATATTTTGAACAACAGCCATCAATTTCTGATTTATCATTTTTTATTCGTCCAGAATATGAAACTGAAATAAAACCGCCATGAGCTAGCTAGCTCCTGCTGACCCCACGCTGCAACCCCCACACGCGGGCGCTATCGAGTTCTATCGCCGATTATATCGTACCTTTGTTGTCCTACCCATCAAATCCTTATCAATTACCAACGGAAATGTTTCGACATGTGTCACAGATGCCACCAAAATTATCCGAACAGCTCGCCGAGCCCGGACGACATACTGACGGACCGGTCGCCCATCCATGCCCAAGAGATAACATCTATTAGGTTATGCTACGCGGGTTATTTTGTCCGGACGATCCAAAGGTGCAGGGGTGGCTACGAAGGGTCGGGGAAGGAAAGCTCAATCCAAAACTACCAGAGTGCTACAGTTCGCAATCACTATAGTCTTTTCATCGAACAGAATTGTAAAAGAGTGATCTGCACGTGATTTTTTGCAGACCTAATACGAGAATGTAGTTAGCCAAGACCAGTTTCGTAGACAAGAAAAAATGATACGTTACCATAGCAACGAAGAATAAGAAGTGTCAAAAAGTCAAACCAAAGTCGCGCAATAAAATTGAAAAAAAAATCGTTATCAAGTACCTGTATTTGAAGGGTTTCTTAACCCTTACCAGATCAATGTCCTTTGTATATAACTTTGAAAAATTGGATTGCAAGTTTCAAAAGAGGAAAATTTTAAATTGAAAATGGGGTCCGAGCGTATACCTTCGTAAATATCATTGTAAATATTTAATATAAACGCGTCACCATATACGTCGATTCGAACCTGTGAAAAATGTCTGCAGAAGGGATTCCTAAACGTTAGAACGTTGACCAAAAGCTGCATCGCGTTCAATCTGTGTTCGATTTGAAACTGTGGATGAAACTAGGGTACATTTTCAACCCACAAACAATGCAGCAATAAGCGAAAAGAAGACACTGGTTCTCTATGGCCTAAGAAATTTCGTGTGAGAACATCTGCTGGAAAACTTCTTGCTTCAGTGTTTTGCGATTGCCAAACAGTAATCATCATTGATTGTTTGGAAAAGGGTATAACAATAACTGGGAAAATAAAATATGGAGAAGAGACGCAAAAATTTGTTCTAAGGTATTACCTATCTATCAGCAATTCGTGACTTAACACCTTCATTATTTTCTTCCAAAGGAGAGGTGATAGAAGTTGTAGAGGTCTATATTTGAATATGCTGGAAACTACTGTTGACCCTCTCATCATTGAAATCGTCGAAGCGAATCCTAATGAATTCGATATGAATATTGTATCCCAACAAGATGGAGCACCACCACATTACTCCAGACAAGTAAGAAACTATTTGGATACTACTTTTCCCGGTCGTTGGATTGGCCGTCGAGGTCCTACAGAATGGTCAGCCAACACGCCAGATTTGACACCTTTGAACCTTTTTCGTGGGGCTATTTGAAGCAAAAGGTGTACGAAACTGAACCTGCTTCAATATTGGATATACGGCAGAGAAAAATGAATATTTGTAGAGAAATTGACGTTACTGTGTTCGAAAATGTTCGGCGTGAAAAATCTGATAGGCTGTTCATATCAAGAAATTCAAGGCAACCATTTCGAGCATCTTCTGAACTGACCTCAAGCTTATTACCTCATATTATGTAGTTAAATGTCAATGTATTCAGGCAATTATTAAAAGTTCCGCCATTTTGTAGTAGTTGAAGATATTTATATTATATTCTAGGGTTGTGAAGCATTTGTCAGGAGCTTCAAAAAGATGTGTCACAAGACCCCCTTTCCATTTAATTTTTTTTCCCAGGTGGCGCCCAGTCGCCATCTTGAAAGTTTCATCTGTCAATTTCATTTCAAAATAAAATATTCATGCATTAATTTAATTATCCCAAGAAATCCACTGTATAACTGCCCCAGGCGCATATAATGGGCGAATAAATTTGCACGACATGTTATCACTCCATCTGTTCGGTGAACGGACTATAATACACCAGCAGTGAGAATATCATTCAACAGGATATTCCACCAGGATAAGTTCATATGGAAATATATATTTGCCCTCTTTGACTTTCTCATCCCAAAATTGAGCCATTCTAGTTAATCTTTCGTTTATTTTCAATTTTGGTATATCGGGTTAAGAAACAAGTTCAAGTGGTGAAAATTACTCCATTTCTGTTTAGGTCTGAAAAAATATTTTCAGATTGCAATCTGTATTTAACGCCAATTCAGTTGAGTTTTTGAATTATTGTCCCTTGCATCTCTGAAGGTTTGCATAGTTTTCCCTGGAAGAGGTATGTGTTGATCGAATGCCTTCCTGTAATCAACCTGATATCGTATCACTTCCAGATATACAACTTCCCAAGATAAATGTCTCTGAGCTTTAGAGGTACTAGCCACTTTTTTCTGGTTCTCTTGAAAAATGTTTGAATAAGCTCATGTATAGCCTTTGTTCTTTAGCTCCTCATCTTGTTTGAAAGACATATACTGCGGAAGAAGGGCTGAACATAAGCCCATGAATGTTTCTACTCAATTAATGCCTTTTTTCAAATATCTTGCTCCTTTGCAACTAAACGTTCATCTAAAATCGTTTCAATCGAGCAAAAATTCCTCTATTTCAAGAAAACATGATGATTGGTGAAGCAACAATATTGTTTATGGTGTATTATTACGTGAAAAATAATGAATGCATCTTGAGAACTTATTATTGCAGTTCTACCATATTACAACCACAAGTTTATATATGAATAAATGCATCAGATGCAGTGAATTGTGCGGTTTTCTGAATCATTCGCAAATTCACGTTAATGTTTATAAAATAGTTCAGTTATCAAGAACGTCTTGTGGTTTTGTTTTTCCACTAAATAACTTACGCAAAGTAATTCCATTATTTATTGGTAGAAAAAACACTTCGCCTACGTTGCGATCATTCTATACATTACATTAAAGAACCGCCTTTTTGCAGCGATACAACATAAGAGAAATGATCAGATTTGATTTTGGTGGGAACCCGACATTTGAGAACGTTTTGTGCCAACAAAAATAATCGACTTCCAGAGTATTAAGTTATGCAAGTAATCGCTATTGTGTGGATCACCGATACGTCTTTATTATGTCATAGAACGCAATTCTTATCTATCACCTAATGAAACGATTATACAGCTGGCGCCTTTAGAAGTGATTCACCGAAAAAGTGTTCCTTTATCTATCTGTTGCACACTGATTACAGGTGGATACTACAGATATGATGCAATTTCTACTGTCACGTCGTTCATCGTCTATGATTTCACAATTAGCTATCTCTTTCGCAACTCAACTAAACGAAAATAAGACGGTCTTTTTATTCAAAAAGCATAGAGGATTTGCTTCATATTTACGGTTACTGCGTAAATGAACTCAACAATCACTGATTGAACAACTAAAGATAAATAGAATTGATAATAAATACATCAAACTTGCTTAAAAAATTAACGGAGCTGTAGAAATTTAGGCTTTCGCAGACATTTTTTAAAACAGTTTGTGATTTTGGCCGTCGTCTGTTGGGATACATTCCAGACAGACGTTTCGACAGCGCGTGTGGCTGACATCTTCAGAGGTTGTTATGGATTTCAAGCTTGGAAGCGAAATATTTCTAGGGTAAAAAAAGGGGATTCAATAGGGTAATAAAGTAGTCTGAAATGAGGCTAAAATCATTGTAAATTCAAAATGTTCAGATAAGATTTCCATTTGAGTATGTCAGCTCAAAGGTGGAGCTAGCAGAACTCAAGGATTAAAAAACACATAGCAAGTCAGACAGAGATATGAGCCTAATGAGCGTAGTCTGACTTAACAAAATATTTTTTCTGTGATTGAGTTCAGCTATACTACTATACTATACAATAGCTTCCTCAAGCGTAAACTGAGGAAACTTGAGGAAGCTATTGTATAACGAAACACGTGTCCCGGTTTTTTAAAACCCTTCAAAGTGAAAATCATACAATAAACTGTATTAATTAGTTTTATTATGGATTTTCATCAAGTATCGGCCAGTTCTATTCAATCATCATCACCCCTCAATAAAACAGAAGTGCTACGCTACTGCCTAAAGGAGATGTGAAATTTAGATGTCCCGGACGGAGCAGGCAACGATATCTCCTCGAGTTCTGTCGGAGGTAGTTTTTGCCGCATTTTTAACGGACGTTAACAATGGCGGAATGAACTCAAGGAACCTTTTTATCGACTCGATGACCGGTATACGACTCAGAGCGTTGTATTTTGGTATTTTATCTGATTTAGACTCTTTTTAGGTTTTATTTTGTCTTTTGCTCGATTCGGCCGTTCCCATTTGCAAAAATAACAACAGATTATACTGAATGGGGTACTGGGAATCGAGTAGATTATAGATAGGCGTTTCGAATATGGGGGCGCCAGTTTATTATTAATGATAAAAATGTATTCACCAGAAATGAATAATACAAAAGAACGATACAAAAAATAATGTGGAGGTTCAATGTAGTTGCTGAGGGTATAACCCTGTAGGTACTCGTGGGTTGGGCTACCTATCGGGCGCGTTCCCAGGTGGTGGATAGGAAAACGGTCAGGGGTCCGGAGGCCCTATCCGGGTAGCCAATGTGGCTTTACTGACGGGGTCACAGGACTCTTGGTCAGTGGCAGAAATAAGTAGGGTGAGGAGAATTAAAACTCCCCAAAAGCCTTTGCAACACATGCCAGTGGACCAGCCTACCCAAGCTAAGGTGTAAGGAATCGTGCCGACAGCTGAATGGCCGCAGGGTGATATGCGGTCACGAACGATCCTTTTGGGGAAACCTCATTGTAATCAGCCTATTTCTGGCAATGCGGGGCTCTGCCAGAGGTGACCAACTCTTTCCTTGCTACTCGTGGGAACACACATGAATGAAACAAACACCTAAACAAAAACAAAAACCGATCCCGAGGCTGGACAGAAGTGCACACCTCAATCTGAGGCGGTGGCTGGAGATGAACAGAAATGTCCACCCCAACCTACCGCTTGGAATGAGGCTGGACATAGCAGATCACTTCGTGATGTAATATAAAGACCAAGGCGTAAGCGCATTTGCAGCATCGAGGCCAAAAGGAGAAAGAGAGCGAAAGAGGCAAAAATGGCAGCAACTATAAGTGCACTCTCCTCCTCTCCCAATCCACCTCCAACAGCAAGGGCACTTTCTGCAGCGGTCGCCAAGAGCTCCGCCTTGAATAAAAGCAAGGAACCGGCTGCCTCTGCAGGAAAGCTCCCTCACTTGTGCACCTCCATGGAACCCCAAGAAGGTTGATGAAGCCGCGCAACGACAGTAATGTCGCTGCCCCTTCTAAAACCTTCGCGGAGGCCACCGTGAGACACCTCCAGGTTGCCAAAGAGTGTGTGTTCGGCGAGTCTTGGCCTACACCTGCCAATATAAAGGAGATGTATCCTAGTGATCTGTTCACCTTCCTGGAAAGGACAGGATGGACGATGACCTAGAAGGACAACTCCTTGGGAGGATGTACAATGGGTCACATGTGGGTCTACACTCACCCTCCCTACTCTAAAGATACCAGAACCCTGTGGGTGGATGAAGAAGAAAAACATGAATTGTGTTCGCTTAGAGCGCATGATTTTCGGACCCAATGATCACCTCACGGTGTGGGGAGTTTTCATTGCTTAAAAATGCTGGCACACCTTCCCGAATGTGTCAGGGCTTCAAAGGATAGGGACTGGTCAGCGCAACCTCAAGGAAAACTAATAATGATAACTAATATTGAAATAATTGTTTTGACCATTGGAATTTCTGGTGGAATAATGCCCTCCGTCTGATGCACATGATTTTCGGACCCAATGATCAGTTACCCGACGGTAAACAATAAACATATCAAATAAGGTATAATGTTTTCAGAGATATACCGAATTGACATTTTGAATCTTAAAATATGAATCCGACTGGTATAGGAACTCGATAGGGATTGAAATATTTTATTGTCAGACCATTTGAAAATCTAGTTGCAGGTACATATTCGGTATGTATTCCTGCAATTTGCCCTTATAATTTTGGATTTCGAATGAAGGAATATAAGGTATTCTTTAAAAGAAATCCAACAGCTAATACAAATCAGTAAAGCTGATAACTGATACACAAATTGATGTCGCATGCGTAATCCTTCGTTACCCCAACTGAGGTGTCGATACTTAAGAACCATTGCATCTTGCTGAGTTGATACTCTACAGTCAAAATATCATTTCGATATATTTTTGAAAATACTTAATCCAATACGTACCTGCGCTTGTGCAAATCGTCTAAAAATAATATTTTATATTCCTGTCGAGTACCTACCTACTGGTTTTATCATTCGAATCTAAAGACTCTGAATTATCAATTCGGTATATCTGTGAAAACACTTCACCGACAACCGATTGAAGAATTCTCGTCGATCCGACACGGTTCGGCGGTACCTCGAAAAAACAATCGCGTGCGTGTGGTCACGGTGTTCTGAGATCGAAAATCGCTTCGGATCGAATAAAACAAATGAAGCTCGCATGGCCCAAAGTTTTCACGATGCCGTTGAAAGACGATCGCAAAAAAACCGAAAAATAAAACGAAATCGCCAGGCCGGTTAACTTTGGCTGAGAGAAACATATAGAGAAGGAGGGAACTAACTTCCTTTGAGATATACAAAACAATTCACGACATTTGTGGGTCTACAAAAAAGTCAGCGATGTCATATGTCTCTCATTTAAGGATAGCTAATCACCAAACCCATATAATGTAGTAATTGAAAAGCTCTTTGAACAATAATCCTCATCAAATCAAATACATTAGTTACCTTGATCATTTCATGAACATTATAATTACCCTTCACACAATACAATTCAAATTATTATCTTAGGACTTGTGAGTTATCGCTAAACTAAAACTATCGTTCGAGAAAATAAATGCAAATGGGCTTACACAAGCGTGATGAAGAAAGGTTGCAATGGCGGTAGTTTTCTTTTACGTCGCGAATCACTTAGAAAGTTGAGGTCGCATTTTTGTTTTGTGTTATCTATAGGTAATTACCTATTCCAAATTTGAAATCGATAGTTGTGAATATTTTTTTAGTAAATTTCATCAAAGGTTATTATTATCAGCTGATGTGAAACTATAACAGAAAAAACGTAAGTTCAGCTACCCGTGCGAAATGATGAATGAATGTATCAAGTCGTCAGTGTCTATATGAACTTGAAATATTTGCTTTATCGAGTTGTATTTCTCCAGAAAATATACTAACCAATCATTCTAGTTTTTTTTAGAATTGACTAAACCACTCAAATTTTTACATTTATTTTCAATAAGAAAATTTGGGATAATTCTAAGGTAATTTTTCACTACATTCCCGAATTTATTGTTTAACCTCAAGCCAGCAGAACCCAACCAAAGAAAAAAATTGTTTTTGGTCCAATCATATCATACGCCATAATTTCAGGTTCCTCTTCACGTGGCAGAACTAAATCGGAATTCTTCAACTTTCGGAAATGTTTGAATTTGTAATAATGTTAATGAATATTACTGGAGTTTTTTCCCAACATCAAACCGTTATTTTAATACCTCGACACGTGTGTTGATCACCAAGTGATCATCTTCAAGAGGAAGATCAAACTTGTTTGATCTAGTTCAAATATTCAACGCAAACATGGAGCAAACAAGTACAATCCCAACCGGCAATATTGTTTTATAATTTCATGGTGCTGCAACAGTTTTATTTTGTTAGTATTTTATAATTACTTCAAAAATGCTAATTGATTATATTAGATGCGAACATAACACAGTTGTATGCAATAAAAGTGTATTATAAATATGTCATAGAAACGTTTGTAAAATAAAATGAAAAACCGTTATAAAATACTCACGAAATCAACCCAGAAACGTTTTTACAACTAACTTAAAAAACGTATTTTTTGTATAAAAGTAGTTTTGTAGCAGTTTTATAGCACTTTTCTGAGAAGTTTATATGATCTTTATAAAACTATTTCAAGCTTATTTTATAACTGCTTCTTGTAGCTTTCATTAAATTATTTTATTGGAAAGCTTTTAAACATAATTTTGTTTTCATTACCATGTTGCCACTTTAATGATAATTTCCCAACATTTTATAGTATGGTGTATTTACTACAATTCCAAAACAATGAAATTACTGTTACAAAATCAAATTGCTTCCGCGAATATATTGATATTTGCTGTCACCAATAATAAAATACAGCATTTGAGAAGAACCAGCTGACATTGATTTCAGAGGACGTGTAAAGAAGTATAATTTGTCAGTTTAATTTGACTAGCGTCCCAATAACTATATACCTAATAATGCTGTGTAATATTGGCCATTGAAAAAAAGTTAAGAATATTGGTTCGTTTTAGACGAAGACCGACGTAACCTAGTGCTTCAATTTTGTTCTTACTAAAAATAGGAAAAGGTTATTAATGGATAAAATCTGTCGATTTGAGTAGAGCACTATGTATATATACCCAAACATCGCTTCGACATTCAACCTTTTCAATCGATGGAAGAAGCTTCTTAGCCGAAACATCTCGACAGATGATATTTATCAAACTATAAGTGAGAAATCCCATCTTCATACAAGCACTTTTGTAGGAATCTATAGCTTTAAAAGTACTCCGACTCTGTCGCAATACCATCACTTCTAGAACTGAGTGTTTCTTAACGGTTTCAAAGGGGTAACAAAGTAGCAGGAATACGTTGCTTGCTATTTATACCAAAGTAAGTTACAGAACAACGCCATTATAAAATGATAGCAATTCGGAATACTGACATTAGATGAGTTGAAAATATGATATACCACATATATAGTGATACTTACAGATGAAAAATACTACATAAATATTACCTATGTGATTATATCATTTAGAATAAACTGAGAAAATTAATAGATACGTCGACAGAGTAATTTTTCCAAAAACATTATTAAAAAAGAGGCCCACTTAAATTTTGCTAATAATAGGCTAAGTAGGCTATATATTTGTCAATAAAATTTCATTGGAAGTTAAAATATCAATCTTTGAAGCCCAGAATATAGAAAATGTGTTTAACCGTTTTATAAGTACAAAAGTGAAATTATTAAAATGGCTTCAACCTTTCTATATGTTAGTTTTTAATTGGCGACATTTGTATTATATTTTCCTAGTGTACAATACAAAATTACTTCTTGCGTCTTTGAAAAAACATTTTGAACACTTTTTTGTTTTATTATTAAAGGCTATAATGCTTCATAAAATACTGCCAATTTTCTACTTATAGCTTTTTTTTTATACACATTGAAAACATTTCTGGGAGAAATACAGTTTTATAATTTGTTTCTCCGAAACGTTTTCGCAACTATCATAAAATATAAAATAGGATGGGGTAATGAAGTATCCTAAAATGAACCTATAATTATTGTAAAATCGAAATTTTCGGAAATTAAAAGATTTCGATTTGTATGTCATGAAAATTTCTGATACTTGATGAAAATCGTACGTTATGGATTTTCACTTTATTATGAAGTTTTCACTGAATCGAAATATCGTTTCTTATTTGCAATTTACATATATATTGATCATAATATTTGAAAACTCTATTTGTAATTGTGTATTTTTCCATGTATCATTATGAAATCTCGATTGTACCGAACAACAGTGTTTAAATAAAGCGACCGATCTCAAGAAAAGCGATTCGTTTCATATAATTGAACTAATGGTTAGTAATAATGGTGGTTTTCAATCCTATATTTCAGAAATACCAGCCCTAATAACAAACAGCATACTCATACGCAGAAAACAAAAGCAATGGGCGTTATTTGCGGTTTTCACTGACTACAAATATGGTGAATATATCTATCGATATCAGAGAGACTGTTATCATTTATTGATATATACTAATGAACAAGATATCACTTTCATTCACAGAAAACGGTAGTAACGAACGATGAAACAAATTTTTCAAGTTCACGATTATAGAGATTGCCAGATATACATACATGATAATTTACAAAAATTCAAATACAGATGATAAATTTGTACAAGTCTGCACTAACTTTTGTATTCCGTCAGCTTGCAAAAGACATTCTCAAGAGCCCGTTGTTGAAAGACTCGTGAAAAATAAAGAAGGCAATAACAATTATCTGATCATATTCTTTGAAACACATTTTTTGTAGAGGACTGACTCAATACTTCCTACTTCATAACACTTCAGCAGATTATGAAGATGAATAAGTGTCAGTGTCATGAAGACGAAAGTTGTAAAACTTCAAGACGAGTATTTTGTCACATGCAATTCAACAGAATCATTATTAATTTCATGACACTCACAGATAAGAACTTGGAAGATAAATTGATGTTCGATATCAGTTCACAGAACTACCAATATTTGTGTAACAGGTAAAACCTGCGCATAAATTTCACCTATAAATTGGAATTTCCTCTTATATCATCGACAAATTTCCCAGCAGAAAATACCGCGTGATGCTGCAAATATTCAACTCACCATTCTATACTCCTGTACCCTTTGGCACAACAATGCAATCCTTTGATTTTGCCGACAACAGCGAACTCTTCGTAGGTCGCTTCTTTGGTAAATTTCATATAAGTGTCACTGTCATTGTATGTGTTCTGGGAACAGTAATCTTCGATTCCGAAAACGCATGAAAAACACGAAATTGCGAACAAAAAACCCCACGTATAAATAGCCATAGTTATTCTATTGTCTTTGTAATTTAAGATGAATCACACCGGAATTTATCTCTCGAAATTTGTTAACTAAGTATCGCGATACCTTATCATGGTTTTACTATTGAAAATACATAAGTAAATCCAGTTGTTTGGGACACTTAAAAACACATACGAATGTCACTTGTTTGCACGTTGACAACTAACCGGCGTGCTTCGATCGAGCAACATTCACAGCAACTAACTAGCACCTTTCTCATCCGACGTTCCACGCTGAATGCTCGCTAATTTTGACGTTCCTTGTGTCGATGCTGCTTTGTTACCTGCTGAGATGTGCGCGCATCAAATGGATACAGCGGTGACAGCTAGTTGGCCAAAGTTATAATTAATTGAGGAGGTAATGAGGGGTCATGAGGAAATATCGGGTTGATCTAATCCTTTCGGGATCCATCGACATCTTCCTACCTGCTGATTTCGATAACCGGGTGGATAAATTAATTGTTATTCTAGATTATTTTAGTTGAAAATGAAATTGTATTGTTGTTGAAGTTGTTGATTTTTTTTTATTTGAATCAACTTCAAAACCCTTTTTTTTTCAAATTAGATATTTCATGAAATTACTGCTATACAGAGTCAAAAAAATTACTTTTTCATCAGCTGTGGCCAGTTTTTATTTGCTTTTTCTGCACTTTGTAGAAAAACACATATTTAAAAGGCACTAATGCGTTTTATGTAGATTGCGGAGAGTCCTATTTTGCAATAGTGGTTCAGTTTAAAAAAAAGGAAAAGAAAATTAAAATCATATCATGCAGTCAGATTTGCATATAGACTGGAAATTATAGAAAAAAAACTTTTTCGAATAACTTTCTTCGATATTTTAAAAAAATAAAACAGTTTTGGATTTTCTTCAAATATAAAATTTGACAGATAATGCGAATCATGTGACTACATTTTTGAATCATTTTTCATCTCGATCAAAACAGAGAGTTATGCCAAAGTCAAATTTCGAATGAAGCTATTAACAACAAGAATTTCCATTCGATGGGGACCCGTCACACTGCACAGGTTGTCCCCACTCGGGAAATAATATCGGCAAACAAAAGGATGCATTAATTTTATTTTCAAAGGGGGATGTTTCAAGGAATATTTTGAGCCCTCAGGTGATATTAGATATTACCATCAGAATCATAAATAAGAAGGGAAAGAAAGACGCAATTTTTAAAAAGTATTTAATAATTTTTCTAACTCATTATTCTTTGTGAAAACGTGTACAAAAATTAGAGAATTAATATGTGAAAGTTGTCATTTCTTTCAATATATTTCATTGAATCTGCTTCCAGAAGAAACGGTAAAATCAACTTCAAAGAAATCGCATCAAAAAATTGAATGTGATAGTAGGTTTTCAATTCCTGATTCTTATGGATGTAATTTAGCAAACATCCGCCTTTTTGGTCTTATTGAAAAAAATAAGTTGCCGTTTTAGGTAGTTTAATTATTCTCGAAATATCAAAGATATGATTTGGAAATTACATTCGACCAGTTATGCTTCCAAATGGCCGAATCACTCAGAACATTGATTTTGGCGAAACGTTAAGAAATTCACCCAAAAGGAAAAATGGTCTATAATCATTGAAAAAAATTAATGCAATCAATTTTTAATCATTTCTTTAATCCCCTCACTTGACCAAATGTACGTTTGGCCAGAACTAACTATCGATGGCTAACATAAATAACGGTAGAGTCTTCCATGAATGCTGATGACACCTCCATTGTAATCTCCAAGTCAAAAAAACTGACTCGATTCTGAAAGATTTTGCGGATTACTGCATACGAAATACACGTATAAAATAAATAATAGTTAAACAGTATTGAGTTTCACACTTAACATATAATATTCTATAATCTACTTTCGAAAACAATAATTTACATCCACTTCATCTAAATTCTTAGAAACTGTTATAGATTGCAACTTAACATGGGAGGAACGAATACGAATGGTGCGTAAAAAAAATCAACAAAAGTTTCTACATTCTGGTAACGGTAAGAAATATTTTGAACACAGATTCATTATTACTGGTTTTCTGTGCATTTGTGTATTCCATCATACACGACAAGAATCTTTATTGCTCAAAAACGGATCTTTAGGCTTATTCTTAACATTAGTAATCGCCAATCGTAGAAACAGATCTTCAAAACGGATCCTTACGGTAAATTTTTAGCTTGATTTTTCATATCATTGTCTTTTTCAGGTAGACCCGTCGCATTCTGAATAAGAGAAGCAATTCCAGTTTCAGGTGCTGCCTGAAAGAAAATCTTCTGAACAAACCTATATACGCGAATATCTTGTACCTAGGCAATAGTAGTATTCTTATGTTTATATCAATATCCGCCTCATCTCCTCTATTTATTTGAATAAAATGTTGTACCTGCTATCGGAATTACAATTCAATCCCTTTGTTGTTTTTCGTTTTTTATCAAGGCAGAGAACTAATTTTCTTCGGCGGTCGATCACAAAACTTCGCAACTAGCCGCTTTTGGGAGCTTCGTTTATATTTAATATTCGTGGATCGTGTCTTTGGTTGATCTCATTAATTGATTTTTCCTAATGAGAAATGTCATCGTCTCACTCATTCAATAGTTCATTATTTTCTTTAATTTTTTCAATTTTTCTTTTATTTCATTTTGCGAATCATCCTGTATTCGCTACTGCTGAAACATGGATTAACACAAACTAGAATATTAAAACCAGCACTTGTCCAACTCTAAAAAAAAATATTTAACCAAACCAACCAAACTTTGCTCTATTGGCCATATTTCCGGATTTTTTTTCAGATGGTTTCCCTCAAAACCAACCTCCTCACACGCCGCTGTCCCCAAGAAACATCCAATTCAAAAAACACGCGGATGATTTACAACGGCTGTTCTCAAATCATATACCGTTCGACCCAACTCTTTTTGTTCAATTTTAGTTTTAATTTTCGTTGAATCGACTCGAACAAAATGCCCCTCCGAAACGCATGTGAGCAAGTCGTCGGTACCGAGAAATTGCGCGTTCAATATTTTTCGAATCGCCGGCATTCTTTTTGGTCGAAGAAAACGATCCGCGCTCAATTCGAGCAATTAAAAGTATCGATTAACGTACCTGACGTACGAAAAAAGAAAACTTGAATTTGCGAGACGACCACACGTCCAGTGACGTAACTAACTCGAGGTTTGGAGGGTTAATTGTTTTTTCAAGTACAATAATATAAAATTTGAAAAGGTAATTTTAAATATTTAAATCGATTTCAAAAAAAGGGACTGAAAGGTGTTTCAAAATAAGATGCTGATTTTCAAGGGTGTGAATCCTCAGATGATCCTCAAATGAACCTACGTTCTACACCTCTTAACATTTGAGCGAGCTATAGGGTGTTGAGATCTCAATAACTTCATAGATGTTTGTTTATGAAATTTGACATACAACAGCCGTTTTTCAATGCAAAAGATTTATTGAGGTTTTAACCAGTAAAGCTAATTTCGTCTGACTTTCTATTGAAATTGTTTCTGAAGTGCTGTCTTCTTTCTATATAGTCTTGGATAGTGAATCTGCTGAGTTCTATCAAGGACTTGGGTCTCTTCCAACGCGCTAACGTGAGTAGCGTTGCTCGGTATCCACAAGGTGACAAGTACTCTTGTGTTCAGTCCGACTGCGATAATATCCTTTTTTTTATAAACATTTCTTTGATCCAGAAAACATATAACCTCATAAATAAGATACTTATTGCACCGTATAGAAGTAAACAGAAGTGTGTACTTCGATACGGTGCTTATTGCATAATTTTCCGTGTGTCCTGCCACCTAGGAGTATCGTGGGTATTCACTTCATCTTAGTTACTTGATCAGAACCAAATGAGTATACAAAGAAATGAGCATTGTTTAAAGACAATGAAATGAGTGTTTACATGGAGCAAATCAGTTAGTGATCTGTACAAGTTAGTTATGCTTCTCTCGAATAGATGGCAAGAGTTTTACCTTTAAATCCTAAGTTAGACAATGCTTTGGATTATTTCATTATATTATACTATGATATATCTTACTAATTCAGAAAACTTTTTGTAGGCATCTTCAGAATCAACATTTTATTTATATGGAAAACACTTAATATAAAATAAAATCAGTACAAAACTGTTTCGACGGGCTTTTTGCTAAACAAGTTAGCATGTATATCAATGAGGGTCAACAAATAATGTTCACTAAATGAATTCACAGTATCATGTTAGTTTGCCATAATATCCCAATGAATAATTTGTATGGTACTGATATTCACCTAATATTTATGTTATTTCTGGTTTCTACTTCTGATTGTTGAGACTGGACGTCGAAATGTTTGGAATTGGAACTTTATCGCTGTTCATAGATCTCATTCCACAGTTTTCGATTTCTAAGTTACCAACTGCGTTTATGTGGAATAAACTTCCTGAGAACGTTTTTCCAAATGGATTCAATCTCCAGCGATTCAAATCCGATGTGCATCGATACTTTCGCACAGGCACCGCTCTGAGAGCGCCTTAAGGCGCTTGTGTTTTGTCCTTAAAAAAACACATTTCTCATTTATTCTATGGCCGTTCTCTAAGAAACGTTGAGCTTCACCATAGTATAAAGGTACTACGGCTTCACTGAATCTGGTTTAGTGTAGCTCAATGTTCATTGAAATGCGGTGTTATAGTTCACTTAGTTTGACCAAGATAATTTTTTTCGCAATCTTTACTATTCATTTCGTAAATCAGACTTTTTTTTTCCATCACCCTGTCTTTCGGGTTGCCAAATTTATTGGAGTGACAAGCACTAGAGGAAAGTGACCAAATATGGAATAACATTTTGTTTTTTATGCATAATTTGCACAAATGTTATAAGTAAAAGACTTTTTGTACTATTTATTAACAATCATATATTTGCCCTTGAGTTGGTAACAATTTTAGGTTATATTGATAAGTTCCAGGTAACAAAAATGTTCAAAAACTAAATAACGATAAAGGTGCCCATATATGGAATAGGTACATCAAATATGTATATAATACTACAATCACTACCAAAAATTAACCTTAACTTATAAGATATTCTTTGAAAACTTTGGTTTAACATAGATAAGAACACAAATTATTTACAAAAATCACAAATCCAGGTATCAAACTCTGGCCCGGCGCAATCATTATGTGCCTAGAGTCCACACATGAGGCACTTGATCCATGTTTTCCCATGAGTATCATTCGAAAACAGCATACCACAAAAAATACACTCCGAATCTTCAGAGTCTGGAGCTGTATACCCTATTAAGGCATTAGGTTCACTATCTGCATCAAACAGCATCACCTCCTCATCATCTGAATCTGACATAGTCTTAGTCTTCTCTTTTGATTTCTTTCCTTTGGATTTCTCCTCATTCTGGTTTTTATTCTTGTCTTCTGCGAATTTATTTTCTTTTTCTTCTTTTTTCTTACTTTTGTCTATAAGCTCATTTTCGTACGGTGACGACGTGATGACTGCTACAACAGATCATTCTTTCCTCTATTAGAAGGTTTCTTTTTTTTTGGTACTGGACTGATATCATATGGAGACACGAATCCTAAATCACTGCGAGAAAACCCGGAAGTTGAGGGTATACAGGTTCAAAGCTTATATCTTGTCTGGGTGTGACAGCTTCAGTTAAAGGCATAGAAGAGTTATCAGGTGTTTTTTAATTGGCCATCGAAGGTCCTTCACGTTGGTGACCTGATGACATTGATGTAGCGTTGACTGTGCAACCGTCTTCAAAATAGGCCAGTTACACGAAATCCATTTGCTAAAATATTGCCAGTTTGCACTTTCAAATAAGCTCTGCCAAATAGCTCAACAACATCATAAGGGCTCAATGGTCGATTATTGTCTTTAATCCACATGCGTATTTCTTCAATGTAATAGGTTTTTAGTGATCCCATAAACGTTTTATCTGATGGCTGGAGTTAACATTATTTCTCGTTAAGCCATGAAATTTGCTCTCCATCGTCAAAATGTAGTCTACCAAAAGATTTTCAAGTGTTGTCCCTAAGGCAGTTTTCCTTCCGAGTGTAGTAGTTGCGGCTTCTTCCGGAGAAAAATCATTTTTCTAACATGAACGAAACAAGGTAGATCTTGGTACATCAAAGTGCTTTGCAGCTCTCAAACAGCCCATTTTTTTCTCTCTTACTAATTTTATAGCTTCCGCCATATGCTCTGCATTCCATTCATTTCGCTTTGTTTTCAAGTTGACGCCCGCCATTCTGATAAGATAAAACATGAAAAGAATATAATTTACAAAATTATCAAGTCAGCTGATACCAATTATGGAATAGTCCATATTTGGATACTGTAATCTGTCCATATTTAGATTTTCCAAAGATTTCAAACTGTGATTCAAATTTTTGTAATTATGAAAGTACCTAATACCATCTAATGCCGCTAAAACATACAAAAGAACATCTAGACAGTCTCAAAAAGCTATGAAAACAATAGAGTGTGCACTTTTTGTCCAAAAATACGTACTGTTTACATACCTTAGAAAGGTCTGCGGAAGAGGTAAAACAAAAGACTGTCACAACGACGAAAAGGCTCACTCGACTGACATGCAACCACTTATACGCGTGAAATGTAGTAGAAGGAGACAGAATATTGCTGATTGATGCGTGTGTGAGTTTGCATTTGAGAGAAATGGGGATATTCCATATTAGGGATCCTATTCCATATTTGGTCACTTTCCCCTATTTTTTCAAAAATTCGGACCAATCCAATAGTTTATCCATATAAAAAACTATTAACTCTGAGTCATTATTTTTCTGAAGGATTCACAAAAACACTTTGTCAACTTTCTTTTCTTTAATAACTTCACTACACTACAATCACAAATTGTAGCTTTTCGTCATTTTCAATTTCATACGTAACCTTTATAATCTAAAATAAGTTATTAAGACAAGGCACATACTCTTTTATTTTCCTCCTCTTTTTGTCGAAAATGACAAATATATCATCTACGAATCAGATCCAAGTCCGGGAAAGTAATCTAACTCTTCACTTTCTTTCATTTCAAATCTACTCATGAACATGATAGCCATAAAATAATAGCCAGTAAGGTGGAAATATAAACATAAAATGGGGCTGTACAACGGAGACCTCAGCTGCAGATTATGCAACGAAGGGATAGAAACAGCTCTACACATCTTATGAGAATGTTAGGCACTGAATAACCGGAGGTAGGCAATATATGGACGTACGAAATTACGTCCAGAAGAATATGACGAACATCCAACACAAAACCTGTACAAACTAGTACAGGGAACGAGACTGATGGAATGGGTGTCATGAGAAGATGGGAGAATAAACGCAATAAGCCCAAGAGGCTGCAGAGTTTTCTGGAGACTTGGAATAATAGGACAAGTCAGACAGCTTCCAAGGTACAAAAAAAAAGGTGGAAATATTGATTATTTTTATTGTGATGATGAATAATAAAATATATATACATAAATTTCATATACATAAACATACATAAATTTCATAATCAAGCATATTTACAAGTACATTACTTTGTTCTCAATTTTTAATGAGACATGTCGAGTAATCATCCATATTACCATTCCAACCCAATATGAAATCCTCGCTGATCATACAAGCGACAGCAAGATATTCAAAACATCTTCTTTCAATTCCATAAACAAACCCAATATATTCACAAATGACGAGTTCTGAAAAATCAAATAATTCCATTGGAGATTAACATCTTTCTTAAGAGGGTGAATCCTTTCAAAGAATCAATGTTTAAATTTATTCAACTTATTTGTTATTTCTCTCAGAACATTGAACTTATATTTAATTCATGTCTATTCAATACAAAACTGATCAACACCCTCGACAACTGACTTCTAACGCTTTTGAGAGTTACAAATTAGCAAAAACAGGTGTTTTTGCTTTTGCAAACTACATATTCGTATATATGCATATTAACAAGGTTAATATTATACAAATGAGAAAAGTTGACACCCTTACTTCTAAACAAGCCCAATTGAATTCCAGACTCCTGTTTTCATATTGTATGAAATACCAATTGACGAAGTACTCCATTAAAGGACTCATCAAACAGGAAGTCTCTTTAGGTTCAATTTTGTTCCACATGGCGAAAAGTATATTAGCAATTTCCAAAACCTTGTCAGCCAGTTTGTCAGCAGTACGGTGTTTGAGAACCCCGGATATATGAACCTGAAAACGCAAATCAAATTCGCCACTAACAAAGTAATAACAACTAAACAAAGTACTAACAGGTCCGTGGTTATACACCATCTGAAAATCCAAGTGGTCGACATGGGAGTTATAGTTCAGAAGCATGCATGTATTGATAGTGATATTGCTGAGAGATATTCTGAAAGTTAATTGAAAATTATATTATTTCAGTGAAAATATTTGAATTCCTGAAATACGTCAGTTCCAAGATATACAGCTGAGTACCAAAAAGCAGAAATGCCAGGAAGAGAACTTTTCGCGAAAATTCAAAATTGAATTAACAAGATTCCCAACTCAATGACCGCAGCAGCTGAGTCAGCTACACCATTAGATTCTGCTTTATGTAAATCATCGTTTGAGCGTTAGCGTTTGCTGAACTGCTGCTTAAGAATTTGGGGTGCAAGGCAGATTCATTAGATATCCTACTCTTGAGGAGGCCATGAGTCACTTCCTAGCTGACAAAAGGTAACGGTAATAGAACAACATAAACAAAACGTTCTCTGAGGAGAACCACCGTACAGCACCAGATCTTTTGAACAGCGGTTACGTGAAGCTACTTCACGACTGAAAGTCGGGCTCTTGAAATGGTGAAGTAGCCCGACTGAAAGTCGGGCTGTGTTGGCCCATTCTATCTTAGGACAGAATTTGTCTCACAAGGATGCCTACCAGTGTTTGGCGATTGAATCCACGAGAAATCAATCGATGCACCTGAGCACTGCGGCTAAAAACACACCTTTCAACTTCGGAAGTTGGATACAGATTTCTCGAGACAGGGCGTTAGGCAGGAAACTAAGGCAGATGGCAAAACAATGGTAACAGAAGATGGACATACTCCCTAATATCAGCTATACAGGTCTGGATCAATATGCCTTTTGGTGAAGTGGATTATTTCCTTTCTCAGGGCATGGTTGTTTCTTCAAATACATTTATGATCGCAGGATAGCTGTATCCCCAAATTGTCAGACAGAAGACGACGTAGGGCATACACTCTCTACTTGTACAAGATGGCAAGAAAGGACAGTATATTTACCCAAAACGGGAAGTATTGTCTGTGCAGGGTGGAGAAAAACCATGGAAAAATGCCTATATCACAATTCGATCTATCATCGAAACCAAGGAAGTGAAGGATAGGCGATAAAAAATTATAGTAGCTACAAAATCGAATAATTCTATTTTTGAAGTGAGAGGAGGCAAATGGAAGGATATATAAAACACCAAAAGTGAGACAGCATCACAAGTACTGAAGTAATGGGAAAGCGGTTCCAGTACTTGGAGCTCATATAGGTGATAAAAATCCACCACTACGGAATGACCGCAGTTTTTTGAATATTTCCTTTCTTCTGACAAAAAAAAAGCTAACTTGGCAGGTTTATAACTTAACGACGAATTCAAAATAAATTAATAAGTACTTAGTTGAATAGTTAGATAATGATGAGAGGAGGAAATATTTACAGCAAAAGCAGCACAGTATTCAGGTTATGAGATAAAAATATTATATGTATATGTATATATTTCTTAACTTATCTCTGTTGGTGATCTTTATTATTCGCACCGGTATTTGATCGTAACTTTTCAGTTCAAACTAAGTCTTAAATCAATAGATATGAATATTTTTACATAACGACACAACTGTGACATGTTGGCTTTGGTTCGAGTGCTATGATCATGAGGGAGCGTAAAGAAAGATCATATTTTGTAGTATGGGAATGAAATCTTCAAGACAGAAAAGCGTCAGGTTCTTTCATTCATCACTGCATATTCAGTAATATCGTGGTTTTCAAAGAAACAAGCAAGTATAGCTTTGAGTACTACTGATGCCGGCGACTTGGCTGTCCTTGTTCATCTTTCACTGCATGAACCACTGTGCATGCTGTTTTGGCGAGTGCATTGGCTTGGGATGTGGAGGTCGAGCAAACCGGCTATCGGAAGCCTTCTTCCACGTAGCCCCGCTGGATACAGGAATGACAGAATCACTTGTGGTTCTGTTATTCCCTAACTGAATGGCATTCCAACGATGGCTCAATCCTAAGGTGTGTGTATCCGTGCCCAGAGGATGAATGACAATGAACCTATCAGCTGTCTCTACGGAACCTTCGAGTTACCGGGAGCCCTCTCGTCGTAGCATCGCCTTGTCACAGTAATGCGGGGCTCTGCCATGATTGACCTTCAAGATTTGGTGGTGCAGCCAGAAAACAACTGAGTCGTCTCCTTATGGGGTACCTTATGAAACCGTCTTACACCAAATTCTTGAGTCCCTTCAGGTGGAGGAACAAACCCTCCATGAGCAGGTTAGCAAACGTTTGCGCTCAAGTGATGATTCACCAAAACCAGAGGCGAAAAAGCCCTGCACGGTTGAATCTATGGCATCGCCAGGAGTGGCTGACGTGCAAAAACCCTCATATGGGAGGGTTGTCGCGGGTATCAAGGTGAGAATCTTGCACCTTGACTACCCGACTACCTCATTAACGATGAAACAGCAGAGCATATACTATGTGCCTGCCCCGCTGGGGACCGAATCAGGTTTTTAGAGTTCGACAGAGCCGTACACTTAACATCTGACCTGAAAGACCACTCACCATAGAAACTAATTGGTTTCGTTAAGAAGCTGGGTTTATTTGGTCGAGTGTGAATAGGTGTGAGCCACAATGAACCCTTGCGGGTTGCGGGGGAGAGTCAAATAGGCCCACTCACTTTGGACCTAACTTAACCTAACTATACTGATGACTGTACTGCAATAGTTACAGAACTGATATTTTTGAGAAGTGTACTCCCAATTACTTGAATGAAAATTCATTAAATTTACCCATTAAATGTACAATTAAAGATCTTGTGCTAAGGAACAATTCACTTTAAAATATATCACTTATGAAAAAAATGCGGCAGATAGAAAATTGATTTTGGCTGTAAAATGATGAAAATATTATAATTTCACAATTTTTTTTGGTTATGTATATATATATATATTGTCATATTTGAGATTGAGGACAAGTTATTATAAACAAAGTTTAACTTGAGGGGGTTTGAGATGTTAAGTTGGCAACACTGTGTCAGTTCGTATTTTTACAGTTTTACATGAATCATGTTCTAGGTTTCTGAAAGTTGTACCTATAACAAAAAGTTAGCATCCATTCTTAGCAAATCAAAATACGACATGGTTCGTATTTTGTACAAGATGAAGATAAAAAGCTATACTCACGTAAAGTTCCCTTCACCATATATTGGGATTTCATTTCTAATTGCGATATCAGCAATATACTTTGTAGTTACATTCATGTACTGAATGGGAATCGTGACACAAACATTAAAATTGTTCTGTACCTCGGTTGCTACAACGCTGATATATTTGTTGCTATATTGAATAGGATTGTCTATAGTCTCTAAGCCAGTTATTAATACATCCCTCAAGATTAATGAACCCCTGAAACCAAAAGATCAAAATTTTAGTCTCGGTTACAAAACTGAGAGGTCGTTGCTGGAAATGCCAAATACCATTAGAAATTGAAAGTTATGATTATAATGTAAGCCTAATTTACAATTATATTTGAATTTTGGACTTATAATCAAATAAAGTTGATACCTTTAATATTAATTCAAAAACAATTTGGTTTTGTCGTTATTCTTTATAATCCCTTCCTACATAGATCATGGCACAAAATCATCATAACTTGATGTGGTTTTATAAAATCGACAAACAGGTTTTGTTATTTCAAGGAATAAACCCCACAAACATCAGAACAGGAAAAAATAAACAAGAATTAAAAAAAAAAATAAACATTGACACCGTTTACTTACGCTATAGAGGGATCATTCAAAATCTTTGGAACATCAATAGTTACATCAGATATCAGTAGTTGCGAATTGTCTTGTAGCAACTTCAAATTCATCCAAACGTATATGCTCAACCTAAAAGCTGAAATAAATTATTCTTATATAGAATTATAAAACAATATATCAGTAAAATGCTGTTGGTTTCTAAATTTAAATATATTCTTGTTTAAAAGCTTCAAGACATCTTACCATCCATTGTCAGACAAACTTTTGAAATGATTTGAACAGATCTCAAAAACCACTAATATTACTCATTTTGTCTATTATATATCTAGTATTCTCTTCTGTGAAATAAATAAGATTAAAAAATTATCTTTGTTGACGGCTCATAAATAATATCAAGATTAAGGATAATATATCATTCAGTATGAAAGTATATTGCTTTATAAGAAAATGTTAGTCATACTTGTTGACTTCATAAATGATAATTCGTATAACCGACAACTTATAGAGGCATATTGGTCTTTATTGCACATACTACTGAAATGTTTCTGATGTGAAACATTATTGCCGCACGTAAAATCGATTGATTGCGTGGCGACGCATGCCGTGGCGGCGAGTCGCCATACGCAAACGAATAAAAATAAAATATGTCTGACAGTGATAATTTAGAAAGTGAAAATGAGCACTGTTGAGCAACCTCCTGCGAAGAAAGCAAAATCACACTACGACACACTATCAAGTCATAAGTATGTTAATTATATTTTTGTATTTTATAATTGAAGTGTGCATTTATTTATCTGTGCATTAAGATCGCGTATATTTGGTCTTTTCAACGGTCAATAAATGTAAAATCTACTGTCTTGGTAGATTAAAATTTACACAATTTTCATTATATACAGGGCTATTCAAATTCGTTTCTGTACATGGGGATCTCGTAAACGATAAGATATAGAGTATCGGTTAAATTGTGGAAAAGTTGCGTATTTTAGAGACCTATTCAATGATGTGAAGGAATCGAATATAGCTCTTTTGGTTCTGGAGTTATACAGGAAAAACCCAAATAATCCCAAATTATTTTTTTGCCTATATCTTCTTTATTCGCAGACATATTGAAAATCTGTCCACATTTTGCTATTGGCACTCGATGTGGGCTATCAGAATATGTCCATGAATCTTTTATACAGGGTGTCATCTGATTTGGGCCACCCCCATCTTTGAATTTTTAAATGTATTTTTTGGTGTAGTTTTTGTATCGTCGACGTTCATTTCATACTGGGAAATCAAATTCAATTTTATATTTCGGGATGTTTCGGTAATATTTGGTTATAATTGTGTGAATTATTCCCTTTTGAATTACGGACCTGGAAATTGGTTGACTGAGTTGAATAAAAACACAATAGAAACTCTCTATCTCCCTATGTACCGTAGAGTTTTTCGAGAGTTTTTTTTTTATTTTTAGGTACCTATTGATATTTTTTCTATTGTTTTGAGCATTTTCTACAATGAACTTACAATAAGAAAACCTCTTATGATTATCTGAAACATATCAACATATATATTACTAGCTTTTACGCGGCTGCGCTCGCATTTATGCCATCAAATAAGTGTCAGTTATAACAGAAATGAATCAATATGAGAACTATATTTCAATGCTTGACTGGGATTATTAATTTTTAAAAATTATTACATATACGATGAAGTTCCAAAATTTAAAATATGCTTTATTGAATTGAATTGCAACAACAAATGTTAAAATATATTTCACTGTAACAAAAATAAATAATTTTCAATTTTTTCATCTTACATAAAAAATATTTTTTTTAAAAAAATATCATGTTACTTCTAATACCTCCAAGAACATGTGTACAAAATTTCATGATGATCGGTTGAGTAGTTTTCGTGTAAAACCGTAACAAACAAACTTTCATTCGCATTTATAATATTAGTAGGGATGTTTTTTAATGAGCAGAAAAAGAAATGATAGCAATAATAACATCCGAAACGGTCACTATACATATTTGTAATGAAAATTGAAATGAAGTAATTTATATAGGTACCCAAAAAAATTATTGGCGCAATGAATGTTCGAATTGGAGTCCTTCCATTTCGAGACATTTTTAAACTCGGTTTTTCATAATATTTATTGCCCTCAATCCACTTATTTGCTGCATTGTTGCGAAATCATTCAAAATCCTCAATCTCGAGTCTTCCACATTTTCTATCTCTCTGCCAGCGTAAATCCTATTTTTCAATGCCCCCCATAGAAAATAGTCCAAAATAGTAAGATCTGGTGATCTTGCAGGCCATCTCATTGGCCCATTATTTGTTTCGAAATGGAATAAGGACTCCAATTCGAACATTTATTGCGCCTTTAATTTTTTGTGTATATAAATTACTTCATTTTAATTTTCATTACAATTATAATGTTCGTTTCGGATGTTATTATTGTTATCATTTCTTTTTCTGCTCATCAAAACACATATAATATATTTTTGTTGTAGATATGTTTCAGATAATCATAAAAGCTTTTTTTATTCGAAGTTCATTGTAGAAATCGCTCAGAGCAATGGAAATATAAAAAATATGAATAGGTAACTAAAACTGGAAAAAAACTCTCTAAAAACTCTACGGTACATATGGAGACTTGAAAGTTGCTATTGTGTTTTATTTAACTCAGTCAACCAATTTCCAGGGCCGTGATTTAAAAGGGAATAATTCACCCAATTATAATTAAATATTACCTAAACATTCCGAAATATATAATGAAATTTAATTTCATAGTATGAAGTGAACGTCTACGATCCCAAAACTATAACAAAAAATACAGGTCCGTATTTAAAAATTCAAAGATGAGGGTGGTCCAAGTCAGATGACACCATATATAAAAGATTCATGGACATATTCTGATAGCTCACATCAAGTGCCTTTGGCAGAATGTGGACAGATTTTCAATATGTCTGCAAATAAATAAGATATAGGAAAAAAAATAATTTGGGATTTTTTGGTTCTTCCTGTATATCTCCAGAACCAAAATAGCTATATTCGATTTTTTTTATATCATTGAATAGGACTCTAAAATACGCAACATTGCCACAATTTAACCGACACTCTATCTCTATCACTCTATAAATTGATTAATAATTGATTTTAATTTCATTTTTATGAAAAATGATGCAGTGGAACACTTTCGTAAAGCTTGACAAAATTGTATTTCATAATCAGCAGCAAGTACCGGGCGAATGTTTTTCTCATTTGTTATTAACAGGAACATCATTTTCAATTTATTAATTAATTTTCTAATGATGGTGGAATTTATATTGAAACATTTATTATTTATATTTATAATTTGAGATATTTAGTAATATATTGCAATAACTAGCTAAGATTCTTGAGTTTACTAGTATATTAAAGCCACATTTTTTTTCATTCATATTTTAATTACATATTTTTTATAAATATTTCAGTGCCCAACAATCATCACAGGAGTTACAAAATATTATTTTTAAAGTTTCACATCTGCTAGGCATGCCATGACTGCTCACAATTTCAAATGAATAATGTCACTTTTAGCATTAATAAACAAATATTCGGAAGCTTAAAAAGAAAATAGCATTAATTGTATCTATTGAAAACACTTTTTCCACACCAGAAAAAACTAATGACTCTTGACACGTGTTTCGCTAACCCAATCAGCATCATCTGGAGATGACTAAGAAAAGTGTTTTCGATTAGATTCATTTTAAGCCAGTGGTTCCAAATTCTTCTTAATCAAGCATTCTTTGCACTTCTAAAGATGTCATATACTCATGTGTATTGAGGAACTTACTCAAAACATCAAAACAATATTTAACAAAAATATTTTGTTTATAGAAGAAAACATAATTTTAATATTGATCTTTCTGAAATTCTCACTTTTTACAATATGAAAAAATTAAAATTGTAACGAAAAACTTTATACAAGTGTAGAAAGGGCAAACTTCAAGCTCACCCTTTCAACTCAATGTATTTTTCATGAAGAAAAAATGAGATATTTATCTGTAACTTGCCGTATTCTATAATTTTATCTGTCAAGAAAAACATAGATACTTATATATATTAATGTTTTGGAGACCAAAATCTGCCTCCGTCCTCAGGACTAAAATATCAACTGTAACTTGCAGTTTTTCTTTGGTTCGATTCAATTTCAAACTTCCACGACAGATTTCAAAGAAGTTTAGAAATATGTCAATGTAGTTCTCTAATATTTCCACTCGATAGTCACCGTTATAATTCAAAACGTGTTTGGACAATTTCGTTCCTTTTATCTATTTCAGTTTCACGCACTTTACATGGTATTGAAGTTTCACCAATATATTGTTGATGAAAATGAAGTGGAAACAAAAATATCTGAATTTCTTGAAGCGCATTTCTGATAACTATTTGAAGTATTTGTAACTTCGCCCATGTGGTCTTCTAACTATTCTCAATGAAACATTTTCAGAGAAAAATGTTTCTTCTACGAAGGAACAGAAATAGTTTGATGATAAAGAGGCTACAGAATGAGATAAGTCCAATTTTATCGTCACTTAATATTTACTAAGTGTTATTCCACCGAAAAAATCCAGTTATTGAGTTATTTTTGAATGACTGAAGAATGATTGGAAATGACGAACCCAGTTCTGAAATCTCTAAAGTTTAATGAAGCTGAATAAGTACTTTTGTATTTACCACAAACCTGAACCTGAACAAAAATTGTAGGTGTGATGAAAGGAGGAGTATAATTTCAGAGAATTTTCTCTCTTAGGTGCTCATTTTGTAAATGGTAATTTTTGGAATGGTTCGAAAAAATTTCAATTGGACTCAAACGCAAGTACAATATATTCACTTGAAAGATTAATAATTCAAAAGTAATATATCAGATAGTTCAGCCGCTTTCTCCTTTCCAACCAATTTCTCAACAATCTCAAGTGCAAATTCGAAGGAAGTCGATGGCCCTAGGCTCGTTATCAGATTTCCATCTATTTCTACTCTTTTTCCTGTATAATTATAACTCCCTCTTTCTTCCATTTTACTCCACATGGCAGGATAACAGGTGACATTCTTGCCAATGCCTATTCCATGCATGGCTAGTGCTACTGGACCTAAAACAGAGATGAAGTTAATAATGAATTTTCAGTAGCCAGTGAAAAGCGAGTTCTACTCTTCAAACCACTGCCCTTTACCGAAGATTATATGAATATCTAGTCTCGAAGTCTCAGCAAATACTCACTAACTGCAAGTAGTTGCTGAGACTTCGAGCGAGAACTAATGAAATGCACCACGAAACATTGTCACCCACCTTCAAAAAAAATAATAATAATGTCTTTATTAGAACGACATTTTATACGAAACACAATATATATTATACCAGTGGTTCCCAAACTATATATATATATATATATATATATATATATATATATATATATATATATATATATATATATATATATATATATGCCTAAATCATATGACTACACGCAACCTAACTTATTTTAACTTAGCCTAAATTATTTATATTCATTTCGGCGACATAAAGTGAATATAACTGAATAAGAATACATTTGTTCCATGGGAATTTTGTGGTTTGAATGTAATTATAAAAGCAATTAGAATTTTTAGCAGACACATTTAACCAAAGACACGTTACATTTGATCTTTTACCAAAAGTTGATTAGCTAACTTCCTTCTAACTAGCTTCGTTTCCGAGTAACGGAGTATCAGTTTTTTTTTCAATAATTCAAAAGTCTTTTTGCCGATTTTAATAAAACTAGGTGAGTTCGTCAGCAGTAAGAATGGTCTTCTTTACATAAAATTAGATCACGGATAATAATTCAAACGACGTCACAGAGGGTTACCTGATACCTTACAATGATAAAAATCATTGTATGCCACTGTTTTTCTCCAAGTTTGATATTTTTATCACACCGAACAAATGAAAATTGACTAATGTGTCTTCTAGAGAACATTGCAAATCTCTGTTCATTTTTAATGTGTTACAAGATATCCTCGACTCACAACTACAACACTAGATGCGCTATACAGAAAAATTGAATCTCAATGTACAACATACTTCTTCAGCAAGTATAAAATCTTAGTTTAAATACATTTAAAAAAATAAAGCAATACCTACTTCTACAAATTTCAACTTTCCAATTTTGAAGTAGGTGTCAGCTTCCTGTTGATGAAATACTAGATTTCCATTACATACAATACATTAAGGTTTTTTCATCTTATTCATCTCTCTTCCTTAATCATTCTTATATACAGGGTGTCCCTGGACTTTTCGATATTTCATAGTAGAGTAGCTTGTTAGTTTAAAAACACCACGAATCTACAGAACTTGATATTTCTTTTGAAAAAATATATGCTATCACAATTGTGACTTAAACTTCCATATAGGTACTGTACTTTTTGTTTACGACTTCATTTTAGCATACTTTGTATTATTCCTGTTATAAATGTTGTTGAATTAACGTTATCATTATTATTTCTGCTTTGATAATTATTCATTTCAAATAATGGTGGACGAGCGGGTTTGATGTGGTCGAGTGAAACTACATTTTTATCAAGACTCGTTGCTCCGATCGACTTTCCACACGAGTACTTTTATTCATAAAATTGTCCAAGTAACCTTAATTTGTTGAAAAATATTGAAAAATATCTGTCATTTCAAAGTTTTGGGGTGTGGACCATCGGGGGTAGTCCGTTCCTGACTTTGTAGCAAAACAACTGACTCCTGCATGAAAGCTCATCGAAGGAATTCATTTGTTTAGTCAATTACCAAAATTTGGATGATTTTGAATATTCACTTGAAAAGTTATCAAAGAAAAACATTTTTCATTTTGTAACTTCGAGGGCCCGTAACTTGGTTACGAAGACTTTTAGGAAAAAAAGTTATATGAAGTACTGGTGATATTTTGACCCCATCTATACATTCCCGAGAGGAAAAGAGGAAGTCCAGGGACACCCTGTATAAACTGTTCAATTTTCAATTGTCTGTGTGCTGTCATCATTTATAAATAATTTTTATAGGAAAGATTAGTTATTTTTTCGTTTTATTGTCCTTGTACAAATGTAATGACGTTACTTAATGTAGTGAAATAAAATATTTGTATTGTTTTATTCTTTCATAAATCTTCAATTCAGTTTTATTTCTATCTCTATTCAAATTTTTTCATTTCAATATATTTCGAACATTTTTAATCTTGAATTTAAAAATAAGAGTAGAAGTCTGTGAACACTTAGTGATACGACTATCGTCAAACTTAAATCAGTCCGTTTCGTCTTTGACGATTTTATCGAACCTGATATGTAGAATTAAAACCTCTGACGTAAACTGAATCTATTGAAAATACTAAAAAACCATGTTAGCATTATCATCAGAAGATGACTGACGCGCGTTTTGCTAACAATATTAGCATCATAATCATCAAGAGATGACTAAAACTGTTTCAGTCATCTACTGATGAATATGCGAGAGAAAGTATTTTTGGTCTAGTATGGGTAAAGTGTTTTAAATAGTTTGATTTTAAAAAAAATTCAACTCTGAAGTCGAAAAGGAAATTTTATGCTCTGATAGCAGTTCCCCACTTTCATTTGAAAAAACACGATTTAACAAAAGTGAGATCAAAATCTGTTGACTATGACCTTACCGGCACATATTGCAGCAATCCACCCTCCACATTTTTCCTGTTCTTTGAGCATTTCACCAACATCTGTAGATCCACCAAAAGCTAGGGAACCCTGTAAACCTCCAGGAAGAACAATGATATCGAATGGTCCTTTCAACTTAGCTTCACAAATTCCTATGTCAGGTTTTACTCGCACCCCTCTACCACACTGCAAAAGAGACCCATCTGGTACGCCAGCCGTTGTGACCAAAATCTATGAAAAACGAAAAAAAAAAAGCTGTGTAGCAGATTATTTATTTTTATTACCCCTGCTCTTGATAATATATCTGTAGCAATAACAAATTCCATCTCCTCTGATCCCGATGCAACTAGTACCAAAGCTGTTTTGGACATTTTCCAGTCGAATAATAACAAGAAATGTTGAAATTAATATGATGGAATGTAATATAATCGAATGAAATGAGAACTAATGTAAACAAAAATGACACTCTATTCTTTATAAATAAAATGATAACAGTATCAAAGTTACGAAATCGAAGGCAGCCTTAATTATGTGCTTATGTTAATCTAACTTCTCAGTCGAGTGGTAGATAAAGAAAACAAACTAACCGAATTTTGTATACTGGATGGTCCAAAGTAGAAGTACTACACCCTAACAAAAATATACATATTATTTTTGGGAATTGAATAAGTTCTCTTCTGTAACAGAATATCTAAGGGAACTGAAATGTGGAAATAGACAGCTCTCGAAGCTGACCAACTTAATTCTCTCTAAATAAGTCTTGTTAAAAAACATCTAGATGACAGTTTCTTGTATAGTTTCGAAATGTGTATCAAACGAGAGACAATTACAAACTATAAAAACTCAGTTGTTAATTCGTAAATGCTTTTGAATGATCTAGAAAAATGTCGGCCAAACTGCACCTGAAAGTTATCATGGAAGTCTTTGAGGTATTGAAAGATAATTCATTTGTATCACACCACTTTTTACTGAACCTAAATCAGCTTCAATACATAGTTTTTTGAGAGCTATACCTACTATTATGGTGCCATCGGAATACAAATGAAGTCAATTCACCTTCAATGCTTTAGCGAGATCACTAACACTGCAGCTACAACACCCGGGTTATATTTTTTCTAGTAATGCAAACATGGCATAATTCGTACTTTTTCCGACTGGTATGTACTGAGCAAAAGATTATTACTAAAAAAAGCAGAGTCATCCATTGGTTCATAAGGTTTTTTACCAGTTTCGCCAGAGTTGGCAATAGAGAAATCGGTCTTGTCGGTCTTGGATTTGATGCCAATTCACAATCACCTTTGGATAATGGTTTGATGACTAAAACCTTCAGACAGTCAGGAGAAATACCACTTGAGAAAAATGTATTAATAGTATCTGCTAAGATTGTTAATGTATTCCCTGGAAAGTGTAAGAGAACCTTTGCGGAGTTATCATTCCAAACTGATGTGTTTCGTTTATATATCTATCAAAGTGTCTATATATTACTTTCTCTGAGCTGGTAGATGATAGCAAAAAGGAATATCGTACAGTTATATTTTTAGTAAAGAAAGTATGATCTTCCTGTGCCAAGATATTCCCCATATATATTTCAATAAATTGATGAATGTAGCCGTTACTACGTGGTAGGAGATCATCATGAAAAATGAGAAATAAAGCCACTTACTTGTATTTGTAACTAAAATAAATGCAGTTTCGTCCTACCTATAAGGTCATTTTCAAACGAATATAATAAACTGATATAATTAACAATGTTAATCCTTATATCTATAAACCACTATAGGTAATAAAAAAGACGGTCCTTAACCGAGTACCTGAATTTTGTTTACCTGTGACAATGTGGGTACGCCAATCTAAAAACCGGCGAGTAAACCACGTCAATTTGGTCATTTAGTAGGTTAAATCCGCAATGCTTATGAATTTCCAAGGATTCCAAATAATCGAGTTTCCAAACCTTGCTTGCATAGTGCAAATTTCATGATTTTATTCCAAGGAATGGTCTGAAAACATCGAATCATTCTTACCTAGTCTGAAAGACCTTTCATATTCAGCATACAGTTTTGAGAAATCCCGGCCACATTGTCTCACATAAACACTATTACACTCCAAACGCTTAAGCTCATAAACTGCAGATTTCTCCATCCTGTCCACTTTATCTTTGGCATTTAAAAAGAAATTGGATAATATGGCATGTGGCTTGAATGCCACTTCCACACTGTTTTTTTCTAAAAAATCCCGTAATTGTCTCTGTTCTCTTACCAAAATATGTTAAAGTTACAAATTTCTTGATTTCTGAATGAATATTTTTCAATATTATTCCATTGTTCTTCCGAACAATGTTCCGTTATTGAAACTATATGAGGAAATTTGTAAGTTTCTAGAAAAATGTACAGGTTATCATTTTTATTGCCAACTGATTAATGTTCAAGAGCATCACATAGAGTGCATGATGTCAGTAAGTTCTTCTCATTCTAGTATTTTTTCCTTCCTATAAGGTGGATCAAACTGTGAAAATTATTCTTCAAGCAGTTCGTATTTAGTCAAGAAAAATTTATAATTTTTGGAAAAATGGTTTTTTAAAATTAGGTTGAAGTGCCATAGGTAGGTACGTCTAAAGTGAGTGGGTCTATTCGACCCTCCACCACAACCCATAAGGGTTTATTGTGGCTCACACCTATTCACACTCGGCCAAATAAACCCAGCTTGTTAACGAAGCCGATTAGTTTGTATGGTGAGTGGTCTTTCAGTTCAGATGGTGAGAGTACGGATCTGCCGAACTCAAAGAACCTGATTCGGTCCCCAGCGAGGCAGGCACAAAGTATATGCTCTGCAGTTTCATCATTTTCCAGACAGAGGCGACACACACTGTCTTCCGAAAGTCCAAGTCTCTGCATGTGATGACTCAAATGACAGTGACCTGTAAGAAGGCCTGTTAGACATCGTAGTTCATCCCTACTGTAGTCCAACAACTGTTTAGAATCAAGCTTCGAAAGGTGAATAAACGCCTTGGAGTGAGCCAATCCTCGAAGATTCTGCCAGAAGTCCATAACTCTTCTTGCCATTCAGGCAAGTACCATAGCTCTCATTTGATTTTGAGAAAATTTTTGCTAGCCCACAAAGAAATTTGATATTCTGACTGAATTTTCAAACTTTCATCATTTATCCTTAATTTTGTATCATGTTAGCTTTGAAATTCTTATGAAGAAAGTACCTACTCATTGAAGAGGCAGTTAAAAATGTACCTATAAAACGTCATTTCTAGAATTTAATGGTATATAAGTCCCAATTTGACTAATTGTCAATGGATATGTATCAGTAACCCTTGTGGGTTAAAATACTATCGGTTTGAGATTATAACATTTCAAGGTTGTATATATAATTTAAGACCATCATAGGAGGTGAAGGATGATTTGAAGTTGAGATTGCCATATAAAATTACTTTGGACTTGATGTTAACTATGAAGAAATTGATACCAAAGCAAGGATAACTGAATCGGAGTTATCAACATTCAATTTGCGATTACTAATTCTAATATGACGACTCTAGAGACATTCCATTGGCATTCTCAAAGAGTAGGCCGATTTATTGAACTACTAGTCGGACACGAATTATTCTCCCAACTTCATTTCGGTAATCGCGGAGAATGAACTATATAGTCACGATCTTTCACAGAAGTCAAGTACTTATAAAGCCTAGGATAAAGTATGTTTTGCCCATTCCACAACACATGACAATTTCACATTTTTTGTTGAATCTCTCAATGTTCCCGGGTACTCAATATGAATGTTTCAAAAAAATGCTCGGGTGTTTTTCAAAAAGCATTATTTTATTAAACTAACACGGTTCCCATAGTCTACAAGAGAATATTTGCATGTGAATACTTGTTCATTTAACACATATGGTTTGGGTCTCCGAAAAATCCTGATGTAAACCCAATCGAGCTTTTGTAAGATGCATTAGGGCGATGAATTGAGTTTTGTCGGATTGTTTAACAAAATCTTTTTGTTTTAAGTGATGAGCTTGTTAAGTGGTGGAAAAACAATTTATCGGAAATGTTTGCCGACATTATTCAGAGCATGTCAAGAACTCTTTAATCTTCAAACATGTATATGGTGTTTTAATTTTGTTATATAGTCTTACAACGCATAAGTTATTTGATTCAGACAAAGTTCTAATTGAGAATAGTCATTTCAAAGAATCTTTCGTTTGAACCAGTTTATTCAGAGGCCTGATTTTTCTCAACACGCTGATGAAATTTATTTTCACAATAAAGTACCTACTGAACAAATGCTCAGGGCGTCTCAATAAAAACAAAAACTTGTTATTCAGATTACACCACCGAACTTACATATGTGTTGTAATGCAAATACATTCTAACAAACGAAAAATTCGTCACCCTGAGATCACTAACCGAAGAATTATGAAATTTTCATGTAACCATTCGTTCATAATCTTCATATGTTCATCAGTGATATTTAATTGAATCTAAAAATGAATCAAATAGATTTGCTATAAAATTGAAGGAAAAAAATTATAAAAATGATCATGAAAAGATATCATCATTAAAAATTAAACACTATTAAATTGGAAAACTAAATATTTTCCTTTGAAATTGATTAAATTATTAATAATATATAAATCAGAAAAATAATAACTGGAGATTTCAAATCAACTTTTCGATTGTGTAAATAATACATTTTCTTTTATTGCCATAATTTAAACTTGTTTATTTAGGTCATCATTTCATTTTTATCAATCGTTGAAGAAAAAACTGCTGAACAATTGATATGAAAATTGAACATAAGCACTTTTTTGTGGGGAAAAGAAATCGAAGTTTTTTTATACTTTTTTTAAGTTTCTTCACTTTCCACAATCTGAAAAAATATAAAAATTGTAAAAGAGAACTTCATACAGGTGTAGAAAGGGCAAACTTTTTATGAAAAATAAAACTTTCTATATTCTTTACCACTTATATTTGTAACTAACGTTACTGCAGTTTCATTCTATACAGATATTTTCAAACGAATGGAATAAACTCCGTATAGGACGAAACTGCAGTAACATTAGTTAAAAATACAAGTAGTAAAAAAAAGTTTTATTTCTCATTTTTCATTATAATCTCCTACCTACCAAAAACTTTTCAGTTCACCCCGATAAGTTACTGCATAAATTCAAAAATGTTTTTACAAAAAACGAGCTAATAAATTATAACGATACTGATTTTAACGTTTTGAGACTGAAAGCTGTCTCCATCTTCCTAATTGGAGAAAAAGTAAATGTAAATGAATCTCTCATTCTTTTTAGTTTGGAACATTTATCAAATACAAGTTGCTGACAAATAAACCATTTTTCTTTGTGAAAAACACTTTGAATTAACGCGTGTACTTATTGGGGTGAACTAAAGCATTCAAATTTTTTTCCATTACAATTTTCATGTTACAGATTGAAAAGACCCGAATAAAAGGTTGATCAGGATAATTTTAGTAGCTTTGAATGTCAAAGTGAAAACTTATTTTTGTCAATTTGCTGTGCTACAGTGGCTAATGGGAATGCGATAGTCATAATGCACTTGTCATAATGCATAGGTGGCTCGCGGAATTATTAACTTATATAATATAGAATACGAGACTAATAACGTCAATAATTAACGCCATGAAACAAAAAAAGCCCACCGTGTTTTCTGTGATGATATCACAAATAATTTTGGTTTCATTTGGGATTTCATTGAATGGAAGCATATAGGAGTCAAACACATTCAAGTTCTCTATAATACTTACTTACTTGATAATTATGGTAAAAAAAATTTGTTCAGAAACTTTGTCAATAGATGATAATTTCAGTATCCTGAGTATAAAATTGTTAGTATTTACATCTCAAATCAAACCTATTTATCGAAGTTTTGTCGTAGGACAAAAAAAAATATTATAATTACATAAATTTGCATAGAATTTCGAAGATTCTTTTTCATTAAAATTGTCCCGAAAATTTTCAATATTCACCCCTTCTCTGGGCATATTTTAGAAATCTGAAAGATTGTATAAAAAAAAATCATTTTGGAAAATTTGTGTTGGGAGACTTATCAGTCATCCCCTGATGATGATAACTTGGTAAGCCAAAGAAAAAATGTTCCAGTGCAAATTCACATCTTTAAAATGTTATCTGTAAATGACGTGGCGCTAGTCATGAAACAAATGAATTGTCAAAAAACCACAGGAAACACATTTGCGATTGTGCTTTTTAATATTTTCATAAACATTTGTAAAATAAGAAAATACAATTATTTGATTGAATTTTCTCTTGAATGAAGCAGGCTCTTGTGGTAAAAAATAAAAAACTGTCAGTTCAACAAAATCAACTATATTACAAACATATTCTAACATTTAAATTTTTTTTAATTAATCAACAAGTCAAAAGTAAACCCTTAGCGACTTCAGCTGCTTTCTCCTTCCCAACCAATTTTTCAACAATCGTAAGAGCAAATTCAAAGGATGTTGCTGGTCCTTGGCTTGTTATTATATTACCATCTACAACAACTTTGTCATCTTTCAAGTAGTTATACTTTCCCTTCTCTTGCATTTTACTCCACATTGTAGGATAACAAGTGACATTTTTACCAATGCCGATGCCATGACTAGCAAGAGCTACTGGTGCTAAAACAGAAATAGCTTATTGAATAGTTTTTTAAAGAAGTCCGTATTTTATGGAAGTTACATAATTTATAGAGATGATGAAAAAGGAAAGGTTAGAGTTATTCATGAGATTATTTAAAATTGAGGACAGTCAACAATACTTATTGACCAAAATACTTATTACATTACATGCAGGCTCAGGTTTTTTAAGTAAACAAAAATAACTATTTTATATAACATAAAGCCTACCCGGAAGCAGCAGCCAACAAAACAGAAAGAGAAAGAGAGAGAGAGAATGAAATAAATCTCATGCAGCAGAGGCCTTCAAAATACCCCTACCGAACATGGAGGTAAGATTCCTCCCAAATGACTCCTTATCCTGATGTGTGTGTATTTATGCTAAAAGGATGTATGACACTGAGCTTTCTCGGTGTGAATTAGAGAACCTTTGAGATACTGGGTGTCCTCTCAGCGTAGGAAGCCTTGTCACGGTAATGCCGAGATGAACCCCCTTTGCCCAACTACTTATGGGATTCTTTAAGGAACATGAAGTAATAAACAAATCCAACTGTTGATTTTGTTGACAACCCCAGAACATAAGGTGGTGCAGTCAGGAAGCAATTTACCGCCTCTTCGAGAAAAGGATATATAATGAATCTGCCTGGCATCAAATTCTTGAGCAACAGAAGCGGAGTCTGCATCAAGAGAGGAAAGAAAATGCATCTGAGCAGCTCAGCAAGTGCTTACCTTCAAAAAATGATTTGCCCAAGCCAGAGGTGAAAAAAACCTGCTTGGTTGAATCTGATGTATCATTAGGTATAGCTTACAGATGCCCTTATATGGGTAGTTTGTTCTGAGTATCAAAGGAAGTGATGATCTTGGACATCCGGCAGCCTCAATATCCTACTTACCAAATAAATGTTATTATTATTATTATTATCATAAAATTTATCAAAAACCACTCTGAACCAGCTATCCTGAAAGATCACTCACCAACTAGATTAATGGGTGGTGAACAAAATATTTTCATTACAATCACTTCACACCAGATGTTCCAAATTCTACTCATCTTTTCACAATTGCATCATCAGTGAAGGTGTTTTTTGTCCACTTTGAACCAACAGTTTACTGATCTAAGTATTTCCTTCTCCAGGAGGATTTACACCTCTCTACTAGAAATTAGGACTGTATAAGGCAGGCTATATAGTTGACTATTGGAGCTATTGAATTGTATGTCATTCCTAGAACCCTGCGATTTTCAACTAGTAGTTTGCTACACTTCACCTAAGCATGTTTGGTGCAATAGGCAACATGCACAATTCTACATGTTGTCCACCTAACACCCCTCTCCAGAAGGATGTGGCTTTTCATGACTATCGACAATGTGTTGCCAAAGCTGAATATTCATGATTATTGAACTTACCAGCACAGATGGCAGCTATCAATCTTCCACTACATTCCTGTTCTTTGAGTAGTTCACCAACATCTTTAGATTCTCCCATAGCATTTGAACCTCCCAAACCACCAGGAAGAATTATAATATCGAAAATTCCTTTTGATTTAGCCTCACATACTCCAATATCAGGTTTTATATGGACACCTCTACTACATTTCAAAAGAGAATCGTCAGGAACCCCAGCAGTAGTAACTTGAATCTACAAAAATAGGGAAATGATTATCATGTTTCCCCAAGAAGTCACTGTTTACCCCTCCTCTGACCAACACATCAGCAGCAACTACAAATTCAATTTCTTCTGATCCTGGGGCAACTAGTACCAGTGCTGTCTTGGACATTATCTTCTTCGAATAAGTACGATAAACGAGGCTTTTGAAAAAATATAATGAAAAGTTTGGCCTGTCATTTACAAACTATGAATAATCAGTTACTATTAAAATTTAGTTAGGGGTAGTTTGATATTGAAGTTCCCTTAAAAAATTACTCAAATTTCTGATTAACCTTCTAGGGCATGAATTCAATGATGATTGAAAAATCGCAGAATTATTGTAACATCAATTAATTCTTCAGTGTTGAACATGACAGTATAAATGAACATTAGAGGAAAATAACTATATAAAAATGAGTAAATTTACTGTCACTTTACCGAAATAAGTAACGGCAAGAAATAACAAAGTTTTATACATTCTTGTTTCATATTTACCTGTAATTCAGTAATCTCTTTTCTACTAATTTATGGTAAACTCGGATAAACATAACCTAAGAAACAACTCCGAATCTCTTTAGTAGGAGAATATATATTGATGGGATAGAGAGTATTCTATGTTCTGGTATTGTACCAACAAAACGCATCCACTGTACTACAGATGAGTTCTTAAATTTAACAGCAATCAAATTTTCATCAGCGATGCCGTTGACAAATTAAATCTGATGAGTGATGTGAAGTATTTCATAATAATAATAAATTATCACTGCGATAAGTTACTTTACACAACTATATTTCATTTTACAGCTGTCAACGATATATCAGTATACTGAATGATACACAATAAACAATAACAATATAGAATTATGAGAATGTTAATTTAACAATAATTGAAAACTCACCAAAATTCCACACAACTGACAACATAAACAAAATTTCAAATTGATAGGGATGTATAGGAGAGATTTGTATGAAGATGGAGAAGTAGAAAGCTAAAACCTTTCTCAAAGAAAACAAAAATTGTTCATTAAATGTGGATGTGCCGACGATAGACGATGAATGCCACTCAAATGAAATGCATAGGACAAAGGACAATTAATATCTAACTTTTTAAGAAATTCTAGTAGTCCAGATCCAGATATGAAAGAATTTATTCTTTTATTCCACTGATTTTGTAAATGTCAGTTGTCAACGAAATCTATCAACTACGAACCTTGATATAGTCCGAAATTTACCAACAATGTCTAAGCCGATGTCAGAAATTGCGGGGTTGTTCTACACTTCTGTAATTAAACAGAAAATTGGTTTGTTCGGAAGTGATTATTTTTATCTCATCTTTCTCTCCTCATTAGAGAGGGCGAGAGACAATAAATTCACATCACTGCAGACTGTGTATGTGACGTAACCTTCAAATGTTTAAAAATTTAGTTAAAAAATCATTGGTTAAGGAAATAAAAATACAAAAATGTTAAAGATCAAAGGGCATTTGGGTTAAAATTTAAATGTAGACAATAAACTTCCTCAATTATGGTAGAAAACGCAGCTAATTTTACTTCAACCTTTGAAAACAGGCCGAGTATTTTTGAGATAGTAGCACAAAAATCTTTGAATGATACCTTGTACCCAGCACTGCAGAAAATAGCCCTGGTAACTCTAGAACGTTCATTGATTTCCCTATTAAATTTGAAAATATTTTAGGTATTATCAACTAATGTGCCTCATAAATTCAGCTGGCTCAATGATTATTTTGAAGAATCATTTTTATGTCTGAATGGGCTTTTGCAGTACTACTACCTGGCATACTATGGTAAAAATGAGATCATCTTCAACGGCTCTGCTGTAATAATCCATCGTACCTATATCTTATTTTCTTTGAATCATCTGAAATATGACACTGGTCAAGATACCTCTTTTTCAGTCTTCAAAGTTTTTAACTTTTACAGATGCATCATTTTCCGAAAATTTTTATGGTCTCAAAAGGGTTTCAAGGAGCCATAGTAATTTATCTAAGAAGCAAAGAGAATATTCATTGATATTTTTGGTAATTTTGCCCTACTTCAAAAGAAAAGTTGAAGAAAAAATAGCATTAATACGAATAGAAAAAGCGGAAGGATGTTTGAGAAATGTAGGTTTCTTGAAAATATGACATGAAGTTCATTTTAATTACTGATTTTCCAGGATTTAGAGGGAAAATTCAAAAAAGTGTTATTATATTCACACTCTTCATTTGAAATAATTTGGGGTCTGATATCAATACATAATTATGTTCAATATATGGCCAATAACTCAGAATTCCAAACACCTTTACTCAAACTGATAGACCTAAAGTTAACATACAATATGGACCAAATGGATGATACTAATTTGTGGTCATCATTATTCAAAGGCAGTTTGAGGTATAGTTCAACCCTTTTTCAATAAATGTAGAAAACAGATGCATTTCAAAGAATAAATATCATGCTCATTTATATTAAATATATTGAAATATTTTTCCAGTTTATCCCAGTTGAGTTTTGGTCTAATCAGGAATGCTGTTGCCACAAGTCTAGAAGTTGGTGCATTTTTTCTGCAGTTTCTGCAAGCCTGGAATACCCAAAAGTCCAATTATAACGTGACCGATTTACCAAATGCTATCGCACCTATGGTAAGTATTCTTACCAACTCTTAGTTGTTAGTATAATGAAATGGAGGGTGATAAATTGGAGTTATAAATATTTTCATTCAAATTAAAATTCACTATCCAAAATAAAATTTCACCAGATACTAAACAAATCAATATAGGCACAGTTTGTGAAGAAACTTACATTCAAATAATTCCATCAAAAAATGAATTTTCATGTGAAAACCACTTTTTTGGCTCGGAAAGGACTGAATATCAGAGGCATCAGTCAACAAGGGTCAGAAAAGGGATACTTGCGCTAATGTTATTTAGAAGCCACTTGAATACAGAGATTTTTTTGTATTTGATTCTGTTTCACTCATATACATGAAAAAACCAAAAAACTTGGATACACTTTTCTGTGAAAGTATGCTTGATGCAAGTGTGGCATTCAAAGCTCCAAGATTTAAGAAATTAAGATTGTGACAGTGCCATTTGAATAAGGCATTGTATAATTTAAAACAAACCCATCATCAGTGGACCCCTGTGTTTACATATCTTCATTGTTCCCAACAAAAAGAATAAAATGAAATCTATGAAAAAAAAGTGATGACTCGTTTTGGAATTGAATTCATGCTTCACAATCGAGATATTTTGATGATATTCAAAATGACAAAACTTCCACGATATCAGGTGTACAATTAAGGAGAAATAATAATGACTGGTAAGTCATTCTAAAAAAAATCTACTAGCAAAACCTTATTGGTACTTTTAAATATCTTGCTGTTTCAACAAGCCTCGATATCACCATTCAGTAAGTTTTCTCAGTTCTCAACCAGTATAATAAGAGCTGTGATGTAATTTGGTAATACATTCTTTGAGATTTTTTAAATGAACATCATTGACATGTAAAATAGTCCTTGTGTTACATAATGCCAATTCAGCGTACTTCAAGATTATTCGCATTCCTCGATTTTGTAATTTTTGTATATTTCTATATATAGTTATCTTTGAAAATATCCTAAAAAAAAAGTCGATTTTTTTTGCCAATGTAATCACTATGGGTGTTCAGTGATAGTGACTCATCATCTGTTATGAAACCTAAGTTTCTAAATTTAGTTACCCATTCAATTTTGTCATGATCAATGCTAAGTTGTAGGGGTTCATAGTCCACATGCTTTAATTTATGTTTATTATTGAGAATATTGCTTTGGTTTGTTTTGTATTCAATTTTAGTTTATTTATTCCTAGATACATTTCATATTTTAATAATACTTGGTTCATTTGAGTTATTAAGATTGTTACTATAACATGCAACCAATGTGTCATCCGCGAATAAATTCGGAAAATCGCACATAATTGAGATCATTCAAGTATATTATAAAAAGCAGTGGTCCTAATACACTACTTTGAATTACACGAAAATTATTTATAATTTTATTTGAATAGCCAGATTGATTACTCATAAAAGGATCATTCTTACTGAAGTATTCAGTTATTTCGTAGTACACTATTATTTCTAAAAGTTTCTCTAGAGTTGGTTAAGTCAGACATTTATTGCCTTATCAATTTCAGGAATGAGCATTATAGTACTGAGTTTCAGTTGGATAGGAAAGCTACCATTTGATAGTGTAGTATATTATATCAAGTTTAGGTTTACCCGTATGAAACATTTCTTTCAAAAACTTGGTACTAATTACTTCCTCAATTCTGTATTTTTTTTAGAGAAAATATAATTAATCACAACTTACCTATAGTTATATTATCCAATTCAGAAAAACTAGTTACCACTGGCCTAAGATATTCCTGAGACCACTTTTCCTCAAAGATAATGGAACTAGAGATTCGCTCAATGCTAGCAACAAAAAATGAAATTTATTTATTGGCAGCACTTAGTTTTCGTCCTGGATATAGTGCCATCACTGCTGAAGTTAATGCACTTATAAGTTCATATGTTGCTTCTCACCTTTTGTTAATTTTTCAGTAGTTTTCCACGTTTCTTTAGGGTCATTTTTATTTGAGTCAATTTTATTTTCAAAGTATTGCGATTTTTTAATTTTCAGTAAATTAACCTCATTTCGTTTTGATATACAATCATTCCACAACTCCTTTTTCTTGGCACTGGTCTTTTTTGAAGTCTTTATACGAATTGTTTCTTTGTTTAGAAACTGATTTAATTTCATCATTAAAAAATTAATTAAAATTAATCTATTGAAAACACTTTTCCAACACCAGAACAAAAATTACGATCTCTCGACGCTACTTACTAATAATTACTAACAGGTAGTAGTTAGGCCACTAGCATATAAAAACACTAAAATAGTAGTAAAATTTAGTCATAATGATCTCCTGAGGACGCTAACTTGGTTAGCGAAACACGCGTCAATAGACCGTAATTTTTGTTCTGGTGTTGGGAATTTGAGAAAGTGTTTTCAACAGATGCTATCTCATTTAAAATTAATCTGCACTTCGATTCAATATTATGGTAAATTTTATTCACGTCAGTGAAGTTATTAAACCATACTATGAAAAACCTCATCAGTTATTCTTCGTGATATCGCAAAGTCACTTTTTTGTATAATAACGAAAATTATTGAGTGATTAGTAATTTTAGGCTCATGGTGAATACGATTTTTTAGACTAGTCTTATTATCAATAATCAATCAGTTATACTTGTTGAATCACTAACAAGTTGTTCAATACCAAAAGTCATCATTATAATCTCCAAACGTTTCAACTACAACTGCGGTCGAAGTACTCTTCTTGAAGTGTCAGGTGACTCGCTTATGTGTTTATTGCTGCCTTTATATTGTACAAATCATGAGCATGAAAATCCAGTCCGTATTTCAGCGCAATAATAGCTAATCAATATATAACTGTACACAAGGCTATTATGTAATATTATATAAAAATATTGTTATACTTTGAATCTTGCAAACAGTTTTTATCTATTGTGCTTTGATAGTTATTTCGTTGGGGACTGTTTCAACTCAAAAAGACGAGGAAAAAAATAATTGAATAACAATATCTCGTTTCCCTTTGTATGCTAAGCACATTTATTTATGTGCCGCTACTGTGACTGGATTATTTGCAGAGATACAGCGATTACACGATTTTTTCGTCTGACATATTCAAAACGCCCTGTAGTCATTTGATATAATTCATCGATCGAACGAACTTTAGGAAATCGATTAAAATTATAGGTTTGTTCAGGTTCTACGAAATTGAGGTTCTAGAACGTCAGGATCATGCGCAAATAATATAGAGCGTTTTGGTTTATTGAGGATAATTTCGGGCTGATGAATCCTCTGTTCTGGTTTCGACTGCGAAATGATCCTAACTGTTTTGAACCGTCCCGAACCATTCCTGCTCTCGTGGCTGAACTGTTGAGAACTGTTCCCGTTGCTCATGTAGAAATTTGTTTGGGCTATTTGCTAGGATGTTTTTTTATTAATTTGATTTGAATAATTGATGATTGACGGTAGATAACATTTGAACTGACTACAAGGATACGCTACATAACAAAATGGACATGATCAATAGTATTTTCTCGTCTTCATCTCTTCATATATATACGATGTGTGGCAAAGTGGTCTCCTCAAAAGCGTTCTGGTTTAAACAAGTGTCCGAGACTATTTCGGACTTGTTTGAGATTTTTGTTTGTACGCATCATGTCTTGCGCAGTTTCCAAACAGTTTTGGATGTTAGAACTAGAACAAACCTAATATATGAGGTGCTTCATTCGAATAGATTGCTGTAAACCTGTCCACTATGTATGTGCACAGTACAGAGTACTCGAAAACTTAAAGGTTTGTTTTCGTTTTTAATTTGATACAGTTCGATCATACGCAGTTATCAAAATGTGTTTCAGTTAATTTAGAACAGTTCCATTATCGTTCCCAAACTGATTCGTTTTTTTTATATCTGTTCGAAACTATTCTGGGGACTGGCTAACTTCAAGTTCGCACATGCGCACTAATGAAATTTTTCTTCTGTGTCGTGTATAAATATGCAACTCTTTTTTTTACGACAATCCTCATCGCCTACATTTTCAATTACAACAAAAAAAAATTAATGTCTCAACTACGGAATCACGAATTTTTCTATTTTGGATTTTCATTTACGAAAATGATACAGCACTTCATCGGATGTCGACTCGAATGCAACTAAGTTTATGAGTTCTGTGATCACTAGTAGTAAATTCATGAACGCAATCCAGGACTCCGGTACTACTTTTTCAGGCGGGAAACAGTTAACATAAATCTACATAAATAGATGTTTTACCACAGAACACCAAAGTGCCGCCTTTCACTTACGCTTTTGTGTAGTTAGGGTGTTCTGTGGTTTTTCTATTCTGTGATTTAACGTTTTCATCTGTGGTTTAACCTTCAAAACTTCCAAATATCTAGGATTAAAGGGGCTGTACATGATACCTGGTTACCTGTGAAAATGAGTGCTTCGGATGGTATATTTACATTTCAAATTAATGGATTTTATAAAAAATTAAATTATTTTAGGTATTATAAAGGCTAGAAAAAATAAATGGGATAAACTATGTAATAAATATATAAAAAGAAGAGAAAATAATTCTTTAGAAATTAGAATTTTGGAAATTGATGACGACATATTTGAGAAAAAGTCTACTTCATTAACATCTCCAGAAGCTCACAGCTCTCGGGACATTTTTGTGCTTCGCACTCACAATATCATGGAGAATTCGAAGAGAAATTCAAGTTATTTGACTAAACTTAAATCTTATGTTGAAAATGTGCTGAAAAGCAACTTGGAAAACATTTTATGTAGTAGAAGTGTTAGTAAGATATTAGAAAATGATGAATATGACCACTGGCACGGGAGTGCTAAGAATGAAATAAGAAGATTACAAAAATATATTACAAAATCTCAACTAAAACATTATATGACATTCTGCATCAATCTGTTCGATAAAGTAGAAGTTAGAAGAAAGATAAATAATATAAATACCGATTTAGCAAGTCTTTTAGTTGACAGAGAAAATTCGAGAGGAGACAGAAAAAAATATTGCAAAATTAATAAGCAATTATACAAGGAATGGAAAAAGCTCACAGATGTATTGCCAGTAGAATATGTTATTTTTTACGCATCTGAGGTTATTGCTTGCTTGAGTTTACAAAGAAATGGGTAAGTGCATATGTCAAATTGCAAGTTGGTAATGATCATAGAGAGCAATGTTGTATATTTTATTGCTCAGCTTAACAACCACATATATTATGAAAATATTTTGTTGCTCAGTCTAGCAATTCATTATAAAAAATATTCGGGTATTTTCTGCAAAGCACTTGCCCCCATCTATCAGACCGGGTTCATCAATTTATTTCTTTATTTTTTTATTAAAGAAGTGTTTTACGATTTAATCACAATTTTGGGCTTTTATGATCAGTTATGAACCTATTAGCACAGTTTAGGTAGAAATACTCCTTTTTAATATAATTTAATGCACAAAAATCTTAATAAGTATCATTTTGAATATAGAAATTTGACTTTCAGTTACAAAAAATTACAAGATTCAGAATATAAACAAACAAAATTCTCTTTATTAGAGCTTCCTAACCAAAACTTGTAAGAAGCGTTTCTAAACTCTGATTAACATTGTTAAATATTTCCAAAGCAATATCAAATAGCTATATTTTGCATACACATTTTTGTATTTTTTCACGATCTTATTATGCACATTTACTTTTGGGAAAATCTCTCATTTTTCTGAAGTTACTACTTTCCAAAACTTCTTAATATGATTCTCAACATTGAATTCAAAGTAGAACACTTTTCTCTTCGTTGTATAACATCACTTATTCTAACACATTCTCGCTTGTTTCTTCTGATAACAAACTTAAATGCACAATTATTGTTTTTATAAAAGTTCAAGACAAAAAAATCAGATTAGAGGAAAACATATGCGCCAAAAATCTCGATACCGATTTTAGCTGTAGTTACTAAACCAAAAATACATCACAGAGAGAAAGAGAGATGTGTTTATTATCCTAACAAATAGTACCAATACAGATTAATACTCTTCAACATTATATCTCATAATGTAGTAAATATTACCGTTCATGAAATGACTTGTCATAAAATTCATTTGAACCGGAATAGGCTTAATCATGCAAATAATAACTCTTCAGACTCATGGGAATTTTATATTACATTTTTATTTAATGTACAACAATGAATATTTTATCATCGTTTTCATAGACAGGGAAGTCAGGTATGCTTGACGTGTATTGAAACTGGTAATACTGATCCCATAAAAAATATCTTAAGAGTTGAAAAATTACAGATCACAGGTTTTTACTACTCCTTCAAGTTTCCTTGAAATCATAAGTAAGTTGTAAACATTATTTATAAATGACTTACCAAGAAACGAGTTATCCAATCTGAACAAAATCAATAGAAATCACTTGAAAAATCATTTGAAAAAAATGAGGTTTTTGCAAAAATTACTTGAGGAATATCTAGTAGAACTGGTTCATACTAAACAAGGCAACACTTAGTAGCATATGTTATATGTAACATATATCAAACATATTTATTCAATTCCATAAGTGGACAAATTGTATCTTGAATGTATTGCCTGATAAAATATATCCTTAACTATCCATGATTTTTTTTGGTGTTCCACTCAGAACCATTAAAGTTATGAAAGAAATGTTCAGATGATTTTCATAAAAGTCTTTGAGGATAACAAAATTTGTTTCATGATAAATTTGGATATCTGCAGTAAATAATATTAGACAGTCCTATATTTGTCCTCATTTCCTATACTATTGAAGCTTTCAGAAAAATTGCAATTTTGCACACTTTTTTGAACGAAACAAAAAAGAGCCTGTAAAATTTTTTGGCACTAACATTTTTTCGAAAAATTGCCGGAAAATCTCATTTATTCGGAGCAGACCCAAACTTTTTCATTTGTTATGTTATGTTGTTATTATGGTATAATCTACTTCACAAATTCACATTTTCGATATAAGATGATGAAAATGTCAATTTTTTAAAAATTGTTGTGCATACTATAAATAATGCTGTGTTTAGAACTTCATCACCAGGGTGAATATTTGATATTGAATTGATTGATCTCACAAATTATATGTGTTTGCACGCGCATGTGTGTAGGCTTCGAACGAGTCATATACAATATAAAACAAATAGGTAGATTAGCATCCCCTCAAATACCAGAACTGCAACACTTTTCTCGACACGCGTTTTACCAAGTTGGCGTCTTCAAGAGATGAAGTGAACGGTTCTGCTAAAATGAAATTGATTTGCATGTTTTATGAGTTTCTTTCACCAATATACTAATAATGATTTTAATACTTTGTCAATAAGAGATAATTATCTTCACGCAATTAAGTGTATTTGATAAGAGTGATATTTGGATGAAAAATGGATATTTATAGTTAGAATCGTTAAAAGGACTGCTTTGCAATTTTGTCAGTGGAACTAATTGGTTTATTCTTGGAGCTATTGTCACCGGGCAATGATGTAAGAATAGTACATACGAAGTCAATTCAAATGACATAACAACTAAACATTTATCGAACTTCGGCAGTTTATAAGTATAGAATGGGCGGCGTGGTATAATTAACGAGATCTAATTGTTATTTTTATATGGGAAGTACTACATGGTATTAACTAGGAAATTTATCAGACCTGGTACATTAGTCTTTTATTTAGCTGTTCGGATTGACTTCACCCACATTCAAAATCTCTTTGCAAGCCTCTTATGTTGACTCATAACTGATTCATACGTTCTTGAAACCCTGTTGCTAATCACAAGCTGCTCTCGCAACAATATAATTCCAACATTTATTATCCCTAATTCAACTACTCTTGTATAAGTTATCTCTTCCAGTTAATTCTTTCTAGTAGTTTCTAGGGGTCAATCAATTTACTTAACATTATTATTTTTCCACACATCAGTGCTCATATTTTATATAAACCCTAAAATTTGGATTTTAGTTTATATTATTGTTTTTTTCTTCTTGAAATAATTTGAATACATATTCCTCGCATAGCATCCAATCAAAATGCATTCAAACCCTTTATAAAAATGTTGCTTTCATGCAAACGCTTTCATGTATATTAATATAAGGATGAAATCTGGTCTGAAATTTCCAGCAAGTTACACTCAAAGTATTTTCTTGACAAAATTTCGAAAATTTTTGTTAAATTTGGTTTACTTGGGATCTCACTCAAAATATTTCTCAAGCATTATATCAACTCAGAAAATATGAAGGTTGTGAAAACTGAGTACTAACAATTAACGTTTAAAATATCAAGGTAACTAGGAAATACTTTCAGCAGACTTGCTATTTCACTTCGAAATCAAAACAAATTTTATAAATCGTCATATAATTCTCTTGGCAAACTCTTCAACTGTATTTTGTATCTGCCTCATCAGATATTGGTTGTTGTTCAAAACTTTCAAATATCTGTAATGATATTGGCTTAGAACGTTTTAAAATTTGATGAGAAAAGATAATTGCTTTTACCTAAATTATTTGTAAGATTTTTAATTTCATATTTAATGAATCAAGAGGAGTTATATAATTTTGTTTTTATTTCAGATTGACAACAAAGCAAAATCTTACCAAGGTAAATGCCCACTCTGTCTGAAATCTTGGATAATTCCCACTGTTTTACAAGTATCTGGGTGAGTATTGATAAATTAGTTTTCTTCAAAAGTGATGATTCAGGAAGAAGTCAGTGGATTTTATTTTACGTTATGTTGTGCCACAGATTCGTACATTTCTCATTGAGCTTTTTTTTGAAATATTCAGCAAAAGTGTGGCATATCAAATTTAGGTTTTTTATAAGAGAATAAATATTTTGAAATAAAATCTCGAAACGTTCAGTTCTTCCATCGTACTTGCACAGTAGTTTATGGTAAATGCCTGCCGGGAAACAACTACTTCCCCGACAGGCATTTATGCAAGATACCTCACAGAGGTTGGTCTTGCAAATGTTTCTCGTTCATGCAGCAGGACCATGCTGAAATCAATCGATTAGATTACGAGCATATCTAGTAGGTATGTGAGTTTGTGTAGGTGAAACTTATAAAAAGTTTCCAAAACAAGTACTTTTCCCAATCACCAGAAAAGCATCACAGTAATTATATGTACATAAAACGTGCTTCAAAATCTGCTCCTGTATTCAAGTACTAAGTTTTTGGGGGGGTAGAAACTGATGCAAATTTATCATTTGAATGTCATATCATGGGTACAATTAGAATATTGAATGATTCAGTTAACTCGGAATTACTTGAGTTTGCTACTTTGCCCAAATACAGCCAACCCTATCTTAAGGATTTATTTTTTGGAGAGGATCCCCCTTGTTTAGCAAATAAAGTTTTTTCGACACAAAAACGTATTGTTAGGTGTATGTTGAGAATTAATTTCTTTAGCCTTGCAGACTTCTCTTTAAAAAACTAGGAATATTACCACTTTTTTTGTTACTTGATTTTGTCAAAACCAATCCTAAGCTTAAATTGAAAGGGGTATAATTTTTGGGAAAGAAAGGTTTGGCTTTCTACTTCTTCATCTTCATACAAAGGAAGAAAGTTTTCTTGGAAGATTCCCAAGAGTCTATTTACAAGAAATATAGACACGTATACAGACAGTGGCAGAACAACCTGCTCTTCAAACAATCTGGGAATACCACCACATGGATTTAGTTCATTTGAAATAGGAACTAAATATAAAGTAATCAAAGAAATAATAACAAGATCATGTTAGGTCCATTGGGGGTATCAGCTCATTCAAAGTTCAAGTCAAACACCTTTTACTGGACAACCTTTTATTGAATTCAGGAAATATCTCTTCAAAGGCGTTTTCATCTTGAAATATTTTACTCTTACAGCATTTGAGAGTATACTACAAATCTTTTTTTCAGATACATATTTTGCTTTCGATGCATCTTGAGGTTCCTGAATGAAAATCAGAGATGTCCTGTCACAAACTTACCAGCAAGGCCATTGGATATTGTAAGGTTATATATAAATTAGTTGCTGAGATTAAAATAATGTTCCAGGCAATTCTTTGTAATAGTTTTTATAAATGAAATAAAAGTCACTTCATATTTTATTAGATTGTTTATTGAAAGAAAAACATGCAACTGTTGAAATAACAGACAAAAATGTAAAATTATGGCAAATGAACCAAATTGAAAATACCTGAAATCCAGAACAGTCCTTTTTGATGAAAAGGGTATTTGCTTTCCACAGATCCTATGAAAATCCTATAGGAAAGGTACGAAAGTATATGCAATATTCCCTCGAGGTCCTTACAGCAATTAAACTATAGCTACTTGATATATCCTATCATTCTCCAAGGAATTTTCAATCCTCCTTTTGTCTCCAAAATATGTGAGACCTACCATATTGCAAATAAAGATAATTAATACCCTATTGATAGCAGCAATATTTATTCATGAGTGCCTCAAATCAAAAAGAAACGTTTGAAAACGTCTCACCTACAACTCCTTACTGTAGTGTAGGAAAACTTTTTTGGAAATAATGATTATCAATGTCTCTACATATTTTATGCCACTTCTGAGTTTGGATGGTAATATTCAAGTACACACAGAAATAATGACATAAACATGTTCGCCAATTTTTCAGACACATTAATATAACCTAGAGGACTTCCCAACAAAACCTTCATGCCCTGAATATTTCAGAAAGCAACATTATTTTTCTAGAATATTTTCGAAACAGGTGGAAACATAAAAATGACAGAACATTCCTTGGAGGTTTTCTACAAATTGTCATCTAAAGCATCTTCCTGCACATCCCCAGCTGAATCAAATTTTTGAAATGGTAATAATTATTTGAAATGTCTCACCAAATCCTTCCAAGATTTCAGTTCATACCAACCCAAAACATAATGATATGTTTATCTGTGAATAAAAGTAAATAGTACACATTTCAAACTGTTCGTCAAGTAGACAACCATTATTTCCTTGTGTTCATCAGGCATTTCAGATGATATGTCACGTGGTATATTATCATTTAAAAAGCTGATAGAGCTTCAATTTCAGAAATATTCAAGGCGGGATTTTTTTGGGAAGTCCTGTATATTTGCCACAAAAATTATCTGACTTTCCTATTGAACAACTATTATCTAGAAGCAAGTACAATCATCAATTCAAAGTTCATGCTGGTGCTATCAAATTTCTTGGAATAAGATGAGTTGTTTAAATTAGGGAGGATATTGAAAAAAAAAACAGTAAAGTATGGAAACAATTTGATATGGGTGACAAAAATGCCCTAACAAAATTAATTTAAACTATTGATTGGCATTCTTACAGCACACTTCCCACCACATGACGTATTCAATATATCAAATTGATCAAGTATCTTAACATGATTTCTGAAACCCCAGCCGAATTTAATATCAAAGTGAGCAATTTTATCAGTACCAATTTCAAATACCATACTCTACACAACCGAGCCAAAAAATTCTTGAGCAAAGAATTAGCATGAATAGAGAGCATCTGTTAGTGTGGTTTTAGGTAGATACTCTCAGAAAATCTAGACATATCTTGAAAAGGAAATTGATAATGTTTATATCTGAGATGAGTCTTATATTAGTTCTCATCAATGGAAATGGGCAAAAATGATTTGTGCAATAGGGGCCACAGATCTAAAAAGTTGGGAACCACTTCTGTGATCTATTGAATAGATAATTTGCAATTATCTGATTGATTCGACAGTTACTTGATAAGGATCCATAGGAATTTTATAAACTACACCTCACGATTTGATCTCCATTTCAAACTTCATTTAAAAAAATTATAATTTTTTGAATAATAAAGTTTGTGGAGATCAAATCGTAAGGTGTAGTTTGTGAAATTTTAAATTAATTTAAATACATATCAAGCAATCTATTACGAGGTACCTCTATAGAGGTGGGGTGCTGTTCATTATTTGAAATGAAACAAAATTGTAGTTTGGTATTATTGACTCGCAATACATCTCCTTTAAAAAAGTTTTTTTTTGTTTTTATCCAATAAAGATGGAGTTTTCACCGTGTCAAATTTAAAGTGAAATGTTAGGATTCGGTTTTACATGCACTGCCAAGAAAACAACAGAAATAATTTCAAAAAATTAGTATCCGGTCAAGCATAAATCATAAAGAGCAGTTATTATAAGAGGAAAAATAAAGGGTTTTATTTACCACTATTCCTCCAATTCTGAAAAAAGTGGAAATCCTATTGAAAAATGTGCTGTTCCTTTCCGTTTCCATTAGTTTCAATTATCCAACTCATGCAAAATCCTCCAAAAGTTTTAGAAATTCCTCAAGATATTGTCGTTACATCCAATTTGTGAAAAATAAATGTACCGGTCTAAGTCATAGCGAATTGAAAATTCTTGTAGTAGTAATTACAAGTTCTCCGCATCTTCACAGAAAAAACTATGAACTTTATGAAATTTAATAAGCAAAATTTTTCTTTATGGTTGCATCTTCAAGATAATAATTTATAGAAATGAACCAGCCATAATGATGAAGCAACTGAAATATCGCTATGAAATAGACACTGTAGCTTTGGATGGTGGAGTTCAGCAAATGTTTCAAAATCCTTTGAAAATATCCATATCCCGTGATTCCTAATGATTTCGAATCCTGATAAGTCTCGCAATTAACATTTGAAAAACTTGTTCCACGAAAATCCAACAAGGTTAAGAATTTGATCCCTTCAAAAAACATTAAAATTTGAAAATCCCTTGTTCATTTCCACAATCCCTCGATTTCCTTAAGCAAAAATCCTTCCAACATCATTCCCTCCTCTTCCACAGGTGTAATAGAATATACGTCATTTTAATCTTTCTTTATTTCCAAATCGTCCAACGCTGATACAGGTTCAGCAAATGTACCAAAATCAGAAAAAATACATTAGTGCCTACACTTACTACTTATTTCAAAAATGGGATTCATTGGTCACCATGGTTATGAAACAGAATTGTCAAACTGATATAATCTTCTGTGTGCCAAGAATAATTTATCTAGATATGAGACTCAAAACTTATGAAGTTTGAAATTTCTTGGCACAGAGAAAAATTATTTCTCGCCTTGAAAATAGAGGAATGTATAATATAAACATTACTCAATTAAAATAAATTTTCAAATGTCAGTCAAACATTTCCAGAACAATTAAATTGAAAACAACATTGTAACCGAAAGCTTAAGACATCAGCAGCGAATATACGTACATAATATCCTGTCCAAATAGAATATAGACGGAAATTATGAACGTGATCTGCTTCTGGAAAAACTCCTTTTCACAGGACTGTAAGTTGGTGAACCTCGACGGCGTGGTGAGAATGATCTGCTTCTTGATCTACCGCCGGATCGTCTTTCACTGCCTCCCTTATCTTCTTTTACACGAATGTATGAAACTTCTCCCTAAATAAAATAAAGCCATTAAGAATATATTAGTGAGTTACAAAAATAATCAATTACCTCATGAGATCTGAATCTCGAGTCATCTAATTTCTTTATGGCATATTTCATGTCCTCATATCTCAAGAACTCAACGACGCCGGAGCCATCTTTAAAAGAATCAGCAAAACATACATCTCCAGCTTCTCTCATATGATCTTTTAGATCTTGCCATGAACCAGAAGGTGGCAAACCTATGAAAAAAAAAATATTTATATATATATAATATACCTCAGGACATCGGGTAAGTTCTGAATTTTTTAACTTTCAATAGTAATATTACCAACAAATGTATAACACCACTTGTTAGTCAATTATTTCATTACACAATTTTATTGAGAAACGTGTTGCACATTTCTGAAATATCAAAATATTATTCAATTTTGTACAGCTTTGATCTTCTAGAAAAGATGAGTGAGAATTTCGAAATGATGAACTCTGCAGAAAGAATGTAATATTCTATTAGAGACCCCACTATCTAGTCTAAATCAAAATGTTGAATTGAGGTTACTGATTGGGAGTTCAATTATTGTCAACCCAACATTTAGTTGTGCCACAGTTAATTATAATTTGAGTTGGATGCAGCCCTTATTTATTTCCTTTAGGTGGAATCATGAAATCAAAATAAACAATTTCTACAATCAATTTTCAAGATTCCGCCAATTGAGGAGAAATGAAAGATAACAACTGAAAAGGGAATCAAAACACATGAAAACGATAGAAATGTTCAGTATCCACATCATACTAATAATTGCATACTCATGTTGTCAAATGTCAGAAGTAAAAAAAAATGGAAATAGGTACATCATTCCACTTCATCTCAAGATATTTTCCTGAAAGATTTTCATAATCCGAATGCAAAAGTTTTTATAAAAGGTCAGATGACTTACAAGAATAAACCTTTAATGTTTATAAATAAATCCAGAATATTATTAAAAAAAAGTCAAGTACCTGTAACTAAAACTCGAAATTGGGATCTGCGAGCCGGGGGCCCCCTTGAACTTCTACCCCTGTCGCCACCTCCTCTGCCACCGCCCCTAAAACCACCATGGCCTCCGCCCCCTCTGGGAAATTCAACTCTCAATCTGTAGCCATCATAATCATAACCGTCTCTGGCATGGACTGCGTCATCAGCGTCTCTGAGAATTAATATTTGATATAAAAATAATTACTCCTGCACAAAATGATGATACATATTCAGAATATTTTCTTACCTTGCATCTTCAAACTCCACAAAGGCAAATGGGGGACCGCGTCTGTTTTTCAAATCGACAAAAGTGACTTTACCAAATTTATAAAAGAGATCCTGAATATCTTTTGTACGAATATCTGGAGGAAGATTTCCTACATAAATTCTACAATCATTGCGACCACCGCCTGACATTTTCAAAAAAACTTTTACGAATATACAAGAAATAAAATGGCTACCACCGCTAAAATTATACACCCACCATTAAATATCAATTGAGAGTCTAGAATAATAAGCAAGCCGACTATAATAGAATGAAAAAGGAAAACAACCGGAAGTTGGAAGACAAAGCTGTGGGTATAGCCAGCCAGTGATGCCAACAGGGAAGATGCATGCATTTTTCATTCTATTGAAATTTCAGACAGTAAAATAAATTCATCTTGTGACCTTTTTTTTCTTTCTAATTATCCAAATTCAAAAATAGTCTACAATGCACCAATAGAGTCGGGCTTCCATTTGGAGTAAAATTAATTCAATGAAGTTGACAACCTTCTGTATTTGTCATTGGTGTCAATTGTCATATCCAGTTGATGTTTGTCCATTTTCATTTGCTGTTTGAAAATCGTTTTCGTTGTATTTATTGCCCAAGCAGTTGAAGTAACGTCACCGTGCCCTGAGTAGTGATGGGCTAATTCGAATTGACAATAATCGATAATTCGATTATCATAATAATTCGAGATATCGAATAGGTATCAAGATTATTCTTCTTCTAATTCTACGGTCGTTGCTTCATTATTCAGGCGCATTTGACCATAATTTGACATTATTTGAATCGCAGAACTTAAACATAGGTAAACATTAAGCTGTTATCTATTGCTTGTACCAGAATTACAACTGTTTTTCATATTGTCATTTTTATTTCAAGTCAACCGCTTATAGTAGATATTTTTGTTGGCACTAATCCTATTCCAGAATGGTCTATTTACGACAAAAATCAGTCCCTGCTCGATGTTATTTGGTCGAGGTGATTTATAATTTCATTTTATCCAGTTGTATATATTTGCTATTATATTTGAAAAAAGAAAAACAGTTTTATCAATAAATGTCTGTCTGTTTAAAAATCTGTTTTTCCGTTAATCAACTCAAAGGAAACATTTAATTTTCTTCAACTGAGAAAAGTAATTAATTTCAAAAATATATAACTAACACAAATACAGCACTCTTAAGTGATGGTGATGATCAAGACGGCTAAACACTTTCAACCTTCTTGAGCGATGACATCTATGGCATCGACAGAGAACTCAATCTTCGAATATTAAATATTATGGAGCTTTCCCAAGGCGATCAATTGCAAAATTAAGCGACATCCCTTTTGAAGACGTCATCTTTGGGCTCGACAGAGAACGCATTCCTCGAATATCAAAAAGCCCCAAAGTAGAGATGGCACTGAACAGTTAAATTTGAAGAACTTGTTCCAGTTCTTATCTAAAACCTGTTCTTTTTAACTGTTCATGTTCACCTATTCTTAAATGACGTTTTATCTTGCGTCATGGTCACTTTTAGCGTTAGGTTCCGAGTCCGAGTGGTTCCGAATTTCCGTACGTTCCCTCCATTCGTCTTGTTGTTCTAGAGTTTTATTTCAGTAACAGGCTGAATTTTAGTGTAAAATAAAGATTAAGCCCTATTCGGATTTTTTTCAATCATAGAGAAACAACTACAACTAGCAACATGTGAAATTTGCAAGCAGGTTATTTCCTTCAAATCTTCCGTGACAAATTTAAAGCGTCATATGCTTAAAAAAATACCCCATGGTGAAAATTCAACCCACTAGAAAAACAGTGAAAGCCCACGTTGAGGAGAATTCACAGAGACAGGGACCTACAATTTTGCAACAGGTAGGTATTTAATTAATTCGTTTTGCATTTTTTATGTTCAAAATTTCACGGAAAACAATTGACTTGTCAGTGCTCAGTGCAGTCAAGAGCACAGGTCACAGAGCGATCCCGTCATTCAGTTCCAGCACCAACCTGCGCAAGCGTCTTTGGAATAGCCATTCACCGTCTGAGCAAGTTCAGTTCAATGAAAAGAATAGGTTCACTGAACAGTTGACTGATACCTGTTCCGAAAAACCAGTTCGGTTCTTTAGGGCCCATCTCTACCCTAAAGCGATTAATTGCAGTCGAAGCTTGGCTTTGCCTAAATTACCAACAGATGGAAACCATGAAAGCGGTGGCTTATTTATTTATTATTTCAAGTTAAAGTTACCGTTAACCTCATTAAAAACATATGTGAAGTTGTAAGACGAACTCGCGACTGTTAGGAAGGTATAAACTATACCTTCTCCATCTTCAAAATCAATTGTGGGAAACATTGGAAGAAAAGAACTAACTTCAAAATTAGCTATGCAAAGAAGTTCACATCATACACAGAAAGTATATTTCAGATACAAACTTGATGAAAAAGGTGTTGAAGACCAGTGTTTTCAACATGCAACTTTGAGAAGTGCTTCATTAAGGATAATACTGTTACATGTGACTGAATATTTACATTAATACTCTTTCATATATTATGTTCTATAGCGTTTCTATGAATAATATCTGTTTCAATTCCATTTTGAATTTTTGAAGTGCAGACTTCTAAAAATATAATCCTCTGTATTTAAAGAAAAAGTGATTTTCATTCTATTCAATATCCATATGAAAGTAGTGATTTTTGTTTAATTCAATGTTCATGTGAAAGAAGTTGTTTCGGAAAGATTTTTCCTTTCAGTTCATATCTGAAAGAAACTTCTGTGCACGGCATCTTTTTTTTAGTTTTTGTTTAAAGAAGTAAAAAGCCAATGACTAATGGGGGTGCATAAATCAAAACACCTTACTTCACTGAATAAATAATAAATGAATTGGATTTTTCTTTCAGATTATCCCATCAAGACATGAATACATGAAAACAACTAAATTTCACAATCGTAAGGTGTTGTTCATCAAAATAAATAGGTTCCTTGACAAAACGGAAGAATAAAAAAACAAAACTGATTACTGTATTTCAACAAAATATTTTATTTCTTCTTTCCCTTTTTGGAACCATCTTTAACTTGTCCTTCAGCAGAATTTTTGACAGGCTGCCAGTTTAGAGGTTTTCTTCGGTATAAAGGCCATGGCGGAATGGTTAACTGAAAATAATATTAACGAAGAAATTAAACATTTTGAACATATGGAAAGTAAAACTAAACATTTTCATTGAGAAAATTCGGGAGAATTGAAAAAAATACACCATCCCCTTCAATTATAAATAACTATATTCCTAAAACCTATATTCTAAAAAACAAATTTTCAACTGATCAGATGTCGTTAGACCTATATTTTAATTTTTATGATTACTCTCAGTATAGTTGTTGAGATATCTTCTAGACTTTCTGATTCGATTTTATTTATTTACAATGCCTCTTGAAAATAAGTAAAGGATTGTCATATCCTGAGAACTAGGTGGCATGATCTTCACCAATTCATTTTGCCAGTAAATTTACATGCATCATATCACTTGTATTGGAAGATTGAACAGATATGACATAAAATTGTTGCTAGTGAATGCCTATGAACTTGATAAAACTTTATTAGTGTAACAATTATAAAAATTGTTTCGAAAACATTGGCTTTATAGTAACTTCAAAGTCTGCAATCTTATGTAAAATTGAAAAATAAGCTTTAGTTTGACTGCTTGAAAGTCTATCTGATCACACTGGAATAAATTATTATTTTAAAGAATTTATATAATTATGTCAGTGGGAAAAATTTAACTAGCAGATATAATCTACCAAATACGTATCAGAAACTTTCAATTGGAAAATGAGTTGCTTTATTGAATATATAACTTAATGAATAATGAATAAATTTAAAGGAGAATTATATCTCCTTTTCATAACAGCCACTTTCCTTCTTTAAAGTTGTGTCTTATCTACTGCTTATTGACAGAAGACGCAATATATAAACTCACATGACAAACTTAAGATTCCTTAGACAAAAAGATTTCAACACTGTGCATTTTTATCCATCTCTCTAAAGCGTTTGATACAGTGAATCACCGTAAACTTTTAGAAAAGCTGGAAAACATTGCTATTCACGGAACAACGTATGAACTCTTCAAAAGTTATTTGAATGATCGTGAACAGAGGGTCAGAATAGGTGATACAATGAGTAATTCGGAAACTGTGGGCTTTGAAATACCCCAAGGAACTGTGCTAGGCCCCGTTATTTTCACAATTTACTTGAATGAACAGCTCCTTCTTGATACAAAAGGTAAAGGTTTTGAGCTTTGCAGATGACACTGCCATCCTATACACAGGATCTACGTGGGAACAACTCAAGTTATGTGTAGAAGAAGATTTTCTAGCAATCAAAAGTTGGTTTCGACATAACAAACTCACAAGTAACTTCAATAAAATCGGACAGGACCCGGCGAAGGTCTTGAGACCAATCAGTCTCATGTTATTCACATTGAAAACGCTAGAAAAACTACTTGACAGACATATCAGGGACGTATCACTGGCTATCAGACCATTACATCGAGAGCAATATGCATACAGGTCAGGTATGTCAACAGAAAAGGCTCTATGTCGGGTAACAGGAAAAGTAGAACATACAAAACCAAGGAAGTACTTTTTAGCTGCTCTCTTGGACATTGAGGGCGCATTTGACAATACATCGTTAGAATCAATCATCCAGGAGTCAAGGAGAAGAGGGATCGACAAGAAGACAAGCTGTAGGTGGATAGACTGCATGCTTAGGGAAGATTGGTATATACAACCATTATGGGGGAAACAGTCGTGGCACGGGTAGCAAAGGGCTGTCCTCAGAGGGGGTTTTATTCCCTCTGTTAAGGAACCTTGTAATAGACGAGCTATTATGTCTCCTGGACCACAATGGGTATAAAGCACTGGGCTCTGCAGAAGAATTAGTCATCATAGTCCAGGGTAAATACAATAATCTAGTGAAGGGATGCATGCAGCAGGCCCTGAATATTATAACAAGATGGACCCAAGAAGAAGGGCTTAACATAAACCCATCCAAATCGACCATAGCAGCATTCACCAAGAGGACTACAACGGAGGGTCACGGACCTCTAAAACTTCGAGGTGAAGAAATACAAGTGTCGGGGGAGCTTAAATATCTGGGAGTAATTCTAGATTCCAAACTGACCTGGAACCAACACTTGGACAGGATGAAAAGGAAAGCGGAGGTAGCAGTGATGCTCGCCAGACGTACCTATGGAAAAACATGGGGGCTAAAACCAGACATGGTATATTGGCTATACAAGATGGTGGTTAACCCCATGATAACATACGCATCTCTGGTCTGGTGGCCAAAGATAAAGCAGGCGACCGCTATCAACAAACTAAGCAAGGTACAAAGACTTGCATGTTTGAGAATGATGGCAGCAATGAGAACTACCCCAACAGCTGCATTGGAGACACTCCTGAATCTACCTCCTTTACACTTTGTGATAATGGGGGAGGCCAGGATAAGCCAATTCAGACTGGAAAACTCACCGAACTACAAAAGATCGGACCGAACAGAAACTTAGGAACATGTGGAGGAGCACATATTGAATATGTGCACGGACCACATGACACCGAAGTACACCTTCAACACAAACTTACCGGCCAAAAGCATAAGCTGTGAAGAGTGGAAGACCATTAGGCATCTCGAAAACATGTTTGGAAAAAACATCTGGTATACAGATAGATCTAAGACTAAACATGGAACGGGAGCTGGAGCATACCGAGCGGATAGAACTTTAAACTACAGTTATCCGCTAGGACTATAAACATTTCAGGCGGAAGTGTATGCTATCTTGCAGTGTGCAAGGCTTATTAAATTGAGACCTCAAAGAAATGAGCGGATCAATATTTTAACAGACAGCAAGAGCGCACTAGGGGTTCTGACAAACCCGTGGATGACATCAAAACTGGTCTGGGAATGCCTTGAAGAACTGAATCAACTTGCAAACAGGAACAAATTAACTTTGTACTGGGTGCCAGGACATTCAGGAATCACAGGTAATGATAAAGCTGATGAATGTGTTAGACATGGATCATCAAATTCATATATAGGTCCTGAACCAGCTCTGGGGGAACCAAAATCTTTGGTACGAAACTAAATTAGGACATGGACCAATAAGAAGTATACAGAGTACTGGACAAAAGTACCTGGCAACAAACACAGTAGAACCTTCATTAGGGAACCGATGAACTACTTCAATATAGTAGGGATCGGATCAGAATAATTACAGGGTTACTAACCGGTCATTGTCCGCTTAAAGGACACCTGAATAAAATGGGGCTGTACAACAGAGACCTCGGCTGCAGATTATGCAACGAAGGGACAGAAACAGCTCTACACATCTTATGCGAATGTGAGGCACTGAATAACAGGAGGTAGGCAATATATGGACGTACGAAATTACGTCCAGAATAATATGACGAACATCCAACACGGAACCTGTACAAACTATTACAGGGAACGAGACTGATGGAATGGGTGTCTAAGCCCAAGAGGCTGCATTATTTTCTGAAGACTTGGACTAAATGGACAAGTCAGACAGCTCCCAAGGGACCAAAAAAAAACTTAATAAAACGAATTACTTACCAGTCATGTCATACTCCAATAGATTGCCTGATATTGGATAACTCAATATCAACAATAATTACTATATAACTGAAAGTGACTCAATTAGATATCTAGGGGCAACAATTGATAGACATCTTCTTTGGGACTTACAAATAAAAGACACAGTAAGAAAGATGAGAGGTACACTTTCCAAATTCCAATACCTCAGAAACTTCCTAGAAATGAAACACTTGAAAACCTTATATTTTGCACTTGTTCAGTCTCAGTTGTCATATGGGATAATTGACTAGGGAGGAGTTTAAGATTGTTATTTGGTGAATCTTGATACAATTCACAGGTAGATTTTAAATATAATAGTTCACAAAGGCCGCACATACTGAAGTGACAGTGATTTCAGAGATACACAGGTCCCTGACATGAGGCAATTATTCTAAATAATATTCAAAAAGAAATATTCAGATTAGCTTAAGCGAACACTCCTATCACACAAGAAACAGGGATAATTCTGTGATACCCCTCGTTGTAAGAAAACGATTGAACAGAGAAATGCTTGTTTCTTGGGACCACAAATTTATCAGATAATACCTGCTGTAATCAAAGACAATCATAATAACAAAAGTTTCAGGAGAAAAGTTGAAAAATGGATATTGCTCACCAAAAGATCATTTTTCCATAAACTGGTTGATCAAAATAATAATAAAAAAAAAAACAAAATTTCCCCTATAACCCCCCCCATCAGAAAAAGAAACACAAGACAAACTAATTGTGATATCAGAACCATCCATGTAACACAATTACTTTACTTAACCTATTGTTCTTATCATTCTGTACTATTTTATCTCATTTCATACTGTTTTCTAAACATTGGTCATTTTATCACATACAAAATATATTTTGCGTTCAACCCTCAATAACTATTGTCACAGAACTACTGTAAATATTAGCAGGATCATATGCATCATTTTATAATTCAGACTTTTTTTGACAATTTTCCAACATTAATTTTATATTACTTTTTGTGATGAATTTCAACTTACCTCATATATACTAATTTTTTATTATTTACTGATATGGCTATTTCATGTACAAGGATGTGATGATCCTTCTGTGATGCCATTTTTTATTTACTTTTTTTATTTGAGAATTATGTATACCTTTTTATCTATATTCGGTGAATAAATATTATTATTATCTACTGTTCATGAATCTAGAAAAACAACCAAATATTTCAAAAACTCACCAGAGCAGCTAAAAGAAATCCTGCTCCTAATATGTACACAGTTTGGGAAAACTGTTGAATGATGTAACCCCAAATTAAACCTACTGCACCAAATAAAGTAATAATTATTCTTGAAAGTTTTTCTGCTCTGGCCTGTCCCTCAAAGTCCTAAAAACATATTATAAGATAGGAAGATATTTTTCAAAGTTTCACTTACCATATGAGTGGGAATTTTATTAATAAAATCCATTTTTCAGAGACGACTCAATATAATCCTGTAATTTGAATGAATAAAGGAAACTTGTGAATTTGAGTTACTATTTTTATTTGTATACGTGTAGTTTTTACTTTTGTCTTCAATGTGTTAATCAGGGATCGAGAACTATCGATGGCGCTATCGATAGTTTCAACTATCGAACACTATCGACTATATTTTTAGACTATCGATGGTATTCGATAGTTGTGTTATGTGAGTGATGTCAACGTATCTTGACATTTTTTACTTGATATTGACCGTTGACATAAATGACACAATGAAAGAAGTGAAAAAAAGAGTAGAAAATAACATTATTTAGATCAAAAGTGAGAAAAAAGAGAAAGATGAAACTTCTTCCATCAGTTTCATCTGTCATTATAGGATAAGAAAAGAAGAAAAAGTCACCAGTCAATCCAGTCATCGAATGTTTACATTTTATATTTTATGGTTTGTTTTGTTTTAGTTGTAGTTTTATTTTTATTGTTTTTCGGTTTTTAATTTGTACGTTTAATGAAAATGGACAAATTTTCAATGAAAGAATTTACATTTGTTTAATAAAAAAGTTTGAAACGTTTTCCATATTTTTGTTAAGTTAGATTTGAATGGAAACTAATTAAAACTTCTATACCACATGAATCGTATTTTATTTGATTCCATAGAGTGTCTATTTCAATTTATTTAATAATGGAAAACTTAAAAAAAAAAGTTTACTATCGACAAAAGTCGAACTATCGATGGTCAAGACTATCGATAGTTCTCGACCCCTGGTGTTAATGTGTAAATGTCTACAGGTTTGTTTTGTTTCTCTATTTCAAACTTAGAGATCTGAGAAAATATGAAATACCAACAAAAAATTAGTTTCGTTTTCGATATAGTTGTGAACGGATTTGCGATAACGAAGGTACGCTGACGCCATTATTGGAGATGTGAGATGTAAGTAACTCATTTCGTGTTGCGTTTCATTAGTTCGGACTTCCATTGTCTAATATGAATTGATTGTCAACCACCTTCAATCATTTCGTGTTGTGAAAGTCAGCCGTTTCATAACGTGCCAGCAATATATAATTAAAATTATTGTTAACGAGAATTGATTAGGTGTTTTAAAAGAAGTAGTATTCGTGGGAGTACTAAAGTAGTATATATAATACCTACTCCCATTCACGCCGGTTGGAGGCCGTGTGGACCGGATGTCCATGTGGGAGTAGGATCCCAACAATTAATCATTTTTGAAGAAGATGGTAATAGTTCATGTATTGTATGTGTCCGTCGTTAGAGAAGACTTGCCTACCAATTAGGAAGAATAAAAAAGTGGTGCAGTATTGCGTAAAGCAAGACCTTTATATCCCCTCGAATAGACATGGCTTACTTCGCCTGAATGGAAGCAAAAACCAATAATAGAGACGAAGAGAGAGAGAGAGGAAATTCAAAAAAATCATGATTTGAGTTATTGGCCTATTGGATACTTGAGTGGTTTACATTACGCAGGAAAGTTTTGGGGAGAACTTCTCAGTTTGCCCTTCATTACGTTTCAGCAGATTCTCTAATGACTAAGCTCCATTTATTTTTCAGATTGTGACAGGTCAAATACCAAAAAAGAAGAAACACTGACTCCTGTACAGAAAAAAATATATAGGATGTAAATTTGTCACTGAGTCCATCTGGGCTTATTGCTGAGATGATCTTTGAATTGAAGATAAAAACTGATCCTAAGCATGGTAGTCCGTGCTTTAACTCATTCAAATGCGAGTGACATTGGGCTACTCGGGCTAGACATATATCGAATTTGATTCGTTTATTTTGACCCCAGTACAGAATCTCATACCTTCCTTTGCTTCTTTCTTCAGATCATGAGTCACACATACATTATATAATACGGGTTCAACAAATTATTGACAAACTAAAATTTGTATCGATATACCGATGTATAAATGATATACATGTATGATGTATAAATCATAATTTTAAAGAAATTGAAACAATATGAAATTGATTCCAATTAAACTTAGGAGAACTCAAAATCATTCACATCGAACTAACATTTCCTTAAGTTTCTTTTGGAATGATTTCACGTGATTGAGTGTGTACCTCTCAATTCATTTGTTAACATAGGTATTTACTTCAGTTTCTATCAAATCATCTGTCAGTTCGTTTTTTAGTTGATCTGCAATTGGAATCCATCAGTGACATCATAGACATCCATCAATGTAATCGATCAATCAGTTCAATGTTGATTTTAAAAACTTTCCCTATTCCTGAAACATTCGCAGATATGCTGTGGGACAAATTGCTGTCAGTTTTAAGCCAGCCGAAGGTAATACCAACCGCAAATCTAGATCACCTTCATACAAAACTTTGAAATTACAATGGCTAATACAAAACGTACTAAATTATTGCATTATGAATCGAATGTTAAAGGGTTCGTAAATAATTAATTGGTGGTTGGCGACATCCTAAATCTTTTTAAAGTGTATGCTTATTACAATTCACTTCAAAATGCGTTTCAGTGCATGAAACTAAAAAGAAAGCTTCATATGATCGCCTGTAGCCATATTTATTAGGTCTAGGTCATTGAAGATGCAGATGTTTTTCATGTTCCATGTAAACAGCGACCTATTAGTTCCGTGCAAGGGGATAGAAATCATATGATCGACTCAAATGAAAAACACCTAGTTTTTAGAAAACTCTGGCAACATTCTCTTTCTATACCTAACCTTTAAATTTGGTATTGATTGAGGTTGGAATATCGTGCTTAAAATTAGATTTGATATCGTTAACCATGGCTTTGTCTGAGGGAACCAAACAACGGTTAGCACTCGTTATAGATGCAGCAAAAACTATTTTCCATTATGGATTCATCCCAACAGTTCTGTATTTGGGTGAGAAAAAAATTTAAATTCATATCAAGTGTGCCTAGTACTAATAATTGATATTTAACAATTGCAGGCTTTCAAAAGGGAGCTGATCCAGGAATGCCGGAAATACATGTGACAAAGTAAGGTGATGTTGAATTCTTAACTGGTAATTAACCAACTTATTCATTTCCAGCCTCCTCTGGTAATTAGGAAGAAAACTCGTGAAAAACCATTAAACATTTCCATATGCAAAAAAGTATAATGCACAAAAATAACTTTATTCATTCATTTATAACTATAATTATGTAAGTACATATTCACACACGAGAAAGTATATCCAACAGTACATTGAAACTATTTTATTTACAAACATTTTCATCTGTAAAATTAACATGAATGAAAAAACCAAATTTTTAGCAAGTGGTTTTGGTCATTGACATGAAATGTGCTAATAGTCTAGACTAGAGCATCATTGTAGGAAAAGGTTTCCCAGTTGGTTGGCATATAACTAATTCCTGAAAATCAGATATTCCATTTTAGAATATGAAGTGTGTAGATTAATGAAAGCACAATACAATATTGTCTAAGATTCAAAAGATGTCGATGTAGATAATTTGAACTCAGAAACTTTCTTATCTACGAAACTGGTGTGGTCATTTCTTCAACAGAGAGTTTTTTGTATGAATTATATTTCCATAGGTGCTTCACTCTAAGGAGTATATACAGAATGATGAAGACAGTGATGACCATCAAAAGGAAGACTTTTGCCCTAAAAGGAATAGATTACAAAACCAAAAAGACTCGTCTTTGAGAATTTTACCAAAAATACCAAACCTCAACTGTTTTTTGACAGCACTTGTTTTCTCCACAACAGTATTGATCTTCATTACAAGTTCCGAATTCACAATAATCCGCGGTGACCTACGAAATTCATTGAATAAATCGATTTAGGGGTATTTAAAAATTAAAACTCACCTTGTTCACATACAGATTCAAAATACATAAAATGTTTGTTAGAGAAACACGATTCCGTGAAATTAACATAATTAAAATGGGATCTAGAACAGAATTATCTCATCTGGTTATCTGAAATTAGTGATTTCTAAAATCAGAACTAGAAAATAACAAATTAATACAAAATGTAAACGACAGCAACAGGACACGAGCAGACAAGATATCTTCTAGAGATAGCTATGAGATTTGGACTGGCAAGCTTTTTGACAGTTCTGTGTGTGCGTTTCTCTATCAATATATATATTTCTGGCTTTTGCTTCCATTCAGGCACATTGGGCCATAATCCGTTTCTTTTTTGTTGTCAACTTATCATAATCGAAAACATGCCTATGCAGAATAATCCATTTTTTTATTTGCATTGATATTCAATGCAGAATATTTTCAATTTTAATATTTCAAATTATAGTCGACTTCGACAGTCCTGAATATTTTTCATATCATGTGATTTTTCTAAAAAAATCTTTTTCGTTAATCAGCTGTCGCTCCCACACGAACAACTCTCAGAAGATGAGAAATTTGTGCGAGCTAAGGACTAACGAGGCCTTACCTTTTAATTTTGTTTCCTTTAAGGAAACAAACACTACCTACTTTATTCAATATATAAAAAGAATTTTCAAGACTGTCAGTGAGCTAGCTACAATTCAATTTGGGACAGTAAGGGTGTTAATAAATCGGAGATGCTTGTGTATCATAGGCAAATAACTAAAAAGCTGAGTTTCTTTATATGTTGAGGTTTTCGAACTTGGTCATCGCGTTTTGACAGTTCTTCAACCTATTATATAGTTGTTTGTAATAATTATGTTGACTTGAGAAAAATTGGCTTACTTGCAATAATCAAAATTTACTTTGAATCAAATTACCAGAAAACCAAGCAATAAGGAACACGTATTTGTCCGTTTGAAAATATTTTGATTTCAATAAGAACAATACTTCCAATCAATTGTAAAACCTGCTTGGAACTACAAACGAAAGTTCAACTTTTTCATGATACAAAATTGAAAATGTGTAATTCAAACCTGCCGAAAAACATTCCTGGCGGCATCTGGTGGCGAGTATGGAGTATTATTACTCTGAGGGCGATGGTGAAAGGGACAATTGGCATATGACAGGTCTGAATTTGAAATATTCCAACTAATGAATACCTTAATCACTTTTTGATAAAAAACATTACTGAACCGACTAGTTTTTGTGATTAGGAGTAAAAAATATACGTTATATTTTACAATCCTAGATCAGTAGAATCAAATGATTTCACACAGTATTTAGTCATTTTCTTGAAAAAAAAATCATTTTTATAACTCACATAGGTATTTTTACAGCACTTAACAATTCTGGTTGTCATCAATTCTCATTTAGGTGATAAAAACAATAAACTGACTATATAGGTCAAACAGGTTTGTTTGACGGTGGTTCACAACGTTTCACGGTGAATGTCATTAGTTCCAACTTTCATTGTCTGACATGACTTTAAATTCCTGAAATAAATGAACACTCTTGACAAATGAATAATAAAGAGATCCAATACATGCCTTTCTCAAAAGTGCTAAGTACAACTCAAATGACCATGTGACAATATATAATTGGCACTTCAATTTTCATTGCTGTTTACACTTGGGTATAATATATAGGTGGAAAATGTCATTTTTCACATAAAGTAGACAGATTTAGATTTTGCACCACCAATCAACAAGTGTACAAAGGTCTCGTTTCTTGAGTTTTCAACAAAACAGAAAGGAATTGGTTATGGATACTAGGGTTTCTGTTCATCTTTTGGGTGTGACGAATACTTATTGAAATTTTTTGTCAGTTCATGAAATTCTTGTTAGGGACGCCCTCTGTGACTTCCATTTTCCCTCGACGACTACTCATCAGAATTTAAATTTTTGAAAGAAACTGCAAACTTCGATTATTCATGATCCACAATGACTATGCCAATTTTCGAAAAACCTCATTTTTTTCGTTTTCTACGATGGCTTTTGCCCGTGTTTGATTTGGTATTAGTCATAAGCCAGGAAAACATTTCAAACCTATCAAATTGTATTTTTTTTTTAAAACAATTGTATTAATGTACTAACCACCGCATGAACCTTTTGATCATGATAGCTTTCAATTTTATCCTCACACGTCGTTTCAGTTGTCAAAATTGAAATCTCTGGTGTATTCTAGGAATTGCTACTATCATCATTGATCGGAAGGTAGACATTTGAAGTGATTTTCCAATTATTGACGATTCATCATAACAAGAGTACTGCTAGCGTTTTGGATAGGTTATTCAAATTCAAGGTCAAAATGAGTTGAATTATAAGCCATTTTGAAATCAGAGTATTTTGGAGAAGATAGTTTAATTTCTTTCATTTGAGATTTCTAAGAATCATATTTTGTAATGTCTTTCCTATTAACACATAACGTTCAGTGAATATTTAAATTTCAACCCCTTATAATATTTCTTTGAAAAATAATCTGCATCAAAAATTATTAATTTCCCCTGAAATGGACTTTAGACAGATACCTGAAGTAAGTGGAAATCTGATATCCTCCAATGATGTCCCTGATTTCTGTAAGAGTTCCTGAATTTAACAGACAATTTATAGTGGATTGTAGATCATACATAGGAATATAAATAAGAGTTGTTCAGACAAGCCTATACAATATATTGAAAAAATATTGGATACTAATTCAAAAAGGAAGATTACAGGATGGTTCTGTGTGACAAAAACTCCATTGTAGGTATGGTAGTTCAAAGTAAAATAATTTATGGCATCTATAAAAAGGGTATCAAAGTATGCATTCTACCTACCTGTATTTTCCATAAAAAAATGTTCATAGCATGACAGGTGGTTGTGCAAAAAATTTATTTTTTAGTTCTTGCTGAAAGTTCAGGATTTACCCCATATAACTTAAATAAATGTGGTGTTTTATTGTCAGTCTGTATTGGAGAACAGCACTAAAAAATGTAAGTATATGACCATCATAAAAAGAATTACCTCACAGGAAGATACTCTTTACCCTCCACATTCTATGGATTAGACAAAAAAAAAAGAAAATATCTTAATAAGTATTTTTTCCTTTGTGTAATTCAATGTTTATGTGAAAGTAACTGCTTCAAGAGTGCTTTTATTCCAGTTTCTTTAGAAAATTCTCACATTTTTTTATGAGGATGGAGAAGTAGGTAGCCAAAACCTTTCTTTCAAATAAAAAAAAATCAGTCATGGTAAGGCTTTGACACCTATTAAAAAATATTTTTCGCAAGTTCCAGAAGACAAAATAAATTCAGTTGAGTTCCCTAGGAAAAAGGGGACAGAAATAGAATTTTAAATAATTTTATAATAATACATCAATTTTTTTTATATCAATCTACACAGCATTGTTTACATCCATACGCACAATAAAAATGCAAAAATACAATTTAAAAGAAGACTAACTGCTTAAGTTTTGTCTTGAAAAAACCAGCAAATTATTTGAAACAATCTCATCTTTATTCATCTTTAAAATCCTGGCAGTGCTTCTAAGTACGGCTGACTAAGTACCTGGCTGCCAGTTTTTATAAGACAATAAAAATTCATTAAATTACGTGATGTAACAGCAAATTTTCCAATTAAAATCAATTGATATGCATGTCAAAGTAAGCCTAAAATAATTGCCGAACTTTGAAAAAGGATGTGTAATTGAGAATTATTCCTTCAATAACATTCAACATGCAAACCAATTTCTAAATTTAAATAAATATAATAAAAATGCAAAACGGAATGCTAATTTGTACGGATATATGCGTGTTTTTCAAAAAATACTGAATCCATACCGAAAAAATAAAAAACAAAATCACTTGTATCAAATATACAAACGTTCTAACTCTACAAGAGTACGACAAGGCAAAAGATCGTCTCTAAGCGTATTTACTAAAAAAGAATCAACGACAGAAATTTCCACATAGATTTAAATATTGGTCATAGGTTGGTAAAAATGAATCTTGAAAATAAGCCTCTCATAATTTATACATCGTGCCGCTGCCTCAATTAGTGCCCAAGACAAAACATCCATCTGATAATAAATCAAATGAAACTTGTCCGGAGAACAAATCAGACTGGTAACAAATCATTAAATACTCGACAATTTTATTTGAAGATAAAAATACAAAAAATCCAACGTTAAATACCTAAAGCGAAGATTCTAGTACAATCATTCAATTTGTTCCGAAAACAAAAGCGACTACTATATTTAATATTGAATTAAACATGTCACTTATGTTGACGGACGAAAGGGGACTCGCACAACTCGCAATCGTTCGGGAGAGACAAAACAGTTACAGAATATATTGTTACAGCTAGTAATAATAATACATTATGTACCAGGGCTCAGGGGCAAGTGATTGCTTGCCCCGACCCTTTCACAATGTCTGGGCAATGCCCTGCACTACACAGCACTCAACAGTTCAATATCGCCAGGCGCAACATTCTGAAATTATGATACGTCTTGATCTTCTACATCTTGTAATTGTTCTTTCGGTTCCGCTTCACCTGGAATTTAAATCATTGCAGATATTACAAATATGGTAAAACTGTGAATATATAATAAATTCATTCAAAAACAAGAGTTATTGAAGTTAATAGCCAGTTGCATACTATCACAATTTACTTTTCAGAATGTATGTAAGTAGCAGTTGTAATTCCTTTTCTTGTTTCTCGGAAAGAAAAGTAAATATTAATGCTAATAAGTTTATATATATTCCAAAATAAGTAACTTTTGTGAAAAAACAAATTAACGAGAACAATTCAACAGTTAACCGACAGGAATATGAAACAAGGTGTAATAAACTACAAATCATTACAATTACAAAACTTCTTGACTGTACCAAGAGAATCACCTATTATTCCAGGTTCAAATACGAAGGTAAGAATTTTTAATAATTAATATTTTTTATAATCTGGGGTTTTATGGTTCAAAAAAACTTCAATAATAATTTTAAAAGTAAATTTCATAGTAAATAAAAGAAATGTTCAAGAGGTTTTACTTATATAATATACGTGTGATGGAATTGGCCGATACTTGATGAATATTCATAACGTATTCAAATAATGAACACGAATCAACATGGCTACTGCTTCAAACAACCAAACCTTTTGATAAGGAAAACCAAAAAAATCAGCAGCCGCCCATCATATTTTGCAACAAAACCGTTCCATAGACTTTAGTTAATTAAGATTAGTTAGACAAGTTAACAACAGGCATCTAGATGCCTACGAAAGTGTAGAAATAATTAAACATAATATTTTAATTATCAGATTTTCCTGACTATTACGAAGGCCACATTGGAAAATTGATTTAAGAAAATCAAGAGGCAGGTACCTAGCAGAGGTATTCATAGTATAAATAAGGATAACATTGTATTTATTTTTACTATAATCTGAAGTGGGCTTCGAAGGTCTGAGGCCCAATTCATACAGAATGGACGTCTGGCAGAGACGAGGCGCGTTCATTCTGTATAAATTGAACCTTAGGTCCGAAAATCATCAGAATGGACCTGCTCAAATTTGCAGGTGTTTTACCATAAGGAACGAGCCAGAACTCTTACAGCTGTATTACTGGCTTGAACAGAAACTTTTAAATATAATTCGTCGTTGTTCAATACGGTGTGAACTTTTTTTTGCTAATACCATGTACACTTGATTTATCAAAATGTGTTTTCTCAAGATAATAATAATTATCAAAATATTCGTGAGTTCAAAAAAAAATTTCGGAAATAATTCAAGCAATATTGGTACTTCAAGTAAAAATGCGGAGACATCGTCTTCATCAAACTTACCGTCTCCCTGCATATCGCTCGTCCATAATGTGAGATTGTCCCTGAGCAGCTGCATGATCAGCGTGCTGTCCTTGTAGCTCTCCTCGGACAAGGTGTCGAGCTCGGCGATGGCGTCGTCGAAGGCTGCTTTAGCGAGCCGGCACGCCCTGTCCGGGCTGTTGAGGATCTCGTAGTAGAATACGGAGAAGTTGAGCGCCAGACCGAGTCTGATGGGGTGGGTGGGCGGCAGCTCCGTCATTGCGATATCGCTGGCCGACTTGTAGGCCACCAGCGAGTGCTCGGCGGCGTCTTTTCTGTCATTGCCTGTCGCAAACTCGGCCAGGTATCGGTGGTAGTCGCCCTGAAACGAGAACAAAAAATCACCGAATATTTCGACGCTGCGATCGAACCAGCGGATTGTAATAAACACGCGACGATGCTGATTGTGACGTTTCTTGAATTTTAATCAAGAGATTTCTAATCGATTTCTGTGGATTTTCCGTATAAGAGCCAAAATAATTTTGGACATTGATGGAAATTGAGAAATATCTAAATATTGCGTGCGACACCGAAAAACAAACAAATCGAATATTTGTTGGGAAAAAATTCAAAAACCGGTCGATTTTTTATGCAAATGAGACATCTTTCTATTATAACCTCTACTTTCATATCTCTTCTCCCGCCCCTTGGGTACGATCACCCTTAGAATTTGAATAAAGAAAGTAATCAGTAGGATACTTCATTAAAAGTCATTTTATAAGGAATTCATCCGTGTAACTGGTCACTAGGTAACTTTTCATTTGAAGCCTTTTGCGGGAAAAACAATGTCATCAAGTAACTCCTGAAATGCTCTAAAATGTCAGACAGGGTTTCGAGACTAACTTTTGTATGGCAGATGATAGAGAACAGTTCGAGCAACTACTGCAAATTCTTTTGTTCATATAATGCACGTTTTTTCAATTTTTGTTACCTTTCTATGACTTGTTCACATCATATTTTAAAATGAAGTATCACATCTAGTACGTTTCCTATTCAAATTCAAACGGTGATGGTCACCAAGGGGTCAGTTAAGATTATGATTGAAAATTGACTTGTTTTTGCATTAAAAAAAAAAAGTCTTGAAGATATTCGATCTGTTTCGAAAACGAAACAGATAGAATTTTTTGAAATTTTTAACGACGAAATGTACGCGACGAAAAAAATTACGACTTTCATTCTCGGTTTTTATATTATTACAGAAATATCGATGCTATTTTTGTTGTTGAACTCCATGGAAAGATGCAACTGAGTAATCCGTGCAAGAACCTGATATCAAGGAGTTGAAAAAAAAAAAAAAGAAATTAAAACCCTTTAATGGAAAAGAATTAGTATGGTGTAGTGCCACGTACTGATTTTGAGATATATGTATACAGTGAATTCCATTTGAAACGAGCCACCATGAATAACCTTTGGTAAAATGATTTGCAGAAAAAAAAAACACGTCAACACCATAGTATACAGGGGGACACATTTTGACATATTCACATTTGATGTCACTTTCCCTATCGCACCCCCAGAGCATGTCACCAATTTTTTTTAAATGGATCATCCTATATTGTTTCGCATTATCAGATGCTTCATGATGAGCAGATTTCAACAAATTATAAGACATATGGTCTGAAGCTCATTGTTCAGGAACTACAAATTATTTTAGTTGAAAACGAGCCACCCTGAATAACTTTTGGAACAATGATTTCCAGGAAAAATAAAAAAACACCTCAACAATAGTATACAGGGGGACACATTTTGATATATTCACATTTGATGTAACTTTCCCTATCGCACCCCCAGACCATGTCACCATTTTTTTTAAATGGATCAATTGTTTTGCATTATCAGATGTTCCACGATGAACAGATTTCAACAAAGTAGAATACATTATGGTCTGAAGCTCATAGTTTGAAAGCTAAAAATTAGTTGAGTTGAAAACGAGCCACCCTGAATGAACTTCTGTACAATCTGTTATCTAGGTTTCATAGGTGTTTTTGTGAAGTATACTTCAAAAAAGTCTTATTTTGCCTTGTTAAGTTTGAATTCGATATTCTCTTCATTTTGTATTTGTCTATTTCTACAATAACGATTACCTACCACGTGAAGTTACAATTGGTGTTTCTGGTTTTGTGAATTCTTTAGAAGCAATGGTTTATACTCCTCTAGAACGGATTGAAATAGTGAGTTTGTACTACCAGAATGGAAATAGCGCTAGAGCTGATGCCCGTATGTTCAATGATAATCATCCAGGAAGAAATGCACGACACAAATACGTTTCAGAATTATTGAACAAATTTAGGGAAACTGGATGTATTAACAGTTAAAAGCATAACCGTTCAAGAGTTGTCAGGGCAGGAATTTCAGGTAACCACATCATAGGACCTTTTTTTATGATAATTTGACTAGTGATAAATATTTGGATATGTTGGAGAACTGAATAATACCGTGCATCAAAAGGGCAATTGAGGAGGATATAAATTTATTCGAAAACAAAATAGTTTTTCAGCAGGATGGTGCACCTCCTTATTATACAGCTCCAGTGCGACAATTTTTGCATGATCATTTTCCTGGTCGCTGGATTGGCAAAAGAGGTTCTACAGAATGGCCTCCAAGGTATCCGGATCTCCCTCCTGTAGATTTTTTTCTATGGGGTCATTTGAAGTCTTAAGTGTATGAGACAGAATCAACACCAGAAGATTTGAGAGTGAATATCACGCGGCATTGCAGAGAAATAACTCCCGAGATTCTCAACCATGTGAGGGCGACAATGGAAGCTCGTTTCTACCATTATATGAAAGAAACGTTTTTGAACATTTATTATAGAAATTTTTTTCTTCTTATTGTCCAGTCATCAGATTTTGATTCAAGAATTAATAAAAAATATCTTTTTCTGATTTATTGCTTCCTTATTTGTCTCTAGAACGAATATTTCAAAATATGGCCTCCTGTATAATTGTTGACCTGTTTTTATGTTTCCTGCAAATACTATGTTTTTTTTTCTTTCTGCAAATCATTGTGCCAAAAGTTATTCAGAGTGGCTCGTTTTGAAGGGAATGCACTGTATATTATAAATAGGAAGAAATTGGAACTTGGAGTTTCACACCCTATTTCCTGACTCGATCGAGTGCAAATGCAAGTTCTTTCAGTACTTTTGGATGACCCACAAAAAGTTTGGTAAAATGACAAATTCAAAGTACTCCGGATGACCCATATTTAGAGTTACAAGTAGTTTTACATCAACTTAATTAGTTTAGGAACATCCATTGCCAATCAATTCAATAACTCTGGATGTCGTAAATATTTTTCTTTTGAACTTTTCAGGCACGGCAGAGAGTGCAGATCTGCGTACCGGTCCGTGTCGTCCCGATCCAGGGCGCGCTAAGCTATAGCAGAAGAGTAATCTACTTAAATGATACATTCCCCACAGTCTGTCACGCTTCAGGAGTGAATCAGAGAGTGATTCAACATCTCAATGAATATGTTCAGCGATCACTAATATGGTTTCCGGAAGCAAGAATATTAAGCGATCATCTTTCAAGATAAAATCAAATCAAATATACTTTATTGCCTAAAGAACTTATAGAAACAGTATCGATTGACACAATATGAAACACACTGATAACTTGGAAAGCCTCGTTTATATTTGATATTTGTGGATAGAGTCCTCTGTCGATTCCAAATACAATATTATTTTTATTTAATAATCAATATGCAATTAAATCCTTGCTGCAGATTCAACATCCAAGTGGAAGCGATAAGTGGTTGTGGATTGTATGATGTATGCGATGAGAACTAGCGAAAGTATAATTTTATGATACGAACTCCGAAAAGACAAACTCAAAACTCGTAACCACACATTTGTTGTCACTTCATTTCGTGCCATCTCTTATAATTTAAACTTCTTGAAACTCAAGAATAGCGGTCCTGGTGTGGAAACGAGTGTGAAAATTTTATGAAATTGAGGCCCTAATAAAGAAACTGAAACGACAATGAAAGGAAAGCATGTATAAGAATGTCAACTAGACCTTAGTATCCTTGTGGAGTTGGATTCTAAAATAAATGGCACACTTGTAAATTAGCAATTTTAGTCAAAGGCAAAAAATTAGAATTTGAAAGACTTATTGCGAATATTTTCAGTCGTTTCAATGGTTTACTTTGCTATCGCTGCCGATTATTGGTCTGAAGAAAAACTTCTCAGTCTCTGTTGCTATCAGTAATTTATATAATAACAGATGAATCGAGAGTAATATGGTATATTCGATATATTTTTGAATAAAAAACAAAATTTTCCACTTGATTTTTTCTGCCCTTTGAATTTCACATTTTCGTTTCTACTTTTTCTCCTTTATAAGACACTACATTGTTTTTTCGAGCAACAACACATATTGAATATAATTTTTCAATATGAATAAAAAAATTTACGCTAAAACAAAATTCTACTTTATTTAAATGACAAAAGGTTTTTATTAGAGGTTAAACAGTTAATTGTAGTAGGCGTCGACAATACGCCATTTTTTGCTAGAATGTTTTATTATTCATTATTATGAAGTAAGATCTACTCAAAAAGATTAAATTAAAAGCATGTTATTTAAGAACTAAAAACTATATCTAGGTAGGTATAGTACACGCCGCCAACTAAAATGAATCAGAGCAGAAACATAAAATCGTTCTGTGTTAAAAGACTCCGCCCACTTCGAGTCATATTTCGCCAATGTACTATTGACATCAGTTTGTGTGGCAAATAGCTATCTTCTGGGACGGGTACAACTTGGTTTTAAATGCGCATCAAAATCTCATCTTACTTGGCTATAGTTTGCGTCATATGTTAATTCATTGAACAAATTACCTACAAACTACTTAAAACAAAAAATATAAATGCAGATTATGAAGAATGTTCAAACAAATGACCATTATAAGAACCACCACTGACTTAGTCGGTGCTGAGAATTCGAGATACTACTTTTGCTCTCAATCCTGGTGATCGATTAAACAAGATAAATATCACGTCCGAATTTTCCAGGCCGACTGAGGGGGCGGAAACAGAGTGAAAAATTAAAAAAATATCTCATCATTAGAAGTTGAATTTGTACACCCTACAAGATTGTTATTGTGATATTGTTGAATCGAAGCCCAGGAATAAAACATCTCTTGTAAGTGTACAAATTAAACTTTCAATGTTGGATTTTTTTATTCATTGACCCTATTTCCACCCCTCAGACGTTCGAGAATACTTGAACGTGATGTTTATTTTGTTGAATCGATCACCAAGAGTAACATAACTCAACCTTGCAGGTGTACGAACTTAATTTTCAATTATACGGTTTTTTAAATTCCGCAAGTAAGCGGAATCATTTTTTCTGACGACCATGTTGATAATTTTAGAATTTCGCTTTTCTTTTATTTGACTATTTTCGTATATCTTATGGTTCCGGGATACCTATAATGGACATACTTAACTAGGACACACTATATATGGAAATAAATGTTTTCCTTATATGATCTGTTTTCAAAATCTCTTCATAAGTGAAATTTTTTAAAAGTCACAGCCTATAAAATCGCAACGTGGTTTAAACTTCTTCAGGCAAGAAAAAAAAATTGCTTCCAGGCTTCAGAGGTTATCCATCTGGACACTGGTTGTCTTTTAAAGTAAAAGCAGGCGAACAGTAATTTCATTAGATTAACTGAAGATTTTTGCCATTATTACCCTATTTATGTATTGCCTTCTCATTAATTCGGTTAGTTAGATAGAAAAATCATTATTAATTGGAAAAATTATTCCTAAACCCATTCACATTTGATACGTTCTTGATGTCTTTTAGCTGATGTGTCGGCAGTCATTGGTGATCCTTATAACAAAAAAGCATATGGTCTACAGATAAAATTCAAGACCATCGTGTAAGTATACCCACCTAATTTATCTACCTACCCAAGTGACATCAGTGAAAATTAACAGAATTGAAATTAGCACGTTTTATTGACTCTGATTATGTCATCGATAGTAAAATATTAATATTTGTTTATATCTCACTCAGATGATAAAGGATAATGTTATGGGGACCAAAAGGAATTATGATGAAACTGCCAAATAATTAATCAACTGTGTAAAATAATATAGTGTGAAGATAAAATAAGGAACTGACATAAATACAGTTTTTGTGAGGTTCAGCAAATTTATTTTTTACAAGTTTGATACATTTTTCAAAATTGTATTGTATGTCACCAATTGCAAAAAACCATACTAAATATTGTCCAAGAAGAACCCCTTATGTCTATTTATTGAAAATATTTATGAAAATCATCACATTCTTCATTTCACAGGTAAAACACAATGTGAGTAGTTTTTCGACTTTTCTATAGAAGATGTCAAACTAGCGGTATGATGATCATAATTGAAAATTCTAGCAAGGTGGTGATGCAAAACTCTGGGAAAACAAGGAAAATCTCGAAATGACACTTTGTATTGAATTTCTTTTGTTATTTTAACTGGAAATTTTCTCAAAATGCCTATTGTGAATGTATTGTTGGCGGAAATGATACATTATTTGGAAAATATTACTAGACGGATGGTGAAGCAAGGTTAATGATTCAATGTTCATGTGAGAGTAGTTGTTCTGGGATTGCTTTTTCTTTTAGTTTATATTTCAAAGCAATTTCTATGCACGATCTAGACATATTTGAACTTGACTGCTCAGTATTCCTTCTGAAGTTTCCCACCTTTTTTGTACAAAGCTGGAGAACTAGAAGGCCAAAAAGCTTTTTTCCGATTTGAGGGTGTTACGTAACTGAAACAATGTAATCCAAAACAAAATTCTTTTCTCGATTTACAATGTTCTACAAACGAATATCGAAAAAATGAAGAAAAATATTCTGGCTAAAGTAAACTACTCAAAGAGATTGATGAACCCCAAACAGGAACATTTTTATGTCACGTTCCTCATTAGAAGAATCAATATTTCTTTATCTTTATTATTCTTGAGTAATGTTGAATAGCTGCATTGTTGTCATAAGAATTGCATTAGGAATGTCTGTGACAGGATTCTTGTTGAATTTCATGAATTGTGAACTAGTTTTCACTAATGAATGTAAAAAGCGAGAAACAAAAATGTTTTGAACTCAGGTTGCTTGGAAACCTAGAAGTTTGAAGTACAGAATGATGTAAACTTGAAAAATATATTGTATTTGCCAATAAATAATAAACTTTGAGACAGGTGTGATATTGGGCGTTGAAAAATCTAAGGAAATTAAAAACTCATCTTGTAGATGCAAAATGTTTTCGGAATCTTGGAAATTATACACTTTTATAAGCAATATAGATAAATATTGAAGATGTTAGCAAATAATAAATATATAAGAAGTTGGGAAAATTATGTAGAGTCTGGAAAGCTCGAGGATCTTGAAAGCTATAGAAAATGTTAAAACAAGATAAAGTGATGAACTTTGAAAAACAGTAATTGCTGACAGAAAATAATAAATATAGGGTATTTGAAAGTTAGTACAAATACAAAATGTTGAATAAATTTTTTCAAAACAGAAAACATTAAATGAGTTTTTGAACTCAGATTGCTCAAAATCTAGAAAGTCATACAAAATAGTGTGTTCCTACTAAGAGAAATAAGAAAAATGTTGTGGATACGGAGTGATTGGGATTTTGAGAAATCATAAATTGTTGTATGGAATATTGATATTAACAAATTAACCCATTTTAATCTAAAAAATAGGGGATGAAAGGGACAAAGTGGTTGATGCGCAACTGAATAATAAGTCTCACTGTGGAAGCTACAATGAAAGACAGAAGGGTAACTTCGATTAGCGGTCGATACCAAAACTTGGTATTTGCAACATACCGCCTTGGGGAGCCTCATTTATCTTTGATATTTGTGGATTGGGACTTCTGTCGATCCCGTCTTCTTGAGGGTAAATGTTATCCCGTCTTCTTGAGGGTAAATGTTATCCCGTTTACTTACTGAGGCTTATTTTTTAAAGATAGGCAAGTCCAGCAAAACATTCGATTTCAGCCTATCACCACTGAGTTATTTTTGGGCTCTGGTTTCAAGAAGACAATATTATTCAGATTCATAGTAGAAAATTTCACGAATAAAGTTGTCGAATACTCGACTAACCATTCATGTAGATTGTGGTTACAAATCGAATACTACACTTCACTACCTAGAATAATGTCAAAACTCTCAGTTCACTGACCTTCATTTTGTAGTAGAAGACTTTGGACTCTCCCGAAGAGGCGGCAGGTATTAGGTGCTTGTCCAGAACGCTTAATATGTCCGAGCAGATATCTCTTAATTCTTTTTCGACTTGTGAACGATATTGCCGTATCATTTCGAGTTTGTCGTCGGTTCCTTTTGACTCTTCTTTTTGTTCGATTGATGAGATTATGCGCCAGGACGCCCTCCTAGCCCCTATGACGTTTTTATAGGCCACCGAAAGGAGATTCCTCTCCTCGACGGTCAGTTCCAGGTCGAGTTTCGCCACCTTTTTCATCGCCTCGACCATCTCTGCAAACAAAATATATTACTTGATATGATTAAAGAGAAACAGTATCAAAAATTGTAAATTCACATGCTATGCTCGGGATAAAAGGATCACTGCAGGTTGACTTGATATAGTAATAACATTTAACAGTCGGAAACTGAAGAAAAGTCTAAGGGTATCAATTTTTCAACCAATTTGCCCTGAAAGTGGTTGTGAAGTCTTTCAAATCCGCAAAGTATACTGGAAAGAAAATATTAAATTATCTGTCATAGTTTTCCAAGATATCCTAAACCGTGAAAGTGTTATTCTTGCGAGGTTATTCTGTTGAAAAACTTCTAATCTGTCCTAGGTCTGCGTCGGCCACAACAATATAAATAACATAGAAACATATTCGATTTTGTTGAATATATAAATCCAAACGAGGCTATCAGCAGGTCCACGAAATTAACATAACAACCAAGCCAGTGATCGATTGATTGCCTTTTTATAAATTAATATAATTTAAAGCAACGGAAATCCAAAATCAATCGCCAGTTTCGCATAGACAACGCTCTCAGAGTGCCCCAAGAATATTTTCTGCCACAATTGTGTTTTTCAGTTGAAAAAAAAATACACAACTGATACAGATATTCCCGAAGCATTCTGTATATTTATGAGCTACTAGATTCAACTAATAATTACCCGCACTGAATTTTATTACTTATAAATTTCAGCATGCAGGTAAGATCTAATCTATAAGAATTACCTGATACGGCGTTTTATCCAAATTAATGAAAGCTAACCAATGACACAGAGAAGAAATGAACTCATTTATCAGTTATTTCAGTTAAATATTGAAAAAATCAATTCAATCACCCAGATTTATATAGTTTTCACTGTTGAAACGATGAGTAAATTGTTCTCAACTCCAAATTCTGTAGAATCTCCAATATCCAATTAGTTCGACAGTTCGCTGGATTAATTTCTATCGAGACGGGGAAAAACCTATTCTGTTTTTGAGCGATAATGCCCTGCAAACGCCGCTGCTCAAATTGAATCATTTGCTCGGATAAATTTAAGTTCCTCTCCCGAACATGAAAGCTACTCTAATCGACAATTTTCTCTTGTTTCAGAACCGAGGGACACGATAAAATAGAGTAAAATGTACGGAAGGGAATAGCTATGATGCAATAAAATGAAATACGTTATTTGTCTACGAACGAGTGGAAGGATCATAAACATTATACTCTACTTATTGCTTTCTCTGTCCTTCTAAACCTAAACAGTGATCATAGGCGTGACTGTTGAAATCTAGGCAATCTAGGTTAATACGGGGAAGAGTCGTGCCGCTGTTACAACAAAAGAAACCTGCTCTACCGCTATTAGTTAATTTCGTAATAGAAGAAAATTCAACTGTACTTCTAATCTAGCCTTCCTAAAGACACTGAATAGTGTATCGTACATCAGGGCTCAAACAAGCGATCTCAGTTTTGATAGGCAAATGTTTATCGTGCTAGAAATCGCACGTTGAAAGGTAAGACCTCGTTGATCCTTAGCTCGCAAGAATTTTAACTTTCAAGGGTTGTTTGAAGTGAGATCATCAGAAGCTGGCTACTTTATTGAACGCAACCCTGAAGTATTTGTGTGACAGGTGCCATGAGATGACGCCGAATTGGAACTTTTTGATAAATATTTCTACGCAATAACAAAAAACTGCAAACGCCTCCCAAGACTTGTCGATTTTAAATTTACTAGGGTCGTCTAACGTTTTTTTTCATTTCAAACCGCCTAGAATACCGTCTCCAGATGTGTCATCACCACTTAATCTATAACTACACATCAAGCTTTATAAAACCCGTAACCGTCGTCATATACTGGAAAACTTTGAGAAAATAACTGTTGTGATATCAGGAATTCTTTCTGTCTAGAACCATACTATTTGATACTTTATGTTAGTACCACAATGTTCTGTGGGAAAAATTAATAAAACAATTGTTGCCCAAAGTATTCTTACCTTGTTTTTTCAAAGATGAAATTGAAAATTATAAACTTATATCTCAATGTGTTGAAACGTATCTTCTTACGGTTGGTAGTTTTCAACTAGCATTTTTGTGCAATGGCTGAACTGCATAGAAAACTATATTCTCAACCTATATCTATGTCTTATAGTTAGTTGAAACTTACAAGCATCAGACACATAAGCCTCTATATCTCAGACGTAAAGTTTCTGTTACACTCTCAAGAATTGTTATTTACAAACTCATTATCACATTATCACTGAAATCTCACTACGTCGGTATCAAAGATCTGTGCCTCGGTCAATACCTAATCTGCGACAGAACATTGAAGTATCTATTCCTACTTCTGTTGAAAAAAAATCTCACTCGTCTTGAGAAATTGAAGGCCTGTCTGCGCCAGAAAAACACTTCAATTTTTCCGCTTTTGGGAGTTGGAATACTGATAGTTCAATCTTAAGTATGGTTACTAACCTTGTTGTAAGTGTTCACGATTCGACAAATCCGGTCAAATGTTTAGGGTTATTAAACTTGTTTGATAACGATGGATGGAAATGGTGTTTGCAGAGGGGTTAACATTGTTTTTTGTTATTTAGGAGACGTCCAAGCTATCAATTTCTTTCAAGTTTGCGGAAAAGCACTGCAGACTCATAAGCTCATCACGTTTTACTTTCATCTTTTCATGACAGCCATTCCAACAATTTTGTTCTTTGTACTAGTTTTTGCGAATGAATTTTCGAATGTTTGTGACATTCTTCTGGATACAATTTGGGTAACATTCGTTTTAGTAGCATCAGTTAGTAAACCTTTTTCCAAGAGGCTGTGTAAACGTGATAAGTTATTTCGCCTTTTTGTAATACAAAAAAAAACAAATTTTAATGAGTAGTGAATCATTTTTGAATGATTATCTCTAGCTTGATTGTTTTGGAATTGTATCAAAGTATTGTATCTCGTCATCTTTGATAAAATGACTCGCAAGGAAGCACTTCCATTGGCGGTTAGAGATAGCAGCACTTCAACATAATATCATTTCCCACATGATAATCTATCATTATCGATGCGGTTATTGATAACACAAATTATCAATTATAACATATTTATTATTGATATACTTTAAAGCAGTAACGTCAGTGAAACCAATCCTAACCTAAAATTTAACCTTGTAGACAACACATAAAGTTCATAATCATAATTGAATTCGTATACTAAATACAATTTACTTACTGCAAGGTTTTCACTGAAACTCTTATACTAATAGAAAACCTTGTGAAAATATTGAAGAAAATTATATCATAAGTGTCAATATTGATTTTCATCAATTATATCGGCCAGTTCTATCAAATTTTGGAATTCGAATACAAAATTTTATTGTTCATCCCCCAAAAGCGACATAATTAAACAATATATCCTGAAAAAGAATCAACAATTTTTTTTCAGTTATGTTGTTTCTATCATTTTTTTATCAGATTGTCTCTATAATAAAACATGATATAATGTTTCTTGGAAATAATGAAATTATCACTGGAGTACCGCTATCTACAGACAAAATTACAGGACCGAAAAAATAACGTATGAGCAATGTTTGATAAACCAGAATACCAAACTACATATCACATTCACTTTAGTTAGACTCTTTGACGCCCATGAAGAAATCAATTTTTGACACCTTAGGTTTCACATTCAGCGTATTCTTTTCAATGTTTCTAGTTGTCAAATAATATAATAACGTTTTTACTGAATTTATACATTTCTGTAATATTTTTCTCCCGACAGAACCGATCATATTTTTTTATAGAAAATATACGATTATTGAAAAACATGGTTTCATTGAAATAAATGGAAAACTGATTCAATTGAATTTTCTTATCACATAGGCTAAATGGCTGTTATATATCTGCAGATTATTTATATCACACTGTATACGATATAAGTTATAAACTATAGGTATCATACTGTATGTATTGGAAATATACTAATTTGATTCTCATTGGTTCTTATTACTGCAAAGAACACGTTTGTGTGTGTCCGAATATTAAACGAATTGGGCATCGAAATTTTGCCTCGCCCATAGTACTCCCCAGACCACTCGCCAGCCGACTACCATCTTTTCACTCGTCACTGCAAGGTAGTGTCTATTATCAACATAAAGTCGACGATTTCTGATAATTGAAAATCGAATTCCTTCAGAGTATCATTCCTCGAACTAGGCTGTAGCGGACAACAAACAATAGATTTGTCATTGCCCCATCTGCCTGTGAACGAGGTAACCAACCGCATATCCGAAATTTACCCAATTCCTCGTATAAGGAAAAAAACTTCACATATAGTCAGCGGACATACTTGAAGACGGGCTATTAATCAAATCATCTAAAGGAACAATTTGTTCAGTCCAGTCTCAACTCCCTACAATGTTGATGATAGACACTACCTTGCACTGACGAGTGGCCAAACAGTCCGAAACCGGTCTGCAAGTGCGTTCCAATAATTGAAAATCTATTGCGTCAGTTGTATGGCCAACAGCATATGCAGGAATAACTTCAGTGAAGAATCCTGCACTGACACCTGTCGACACCAATACCCTTCGTAGTATTAGCCAGTAGAGTAATTGTTTTCTTATAGGTGTCAGTCCTACAGTGTAGGGAGTTAAGACTAGCCTGAACAAATTGTTCCTTTAGAATTAGATGATTTGATTTGTAGCCAGTCTTCAAGTATGCCCACTGACTGTATGTACAGGATATCTCAAAATCAAGTTCACTTTTTTAGTGCATTTTTTATAACCTCGTTTATAATTTTCAAACTCTGTAAAAGTGGTTTACTTCAACTTTTCCATCGTTTTTATCAACCAAGGGAATAAAATCATCAAGTCATTTTGTGCATGGAACGCAGATTCGTAATAATGCTCAACAAATTTCCATACCACGTCGCTGATTTGTTGTTTGATTCGGATACAAGGTACTTGAAAATTCACCGTTATTTCACTTCTGCATCGGGTGTCTAGATTATTTGATTAAATGAATGAGAGGGGGTGATTCAACATCAACAAAAATTTCAAAAAGAAAATGTTTAAATTCAAATGAGTAACTAATATTTCGAGAGCTGATAACAAAACTGAAGAAATTTTAATCACAAGAAATAAAAAAAAACCATATCACATCGGTGTTATTGATTTCAAATAAGAGTCTGAAGGAATACGTTATTTTGTTAACGTTGCCAAGTAACACAATTGTAAGATTTTCACTAAATGATTAACAATCCCGCAACAGTACCGAACACACCCGAAGAAGCTATTATTCGTGTTGGGTATCAAGTATCGGCCAATCCCATCACAGAATTATCTGAGAAACAACGGATAAAACGCTGCATCAATCTACTGCATTTCTTGAATTCTCGATAGCCCGAATTGATCAGTGTACGCCCCCAGGTAAGCTACAAATCCATGGCTAGAAATTCGTGGCTACCTTCACGCCGATAGGTACCTAAAGTCCGTTCATAATTTGTTGATAGCTCACTGCAAGTTTGACCCTCATTAGAGAACTGAAATACAGAGAGGACAGCTAATATGATATAATAACAAAAACCAAACTAAAACTGACAGTTTAAGATGTTTTCGACTAACCCACCTTGTATCTGAAGAAATACAATACAGCTATAAAACTTTTAATCCGATTATGTAGGTATTTTGAGTGGAAATGAGTGACCAGTGTCGTAGAGTATATGATTAAAACATTAGTTACTTTAAATAAATAAATATATTAATATTCTTAAACTGTAGGTACTGTAAACTGTATTTTTATTTTAAAAAAATTTCTTTATTTTATTCAAAAATAATAAGTTACTTGCAATTTGTAAAAGATACATTTATTTAATTAATACCTATTTTTAAATGATATAAACTACGATTACTTACAAAACTATTCAAATTCAAAATAAACAGGATCATCTTCGGAATCCGAGTCGTCTTGCAGGTTAATAATTAGCGGTTGTGTCTCTACAGTCGCATCAATTATATTGTCAAGATCCCACATTTTTTGTTCTTCTTCTATTGCATGTCTTACTGCATCTCGCCAATTTTCTTCTGTAATATGTTGTAAACACTCGTATAACAATTCACGTACAGCTTATATTTTATATGACGTATTTTTTCTAGCCACATAGCTTTTCATTTGTGCCCAAATGAGTTCAATTGGATTTAATTCGCAGTGGTAGGGTGGAAGTCTAAGGACTGTGATGTTTCGTCTTTCCGCCATTTTGTCAACTACGTATTTCTTGAACTTAGATTTGTGTTGCCGGGCAATTTTTAAAAGTTCTGCTTTAACCATTCCATCTTCGTAAGGCAGGGACTTATTCCGCAGCCAGTCAATGATATCCTTTTTTTTCCACGCAGTCGTTGGAAGTCTTTCAACTAGTCGTGAATGATAAGGTGCATTATCTAATACTATAATTGAGTTTGGTGGTATATGTTCAATCATCTGCTCAAAATACTCTTCGAAAACATCAGCTGTCATCTCCTCGTGATAGTCTTTTGTGCTTTTGGATTCAAATTCCAACAAACCATGCTTAGCAAATCCTTTTTCACTGCCAATGTGAGAAACTATTAATCTACTGCCTTTACCAGAGGGTGGGGAAATACCAGTAGACCAACCTTCCATAAAGGCTTGCCTGGAGCTTGATATATTTTTATCTGTCCAAATTTTTGTGTGAGTATGACCTGCGTTTACCCACGTTTCGTCCTGATAGTAAATTGGCCTTCCTTCAGCCCGAAATTTTCGTATAGATCTTAGATACTTTCTTCTCCAACATATTATCTCTTCCCGGTCAATCAAAAGTGATTTTCGGTCTGATTTCTCCCACCGGAAATTTAATTCTTTTAAAACTTGCTACAATTTGGTTCGTCCGACATGAGGCAAATCCGGGTCGTCTCTGACTTCTTGTAAAATTTTGTTTAAGTTGGGTATTTCTTTTTTGTAAAAAAATTCGTGAATTTTCCTTCGAATACCATTTTTGGCAAATTCATCAATTTCAATAGGTTTTCTCCCCCTCTTTAAGTATTCGTTTGTATTTGGGTTAGCTATACCTTTTTTTTTTCTTTCTGATAGGAACTTATATATTGTTGACTCCCCTACGCCCGTCATGTTGGCACAACTCTTGATTATGTTCTGAACAGTGTTTGTGGGATTCTGAGAAACCAGAGCATCGTGAACGTTCAAAACAATAGTCTTCTCTCTTGGTGAATAGACAGACTTACTGACTGTACGCAACAGTACCGGTGTAAAACTTGATGATGTTGATGATGATGACGAAGCCATCGCAAGCAATCAAACAAAACAAGCAGGAACGAAAGGTACGTATATGTTTGTAGGAATATGAAAAAAAGTTACTCACGCACTGCACAAAATTCGCAAAATAAATATTAGAGACGTTAATTACTGCCGTAGACGCCGAAACACCAACGAGCCGTAAATTAAATGCGATTAAAAAATGTACTAAACCAAAAATTATTTTCGTTCGTAACAACTTCACCCTTTCAAGGCAAGTTTCGAATATAAACTGAAGCTTTATATTTAATGAATAAACACCTCAGGAACCTCCGCCTATGATTTTACGAGTTTTACGACCGTTTTATGACTTGGGCCCTCATTTTGTGCTATCGACAAATTATGAACGGACTATAGTTCACGTCTTTGGAAAATGTTAATTAAGTTTCATTTACAGTTGAGGCTCCGAGTACTCTATGTCGTCTTTTGATATATGAAACCATTATTGTTTTGGATTTGGAAAATTAGCTTTGGATTAGAGTTCTGAGATGACCCGTAATATTTTCCTCCGGATTACATGCATATTTTTGTGTCGCGTAAAGCCCTGTTATACAAAGGAACCGTTGAAGAGGCAAAATACCACTTTTCTTCCCAGTCATTTGATTTGTCTCTTCCCTGATATCAGCCTCTACGATTTTCCGAATAAAGTTTAAAAGCAGTACTGTAGTAGCATGCCAACGAGTTGACAGGAAGACGAAAGCTAATCTCTATTTGCAAAATGAAACAGTTTCTGTGAAGTTACTCTAATTTTATAGCCTTGTTAGGTTTTATTCAGATTACATATAATTTGTGAGTATGACTAGATAGTATTCGTAACTTTTGAATAGACAGGATTTGTACCTATGTCCATTGTACTGTTTTAGCCGATTACAGTAGTTTGCAGAATAACCCTGCAGATTCAATGAAGCACGGGTAAAAAGCTGACTTAGTTTTAATTGAAAAATAATAGCGTTTTCCAGTAATAAATTTGCCCCACGATTACATATCATCTAAGGATCTATGTAACTACACTATTATACACGAACGTTTCTCACTCATTTTCTCATGAGAGGCCGTGAATGAGGGCCCGAAATGAACACAAGGGTGTACGAGATAAAGGAAATTTCTAGTTTCCCATTACCTACATCACCCGCAACGAAGAGAGTAATACTTTGCAACCACCCATCGCTACTCGACCAATTTCCGCGCAGTGATTGAATTTTGACCCCGCACACCGGGCCCAGGTCGCAATTAACCCACTTCGGAAAGCGACTAGGCGCGAATAATACATCATTGTCGTCGGGGTAGATTCGTCAGGTGCTCCTTTCTCTCGCGAGGAGCAGGCCATTTCACTGCGAACGCCGACGACGTAAAAAAGGGAGAGAAGGTCGGTCTCCCCCCCTATCTATCTCTCTCCCTCTTTCACCCCAAGAGCACTGTTACCACACACACGTTCAACAATATCCTCGACAATATCGATCTTGTCTGCATTGCTATTTTAGAGTAGTACATAGCAAAAAATCAGGTTCAAGAATATTCAGTGGAGATTAAATTTGCCGTGAGACTTCTAAAGTAAATTATGATACTAATATTGTAAAAGAGTCGGAAGGCGTTCCATTTTTTCAATAAGTGAACGTGACCTATGTGTAAGATAATCTATTTGAGCCCAGGAATTTCGAGATCTAACGATTTTAAAATTGTAAACGCGCCGATAAAAATTACAAAAGTTATAAACAATTAAGTGAAAAAAAATTGGGCTTTAGTTTTTTCTCAATATCTCGGAAAATTTTCAAAATTTTGGAAATTTCAAAAAAGATTTGAAAAGATCAATGAATATGCGTAAAAAAAGTCCCGACTCCGAAACTGTATCTCGATTATTTATAATTTTTACAGAGCCCTGAAAATAGAGCCAAAAGCGGGTAGTCTGGCTTCCGCGCCCTTTCGTCACTCGTGACATAAAAACAAAAAAATATTTAAACATATTAAATTAATTTATTCTATTTTTTATAAAACTTTTAATATTGTGATATTAAAAAAACACAGTTACTTTTATTATAGAACAAAGTACTTATTTGTTTATAACAATTTTTTTAAATAAACAATTAAAAAAAGAATAAAAAAATGTTTTTTAAAACCTCAAAGAACATTAGAATTTATGTTTAAAAAAAACCGGTCACTTAATTTTAATATTTAGTTGCAAAAAACGATTGTTAATTAACAAACGCATTTTTTAGCAACAAAGAAATTTTTTTAAGAAACCATTTTTTTCCTAAAAATCATGATATTTTTCAATTAACATAATGCAAAAAACATATCGCAATGCGAATTGCTTATAAACAATGTATTTGTTTATAATAAATTTATTAACAATAGCTGTAAAAAATTTAAAAAATATATTATTAATTAGTTTTTAGCCATGAGACATTGAAACAATAAAAAAAAATTGTAATGTATTTTTTATGAATCATAATTTTCAATTGTTAATAAAAAAATAGAAAATAACATTTTTTTTATTTTGGCAACGGTAATCTGTTTTTTTGCCTATTAGGGATAACTTCACCAAAGGAAAAAAATGCCAGGGTTTTAGTTTAATAATTATAGTGATTGTTGTATTAACTTTCAATTCAGAAAAAGTTATCAACAAATTTATAATTAACGTTAAAATTGGGATGAAAATTTTTTGACTGCGGATTATTGTTTATTGATGTATCCCAAACATTACATGAATTTTTTCATTCCTTAATATTTATATTCAATTTGTTTAAATAATTTTTTTTGTTTTTATGTCAGAGTGACGAAAGGCGCGCGGAAGCCAGACTACCCGCTTTTGGCTCTATTTTCAGGGCTCAGTAAAATTATAAATAATCGAGATACAGTTTCGGGAGTCGGGATTTTTTACGCAAATTCATTGATCTTTTCAAATCTTTCTTCAAATATCCAAAATTTTGAAAATTTTCCGAAATATTGAGAAAAAACTAAAGCCCAATTTTTTTCCACTTAATTGTTTATAACTTTTGTAATTTTTATCGGCGCGTTTTCGGACCTTTCCTCAAACTTTCTAGGCAAAAATACGAATCGAATGACACCTTGGTCATAATTTTTGGACAGGGCTGAAAAATGTTACAAAAAAAAGTACATGTGAACTAGACTACTGCACTAGTTGTTGCCTCCTGAAATTGACGACAGCTTATATTAAGAATTAGTTTATGTGATAATGTAAAGAGATCATAAAAGCTCAGAGTTCAAAAGCTACTCAAAATCGATTTTTAAAATTGTTTCACCAATAGAAACCTACAGTATATATAGGATAGAGAAACTAGTATTTCAACAAATTTCCTTAACTATTACCACGCTGAATATTACTTTCATCTTGCGGAGATTTGTGTAATCTAAGTTGAAATTTAGTTTTATAAACCAAACATGTAAATATGGCTTTGGAAGATCCCTATACTTATTTCAATGACTGCCATTTCATTGATAAGGAAATTAAGTAGAATGTTCAACGAAAGTCATTTTTTGTGGAGAAAAATCAGTTTTTCATCGACCGTTTTTGGGTAAACTAAAAAGTTTGCCCTTTCGTCACTTGTATAAAGTTCTCCATTATAATTTTTATATTTTTCAGATTGTGAAAGGTAAAAAATACCCAAAAAAGGTCGAAAAACTAAGTAGAATAGTTTTAGAAATGTAACAGTAAGATCAATATATTAGACACATTTTTAATGATATCCAACTTCATTCAGGATATTGAAAAAGGATGTCACATACTTAGAGTTGTTATTTTTCGAAAAATCGACACTTCAGATGTAATTTATACAAACACCTTGTATTTTGACCAACTGCTACACCGTTTTACAAATAGTAGAAATTTGAAGAATAAATTGGTTGACACTGTTTGATCTACCTTGTATAAGACATATTTTCGAATACAATAAGCATTAATTTTCAATGTTTTATAGATAACTTATGAATTCTGGCACACCTCAATTATTTTAGTAGATATTGGTGAACATTCCAACCGATATTTGGTAGAATCGTGATTCACCGCTTGATCCAGTTATCACAAAGTTACAAATAACAAGTTCAAGTACCGATAAAGTTGCTTTAAAATTGATGACATCACAATTTTTATCAGACATGACAGAGACAAGTGTTGCCACTCTGATCCACAAAACATAGAATTGAATAAAACAAATACTCAAATATAATTTCACTGAAGATTTTTATTTGAATATGAATACACTAGTAACGTTTTCAGATAACAGGTAGCCAAGTTACAACACATGCTTAACTATACAATGAGTTCCTCGAGCATATCTAATGGAGTAAAAAATATATAGTATACTGTTTCAACCATAAAAGTCCATAAAAAATGTAGAGTTTTCAATGACTTGACATAATTTTCGAAAACATCCCTAAGTTCAGCACAATGATTTGGAATTTGTAACCTAATTATGAAATGTTTCTTCAGTTCAAGCTCAAATCGATACTAAGTGAATTCTAAACCAATAAAATCCAATATTCAACATTCCACTTTATTCTCTTGCCAGAACGTCTGGACACTTCCCAATTTGTACTAAATTCTCTTTTGCTGCAATGGCATTTTCATATTCAGACTCAAAAGACTGAAATGTGTAAAAAATAAATATTCGAATTAGGATGCGATCTTCAGAACCCGTGTCGTTTTGAAATTATTATTAGTATATTACGTACCGAGTGGGATAAGAAGCCAATTAACCACGAGTGAGTGGACGTAATTGGCATTATCCTCGAGGTGCGTACTATATTTTTTCTACGACTGACCGTAGAAAGGAATGGTACAATATATTTGTTTGAGATGATGGCTTTCGATTTTAAACTCATCAGTCAGTCAGAACTCAATTAAATGATTTAAAAATTGGTGACAATATTTCCTACAAATTAATCGGGTTCATTTTTGTTATAAGTTTTTGCTGAATCTTCGAAACAAACGAGAACGTTTTCGGAAAACGAAGTTGTTTTTCTTTTCACTCCAACACATACAATTTTCGAAATTGTATTCGTATTTTTCTCTCGATTTTACTGGCAGCAAATTATTCATCGCAATATTTTTTTGCTAGGTAATATCTGGTGGGGTAGCACAAATTTCTTGATCGTTATCACTATGACAGCTTACAATTAAGTGGTTGTTGATTCTCGGATATAACTAGACTAATTACCTACCCACAAACTGTTGAACAATAAATTTACTGAAAATATGATTTAGATTTCGATTTTACAGAGAATTAGTAGAGAAAATTTACTGATTTTGGCTCTTGGGCAATTGAATGTATTCATGAAATCATATTTATATCAGAGTAAATGTTACATATCTCATCATTTTTTGAAATTTCTCACGGAAGTAGCCGCCATTAATTTAAAATACACGTGTATTCTAAATGGGCCAATACCTACCTGCTGTCAAATACGTAATGATTTTAAAATGGAGGGGGTAGAAAAAATGATCATTTCAAATACTTACTAAAGCCACAAACAACCTTGATTTCTAAATGTTTTTTAAATTTACTCAATGTAAAAACCCAACTACATTTGTTACTTTCAATGACCTTATCCTTTTGCGTTTACTTACACCCCAAAGTAAAAAATAAACGTCACAGTAATAGTGACGTTAAAAAACCAGCTAATGAGTATGATAGTTCTAATTCAAGGGCATGGACCACTGAAAAGTAATTTTCAGGGATACATTTTATCGGCGCCATTTGGTTGCATTCCTATTCAGACAAAAGACAAAACTGACATGCCAGCAATAATTTTTCCGAAAGGAAGTACTTTTTCTTAAAACTCTCTGTAGTTTGTGAAAAAAATTACCTCCACGATTTACGACAAAATTTTTTTATATCTATAATTTCAGAAAAACTTAAAAGGTTACCTAAAAATTTAAACAAAACCATATCTACCTTCAACTTTCAAAAATGGATAAAAAAACTTTCGGTAAGGTTGAGAATAAATGAGTATATCACACAGGAATAATCGTAAAATGTATTGACGCCTTCACTCTTAATGGGATGTTAATACCTACTATTTTACAACGAAAATGACGCATTCCTTGTCACCAATATTCTAATAAAATTGACATAGTTTTAAACGTCAATGATTTGTAAACTCTCGTCCATATTAAATATAAACAAATGGTGCAGTCAGTGGGAACTATTGTTAAACAGGTACAATTTGAGTTTATTGCAGAGGCGTTACCCAAATTCTTTATAATGAATTAACAAAGAATCGAAATCACAGGAAGTTGCTTCAATATGGTTACGCAATAATTCATGTGTTCTTATATGGATATGTTGAAGAATGCAAAATTACGCCTTCATACCGGCAGCGTAGGTTGACAATTCGACGAAAAACTGGTTTTCATAAAAATTCTAGCTGGTAGAACATTCCACTAGTACGAACTATTAATATCAGATTAAAATGGTCTTGAAATTATTAAAATTTCTGAGCTATGTCCACAGTGACCAAATTGACAAGGTAGGTATGAAAATCGCCAACTTAATCGATCACTGGAAATATCATTGTTAAGTTTTAATTTCTCAAAAATAACTCAAATATATTAATTACTCAAGAGGGAAGACATAAATCAATGAATAACCCCACGTTACGTTGTTCAGTGATTCATTTCAAAAGAATCTGCAGAAATATCGAGTTACTTTTAACGACGACATTAGAAAGATCGATACTTATATTCTGGACTGACATTTGTAAGTTTGATCGTGGAATGTATTGAACCGTAGAAATAATTTATATAGTTGGCCGTGAAAAAATTTTTAATCGAAATTCTTTGGATTTTTCATTAAACTGTCAGAAATGTCAATAATGGAGCAGCGTCTTATGAAGGACAATTTAGCGGTTTATTATTAATGGGAAAATTTATGATATTACAAAAATTTACTCACCATCGTATCGCTCAGCCTGTTCGGCTAATTTTGCCTTGTACACGTTATCCTCCCTTTCAGACATTTTTGGATGACTTTCGATTTAATTTCACAGCACTTATCACACAAACTCTTTAAACTCTCTCCGTATTGCCAATATGGCCGCGCCCGCCACACTAATACCCGAATCTGATCGAAAAACTTTCGGGTCTTAACGTTTCTTGACGACAGTAAAGAGCGCTAAAATTTGAATTCAATAGCAATTATCTTATCGCTTTCCATTTCTGTTATGATAAATTTGATGATTATTTGGCGACTATTTTTAAACTTTTGAAGGATGAGTAATGACAAATAATTTCATTTTTTTATAAACAGATAAGAATTGTTTTTCATGGCATTCTTTGTATCCGATTTGCCGAAGACTGATATGACCTGAGACATAGTCAAAATCATTTTATGTCTATTTAATTATTCATTTGAATAAATTCAAAACAATTCCATTACTAATCCATTCTAAATGTAGAGCATTTCTATTTGTTGAAGTAATCTACAGAAATATTTCTGTTGAATTCAAGAACTCGCCTGAGCTATTATTGGAAACTTTTGAATAATGACCATGGTCGATGCCAAGTGCTTAACGACTTGAGTGAAAAAAATATAAAAAACGAGTTCTTGAAAATTCTCCGATGTCTTTTTCTACTCGTCCACGTTAACTTTGACACGTTTCTATTGGTTGAAAAAAATTATTAAAAAATTTATATTGAATTTAAGGACTTGCCCAAAGTGAGTGAGTTTACTCGGCAATGGATTCACTCATCAGAAATTTTGAAACATATCTTGAAAACACAATCATAAATTATGGTCGTACTCTGCTCGCTTATGGTCGACGTGAATAAAAACATTGTACGTAACAAGTTCTTTTTTGACGAGTGTCCCGCGACAGTTGAAACTTGGCTCCGTGGATAGAAGGGGAAAATGTTGACCTCACTTTTTGTGGAAATTTTGCCTTCAAATTCAGACTTTAACAGTTCTCATCAGCCAGCCTAGCCTTTCAACCTAACCCAATATATTCACAATCACAGAAATCATAATTATATATCTTAAGACTAGAACGCGTTTTAAATATGACGGATGGAATCATTTTAAGAGAGAAATCTGTAATCGCTGAAACACTGTAAATGATCCATTCACAGCGGCGGCACATAAATCAATGTGCGTAAGAAGGGAAGTTGGGTAAAGTTATGCCGATTGCCTCTTCCCCCCGAAATACGTAGCACATTTGTTAGCGGACAATTCGTCGTAATATAATAGATGAAAACGATTTGTACAATTCAAAATATAACAATATCATTCTATAATATTCGAAAAATTATATCTTTTAACATGAGTAAACACAATTCGAAATATGAGATCATTGCATTATTTAGACATGGAGTTGTGTGTGAACGACTCATTTCATGTCATGCAACTAAATATTGACATATAAGTTTGATTAGTGTGAATATGGATGAAATTTCTATGCAAACGATTTGTTCAAAATAAAGTAGGTACTCTGAGAAAGCAACTACTTAACACACAAGCGCTTTCTAGACCTAAAAGGTAAATATTAGTTCTGTGAACACAATTCACATTATTCCGAATTGAATATTCCGAAAAATAAAGTTAGTGGGGCCCGTCTATACTTTTGAACAACTGTTGCAATAATTGAGAGAAACTATAAAACAGAGCTCGAGGTGTAAATACACATTTTTTTTTCATTATTCAATAAATCGATTCAATTTCTTGGGTTATTAGGCCACTATTACAATTTGGTTATATTTTTATTGATTTCACATATTCTATAAACAATGTAACTATCAGATTGCCCTGAGAAAATTTTAGTTTCATCAGATAAGGTTTAAACACAACATTTTCTACCAAAGCCGAGACTCGAATACATGTAAATAGATTGATGTATAACACTGACTTCTTTTAACCAGAGTAGATTATTATTATTGAAGAAAGGATGTTGGAACAAGTGCAAATTTTGTGTTCTATTGGTATTACGGGATTCATGTAATGTCACATTCGAAAATAGCTAGTGCAATCTTACAATTTATATCATAATAATTTTAATATCAACAGTTGTATTCGTGCCAGCATAAGGATGTCTACAGAATGCTGTATAATGTCCGCTGTAGGTAGACCCACTGTGATTCCAAAGTGCGCATATAGATTTTAACGACAAGGAGTCACATTGTCTGCTGCATAATTGTTCATATCTAATCCATCTAGAGGAAATTCGATGGCAACATTTAACTTGCCTCAAAATCTTTCTGTAGAAAATCTTTTTGAATGAATGACTAAAATACAGGGAAACTTATGGATCGATAGATACTTTGTGCATTTTCTTCTTTCCTTGCAAATTGAACACGTCGGTTTTTCATGTCCATCCAAAGCTTCCGCTCATGTGAAAAAATCCAAGCATTGTGATAAACTCAATTAGCCAGTTCTTTGTGGTATGGGGAGTGACAAATCCCAGAAAGGATCGAAGGTTACAGATGAGTGTCCACAATGTGTGCACTTCATCGTGGATTTTAATTGACCAACGAAATTATCTATAATCTTAAGAGTTATATGTACTCAAATAAATCAGCCATGACTCTTGTGCTTTTCCGCTTTCGCTCAATTTTTCGTTAATCTCCGTTAAGGTTGGTTTAGGTTTCTCAATAATTCTATTAACGTCATCATATAAACCTTCTGAAATATAACGAAGGAACTCCTGGGCGTCTTGATGCACATGACCTATGAATCGAGGGGCAAAACTCTGCATCTGACTTTTTAAGGAGACTGTGTTCACTACTCTATCAGATGAATCTTCTGACCACAATTATTTAATAACTTCTGCGAAAGCACCCTCCATACTAGAAATATTAGTATCGATATTTTTCATGTACTCATCCTTTTTCAAATATTCCAGTAACCATCTAGTATTTGATAAACATTGGATTACACTATTTACGAAACAGGTGTTGCCAATATTTTTCAACCCATCAAGTTCAAGGGTTTTGACTGAGGAATGTATCACTGATCTAATTGTGTTGTAGCTGTTGGTGATACGTTCGCTACCGCTGTTTTCTTTCCAGTAATCACAGATGCGATGATTCTTCCCACAATTGGACCAACGGAATGAGGAATTTGAATTGCTTGAAACTGAATCAGATATATTGGTGGTTTTTTCGAATTTTTGAGAGAAGGATAATTCCAGAACTTGTTTGTTTTCCTCTGCATCTTCTGAAACAATTGGGAAATGATCAATTTGCTGACTCCACCTTGCAATGTTCACGGAGTAGACGGAAGAGTACCCAATATTGATGTGGCATTACCCCTTTGAATGGCGATACGGATTCTTTGAATTAAAAATGAATAGGCTCGGTTGTTATTGGAGAATTCATCATTCTTCTACCTCAACAATTCAGAAGCATGAGATTCAAAAACACCAAAGGTTTCAATTGCAACAGGAAAGAAATAGTAGGAACTTAGGAAAGTGGAATATTTCCGAAATTTTGATTTTTCTGCAATCATAGCAGCTGCACCAGTGGAATAAGACGTAGCGGCAAGGTGTGAAGCTGCAACTGTATCCACGCAGGTGAAGTCCTAAACCAGAGGTTTTCCAAATTTCCAAGGAATTAGACTCAACGCATCTGGACACTTTCCATCACCTCGACTAACACCAAGGGGTTCAAGAACTGAAGGAACCTCTGCAGTGTCTTGATCAGGTGGTCTTTCAGACCACACAATAGGTCCACTCGAACATATATATTGTATGGAGTTGACAGAAAAAACTTAATCACAGTTTGATGGCCAATGAGTCAGAAATGTGTCAATAGTTTGCATTCTCAAGTGTTTTATATTTGACCATGATTTTGAATCAATATAAATAAAAATCAAAGTATTGTTGTTTAAGCAATATATTTATTTACATTATCACATATTAGGAAAAAGCTGTCAATTTCATGTTTGCTTACATAAAGAAGTATATTTACAAAAAAAAAAAATATAATATTTACAGGAAATCATACAACATATTTCCGCAAATGAATAAAGTCACCATATAGAGAAAACAAACCACTTTTTTGATACTCTGTATAAACCTTTACCTGTACATTTTTGCCTAATATCCTAGGAGGGAAAGTTAACTTTCAGAAATAAAATTGGTAAAAATCAACTCTCAGATATTGGAATATTATAGGATATAAAAATAGCACTAGAATATAGTTAAAATATATTAGGACAGTCGGACCAGTTTTGTTTTTCTTTAGCCTCCCAATATGTTCCTTTATAAGTATGATGAACTACATCAGAATCGTCTTCCTTAGTTTGTTCAAACCAAATGGGTTGGTATGGTTGATAAGGTCGTCCTATAAGACAGAAAACATCAATTTACTTATTCACGCCAATGAAAATCAATTTTTACCTTCAGTTGACGCCTTTTCTGCTTCAGCCTCTCTCTGCCTTCTCACAGCTCTTTGTTTCTCTTCTATTCTAATCTTCTCTTTGTTCGATTCGTCCCATTTACCCTCTTCCATCAATCTTTGATCAGGTCTTAATCTCGAGTCAGTTGGAGCTACTCCTTCTTCTGGTTCATTTAGTTGAGCAGCAAGTTCAGTGAAATTATAAAATCTGAAAAGAAGAGTTCGTAAATAATGATAATTAGCTCCAGCCGCTCATAGGAAAAACAGTCATTTATTAAAGACTCAAGGGAGTTCATCAAAAAAATTAGAGATGTGAAAATAGTTCCTGAAGACATACTAGTGAGCTTCGACGTGGTCTCTTTGTACAGGATAGTTCCGGTCAGGGACCCGATTCGGCTAATTGGCGAAGTATTCCTAGCAGATATAACCGCTCTCTTAGCTCAATGTTCAACATCAACTTCTTTCTAGTGGGATGGTGTTTTTACGAACAAACGGATGTTTTACAGCAATTGGAGTCTCCTTGAGGAACTCTATCGCCTAAAAATGCCTTCAAGGGAGGTGGGTACAACGAAGTAGAATTCGAGCGGGCCATACGACCCAGGAGAACGTCAGAGTAACCCCACCTGGACCCGTCAAAGCTTTCCTCCCTTATACTGAAAATGTTACAGATCGGATTGGAAGAATTTTAAAGAAACACGACATGAAACCAATATATAGGTCAACGAAAACTAACAGAGAGAGTCTAAGGTCAGATAAGGACTTAAGAGATAGTCTAAGGTCTGCTAAGACTTCAGTGAGCCTTAAGCAACACCAGGGGTATACCAAATCTTTTGTAGTTGCCGGTTGGTCATTGGAACCATGAAAAGAAGTATCGGTATCCATCTCTTTGAACACAAAAGAAATTGTCCATCCTGGTAAGCTGACAAACATGCTCTCACATTATCTAAATCGAAGATAAATAAAAACTCGACAAAACTAAAAATTACTATCCAATATATAGAAAGGCAATAGACATTCAAAAACACAGGAATAATTTCAGTAGAAAGGAAAAGGCACAATGATCATTAGTTAAATCTGGCATTGTGGTTTCTGAGTTGTAAACAACTCGAGCAACTCAACCGTTACTTCATCGTTTTTGTCTAGCGTAGGCAAAACAAAATAATTCAACTTGCTGTGATGCACAAATTGACCTGGTGTGTTTCAACTTATACTGGGAGTATGTGTCAGACAACAGCCTGCTCTTGTACCTCATTGGTCCGACCCTTCTTCAATTATTCAGAGAATCTTTGAGTTATGATTGGTATCCATGTCTTGTTGATGTTTAAGCTGAGAAGAGAAGAATTTTCGAAAAACATGGAGTTAGGGCTATTTTCAAGTCCACAAGAACGACGGAAAATAGTCTCAAGTCAGCAAAAGAACCCAGTAATCCATTTACACCCCATATAAGATAACAACACAAAAAAATCGTTGCATGTAAATAATATTCCCTCACAATGGAAAGTCGCAGTAAAAATAGTTTAGAAAAAGCAATAAATTCAATTAGTACATTTATTGTTGACTATCACATTTTTATAAGAAATATCAGATACCAGATATCACATCAACTTTGGAGAAATGCTGAATTTTAAAATGTGTCTGTGAAATCACATACTCGGTGAATATCCCCCACTTTGAAATATGTTTCAAAATGAATTTTTGTAATGACAAAAAGTTAATAAATGTATATATGATGTTGAACAGCAGTTGAACATCTCTCATGACAGTCTTACTTACCCTCACCAAGATCTTTAGTTACATCAAAACGATTTAAACCTAATTGCTTATATAATCCACAAATTTTGTTTTTAATGCTTATCTACAATAATAGTTTCAGTAAAAGTTGAGGTGATTAATTTATTTTGCAACAATCTATTCAGCCGTCTTTACCATTCTATATCAGCTTGCAGGAAAAAATACGTTATTTGTTAAATTTATTCCTATCACCGATATAATGTATGGTGTCTACATGAGATTTTTTTTCGATTCCTGAAAACTCCCACGAGGAACATACAAATCATCATTACCTCTAGTGCAATAATCAGGAACATCATTGCAGAAATAATGTATTCATCTAAGTGAGGCGGTATTTTGGAACATAATTATGTTAACTGAAAAACAGAAAAGCCCCTTTCTTATTGATCGGTAAAGGAATGTTTTATCATAGAACTGTTTTCCATTTCGTGTTTATGATATTCAGTTCTATTGGGCATTTGAAGTAGCTTGAAGATATTTAAAAACATTTTATATCTGAATATTCAAAGTCAAATTAATCAAGAATATCATTCTTTCTTATAATTGCGAAAGCCTGGAAGATATAGTTCCACGACAAGAAATACTAGTCGACTTCAATGCTACTTCTTTTCCTAATTTACTAACCTTTCAGAATCTTCCGGAGGGGGTCTACGTTTCCAGGCAACAACAGAAGGACCTGTTTGGTAAATTGGATTGCTGCTTGTTCCAGTATTGCCAGTAACAGGAGCAATTTCCACCTGATCATCCCAAGTACCATTTATGATCCACTTTACACTACCAGTGTTGTCCATCACCACGCCCTTCACTCGGCGTTGGGAATCACGGGTGAAATAAGAGTAAGGGATGTATTTGAGATGACAATTTATTCCAGCTGCATTACCCTTACCAATAATTTCCATATCACCTATAAGTTATTGTTTATATAATTATTACCAAATCTATTATTAAAATTTCCAAGGCACATTAATAGTTTATAATCTAGGGAACATTTTTCACAATGAAAGTCAAACGATATTTGGAATATATTGAGCAGAAATGTAAAAAGCTAAATCGACTGAAGAGAGTTCAAAATAAAATGCATTGTTGTACTTACAGCCATTTGTTTTAGAATTGAAAATGCAATATTTTAATTGAAAACGGAAATATTTATTTAGGAGCAATTACTTTTTGGAAAAAACCTTTTGGCTTTCTTCTTTACCATCATTATATGGAAAGTCTAGTTTCAAATCCAGAGTCATAAAATTGGTGACGGTATAAAAGACATTTTTTTCTGAGAGCTGTAAAATTTTATAAAATATTTCTATGCCATACGAAGGATTTTAAAAAATATTTGTTTTCATTGAACAACAACTGAACCAGCTATTTTGTTAGTTTTTGGTCAACTTAAAAAAATATTTGGCTCAAAATGTGCATAAAATATTGACTTCACATCACTGAAAGAGACTCATCTGCTTTTGTAGCAATGACAGTTTATAAAAACCATATATTCTTGTAATTATTTTGTTACCATTTAATTGAAAATAGGAATATTTTTTGTAGAAATTAGTTTTTGTGATCTACATATCTTCGTAACGAATTTTTATGAATGTATTCAATTTTTTTTTTGTTTCTTTGGAAGTTTTCAACTTTCTATGTAGTGATGGAGAAGTAAAAAAACAAAAGGTTTTTTCTCTGATATCTACTGAAAATGTTCCCTTTTCAATTAAACAAATTTTATATTGCTGGGATAGAATTAGTTAGCTGTAATATTTATGAAAGTTTTAGATGATTCATCTTTGTGTTACATGTTTGGACTTCTATTGTCTAAAAGAATTTGAACATGTTTGAAATCTACAAAAAAAAAACAAAAATTCGGATGGTGTACTTGAGAAGGAAATATTATCAATACCATATACCTACCATGAACCTACTGCATAATCTAATTCTTTAATAAACACATTTGAAAACCCCAATTGTTAGTTTTAAATGTCTGAAAACATTCTAAGATTTGACAAAGTAAAATATGTTAGAAAATGTTTTTGAAAAAAAAAATTATAGATTCAAAGTAATAGCACACTTTCAATGATTTTTTATGAAACTCCAAAAGGTGTGATATCATTTTAAATTATTTCCAATACTTACATTATGCTCATGGAAAAATTAAACTCCCATTTTGAATAATTTGTATAGAAAAATACTTGACACAAACACTATACACAAAAATATCAATTTAAATATTTCAGTGTGCAGAATATTAGACAGAGCCATTTCTTATTGGGGTTAAAGTATATCATTACTATATAAAATTAACTAACTGAAAAATATGAAATGCTCACAGTTCATTAGTATTTGTGTAGTAATAAAAACCCTAGAAATTTCTTGAAAAATATCATATAAATAATGAAAACTGTCAATTGGTCTGAAAATCAAAGAAATTGCTGACAATTCACATTTGTGCAAGCAATCATTCAAATAAGATCTCTTCCTGATAAACGCAATTGTTAACTGTTTAGTCTTTGATTTTCACTACATAAAAGCATGTTTCATTGTGTATTTTGTTAATGACTTTAATCATCCTAACTGTGCATAAATTTTGGCTTGAATAAAACTGAGTTGAAATTATCTCATATGATTATAGTTTTTCAGGAATAAATAAATTTTTATTATTATTATATTTCAAATGCAGTTCTGGAAAGGTCCCTTTATTTCTCAAATTAATTGTCTGTGAATGATCTACTAGTTTTCAAAACTTACCATGCTGGTCAACCCACAATTTCCCTACTATGATATTGTGTACAGTTGTAGTAACTTTTCTCCATGAATACCTATTTCTGCTCTCCTTGAACTCTGCATGGGCTACACCCAATGGTATAACCTAAAAAATACTTGGTAAATCTAGAAACGAGACACTCCTCATCTAACCCACTCACCTGCAAGTATTTTCCTCTAAATTTAGATGTCATGGTGAATTCTTGCCAACTGTTCCAACCCCTACCTTCACAGTATTGAGCTGCCATAGGTGGGTGGTGTGACACTTGTTCATTTATCGCTCTCCAGCCTAAATCTTCCATCCGATCACATTCATAGGTTTCACCTAGAAGAGGATTGAATGGTTTGCCTGTCCGGCTGCTAGTGGTAGCGTATGAAGAAATAGTGAAAGCAGCCAAATAAGCTAATTGTTCACAAGGATCGGTACATCTGTAAATGAATGATAACAATAAGCATTATTTTAAATTTATGTGAAATGAAATAAAACAAAATTTGGGAGGACTACAAAGTCGGTGACATCCAATTTTATCAGTAGAATCGAACTCAGAGAAACAGAAGGTTATTTATTGCAATATAAGTTTACACAAATGTATGTCTGCTAAATTATAAAACAGTGTAACAACTATGTTCTGGAAAATCCAAAATTGTTATGTGAACCTGCAAATTATGTGTTTTTACAATGAATACTTCAACTGATAGGTTTACTCGTAAGTACATAAAATATCTCTTGATATATTAGCAAATGTCCCAATCTATTTGTTTGTTTTATATTTGTATTGCATTGACGGTTTGGAGGTTATGATATATAATTTGTGACTCCTAACTACATGCTATGCGTGTGAAAAAGCTCATAAAATAGTTCAGAAAATGTTAACATTTATTTTTCAGTCTTTTGAATCCTCAATACCTAGTAGTGATGGACCCGTATGTACAATTATCTAACCATGTATAGTTTTTTTCATGTAGCCCAATCACAGTAAAGTGTAGCATCTTTTATACGGTTCTCAGCGTTCTTCAAACAGTCAGTAGTGCATTTCAAACAACTTAAGTAGTCACTGGGTTCTCCGGTTTCATTGTAGACCAAGATACCACTGATGAAAAGCTTTCCAGGAAGGAATTCTTATCCTTCGATTTGAAAATGCAAGATTAGTAACAAAACGGTATTTTGATATCCCTACTATCAAATAATCAGTGAACAGAAGTCGAAAGGTTATCATGTACTGCAGTCAATAGTTCAATTTGAACATCGTATTTCCTTATTTTCAATAAAGAAGTACATATGAGTAACTGGATTTGTTTAATTTAAACCAGTATGAAACAAAAAACTTCATAAATACATTACATACATACAATATTGATTTATGCAAGGGTCTGAGTACATATAGATTATTACATCTATGGAATGAAAGGAATATTAATAACAGCACATGGACTGTCTATGTGTTATCATTGATAATAATTAGTAAGAGATAAGTGCTAAATATTAGTATATTGAGTAGGTAGTATTATTTTTTATTATAGATTGAATAAGAGTGCACTCTTGTCTCTAGACCCATTAACTCCCTTCTTCTTTTATGAATGAAGGATAATTTGAGTGGTTGTAGAAGTTGAGTATGTTCAATTTTTCAAAACAATTCCTATGTGGGTCAACACATAAGGTAGTATAATATTGTATCTAACAGATGAAGGGACCTTTTTTTGTTTCTTGGTTCAGAAAGCAACCAATGAAATAAATAAAGGTTAAACCTTTGGCTTAGAACAAATTAAAAAAACATGCACTATTCTCAGTCATCACAACTCCAATACTCTTCTCCAAGCAAGTTTCACCAAGCAACCAAGTTAGCATCTTCAGGAGATGACAAAAATGAAGAAACCAACTAGGTTGGTGAAACGCGCATCAGGACGAGTAATGCAGTTCTGGTATTTGGGAAAACTGTTTTTTTTTGGAATCAAAGGTATGTACATACACAAAGTGAGTGTGAAAACACCTTTTCCAAGCCAGGTGTACAAAAAGTGTTTTTCCGTCTATCAAATTGAGTGAGGTTTTTGTATTCAACTTGTTTTAACATAATTCAATTGATAAATTATTCATCAGACTGGTGGAAGTTTTTGAAGAATTGAATGATGAAAGTATAAGATGATTTCATACATAAGAGAAATAGTATAAATTTGTAATGTATGTTTAAGCTCCTGATATCATGAGTAAAACAGCTGTGGTATACCTAAATTCAATATTTTTTTTTGGAAAACTAACATTTTTCAATGTTTATTCACTGGTTATTGATACACCTTCAATAACACAACATAGTTGAGACTTAATTCAATGAGAACCATTTTATTATGAGTAAATTGATATTCACTTATTAATAAAATAAAAATTATGTACTTACTTTGCTGCTTTATCTAACAAATCAGCATATTCAAAATCTTCAGTCAAACGCTGTAACATCGACAAAGGTTCATTGAAATTTACTGGCATGGGTATTTTTGACAGATCTTTCCCTATACAATTCTTCATGATGCTCCATAGATTCAATGGATAGTTAGGTTTATCAGGAATCCTTGTTCTTCTCTGACGTTTATTTATGGCTGTAGCAATTTCAACGTTCGCCGTACCGCTTTCTTGTTCTACTCGTGGAATATTTGAATGCTTTCCCGTTACCACTACTACCTGGCCGAACATTAAATTGGTTGGAAATGATATACCAATGAATTGAATCGACTTACTTGTTTCGTTTCCTGAGCTTCCTCAGTTTCACTTGAGCTGTCCGAGCTACTTCTTCTATGTCCTGTTCCTGTTCTGATGTTCAATGTGAAACGTTCATCAGCAGACTGATTTGGAGTACCACCACCTTCTGCTAATGCATCGTAAAATTCATTGTCATCTTCCTCCTCATTCTCACTTACTGAAAATATCAAAAAAGAATTATTTTTCTCGGAAAAAGCTACTAGCTTCACCACTGATTTCGAAATGAACAGTTTTTGAATAAAACTGGAATCACAAAAATTTAGGTTATGTCATCTACCAAAATGAAATATTCAACATGGAATTCTCAAAATTTGAAATACACTTCAACAAACACTGAAACAAAAGCCTCTCTTTTGAAAAAACAAGCAGGTTACATGTTTACTTGAAAATTTTGATGTGGTTTTGATTTGGAGGTTAAGTTAAGAAATTATTATTTTCTAATAGATATATTACTTACATTTGAAACGATGTAAAACGTTATTGCGATGATTTTTCATATTATTGACCGAAACTGACAACTAAACATATCATACAAGCATAATGAGTAATGATATTTATGGAAAGTAGGATATACGACCACCAAATACGGTGATTTGTCCGATAACAATACAATTACTGTATTCTGTACGTTTAAAATTAAAGAAAATCGAGTAATAAAGCACGAAGTGGCAATAATTATAATATTCAATTTTGAATCAAACTTGTTAACAAATTAATATGAAGGAAGAATTAGAGACGATTTATCATCGAGGTCAAATATTGCCCATGAGAATCAAAATAACCACAAGTTGTCATTGGCGTATCCAAAGGGAAATCATTACCCGTAATCAGAGATAAAATTTACCGAATATTAATTAAGCCCACCGTCCCTTGAATACTTAACATGATTTTACAAATAAAAGGATACCTCAATTTTACGTTTCATCAATTTGATTAATCATTCGAGCGAGCCAGCGAACTATTTTTTGCGAGTAGATATCCTTCACAAATGAATCTCATTAGAAAAATATCATTTAAATATTACAACACGAAGCAACTCAAAAAAGCACTCAAAATATTTATATTTTTGTTATGATGCTCAATTTGAAATAATTTCAAAATTGAATGAAAAAAAGAAAAAAAAAAGCTTTAAAATAGGACCAGTGGCATTCAACTCCAAATTTCTAACAACTACTCCAAGACGACTCTCATAAGTTGGTGTGACATAAAGCTGTTTAAGTTTTGAATTACTTTAATTTTGTTATTAGGCTTCCTGAAAAATATCAATATTTATGCCACATTTCAAATATGTATATGGTGGGATACACTTCCCGAGTCCATATTCTCATTCCTGTTTTTGAATTTATCCCAGTCAACTGTACTTTTCAGTTATGAAATAAATTAGCTTCAAACGTTGATGAAAATTATAAAGGGGATGTTTTGCAAACATTAATATCCTTTCGTTATTTCTTATCGGATTGTTGAAATAATTTCATTATCAAACATAAACATTATAAAAATATGAATAAATATTCAAGGTAATTCAAACTCCACTGACAGACGAGTTTCAAACATTTATTAGTCAATCTAATTATTTTAGATTGTTTTATTGAGGAAAAAATCCATAGAATTGATTGATAAAGAGAAAATGTTTAAAAAAAATCTGTTTAAAATCTGTTTTTCCGTTAATCAGTAAGTCAATAGATTACCTATTTATATCTGAACTAGAATAAATTCAACCCACATTTTTAGGTGCAACGCACATTTTTAGTTGTATCCTGTCTATTGTGAAATATCGTGTAAGTGAAAAAATTATAAAGTAATTTATATTCTTTCAAATTGACTCACGTAATAATGTATGCGAAGCTCGCTTGAACAAATAAAATATTTAATGTTATCAATCAAAATTATGTAATAGTACAGCTTCACACTGCATATGGAATGACTAATTAAAGATATCACAACGGTTTTGTTAAGAAACACATGTACTTTTTTCTAAGTTGGTTACTCTGAAAGAATAAAACTGGAAAAAATTCCAATAATGTACAATCTGCTATAAGAACAATTTGAGCATTTCGTCCGTTGTCCCATCGTCTTTGATAATGTCTACCGCAATAGTAGATGAAACGTCAGGCACAACAACCTGCAGACCACGGCATAGAAACCCGGAAAATAACCGGAAAACACAATCCCTTTTTTTCAACAGTTTTATAGATACACCTAATTTTAAAATTGTAAACGTCTCATTTACATAAAAATAAGAAAATTAATTAATGTATAATCAAGATATATACAACGAAGAGGTTTCTATTTTGTTCTGGAAAACAAAGTGAAACTGAGAAAATAAATCAAGCGATATTTTTTTTTATTTTTTAGGTGTTTTACCAACAAAATATTAAATGCTTCAAGAAACGTCAGTGGTCAGTAATGTTGGTTGAACTTATCTAATTAGTGCTAACTTTTATTACTGAAAATAAAATTGCCAAGTTTTACCACAATCGTAAAAGGGATATTTACAATATTAATTCACGAAAGGATATTTTAGAACAGTTCGACACTTTATATCTTGGAAACAATGAATTTCCATAAAATTAGCTTCTGAACACACAATTCAAATTTTTTATGGCAAATAGGAACCACGCTGCATAAAAGTATTGTTTTATCGCGTATATTATTGCTCGCGGCTTCGCTCGCGTAGAATTTGGTTTGCCACATCAAGTTTCGTAACGGACTATTTCAAACAAATAGTTACAATACTTTTTATTAGCCCAAACTTAAGGTTTCCAACTTCAAAACTGACGAAATTCAATAAAATCTTTGAAACTCTATTTTCCCCCTTAGCGGTGGAAATTCCTGATTCCCTTTCTTGATGCTTATTTACGCTATACAAAGAACCTACCTGCATATTTCCAAATTCTAGGCTCAGTAGCTTCGGCTGTACGTTAATATAAGAGCGGGCAGAAGCTTGTTATTTATATTTTTACCTTAAAAATACAGTAACTAAAAAATATGCTAGCTGCACTAAGTAATGAATAGTTTCGAGAATCGATTTATGTTACTTATAAAGAAATTCGCAAAACTGACACAACCGTCAACGACGTCCGCCCTCACGCGTCTGCCCGCGTTCGGGTCGCATTCTCGGCGATGGCACTTCATTGCTTAGACCACCCCTCTACCCATCGCAACGTAACTTGTCTCACAGTAGACGCGACGCGTAACGGCTTACTGCGTTGCGTCAAGTTAATCTTATTGTGACAACTTTGAAACGAATCGTCCAAAATCCTTAGTGAAAAGAACAAAGTTTATCTATATTAAATACTTAAAACGACAATTCTATCAATTTTTATAAGAGTTTGACAGATATTCTAAAATATGCATTGTGAAAAATATCCAATTTAATTGTATTTATGGCTCAGTATTTTGCATATAGTGGCTACCACATAAGAGGTGTAGATATATACTATTCGGACTTTTATTTAGAACTATTCAAAATAAACAATCTTACGGTACATTATCTGCATGTAACTCCAACGGTAGAGGCAGCGCACGCCTAGATAGCTCTCAGGAAGAAATACCTTTTCCGACTTACTTAATACTTATCGTTATATTATGACCAAAATTACAGGAAACCTTTATAAATTATACCCTATATGTTATTTTCATGTATAAACTGTATTTATGTAGTTTCATCTAAATTCGTTCAGTCGTTTAGGCGTGTGCATTCTTTCGTCGATTCAAATGTATTAATGCAATAATTACTTTTGAATGTAAGGAAGTTATGATTCCACATATCATGTTTTCAGGATATATTTCGATTGTCTGACTGTTTTTGATCGAAGATAAAGTGAGTACTGCATACTTTTGAGTGCGCTCATGGAACTGCCTATTATTGCAACAATTACTTATAAATGTAAATTTAGACTATAGGCACTGACTGTTATGATTTTATATCATGTGTTCGGAACATATTTCAACAGTTTGAATAAGGACTCTAGTTATTTACTGTTGTCTAACAGTGACTGCACCTGATCGTATAAGTACCCCTCTGAACCTAAGTGTAAAAATCATGATTTCTGTATAGTATGTTCAGGAAATATTCAATAACTTAGGCAGGGATTCAAAAATGGCGTTTTTATTCTTGACTAGTTAAATATTACTCTATTTATTGTAAAAATATTATCGTTGCCAAAATGAGGTATGTCTGGCGGCACTAGGACCTTGGTATGTATACAGATAAAACAAAAAAGTTATTAAACAAAGCAAACTGCTACAAGAGGGGATGGGTGAAAAATTCTAAATAAAAACAATTTTTTTCGAAGGTATCCTGTCTCGCCAGTTTGTTAAAGCAAATATTTGAAAACTGTTGTTTAAACGGTGATTAGATAAATGTACACAAGTTTTAACTTTTGAGGGAAAAAAACACGGAAGTTTTCTTGAACACGTAAACGACTATATCTGTAACATTACAAGAGTAAAATCGATTTTTAGTAAATTCAATTTAAAATTCTTCCTTGTATCTTGTGAGGAGTCAACCTCTTTTATTTTAATGACTTGTTTATTGTATTGACATGTTTCAATTGTGTAAATATAACATTCTGTTCGACACGGCCAACCTCACTAACACTTTTTCCTGAAGATGATAATAAACTTTATCGAAATATTGGAATAACTTTTGCTATAAGAGTACACTTCCGTTCTGCTGATCACCCAAAGTTAATTTGCAAGTTTTGTTAAATATATATATATATATATATATATATATATATATATATATATATATATATATATATATATATATATATATATATATATATATATATATATATATATATATATATATATATTATTTGAAGCTTTATAACTTCTAATTATCTGCGAGCGCTTTCGACAGCTGGTCGTACTGTCATCATCTAGGCACTACTCAAACTGCAGCAGTTTGAGTAGTGCCCTCGATCTTTCATTTAACGTACATAATGTGCGGGTTCCAGGTGAGCCCACTGTCTATTAGAAGACCGAGGTATTTTACCGCGCTTGCCAGTCGATCTCCCTTCCAGAGATTATCACTTTTCTGACCGGAGAAGATGATAATCTTCCCAAGGTTATCGCCTGAGTCTTGTCTGGGTTCACTCGGATCTTCCATTCGAGGTACCAGCGCTCGAGGTCGTCCAATGCAGGTTGCATGTAGACGATCCCGAGCTCCCGAGTCATGAAAGATGAGAGGAGAGCCGTGGCTTATAAAGATATCTTCACGCGCTCAGGCCTCGAAAGGTCACTGGTGTAAAGTGAGTACAGCTCCGAACGAACAAAATTAGTTCCAACTAGTCATGAGCTCTATCTGCAGTTGATTCAGTAGGATATCCACTGCGCCACCTGAAGACAAAATCTGGAAACAACTCCACAAACACATACTCCAGGTTTGGAGTCGGGAGGTACCCGACGAAAAAACAACAACTAACCCAGCAAAGCGATGCCGAAACAGCCTGAAAAATTAACCAGGCGTTTAGTGATAGTGTTAATGAACGCACTGTTCGACACTCGTTTGCAAAATTTCGTTCCGGATATTTTATCTTCGAAGATTAGCACCGAAGTGGTCAACCTACAGTAATCCAGAACGAGGATTTGAGGACCCTGGTGGAAACTGACCCATAACAAACGGTGCGTTGGATGGCGAAAAAACTGGGCGTTAGCTCCCATGCGTACTGGAAAGGTCATAAGGCTCAAAAAGTGGGTGCCTCACCGTTTGAACGCTCCACAGAAAATTTCACTTTTCGAAGTCTATTCTTCTTTGCTTTTGCGCAACCAATAAGTACTATCCTTTTTTGGATCGGATTGTCACATGAAAAGTGAATCACGACAACAGGAGACGTTCAGGGCAGTGGTTGGACATCGATGAGTTACTCAGGCACTTTCCAAAGGCGAAAACCTACCAAAAAAAAGACCACGGTTACTGTATGGTGGTCAGCGGCTGGTGTGATTCTCTGTAACTTTCTGCAACCGGGCCAAACCATCACAGCACAGTCCTATTTTGAGGAAATCGACGAAACCGAAGATTGCGTCAGCAGCAGCCAGAACTAGTCTACAAAAGTCCGATCCCGCTCCACGACAACGCTCGTCCGCACGTTTCACAAATCACCGTCCGAAAATTCAATGTCGAAGTTTTGCCTCACCCACCATACCTCCCGTCAACCGACTAACATTTTTTCAAGCACTTCCATAAGTTTCTCACCGGTAGAACCTTCGTCAGTCAGGATCAGGCAAAACGGCCTTCGTCGACTTCATCGTATCCCGAGCACGAAATTTTTATGATGATGAAATTAATCGACTTGAGTTACGTTCGTAAACGTGCAAAGGTTCAAATAGGGCTCATTTCGATTGAATTTAATAAGTATGTATTCACTATATATTACAGTTTGAAGTAGGTTCATAAAAACTTTTGAAACAAGCCAATAATTCAGAACCACCCCGTACATCTTTTGATTCTGTATCACGTACCTCTTTTCTATTTTCAAGTAAATGCATTTTTAGCTACCTGCCAGTTCTGTGAGATTGCTTGCTAGAGTAAGGTAATGAAGTTACATACTCTGATTCTATCAGGAAAGGCGAGTTCTCAAATTCAACAGAAAAATCCCAATGAATTAACGTCAACCAATAGAAACGCGCTAACGTTTCGACTTTTGATTGTACCCAAAACTTAATTCATGGGATCAATTCTTATGATGTTATTGTGACATGTTTCACCCAATTATGAAGCTGTCAAAGTAGTTTTGTTTAAATGAAAATAATAATTCATATTGAAATGCAGTGATTCAACAGTGCCAAAATAAAGTAGGAGCCCAACATAAATGACTTTGTACCAGTGAATAAGGGAAGGGATTAACAGATAAAATTTCATAGAAGATTTAGTAAATACTCTTAAAGTTCAAAAGTGAACGGCATTCTAAAAGTTTGTTGTTTTAATCAATTAAAACCTTAATTATTATCGACACTTTGAATCTTTTTAGGTCAAGTGTAAAACTCTGCACAACAAGAATGAAATTAACCAAGTCTTTTAGAAAGCCTTTAGTTAAATAAAATAAATAAAAAAAAAAAAAAAATTACTAATACCTACTTAGTGACCAAGAAGAGTCGGGAGTCCCCCCTATGGATATGTTGTCCCCAGCCTGATCTAAGAGTTAGAGATAATTAAATCTATTAGATAGTTGTGGTTTTTATATATAACCAATAAATGGTTGCAAAAATTCAAAATCTTTGAACATTTTTCATAATCTTGCATCGAAAGAACAATTCAAAACTACTAAGTATGAACAAATTTTTATCACTCAGATTCCGATGAGTTATTATCATAGGTGAAACTTCATCAAATGAGTGAGACAAATCTGACCCACCCACAAAAGTTTTAGTTCAATGTGGTTGAAACTTGCTCTGACCGAAAGATAAAACAATATTTTGTGCAGTTTGTGTTATAGCTTGTAGACAAATGAACAATTAAATTGATAAAATTGCGCAGAAGCACTCAACATAGAAGTCAAAAAATGTATCGTAAGATTGAATAAAAATTTGATCAACATTCTAAATTAGACAAAATTCATTTTACAGATATTTAAAATGAAAAACAGAAGAATTTTGTTTTAGGTTAGGTTAGGTCCAAAGAGAGTGGGTCTATTCGACCCTCCACCGCATCCGCAAGGGTTTATTGTGGCTCACACCTATTCACACTCCACCAAATAGACCCAGTTTCTTAAAGAAGCCGATTAGTTTGTATGCTGAGTGGTCTTTCAGGTCAGATAGTAAGAATACGGCTCTGCTGAACTCTAAAAACTTCATTCGGTCCCCAGTGGGGCAGGCACAAAGTAAGTGCTTTGCTGTTTCATCATCATTATTTTGCTGTTTCTGCACACAATTCAATAGCGAAATTTCTCTTTGAAATACAGCGGCATAGGTTTCTAGACACGTTGATATCTTTGTCCTGGGTTTGCGACCGAAAACACCTGCACCAGAACCAGAAGGTGTTTTTTATTCATCTGTGAACCAACAACTATCTGCTCTTAATATTTTTTTCTCCCGGAGGATCCAGTCCTCTCTATTATGGAACAGTACTTTATTAGGCAGTTCGTAGTTGACAGTTGGAGGCACACAGTCAGATGTCATTTCCAGAATGCTGTGACTTCCAGTGTCAACCAACAGTCTGTTGCACTCTGCATTAAATTGATTTGTGCAATTGGAAATATGTACAAGTCTATATGCAGTCCATTAATCTTTCTCTCTCTCTCTCCAGAAAAATGTGGAGAGGAGGTAGATCTAGAAGGATCTCCGTGGCCGCTGATGGTGTGGTACTGATGGCACCATTGATGGCCAGACAAGCCTGTCTCTGTGCGCCAGAGAATTTCGTCTGGGCCGTTTTCTGTAAAGCTTTCGGCCACCAGGTAATTGCACCATAAGTGATCATTGGTCTGACAATCATCACATAAATCCAATGGATTTGTTTGGGACCTACACACCAAGTTTTACCAGAAATCCCTCGACCTGGATCTAAAAGGTATAAATCAAGTATTTTGTTTTACAAAAATAGTTTAGGAAAATGTCTTAGTCTTGCCTGAAAAACATTAATGTCATAAAATAATAATCAGAGAAAAACTCAATTGAACACTATTAGTTCATACATCCAAATGACGAATGTCACTAAAAAGATATAAACCGATGTTGAAACCAACACTTCATTGAAGAAATTATATGGATCCAACCAGTAGCCTGAAGAATGTTGCACTGAATCTTCTGGTAGAAAATTCAATTTGCTAAATAATGTCAACTAGAATTTCCAAACAAAAGTAAAGTGACAGATTGACGGAGAACGAATAAAAACATTAAGAAACAAAGATTACTCGATTATATGTTCTATCAGTTGTACTGGCATTTCAAGTTCATTAGACTTTTTGGTATAGTCGAAGTAAACGATATTGTGCACACTTAAAGTTGGCGGCACTTTCAAAGGCCAACAAAACCAATACATAGAAATGATCCGGCTGCGAACTAGTCCACGTGGACTGTAGAATTGGCGGTTCGTATTGGATAATTTTTACTAACCAAGTTTTATGATTGACTGAAGAGTCATTAAATTAAATTCAAAGTCTTCCTAAATGAAAGAGACATCCTTTCCTACGTACGTTTCTTTCATGATATTGAGACTTCCAGAGCCTCTAGGAATATTTCAGGATAACCGATTGAAATGAATACAAATTGGCGATCATATTTCACATAAACTTCAAAATTTGCATATGGAAACTGAGTTTTTTAACCTTATATCGCTTTCTTTTTTTGCAAAGAATTTCAACATATAATCCTCATAAACCAAGCTCAATTGATCAAAATGAAAAAAATGCTTTGAATACGTTAAATCTTCCATTGTATCGATTACTTCAAAACTGAGTCATTGATATCGAAACTTTTTGAAAATATTGATATCACTTGAAATTGAAATTTGTATCTGTACAGACCGAGTCGAGGTACGGTAACATCAATTCAGTATATACACGCTGATTCGGCCATTCATTTAGTCTTTTTTGGCAGTTTCTTCCATCACGTGTTCAAACTTTTTACAGCGTTTATGTTAATTTTTTTGGTAAACTTTTCCATATGTGTAGATCATTTATCTGGACTCGTCCAAATCAAATTCGTATTGAAGAGAGTAATATACACTGCGTCAATTTGAAAAGTTACCACTCTTATATTTCGGCCCCTACAAAAAATATAAAATATGCAAAATCATTTCAAACTTCTTGTTAAGAGGGATATTTTATAGGCTAGTTTTCAATTAAATTACATCGACCCCTAAAATTTTAGGAAAGGGGTTGAGTGATACATCATTTTAAACGTTGTTCAGCTCATTTTTCAAAAATTTTACATACTTGATCTTTCTTTTGAGTACTTTTGGAGAAATCGAGTAAAACCGTGAAGATATTCATCAGTATCAAGTTTTTTGCAGAAAAATAAAAAAAACATAATTATTTATCTTATTAAATGTTCGATATGTTGTTCAATTTTGTCTAAACATGAAGTCTGAAGATAAAGTTTGTTTTCAAATATTTCGAAAAACTTTCATCTGAAGTTCTACAGGCAACTGTTATTTTTCGTTTCAAATGTTACAAATCTCGATGCTGTGTTTTATTTATAAAAAATCGATTCAAGATACCCCATAGGAAGAGATCTAGATGCGATAAGTTGGGTGATCGTGGTGGCCATTCCATGGGTCCTCTTCGATCAATCCATCTGCCAGGAAATCTATCATTAAGCCACCGTCTATTTGAAAGAAAATAGTTTGGCGGAGCTTCATCTCACTGAAAGTGAATAAGATCGTCTTTCAAAATCATGTTACCAGCCGCATCAATGTGATTTTCCAAATTAGTTGTTATTACGGGGTCAATTATTTCTTCAAGCAGATTCAAGTGAAGCTCACTAGTTTAATTTTCCTCAATTAATAAAGGTACAATAATATTATTCACAAGAAAGCTAGCCCAATCGTTCACTTTCACTGGATACTTTGTATGACCTTCCTTAAAAAGTCGCGGATTTTCATCGCTCCAGTAGAGACGATTTTGTTTGCTAACATGAACGTTCAAGAAAGCGTATACTTGTTAGAGAAGCAAATGGCATGCAAAATATTTTGGTTTTCATTCATAAAATCCGTTACTATTTCATAAAATTTAATACTTGTGTCGGAATAGTCGTCATAAAGCTGTTGAAGAATTTTCATTTGAAACGGTGAAATTCATTCAATTTTCCGTACTGTTTTACGAGACATTCATTTTAGGCGTGACACGATGCGAGGTCAAATGGAGGGTTCTGCAGTAAAGGTACCTAAAATTTCGAATTTGTTGTTAGCGTATGGGACAGTTTGTATCTCAGTTTATAACAGACTGGATATTTTTGTTGGAAGACTCTTCTCTCGGTCCCAGGTAACGTAATGGCGGAGAACATGTTGAATAAATAGTTTCGTGAATATTAATTTAAGACAAAATATCATACACTCAAGTCATTTGCTTGGCAAAATTTTCAATGGATTTGCACACATTTTAACCGATTAAACTTGGTATTTTCGGAATACAACTCTTGATGAAATTTGTCAAAGGAAAAGAGCTACCCGTAAAGACTTTGTCCCTCATAATAGATTTGATTTTAACCTGCCGAATTAAATTAGTAATTCCCTAATTCAAATAATCCCAACTCGACCCACCATTGTTTGAGAGTATATAACCGAAGCACGAATGTCAATGTTTACTTCGAAAATGAATGAATTGAACTCACTTGCAGGCCGATGTGTATGAGCTGTGGCGGCTTGTTCCAATTTCGAGTGTTGCTGGGCGAGTGTTTCCACCATATCTTGTAACCTGGCTCTTTGTTCTTTTTCGTGTTGTAAGGCTCTCACCAATTTGTGACCATGATTTTGAGCCGTTTTCAGATATTCGGCACATGACTGAAAAAAAATAAATAAATTAATCAATACAAATTTTTGTGCAATTTTCATTCGACACGTTGACAAGCGGGAATCAAAAAATTCCACGAAACACTGCAACACCCCCACAAAGAAAATAACAATTTTCAAAAGAATATTGAAGAGATAATTATGATAATGATAATCTCTATTCACGACAATACTTATTAGCGGTTAATCGGTGCAATGGTAGTGTACCTGACTCAGTATCCCAAGATCGTAAATTGAAATCCTTTTTCGATCACATATTTTCTTTCGGAAATTTATTCTAGTTGAAATTCTTCTTCTACTCGTACTTTACATGACTGACCATAGTTGTCCTATCAAAGACAACAAAAAAAATACTTATTTGACAGTTTTATCTTTAACGCAGAAATTAATTGAAGGGAACTCATCGAACTGTTCTATCAGTTGACCTGAAAAATCAGACATAATGAAAGTGAAACTTATTGGGAAAATATAATTACGGTTTTGGATTCTTGTTTTTTTATAAGAGGTGCACTTGTAAATAAACGACTTTATTCGAAGACGCAACAGTAAAACTGAAAAATATTGTGATTTCACTTAGCTTGAACTAAAGTGTCACTGTGATCAGTCCGCCAAACTTTGAATAATTTTTTTTTTCAATTCTTGATCCTCAGTCAACGATTTTCGTCATCACCTTCAGAATGATGCATTATAGTATCTAATACAATCAAATATTAGACAGATACGATAGCAGTTTGTTGTAACAACATAAAGGAAACAGAATGAAGAACTATGATAGTGAAAGAAGTCTCAAGCAAAATGGAAATGTTCAATTTATACAGACGGAAATGAATTGTCTGAATTGTAGTCATATGTTTTATAAATTTTTGTTACCAGTAGGTACATCCATAAATATTAATCTAAGAAAATCAAAGACATCACATTTCATTTGAATTCAACATTTACTAGGTAGCAGAATAGCTAGCAATTTATCAGGGTGTCTAAATATCTGAGAGTAATACTCGTTGTGTTCTTAATATCTGAGAGTAATACGACAATACTACAGAAAGAAATGGAACTGAAACCAGATAAGGGGGCTAACACCAGAGATGGGGGCTAACACCAGACATGGGATCTGAATTCAACATAAAGACTAAAATCAGACGTGGTATATTCCCCACACATAGTCGAAGCACGGTCCATGATTGGTTTGGTGGTCCAAGACTAACTAGATAGTCTTGGATTAACGCATTACTACCAGCATCGAAGAGAGGTTGGAGATTTGTCTGTCTTTGATAGATACTTTCACGGGAGATGTTCAAGTGACTTGGCACATTTGATTCAACCAAGAGCGGTACATATCAGAAATACGCGACGGGCTGTGGCTGCTCATCATTTTGAGGTTCAACTCGGTACACCTCGAACTTAACTGTTCGAGAACTCTTCAATTTGAAGAACTGCGCCTATGTGGGATAAAATTCCTGAGAACGTTTTCCCAAATGGATTTAATCTCCACTTTCGCTACTTTCGCACAGGTACCGCTCTCAGAGCGCCTTAAGGATTTTTCTGTAGTGCTTGTGTTTTGTTAAAAAAAACAAACTGTTGCATAAACCCACTATTTACTTAGGTTTCTGCATGCAAATCCAAATAATGTAATAGGAGTTACAAGTTGTCCGCAATTCGTTCAGAAGTACTGAAGTACAGTTTCAAACAATATTCCGTCACAAAACAGGCTTACCATAAAGTGTATAACTGACATAAGTTTCTCTTCCTAAGAAAATATTATCAGGTAACTAAATACATTTAGTTCCACTCGAATGAGAACACATGGTGATAACTTTAAATTCTCAATTATTTTCATATTTTCAACCAGAAATAATTGTTCGAGTTGTCTTAATGCCATGACCTTAAAGGATCAATAACCTCATATATGTATCTGACATTGCCTATTAAAAATAATTTGAATGGATTGTTATTTCAGAATAATATACAGAGAAGTGCAAAGTACGCTGGTGATCACATAAGTGCATGCGTTGCAATAATTATATAATTTCTATTTCTCTTTGATATTCTGAAAAAAGAACTTTTTTTAATTTATATTTTCTTTATTTATTTAATAAACAATTTGTTTTAAACAAATTAATTTTTACGATATACTTATATTTTTTAAATACTACAAAAAAACAACCCTTTTTGTGTCAAAAAATATTAAAAAATTTGTAAAAATAAAGATATTTTTTTACATTAAATAAATCAAGAAAATATAAATTAAAAAAATTTTTTTTTCTTCAGAATTTCAAAGAGAAATAGAAATAATGATTAAAAAAAATCGTTCCTTAATATTCATATTTGGTAGCAAAAAAAATTGTTAATCAACGAATGCCTTTTCAAGCAATAAAATTTTTTTTTCAAGAAACGATTTTGTTTTCAAAATTAAGATATTCATCACTGATAAAAATCCCCCAAAAAAATTTCAAATATCTCATAACAATTTCTTAAATGAATAGAGCTAAAAATTATGAAAAATCATTTTTATGTAACTTCAAATAATAAGTATACGAATAAATTTGAATATCAAAAAAAAATTCATTGCTTTATTTAAATTTATCACTTTTTAACGTCTTTGATTATTAATAACAAAGTGGAAAACCAAAATTTTTCAATTTATCAAACGGGAATCTTTTTTGAAGAATTGATCAGAAGCTACATACATATTATATAGTATTCGAAAATAAGATCTTTGTGGAGGTGTTACTCACATTACAACTCATTCTTGTAAATTTTAAAACTACAACTCACATTAACCATAGCGTTCGTCGCAATTCTGAACAAAGTAGCCCTTTCGCAAACTTCTTTGTTCTTCCCTTGTAGCACTTCAGTATCAGCGTTGGTTTCCATTTCGCTCAGGGGCTTCGCCAAATTCTTCCAGTGTTTGCCCAATACATCACCGCAAGTCTGCAAATCATTCAGTTGCGATTCTAGTTTTCTAACGATGCCTGACCAGTCTTCGAGGCCGCCTGATTCTTCCGCCTCTTCTTCATCCTCTTCATATTCCATTATCCTTCTGAAAGGAAAAAAGAAAACTGTTATAAATAGATAAGTACTGCCTTGTTCGGTTTAACAAACAGACCTATATTCGTTTTTTTGGAAACGAAAATATCAGTTAGGAAGAAACACATACATAAAAACTATAGTATTTTAAAAAAAATTTCGAATATGTACGCAATGTATGCAATTATTTCTGTCAAATCCAACTGTACAGGCAAGCAGAAAATATCTTTGACGCTTTCATCATTCATTTTAATTTATGTTAGGACTCTTTCACACGGGGAGCTTCACGTCGTAATTATGACTAAAGTAATTTGGAAATCATGACATTATAGTCCAAATTTTGAAATTCTATTCTGTTTAAATCTTTTAAAAATCTGTTTTTCCGTTAACCAGCTGTCGCACCCCTACGAACGACAACCCTCAGAAGTCGAAACTTGTGCGAGCTAAGGATTTATCCTGTGATTCCTAACACGGACATTATAGTCCAAATTTCGAAATTGAACTAAACATTTTGAGTTTCAAAGTCGTAATTTTCAAGAGTGAATAATAAAAATGTGTGGCCTTTTGGCGCTTCCGTAGAAAAAAAAGTGTTTTTAATAGATTAATTTTACGCCAGGGGTTCCAAATTCTACTTATCACCCCTGCTATATTAGTCTGGTCAAAATTATTATATGCGGGTCATTTGATGAAACAAGCCGAAATTTGATGAAAATTCAATACGTATTCAAAAAACACTTTACTCTGAGATTTTCACTAAATATCTTTGCAAAAACGCAACACTTGTTTCGCCATACAATGGTTCTTCAGGCGTGTAAAGACACGCCTGCAGAAGCCTAAAAAATCGTTTTTTAAATGCAGAAGTATAGATAATCAGAATCGCACCATTTTATTAGACTTTATAAGCCTTGACGATAGGCTTTTACATAATGTAAATAGCAACCGCAAAAATAGTTAAAATTTCTTAGGTAAATCTGAATAGTGATAGTTTTCCCTTTTTTTTATTACTAATACTCGTATAGAATTTTAAACAGTTGAAAGACAACCTACTATTAAGTCACAGGGATCCAGTTTTCGCTCAATATTTTGTGATAATCGCGCATCCGTTTTCATTGATGGAAGGCTATTAAAATTTTAATGAAATAAATTTCGCACTCGAAATAGCAATGTTTACCTGAAATATCAACATCACTGTGTTAAAAATAACTTTATTATAATTTTGTGCTGATTACAGTTCTGCGAAGTCCTGAAAGGAAATATACATGTATACATATATTCATTATTCTGAAATAGTATCTGCGTTGGAATTAAACATTTTCTAACATAATGAATACACGGTAAGGGTCGTTACTGATATCGATCCTTTCGTTAATTCACTCTTATACAGGGTTTGAAATCGATAATTAAAAAGTTAAACTAAAAATCAAATCAGATCAAAATTTTCATCTATAATTTTAAAAATCATTTGATTATTTTTGATCAAGTGTGAAAAAATTATGCGAGTAACAAAAATTATAATTTTGAATTATTAATAGATTTTGAATCAGAAATATTAATTCAGATACGGCGGATATTAAGTGCGGTGTGTCGCAAGGCTTTGTATTAAGTCCGATTTTATTCCTGCTTTACTGATTTAGATAATTTCACATCATTTGCCGATGACACTACATTTTTATGCCACCACGAAGATGAGAATACATTACATGAAATAATGCATAGGGACGTGATTAGAATTAAGGACTGGTATGACTGACTCTAAGTCATTGTCCTTCGACACTAAATACAAATGTAATTACTTTCAAATGTGTAATAGCAGATGTCTGTCTGGCAGATTAATTGATAATAACGACTCAGCCAAATATTTGGGAATATACTTGGAAAACAATCTTAAAATTTGAAGAACATGTAAGAAATATTTTCTTTATGGGGGGCATATAGCGATCTACTACTTCAGTTATCATATTCCAGAAGCAGCAGTTAGATACCTTTGTAGAGAAATATGGAGGGATGTATTTTACTTACTTTTGTATCAGATACTGTTTCCATAATTATTAAAAATATAATTGAAAATCAAAGAAACGATATCGGCAATCGTCAAAATAATTTGAAGGTCGCTATTCTGGCAACCAATCTGACAGCCGATCTAGTTACCGATTCTTTGTATACCTACGTATTTCTCATTTTTATTTATCTCAAGTAGGTGTGAAAATGTTTATTCATTATACATTCGCTTAATAATTTTGGCATCCATAGACATCTGTATTTTTACAAATTTTAGTTTAATTTATTACGTAACTTTTTTTATATAACTTTTGGCATAAAAAATTTAAAAAAAACATCATACCTCTCTATACATGGAGTTGTGAGGTTGTAGTTTCAAAATTAATTTTTTTTTCCAAGTGATCATGTGTCAACCGAGAACGTATGTACTTATTCGCCTTTCAACATTAATATGCGTGGTAATTATCGCGTGCACAATTAAAGCGATTACCGAAAGACGAGGCAAATTGTTCCTGATGAAATGCATTGATTTAGAAAAAAGCACTTCAAAAGTAAACTACCTTATATTCATTCAATGTGCAATTATATTTGAGTTAGGGTCGATTATTTTACCACCAATCGATACACAATATAGGGCAAACACCATTGACTTTCTGCAAATCAATTATCCCAGAGCCGAAATTTCGGTGACTTCAACGTCCACAATATTAAATGGTTCAAATTTTCAAATATTAATGACGAACAAGGTCGCGAAGCTGAGACTTTTGCAGTAAGCAGCGGACCTACCCAGTTTATAAATGAGCCAACCAGGATTCTTGACCGTGATGGAGAATATGCTAGTCTTCTGGATTTATACCTAACAACCAATCCAGAAATTTATACAGTCACCGTGCGAAAAGTTTAGCATTACAGATCTGCTGAGTGGGAGGATCTTCAAGACCACTTCCGAAATTTTCTCTGGCTAGATGTTTGTTTCAGCTCTTTTCAATGAAACGAACTTCTAACGGCAAACCTTGGTTCCACAAAAACTGCAAACGAGCTGTTGCCTCCAAAAATCTCGCCTACCAACAGTGGCATAAAAATCCCAGTGCCAAAAACCGAACCAGGTTTGTTGATGCCCGCAACAGCTGTAAACTTGGAATAAATGAAAGCAAAGGACTTCACAATAGGAGAATTAGGGATAAACTGCTTGCCAATCCCAACGGGTCTAGATCCTTCTGGTCGGTAGTTGAAGCTGTTAATCAAAACTTTACAAAATCCACATTTCCACCAGTAATACAAGCGGATGGTTCATTTGCAACAACAGCTATGAAAAAAGCAAATCTACTAGGTGAACAATTTGCGTCCCACTCCACAATCGATTTTTTAGGAAAGGCACCACCCACTATCAACAAGGAGCCTGGTCCTGATGAAGTGCCCGTCATCGTACTTGAAATGTGCGCAAATGAACTCGCACCAGCGCTTTGCAAACTTTTCAACCTGTCTTACAAGAAAGGGGTTGTAGGAAGATTGCTCGCGATCAGCCTATTCCCAGAAAGGGCAAGAAAAATCTTCCTAATAACTATAGACCAGTCGCTTTGCTATCAGTGATATCAAAAATCATGGTGAAAGCCGTAAACCACCATATCCTTAAATATTTGGAAGATTTTAACATCTTGAGCAGTCATCAATATGGCTTTCGAAAACAAAGATCAACAGGCGACCTTCTATCGTATGTCACCCATATTTGGAATAACGCAATCGAGAAACATGACTATGGGTTGTCGGATCATTTTTGAGTATGGCTCTCCAGCTTCCTGAAAGAACGTTCCCTGCAAGTGGCCGTCGATGAATATCACTCGAATACTTTCACCATCAACGCTGGTGTTCCCCTGAGATCCATATTGTCTCCAACTCTCTGTTTATTATATATCAACGACAAAGAATCCAATATATTGAATTTCACTAGTTCGGACTTCCATTGTCTAATATATAAAATGATTTGAAATCCCTGAGACAACTAAAAAAGAAAAAATTAAAAATGAATAGCTGAAAATAACAATATTAGGCAAAAATAACCTGAAATGAAATAATAGTGAAATAAAATACAAGTAAAAATAGAACGATTGAACAAAAAATAAAGAAATAAAAAAATAAAAAGTTAAGAGATTCCAAGCCACGTTAGATGAGTATTTAGAGTAATTTTCACTTATCCCCGCTTTCCATTTTTCCCGCTTCACTGGTTCAGTGAGAGATGACCGTTTGGCGGGATTTGGCCATTTTTTGCTTGATGATGGGTTTCCATATGTTGCGTATCTCTACGCTAGCTTGGCTGAATACGTTGCTGGACAGCTTGGCACCACTCGATTTTGTGATGATGGGTTCAAACATGGTCTGCTATTCCTGATTTGCTGGTTTTCCCTCACTGTGTGTGTTTCTTGTTCTCGGCAATGCGAACATTCATAGCCTCTTAGTTTCACCAATATAGGATTTTCCGCACTCGTGAGGCTGGTACGGATAGTGTTACCGGATCTGAAGCAGGTTCTGAAGTTGTACTTGGAACCAATTCTTCTTATCCTCTCCGATAATCCGCTGATGTAGGAAAGTGCAAGCACTGGTTGTGACGGCATCTCTTCCTTGCGAAGTTCCTGCTGTCTTTTAGCCAAAGTCTTTTCTACCATCGCTTTGGTGTAGCTACTCCGTTGAAGATCATTTTTGATGATGTCTAGTTCCTTCTCAAGACCTTCCTTCGTATTACAGAACCCGAAAGCACGGTCTAATAGAGTCTTGATGATTCCTCTTTTAGTCGATTGATGGTGGTTGGATTCGTGGTTCAGATACTGTCCCGTGTGAATGGGTTTTTGGTATACAGATGTTTCCCACTTAGTGTCGGTCCTCTTCACTAAAACGTCTAAGAATGGCAATTCGTTGTGGATTTTCTTCTCCATTGTGAAAGTGATGGAAGGTCTAATGCTGTTGATGTGTTTCAGGAAGGCGTCTAGTTGGGTATTCCCATGGTTCCATATTATGAAGGTGTCGTCAACATATCTCAACCAGACTCGAGGTTTTTTGTGGGCTTCTTCAATGGCCAGAGTTTCAAACCACATATATATATATATATATATATATATATATATATATATATATATATATGTGTGTTGGCTATGACTGGTGAAAGTGGCGATCCCATTGACATTCCCTCATCTTGTGTAAAGAATTCGTCCTTCAGTTGGAAATAACAGTTTCGTACACAGCATCCTAGTAATTCCATAATTACTTCTATAGGTTGATTCGTTCTCTCTTTCAGGTTCCCGTCTTCGGATAGCTTTCTCTGTATGATTTGGAGTGCTTCTTCGACCGGAACGTTGGTGTAAAGGCTTTCCACGTCGAAGCTAATTAGTTGATCTTCCTGTGAGACTTCAATTGACCCTAGTAGTTCGACAAAATGCTTCGAATTATTCACAAAAGACGATGTTTTTCCTTGTAGTTCGACAAAATGCTTCGAATTATTCACAAAAGACGATGTTTTTCCTTGTAGTTCGACAAAATGCTTCGAATTATTCACAAAAGACGATGTTTTTCCTTGTAATGGTTATATTATGGGAAGTAAAGATCTAGACAAGTTTTGAGTAGTCGAATCTCTGGAGCTGACGATCGGTCTAAGCAACGAGTGGTTCCAAGCTGAGATCATACACAGAGAGTAATATTGGTTTAGGAGAAAATTCAAGGAAGCCGCATACATGCTGTCCAACAACGTATTCAGCTAAGCTAGCGTAGAGATACGCAACATACCATCATCAAGCGAAAAATGGCCAACTCCCGCCAAACGGTCATCTCCCACTGAACCAGTAAAGCGGAAAAAATGGAAAGCGGGGATAAGTGAAAGTACTCGAACGACCCATAAATAGTAATCTCTCGGAGGAATCAGTCCAGTCATCACCCGAAGACGATTGTAGATACTAACAATCGAAACGTCGTGAACTAACGTGGCTTGGGATCTCTTAACTTTTTATTTTTATTTCTTTATTTTTTGTTCAGTCGTTCTATTTTTACTTGTATTTTATTTCACTATTATTTCATTTCAGGTTATTTTTGCTTGATATAATTCTTATTTTCAGCTTTTCATTTTTAATTCTTTTTTTTTAGACGTTTCAGGGATTTCAAATCATTTTATATATTAGACAATGGAAGTCCGAACTAGTAAAATTCATTATGAAACAATGTCAATCGCCTTCAAACTCTCGTCATTTCATTTGGATTCCAGGATATCGGCTGCGGATGCACATTTTCACCGATAGCAGGAGGTTGGAGGAGGATGAGGATCTAGAATTGATTTCGAATCAGAGTAAAAGTAACCAGGTTCAATTCAATGCTACAGAAACCCAGACATCGGTTTTCTCCAAATAGATAAGTGTCTCCTAACCGGATATAATAATGTCAGGACAGACAATTCCACTTTCTGCTTCGATAAGTTTGTTGGGGGTTAAAATGGACACCAATGTCTGCCACAATCATGTCGCTGGAATTGCAAAGGCTGCTTCTCAAAAGCTTGGAAAACTCTTCCGAACCAGAAAACTATACACACCTCAGCAACTTTTGATGCTTTACAAAGCTCATATCAGACCTTCTTCGAAGTATTGTTCTCACGTATGCATACCCTGAAGCTGCTGGATTCCATACAGTAAAGAGCCAATAATTATTACGTATGTGATCTTTTGGAAGAAATAAATAGAGTTCAAACGTGCTTTCATGATGATCTTTTGATTTACCACCCCGGAAAAATGAGACTGCTGCCAATTCCTTAAGAAGGTTAAACACAAGAAAGCGATTACAGACCTATCTGGAAACTTCAAGTATACAGAAAAGTTATTAAAATGGAAGGCATGAAATACTGAAACCCACAGAAATATTAATGAGGTTTGCGTCACTAGAGGTCAACCAGGTAACGTACTTGTTTACATGACAAAAATACATGGTAGCTTTGAATCGTAAAATAGGGCTGCTCTGTTGACGCGGCATTACGTATTTATAATGCATTTGATCGTATTCGTCATGAAGGGACCACTTTTGGTATCTAAATACATATCTCGATACTAGTTAACACTAATTTCAAGACCAGTTTTCCTTCTATTTCACACAAATACTTAGTACTTTTGTAAGATTTTCTATAAGTCTTTAGTCGACTCGAGAGAAATCTTAAGGAACCAAGTAATTGAAAAAAAATGTTCATCGGGGATGATGATGATGAAATGTAAGCTTTGTATTCAAAACATCAAAATAAAAATGCTTGTAGTTGTGACGTTTCAAAATCTCCTTTTTTCATAAGTATTGGTTGTCAAAAAAAAACAATAAACACAGATGAACCACACGAAATGAAACCATCACCAGCAGACAGCATAATAAATGCTTTGAATCTTCACTTGCACACAAAGCAGATTTAAACAGAGGTCAAACATTCCACCAAAATGAAAAAAATCGAAACTGAGAGATGAACTGAAGTTGAAACTTACCTCCGACATAAGCAAAAGTTAAAGGTGACCGAAAACAATTTCGAAAACTTTTCCATAGCTGCAGTGTTGGACATTTTAATATCGGAATGAACATCGTGGTGTATCCTTGCTTATCATACATTAATCATTGACTATAGAAATTTCAAATAAATTGCACCTTTTTCGATTCGGTTGGATTTAACGAAAACAACCGAACGATGATAATCTATTTTCTTATCGCAATCTAATATCAAGGTCGTAATACCACTCAATAATTGAGGATCTTTTATGCAGATCCGTCTAGTACTGAGTTTTAGATATAAGACTGGACCGAACTTTAAAGAGGTTGAAATAATGAACAACTAGATGATACTCGTTCTGTTTTCGTTGATGATTTGGGAAAATTTTGTCTCAGCTCGCAGGTTTGTATGTCTACCGCAGTCGTAGATGAAATGTCAGGCATAAAACCTGAAGACATGAGCCATCAAACTCGGCAAATAGCTTTGACACAGTGAACGGCTTGAAAGTTTACACTCTTTTATCAGTGTATAGTGATCAATCTTTAACGTTTTGTGTATTACTTTGGTTTCGTTTGCTAATTTTACTCCGTATTACAAACATTCGAATTTTTCTGTGCCAGAATTTTAGAAAGTGATAGTTTTCCTCCTTGTTGGATAACTTGAAAAATTTGGCAACTTATTTTGGTCTGGTAGGTTCATCGATTTATGAACTGCATTTTCATTCGTATTTTCGGAAATTTGATGTTTCATTAGAATGTAGATTTTGATTTCAATTAATTGTTTTTCCTACACCTTCTTCCTTGTTTTATAAACTTTCATCATCCTCAAACGAGGAAGATCCAGGTTCTTGATTTCAGATGGATAGTTTTTCTGTTAAATGATTAGAGTAAATATTAGTTATCTACTTTTTATCAGCTTGTGTCTCTTTCTATTTCTCTTAGTTCATTCTTCCTTTCTTCTGCTTGAAGGAGGTGTTGCTCTTATCCAAGCTTCACTTTTTTCCTTAATGTTTGCTATTATTTCACTTAGTGAAGTTATTATTTTAGCTCAGTCTATATATATCCACAATTTCGGAATTTTTTTTTTCAGTTGCTTCGACTGCCTTGCTGAGGGTGTAAGACGAACCTCTCTGGTGTGTGGAGAATAAATAAAATAAATGAAAGAATCTGTAAAAATTGAAGATCTTCAACTTCCTTTCGTGAGGTGACATACAGCTAGCTGTCACAAAAGGGGCCACCAACAAGACGAACTATGTACAGGGCCAAGACATAATCGGAAGCTGTTACAAAGAGAAATACTATCGGAGCTGGAAAAGGAAGTCATGCGATACTGCTGTAAGGTTCATCCCGTAACCAAGTATTGTTGATCGTGACTCATGGAGTATGTATGTTTTAATAGCAATATCATGCGACAGTTATAACTTAATACAGGTAACTTGCTTGTTCAGGCTTAGAATAATAGTTTAATGGAAAATCAGGAAATAGAAAGCGTTTGCAAACCTGTGGACTTGCAGGTCTTCGTACAGAAGTTATTGGAAAACCAAGCAATGTGGAGTGTTTGCGAAGTTGTGGATTGGCAAGTTTTCGTATTGCGGTAGTCAGAATCAGAGAATACTCCATCACCAAACACAAGTACCAGGAGACTAGCTGCCCTGATTTAAGACACAAACATTTTTAGGAAAAGCCCCTGATGCAAAACACTATCGAATCGATTTGAACGTTATCTATTATATTCAGGTAGGACAGTAGGCTGCTAGGTTGACGTGGATGGTTTGCTCGACACACTCAATCGACCGCTGTGTGAACCGGTGGTTCTAGCCGCAAGGCCGGATGATCGATTTTCACTTCCTATCGCCCAACCCATGTTAGAAATCACACGTTAAAAAGCAAGACCTCGTCAGTCCTTAGCTTGCACAAGTTTCGATTTTTGAGAGTTCTCGTTCGTAGGGGGGCGACAGCTGGTTAACGAAAAAACAGATTTCAATAGCCAGATAGACATATATCTAGATATTTAACGTTGATAATAATTCTCTGCGATTACGAATATGAGCGCGATCGGTCTGTCCGTTTTGGGATTAGTTGAAGTTTAGCTATTTTGCTAGCTCTATTTGCTCTGTACTGAGAGTTGTTACTATATCGTTTCCTAACCGTGTTAGTAATCACACGTTAAAAGGTAAGACCTCGTTAGTCCTTAGCTCGCACAAGTTTTTCAACTTCTGAGAGTTGTCGTTCGTATGGGGGCGACAGCTGATTAACGGAAAAACAAATTTTAAACAGATTTTTTTTAAACAGATTCATATAAAATATAGAAGAAAGTTGTATGTCGGTTAATAAATTATATTATAATTTTTACAACATATTGAATTCTACAAACATAACACATTCAATCTGTTCGAACAATTCGAAAGTTAGGGCTTGTCATGATTTGGATATCTATGAAAAGATGAAGTATTTTCTGATATTAAGTGTGAATCCAGAACCGAACACAAAAAAATAAGTAATTAAAAACTTGGGTACTTATATCTGCCTAATCTGCTGATTACAAAACAATGGCAGGTGTTGGTATAACGTCGATAGTAAAACAAATACTTCCTGGAATGCAACGTCTTGACAAACATGAATTAGATAGGTCTACGCCTAAGCAACTTCTACCAAAATATTATGTATCTGCTGAATTCAGTTATTCTGTATTTTTTGAAGACGCCATTGCGTCTTCCATTGCCATTGCGTCTACAGTGCATTCCATTTAAAACGAGCCACCCTGAATAACTTTTGGTTCAATGATTTGCAGGACAAATAAAAAACACGTCAACCATAGTATACAGGGGGGCACATTTTGACATATTCACATTTGATGTTACTTCCCCTATCGCACCCCGAGAGCATGTCACCAATTTTTTTTTTAATAGATCACACTATATTGTTTCGCATTATCAGATGCTCCATGATGAGCAGATTTCAACAAAGTATAAAACATTTGGTTTGAAGCTTATGGTTCGGGAGCTACCAATTGTTTAAGTTGAAAACGAGCCACTCAGAATTGAAAAATCTTTTAAATAGGGGTAACCCGACTATCATTTTCATTTCAATTTTCCGACAAGTGAGTTGTTATGAAGAAGGGAAGGCTGACAAGGCGTTGTGTTTCACGTAGAAATGTGACCCCCTGAAAAGTAAAGTCGAAGTAGGTATTTCAATATTTTTTTATTCTCAATATTGTAACGTTTTCCCCGTGGGTTTGACAATAATCAAACTGTTAATACAACCAAACACTTTAACTAAAACTTGAAAGTAATATTCAAATGTATATCGCCTTATTTGAATTTACTCCGCACCGCAATGTCACTTGTGGTGTGGGTAGCGTTTATATATTATGGTAATCGAATTATCTCGAGGGAATTCGATAGAAGCCTATCGAAGCAACGGCGATGCGACATATAACTAGAACAATCGCAAAACGCTATCTTGGCTACGTCACAAATGATTTATGACGACCAGCGGCGGCCGGCGTTATTTTTTTAGGGGATGATTTAGAACAATATCCAACTGTCTTTTAAGGATGGATCGTTTCAACTGGAATGCCACTGATGTCACTATTTGTTGAACACACTAGCACCATCATCACTGGACATTTTTTACTAGCCCAATATTACCTCGTATTTGCTACTTATGCATTTACAAAAGAAAATGTTACTAAAATGGTGTAAAGATTTACGCGCGCCTAAAAATTTGCAAATTTCATTGACTCCCTTTCTGTATGACTTTTAATGGAGTGTTATCTATAACACTAATATTTTGTACTTACATAGCTTTGGCCTTTGCCAATTCGAGAGCTGTAACCCATGATTGTCTCTCTACTTCGGAAGCCGCTTTGATGTGAAAGGTTTGCGTTCCACCATTAGAAATGACGAAAGTGCACGCATCCACCGTATATATCAAGGCACCGTGTAGTGATATACTGCCCCGACATGTATGGACCATTTCAGCTTGATTTCTGTAAAAATAAAACATGATGTAAAAATACCGACTTCGCAGGAGATATCGCTTTGTACAGAGTAAAATCCAAGAAACAGTTTACAGTTGCGACAATGCAAGTCCTAAATTAAATACAAGAAAAACCAGATCCTTCTCTAAAACATTGTTTTCCTCTAAGAATGAAAAGAGATGAAAAAACAGTTAACGTCTGAAGTCAATCAGAGAAAGCTCTAGTTTGGATAATAGGTTGAAATTGTTAATTTTCAGTGAGATTCAAAAATAAAAACAGTTCTTTATCAAAAAGTTAAGTCACTCAGAGCAGTAGCTAAGTTATTTCGTCTCTTTATTCCTTTGTCCACTCTTTTTGGAGGATAAATGATGTCAAATAATTTTTTGATAATTTCATAAACTTTCCCAATAAGAAAACTAATTAAGAGTTCTATGAACTCCCAGCACGGTGTAAAAACGGTTTCCTCTAAATGAGAGAAATTGTCCAGTAACTTGTACGCAGCTACAAGAAAATGTTAAAATAGGAAAATTTTGTGTTCGGGAACCAAATTCACCGCAACACGTTTTCTTTCCTTGTGAAAACTTGACTCTTCCCATATCCAGCAGTGTGAATCCGTGTCAAAAGGACCCTAAAGTAACCAAAGTATCAGAACCTGAGTTTTTAGAGGAAACTTTAGACGTTAGGTGGTTCAGCCAGCAGGAATAGACTTATTGCCTTCTCATGAGCGGGATATCTTATGAATATTGATCCAAATTCTTAAACAGCAGAAGCAGAATCTGCATCACGAAGGTAAACAAACTCTCCCTGGATAATGTTCTATATCTAAGTCTAAACGTTTTTGACATATTCAAGTTTTTATGTCAAAAATGATGCTTGCAGACCCTACAATAATGATCAAGTTTTCCTATTAGGAAACCTTTATCATTATATTTTGGTCGGGTTATTTGTAGAGTAGAACACAATTTAATATACTTTAAATGAAATTTCGATAATTATTAATACAGGGTGGTCAAAAAAGAATATAAATGAAATTTAATTAACCGTCCAGAGTTACTTTTTTTAAATTGAAACCCTTTTTTTATGATTTAATCGTATTAAGCATAAAAAATTAGGGTAACTTGGTGGCTACAAACATTATTTTTGACTGTTACCCAGAAAAAAAATGAGTACTGTCAGATGTGGTGAGCGGGGTGGCCAAAGATGTACTCCGTTGTTGGATATCCTTTGATCATAAAACATAATTTGTAGCTGATTATTGACTAAATGGCTACTATGTAGGGGCGTCCCATCGCGTTGGTAGAATACATTTCTATGATCAACCAGCGGAAAATTACTTTCTAGGTAGTTAATTTCACAATTGTGTAAGATGTTACGATAACACTCACCTAGAAATTATTAAATGTGTTTTATAACTAGAAAAATTCAAAACTGTCTTCACTTACCATTTAAATTGTCTTCTTTTTTGACATAAAAACTTTAATATGTCAAAAACGGTTAGACTAAGATAAAGGACATTTTAAACAAAAAGTATTTAGATTCTGATGTAGAATGCAAAAATGTAATAATATATAGGATGTTTCATTTAAAATAACGAAGATGACACCTACTTCCGGTATAACCGGAAGTGCCGCCATCTTGAAAAAGTTTTAACCAATTTGCCCCCATCGACTTTGGTATATTCTCAAATTTTCATTTTTTCCTAATTATAGTTTTCCCACAATCGATCGATGCAGTTCCTGGTGATTCACCCTGTATTTAGTATAAGCATTGCACCCGTGCGGAGCCGGAGCGGAGTATTATTCCAAATAATGTTGTTTATCATTGACACTGATCTAATGTTCGAATCTCAAAGTGTCAGCACACGTTTATAAACGAATTTGGAATACAATGGTATTACTACGAGAAAAAAAAAATGTAAAATAGTGAACAGTGTGAGTTTCATATCAAAAATTGGGTCAAATTATTGTAAACTTAAGTTAGCTGCTTTGCAAAATTTTGAAAATCGTGAATGTATATACACATTTTAACCGATTTACCTTTGTGTACCATTTTTTATGATCTCGTTTAATTTATATATCCCACCATTACTAAGATATCGATTATACATATAGGATTCCACGGCACATTTAATTCTATAAGTTACACTTCGATGTTTTGAATATATGAATATTTAACCGAAATGAAAAATTTTACTGCATAAAACAGATATATTTCTTAGACGACCCCCCGTTTACTTTGAAATTTTTTGGATATAGCTGTCACTTCGAAGGGTTTGAAGTGGGGTTGACATTTTCATGGCAAATTGTATCGTTTCAAAAATGAAAATTGACGTGCTCCAAGATTTTTTCCAAAAATGTCAGTAATGAAAAAAAAATTACCCTTCACCTTCGGACCGCACTGTTTAGACGCAGTGCTTTGTTGTATCATTGTATATACCTAACAATGCACTATGAATTCAATTTCAAGGAAACCGGTTAAATGCATTTGTCCATAAAGCTTTTTATCTATACATTAAATGATTTATCAAGTCATTACACGTAGATGTCCATAAAAAATTAATTAATGAAAACATTGTCGCCTGTGATTATATTTTTCAACGTGAAACAAAGTTTGGAAACTGACTATTGCATGTCATACTCACACCTTGGAATTTCTGCTGTGAAATTAAAGTTTGCTTTATTACCTTTACTAATTTATTAACTTTATTAATTTGAAAAACTAAGTCTGTAATGATGTATGAATTAATCTATTTGAGGTGATTTTCAGCTTGTATTCTGTTGCACCAAGAATTCTAAAAAAAATAACCTTTTTTCTATCTATGTTTGTCTGTTTTCAACTGATGTTAAGTTTAACCGTTAGGAAAGGTTGGTTCTAGCGTGATTGAATGGCCCGCTAGATCAACTGATTCGAAACCCCTTGGAATTTTTTATGGGAGAAACACGTTCGAGCGAATATCAGGGCCGTAACCTGAAATTCATCTGATGATCATTGGAAAAATTTAAAAATATCGAAGAGAACTGACTTTCTCAATATTTAATGAACATTGATAAAAAAATACAAGTCAGTATTCAACATTTCAAGGTTGAGGAAGGCCCAAGTTAGAGTACGCTGTAACGTCTATAATACGTTGGCACTTATTTCACTTGCTTACTTGCCATTTCCTTGCTCTTGAACTACTTCGCACTCTGAACCAATGCTCAAACGAAACAAATTGTAGTATATCTTGGAATCCGTGTTACCATAGCAACGACTGTCTTCACGATACAGAAGTCTGATCGGCACAATAGGCCTTACTTTGGGTGACACAATAGTTTTTTGAAGAAACAGAGACAAACATGGAATTTGGATCTTTCGTTAGTTAATCTTATCTCATCATTCTGATCCCATCATTCAATACTGCTATGAATTAGTAAATGCTTATTACAATATAACCGACTTCAGCTTGGTATAATCATAGTCAGGCTTTAGCTAAAGTTGGGGTAAATGGTAAATATCCTGGTGTAAATGATTGACAGAAATATATTCCCGTATTTAGAGCTAGTAAGCATGTAAGGACTATAATTGTATTTTTTCCAAATCAATGAGGATCATTCAATATCCTACAACACACCCTCAAGCACAAAAACCCAACACCCAACTCAAACACAATCCAAAACACAAACAATAAAGTTGTGCAGGGCCTTATTTGTTCACTTACCCCTGTCTGAATCTTCTACGTCTTCGTATTGTCAAAGAAGGGACACCTCCATTGTTTTCGGCCCTGCACAACAATATAAAGATTTTTTAGGTGGAAATACGTCATGTGATGATACATCACAAAACTAGCTCTACTGATAATTGGAACGTTTAAAATGAACATGCTACGAACGAAATGACTTCCTAAACTAAAAAATCACTATATCAGGAATGAATTCAGAAAAACCTGATACACTACTGTTTCATATGCTGTGATTCTGCAATATACGATGCATACAAGTCATTTGTAATAGATACTCAAAGCATTCTGACCGATTTTGTGATACTAGTACGAGGTCTGTTCAAAAAATAAGGTGAATTTTCATTTTTCTCAAAAAATATTCATTTATTCCTCAATTTCTATGTTGTCCCCTTCAAAGTAGTCCTCTCCTAATATAATACACATCTGTCGCGGTTTTTCCAATTCTCAAAGCATTTTTTGGTATGCCATTGAGCTCTCTCAGTGATTCAGTTTTCATCTCCTCAATCATCGCAGAACGTCGTCCTTTCATGGGCCTCGTCAATCTTGAGAACAGAAAAAAGTCGCAGGGAGGCAAATCTGGTAAATACGTTGGCTGAGGCATGATTACGGTGTTGTTTTTGACCAAAAATTTACGAACAAGCACAAGCAACTGTGAACATATGTTCATAACGTGTGTACCAACATAAAAAAAATCGCTAATCGAATCTACGTAGCCCGCAAAATTTGAATATTCACCTGATTTTTGTAACAGACTTCGTAGGTAACAAGCTAGTTAGTTTGGTTTGGAAAAAAATTATAGTTTTCTTGTTGGAGATAAATCCATCACTGAGGTTACTTTTTTGAAACATTGAAAAATACGCGACTTCGCCAGGTGTTTGGCATTCATTTATGAAACGGTTTCTAAAATTGGCGATGATTTCAGGGAGATATACAACTGGTATTGCTATGTTAACATCATTCTGAAGCAGTTTGACACATAAAAGTCATTCCCACAAAATTAATTAAAAAACATTTTACAAAATTCATTCCATTGAAAAGTTATCTATTTCATCTGGTTCTAAGCCTGAGCAACGAAAATAATGAGATTTGTCGTTTTACCGTCGAATTTAGTTGTTCGAAAGCTCAGATATAAGTTTAGTGAAAAATTAAATTTCACGCAAAAGTGAAACCGCAAAAACAACCATTCGCTCCGTTTCTAAACACCTCTCTCAACAAAAATCTTATGCAAATGCCGTTCACATTCCACTTTCCTACAAGTAAAAGAGAACAACTATCCTTTTCCTCTTATGAATTAAAATTCAAGAGTACCTGATAGCGCTTGGTAACAAGGTTTCATCAAAGGGATGAAGTGTGCACCTACTTTGTGAACCATTTTATATAATTAAGTGATGATCACTGGGACCAGTAAATCTCCTCGGTTCATCTAATCAAATTTTCAAGTCCATCACGTTTTCAATTTGTTGTAGAGAATTATCACAAAGTCCGTGGTATGACTCTCATAACCACCATAACTTTTCTCAAGATAGTCACATTCCAATTTTGCAAAAAAGTTTACCATCATCCCGATAGCAATCCGAAAACACTCAATCCAAAGTGTTCCTATCGACTTATCTGGTTCAAAAAACCTAAAGGCGGACACTTTGCTTCATCATATTATTATAATTTACAAATATACCAATTTACAGAAAGTATAATTGTAGTAAATCACCCAAGCCTCCGATACATACAACCAAGTAGTATTTCAAAAACACTCCATTTCGGAAATAATCAGAAGAGATGAGACCCATATGATGTAATTGGACGATACTTGATGAAAATCTATGACTAACGTATTGTGAGATTTTCACTAAACAGTTTTACAAAAATGCAACACGTGTTTCGTCATACATTGGCTTCTTCGGGCGTGTCTTCACTCACGTAGTAAAGACACAATAAAGTGTTTTTGAATACGTAATGAGACCTATCTGTTGCAGCTATTCCAACAATTGAAACAAAAAAAACTATTTTTCTTAGACGCAAGAAAATACAACAAAGTAACATTATATCGGCAAAAAGTTTATTCGATGAAGAATCATCTATCTTTACACTAAATTTTGAGTTGTTCGCTAGAGTCACAGGTTTAGAAGATGCAATTTCTTGTACTACTCAATAGGTTGCATCGTCTGTGGGTCCTTTCGAAAACACACTCTTACTTCAAACTAAGATCGAACTAGAGAAATCATAGGCAACAGAAACGCTTCCAAGGTAGCTCAGCTCATACTCAACAGACACTCACAACTCACGCATAAATCAGGTTATCTTCACATACATACCATATACATATTGTACGAGCAAGTACACCTCGTCAAGAAAAAAGTCTGAGCGTGAAACATGATATCTGTGAATGACCAAGATATCAAGCATAAAGGCAATATTCATCCAATGAATCCTGGAAAACACTATGATGAACATGAACACCTGTGAAACTAGAGATATGATGACTTAAGTATCAAAATCCATTCTCTTATAATTTTGAATGTCAACAAATTTTGATCTTGAATAACCTTTTTATTGTTAGCTCGATTTTGATAATTGTTTAGTGAGGAAGGAAGATCATCCCAGATTGATTCACATCAAACAGATTTCCCAACAAGGAAGGTATGTTTCTTTCATGTAAGTTTAGGACACCCTGTAGTGAAATATAGCTTTTGGGTGACACTCAAAACTATCCGGTATACAAGCTTTATTAATTCCCTATACATTATGTCACCATTCATTTTGATATCACGAATCGTTTGAAATTTATGAACTATTGCGTTTCCAGATTTTAAACAGACAGATTTTTTATTTCGTTTCCTCTGCGTGTTCTTCATTCTTCACAATACTTATGGAAAAAATAACAATTAAATGATAACATAATTAGATAACAACAACGGAAAATCAAACCATAAACCAATTTTTCACTATCGGGTGTTGCTTTCTCTAGCTTGGACAACAGCTTCCATTCTCCGAGGCAATTATCGAATTAGCGGTCGAATACATCCCTGGGGCATGTTATTCAACTTCTCTATAAACGAAACACGAAATTCATTTTTGTTTGTTTTGTTTGTTTACCTAGAATGAAACGACGCAAGAATTCTGCTTTGTTGCTGTGAAAATTCGCTAAAAACTCAGTTGAAACACCTTCAAGACACTCAAGTGTAAGCGGAACCCATCTTAGACACTTTCTCATGTCCAAATTTTTAGACAATATACGATGTATAGCACTTTTTGAATAGCCTACCAAGTCTGCTAGTTCGCGCACTTTGAGTCAACGATCATTTGGTACCGCTTTGTCGTATTCTTACAGTTTCTGGAGTCGTCACTCCATTTGGTCGACCACTGCGAAGCTCGTCTTGGTAGCTCGTACGGCCTCCTTTAAACTCTGCTACCCAATATTTTACTGTTGTAAACGAAGGAGCAGACTCACCCAGAGTATAATACAGTTCAGCTTTCATATATTGGTTGGGCTGAGGCCTTTCAAATGAAGGTATTGTACCACATAACGATGACCAATATGACCAATTTACTTATTTTTCACATATCACCGAAAAGGTTTGCATTGATCGCTGCCAAACAAATACTGAACAACGCAGCGTGTCTTCAAACTTGAAACATATGCTTTATAGATTGTGTACTTTCTAAAACAGTGATATTTTTCAAACAACTACCGTCATCCATAGGTCAGGCCCGGTACTTCTGAAACCACCCTGGTAATAAATGAAATGGCACTTACATTAAACACACAATGGTACACTTCAAAGTTTCGGGGCTTGTTTCATCAGCTTATCAGCACCGTTTTGAATAATATTACAAGAAGAAGCACTCATTTCTTTCATTACTTTGATACTGAACGTTGTTTCCAGAAGAGACAAATATGTTCTTGTCACGAAGAGTGTATCTACATATATACATTCACACAGTTGATTAATTCGATCCCACATTTTTTGTTCAATGTTGCATAAGAAGAAAAACGAGATTTTTTTTATATCTTTTTTAAAAACTGAATAGAAATTATTTTTCATATATTTTAAGGTGATCTCAAACTGCGGTGATTAAAAATGAACGATAAAGATTGCACATAAAAATTAAATAAATTATTTTTGGTCAGAGAGAACAAAATCCAGACCAAGTTCCTTTCGATCTCGGCCGGCAGGCAGAGAAGTATCAAACGTTTCGTCTGCTACTGCGGTAGATACTGTTTTGACCCACGATTATTTTATCGTGAATGCTTGATGCACACAAGAATTACAATAACTCTTGTGAAAAGATAGTATAAGAAAAATAACTGGCTAGATGTACTGTAGACAACACAAGATTTATTCTAACTATACTCTTACTAGGTTTGAAACGTAAATGAATGATGTTACAAAATGCAATGTTTCACATCGGTATTTAGAGAAGGGGGTCAGGTTCGTCATTGTAGGGATAGACAGAGGTTTGGATTAACATAGGTAGGAAAGGTCATAATAGCGGGTAATTTCCAAGGTAAGGGACACAAGGAACAATTAAGGAATTGAAATTCTAGCTATTTGTAGCTTACAATATTTACGTGAAATAGACTTAAATATACGGGTTGCTTGAGAAAAGATATTCGAGGATATTGAATTTTATGAGGATAAGTGGATTAGAAAAGACCCATACATTAGAAGACCAACTGGAAAACCCCGATTGGGAAAAACTAAATAACTCAAACAAGATTAGTTAACAATAATAGTAGAAATTTTAGAGCTGACAACTCTAGGCTAAATATCAAAAAGTTAAGATTCACAATTCACTGGAAAAAATAATAATTTCGATAGCAAGATTTTGAGACCGAACAGATATCTTCAGTGGTATAGAAAAAAAAACGGCCTACCAGCCTGGATTTTGTAGTCTCTAATTGTAACTCAGACCGTGAAAGCCTTATATTTATTCTTTGTTAACATCAGATTCCAAATTCTAAAAAAATCCTAGACATTTCTCTTATCCCAATTTACTACTTCACGACAGTGACTCACTTATATCGATATTTTTTTATATTTTTATAATAGAACAAAAATTATGGAAATCCACAAAAAAATAAAATCAGATATCTCAGAATAATTTGGAATAAATTGACTTTTTTTATAAGATTCGGAGCATCCTTGAGAGAAGAAACGTATTATGGTTAGAAAATTATACAGAATTGCAGAAAATGGAAACGTAGATAATCGAATATATTTTTTTAAGGAAAATATTCAAACACGGCATATTTATTAACACTTTTCCTGTGAATATTAATTAACAAGTTGTGAGCCTCTGTATATAGTAATTAATCGCTTCTTTAACCGCCGCATCATAAATTTTTGTTTTGGATCTCTACAGAATTGGAAAAGTGGAAGGCTTACGGAAATAAATAATTCCAGATAATTATGTATACGGAGATTATTCACTTTCATTATATTGAAGAAACCTAATCAGTAGATACCGGAATATCGCGATATAATTAAGCAGCGTAATGAATTATTCACTTGAAACCACCATCGATCCAGACGGTTATGCCACGACCGACCGACACATTGAAACGTTGAACTCGCTACGACAAAAATTAAAAAAAAGTGTTTTTTGCCTTTTTTATTTCAAAAAGCAGTTGCAGATTATCATGCTGATTTTCTTCGTCGGATTCACCCTAAAGTGTGAAATTGATGCTATGAATTGCGAGTTATAACAATAAACAGTTTATATAAGACGTACCTTTAAGTTTCCAAGTGAGCCAAAAATTACTATATTAAGTAATTTGATATTCAAGCATGATCTTACGGTTTTCACCATTGTTCCATGACAATATTTTTTTTACTCCGAAACCACAGTGCCTTTTCGAGTGATAAAGGCATTTACCACGTGCTATCAACTGATATGTCAAGCTAATAGATTGATATGCTATTCTAGATTGGAACTTGATGGTGGACGTAAATTCTGGTATAATGGCAACATATATATCATAAAATATATTTCTAACAATAATTATTACATCGTTTTTACGCCTACTGTCGATATAGGATTAAACCTCTTATTTATGATGTATGGGTTCCTTCACTATATTCTTATATTTTATCTGTACTAGAACAACTAAGTCGTCTGCATAGCCTAGTACTTTATATCTATTATGGAACAGAAGACGTAATTACAGTGTTCCATACCAGTGGCGACAAGATAAACCCTTATTAAACTCCTCGTGTCACTACTCCTTCCCACATTAAAGTCGCTTGTGTCAATCCTTTCAACAAGAAGTCTATCCACCACTGCAGCTTGTATCTTCGATTTCTTTTGTCCTAGAAGCCCTGGATCATTGACTCGAAAGGCGGCTCACCGAATGGGTCCTCAATATCCAAGAAGGCAGCTAAAAGTACTTCCTCATGTACGCATATTGGCAAATTGGACAATAATTCGTCCCTAATATGTTTGCCAAGTAGTTTTTGTAACATTTTTATTGGAAATGACATGAGACCAATTGGTATCAAGACCCTCGCCAAATCCTGTTAAATTTTCCCAGGTTTCGGAACGAAAGTGACCTAAGAAGTCTCTATGAAGTATTGACCCCAGAGCAAACTCACAGTTTTTGAAGAAATAGTTACGGTATTTTTTGGGATATCTGAATGTCCACCTCTGGATATGAAGCGAATCAGTGCCATGATGATGGAATCGGTTGATAACGAATATGCTACTTAAAGATGGATATTACGAATCGGAAGGCATGTGAAGAGTTCTTCCCCATCATTTTTCTTCTCGTCCGAAGTAATCGATTCCAGTGAATGTGAAAGGTTTTACATCTGGATAACGGAGATATACAGTTCTAAATTTTTCTAGGACTCCGGTGTTGAAATTGTGATTTGTGTCTAGAGAAGTGCAGCAGGAGGAGCTCCCTCTTCGTGTTTTTGTGTATTCCCCGGTATTTATTTTCAGACTATTTATTGGCTGACCTGAGACCCTCAGGGGATTCTCTTGAAAAGCACACACCTGCGGCGTACGGTCGTCATTAAAATGTGACTAATCAGTGTAGCCATTTCTATTGTTCAAAACAGACGCCATTTGATTCATAGTCGGTTCGCTTCTTTGCAATATTTGAGATCTGCGTTCTCCAGGGAAATTGGAAGAATTCATATTCCTCAAGGTGTTTAGATTGAGGCATAGAATTGGTTGTCGTGGTTTGATCGAAGCGGAGACCGACTCTGTGACCCTTTTGGCATAAACTGCCTTTTGTGTTTTCAGCACATGCTAAAGTGGAAATAAGTAATTCATAAAAACTACACACAAATACGAATTCTTCCAATTTTTTTTTGAGGAACTCATATTTCAGATAAAGGTAAGTATATCTCATCGATAAATATTTTAGTGTCTGTACTAAATGCTGTTTCCAAATTACAATCTACGTAAAAATTCGAAATACTGCAACATACAAAAACCGAACGACTAGAAACCGGCACCATATATAAATGGCTATCATGACGAGCCGCTTCAAATCGTAAAAACGAAACATCACATGGTTCTGGCGAACGCAGTTTCCCAGGCGGCCACCTGCTCAAACAGATTTGTGTGTTTTACATACAAACATGAATACAAATTGCCGATTCTGTAACCGACTCGGCACCCACCAACTGGAGTGACTTTAGTTTTAGTCTTTCTAAACGTCGATCCACAAAGATAAATAGGTCAAGCGAAGTCGAGGGGCGAACGTAACGTGGCCGTCGAAGTTCGGTCACGCTCACCATAATCCCCAGACCACTCATCAACCGACTACCATCTTTTCAAGCACTTCAATAATTTTCTTACCGGCAGAACCTTCGCCCATCAGGACCGAGCAAAAAACGGCCTTCGTCGACCTCATCGAATTCCGAGGACCCAATTTTCATGCTGATGGAATTAATCAACTTGTGTTACGTTGGCAAACGTGCACTGATTCAAATGGCGCTTATTTCAATTAAATCGAATAAGTATTCACTGAGATATTATAGTTTAAAGTAGATTCATAAAAACGGATAAAACTTTTGAAACAACTTAATAAATTTATTTTCCTCACTTTCAGCTGCTTCTCTTTGCAAGGATAAACTATCCTCCACCGTTTACTATTTATAGATACAAACTAATCGAATTTCTTCAAAATTTGCAAGAAAAATTTTTTTTTTATTCATACCGCCCTTTTTCACATATTCCATTTTTTGCAGTGTCAACCAAGAAAAATACAAAATAGCTAACAACTAATAGTTAGTTCGATCGATACTCACAGACGAAATGACCGGTTGGTGATTAGCAATTCTAATGTGAGAAATAAAAAATAAAAACGGCTATCGGTGAGCGGTGTAAGTCGATAAGTGCCATTATAATTAATTACCTATAATTATATATCATATTCCATTCTCATGTAAAAATTGCAATATGAGTTGTCAAAGCATTTATACTGATACGACAAACATAGGTAACGTTCCTGACGTAAGTGAATTTACTCTATCGGTTTCAATTTAATTGGATATAAACGATCATTATTTTCTACATAAGTCACTCTTCATAACAGTTATAACAATACTATCCCGAAATCATAGCTAGAACAGGTTCCTAGAAGAGGAGCAAAGTTGGCATTCCTATTACATAAAACCATTGCATGTATAAAAAACACAGGTCTGCGAAAAAACATTTTTTGTCAGCTGCATGAGATATTTTCACTGAATTATATGTTTTAAAGTGCGCTGATTTCAAAAGCGATGGCCATTTTTTTCTATCACATAAGGATTTTTTGCAAATTCAAACACAAAAAAATTGTTAAAACACTCCTTCATTCAAAATTTTCAAACAATAAATATTTTTTTAAAGCAAACGAAACATTATTTTGATACATATACTTATTCATGTTCTTTATGAAACCTCTTCTTCTTTTCCTTGATACTTTGACGAGTCCTTTTCCGAGTTCCATCTTCAGTTTCTCGCTTAAGCAGCCAACAGTAGTCAGCAAGCATAGTGACATCCCATCGCCATTGGTACCTTCTCTCAATATCACGGACATCCTGGTGAAATCGCTCCCCCTGCTCTTCACTGTAAGCTCCCAGGTTTTCAGGAAAATAGTCTATGTGAGAGTGTAAAAAATGGACCTTCAAGCTCATCTTGCAGTCTTGAGCTTCATATGCTGCTAGCATCCGTTGCACAATGGTTTTATAATTAGGATCCTTAGTATTTCCCAAAAACTTTCGTACTACGTCCTTGAACGATACCCAAGCTTCTTTTTCCTTCTCATTCACAGTTTCCACAAATGAAGGTTCCGTTGAAAGTTTTCTTATATCGGGGCCGGTGAAAACTCCCTCTTTCAACTTTGCTTCTGATAGCTTCGGGAATTTTGTACATAAATGTTTGAAACAGTCTCCATCCTTTTGCAGTGATTTTACAAATTGTTTCATCAACCCCAATTTGATATGGAGAGGGGGCAACAAAACCTTTTCTGGTGGTACCAAGGTAGTGTTTATAACATTTTTCTCTCCAGGTTTTAAAGTTTCTCGGGATGACCAATCATTTTTTTTTCCAGTGCTGTTCTCTGGCTCTGCTATCCCACAAGCATAAGAAGCATAGATATTTGGTAAAACCTGCCTGCTGACCCAAAAGCATCGTCAGTATTTTGAAGTCCCCACAAATCATCCATTGATGGTCTTGATACTTGATTTTTTCCAGGATAATAGCCAAATCGTTATAATCTTCTTTCATATGCACAGAATGTCCAATCGAAATCGAGGCAAATTTATTTCCATTATGCAATAATACTGCTTTAAGGCTAGTCTTAGATGAGTCAATGAATAGGCGCCATTCAGATAAGTCACACTTTTTATCAAAGCGATGTATGAGTTCTTCCACATTATTGCGGAAAACTAAATTTCCTTCTTTTGGAAAAAACTGGGTAAATTCTTTTTCTCGGTGTCTGTACCAGTAGAAAGAAGTGCCAGGTGATAAAAGGTTTTTATTTTTTAATCTAGAACCTTACAGTTCGGCTGCATCTTTTGAAAGACATAAATCTCTTACTAAATCATTGAGCTCACCTTGACAAAATAGTTGAGGCCTTTCATCTTCATCAAAAGATAAATCTGAGCTTGATTCACCCGGAGGAGGCAATGTAGCTTCGTCCTCCAACTCACTAGGGTATTCATCCAAACATGAAGGTGGCTGCGGGATAGATATCTCGGAGCTATGGGGCACTGGACGTATAGCTGAGTCAAGATTAGGATAACTTATGTTTCTTTTGTTTTTTGAATTAAATCCCTTTACGTCAACTGAGCAGAAGTGGCAGTCAGTGGTGTGATTTTTCTGCTCACGCCATATCATAGGAATTCCAAATCGAAATGCATTTTTCTTTCCCTTAAACCACAAACGAAGATCTTCTTCGCATCTTCTAAACACCTTATGCGGGGCCCATGGTTTATCTTGATCACCAATTTTTAATTTAAAGTAGGCAAAATAAACTTTCCTTACAAAATCACTTATATTTCTCTGTTGACTTTTAATAGCGAATTCACCACAGATATAACAAAAACTGTTTGGAGAAATAACACAACCCCTTGTAACGTATTCCAAAAACACTTTATTGTGAGATTTTCACTAAATTGTTTTACAAAAACGCAACACGTGTTTCGCCATACAATGGCTTCATCTGGCGTGTCTTTCACGTGTTGAAAGACACGCCAGATGAAGCCATTGTATGGCGAAACACGTGTTGCGTTTTTGTAAAACCATTTAGTGAAAATCTCACAATAAAGTGTTTTTGGAATACGTTAGTTATGGATTTTCATCAAGTATCGGCCGATTCCATCATATACAACCCCTTGTAGCCATGATTAACAGACAACAGCGCTGTTGACTTGAATATCAGTATGTTCACTGATAGCTTTTCTTTGTTTCAAGCGATATACACTAGGCGTCAATTAAATGTATAAATGCAACTTAATATGCTAGAACTTATTTTGCGCCAAAATAACGGGAAAAGATTGTAGCAGAGAATAAAAAATGAGAAATCAAATCAAAGAAGAAATGATTACCGCTATTTTTCTTTGAAAATTATGTGCTTAAATTTTAGTTTGCATATAATTGTGTAAAAGCGTACGTCATTTGACTTGTCTCAACATGTTAAAACATTCCCTGTCTCACCAACAGCTCAGGTTGTTTTTCTCCATTATCAAATAAAAATCATATAGGTTTATTACCAATGAACATAGATACTACAATATACATAAAAACTTATGTGATATAATAATTTGAATATTTTTTCTGTTTTTGGGAGGTCAAAATCTTTAAGAAAATGTAAAAAAATCCTATGCAGTTTTTTGGTGGCAGACCTGTGAATGGACGATGTTTACTTTCATGAATTATTTTAAAGTTATAGAATTTGCATTTCAAGACAGTTCAAATGCAATGTAAGTAGTTGCTTGAAAAATTTTCATAGTCGGGCTCCAGTAAGCTTCGAGATTCCACAAATTTTTATGCAATACTGCTATAAAATAATACCTCTCAAGTACCTTTTTAATAAATACACCGTATTTCTTGAAAGAACCGCACACAAGCGATTGTTTAGTTGCAAAAACTAAAAAATTCCAACACTTTCTATTTTACTCATGACTCGTTTTTTGTTGGAAAAATAAAGATAAATGTTCATAAATGTCTCCAAACGTGGCGATTAAAAAGTTAGGTTAGGTTACACTGATTTGATCAAGATGATCAAGAAAATAATCGAAATTCGACTGAGCGACCTCACGTTGCTCACGGTGTGTGGTATTGAAACTGAAAGATAGTTACAGGACGGTCTACGGAAGCAAAAAGATTCTTAAGAGCGCTCAAGTACAAAATCAAATGAGATTATTTTTGCAAAATAATTTTTCATTTGCAAATAGTATTCTCAACATTCCAGCATAGTTGTACTTCTTATAATTTATCCGAACATTCAAAATTATTACGAAAACTCCTAAAATTAATAAAAAATTATTAGAATTTTCATTTGAAAGAATTTATTACAGCGTTCATTAAAACTACCACTCGAACTATGTTTTCCGGAATTTTCTCATTTACTAATATCCCCATATCTTTTTAAGCCAGCAATTGAACCACTGATCAATACTATATAATGATAATCTTATTTTTCGAGTTATCACGAGGCGTTCAGGATGAGAGATAATAGTAACAGATATTGATTACATTATATAGAGAGTGATGATAGATAAACTGGAGAAATATTAATCATGGCAATAAATGGTAACACTTATTGGTCAACTGTGTTATTGACTATTTTATATATAGAACGAGAAAATATGTCTTAACACAGTTAACAACTATCGAAATCTGTTTATATGCTCAAAATTTCAAAATATGTAAACAACTCTAATATAAACTGTCCACAACTGACGCCTATTCTTCCTGATTTCTACTTTTACAGTATTTCTAGTTCCTAAAACTCATCTAGAAAAAGGTGAGACACATGCAAAAGCAATGATAATCTTAGCTGACAGTTATTTTTAAAAGTTCTTGGTAAATCAAATCCTGTATCCACCTTTTTAATAATTTTCTAGCATAACTGTATGTTAGGAATAGTCAGAGCTTGAAACTAAATATCTAAGACCTCAGAAATTCAATATGATTCTAAAAATTTCATTTAAGAAGTTTAAATGATTTGAATTGAAATTATAGAAAGTCCAGTTTTATAACAATATACGTTCAAAAAATTATAATTATAATTATCACACGTATAAGACGTACCTTGAGCTTGAGAATAATAACTCGTAATTCTACCCTCAACCCGATATCACTCATATAAGCCTAACATATTCCTTCTTCGGAACAGATCAGGAGTTTACGACACCAGATGAAAGAAAATCCTTCAAAAATATATAGGAAAAATATCTGTTACTTTGTTAAAATTGTGGTTTTTGTTTTGATAACAAGGGATGAAGGAAAAAAGTCACTCGAATGTAACACAGAAATTTTCAAAATATATGGAGTTAAAAATTATTTCGAGAAAAAAATCGTAACACATAATATTAGAAAACCATTTTTTGCTGCTCGTTTGAAATGAATATTTGGTTAATTACCTGGGTAAACTCATGAATGCAAAATAATCGCCAGAGAAAACCATTATTGCCGCAAAGTGGCGCTACAAAACTCGAGGAAAACAAAGAGAATGTCAATTTGTACTGAAATTCTCATGGAATATTACATTTATTATCGTAAAAAAAATCTTTGGAAGATGATACTAGACCGATAGTCGAAGTCAAGACAGTTTTCACACTCAATCATGTGATGTGAAAAAATTCGGATAAAATATTTTTTTTATCAGTATTTTCAACATCTAACTCTTGGTATTCAGAATATAATTGCTCATATACACATTATTTCATGTATTTAGCTGGGAACTTAGATTGAATCATCTCTGTTGAAACGTTTTCACTACAAACATATTTTATGATTGATTACCGATTACGAATATAATTTTCCCTTTCTTTGCTAGCTCCAGATTTCTGGCAAAGCTGTATATGAACACGTTCTGATACATAATTATGACACCGGCACAAACAATACCTTTTAGATTAATTAGTTATGGTAACAAATTGACTTTTGCACCCATGTAAAACAATATTGTGATATAACAACAAATATTTACGACCTTATGGTAAAAATCAGGTAATATAATCAATGTTTCTTGAATTTGAGGTTTGAATTACGAACCTAGTTATCGCCCCTTTGTGTATCCTCATGGTGCATTTCATTAGTTCGGACTTCCATTGTCTAATATGATTTGATTTGAAATCCCTGAACGAATAAAATTCACGACGTTTCGATTGTTAGTATCCACAATCGTTTTCGGGTGATAACTGGACTTATTCTGCACGTCGTCTTGAGTAGTTCATTCAGTTTGGAGACCAGCTCCCTTACCCGTTTGGCTGATCTTTGTCGATGAAGGACAAATGGGTTCATGACTGAGGGGATGTTGACGGCATGAAGTCCTCAGACATCAGTGCCGCCCTTTACGGGGTACCCCTACCTGGCTGGGGTGGGATGGATGAAAGATCTGTTCATCCTTTAATGGGGGACATGAGGGCCTCATTCGACAGAGTGTCGGGGTCTTCTATATCGGGAGGGGTCGTCTACAGCATAATCTATAGCTTCCCTGATTAATGGACTTATTCCTCAGAGATCTGACTATTTATAGGTCACTCGAGTGCTTTCACCTATCACAAGAAACACACACAGCGAGGAGAAACCTGCAAATCAGGAATAGCAGAGCATGTTTGGACTCATCAACATAACATGAAGTGGGCTCAAGCTGAAATCATCCACAAGGAGGAACACTGGTTTAGGAGAAAATTCAAAAAAGTCGCATGTATGTTGTCCACCAACTCATTTAGCCAAACTAGCGTAGAGATACGCAACATATGGAAACCTCTAATCAAACGGAACACGACCAACTCCCGCGAAACGGTCAGCTCCCGCAAAATACCAATGAAGCGGTGAGAGGGAAGAGGGGATAGGTGAAAGCACACGAGTGACCTATAAATAGTCAGGTCTGTGAAGTATAAGTCCAGACACCAATGACCTTCCGTGGCCTAAGCGTGTGAAGATATCCCTATACGCAGATGACACGGCTCTCCTCTCATCTTCCATGGGTCGAGAGCTCGGCGTCATCTACATGCAACGTGCATTGGAAGACATCGAGCGCTGGTACCTCGATTGGAAGATCCGAGCGAACCCGGACAAGACTCAGGCGATAACCATGGGAAGATTAAAATCTTCTCCGGCCAGAAAAGTGAAAATCTCTGGAAGAGAGATTGACTGGCAAGCGCGGGTAAAGTACCTCGGTCTTCTAATAGACCGTAGGCTCACTTGGAACCCGCACATCATGTGCGTTAAAACAAAAATCGAGGGTCGGATATGTAGTCTGTACCCTCTGATCAACAGGAAATCCAAAATGAGCCTCAAAAACAAAATTACCATCTACAATACGATGTTCAAGCCTGTCATCATGTATGGGGACAAGCGGATACGTATAATATCTCCACTCTGATTGCAAAAAGTTAATAAGGATGATTGTGAATGCTCCTTGGTTCGTGCGGAATGAAGCCATCCGCACAGACTTGCAGTTACCTTCCACTCGGCAGTCCATTCAGTCGAGGAATCAGCGAGATTGCACAGACACTCATGAAAACCCATTAGTTAGGGAAGCTATGGATTATACTGTAGACGACCCCTCCCAATATAGAAGGCCCCGACACTCTGTCGAATGAGGCCCCTATGTCCTCCGTTAAAAGACAATTTTTTCATCCATCCCAGCCCAGCCAGGTAAGGGTACTCCGCGAAGGGCGGCACTGATGTCTGAGGACACTCATGCCGCCATCCCATCATCACCTCCATCAGCCATGACCCATTTGTCCCTCTGACAAACATCAGTCTAAAGGGTAAGGGAGCCAGGGTCTAACCCGTCCGAAACCAAGATGGCTGTCACGAATAAGTCCAGTTATCACCCGAAGACAAATGTGGATACTAACAATCGAAACGTCGTGAATTAACTTGGTTTGGAATCTTTTAATTTCATTCTTTCAGGGATTTCAAATAAATTTGTATCATACTAGACAATGGAAGTCCAAACTAATGAAATGTCAACAAATGACAGTTTCAATGTCAACGGTGACAGTTTCACTTCTCAATATAAAGTTACTATTATTATTATTATTATTACTGCAGTAGTCTCCTTTAAGATAAGATAAGATAAGATAATATTTATTGACCAAAACGCGATACACTTGGTATATGTGGTAAGTCAGGGTATATATTTAAAATATGACATTATGAGGACCCCAAGTCAAATAATCAAATGAGTAGTACATTCAGTGAACTTACATCGCAGTGATAAGGCACACACAAAATAAGCAAAAATATATACATAATAACAATGTTAGACTAGGAATGCCAGACAAAACTTTAAATTAAAATGTATTTGAGTTGTTTGGGAGATCGTCGTTCAAGAAGTCCTGATAACTATAATAGCATTTCTGTATTAGAAGGTTTTTAATATTGTTGTGAAATTTTAGGTTACTCTTGACCTTTTTAAATTTATCTGGTATCTTATTGAAGCAGGTGATAGCATTGTACTGTGGAGATTTTTTGAAAAATGACATACGATGTTGAGGGATTTGCAATAGATGTCCATTTCTGGTATTGTAGTTATGGACAGTGGCGTTCTCTGTGAAGAGATTAGGGTTTTCCCTAGCAAACATTATGCATTTCAAGATAAAGATGCAAGGCGCTGTTAACATTTTTTTCTCAATAAAGATAGCACGGCAACTGTCCCTGTAGTTCATATTGAATATAAGTCTTATAATTCGTTTTTGGGCAACAAAAACTCTCATAAAATCATTTGCCCTCCCCCAGATCATAATATTAAAATTGATATGGGAGTATACCATAGCATAATAAATGCTGAGTAACGCTGATTCCCTTAATGTTGATTTCAGTTGCTTAATTGCATAGTATGCTTTATTTATTTTAGAACATGTATTGTCTACTTATTTTTCCCAGTTTAGATTAGAATCTAAATAGGTACCAAGAAATTTCGTCACCTGTACGTTTTCAATATCATATGTAACAGGAGCATTTAGAGTATCAGTCCTAAAGTGAAACTTCATCGATACTGATTTGGAGGTATTAAGGATAAGTTTGTTTCTTTGGCACCAAGCACTGAACTGGTCAACAATACTTTCAGATTTACAAATAAGTTGCTCAACGTTTTGTCCCGTTAAAGTTATGGTAGTGTCATCCGCAAACATCGTAATGTGTCCATCTTCTATATATTGAGGTAGGTCGTTTGTATATAGGAGAAACAGTAGGGGGCCTACAACCAAGCCCTGGGGCACACCGAGTGTTATCTTTTTGGTCTCAGAGAACGACCCATTGCAAAGTACCTTCATGTTTCTTTCGGACATGTAAGATTGTATCCAATTAATTATATTAGTTGGGAGACCTAAATTGGATAGTTTAGGGAGTAGAAACTCCGGGCACACTGTATCGAAAGCCTTCGATAAATCGAAGAATAAAGAGAGGACATATTTTTTGTTTTCGATCTCAGTGTATATGTAATTCATTAGATGATAAGATGCTGTTTCAACCGATTTTTTTCGTCTAAAGCCATGTTGGGAATCGCATAAAAGATTTTCATTTTCCAAATGGTCCATTATTCTTACCGAAACTACTTTTTCAAAAAGTTTTGATATAGCTTCAGTTCGATTAAAAATGATGGTTATGGTTATTGTTATCATTTTTAACAGTGTACATATTCATAGATAGTCATAGGTAAAGCTTCGGAATAGAGGAATGAAAGTGATAACACAATATTACGATTTTGCAATTTAGATAACAGATAATGTTATTTGATAATCAAAATGTAACTAGATCACTTTGAAGGCACCTGAGCACGAAAACCTGAGCACGAACAAAAAAAATATTTTGCTCAATCTGACTGGGCCATAATTTTAAACTAATTTTTGGATGCTCCATTTTCCTGAAATAAATTTTCGCCCCTTGTTTGAATAAAGAATTTGAGTGATTAATTTAGGCACAGGACATTTTCTATCCATTATGAATTTAAGAACCAGTTATGCAAGTGTTATACTTTCAATATTGAAAATTCAGAATTTATTTTCAAGCTTAATAGTAAAGTTAGCAGAAAAAATTATTTAAAAAACAACAAGTAGAAAAGCCTTAAATGGAACATAAAATGAGTCTAAAATTCATATTTTTGATTTCTCCCATAATTGATATTCACATAAAATTAAATTTTATTTTTACCATGTGTGCCTAAGGTAATGAGCCAAATATTCAACTGAATTATTGAGCAAAACATTATGGTGGTTAATTAATAAAGGAGTGTAAAATCAATGAAAATCCGAAATTTGCAGAGAGTGAAATATTTCAATTTAGTTTTGCTAAATAACGGTGAAGCGAACCCACTGAGTTTAAAAAAAAAACAAGGCATGAATACATATACTGCTATAGAAGGGAATAGAAGTCTAAAGTGAGCCTAAAATAATGGGATAGTATTAATTGCTGAAATGGTATTTTCGTGATTGGGTTAAGAACAAAAAATTCGAAAATAGAATATAAAATTAGCCTAAAATCACAATGAAATTATGGCCTGGAAATAAATGTTAAAACCACAGGTGTTCTGCTAGCTCCCAGGGGGTGAATCTACTTACTTCTTATTTCAGTGTAATTGTAAGATTTCTTGTGATGGAAAGTGGATCAAAAAAGACAATTAGTTTTAAAAAAACCTGAAAAGAGTACTCCATCTCAAGTAATACACCTGAATGGAACACAATTTCTGGCATTATGATTTATGTCTTCTATGATAGTTGAACGTTCACCAAAAATTTTTACTTTTACTAGTATTTGAATAAGAAGAATGTGTTATTTTTAGTAATATGAGTAAACAATTGATTTTATATGATCACTTGGTGATCAAAACACGTGTCAGGGTGTTGAATTAACGGTTGGTGTTGGGAAAAACTCCAGTAATATTCATTACTACACAGAAGGTTCCAAACAGTGCATCAGAAGTACATAATTTTTTAATTATGTCAAAGTTTGACCAAATATTTTCCAATTCAACTACCAAATATAGTTTTAAACTACATTCTTATTTTTCCAATATAACTTAATAAAGATGATGGATTGCTAACAACTACCTATAAACATAAGTGACAGAAGGCCACTTTTTTCTAAAAGTCTGGGTAAAAGTGTAGCTTTCCTTTGGAATACTAGCCCTATCACAGTGAAATGTTTTTTCTTTTTTTTTCATAGGGGGTTTTTGTAAAAATATCTTTCTTATCTTTATAAGCCTAGAGCCTAGATGTATGTTCTTCAATACTCCCAAAATAAAACATTAAGGAGTATTCAGTATCTCTGAACACAAACAATGCAAACCTTTCAAATTACAAAAAAATATTGCCAATAGGCCTAGTTAACATTAACTTGAAACTGGAAAAAAAATCAAGTAACTAGGTATATTCTATGGAAGAATTCAAGAATATACTTTCAGTAGTTTCAAATACCACTTGAATTTCTATAGATTTTATGCCTCACTTTACCCTACTTAATAATTGCATGTCGTCAACTGAAAAAGTGCACTAGTAAAAAATTAGAAGGAACGCAAGCTGTGAACTAAATAATCTAAGATGATAATTTGCTATTCAATAAACAAACCTGTAATAGGACAGATGACCATTTTGTAAAACAAACCACCTCCTCTGGTATCCTTTCAAATAATTAGTCCACTTGAAAAGCCATCCCTTCATAGCGGGCTCGTTGTGAGAGGAATTAGCTTTGGTATTCGCACTGTCACCCATGTTAAACGATTATTGGACACTATTGTTGCAAATCGAGGTAACGACAAAAATTACACGTCCTCCATATTGTAGATGTGACGTAACAAACATCAAATGTCAAATATGTGATTCTGATTTAAAAAAAAGTAATTTCTTGTGTTGAAGATGTGCCATCTACTAGAGAGTAGGCTTACTGATATCTTCCAAAGAGAATTGTCCATTTTGACTTCTTGACGAGAGATTCCTATCCCAGGCGTGGGAATTAGGAAAATTTAGTTATCTGGGCCGTACTCAGGCCGTAATAACGGGGTACTAATCTTTTTAAACATGTAAAACGGATAGCCGAGAACTATTTCCGAAAAATGTATTATCATCTCTAAAAACATACTTTTCATTCATAAAACCTCTGATGTTCTTATATACACTGTTGTACAGAAACAGTGTGGCATTGGTGATTGGCAATAGCACCTGATTTGTTTTTTTTAATGTGATTTGTTGGAGTTGTCTGATATCTATGGTCTATTTAACCAAGCTAACATAGACTTCCGGAGAAGTGATATAACTTTTTTGAAAGATATCATCTTCGGAATTCAATGACAGAAAATTAAACGGCCCAAATGAAAATGTAGATAAAATTGATTAGAATCTGAGATTTTACAAAAAGTTGGAGATGTAAGTGGGTACGTAGGTACTTATGCTTTTATTTTGCAAACTTATGAGACATTCCAATATGTCCCTTTCTGAACAAATTTCTATTACGGCATAATTTTTACAAAAAAAAGTTGTTGATCGACAGTTTCCAGAAATGTGAATAACATTCTTAAAATATGTTGATATGCACTTTTATGGTTATGGTAAAAATAGTTGAAGTAGACAGCATCCATGATAATTAAACAATTTTTACACTAATAACTTTACTAAAGACGCGTTTCGCTACACAGTAGCTTCTTCAGTTGAAGTGGGTAGCCAGACGGTTCGACGTGGTGCTTTGTTCACTCACTCGAATTGACTGTCGTGTTGGTCGGTGATTCAAGCCCTAGTCTGAATGATCGATTTTCACTTGGTATCGTCCAACCCGTGTTAGGAATCACACGTTAAAAGGTAAGACCTCGTTAATCCTTAGCTCGCACAAGTTTCTACTTCTGAGGGTTGTCGTTCGTAGGGGTGCGACAGCTGGTTAACGGAAATACGGATTTTTTTAAAACAGATTATAGAATGCATTTTATACAACAGTTGTTACAAAACCTAACTTTTTTTATCATAAATATTATTATTGATTTCCATCAAGTAATGGGTGTATTAATAATGAAGTAGACAGTATGTTTATATTGAAGAATGTAAATTTTCACTGCGGGAGATAACTCTTCGGTCTAAAATATTTTCTGTGTTTTTTGGATGTGGTCTACAGGTTTTATACCTGTCGTTTCGTCTACTACTGTGGTAGACATTATCAAAGGTCAAAGTGTTCCAGTTGTTCTCAACGCATAAACTATAATGTTTGTGTACAATTAAGGGCAGGTAGCCAGGACAGGTAGATGTTTACATTATCACGAGTTATTTCAACTTGAAATAATCAATATTGTAAGTACCAAAATGTGATCTAGTAAAATATTCAAAATCATCTTACATAAAAACTGCTCACACGAGGGTGTCTAGGCTAGAAATAGTATAAAACATACTCTATGTTCTCCTACATCAACTTTATTATCTACTGAAAACGTGTATCACACAATAAATAACAGATTTGTAGAAATTCTTCATTCGTCATAGCAATCTGATAGCGAAAAGTCTATTATTTCATCGCTTGTAAGAAATCTGACGTCACTCTGACTTTCGCCATTGGAGAAATGCATTCTATGACCAGGTCTACGATATTTCCAGACAATGGCAAACACAGCAACGGAAATGAGAACGAGGGCCCCGGTTACACTTATCACAATTACAAAAATATTAGTATTTGGGCTGTCCGGTTCTTTCTGAGTGAAGAGAAGTTTACCACTTTCACTAACATTGTTTCGGAAAAATGGGGGATAGAGGCTATCCACACTGTTTTCGTTTTCGTCAGGCCAATATTCCTTGGGCTTCACATATTCCGGGCGAGACGGCGTTACAAAAAGTCCTTCATCATTGCGAGTTGGTTTTGGTACATTGATTACATCGGAATCAGTTTCCTTGCGAGGTTTTGTAGGCTGCGGCCTGTACATTATAAAAGGAGTTGTTGGTTTTCTGGTCGTAGATTTGACAATAACTTTCCTAATTATTTTCGTTGTTGGAGGTGGAGGTTTAACATATATAACAGGCCTATACACTTTTGGAGTCATTACTTTTGGTGTTGTTACTTTCTTTGTAGTAACTGTTGACGTTTTTACTTTAGGTGTGGTTACTTTTGGTGTAGTTGCTTTTGGTGTAGTTACTTTTGGTGTTGTTACTTTTGGTGTAGTTACTTTTGGTGATGTTACTTTTGGTGATGTTACTTTTGATGTAGTTACTTTTGCTGTTGTCAGGTGAACAAAGTGGTCTGTTGATTTTGTGAAAAACTGTTTCGGTATTGGCAATGGACTAGAAAACATTGGGATTGCAGTTGGAAGTCGGGTTATCTCTGTTGATTTGGTTATATTGACAGTGAAATGTCGTTCTTCTGTTGTTGTTTTTGTTGCTATATTTTCGTTCATAATCGTTACATTCAAAATTCCAGTTGGAGTCACATCATAACTGAACGTTGCTTCTGAAAAATAGGAAAAAATCAACAACAATGAGTATACGGGGTAATCTGAAAAAAAGCATTCTTTTTTGCAGGTAGAAAACATTTTACAAATACAAAACACAGAAAGAATACATTAATTTTGTAACAATTGATTTTTTGCATTGATTATGTTTATTTTTTACCATTCAAACATATTTTTGATTAAGTTACGATTTAAAAACTGTTTAATTTTCTTCAGGCATATATCATTATTCCGTTCAGTGCTACCTCTTTTTTCGGCATTTGACGCACGCTCCGCCGGCCCCCCGGCCGGTACCGCCTCAACCGCTATGTCCCTGCATTTTAAATCTGTAATATCTTTAAAAATATTCACTTAGATTACATGCTGTGTAGGGCCATATTGATCTATATAAATGCACAATGTATTTAAGGTACTTAATTGCACAAGGATTATTGCTGTTTTGCTTAAAATCGCTTAGTAAATGAGCTATTATTTCTCGAGGATGAAAAATGGTTATTGTGGGTTATCTTAAGAGATAAACATATACCATCGCAAACTATTTTGTAGACCTTTTTAAGGTGTATCTCGTAGGGTTCAGCGTTTGCAATGTACGCTACGATGTAAGAAATGTGTTTATTTACGACATCATATTAGAAACCTTTAGTGTTTCTCAACTATAATAGGCATGTTATATACATATAATCCTTCCTCTTAAATCGCTGTATCTATTAAAAAATCCCGCATCAAAATCCGTTGCATAGTTTTAAAGATCTAAGCATGATTAGGAACAGACAGCGGGAAGCGAATCACTTTGCAGTGATTTTCACATTCACAGTATTGAACACACCTGAAGAGAACCGGTTGTATAGTGAAACACCTGTTGAGGTTTTTGTAAACTGCTTAGTGGAAACAAAACAACGAAGTGTTTTTCTTCCCACTCTTGGGGTCCGTCTGGCTTGTCCATTTCTTCCTTTTCTCCGGAAAACACTCAGCCTCATGGGCTTTTCCATCATCTTATTCATGACACAAATTCCAACAAGCGTGTTCTCTGTATCTGTTCATACAGATGTATGTATTTCACATCTGAACAAAGCTGTATGTCCTGAGGCAGCAAATACAGTACACAGAGAAAAGAGTTTGTGAGAGGTGGTAATGCATTTTGGCGTGTCCAAGTAGTCAATTCAGCGTTACCTGAATGGTAAACACCAACGGAAAGTAGGCCGTTCATCTGTTTTTTCCGGTCAAGAAGAAAAGAGAATCACTAATTGTCTTGGATTAAACGTCTACTGGGAATTTACTCTTTCCAAGTTTGATCCGAAAAATATTGTTCAAAGATTCTAGATGCCAAGGACGTAGAAGAACCTCGTTTCACTAAAAATTTATTAGAATCCAGATGACTTCAAATCTTTATGACCCTGAAGAGTCATTTGAGTCATTACATCAAGCATAGGTAGCTGCGACATTGGAACATAACAAAGCGTATTTTTCAAAGCTCACCAAAGCTCTACCCTGAAGCACTCAACTACTTCGAGACTAACATACTAGACAAACCGATTGAAAAAACTGTCATGATCAGAAGGAACATATCAAATCATATTTTTCAAAGCTCACCAAAGCTCTTCCCTGAAGCACTCAACTACTTTGAGACTAACTGTCATGATCAGAAGGAAATACAAATACCCAAAACTGTCATGATCAGAAGGAAATACAAATACCCAGATCGGAATTGGAACTCGTCGAGGTCCAATGTCAGTGTGATGTTCGTAGGGACAGCAATGGCTTTTTTTCCTACATATGTCGTATACAAAAGGCAACGTGTTCATGGGTCTTGGATTCAGGAAGGTCCATTGAATAATCGACATAATAATTCATCCTCAGGATGGTTTATGTTGATCTTATTCGAGGACTGGTTCGCGTCGATTGTTTTGCCCAACTTCAGAAAGTTAGGGTCCTGTTGAAAAGTTGTTATTGGAGACAATCTAGTCAGCTACGTATCCGCTAAATTGCTACAACTTTGCATGATGGAAAACAATGTGAAGTTTATTTTGCTCTCCCACAACAGCCCGCATCTTTGAAAGCCTTAGAATCTAGATTTTTTTCAGTCTGCTGGAGAAAGACTTCAGAAAAAAAATCATGATTGAAAAATTCAAAGGTAGGACCCTATCCGCTACGATTTCTGGGCCCTCTGTCCTACAGAAAGCCAAAATTCGAGTGGATTGTTTACGAGATCAAGACAATACTCCTTCGATCTGTAGCAGATCTGCAATGAAGTGCATGACAAGGGCACAAAGCGAAAGATCATCAAAGTTTACATGGAAAAGATCACCATTACTGCATCCGATAAAAAGTTCCTCACCATTCGCTTTATGTGAAATTACTATTTTCCTGATACTGATGGCGTAAATAATGTACTCTTGGATGTAATCAAGCGATCATGTTACCCCATATTTGGGTCATTTTTCTATCAAAAACGTCATTTTCAGAATAGTTTTTGTCTGATAAATCCATTTGATATTTTTTTCCTAGTATTTTACCAAGTTGAATAAATGGTACCATAGATCTGACCTTTGTACAAATTCCATTTTTTTAGAAATAAAATTGACAAGTAGAATTTTGGCACTGTAGATTCTAGGTGTCCTTTTCCCAAATTTATAAAATTTATTTAAAGTCGAAGTGCAAAATTATCTCAAGTTAAGGCATTTGGCTGTACCCCCAGAGTTTGTTCAGGGCGTATATACAGAGTTGATGATACATGTCTAGCAAATTAATCAGTATTTACGTTGCCTATGATCCCTACTGCAGCCTGGCTGTCTGGGGAAATATTGATCCACGAATTTCGTAGACGCTGCAAATTAATAAACCTTGCGCATTACAGGATTGCACACACTTCAAGCTGGAAGACTGCTGTGTACTAATCGAGCGGATAATTAACAATTAAGTGTTACTCAAATACATTATCATGGATTTTCATCAAATATCAGCCAATTTCATCAAATTCATTTGTGCATCTGTCACTATATTCAGAATCCAAACAATTTCTTATGCAATTTGAAATATTTGAGAACATTCTCTGATTTTGGGCACCTTCAAGCTTGCTTAATTAATCTTGAAAAACTTCAATACACAGGAATTCACATTTATTTATAATTATATTTTCTTCGATTATTGTGATTCCAGCAAAAAATAGTGTCAGTTCAACTAGATGGACTGAAAAATCGTGGGCTAGTGAAGCGGATCAATTTCACTAGCCTAGGAATGTATTGGACATATCGTGCATGAATATTTGGGTTTGCAAAAGCTCTGTTCAAAGTGTGTGCCGCGACCAAAAACAACAACGAACTGATGATTCTGAGCAGTGTTTGAAGCTGTTCCACCACGAAAAAACCGAATGTATGAGTCGATATATGACAACGGATGAAACATGGCTCCATCATTTCGCACCAGAATCCAAACGATCGGCATCATCTATCTTGAAAATGGAAAAAACCATCAACAGTGACTATTACATAGCGTTAGTGTGGCGTTTGAAGAACGAAAACGCGAAAAAACGGCCCCAGTTGAAAAAAAAGTGATGTTTGAAAGGGCTTTGAATTACTTCCGCGCCCACCATATTCTCATGATGAAGACGTAATCGTAGAAACTGATGCCTATTTTGAGGCTTAGCACAAATCGTACTAAAAAAATGGTATCGAAAAATTGTATAACCACTATAATCCTTGTATGGCTTTCGAAAGCAACTTTATTGAATAATGAAATCAAATTTTATCAAAAAAAAAGTTTGCCTACAAACTTTTCAGCGCAACTTACAAGTTATATTTATATATATATTTTTCTCATTTTGTCTTCAATCGAGGACCGCCTGCCCGGTACTGACGATGCCCAATAGGCTGAAACAGCTGTATACCGGTGGCTCTTAAATTGAAATCAATATGGGAATGATCAAAGAGTACTTATCTATTTATTTTTTGATTTTCATGGAATTATTTTCCAGCAGCTTGACTGCATTAACCTTTCTAGATTTCATATCATTTCTAGAAACATGTGGATTCGTTTTCCGATGGCATTTCAGGTTAGCTTCCCAAATTTCTGCTACCGCAGTTGTCGGTTGATTGGTCAAACCACCAACACTGACATAAAAACTTGGCAAGTTGACTTGGGTGTCACACCAATAGGTGGTTCCACTTATGTTTCGCTTGCGTTTACGCAGCTATTTTTATCAAGTACTTTCTTGGTTTTTTCTCATTTTGTCTTCAATCGAGGACCGCCTGCCCGGTACTGACGATGCCCAATAGGCTGAAACAGCTGTATACCGGTGGCTCTTAAATTGAAATCAATATGGGAATGATCAAAGAGTACTTATCTATTTATTTTTATATATATATATATATATATATATATATATATATATATATATATATATATATATATATATAACTAGGTATATATACTAGGTACATGAAGAAATTGAAAAGTATCTACCGACAAAAACATTTAGAATATCATGTATTTCAACCAAGAAGTCAATTATATGTGAGTATGTACATCTCTTACCAATGTCGCAAAAGTCATAATAATCTGGACAACACCGTCTTTTGTAATAACAGTCATCGTCACAGTCACAAGTGAGGTGGTAACTATCACTAGTTACGCTCTCCATCTGACCACACCTATCTTCACAAGAATCAACAGTAGGGATAATTTCAGTATTAGGAATTTCACTGAAACAGTAAAGTAACATAACATTCACAGTAAAAAAACATATCATAAATCTTTCATCAAATACGTAAATAATGTTATAAACTATACAACATGCATTTATTTAAAGCAATAAGTGAGTGGGTGAAATTGCAGAAACTTAAACGAAGTTATTTTATTATCAATTAAAAACCTAACGTAACCTAACCTAATCTAAACTAACCTAATCTAACATTATCTGATCATTTTTCAGAAGGTTGAATATTACTGGAGTTCGATCCCAACACCAAACCGTTATTTTTAATACCTCGACACGTGTTTCAATCACCAAGTGAACATCTTCAAGAGGAAGATTAAATCAAGAGGAAGTTTAATTTTCCTCTTGAAGATGATCACTTGGTGATTGAAACACGTGTCCAGGTGTTAAAAATAACGGTTTGGTGTTGGGATAGAACTCCAGTAATATTCATTCCTACACCAAAGATTCCAAACAGTGCCTCACAAGTTTCAGAAGGTTATTTACGGTGTTACGTAAGTCAGAAGGTTTGTGATATTGCATATGAAAAACCCAAGGTCTTCAACTCTTACGAATGATTTAAGGCATCAATGACATGTGCTCCTCACAGATAGCCAGGCAGCATTTAGAGCATTGAAGAACCCATCAGTGACAGCGTGCCTGGACTTTCAGAATTCATGGGCGACAAAAAATATGATGAGTGTACTAGAGATGACTCATAAGCTCCATATATTTAACCTAAAGTAGTTGTGAGGGTAATAAAATCTATGGTTCGAAACTATATTAGAAAGTGAGTGAAGCAGAAATGAAAAATTAACAAATGAAGGTAATAAAAAATGTGTTTAATTCCAATACTTCGCTTAACGAGCGGCAGAATACATAAACCAAAACTCTCTGGTCATTGTCCATCAATTAAGGGTGTACAATAACAATAAGAATATACAAGAAGTGTCGCTGCTACAAGAAGTATCATTAGGGTGTTAACTACACATTATTCTCATCACATCAGGGTTGAAAACTATACATGAAGACTTTTCTGATTGACCACACTCATTGACGACAACGGCGACATTGGTCATTAACGAGCGATGGATCACATGAACTAAAATTATCTGGTCATTGTCGACTCTTCAATTACAAGACATGACCCCTAAATAACGTCTAAGACCTCTTGATCCAGCTTCGGATAGCACTGCGGATAGAATGTGTCCATTATGCTCTAGAGTCTAGATCAACTGTAATATCACTATTATCGGGAAATCAAAAGATAATATTCAACATATCAGTTCAATGAATAAAGCAAACCTAAGCTCAAAGGTTACATTTTTACCTCTGCGTAGTAAAAACGTCATCCATGGTACAATTCATGATTACTTTGACATCATCTATAGCTATATCGCTCACATAACCTGATCCTCTTACTCCTTCGAATATTATCTGAAACAAAAGAAAAACCATGCTAGTAATGTTCTAGATATCTCTAGATAATAATAATTTCTTAACACTTACTTGAAAGTCATCGTCAATCGGACCCAAATGTTGATATCCCCTATACCATTTATCTCCCTGGTTGCCACTTTTGGAGAAAACTGCAAGATTTGGATCTAGCGTCCAATTATCTTTTGCTTTCTTCAAGTACACCCTTAAAGATCCTATAGTACTCCCGAACATGTGGTAATAGAATTCAAGACAAACTTCTTGATCCGTTCTGTCGTAGATTGGAGATATGAGTCTGGCAGTGTCGTTTTCGTTTCTCGCGGATGATTCAATATACATATAATATCCTGTGAAACAAGAAGATATATAGGAACATATACAAAATGATATCTAATAGTATATTGAAATGTTTTAGTTAATCCCTGCTAAGTACCAAGACCACTTTTTTTCAGAAAACGAGATCGGAAGTAGTTCTGACCTAAACAAAAATTTTATAGAAATCTTTGTTCATATTCAGATCAACTTGTTGTCGAAGATATTTTTATGGAGGTATATATAAGCACTTCCAGAAAATATTTAAGACGCTCGAGTGGGGTGCCTGCAAAAATGGTGATATACCTTGGAGTTTCAAGCAAATGTAATTCGAAGTGTACCAACTCTTCAATTTGAATCTCGGAGTTCGGACAGCCGTGTATTTTTAACGTATAGTCCGGTCAAATTAGACAAAAAATAAGAGTAAAGCTACCTGAATTCCCACCAAGCTGAAAATCAGTAAGATTGTTTAAAATATTATTAAAAATGAAATTTGAAAGTTCCCCATATTTCCCTTATATGGAAAAAAATTATACAAAGGTCAAAGAAATAAGTTTTTTTGCGATTTTCAGCAAAACGGTAAGTTTTATCATAAAAAAAACTTCAGACAAAAATTGCAGATCAGATCAGAATTAAAGTGATTCTCCACTAACAGTGGAGGATCACTTTAATTCCAACGAGGCGACATGCTATTAACGCAGTTTATATGTACTCAGGATGAAGATGAAGAAGAACAAGAACAAGAAGAAGAATTTAAAAGTTACGACTCAGACGATTAAATTTCACAACTTTTTTTTACCTTAAATTACTTTTATCTTTTCAATCTCTGCTAATAGCCATTATTTTGCAATAATTTCAAATTAAACAGGATCACAACTGACCCGTGGAATAGGTCTACTGGGGAAACCACGTTAAAAAAAAACGCGTTAAATACACTATCTCATAGGTGGCGTGGAAACGTGTGCATATTATAACGATTATAACTTTTACAACTTTTTGAATCGTTATATCTCAAAAACGGTGGCTCGTAGGAAAAAAGTATTGGAACATTTTTTGCAGATGATTTTATGATCTACAATTTTTGTCTGAAATATTTTTATGATAAAACTAACCGTTTTGTTGAACATCGCGAAAAACTCGTTTTTTGACCTTTGGCATTGAATAATTTTTTTCCATACAAGGGAAAGATGAGGAACTTCCAAATTTTATTTTGAATCATATTTTAAATAATCTTACCAATTTCCAGCTTGGTGGGAATTTAGGTAGCTTCGAATGTGTAAATTGACCGGACTAGTATACCATTCTCGATGGAATCGAGAGAGGTAAATCAGTCAAACACTTCGCGTGATTGTATTTAATAACACTCAACAATAATATTTTCACAAAACAGTTCACATAATCGCAACACGTGTTTAATTATAAAATAAAAGCTAATGGCTTATTAAATACAAATCTGATGAAGAACTGTTTAGTGAAAAATCTCACAGTGTTATTATATATGTATATCATGGATTTTCATCATATCATTCTCATCGTATTCGCCCGTTTCATGATATAACTTCATGTGAAGGTGTTATTAGAAAAGAAACAGGACTCCGATGAGAATCGGCAAACTATTGAAATCGAAAAGATGTAGCTACTCCTTCAAATAACCTAACTTTTCAGTGAAGAATTGCTTTCATTTTTAAAATTCACTACTAGTGAAAATCCATATGTTACAATTTTCATAAAAAGTTCGTCAGAGTTTCATAGCTCTGGCGAACTTTTTATAGAATAATCATGAAATTATTCTATGAAAATATATTTTCAATTCCATTTTTCAACTTCGATATCTGGCAATTCAAATATTACAACATGCGAAATATTTGACAGAGCCATTTCCAATTAAAATTAATAATTACATGAAATTTGAAATGCTCACAGTTTAATAGCTTTGAAAACCTTGGTTTCTGTAGTATAAAATAATTAAAACCGTAGAAACTAGTCAATAAATAACATGTAATCAATGTAAACTGTGTCAAATGATAGTAATATTGATATAGCTATTGATATAGCTGGATGACCCATGACTCACATTTGTATAGCTATCTCTTTTCGATGCACTCAGTGTCTTAGTGCAAACTCTCATCAAAATAACAGCTCTCTCTCTCTTTCTGGTTGAAAGTAAACGTTAACTGTTTGGTCTTCGTTTTTCACACGTAAAAAAGGGGATACTATAGTATGTCACTACATACGTTTTTTATAAAGAAAGAAAAAATATGGTGACCGAAATTTGTATTAATAAATAATCTGAAGATACGTGTAGTTTTTGTGAAGTTGATGTTCAGGAGAAAAATAATTGAAGACTGGACCCCTAAAGAAAACTAATAGAATCCCTTAGAGAAAAAAAAAAGAAATATCTATGGTTACCTGTAGTGAATGATTTTTGAGAAAGCTGGAAAACCACAAACAAAAACCATTATCAGGCAAACTATGAAAAGGAAGTTAACTCATGGTTTACAAAGTTAAATGCTTTTTTATTAAATGCTGATTTATCATAACTAAAGGATGGGAAAATGGAAAACTCTTAGAAATACAAAGTCTATTGAATCAGAAAGAAGTTGCCCAGTTTTGAGTTTTTTGAGTAACGGTCAAAATTTTAAAACCCTGATTAGTTCCGGAGACATACGAAAATCAACAAAATTCGTCAATTTAGTTTTTTTTCTGGCATTATTCAGGAGATTATCAAAAAAACACTTTATACATTGTTTGAAGGTAGTTGACAATGTTTCATGAAGTATTTCATCAGTTCGGACTTCCATTGTCTAATTTAATATGAATTGATTTGAAATCTGTAAAAAATTAAGAAGATTAACCGAAAAATTAATATTTCAATTTATTATTTTTTGGTTGTTGCTTGTATGTTATTTCTATGTAATTTCAGTTTTTTGTTCAATAAAATTGTTATTTTTCGGTTGAACTTTTTAATTTTTTTCAGATTCCAAATCAATTTACATTAAATTAGACAATGGAAATCCGAACTTATGAAATACTTTATACATTCCCACTTTTCAAATCGAAGTTTCGTCTTCGATAAATCCACACCAATTTTAGTTTTTAAAATGGACCAGACAGAAGAATCACCTGGTATAAGTTAGACTTTTTCGCGATAACTTCATTGATGTATCATCATATTCGTTTAATTAGTACATTTTTATGTGAAACTTCTTCATAAATTAACCGATTTTGTATCTGGTACGATTTAAGATTTTTCCACTCTGGTACTCCTTATTTTGGACACATTAGATAAGTTTAACACATAATCCTTTACTTACCATCCGCTCCTACTCCTTTTGTGTGATCAAATGTGGGTCCAGTACCAATAGATCCACTTGGAGTGTCATGATTTTCTCTTCTCCAATCGAAATCGTGGTTCAAATCATGTGTCCATCCACATAAATCTTCATTTTCAAAATCGCAAAATAATTTTGGTTTGGTATTGACGGCTAAAATGTTATTCTCATTTAAACTTTAAATTTGTTTTAAAGTGGTTCACAATGTTTCATGGCGAATTTTATTAATTCGGACTTCCATTGTCTAATATGAATCTACTATGATTCGAAAACTATGAAAAAAAACAAATAAAATTAAAATGAATAGCTAATTTAATTATATTAAACAATAGAACGTAAAGTGAAGTAACTTGGTTTGAAATCTTTTTTAATTTATTGTTCTTAATAGTTTGTTTATTTTCATTTATATTCTTTTCAGTTTCCTCTCTTTACTCTGTGGTCATTTAAACTGATTTAATTTGTTTTTTTTTTATAGATTTCGAATCATAGTGGAATCATATCAGACAATGGAAGTCCGAACTAATAAAATTTAACTACTTTCATATAAATATTGAATTACACGAAAGAAAAAATACGTTCAAAATAACTTCTTTTATATGAACATTGAATTATTTGAAAAAACAACTTATCCTTTTCAGTTTGTACTCCAAACATTCGTTATGAAATTGAATCAGGTTCACTCATAGGATTGCTACACAATCCTAGATTGCTATCATTCTGGATCATTCACAGGATTGCTATACACAATCCTGTGAATGATCCTCTCGGATCAAAATGTATAAGATGTTAGCATGCTATAGTAAATAATGAAAAAAATCACCTAGCTGTAAGTTAAGGGAATTTCCCAACGACAGCTGATAAAATTCAGTAGGTGATAGATGCTGCTTTTAAGGTAGGTAGGTAGGTCTAAAGTGAGTGGGTCTATTCTACCCTCCACCGCAACCCACAAGGGTTTATTGTGGCTCACACCTACTTACACTCGGCCAAGTAAACCCAACTTCTTAACGAAGCCGATTAGTTTGTATGGTGAGTGGTCTTTCAGGTCAGATGATGAGAGTACGGTACTGCCGAACTCAAAGAACCTGATTCAGTCCCCAGCGGGGTAGGCATAAAGTATGTGCTCTGCTGTTTCATCATTTTTCAGACAGAAGCGACACACACTGTCTTCCGACAGTCCAAGTCTCTGCATATGAAGATTCAAATGACAGTGTCCTGTAGGAAGGCATGTTAGACATCGTAGTTCATCCCTACTGTAGTCCAACAACTGTTTGGAATCAAGCTTCGAAGGGTGAATAAACGCCTTGGAGTGAGCCAATCCTGGAAGATTCTGCCAGAAGTCCATAAATCTCCTTGCCATCCAGGTATTCAGTGTTTGTTTGGCAAAGCCCAAAGCGATGCCAATGACAGGTTCTGGTCCAACGAAGCCGCTTGCAGCACCCTCCTTTGCAAGAGAGTCAGCAGCTTCATTGCCTTCCAGGCCAGTATGGCCAGGAATCCATACCAGAGACAATCTGTTAAGTCTTCCTATAGAGGAGAGTCGTTTTTGGCAGTTTGCTACCAATTTAGACGTTGCTCGGTTGGAGCCAAGAGCTTCTGGGTCTGCAACTGAAAACACCTGCACCAGAACCGGAGGGTTTTTTTGATCCATCTGTGAACCAACAACTATCTGCTCTTAATATTTCCTTCTCCTGGAGGATCCAGTCCTCTCTACTCGGAAATAGTACTTTATAAGGCAGTTCGTAGTTGACAGTTGGAGGCATAACGTCAGAGGTCATTTCCAGAATGCTGTGACTTCCAATGTCAACCAACAGTCTGTTGCACTCTGCATTAAATTGATTTGTGCAACTGACAATGTGCACAAGTCTTTATGCAGTCCATCTAGCCTCTCTTTCCAGAAAAATGTGGAGAGGAGGTAGATCTAGAAGGATCTTCATGGCCGCTGACGGTGTGGTACTGATGGCACCCCTGATAGCCAGACATGCCTGTATCTGTAAGCCAGAGAGCTTCGCTTGGGCCGTTTTCTGTAAAGCCTTCGGCCACCAAGCAATTGCACCATAAGTGATCATTGGTCTGATAATGCTTGCTGATTGACAATGATTGACACAGGATTGCTACACAATCCTGGATTTCTATCATTCTGGATCATTTACAGGATTGCTATACACAATCCTGTGAATCATCATCCCGGATCAAAATGTATAAGAGGAGTGTTAGCATGCTACAGTAGATAATAAAAAAAATCACCTAGCTGTAAGCTAGGGAATTTCCCAAAGCAGCTGATAAGATTCAGTAGGTAATAGATGCTGCTTTTAAGGTACCAGCTGACAAACTTTCCACTGAGATACAGCAAGCTGACATTAATTTTCATTCACAGTAGCATATAAACTATCACCAGGTAAATTTTGAGCTGAGAGGAAATAATTGAAAATGTATTTTTTTCATGTTCAAGCAAACGTATAATCCACCATGTTATGGTCAGCTGACTTTATTTTTCCTTCAAGATATCGGGTAAACTATAATCCGACAAATTTTAAAATGGAAGGAAATGACAAAACTTTTTTTCTTCATGTGTGGGAGGCTGCCACTGCCCGCCCCACCCACCCAAGGAGACGCAGCTGACGCTGATATAAATCATAATATAGCTGTTTTTCAAATTGCAATCACTATCGAAATTAAAATGAAGTGATAGTCAGATTTTTTTAAACAAATTTTCAACTCAATGAACAAGTGAATGAAAAAATTAAAAACTATTATCAACAAAAAAAAGTTCAAGTAGGATTTTTTTTTCAAAATCATTACATTTTCCATGACGATAATAGTAAAAATGGCTCCTAGACGCAAACCTTTATCGAGTCTACTATTTGAACTTATATGTAGCCATTCATAAAAACGGAAGCCCAAAAAAAAAATGTCATCAATCGTTCAACTATGTCACACCTATTTTTCGGGTTTGTTGGCCGTGGTCTGCGGATGTGTACGAGTATACATGACGTTTCGTCTGCTATTGCGATGGACATTTTCAAAGACAATGAGGCAACGGGTGAACTATACGGGTTGTTGTCATAGCTGATACTTATATGAGACTCTGCTATGCGAACAACCCAGGCACTTGTATCATCATCTTTGATAATGCATACCGCAGTTGTAGAAGAAACGTCAAAAATCAAAACTTGCAGACCATTGCCATCATACCTTGAAAATAGCTTTGACACAGTTATCTTCGAACGTGAATATTTTTTCCGATGGGACTTAATTCTTCGAAGTATTCAGATAACAATGTGAATTCATTGTTTAAAAATATTTCAGAGATATATCTTCAGTGGCGATGTGTCCATGTTCAATAAGTGCGCGTAGTCCTATTTTTGGTGTTGAAATAAAATTATGAATAATGGTAGAGTTAAGAGAGGTGTGGTTTGTGCGTTGAAAGTTTCCCCCTCTTTAAGAATTTTGTATTTTTATTCTTGAGGTAATTATAATTTTTGAGTTATTTATACAAAAAAACTAAATGCCTTTCCTTTTCATTTAAAATTCTAGATGAAAACGGCAATTTTTTGTGTGATGTAAAATCATCAACATACATTTTGATGCGTCTTTATGACTTCAATAAGCAATCGCTCATATTTTACTTGTTAACTACAATACTGCAAGAAAATGAGTAAAAAGAAAAAATTGTTTAGTTCAAAATTATCTTGTGAGTATGTCTGTTGACAATGTAGAGTCACAAACCTACCTAAACATGTCGGTACGTTGTTGTCCCATTTACTGCCATCACAATAGACATCACTTGGTCCATTTAAAATATAACCCGGTTTGCAGAAAAAATGCTGGACTGCTCCATTGTGTGTAGGGTAGATCAAAACGAGGTCATTACTTTGTTTTGAAGGAGATGCTTTACAGGTTGGACCTATAAATTTTACAAAAAAATCAGACAATATATAAATTATATTTTTTCGGTTAGGAAAATGAAAAAAAAATTGCAAAACAATCATCTGTGAAGTTCCTTACAAATATGTGTTGTGGGCAACCTTTTCTCATTTCATAGACTTAAGGATATTTTTCTGTTTGATCATACTACTTGATGATTATTACTGGAGTTTTATCCCAACACCAAACCATTATTTTAACACCTCGACACGTGTTTCGATCACCAACTGATCATCTTCAAGAGGAATATTAAGCTGTTTAAAATAAAAATAACGGTTTGGTGTTGGGATAAAACTCCAGTAATATCCATTACTATACCAAAGGTTCCAAACAGTACATCAGAAGTATACTACTAGATTATTGCATTTAAATGAAATTTATTATATATTCAAAGCTAAAAAAACTGAGACAAATGAAATTCTTCACTGCCACAGTAAAGTCAACTTCCAGTTTATTCTAAAGGAATTATGATGTATACCTACAGGTCATTTGAATTCACTTGTAGATATTTTACTTTTTTATTATACTACTTGATTATTGCATTTGAATAAAATTCATTAAATTCTATACTTAAAGCTAAAAAAAATGAAAAAGACGAAATTCTTTAATGTCAAAGCAAAGTCAACCTCTAGTTTATTCTAAGAGAATTATAATGTATACAGTTTGTGAAGATCAAATCATTAGGTTTAGTTTGTGAAATTACTATAGATCTTCATCAAGTAACGGCCGAGTCAAACAAAAAAAAGTATATAGGTGATTTGAAATTCGACCATTGTGTTCTCATAAATGATCTTTTCTCAGGTTTAAGACATATTTTCTGAAATAAATTATTTCTTTCATTTAAAGCCATCTACAAGTTGACATATTGAGCGACAGTAGACTTTTCAAGTCCGAGGCACCGAATGTCTATATAAAATGTATTTGACCCACATACTTTTGGTTTTAATTCTACTTACTGTAATATATGAAGACGGTGGGAATCGAATTATTCATTGAGATATAGCAGTGACTTATTTTTAGTTATTGAAATCGGAATGACGTGGTATTTGAGATACAGATATTCAATTCTAAATAAGTAATGTTCCCAAACATCAAAATTTGAAAATGGTTTAGCAACCCGAAACCGGTCGTAACAAATAAAAATCTTAGTGGAAATCAGACAAAAGTTATTTTCTTTATCCTATTGTTGTAAATCACCCCCCAAAAAAATAATGTCGGCCGCCGCTGGTCGTCATAAATCAATTGTGACGTGACCAAGACTGCGCCCAACTCGACGAGCGCTCGCGACCGTTCCACCGGCTCCGATGGACGTTTGAGGAATTCTCTACCGGTTTCGAGTTCGTTTGCCGTATGAAGCGCGACTAACACCTAGATAGTGGAAGTAGTATTAACATGGCACTGAAAGTCAAGCTACTGATGATCAGAACGATCCTAATGCCAATAATACTGTATGCATGCACTGCCTGGGGCCAGTGCGCGCAGACATACAGAAAGGAGATTCAAGCATTTATGAACACGAGCGTAAGGGCCGCCGTAAATGCACCGTATTATATCCCAAACAGATTCATTTACAGAGATCTAGACCTGGACACGCAATATGTGGACGTGTATATGAGAGAACATGCAGAAAGCACGTTCGATAGAATCAGATCGCACTTAAATCCAGCGTTTCGCGATCTACACGATGCGTTGAACATGGATGACCCCAGGTTCCGAGAAAGGGACAAACATCCAAGGCCGACCAAACAAAACGAGAGACCGCCCCCACGAGTCGCCGTCAGGCGGCTCCGGCAAGTATAATATCTTAAAGTGTATTAACCATATATTCTCTTTCAGGAAAACCGCGACTCACTTTCAAATCGCATTCTCTCAGCTTCACTGAGAAACGCCCGTCAATCACAATTATGGCCGCCGTTAGTTTTGGGGGCCCCCATGCAAAAATTCAGTTAGGAATACCGCGACAAATAAAAGCCAATAAATTTAATACGAAAAGTTAGATAGAGAAATAAAAGCACCTAAAGGCTGGTTTCCAACCAAAAGAGGTTAGATATCAATCTTGCTGAAGTGCCAGCAGCTGGATTGAGGACCGTTTCCTTAAGAAACGAGGGTGGAAGGAAATGGTCGCCAGGTCCAAACCTGCGGAAGCGATTCCGTAAGGAGAGATAGATATTTGAATAATAGTTGAAGTTTTGGTTAAAGTGTTTGGTTGTATTAACAGTGAAATAAGGTTGAGTTATATTATTGTACAATGTAGTCAATTAACACTATATTCAATATGGATTTCTACAAAATGAATAGGTCATCAACATGCAACACTTTTCTCGACACCTGATTCACCAACTAAATTGGCGTACTCAAGAAATGAAATAAACTAATTCCAAACCAATCAATTCACTAATTCCAAACCAATCAGTTTACTCCATCTCCTGAAGACGCCAACTTGGTTGGTGGATGCCGCTTGGGAGTTTTGCAGTCCCCATCTTGGATTCATTCTACGCCAGATGTTGCAGTTCCACCTTTCATAGACATTCAAATCTATCAAAAAAAAAATTAAATCAAACTAGAGTACTCACGGACACATTTTGGTGGTGACGGATCCCATTTTCCATGACTGCAAGTACTGTGTCTCTCTCCAGCTAGTAAATATGTGCGATTGCAAATGAATTTCACCATTCTCCCTTTGCCACGTCTTCTGACCATTCCGTTTTTGATAGATATCGACGGGCATACGGTTCCTGTGGAAAAGGTTCAAATAAAACAAATTATTGTGATCTCATTTTGAAAGTTACAATCTCCAAATCGGGATAAACGTGCCCCTTTTTTCGCCAGGGGGGCGCCCCAGTTGGAATATTAAAAAATTCTCTCGTATTGCATATCTACAACATGATACGAACCTACATACAGATTTTCAGCCTCCGAAAATATAGCGGTACGGATAAACATTGCTGAAAAGGTAATTTTCAGAAGTAAATGCGCCACTTTTATCCCCATATTGAAAATCCTCTCTTAGTGCGTATCTAAGACCTAAGAAGCACCTATATACCGAATTTCAGCTTCCTAGGACTAAACAGTACAAAGGAACAGACATGAATGGATATACTAGTAAAGATACTTTTTGGAAAAAAGTTTTTTGGCTTTCTACTTCTCCATTTTTATACAAAAAATGTGGGAAACTTATAAATGCCGGGAGAAAGCAATTAAGTTCAAAATTGAGAAGTAGAGAGCCAAAATACTTTTTTCCCAATAACTCATCTCTTTAAAAAAATCCCGTTTCAAGTTTAACTTATAGATAGGTATATTCCATAATAACATATTTTGTATCTTTACTGCAGAAGTAAAGTACCTGATGAGTTTTCTCTTATGATGATTTCTCTAACAGATCTATATTGAAAAAAACAATCCATAATAATACGGTGTAATGGAAATTCCTCGGATTGAGTCGATTTTAAATATTGAGATGCATCTGAACTAACCTTGAATAAGGATTCTATAATTCAAAATTCATTTTTTTGAGGGATGCTTACATCCTAAAAAGTATTTTCATTGCTCAAATTCTGCTTCTTGATTTATCCAATCACCAAAAAAGTACACTCATTACTAAAACAAATATTTTATGGTTACAGGCTCAACACCAATTTGCGAAATATTCTTCTGTCAAGGTCATCGTCATCTACTTGTCGCAAAATTCTCAATTTTTGTATCGGTTCTGGAGAAGTTATTGTTCTTTTCCAGCTTGTCGCAACGACAATTGGAGATTCATTGCCAATTGTCCCAGTACTTCAACATTATTCCAGTTCAAATACCCAAGTACTCAAAGCTGCGGTGATAGAAGCATTGGAATAACTTTGCAATAATATTCCCTCTATAACGAAAATTCTAGAGCGCTATAAGTTTTCTGAGCGGAATGAAAATTTTCAGGAAATACCTATATGGCGATGCCCTGACAGCAGAGTAACAAACTTAATTGACTTTGTGGCCAGTACTATAAAAACATTTGTATTAGTCACTAAAAAAAAACATCAATATTGGATTTATGAAAATTCGCATCTTCTTGGGATAAACACGCTTAGTATTCTCAAAAAGTTGATGTTTGGGCGAGAAATTACCCTTAATTACCGATAAAATTCTAACCTTGGATTGTTGATTAGATGGAAATTCAGCGATAAGATGGCGAATCACTGTACTATTAAAGCCCTGCAAATCAATTGTTAGATGCTCATTACAGTAATTATTGAGTTGAGAAAAAGAGACCTATCGGAGCGGCTCCAAGTTCTCCGAATTCTATCCCATTAGATTTCCTTATTGGATCATTTCAGATTCAAAGTTTATAAAACCCGATCCAAATTACATCTCATTCGTTCTCAATAACTGAGGATCAATATATGCCTCGCACAACTTTACAAATATGAGACAAGACTTTGAAAAAATAGGCTTTATTATTGTTTGGAGAACGAAGAAATTCGTTTTAATCATTCATGTTTTTAAAGTGCCTCTGTACAAGGAAAATACCAAAATGTATTTGACACTAAACTTATCTACGGTACCCTGGAATTACCTAACAAGAGATACCTACTACTACTGAACTTATTGAGTCTCACTTAAAAGCATTCATAAAGAACTTTTCAGTGATGGTGAATTTGCTTTTTACACTTTTGAAGTGATAGAGCCTAGTGAGTGACAGCGGCCAGGTTCGCCCATAGGTTGCTTTGGATATTTCTTTATACCTAACTTTTTTTTTACATATTTCTACTGGCAACTTTCAACTTTTAATTCAAAATGTCAAACAATGAATTTTTGATAATATTAAGTTTAGTCTTTTATGAAACATCTTCAATAAAAACTTATTTAAAAAGTAAACTTCTACTGAGTATCACTCAAATAAATTCTCGTAGCACTTGCATTGGCTTATCAGCTGTGTTCCGCCGGGCATTGTCGAATTTTGATAACTATTTTTGTGATGTTTAATTTCACAAAATAAACTTACTAGTTGATACGACCATAACCAACTCACAATAAAAACTCACAAACAAAATCAAGTAAATCAAACAAAACTTCATTTTCACTTTAACTTTAACACTATTGCTGCTAAGATTGCTGGTTCATTACTGAATTTGATTTTGACGAAGAATCGTCAATGATGGCGTCTATCTAACGGAAATGGAAAGATAAAGGCGGAAAGACAAAAAATATTATCTTTTGAAAACATGTATTCGACTGTGGTATCTCAAACGCTTGCCAAATTCTAATAATTCCAATGAATAATTTTCTTCTGGGAATGCTGCCAAACTGAGATAAGGGCCGAAAAAATGACACAAGTCTCTTGGGGATGAGAAATGTGAAATATAGATATCAATAAGGTGTTAATTAACTGGAGTTTAGATACAGTGACGACTATTGATACCTATTCATTGTGAAAGATAAGAGTTCATAGCTTAACAATTAGACAGAAATAATTGAAAGTTACCTAAATAAAAATCTTAGGTTAAGGAAATGGAAAGGTGAATTGAGATCAGTAGGTATCGTATTAAAAAACATAATCGATTACAAAGTTGAAAGGAAACAAATATATTCAAAATTCATTAACGTCTATATATATATTGATAGTAGGGCCATAGTATAGAGATGAATATACTATCGTAGGGCGAACTGCGAGTATGGATTAGAAAACATTACTCAGACACTAATAGCTGTACTCCAAGCTCAGAAAGTTATCTGAAAGTAATTAAAAGCCTGGAGAAAAGTATTAATAAAAAAATGCAGCTACAACCTGACTATATTGAAATAAATTATCAAGAATGGCAGATAGTTGTTTCTAAGGAGGGGAAATGCTCCATCAAAAGAATTAATTAAATCATAAAAAAGAAGATTTTGAACAGATTTTTGTGTAACTTGAAAGTTATTCATGAATTGTTTATGCAATACATATAAGGGTTCTTCAAATCTGTCACCTCCAAGAAAAGCACACAATACGTCACTGGATATTTTCATTCGTTGTGGTGATAACTCGGTAAGAGCTGAATTGTGATCTGATAGCTCTACACATGAGATAAGGTTTAATATTAGTAGACAATGGTAGTAATGTCTAGTGTATTCAAGAATAAATTGATTTCTGATTTTCGAAAAAATTCAGTAGGTACATTGACTTTTATGGAAATTGTAGTAAAAATAAGATCTGTTTACGAAATTGACATACGAACTATTTTTTGAAAAGCCCATCGTCTATTCTGAAATCTCTTCATAATCCAGTTGAAGTTGTAATGGAAGTTAAGAGGGTGTTTTCATCAGAAGTGGGACAAGAGGACCATGTTGTTTTGGTTTCTTTCCCCACCAGTTTCCAAAGACAACTGACTGGCAACGGTCATTTTTTAAATTTACTGGATGATGCTTCAGAAATGTATCAGTTGACACTTGAAATCTGGCCCAAATTTAGGAAAGCGCTAGCTGTTACCCCTTCGACAACGTTTAAAATTGAAAAAAATCCGTCCGTATTTTCCGTGGTATACCTACCTGAACTATTTGAATTTTCGTCGATTTTCTTATTTTTTGCTTTGGTCCCATTACAAGCTCGAAATATTAATATCATATGTATATCACAAAATGACGAATAAATTAATAAATATCATTGAAGTTTCAGAATTAGCAGAATTTTGGATATTCAAATCCCTTAGAATCTAAATGTCCTCAATCCGTTCCTGTTACGGAATGTGTATAAAGGAATTTTGTACTGTTATTCTCTTTTGAAAATACCGCCCGATTGAGTAGTTTCATGATTTAACCTAGATGGCACAAAATAAAGGTAGGGTTATATCTATTTTTAACTTCTTCCAATTTTCTTATATTATTATCTCGATCTTCGAGACTTTCAGATGTCTCCTTAAGAGTCTGACATTTACTTCAAAATAATTTATTCGTTCTTTTTGTCAAAATTTAATTTATTCATTGAATCTTTAATTAAAATATATTATTGCTTTGTTGATTTTTGTTTATAAAACAAGTGAAAATGCCCGTTTTTCATACAAAAACAATTGAATCTATTTTGGATCCAGTTGCACAACAGGTAACTTGATTTTGTTTCTATTATTCACGATTTTTTTATATTATTTTTAGCTCACTAGTCATTGTTTTCCTAAAATTGTGGAAATGTCAACATATCCTAAACTTAGCCCAGGTTCTAAATGACATAATTGAAACGACCCAACCTTTCAATTCGCATATCTGTTATCATTATAGTTATCATTATGAAAAATTCTCATTTCCTTTTGTTATTGATAGAATTACAAATAAGTAGGCGTTGTCCTAGGCTTTGATAAACTAAAGTTGTGCTTAATCAATTGTGTTTTTGTTTTGACATTTCATATCCATTATTTTTGATCTTGTTTTATGCATCATAAACCTGCCTGTATTTAAGTCTAATGAAAATAAAATTATTGCGTTCAACATTTTCCTCTCGCCAAATAAGGTTGTGACACCATTGATTGTTTATGCTCAAATGCTATTTCACTAAGTATGTTATGCCCACTTTTATGATAATTCCTTGGAAAATATAACAACACTCACACCTACACTCCCATTAAACTAGAAACTTCAAAATTAGGTAATACATGCAGATATTACTAGATACAATTGATTGATTATCAAATGGATATTAATTCAATAATATAAAAAGAAAAATATTAATAATAAGCATGGATAGGCTCCACATTCATTGTTGAAAAAAATTACCTAGAACCCATAGCCACCTGGAATTTTCAACTCTTACCGCTTAAAAATGAATTGTTGATTGCAAAGAAGCTGAAATGCTGCAGTTTGGGCTGTAATTTATTTATCAGCATCTTATAAATTCGAAAGCCTTTCACAATTCAGCCAATATCTGAAGAACCATATGAGCAGAGAGGGTCAAAGAGAGGTAGCTGGTTGCTACCTCTTGCACATGACTCTCTAGGGCCTGAATCATGTGCTGCAAGGAACTTGAATTCATGCAATGTTTCACAAGTTCATTGTGCATTTTCTCAGGTGATTTCTGGTTTGTAGACGAAAACATCCTTCACCTTCTGGATGTCGAATCTATGCTATATAATTAACTTCGGGTGGAACAACACCACTCATGACATGTAATCGCAATAAAAAAGATCTCCTTCTATCACAAGTATTAGTTTGCAGTTTGAATTGTAATTTTCATTGTTACAGTCACCCTACAGGAATGCAAAAAGTTTGAAATGTATATGGCACGTCAAAATACAATCTTTTAAAACTCCTTATTGTGGAGAGGGTGTAATGAATGATAAAAATCCAATTTGAATTCTTACCAATCCCCCTACCAGCTTGAATTTTACAAGGTATGTTAGGAGATACCTCAAGAATATTCCATATTAATTTTATCAATTTGCGAAAGGGGTGAGGGGTGTACCTACTTCACTTTATTATAATAAAAACCGTACTTCATATCTTGAAATTCACAGAGTGTATTGGGGAATTCCCCTGGAATCTTTCCCCTAATGATGGGAGTCCTTTCATAAAAATACTGCCAACTTGAAATTCACAGGGTGTGTTGGGAAAAATAAACATTCTATGACATTTTTTTTCATTTGTAGAGGAAAGAGGGGGTGTAATCTTCCGCTGAATAATGAAAGCAGACAAGTCCTTGCCAGCATGAAATTCACAGGGTACCCTTTCTCTGAATGATTATATTCATACATGAATCTCTTAATTAATTCATCAATATCACCTATTTGCAAAGGGGGTGAGAAAGTTCTGCAATCGTTACAGTTAATCTGTTGATTGAAACAAAATTCTCAGGATATATTTGAAGACTTCCCAGATCTCTTTCTTGGTAGTTCCATCAATTTGCAGTTCCTCCTAAATAATTAAGTCCTTTCATATAAACATTCAGTTTGAAAAACACAGGAGATACATTGAACATTCTCAACATTTCTATCTATATAATTACAAAATTAGATGAAGGTGTTCAATGTATCCCTGAATAATGAAGTCCAGACATAAGAACTTTCAGAATGATACCGGCTTGAAATTTATAGGAAATCTATGTTAATTTCAATAACTTCCAAAGAGGCTAAGGAGGTGTGATCTACCCCCGAAATGATAACATTTCCTTCATTATAATACTACCAGCTTGAAATTCACCGGATGGTTTGAAAGATATATTAGATACATTTCCTAAGTTTCATCTATTTGCAAAGGAGATAAGGAAATGTTATCCTCCTCAGACATGATTCTCTCAATTAAAATATTGCCAGCTTGAATATCACAGAATATATTGAAAGACATCTCAATTGCATTCATCAGTATCAATATCACTTTATGAAATGTTATTGTTATTCTGTTTATTCAAGGGGAAATTTACCCCAAATTTATTTTATATATTGCCTTCTAACATATCTTGTGAATTTCAAGTGGGCTGTATTTTTTCTGAAAGGTCACAAGTGGCATTTTTATTATTAGGAAGTGACTCATCCCTTTTACAAAGTGACGAAATTGACATGAAATATTCTTAAGGTGTTTCTTACTGTTTATTTCAAACTGGTAGTATTTGTCTCAATGAATTTATATCGATATTTATTTTTTGAGAGTGGAATAGCCCCCTCAACCCCTTTGCAGAGTTTTTTTATATAAATTACTCACATACTAATCCTCTACGTCCGTGAGCGGGCGGGAACTCTTGTTGATGAGTTCCCGCCCGCTCACCGACGTAGAGGAAAGTTCTAAACTTCGCCATTGCACCAACATCTGTGCCCACTTTGGAAATAATAACTGCAGTAGAATCCACCAGATCCTTTATGGATCAGATCGAGGTAAAAGAATTCAGATGGAAAATCAGAGAACAGCTAGATCGAGAACCAGTTCCAACTTCTAACGTCAGCAATGAAGAATGAAGAGCCCTGAACGGGCTACGTATAGACAACACCATCAAGATCTTACCTGCAGATAAGGGAAACTCTACTGTTGTGATGGATACTGATCTCTATGAGCAGAAGATCGAAGAGGTGCTTCAGAAAGGAAAATACACGAAGATCGTAAGAGACCCTACTGCATCAATTGAAAGGAAGTTGTACCAGACTTTGAAAAAACACCAAGTCTATTTTTCGGAAAAAGAGAAATCATCGATAACACCGTACCACAGTGAGCCCCCTCACTTGTAAGGACTACCCAAAATCCACAAAAAGGATGTTCTGCTCAGACCGATCATTAGCTACAGAGATTCAGCCACTCAGAACTTGTCCAGATTTTTAATACCAATAATTAAACCATTGCAAGTTAAAACATCATCTTTTATGAAAAATTCAAGGTATTTCGTTGAACTACGGGGAAATCGAAGTCAAAAAACTGGATCAACTGATCAGTTTCGACGTGGAAAGCCTCTACACCAACGTTCCTGTCGAAGAAGCACTTCAAATCATACAGAAGAAGCTATCCGAAGATGGGGATCCGGAAGATAGAACAAACTTACCGATACAAGTAATCATGGAATTACTAGGATGCTGTGTACGTAACTGCTACTTCCAACTGAAGGACGAATTATTTACGCAAGATGAGGGACTGCCAATGGGATCGCCACTTTCACCGGTTGTAGCTAATATATATATGGAGTGGTTTGAAACTCTGGCCATTGAAGAAGCCCCGAGTCTGGTTGAGATACGCAGACGACACCTTCATAATATAGAACCATGGAAATGCAGAACTAGACACTTTCCTGAAGCACATCAACAACGTAAGTCCTTCCATCACTTTCACAATGGAGAAGGAAGTCCACAACGAATTGCCTTTCTTAGACGTATTGGTGAAGAGGACCGACACTAAATGATAAACATCTGTATATCGAAAACTCCCTCACACAGGACAGTCTCTGAACCAGAAATCCAACCACCATCAATCGACTAAGAGAGGAATCATCAAGACTCTACTAGACAGTGCTTTCGGGCTCTGTAATACAAAGGAAGGTCTCGAAAAGGAACTAGGCATCATCAAAAACGACCTTCAACGGATTGGTTACTCCAGAGTGATGATAAAACAGGCTTTAGCTAGAAGACAGCAAGAGCTCCACAAGGAAGAGAAGCCACCACAACCAGTAATTGTACTTTCCTACATCAGAGGATTATCGGAAAGAATAAAAAGGATTGGGTCCAAGTATAACATCAGGACCTGCTTCAGATCTGGGAACACTATCCGTAGCAGACTCACGAAAACCAGGCCACAAAACGCAAACTGCGATTCCAAGAATTGCATTTACCGGATACCCTGCAAGTGCGGAGAATCATACATCGGTGAAACTAAGATGCCATTGGAAGTTCGCATTGCTGAGCACAAGAGGAGAAACCAGCAAATCCAGAATAGCAGATCATGTTTGGACTCATCAACATAATATCAAGTGGGCTCGAGCTGAAATCATCCACAAAGAGGAACATTGATTTAGGAGAAAATTCAAAGAAGCCGCGTATATGTTGTCCAACAACGCATTTAGTCAAGCCAGCGTAGAGATATGTAACATATGGAAACCTCTAATCAAGCGAAAAACGACCAACTCCCGCCAAACGGTAATTTCCCGCTAAAACCAATGGAGCGGTGAGAGGGAAGAGGGGATAGGTGAAAGCACTCGAATGACCTATAAATAGTCAGATCTCGGAGGAATAAGTCCAATTATCACCCGAAGACGATTGTGGATACTAACAATCGAAACGTCGTGACGTAACTTGGTTTGGAATCTTAATTTTTATTTTCCATTTTTTATTAATAATATTTTCAATTTCCAGCTTTTACTAATATTTCAATTTTTTGGTTGTAGCTTGTGTTATTTCTTTATAATTTCAGTTTTTTTGTTTAATAAAATTGTCATTTTCGGTTAATCTGTTTAATTTTTTTCAGGGATTTCAAATCTATTTATATTATATTAGACAAAAGAAGTCCGAACTGATGAAATACTCCACGAAATATTGTCAACCACCTTCAAACAAAAATCTAAAACTGATGAAGAAAGTTTATTAAGTATTTCCTAACACATTTTTTGCGAATATCAAATTTCAATAGGGAGTATTAAAAGAGTGTATTTTGACGTGCCATGTAAATTTCAATTTTTCCTATATCAAAAATCTATGTTGAGAGGTATCGATTTTGCAGCGAAGCCACTGGTCAGTTGGTTGCTGGAATCAAAGTGGCTGCCAACTTCACACTGTTTGACAGGAAAACTATGAGTTCAGACAGAAACTTCATAGCGGACTGGTCCTGACAAGTCTGTAAAGTCATCAATGTCTGGAGCATTTTTCTCCAAGGCAGTAACCCGAGTGGTCAATGAGCTAGTCTTGGTTTTTGACAGTGAACAAGATGACTAAACATATGTCGTGGAAACCGAGGTGGAAACCTGATAAGCCCACGTCAAAGGAACTGAAGTCAATTTACAAGACCTCAACTCATCAAAGCATGTGACCTTTACATTTCTCAGGTCAAGCTTTCTGAATTCAGTTATCATGGCCTGCCATAATAGTGTCTTTGACCACTATGCATTGGCTCTTGATATGTTCATCATATGGGTTCTTAGCCTACATCCATTCATAATGTAACATCACGGTACTGACGAGATATCGGTGTGAAGAGTGAGAACTGTCAAATCTATAGTAACTACTGAATTCCCACGCTCTACCCAGATCATACTTGATATTCTGTTTCTGGTTTTGCAGAAATGCCCTTGTTACACTTGAATATCTTCACTTAAACAGACTTTCCTTTAAGAAGTAAAAATCTAGGCTGAACAGGTTTCATTATCAAGAAATAGAAAGTGTATAAGTTCATATAATTAAATATTTTAAAAGTAACAGACCTTGTACACACATTTACAATTGATACAGTTCAATATACCTTCAGTCTAGTTTACAACTGTTATTGAAATGATTGTTGTTTCACATCAATTCCATTTTAATTGATCAATACATTTTATTTGTTTCAGGTATCCAAATTGGTTATCCTACATGAGGAAGCTGAGGATGGCATACCTATGCCTGACCTTCAACTACCAGTTAGGTCAGTCAGCAATGCTGTTTTAAACTTGGTCAAAGTAAGTGTTGAAATTATTTTTTAAATCCCGTAATAAACTTTTTCAGTCGTTTCAATCTATAGTTAGCATTCAAGAAAATCAATAATTGAACTCTACCTGATGTCTGAAAACAGTACATTAATCTACCACCAAATTCTCAGTGATTGATGCTATTGACTTTTAGAAAAAAGTAAATTTCATGATTTTTCAAAGAAGTATATATGTGTATGTACATGTATGTGAATATGTGTATGTATATGTATGTGAATTGAATAAATTGATTGATTGATTGATTGATCTTATTTCCAAAGCATTCTTCTGAAACATAAATATTGTGAAAGAAATGTTTTTTTCAGCAAAAACATGAGTGTCTAAAAACACAGTTTGATAAACCATATATGGCTGGTTCGTGAGGTGATACACTAAACTTTAAATTTTACTTTAGGTTTAACTTTACGAAAGTATGGCGTATGTATGCTCCTACAGATTTACATTGTGACAACTTTACTGAAGTAAAAGTTAAAGTTTACTGTATTAATCAGCCATTAGATTGTGGTTGGTCAATCAGTTAATAGCTTCCAGGGATAAGTATTCTGAAAAAAGAATCTTACCTAGAGGTTTAAAACAAATCTGTTTAAAATCTGTTTTTCCGTTAATCAGCTGTCGCCCCCATACGATCGACAACTCTCAGAAGTTGAGAAACTTGTGCAAGCTAAGGAATAACGAGGTCTTACCTTTTAACGTGTGATTCCTAACACGGTAAATGAATTATATGCCATTTGGTTAGATTCAATAAGACAACACCTTCTAAATGTGATAGGAACATCAGAATTTGTTTTGACGAATCACTTGATTTCTCAAGTCATGAACACATTATCTGAAGGACCTCAACCTATATGGACTGTAACAATATGTGGTGTCAAAAGATGGAATTTCGCCCACATTACTCTTTAGTAATTAGCCATGGAACCATGAAACTGAAATATCTTTCTCGTAAAATGCAGAGGACATCCGGAACTCGTAATAGGAATACCTGTTTCAAAGCCAAACTAACAATATTTAAAATTTGAACTTCTTAAGTTAAACTCTTCAATGTACCAGAAGTTTACAACTTTATTCAAGATAAGTGGGAAAAAATCCCTTGTTAGGTTTCAGTCACCTCTAGGGAATACTGTACTATTCAGCAATACATATATTGTATTAGTATTTTATCAGTATTATCAACATAATATATTCAGTGTTGCAATAACTTCATTCCTTCCTGTTTTTTATGACTTTCTCAATTTTTAATTTTAAACTATCCTTTTTAGGTTGGTAGAGATACAATCAACAGCTCTGATGACCCAATTCTACGTCAAGACATGCCATCTGCCCTCGTTAGAGTGGAAAGGTCATCAAAACTATTGGAAGAAGCTAGTGATATGCTTAAACAAGACCCCTTCTCATCTCCTGCAAGAAAACGGTTGATCGAAGGTAGTGGAGGCATTTTACAGGTAAATACATAAATGACTGTTTTATTGACCAGATAGCAGATCCCATGATTTCATTCCAGGCCACTTCTGCCCTGCTACTTTGTTTTGATGAATCTGAGGTTAGGAAAATCATCAGGGAATGCCATAGGGTCCTTGATTACCTTGCAGTTGCTGAAGTTATAGAAACTCTAGATGAACTAGTACAGTTTCTGAGGGATTTAAGCCCTTGTCTAAGTAGAGTATCTAAAGAAGTCAGTGCCAGAGAAAAAGAGCTAACTCACCAGGTATTTCGTCACCATATAATTTTTTTTTTAAGATTATTATATTTTAATTAACAAACTTCGATAGAAAATGACAATAAGTTATGCATACTTCATAACGAATATGAAGCATGATGTAATGTGCCAATACAATCAAACCGTAAGACTTTTCTACGGTTCTGTAATGTATTTTACTTTTTGTACAAAAGCGATAACAATATTGAAAAACAACATAAATCTATTCATAAATTTATAATTTTTTAATTAACTGTCTCAATATTGAAAAGAATAAGCTCCTAATTTATTTTCGAGTGTGTTCCTAAAGTATGATCTTTTTTTCAATTAATTATTGTATTAGTTCCTACACCATTTGTAGATGTGCATGCATCTACAAGTCAACATAATCCTTATATCGAAATAAGCATAAGCATATTCAAATGCATAGAAATGTAACTGATGAAATTAGAATTTCCCTTAATTATAACATCATCATATATGCAAATTGTCTCGCAGAATTTGGAAAATTTCATAATACTACAGTAAAGAAATTTTACCAATATATATAAATTTATATAAATTTACCAATATATACCAATTTATATAAATTGATAGTGAAAAAATACTACACTTGATAGACTCCCTCTCCATCATATTGCACCTGAAGAACAACTCACAGCTGCTCTCAGAACTTGGTAGCATGTTCACAGAATATAAGAACACTAGCGAACCGCCCCGGCTCCGTACGGTTGCAATGCTGATACTAAACATACATATAAACGCGTGCAATTGCTTCTATGGGGCGAAGCGCAGCCTTCCACATGTTATTTATAGGCACCCGCCGCCGGCCCCGTTTGTTACCACCGCAACTGCTATGTCTCTGCATTATGAATCTATATCTTAATATTCTTTTAAATTACATGCTGTAAATGGCCATATTGATGTATATTGAATGCAAAATGTATTTAAGGTACTCAATTGCATAGGGATGAATGCTGTATTGCTTAAAATCACTTCATAAAAAAGGAATAAATAAAAAACGGTTATTGTGAGATAGACATATACCATCGCAAACTTTTTTGTAGACCTTTTTAAGATGTACAGTACTGTACATTATTTCGATCTATCTCATAGGGTTCAGCCAGCGTTTGCAATGTTAGCACAAAAATGTGTTTATTTATGACATCACATTAGAAACTTCAAAAATTATCATTGTTTCTCCTAGTATATTATGCATGGTATATGCATATAAGTCTTCCTCTTGAATCACTATTAAAAAACAGCACGTCAAAACCTACCTACTATGATGCTAATTGTCTAAAAGTTAACATTAAGAAATGTAATGTGTTGAGATTTTATAGAATGAGACAGCCTGTCATTGGAAACTACTCCATTAATGATGCAACTCTTCAAACTGTCAAAAGCTTGTGCGATTTGGAAATTACTTTCGATAAAGATCTAAGCTTTATTGATCATGTCAATAATAACTGTAATAAAGCATTCAGAATGCTCGGATTCATCAAAAGGAATACCCGGCATATTACAGAATATGATGCTATAAAGACATTATACTTTTCACTGGTTCGGAGTATTTTGGAATATAATAGTGTTATTTAGTGTCCTCTTTATGCTTGTCATAAAGAGAGGCTTGAAAAAGTGCAAAATCGCTTCTCTAAATATATAATTTGGAAACTTGGCCTACCCTACTTTGGATTTACCTCGCAAATGAGGCCGTCTGTATTAGATTTATTATCACTTGAGGACAGACGTAAACTTGCAATGGTTCTATTCCTTCATAAAATAATAAACTTCCATTACAATTGTTCAGCTATTTTAGATGACCTTTGCCTTTCTGTTAACTCAAGAGCCTTAAGAAGCAATCGCATTTTTTCATTTGGGTTGCGATTCCACAAGACTAACTATGGCTCGATGGCAATAAGTTGAAGGCTTCAAAAAAATTTCAATACATACTTTTCAGAACTTGATCTTTTTCATTTGTCATATTTAAAATTCAAAAAAATAGCAATTAGACGACTTCATCAAGAGATTGTTCATTAAACTTCTGAATAGTCGTTTATTATTTCTTTTAATAATCATAACTTATTCTAGTATTCGTACGTATTTTTTTTTTGAATTTGAACTTAATGTACTACCTGACAAATAAAAATGCATTCCTTTATTTAATATGAAGTAATAACTTGACTCTAGGGTTTGTTTGCACATTGATGTAACATTTGGAACTTTGTTACAATTCTGTAATGTACTTGACATAGTTACGTTTTTGTTTTATAATTTAATTATTCATTAGTGTTGAATGTCTTTAAGCTTATTTTTGTCTTTTTAATATTTTCTCTTTTTTTATGTTCCATTTGATATTTTATTAATAGTTTGTGGTGTATTGGACTGATATTTATTTTTAAGCAATTACAATAGTTTATATTAAGGATTTTACTCGTTGGGTTCATAACTGAACTCTAATGCTTGACTGGTTTCAACAATTGAAACTTTCTTGATGTACCATTTGGGATTTTGTAATAATTCTGTAGTGTATTGACCGATAAATAAATAAAACCGTTGCATAGTTTTGAAGATCTAAGCATACATATGGATAAACAGCGGGGAGCAACTTTGTTTTATACTATGTAGTGATAGGCTTCCTCAACTAGAGTCACGATTGAAGAGAACAAAATCTGGGCTATTAGGCCATGATCGAATGGAACCTAAAGTACCAAACATTTCGTCTGCTACTGCAGCATATCATCAGTGGTATGTATGTTTACTGAAAGGACTAAGATCATATCTTGAAGTGTCAGTAAAGAACAATCAAGACTTTGAGATATAACTTTCTTCCTCGCAGTTAACAGATATACCACTAATGGTATGCCACAGTAGCAGACGAAATGTATGTTACTTTAGGTTTCATTCGACCATGGCCTAATAACCCGAATTTTGTTCTCTTCAATCATGTTCATTGAGTTCGAAAAGATTGCAATCTGATAAATGGGTATTTGTGCTAGAAACACATGATTTTTCAAAGACTATCTTGTGACATCTGAAGTTGAACTTTTCCCTGGTGCCGTTTGTTTGAGATTCCCCTGAGATGATTAAGTGCTGTTTCATTTTCATTTTATTATGGTGATAGGCTTTATGAAAATGTCATTTTTTAATACTGTATGATTTGATGGAATATGTTATGGAATAGTAACATTAGGAAACTGCCTGTCCTATATGATTCAGCAAATGTTCTGTTTTGTAATTGCTTCTGTACAGCAAATTTGCGAATTATTTGCCTTTCAGTATGACAATGTGCATATATATAGGATTGGTAAATTTCATTTCGAAATGAATGAATTTAACTTGTTTCAGGTTCATGCAGAGATTTTAGTGAGATGTCTAGATCAAGTGAAAACTTTGGCCCCAATTTTGATTTGTTCAATGAAAATCTACATACATATAGTATCTCAGGGAGGAAAAGGTGCTGAAGAAGCTGCGGAAAACAGAAACTATCTGACCCAGAGAATGACAGATGAAATCAATGAGATTATTAGGGTTTTACAGCTGACCAGTTATGATGAAGAACAGTCAGAATTGGATAATTTAACTGTATTGAAGAAATTGCAAAATGCAATAACCAATAAAACAAATGCGGCAAATGACTGGTTATTTGTAAGTCATACTTTATTTGTATTAAACTTATCTGAAATTCTGAAACTATTTCAAGGATCCGAATGCTGTGAAAGGTGGTGTGGGAGAAAAGTCCTTAAGACAGATTATTGATGCTGCACAAAAAGTTGCTGAAAGGTATGTCATTTGATTAATAAATACCTTTTGTATTTTACAAAAGTTTTATATATTGGTATAAACTGCATGATAAGCTATACATTCTACAAACAGTTTTGTGTCTTGTCCCAAACATCCAGCGATTCTTGGATCGCTGAATTTTAATTTGTCAACATTAACAATTGCGATTCCAGATGTCTTCCGCACGATTCAGAAAATGTGAACAAACTTTGTTCTGACCTGACAACTATGACTGATGCATTATGCGAACTTCGTCAGGATGGTAAGGGTGCTAGCCCTCAGGCAGAATCTTTAGCAAGGGGTATTCGAGAAAAACTAGGACAACTTCAGCAGTCTGTTATGAATGCCGTTGTTGCTGTGGATAAGGCTGGATTACAACAGACTGCTCACACTGCGCAAGGAAGGTAAATTAAATTAAAGTTAATTTTATTTCCTAAATTTTCAATGAGCAGAAATTCAACACATCAATGTTAATTCCAGGTTAGAACAGGCACGGAAATGGCTCTCCAATCCAGGCCAGGATGACAGAGGTCTTGGACGTAGGGCTATAACAGCAGTTGTTGGAGAAGGCCGAAAAGTAATTAGCCCCAATTCAAGATTTATATGAACACACTATTTCATATGTTTCTAGGTTGCAGATGGGTTACCAGGAATCCAAAAAGCTGAAATCCTTCAATTATGTGATGAAGTGGATTCCCTCTCTCGCCAATTATCTGATCTGTGTGTCCAAGGAAAGGGTAACTCGCCACAAGCTCAGGAAGTAGCAAGAAGATTATCTCAGAAGTTGCACGAACTCAAAGAAAAAATCAACCAAGCTGTGGTAAACAGGGTTGTTGAAGATTTCATTGATATTGTTACTCCTCTGAAGCAATTCACCGAAGCAGTTTTAGTACCTGAAGGTTCAGCTAACCGGGATCAAAACTTTTCTGATAAAGCCGCTAATTTACAGCAGTTTTCAAACAGAGCAGTGAAAACCGCTAAAATGGTAGCAGCTGGTGAGATATATACTTACAGATATATACTTTTGAATAAGTAGTTCTCAAATTATTTGTAATCATACTCAATTTCTTGTGCGGTTACCCAAATTTTGGGAATCACTACACGTATCTGATAAATGCTATGAATGAATGCAATCTATTCTAAAATATTTTGAGAAACACAAAAACTAAACTAACCAAAATCAAAGATCACTTGTACTAGGTGTGTTACAGACATCTTTCCTTCAACACAAATTCTCATGTGCGAATCAGTTATTTCTAATGTATATTTTTACATTTTTAGATTGGCTTTTTTATTTGAAGTGACTTTTGCTAATACATTCCTACACCTTCATATACGGATTTCAAGATATACAGTTGATAGTTGCACCCCTCTCAACTTTTGAACAGGACAAAATATCAAGGTCGGATAAAATTTGGGTAAAAAGGTATCTTTTTTGGTAACGTTTGATAAGAAAGACAATAGTGTTGCATCACTCAAAGTCTTGTGATAGCTCCTTTGATAGCTATTTCAATTATCTATCCAACATTTTTTAATTTTTGTAAATTGGATCAACCTCTCCTGAGTAATTAGCAGTTTATATGTTTAAAAAATTCTTGTAACAAAATTTTCTCATTTTGTCTCAATCTCTGGTAGGTTTAACTTTCTCAGAAATGTTGGTGAGCTAGATATTGAATATATTTTAGGATCATGGGTGGTATTCATTCATAACCACTTCCAAATTTTCAGAATCATATATATTATTTTGTTTTCCGGATACATTTAATGGTCTACTAAAATTGGCCACTCTGTATATATATATATATATATATATATATATATATATATATATATATATATATATATATATATATATATATATATATATATATATATATATATATATATTGTTAGTAGCTATTATAAAGAATGTGATATAATTATTTTTACTAATAAGTTTAATTTTTTCCTACTAGGGAGTAGCTCTGGCAATAAAAAAATGGCGGAAGCTCTCCAGAGTGCTGCCAATCAAGTGGAAAGTTTAACACCCCAGTTGATATCTGCTGGTAGCATTCGAATGAACTACCCATCATCCAAAGCTGCTGACGAACATTTTGAAAACCTACGTCAACAATATGCCGAAACCTTAACTAAAGTTCGGAACTTGTGCGATGAGGCCACCGATTCTGCCGATTTCATAAAGTCATCTGGTAAATATTTATAATCTAATATTTTTCTTCGGTACCATGAATACTCAATGATCTTTTTGTAGAGGAGCAGATGAAAAAACATACATTTTTGTGCGAAGAGGCCATAAAGAACAAACAACCTCAGAAGATGGTTGATAATACTTCTGCAATTGCCAGACTTGCCAATAGAGTTCTTCTTGTTGCTAAACAGGAATGTGACAATTCGGAAGATCCAAATTTCATTGAGAACGTTAACAAAACTTCAGATTTACTCCAAAATTGTAATGTAAATTTTCATATTGGTGACCAAAAATTAAGTTTTTTTTTATTAAAGGCGTTCCTCCTATGGTGCAAGATGCAAAGTTTGTTGCAGTTAATCCATCTGATGCAAATGCTGTATCTAAATGGAGGGATTCAAACAGAGGGGTAAGAATATGGGAATAAGACTCATCTCTGTTCAATAACCTGAATAGTACGGAGAATATCATGATTAATATCGCCAAAAGCTTTCAACGTCCAATAATTTTCCCCGTGTATAAAAAAGTGTTCCTGATGGAGGTAACGTGTTTTGAATGTTTCAGCTATTAAATGCTGTGGGACAAGTTCGCCAAGCAGTTCAGATCCATCCGGAATTACCGCCATTACCTGATATAAATTCACTGAGTTTGGGTAAGCCAATAAAACTCATTTTCAGTTCATTTCACATTTAAGTGTAATGTTTCTGTAAATTTAAAACTTAACTTGATTCAAAACTTGAAGTTTATTTTATAAAAATATTTTTTGCCTCATCTCACATCTGACGTTTTATATAAAAGACTCAATAGCTCAAGTTAACATTTTTCTGTAAATTAGAGCCATATATTAATCATTAATCTGTATATAACGATAATATTTTAACTAACTACTTATCTTTTTCAGAGTCTACGCCAAGCAATTACTTTATCGATAAAGGTATACTTTTGGGGCTTCTATAATATTTTTCAAAAAGGCATTGTATTTCATTTATATATTCCACTTCAGTTTTATCACTTCATATGATTGATAAAGCAGTGCATTTCAGGTTTGAATGAATTTTGATTTAGTTATTACTAATATTACCTAATGTTTCGTTGTAGGAATTTTAGTAATTTGAAAAGAAGAGTCATGCTATAAATTACAATTTCAGAAGGATTAAAATTACAATTATTTGTACATATTGCAAAACCTAAACACGTGTTTCAAGTTTGTAGAACCTTTTCATTTCCATGGTCTCTTCTAGTTGTAAAACGTATAACCTGTACATATAGAACCTTCTTTTTTTTAATAAGCTTCAAACTTCCACAATATTATTATTTATTTCACGAAACCATTCTCTAGGTATAATGCCTTTATTGAAAAAACCTTGCATACATATTCTATGCTACGTAGTTTGCCTTGTTAATGCTAAAATTGTAGTTGGCGAACCGCTGAGAAACACACCAACACCTGGCAGGGAGTTTGGGACTCTCAGTCCCTCCCACCATCAACAAGGGCGGGTCAGCCCATTGCCTAAGTGGGCAAGAGGTACTAATATACCCTCTATATTCAAGTTAATTCAATTCCCATTGACAAATGTTTTTATATTTATTTATTATTTCTGCAAATCTGCTGTCAAATTTTACTTTATTATAGTTGGTGAAATCCTTTCAAAAAATGTTACTTGTCACTGTGTTACATTGTTCCCACAACAATGTGGTGGTTTTCAATACAACAGAAAAATTAGTCTGGAGAATACCAAATATTTCTGTAGATGTTAAACCTAGGGGTTCTTTAATAAGTGTCAGTTATAAAAAATAAACGACTCCATTCAATGACTCAATAATATATTCGTCAATTTCTTTATAGTCTTCTACTCAGGTGATTGCTCTGAGTTTTTTTTTGTATTCCCAGCTGATTGGAAGTGGCTACCCACTGGTCAGAGGAAGTCTGAAGCATCGGGGCACAGGTGAAGTTTATGTGAAAGATATCCATAAAGGTGCCGTTACCCATTATCTTATCATGACTGTCAGGCACTCTAAACACTCAACACTTAGATTCCAAATGTGACCTTCTCAGAAGGTTGGTGCTATTACTGTCGTATTATTCTGATGTCTCTTAAATTCAGACTACTTAAAATCTTAATTGGATATATAATTTTATTGCAGTTGTGTAAAATTGGGAAATCCAGTTCTACTCATCATAATTAATTATGATTCAAGCTGAAAACCTTACTTGATAAATGTGAATGACAATTTTAATTTGGTACTCCTAGATAAAATAGGTCCAGAATTGAAAATAGCTATTTAAAAAAAGGTGCCAATATTGGTAAATTGCAAGTCACACATTTTCTCATTCAATAATTTTATAACACAAAACAGAAGAAAATATATTGAAAACAACTAATGAAAAATCAAGTTCTATCCACTTAACCTTAAAAATTACCAATCGATATGTGCACGTTCACCAACAACTCGTCGAACTTTCTAAGCTATTACAGTTGAGTCAACGCGAGAATACAGATGCATCATTAGTTTGGGCATGCAATATGAGCCGACAAACTACTGAAAACGAAATGAAGTGTCCACTACTCTGAAAAGCCTAACCTTTTGATGCAGAATTTCATAAAATATTTTATATTCCATTTTTCAACTCTAATATGTGGCAGTTTAAATATTCCAGTATGCAGAATATTAGGACATGCCCAATTTGCTATTAAAATTTATGTTAAATTCATGTAAAATATTAAATGCCCACAGTTGATTACTGGCAAAAAAAACGAGCCTATTAACTTTTCAATAAACTGCTTGTAAACAATGTGAACTAATATCAAATATTAGTAATATATCATCAATTGATCCCAAATCTAAGAAATTGATGATGACTGACATTTGTATAGCCTACCTGTACCAGCTACCATCCAAACCAGAGCTCTCGCTGATTAAAGTCAAATGTCAACTCAGAAACATATTCAACAAATGTAACTTCCCCATAGAAATTAACACTTCCATTTTCAAATTACTTGCTTCTATCTAACAGAAAGATAGATATTTTCGACAGCAAATACTTCTCTTTAGGCCTTTGAACCCAGTAACATTTTTGATCAATATAATGAGAACTATGCAGAGTTCCATGCTATCTGATGAAAAACCATTTCTCGTAAAGATTCTACAGGTCTTCTCTTTATAATAAATATCACTTTGACATTTTGCTCTGTTTTTTCAGGATAAAAAGTTAATAAATAATACATTTTCTATGAGATTCTCTGACAATTTTTATAATCATTTTCTCATTCATTACTAAAGACATTACAATGGGCTTAACTCATATTTTCAAGGGAAATTTAGTTATTCCGTACTTTTGTACTCTTTCTTGGGAATCAAAAAAATATAATAGTAAGAATTGACGGCAGATTATATTTTGCTTTGGTATTGATTTTAAAATTGCCGTCTTTTAGGCGACAATTCAGACTTGCTTTGTCAAGAACTTGCCCCTAACTATCAAGAACCAGGTAATTTCAAATATATTTTTTTATTTTATGCTTTCGTAGGGTGGATTGATCTGTTCATTTTAATTGAGAGTATGGCAATGGTGGATGTTTTCAATGGGGCATTATGGCTTCAAAAACTTTCAAGCATGGGAAATGTCAGGCTGCTTGAATTTGAACTTGGGTGAAAGATATGACATAAGTTCCATTCTGTTGATAAAACTGCATTGTTTATATTTTATTTTCAACCGAGTTTTTAAACTTGTGGAGTAAGCATAGAGTTAATAAAAAGTAATCTGATGATCAATGAAAAATGTAACAATGGAGTTTTATTTGTTTTAGTGGTATTGGTAATACTCATTGCACTGCTGCTCTTGAATGCTTTGCTAGAAATGCTTCATCAGTTTTGTACAATTTTTTGGTGTTCTGGCTTGTTTATTTTAATGTTGAATATTCCTTAATAAAAGTTTTTTTTAAGTGATATTGTTGACTGTTCCCTTTTTTGGTCTTGAATGTTATTTTTGATCTTATGTCTTGACTTTTTCTTGTTACATGCATACAGGACATACAAGATTCATTCCTGAATATATCATTGAAGATGGTAATTTTAATGTACTTGTTGTGAATGTTAGCAAGCTTCTATCAGAGAATGGTATCCATTTTGTCAAAGGATTCATAATTCACAAAATTGCTTTTTTGACATTTAGAACAGGCTCCTCCAAGACCTCCTCTGCCTCATGACAGCGCACCTATAAGGCCACCACCACCAGAAACAGACGACGAAGATGACGTTTTCAAAACTGCTCCCTTACCCAGTCAACCAATAATGGTAAGTTGTGAAAAATATGTGAATTGTTTACTGGATATATTGTTTTTTATAACTATTGTTCCAAATGAATATAATCTACTGTGATTAAAAGTCCAATGTAAATACTTTCATACTCAAATGATAGTAATACATCATCAATTCGTCTGAAAATCTAAGAAATTGTTGACAACTCGGTTTTCTATAGCTATCTCCTTTTGACGTACTGATTGCAAGCTATCATTCAAACAAGACGCTCTCGCAGATTATTAGTAAACGTTATCCGTTTTATCTCCCTTCTTCACTTGTTAAAAGAAATGAATGCTATATGAAAGTATGCATTTCATTCTCTTGTCGGCCCAATTGTATTAATTATGTGCCATAAAAGCATAATGGAACACTACCAAAATACAAAAAAGACTTTTCATGATGAACAAATAGATCAGTCCAAAAATAAACGAAAAGAAATGCATTTCTGGTGATTGGGAAAATGCTCGTTTTGGATGAATATGTTTATTTAATTTCTCTTTCAATTTTGATGTTATTTGACATAATCTATACTTATAAGGGTATTATAGTAAAACGAGATCATTTTTATTATTAATTGATATTGGCCGACATTGATTCTTGAGACTATAACTTTGCGATTAACTACTCAGAATTGGGACATGAATTCCTCTTCAACCAACATCAGACTCTCATTAGACTACCTGTACTCACCTCTACATTTATTGAAATTGAGTAACTTACAGTAGCCTAAATATATTTTATCACCTTCAAGATGATAACTTCCACTAATATTTTCTCAATAAACTAAAGGTATAATATCCTAAGTTAATGTCAAACTGTGTGATACATTTCGTTTAGTATCTGCATTGACTCCCAGTAATCTTACAACTTGTGCTGTCTATTTTGATTTTTCTCATGGTTTTGATATTGAAATTTAAATCAACCTTATAAGACTTTTGGCATTCGAACATAGTCTAAACTCAAGCCTTATAAGAAATGTTCTCGATTGGCCTTTGATATCATCAGGGGTTGACGTAAAATTGAGATCAATTCGTAGAGTAGCTGTGTTTCTGAGTACCTTTGTTGGCTTAATAATCAATAAAATGAGCATACTATTGACTTTTGCTAATTATACCAGAAACAAAACCACCTTACAAATTACTATTAGTTTTGTGTCATCTGCCGAAGATACCAAACGCCAATTGAGAACGCCTGTAGTATCATACTTTGGGTTGGTAGCTTATTCAGATATCTGATTTTCTTTCATAGACAAGAAGTTATTCCAAAAGGTGTGAAATATCTGTGACAATTTGTACTCTTTCTTCCAGGTTGCAGCCCATAACTTGCACAGAGAAGTAAAACAGTGGTCGGCAAAGGACAACGAACTTATTGCTGCTGCACAAAGGATGGCAAAATTAATGGCTAATTTATCAGAGCTTGTTCGCAATGATGATAAAGGTTTTATCTTCTTGAGGTAAATCCCCTATTGGCACTCACTTTTTTTGTTCAAGGTTCCAAGAGAAATCTCATAGCTACAGCTAAAGCTATAGCAGATGCCAGCGCAGAAGTGACTAGAATAGCTAAACAATTGGCACGGGAATGCACTGATAAAAGAATAAGAACCAATCTACTTCAAGTTTGTGAAAGAATTCCAACGATTGCTACCCAGTTGAAGATTTTAACTACAGTTAAAGCTACTATGCTAGGATCTCAAGGTGAGAAATGATACTAATGTAGGTTGCTTCACTCCTGTTCAAATTGCAATTTGTGGTTTTCTGTCTATTAGCACAAGTTATTGTGTCTAAGAAGTTTTTTTTCGAAAAATAAGAATATTTTTTTCTCATTGTCCATGTATTTTGTTAGAAACCTGTAACGAATGAATGGGGTTCTTCTCAGAAAAAAAATTGTTTATTTAGATTGAATATACTGATTCAGAAGGAAACTTCTTAGCCATTTTCTTTTACAAGATATTCAACTCATGCTGTATATTTGCTTTTCGCACTGTCTTAGTTGAAGGAAAACAAATTAAAGGTAATAACATTTCATTATCGAATATTGTTAGGCAAAATTAATGTTCAACAATCTCAACATCAGATTATGATGTATTTGAAAAGTATCATGACTGTGATACATTATGAAACATGTATTTTGTCTTTATCTCAGTTAATGGCAGATTTGCAATTCTAGTACTAATTTCTAATGATTTATTAAGGTAGGTATTCAATACTACTACTTTATTGGGTTGTGAGTTAACCGAGTCATTTTCTTCTGTACATACTTTACCATAATATCTTTCGTTGCCATTATTTTTCTTTCAAATTGCAGTTCCATGTTAATTTGTCTGTATCCTTATATTTAATTTTGAAAAAATCATATTTCAAAAAATTATCTTATCTACTATACTCACAGTATAGACTTTGAACAATCTCTTCAAATAAAAAATTTGATATTGAATTTGAGACATAACTTACAGAGTTGTCCTCATATAAATAAGATTTCAGCTACCAAAACGATGCTGGGATTAGTATTTACAACACACTCAGATTTCAATGATCAACATCATTTTATTACAGTTGTAAATGTATTTATCTAGTATATACTCAAATATGGTTCCTTGGTCTGGTGTCCTAACATACACCTATAACACATCAAATAAATTTAAATGATGCCAGCATTCAAAACATACAGAGAGTATCCCAATCAAGAACTTATTACTGAACAGATTTTCACTTTTTGTCACTTGAAATCTATGAATATTTGAGCTTGTTTCTTTTTATAAAAGTTGGTCAACTATAGAATAGACTGTTCTTAATTATTAGCTAAAATTAACCATCATATGGTGTTTCTGATGACATTTGTAGCATGTAAAGGTGAATGTGCAATGTCTGGTCTTATGAGAGTTGTTTTAAACCAGAGGTTCCCAAACTTTTTTATCATAGACCACTTTCAAAATTTTGCTGGTTCCGATGGACCCCCTGCAGCTACATTTCTATAATATTCCCACAACTCGACAAAAAATGTGAAGATTAGATCTAACTATGGAAATTTGGGTTGAGGCTGCGTTCCAACCACGAATTAACAGTTTTCAAATAAAAACTGAGAATCAAAAAAGTTATTCCATCCGACTTTACTTTTTTGACATCTAGTCACACAAGGAACCAATCAATAATCACTTATTTTATTTGGAAATTTGGTAGTATATTTTCTTGTGTTATTTATTCAAATATGTAATTATTACACTATTACTCAGTCGTAATGTAATTAAAATTGAACATCAATAAAGTAACTTCTACACTACAATGACAATCACAAAAAAGTCATAAACTTGATAGGAGGGATGGTCTTGTTGATACACTGATAGCAAATTATCAGTATTTGGCTTCAGTTTTCGTAGGAATAACCGCAAATCTCCCTATTCTGTGATATAAAATCTGCAAGTTCTTACATGTAACAGTCGCTGACTATGTCGTTGACTATGCCGAACTTCGAAGATTCATTTGAGAATCGCTCACATACAGGAGCATCGTAGGAGCCTAATGACTTCTGATTCACATCTCCAATTCATCTTTTGTAGTGTCAGTGTGATGGGTATTGAATTTGTTAATTGGACGAACTCAACCTAACCTCATGCATACGAAAATTAATTTATTTTATTTTAGAATCGCATACATATTGGAGCATCATCTGAATTTCATAACACAAACCCCAGTACATGAAATAAACCGAAATGAAATATGAGAAGAAATTTTTTCATATTACTGCATACCGAAAATCTAATATTTTGTATTTATTTATAAATACAAAATATCAAAAAATACAAAATCTGATATTTTGTATTTATTTATAAATACAAAATATCAGATTTGCGGTATATTAATATTTTTCCTGAGTTCATCTTTAATATTTATAAAACTAGCTTTTGTCACTCTGTGTGGTCCTATTGAATTTCTTAATGAAATATTTTCTACAATTCATCATCATTTTAACAATTCTCCTAAGGCCCTACTTGTAAAACGTTTAATATCATTTCATACTGTCTTTATTTTATATGTTAAAAAAACTTTAATTTGATGGTTTTATTATTCTTCGAAATGGTATTTGTATTATTTTTATTGCTACATTTCAAATTGATACAATAATTCACTTTCCATGCTCAAAAGAATAGTACGCAATACAAACTCCATTCACGTCTTTATAACAACTTATTAATTAAGAATATTGACTACCAACTTTTCATATTTCTATAAGGTTCCGAAGAAGACAGAGAAGCAACTGAAATGCTGGAAGGAAATGCCCAGAATCTAATGCAAAGTGTCAAGGAAACAGTCAGAGCTGCAGAGAGTGCCAGCGTGAAAATCCATGCCCAAACTCACGGAAGGTTGAGATGGGTACGAAAGCAACCTTGGTATGCATATGCCTAAGACGTTTCGAAGGAGACTTTTGTGATTAGAGTCGATGGCTTATCCAGGAGGGGTCACTCTGTCTGTCACCAACTTCCCTTTCATGAAAAGACCGGTTATTTATTCTTGATCTATTTTGAATACCACTTTGAATTTTTTTATTTTCCATTTCATTTTTCGAAAAGAATTTGATATATTTTGCGAGTTAAATTAATAACCAAAACAATTTATATTTGACTAACTTTATTTATTTGATAACATTGACCTAACCAGAACTTTATACATATGATTAACGATAATGCAACTTAGATATGGCACCGCTTTGATCGTAAAACATAAATATATTAACAGGCTTCCAAATAATAGTGCCAAAACTTGAAAGAATCGTTAATCATACTAAATATTTGTAAGTACCCCAAGACAATCCTGCAATTTAAATAATCTCTTATGAAATTATGTTCTCATTAAAAAAGTTCACCGATACCAACTAGCATAGGTTTTAAAATATACCACAAGTGATGTAGAATTGCCTTGCCCAGAAATAGTTATTTTTATAAGCTTTAAATATAGATGAAGATTTAAATTTTTATGTGCAATAGTGCCAAATTATCCAGCCGTTATATATTTTGTTAGCAATAATTGTATTTGTTGAGCAATATAAATCATTGCCATTAGATATTCATATATTTTTCCTAAATTTATGTATACAGCTTTTATCGTTTTAAAAATGATTAATGTACTTGAGTGAAACTTTTTGTAACAAGTAAATTAATAAAATATTATATTCGTTTTTTCTGTATTAATTGTAGAATCATCTGAATATTATGATAGAACTGAAATACTTGATAAAAATAATAACATATTCAAAAACACATGAGATAGAGCTGTTACTTCAAAGAGGAAGATTTAATCTTCCTCTTTGAAGATGATCACTTGGTGATCGAAACACGTGTCGAGGTGTTATAAATAACGATTTGGTGTTGGGAAAAAAACTCCATTAATATTCATTACTACACCAAAGGTTCCAAACAGTGCATCATAAGCACAATATCTTTGTCAATATCACCCAAAAATTCCAGTGTATGCCAAGATTGGTACTTCAACACCCCACACATATGCCTAATTTCTTAGAAAAGAAAGTTCAATTCAAAGGACTACAAAATATGAACAAAAATTAAAAAATAGTAGGAATCAACACTTTATTTACTCTTTTGCACAAATTTTCACAACTGTTTTAGAAATTATATCCAAAAAACATGTTATCATTAGTACCTACTACAAAGTTAATATTTCACTGGCTTTTTCTTCTAAAAGGTTTTCCATGGTGCCCACATGTTCGCACCATTCGTTGAACCTCTCAACCATACCAGAGATCTGCATGAGGTTTAAAACTCGGGGTTGTACCCAGGTCATGTTTACAGTATTGGCAACCTAGAAAAATGTATGTTCAAATATGCTTCTGGTTCCAATTTGGATTCAAACACAATATATCAGTATTACACCCACAAAATGTTATTCGATGCTTACTGCTTTTTCTAAAATTATAGTTATATTCTGTCAGTTATTTGGCTGATATCCAATTTTGAACAAAATATTTTCTAGTTCTGTGATAGAGTTAAAAGAGAAAGGTTTGTCAGAACGAACACAAAACACTTCTGAATGAAAATAGTAAGATCATTCAAAACTGATTATCAAAAATAGAACACTGGCAAAGATTTCCAAGGAACAAAAGTCAATTTTACATGATAGGTTCAAAATAATGAAATTCCTCATTATCTGAACTCCCTCCACATCAGACTTGCTGAAGATTTTGTTTTCAACAATTTCCTTACGTGTTTTGGAATGTATTTATATTTTCATAGATGTCATTTCAAGTTTTCACATAGCTTTCAACTCCAGGTAAAAATTTGTGAATGATTCTCAATTGTATTTGAGCATAAATAAATTAATTCAATTATTATTATTTCAATAAATTGATGGATGTAGCCGTTACTACGTGGTAGGAAATCATAATGAAGAAAAGAAATAAAATTTTCTATGTTTTTTACCATTCTTATATGTAACTAACGTTACTGCAGTTTCGTCCTGTACAGACATTTTCAAACTTATATAATAAAGTTTAAAAATGTCCGTATAGGACGAAAATGCAGTAATAAAAGTACAAATAAGTGGTAAAAAACATAGAAAGTTTCATTTCTCTTTTCTTCATTATTATTATTTCATAAATAGTATGAAAACGCTTGGGGAAACTATTGTATAGATTTCGTAAACTGCCCAGTGAAAACCTCATAATAAAGTGTTACTTGAATATATATTTCATGAACTACATTTATCTCAACAGCTTCAATTTGGTGCAAAATAGAATTGAAAGTATATCTCTCTTCCTTCAAGGCTACAATTGAATGACAGAAGTAGTTGCAATCCGATCTTCAAAAAGATAGAAGTAATAGATATAAACAGTCATAGACATTGTTTATGTTCAATTTTTACTAAAACTAGATATTTTTATATATTCAGATTCTCATGATGTACCTGATCAATAGCACCCTTCACAAGTCCTTGGGAAAGAGCTTTCATAACCAATAGCTCAATTTCATTAATGGGTAGTTTTGTTTCTCTTGCAATTTCTGCAAACGTCAACTGCCTATTATAGGACGGTCTTTTGAAGGTCATCTGCAAAAATCATTTGAATATAAATTCATTCTCATTTCAATCATTATTCCTTACCTCCATCAAACACAAAAGTGATATTTTTTGCCTCAAGAACAGTTCTTGAGCAGCAAGATCAGCTATTGCTCCCCACTGAGATTTCATAGATTCGAATTTATTGATATCACCGGAATTGAAAGCATATAACAGTTCAATCAACCAGGCATTTTCTGTCGATTTCAGAGAATCCAAAACTGAATGGGCTAAAAGCTCTCCTAGATTGTATACTCCTTCTCCTAGTAAAGCAGCCAGGCCCAAAAAAAAGGCATGCTGCACTTTAATTTCTTCTGATAAAGATTCTAAATCTATACAACCAAGATATCTTAGGGCAGTTCTATAGTACTGAGCGTGGTCACCTTGAATTCTAGAGAAAAAAAAAGTACAAACTATAAATATCACATGAAAAATAGCACTAAAACAAGTTGAGACTATATGCCCCTAAGTCACTATTTGTTTTGATAGCTATCGGTATTTTTTTTTAATTATTCCTACATATATTTTCTCTCCTGATCACGAATCTGTAGTCAACATTTACTGCCCTGGTCTATGTTAGGAGATACAGTTACTTTAAAGTTGAAATTATCAAAAAATCCACTGTTTCAAGTACTCACTTCTAGTAATAATAACGATCACATGCTGTGAACCTTTACACCCATTTCAAATATTTTCTTCACAGAATAAAAAACTTAGTTTCACCAAAACAACCCCATTTATGTTCTAACTGATATCACTTCACTAGAATTTTTGGTAGTTTTTTAGCAATATCATGAAAAGTAAAATTCTTAAAATTAAAATTGTATTGCTAAATTAGGAAAATTTCAATTAGTTTTTGCCCAGATAAACAAGTGTTTTTTAAAGTTTCTCTCTTAATCATCAACATGTAAATGGTAATTTCTCAATTCACATGAAATCAATTATTGAAGGCACATTCTAAATGACAAAAAAGAAGTTAGATTTCATTATATAAATATACCAGCACTATATTCATTTCTAGTTCAATTTTGTAATACTGCCATTTGGTTTCATAAACAACTATCATGAAGTTTGCTGAAAAAAAAGTGCAATTGTAAGGTGTCATTCTACACTCCTGAAAAATTGCATAAAGTGTATAAGTTGAATGTCATCAAGAAGAGCTCCTGTTTAGTTGATAGCTTGCACTCAGTACATCAAAGTCATATTACTATTGTATATTTACATTGCCACATGGCAGAGTGGAAATATGGAATGTGAGATATATCTGCAAAATAATGAAGTGTAGAAGAATTTTAACCCAAAATGATAAAATTGGAATACTTTTCAGTGAATTTCAAAAATAAAGGCAATTTCTCATTAAAACGTTAGATTGTTCAGAAAAATAATCACATTATCATCCTCATTACTTTTCTCTCACTGTCCCAAGTGTAAGTGGCAAGTTTAGACTTGAAATTCGTGATCAGGAGACAAAAATAAGTAAGTTTAATGATTTTTTTTAATAAATAACACAAACCAAAAGATAAAAATTTTCCAATTAAATCTCACATAAAAAATAACACTAATATATTGATATATTCCTGTCTAACTCACCTATAATATTGAGAAGCAAGAAGATAAAACCTTCCATGAACGGCAGTAATCCCATCTGCATTATCAAGTGTAGCTTCCACTTCTTCTATAATCTTTTTTGTGGCATCTAAATCATTTAGTTTTTCAAGATGAATTTGACCTGCTAAAACTTTACATAAATTTTGGGCATCAGGGTTGATTTTAACTTTCGGCTCAGTCTTCTCCAGAAATGTAACTGCTTCTTTAGGGTCTTTGTACTGCTCCACTACCAGGGCTACTATTTCTACCAAAGATAAAGGGTTTATTCTGAAAAGATGAACAAAGAATGTATTTTGAGGTTAGGACAAAAGCAATGACTTACTTGTTTTCGAAGGTTTGTATGAAATTGTGATAAAGTTGAATTAAGTTGTCTCCTTTCTGCAGCTCTGGTTTCTTTATGAAGGCGAGGAGTTTGAGAGTCAACTGATGCCATAATCTGTGAAAGTTTGGAAAAGAGACAGTTACCATTATCCTGATACAGTATATTTTAAGTTCATTAGAATGCTTACTTTTTGTTGTGAAGTTCTTCAAGTTCTGCCCATACAGATCCCAGTTCTTTAGGGCTTTCTTGCTGTTTTTTAGATAAATACTCACTGACATTTGACTGTTGCACCGCAGCTGCAGCCATTTTTAAAATGACAAGACAAAAATGAAATGTCAATCTGAGAAAACTATTTATACAAGAAAGCCAACATAAGAAATAATCTTCCCAACAATCTCAACACAAGTCAGCCAAGTGTGAAATAAATAGTTGACATTGAACAAGATTAATACAAATGTTTTTTTGTATATATTGTAACCTCTAATCTCTGTAAATTATCTTTTTCGGAATAAAAATGTCGAAATTATTGTACCTAAACATATGATCATAAATTTATAATTCTGATTTCTGAATTTCAGTTGATCATGATATATACTTAGTGAGACCACGGTTGAATCAGGTTTCGTACTATTAGACAACGGAATATTTGGCCCATTCAGAATTTAAATTTGCTTAAGCAATTCCGATCAGTCATCAAGTGGATGCAAAAACCCAAAGCTTCAATTCATGTTGCAACTGATGTTTTTCATTAATAAAAACAGCAAATTGTTCCTGATCACAGAATTGAAGCCCAGCTTGTTTCAGTTCTGTGTTTCTGACTCAAACCTTAAGCACTTTTCATTATCGTCATGCGCTAAAACAATAATTATAAGTGAGTCAAACTGTCTGGTTTGGATTCTTGATGAGTTGTTAAGGAGAGACTCTCAAATATCATCATTCTGTACGGCTCTTGCCGTAAATTCTTGAAAAAATTATATCGGGTATGGATTTCATGTGGAACACATGTATTTTTTTCTAAGTTGGCTACTCTGTGTATACGTCATTAGTGTCAGATGTCATGTTTATAGGGAACGCGCGTATTTTTATATTCTTATTCATGTGGACCTGAGATATCTCAGTTAAGGGAATTTCTCTCTCCAACTTTTTTCCGTTCAGGATATTGAAATTTGGAAATAGGCCACGATTTGAATCAGATTTGATCATGAATTAAAATAACACAACCCAAGCGAAGGCGCCACGAGTGGCGTTTGTATTTCAAACTTCAAAGTCAAAATTTCTGATACAACAATAATCCTGGTTTGTAATTAGCAGTCCATCACGACATAGCAACACTTTGGCGTTTAAAAGCTCACGTACTACCATCATAGGCAAGTTTATTCATTTCCTCAGGAGAATCCTTCCAGATTCCATATCCACCTCAATGAAGTATTCACATCATTTTATTGTGCATTGATGGTTTTGTCTACAGCTTTCTACTGACCTTAGAAATAAATATGTGATGGACTTAACAGTGCAGAATTTTCTGCACGAACATGAACATAATTTATTGACTATATTTTCATACACGGTGTAAGCCTAAAAAAGGCTATTTTAGGTACTTATACTAAACAAAACTATGAACCAACTGATATACATGATTTCAACTTTCATTATTGTTTTCAGTCAATATATACTTTTTAAACCTTGGTAAAATGAAATTATCAAAATCTCGTTTTATGACATTAATATTTTATGCTGTTTAATTCAATGTGCATAAAATCGAATTGAATTTGGATTTTATCAAAAAATAAAACAATTTGAGTTTTTCCTGAGAAGTATATGTTCATATGTAAATTTTTTAATATTTACTACTTCTTTTGGTACTTTTACCTTTCTCACTAAATTTTAATATTGGTTTACTTGATGACGAGGTCACGCAAAGTATTAATTTATTGTTTGTAGTTTATCATAGTGTTGAAAGACTGGGTTATTTGTTTAACAGCAATCATTTCAAGATCCCAGACCTACGTAATTTTTAAAAAGTTAATATTTTTAATTATAAAAAGCATATCTATTTGTCATCTTGAAAGCAAGACCCTTTGAACAGATCGATTTTACGTCAAATCACTTTTAGATATAAACATTGTCATTTTAGATTGTGACAATATTAAAAGTTTTTCATAAAAAAATTAAACATAGTTACAAACATAAGTATTCTAATCTCGGCTACTCGCATCATAAACTACTCTGTCGTATTCTAACGACAATGCCCTGACATTATAGAATGGCGAGACCATAAGAAAGATAATATATGTGTAAAAGGGCTCGATGAACATTTTTTTTTTGTTCATATAGAATTATTTTCTGTGGTATTGCATAATATTGAATGAAAAATAATGGTTATATTAAGATGTGCTTAAGCCGACATTTTTCTTACTTACTTGGTTACTAATTGGGTTTAGTTCTCAGAAATTTTTGCATAAACCCGCTATTACTGTTTACATAATATAGATTTTTGAAATTCATTGCCCGTAATCATCTATAGTAGAATTGAACGTTTAGAATTCAGTTCAGCTCCAAAAATAGATACCTCCCTATTCAATTATGGACTCATGATTAGTAGACTTACTTTTTGAATGAAGATGAAAAACTAATGTTACGTCTAAGTAGACAAAGCAACAGTGATCACTTTTAGAGAATTGTTCGTGTTGTAACATAATATTGATTGAGCATCAATAAAGATGAAAATTTTGGAAACATCGGTCAGTGCTCTTAGATTATAAGTACCTAATACCTAATGTCGATCGTCATGAATTGAATATAGGAACGATAATATTAATCTTAGTAATTTTACCGTGACGTCAGTGTACAATCATCACCTCTCATAGTGAAGCGCTGTTTTCCTTTTCACATAACAATGAACAAGTGATGTCATATATTTGGTTTAAAATTATAATTCATCGCAGGGTTGTCACATTTCTGATAAGTAGGTATTCGAAAGTATATATATTATTATACTATCATAGAGTTGTACTCAAAATAGAAAATGACTGGAATATTCGAATTATTCATAAATTTTCATTATTGACGATATTGAAGTACTAATATCAATAAATATTTTTCCAAATTTTCGTTTAATGACAACATGGCAGGTAGGATGATGATGTCATTTCATTCTGAATTCACGTGTATACATTCTATCTAACTGTGGATTACTCAAGTATTTCCATATCTACGACATAGTATGACATCATCTCCAGTTATAAAATTACTGTAATACATATATTTATAGCTATGAATCAATTTTACCAGAAAATTTTCATAAGATGAAATATTCATGCTTTTGAACATATTTCGAAACTGAAATATAGGAAAGTTTCTGCTGAAATTATTTTGCAGAACAAAAAATGTAAATGAAGGCAGGGTGGGACTGCAACGGAAGCGCCCTGGTGGCTTGATACGTCAAGAAGAGTACTTCGACCACGCCACTGAAGATGACTGCTACAGTTGCAGTTGAAACGTTTGGAGATTATAATTACAGAAGACAAAATCCGAAAACCAACCAAAACACTGACGTCAGCCGTGAAAGCCTACATTTCTTTATAAATGGGATACTATAAATGATAATGAGATGCACTTTGTAGGTATCTATTTTCAATCATACATTGCAGTAAAGACAAATGTCTTGTCTTATTGAGCTGCAGCGCAGAAAATCTCCTCTCACACGTCACTTGTGTAAACGAAATTGTGAGGATTAAATAAGCAACTTCTAAGTTGAACTTGAGCTGATGTTCACATTATATTGTAATTAAAAACTACATGCTCAATCTAGTACCTAAAAATTCGTGTCAATTGCTTCCATTCATTCAGAAAGTATCACTATGAGTTTTAAGAAAAGGGCATTTTTAAATAATTTTGACTCACCTTGATGAAGCAATATTTTAAGGAGACATTACTTATCATATCCTTGAACTTGACAATAATGAACAGAAATATTTTTGGAAAGCCAGAAAATGTACTCAATTTTCTACCTAAGTGACCTTAAAATATAACAGGTTCTAGTTATACAAAAACACAATTTTCAATTAACCTTGGCAATATTCTTATACCATTTAGATTTTATAATGAAGAAGAAACTTCAATTTAATAACAAATCATCATATTTTTTTCTGATCTATTCAAAATTCAGCAAATCCACTTTGTGGTACTCGTCAGTTCCCTCACAATTTTTTTAAATACAACCAATAAAAATTTATGTGAATGTGTGGATCAACCTGCACTTTTGTATTCTACCGTAGTACATTTGAATCTGGTTATGAATGAAACTGTGCTTGGTGAAAATATACTTTATTTGTAATATTTGTGAAAAACATCAAATTTGCAAGAGATACAACATAACCTAAATCTACAAACTGTTTTGAACTAGTACTTAATTCTAGACTTACAAATAAAAATTTGTCCACGAGGCACAATAAAAACTAGATATATTCAAATTCTTTTTATTGAACACAAATTACAAACGAAGCATATAATTATACTTAAACCTATACCAAAATGTTAAAAAAATGCAGGATGGTGAAGATGTAAAAGACAAAAATGAAGTGTTTTTTCTCTCGAGGTCAGTCAACAAAAAAAATTGCCTAACACAACCGATAATGTTATGCCCAAGTAAAGATTTTTGTCGACTCCATATAATAGTAGAATACTTATATAAAATAAAAATATATAAAAGTCTTCATAAACACCGCAAAAAATCTTTTTCGAATCCCTTCATGGAGGCTCAAACAAATAAACTCGTTTTTAGTACAAAAAATAAAATATTGACAAAAACCTGATTTATCGAACATTCGACAACCAGGTGGACAATTTGGTTACTGGATTCATAAAACCGACGTTAGAATTCAGAAATGCAAGGTCAAAAAAGTTTGATATATTTACCCTAATACCTGAATTTTCCTAAACTATCTGATATTAATTAATAAGGTTACGTTCGTTACAAACAAACGATGGTTTCACCATTTATTCAAAACAAAATTACAAACAACCAGACATACTATAAAATGAAAACAGAAAAAACAGAAATCATTTTATAACAGGTGTGGCAACCACTGAAGAAAAATACTGAAATGTTATACATTCTCTCTCTAGTTCAATTCAAATAAGCTTTTTGTCAATAAAAAAATCGAGTTCTTCCGGCCGATGGAAGCTGGTTTTTGAGGAATAAACACATTGCCTCACCATTATGGAACAGGCCGAATAAAATCGACTTATTTCTGTATATATCAATCTTATACTAAAGTTTTTCATTAGAGTGCAGAACTTCACATTATTCGACACTTTTCATCACCCTGAGGATCACCTTGTTGGTGATGGAGTTCTTCAGAAAGATAACCTCCAGCCATTTCTCTGTGTCTCAGTAATGAACTGGATAACTGCCTTTTTACTCTGAAATTAAAGGTAAATGAATTGCAATGCAAAGTCGTTTTAAGAACAATCTTACCTTTCGGATACTGCTACCTCCTCACCATTGTTATTCAATACTGTTGTAGTCATGTTATCTCCAACAATCCATTTCTGTCCTTTCATGACCAAGTTGTTTGGCGGTTCATGGTCTTTGTTGAGATCAGAGCTCCAAATCGTAACAAAACCATTTCCTTCCAACTTCAGCGACCTAGAATCAAAGTAAATTAGTGTCTTTGTTATTCAAGTTATTGAAAATCCCACTCTCCCTCTAGAACTCAACCCACCTGTGGAATTTAAACTGAGTCTCATTGTCGCCTACACGTCTGACAACATGCCATCCTCCAAGAGCAACCTCCTGGTTACTTTTGTTGTGCAATTTCACATACTGTCCCTCAGGATCCACATCAGCTACTTCAATATCTCCTTTTGAGGAACTGTTGACGCTGTAGTCAGACAAACTAGATTCCTGGCTCTCTTCAAGAAGTGTGCGCTTCCGTTTGGCACCCGCTCGTACTGGGGTGCGGCGCTGAGAGGAGCTGCGCACGCTGTGATGGGATACCTCCCTTTCGGTACCTGCAAAAAAATGTCAATAACCCCTGACCAGTAAGAACATTCAACAAACTCACCGTGAGGAGTGATGTTCAGTCTAGCTTCTTCTGACTCGAGTAGTTTGCGATATGCGGCGATTTCCAAATCTAATGACACTTTGATGTCCATAAGGTCTTGATATTCCTGCAGTTGCACCTGCATCTCATCACGATATCTTTGCAATTCCCTTTCAAGGAGAGCCAGGTCTTCAGCATGCCGAAGCCTTTCATTCTATGGACAGAGAAGTACAGGTTGATTATAGGTTAATATCACCTTCTGAATAGATCGACGCTTACATCTTTTTTCGAAACTAAACTTTACTCTTACGAATTTACATACCTCCAACAACTTCTCAAGATCCCTAGCTCTGCCTGACAGGCCAGCGTTCTGATTCTCCAAGTCTGAGATCCTCGAAGTCAGAGTATCGATCCTGGTCCTGACCTGTCTCAGTTCATCAAGAGCGCCTACAGCAGACGACTGGTGTCTATCGTTGGCCGCCTGCAGGTTTTTAATCTTCTGCTCGTAGAGCAATTCGATCTCATGACGATTGGTTGCCATCTGGGATTCATACTGATCTCGGAGTTCCTGTAGAGCATCCTGGAGCTTGGCTTCATACTTTTCAGCGAGACGACCGTCGATTTCGCTGATCTCCACCTGGCGACGAGTGCGCGTCTCGGTAAGCTGTTGTTGGTACACCTGGAAATTAAAATAAATTCTTCATAGAGTCTACGTACATCTATCATCTATCTACGTGTCTATCAAATTGACGATGAATAAGATGTATCAGCAACACTTTGTGGGAGGCTTGGTGATCATTACAAATATTTCCGAAGATAGAAATGTGGATTAGATCCTCTTGAATTATTAGGTGTAAAACTAATATAAAAACTTAAAATTAATTAAACCTAAGCGATTATAAAGAATTAAATATTTGTTGTGACATTTTTACATTGCGATTCGCAATATAAAATACAGCAAGCGCCAAACGTAATGGTGAGTCTCCCCCATGCACACAAACTCATTTTCAATGTAACCCCCACTACAGCTGTTGCAAAACATACAAATGCTCTGCACAGGGGCGTATCATTACTTGTCCTCCAATGCTAGTGGCGTTTGGCATTATCTGAATAATTTGTGTTGTTTCTGAAAAAATGTCATCACCAAACAAAAAACCAGTAATACTACCCATAATACTAAATAAAATTTGAAAAGAAATTACAAAGTAGTCATGTTCCATTTGCTACCCTAATCAAAACTAATTATAGGTACGACACTGGCCGGCAAGGGTCTTATCGTAATCCAATAGTAATTTAGTTGGGTGAGACTATACCTGCGCGAGCGCTCGCCATCACGTTTGGCGCTTGCTATATCAAGTTTGACTCATGTAGATAATATTAGCCGACTCATGTCAATAACGATTTTACAGGCAGTCGCGGTAAACCGTTAACTATTATACGAGGTATGTTCAGAAAATAACAAAATTTTGAAATTTCACGGGTTTGGAGCGCCCTTTTGCCATTTTCTTAATATGTTGGTACATGCTCCTGAAGTATGATAAAATTTTCAGTTGTATTCTATGTTTACGTTGTATGTGGCAGGGCTCGGCGATTTTCTTTTGTTAAAACAAATAGATCAGTGAATTTGTGTAAAATTTTGCGTAAAAAATTAACCAATGGATAACAAACTGTCGCCTATGAGTAAAACAAGAGCTTTCAAATAGTAGTTTTCAAGAAGGACGTGAAGACTTTGAAAATGAGAACGCCTTGAACGCCCCAACACATCAGCAATCGATTAAAACGTTGGAAAAGTGGAATAAACGGTTATGAATGATAGCCGAATCATAAGCAGAGAAGTCACTGATGACTTGCGTGGAGGAATCCGAAAAAAAATCCGGATTCGTGGAAAACCAATTCATGGCTTTAGACGATGATAATGTTCTCACACTTCATTGCTTGTTCGTGAATTTTTGGCAAAACGATGTCGCAGCCTACATATTCGCCAAACATGGATCTGTGTGACTTTTTCCTATTCCCAAAAAGAAGAGAAAAGACAGTCGTTTCACAAACATTGATGACATTAAAAGAGTTTGAGAAGTGTGTCTATGATTGGAAGAAGCCATGACACAAGTGCATAATATTTAATGGGGACTAATATTTTTCTGAACCTCGTTCATCTAGAACCAAAGAACTTAACATACATTGCAAGGAATGTTTTTTCAAATAATTTTCAAGTGACACAAACATTTTTTGAAATATACTTTTTCCACTTTTATCCTTTCCCTTAGGGGGATATCAATTGCCACCTTTGGTCACCTGCCTACCATTTTTTATGAGAAATTCGCATGGATAATTATACAAAATCAATTTCAAAGAGACTTTGTGCTCAAAAATTGAACAAGTCAGATAAAGTTTGGAAACATTGAAATGCATATGACAATATTTTCTACCAAACAAAAAAAGAAACGAAAAGCTACATAAACAAGGTGAATTATCATAACTATTACACAAAATTTGTTAGGAAACAGCCAAGGTTGAATCACAAATAAGGAGAATGAAAAGTAGGCCAACGATAAAACGGTTTAAAAGAAATGTAATTTCCTAGGGCTTCCAGTTTATGAAACACACACACACACACACACACACGCGGCCGAGTTACGGAAGGCACGTGGGTACCATCGAATTTTTTTCCTGTTCCAACCCAAAATTACTCAGAAAATTTGAATGAAAATGTTATGAAGCCAATATTCTTAAAATGTGTTTCAAGTAACCAGAAATGTGGTTAAAAAATCACCACTATTGTGGTACTAACGAAACCTCGTTTAGATATCAAAGTGGTGGACCAAACTTCATCATTTACATTTGGAGGGTTTTTCCTACAATTACTTACTTCAGAAACGTTTTATTTCTTTATTGATTTTTATTTTGTATTATAAATTTTTGTTAGAACATTAACTTTTCATAACTCTATTATCGAGCAGTCGTCCAAAATATCCATCTGCTTGGGTTTTTATGTTAATTCTTTATTTTAATTTTCAGTTATCATTTTCGTATTTTCTTATCGCATATCATTGAAATGCTCTCTTCTCTCGAAACGAAAGTTTATTGCCGAAAAACAGATGAATATTTAAAACGACACCACTTGGGATGTTCCGAGTAGATACTCGTACTCTTATGGATTAAGGATTAAGACAAGGAATTCGGGCCCAAGTGGTTGACCCTTCTTGACTATATTTATGACCCCGACCATTGGCAGTGATGACTTTTCGAGACTTACTTCGAACAATTTTTTAGCAGAGGCAATTCATTCTGTTTTGGGATTTCGGCCGTGAACTGTTTCTTATTCTGAGGTTTCCGCCGAGAGCTAAACTGGCTCTAGAGTCTCCTCGCTGATCGAGAAAAGACTTAGCGCCTCGAGGTTACCCTGTAATTTTCTGTTTCGTATTATTTGTCGTTGTATTTTGTTGTTAATAAACGCTGTGTTCGTCTAAATAATAATTCACCAATAACTAGTCCCGATACATTTTTCTAAAAAAAACATTTTGATGATTCAAGTAGGTAATTTTCAGCACTAAACAATTCTGGTTATCATCAATTGTCTCATTAAGGTAATGAAAATAATAAACTACGTAGGTTGTTAAAACAGATACAATTATCAAGAAAGGTATAAACAACCTATTAGAACTAAAGGTGCGTATTCACAAAAAAGCGAGCACGAGCGAGCATTCGTGTATGTTTGCTCGTGCTGGCTCGACATATTGATGTTTCGTCCACACCAGAGCGTAGTCGTAGTTGATCCATCAAAAGGTGGGAGCATCTTTTGATGTACCGCCTTCTTCTCGATCTTTTCTGAACTCGAACAAGCATACGTTCGCTCGCTCGCTAGCCCGTACTCACCAGACGATTATTGATGCAGAATGCTCGTTCACTCTTGTTCGCTCGTGCTCACTTTTTTGGTGAATACGCACCTTAACGTGAAACAAGAAAAAGCTTGGTAGATTTTGAAGCAATATTAAAGCACGACTTCTTTCTGTAAGTCAAAATCAATTTTCTTGTTCTCAAATCCTCTGACTGATGGAAACAACAAAAAAATCTAAGTTTCTGGCATAAAAAGCTAAAAATTCTTAAATGTACCTGCACAAATGCCCGTCGGATTTAACCTAATGTGCGTCGTGGTATTAGCCAAGTAGTTGTTTTCAGGCAGGAATTAATCAAAAACTACGTGCAGGAAGGAACGTTGGAAGGGGTGACAGTTTTCAATTTCAATTCGAAATATTTATTTTCCTTGTACGTATGATTTCGCAAGGGATGCTTCTTCTCTGCTTAGGACTAACTACTTTACTGTAGTTAAGACGTACTCTCTCACAGGCTAGATATAGAGGTTCCCGAAAATAGTTGCAAGGCCTGCCGCGAGGCAGGCATGAGACCCTTAATCATTTGCTGTCAGCTTGTCCAGCACAAGGTCCCAGCTATATAATATCCATCAACGTTACGCGGCCCCAATAGCGTTTTATTACCGTCTTAAGCTCCGGGGGATATTTAATCCGTTATGGAGAATGAGAAGTGCCAAATTTATTGGAAATTGGAACTATTCATTCCCCATCCTCAGATTGATACAAGTCAATACGCCTGATGTAGTTCTACTTGATCATCAAAGTAAGACGATATTTGTCGTGAAGTTTACAACTTCGAGTACAGTCAATACCCTCTGGAAAAAGAAAGAGAATCGGATGGACTATCGATATCTTCTCTTGGATCTCCAACTAATTTATTAAAATTGTTGGTTTGATTGCTGCCCTCTCTATTCGCGAATCTCAAAGTCATATTGGCTTGCCACTAAGGCAGAAGGATGTCATTCTTGGCTCATTGCGCTTACTCAGGGCACACGATTCTCGGGCCCGATGATCACTCACTTCGTGGTGTGAGTGCTCATTCGGAAACTGGACCAACCGGTGCCTCCTTTTAGGTAAAAAATATATAATTTTTGCTACGTATTGCACAACAGTTTCCAATTCACATGACAATATTATTGGTCTATACCTATAGGTGATCATTGAGCTGATTTCATCGAGGCCGTTCCTTACGATTAGTATCTCAAGGATTTCCTAATTGGGAAAAGTTGCGCAAATGTATGTCCGGATAAAATTAAATGCCTGCCGTGATATTAGTCTGGAAAGCAGTTGTTTTCCGGCAAGCATTACCCGGAATCTACCGTACAGGAATTTTGGGAATTTCAATTCAAAATTTGAATTTTGTTAGTTTGGGAAAAAATGTAAACTGATTCGCGAGCCTCATCTTCCCTTCGGCCCTTATTTTCTCTTCAGTGTTCTGATTTAAAAGGTCAAACTTTTATTGCGTTGTATTTCATAAGAATTCCCCTAGCCAGTAATTTTTTTTTCTAAGAATTCAACTATTCTATTGGGTTCATTGTAGACCAGAGGCTCCAATTTTAATTTCCATTTTTTAGAATTCCGTTAGGATTCTAGATCCAGGTCGTTTTATCTACAACGAAACAAAAATTGTCAATTATGCGCTTGATGCAATACATTCGATTTGTTATCGTTAGTGATGCTTTTCCCCACCTTCCCCCCACCTTCCAGTTCCAAATGTAATGCATGTTACTCACTCAAGGACAACTAAGTAACAAATGATTATCGCTTGGTATGTATAAGAATACTTGGTGAATGTCTACTCTACCCTGCAAAAAAATTCGAAAGCTTCGCATGAATAATGAACATTTCACACGATCCAACTTTCCTCGCGGATCTCTCCGCATAGATCGGATACCTAAATATACAAAGCTAAAAACAAAAGCTGCTATATATAACAATTCTACGGCAAGACATTTTAGTCGACGCGGCAACACATTTATCCATTATGTCACAATTATGTGCGTGTGGAAGGCACGAAGAATCCTAAATGGGTTACTGGGTCAAGCGCGAGCCGACAGCATTTCGATATTTTCGGCTTTGATATCACATTATACAGGACCGGATTATGAATTGACCTTTATATAGATATATACACACATCGGAAAAGTCTAGGAATATTTTTAAAAATGGCAATATTTTTTTTTTAGATGGCTTTAGGGAAAAAAAGTTGACGGGTGATTATTAAACGAATGTAACTTACAACATAATTTATTAAATGGTCAAAAATACTGAGTGCGCATATAAGCAAAACTAAAAAAAATATGGCTCTTCTTTGGCACCCCGAAAAAAAATCATAATACAAAAAAAATTGGAATCAGTACAAAGTATGGCCTCCACGCTGGTTTATTACGGCCCTACATCTATCGTGCATCGACAAAATGAGATTGTCAATGTCTTGTTGAGGTACATTTGCCCATTCAGCGATTAAAAGCTCTCTCAATTGAAACGTTGTGTGAATGTTCCCCATATGCGGAGTAATTCTTCGTTGAAGCATGTCCCACACATGCTAGATGGGATTCAGGTCCGGTGATTGTGCTGGCCATGGCAATACATCAAATCCTTCGTTGGTGAGCCAGTCAGTCACTAGACGCGCGACATGTGGACGAGCATTATTGTGCATTAGGTGGAAGTTTTCACCAACAGCACCAGCAAACGGACGGACGATAGGTAGAAGAATGGTGTCGAGGTACTGTCGAGCTGTGAGGGAGCGATTTGGAAAAACGAGATCGGTTCTGCCGCCGATCATGATTCCGCCCCATAGCATTACTGTACCACCTCTGTATGTGTGGACTTCCTGGACGTGTCTCAAACGTTTATTATTTCCAGGTCGTCTCCACAGTCTTACTCGACGAGAATCTGAATAAAATCCAAATCTGGATTCGTCTGTAAACAAAACTGTGGCCCAATCATTTGGATCCCAGTTTTGATGTTCTTGACACCACTCTAATCTTCTACCGCGATTGCCTCTTGACAAAGGTGGACGTCTGTGGCCTTCTGTTGTGGAGATCTGCTTCATGCAGTCGATTTCTGACAGCATCACGACCAATGGTTACCTGGTGCGTCTGCTGCAACACGTTAACCAACTCAGGTGCTGTGATTGTCGGTTGTCTTCTTGCGGTTAAGACCAAAAATCGGTCTTGAACTGCAGTTGTAGCGCGTCCTCGCCCTGGATGTTGTTCGGCTGGACTGCCAGTTTTACGGAAATGTCGCCACAATCGACTGATAACACTTTGGGAGACCCATAAACGAAGAGCTACATCATTTTGTCGCATGCCACCTTGAAGAAGCCCTACAGCTCTATTCATCTCAGCCAATGGTAAGTGATGGCGTTCCATGTTAAAGCACAATATTTCCAGTTTAATTGCGGAGCAAGAACTGCATAGAATGTACAAACTCGACACTTTCAGATTATTCATTTTAGCCGAAAACCTAAAGTTTGTAAAAAACTTGATAAAAGATTAGTTACCGTTTTTGCAGGCTTTGTTCAACCCATAGAAATCTACAGGGTGGTCGAGTGTACCAATTTAATCGAAATTAAACGACCTCATGCATTTATTTTTATAATATTTAGTATAAAAATATCCCTAGACTTTTCCGATGTGTGTATTTTCGTTGAACGTACTATCAACATTTTCATTTTTGGACTAGAGAAGTTTTGGATACGATAATACGAAAAACCAAAGTTATTAAGATAATTATCCACATTTTGTTCTACAAACATTATTTGGTGACCTATCCAACAGATTGCGCTGTATTCTTTGAAAGGTTGAATTCAGCTTATCGACTTTATTCAGTTTGTACTTAAAGTATAATTTTGAACAAATAAAAGTTAATCCAAAGTACGTAATTGTGGATTTAAGTATACCACAGATTGATGACCCCGAAGAAATAACGGATATTTGAATATTTAATAAGGAGAAAGTATTATTCAATCATAATCGCAAATTTTGAGAAAAAATCTGGATATTTTTCGTTTTCACGTGCACATCTGAACGTAGGCTCTGCTCTTTCTGCAATAAATGCCAACTTGACATACAGTGCATTTCTTTAATGCCCCCCCTTTATTTTTTGAACTGGTCAACTCAAAAAATTGAAATTTGGGATAATTAAATTAATGCATGAATACTTTATTGACAGATGAAACTTTCTGGGCGCCATCTGGAAAAAAAATTAAATGGAAAGAAAGGTCTTGTGACACATCATTTTGAAGCTCCTGGCGAATACTCCACAACCCTAGAATAAGAAGTCAATATATTCACCTACTACAAAATGGGGGAACATTTAATAATTTCCTGAAGACAAACACATTAATATCGATATTTCTAGAAATATTCCTTTTTATTTGCTATATGAAAGAACCCGATAAGGTTTGTTAAGTTATTTTTTGTTTATGAAAACATTTAGTTTTCGGTTTTAGTAGTAGAAAGGTACCACATCAACAATCTCTAAAATGGTCAATTCTCGCCCATCGGAAGATCAAATTGAAGCGATTTTTATTTACGGTGCGACGCGTAACTTTCACGAGACCGAAAGGATTTTCAATGAATGTTTTCAGAATCGTCCTATCTGTAGAAAATATTTGAGGGAACTTGTATCCAAATTCACAACTACCGGTAGTGTACATAACAAAAAGCCCCCAGGTCATCCGTCCATTCCGGAAGAACAGCAAGTGCAAATAATTGGTGAGATGGTAGTAAATCCTGAACAGTCTACTTTTTCCATCGCCAATGTTAGTGAGGTGTTTCCTCATACTGTGCGGAGACTTTTGAAGAGGAATAGGTATCATCCATGCAAAATTAAAATGGGTACACTAATTAACTGAAGATGACCCTGATCGAAGAACAGAATTCTGCGAAATCATGACAGAAACCATTGCAAGGCATCCTACCTATCTCCACAATATTTGTGGAGACGAATGTACATTTTTTTAAACGGCAATGTTCACAGACAAAATTGCCGTTATTGGAGTGACACCAACCCCCACGTTTTCCGGGACACATACCCAATATCCAGAAAAAACTAACGTTTGGGCAGGAATATTGAGAAACCATATTGTAGGACCTCTATTTATTGATCAAAATTCAACAGGGGAACTGTATTTGAATATGCTGGAAACTACTGTTGATCCTATCATCCTATCAATATGGATATTGAATTCCAACAAGATAGAGCACCACCACATTACTCCAGACAAGTAAGTACTTTTTCCGGTCGTTGGATTGGCCGTCGAGGTCCTACAGAATGGCCAGTCCGCTCGCCAGATTTGACACCTTTGAATTTTTTTATGTGGCTATTTGAAGCAAAAGGTGTACGAAACTGAACCTGCTTTAATATTGGATGTACGGCAGATAATAATAAATATTTGTAGAGATATTGACGTTACTGTGTTCGTTAATGTTCAACGTGAAATATCGGATAGGCTATTCATATGTTAAGAAGTTCAAGGCAACCATATAGATCATCTTTTGAACTGACCATTTTGTAGTGGTTGAAGATATTGACATTATATTCTAGGGTTATGAGGCATTTGTCAAGAGCTTCAAAAATATGTGTCACAAGACCCCCTTTCCATTTAATTTTGAGTTGACCCGTTCAAAAAATAAAAGGGAGGGGGACATTTAAGAAAAGCACTGTATAATCTAATTTTGTATTCGGGGAACGTTCTTAGTCTTGCCCTTTTAATGTCGACGGCACTATGAGATATCACTTTAGTAAGCTGTACTAAAGTGCAAATGCAGGAAGAGCTTTCTGAATTCCGTTATGGTTCCGCCCACTATATCTGCGTTCGTTAGAAGACATTTAAAGTGACAGAGAAAGATTTCTCAAGTCTCTTAGTAGATTTGACAAGCTGTAGTGGGATTCGTCTTTCCCCCTTATCTGTCATTTTCTTCAAGCATTCCTGACCTAACACAGGTTTTTTGGGCTTTAGTCTCGTTAATAGGATGATGGTTAATTTCTCTCAACATTTATTTAATATCAAGTAACATATTTTAGGATTAAAATATTCACATATGGAAGTCAAAACATTCAAATACCTACTACTAAAAAATACTAAAAATGCGGTCCTGGGTGATCGTTACTTTACGTTATATTTCACCTTTACATTATAATGACTGAGGAATTGACTTTTTTGAGACAGGCATACATTTCGTGCCGCTGAAAGAGAAAGGCGAAAAGGAAGGAAAAGCATTTGCTCATGTTTATGAATTCCGTCCAATGTTCCTATCGATCTCACGTCGCGTGAGTGTAACGGTAAGCTTGATTATTTTCGGTCGATATTTTGCCGAAAATGAAATATCCAACCTGACAAACCAATCAAAATTGTGAACAAGCTTTTGCGATGAAATATTCAAATATAAATTCGAATTTCTTGAATTTATTTTTCGAAAACACATTTGAGTTTCGAAAATTGAGCGTGAGACTGCTTAAATAAATCCATATAGTGTTTAGATTGGCAGCTAACTTTTATAATAAAAAGTCTTCACAATAAAAGTATGAAAGTGATTTAGCTATTCTCTGTTGTTTTCACTGTTTTCTCTTGCTGAAGAAAATCAATGCAAAAATCTACGGGATCAAATGAAAGATGGTTGAAACCATTGAAATCTTATTTGAAAGAAATTAGTGGGATAGACAAAATAAATAATGAAATAATAACAAGATGTGTTGAGTTATGACGTCCAGAAAGTACTCTGGGCGAAAAATAATTAATTATTTTTTCCTGTAACGGCTTTGTAGATCTACTTTCTTTCAATATATTTTCAGGTACGGCTCACAAGATTTGAGATTTGTATTTCCTGTTGATAAATTGAACAACATGAACTTCACCTTCGAGTTTTACAGGCTGTTAAAGGGATTGCAAATGTCGTGAAAATTTAAAAAATCATGTAAGTAATTGAAAAATGAATGTGTACATCTACAAAACTGAATTATTCTTAATTACTGATTCAACAAGATATACGAGGTTTGTTCAAAAAATGAGGCGAATTTTCATTTTTCTCGAAAAATACCTATTTATTCAATTTATATTTTGCCCCCTTCAAAGTGGTTCCCCTCAGATAAAACACACTTGTGCCAGGGATTTTTCCAATCCTCGAAACAGCTCTGATATGCATTTTTTGGTATGTCTTTGAGCTCTCCCAGCGATTCAGTTTTTATCTCCTCAATAGTTGCAAATCGCCTGTCTTCCATCTGTCTTTTCAATCTTGGAAAAAAGAAAAAGTCGCAGGGGTCCAAGTCTGGTGAATACGGTGGCTGAGGCATGATTAGGGTGTTGTTTTTGACCAAAAAATTTCTAACATGCAATGACGAGTGGGCAGGTACATAATCGTGATCCAAAAGCCATGAATTGTATTTTCACAATACCGTTTTCTTAGTTTTGTTTCTCGCAAGATTACTTCAAGATAATATTCCATATTGACTGTAAGACCATGTGGCAAGAACTCCTGATGCACTAGGCCACAGCAATCGAAGAAAATAGTGAGCAAAACCTTGACATTTGATCGAACTTGGTGTGCTTTCTTTGGTCTTGTCTCTCCTGGGCTCTTCCATTGGGACGATTGGATTTTGGTTTTGATATCATAACCATGTACTCATGATTCGTCACCAGTAATGCCCCTTTTAAACGAATGTGGATCGCCGTTGACGTCATTAAACAGTTTTTAAACGAACTTGTAAACATGTTTCTGACTCAGAGTACAATCACCGTATGCCACTGCCAACATTTCAAGTGAGAAAATCGCCGAACACGCAAAACACTTCTAACGTTTACTTATGCCTCTCACCAACAAACTGAACAGCTGAAACTGTGAACATATGTTCGAGACATGTGTACCAACATAAAAAATACGCTAATATGTACGTATCCCGCGAAATTTGAACTTTATTTCTGAACAGATTTTGTATATGACGTCCGAGTAGAGATATGTTATTTCTGGTGACCAATTCAACAAGATGAGCATATCATCCGAGTTAAGAAAAACAAAATATTGATAAATGTTATTTCCGATTCAACAAGATAAATATCACGTCCGAGTTTTCCAGGCCGTCTGAGTCTGAGGTATACCTAATTGCAAAATTCACAAGTTGTGACTAGCCCTTAACAAAAACAAGTTCTCCTTATACATTGATTCTTCATACTGATATCGACTTTTTAAAGGATAAAGAATTTATTAAAAAAAAAAAAAGAATTTTATTCTTTAAATCATAGAACAATATGAAAAACAAAATCGACCTAAAAACCTAGATATTGGTGCTTCCGAACCAAATGCACTTGTTTTAGCAGCTGTATAGGTTGATTGAGAAAGAAAGAACTAAAACTTGGAATCCTGCGAACGCGCAACGTAATCAACGTTTAAACAATGTAATTAACTCATCAGTTCTCCAATTCATGAATAGACAACAAGCAAAAATTATAATGAAAATATTAAGTACTATTAAAATGATTTATTTTTTTGCGGAAAGACACATTTGAAGTTGAAGTAAATCAGAAAATAACACTTTTATATGGGTCAAGAAAAATTACATAACATATTCAAATAAATCATCTGTAGTTTTTGTTTACCAACAAACTCTAATACTTTTTTTAATAATTACTATTTTATCAAGATCTGTTCTCTCTTTGACAAATATTATGAATTCAAGGTGAACTGTTACCAAATACATACCAGTGGGTTTGATATTTATAGAAATGACACAACTACCAAGAAACGCTGAATTCTCAACCAGTTATATAAAGAACAATTTTTACAGACGATGAAAGGTGAATTTAAAAAATTAAATATTTTTGGATTGACTCAGGGGAATGCAAAATGGCATTTAATAATATATACAGAATTTAAACAGAACAGTAACAGGAAATGGTAAACTAAAACGCCACTGATGAATTATACACAGGATCTTAGGCAGCTTTTATTATTGCAGCTTTTTCAGCAAAAAAGTTTAAAGTAACTAGGTCTGTGACGATTATCAAGAAATAAGATTGAACCTCACATTTATATTAAAAATTAATGAGAAATGATTTTTCATTCCCTTTCAAATAAAAATAAATTCACCAAGTATTCATGTGTGTATAAAGTAATTGATTTTTATGAATTTGTTCATTCTTGGATAAAAAGTATTGAAGTATGCAGCCTCTGTGTTTAAAATGTGCAATGATCAACTGTTGAATAGAACTGGCCAATACTTTATGAAAACCCATATTAAAACTCATTAATACAGTTTATTGTATGATTTTCACTATAAATGGTTTTACAAAAACTGCAACACGTGTTTCGCTTTACAATTGCTGTATGATTCTTGAATCAGAAATTCCTGCAGATGATGATTAATGAAAAATAATGTTAAATTCAACTAGGACCACGATAAAGACACTTTGATAAAAGCATTTATACTTATACTACTCAATACAGCTATATTTCATACTTGTTCTTTGCCGAAGTGATGGTGGTATACAGTGCACAGTGTTTTTACCATTTAAATTTTGTTTTTCAAAAGCTCTCAACATGATTGAAGGGATAAACCCAACTTTGTGCACATGTCGATAGATAGTGCAAGAAATTTATTTATTGTTTTGACATCTACAAATAGGCATATGTCTTATGTGTGTATATGTGTATCTCATTTTCATTATTTATTAGTTACTCAATTATTATTTCTCTTTCGGAATTTCTTCTATGGTAGTGCCTTATTGTGAGGCCTTTCACGTATTTATCTCCATGAAGTTACGTTGGTTAGCAGATAGTTTGTTCACAGATTGGCTGTTTAATATGTAGTAGGCTTCATACCTCGAGAAGCTTAAAATTTGAAACAATTTATGTTTGAATTCGATATTAAAATCTACTTATAACTAAATAACATTAATAACTGAATTATAATTAAGTTAGCTGATCTATAGTGAACTTCCATAAGAGATAGTCGACAATATTTAAACTTATAGATAAACTAACGTGAAGAACCTGAGTTGGTTTAGAATGAGTTCTGTAATTTTATTACATTTCCTGTTTTGAAGACAAGAAAGAATTAAGTGTCAGAAAATTGTAAATATAGACTGAAAACATGAATGAATGCAAAACATTGCAGTATGTAAAATAATGAACATATATCCATCTTGATAAAATAAGCCAAGAGTTATATTTCATATATATTTTTCTTGTAGCCCCAAATTAAGAAAATAGTTGTATTATAACCATACAACTTGCTAAAACATAGGGTTTTTCAAGAGTAAATACTGTGTCACTGATTTAATAAGAATTTCTTTGCATTTAGTATCAGATTAGCCATGCTGCAAAAGGCAGCAAATATTTCAGCCATACATCTATTTGTTCCATATATTATTATAATTGTAAGCTGGCACAAAACTTACACGTAGAATCCCCTAGTATGATTTTCGATTCCAACTATTTCTAATACAAACATATACAAATTTGGTATAATCTGACTAGGTAGAATAGTTTTCAAATGATAATGAGAAAATACTAAAATGGATACTTACTCGATGAGCCTACTTTAACATTTAGTGGACTTTTTTTTCTGATTGATTCGGCCGTTACTTGATGAAAATTTCATAAACTACATCTCACGATTTCATCTCCACAAACTTTATTTTCAAAAATATATTATGATATGTTTCGTTATCATAGTAACTTTCTCATAGTGAATTCATAGTGAATTTCATAGTGAATTCAACTATGAAAAAGCTACCGTGATAGCGAAACATGTAATATATTTTTGAAAATAAAGTTTGTCAAGATCAAATCGTAATGTGTAGTTTATGAAAAATGCTGTGGACTATTATTCATTCCTACCAAAATTACTTAAGTTTATTTTCTTACTTAAGTTTGATGAAAGAATGAAATATGTTATTTTTTTTGTTACCCGACAATTTGTTATGTTATGATTTCTTAGTTTTTATATGCTTTGGTACTGTGTGTTTTGTCCATACCAAATCACGAAAAAATCTTTTCATACCTAAATATTGTTTTATTGACAGCCTTAATTTTTATATGTGATGCAACTGAAGGGTATCCCCATTCACATTTGCTACATGCTTTATGCAACACTGGTTCTATCCAGTTCTCTTTTACATATGACGCCTTAATCCTAGTTTCTCGATTTTTTAAACAAGATAGTTTTTCAAGAGAGATTTTTGATCATCTCTAATATAAATATATAGGATAAACTGACCCAAGCTTTAGTTCAGTCCTCAGTTCAGTCGGACCTAGGTTAAACTAGTATGGTACAAAACTTTACTGATTTTATTAACATCTACAGATCGAAACTTATTCTATCATCATCCAATCAGTATACCGAAGAAAGATTTCAAGAAAGACATATATTTTTAATACTCTTTCTGAGCTTATCAAACCTATCAAGATAAATGTCACTGACAGTTTCAATCAATAGAAATAAGAAACACAGACTTCACTTATCTCAAAACTTTGATTGGCTTTAAGAGGATTCAAAACGTGTTTTTAATTAAAATCTGAAATGGCAGAAACAGTTTTGTCTACTTTTCAAGGAGACAGAAGGTGTCAGTATAAACATAATTACTTAAACCATGATTGATAAGGTCAATTTTTTTATACATAATACACTTACTTGGTCTTTGAAGGATAGTTCTTCTCTGAGACTCTGGTTGGAGTTCTCTACTTCAACTCTAGCTAAGGATTCTTCCTCCAGTTGCTTACGATGTTCATCAAGGAGCTTTCTTAGCTTATCCCTTTCTTTTTCAAGGTCTCTAGCATCTGTAGCAGCTTTTTTAGCATCTGCAGCTGCCTGATTAGCTTTGAGTTGTAATTCATTGCACCTAGTTTCATAAATCCTGGCAGAATTCTCAGCCAGAACCAAATCTTTGCTTTTTTTGGCTAAATCAGCTTTTAGCTCTTCGTTTTCATCTAACAGACGTTTAACATCAATTTCCAAACGGGCTTTCTCTCGGTGAGTTTCATCTAACAACTTTCTGGCGTCTGATAGTTCATGATCATACATAGACTTAATGTTTGATACTTCTCTAGTAACAGTTTCTTGTGTTGTTTGTATTTCTCTGGTTAACCTGCTGTTTTCGGCTTCTAAGTAGCGAACTTTGTCGATGTAACACGCTAGACGATCATTTAGATTTTGCAAGTCCTGTTTCTCCTGCAGTCTTGAATGTCTGGTAGGACTTAAGGGGCTTGCCGGCCGCTGATGTGTAGATGCAGGCGTTGAACTTTTTTTAGATTTTGATGCCATTTTCACGACTCTTAACACCAAGATAACACAAACAACTCACCACACTGCCTGCAACGAATCTACAATCTACACAATCGAACAGTCGACGCAGCAAACTCCAGAAATCGGTCGAGGTCTTTACGAGGTAACCAAACTATTTTCGGAGATGATAGGGGAGCGGCGTTCAACAGTTTTCGCTTGCGCTTAAAGGTTTACGCCTACGTTGGTCCAAATGTAAATAGGTGGGGCAATTTGTTCCACAGCGCATGTGCCCTTCGTCAAGTAGACAAATATATTAGATATGTTCGGTTTTAAAATCTGGAGCAAAACGAGCAAAAATAGATTACCACGTGATCACAGAGTCAACGGAACGACATATATTTAACAAATACTCGGTTCCTACGATAATGACAACTCGATATTTGTAGCAGTGTTACCAGTTGGTGGTGATTACCTGAGGCGTTTTCTGGCGCTCATGTTATCAAAACGTATTCGTCTGTGATTCGAATACATTCATTCTGGCGTTGAAACTATGACGTCACATCAACTATGATTTGAAACGTATTCATGATGACGTTGTTTTGAAATGGAATTTGACGTTATGTTTCATCAGTTGTCAGTTTCTGCTTTATGTTGATCGTTATAATTTATAAAATGCCAAAATTTGTTGTCAACTATATTGTAGGAATGTAGAAAATAAGACTGCGAAATTATTACTTGCAAAAATCTGATTCTAATTGAGGCTAGAGAAAACTGAAAAGTTTGTTTATATTATTGAATTTGACATCTGACATAAATTGAATCACGTTATTCTGGCGAAACTTATTATTAATGTCACTTCGAATCGTTTTTGAATACATACTCGAATAAGATTAAACGCCAGAAAAGACCTCTGAATTGTGGGTATATTTATCGGTATTTGGATTTTGCGGAAAAAATGAAGGGAAATTTCAAAAGCTGTGAAGGTCCCAAAGAGACGCAACATACTTTGCCAGTGAATATCGAAATTCACAATAAAAGAATTATAGGTTTTGTGCATGCAGTATCTGAATTTCGCTGCTTTGAAAAGGTATTCGCCAGTGAATGTATCAGTATCTTTTACTTGCATAAGTAGTGAAGCGATACCTGTAGAATATGAAGTTGAAAAGAAGATGTCATAGTTCAAATGAAAAACACTTTGTACCCACTGTTTCGAAAAAAAAAAAGTGATCATATTGCCTAGGATATTGCCAATCGTGGGAAGAAATTCCAGAATTTCATATTAGATATAAAGGATCTTTTTTGTAAGAACTTGAATATCTATTAAAAAAAAATTGACATTTTTTGGTGAAGTTCACCATTTTGGAGAAAACAGCAAAAAAATGAAAACCCATATCATCTCACCTGCGTTATAGATATTTCCAATGATCGTTCAATTCTGCATAATTCTGACAAAGAACAGTGTGATAGCATGAAATGCTGCTGAGTTATGGAATTTCAAAAAAAATACAATTGACGAGTATTGTAGGTGGGGAGTTGAATAAATGAATAAATAAAAATCAAATAGTCAAAAAATTTCCTTAATATACATATTTAATATTAAATAAATTTATGATATACCTATGTTTCATGACATACCTGTTTTATGCTATTTGACATGAGTACACAGTACACAGGAATAAACAAAGAACACAGAAAGTACTAAAAGACCAAAAAAACGGACTCAAGGCTGCATAACGCAAGAAGATATGCGTTCTCAAACAAAGTTTCTGTTCCATGTCTGCAGCTATAGTCGAATGCGCGTGAGTAGGAAGAAAAGCAAATGTCACGTAAGAATAGAGAGAGAGAGAGAGAGAGAGAGAGAAATCTTTCAAAGTAAAAATATTGGATTATAACAGAATAAAACAAAATGCCTCCATCTGTTGAAAAATCATCTGATACAAATGTTACTGGGAATGAAGAAGATAAAAAGAATTTGTGGTCACAGATACTTAATGATGTTCAAAAACACGGTAATCCGAAACTATCTCCTCACAAGCAAATTCTTGTCCTCGGTGATAATGAATCCGGAAAAACTACGATGGTAGCAAAGCTCCAAGGTATGAATTTGACTGACTCGTGGAGAATCCTCTCACCCACATACAAAACTTACAGGTATTGAAAACTCCAGCAAAGGATCTGGCCTCGAATATGCTTACATTGATGTTCGTGATGACTATAGAGATGATCATACACGTTTAAGCGTCTGGGTGTTAGATGGAGATCCAGCACATTCTGATCTTCTGAAATTTGCCTTAAATGAAGAAACTTTCCAGGTATTTGAAAATTTTCAATTCAATTAATGTATTTCAACTTCATCTAGACAACACAAATTATCTATTTATGTTCTTACCCGTGAATTTTTTCTAAATTTCAAATTAGATTTGAAAAAATTTCTGCCTTTCATAAATTGAACAAGTGAAACTGGAAAAAACATTTTTGGACATGAGCAAAATCCTCAAGTTTGGTACAAAACATAAAACAACTTTAGAAAAAGAAACATATTTTGTTGTGATATTTTGTTGTGAAAGTAGTTATAACATCGGCTTCAAATGTCTTTAAATTATATTCATGTCATCCAGATGCTGGATGTTTTCTAAATGAGAGTTTTTTTGTAATTTATCTCAAAATATAGAATTAATTGAAGATTAGTAAACATCAATGACATCTGCCCTTGTAAAGAAGTCATCTATGAGATCGACAGAAAATTCTTTCTACGAATATCAAAGTCAAATGAGGCAGTCGGTTGCAAAACCAAGCTTTGACCACCGAACAAGATGTTTTCCACTGCAAGACATATAAGTATATTGGCACTTTATCACGAGAAATTTTATTTTGAACCCTGCTGTTGGTCCCTACAATTATTATTGACGAATTTTATACATGGTAGTATGCTTTCTATTAGGGAACAAATAAAAACTAGTCCATTTTGTGTTCAACTCCCCAAACCCCTGGTATTTTCAAGACAATTCACACTTTTTATTATTCAAGGAGACGTTGGTAATTCTCACAGTTGCTATGACAACTCCTTGGGGTATTTTAGAGCAGCTACAACACTGGGCATCTGTATTAGCTGATCATCTTGATAAACTCAAGTTGGATGTTGACTTGAGACAAAGTCGAAGGCATCATATCATTAAAATGTGGTTAGATTATGTGGAACCAGGTGATGAATTGGACCCAGCCTCTCCCATGAAAAGAAGCTCTAGAAATTTGGGGGAGGAGGACGAGGAATTTTATGGTTCTCCTTTAGCAGAAGGTAAGAGACATAATTGAAATGAATTTTTGTGTTTCAGATAAGGTTTATCTGTGGTTGATAATTTCAATAATATTGCATAATCCAAATGAATGAAAGATAGAATATAAATGTTTTTGTTTTTTAGGTACGCTAACTAATAATTTGGGATTAGACATTGTTGTTGTTGTAACCAAAACAGATTACATTCAGAATTTGGAGAAAGACCACGACTACCGAGATGAACATCTTGATTTTATGCAACAATGGATAAGGCGTTTCTGTTTACAATATGGCGCAGCCCTCTTTTACACAAGTGCCAAAGAAGATAAAAACTGCGATTTACTTTACAAATACCTTACTCATCGTGTCTATGGCTTTCCTTTTCACACACCAGCCTTGGTGGTTGAAAAAGACGCTGTTTTCATTCCAGCAGGTTGGGACAATATGAAAAAAATAAGTATTCTTCATGAGAACATGCATTCATGTAAACCTGAAGACTACTACCGGGATGTGATAGTCCAGCCTGCAACAAGAAAGACGATAAATCGAGAGACTGAAATTCTGGCAGAAGACGAGCAGGCTTTCTTGACCAGGCAACAGCAGATTTCATTTGGAGGAAGTCTACCAAGTGCCAGACTAGGCGAATCACCTATAAGACCATCTGTTGCAGGTAAACCAATATCAAATTCATACCACCTCTCAATAATTCTCACAAGTATATTTTTACTGAAGGTATCCAAGGTTCTCCACGGAAATTAGATGGCTCTAAAGTTGTTGCCTCACCAGGAGGTGAAGGAGTTTTAGCAAACTTTTTCAATTCTCTGCTCCTGAAAAAAACAGGAAGCCCAGCTGCAATGATGGGTGCAAAATCATCAGGAAGCGAAAGTTTACCTGACAAAGTTACAATGCGAACCGATGCTGCTGCTGAATTGGATCGAATTGCTAGAGGTGCAAAGAAACCAGGATCTGGTAGTTCTGGAACAGGGGGTATAGATTTCAATGCTTCAGATTGTTGAATAAGCTTGATAACAAAGTATTCTTTTATATATCTAGTTGCTTTATGTGTCGTTTAAATTCTGTTCTATTTTTAAAGCTTATAATAAAATGTATACCCTCTGTGATAAGCTTAGCTCATTATTTATTATTTTTTAACTCGTACTATTCTACATTTTTTCTCCAATAAAATATAGCCACACATCATTTTTCATCCTCTGATTCTGTCAGTAAATGAATTTGAAATTGTATTTTTCCTTTATGATGGTGACTCAAATCCACTTGAAAACTTCAGTCAAATTTTATTATTGCACCAGTTTTTATTGAAACTATGGAGAAATGATTTTTTGAGTTTTCTTAATATTACTAACATCCTATACTGTATAATGTTCATTTTACCTGAATATTTTGAAAAAATTGTTAGAAAATTATTCTTTACCCATTAGGCTACTGAATAGTAACACAATGTAGAAAAATAAAATTATAAAAGAATTACTATAGCACATATTATATTTGTATATCCATGGTGTATTGATTTATTTAGAACAAATCACTTCAACAAAATTCTGGAATCTATAAGGTGAACTCCTACTAAAAGATTACTACAAATAATAAAAGAACTGCTTGTCAAAAAAACATATTATTACATTGAAGAATTCATAACAGATGATATGTCACTGTTGCAGTAACAAATGGTTTTGACATTAGTTATTTATAAATTATTTTTAATTTTGAATCTGTCAACTTGTGATTCAATTATATGTATTCTAAGAAAGCTTTTTGGTTTTCACTTCTCCATCTTTATAAAAAAAAAAAACTGAAAAACTTCCAGTTAGTATCTGATCTCTACATATTTGTAGAGAACACAAAAGTATTATTTTTTTTTCCTTCTTATAATTCATTTACTTCTGATTAATTCTCAGCTACATAAATCTCTACACAATACATGTTCAAAAGTATTTTTCAATATATTTCATTTTATTAAACTTATCCTGTTTTGAATATTACTGGAGTTTTATCCCAACACCAAACCGTTATTTTAATACCTCGACATGTGTTTCGATCACCAAGTGATTTTGTAATTATTAGTATTTGTTCCACTAACTGTAAGAATTTCAATGCAGTTTTGTTGACATAATTGCTATTCGACGTCAGTAAAGCATTTCTGATTAATATTTCTTCAATTACGAAAATATTTTCACTTTTCACTGTTGTTCCTGATGACACCACAATAGTATGATACTCAGGAAACGGTAATGAAATCAGTAAAAGTGTTAAAGTTGATTTAGGTTTAGTAAAAAAAGTGGTAAATTGCAAGTATATTATCCTTCAATAATAAGAATAATAATAGCATTTATTAGAAAACGTTTAAAAACCATTCACAGGGTTAACTGAGTATGTTAAAAAAGTAATATAGGTCCTTATAATTACAAAGTTTAATTTGAGAAAATGAATTATAAAATAAAAACTATACCAGAAATTTAAAAATTCTCCATGAAATACAGTGTCAACAATATATTCTAGGAAATCAAAACTGATATCACACAAATTTGAAATGAAATTGAACTTTTGCAAATACTAAAGATAGGTGACCTGAGGTACAAATTGGTTCTGGCCAGTCGGTTGTAAAAAGTTTTTGTACTTCTAGTTCTAATAAGGCACACAGAAATTTATAAGAGATAACACCTTCATAGCATCCACATTGTCGTGCATTAATTTATACAGAAAAATTATTCCACAAACTTTATGCGTAATTCAAGACTTTCAATATTGAATGTTACGGTGAGACATTCATATGGAAGACCTCTTTCAGGATAGATACCATAAGATTTGAAGTAAATGAACTTTAGGAAACGACAATGAACTTTTTCAATTAATAATTAATGTATTATAGCAATTGTAGAACGGAGATCATAGTACAGAGCCACATTCTAATTTTGACCTTACATAGGCTACATAAAGAGTAAATAGCAGATGTTTGAAAAAGATCTCAGTTGCGAACTATAAAGCCATAAACTCTTAATGCTTCACTTGCTTTTGATCTAATGTGGTTGTAAAAAAAACAAATTTTGATCAAAATATACAACAAGATTTTTAATTGAGTTACTTCGTGATAGTGAAATGGTATCTTCTTAATAATTGTACTTGATGACTGACATCCTCTTACTATAAGACATTACTTTACATTTGGATGCATTCAGATATGGTTTGTTAACTTTACACCAAGTCTGTATATTTTCTATCTGTCGTTGCAATATATTACAGTCTTCGATAGGTAAATATATTTTTAAATTATCTGCAAAAAATAACCTATTACAATCGACATAATTACTGAGGTCATTAATAAATAATAAGAATAGAAGTGCCCCAAGATTCGACCCCTGAGATACAAACTGTTTGCATTAATTGATGAAAATACTGCTGAATTATGGAAACCAAATTGAAATAGTAAGTATCTGCTTCATTTCTTATATTGTTTGATTTAAACCACCTGTAGATAATTCAATACATTTCTATATAGATATAATTTATTTACAACAATATACAAAACAAAAAATTAACAGGGTATCCCTCAGTCCTCAACATCGTCAATAAGGTACAGAAGGGCATCATTCTCATATGTAGGAAAATAAAACCTGAAATTAAAAAAAGTCATTAACTCTTCTACATGAAAATGTTCCATAAATAGGTTAAGAATGATATCATGAAACATTTTATAGGGAGCTAAAGTAGAATTTCACATACTGAAGACTTGCCCAGAGCTCAGATGGAAGAATCCTAAGGTCTTCTTAGTAGTTAACAGTATTTATTATGAAGATCAGTATTTTATCGATTACAGTATCCAGGTGTTAAACTCTCAAATAAAATTATTCCAAGAAGAAAAAATTTGGAGCTCAACTGTTCAGACTCTCATAAAATTTCTAATGATACTTACTCAGGCTGATCGAACACTTTCAACTCTGGTATTTTGTAGTGACTTTTCTCAGCTAGATGGTTTTTCAGATGATTAGTTGATTCGAAAGAAGCATCACAATATAAGCATTTCATGTCGTGAAACTGTCTGCGGATGAAATTGATCAATTTTATTTTCTGGTAGAAATCTAAATGTTCTGTTTGCTCAAAGAAATCAAAGTCATGATCACCATCCATGTGCAAACATAATGGATTGATAAGCGTCTCTTTTCTTTCGCAGAAAAGACACGTTATTTGGTTCTCTTCCTCATTCCAATCTGAATATTCTTCATCTGCATTCGACTCATAATCTATAAATAATACATTTCAATTTAAAAATATCGGTTGTGCTTTTATTATACTGAATCATTTAATGAATATTTATAGTTGTTTCATACCTGTAGGTGTGGCGTATGTGTCTGTCTCATTTTGTATTTTTTGCCAGTTTTTACCTTCTTCCAAGTAATTTACTATGTAAAATTTATCATATGCTGCGTTTTGGGGATTGATTCTTTTATGAAGTTTTTTTCTCATATGCTCTTTTAAAACATTCCTTTCAGGAAAAGATTTCTCACAAAATATGCATTGCAAATTTGATATGGTTTTCTCGATTTTATTCACCAATTCTTCAATGAACACTAAATTTTGTGAATTACCCAGCTGTAAGTTATGCTCATTCGAAAGATGTTCCAAATATTTTAATCTTGTGCCTACAAAGCAGACATTTATCATCAAACATTCATCAACAAAATTTTATCTACTACCTTCGAACACCAATTTACAAAACAAACAAGGTTTAATGTAACTATCATCATTTCTTTCAAATTCCTGAACCTTCAGTGCATATTCCAAACAGAGTTTATGGCGCAATATTTTATCTTCCTTCAACAGATTTGACATCACAAAATACTTTTTGTCTTCTCTCTGAATATTTATGGAAGGAATTATTTGTTCAGGGGGAGAGAATTTAAATTTATTTCTCCAGTACAGAACATACCTAAAAAAGTTTTTCATCAAGTTCAATTGTTTGCTATAATAAATATGTATAATGGCCTTATTTTTTCAAATACATAACAATTTCCTAATTACAAAAATTTGCAAATTATAGCCAAAGTTGTGTATAATTGGGAGATACATCAGTAAATCTGCAGAACTTTTTCTGCCATTATATAACATTTGGATCGCAATCCAAATATCTTCTGATTATATACTCAACTATACAAAATCCACACTTCAATCCATTCACTTTTTTCTTAAACCAACAACATAAATAGAAATGACTGATATAATCACAAACCTAAAAACATTACAATGAGGTAAACCTGAAATAAGTCTAAAATATTGCAGATCTTTTATTGTAGGCCCACTAACTTTTTCCATCAACTGCTTTGTTGGAAGAAGGTGCCTCTACAGAAAGTTTGAAAGTTGGAAATATGTACCCAGACTTATTACTATTCTTAGTACAATTGCAAACGTATATGAAAAATGGCTGTCGAATTCAGTAGTTTCATTTTTCAACTTTCCTTCATAAGCTATCATAAAATTTCTTAAAATTCGATAGTCTTGATTTGAGTAAATGAACTATAGTTAAGATCTTCAATCTTTCTGAACCACACCACACCACAAAGTCTTTGATAGGGTACCACATAATACATATACAAACTTCACATCATAGTGCTTAATCCAATACAATATTTCTATCTAGAAATAATAGTTCAGGTCTAGAATCAACCAATGCAGACAAGCGTGAAGTGAAAGTTGAGGAACCTTCAATCGACTCCTGGGGAACGAAATTTCGTTTGCAGATTTGAAACATTTCAACTTTGAAACCATATGAAACTTTTGTCAAACTGATAAATTATAATTGCCTATAAATTTGGAATAGGAACTATTATTAAAAATATTGAAATTTTAGAAAGAAATGAAAATGACAAAGGATTCTAGGTGATGTAACTTACAAAAATATACAATTTAATGTCCTAAACCTTATTAACACTTTAGAAATACGTTCAAACAAAATTTGCTCTCAAACAGAATTATAAGTATATTAGAAAATTTGAGTTAAAACCAGTGCTGGCAAAAAGCATTGATAATTTTGTAAATGAAGACAAATATTCTAACACAAAACCCACATACAGAAGGGGGCATAAACCTATCATGATTTCATCGAAAATATTATTCTCGAAACAAGTTTCATCTACCTATCAGCTTGTATTCTAATAATTGGTGGTGTTCCCCACTTAAGATCCAAAAATAATGGGTTCAAATTCAGCTTTTGATAAGATACTCTTCTCACGTAAATTTGTCTGATTGAAGGTAGATTGATTCTGCTATATTACATAATTGATGGGGCTGTATTAGCCATGATAGTATCTAGGTGGCTTGTGGAATCATTAACGTAATCTACCTTGAAGGTGAGGCCGTTACCATGGACACTGAAAAAAAATCTTTAAAATAATTTCAACTCACTCATGAAGATTCTTTATATTTTGTACATCTTCGATCACCACATTATGAACATCAAAAATATGAGACAGGAACAAAGGGAGGGATATTTTCAAGTTGAATGTATCTTCACAAAGTAAACATTTTGTTTCTGTAAAGCCTTCAATTTCCCCATAATCGCATTCTTTGAAAACCAATGGGCCAAAGGTTCTGGTTGATATCTCTGAAACAATTCCAAATGAGGAGTTATAGGTCAAGGTTAAAATAAGTGGGGTAGTTCAATAGTAGTGTCTATAATGTTTCTACCCAACCAACAACCTACACCTTTCAATGTAGTACATGAAACTGAATTAATTCATTCAATTTACCTGCTGAATCCATGGACTTCTATAGTAAACACAAGGGTACAGGTTACAAAAAATCAGAAAGAAAAGGTGGAGTTGTAGACTGAGAAATAGTGTCCGAATTCCTGTAGTAGGAGGATTTATGTTTAGGCAACATAAACTATCACCTTTACTTTCACTATGAGAAATAAAAATAATACCAATACTGTTATTGTTATTTAATACATAGGGGCAGTGTTGCCACACCTCAATTGTCATATTTTCGACAGTCCAGGAAGGCCTCATCAGTCCTCGACCATAGTGCTCCACTTGGAGCACAATTATTTTTTCAAAGTTGCTTATTACTGTGAGTATTTATCATTTGTGCCAGTTTTCACTTTTTTTTCATTTTTCTTTCAATGAAATTTGATCATGAGTCAATAAAAATGAAACTAATTATATAATCAATACACTATTGTGATTACCTAATTGCACTGCACGTTGTTTTCAAAATTAAGGTCTAGATTTACACGGTATTATCGAAACTGATTATTGATAAATAATGAGAATTAAGATACTCGGACGGAACTCACGAAACCCAATGATATATCAAAATTATTCTTCTTTTCATCTTCATTTTTCAAAGCCATCCATTCTCATTTGATTGTCAAGTCTGTCTAAAGTCCCTCAGCCACAATATCTAAATTCTTTTGAAGACTCTTCTTTTATTACAACATTTCAAACTACGATTTGATGAACACTCGGACAGAAAAAAATTCTTGAATGATTAGGGTGAATTATTCGGCAACACTACCTCGACGAGAACTTGAGTTTCATTTTCAGATGAATAAAATGGTTTCATTCCCAATTCCAGTTGTTCTGAAATGGTGGAAGTAAAATATTCATGATTATATGAAATTTGATGAAGAAAACTTCAATAACTTTTATAGAGTATCTACCATGCATCAAATGTCAAATTGTGGTCAAATGTAGAAGAAGAAGAATGGTTTTCGACTTCCAACTATTCATTGAGGATACGGATAAGGAATAAAAAAACTATAATGACCGTATTAAACCTTAAGCTAACTTAACGAGTAAGTTCCATATGCATCATAGAAAAATCAACCTTACTCCCCACTTTGGCAGTTAGATCCTTCAAATCAAACTTTCATTAAACTAGCCTTGCATGCTTTCTGTGTAGTAGGCACTGGTAAATACTAAGTATCACTATAACCTATACGTGTATCCACAAATAACAGCGATTATATAAGGGAGGCGCCACTGTAACAAGAGTGTAAATTTTAAATGAACTTCTAAAATTTAATGAATAAAAACAGTCGGATGAAACGAAAGTAGAAACTCTCGCTTCGAAATGAAACTCTCAACAAAAAAAATTGTTTCGTTGACTTGCAACATGATCTCACAGTAATTTTGTTAGATTATATTTACCAAATGATATTTGACTACGTGAGTAGTTACATTTCTTTAAGCTAAATATCATTAACAACTCGAGTCATTCAAAATAATAAATATTCGAAATCAGCATACTTCACGTTCTCTACAATTGCTGAATTCATATCATACCACTCTTGATATTAGCGTCATTTTGGTCGAATTTCAAACTATAATTTAGCGTTTACTATAGTGGGCCTTTTTTCAGCTAACAGCTAAATCCCCACTTGAGATGGTTCTCCTTACCGCTACTCTTCATAATATACGTATATATGTTCAATAATACGTTTTTTTTTTGTTAACCACCTATCGCACCCTTGAGAACGACAACCCTCAGAAATCGAAACTTGTGCGAGCTAAGGACTAACGAGGTCTTACCTTTTAACGTGTTATTCCTAACACGAGTTGGACAATAGCAAGTGAAAATCGAGCGTTCAGCCTGGGTCTTGAACCATCGACTCACACATCGGCCGATGGACTGAGTGAACAAAGCACCCACGTCGAACCGTCCGGCTACCGACCGACGCTCTTATTGATTTACATTTTGAAAACTTTCTTGAAGCGGAGGTTTGATTTAGGATGTGTTAGATATATTAACGCAAAAAACACTTCGGAAATCTATATATATTTTTTCCCATCAGTTTATTTTTATTTTGAGCTTCTGCGTGATGGGGACATTTTCTACTTCTATGTGCCAGAGCCAGAATTGATTATCCAAAATACGGAGTATCTTGTCTGTACCTCAGTTGACTTGAGTGTCGCACCAATAAGTGGTTCCACTTATGTCTCGCTTGTGTTTACGCAGTCATTTTTAACAAGTACAAAAGTATCACGACCAGACGGTTCACACCGTTCTGAAGAAACCATGCCCGGTACTGATGATGGGGCAGACACCCCGAAACCGGTCTATCGGTTGGTCGAATCGACCAAACGAAATTGATTTCTGCCAAGTCGAAGACGTTGCATTAGCTGGGTTGTTTGTTGTTTTCCCGTTGGGTATCTGCCACACGTACCTTCAAAGTCGTAGGTCTAATACATGAGAGGAAAAGGGTAAGGTGTTTTCACCTGGACCTGGAGCATATATATATATATATATATATATATATATATATATATATATATATATATATATATATATATATATATATATATATATATATATATATATGATGAGCTGTTTTCTCGGGTTTCGCTCCGTGTTCTGTGTACCAGAACGAACAATAAGGTCCATGCTTCGTAATCCCAAGGATCAGATACCACTGGAATCACAAGGAGTGTATGAAGTACCATGCCATGATTGTGACAGGACTTACATCGGCCAGACCAACAGACGAATCAACATTCGCAAAGATGAACACAAACTAGCAGTGAAGGGAAAAGTCACCACGTCTTCTCTCTTCCAACACGTATTTCAAACAGGACGTAACATCAATTTCGACAACACAAAAATGCTAGCAAGCAACGAAAACTTTTACTCACGAACAATCAGAGAGGCAATCGAAATTGAAAAACGACCTAATAATATGAACAAGAGGGATGATGCGCAAAGATTACCATCAACATGGAGATCCGTTTTATCACTTCGCACAAGCAATCAGACTGCTCAACTCCAGAGGCAAAACTCGGTACATGACAATACAGGTACAATAACAGAGACAGGAGAGACAGCTCAGGTAATAAGACCAAAACAGGTAGTCGAGCAAACACAGGTAGTGGCAGCAACGCAGGTAAAGGGAAACATCCATCCCTATATATATATATATATATATATATATATATATATATATATATATATATATATATATATATATATATATATATATATATATATATTACTATTCTGTAGAAACGATTCTTGTTTCATCTATCTATATGGGAGTTTTTCACAAACCACTTACTCTAAGAGGTTTGTGGAGCTTTCGTTTCTGATATGGTGGTGGACAGACATGCCGATAACGACCGTCCACAAAAAGGTATGCGAACGCCATTGTTGGAGATGGAACTCAGTTTGTGTTGTGATTGTCCACCGTCATAGAACGTGCCACCATGAATATAAATATTTTGTGAAATTCTCATGAGCGTTTAAAGAGAAATAGAGCACTCTTATTCATGCCAGTTGGAGGCCGGGGTGGACAGGATGTCCATGTGGGAGTGCTGAAATGGATGTACATAACTCCTACCCCTAATCACGCCGGTTGGAGGCCGGCACCGGATGTCCACGTGGGAATAGATTGTACCAATTATACGAAAAATATATGTAAAAAACCAAAGAGTCTCCCGAACAGGGTTTGAAAAATTCGAGTGTTTTTATAATAAAAAAGTTCAACAGAAGAGGAGTGGCAGAGCAAGATCGATTATTAATAGAGATATTCCAAAAAATAATTGGAAAAGGACACATTATTTTTCTTATACATTTTCCTACGGCACTTAAAATTCATTCGAGTCTTGGAATATCTTTATAGAGTATTTCTCGACATTTCAGTGAAAATTTCGTGAACGCACATCGATTATTAGCAGAGATATTCAAAAAAATAGTTGGAAAATGACATATTATTTTTCTCATACATTTTCCTACGGCACTTTAAATTCATTTGAGTTTTGGAATATCTTTATTGAGTATTTCTCGACATTTTAGTAAAAATTTCATGAACGCATATCGATTATTAACAGAGATATACCAAAAAAATATTCTAAATTAACAAAAGCTCGACTAATAAGTTTGGCAAAGCCGCACGTGAAATTTGCTCTATCCCACTTCCGACAGTCTACACGTTATCACCGTATAGAAGTGAATACGGTGACGTGATAACGTGGGAAAACGTGGATAACATCACATAGACGGATGGACAAATGGACCTGATTTAGGGAAGCAACGTCCAGTAAACCTTGAAGAGAGAGAGAGATTTTTGACAAAAACAAAAACCAATTCAGGCATCTTTCTCAAACCTATAGTTTTTTATGCTCTAATCTAACCTATAAGTTTTATTTCAGGTTAGGATTAGGAACTTGGATAGTATATTTCAGAAGTAGGTATATTTATATATGGCTCCGACTAAAAATAAACTTCGCTCAAGGGAGCCCAGAAACTCTGGAATGGATTTATTATTCAAAAAATATTTTAGCCAGATTTTCGTTAAAAAACTAATATTTGATCCAAATTACTTATCACCAGTGTGTTGGTTACTACTAATATTTGAAACATTCCTGAACATTATAATCATAGAAAAAGTAAAGTATACGGAAATTGATTGGATAGCTTATATGCAAGAAGTTGAAGGATTTCTAAATGGAACGCTGGACTATAAAGAATTGAGAGGTAAATTTGAAAAAAGAGACTTCCTATTTAATAAGTTCGAAAATTTCAGGTGATACTGGACCATTAGTCTATCCAGCTGGATTTGTGTATATCTTTTCCATTCTCTATTATATAACATCACAAGGAAAGAACATATATTTTGCACAATATATATTTTTGGTATTTTATTTGCTACAGACATTTCTCATTCAGCGCATTTTCAGGAAAACTTTGAAACTTCCACCTTACGCCTTAGTTCTAACCACTTTAACCTCTTACCGAATACATTCAATATTTGTATTACGGCTCTTTAATGATCCCATAGCTGTACTCCTTTTCTATGTCAGTCTCAACTTGTTCTTATCTAACAAATGGCTGTTGGGTAGTGTTTTTTATTCTTTGGCAGTTTCTGTCAAAATGAACATTCTCTTGTATTCACCCTCTTTGCTTATGGCATATTTAACAAATTTGTCATATTCAGACACATTTTACAATTTGTTAGTTTGTGCCCTCATTCAATTAATTTTAGGAACTCCATTTTTATATGGCAATATATTTTCATATATAAAAGGTAGTTTTGATTTTGGTAGAATTTTTGAACATAAGTGGACAGTTAATTTTAGATTCATACCACAAAATATTTTTGAGGATCGTTTTTTTCATCTTCTCTTATTGGTCCTTCATATATCTTTGTTGATTATCTTTACACCGCATTTCAAAAGGTATTTGAGTAGTTATGCTAAGTTGAATGTGGTAACTGCACACTTAAAGTCTCAAATAAAAATAGAAAAGAAGAAACAAAAGCTAGAAAGTGAGAAAATGACCAAAAATCAAAAACAGTTCTTGGATTCTTTTGAAAAACAATTGAAAAGTGGGAGTGGCAGTGAAGCTGAAAATGTTTATGATGAAAATTCTAAAATAGAAAATAATATGTCAAAAATCAGTCAACTTTTTGTTTTGCCGTTTTTCATATCAAATTTTATTGGTGTTGCTTGTGCAAGATCTCTACATTATCAATTCTATAGCTGGTATTTTCATAGTTTACTATACTTAGTCTTTTGTACAGGGTTCAGCAAGCCATGTTCATTTCTATTATTAGGTCTTATAGAATATTGTTGGAATGTGTATCCCAGCACAAACTTTTCAAGTATTTTATTACATATTTGTCATTTCATAATATTATTCGGATTGTATAGAAATATAAGAAAATAATACTTTCATTGTATTTCATTTCTGTATACCCATCCCGGTTAATTTTGTGATAGAGAATAGATATGTTGATAAAAAAATATTATCCCAGCATAAATCAACGGATTTAATGAAATATCTTGAAACAAATCAAAAACATCTAAAAATACATAATTTATATAAGATACAAAATGTCGTCAACATTCAGATATGAACTGACTGCAATAATTTTATTTGCAAATAAAAGGGATGGCAACAATAATTATTCCTTTATTAGTTTACCATATAAAAATTAAACCATAAAGAATAAATGTTTCAACGTTCTAAACAAGACAGATTATCAAATGAGTAACATAAGTTTTATCAAGAGTCTCTCCATTTTTGATTAATTTTGAATAATTTCTCCTATTTCTAAGGAACTGGTAAACTCTTATTAATAAAATAATGGATGGTGGAACTTGCTGGGTTTCACAAAGTTCCTACACTCATTAAAATATATTGAATATTTTACATCACTACAAAGTTATATATTCTTTGAGTTGTGACAGCGTATCTACATCAACACAGTGTAATAGTTGCTGAAACTGTTCCATGCCCACTTGGTTCCTCAATTCACATAACTGTGATTGAAGATAATCCTTCAAAATAATTGTGTGAACAGGATCTGACAAAACAAGTTGCCTTTTTCTCTGATCGTGATCAGTTTCATAGTAACCATCTCCATCCTCATCGAAATGACTAGGGCTCTGACCTTCTCTTATTACCAAAGAATCAATCATTTCTCCATTATCTTCAGCTTTTGTAATATCGTTGAGAGTCTCTAAAATGTTCAACATTATTAGCCCAAACCTTTCTAAAACAGGTCCACTTCGAGTAGTTAACAAGTTAGCTAAGGCCAATCCTAACAGTTTTCTGTGATCCGGTTGAGCCACATTTCTCATTTTGTCCAGCCAGACATCTAAAATTTTACCTAAAGTTACTAAATCTGATTCTTTATGTGCTTGGGCAAGGGTAACCAGCACTCTTGTAAATACTTCATGTGATGATAGTAACACTCTTGACAGAGTACAAAGAAACATAGTCATTAGTAATGAATAGTCTTCAGCACAATATATTCTCTCGAATATTTTTGGAAGGATAGGCAGCACTGTTTCAGCTCCTAAAACTGGCGAAGCTCTAATGAAAGTTTCAACAAGCCTCATCAACATTACAACTCCTTCATTTTTAAGGTCAGATATCAGACCGGCACACACTTGCATGATCTGAATACCACTTGTACGCATAACAAGTTCAGGAGCCAACAAAAGATGGACCAGACATATAACTAAACTCTGGCGCAAGGTCTCTGTTGAGTACTCTAATAGGGGAGGCATATTATTGAATATTCGCATCAATTCGTTAGTCATAGTAGGGGAATACTCCAAAACTGTCAACCAGAGATCGAGAGAATCTTCCAGTAGATATACTATAGCATTATGCGATGTGTCAGTACCAAGTTGAATAATGGGTAGCAAAAAAGGATTCAGTTCAGGTTTGACACCCCCTAAAGATTTAACCAGTTGTACCAATGTGGAAACTATAGCACATCTGAGCATGTTATGCTCTTCAGATTCTTGCCACAAGTGTGGCAGATATTGCACAAGAGAATCCAGTTGAAGATGTGTTGTGCTGCCCATTCTCTCCAGTAGAAGTGTCATGACGTTTAACACTTGCATCTTTGTGTCACATTCCTTTGATTCTTTCAGCAAGGTAAAGAGAAGATTGAAGGCATCAAACATATAATCTTTGAACTGTTCGGAGTTGAACTCAAAGTCATCGATTGCAAACCGTAAAGTGGATGCAGCAGTCAGTCTCACAGCCATATCTTCATCGGAAGATAATAAATTATTAATACAGTCATACAGAGCCGGTCTGAGTTCGCTAGATAATTTAATACCAGTCCAACGTCCTATTAACGAAAGTGCTCGTCTTCGAATCACCCTATAATTGTTATGTTTAATCTTCAACTCCTGGAGAAGAGTGTTCATGAACCATCCATCAAAGTCAATTTCGTCGTATAAATCAAAAGCACATAAGCCGACGGCATTATACACGGCATCCTTTTTTAAAATAGCTGGCATATCCTCTGGTGAAACTAATATATTTGTATCTGCCACCATTTGTAGTAGAACAGGGATCAAATAGTCTCTGTATTCATGAAAAATCGTCACAAAAACTGTATCAATGCTGGGTCTCAGACTGTATTTCCAACTATCCCCACTTTCATCATTTGAAAATTCTTCAGGCTCAGCATCCCATAAATCTAATTCATCTTGGGTTAAAATAAAGTAATGACCCACTAATTTCCTACACATGTCGGACACTGTTTCTGGTTGAAAAAACATCAATTTCATTTGATGTGCACGTAACGTTTCCGGATGTTTTGTTTTTTCTATCATTTTAGCAGCCTTGAATTCCACACATAATAAGATATTTTTAATAATGTTCAAACACTGTATAACAAATCTCTCAAATATTAAACTGATGCCTTCATCAGTGAAGAGATAATAAAATGTGAATTCCAAACTGGGTTGAATAAAGTCGATAAATGAAAACGGATGCATGTCCAAAACAGACAGCAATACCTTAGTGAGGTGTATTATGAATTTTTCACAGAGTTCCAAAACATAAATTCCTTTTCCCTTCAGCTGTTTGCGGCACTGAATAGCAGTTTTTGCCTTTTCAAAAACCACCTTCATGAAAGAGACACAATCTTGATTTTCGTGGGGTTTGTAGAAACCAAAAACTGTCAATTTTCTCAAAATCCTGAGAGTAAGCAGTGACTTTTCTAAATTCAAGGTTATATCCTGTGTACTAGCATTTTGAAGGATGTCTCGAACAAATGCTTCAGTATAGTTATTCCACATATTCAAAATGAATGTATATATGCTCAAGGTGAGTTCATGAAATAGCCTTCGATCAGCTGCCAATCTCTTGGATGAAATTGCTTTCACGACATGGTGTAACGTTAACAACGATCTATGTTGAATGAGGCTATCAGGATTTCCAACTGCTGCTAGAAGTGTGGGAAAAAGGTCCGGCCACTCCTTTGGATAATCAAGACGAGCAATTTTTGAAATGAGAACTGCTTTCTGCACTGCAATCTGGCTGATTGGTTCAGTGAAATTAGTCAGCAACCCCTGTCTGATATTGTGTTTTTCTTCTTCAGATATAGCGTTTGGAGCATTTCTTCTCCAATATTTATCAACTCCATTTTTCATGTATAGTACAGCTATCCACCTCACATTTACATCAAAGGTATGGTTAGATATTACGTTTTGTAATACAGCATAAAATCCAGGCTGTGTTTCCCATTCCTTCAGCTTAGCTTCTGCTGGTTTGAGAATTTCAGGATTCTGACTAGATGCTCCCTGGAGAACTTCTAAAACTAGAACGTGAGTCGACTCCATGTTCATTTGATATTTACATTGGAGTAACTACAATGGTAATATTTCAGTGCACTAGTAAATATATCGTAATCAATCTTGTGAAGAAATAAGTCTCTTAGGTTCCGGGATTATTTGATCAATTCTGTAGCTGTGCTAGTCCAATGGTTCCAGTTTTACCCTTGTGTCATGCTCAACATACGGCTCCTGTTTAACTCTTTTAAGTGAGGGTTTCATGTCTTCATCATCATCATCATCGTCATCAACTAAAAGACAAAGAAAAATATTACAATTAAGTTTTAATATTTGCATTTCTTAAAATATGTTTCAATGATCCATTACTTGTGTTGGGTGTACTAATGATTTATTTGTTCTTTTACAAGTATCAAAAATTCATGAGAAAAGAACAAAATTCTGTACCACTTTGTTTTCATAATTTGAAATGTTGAAGTACATATAGAGTATATATATGATTCATATTATTATTTTGTCTTGTAAAAATCTTCGACATTAATGTTATTTCTAGATTTTTTGAATAATAACTCTGATACAATCTGCCAACATGTTCTATTCATAGTAGAACTAAATAATTTATTTTCATAAGATATCTTCCTGGTTTCTTCAAGACTGCCACATATTTTTTTTTTATGAATATGTCAAGTTCAGGATTCATGGCAATGCAAATTTACTGTAGAGATTATTCTATTTACTTTATGAAAAAGAGACAATCTATTAGTAATAACAATGATGAATTCAAAAATATAAAAGTCAGCAGAATCATAAATCATAGTCATAAGCCGTCCCAGAACAAAAATGTGTTTATGAATGTCACAACAACGAAGCAAAATATAAATATAAGATTTTATTTCTAATTGGAAATAAAATACTCATATTTTATATCTATTCTGGATACTTGCAAAACCTTCTGGTCTAATGTGAATCAGAAGCATACAACATTTCTCGATGATTATTTCGTTAATCAAGTTGTCATTATGATGATTATTTGTTCACTAATGTTTCTAGCTTGTTTAGAAAAACTAATTATTTTTTTAGTGGCGAAGAGTATTTTGCAGTTCTGAAATGAGGAAAAGCAAATTTCTTGAGAGTAACATATACTCAAGTATTAATCAATAGCTGTTACTTCAAATATCAGTATTTTCAATTTCTCAGACAGACACTGAATTCGTGTTTATATAATTTCACTACATCAATAGTTTGATTTCTAGAGCAACTAAATATTATTTTTTTAATATCTCATCTTGGTCAATCAACAGGAAAGATCAAAGGGATAAAATTCTTGAACTGAGAACCAAATGTAAAATAAGCCTTTAAAAAAATCTAAAGCCAAATAACAAAATGTGCCCATAATAAATCTCAGTCAATAACCTATATCTAAAATTGAAGAATATTGATTGCATTTATTTCGACAGCTTTGATTCTCTTGAAAACAGTGGCAGTATATCAAGTCTTCCTTGAAGGTTTTAATTAAATATTAATAATAATAATTCTTTATTAGTAGGACAATAAAATTGTGTAGGAAGTGTCAATACAATATAAATAAAAAAAAAAAGAAAAGAAAAAAGGAAGACAGGCTCATGCTCTAAAACTAAGATGACTGACTATGCATTATTCAAAGAATTCCTGCAAAACATAAAAACATTTTTCTAATAAATATTTTTTTAATGATTTTTTGAACAGAGAAAAACTATTCAAGGCTTTTAAATAATCTGGAAGGTGATTATATATCTTTGGACCTATGTATTCTGGTCCACATGAAGTTACTTTGAATCTAGCTAATGGCAAGTGAAAATGGTTCTTGGTTCTAGTATCATGTTGGTGAAGTTTTAGATTTGTTGTGAATCTTGATTTATTTTTGAAAATTTTTGAAATAATTGGACTTTTTTCTTGTTTCGTAGCAATGTTCTAGTCTTTTGAGATTAGATTTTTGTTTGAATTCAAAGCAAGATACAACAAAGAAATAATGCTGGCGGATGTCAAGGATTCTAGATTCGGAGTATAATAAATCAGATGAATATCGAGAGGGTTTGTTTAGTAATATTTTCAGAAATGTTTTTTGCAGAATTTCCAACTTTTTAATGTGCTCTTTGAGTGCACTTCCCCACCCTATTATCCCATATGTCAACCTGGATTCAACCAATGCGTGATAAATCATTCTGAGATGTTTTTCTTCAAGAAATTTGGTGATGTACTTGAATCTGTATAAGATACTTCTCAGAGTATTGCATTGTCTCAATATATGTATGTTCCATCTTAGATGCTTATCTATGGTTACTCCTAAATAATTTATAGATTCAGTCTGGTTTATTTTTAAATTATCGCTGATTTTGATTATGCTTCAAATCATTCTGCATAATGGTTTTCATATTGTCCCAGTTTTCAGATTCGAATACTATGGCGGTATCATCTGCGAAACTGATGACTTCCCCAGACAGGTTAAAACTGAAAAGATCATTTCTGTAGAGTACAAAGAGCACTGGGCCTAGAACAGTACCTTGCGGTACGCCATAATCAACAGTGCACTCCGTACTCAGACTGCCATTGAGTGATACCTGCTGTTTTCTGTCACTCAGATAATTTTCCATTACTTTTCTGGCTACTCCGCGGAAACCCAAATCATCTAAAATGTCTAATAGTTGTGAGTGAGGGACCGCATCAAATGCTTTAGCAAGATCTAAAAATACACAAGCAGATTTTTTCCCATTATCTAGACTCTTTAATATCTTTGAGGATAAATACGCAATAGCATCTTGGGTTGATTTATTTTGTTGGAAACCGTATTGGCGAGTACTTATCAGATCGAATTCCATAGTAAAAGATGTAATTCTCTTTTTTAATGTTTTTTCAAAGAGTTTCGCAACATTAGATATTACAGATATTGGTCTATAATTTTTGGTCAATTTTTTTGAGCCCAATTTATGAATTGGTTTGATTATTGCTTTTTTGAATTGCTGAGGGCAAATACCAGATATGAAGATCATATTGATTATGTATGAAATAGGTCCAGAGACATCATTTTTTATTTCTGAATCTCCGCTGTTATTTGGTCAAAGCCAGGAGATTTATTACATTTCAACTCCGCAATTAGTTCTCTGATTTCTTTTTCATCAGTAGGTGTCAGAAATAAAGATTGCTCTTCAATATTTCTATTTGACACATATTTCGTTTTTTTTTTTTTGCTAGCTAAATCAGCTCCAAAAGAAATAAAGTATTCTGCAAACGCATTGGCCATTTCTGAATTATCATCTGTAGTTGTAGTATCATTATTATCAAGTTCTTTTATGATTTCTGTTTGTTTTTTTTAGTTTATTTCTTTCACAATATCCCAGACCTTTTTGTTGCTATTTGAGTTTTCCAAATTTTATTTTTATAATAATCACTTTTGCTTTTTTGAGTAAAGAATTCAGTTTATTTCTGTATGATAAGAATTGCAATCTCAAGTGATTATTTTCAGGATTCCTCTTCCAAGCTTTGTACATTTTATCTCTATTTTTAACAGAATTCAGTATTCCATCTGTTATCCAAGGGGTCCTTTCTGTTTTCTTATGATTTATTTTTAGCTTGACTGTACTTTCTTTTAATGCCTCCATCATTTTTTCGTAACAGCTTTGAAGCCATCCAAACGAATTATAGTACTCGCCAGGCAGAAAATATAAGATTTCCTATTGCAACCTCAAATCCTGTCAAAGACTCTCATTTACAATGTTTGTAAAATATATAATAATCTACTACTGGAGATAAGGAAAATTAAAAACTCAACAATCTTTAAAAAAGCATTGAATTGAAAACTTTACTCAGTGAGAAACCATACTACTGCTTTGCTGACTTCTTTAATGAAACATTCAATGAACCTTTTTCCTGAAGTACGAAAAATCACTCACTAGCAGCGCTAGTAGTTCGGTAGGGACAAACACTGCCTAATCCTCACATGAACATATGGTAAAGTACAATTAAAAAATAAAGTTTTTAACAGAAGAGAATGTTCCTGGAGCAAAACTAAAATTTGCAACTGTAAAGGATAACAATGTTGTAACATTAAAACGTTGGCTGCATGCCGTAATTTAAAAGTAACTGGAAAAAAAGTGAATTAATAGACAGGTTAGTATACAGACTCTAGTAAAGATTCAAACTGTAATAAAATAAATTTAAAATAATTATGAATTTCAGACTTATTCCCGAGTGAAATATGAATCAAATATAATTGGTAATGAAATAAATTTAATCAAATATAATGAATATAATTTAATAAACGATTGAGGTTATATCTCATTCTAATCAATGGTAATTAACTATGAAAAATTTACTATTCATTTCGTGTTTAGAGCATACATATGAATATTTATTTATTTTTTGTACTGTTAAATCCACTCTCCTCGAAGCATGTATTCATTTCTTACATCTTACCTCATTATTATGAGGTTTTATAAATGGTATAAAAAAACGTTTTCTTCCCGATATCGATTTACCGACGTACAATTCGCAAAACAGCAATGCTTTGTTGGCATTATACTAGCATAAAATAATTATTTATATCAGTTTTATATTTTTAAATAATAAATTAATACTACGTAAATAGCACTGTTTTACATGTGTATAGTTTATTGTTTGTCCCTACTACTAGTGCTGCCTCTCGTGACACGTTTGCTGTACTATTCTCAAGAAAAAGGCTCATTGCAATACCAAAGTCATCTTATGTAAGTGTAATCACTTACATGGCTCATCAATGTATGGCTCATTTTGAATTATTTAGGTTTATCTTCTTACCGATGTGTTTTGTTATGTGTATATTTTTTTAAACTTCTGACATAAGAAACGCTGACAATAAAAAATATTTCTCTCTCACTATTCAATCAATCAATCAAAATATACTTTATTGTCCAAGAATAACAATTATCATGACAAAGCATACAGTCACCATGATAACATCACAAATATACAGTTAGCAAGGAGATCATAAATACACATAAATTCACACTTACAATAAGCGGACATAATCAAATATACAAAAGCAACAAGATTTACACCACTAAGCCAAATAACATTGAACAACAAAACTACGATGTGCCAATTAAATGAATAAAGTAACATGCCGAAAAAAAAAAGAAAAAAATTTTACATTTTGTACATGAAATTACAAGGACTACCTCTAAATATATAAAGAAATAGGGATACGTTATATGACCGCCGCCAAAGATAGAGATCTCAGCAAAAAGAATACTGAAAGTATTCTTCCAGGGTATAGTAGGCCCTCCCAACTATGAGCGTTTTTACAGATTTTCTGAACTTGACTTCGCTTTTGATGACACGCAAGGTTAGGGGAAGGTGATTGAAAATTTTCTTGCCCTCAAAAATTAGAGAGTTGCGAGTTAAGGTTGAGGAGGGAATTGGAAGCGAGATTAAGTGAGAGGAGCGAGTGCTATAGCTTGACTCAGAAATAATTATAGCTTGGTATTTCTTGTGCATGAGGCAAGCCATTTCCAAAATGTAGATACAAACCAATGTCAGAACTCCATGTTGCATAAACAAGGGACGACAGGATTCACGGTAATCAGAACTACATAGGTATCTAATTGCCCTTTTTTGGAGAATACTCTTTGAAATAAATACTGAGCACAAGCGCCCCAAAAGCAGATTCCATAATGAAGATGAGATTCTATTAGTGCGTAGTATACATTCTTCGCTATACCCAAATTCAACTCATTAGCAACGACTCGAACCGCAAAGCAACCTGAAGCTAATAGATTGCATAGTTTTGTAATATGGTTACCAAACTTCAATTTATTATCAATCAGAAGTTCCAGAAATTTATTATCCGTAGAAAGGGAGACTTGTTCCTTGTCCAAATAAACATCATCTAAGTCGCCCTTGAATGTTATGATATTTGTTTTGCTTATATTGAAAGCTAGAAGATTGGAATCACACCAATTCTTAACTTTTTCTATATCTATGCTTATGTGGTAGTTGAGCTCTGAAGAGCTTTTGTTGTGCCATAGAATCGATGTATCATCTGCAAAAATAGTAATTTCACCATTGATGTCTAAGTTGGTGAGGTCGTTAATATAAATGAGAAATAGAGTCGGGCCCAAAACTGATCCTTGAGGAACTCCACTCTCAATTACTTGCTTTCCAGACTTAATACCATTAAATGATACAATTTGGCCACGCTTTAATAAGTACGACCTGAGCCAGGACAGTTCCGTGCCTCGAAACCCATAAACTTCAAGTTTGCGGAGCAGTATTCCATGATTTACGAAGTCGAATACCTTTGATAAATCACAGAATATCACCGCCGCAGCCTCTCGTTCATTTAAATTAATATAAAGAGATTCTAAGAAAGTGAAAATGGCGTCCTGAGTGTTCTTAGAACATTGAAATCCATATTGGCGGTTACTTAAAATATTAAATTTTTCAGTTAGTAACTTGAAATAATTGTATAATCGATTAGTTGGTATTAGAGTATTTCAATAATTGAATGAATATTTGTTAGACATGAAGTACGAATACATAGATAATTCAAATACTCTGCGAGTCCGATGAAATATTTTTTAGTAACAACTCAGGTGGTTTGAGTACAAATTATTCGAGATATTAAAAAATATGTACCTACAGACATATATATTTATATTTTTATATTTAAAGTGGTTTCGTTATTTATTTATATTGAATATATTAGAATTTGTTCAAGATAAATTATTTCCGCTCATTTATTTATTATACATCAAAATTGTTAAGAATATTTCTTCAATAGTATATTATAAACACTCTTGGCTGAACCAGAAAGTATTTCAAAACCTATTGACTTGATTTTTTCAGTATCGAGTTATCTGTATCTACAAAATTATAATGCTACAACACTGAATAAGCAAATATTGAATAACCGATTATTCACTTACAACTCAAAACACAGGTAGCAAGCAGTTTGATTAATATATCAACTCGGACCACTATCCGATTATCTTTCATTCCAACCTTCTTCATGCAGAATGAATCATCTCACCACTAATTTCAATATACTTTTCAAGGAGATTAAAGCTGTTTATATAAACACTATCATTGAAGGTGTGAAGCTAGCTTTAATTCATAATCAACTTACCAGCAGGAATCACAAGTTCTCTTTGTTTCTTTGTCAGGAAATAATTCAGCGAAAGACAGTTATCACAACAGCGTTCTTTTCTAGTATGGTCTTTTTCATAAACTAATAAGCATTGAGCATGTTTCCAATATTCTGTCTTCACTTGTGAGGCGGTTTTATTTGTTCTGTGAAAATTTCTATTTCCTAAACAAGTACCAAATCTACAAATGAATTATAAATAGATCATTTTATTTTGCATATATAGTTACTAACCTTCCAAGAGTTGATAAACACTCTTCTAAATCGACTACACTATTTATATCACTCGTATTCAAAATCTTGTCACTCAACTTATTATTTCCAACATAAACTTCAAGCTCTAAATAATTACTCAAAATCAACTGTTTTTGTAAGCTAGCAGGACCACTGTGTGACAATTTTATTTCTATAAAAGCGATTCGATCATTTGATGCTACGATGCACCAATTATCTGGTTTTATCTGTTTTGCAAATTTACAAACTTCTTTGAAAGACCAACCAATATTGTTCAAGTCTTCAGAATAATTGTTGTCTATTGACATTTTATTTTCGATGACATCTTTCGTAATTTTCAGAGGTTATTCTATGATATTCTTCTTCTCATATTTTTCAAGAATAGAGTGATCCATGTCATGGGTAACGTATGCGTAGGTGATATCACAGCGATCGTTTCTTGAGAAATTGGTATTCTCGCAACTTTCGTAAATAAACAACTCATATAGGATATGAGACATCTATTTAGTTATCATAGGACTGAGTACACGTAGAACTGCTCGACATTCGAGTATCAAGCCTCACGAAGGCTATTCTCGAATCACTCGCTCTTTTGCGATCGTTCGAAGAAACGATTCCTTTGAAAACAGTGTTCTCGTGTTCATGGTTCAATCATTTGCAGGCATTCATACACATCAATCAGACAGTTCTCACATGCAATCACTCGTAGTTATACGTATACGTAGTTCTGTGAATGTTCGTGCGAACTCTTTCTCAGATCCTTCATTATTGGGTATGAATTGCAGATCTATGAATTTTTCAAAAATACCAGTTTCACACTTGTCGTTCGCTTTGATGTCACCTGCACTTATGTTGCAAACGACGGTTATTATAGAATAGCCCCCCAGATCTAAATGTCTCTCAACCCACCCATTCTTGTTGTAGTCCCTACTGCAGATAGGAAGCTAGGTTCATAGAAGTTTGATCTGGAGGCTCTGAGCCGCCAAAATGAAGGGCATAACTTTGAATGGGCTTAAGGCTGATTTTTGTTACGATGCTTGAAGCATTTGTTGATTAAGCTCAATGTCTGAGCCAGATCTAATAGTCTACGAAGAAGAGGGGCTACAAAATCAATTATATTATTTTTTCATAATTCACAGTTACAACTGATTATCAAGAAATTCACACTTAGAACTGCGAATTCATAATTACATCTGTAAATTGTGATAAGCGTCTGAAGACAGTAAATTCCTTGCATGTTCACTTCGTACTCAGCACAATAGATAACTTAACCTAGCTAAAGTTAGATTCAATTAGTGCAACTAGAACCTTGGAAACTATCATGTATTGGAATTAATCAGTTGTTTATAGCTTTGGCTTGGTTAGGGTTCAGGTTATATTTTGTTTTCATTACCTGACATCTATAATCCTGAGTACACAGTGTGGATGTAAAGAGATTTCTGTCTACAGACTCTTATCCCAATTTACAGTTATAACTGGGAAGTCACACTCATTGACAGTTTTAATTGCAAATTCACACTTATAACTATAAATTTACAGTAATATTATCGATTTTTGTGGCCCTTGTACTCTTTCGTACAAAATAACTTTTGAGTTGTGATTTTTTATTATTTGAAGAAAGTGACAAGCTATTCGCATATAATCATGCCGAAATAATTTCATTTGAATATGAAATCACATTGTAATTGTACACCAGAAGAATATGACACTATAACAAACATATTCTTGAAACATGTGAAAAATAAATACGATTCAACTGTTACTCGAAAAATCATTGGGTTGAAGCTAATATTCAAATTGTGCTATTGGTATACATAAAATGCATATGAATAATCGTAGTATGAAGTCAAGAATACAGAATACGAACTTCTTTCAATCTTAGTGTGCGAACGATTACTTATGAATCTACATTCTTGAGTTCACGCTACGAATAGCCTCAAACCACTCGTTATTCTGTGGTTAACAGTCAAGACGCATTATTGCAAATATTTCAAGAATACCAGTCTCTTAGAAATCGTTCGAAGAAAAGTAATCTGCCCATAAGTTGCGAATGAAGAGTGAATCGAAAATAGAGCAGCTGGACTCAAACTGCACACTTCAGCTGGATAAAGGTTATTTATGATAATAATTGTGAAATATGTGGTAAAGGACATGAAACAGAAAACCCCAATTCGTATCAGGGCTATAGACGAGTTCTTGAATTCATCGATGTGTCCACCATTAATGATGGATTCATCTATTGGTCCATCCAAAACGCTAGCCAAAGCAATTAATCGGTCGGAATTTTTTTGTTGAATTCAAGAACTCGTCTCAATATTCCAAATTGTATTACTTTATGTTCATGTTCATAAAATTTTGGCTGCTTAAATTTTGACAATCAAAAGGTCCAAGTTTAATATGTAACTCCAAATATTTTTCACAGCTTCATTGGGGCTAATGTACTTGGTAATATCAAAATATTTTAATAATTAACATTTGCATGTTCGATGGATTATTCATTGGTCCATTCGAAACGTTAGCGTATTTATATTGGTTGAAGCAATATATCAAAAATATATTTGAATTTAAGAACTCAACTTATGCATGTGTAACCACGTATATCTGATATTTCTGTTTAGTGCATAGGACTTATTACTTATTCCGTTATGGTTTCTATGCACAAAGCACGTATATTATTATGTGTTTTCTGTTTCTAGTTTCATACTTTTACGTTCTAGTATAGTACGTGGGCTCACTGTGAAATATAAAATTATAGTGTGAAGGGCATCTTACTCCATTCAATTTTTATATTGCTAATTGAACAACTTTCGCTGTAATAATAGAGAATATTCAACTATGTGGCCAATTTATTATTATTTATGATGAATTGGCTTTTGAGAAATAAATTAAATTACTTTATTTTGTAAATCCAATTCATTAGATAGAAAATTAAAATAAAGTTACGATAACAGAATAATGATTATATTATATAATCATTTTATATCCTCTGAAATAAATAAGTCCACTAAGGATGAAATGAATAGAAGTGACTTTTGTTATTTTATGTAATCTTAACTTAAACTTTCATCAACAACATCAATACAATCTGAGGGTTCTAATTAAATAAGGTTCCAAATGAAAAAATAATGAAACAAGATATTTTACCAAAACCTCTTGCTTTGAAAATGTGACAGAATCTTAACTTTCTTTTTTACAGTTTTACCTTTGGTATTATTGATATCTCTATTAGTATATTTGATACTATAAAAAATTTTTATTCTTATGAATAGCTTAATTATGTATATTTTTGGAAAATTTTCACAAGGATGAAGAAAATCTACATCCTTCATTGGGTTGAATAATATATTCGAAACTGCTCCCTCAGTAGAAATTTCTGTAAATCGATTGTTAAATAAACATTCCAACTGATATATAAAATTAATGAATTCATCTGGTGGTGAGCGCAAATTTCCAAACATGTTTTTTTCCGTAGTATAACCTTTAAAATAGCTTAACAGACGATTTACATCCAAAGTCCTGCACTTCGTGCTGAAAGAGTGACACACATAACATGTATGAACTTGAAGAGTTTTTTTTAAATGTATCCACCAACGTAACTGAATGAATTCTGAGTACATACATCTTCATTTTTATAATCATAATCCGGAAGGGCAAAGGCTGGAGAAAAGTGATTCTCATCTGATATAAATGTATCATTTTTACGTTTGTGGATTGTATACTGATTAATAAATCATCTAAATCATTCTTACAATTCATATGATTGGAATGAAAATTATTTTGGCAAAACAACTTCCGGAATGCCCTTTGATATAGTATGGGGGTCAGATTAACATTATTTCCACATTGTTGTCTTACAGCACCAAAAATATTTTCAAGACAATCTGAATTGAGTCGTCTCATTTTTAAATATTTATAATTTAATTTGGAAAGCTTATCCCATATTTCAGTTACACAATTCATTTGAATAATCCAGCATTTTCTAAATTTGACTCGATTTGTGACATTTTTGTTCTCTGAATTGAAAATTTCAAGAATTTTCAAAAACGTTAGAGCCTCTTCAAAAAAATCTAATTGGAATTTCGAACCTTCTAGAACGTTTTTGTATTTATAGGGATGTCGTAAAGAACACGAATTTAACAAATCAAAAAGGTTATTGAATATCTATTATGTGTATTGTATCAAAAGAAGAAGCAGGAAGTAAGTTAATTGCCCGCGAATGCATTCATTCCACTGGCAACTGTACGGCTTAGAACTTATGTTGCTAGACTCACTTTCATTTTTTCAAAATTGTTTGGATTGATATGTGATTTGGTAAGATTTGGTGCGAATCTATAAAATTGCCTTATGTCTTGTTCATAAAAAGAGCGCACAAAAGACCAAGATGTACTTTTGCCTTCAAAATGAAATGAATGTTTTGAAAAATTGTTTCTAGTGCCTTTTATCAAATGACTTGGATCAAAAATATAAACAAGTTTTTTTACCACTGAGCTCAAATTCAGATTATTCTAAAGTGACCCCTAATAACTTTGACAATTCATAAAAGTTAGAGCACATGTCACTCACAAAATGCCATCAACATGCAGACCTACAATATTGGATAATTTAGAAATGCACTTATCCAAAATATCACGTAGATTTTTTGCTGGTAGCTGTGATTCAATGAAAAAAAAGCAATCGATTGTTTCCAGGGAGAATAAAGTCCTCTAGCCATAATAACGAGAACATTTCTACATATGGAATTCCTCTTATTTGCCTCTCCAGTATCTTCGAAACCAATAATTTCATCACATCCTGTATCAATAAAAAGACTGGATTTTAAAGCCATCTCATCTATAGATATCACACATCGCTTGTCCTATTCGAGCATTGTTTTAATTTTAATTTCAAGTGCCTTAAATATTGCTGAATTTTCTACTGTTTTTCCCACGATGTATTCTTCAAAACTAATTATCTCCTGAAAACTCTTGCTTAAATAGCATAATTTTAATGTATACCGAGTTAGGTAGGTACCTTTTGTAACTAACTACCTACCTCATTATGTTTGCTCAGTGGTCACAGACTAATGGAGACAACTAAGCCCGAGAATGACGTGAGACAATCAAGTCGACGCATGCGTCTACGAAAAAAGAACACAAAATGGCCATCTTTGTCGCTTCTCTGTGGTAGGTGTTCTCGGGTCCTGTTCTCTTCACAATCACAAAACAGCCACACATAGAAATGTAAGTTAAATGGCAACACTTGGTTATATGTTACGCGGCTGCCAAACCAGGGATGGCGACACTATCGGGGTTTTCTCCAGTTTTCTGTAATGAATCACGTGCCTTCTGCGCGCGCATGATTCAAATTACTGTTTACAGAAGAAGAATGAACTTAAATTAGGTAGGACGTCCGTTAGTTTTGTTGTGATAATAATGTATAAATATGGTTTGGGACTGTTTTCCTTTTGAAATTGTTTTTTTGCTTGTGTACTGTCAGTTTCATATTTTTATTTATCGTAATGAGTACTTCCGAACATAAACGATATCGAAAAAAGTGCTGCGTTCCTTCTTGTGAGGATAGGAAGAGTAGTCAACATCGGTTTCCCAAAGATGACCCCGCTGTTTTCGATGTTTGGCTCAAGAATATAAACAATAAAGAACTCTTCAATGTACCCCATGAGACAATTTATTGTAACTCACGAGTTTGTGACAGATATTTCGCTGTTGAAGATAAAATTACTAGCAGAAGAGGTTTAAAACGACATGCTGTACCTGTTTTATTTCTTCCTGGTAAGTAAGCATAATCCTTACTCCTTTCGATATCTTGCAATTCTAGTTTATATATCTTATTCATCATATTCTCATTATTAAACAACAATTTGATTAACCACTTATCGAGTGCACCATAAGTATTGCTATATGAATTTGCAGAAAAATAGAGATGTTATCATGTGGTTGAATAATAGTGTTCTATATGTTTTCAGAAACTATCGAAGAACCAAGAGGTATGGCAAGAATGAGTAGGTCTTCTGTGGCAGGTAAGAATTATTGTAAAACTGTAGTTCCAAAATATATGTAGTTTATAGAAAAAAATCCATACAAATGCTGCAATTTCATTTTATAGGCCAAGAACAATATGAGGACATGTGTCAGCCCTCCACTTCCATACCTGAGCAAGAAATTTGTTTTGGTACACCTTCCAGAAATGAAATTATCAGTGTTACCCAAGGTATGAATAGAAAAATCTTGGAATGTTCATCATACATACCAATTTGTTAATTTTACACAATATATGAAAGAAAGAAAGAGAAATTATATATTAATGTAATTTTTCAGGTCATGGAAGCTGTGATAATAGCTATATAAACCAGCCATCAACTTCCACTTTTGAGCAAGAGCAAGAAAGTCATTTCCGGACACCAACAAGGAATAGAATAAGCGTTTGTGTAATTTTACAAATATTTCACAAATTTTGAGGAAAATAATACTGGAGCAACTATCCTTTAACCTAGTCAACTGTCCAGATCATTCTGACAATGATTCAAAACTGTGTCATCTGATTGTTAGATGCTGTTTGTATTTTTGGTGTAGAAAAGTCAATTTGGTTACTAGGGGAAGAGATAAAAAATTCATTAGGTTTTTGAACACCCAGACAAACAGCGATTTCATTGATCCAATTATATTGTCTGCTCATGAAAAATTTTTGAAGAAAAAGAATCGTTTATTGAAAAAACATTAGTGTAAGTTGAGGTTTACGTATTTCCAATAAATTTTGAACTGAGTTCATATAGTTTCATTACCACATTTACACAAATTTAACTGAAAATAAATATGGTTGATCATAATTTGAGGTAATTCAGTTCACATATTTATTGTTGCTTCACTTGTTGATATTTTTGATTGGTTAAGGTTTTTCCCAGATGATTTCTGTGGAATCAAAACCTGACCGGTAGTGAAGCAACAATAACAATAAATGATGAGATTGGAACCTGTGGTGTAACAGTTGAAACTTTTCCTAGAGATCAATCTCCCTAACACCAAACTGATATTTTTGCACTCGACGCGCGTTTTGCTATCAAGGTTAGCATCTTCAGGAGAAGAAAATTGATACTGTATCAATTTTCTTCTTCTGAAAATGCTAACCTTGTTAGCGAAACGCGCGTCGAGTGCAAAAATATCAGTTTGGTGTTAGGGTAATTGATCTCTAGGAAAAGTTTCAACAAAAAAGTAAAATGCGAACAGCCACACTTTGAATTTCGCGCTATATCTCTTAGGTTCGGCTGCCAAACACTGGAGGCGCTGAGAAAAGTGGTTCTGTCGTCAACATTGCCGTTACCGTTCTATCTGTGGCTGTTCTGTGTTCACAATTCTGTCACGGTATTGATGAGCGTTGTGATTCTGTACTTTGTATGGAATATTTAGTGGTATTTGTTAGCAAAGTGTAGGGATAGAGATAAATTAAACTTATTTGGTAGGTTGTAACTTGCATTCATTACTTATGAAGTAATTTATATTCTGTCATGGGATAGTCCCCAAAAACTATTTTGCATATACTGATTCCTAGTTGAGGTTAAGTTAAGACATATGCTTTCAACTTTTCCAATAGTTTTATTGAATATCTTTGTAACTTATTCATCTATGAATTTCAGGATTCAATTAACACAACAGAAAAATGAGTAGGTTTTTTGCTGGATCCGACTCTGATTCGGATAGTTCTTCAGAAGAGGAGCAAATTCAGCGCCCCCAAGTTCCAGTCTACACTGTACGTATTGCCTTTGTCCTTTCAGTGTTGAAATACGAATTAGTATAAAAATTAAATTTTACACTTATTTATAGTTCAGTGATGACGAAGAGGAAGAAAAGAGGGTTGTGCGGTCTGCTAAGGAAAAGCGCTATGAAGAACTTACAAACATTATCAAACAAATTCGTAATTTCAAAAAAATCAAGGATATGACTAGCATGCTAAATAGTAAGTTTTATACTTTTGTATTAGCAGCTCATGCTAGATTTTAGACTTTTGTATCAGTGTTCGCTGATCACTAATTTGAATTCAAAACTTGACGCTCCAATTAAATTTTAGATATAAGACTTCTCAAAATTATTTGTCAAAAAAGTACATTTTTCTTTTCACAATGACATGCTGCAGACCTTTATTCATCAATTTCAAATGTTTTACAGACTAAAAAACCTCTATTTTAGCATAATAAGCCTGTTTTTGGAATCATACTATAAATGATGTTATCGCTTCACTAGAGTTTCAGTTATTATTTGTTGGCAATATCAAAAAAATTCAAAGTCAACCCTAGTTTTGTAAATTTTACTTAGCTTCATTGTCATTGGCATCGCTTTACGCTTTGCCAAACAAAGATTGAACACCTGGATGGCAAGAAGATTTGTGGACTTCTGGCAGAATCTTCCAGGATTGGCTCACTCCAAAGGCATTTATTCACCCTTTGAAGCTTGATACCAAACATTTGTTGAACTACAGTAGGGAGAACTACGATGTCCAACAGGCCTTCTTACAGGTCACTGTCATTTGAATTACAATATGCAGAGACTCAGACTGTCGGAAAACAGTGTGTGTCACCTCTGTTTGGAAAATGATGAAACAGCAGAGCACATACTTTGTGCCTGCCCCGCTGGGGACCGAGTCAGGTTTTTAGAGTTCGGCAGAGCTGTAATCTTACCATTTGGCCTGAAAGACAACTCATCATACAAACTAATCGCCTTCGTTAAGAAGCTGGGTTTATTTGGTCGAGTGTGAATAGGTGTGAGCCACAATAAACCCTTGCCGATTGCATTTTGTAACACTGCCAACATATCCAACGAAAAAGTCACTTCTGAAAGTGTTATTTAATTTGGTAAAGAATCATGACATAATTTGCTGGATAATATGCAATTTTCAGAAAATTAAACATTTGATATGTAGAAAAAAGGGAAGTGATGAGTGAGTGAAGGTTCATAGCATGTAATTTTTGAAAGATGTTATTTTTCACAAGGTCCTATTACTGAAAGTGAGTTCCTGATCTTTTGACCTTAATGACAATATCTCCGAAAATAGAAGAAAATATGTAAGTCTATCAAAATATATGATCACAGTTCACTTTGAGAAATTATTTTTTAAGGTGGATCAATAACTTTTTAATAAAAGGTATTCTTTATCTCTACTTATTATAGTAGACTTGATAGATGTGTATTAATGTCTTTCACTGTAGGTTTCGAACTTTTACAAAAGGCCTATACGAAGGCCACTCCAGTAATAACAAAGGATGATAACGGACAAATTCCACGTTTCTTCATCAGATGCTTGACGGAAATGGAAGATTTCATCAATGATATGTGGGAAGATAAAGAGGGGCGCAAAAATATGAACAAGAATAACAGTAAGTCACTGGGTTCAATGAGACAAAAACTTAGAAAGTACTTGAAAGAATTCGAAAAAGACATATCGAAGTTCAAAGAAAACCCAAAACAGACTGATGATGAAGAAGAGGAGGAAAAACGTGAGTTGAAAACTTATTTTTGTATAATTTACACATTCTTATACCTTTTATATGAGACTCGATTCTCCATTTGTTTACAAACTTTTTTTATCGACCTTTTTTTGGGTATTTGTTACCTTACACAATCTGAAAAATATAAAAATTATAATGGAGAACTTCTGCGTAAAAATCAAAGTATTTTTCACAAAGAAAAATCTTCTATTTATCAGTAACTTGTCGTATTTAACAATTTTGCCTATCAAAAAAATTGTTAAGAAATAATAAAATACTTACCTTTACGTTTCGGAGGCCAATATCTGCCTCCGTCTTCAGAAATGGAAAAAAAATTCTAATATATTGGCAGTTATTCCTTTTTGATTATTTATTTCTTTACTTCTTCGACAGAAGAAGTTGATCATACTTATGTGAGTGTTGGGAGTGGTGAATTGGCATAAATGGTAGTTTGCCAGTCACAATCCAAAAATCGTTCGAATCACTTTTGTCCTGAAATTCTTCTTGTGACAATTTATCTAGTTGAAGGTGGTTTGATTCTACTATATTACATAACTGATAAAACTGGAAATAGCCATGATGCTCCTTGAATGACTATGGGAGTTATTAACATAGTCTGCCCTAAACACGAGGCTAATGAACATAGTAGTCCATGCTTTGTCATCAAAAAAAAAGTTGACCCATCTTTTGTTAGTAGTAACACACATCCGGCAATAACAATCAGATCCATTGAAAATTCTTAGCTGCACAACTCTTTACAATTTTCTTACGCAATTCAAACTGTTAGTTTGGATAGGTAGTTACCTGGAAATCGGGTTGTTGAGAGGAGGTTGTCCATAGAGAGAGTAGGGTAGATCATGACAGAGTGCTTGATATCAATTTTATAAAATAAAGTTTTTTTTGCAGCTTCAGTGTTTATTATGAATTCAGGTGAACAAAAGCTAACAAAACAATTATTTGTATTTCTTGTATTTTGTAGAAGAGGCTGCTCAAGACTCAGATAATGAAGCTCCGCCAAAAAATCAATTCCTTAAAGCCCCTACAAAGCAAATTGTTGATGATAAGGATGAATCTTCTGATTCTGATGATTGGCCATCGGACTCTGATTCTAGTTCAGACTCATCTGATGATGATGAAAGCAAATATACAAGTATGAGAGAACGCTTTTTGAAAAAAACTGGGCCTGCTCATGAAGATGATGAAGATAGAGAGAGAAGGAAAGAAGAAAAGAGGAAAGATCGTAAGGATAAAGATAGAAGGAAGATGAAAAGAGATGAAGAAGAAGATGGAGAGGGAGAATGGGAAACCGTTCAGCGTGGAGTTGCCATCCCAAGTGTAAGTTGGTGATTTTTGAATTACCTTCACAGTGTTGATAATATTATTACAGGAGAAGCCTAAAATGTTTGCCAAGGATGCTGAAATAGATTTGAACCTTGTTATTAAAAAATTGAATGAAATTATGGCAGCAAGAGGAAAGAAAAGAACAGACAGACGTGAACAAATTGAGTTGCTTCATGAACTCCAAAATGTCTCCGATCAGCACCAACTGGGACCTGCGATTTTTGTGAAGATCAAACTTGCCATTATCTCGGCTATCTTTGATTACAATCCCAAAGTTTCTGATGCAATGAAACCTGAATATTGGCTGAAATTGTTGGAAAGAATGAACGAAATGTTGATTCTCCTCTTGGCTAATCCTAATTTGGTTGTGTCTGATTCCATCACTGAGGAAATGGAGAACTTGGAACAGCCTCCCTATCATATAAGAGGTTGTATCCTGACCTCTGTGGAAAGACTTGATGATGAATTTACTAAGCTTTTGAAAGAATGTGATCCCCACAGTAATGAATATGTTGAGAGGCTCAAGGATGAAGTCAAAGTATCTAGCATTATTGACAAAACAATGAAATATCTGGAAATAACTAATGTTCCAACAGAACTCTGCAGAATATACTTGCGTAAAATTGATCATTTATATTACAAGCTTGATAAAAAAGTTTTGAAGCAAAAAGCAGGTGACTTATCAGTTTCAAAAGATGAAATGACTTCTGTTCAAGAAATGGAAAAGCTTTGCAAATATGTTTATGCAAAAGATGCCACTGACCGTCTTCGAACAAGAGCCATACTTTCGCACATTTATCATCATGCTTTGCACGATAATTGGTTCCAAGCCAGAGATTTGGTTTTGATGTCTCACTTACAAGAAACCATTCAACATTCTGATCCTAGCACACAAATTTTATATAATCGGACTATGGCTCACCTTGGACTTTGTGCATTCCGCCATGCCAATATAAAGGATGCTCACAATTGTTTGGTTGATTTGATGATGACTGGTAAACCTAAAGAACTCTTGGCACAAGGTAAGTCAAATTTCAAGAAAAATTCTCTTACCGTAAATTATTTAATGCTTTGGATATTCATTATCATGACAATTTTTTTATACAAACTTTAAACTGCCCAAAAAATTCATCAACCACCAAATTTCAAAAAATAATCTCTTACCGTAAATTATTTAATGCTTGGGATATTCATTACCATAACAATTTTTTATAAAAACTTCAAAATTGGCGAAAAAATTCACCACTACCCTTCACTGCATTCAGAACAATTTATTTTTTACTTCTGTAATTGAATTTAAAATTTCAGTTTTTTTTCTCAATAAATTCACAGTAGAAATTTTGGTGAAAAAGACAGTGTGTGATGGAACCATTGCCCAAATTCAAGTTTCCCAATGCACTTTAATTTCAAAATAATCAAAGATAGATCTTTTTAAGTGACTTGGCGTGAACTTGGCTTGAAATCTTTCAATTTTTAGTTTCATTTTATTTCATTTCAATTGTGTAATTTTATTTTTTTGCTTATTTTTATTCCTTTGTATATTTTTAATGGTCTAATATCTGTTGATTGTTTTCCCACTTCACCGTGCGGTTCACAGTATCCTGTGAACAATAAAACTGCTGTGACAGCTTTTTTTGTTTGCACAAACACTGCAGTACAAACCTTGATGGGTTCTGGGAGCAGGGCCAAAGCGAAAGTAGTGATTTACTTTAGATTTAAATTGCTGTAGATTATATTTAGCTGAAAAAATCATCTCATGAAAGTTACTCCATAAGTTATACGAAATGGAAGAGGTTGAGGAGGTATAATAAGTTGTACCGTGAAGTGAGGAGCAGCTGTCTTTTACCAGACATGTACTGCTGTGGGTGGAATCAAGCGTACTAAGAAAGAGTAAAGTAACTATAGAAAGGAGACAAGTCCCTTACCCGCCTTCAATGCTCCAGGGTATAAAGATTGCTTGCTAATCAGGAGGATAGTTTTTTTTTTAATAGAATCTAGCAGTTTGTTGTAAATTTCAAACCACCCATATATTTAGAAAATGCTTTTCAAGATGAAATAAAAAATAAATTGTAGGGTATTCCATTTGAAAAAAAAATTTCCAGTTGTGATCACCCAGTATGAGGACAAAATACTTTGGTTGGATTATTAGATAATGAAACACTTTTATTTTTCAATATCTTTATAACAATCCCCTTTGTATATATCCATACAATTTCATATTTTTTCAAAATACTTTTCGGAAAGAATTTGAATAAGGAAAGCATCATATAGTCAAACTCCAATTATCAGGCTTTTTTATACTGGGTATGAACATGATAAAGCGTTACATTAGAAAATATTCAGGGTACACAGTAGAAATGTGGCTGAGAGTTTTTTTAATGAAATTATATGTTTTCTCAACTGATATGTACTTTTTGGTATGTTCTTGGACCCTCTCAGCAATTCGATATTTATCTCTTCAATCGTCGCAAAACGCCGTCCTCTCATGTGTCTCTTCAACCTTGGGAACAGGAAAAAGTCGCAGGGGGGCAAATTTGATGAATACGGTGACTGAGACATGATAACGGTGTTGTTTCTGGCAAAAATATATTACGAACAAGCAATGACGAGTGAGCAGAGGTACATAATCATGATGCAAAAGCCATGAATGGTTTTTCCACAATACCGGACGTTTTCTTCGTATTGCTTCTCGCAAGTGGCACATAACTTCAAGATAATACTCCTTATTGACCGTATGACCATGTGGCAAGAACTCCTGATGCACTGTGCCATGGTAATCGAAGAAACCAGTAAGCAAAACCTTGATGTGTAATCGAACTTGGTGTGCTTTTTTTGTCTTGAGTCTCCTGGGCTCTTTCATTGGGACGATTGGATTTTGGTTTAATGTTATAACCATGTATCTATGATTCATCACAATTAATAACCCTGAATATTACTAGAGTTTTTTCCCAACACCAAACCGTTATTTTAACATCTCGACACGTGTTTCAATCACCAAGTGGTCATTTTCAAGAGGAAGATCAATTTGATCATCTTCAAGAGGAAGATTTGATCACTTAGTGATCGAAACACGTGTCGAAGTGTTAAAATAACGGTTTGGTGTTGGGAAAAATCTCCAGTAATATTTATTACTACACCAAAGGTTCCAAACAGTGCATCACAAATTAATGACCCTTTTAAGCAAATCTGGATCACCATTAATCATCATTCAACAATTCCTGAGCGATGCTCATGCGACGTTTTTTTTTGGGTCGAAATTCAGCAATTTTTGAACGAACTTTGCTGCCGCACACTTCATGCAAGGTATGAGCCAACCGATATGCCGACATCCGCAGCAACTTCTCTAATAGTGATTTAATGAATCTCTGTAACAATTTTCTTCACTTTCTCAACATTTTCATCGGTAGCTGATGTGCTGGGGCTTCCAGGGCGAGCGTCTTCATTAACATCTTCTCGACCTTCTGTGAAAAGCTTGTACCACTTGTAAACATGTTTCTGACTCAAAGTACAGTCTCAGTATGCAACTGTCAACATTTATAGCGTTTTTGAGCACTTGATTCAATTTTTAACACAAAATTTGATGCAGATGCTTTCATCCATTTTTTTTATAGCAGAAAATTGCCCAACACCAAAACACTTCTAACTTTTATGCCTTTTACCAATAAACTAAACATTCCAAACAGCTGAAACTGTGAACATATGTTCGAGACGATTGTACCAACATAAAAAATATGAAATCGGTAATCAAATGTACGTAGCCCGCGAAATTTGAACATTCACCTTGTTTTTATAACCGTCCACATATATCTTGTAAACGAATAAACTATAATGAAAAATGAAACTTCCTGTTTTTTACCACTTGTATTTGTAACTAACGTTACTGCAGTTTCATCCTATAAGAACATTTTCTAACTAATACAATAAGTTTACTGTACTATAAACAATTAGTTCATTGTATTATTAGTTACAATAAGTTTATTGTATTGATTTTTGGACAAAACTGCAGTAATGTTAGTTAATAATAATAATAATATTTTAATATTTATTCAGTTGGATCATCTATAGATGACATTGAGTATGTCAAAATGTGTACAAATACAAAATTAAAAATACAAACTCCGTGCACTTAGAGGCACAATATACAATTTACATAGAATATAATATATAACAGTCAAAACCTAAAATAATCTGCTATTTATTATTACTCTTTATTAGCAAATAATGCTCTTCATAGTACAGTCAGTCACTTATAAAATACAAAACAATATATATATAACCTATATATAGGTTATAGGTTAGGTTATATATATATATATATATATATATATATATATATATATTCTATTTCTAGTGGAGTGTGTATGAATACTACTTGTGTAGGTTAACTGATCACTCGGATAATTTGGCAACATATTGTATTTAATTTTAAATATAAATATTAGCATATTCAGTGTTATCCTTTGTTTAGCAGACATAAGAGACAGTGTTTCCAACATGTATTCCACAGATGTGGGAAAAAATTATCTTTTTTAACTCGCACATATTCAATGTTTCAAATTCCCCAAGTATCTCATTTGTTGGTATAATAAAACTGAGAACACGATTATAATCATTTATTGGCACTATACTTTCGGTTAGATTTTTCAAACTGTTAACAAAAAATGAATTAAAATATCCTGCTACTTTTGCTTCATTTGTTATAAGAACACTATCAAATTGTATACCTTTGAACTCTAATTTTTTATTTCCTTTTACTAAACCATTCAGTGCTTTCCATAAAGTCCTACTGTTTTCTTTATTTTCGTCGATCTTTGATTCATAATACTTTTTAGTTTCAATTCTTATCTTTTTGGTAACGAAATTACGACTTATTATATATTTATCCCAGTCATATTGTAGTTTGGTTTCTTTGGCTTTTTTATGAAGAAAATCGCGTTTTATTATATCTGCCATGATTTCGTCTGTAAACCACACTTTCAATTTGAAATTATTGAAATTATGCTTCCTTTTGAATGGTGCATGTATGTCCAAGCATCTAATAATATTATTGATGAATAAATTGGATATTTCATTAATGTCAGTAATATTATTATTCCATAACGTATTCATTAGGGACAGTTGGAATTTAATTTCATCAAAGTATTTATAATCTCTACTACTTATACTAGTGGAAGTTGATTTAGTATGAAAGACGTTATTACCTAAGGATATTAAAATATTAGAATGATCTGAAACACTTTGGAGACGAGATACTTTAAATTTCAACAACTTGTTATTTGTTATGAAATAATCTATCAATGAGGATGAATCTTTGGTGATTCTGGTATAATCATCAACCAATTGATACAGTCCCATGAATTTAAACAGTTCTTTGATTTTTCGGGTGTAAGTGTTCTCTGTGCCCTTAAGATTTAGATTCAAATCGCCCACTATAATAGTATAACAATTAGAACTTACTATCTCTTCTAGTTTTTCTTTTATTCATGCAACAGCATCGTTATTAAAATTGGCCTAAAATGTTGGACATGTATGTTCATACTATATAATAGTCAAAACCAAAAATTATCTGTTATTTATGTAACAGCATCACTATTGAAATCTTCCTGAAATGTTATACATGTACAGGGTCATAAGTTAAAAATACAAGGAGTAGAAAAACATAGGAAGTTTTATTTCTCATTTTTCATGAGGATCTCCTACCACGTAGTAACGGCTACATTCATCTTATTGAAATAAATTATTCTATTCTATATCATTATATATTGTAGAAAATCAGAATTCATATTGTGTCATTTGAAATAAATACTTCATCAGGCAGTGCATAAATGCTTGTCATCATAACCTCCAGATGACCAACGCAAAACATAATGTATCATCTCATTCATTAAAAATTTCAACATAGAAAAGATGGCACTTTTATCAAAGGAACTATCTCAACTATATTGTGAAAAATCCCTTGCTATTTGTTTATATTATATTCATATCATTATTCCAGGTCTGTTACCTCAGAGGCAACATGAACGAAGCAAGGAACAAGAAAAAATCGAAAAACAACGCCAGATGCCATTCCATATGCACATCAACCTTGAGTTACTGGAATGTGTTTACCTCGTGTCTGCTATGCTTATTGAAATTCCATATATGGCTGCTCACGAATTCGATGCAAGACGTAGAATGATTTCTAAGACATTTTATCAACAACTGCGTAGTTCCGAGAGACAGAGTCTTGTGGGACCTCCAGAGAGCATGCGAGAACATGTAGTGGCTGCTGCAAAAGCCATGAGAAATGGTAATTGGTCAGCTTGTAATACATACATTATTAATGAAAAAATGAGCGCCAAGGTTTGGGATCTTTTTTATCAAGCAGACCAAGTGAGGGCTATGTTAACAAAGTTGATAAAGGAAGAATCTTTGAGAACCTATCTGTTCACTTATTCTCATGTATATGATTCTATATCTATGATGACGCTAGCTGAAATGTTTGAGTTGGAGAAACCAGTTGTACATTCCACCATTTCCAAAATGATAATAAATGAAGAACTGATGGTAAGTTTAGTATATCAAATAAAATGTATCATGCTTGTGAGTTGTTCATCATTTTACAATAATAAGCTCAAGATATTGCATATTTAGGTATTCGAGGTGTTCTATTGAGGTATGGATTCTGTTACATTTTTTTTGAGCTTCTATAAAGAATTTGTTGAAAATATCAGCAATTCTTTGGGGATTAGTGATTTCTTCAGAGTTATACATATATAGTTTTCATAATAATTTTTCATTTCTGAGTATGTTTATTTCACATTTGCTTATACTTTCATTTCGACTGATCAACTATTTTACTGACGTGCTGATTTTCACATTTTTTTGACTTAGTGTGAATGTTATTTTTTCATTTCATTGAGTTTCTTCGCATTCGGTGTGTCTTGTTTTTCTTAAAATATATGAATCTTTCATTTTTTACTAGTTTTTCAAATCATCTGTCACCCAGCTTGTTTAACTATGCTTTTTACTAAAAAAAGGAAAATACTCTTCGATTGTGAGTTTAAAGAAGAAGTTGAAAATCTCCTCAGTTTGATTTGTTGAAATCCCTAAAATTCTTTGGATGAAAAAATGACTAGTTCAAGTTATATCTCATTCCAAGTATTGACTTTCAACATTTGTGTTTGATTATTTCATTGAACAGTCTTATGTATGATGCTTTGACAGTTTTGTCTATTTCATTTGAGCTAATTCTTTCCATTAACGATTTGTTATCAGAAACGCATCATTTAGGAATATCTATCTCAACGTTCCCAAAAACTTTATCAATTCTCAGTTAGAGCAGTTACTCTAGTGTTTTCAAAAATTCATCAAGTCCTAGTTGAGGCATAATATTTTTGGTTTCATTTGCTTCAGTAAAAGGATTATTGAAATTTATATTAAAATCTATGGTAACCCAGATACTTGAGTCTATCAAGTATCTGAAAATATTTTTTTTTTAAATTTCCAGTGGGAGGTTTGTATATAATAATATTTTTTTTCCCATTTGGCGTCCATTTCAGACAGCATATCTCAAAGTTTTGGAGCTGTATTCTACTATGTCTAACTTGATATCTTGCCTAGTCTAGATGGCGCAGCCACCCTCATGGTGCATTGACCTACCATACTAGCTTACCACATTGTATTCATTGATTGAGATATAACACATTTCATCATCGTTAGTCCATATTTGTAAAAGTGCAATAAATTAAAAAAAAATTATTCAAGCTCTAGAAGATCGTTCTTATTTTGTATACTACAAACATTCATAAAAATATAAAGTCAGATAGTTTTTCTGGAAAATATTCATTTTTGTTATTGGGAAGAAAGGAAGAGAACCATATGAGTTCGAAATAAACTCTTTACAAATATGTGTAGATCATGCATAAAAATATCTGAAATAAAAATCCTCATTGAAACAAATACTTTCACATAAACATTGAATTACACAAAAAAATTGAAACAACTACTTACATATGAATATTGAAATACACGAGAACTCTTTTTTCCATTCAGTTGCTTAGAGAGGAGTTTCTTCTTCCAGCTTATATCTGGAAAAACTTCTATGCATGATCTAAGTATTTTTGTAAAGAGTTTGGTTTCTTCCGGAATTTCGGAAATTTTTTTGTATAAAGATGGAAAAGTTGAAAGCCAAAAAGCCTTTTTTCCAAAAATGTATCTCTCCTAACGAATATTCCCTTTCAAACGATTTTTTTTATGGTCTTATTTTCTTCCGTTTAATTCCTGTTTATGGTTCAAAATTTAAAACAAGTTTCTGAGAATTTTTGTCCGTTTTTAACTTGTTTTTATTTTGATAATTCACATTTATAAAAAAAGAATCTGACTCTCATCATTGACTTTGTCAATTAGAATTAGAATTCCTCTGGCAGTAAAGAACTTTTGATTGATTGATGTAAATTCACGGAACACTTTCACAAAAGAAAAGGTGGTTGAGGTAGGAATAGCATTTTTTCTTTATTTTTTCAGGCATCATTGGATGATCCAACCCAAACTGTTGTCATGCACCGAAGTGAACCATCCCGTTTGCAGTCTTTGGCATTACAGTTGGCTGACAAAATCAATAATTTTGTTGATTCCAATGAAAGAATTTTGGAAACGAAACAAGGAAACTTTTTCTTGAGAGGAGCTAACCAGGTATGATTAACAGTATACGTATTAATAAAATGTTGAATAGATTAGTGAAAAACTTTTTATCTAGTAGCATATTTAAAAATCGCCAAATTAGAGAAGTAGCTGTTGTTCCACTCCGTTTGCACGCAGTTATCTGAAAAAAATTGACCGGATTTGTGGAAGAAAATTCGTGGCTTTTGCATCACAATAATATACCTGCTCTCACTTCATTCGTGAACTTTTGTCCAAAAACAATACTGCAACAATAATAAACAGAAATTTCTGTTATTTTCTGATCATAACTCGAAGTATTTTGAATAACTCAAAATTTGTTTCTGCAGATATACCAAATTATTTGGCTGTGAGTGTATTTTAGATCATTATATAGATCATAAAAGAGACAACTCGACTCTCTCTATAGGCTTTTGGTTAGCATAGCTGGCTATTAAAAGGGGATTTCAGTTCTGTGCGATTTCTTTTCATTGGAAATCGGTGAAGATTGCATAAGAACATTGAAATTATGTTGAACAATAATTTATCGAAACTGAAAATAAACAAAAGCTTTTGAAATAGTGAAATTACCAATTTTTTGTTGTTGAAAGACAAAATTATCCAAAAGATTTTTCATGTAATGAAAACACTTTTCTCTTAACATTCGTTTTGCTAACCACGTTAGTATAATCAGGAGGTTACTAAACAGTGTGAGGGAAAAGTGTTATCCACCATTTTTCATGATTCTACTAAATTCATTTCTACTTTTTAGGGCAACTTCAGAGGAGAAAGGCAAAATTACAGAGGTGGAAATAATCAGAATTGGGATAGACAGAGGCGTGACAGAGATAGAAACCGTGATTGAATAATATTTGCTATTTGTTGATAGAAGTTATTTATCAAGTTTCAGAAGTCACCAATAAATGTTTCATTTGATTGATTTTTTTTTTAAATAATTCTGGACTAGATATGTTTGAAATTATCATCTGCAGAACCTTATCAAATACTGGCTGGGATACCCAGCTTCATTCATTGAACTTTAAATTATAAGAGGTCGAAGTTGAAGAACAATTTTCGAGCTCAGACAACAGCGCAAAAAGTACCTAGATGTAGGTACAAATCTACTTTCTTTTGGTGCCTCTTATGGAGCTTTTGGTTTGACAATGTTGTAATTTACCTAGAATCTAGGGGAAAATTACTTGAAATATTGAAAAATGGCCCAAAACTTTCATAGCATTTTTACTACCCTGCTCTTTACATAAACTAGTCTAGAAATCTTACATTGATGAAAAAAAACATCTGATATTGATACAAGAATTGTGTACAATAAAACAATGTTCAATATTAAAGAAAAATTTAATATGAAATCTATTGTGTAGGGTAACAGTAAATAACAAATAAAACCCCTAAAATAATATTTGATTATTTAGAACGATTGAACATTCAGTTTATGGGATAAATCTGAAACAAGATATTTGTTGTCAGAATACATTTATTCCCAATGAAACTCTTAGCAAATTGACAAAACTTCAGTATTGTAATGCTCACAATATATATGAAAACAATAATCAGAACATATTTGAATATGATTTGAGAGGATCACAAGGAATCATTATAAATTCAAATGATATTTGAATTGATTTTTTCATTCAAAATTTGTGTTTTGACTAGTACCTAGACAACCCAATACCAAAGTTTTTGAAGCCAATGCATTTGATTCAGTCACTTCACTCTGGAAATTTATTATCTATCTAAGAATAAGCATTTTACCATACATTTTTTTAAAAACGGCTTGAATATAAATTTTGGTGTTCAGAAACAAAACGTTAAATAATAAGTCTAGTTTTCCACAAATAATTTTTTTATATTTGATTTCTCACTATTGTAAAACTAAACCAACATTGCAAGGCATCATACTGGGGCATTTCCAATTATACAAATAGTACTGTAATTTACCATCACCTATGCCAAACTTGAGTTGTAACAAAAATTCAGAGTTATCCATTAAATCCAGAGCATTGAAAACATCGTAGTTTAATTGTCTAGCAGATATCAGAGCATCTGTCATTAAGGGAACCCAAGGAGTTCCCTTGGACACATTATAGAAGGAGTATGCTGCTTTGAGGTTTTTGTGCACTGGATGGTGCATCACTGACGATGGAAGAGAGTAGTAACTAACAAAATCAGTTATTTCACCATCTGCTTCGACGACAAAGCTATCCACTATGTTGGGCCTTGGCATGAACCAATGTATGAAGTCCTCTTCATTGAAAAGTGGTGCTAAATCAAAACGAGCTAAATACTGAAAGGAAATAGATGCAATTAGATGAATTTTTGAAAAACTAAACTTCTATTGAAAGGGTAGGGTTAAAATGAATTTACACATGTTAGAAAATAAATTTCTATTTTCAATGAAATAGATGGTTTCAAGAAACGACTTGTGTTTATAAAAGGAACATATACAATTAAATTTAACAAACATACCAGTTAACACATTGAAATATTTAAAACAGTAAAGTGCGTTTCAATGCGAATAGAAAAAAAGTGTACTTCTAATATTTACCCTAAATTACAAATTGGCAAAAAACCTCAAATATATATCAGAACCTTTCATCAAACTTCTAAAAAGAATATGTCTCAATGTTACACATGAGCTGGAAAGTTTTTTCTTAATTTGTAAATTTTTTTAATCTTTCATTTAACTTGAGTTCGTTGAGTTCACATTGTTTCACGTTCATATATCTAAATTACTAAATACTCAATTAAACTTTGAGATTTACAGAGCCGCAACACATGTTTCTCTATATAATGGCTTCTTCTGGCTTGTTTAGTACTATTAGTATTATTAATATGGTATTAAACACATATGAAGAAGCTATTGCATATTGAAATAAGTGTTGCGGTTTTGTAAACTGGTTTGGCTAACATCAATTTGTAGTGTTGACTATGAAATTTGTGCTAATTAGTTACAACCACCCATTCGCAACGCGTTATGTAAGAATAAGCTGTTACAGTACTTTATTTACAAAATCTTTACAGAAATCAGTATGTACAGTAATGTACAAATAGTGCGAAAACATTTTGTTACAATCGCAATACGTTTGCGAAAACTTCATGACTTCAAAGCAAAAACAAAAGATTTTTGAGTTTTTGGAAAATGCGCAAATTGCTTATTATATATATGAAATAAAACTGAAATCGTGGATTTAGCATTTGGTATTTATTATTTGTGTTGAACAATTGAGGCAGTGGACAAATAGCAAAAGACAATCCTTTTGGTAATTTTATTTATGTATTTGTAATTCAATGATTGATTTTACAATAAAATTTCCAAATAGACGTTTTGTTCCCTTTTGTAAAAAAAAAACTGTTGTGATAGAGTGAATGTGTAGGTAATTCTGTATTCAAAACACTCAAAATTAGTGATAACACACTATGAAAACATTCCAAATTGTTGTATTTCTCAGCCAGTGTTATTGAAGTATAGAAGGCCTATTTCAGTAAAGTATTAAATTTATACCTAATTTAGGATTTAGTTAATACTTCAAGATGATAAAACATACTGTCAACAAATAACAGTGAAACATCAACTCAACTTGTCGGTCTAGGCCATTTGCAACTGGCTTAGTCATTCTAATAGAAACTCTAGAATATTCATTGAAGTAAGATAACTGAAAAAGTATAAATACCTCTACAAGCAGCTTATGAGCTTTTGGAACATCTGCTGCGGTCATTTTCCTAAACCCAGGAGTTTTAGGTTTATCTGGCAATTTGTACAGTTTTAATGTCCTTTGCATGGTCATATTTCTTGAGAGATGTGAAAATTTCACTTCTATCAACTTTTTGGGATTCAGGGACCTATGCCAGTACGTACAAGTACTAACCGGCTTGGGCAGCACAATACCTGCAGTATAAACAGCTTGAAATAAACCAGTCAGGTGTACCCTTCGTGTTATTTCTCTTATCAATACGGGAGCTACTCGTTTAGAACGAAGTTTCTTGTGTACACATAAAAAATTGATTTCAACCATTTGCTGGGTCCTGGAAGGTTACGTGTCACTAATGATAAGTATTCATTTTATCTACTTACTTCTGATAAATATTGAGTGTTGCTGGAATAGCAGATATGAATCCTACCAATCTTCCACTTTTAACTACTCTCACACCGCAATGCCAATCCTTTTTCCATCCAGGAGGTTGAAGAGCCCTGAAAATAATTGTTCCTCACAAAAGCTCTAAGAAGAAAGTTTTTTTAATTCATAGAAAATTGAAAGACAATTTGAAAGTTGACTCAACATATTTTGTTTCACAATAAATTATTGAACACTGTGGATATTTTAGCTTTATAAAAACAATGAAATTGTTATGATGAACAATAATTATGCATTGACATATTTCAATAGTTTTCTTAATTTTTGTGTGGAAGTAAAAAAATTTATATCTTTATAATTTCTGAGACACGGTTTCATTGTGAGTTATGAAATCTAATAGATGACCTCATTTTTAGAATATCTATAGAAAGAGTATAGGTGCAACTCTGCAGTTTCATAAGTAAAATTCTACAAGGAGAATTGCATGAAGTCATTATTTCGATTATAAATGATTCATAAACTCCGAGTTTATGCACTTTTGGGCATGTCATTTATATTGTGCCAAAAACATATTACTTCCATTGCAAATATTTGAAAATAGTATTAACTTTGCCTAATGATATTTTTCTCTAATTTCATCAATAGTGAATAAGTATTACGGAATACATAGATATACTTTAGATGGGTAGTTTTGTTAAATGACAATCTTCTCACATGGCATACCTTCCGTACCTGAATTTTTGGAGTGCATGTCGGCATCATTAAGAAATGACTTGCACGTGCCGTGAGATGAGTGATCATTGGTCCCAAGAACCGTGTGCCCTGAATGAAAACTTTTTGTATCCTGCCAGCTAAGATTTCTGCTACATTGCAGTTAACTGCCTAAACTCCATTTTTAAGAGTAGAGACAGTGTCTTTCATTTACCAATAATCACTCCCAATGATAATTACTATCGTCATTATTGTTAGTATTGTATTTTGTACAATAAAATATTTCAATTTTTATTGGTAAAATTGTTCTTCCTTACGAACAACTGATATAATTTCTTTTTGTATATATACACACATTTACATGCATAAAAAGTAAACTTAATTAATATTTCACAAGGTCATATAAGCTCGAAATGTGTAAAATACCTTCTTATACTTCACAGAAGCTTCGAAATGAGGCATAAGAATTACTCTACAATACAATAGAAGATATACGTCATATGAGTAATGAGAACTTTGAATTGACATAACATGACTAAACATCTCTACATCATGGCAATGGTGCTCATTTATGAGATATCAAAAAATTCAGTTTCTAATTTTCACCTTATTTATTGATTTCAATAATGACGTCCAATTGTCCACACTTACCCCACAAGACATGCTAATAATTTCCATATCGTTCAAACGCGTAACAAACTCAATGAAAATATTATTTTTCAAGAGATTGAATGATTTCAATAACCTTTCAACTAAAGTGAAAACTTGACTGTCGTTTATCAACCAAAACCTCATGAAATATTAAATCATAGGAAGCTTTTGTTATTGTATTTGTCTCTGAAGTTTCAATTATTGATTGTAAATAAAATTATCATTACTTATTTATGACAATATCAAAAATGTGTGTATTCTATGAGTATCCTACTTCCAAATAAAGGATTTATGTACATTCAAATGATGATTCACCCAAAGCAGAGATGAAAAAGCCCTGCATGGCTAAATCTAATGTATCATCAGGTATAGCAGACTTACAGATGCCCTCATATGAAAAGGCTGCTGCAGTCATTATGGTGGGAATCTTACACCTTGAATATTCAACAACCTTAATATCAGGCAATCAACTGGAATCTTGTCAGTATGCCATTATTGCTGCAGTGGAGGATAATTCGGAAAATGATCTACAGATACCATTCCAGAGCTGCACATTCGAACCTGGATCACATGAGACTCGGATCAGGTCCTTACTGGATTGAGGAAATATACCATGGGTTTGTCAACCCTATAATGGATTATTAGTCACAAGGAAATTGAAGGCCCTGGTAGCAAAGCATATACTTTGTGCCTGACCAGGTTTTCAGCATTTGACAGAGTGTCACTCTTGCCAGCTCACCGCTAAGATCACTCACCAAATAAGAAATTGAGTCCATTTTTGAAAATTTTGAATAGGTATGAGCCACAATAAACCTTCACGGGCTGCAGAGGAGGAATGGAATATACTAACTTTAGACGCACCTATGTGCCTACCCTCTATGATATCTGACAGGCTCAAGAAAGTTGGTCTCCTAAATTTGTAGAATAGGAGGAAACCGAATTCAGCCTACCTCTATCATAAGATTCTTCTATAAAAAATATCTTCCGATGTTTTCAAAATGAAAAGAATATTCCATTTAACATCACCGGGATTCGTCCTATGCCTTTCTCTGTGAAGCAGAGGGTTGACTAGGTGTTTTCAGACTCTGGTTTCAATTTTTCCATTTGTTAGTACCAAAAATCTACAACTCGTACATGAATATTGCTATTGAAAATTAGTGATATAACAACTTACAACTTATTACTCTCATGACTTGCAACTGTGTATGAAAACACCTCTAAAACCTTTAATTCTCTAAACTGAATATTTAAATGCTATCTATCAGTCATCAATAAATTGAAAATTAATAAGTTATTTACGTATCAAGGGCGTAAAATAGGCTTTAATGGACGCCTATGTCCATAAAAGCAAATTGTGTCCAAAATACATATAACATTTTAGGCACGACAGATATATTTAATGTCATTTAGTTTATATATAGAACATGATAGAAATACATCAAGGCTGCCGTGAGGTTGTATATCCACATCATATCAGAAACAGAAGAATTCAAGAAGTGATGGAATGAATGTTACCATGGTCAGTCAATTTTTCGAAATAAGATTATATAGGTTAGTAGTCTTATTTGCTGTCAATTTCTGTGATCACAGATAATGAACCTTCTTCCTGAAGTACGAAAAATCACTCACTAGCAGCGCTAGTAGTTCGGTAGGGACAAACACTGCCTAATCCTCATATGATACCTCATTTTAATTGTACTTTACCATATATGGTGAAATAAATTTAATTAAATATAATAAATGAATATAATTTAATAAACTATAGAGGTTATATCTCATTCTAATCAATGGTAATTAACTATGAAAAATTTACTATTCATTTTATGTTTAGAGCATACATATGAATATTTATTTATTTTTTGCACTGTAAAATCCACTCTCCTCGAAGCATGTATCCATTTCTTACATCTAACCTCATCAATATGAGGTTTTATAAATGGTATAAAAAACACGTTTTCTTCCGGATATCGATTATCCGACGTACAATTTGCAAAACAGTAATGCTTTGTTGGCATTATACTAGCACAAAATAATTTTTTATATTAGATTTATATTTTTGAATAATAAATTAATAATACGTAAATAACACTGTTTTACATATGAATAGTTTATGTTTGTCCCTACTACTAGTGCTGCCTCTCACAACGTGTTCGCTATACCATTCTCAGGAAAAAGGCTCATTTATTAGTGATTTTGAAATGGGTTCAAGTGACGAAGAATTGTACTCCACCAGAAATAAATAAAGAAGCCGAGGATGCGATACTGAATTTATTGCCAAGTAAGTCCAAGAAAATATACGACAAAGTGTATGAAAAATTCATGAGGTGATGCAAAGGGAATAATGTATAAAATGAGAACTACGCAGAAAGTGTACTTCTTATATATATAAACCTGTGTTTTGAGTATCTTAAATAAATTTCATAATATTGCCTTATCTACTACCCTTAAATTAATTTTACAATGTGTCCTTATGTAATAGTCAGGTAACTCTAATAATTGAAAATTATTTCAACAAGCTATAAAGTATACTACAAATTACCTTATCTACTAGTCTTGAATTACTTTTACAATGTGTCCTTATGCAAGTTAGGTAAATCTAATAATTAAAATATAAGCTATATAAATTGTGAAATAGCTTATAATATTTTAATCATTAGATTTACCGAACTATTGCATAAGGACACATTGTAAAAGTAATTTAAGACTAGTAGATGAGGCAATTTGTGAAATTAACTTTATATAGCTTATAATATTTCAATTATTAGATTCACCTTACTATTACATAAGGACACATTGTAAAATTTATGTAAGACTAGTAGTTAAGGCAACATGTGAAATTAATTTTATATAGCTTATATTTCAATTGTTGGATTCACCTTACTATTACATAAGGACGCATTGTAAAATTTATGTAAGACTAGTAGATAAGCCAACATGTTAAAATAATTTCATGTAGCTTATTAAATTTACCTGACTATTACAAAAGGACACATTGTAAAATTAATTTAAGACACTCAAGACACAGGTACCTGAAACAGGTATCTATAGTATGAATAGGGATAGCTTTGTGAGTATGATTAATTTGATCTTCCTTTTGAAGATGATCACTTGGTGATCGAAACACATGTCCAGGTGTCAATATAACGGTTTGGTGTTGGAAAAAAACTCCAGTAATATCAATTACTACACCAAAAGTTCCAAGCAGTGCATCACAAGGCAAGTTCTTATATTTAATGAAAAATTTCTAATGGATTGCTTCAATCAATAGAAACATTCTAAAATTTCAAATGGACTAACAAATGAAACCAAAGGATCAATTAATGGATTCGGTGAATTTAAGAACTCCTCTTTATTTAGGCTATGTCAAGTCTTTTAGATCTCTCAAATAGCCCATACATGTTTGGCAGGTTAAATGGAAGAGCAGTTTTGTAGAGTTTCTTCTGGGAAAATAGAACCTATATTTGCCATATCAATTTCTCATAACTGGTTTTGTTAAACTTGTTAGATTTTGTTAAATTTGTAGTTTTACTAATATAGATTTTAATATCATTAAAATACTCACCATTTCAAAAATTCAGGTTGATAATCAAATCTGAACATACAATCATCATCTTCAACATAATTTTCATTCAATAATGTATATAATTCCTTCAGTACAAGTGGTTCATCTAGATTAAGGGTATCCCACATAAATCCCTCTGGTAAAGTATAGGGTTCCGATCTTATTTCTGATAACTCTTTATCTGGTTCTATGGCTTCATTTACTGTTATTTTTTCATCTATAAAGTATATTAGTGATACTATTACAAGAAACTTTTATGTTATTGAATAATTACCCATTTTAGGCACAGGTTGTGTATTCCAGAACTGATAGGATTTCTTCAAAGCATCTTCAGAAGTCTTTGCTGGTTTCTGAGACAAAGAGAACACTTCCATCGCAGCCTTCAATTCTTTAATAGATATGGTATTAAGAGGTGTTGTTAAATTGGACACCATTCCATTTTCGATCTGAACAACCTCGCCGTTGTTATCCTTAATCTCTTCCTCAACTTCATTTTGTCTTTTTTTATTTTTGTTGCGTTTCTTGGAACTTTAGGTTATGTTTGAAGATGAAAACATGAAAACAATATTTTTATTTTTTACATATATAAATTACTTGTACCACTGGGATAATTTTATAAAAACGATGATGTGTTATTGATTTTGTTTGTAATAAAGTTATTAAAAATAAACTTTTTCTTAAAATTAATTTGTTTCAAATAATGAAAGAATTAGGCAACAACGCTTACCTTTTAGTTTGAATTATACCATCAATATTTCCATCTACTTCATTGGCATTTTCTGATATATTTTTCTCATTTTTTTCCGACATTTTCAGTATGACCAATGTCCGATTCGATGTTTCTAGTAAATAGTAAACTACTTCCCAGTTTGAAGTAATCTGTATTGTCGATAACTGTTGTGTCGATTAAATAGGTCTCTGAAAAACCGACGTTCGATTACAAAGTCAGGTTTTTGAGCCATATTTTCTCGCCAGTATTTATGTTGAATCATTTCGATAATTCTTTTGTATGCAACGTCATCCAATCGCAAAAGGGTTTAATTGTGAAAATATGTATGATTCTCACCTAATGACTGATTAACCTTTGTAATGATTTATTCATAAATACAATTTAAAAAAAAATTGTTCGGTTATTGCCATTATTATGGAAACACATGTCATCGACGAGATCGTCTTATCGAGAAATTAAAATAGTCTCAAACTAATTGAAGTAATTTCACAGCAAAATATAATTTTCTAAAAATGATGGACGACTTTATATCCAGAATTTTTTGTCATTGATTTCTACATCCATAGATCGTGGATTCATTGTCGATACTGTGAATACAAATACGAAAATGATCATCAATCACAAATGTAAGTTCATTTTTTTCGGTAATTTACACTTCAAACTGTAATTTACCTATATAATTGTGTAGTATGTTCGAAATGTTCAACTGAACGTTGAACCACCAATACACATAACCAATGAAATAATTTTTGAGTCGAACAAAATAGTCATTTCTGAATTTTCATTTTATATAGTTGGTTATATAGTAAACCTTATTTATGAAACCAATGCTATTGTGAAAATTGGTTCTATCCCAATTCTGGGACGATCAGTGTTCACAGATATTTTCTGACCCATGCTTGAAATCGCAGTTTAAAAGTCAAGACCTTGTTTATTCTCAGCTCGTACAAGTTTTGATTTCAGAAAGTTGTCGTGCGTAAGGAAACGACTAGTTAACCTATTACAATGGTATACACAAATTTATTGAGCAGTATTTATATTGAAAGTACTCTGAAATGTCTTAAATGATACTACAGTGGAGGCATCTTAGTTGACTGTTTTAATCGTCGTCCACCGGTAAATGCATTTTGACATTGCACAGCCTAATCTTTGCCACTTTCCTTGGACAGTGCCCACTGGAATCTCAAACGTTCTGTTAGCGGATCATGTTATTCACTCACCAACAATGAGAACTATATATGTTCATAAGAAAAAGAATGCATTTGTGAAATATGAACATGTTAGTACCAGTAGTTACTCTCCGAAAAAAGCGGCTCAGGTAAGTGGGAGTGCTCAACAGTTTTTTTTTCTACAAATCATACCAACATTTTCAAATGTTATCTTTTTAAAATGTGCTCTTCTGTCATATTCATGTACGACCACAGTATACTATATAAGTATACTGTGGTACGACCCTGTATCTTGTCATTCTTCTTATTGATGCCAAACACCAAAAAGTACACGGTGTACTCTTTGCCTCACACATATAAAGCCGGCCGCAAGTTGAGACGTGGGTCGTGAGGTGACGGAGGGTGAGTCACGGTGAGCAAAAACTGCGGGTGAGAGGACCCCCGCAAGTTGAAACGCAGTTTGAGCCTACAGTTCTTAGGTGATGTGTCTCTTGCCTTTCGTTTTTCAAATAGATTTGGTTTATGAACTTTAAATTTATATCAGCTCCGAGTCTGAGTCAGAAAATGATGAGGAGGTCGAATCGATTATTTCTGCTAGCTTCATAAAAACAAAATCTCATTTGTCTTTCAAAGGAAGAAATGCGCACGGAGAGTTCGCCTTGACAAAAGAGTAAAGTAGTGAAAATTTTAAAAACTATTTTCGGTTATCCCGTGCCCAATTTTATGAAGTTCATGAGATAATTAGAAATGTTTGCTTGAAGGTGGTTCACAATGTTTCGTAATGTATTTCATCAATTCGGACTTCCATTGTCTAATATAATATAAATTGATTTGAAATCCCTGAAAAAAAAATTGAAAAGAATAACCGAAAATAACAATTTTATTGTTCAATGGAAGTCCGAACTGATGAAATATAATTAGAAATTGTTCACAAATACATGACTTGTGTCGTACAAAACGCGACAATTTCTAACTGCCTCTATTAATTTTTCCTCCATTTCACTTGACACGCCGTGACTCACTAAAGAAATCTGTGGAAGGAGGACTGCGTAACGCAGGGTCACGGAACGTGAAAACTGCGTCACGTCACCCTGCGTCGGAACTTGCGTGGTTCCTATCATTTGTATGGTTCGCAGAAATTCAACGTGACTCACCCTGCGTCACCTCACGGACCTGCGTTTCAACTTGCGGCCGGCCTAATATGTTTTCTGTAGCATTATGCATCTAATGTCAGATTGTCAAATGTCACGTCACGTTCATTTTTATTGGAAATAAAGCTGCCATTTTGAATATTGCACATGTCTTAATTGAGACTTTTATTGGAGTTTTACAATTTCATAGTAAGCACTGGACTAAAATGGCACAAAGTAAGTTAAATGATTTGGCCGGTAAATTCAGCAAAGGAGGTGGCCCACCCGGTCTTGGAATTGGACTTAAATTACTCGCTGTTGGAGGTGCTGCAGCCTATGGGATTTCACAATCTATGTATACAGGTAGATATTAATTCAAATGGAATGGATTTTAGGGAAGTATTGTAACAGGGTAAAATAAAAAAATATTTTTTAGTGGATGGTGGACACAGGGCAATAATGTTCAACAGAATAGGTGGAATACAAAAAGAAATTTATACGGAAGGTTTACATTTTCGGGTGCCTTGGTTCCAATATCCTATTATATATGATATTAGGTAAAGCTTCAAAATTATGTTGTATTCTAATTTGTATATTTAACTAAACTAAACATTGAATTAAGATTATTAAATTATCATTAGCCAAGACTTTTCAATTACTAGACACTTAAAAGCATAAAAAAGATGAAATGCTTCAAGGCTAGGAAGCTTTTACATAGTTTTACAGTGATCATTGGCTTATTCATACTCCTAAATCTTACTTTAAGAAAGTTGTCACAGTGTGAGTCAATAGAAGTCTTCAAATACCACCATCTCTGAAGTAAAAAAATTAAGTATGAACTAGCTATAAATGCACTAGTCCTTATTTACCAATCAAAATGAAAAATTGGTGCTTATTATGTTTCATTGCTTATATTTCATATCTTCTATTTTTTTTTAGAAAATATATATCCCTCTTACATCCCATAAATTTAAGAATTTTACTTTCAAGCAAATGCTGTCATGTATAATGATTCGTGATGAATCAAATTATGTATGCAAGTCATTTGCGTAGCAAAATTTTGAAAATTATGAATTTCCACATATTTCAATCCAATCAATTTGGTGCAGCCGGTGCACTGTGATGCACTGTTTGGAAATTTTGGTGTAGTAATGAATATTACTGGAATTTTTTCCCAACATCAAACCGTTATTTCAATACCTCGACACGTATTTCAATCACCAAGTGATCATCTTCAAGAGGAAGATCAAACTAATCATACTCACAAAGCTATCCCTATTTATACTATAGATACCTGTTTCAGGTACCTGCGTCTTAAGTGTCTGAAATTAATTTTACAATTTGTCCTTATGTAATAGTCAGGTAAATCTAATTGAAATGTTATAAGCTATATAAAATTAATTTCACATGTTGGCTTATCTACCAGTCTTACATAAATTTTACAATGTGTCCATATGTAATAGTAAGGTGAATCTAATATTTGAAATATAAGCTATGTAAAATTAATTTTACAAATTGCTTCATCTACTAGTCTTAAATTACTTTTACAATGTGTCCTTATGCAATAGTTAGGTAAATCTAATAATTAAAATATAAGCTATATAAATTGTGAAATTGAAATTTATATAGCTTATAATATTTCTATTATTAGATTCACCTTACTATTTCATAAGGACACATTGTAAAATTTGTGTAAGACTAGTAGATAAGGCAACATGTGAAATTAATTTTATATAGCTTATAATATTTCAATTATTGGATTCACCTTACTATTACATAAGGACACATTGTAAAATTTATGTAAGACTAATAGATAAGCCAACATGTGAAATTAATTTTATATAGCTTATAATATTTCAATTATCAAATTTACCTGACTATTACATAAGGGCACATTGTAAAATTAATTTAAGACAAGTAGATAAGGCAATTGTAAAATTAATTTAAGACACTCAAGACGCAGGTATCTATAGTATAAATAGGGATAGCTTTGTGAGTATGATTAGTTTGATCTTCTGAAGATGATAATTTGGTGGAAACACGTGTCGAGGTGTTAATATAACGGTTTGGTGTTGGGAAAAAACTCCAGTAATAATATTTCAATTAGAACATTGAATCAGAGCTATTGGGATAAATATAGTCAAAAAATAGAAACTGGCCCGTTTTATACATAGTAATTATAGAAATACATAGTAATTATAGAAAAACAGAGTTTAAAACTTGCAGACTTTTTTTTTTTAATGAGTGAATTCAATTCTCAGTTTAGTTGGATATGAGACTGATTTCAGACTTATTTGGTTTCTCAACGATATTTTTTTAAGATCACGGCCTAGAAAAATTTCGTCACCTACTGGTTCAAAAGACCTACAAATGGTAAATATCTCGCTTCGTGTATTATCTAGACCTAACGCTTCTCAGTTGCCCGGTATATATCGTCAACTAGGATTGGATTATGATGAAAAAGTTCTTCCTTCCATTTGTAATGAAGTCTTGAAGTCTGTTGTAGCAAAATTCAATGCTGCTCAGCTCATTACTCAAAGGCAACAGGTTCGAATTGTTGAGTTGGGTAGAATTCAGATTGAATCAAATATTATTTTCAGGTTTCTCTTCTGGTTAGAAGAGAGTTGGTAGAGAGAGCACAAGATTTCAATATTATTCTTGATGATGTTTCTATCACAGATTTATCTTTTGGTAAAGATTACACAGCTGCCGTGGAATCTAAACAGGTAGCTCAACAAGAAGCTCAAAGAGCTGCGTTCGTGGTAGAAAAAGCTAAACAAGAAAGGCAGCAGAAAATTGTTCAGGCTGAAGGAGAAGCTGAAGCTGCAAAAATGATATCCTTTATAAACTTCATTCATATTATTTCTTGTTATGACTTTTGTGTTCCTTAACTAATTCTTACTTAGGTGAGGCCATTGGAAGAAATCCTGGATATCTCAAGTTGAGAAAAATCAGAGCTGCTCAAAATATTTCTAGAACCGTAAGTTTGGTGTAAAAATAATTAATTTGGTTGTTATTTACTCTTGGGCATTTTCGTACTCTACAAATGAATGATAACCTTGAAAGTGTTATAACTGACTTTACTTGAATTTTTCAGATTGCCAACTCCCAAAATAGGGTTTATCTCAGTGGAAATAGTTTGATGCTGAACATTTCTGACAAAGAATTTGATGACCAGTCGAATAAACTGAAAAGTAAGAGTTAATCTTGAAGAGAATTTTTGTGGCAGAATGATTGGTTTTTTAACAACATATAAAAATTCCACTCAGATTTGGGAAAATAAAAGTGAAGTGAAATTAGTCTGTTATTTTGTAATATTTAGTTTTTACTGTTATTAGGTCTGAATTTTTCATTGAAAATACAATTGTTATTATTTGTAAAATTTCAACGGTTCAATAAATATTCAAAATCATGTAAATTCTTTATTTGTGATGTTCCTGTTTTTGGTGAATTCAACTTTAAATCCGACCAAATATTGAGATTGGTAGAAATTTTTATTTGAAAAACTTACCTTTTGAATAATAGATTGATTTTAACTTTTATTTTTTAGGTCAAAATGACTCCGAAACCTTGCAAATCAATAATGGAAATACAATTCTAACATTATCACAATTTGCTGCTGATAGAGTATCATCAAAAAACTTCTATTAGATTTTAATCTTTTCAAAAAATAACATACAAAGTAAATATATTTTTAATATTTTGCCTGTTTTTATAAATATTAGATTGTAGAATAATAAGCAATAATTATTTTAGTCTTTATTTTATTTACATTAGGTTAAGAAATGCCACAAAATTTACATGGTTAACCAAAACAACTCATCCCAGTCTATTTTTCAATTGTTTCTTAGGCTTGGAATGTTTGTTATCAATTTTCATTACGTAATACTCTTTATCAATATTCATGAAACGTGCCATCCTTTTATTGTCGAAGGGTTCATCAGAGCCAGGGGGGTGCATACGCATCTAAAAATCAGAAAATTGAATGTAGACATTCCGCTATTAGTTTCTTCTATGTATTGAAAAAAAATCAACCTGACAGTGTCAGTGTAACATACAATGTTATATACATTTGGGAAGAAAATAAAAAAATTATAAGCTCTTCTGGTATTAGTATGAATAATTTCATTTATTTATTCTAAAATGTCTCACAAAACATAAAATACATTCATATCAACTGAAGTAATAGGAATAGTACTTTATATTTCTGCAAGTATATCCAAGAAGCCATCCTAAGGAAGAGGGCAAGGATATCAGAAGATTTTGAAAGTTTCACCAAATTAAAATTCAGTTTTTAGAAATCAAACTGAAAGTGTTTGTAACTAGACAAAAATAATGCAAGCAAGTTATTGCAGAAAAAAGTTTCTATTAATAATCTGTAATTAAAAATAGAGATATGAATATCAGATTCTAATAACTGAATATATGTATTCAGGACACACCAAAATAGTAAGTATTTTTTTATAGATAATGTCAACAAGTGCCCTGAAATCATTTTTTGCAGATACTTACGGCTTATCAAATCTAGGAAGCGACAACAAAGTCTTGGTTTAGGACAGAGATAGAATTCTCAAGTCTCGTCCTAATTTTGACAAGCTGTATGTGAACATTTTCAATTATTCCTGAGAATGAAAGAATTCACATTTGTTTAATGATATTTACTTATTTGAAACAATAATACTTGAAAGATAATTTTTTCTTCATCCATTTATTCACCGAACATTTGATATTACTTCTGAAAAAGATTAGTGAGTTTAAAACTAAACATCATATATTTTGATAATATAAAAACTCATATCGCTAGAAACATACTTATTCAGAAACTAGATAAAAAGTTTGGGAAAACATTTGTTTTCAATTCCTTATTTTAAATATGGAGCCTTTCACTCAAATGTTTGTCTGCTTTTGAATAATTGACGCTGTCGAAAACAATTTTGCCACAATGACAATTAGATTTGTTTCTAAAAGTGGAAGTTATTTGAAAAAATATGTGAACTTGAAACAATGCTGATGAGTGGAAAATAGGTATTTCATATTAATACTTTTTATTCATTGTGTAGAATTACTTTATACATTTTGGTGTGCAAATTGAAAAAGTAATTTTAATGTGATTAATATTCAGATGGGCTGTTCCAGTTTATATCTGTGAATGATCTTTATATTCCCAAAGGAGTTTTAATTGAATTTATTTTTTTTATTTACTATTATTTAGATTTATATTGAATGTTGAAGTAGAAAACAGAAATATATGACAAAATTATTGCCCCTATATTTTTTCATCACTGCATATTCTGAACAAGGTTAGTAATATTCAGCTTGGTACTCAGAAACGTTTCGTTTCAATAAGTTGTGAAATTGAGCTCATTTTTTAGGCTGGAACATAACTGATAAAGGGTGTAACATGACATCTTCATCTATCAAGATGCACAACTGACGATCAGAACTCTAAGGTGCTTGATAAGCAAGCTGGAAAGGTCTGAAAATTCCACAAGGAAACCATCTTTACCAGTTAGTTTAGTATGCCTAATAAAAACTAAATACAAAATTCTGTAAAAAACTGTATTGAAAACTACGTATTATATCAACCAAAGAGAAGACGAAGGTATAAATCATCAATTGACAAAAACAAGATACTAATCAGTTTTAGTTTGAATCATCTTCAGTGATAGATTTGAGGATCCTCTTCTTTTTATGACTATAATATATTTTATTTCTCAATTATTCAACTTACCTAAAATATTTCAATTGATCTCCATTTTCTCTTCCTTTCACCTGATGATTTGTTAAGATTTTAATTTCAAATTGTGTCTAATGCAAACTAACTGAACACAAAATCCATGCAAATCTTTTTTTTAATCAAAGATATGTTTGAGAAACTACTACTAATGACGAAACAATGTATAGAGGAAAGTCTGAGCAAGTCCTATGACTACTAAAATCAAGGATAAAATCAGTAGAAAACTTTGAAAGTTCAATATAAAAAAAATCGATAAAAATACCTTATTTGTAGCCTTAAACCAGTTAAATGTTGCCCATATATTAGTGTGCTATATAAAGTACTTATAATTTTGTTTTTTTCCTGTTAGTAATATATTACAAGCCTACTTGAATTATAACCAGTTTCATGCTGCTAGTCCTATACCATTTTTTTGATCTAAGTAACCAATTTTCAACAATTCTTGCATCGCTAATAAATAACCCTTATTCATATCTACAACCTAAGCAGGCACAGAAAAGTTGAAAATATGTCCCAATCTATACTAAAATTAGGCAGTGATGTAAGCTGTGTTAATTCTAATTCAAATTATGTCTGCTCTGCTCCAATTAGTCATCAGCAGAAGCCTTTTTGAGTCTTTTCTGTAAAAAAAATTCCAAATCTGTAGGTTGGTATTAATGTTTGATCCAAGATGAATACAACCCTGGTGTAATCAAATTATGTGAAAATATTTGAAGAGATAAAGTTATATAATATATTCCAATATAAATGGATATTTGATTGTTATGAAATGTATTGTATTAAGACTGCCACATATCTAGTATTTCTGACACCAGAGTTTCTATGCATCTTAGTTTAATTCATTGTTTTAGCAACCAAATATTCTCATATAAAACAAATAACTTCAAGGTTTATGTTACTACTCATAAATATTAATGACAAACTAATAACAATTTATTGTTTCTTTATGAATTTAGTTGCTCAAAGATATATCAATAAATCACCAAGTAAAGTAGTTTAAAAAAAATCATACCATTATTCTATATTTCTCTTTACAAGCGTAATCAGATTCATCTACATCTTGGTAACAATCACTTTTGTAGTCTTCAGGTAGAGGATTTCCTTCGAATTCACAAAGTTTCTTAAGAGGTTTTGCTCTACAAATTTAGATTATTAAAATGGAGAAATCTAAAACAAATTGAAAAAATAATAAATTATACATACTTGACAATAAGTTTGTCGAAACCAGTAGGTTTATGTATGGGACAGTAAAATACATCAGGTGTGTTTTTGTCAAAAACAATACTTTTTCTCATCATGTCTTTTGCACAAGTAATAATGCATATGAAGAAGAAAATCAAAAATATGGTGGCCTTCATCCTGAAACGAAAAAAGTGAGAGAAGCACACACTACAATACCATTTTAGAAAATGATTCATTCATGTTACAGATACAGACAAGACCTTGAAATGGTCATTTTAAGAAAAAGGTATATATTTAAATATTATAAACCATTACCTACATTAAATATATTTTGAGACTCACTTCTTATAAGATGAATTAATATCTTATTTTAAAACACTGCTAAACTACAATGAACATTCTCTCAGCCAAGAACTTTCACTTTTTATGTTGGAAGATATTCTCACCTGTTACTGGTAACTTCAGGTTTATACTGTTTTTGAGTATTCAGCTTACCACTTACAAAAGTGGACGGCAGCCCACTCAATCCTTTTTTAGTCAAGAATGATTGCGAATCTCATGATAGGAGCAAAGTCATAAGTGTACAGTTAACATTTAAAACGGAAATGAACAGACGTGAAGAATAAGAATACCGAATAACTCACCATTCACCGTTGTTGATGTTGGAGGATGGGAGTTTCAAAGTGCTTACACCGTTGACAGACAACCAAACATTCAACGTGGTGTATAGGCAGTTGCTACTAAATGAACCCAAATTCTTTTTTAAAGAACCACGAACCTTAATTCAAGGGCGCACCATGGATATTGTTTCGGGGGTTGAACTTAAAACAATAGGACATTCAATATAATTTATAAAAGATTCAAAAGAGGAAGATCATCAAAATTAAAAAGAAAACGAGTATAAACAACTCAGCGACAAGACAGTTATGTGTTTATATTTAAATACTTTATTTTTATTCTTATTTTTAATTAATTTGTAACGACTAGGATATTTGTGTTGGTTTTTTTCTTAATGTTTATATCCAATGAGAACTTTTTTCTCTCTTTATGTATTATGACTTAACTCATGTTGTGTAGCAACCATAAGAGATTATCTATCTATCTATCTATCTTTTTTTTTTTTGTGAGGAGGGGAAATCTTGCATAAGACCCCGGTGAAGCCGGGAGTGTCGGATTCTTACCGACTAAAACCCCTCCTCTCTCCAAGCACCACGTATCGGAACCGCTTTCGCATTACTTCAATACGCGGGCCGTTGTTCAGTTCAGAAAAACTTATGGTCTGCTTTCTCTCTCCTTAATTTCAATAATGGATTTTATCGTTTTATAGCTACGACCCCAAGTGTGTTCTCCTGATGATAGATCTTCCATCATGTTTTGTGGCGTGAATATACGCCCAGTTCCTTGCTGGTATGCAGTGCGAGTGTCCTCCCATCTTGCACATACGAACAGGGTGTGCGCAGCATCGTCGTCTTCGGGACAGTAGGTGCATGTTGCGGTCTCGGATCTCTTACGGTCGTGTAGGTATTTACGAAAACAGCCATGTCCTGACAGAGCTTGTGTGAGGAAATAGTCAACTTCCCCATATGGTCGATTTACCCAAGTATCGATATCGGGAATCAGTCTATAAGTCCATCTTCCATATGGTTCATTGTTCCATAGCGATTTCCAGTTGCGCGTGAGGTTTTCTTTGGCCTCTGTTGCAGATATGCCTGCATACCTTTCCTGTCTCTCGACTATTTGCAGTTCTATCGGCGGTACGCCCGCGATTACGCATGCTGCATTAGCCGATATTGTCCTATAGGCACTACAGATCCTGGTTGTCATTTTTCGTTGGATAGCTCTCAGTCTTTGTACCAGTTTCCTGTTTTGGGCTACTGTATATCAACACGGCGCACCATACAAAATCTGAGAATGGACTACGCTTGACAAGAGTCTCCTCTTCGATGCATTAGGGCCACCAACATTTGGCATTAGGTTTGATAATGCATTGACGGTTTTTTCTGCCTTGAGAATGCTTTTGTTCACATGATCTGTAAATGTCAGCTTGGTATCGATCCATACCCCGAGATATTTAATAGACTTACTGGGGGAAATTATTATCCCTTCGACGTCAAATCGACGTATTGTTTTCAGCTTTCTCTTTCTGGTTAGTAGGACAGCTTCCGTTTTTTGGGGAGCGAGTTGTAAACGCTTGGATTTCATCCATCTTGATACGCGCAATAGCGCCCTATTTGCCTGATTCATCAGAAGTTCTTCTTTTTTTGCTGTTACTACCAATGCAACATCGTCTGCAAAGCCCACTAAGTTAACTCCATCTGGAATTTTGATCGTGAAGAGCTCATCATATAGCAGATTCCACAATGTTGGTCCTAACACTGACCCCTGGGGGACTCCACTATTTATGCGTACTAACTTCCTATCCTCAGTTGTTTCCAGGATAATTTCTCTTTCAGATAGATAAGATGCTATGATAACTATAAGGCTTTCTTTAATTCCTCTGCTTCTCAACGTTTCTAATATCAGCTGCCATGATGCGCTGTTGAAGGCATTTTTCACATCAAGGGTTATTGTCGCACATATATTACCATTCACTGACGCGTCATTTGCAATTCTTAATACGACGTTGACTGCGTCTACAGTTTGTCGCCCTTTTCTGAATCCGAATTGCTGTTCTGATAAGCCACCGGTTCGTGTTATTTCTTCATTTAGCCGATTCAATAGCAAATATTCGTAAAACTTCCCTTCGGAGTCTAATAGGCAAATGGGTCTATACGATGAAGGATTTTCTATATTTTTATCTCCTTTTCTAAGAAGCATCAACCTTGATTTCTTCAACTTGGCTGGGAATATTCCATCTTTGGCTAATTTATTATAGACTGATACTATGTAACTCGGTTTTTCTGAGGCTAACACCTTCATTATTTCTTGAGGTATCTCACTCGGACCAGGGGCTTTGCTGTTTTTGAGTTTCTCCGACGTAGTTTCGACTTCTTCAGTTGCGAAATTTTCAAGGTTGTCAGTTCTGTCAAGAGCAAATGATACTTCCTCGTGGATGGGAAAAAGGTGTTTGACTACTTCTTCCATGTCAGCCAAGGTGAGAGATGGTTTTGTTTGAAAACCTAACATGCCCTTCATCACTATTTTATACCCGTTGCCCCAGATGTCGTGATCTACGTCTTCGCACAGTCTCTTCCAGCAATCCTTTTTTGCCTTTTTAATAGCGAATCTCAATCGTTTTTTAGTTTTTTTATAGGCTTCCCACAATCGTTCATTTTCTATTAATGGTGCGTTCTTTGCATTCCTTGTGTGTTCCCTTCTTTTTTTGAGACATTGTTTCCGGAGCTCAGCAATTTCGTCATTCCACCAGTATACCGGCTTTCTAGTGGTACTACCCCTTTTTCTTGGCATGACTGCATTACAGATTTCCTTGAGTTTCATTGAAAATTCTTCTGGAGTAACTGGACCTTGGTTTTCATCCAATTCACTAGCGATTTCTTTTAGCTTTTCTTGATCAAGTCTTTTGACTTGCCATCCCTTGTATGACCGATGTTTTCCTGCTACACTTCTATCATTTCTCACCTCAAATATAATGTATCGATGATCGCTGAGAGATTCATCGTCGAGTACATTCCACTGTGTGATGAGGGGTCTAATATTCTCTGTGGAGATAGTTAGGTCCAGGATAGAGCCGTAGCTCTGGTGTACAAAGGTTGGTTTTTCACCGTGGTTTACAACTATAAGGTTGTTGGCTGCAATCCACTCTGTCATTTTATGGCCTCTTGCGTCACTGAAGTTCATGCCCCACTCTGGGGATTTGGCATTGAAATCACCAGTTATAATGACCTCGGTTCCAGATGTGCGTATCCTTTGCTCCAGCTCCTGTAGGGTTTTCTCTAGGCTTTCTATGTTGTCGTTACCGGATGAATAGCAGCTGATGATCATAGCCTTGGTAGTTACAAAATACGTGAAACCATGTCCATATCCCTGACTTTTAATTGCGATATTATTATTTATAACCTTGATAGCTGTTTTAAGATCATCCCCATATACCCAGTCTTTTCTTCCGCAGATAGCTCTTGTATTGGGTTCGCTTAAAACGACAAGATCCACTTTCAATTTTTTAGCTGTAGCCAGCGCTAGATCATGAGCTTGACGGCTCCTGTTGGTGTTGAGTTGTAATATTAACATCTTGCTCTTGATAGTTTTGTCCTACCTCCGCTTCATTTGTCCTCCTGTACTATCTGCATTTGGTTGTGCCCGACTGATGGCCTTCTATCCGACAGTAGATACAGTAGGGTCCGTTGTGGCATTCGACCGCTCGGTGACCTTCCTCTGCACATCTCAGACAAAAGTTTCCCCTATCTGGTCCCGAGCACTGGTCTTTGAAGTGCCCATGTTCCCAACATCTGGAGCATCGGATTTATTTTTGTCTCTCAGCAAGTCTGCACATCGTCCAACCTATTTTGACCGATTTCAATTCTATCAGTTTATCGGCATCATTTGCACTCATTACCAGAGTAGCATTTTGCCTATTACCATAGGCTGGCCGAAGCGCCCTCACTTCAAATGTATCAGCTTCCTTGCTTATTATTTTGGAGATAGTTTCAGAAATATCGTTTTTGGTGATGGTTGCGTCCATACCCTTGATGTGAACTGTCTTTTTGTTGGAGAGTAAGAGTGTTGTAGCATCCGGTATTTTCTCCATGAGTGCCTTTTTTAGATCCTCCGCTTTGTTTCTTCCATTTTGAACCGTGAGGATCACCTCGTTGTTTCGTGTTTTCCTAATTTCTTTAATATCGGCTCCTATTTCATCAGGGTTCACTGCTGCTTTTATTGTTTTCAGTAAATCTGCATACGAGGTTTCTTTCATCTGGATAAGCAAGGCATCTTGTTTTGGTTTTCTATTTTTTTGGTCTCTGATACTTCTAATTCGTGGCCTTTTGGTCTGTGATGTATTTTCTTCTACGAGGTTTGGTTTATACACACTCAATTGTATATTTGTCCCATCAAGCAAAAATAATAACATCCTTAATACAACTACTCCTAAAACATTTTCTATTTCCGGGATTGCTAGATTTTGTATATTGTGTGTTAAGGCATGGTTCTTAATTCTTGTGAGGGACTGGAAAAGGAGCTCATCCGATTTATCACTAGAGGATATTTGCTCGCCAATGATTGGGTAGTAGATCCATTTCATAGTGGCATTAACATTTCCATCCTTATCAGGGAAACTCAGAGAGTGGCACATCATAGCTACCTCTCCTTCTGTTTTATTTTGACCGATCAATCCATCTTTACCCCCGAATGACTTTATGGCTCTACTTATGACTTTGTCATTCGAGTCTATATTCTTATCACAGGTCAGAATAATTCCTGTGTCCTTTGGTGCATTCCATATGGGTTTTCTTTCGGTGTTAGGATTTCCAAAAAGTTCCTCCTGCCATTCGGCTTCGGTTACGGTGCTGAAACTTCTAAATGTCTCCTCTTTTTTCAGCAATCCCCTTCTACGAAGATTTTTGTACGTTTTTGTACAGTTATCGCATCTAATGTTCGTCGCGGATAACAGGTTGTCTAGTTCTTTTATGTGTTTCTTCTTCATAAGATGAATTTGCTCCCGAAGACCCTCATTTTCCGCCACTAGGCTATCGTATTTCTGAGGTACACTGATTTCATCACTACTTCTGCCTTGCCAATTGTCGAAAGATTCAGGTTGAAGCTTCTCGATCTGAAGGGATAATCGGCTGCTTATTTCGCAGATCTCACTTTTTGGTTTATACATGTTCTTTATCACCTTTTCTAGTAGTTTCACCTGACAAGTAATTTCTTTCAATGTTCGAATAATGTTGTCTGTTTCTTTCTTTTCTTCTGGAATGCTCTCTTCTCGTTTCCTCTTACATGAATTCTCATCTGGGAGTGAGAGAGTTCTTGTTCTAGGAGGGGTCCTCACGATAAGGTGTTTCTTAGTGAACGGGTTTTCTATTTCCACTCGATTGGTCTCTTCTTTAGTAGTATGAGAACTCTCCTTGGCCCGGAGTTCCACCAAGGAAGAGCCGCAGTTACTGGGTGACGGTCCGGAGGGGCCTGCTTTACCACCCTCACTCAGGATCGGTACTGGGCTTCCGAATCCCTGCACCGTAACAAGTTTTTCTTTTTCGGTGTTCATACCATAAAGAATCTAAGGTTGGTATCTCTCTTTGTCTGACTTTTCCCCCTTGACCCATCCGGCAAGGGAAACCCTACCAGCAGCTACGCTACCGCCGGCATGGCTCTCAGGTTCATCAAAGCACGCAAGCCCCACTACCGCAACAAGGTGGAGATACAGTCAGGGGGTCCTATCTGTCTATCTATCTATCTATCTATCTATCTATCTATTTATCTATCTATCTATCAATCTATCTTTTTTTTTTGCAGGTCATCCAAGTTATTCTCAAGAGACATATCTATCGCCTGTGACCCTGTTGGTCGGCAAATATTGATGGTCCGGCCTCCTGTCTTGAAATTGCTTGCGAGTAAATTATTAGGTTGTTTCGAAAGTTTTGTCCGTTTCAGCGGCGGCTCGTCAGAGGAGGCAAGGGAGGCTTAGCCTCCCCATAAAATTTGAAGCTATTCATCGCTATAAATTAAAAGATATTGACAAATAATTATGATTATTTTTTCTAAAAATGCTTGGGTATCATTACTTTACTATTAATTTTTAATATAAATACGTAATATGCCCGAAAAAACACTATCACTCACTACGTGGTACGTACCACACTGTATCTTGCATCAACAAAACTCAAACGTACCGCCCATGAACGAATAAATTATCAACCCGAAATAATAAATGCCATACGTTTCAAGGGAGCCAAGCCTCCGACCACTTTAAAATACACAGGCTCTACGAGACCGATCCAAACAGCGACATACGTCCCGATTTGTAATTTCAGTTCCAGAAATTATAGCGTTAGAGGAGGCTAGACTCCAGTTGGTCTCCGTTGGTGTATGACTGCGTTTGTTTTTTATTTAATTATTCGGACGGGATACCATGACGGACCGGGACTGAAAAATATTTCGGTAAATCGTTTTAGTATTGTATTATAGCAGTGCTTTTTCGTAATATTCTCAATGTGTTTTCAAAGTGTTTTCTTTCGATTTCAAGGTGTTTTCAGGTTTTCATTTTTTGGTAAGTTTTTTTTTTCATTTATTATGGATAAGTTGGACGAAATTAAAACATCTGACGATATAGTCGATTGGTTGCTGACAAATAATTTCAAGTCTTTATCTTATGATAATAAATTTTACATTATTAAAACTCTGGGAAGGCCTTAACCAAATTTGATTTCAATTAAAACGTCAGATAATCGACAAAATCGAGGATTTAATATTAGTTGGTACGATAAATGCGGTTATCCAACCGGCTCCATTGAACGGGAAAAACTTTTTTGTTGGCCCTGTGTTTTATTTTCCGTACAAACCGAATACCAAACGTGGTCTAAAATAGGATACTTCGATTTAAAAAATTTACCTCGTTCTACAGAATGACATTTTAAATCTAAGGAGCATATATTTTCACTTGAAATCACTTGAAAAAGCTATGTCTTAGCGAAACATGTTGTGACAAATTTTCAAATAAAGTTTGTGGAGATCAAATCGTGAGGTGTAGTTTTTTGAATATATTTTCGTCTTGTAAATTAAAATTGTTTAGCAAACAAAATATAGCAACAGCTTTAGATACAGCTCAAAAAGAGGCCATAATTTCTTTTAATAATCAGGTTAGGGAAAATCGGTCGAATTTGAAAAGACTTATCGATATTACGATTTATTTGGGTTCCCAAGAATTAGCTTTTCGTGGACACGATGAAACCGAAGATTCGATTAATCGCGGCAATAATAAGGAACTTTTAATGTTATGGGGCAAATATGATTCACAATTTGGCACTTTTTTAAACGGTAGCGTTTTTTCGGGCAGCTCAAAAACCATCCAAAATGAACTTATAGACAGTGTGGCATATATTATTAAGGAAACTATAACCAAGGAGATTGAAAGTGTTTGTTTTGCATGGGAAATTGATGAAACTACCGATATTACCTGTACATCACAACTTTCAATTGCTTTTAAATATGTCAAAGATGGTAATGTGGTAGAACGTTTTATGGGTTTTCATGATGTTTCATCTGGGCGCACAGCTGACGATTTGTTTAATTTTTCAATTCGTACGTGTGACACCTATAATTTTAGGCAAAAGTTAATTGCGCAAACCTATGATGAGGCTGCGGTCATGGCCGGTCATTTAAATGGTTTACAAACTAAAATAAAGTCCATAGCTCGTCATGCACTTTTTACGCATTGTTATGCCCATGCCCAAACTTTAGTATTAAGCAAAGCGTGCAACAACGGATCGTCGCGTGTAATGGAAAGTGGATCATCTACGACAACAGGAGACAGAACAGTGGTTCGACACCGATGAGCCACCCAGGCAAAGGGCAAAAACCCACAAAAAAGACCATAGTTACTGCATGGTGGTCAGCGGTTACTGTGATTCACTATACATTTCTGCAACCAGCCAAGTCCTTTTGTGAGGAAATAGACGAAATGTACCGAAAATTGCGTCAGCAGCAAGAGGCACCAGTCAACAGAAGAGGTCCGATCCTGCTAAGCGACAACTCCCGTCCGCACATTTTACAAATTACCGTCAGACAATTAAACGAATTGAGCGTCAAAGTTCTGCCTCATCCACTATACTCTCCAGACCTCTCGTCAACCGACTACTATCTTTTCAAGCACTTCGATAACTGTCTCACCGGAAAACCTTCGCCAATCAGAACCAGGCGAAAACGGCCTTTGTCGACTTATTCGAATCCCAAGTACCCAATTTTTATGCTGGCGGAATTAATGGACTTGTGTTACGTTGGCAAAAACGCACAGATTCAAATGGAGCTTATTTCGATTGAATTGAATAAGTATTCACTGAGATATTACAGTTTGAAGTATTCTCATGAAAATGGAGAGAACATTTGAAACAACTTGATAGTAACCAGTGAGCGTCTAGAAGGTAGGACTTCTCGCGAAAATATTACATAAAATGTCAGAAAATGGACACGTTTCTCAAACTGTTATAAAGACATGGAAAAGTCAAAAATACTCAAAATTCGTTTTGCATATTTATCTATGTAATAAATCTCTGAGGCGACTTCGTTGCACGCAAAAAGTTGAAAATGAAAATGTGAGAAATCCACAGTAAGTACCCAAACACATGTACGAGAGAAACTCTGAAGGTAACAAGGGCGGATTTATGGGGGATAAACACCCTTTGATATCAACATTCATTAATGAAATGAAAGGTACAACTGGAACCTCTGACGCAGAATAGATCCAAAACAAGCACTGTTTCCTAACACCAGAACTGCAACAATCTTTTCAAGGCACGTTTCACCAACAGATTAAGCGTCTTAAGGAGATGAAGTATACTAATTTATAACTCTGAAACTGGTCTCAATTTCTATTTAATACACTTCCACTTTCAGATACACATCGCGGGTTGTAAGTTCCCGCTAACTTTACCTAATGGAGCAATTTATATAAAGATAAACAATGGGCTCTTTGAAATGGGACCTTTATTACTGTTCATTGTTCTCATGCCACACTTTGCTATTTCCAGACTCTCTGTCCTACATACCAATTGAATATACCAAAAATTTATTATAATTCAGCTCTATGATCTGAAATATGATTTTGCAATAATACAATACAATAAAACATATCACGACAGTTGGAACAAAAATACAAATCTAGACTAAGTATATACAATTTACAAAAACAATTTCATGAGGTTTCTTATTATAAATTCAATCTAACTCAAAGGTACTATTGGTGGACAGATATTAATCAATCCACAACACACAGTCACTGTTTTATTCAAGATAGTATCATCTTCACCACAAAAAAGCAGATAAATTGGCACATAATCTGATAGAATCCTATATTTTTGACGAATGCAACCTATTACTCTTTCTACATGAATCCTGACATGTGCAATGGCTCTAGTTGCTTCTAATTTCTAATTCAATTGGATGCAACTGCTTCTTTCCTTTGGTAAAAGCAGAAATTCACTAGGTATTTTGTAAAAGTTCACCGATCACGATCCCCACAGCTTCCACAATTTACAACACAACACGTTATAGGCATGATTTTATGTTATGAAGGACGATTGATATGTAAAATCAGCCTCAGACAACGAATTTCAGCAAGCAGCAACACAATCACTCACAAAGACCGGTTGATTATGGACTTTTCTAGTTTTCTTTCCATTAGAACAAACAACATGTGTGCCTACAGGCAGCCATTTTGATTAAATTTTGACAGCATCTCGGACAGGTCTTTACAGGTTATACAGCCAGCTAGGTTATAGAACATTTTTACATTTCTGATAAAATGGAAAATAAACTTTTCAGGTCAATAAAAATTCTTGCAGGCCGGGTCTTCCAGAAAAAAAAATTGACTTTAGGCTAATCAGTTTAGACATAAACACCAACATGACCCTATGAGAGTACAAAAAATCACATTGTAGTTATTCTTCTTCGGCGGTCGGCGTTCGGCCAAGCCAAGCCAAAGCCAATCTTCTGATATTCGAGGATTGAGTTTTCTGTCGATCCCATAGATGGCGTTTTCGTAGGAGGGGATGTCACCATCCTTACTTTTAGGCTTGTTTTTTTAGGACACTTCAATGGTTCAGCCGAGCATATCTGATGATGAGACCTTGTGGGTCGAAAAAGCGTTATCTGGTGTTGAACCGCAAATCCATCTAGTTGTCTTACAATCAAAGACGGAAGACGAATCTCGTACGACGGTCGATGTCGAAGCTTGGTCGAATTACACGAAAGATGACTCTTTCGAAACAAATACTTTTATATGAACACTGAATTATACAAAAAAACACTTTCCTCTACTCAGTTTGTATTCCAAACATTCTTTATGGAATTGAATCAGATATCATTCACAGGATTCCTACACAATGTACTAAGTGAAAGGTAAAAATTTTACTTACATGGAACACTGTCGTCCTTACTGGTAGACATCAATATTTCGCCGAAAGACACTTGACTTAGAGCTTCAGTACCAATATGTATAACATTATAAGAAAATACACACAGTTATTATATGTTGAATTTTTTCACTACATTTTTGAGACAACGAATAAAAAACAGTACATTATACACTTGCGGTATTGTCCATTAGATCCACTTTGAAAAATAACACTAGTAGGTACTTCAACAATAATTTTTCCACAAATTCGCTAGAATTCATTTTTTTTTTCAAGAACATATTTAATTCTACACCACTGAATTATAAGATCAAAAACGATTCTGAACTTTTGTGAGTTACATCAGTATCCTTATATTTTGAAATTTTTTCCATCGAATGGGTATTTAATCGACTTCAAATTGTTTGTTAATAATTAAAGATGGTTGGGACACGCAACATCCATGTGTTTCACGGGTCAGGGCGCAGGTCGCCTTTTCATAAGGGTCAACTGGTCAGTTTGTTGTGAAAGTTTCCACAATTTCCACGCTTTCGGTTCGGTTATTTTCTTTACTTGCATAGATGAAAATTATCCGATATTCATCGTTCTGTGGGTTTTGCTCGAGGGTGAGTTGAAATATTTTTGCTATAGCTGTTTGATGTTTTTGTGAGGATGCACAAGCAGTGCAGGACAATCCTTAAGACGTTCTGAGAGCGATGTCTGTACAAAAATGGCGATTTAATTTGGATTTCAATCTCTGTAGATCATATTCATCTGGAAAAACCCTCTCGGGAAATTTATTCCACAAGGCCACCGTATAACAAATAGTTATCAAAAAGAGCGGTTTGAAGTATACCTACTGAGTGTTGAACTTTGAGGTTGACGGGCATTAGTTTTCTGCATACGTTTGACATACGTAGCTCTCGATGGAATCAAAGGGGCTAAGTCATTCGAAATCTCTAGATGCTGAAAGTTTCTATAGAAAAGAGACAAGTACTTTACTTGCACACGATGTGTTTGACTATCAAGCTTGCTTGGATTAAGTCGAACAGCTCCAGAATGTGCTTAGAGGCGCTGCTCCAAATATCTGAGTAATTAAAGCAATACTTCATTGAGAGATTTTCAGTGAACAAACATTTCTGAGTAATATTTCAGAAGAGGCTTCCCCATCTTCATACAAAAAAAATATAGGAAATTTCCAAAGAAAGGAAGAAAGCAATTAAGTTTCAAATGAACTCTTCACATCTTGCATAGAAGTTACTTTCAGATACAAATTGAAAAAAGCCCTCTTAAAACAACTACTTTTACATGAGTATTTATTCAAATGAAAGAAAAAATAATTTCGAAACAACTACTGGACATGAACATTGAGTTATAGGAAAATCACTTGATCCTTTTCAGTTTGAAGTCTAAATATTCCTTAATAAATTGAATCAGAAATCAGTCGTAGGATACATCAGCAATGAAATTAGTTTTTTCAAAAGTAATTTTTCTTTAGTGTAATTCAATATGTAATTCAAGTAGTTATTTTAAGACAACTTTTTTCTTCCAGTTTGTATCTGAAAGTAACTTCTATGCATGAACTACACATCTTTGTAAATATTTTATTCTGAACTCAATTGCGTTCTTTCTTCCTTAGGTCGTTTTCCACATTTTTTGTAAAATGATGGAGAATTAGAAAGCCAAATCATCATTACCCACAAGAAGAATCGCGAGGCTATATGTTTAATAGACCTATTTCAATATAGCGGCACTATAACGTCATCTATTGAATCGTACATTAAAAGGTGAGACCTCGTTAAACCTTAGCACGTACAAGTTTCTACTGAATTTTAGTTTGCTCAATTTTAAAATGAAAATCCAAGAATTGCAATTTTTCACTAATTGATGTACTTTTCATATATTTTTTAAAAACTATAGCATTGAAGTGATCCTCTTGTATTTCAGAAGATGTCAACGAGCCAGTGAAAAAGTGCAAGTTTCAAAGCTTGGCAGTTCATATTATACAGTAGGTATTGTCGAAAAAAGGACCTTTGTCACTGGCACAGAAAACTGAACCCCATACTATATTTGGCCATTTTTTTTGTAGTACAAGGGATACGCTTTGATGTCAAAGTTTAAAGTATACCACTCCCTATTAAGACTTTCGAGATGAATGAAACCAAAAGTGGAATTAAAAATAATAATAGATTGCTGAAAAACTTAAATTCTTGAATTTGTTTCTAAAAACTGAGCAAACACCGTATTTTGTTTCTCACTACATCAAGTTCTTTGACAATATTTCCATAGATGACGTTACACTGCCACCATATTGAATTTAGAGATGGTCACTTGAATATAATTATCGTGGAGCAGATAGTTTAATATTCTATCAAATGGTCTAAAAAATTTGCAGATTTGTATAGTTTTATTCAAAGGTCTTTTTGAAATACTCAATTTGGGTTCATTTTCGTTTTAATCAGAATAGGTGTTAGTTGTTTTTTCTATTAGAAATATCGTAGTCCAAATTATTTGGTTTATGGGGCGGTAAATGTAGGATCGAGTGTACCTATAGTCTGTTCATAATTTGTTGATAGCTCACTGCAAGTTTGACCCTCATTAGAGAACTGAAATACAGAGAGGACAGCTAATATGATATAATAACAAAAACCAAACTAAAACTGGCAGTTTAAGATGTTTTCGACTAACCCACCTTGTATCTGAAGAAATACAATACAGCTATAAAACTTTTAATCCGATTATGTAGGTATTTTGAGTGGAAATGAGTGACCAGTGTCGTAGAGTATATGATTAAAACATTAGTTACTTTAAATAAATAAATATATTAATATTCTTAAATTGTAGGTACTGTAAACTGTATTTTTATTTAAAAAAAATTTCTTTATTTTATTCAAAAATAATAAGTTACTTGCAATTTGTAAAAGATACATTTATTTAATTAATACCTATTTTTAAATGATATAAACTACGATTACTTACAAAACTATTCAAATTCAAAATAAACAGGATCATCTTCAGAATCCGAGTCGTCTTGCAGGTTAATAATTAGCGGTTGTGTCTCTACAGTCGCATCAATTATATTGTCAAGATCCCACATTTTTTGTTCTTCTTCTATTGCATGTCTTACTGCATTTCGCCAATTTTGTTCTGTAATATGTTGTAAAGACTCATATAACAATTCACGTACAGCTTGTATTTTATATGACGTATTTTTTCTAGCCACATAGCTTTTCATTTGTGCCCAAATGAGTTTAATTGGATTTAATTCGCAGTGGTAGGGTGGAAGTCTAAGGACTGTGATGTTTCGTCTTTCCGCCATTTTGTCAACTACGTATTTCTTGAACTTAGATTTGTGTTGCCGGGCAATTTTTAAAAGTTCTGCTTTAACCATTCCATCTTCGTAAGGCAGGGACTTATTCCGCAGCCAGTCAATGATATCCTGTTTCTTCCACGCAGTCGTTGGAAGTCTTTCAACTAGTCGTGAATGATAAGGTGCATTATCTAATACTATAATTGAGTTTGGTGGTATATGTTCAATCATCTGCTCAAAATACTCTTCGAAAACATCAGCTGTCATCTCCTCGTGATAGTCTTTTGTGCTTTTGGATTCAAATTCCAACAAACCATGCTTAGCAAATCCTTTTTCACTGCCAATGTGAGGAACTATTAATCTACTGCCTTTACCAGAGGGTGGGGAAATACCAGTAGACCAACCTTCCATAAAGGCTTGCCTGGAGCTTGATATATTTTTATCTGTCCAAATTTTTGTGAGAGTATGACCTGCGTTTACCCACGTTTCGTCCTGATAGTAAATTGGCCTTCCTTCAGCCCGAAATTTTCGTATAGATCTTAGATACTTTCTTCTCCAACATATTATCTCTTCCCGGTCAATCAAAAGTGATTTTCGGTCTGATTTCTCCCACCGGAAATTTAATTCTTTTAAAACTTGCCACAATTTGGTTCGTCCGACATGCGGCAAATCCGGGTCGTCTCTAACTTCTTGTAAAATTTTGTTTAAGTTGGGTATTTCTTTTTTGTAAAAAAATTCGTGAATTTTCCTTCGAATACCATTTTTGGCAAATTCATCAATTTCAATAGGTTTTCTCCCCCTCTTTAAGTATTCGTTTGTATTTGGGTTAGCTATACCTTTTTTTTTCTTTCTGATAGGAACCTATATATTGTTGACTCCCCTACGCCCGTCATGTTGGCACAACTCTTGATTATGTTCTGAACAGTGTTTGTGGGATTCTGAGAAACCAGAGCATCGTGAACGTTCAAAAGTCTTCTCTCTTGGTGAATAGACAGACTTACTGACTGTACGCAACAGTACCGGTGTAAAACTTAATGATGTTGATGATGATGACGAAGCCATCGCAAGCAATCAAATAAAACAAGCAGGAACGAAAGGTACGTATATGTTTGTAGGAATATGAAAAAAAGTTACTCACGCACTGCACAAAATTCGCAAAATAAATATTATAGAGACGTTAATTACTGCCGTAGACGCCGAAACACCAACGAGCCGTAAATTAAATGCGATTAAAAAATGTACTAAACCAAAAATTATTTTCGTTCGTAACAACTTCACCCTTTCAAGGCAAGTTTCGAATATAAACTGAAGTCTTCTCTCTTGGTGAATAGACAGACTTACTGACTGTACGCAACAGTACCGGTGTAAAACTTAATGATGTTGATGATGATGACGAAGCCATCGCAAGCAGTCAAACAAAACAAGCAGGAACGAAAGGTACGTATATGTTTGTAGGAATATGAAAAAAAGTTACTCACGCACTGCACAAAATTCGCAAAATAAATATTGGAGACGTTAATTACTGCCGTAGACGCCGAAACACCAACGAGCCGTAAATTAAATGCGATTAAAAAATGTACTAAACCAAAAATTATTTTCGTTCGTAACAACTTCACCCTTTCAAGGCAAGTTTCGAATATAAACTGAAGCTTTATATTTAATGAATAAACACCTCAGGAACCTCCGCCTATGATTTTACGAGTTTTACGACCGTTTTATGACTTGGGCCCTCATTTTATGCTATCGACAAATTATGAACGGACTATAGAATCTTATTTATAGGGTAGGCAGTTGATCTTATGTTTACTGTCCCATGAACCCACCAATTCATACTCCTTTGATGTAAAAAACAAATTTAACAAAACTTATGAATTTATGAATTTATTACCTTTTCCGAAAACATTTTTCTACATATTTCGTGAGAACGATCCCAGCCGTAGTTAATATCTAAATTTATTATAAGAGCTGTACAAGAACATTTGTCAACTTACATCCCTCAAGTTTTCACTTTTTCGAAATTTTCACTTGCACCATCTATAACTGAATATGGGAATATAGAAATCATACAACTCCGTTAAAAAAATATGTATTTGTTCATCAATTTCTATTTTGTCGTCTACTTCAAAATACTTTCTCTTAGACATATTACACTTGTGCCAGCATATTTTCCAATCCTTGCAGCAGTTCTGATATGCAGTTTTTGGTATGTCCTTGAGCTCTCTCAGCGATTCGGTTTTCATCTCCTCACTTCACACAAAACGCCATCATTTCATGGGTCCCTTCAATCTTGGGAACAGGAAAAAGTCGCAGGGGGGCAAATCTGGTGAATACTGTGGCTGAGGCATGATTACCGTGTTGTTACGTACGAATGTACGTAGTCCGCAAAACTTTCACCTCACTTTTTGAACAGCTCATATACATTCTTGACATGTATCATATGACCCCTCAAAAATTTCACTGGATAGTTTACAAAATCGTAAAAAGTGTTTCACTATACCTAGACATGTTCAGTATGAACACGTCTGAGGAATATGGATTTCCATCAAGTTTTGAACAATTCCATTTCTTACATATGTGAATTATTATTTTGACAAATATACTGTTACGTTTTTTCCCGTGGGTTCACCAATAATGGACTACACAGAATAATCAAACTTAATTTTACTCCACTTTAAATACAACAAACACTTCAACTATTATTTTGAATGTCTATCGCCTTACTAAATCACTTCGCGTACCGCACTGTAACGTCCACTTGACTGCCTCGATATCCTCGTGGCTAGCCTTTAAATATCGTAATCGAATGTAGAAATTTCGCCAATATTCCTCCGAAACCAGCAGCATTATTCTCGCTGCTTTCAGGGTGGCGGGGAATCATCGGACACTTACGCGTTTTTAGCCACGTCACGCCTGGTTTATGGCCACCAGCGGCGGCCGGCGTTATTTTCTTTCGGGCATGACCTACAACAATACTTTTTATCGCAATCTTCACAGCTTATTTCCTAAATCCCAGTCTTTTCCTTTTCCGTCGTCTTGTCTTTCGAGTTGCCCAATACTTGTTGAAGTTTTTTAACCAATCCGTTGGTGTATTTTGGTTCGTTAGGAAGAACTACAAATGTTGAGTCTATAACTATACTGCGTACTGAAATAGCTCGCTACAAGAAACATGTTTCACATATTTGGTTTCATATATCAGAGAGAGAAGTCTAGTGTAGCCCAAATTTGCCATAAAGTACGGACACATAATAGGTGAGGAATGGTCGAAATTGTTAACACCGGTACATGACAATGTCTTCGAAAGTTTAGAAATCGAAAATTGTGGAATGAGATTTATGAATGGCGACAACGGTCCCATTCCTAACAGCTCTTTATTCACACTGATACGTAATTACACGTAGAAAACAGGTTAGCTATGAATCAGGTAGCAAATAACATTAGGAAATAACTATGTTAGCGAAATGAAAAATATTCGTAAAAGATATTTAATTATTATCATGGATATTATTTTTAATTTTCATTCTTAACATTAGAAACAATAAAGAAATACTAAAAATTAATTTAATGACCCTCATTATGTAAGGTGATGATTTGTCTAGATACATATAAATACATTAACAAAGCCATATCAATTGGTCTTAGCATCACCTGATGGTGTAAAGTTGGTTAGCGAAACGCACGACAGACAGTATCTCTGTTCTGGTGAAATGAAAGTGATTCCGTGTTAGGAATCATACGTTAAAAGGTAAGACCTTGTTAATCCTTAGCTCGCACAAGTTTCGACTTCTGAGGGTTGTCGTTCGTAGGAGTGCGACAGCTGGTTAACGAAAAAACAGATTTCAAACAGATTTTTTCAAACAAATACATTTCACACCAGAGGTTCCGAACTCTACTCATTTAATCATTGCAACACTTTGTAGCAGCCAAAGATGCTTTTCAACTTGACTATAACATCTGAGTAAATTTGCTCTTTTTTTTCTAGATCTTTTATTCATCTACAATGTAGAATACACAGTACATGATGAAAAATTTGTCGTGTGCCCGAGTCACGATTCAAAAATCGTGAATTCGAATCCATCTTCGACCAGATATTTTTCTTGCTAGAAAATATCAAGTGAAGATTGACTGATTCTGTTACATATTAAATGAAAAATGAAAATGAGAAATGGAAAAAAATTTGCTCGTAGTTTTTTAAATTTATGGTTCATGGTCAGAAGCGTTTTGCATAATAAGTACGTTATAATAATTCTTATATTCAGAACAAACTTGTTGTGACTGGAATTCCTCATCGTTTCCCCTAGAGACGCCTTCAAGTTCACAAGGCTCAACGGTGAAAGAAATCGATAATTCAAAGTAATAAGTGAGATATTGTTGACCCGATAACCTTGGTCTAATTTTCCTGCAATTCCGTTTCTGCGAACCACTGGAAATAGAGTTGACGAAATTCGGAATAATTTGTATTGCTTCAAACATGTGAATGCCCAAAACAATATTATTCATATCTTAATGCTGTGTGTTTCCAAGAAAACTAAATCATAAATCACTTGAAAGTTATAATTGAATCCAACAATTTTTTTGTGTATAATTTATTTTTAATTAAACGGTTTTATTTAGCTTGCCCTGTTTGTTTAGGTCAAATTTGGTAAATTATCTACAACATTATTACCTTTTTTTCAATAAAACCGTTTAATATAAAGAAATATTTATACAACCAAATAATAGAATCTGTGGAATTCTTTAAAATCTCAGTCTCAATTTGAATATGGCAAGAAGTTTTCGGAGTGTGTAGGTAAAATTATCGTAACTTATATTTTTAAATATGACTCTCAATACTAGAAATATATTTCCAACTGTTACTGGTAAGCTAGAGTGAAACAACAAAGATTGTTTCTCAACTGGTTTATTGGTATATTCTAATATATTTGAAAATTTCGCAAACAAAGCAAAGTGAAAAAATTTGAATTACATATTAGTACGAAAAAAAAATCCGATCTGATATTGTGACTTTTTATCAAGTAATGCAACACAATTCGTCCAATGCTATTCACATTTAGGTTAATTTGTCTAATCGACCGTTAAAACGTGGAAGTAGGTCAAGATTACAAATGCAATAATCAAGTCAAAGTTTGTACTCGTATAAATCGTCAAAGAATTATAGAAAAATAACATTTAAGAAGGAGGAATGTGAATCAAAAAATGTTTTGAATCTCAACAGAAATATTTCATTTTATTTATTACTCCTACCAGTAAAAACGCTGATGAAATCAATATCACATTTTCATTCACTGACTGACTGAGGAAATTTAAGCATTGCTTTTAGACAATTTATTATTGAATTCAAATTTGAAATAAATGCACCTTGGAATAAAATCATTATCAACATTGAAGTAAGAGAGTAGACTGCTGATTGGATAATTGAAAATTACTAACCAGTTACTAGACTTTTTTCTTAGCTTAAAGTCAGGGTGCTCATAAAATTAATCTCTGATTTATATTTTTTTCTTATTTTGCTTTGTATGAATATAATTATGTATAATTGATAAATCTAATTACGTGACGTCATACTAGCGTATTTTACTTCAACACAGAAGATTACAAAATGACGATGTATATCATCGTACAGATTTACTTCAATAGCAGTCTCTATACTAAACAAATACCTTTATTTTAATCAGTTTCGTTTTCTTAACCTTTCCTCATTAAAGCTTAGACTCGCTACCTTTTGGTGAAGTCGCCGTTTTATACATATACACATCAGTAATAACATAATATCGCGCCTTCACCATTTTCTGCAATTATCATAAGAATACGTGGCACATGTAACGGAGAAGTTAATTCATGAGATCGTACTCCATTAAACTAAAACATCAACAAAGGACTCTCTCAATTAGACACACAATATATCAAATTGGCTTTCAATGTACAGTTTATTCCACAACTTAATTGTGTATCGTTTTCATGTATGGAGCTCTGCCCCCAAATATACCCTGAAGTTTCTGGATTTCATCCAGAAAGTAGCCAACCTGGAACATCGAAGAAAGGTTGGGTATTTGTCTCTCTTCTATATATACTTTCACGGGAAGTGTTCAAGTGACTTGGCACATTTGATTCCACCAAGAGCAGTACATATCAGAAATACGCGACGGACTGTGGCTGTTCACCGTTTTGAGGTTCAACTCTTTCATCTGGAAAACTGTTTTTCTAAATGAATGTATTCTCCAGCGATTCAAATCTAATGTAAATCGCTATTTTCAAACAGGCACCGCTCTGAGAGCGACTTAAGGATTTTCCTGTAGTGCTTGCGTTTTGTTCTTAAAAAAATAGTTGTCTGAATGTTTTGGGCCACTTTATCTGATGCACAGACATAGACAGGAGAGACTGATTTTTTGTTGAAAAATTTGTTTTTTTACTATTCCAACATTATATAGAAACTAAGAGACTTCCGAGAGAAGGGAGAAAAAGTAAAATAGATCAATGAAAACCCTTTACAAACGTATGTACGAGGTTTGTTCAAAAAATAAGGTGAATTTTCATTCTTCTCAAAAAATATAAATTTGTCAATTTCTATTTTGTCGTCTCCTTCAAAGTAGTCCCCTCAGATATAATACACTTGTCCAGCATTTTTCCCAATCCTCGAAGCAGTTTTGATATGTAATTTTTGGTATGTCCGTGCTCTCCCAGCGATTCGTTTTCAATCTGTCAGAAGCCATGAATTGTTTTTCTATAATACCGGACGTTTTCTTCGTATTGCTTCTTAAAAGAGGCGCATAACTTTGAGACCGTACGACCGTACGACCAGGTGGCAAGAATTCCTGATGCTCTTCGCCACGGTAAAAGAAGAAAACAGTGAGCAAAACCTTGACCTTCATCAAGTTTGGCCTGCTTTTTGGTCTTGGCTCTCCTGGGCTCTTCCATTCGGACGATTGGACTTTGGTATCGATGTCATAACCCAAATATTCATGATTCGTCACCAGTTATGACCCTTTTAAGTAAATCTGGATCATCGTGACGTCATTCAACATTTCCTGAGCGATGTTCATGCGACAGTTTTTTTGGTCAAAATTCAGTAACTTTGGAACGAACTTCGCAGCCGCACGCTTTATGTCCAAAATTTCCAAAAAAATTATATGGTATGGACCAACCGATATGTCGTCATCCTCAGCAACTTCCCTAATAGTGATTCGACAATTCTCCATAATAATTTTCTTCACTTTCTTAACACTTTCATCGGTTGTAGACGTGCTGGGGCGTTCAGAGCAAGCGTCGTTATTCATATCTTCCCGACTTTCTGTACTTGTACCACTTATGAACATTTTTCTGACTCGGAGTACAATCACCGTATGCCCCTGTTAATATTTCTAGTGTTTTTGAGCACTTGATTCCATTTTTCATACAAAATTTGAAGCACTTCTAACTTTTATGCATTTGCCAACAAACTGAACATGCTAAACAGCTGAAACTGTACCCACATAAAAAAAAGCTAATCGAATATACGTAGCTCGCTAAATTTGAATATACACCTTATTTTTCGAACAGCCCTCTAAATCCACCCAAAATGACTACTTTCAAATTCATGAACACTGAATTACACGGAAATCAAATTTAAACATTCGTCGTGAAATCCAAAGAGATATCGTTCACAGAACGCTACACAACGTAATATACAAAAGAGTGGATGAACTTAGGATCCAACATCAGGTAGCGCTGATGTTTCGACCCGCCGGGTCTCATCAGTGGTTCTAGGCTGATCCACTGAAGTGTCCTTAAAAGAACAAGCCTGAAAGTAAAGGCGATGACATCTCCCCCTACAAAGTCACCCTCGTTTATCTTTGTATCGAGAAGTAAGTCTTTTGTCGATCCCATAAATGGCGTCTTTGTACGGGAAGATGGCCTCTACTAATATGGAAGAGTATTCAATTCCACGTCATTTCGGACCACTTTGGAAGACAATTCACTTTATCCTTGCGAAAAACTTCACGACTTAATGTCAACGCAATAGATACGTCTGCTCACATCACAATGATATTCGGTAAGTTAGTTTATTTAATTCCAGCCGTAGGAATATCGTTTTGTTGAGAGGGGGATGTTTTACCAAGGGAAAAAAATCGCTTGTTCCTATAAAAATTTTTGATGGCAACAATAATTATACATTGATAAGAGATTGATATCAATAATCTAGGAGTTCGGATATCCATAATATCAATAGGGGCATTTTATTTTTCTATTTTTGTATGAAAGATATTCTGTAAACATAAAATTGTTCAAAAATGTTGGGTCGTGCGATGATTATTCCGTTTTCGTGTATCCATTGACAAATATCTGAATTACGAACTCCTATTGTTCAGTACGCGATCGATAAGAATAATATATTATTACTGTTAGTTTCATGAAAACATTGTCATGATTGATTTCCTGAAATTACTTCTTTTCGATAATCACTATTCAAAGCTATTGTTGTTTTCGAGCTGTAGAAAACTTGTGACGTTCGTATGTGTTTACTAGGAAAGCGCAGAAGGGCCACATATTTTTATCATTTGTACCTTGGAAATTCCGACTTTAATTTCTAAATTTTGAGTTCGAAGTCGAAATGTCGAGATTAAAGTCGAAATTTCGAGTTTAAAGTCGTGAGCGATGACATCTCCCTTTACGAAGACGCGATCTATGGAAACGATTGAGAACTCAAAGTAAAACTCAAAATAAATGAGGCTCCTCGAAGCAGTCAGTTGCAAAACCAAGCTTCGACATCGACCGCCGCGCCGACGAGATTCGTTCTATGTCTTTCACTGCATCTTTCACTGTTTACTAGTTGTAGACTAGAGTCCAAACACAAAGCATTTATGATTCAACAACAGGCAGTGCTGTTTCGACCCGCCGTAGGTCTCACCAGTGGTGCCAGGCCGAAACACAAATGCAGTGCTGTACTCAACTGTCCTTAAAGGACCAGCCTAAGTAAATGAAGGCGATGGCATCTTCCCTCACGAATACGCCATCTATGGTATCGATCCCATGCATTTGTGCTTCAGCCTAGCACAAATGGTGATACCTGGTGAAACAGCTCTGCCTCTTGTTGAATAATAAATGCGTTGTGTACGGATAGATCACCGAATTCTGCTTGACAAACTTGATTATGAAGGTTACAATGAAATTAGTTTGCGGTGGTTTAGGTCTTACCGATTGGAATTCCTAGGTGTGGTGGGCGTCAGAGTTCAGTATTATACCCAATTTCATCTTTATTATATATTTCAACAATAATTCCAAATTGAATATATCTGGGCAGTTCATGTTATTTGCAGATGATACCACTATATTTTGGCACAATATCGATTAAGCTTCTTCACTGACATACAACATGATCTTGAAATAATAAGAACCTTGTTTGACAATATATCCGAATTAAAAGTGACCTTCACCCGTCTATTCAATCGATGAAAAGTATTTTATATGATATTTACTATGTTAAAAAATAAATCGCGAGTGGAATACCTGAAAAAATCCTGGCCAGACTGGAATAGTTCAAAAATGACTTTTTTTCAAGTACTCCCATTTGTTTAATGAACAAATTTGAAGCCTATATAGTATAAACTCGGGTGCATAAAAACAGAACAGACTTTGGCTTAAAGTCAGCAAGAGCCTCACAAGGAAGAGAACCGTCACAACCAGTTCTTGCACTTTCCTTTATCAGAGGATTATCGGAAAGGATAAGAAGAATTGGGTCCAAGTACAACATCAGAACATGCTTCGCATCCGGAAACATCATCTGTAGCACCCTCAAGAAAACCAAGCCACTAAATGAGGACTACGATTCCCAGAATTGCATTTACCAGATACCCTGTGAGTGCGGCAAATCCTACATCGGTGAAACTAAGAGGCCATTAAAAGTCTGCATTGCCGAGCACTTAAACACACACAGCGAGAAGAAACCAGCAAATCGGAAATAGCAGAGCATGTTTGGACCCATCAACATAACATCAAGTGGTCCCAAGCTGAGATCATCCACACGGAGGAACACTAGTTAAGGAAAAAATTCAAAGAATCTGCATACAGGTTGTCCAACGACGCATTCAGCCAAGCTAGAGTAGAGTTACGTAACATATTGTAATGAATCTGAAGCCGGCCCTGACCGATGTCCCAGTCAGCAAACCCATGACGCATCGCGAAATACCGCGAAAACTCCGGATGGGTCCCGAAATCCGCAGAGGAATCCGGAACGTTCGTTGACGATATAAAAACGTCGCTCTTCGTCCCGAAGAGTAGTCTGTACCAAGAAAGCGAATCGAGCGGTTAACAAACGGTGAAGATAAATTAAGCGTTAGTTACTGAGTGGTGTAAATAAATTAGTTGTGATAGTGAAGTATTGTTAAAATAAATTTGTTTAAGACAGTTAATTCTTTAATTCGTTACAATATGTAAACCCATAATAAAGCGGAAAACGGTCCAAATGGCCATCTCCCGCTAAACCGGTGAAGCGGAAAAAGGCAAGAGGGGATTGGTGAAAGCACTCGAATGATCTGTAAATAGTCATTTCTCGGAGGAATAAGTCCATCAGTCATCAGCCGAAGACGATTGTGGATACTAACAATCGAAACGTCGTGAAGTAACTCTTAACTTTCAATTTTCATTTCATTTTAATTGTTAAATGTTTTACTTAATTTTTATTTTATTGAAATTTTTTTAGGGTTTTTTTGCTTAATATAATTGTTATTTTCAGCTATTCTTCTTAATTTTCATTTTCATTAGTTATTTCAGAAATTTCAAATCATATCATATTAGACAATGGGAGTCCGAACTAATGAAATATACCTCGTGTTATAAAAATCTGATTACTTTAGGATATAAATACAATGAAGAATTTAAGAATTTTAGTACGGAGAATACATTGTGGAGATTGAACATTCCCTAAAATTGTTTCAATCAAACAACTTATTATCAAAAAATAATGCGTATGATTATGATAAAAAAAATGCAACATTTTTTTAAATGCGGGCATACATTATTATTCCTCCGAAGAATTTTTCCAGCAAAATTCTAAGAAATCACTGACGTACTTGCCACAATCTGTCTCTTGCAGTGACGTATGTAAATTATACTCAACAGAAGAGAAAAAATGGTGATGAAATATATAAAATCACAACCTTGACAACAATGTTTTCGTTTTAATGCAATAATATTTCCGAGAATTTAGCACATACTATTATGTAATTGTACTACAATCTATCGCTATTCTTTCCAATTACAGAAACAAATTGCATGCACCCTCTGTTTCATCCGAGAGACGCACCGCGAGAAGCTGGAATACGTCATAATTTATCTGACCTCGGACTTCTTTGTTGCACATCTCTACTCGCATCAAAATTTCTTTATTTAAAGCTCGTCAACCAACATTTAAGCCAAAATTTTCGCAAACAACTGTACAACATCGTGTTGGCAAAGAAAGATTGTTTTATACTTTCGATTGATATACAATTTTTTCATTAAACAAATGGTTGAAATGTTTGATCAAAGTCAATTTTGAATTTTCAATTTATCATAGTCTGTCCAGTTTTTTGTTTAGCCAACTCACTCGCGGTTTATTTTTGAACATACTAAATTTTATATTATCAACAGATGGGTGATCGTAGATTTCCCAAACACCGTAGAAAAAATGATCACACAGTAAAAGGAAAAGTCTACAAATAATCCACTACGTATAAACTAAACTAGTATCTCGTCCACTTTATTCAGTTATTTTTGAGGAACAAGCCAATAGGTTTTATTCAATTGATATTTGCATGGTAAAAGGTAAGACCTCGTTATTCCCTGGCTCGACTTATGAGGGTTATCGTTCGTAAGGGGGTGCCAGCTGCTCAACAGAAAAACAGAACACAAAAATAGAATGGGAATTTCCCACTTGATTGAATCGGTTATAGGTAATTAATGGGCTACCTGAAAAGTTTGAGATGTTACAAATATGGAAGTGCAACTTTATCCCGTTTAGAAATTATATGTCGATTGCTAATCATTTTTGCATCATTCAAAAAGGTTGCGACGATGATATAAATAACTGATACATCTGCCTCAGGTATACGTCAGAATTAGAATACGTCAATATACCGATAAAGGTGGCGAATATCATGAACATCATTAAATTTTTATGAAATATCAGAAACTTGTTCAATAAAATATGAATCCGGATTTCTAAGGGCTTCAAAATAAACAGATTACAGCCTCATAACTGAGAAGAGGAATGAAATATTCAACTCATGAAACTGTGTTGTGAAAAATATATCGAAAAAATTGTGCCACCCTCAGAAAAATTACACACCTTGAGCTCTCCTACGAAAATTCATCGATTTTTCAGTTGAGTTTCATCAGAATCGAGCTCGAACTGCCTTTGCCTAGACTTTTATGGACAATGAATGTCTAATGCGTGTCAGGTTTCACGCCCAAACATCTACATGCAATATCATTGTTTTAAGAGTCATTAATCGATTTTCAGAAAAGGGGTTACTATACTGATTATCCCTGACTGACAAACAAATATTAATATTCTCATGGCTGTCCTTTGAAAATGAAATACAATTTCTGTATTGATATAGTATCAAATGATGATCATATAACAAGCGGACGATAATCTTCCAAATGGGATAGTGACCGAAATAATGTCCTTCCAACATTAATAAGAAATGTAAAAATAATAAAGTTTAGCACCAGCCATTATTCAAATTCGGAAACATGCATGCTAAAATTTATTTCATTTTCAACTAACATTTTTTCATACCTGCTTCCGTTAGACTCTTGTATAGTATGAATTTCATTAGTTCACACTTCCCTACATCAGAGGATTATCGGAAAGGATAAGAAAAATTGGTTCCAAGTACAACATCAGAACCTGCTTTAAATCCAGAAACGCTATCCGTAGCAGCCTCACGAAAACCAGGCCACCAAACGCGGACTGCGATTCCAAGAATTGCATTTACCGGATACCCTGTGAGTGCGGAAAATCCTATATCAGTGAAACTAAGAGGCCATTGATTGTTCGCATTGCCGAGCACAAGAAACACACACAACGAGGGAAACCAGAAAATCAGGAATAGCAGAGCTTGTTTGGACCCATCAACATATTATCGAGTGGTTCCAAGCTGAGATCATACACAGAGAAGAACATTGGTTTAAGAGGAAATTCAAAGAAGCCGCATACATGTTGTCCAACAACGTATTCAGCCCAGCTAGCTAGCAGCGTAGAGATACGCAACATATGGAAACCCATCATCGAGCGAAAAAAAAAGCGGAGTTATGCGAAAGCACTCGAATGACCCATAAATAGTCATCTCTCGGAGGAATCAGTCCAGTCATCACCCGAAGACGATTGTGGATACTAACAATCGAAACGTCGCGTCGTGAAGTAACTTGGCTTGGAATCTCTTTTTATTTTTTGTTCAATTCTTCTATTTTTAATTGTATTTTATTTCAATATTATTTCATTTCGGAGGTTTTTGCTTGATATAATTGTTATTTTCAGCTATTCATTTTTAATTCTTTTAGGGATTTTAAATCATTTTATATTATATTAGACAATGAAAGTCCGAACTAATGAAATTCTTCATGAAACATTGTCAATAACCTTCAAATAAACTTTTGTATAGTATATTAGTAAATGAAAACGGAAACACATATAATGTAGCGTCATATATTGAGTAAATAACAAATAATATACTTAAGCATTGGAGTGTTGGGTTTATAGATTTGTTGAAAAGATGATAATTGATTGAAACAGTCATGTGTCTGAAAGACTTGCAATACCGTAGATTTAAATACAGTTCAAATATCTTATTTAGGTAAACTGAAAAGTATTGTTGCAAACTATTGCTATCATATATGTGTCGATTTTTGCTTATTAAATTTTTTCAACTTTTTTTTTTAATAATCCAAAATCAAAACTGAATACTGTTTCTCAACTATACTTTATAATAATTATCGTACTTATTTCCTTTGTTTACTATCGCATGTAACGAAGTCGCTTGTCCGAAATAATCGAAGTTCCGAATTAATCTGTCTCGACGATACAGAATTCGACAGAAATCGGCAAGAAACATAACGATTTTTTTCACTTTCTCAACATTTTCATCGGGTTTTAATGTGCTTGGACGTCCAGGGCGAGCGTTATCGTTCACATCTTCTCGACCTTCTGTGAAAAGCTTGCATCACATGTATATGGTACAACTGACTCGGGGTACAATCACCGTAAGCCACTGTCAACATTTCAAGTGTTTTTTGAGCACTCAATTCCATTTTTTACCCAAAATTTGATGCAAATTCTTGATCAATTTTTTCGATAACAGAAAATCGCCGAACACGCAACAAAAACATATGTTCGAGTGTACCAACATAAAAAAAATGGCTAATCGAATGTACGTAGCTGGCGAAATTTGAACATTTACCTCTTTTTTTCAACAGTCCACGAATATACTGTACTCCTTCTTTTCATTTGTTTAAGAGCTTTAATTCGATAATTTCTATGATAGTTTCCTCATCTATATAGTGTTTTTCACTTTCTTCTACTGATACTATATCAAACAACTTTTTCTGGTGGGTTTTTCACTGTTCTTCAATAGCCACTTAGTTTCATCAAATAGTGCAAATTAACTTTTTTTGTGGAATACACTCACTGACAAAAATATTGCATATTTTATTTCAAGTCTTGATTTCATGTTTACTTCTATTTGTCTGAATCTTTAAGCAGTTTTTGTTGCTAAATGGTATATGCTGAAGTATATAATCCAGATATTGATTAAAACTCACTTGTAGAAGAAGTAATGGAATAGATTAGTTTTGGTAATAATATTTAATCAGAACAAGCAACAATGACGACAAAATGAAAGTTCTTTGCCACAAAATAATAACAGTTCAGTACTTAGTGGTTCCTCCCTTATCTCTAACGATAGCCTACATCCTCCTGGACATACTCCGCAAATGTATTTGATGGTTTCTTGTGGAGTTTGATTCCATTCTTCCTGTGCAGCAATTCTTGATTGTGCAATTGAGTTAGGAGCTGGATTTCGTACTCGTATATGTCTTTTTAAAATGTTCCAAATATGTTCTATGGGATTTGCATCAGGACTGTTTGGTGGCCACTCCACTGCCTCAAGTCCAACAACTTCAAGATACTGGGTGACCGTTCTTGCAGCATGTGCACGAACATTATCATGCATTGGCACGAAATTGTCGTAGCAAATGAAGCCGCCGTAAGGTAAAACATGCTCTTCAAGGATGTTGCGTATGTAACAGTTAGCAATGATTCTTAAATTCACCTCTATAAGCTCGGTGCGACTGTTCCAACTAATGCAACTCCACAATATAATGGAACTACCACCAAAGCTAACGTTATGTACAAGATTACATCCTGCGAAACGTTCTCCTGATCTTCTGTATACTCGACCACGTCCATCTGGTTTCCACAACTGTATTCTTGTTTCATTTCTGAAAAGAATTTTTCCCCACTGATGTTCATTCCAGTTGACATAGGATATGGCAAATTGTAACCGTCTAGACTTGTGACGTGGGAAAAGCCTAGGAACTCTGGTACGGCGTTTTGGATTTAAACCAACTTCTTTGAGTTATCTTATTACTTTTTGACACTTATGGTAACTTGTCTTGTGTTCAGTAAATCATTTCTGAGATGCGGAGAAGTAGGCGTGCGATTTAGCAAATATTGAATTTTCAAATATTGGTCATCTCTTGGCGTTGTACATCTCTTACCTTCTTGACAAGGTTGCCTTTTGACCTCCCAAGTCGATTGATGGATATGCAATTTCCAAGCAATATATTCTCGTCTGTATACCTCATTGACTGAAGTAACAATTTTAACACAAACTAATTGTTTGAAGGTGGTTGACAATGTTTCGTGGTGTATTTTATCAGTTCGAACTGAAATTACAAAGAAATAACATAAAACCAAAAAACAACCAAAAAATTAAAAATTGAAATATTAATACAAGCTGAAAATTAAAAATTATTACTAACAAAAAATGAAAAATAAAAATTAAAAGATTTCAAATCAAGTTATGTCTTGACGTTTCGATCGTCTTCGGGTGATAACTGGACTTATTCGGCGAAAGTCATCTTCAATTTAGTCAGGTTGGAGCTGACGTTTTCATCCAATTCACCCCTGTCTGGCTGGGGTGAATTGGATGAAAACTTTGTTCATCTTTCAGCGAAAGATATAGGGGCCTCATTCGACAGAGTGTCGGGGCCTTCTTTATCGGGAGGGGTCGTCTACAGTATAATCCATAGCTTCCCTGACTAATGAGTTTTCATGAGTTTCTGTACCATCGAAAACTCTCTGATTTCCCGACTGGATGGACTGCCGAATGGAAGGCAGCTGCAAATCTCTGCGGATGGCTTCATTCCACACGAACCAAGGAGCATTCACAATCATCCTTATTAGCTTGTTTTGCAACCTTTCCAGAATGGAAATGTTGGACGGAGCCGCTTGTCCCCAGACGCCTGAAGCATACATGATGACAGGCTTGAACATCCTATTATATATGGTGATTTTGTTTTTTAGACTCATTTTTTATTTTCTGTTTATCAGAGGGTACAGACGTACTATCCAACCCTCGATCTTTGATTTGACGCACGTTATGTGCGGGTTCCAAGTGAGCCTACGGTCTATTAGAAGGCCGCGCTTGCCAGTTAATCTCCCTTCCAGATATTCTCACTTTTCTGGCCGGAGAAGATTTCAGTCTTCCCATGGTTATTGCCTGAGTCTTATCCGGGTTCACTTAGATCTTCCAATCAAGGTACCAGCGTTCGAGGTCGTCCAATGCACGTTGCATGTAGACGACACCGAGCTCCCGACCCATGGAAGATGAGAGGAGAGCCGTGTCATCGGCGTAAAGAGATATCTTCACACGCTCGGGCCTCGGGAGGTCACTGGTGTAAAGTGATTACAACGTCGGAGAGAGCACGGCCCCCTGTGGCACTCCAGCAAGGATCTCTCTGTTATCAGACAGAGATCCCTCTACTCTAACCTGAAATGTCCTGTCTTTCAGGAAGGACCCGATCCACCAGACGAGGCCCCGAGGCAGGTCGAACGCATTTAATTTGTGCAGAAGACCTTCGTGCCAAACACGCTCGAAGGCCTTCGAGATGTCTAATAGGACAATGTGCACTTTTTTGTTTGTGTTTAACTCGCGGATGGCTGGACTTATTCCTCCGAGATTCGACTATTTATAGGCCATTCGAGTGCTTTCACCTATCCCCTCTTCTCTTTCTCCGCTTCATTGCTAAGGCTAATTGGCTCAAGTCAAGACCTAAAGTAGATACTCGAAAAGTTCATTCTGACAACAATGAACTAAAACAATAGCATTAATAGTGGCAAAGGCACACTATTCAAAGTTTGCAATTTGTACCATTATTTTACTTATTCAGCTATATCGACTATGTCCAAGCATTCTTTTATCTATACTGAATGAAAATTTACGTAAAATACTTTGGCCTTTGAACATTTATCAATAAAAATAAATAACGTGTTAAGGAAAAAGAAATTAACATGAAAAAAATCTTGAAATAAAATATGCAATAGTGTATTTATTAAAAGAAGTTTTATAATGTTATAAGTTTGTTTTCTTTTCAGATGGTCTGAGGAAACGCGATCGATCAATTTGTTATGGCAGAAAACGTTAAAGTCATAGTAAGATGTCGTCCTATGAACAGAAGAGAAATCGACCTCAATTGCAAGGCAAGTAAATCATTGAATGGAATTAAATTTTGAACAGTTGAAAGTGCCTCATCTTGTTAAACGAAGTGGTTAGATACTTACAATAAGTATATCATCAACACATTAACTGACTCTACTTTTTTTCGACATTGTTGATCGACGGTCAGTTTCATTGTTTATCAAGATTAGGAAATACTTACGACAAAGACTTGTTTATTATCTTCCTGGGATTGAAACAATGGTTGTTGGCATTGTTGGCACGTAATGTTATTTATTCGGTAATTGGGTGGTAGACGACGTTTTCCTAATGGGTTCTTAACCCTCTGTCCATAAAAAAGAGCGAGAAAATTTCATTTTGTTATACTTTTTAACTTATTGGGTTGGTAAAAGGCAAAATAAAAACACAACGTCGAGATAAAATAGAAAAGAAGAAGTGTGGCCATTCTATTATTTCGTATTTAGCGATTGGAACAAAATTTTGATTGAATTATATAATACTAGAAGAATTTAATACATCGAATTACATAAACTCAAACATGTACTTAGACATTTGTTGTTAATAAAAATGGCGTATACAAGTTCTCAACCCGGGGGCGGGGTAAATCATGAACCAGGTTTTAGTAATTATTATAGGGCGATATCAACAGTATATGGCCATTTCAACAGAATAGAATACATTGCTATGAAAAAAAAACAAAATGCGGGTGGTAAAACCATTTTATCGTGATATAAAACAGTTTTTTGTTATTTATATATTGATAAATTTCTGTAAATTAGAGAGAAAACACCTTTAATATTGAATGAAAATAAAGGGTGTTCAGAAGAGAAGAAATTAATGATAAATAAACAGGCTATCTGATCCAATTGAAAAAACCTTTTTCAATCCCGTGGACCAAAAACAAATAGCAAACAGTTGTAGTATTATTTTTTCGCGCTATCTGTTAGAAGAGCATGCAACGGTAGCTTTTAAAAAATATAGTTGCAAATTTTGAAAATTAGAATTTTAAAGCTACAAAATGCCTTTTTAGAACTCTCAAAATGCGACCATATTTCACTGAAATACAGTCTGTCAAAAATCACCATAAAATTTGGATTTTTTCCTCCCTTAATTTTTCTGAGTAGTTTATTATCTGCCTACATTGATAGGTAAAGCGAAGATATTCGGTATCAACACCGGATAAATTTTGAAATAATACTGTTTCTTTTTTATTTTTCAGTGTGTTGTGAATATACGAAACTGTGTCGTAGAAACATGGGATCCAAACGAAGGTCCGTCCTTTCCCAAGCAATTCACATTCGACTCCACCTACGATCAAGATTCAAACACAGAAGTTATTTATAACGACATTTGTTATCCTCTTACCGAAGTGAGTAAAAACAATTTTCACATGTATGTTTTTGTTTTTTCTTCCTGGTAACTAGCTATCACACCTCTACGAACGACAAGCCTTAGAAGCCGAAATTTGTGCAAGCTAAGGACTAACGAGGTCTTACCTTTTAACGTGTGATGCCTAACACGGGTTGGGCGATAGCAAGTGAAAATCGAGCGTTCAGCCTGGGGCTTGAACCATCGACCCACAGATCTGCCGATTGACTGAGTGAACAAAGCACGCACGTCGAACCGCCCGATGATTTTTGTATGGAGATAGGAGGAGCAGCGAAAGTTCAAACTCTTGGATTGATAATTGGACGAGTCTATAATTCTACGAACCCGCGACTAGAATTGTGAGAAACGGGATAGAAGAGAAAGAGCAATGCCGAAAAAAGAAAAAAAAGGAGTAAAAATGTTCAGAATATCATAATAATGTCTCCAATAATACTTTCGTTTGCTCAATAAAACTTTTTTTTGCCAATATCATCCACAACCGGTTCAAACAAAGTTTCATCAAGAAGTTGGTAAACCTCTAGTTAGTGTTCGTTATATTTGTGAGACTGGTCATGGTGCTGAAGTTACTAATGTTTTATCCTTTACGATAATTTACCTTGCGCACTATAATAATTTATATGTCTATAATATTCTTTTACAAAACTGTAAATATTTCTAGCATAAATAATAATTTCGAACATATTTTGAAAACTTATTTATGTGAACACGAAAGCTACGAACGAATGTTACTTTTGCTAAGTTATTCTCTGACATAAATTCACATAAATTATGCTGAAGAATGATTGAATACAGTATGAAACTTAGGAAATCATTTAACTGTATAGAGAAAATGGAAGTAAATTCACTAAACTACCGGTTACGCATCGATTTCCGAAATTATTGGATTCCATGCTTTTTTCCTCATTTTATTTTGACATCCGTGTGATATATTAGTTCCGAACAAACAGGTTTATCGATTGAAGAGGCATAGATCAATAAAACAACAACCCATTAGCATTTGATTAAAACTACTGCTGTCATTGTTTAGGCTTTCAATTGACTGTTAGAGGTTATTTATATAAATGTTTTATATGATTAAATGGTACCCATTTCTAGTTACTTTGGGAATATCTGAATCTGGATTAAAATTGTGTTTGAATTATGTATGTATGTATATATACCTAACCTACTCTTTCATTGTATTCAATTCTAATTGACTTAACACGTAGTTGAAGTGTTTCTCAAACCACTCTTTTAAATGCAATTTACTTGAAAATTGTAAATGTTGTTGGCTGACTCTAAAAAGAAACATATCATGGTAGTTGATTCCGAAAAGCGATCTGAACTTGCGGTATCGCACGGAAAAATCTGGATTTCAAGTCCTAGAATTCCCTCAAGATTTCCCACCTAGTAAACCGTCCAAATTGAATGATGCTATGTGGAGTGCAAGGAACTATAAAATGTTTCTGAACAGAAAAGTGTTTTTTTTCTTTTTGAATAATTCAATATCGATATGCTAGTGGGATCTGAATTCAGTACTTTTGAAAGACACATACAACTCAAATTTAACTTGGGCGATAAAGACATCCCTACTAGAGAAGTCAATAATGAGTCAACCCCAATTTATATTCTGAAACTTTCATAATCCAACCACCAAAAAGAAAAGAAAACAATTTTCTGTTCAGAAACACTTTGTAGTTCCTTGCACTTTTCAGGTGAACAATATAATTCTCATAGCACCATTCAATTTGGACGGTGTACTAGGTGGGAACATATTAGTCCTAAAGTTATATATAATCTCTTACTGACAGTATTAAAAACACACGAAAAAAAATTAGCAAGCAATATATGTAATTTGAATCGGTATTTAAAAAAAAATTACAAACAAGATATTAAATATTGTTAGAGTTTTTTGAGAGATCGTCTTTCAAAAAGTTTTGGTAACTATACAATAGTATTTTTGTATTAAGAGGTTTTTAACATCGGCAACTGTCCCTGTAATTCATATTGAATAAAGGCCTTATTATTCTTTTCTAGTCAATGAAAACATTCGTATAGTCCTTCACTATACCCCAAATAAAAAAGCGACATTGCCGTATTGAAACCCCAGTGAAAGTAACTGACACTGCGGCTTTTCACTCACTTTACTTTAGAAAAAGAAATAAAAAATTTCTTTTTTTAGCCGAACCACATTCCCATTTTCTTCCTTTATCTCTATTTCTCCTAGTGCCTAAGCCTTACATGATTGATAAGTTATTTGAAGAATGCACCAATATTGAATCCTCAATCTGTAAAAAAATTATAATAACATTATTTGTCGGTACTTGTTTTGTTCATTGAGTATAATTAACTTATTAGAAGTGGACTGATTCGTTCGGATAAAAATTCGATGAATATAGTACATAATAATATTACTTCGTATATTACCTACTTCAGTATTTTACTGACGTAATATATGTTTAATACAATATAATACATATTACTGAAGTTTTTTCCCAAAATCAAATCGTTATTTCAACACCTCGACGGGTGTTTCGATCACCAAATGATCATCTCCAAGACGGAGATCAAACTGTGTGATCTTCCTCTTGAAGATGGTCACTTGGTGATCGGAACACGTGTTGAGGTGTTGAAGTAACGGTTTGGTGTTGTGAAAAACTCCAGTAATATTCATTTCTACATCAAAGGTTCCAAACAGTGCATTACAAGTACATGTATAATACGCATAATAAAAAAAGAGGGTGGATTCTAGCGCCACGAATCGAAGATATGAAACAACCTTCAGTGACGGCGACCTTATTTCTCGAATTATATTTCTCGAAATGAAAGACATGATATTCAGTTATGTAATGTTTCGCAAAGAAAACTTATTGAATTCAATCTTGCTCATGACAGGATTATCTGAAGTGTTAGTACTTCAGATAATCGAAACAGAGCTGGAAGTAGTTAAAATAACTATATTTCTTCAACACCATGCACTGAACTGTTTGAAAAATTAATTTATCTTGTTTACCAATCTTTCTGCGTTGAATGAAAATGTTTATTATGCATATAGCCTGCATATAGCAACCGTCATTGATTTTTTGGAGTCTCACCTCGACTTTTCTAAAACACTTATAATTTAATTCTTTTCATTTCAGAGTGTATTGGAAGGATACAATGCCACAATCTTCGTTTATGGCCAAACTGGATGCGGAAAATCCTTTACGATGGAAGGAATCAAGTCGGACGACGGATCACAGAAAGGAATTATTTCCAGAGCTTTCGAACATATTTTCGAGGCCATTTCAGTCACGAGTGGGGTTAAATATTTAGCTTTAGTGAGCTATCTAGAAATCTACAATGAACAAATAAGGTAAGAAAAGATACAAAAACTACAGCTACATCATCACACGTTTTTCAATTTTGAGAAAGAAATTCGCCTAGATAATTTTATTGTAGGCTTGTCTATCTTTATGAAAACATGTACTATGAACAAATAAAAAAAGTATTTCCTCAATTACCTCTATACATTCATTTATAAACCCAACATCACATACTTTCTTCACTACTCTCTCCCAGCCATTTTGGGGTGGGGATAGAGAATTCCCTTAGAACGCATGCATGCTTTAAGCCTCATCGCTTAGCATAAAAGTAAAATAAAGATGATTTTTAGTACCAGAAATCTATCTCTTAAAATCAGACGGTCGTGGCGTTATGAAAAATATCAATGGGGAGGGAATGAGATAAATTGTACTAACATAAAAAAGAGCATTTCCAATTTGAATTACAACGACAAAAAACATTTTCAAACTATATCTTGGTAACACATATGAATTTCATTCAAAAAATCATATCAAATACGTACTACTATAGGAACTTTGTTTTCGCAGAGACTTACTGTTGCCAAATGATAAATTAACCAGCACTCCCCTAACTTTGAAGGAATCTCCCAATGAAGGTGTTACGGTTCCAGGTGAGTTACTTTTTCAATATAATCTTATTATTGATCATATCACAATAAATAAACAAAAACCCTCCTAAATTGAGGAACCTTGAAAAATGAATGTTTTTTAGGGTTGACATCTCATGCGGTACACAACGCAGGAGAATGTGAACAGTTTCTGAGTATTGGATCTAAAAACAGGGTTATTGGAGCAACTCTGATGAACCAAAGTAGTTCAAGATCTCACAGTATCTTCACCATCAGCATAGAACAAATAAATACTACAAACAATAATGAAAGTATAAGAAAAGGTACCTTGCCTGTACACACTTTCAGAGACTTGAGATGTTTGAAATATAATATATTTTTTTTAGGCAAACTTAATTTAGTGGACTTGGCTGGTTCGGAAAGACAAACAAAAACCGGCGCAACAGGCGAAAGACTGAAAGAAGCGACGAAAATCAATTTGTCGCTCAGTGCTCTGGGTAATGTGATTTCAGCTTTAGTCGACGGAAAGGCAACTCACATTCCTTATAGGGATTCCAAACTCACTAGATTATTACAGGTGAGTCAACTGAACTGAAATATAAGTGCCACTAATGTTTTTATATAGTTTATCTATGAACATTTAAGGCGTGGCGTTGCAACCGTTTTAGAATTTTGAGAATTCATGAAACTTTGTGAAACAACCACAAGCAAATAATTATCACCTTTTCAACTTTTTTAAGGACAGAACACAAGCACTACAGGAAAATCCTTAAGGCGCTCTAAGAGCGGTGCCTGTGTGGAAGTAGTGATTCACGTTGGATTTTTATCGCTGGAGATCAAAACGTTCTCAGGAAGTTTATTCCACATACACGCAGTTCTCCAAATGAAAGAGTTCTTAAGCAGTGAAGTTCGAAGTGTACTGAGCTGAACCTCAAAACGATGAGCAGCCACAGTCTGTCGCGTATTTCTGATATGTACCGCTTTTGGTGGAATAAACTATCTCATGTCACTTGAACACCTCCCGTGGAAGTATATATAAAAAAGAGACAAATCTCCTACCTTTATTCGATATTCCAGACTATCAAGGGTGCAAGTGATATTCGTGTCTCCAATCAGGCGGATGGCACTTTTCTGGATGGAATCCAGCAGCTTCAAGGTATGCTTAGGGGCGAAGCTCCATAAATGAGAACAGTACCTCAAAGAAGGTCTGATCATAGTTTTATAACGCATAAAAGTTTGCTGAGGTGTGTACAGTTATCTGTTTCGGAACAGTGTTCCAAGCTTTTGAGAAGAAAGCCTTTGCAATTCTAGCAACATGATTGTGCCAAGACATATTGGTGTCCATTTTAACCCCCAACAAACTCATCGAAGCAGAAAGCGGAATCGTCTGTCCAGACATTATTATATCCGATCCAGAGACATTTATCTTTTTGGAGAAAACCGATGCCTGGATTTTTGTGGCATTGAATTGAACCTGGTTACTTTCACCCCATTTCGAAATCACCTCTAGATCCTCATTAAGGTATGCAATCTCCTGCTGCCGGTGAAGCTGTGCATCTGCAGCCGATGTCTTGGAATCCAAATGAAATGATGAGAAGAGTGTGCTGTCGTCAGCAAAACAATATATTGAATTCTTCGTTTTTTCCAATGAGTTGTTGATATACAGTAAAAAAAAGGTTTGAGACAATACAGATCTCTGGGGAACACCAGCGTTGATGGTAAAAGTATTCGAGATATATTCATCGACGGCCATTTGTAGGCAACGTTCTTTCAGGAAACTGGAGAACCATACACAACGGAGATATTGTTTATTAATTAGTACAACGTGGTTCGACGGTCTGCCCAAAAATTACCTTCTCAAACTCTTCGGGCGATCGTCAAATTTTTACCCAAAAAACGAAAGATAAAAAAACTATCTCGCTACTGGAGTGCGACCGGCCTACGGTGCTTCCACCTTCAAGAAGTGGCTTGGGAATCTCAATAAAAAAGTTATCGTTACATATTATATACTCTGTCCATACAAGCAACGGAGTGCTCCAAAACATTATCATGCATAGTGCACGTGATCTCCCCCCAGACAAGGCTGCTTGTAAAGAGTCGCACTAAGAAACGACCGAAATATTATTATTTTTTTTAATAATATGCGGCTAGGTATAGGAAAATTGTTTAGGTGGAGTGTATAGGGACACGAATTAGCAGTTTTTTCAGCTGTATCAGTACTTGACATTTCAAAAATTTCAAACTTTAAAATACCGTATATGTACACACCACAGGCGTTAAAACGTACCTAAGTCACCACTCCGACTCTGTAGCGACATACCTGAATGAATTCCGCCAGCCGATGGCAGTTAGATTTGATAGGCCAGCGTAAGGAGGCTTGTTTATTTCAACCAATAGATTTAAATGTACGTGATGATCACGTGGTGATCACGTATCTATCATTGTTTGGATTACTTTGTTTATTTGATGGACAGAGTTTAGATTTGGATGTAAATTTTCTATAAGCTTCAAAATGAATTTGTGGTGAACATTCATGCAGTACTTGCTATTGTTCGATCATCTTCAATAAGAGGTGGAAAAAAACGCTGGAAGTAAATTTTCTACTGACTGACTTCGCCGAAAACAAGAATGAACGTGATTCATTCGGAAATTCAAGAATCTAATCATCACTAGCTGGTTAGATAGCGTGAGTGCTTCGTTCTACTCACTAAATCGATTGATGTGTAAAACGGTGGTTCGAGCTCGTGATACGAATGGTCGATTTCTACTGCTTATCTTCAAACCCATGCTAGGAATTGCACGTTAAAAGTTGAGACCTTGTGAATCCTTAATTCACACGACCCCTGGAGGTTGTCACGTACTTTCAGGATTATATATTTGATTATAATTATATTTTATATATATTTTCTATATAGCAGAAGGTTATTACGAGTAACTCGCCGGAATATTTTTTCATATCATTCAGCGATAATTCCTCACAACGTAGACCAATTTTGATAGCTTTCTTTTTATTTGAAAGAGGATACTTGAGGTGTACTGCCGTTTTAATTCGGTAGAGTTCTGATGATGAAATCCATGAGGAAATCATCAAAAATCTTAAATAATTAAGATAATTATATACTACGCCAACCGATTCGATGATTCTTTTCGTATGTATTTTGCAGCATCTACAGCGGTTATTTTTTCATAAAATATCAATATCATTCATATATCACTTTTTAGAAATTCCTTTGCATTGGAGTAGAGCTCATATTTGTGTAAAATGTTCAACTATTATCATGGATGAAAAAGAAAATGAGGGAAGTGGGACTTGTTTTAGATACATACCAGAAATAATTTTAACAACTACATTATATTCGTCACTCTCTAGGATTCTTTGGGTGGTAACACTAGGACACTAATGATAGCATGCATTAGCCCTTCACACAGGGATTATATGGAAACATTATCTACTTTGCGGTATGCGAATAGAGCAAAAAACATCCATAATAAACCTAGAGTCAATGAAGTGAGTAGATTCAAGCCAATCTTTTCTGAACTTTAATAATACATTTTTTTAAGGATCCAAAGGACACAATGCTCCGGCAATACCAAGAAGAAATAGAAAGACTGAAAACATTATTGGAAAATAGGCAACCAGACGGTTTAAGAATAGAAGATCTCACGATTCCTGAAGAAGAGCTAAATATCAATAAACCGTCGAATTACAGTGACCTCGACGCCAAAAGAGATAAATTGTTGAGGGAGTATCAGGAAGAAATGAAAAAACTTAAACATCTTCATGAAAACGAGAAGAACGAGAAGGAAAATGTTTTAAGGCAAATACAAACAATCAAAGAGGAGTACGATAGAAACATTCGAAAATTAAATGAAGAAATCAGTGAAAAACAAAAAAAGGAGTTGTGCTCGGAGGAGGAAATTCTCAACAGAATTGAAGCCCTGAAAGCCGCTATGATTGGAGGAGAAAAGGCAAATGATCAAGAATTGTCGGAAAGGAGGAAGAAGAAAAAAATTGCAGCAGAAAAACGAGCAAGGTAATTGTGTCTTGGAAAATTTGAAATTAAAACTTAGTTATTATTTATTTCACATATATTGCAGCGTTATAGCTCGATTATTAGCAAAAATCGATATGAATGAAGACAGAGAACTCCTCCATAATCAATACAAAGACATAAGTCATGAACTCAACTTGAAAACAGAAGCTTTACGAAAATATAGGCACAAAGTAAAAACGTTAGAAAAAGAAATATCAGACATCCAGAGTGAATTTGAAACTGAACGACAAGACTACTTAGAATCGATCAGGAAACAAGAGAAAAATATAAAATTGTTGTCTCAAATTTGTGATAAACTCGCTGGAACACTGAAGAAGGAATGTAATTATAGGTTCGCAATTGAATACATTTCGTTCGGATGAAATTCATGAATGATTTTACAGTGATTTGGAATCCATAAGGGAACAGGCGGTATGGTTGGATGATTCTCAAAAATATAAACTTCCGGAACTTGTCACAACACGAACAAAATTACCGCCACCAGGTAAATAATATTGCAAAATATTGGGTATATCTGATGTTCACTAATAACAGTACGCATTTTTTGGAGTCTTAACGATTCATATACTACGTTTTACACCACTATATTTTTAAGTAATATTCAACAAAAATCAGTAGATCCGTTTGGATCAGTTCATTCAGCTTATTACCACTTTGTATCACTACATACGTAACACGTCAGTATACTTTTGAAAAAATCTTTTGTGAGATACACCCAATATCTGTTTAATTTTGAGTGGTAATGGAAAATATATTCCATACAGGACGGGGTTACGATATACAGACTGCGCCAGCCCGTTTGCAATACGAAGGAGACATAGTAGAAGATGCAAATTTCAATAAAGATTCTTTGAAAAAGGTGACAGAAAATTGAACATTTTTATTTTTGATTGGCTTAAGTTTTTATTATTTTGTACATATTTCTGCTTGACTACTGTACCTTCAAAAATAAATCTTGTCTAGTCAACAATTTGCTTGTCGTAAAGATGCATGAATCAGTTCAGATTTGGGATACTTAAGCTTTGGCTATGAAGTGTATTATATAAATATATATAAAGTACCAAAAACTATTTAAATGACATAATGCACTCTCTAATAATGATACTATAATTTGAAATACTAAGTAAATACTACTTCAAGATTACATTACTCGGGTAGAGAAATCGAAGCAGAATAAATGACTGTCGAGGAATAATAAATTCAGTAGAAAACTAATATTTTGAATGCAATGTGAATATTTTCTTTGCATTAGTTATTGAATCAGAAGCTTAGCATAGAAGGTGAGGTTAACGTTTAAAATCATTGTATTAAAAATATTAGTTTTATTACAATGCCGGTTCTTGTATTTGACTGAAAAGCATAGTTTTTAATATCAAATTGAATGTTTCAATGACTTTTATTGAAAGATATGAAAAAAAATTGGAAAAAACTAAAAATTCAATACCAAATTCACAAAAGATCTACTATTCAGAACTGCAGGGAAATAACTCAAATCGAGTAACTTATAGTTTGAAAATCGATAAAAGAAACTCAAATTCTCACTTTTGAAATTAACTTCTTTTATCATACAACCGGTTATTTTCATTTTAACTGTCACCATTAGGATGTCTGAAACGATCGTAGATACCTAAAAGGTTGAATTGGATAAGTTGCGCATGTATTTGACAAAAAAATGCTGTTTAGAATGCTGTTTAGAAATTGAAATTTTGTCCTGATTCATTTGATGAAATATTTAAAAATGAATTACACATTTTCACTGCCATTTTTTCTCCGCTACAATTCAATTCAATTTTTTTTTCAAAACCATTTTACATACAATCATCAATATCAAAACAATCAATAATGTGTAAATGAATAAAATAATGGATATTGGATAGTTGTATGAGTTTTTTCTAAAAATGACTCACTGAAGTAGACTCACGTTAGGCAAATATAGCCTGTTTTGTGATGTCTAAATCAGCATGGCATTTGTACAATTGTATCTATATCTCATGTAATTGTATTCATATGGTAAGTGAAGATTAGTGCTTATATACACAATATATACAAATTACAAGTAAGTACTTATTTATTTCAGTATAAAGTTGTAAATTTTTCTGGATGATTATGTGCATACTTTTTCGCCTCTTTTTGAATACTTGGAAGGATGTTATATCTTTTATATTTTTAAGTAAGATGTTGAATATTTTTGAACCATGAAAGAAAAAAGAATTATGGGTGACCGTTTCATTAAAGAATTCAATTTTTAGGTCCTGGTTCATTTTTGATCGAGTATCTTTCGAATGTTTCTGCGCGAAATCTGCTCGTTTATGGAACAGTCTTATTAGGCAATGATAAATGTATCTATAGTGCAGGAGTATATAACATGGTTTTTTGATATAGGTAACTGTCTTGTTGAAAAGAGTCTATTTTTTTTAAAGATAATTTTTAATAAAATGTTTTGAGCGGTTTGTAATGGGCTAATAGCATTTTTGAATGTTGCACCTCAAGCAGGAATACACTATTTTATTATAGATTCGACAAGAGAGAAGAGAGGTTTAGAGTATTATAAGATTTTTTTAGACAGTATGCCACGTAGTTCATAAAAAGTGTGCATTAATACTCTGAGCCTTTTTGTTACAAAGTTGATATGTTTCGTCCATTTTAGGTGCTGATCTAAAATAACTAGGAGGTATTTTATAAATGTGGTTTGTTCTATGGTCTGACAGTCGCAAGTATTTTGATGATCAGAGTGCGGTATATGCATTTTTATTTTGTAGTTTTTGGTTTGAGCACGAAGGGTGGGGGAAAAAGTCAGATACTTTGTCTTGTTTAGTACTACTTAACCACATGTATATTTTTGTAAATTTGTTTCTACTGTCTCTCTTATTCCATGCCAAGATGTTCCCGTGTAAATAAGAGCAATATCATCGGCATAGCATATTATATCGCCTATGAAATTGTTGATTTTTGTTATACTGTTAATGTAAATGAGAAAAAGTATCGGTCCCAAAACGGGCCCTTTTGGTATACCAACTACAACTTTCAGATTTCTGATTTTCACAGTTTTCGAAAGTCTTTTCGTGCTTTTCCATCGATGTATCACAAGTTACCTTAATTTTTACAAAATTGTAATTTATTAATGAAAAGCGTTTTTCTATAGTAGTAGGATTTTATTTTCCAATTTGTTACATTCAAATGGCACTTTCAAACGCAGTGAATCACTAGTGCCGAACAAAACGAACTTCACCGATGAAGAAAAACGTGATCAAATCATTGGATAGAAATCTTGGTGTTTGGTTCATTTGAAAAATGATGAATAGCGTAACCAGAACAAATCAATGTCTATATACCGAAAAACGTTTCCATTATTGATTTGTAATTTTATGAAAACCAGAGTAAATTTCGTGATACTTCATTGGAAAAGCACAAAACCGCTTTATAAAACTGAAAATTAAATATGGCGCTGATAAGAAAAATAATGATGATGGTGACCGAAAGATGAAACGTCGTATGGAAAATCTGCGTTTTGGCAGAGAAAAAGTGGGCATGAAAATGTGTTATGTGTTTTTAAATGTTTCATCAAATGAATCAGAATAAAATAATAACTATTTTACAATATTTCCCTTTCCTTTCTCTCAATCGTCTTAGTATCCCGTATAGCTTCCGAAATCCCACTGGTGAGAGTCGAAATTGAAATACCCTGTATTGTCGATCAAATCCGAAGTAAAATCACCTGACGAAATTCATGATAAATATTATGAGATTCTTTCGTAAGTTTTGTCCATTTTAATGTCATGTGTTTTTGTAGATCCATATCTCAATAAATATTCATTCTATTGTGTCGTGATAGTGTTGATGAATGCTTCCAATACGTTCAACACGAATTGGAAAGGTCAAAAGGATCGAAAATTCGGTGCCCCACGATTTGAACGATCGACAGAAATTTTCACATTTCGAGGTTTGTCCTTCTCTTTTGCGCAACGTCACATGATGAAAAGTGGATCCTCTACGACAACAGGAGACGTTCAGGACAGCGGTTATTGGACACCGATGAGCCACCCAGGCACTTCCAAAGGCTTAAACCCAACAAAAAAGACCATGGTGGTCAGCGACTGGTGTGATTCACTATAACTTTCTGCAACCGGGTCCTATTGAGAGGAAGTCGACGAGATGTACCGAAAATTGTGTCAGCAGCAGGCGGTACTGGTCAACAGAAGAGGTCCGATCCAGCTCCACGACAACGCCCGTATGCACGGTTCATGAATCACCGTCCCAAAATTGAGCGAATTGAGCATCGAATTCCTGCTTCACCCATCATACTCCCCAGACCTCTCGCCAACCGACTACCATCTCTTCAAGCACTTCCGTAATTTTCTCACCGGTAGAAGCTTCGCAATCAGGACCAGGCAAAAACGGCCTTCGTCAACTTCATCGATTCCTGAGTACACAATTTTTATGCCGATGAAATTAATCGACTTGTGTTAAGTTGGTAAAAGTACAACGATTCAAATGTTGCTTATTTCTATTAAATTGAATAAGTATTCACTGAGATATTACAGTTCAAAGAAGACTCATAAAAACGGAGAAAACTTTTGAAACTACCTAATAATTACACATTTGTTTTCTGCATAGTTCAGGCTCAAGTGTATAGGAATTGTTACGAATACCTGAATATGTCATTGACGCAAGTATGACAAATCTTGGTAACTTAACTCCACTATTTATTTACTGGTGATTTACCTGGTTTCATATTTCTTCATCTAATCATTTAAGATGTGAAAATATTCGTATTTGAAATTGGGGGACAATAAAGTTTTTGATTCAACGAAGTACAACTGTGATAATATTAAACTGGAACTTGAGTCAATGTAATTTATTTTGCTATTCTATGTTTTTTGCACGCTGCTGCACGATAAATGGCACAGGACAAATTTATAATCGAATCGAATCCAGTGATTCAAACTCAAATACCTCTAGAGCAGAATTTATTAGTCCATCATACTTTTATAATGATGAGGTAATTTCAATTTTTTTCTTGCACTATTGTGAAATTAAAGACACTATAGCTGAAGTTGAATTTATATATGATTACCAAAAAGTTGTTAGTTCAAGAATTTTTGACCAAAATATTTATTACCAGAGAAACATTTCAACATAGGTATATGTTAAATTGTGTATTGGAAAATAGGATTATGTTGGTATTTCCTTTTCAAAATTACCAAATTATATTTTTCTGTTTGAAAAAGATATACAGTAAAAATAATGGTAATAAATTAACAAACATTCTTCTGTTTATAAAGTTTATAAAAATCGTCGATAGTTGATACAACATTTTTTTTCAGCAGAAATTTGACCAAAATGAGAAGGAAAACATCATTGCAAGTTACTTTCAACCCACATCAAAAAGAGCTAATGAACTACTTAATCAATCCTCAAGATTGGATGCAAATAAAGTTATCAATACTTGGAGAGGTAACATTGATTTTGTAAAAGTTAACAAGTTCTGAATATTGTGTTTTTGTAAACTCGCCTCATCGTATTTTATTTGTAATTGACTAATGTATTTTGTATGTACCTAATATACCAGATTCTTATGATTTTGAACACACTCTGTCTCGAAACTTGATGAAAATCAATAACACTCTCATGATAATAATTACAAATCATCACAATAATGACTTTATTTTCTATACGCGTTGGACTGGTATTTTATATTGATTTAAAATGCAATTTATAAAAATTACCGACCTTAATTAATAGAGACTACTAATTGGTAAACATAATGATTCGACTAACTCTGGAAAATTTTTCATGGAAATGAATTCCACAGTGGTGAGAGATAAACTTCTTTTTTGGATATTCAATAGAAAATTTGATTGTTTATGTTCATTTATTTCCAGGGATTCCAGCAAGTTTCATTTTGGCCTTTATTTCCTGTAAATAGTTATGTTATGTTAGGTCAAAAGTGAGTGGGTCTATTCGACCCTACACCACAACCCCCAAGGGTTTATTGTGGCTCACACCTATTCACACTCGACCAAATACACTCAGCTTCTTAACTAAGCCGATTAGTTTGTATGATGAGTGGTCTTTCAGGTCAGATGGTAAGCAAACGGCTCTGCGTCAAACTCTGAAAACCTGATTCGGTCCCCAGCGGGGCAGGCACAAAGTATGTGCTCTGCTGTTTCATCATTTTCCAAACAGAGACGACACGCACTGCCTTCCGATAGCCCGTTTATGATGATTCAGATGACAGTGGCCTGTGAGAAGGCCTATTAGACATCGTAGTTCATCCCCACTGTAGTCCAACAGCTGTTTGGTATCAAGCTTCGAAGGGTGAATAAACGCCTTGGAGTGAGCCAATCCTGGATGCCAGAAATCTTTGAATCTTCTTGCCATCCAGGTGTTCAATGCTTGTTTGGCAAAACTTAAAGCGATGCAAATGACAGGTTCTGGTCCGATGAAGCTGCTTGCAGCACCCTCCTTTGCAAGGGAATCAGCAGCCTCATTGCCAATATGGCCAGGAATCCAGACCAGAGACAATCTGTTGAGTCTTCCTATCGAGGGAGCTGATGATCGGTCTAAGCGGAACGTCCTTCTTGTGAATTTTGGGTAGTCCATACAAGTGAGGGGGCTTACTCTGTGGTGCAGTGTTAGCGATGATCTTTCCTTGTCCGAAAAATAGACTTGGTGTTTTTTCAAAATCTAGTACGTCCTCTACGAACAGAAGATCGAAGAGGTTCTTCAGAAGGGACGATACACATAGATCGTACGCGACCCTACTGCATCAATCGAAAGGAAGTTGTACCAGATTTTGAAAAAACACCAAGTCTATTTTTCGGACAAGGAAAGATCATCGCTAACACTGCACCACAGAGTAAGCCCCCTCACTTGTATGGACTACCCAAAATCCACAAGAAGGACGTTCCGCTTAGACCGATCATCAGCTCCAGAGATTCGGCTACTCAAAACTTGTCTAGATTTTTACTTCCCTTAATACAACCATTACAAGGAAAAACATCGTCTTTTGTGAAGAATTCAAGGCATTTTGTTGAACTGCTAGGGTCAATTGAGGTCACACAGGAAGATCAACTAATTAGTTTCGACGTGGAAAGCCTTTACACCAACGTTCCGGTCGAAGAAGCACTCCAAATCATACAGAGAAAGCTATCCGAAGACGGGAACCTGAAAGAGAGAACGAATCTACCTATAAAAGTAATCATGGAATTACTACGATGCTGTGTACGAAACTGTTATTTCCAACTGAAGAACGAATTCTTCACACAAGATGAAGGACTGCCAATAGGAGCCACTTTCACCAGTCATAGCCAACATATATACGGAGTGGTTTGAAACTCTGGCCATTGAAAAAGCCCACAAGAAACCTCGAGTCTGGTTGAGATATGTTGACGACACCTTCATAATATGGAACCATGGGAATACTGAACTAGACGCCTTCCTGAAACACATCAACAGCGTGAGACCTTCCATCAATTTCACAATGGAGAAGGAAATCCACAGCGAATTGCCATTTTTAGACGTTTTGGTGAAGAGGACCGACACTAAGTGGGAAACATCTGTATACCGAAAACCCACTCATACGGGACAGTATCTGAACCACGAATCCAACCATCATCAATCGACTAAAAGAGGAATCATCAAGACTCTATTAGACCGTGCTTTTGGGCTTTGTAATACGAAGGAAGGTCTCGAGAAGGAACTAGACATCATCAAAAATGATCTTTAACGGAATGGCTAGAAGACAGCAGGAGCCTCGCAAGGAAGAGAAGCCGTCACAACCAGTGCTTGCACTTCCCTACATCAGAGGATTATCGGAGAGGATAAGAAGAATTGGTTCCAAGTACAACATCAGAACCTGCTTCAGATCCGGTAACACTATCCGTAGCAGCCTCTCGAAAACCAGGCCACCAAACGCGGACTGCGATTCCAAGAATTGCATTTACCGGATACCCTGTGAGTGCGGAAAATCCTATATTGGTGAAACTAAGAGGCCATTGAATGTTCGTATTGCCGAGCACAAGAAACACACACAGCGAGGGGAAACCAGCAAATCAGGAATAGCAGACCATGTTTGGACCCATCAACACAACATCGAGTGGTCTCAAGTTGAGATCTTGCACAGAGAGGAACATTGGTTTAGGAGAAAATTCAAGGACCCGCATACATGTTGTCCAACAACGTATTCAGCCAAGCTAGCGTAGAAATACGCAACATATGGAAACCCATCATCAAGCGAAAAACGGCCAAAACGGTCCCGCCAAAACGGTCATCTTCCACGGAACCAGTGAAGCGGAAAATGGAAAGCGGGGATAAGTGAAAGTACTCGAACGACCTATAAATAGTCATCTCTCGGAGGAAGCAGTCCAGTCATCACCCGAAGACGATTGTAGATACTAACAATCGAAACGTCGTGAACTAACGTGACTTGACTAACTCCACTTTTTATTTTTATTTTCTTTTCTCTTTTTTTTTTTTTTTCTTTATTTTTATTTATTCAATTGTTCTATTTTTACTTGTATTTTATTTCACTATTATTTCATTTCAGGTTTATTTTGGTTAATATAATTCTTATTTTCAGCTATTCATTTTTAATTCTTCTTTTTTAGTTGTTTCAGGGATTTCAAATCATTTTATATAGTAGACAATGGAAGTCCGAACTAGTGAAATTCATCATGAAACATTGTCAATCACCTTCAAACAATCTATAGTTTTACATGATTTTTGTATCTGCTCTTAAAACTACCTGTTCACCAATTAGTAATATTTTATCAATTAAGGTTGGTAATTTGTATAAATTAGATTCTAAATCCGCGTAGAGTACCAGTCCAACTGAAGAAAATACTGGTATAATGATAGTGTATTGGAAATGAAGTCTATATCATAAGGGGATTCTTAAAATTCATATACCTATGCATATGATCTTTATGACCTTATTTTATTATTTTTGTATGACTCCAAAAGGCTAGTAAATTATTTATAAATATATATAATTGTAACGTAATGTTTTATGGCAGCAGATATATTTTATATACTCAAAAAGTAGAATTGTTCTGAATTACCTACATTTTGAACTCGTATATAACTAAAATAGGCCAAACTGGTCGGAACATTATTTCAGATTTTGCAAAGAGAAATAGATCCTCTGAAAACTCCAGTAGAAATGGTTCACCACCAAAGGAACATTTCATTGGATTGGGTAGTAGCAGTGTAAGCAGTAGCGGTTTTAATAGTTCATGGTCACACGGTAAATAACATCATCTTCGATTTATCATATATTAGCATTTCAAAACTTTCCATAATGATTAGAAGGCCATTCCTTGAATAATAAAACAAACTTACATGGGAAAATAGCTTTTATCTGAGGATTTAAAAAATATTCTGAATTTTACAATTACTTTTTCTTTTTTGATCAACTAACAACTTGATGATGGTATTGTCTTCCTTTTAATTAATTTTTGATAGGATACCTCCTGCTGCCATGAAAACACCAACTTTTATTTCAATCATGATTTCACCAGCCATTCACCTCATTAGTTTTTTCTTCAAAATTATTTGTTGTATTTCATGTATATTTAATGAGCTGAGGAAAAAAGTTTTGATCATCCTAAAAACATTTTTTCACTTTTGAATGAAGGGAAACCGTTTTCATTTACCAGTTAAGATTTGAACAAGTACTTAATTTTTCAGGGATACCTTCAAATCATAACGATCTATTTACCAAGAAGCCACTTCGACTTGAAGCGTTGCCAAATATCATCAAAAATCGCAGAGACAAATATAATACAATGGAGTTTTTATGAAGATGTACAGATCTATATTTTTTGTGATAAAAACTATTTATTGTTGAAACTTAAGATGTATATGAATGAGTTAAACATGAGGAGGTTATATGGAAATATAATGCTGAACATCCCTTTTGCCTCTCCATGCAAGTGTCTATAATTCAGAGGAGTCTCTTCATCATTAGCATGTTTGAAATGTACTGCAACTTGTATAAAATAAAAACTCCTAAAATTCATGGTTCTACTGATTAACACAATTTTGTCAATCTGTTGAGAAATAGGAAGATAGAAAATTTTTTCAGAGTGCAATGATAATTTTTTGTCACGTTTGTTCATGTTATTTTTTCTTGAATACAATTTAAAAATATTCAAAGTGTGATAACTATCTCAAATTCTATGTTTCCTAAATATTTTAATATGAATTTTGATGTAAATAAAATATTTTAAAAAAGGTTTTTTTTTATTCAACGTCACTATATTCACAAAGAAATATAAAACTTTTCTTCAACATCTAAAATAAAAGCTTTTGTATGATGACTAGAATAAATTAAGGATTCAGCCCTTCTTGGAATGATAGTGTTTTATTGCTTTGCACTTCTTTTTGCATTTCCAGGGTTATGCTCTTATATTTTTCAGCCAATTCTTGATTCTTTTCAGTTCCTAAGACAAAACATATATATTCAAGGCAGAGAAATTAATAAATCGAAGCTTGAATACCTTCCCCTTTGGCATACATCTGGCTAAGATTTGCACAGCTATATATATTTCCTAGATTACATCCTTCTAAAGCAAATTCAAAAGCTTTCTTCATGTTTTTGGGGACACTAAATTCTTCATGTTTAGCACTATCTGCCTTGCTCACATCAGTGATGTTGGAAGTAGTATCATTTTTTACACCAACTATATACATTCCAGATAGGTAATAACAGGCATTGGCATTTTTTGCCTGACAAGCTTTCTCTAGAAGCCTCATACCCTGGAATAGAAACATGACATCAAAAAAGATTATATTTGTTACATAAATCTTCAACACAACTAAGCATTATTTTAAAAATTATTCGGGAATAAAAACCAATGTTTAAACTTTCCTTAATCACATCTTGTTTGATGTCAGGACGATCATTCTTTGTAATCAAAAGCAGTGCCTGGTTCAGACACGAATCAGGCTCTTCCAAATTACATCCTTTCTCGAAATAATCATATGCCTGCTTGAAATCAGACTGTTTAGTACCTCTTCCTAATAAACTGTAGGTACCATATTTCAAACAACTTTTACCATATTTGTATTCATCACAGTTGTTTTTGTAGACTTTTCCAGCTTTCTCAAAATCCTTTTTTATTGATTCCAAAAAGTCCGCTAATAGGTGACAAACTGAAAAATTAATTTGATTTAAGGTTATATCCTGTTCAATGATTGAAAATTTCAACCTACCTTCAGGTTTTTTCTCGCTGTAACATCCGAATCTATATTCTATCCCCAAATTATTAATATATTCTTTGACTTCACTTTCTGATTTGAAATTGTAAGCCATTTCCGAATTTAATGAGAAATACAGAATTAACTAACAAGAATACATAAGATTTTGACAATTACTCTATTCGAGTGTTTGAGCTACTTGTCATTTCAAATATAATAACTGAACTACTGATCGATTGAACTACTGTCTGTTAAACCAAAAGAACCACCACATAACTGAAACCCATGTTAAACAGAGAAAATCGGGGAGATAATGGTTTGTTTATAAACTCATAGCTATACTTACTTTCCTTATCTCATTTACTTACCAATTGCCCAACAGCTGATGGGTTAAATGAGCTAATTGGTTTGAATAGGTTTTCCCATTTACCAGCTGTCGATTATTTAACAAAGACTTTCCTGTTAACGTGCGATCCTTAGCATGGGTTATATGTAACATACTCTTGTCCTACGCCTTAGATTTTGTTTCAAATCTACATTAACAATAGCGGTGTGGTTTCATATGAATAGAACTTACTATCCTAACACCTCTGGCGTCTGACCATCGATGTAAGCATCCAGAACATGAGAAATAGTGTACAATAAAAAAAACTCAATTGTCATATATAATAAACAAGAAACTGAAAAAAAATAGAGATATTAGTTAACACTTTTGGAAATAAATTCGGTATCAAGAACACTTTTTGAGTTATTCCATTTTTCACTACAAACAGCTATTTAAAGTGTTTGAGGCCACTGTCCATGGAATTCATTATAATGTTTGGATCAGGATTTTAACCAACCCTGGTTTGGGTCGTACATGTATGACGTCCATCGGATATATTAGAACTGAACGATATGAATAAACAGAAATGAAGTAATCTCAGCTGTTTTCATATATTGTTGTGGTTTCTTGTGCTTCCTCTGTTAGTGAAAGTAATTTAGTTCACTTATTCATCAGTTTCTCATGTCTATAATAATCGTATTGAAAACATTACTTTCACAAATTTACAACTGAACAACTCAAAGCCAAAAATTCACCAAAACAATAAACATATTGTTTATAGTTTGAGCAGCGTCATTATCGGTAGAATTTTTCTAATCATCATAGTGAAAATTAAACAAACAATAAGAAAATTCAGATTTATTATAGAGTATATATCGAACAACTTCGATTTCAAGCAAGTGGAATTATACATCATACATTTTCTTGTGAATTTCAATGAAACGTATCTAGTTAGTTCAAAAATACCATTGTGTCAAATATTTCAATGGGGTTGAACTTAAACATAGGCTAAATGTGCCGCGCAGGAGGCAACGGTCATAGAAACTAGAGAGAGAGAAATTTCAAACATCAACCACAAACTACTACTAGAGTAAGTGGTTTGTGACATTAACCCTACTTCAGCGCCATAAGTAAAATGCCGAAACTCACGTTCTCCACAAATGAAGATGTGAGTTTGGAGAAAAAAATTGATTCAACTTCACCACCCATTCAAACTAACCCCGAAGATTTGGAATATGTTTATGAAATAAGGAAATGTGCCGAGTGGATAAAATCTAACGATTTTAGAAAGGTATGAATTTGATTTTTATGTTTTCCACTTGAATTGTCTGTTATGTGGAAGGAAAATTAATTGTCTTCATTAAATTGAATGCTGATATTGTGATGACACAAGAATAAGGCTAGTTATTTTAGCATTATACTTGTGTTCTGGCATAGAATAAATCCAACACATGTACTTTTCCAATTCACCAGAAATTCAATACTCTTCTCGCCGCGCGTTTCACCAACAAAGTTGGCGTCTTCAGTAGATGAAGAAAAACTAACTTTTCCATCTCCAAAAAAATGTGGGAAACTTCTAAACAAGGAAGAAAGAAAATTACAATGGAGATGTGAATATCGGACACAGATTTTTCTTTCAAATACAAACTGGAAGAAAATCTCCAAAAAACTACTTTCACATGAACATTGAATTACACAAAAGGAAAAAATCCTTTTGAAACAACTTCTTTAATATGAACATAGAATTTAAAGAAAATCCTTTTTTTTTTCATTTTGTACTTCAAACATTCCTTAAAGAATGATACTATTTGTAAGGTTTGTAGCGTTCCTATAATATGTTATGTCAATTCCATAACCAATGACTGGAGAACAAACTGATTGGGAAAAAATGATTTTTGTGTACCCAAATATTCATATTATAGTGCTTAGTTATTTCAAAAGGACTTTTTTCATGTAATTCAATGTTCATGTGAAAATACTTATGTCTAAAGTGTTTTTTCTCCCAGTTTAAATCTGATAGAAACTTCTCGATATGATCTACACATCTATATTGTATTTATTTTCTTTCTTTTTTGAAGAATATCCCACATTTTGTGTTCAATGATAGAGAAGTAGAAAACCAAAAAAATGTTTTCCCAAAAAACTCTTTTCTAAAATTATTTATAGTTGAATTAAATTTTACTCTTCAGAATTGCTCAATATCATACTCTATAGGATCAATCCAAGAACTAAAGAGTATTTTACTTCATTACAGGTATGCCTTCAATTTCCCGACCATCTATTACCTGATTCAAGTGAAGTGGTTTTCAGATTGCAGAATGCATTGAATCAGACTGTATATATTTTAGGAGATACAGCCTATGAAAGGTAACATAGTTGAAATGAAAGTTAAAAGCCTTCAACTCGATGGTAGATATGGTAATTATTAGGCAGACAGGCTCTAAAATTGTATTTTATGCTGCTGAAGGTGAAGTTTGGTGAAAGTATCAAATTTCAGTTATATGATCATTCAAAAGTCAAAAATTTTCTTTCAGTGATGAATACTCTACATATTATACAATCGCATGCTAAGAGCATTCATTCATCCATTTTAGGAAATTTTGCTGCCAGATTAAAAAAAAATGTTTTCTCCGCTCTGCTTAAAAGGATGAAAATCATTATGAAATTAAATTTTCAAACCTTTGTTTGATATTTATTCATCTATTGAATAGGTACTTATGATGCACTGTTTGGAACCTTTGGTGTAGTAATGAATATTACTGGAGTTTTTTCCCAACACCAAATCGTTATTTTTAACACCTCTACACGTGTTTCGATCACCAAGTGATCATCTTCAAAGAGGAAGATTTTAGTATTTATCTAACTCCAGTAATATTTATTGAATAAGTAATACCTTTTAGGGTTATATTATATTTATGGGACCACTAATTCACAAACTCTCCAACAATACAAAATAATTAAATTGGTAATTGAAACATGGATGTACAATTCCAAAACAAGCACTTTTCCCAATCACCAGAAATGCAGACTCGCATGTTTCGGATTTATTCTCCGCCCAAGGTTCCAGTTTCACGTTTTAGTTTGTACAATTGTTAAATTTTTTGCAAAATGAGTTTCAACAAGAATTATTTCAGGGTTATTTATTAAAAAAATGTGGGAAACTTGCACTAACATGGAAAAGATAGACTGATATTATCATGACAATAGATTTATTTTTCTATCATGTCATCGTGGGTGTGGCAAATGAATAAATGACACCAGATATGTGGTCTTGAAAAGGTGATATTTCCGGAATTATTACTGCCAAAAGCAAGTCTCTGAAAAAATGTACTTTCGGACTCGTGAATGACTGGTGATCAGCTTACAAGAATGTGTCATTAACGATTAAATAAATTACGAATTCAGCGTGGGCCTCTAAACTGTGAAACATCCATGTCAAAGGTTTTTTTACATTTTACATCCATGTAAAATGTATTAGTGTGCGACCGAAACTAGTTTTTATGACCGAAACCGAATTTTGGCAATGGTCTCAGTTTCAACCAAAACTTCCTTACAAGGATTATGTTTTGAGGGAAAAATAAAAAAAAAGTTATTATAATCAGTCAGTCTTTATTTTCTATCTTTAAATCACAACATTATGCAGTCTTCGACATTTTTACTTATTGATAATCAACATAACAACCCCTTATTTAAGAAAAAATATTAATTGCAGCTTGAAAGTACTTAACATAGTTGAGGTGTTTATTTGAGTAGCTGTAGATTCTTCTTTTGAATATCATTAATGGTTTTTCAAAAATATTAAACATAAAATTACCTATTTAAGTTGTTACCTAATATCACAATAGGTAAGTACTTAATATTTTTGTAATAAACAAAGTAAATCATAGTAAGTCACGACATGGTTAGGCACGTGGACGCGGCAAAATGTCTTAGTAGCTTGTATGAAATTCAACGCGCCGAACATAACCGATCACAGCGCGAGAACTCCCAAATGTAGTTTCGGTAGGTTTGCTTGCCGCCGAAACCAAAACCCGTTTTTTTGCCGAAACTCAATCGAAACCGAACTTTCTGTCAGACACTACATATTATTTTCACGGGAGAGGCTTGCTTCTCCTATTTCTTTATATTTAATTCTAATCAACCATATGCTTGGTACATTTTTTCTCTGTATTGTGAATTAGTGATTTTCCAAATAATCTAAAAGAACAACTCGTTCAGGCCAGTCTCAACTCACCTACACTGTAGGTTAATGGACTGACACCTATTAGAAAACAACTACTCCTTTGGCTAATACCACGAAAGGCATTGGATTATATCCGACAGGTATCGGTGCTGGAATCTTCACAGAAGTAATTCCTGCATATGATGTTAGCAATACAGCTGCCTGAATTGATTTTCAATTATTGGAATGGAACAGGCACATTTGCAGACATGTTTCGGGCTATTTGGCTCCTCATTAGTGCAAGGTAGTGTCCATCATCAATATCTGTCGGATATAGTCCAACGCTCTTCGTGGTATTAGCCAGGAAAGGAGTTGTTTTCTGATAGGCGTCAGTCCATTAACTTACAGTGTAGGTGAGTTGAAACTGGCATGAATGAATTATTCTTTTAGATGATTTGCTTTAGAGCCAGTCGTCAAATAAGTGATTTTTCTGCTTTATGGATCTATTTACCCAATATAATATTAATTATTTTTTAGCTGTTGTATAGATTACATTGCAGCTGCTCATATTAGCGCTGATGCAATTATACATTATGGGCCTGTATGTTTTTCCAAAACCTCTGCAAATATTCCTTTCTTTTATATTTTTGAAAAAGGTAATTTGGATGTTGGCGAGCTGAAAAACAATTTCCATAATGAATTTGAGAATATAAGTGGTCATGATTTTGTCATACTAGTTGATACACCATACCTTCATAGGTTAGGTAATATTGTCTAATTAATTTTATTGTTGAGTACTATGGTCTTGTATTTCTTTTAGATGACATTAATATTGCCTTCAAAGAATATGATGATGTTCATATCAAAAGAATAGATGAACATGACATACTTTTAGAAGGAAAAACTGTTATATTTCTTGGTAAAAATGAAACAAAGCTAATAAATATTCAATTTAATTTCAATCGTAAGTATTCGAACAGTTACTGTTATTCAACAATTATACTTAGGGATATTTTCAGCAAAAGTGTTGTATTATTATGATGGTTATTTAAAAGTATATGATGCAAGATCCAGAATTCTCAAGAAGAGAAATTTTTTGATAGAAAAAATAAAGGATAGTCAAACGATTGGAATTGTCATTGGAACCCTTGGAGTGAAAAATTACCTGAGAGTTATTGAACGAGTGAAGAAACTAATTAGCCTGAGAGGCAAAAAATATTATCTCATCAGTGTTGGAAAACCAACTGTAGCCAAACTCGCAAATTTTCCTGAGGTAAGAATTCAATGAATGATGTGACAGGATATTAAATTCAACTTCTGGAGACTGAAATATATCAGGTGATTTCGTACAGTAGTCTTATTTGATAATGGGACATTGTAGTTATCAATTTTTTTTAATGAGGTTTATGATTTCACAATCATAATTTTCATTTCTATGAAGTGTTTTCTACTCAATGTTTATATTTCATAACAGTGATTTGAATATGGTTTATTTTTTCAGCTGGATATTTATGTAGTAATAACATGTTCAATGAGTGAGATTTATGAAAATCGAGATTTTTACAAACCAATTGCTACCCCATTTGACATTGAAGTTGCCTTGAATGCCGATGAAGATAAACCTTTAGAATTCTCTTACGACTTCAATCACTTTTTACACGATAAGTTTGAAACACAGAACTTTGAAAACTCTAAAGAAGTAGTTGGAGACGTGAGTTTGCTTTCAAATAAGATTAGAATAAATTCCAACGAGACTACTTTGCTTAAAAGTGATGCAGGTAGTCAGGTTGCTCTGAAAAGTGATGGTACTTTATCTCTGAGTACTAGTTATGGTGCCGGATACTTAGCAGACAGATCTTGGAAGGGTTTAGAGCAGAATTTGGGACAAACTGAACCAGAATTAGCCCAAGAAGGAAGATCAGGAATTGCACAAAAATATAAAAATGAGCTAATTTAATGTTGATAAACTCCAGTGATGTTTTTTGCCAAGCTTAGACCTGTTTATTATTTTGTTAAATGATTGTGATGATGAATGTACTTCTCCATCTATAGATTGATCTCTTGTGAAAGCAAGTAAGTTTATTCTTGTATTCTACTCTAATTCAGCAGAGGACTCATTGATCAATTTTAAATATTTTTGACATCCATTGGTCAATTATAAATGTGAATTTAGCATCGCTTAATAAACTTACTTGACTTATCTACTTTTAGAAGCTGTATTTCTGATGTTTTATGTTCTGTAAAGTTGATATTTTACAAAAAATAAATTTTATTTACTAATTTTGTACCACTTCAATATTCAGCAAAGAAGTAGAACTCCACTTTCAATTTAAATTGACAAAAATTTCCATAAAATGTTTTCAATAGTTTAATTTTGTGGTCATGAGTTAAAAGTGGCTATGCTGCTGTTGGTCATCAAGGATGCTGCTGACAACAAAAGTGGTTGGACATATTTACTGTTGAATATGAGACAGACTTGGATAATGTTTTCAAATTTTATGACAAATCCATTGACAACAGGATAATTAATAATAATCAGTCATTTGATTATTGCAATAACTCGAGATATCTTGAGAACTTATAAAAGAAATCATTCTCAAATGCTATACAGAATATGAATGAGGATGACAAAGTAAATGTTAGGAATGACCATTAACGTTTGTTAGTTTTCATTTATTTTTTCAAACTATTTATAACACTAAGATTTCGAGAGAGAAGAATTGGATTTATTGCTGATGTAAAAGAAATGTATTTGAGGATTGAAGTAAGAAATGAGGACCAACATGCGCAACATATCTTCTGGCAAGTTGGTGATCCTAACAGACATCCGGATACATATATCATGAAAGAATCCATTATATAAAATCATGAGGTAGATGACTTATCAGATTCCATGGATGATGAGAAAAGTGTTATTGAGGTTGACAAACATTTTGCTTACATTCATTCTCAAGTCAACTTTGAAATGAGAAACTGGCGTTTCAATTCACAAATCCTTAAAAGCAAAAAATCGTTCCTGTCCAGCCCAGTAGAAATCAACACGAATATGGATTCTGAAGAAACTACAGAAAAAGTTCTGAGCATGTAGTGGAATTTAAACATGGATTGTCTAATATTCTCTGAAGTATAATAAAGTACAAAAAAGTTCAAGACGGAAAAAGGCCTAGAAAACGTGAGATACGGCGTATATTGATGTCAGTCTATGTATAATTCAACGTTATTGTAAAAGTAGTTGTTTCGAAAGTATTTTTTCTTTCCTGTCATTCTATGTTTGTATGGAAGTAGTTGTGGTTTTTTTCCTTCCAGTTTGTGTCTAAAAATTACTTTGCATGGTCTGCACTGGGTACTATCCAAAATATCCATAACACTTTCTCTCAATATATCGATATGATGGGGCCTTCAATATTACAGAATACAGAACCTATACCTCCTGCAGAAATGCAGACTCTAACTCAAGTTGTCTTATTTTCATCGTAAACATCACACAAAACAACTTTGGAGTTGTCATTTTTTTATACTGAAAAAAAATTACAGCTGACGTGATAATGAGCCATACAGGTATGAAATTCACTATTCACTCTGCTTAGTGACACAGAGCACTAACAGAATAATTCAAACTAGATTAATAGCGAATCATTTTGATGAAACTAGTGAATAACTGGTGTCATGTCTGTATATTAACGGTTTTTGGGTACAGTTTCAACACCGGTAATACCATTCCTGTCGTTTTTATGCTCTTTCCGATTTCTATTCCAATTGCTACTTTTTATTCCGTCTCAATCGATAGAATCTTAGGAATGAAAGAAGCGAAATCAAAAATTATTCGTTAAAATTGTTGATACTGTCAATATTATCCTTCATGTTTCAGGTATAAATAATAGTACCTAGTTATTCTACTAATGCTGGTTGGACAACAAAAAACATATCTTGGTTGCGTCGCCCAAGTGCGAAAGTGTTCTATTTTAAAAACAATATTGTTCGTACCAGCTTTAGTATGTCGTGTGATTTTAGTGATATGTATATGAACAATAAAAGTTGCGAATAAAGGCAGCGATACAAACTCTGACACAGTACCTACAGCCACCGGACTGAGTCTGGCCGGTGGGAGAAATCGTATCTGCGTAAAGTTTTGGTCGGTGTATGACAAAGATAGTATTAGGAAAAACGGATATTAAAATGCCATTTGGGTTCTTGTTGATATACAGGGTGTAACTGAATAAGTGTAAAACATTTAAGGAGATGATTCCTCATCGAAAAAAAGATAGGATCTTTCATATAAAGAAACTTCATTGGAGCATCCCTTGTTAAGATACAGCCCCTTAAAGGGGGTACATAAAATTTGTATAACAATTTTTTTCATAAGCACTGAAAAAGTTACAATATTGAAATTAACCTGACATTTTGTACTACCAAAAAGACACTTATCCAGTAATTTATTTGGTTTACCCCATGGGTGTAAGGGGTGGAAAACGCAACCCCTAAAATTTATTCCCAATGTAACTTTTTGTCTTATTATTTGTTTACCATTTAAAAAATTATTTCCGATAGCCTGTTTCATTCTAAACAAAAAATGTCTCTTGGGTTTTTTGCCCAAAATAAACCAGTTCGCAGCAAAAAATTATTTTACGAACAACTACATACGAGATACATCGTCATAAATGCGAACTGGATTTATTGTTATTTTGTAGTTAGTACCTGCATTAAACGATTGAAGGGTAATAAAACTAATTCATTAATAACAAAACACACAACATGTAGAAATCATAGTAAATGTTCAATATGTCTACCTTCAGACCCAATTAAATCATCCCCAATAACTCCGAGCCACACGTTAAGAGAAAACTGTTCTTGATGGTTAGTTTCGACAATAGCGTGAGGGTTTTTATCAGCCCATATGTGGTAATTAGGAAAATTAATAATCTTGTCCCGAGAAAAACTACATTCGTTTGTGAATTCTATCGTCTTCAGAAAGTCACAATTTCTTCTAATCATTTCCAGCATCCAATTGCAAAATTCAAGACTTCAGAATGTCTCGCGGTAACAGTGCCTGTACTCGTTGCAGATAGTAAGGGTATAAGAGTTGTTCCTTTAAAATTCGAAATACCGTCATATGATCAACATTTAGCTGGAAAGCAATCTTTCTAGTACTGGTAGTAGGTTATTCTTCAATCAAATTAAGTACTGCTTCCTCAAGCTGTGGTGTTCGTACTTCTCGATGGCGACCACAATCCTGCGTTCTTTTGTCGAATGAACCATATTCTCGTAATCATTGACGAAGTCGAGCAAATATTCTATGTGAAGCATATCTTCTAGAAGTTTCTAACCCATTCCCCTGCGACAGATCTTAAACGTAATGCATATCAGCCATTCCTCATTTGTGTATGCCATTTTAATAACAAGTGAATTATTAAAGTAACTGGTTTATTTTGGTCAAAAAACCCAAGAGACATTTTTCGTTTAGAATGAAACAGAAAAAGTTACATTGGAAATAAATTTTAGGGGTTGCGTTTTCCACCCCTTACAACCATCGGGTAAATCAAATACATTTCTGGCTAAGTGTCATTTTGGTAGTACAAAACATCAGGTTAATTTCAATACTGTAACTTTTTTAGTGCTTGTGAAAAACATTGTTATTCAAATTTTATGGACCTCCTTTAAGGGGCTGTATCTTAACAAGGAATGCTCCAATGAAGTTTCTTTATATGAAAGATCCTATCTTTTTTCCGATGAGGAATCACCTCCTTAAATGTTTTACGCTTATTTAGTTACACCCTGTATAAAAACCAGGCTCACTGGCCATGATTCGTCCGGCAGCTGTAGAAAACTTACATATTGCCAAAGCAGAATAATATATTTGTTTTTACTGTCGATGTCGTTCTCTAGTGGCGACGATAAGAAGAAAATCTATCTTGAAACAAATGATCACTTCTCTCTCTCTAGGTTTTCTTGGCTTTTGCTTCCGTACGGCGCATTTAGTTACAAATGATCACTTTCGTGTAAATTGTTATGGAAAATGTTATCATTATTTGGAAGTTTATTTCACATAGGTACATTTTAACTATTTTTCAAACAATTCTAGTTTTTGGGATATACAATATGAAAAACCTCGAAAACGTAGACGATACTGAATATACAATTGAAACAGAGCCCTAACTTCCAGTCTAAAGTTTGTGTGATCCATATTGGGCAAAATATTTTTTTATGAGTGTATTAGAGCCGACAGATGAAGATTTCTTCATTTCAAATAGGTTCATAAAATTATTTTGGAATTTTGTTTGCCGTAATTGATGCTTAAAGCACTAATTCATTGGTTATCATAAATATTTCAAGAGATTTACCATTTGAAAATTTATGAAGACTTGTTGATTTTGGTACTATAACTCCCGTGTCAATGACCAATAAAAAACGTTTACTCACCTAGAAGTAATTGAGGAAAAGTTTCATATTGGATTGGCCTTACGACCAATTCAATATTAAACTTCCAGTCAAAGCTCCGTGAAAGCCCCTTCAGTCGCGTTTTCGTCTCACTAATCTCATTCCATGATGATATTCCCGCCAAAAAGTAATTCACTGTCTCTGCTCGACGTATTTTGATCGAACAAAGATGCATTGAGGACAAAAAAGAAGAGCGTAAAGATGAATGTAGCGTAAAAACGCCTTTTGATTAAATTAGGTCACAGACGATTTTATCTGTGACTAGACGGTGTATTATTATATATGTCAAATTAATAAAATATATACTCGATTGAATTGAAGGAATTTATACAGAAAACAATAAGAACTGTCAGACAAATGCCATAATCATTCAGAGGTTAGGTTCAAAGGTTTTAACCTCTGGAACTTGTCCGACGCATGCATTAGTTTTTGGCGGAACCACAGATTAATCTGTGACGAAACTGACATCTAAAATGCAAACTGAACATTTTTTTACTCTGTTTATTTCTTTTCAACATACAACCCACTAATTCCCAGTGTTTTCCATTGGGGAAACCGAAGCAGATTTAGTATATTTCTATCCTTAATTGATGTATTGAGAAATAGAGTACAGACAAAAACTCTATATGCACTGATTGGAAAACGCTAAAAAAAATCCATGGTTTTTTAGCATTTTCAAAATTTAAAGCGATTTTGTATTTCAATTTAGTTTCCATTTTTCAAATACTATTGGTCTCAGACGGAAATTTCGTTTTCATGTATTGATAAAAGTCTCGTATCCTAGAAAGCCGCGCTTTCTGCGCCATCTTGTTATAACGTCATTTCTATTTAAGGAATTTGCTGTGTACGTTGGGAATGTGCTTGGATTTTATATCATTTTAGAACATTGCAAAATATTGCAGATATCACTATTACCACGATTTTTTCTGTAATATTGGGTAAGTTAAGCTTCATTCAACTATGAGGTATTACTATTAAACCATTATTATTGGTAGTTATTATTTTCAGGCCAAGGTCAAGATTCACAGGGCTGAGGAGATACATTTTGTTCCCAAATGTGAAATAAAATAAATTTAACATATCAATAGAATAAAAATCTGAACAATAATACAAGGTAAGATATAGACTGCCAACATTGAGGCAGTTATAATTTTTTCGATTTTATTGAGCTAGTATCTCCATTACTTGTTCTATTAAACCTGAAATGAAATATTTCAAAAACTAAAAATCATATGTATGAGGCAGTGGGGCTATTGAACCAAGAAGCTGTGCTTTCATTGATTCCAAAAGATGTATTCAAGTTGGTCCTTTCCTCAATATTATGAAATGATTGTATTTGAAAGAATCACCTTTTTTTGTAGATGGACGTCGATAAGCTTTCTGATGCAGAATTGCGTACAAAACTCTTGGAGTTTGGATTTCCAGTTATGCCTATAACTGGGACAACAAGAAAGGTTATGGCAAAAAAGCTGAAAATGCTTCTTGAAAATAAGAATAAAATCGGCTCAGAAGGAACCAGAAGGTTTGTAAATTATTTTTATATGGAATAAGCTGAGGAATTTATAGTAATCTCAAATTTTAGTTTATAGACATAGACAAATATCATACCGACTATTGTTCAATATTCGTTTCAAGTACTACTGCAAGTTTTTGAATAATTATTATCAATTTTGCACATTCTTGTTGTCTGAAGTCAAAGATATGATCACTTATTAGTTGAAAAATCGATTATTTCAGGAACTGGTAATAATATCTTGTAAAATGACACTTTTTTTATTTCCTAAAAATTGTATCTTTTACTAGATCATATTTGTTTACAAAACTTTATAATGTTTTTGCAAGGGACTTTTTCTTTGGTCCTATTGTCAGTGTTATAAAATTAAACTGTAAATGACTGGGATGTGGTCAAATTTATATATCTATCGAAAAGGTAAATAGGTAGTTCTTTATTGAGTTAAGATATCCCAATATATAAATGTTCAAAATGTACAATAGTAAACTACAATCACTCCTAATAACATTTTTTTAAATAAACTTGAATCTGTTCTGTTCAAAAACTTTTTTTCCGTTAATCAGCTGCCGCCCCCATACGAACGACAACTCTCAGAACTTAAGAAACTTGTGCGAGCTAAAGACTAACGAGGTCTTACCTTTCAACGTGTGATTCCTAACACGGAATACACAAAACAATCTAAAAACATTTCAATGTGACACAAAAACCCTTGAGTGGTAGTTCTTGATATATAAATTGTTACCATATCTTTATTCAGTATTTTGTAGATATAAATTATTGTACGATTGTATAGCTGTTTGGAAAGTGATAACTGAGTCCTTCATGAAGTAGATGGAAGTTGAGCGATTCATTTGTAAAATTATTCTCATACCTCGATTTTGTAGATCATTCATTTCATATGTAGTGAATCAAAATAATACTTACTGATGAGGAATACTCAAAATACTGCTGAATAATTGTCTTATATAGTTATTCGAGATTCGGTTAAATTTTGTGATTTTCTCAAAAAACAGGAATTTATTTGTAAATATCATAGCTTTGGTTGTGGACACATTTGGTTTCAGTTTATTAATTTGGAGATACTTATTGACACACATCAAACTTATATTAATTTTTTGAATAGCTATTTCTAAATTTACATCGCTGCATTCTAACATAGTATCATAGGTAAAAAGGTTGATGAACTCACACTTGATTACATCAGTATCATTCAAATACAAAAAATACGGAGATATCCTATGACATTCCTGAATCAATACTAATATCTGATGATGTAAACCGTTTATAATGTTTTGTTTTCGATTATATAGTTATTATTCATCCATCTACTTCGTCTCCAACACCTTATCAAGATAATTTCGTTGGTAAAAATTTTCTGTCAGTCGCTTCAAAAGCTCGTTTAAGATCCAAGAATACACATACAATATATTTATGGTGATCTAGCTCATTAACTGGAATGAAAATTCACATGAATATTTAGGTCTAAATCCTGGTGGATTATTCATCACTATATGATTTTTCAAAACATGATTCATCAATTGTTCATATACAGTTAAGTCAAGTAGTTTTTCTAATAGAGGCATTATTTTACTTGGTTGAAATTCACTTGGTTCAGTTGTGTTTGTACCTTTTTGGATTTGTATAATAATACTTGCTTTTAGGGCTTCAGATTTCAGATCAGGAATGCCACCTTCTTTTTTGTCATTCAATTAAATTACACTTTATTGTCTCTAGAATGTATTTCTTATTGAGAAAGAATTGCAGAAAATATAAATAAAAAATACAAGAAGGTTTTTAATACATACAGGTAAAATGAATACATGTAAAAGCAATAGAAAAAAATGTAACCATCTTAAAAACGCCAACAAAATATTGAAATACAGCAAATAAACTTTCATAACTATTACAGTTAGTTGAACTTGTGCAATTGATGATTTGTTTATTTTATGGAAATTCATGATCACTTTAATAAAATTAATGAGAACACTTTTGTCAAAACTAGTGGAAATTAGACAAAAGTGATTTTATTCATTTCATTGAAATTGGTTGAACTTAATTAAGATTATCATAGAATTAGGTTAGGCAATTTTAAAGATAGGCTCTCGCAACAAGAATTTTTTACCTTATTTCTAAACCTTTTTTCATTCTGTATTCGACTTGAGTTAATGGGAGGATAATTAAATAACTTCTCACTTTTGAAGATGATCGAATTTTGTATAAGTGTAGTGTAAATGTTGAAGTAGTATCAATTTGAATTTTATACATTTTATGGATAAAACACACTGTTTCCAAAATTAAAAGACCTATAACTGCCATCCATAAATATCTGCTGGCCTTTTTTTGTAAGGACGATACCATATTGAAAAGATATTGCTTACAATTTCACCAGAAGCAAACTTCATAAAGTAAATGGGAATCAATTTTAGCAAAGTAAACAGAATGTGCCTTCCGCAAATGTAGATTGTGTAGTATTTCATTTTAAAGAAGGTTTGATTGAGAAGTTGTGGTTAAAGTGTGGGAATAAACAAAACATGTACGTTGTTTTAGGGCAAAGCTAAGTAAAATTTCTTGATGGATACTTTTTTAGTTATACTACTAAAAAATAATAAAAATAAAAAAGTGAATCATCGATATCACTTAGAACATGTTTCCATAAGTTTTTCATTATGTGAAAATACATGAAATGGGTGAGTGAAGGTCTTCAGCATAGTGAAAAGAAGCTGTCTCTTATGAGTTTTTATTACCAGAACTGAGTCCACTAAATTGTAGATTTTTTAACATTATCGGAATGTTGACTGATGAGCCAAGTTTTGACTTAATATTTGTGATCAACAGATAAAAATAGGCATCTTATAAAAGTTTTTTTAACCAGCATGAACCGTTAAAATGAATATTTTGTTTTAGGGTAGTTTATACACAGTTCTACCAAAAAAAAAAAATTAATTTTCATTACGGTAACATTAGAAGTGTGGTGTGTGAATGCTCCCATGGTTATTAATCGAGACACTGTGCTCAAAGATTTAAATTGATTTATGAACCAACCAGAAAATGAAAAAATATATTTTTTCTTAACAAAATATCAAACTGACTAAGAAAAGTGAGAAGTTTATCTTATTTAGTGAGGTAACAAATTTGTATGAAATTTTCTTGGAGAAGTAGCTTTATAATTCAAATATATGAAATTGCATGTTATTGTAGATAATCACGTGACTCACATAAATCTCCTGAAGACGCTTAGTAATAATTTTGTATTCAAGTAACATTTTATGGTGAGATTTTCACTGAATACTTCACAAAAACCGCAACACATGTTTCACTTCACAATAACTTCCTCAAGTGTGTTCAAACTAAAGAGTTACTTGAATATTCTTATATTTTTTCAAGAATGCCATTCATTGTATCAAAGTAGTTGTTGTGACACAAAAATACAAGTCTCTCAAAGATGTGTGAGGGCTGCTCTTAGGTTAGGGTGAGTTCAACCCTTCAGTGCAAACTGCATTTCATTTCATTCTTGTCTCAAGAAAATTTACAATTTATGGACACGTCCAAACCTTAACCCAAATACTATAGATGTAAAATGTATGAAATATATAAAATGTAAATGTATAAAATATATGGCGTATGATGTATAAAGCAAAGGTTTTATTGTGACTCACATCAATTCAAATGCCTCTAAATGAGTCCAGCTTCTTGAAGAATTGGATTCGTTTTTTGGTGAATGAATTTTCAAGTTCTATGGCGAGAGTGAGACTCTCCCAAAAATTGTTAACCTGATTTACATCAGTCAGGCTATTTCATCATTTTCCAAACAGATGATGATTCAGATGCTAGTGACCTTAAGCAATGCTTTGAAATGGGGTCAATTTTGTATGGCAAAACCTAAAGCCATGTCTATGACAGGTTCTGGTCTGATGAAATTACTTCCGTTATAAGGAAGTTGATAGCTTATTATTTTTCAGGCCGGGAGGCCAGAAATTCAGAACAGTGAAAATTTATTCTCTTACTATTAAAAAGAGTTTTTTTTTGGAACTTCAACACCATTTTGGACAGTGCCCGATGAGTGCCAAGTATTTCCACAACTGCTTGACTATGCAAGATCATTTTTATTGATTTTTGTATGAGGTTGGTTTCCGCCGTTCTCACTACACATAAATCAATGGCCTAGGTTTCCGCCTGAACAACTGTCTCATTGGACCCTGTTCAGATTGATAACTCTGCCCTTTGTCTACTTCTCTCTTTGATGTGGATAGGAGGTTGCTTGTAGGAGAACTGAAAGTTGAGAAACTGGGGGATCAACCTTATTCTCCACATTTTTCTTTTCATTCACCAAAAATTGAAATGTTTTGTTTTTAGGTCTATGGGTCGATACTCTAGTGAGGAAGATAGTGACTCGGAGCTAAAAGTATCAAAGAAGAAGGAAAATAGAAGGATCACCATGGCAGCTCCAATAATGCAGCCTCCTTCAGTTGGTGTTAAAGTTAGGAAAAGTACGCGTTTCAATGAGTCTCCAGAACCTGAGAATAATGTTGGAATCCAGGTTAAGTATATTGAAAATTGGGCAATCAACAAATAATTCCAAGTATTTTTAGTTGTCTAGAAGTCCTGTCAAACATGAATCAAGAACGACAACTACAACTACAACCAAGACACAGAAAATCATTAAATCTGCCCAAGATGAATTTGATACAGGGTCGGAATCTGAATCTGATATCGTCAACAATTATAAGTTGATAAAGGGAACATCTAATTTTAGCAAAAATTTACCAGTAACATCTCCCAACTCATCATCAGTTAGATACTCGCCTCCTAAATCAACAGATACTTCCTACAGTTCTACAAGGAATGTTTCATTCAATATTAATGCGTCGCCTAGTCGAGTATCAACATATAATTCACCATCTTTGGCTTCAGAATATGCTTCTGATAAATTGAATGAAATCAGATCCAGGTTGAGTCTGAATACGCCATGTAAGTGGTGCAATTTTTAGTTGAAAATATTTTTGATGTGGCAATGTTTTTCAGCTTATGAAAGTCCAGTGTATTCATCAAGTTTACCCTCAAAAGAAGAGACTCCATTTCTCAGCAATTTCACTAAGAGATTGTCTGCATTGTCCAGCCAGAAGAATGATCAGGACTATAAGAAAGATATCAAGGAACATGACACTAATGGTTCATCTACCTTTGTCAGAGGTCAATTAAGCAGGTGAAATATAGTTTTGAATGTAGATCTAAAAATGTTGGTATATAATGTTCCTTTAAAATATAAAAACAGCATAGTTTTTATGAATTGTATGAATCAGAAAGCTGCTGAAATGTGTGAGTTGAGAAAAATATGTTGATTTGTAATGTAAACCAGCCCTATGACTATTTCTTTGGCAATCTTACACAAATTTTCGAATTATGAATACAGTGACCCATTTCTTATGAAAATTAATAACACTATCCATGATAATATACAAGTTTCACACTAAATTTTATTTAAGAAGCCAATCTTATTTAAAATTTTGGATTCCTAGCATATCTAGATATTAAATATCGATCTTTGACTACATAATATAACATTTGTAGTATGCCAAATTGTTTCAGAAAAGTCTTTCAAACTTTATTTGAAATTTTGAAGATTTCCAATAATTTGATGATTCAACAATTACATTTTTTTGATTGGAACACATACTTATTCAGTACGACCCTAATGAGTTTTCCATTTGACTCCTATTAGGATTAAAGATGATTTAACTATATTGTTTATTGTTAAATTTTGTGTTTAGTTTCAGGGCAGCCAGAGGAAGAGACACTACTTACGATTACAAAGTTAACCAGAATAATTTCTTGAAGAATAACTTCGTGTCATTTGCTGTATTGGCTGGTGCGGCTCTGTTTTTTGTAGTTCTGGCAATTTTGTACATGGGAATGAGATCTGATACTTCTGTTATTTCTCCGGGTAAGACTCACCGCTATGTAAAGCCTTGAACGTCTTTTTTTTATGAGGGTGATAAGGTCTAATAATTGTTTTAATGGTCATTCTTGCACTCTTAAGTCAAATCCAGTGAATTATGATCTGTTTATTTTTCCCAAGTCAATTGAATTTTAATTTTGAATTTTAATAAAAATATAGCGGTATGTGGATTTTCATGTGTTGTTTTCTAGCATTTTATTTTGTACAATTTTTAATAAACAATAAATATTTTGCTGCCTCACCATTGTTTTTTTTTTTTTTAATTCCCCTAACCTTATATTTTCTTTCATCACAAGCCAAAATATTTATTGGGTATTAAATATTGATGGCAGGATGAATGCTGAGACTGCCGAAGTGTTACTATATAGCATCACTCTCATTGTGAATAAGATTATCTTTCATGTCATGAATACATGACATTTTAATTATAATTCCAACATGACAATGTTCAATGAGTTGCTAATATTTCAGTTCTGAAGAGTTTGGAATAAATATTTACAGACACGAACTGGAACCCTCTAGAAACGGCTACTTTTATATAAATATTGAATTACACGAAAGAAAAATAATTTATATGAACACTGAATTATACAAAAAAAACTTTCCTCTACCCAGTTTGTATTTCAAACATTCTTTATGGAATTAAATCTGATATCATTCACAGGATTCCTAAACAATATACTAAATGAAAGTAAAAATTTCATTTACATAGAACACTGTCATCCTCACTGGTTTACATCCGATATTTCGCCGTAAGACACTTGCCTTAGGGCTCTTCAGTACCAATCTGATTAACATGCCTTTCTACATGTGAAAATGTGTGTTTCAAGGAATGTGTTTCAGGAATGGAATGGAATAACTCAAAGCTACCATTTCCAATATATACTGAAAATAATTTCATTTCGATGTGAATAATAATATGTATCTATGAGTTTCGAAGGTCTTGGTTGTCATACATTGTTTCAGTGACGGCTCATGCATTGGAGAACAGGGGAGGCTTAAGTCACATAGATTATATATACACAGAAAAGCCCGCCGGAGCCGCGAAAATTTTTATGTTGTTGCACGCTTTGCTTAATACTAAAGTTAGGGCATGGGCTTGACAAAGCGTGAAAAGTGCATGAGGAGCTATAGACTTTATTTTAGTTTGTAAACCATTTAAATGGCCGGCCATGACAGCAGCCCCATCATAGGTTTGCGCAATGAACTTTTGCCTAAAATTATAGGTGTCACACGTACGAATTGAAAAATTAAACAAATCGTCAGCTGTGCGCCCAGATGAAACATCATGAAAACCCATAAAACGTTCTACCACATTACCATCTTTGACATATCTAAAAACGATTGAAAGTTGTGATGTACAGGTAATATCGGTAGTTTCATCAATTTCCCATGCAAAAAAAGAAACACTTTGAATCTCCTTGCTTATATTTTCCTTAATAATGTATGCCGCACTGTCTATAATAAGCTCATTTTGGATGTTTTTTGAGGTGCCCGAAAAAACGCTACCTTTAAAAAAGTGCCAAATTGTGAATTATATTTGCCCCATAACGCGAGGTAAATTTTTTAAATCGGAGTATCCTATTTTAGACCACGTTTGGTATTCGGTTTGTACGGAAAATAAAATACAGGGCCAACATAAAAGTTTTTCTCGTTTAATGGAGCCGGTTAACCAATCGCATTTATCGTACCAACTAATATTAAATCCACGATTTTGTCGATTATCTGACGTTTTAATTGAAATCAAATTTGGTTGAGACCTTTCCAGAGTTTTAATAATGTTAAATTTATTATCATAAGATAAAGACTTAAAATTATTTGTCAGCAACCAATCGACTATATCGTCAGATGTTTTACTTTTGTCCAACTTATCCATAATAAACGGAAAAAAAACTTACCGAAAAGTGAAAACCTGAAAACACCTTGAAATTGAAAGAAAACACATTAAAAATATTACCAAAAAGCACTGCTATAATAAAATACTGCCTGTTTTATACACAAATAACAAATATTATCAAGAAACACTAAAATGATTTACCGGAATATTTTTTAGTCCCGGTCCGTCACGGTATCCCGTCCGAATAATTAAATAAAAAACAAACGCATTCGTACACTAACGGAGACCAACTGAAGGCAAGCCTCCTCTGACGCTATAATTTCTGCAACTGAAATTACAAATCGGGACGTATGTCGCTGGTTGGATCGGTCTCTTGGAGCCTGTGTTTTTTAAAGTGGTCGGAGGCTTGGCTTCCTTGCAACGTATGGCATTTATTATTTCAGGTTGATAGTTGATTCATTCATGGGCGATGCGTTTGAGTTTTGTTGATGCAGGATACAGTGTGGTAGGTACTATGTAGTGAGTGATAGTGTTTTTTCGGGCATATTATGTATTTATATTAAAAATTAATGGTAAAGTAATGATACCCAATCATTTTTAGAAAAAAATAATCATAATTATTTGTCAATATCTTTTAATTTATTGCAATAAATAGCCTCAAATTTTATGGGGAGGCGAAGCCTCCCTTGCCTCCTCCTACGAGCCGCCGCTGCATTGTTTGAAAAATAAAATGTTATACAGGATCAATATTACCTACCTACAAGCAAGGGCAGATTTATAGAGGGGGTAACTACCTCCCTCCGACATCAGCAATCAATACATTTATACCAATGCCAATTTATTTAGTTCTTAACGAAGCTACAGCTTCCGTACATGTCACAAAATGAGTGGGTATTGTAATATATGAGCACACACACACACATTTCCATATATAGATTATTTTCCCCAAAAATTCAGAAATTACCCTTCCCGAAATTTAGATCTAAATCTGAAAGTATAGTTGATGAGATATTAATTATAGAAGGTAAAGATGTTACAGATGTACATATGTTATTGATGCATAATGGCAAATGATGATTTCAACATTGGAGCAAGTGCTCCCTTCCCATAAGACTTTGATTTTAATTATATTGAATGAACAGCTGAACTCATTCATTCATTATGTGAATAATATGGCGAGGCGAGACCTCGTTAATCCATAGCTCGCTCGACTTTTGAGGGTTGTAGTTCAAGGGGGCGACAGCTGGTTAACGAAAACACTGATTTTACCAGCTTTTTTCCATACAAGAGACAAAACACAATGTCGGTATTGAACAGTAAAAACTAAATAAAATATATAAAACTAAGTGTTGATGTGAAACACGGAATAAAAAGTTGTGGCAAAGTCATGACAAAATACTCATCAGTTGAAATGTTCGGTAAATATCAAAATTTATAATAGTCATATTCTATTCTAGGTTCTCATGAAATAGTATACTATCTCACCAGAGTGGCGACATCCATTAGTCTATTTCTCGAACTGAATATTAATGTTAATCACCAATAGCAGTTCAGGGGCATTGATTACTGTTGATTAAATTAATAGTAAAATATAATTTTCAAGTACAAGTTCCGTTTACTCAATGTATATAATATAGAAGCTTGTCACGAGGTTCTATTTTATAAAAAACATTTTTTTGTAGAATTGATTATTTAGGTCAATATCAAGATTGTATTCTTATTTCTACAATGATAAATCTCGATAAGCTTTTATATTACATAAATTATGTATTTTAATAACTAGAGGGATTGGATTTCATTTGAAGTTCATTTTTTTATAGCTGGTATATGAAAGCTTGTACTTGAAATTTTTTTTTATTATTTTTTATTTTTTAGTTATCACTGAACATGTTCCTTAGTTTTGCATCACTGAACTATCCATAGCCTTTATCGAGTTATAATTCTTTGAAATTGAAATGTTGGCCATCTTTTTCCATTTTTAATTTTTCCCCTTGAACTCTACAATTTGATATTCATATCATTGGGTGCATAAAGTTTCTATATTCTTGTCAGCAAATTCTTTCGTGTCGTGTTGTTTGTGTTCTTTTCATCAAAGCCTTCTATTTGATATCCACATTATGGGAGTACATGAAGAAGTAGTACGTCATCTTTGCTAATTTGCCATGTTGGATGAAGGAAAAAACTTCTAGATCATTATGTTTAAAAAAAATTGTTGCAAATAGTTTAACAGCTATACCTTTAGAAAGTACTATTTGAATATGTCCAATTCCTATTGAACAACGCCAGAACAAAAATGCTGTCTCTCGACGCGTGTTTTGCTAGCCAAGTTAGCATCATCATGAGATAAAAAACGGCATGTTAGCATCATCTCTTCTCGACGCTAAGCGCGCGTCTAGAGGGGGCATTTAAAGGCTCCACTAGTTTCAAAATATGTAAAGGGTATCAACTTTAATTCAGATTACTTCATTGCTCAATTGCACTTTGTTTCTCATTTTTTGTTATTTATTTTCAGATTATGTAATTCCTTATTGCATTCCCAATGACACCAATTTCAAAAAAGGTGTCAACTGCATTTTTGAAAGTGACGTCACCACAGCTCTTGAATTGTTGATTGCATTGAAACCAGAATTACAGAAGAGAGCGATTGCTAATAAATGTTTTGACAAAACTCTGAAACCACATATGACTTCTTCTGAAATAGTGAATTTTTGTGTATCAAATTATGCTATACAGGTGAACAACGATTTTTTCTGAAAAATTTCTTGTTTTTTCTAAGCTTTGATTTAATTTTTTAGGATCCTATGCAAATCAGGTCTGATCTGCATAATTTGGAGATTTTGATATTTAACAATCCTGATTGGGGCATAAGAATTGCACAGACTGAAAATAACAATGGTTTGATTAGTGAAGCTGACATAGCTAAAGATATGGTGAGTTATTGAAGAAGGAAATTTGTTTTAAACAAATTTAAATAAATGTTACATATACTTTTTCTTACAGGAACAGGTGATATTTCATGAAAATGATAAAATCACAAGTCTGGTTATTCCTTATCCCGATTTACCATGGAAATGTACTTTCTACAAAACTTTCCATCTGGCTCTTAACAGTGTCCTACTTGTTTCATTGATTTTTGCTGCTTTGTACTTGCTCAATTATGTTTATAAATATTATAAGCACTACCAACAGAAACAAAAAGATGAAATTGGTTTCATGGTGGAGAAAATAATCGATATATTACAATCGAGTTGTGGCGAAGAAGGAGGCGATCCATTCCTTGTTATCAACCATGTTAGAGATATGATATTGCCCATAGTTGACAGACAAAGTAAGTAATAAAATGATACTTATAACCGACCGGTTTTTTAATGTTGAAGTACAATCTTCATAAATATCCTTCAACTTGGCGTTGATCTCATCGGTAATTTTCTTGAAAAAAAATTAAATGAGTCATTTCCGTAACAATTCATGAATTGTTCACTTTCAATGACTTAAACATGAACTAAGTAATTATCTGACTAAAAATTGACAAGAAATCATCCCAAGGTTAATATTTGAGAATGACAACTTGGTGTTATTGATGACGCCTTCTCTTGCCTAGGTCGACTACTTATTAAGTCAGCCTTGAAATTGTGTATTTGAAATGAGCCCCTGACAGTAAAGCAGTCTATTTTCAAACTCGTTTCTAGCATTTTGGAATGTTTCTGGGATAATTCTAGCACAAGTTTCGGTAAGTTCCTGTATTGTAAGTTCCCGTATTGCCCGAAGTTGCATAACATAAACTTTAAATTTGATATAATAACCCCAAAGGAAAAAATCGAGAGGAGTCAAATCCGATGATCGAGCAGGGCATTCTAACGGACCACGCCTACCAATCCACATACTTGATATGTCTGATCCAACCACAGTCCTAAAAAATGTGGGGTTGCACCATCTGTTGGAAAACAACTGGATTCTCTAATTTATCGTGATTGTTAGCCACAATTTTTTTAAATCCGTGAGTGAATGGAGTTCTGAAAAATTTCCGAATATAAATAACCAGTCAGATTTTCCTCTAGATATCTGGAACCAACAATATGATTTCCCAATATTTCTGCTCAGACATTTATTTTCCTAGGAGTTTGAGTTTGACTTTCCTCGAAAATATGTGGGTTTATCTCTGACCGATATCGCACATTTCCGTTTTAGAAAAAAGTACTTTCATCACTAAAACAAATACTTTTTATGCAGTTTTAATTTGCAATTTAACAATCAGACACTGACTCACAAATCTGTCTTTTTCTGTCAAGGTAATCTTTATTTAATTCACGTGATATCTTCAGTTTATAGGAGTGAAAGTTATGTCTTCTGACATATTTCTTGACGGTGGTTGTCGGAACATCATTCTCAGGAACAACTACTGTCATGGACTGCAGGGAGTAATTCTCAACAGATGCACCGATTTCTATCTGTTTCTTATCCGAGAACCATTAATATTTTATAGTAAATTCTTTGGTATACTTTTTATACACATGAAGCTCCACCCCCTAGCATACCCTGAAGCTGCTTTATTTTATAATAATTGTTTGCCCGATTTCAAAAGAAGTGTTATTTCAATCTTATTCGCCAATATCGCTGAGGTTCTTGTGCAAATCCCTAAGAAACGTTGCTTTTAAAAATGTTATTATTTCAAGACAATATCAAAAGATAACAGGTATTTTGCTCAGAACACTTGGATCTTCCGGAAATGAATATTTGATTTCGTGACACACTTCCATATAAAATTGAGAAAATATTTTTCAAAACAGAATCTATCATTGCAATATCAAGGAATTAATTTATATACAAATATATGCTTCCCTTTGGAAGAAGAAACATTCTATTCTTGAATCCAAAATATCTATATACGAATTCTAGTGATCAATACAAGTTTGAGTTTTTCAAATAAACATAAATAAAACTTTGTGCGACTTATTTAAAAATAATGATTCTATCGCCATTTTAGAAAAAGAAAAAACTTGGGCGAAAGCAGTTCAGTTTATAAATGAAAATGAATCGAGAGTGAGAACTGAAGTCCAAGAAGTGAAAGGAGAGCCATTTGAAGTTTGGAGATGGATAGGAAGTGCAAATATAAGTATGGGAGGGTAAGTATTTAGTAAATATTTTGAAATATTTAAAAACAATTAGAAAATTAATAGTCCCAATTTTCTAATTGTGTGTTGTACAAGTCTGGTATAAGTATATACATTTTTTTGTACATAATTTAGTTTTATATTTCATATTGATGTTTCTATTTCCTAATTGTTATTCAAAGGCAAGGAAGTATCCCAACATCCCTATAGATAATTTTAAAAATTAACAACCTTAGTGAGCTCCAATAATAATTCAGAAATGTACAGCAACAATGCTAAACAAAGCCTAAAGAGGTTGGTAATTTTTGATTTTATCTATTTTTCAGGGATCGCTCGGATTATGTCTATCGTCATGGAAGGAGAATTGTTGATGCCCAATATTTAATAACTGAAGTTCTGAAATTTCCGCACAACCGTTTCCGATTTTGTAAAAACACTGATGTGGTCATCAAGAATGAAATTCGAGAAGGGCTTCTCTCCATTTTAGTTCTTCATTGTCAAACGTGTAAAAGGGATCACTCTGTGTGCAGTGAAGATCCAAATTCAGAATTGATGAGCGTAAATTTGGCACTTGTTGCTGGAATAGTTAGCTTAGGATTGGGTTTGTATCATTTGAACGAACTGTGCAGCTCTTTACACATCCCTGCTATATCAGGAAATGATTACAGTCAATATCTAGATGAAATTTACGACATTTTCAATGAATCTATTACAGACAGTGAAAAGAGTATTGAGTCATCATTCGAAAAACAAATTCTTCGTTCTTCAACTCCGAAAAAGAGATCAATTGATAACGAATATGACCAAAAGAAGAATCAATTTCTGAAAGAGTTGAAAAAATCTCCCGAGGAAATTGAAATGCTCTCCAACATGACCATAAACCAAAGAGATAGTCCATTGTGGTATCAGGAGAGAAATAAACGTTTAACAGCTTCAAATTTTGGGCGAATATGTAAACTCTTGGATTCAACAGATAGAAAGAAAGTGGTTGAAGAAATATTACATTCGACTTTTCAAGGAAACATTTATACCAGATACGGAAATGACAATGAAATGAATGCGATTAGAGATTTCGAAATATTAGTTGGGCAGAAGGTCATCAGCTGTGGACTGTTTATTCATAAAAACTATCCATTCCTTGCTGCTTCACCCGATGGACTTTTAGGTGACGATTCTATTGTAGAAATCAAGTGTCCCTATAAAGCAAGAAATGTAACTCCTGAGGATGGCATCAGACAGAAACTGATTCTGTTCGCTAATTTTGAAAACAGAAACTTCACTTTAAAGCGGACTGATAAATATTACTATCAAGTGCAGGGCCAACTTTTCGTAACGGGTAGGGACATTTGCTATTTTATTGTCTGGACCCCACATGGAATAGTATATGAGAAGATTTTACGGGATGACGAGCTTTGGAATACAATGTTTCCCAAGTTGGAAGAATTTTATTTCACTCATTTACTGCCTGCCATTTTGAAGGATCAAAATTGACTGTTTTTCATTTCAAGTGCCTCATTGTAAAAATGGAATTGATTGTTTTTGAACTCAAAATGTAACAGAAAAGAAACAGTTATTATTTTTATTTTGAGAATACTAGATACTTATTTCAACTCCTGTTATCCTTTTTGAAGAAAAACTTCAATCCATTTGTTGGATTTTTGATTGTGATAAAACCAAAAGGCATATTTGGTTAGTACGATATTCTACAAAAAAAACTATTTTGTATTTAACATTTTTCATTTCAAACTATTTTTAAATTTTTTAAAAACCAAAATACAAAGTATATAGAAGTGATAGTCTAAATAATTATTTCAATAACTTTATAGGAATTATGTTGACTTTTGAATACCTTACAGTTAGGTAAAACTATTTATTTTTATCTTGTAATACTTTATACATGTATGAACTTTATGTTATATAAATAAATCATTGAAAAATAAGAGATATTGAATAGTTTTTTTTTCAACTAAGAGAATATAAGAATAAAACTGCAGGTTAACCATGATAAGCGAAGAAAACTTCTGTAAACATTTCGTTAAAGATGTGGTGTTTAATTTGAAAAATGGAAAAACACGTTTTTACCATAGTTTTTAATGTGTTGAAAAATATATCAACGATGCTCCCTTGCAAAATTAATGTAGATTGCAGAAAACCTTCCAGAAACTTCAAATTCAGTTGATGGTCTACATTTTCGGATATATGACCAGCATCATAAATCATTTAAAAACTAATCCTTCAGTGATAAAATTTTCATTAGAGTGAAAGAAAAAATTAAAATGAACACTTCTTATGAGAATGTATGAAAAAGAAAAAACTTCAACTCTTCTTGGATGTTACATAGAGTAAAAGTATCATAAAGTGAATTGAGATTGTTGTAGGAGTGTTTTTGTTGAATTTTTCTTGACAACTTCTGTAAAAACTACCTTTCATTTAAAAAATATATGTGAAACTATTTAAAATACTGAACTCGCACTAGATGATCTAACTTTTTTCTGGTGTGGGAAAAGAGTTTTCAATAGATTCATTTTATGCCAGAGGTTCCAATTCTACCTATTATGCTGTGTGAAAGTTGAGATAACCATTCAAGCAGAAGTCAAAATTCCAAAAAATTAATGAATCAAATATTGGCCAGTAATGTGCAAAAAAAATAGAAAACACACAGGACATGTCATAAGAAAAAGGTATTTTTGTGTACATTTTGTATATGTTGAAATTTTTGCACCTATACTTTTAATGAAATGTTAACAGTAAAAAAATGATGTCAATGATATTGAAAATAATCTAGAAAACTTGATAGGTAGACTCGGGACTTGGAAAACGGTTAAATGAAAGAAAGAAAATCAATTCAATTATAAATGAATAGTGAACAGCAATAGTGACAACAGTAATATAAATAAGTATTCAAGATTTTGCATTAGGAAAAGAATGTGAACAAATAATTTCCATATATGTGAACAATATTTCAAAATGGATTTGTGCCTTGGTGATCATTGCAAGTTATTGGAGAGTAAAATAGCTTCTCTTGTCAAAAATGCTAGTTTTTGCAGTGCTGGTGGATATCATTCATAAAACAGAATAAGATGTAGCTAGGTAGTGTATACTTAGAAAAACCGATGTGGTGCAATGTCAACTATCTGTGTAAAAAAACTATAGAGATAAATTTACCTATTTGGAATCACAAACAACGTTAAAATGCTTATAATAGCTTTTTCACTCTTGTATCTAGTAATATGGGATACTTTTTCATTGTTTTGTTACAAACGATGAAAGACGTAAATTCACATAGATTCATAGAGAGTATTAAAAAAAAGAATTTCATTTATTGGAGGAGTATCTCTAAAATAATGTTTGTGGTATATAAATGTATTAATATCGGCTCATAGCAGGTATAGGTTTTTCTGGTAGAGTTCTCTAATTCTTAGTATTTTTGAAATCCACAAGAATAACGGATCAACATTATATGATCTTGATCAAGGTCCTCTTGGTTCACCGGTTCAAGGTAGTATGATGTCATCTGCGAAACTGTGTATTGGGCTGGATGTTCTGTTGAGTAGGTTGTTTACAAAAAGCAGAAGTAATATCTGTATGATGATTCACCCTATGGTATGGTGATCCTTATGGCAAATGAATCGGGAAACTTCATCTGTCACCATACACAAAGAGACCTTTCCCAAAAAAGTTTTACACTAGAAGGTACAATCCTGGTGAAGTCTTTAAATGCATTTAAACCTACTTTCAAAGACTCTGTTCCTCATGTTGAAGCTAACTCTCAAAAATGCGAAAAAAAAAACAGCTGTTGCTGTATTTTTTTAAATTGACAAATATTTTTTCTACTCTGTCCAGCCCCTTCCTACATATATTCTCCTTAGCAAGTTTATATATCAAGCTCCTAACCTATATATTGATGTATGTTTTTTAGGTCTCCAAGAAACAAGAGCTGGCAAGGTCAAGCATTTGAAACCCAAGTTGGATCTGTTAATAGCTTGCCTTGTTCACCCACGCCGTGTCTCAAAATACGCGGAATGGTAGAAGATGGCGATAGAAACATGCACATAATTCGGGAAGCAGTTCTTAGTAAATGTGCTCACCAGTGTCGAATCCTACATTGCGCGGTTGATACAAGTTCAAACTGTGTTTATTTGAAATGTGCTGATCCCAACGATGCTGCTATTGCTTATAGAAATCTCCATGGTTGGTGGTGAGTGTTTAAAATGTTTTAACAGTAATAAAAGTGCATGGTGTCACTTGTTGAATGTATTCATTTGTAATGCTTATAGTTTGAAATAGGGAACAGTACATTCAAATTTTTGTGAATGACCTCAAAGCTAATATTATTTTCTCTTTTCAGGTATGCTGGCCATCTGGTAACTGTCAAGTATTTACGCCTGGAACGTTATATGCAAAGATTTGCTGATTCACCAGTATCTGGTCCACCATTTTTAAAAGCTATAACGCCTGCCACAGATTGGTCTAGTTAAATTATTGAATCTTTATTTTTCATTATTTAAATTTTGTCTCATGTTCGTGAAAGTTTGACTTGAGTAATTGGGTTTAAAGGCAATTAATGTTTCTATTGATCTAGATATATTTGTTTGAATTGTTACACCTGAGAAATTTCTTGGAGTCGATCTCCAGTAAGTAACACTTGCCTTCTGAAATAAAGACGGAAATCTTCGATATTAGACTATTGCATAAGGCTGACTGAGGTTTTTATATGAAACAAGAAACTGTATTATATTTTTTTGATAAGTTTTTATTTAACACATATTAGTAGAATTCAAATGTTAACTTTGTTCTGTTCTGTAAGAATGTTAATTGAGTTTTATTATAACAGTTTTTTGTAATATAGGAAATTTTTAATAACTTGTAAGTTTAAGACATTGATTTGTATTAAAACACATTCATGAATTAAAAAAATGCTCATTTATTTGTACAATCAAATATAACGAAAAACTCAAAACTAACAAAAAACAACTTTCTCAGTTTTTGTTCAAAACAAAAAATAAAAATAGATGCCAAAAATAGAAGTTACAACCAATGGAATTCGATAAGATTCACCATTAAGGATATTTTCAGACATATTTGTATTTTGAAATGATTTCAATAATATGAAATAGGCTGGTAAAGGGTGAAATTGAGGACACTTTGAGTGTCGTGAACCACATCAAAAATTGAAGTATCTTCCTATGAACTATTCAAAATAATTATCCACCGGTTTTATCACACAACTTGTTGAAACTCATCCCTGGTTTCTCAATACCACTGTTGGAATCTGAATATAAAAAATATTTTTGTCACTATAAAAATACTTTAAAACTTATAGTACAAAAAGTGGTTAATAATTTTCAACAAATAAAAAAATATTGCACAGTAATACTTTGTTCAGCTTCATACAACAAAATCATGACCATCAGCTTTCAGAATAATGTATCATTGAAAGCTCTGTTCACAGTTGAAAAATATTACCAATATCTCATACTGGAAACGAGAAGAAAACTGAACAATCCAGAATGACTTGTAAAATAATCAATGATGTGCGAAATGACCAACATTGTAAGCAACAACTGTAACGTGATCGAGTTTTCCAGGTAAATTTTGAACTTTCTCCAATCCTTTTTTTCTTCTAATTTTTTTCTCATGACTTGAAACTTCTACTAAAACACCATTTTTGTGGTCAAAATAGAGATCCTGGTCTTCCAAAGAGTGACGCTTGGCGGAGGTAATACTTACTGTGTAACTAATTAGTATTTCACACAACCTCTTTGCCAAATTACACGGCGAATCTTTACCTATAAAAATAATGTTGAATAGACTTCCAGTTCTGCGTTATTTCTCGCGATTGCTCACCTGATATGCCGTTTTTCAAAATATCTTCAATCAATAATAGCTGCAATTCATATCTTTGAACGGGTGTTATATAAGGTACCCCATCTTCATTCCGAAGTATCTGTTTTGAAGTGGAAGCCCTAATATCTATCGTTGTTTTTGAACGTGAAAATTTATTTCCTCCAGTTTTTTTCACTGACCTATTCGTATCTTCCATGCTTTGAAGTGTTTTGCTAGAAGGTTGTGCAACAGATTTGTGACTAGATTGAACAGTTTCCTGTCGTAACTGACTAGATGCTTGGCGTCTTAGACTACTGGCTTTGTTCTCAACCACTGTGGGTTTTTTATTATCTACAATGTTGGATAAAACAATAAAAACTATAAAATTAACGGAAAAGAGAAATTTCTAGACAAATCCCTTTGACAAAGAAAATAGTATATTACGTCCCGAGTAGGATAAGAAGCCAATTACCCACGAGCGAAAAATTGTAAGCACAAGGCGTTAGCCAAGTACTATAATTCGCGAGTGGACGTAATTAGCCTTATTCTCGAGGTGCGTACTATACTTTTTCTACGACTGACCGTAGAAAGGAATGGTACAATATATTTGTTTGAGATTATGACTTTGGATAATAAATTCATTGGCAGTTTATAATTAAAACAAGTGATTGTTGATTCACAAATATAACTAGATTCATTACCAACCCACAAAACACAATAAATTTACTGAAAATATGATTTTTATTTCGATTTTACAGATAATTTGGAGGGAAAATTAACTGATTTTGGCTTTAGGACAATTTAATGTATTCATGGGATCATATTTATCAAAGTGAATGTTACATATCTCATCATTTTTTTTAAATTTCTTAAGGAGGTGGCTGCCATTACCTACCTGATGTCATGGAGGGAATAGAAAAAAAATTGATTATTTGATCAAGCAAATGTGAAAAATTTGACAGCCTCAGGAAATATCCGATTAAAATCACTACATGATTATCTATCATTATATCACAAGCATCAGAAAAATCATTAAATAGTTAATTATTTTTAGGTTTTAAAACGGATAGTATATTTTGAAGTAATCATAAATAAAGATACCAACACTTTGATCCTAAGTGAAATAAAAAGAGGAATGTAATATTATTAGCTTCTAATGGATGGGCAGTTTCATTACTTTTTAGCAGAAGTAATTTGAAAGTCAGTTAATTATTAAATTATTTGCTTTAGCAATACTATTTATTCATTTAGAACTTTAGCAACTTCCTATCTCAGGAAATGATCGACTATTAATGCCAACAGTGTTGATCAAGAAGTATAAAATACCATTCTAACATGAAAATATGGAAAATTCAAAATTATATTTGTATCCCAGACGTACATTGGAAATCAAAATGGGATTTTTGAATTAATCATGTAGACATTTTTTTCTCCATAATACTCTAATAATACCAGGATTTGTAAGTTACATGATTTGAAAGGAGCACCAAGTCCACTTCCTAATATACAAATACAGCTAAGGAATTTGAATACTGAATTATTATTTCGATAATTCTGGAAATTTGTAAAAATACTCACTTTTGTTTATTTTTGGTGAATCTTCTACTGAATTTTCTCTTATAAAAGCTGCTACAAGCGGATTATCATAATCTACTTTCGGTTTATCAGTACTAGTAGAGCTGCTCTCTAAAGTTTTGTAAGGTGCTTCACTAGTCAATCTTTCAGCACTTCTTGCATCTGCAGATGTATTATTATGTATTATATTACTAACTTCGGAATGTTTAATTAGCGATAGTGAATCATTAGTTTTATTTTGAAACGTCATATTTTCGACTGATGGTGAAGAAGACTTCTCTGAAATTGTGTTGCTTTTGATGCTGTTCCTTTCAGTAGAACTTCTGCTTGAATCATCTCTATTCTTAGATTTTCTCGGTGGTTTGATTGGTGGTTTTGGAATAGTTTCAATGACTTTAATGGGTTTGACAACAGACTGTTTAATTTCTACAGGTACCTGTGACTGTGTTCCTCTTGGTGGTTTATTAGTACTTGGTCTTCGTGATTTTGTAGGTTCAGTATTTACAGTAAACTTGCAAACGTTTGGATCAAAATTATCAGTGAGTCCATCACTGGCAACCATTACAATATCCCCTTTTTGTATGGTTGTTATGGAAAGAGTGAGGTTACTCAGTTCTGGGTTGATTCCATCAACTGGCCCCAATGCTCCAAGAGCATCCCTCATGTCTCTATTGCAATTTATATCATGTGAACCTGTAACCATAACGGAAAAATATTCAACATATGTCAATGAAAGAAATAGTCAAATAACAATACTCATTGTGTTCTTATTCTAGTTTTTCAAATTAAAAATTATCATTTCTGTTGAATACAGAGACAAAATTGTCGTCATTGAAACACCCTCTCACTTTACTGTCAAATTTGCAAATTATATATCACCAAGTAAACTACAAAAAAAAAACATTTACAACTACCTGGGTACCAGGTTTGCTAAGGAAATTTGTGTGGTAGTTGACATAAAAGAATTAACATTACATTATAAACTATTTGTATTTTCCTGATAAGACACTAATATTTGAACCCACAACTGATCTTGTTTTATATACCCTTACTATTGGATAGCTAAACCTATACAAAAAGGCTAAGAATGGTATAGTATGTTCTTAACATTCCATAGCATTCAAGTTTGCTCTGGAATGTTAATGTTAATCTGGAATGTTTCAGACTATTTTTGAACATTCAGAATGTTCCAGGATGTTTTGGAATGTTCTCAAAAGTTCTGAATTATTCTGAAAATCTCTAGAGTGGGAAACTTCCGGTCCATATATCTTCAAAAGCATGCCTTTCAGGTAAGAATGGCACTCTTCTTCCAGGCTGGATATAGAGGGCATGAATTCCAGTTGATCACGGACTCGTTTCTGAGTTTGTACACTTATAATTTGAAATATAAAAATTGGATGCGCTTCCGGTGAAACCGGATTTGAAACATCCATATAAAATAACAATGAAGATACAGGGGGTAAATTGGTTACGGGTCAACTCGTATATCAATGATTTCACTATCTCAAATAAAATTGAAGACAAGTTTATTGAGAATTTGTATTCACTGTATAAATGTATAATTGCTGCAAGTTTTGTTTATATAGACTACTTGGTAAACGTAACCTTTTCTGGGAAAACAAAAATAAAGAACAATGTATTTTTCTCTAAACACTATGTCACATAATAATTTGATTCTACATTGTTCAATACATTTTTTGTGATATATCTAACCAGTGAATGAGGTACATTTTAATAAGTATGCCTACTTGAAAAGCATTAAAACATAAAAGTAATAAACTTCCTTAACCCTTTCTGTCCCGGGCCTTGATTTACATGTTGGTTCCTCAGTCCCAGAGGTTTTTTCATGCTAAGAGTCCCATTGCCTTATATATACGTCGCATACAAATAAACAAATAAATGACCAAATAATGTTTTTTTAATGGGAAAAAAATATATTTTTTAACAAACCTAAACGTTTTCTGTTTAGAAATACTGATCAGAGAGCAAAACCAACTTGAAAAAATCTAACTAACTTTAAAAAAATAATGTAAAAAATTAACATTATAAGTTTTCTTTTGTGTGATACTCCTCAAAACACGGTACTACGCAAAGACCAACTCCGCATCTTGCACACATGTATCTCGATTTGCTTCTTTTTTTCTGGCCACTTCTGTGGCTACAAACGACACATCGCTTCACTTTCTTATCAGGAACTGAACTAGGAAAATGTTGCCCTTTGAGCCTTCAAGGATTCTTGGTTAAAGGGTTTATACTTCTGTTTTTTTCATGTTTATATCTGAAACAAGATGAAGAAATAAGTGCAGAATGAAAAAAATAATTATTACAAACTTACCCATCAAAAAGTGCTCCTATAATGGTGAGTTGATAATCTGCAAGCGGTAGCCTTGCTGAAGATTGGGTCAAATAGAGTGTCTGTGCGTTGAGAAGAGAAAGATCAACCATGTGGAAAAATAGCTTTTTATACCATTTTGTGGACTTTCTTATACATTCCGTGGAGCTCAACATCATATCTGATCGATCTATTGCACCCATATTTTCGTTGTAATCCACAACAATAGCTGGTTTTTGTATGGGTTCTTCGGTCTTGAAATCTACTTTGTCTAACGCTACTATGCGATCTTCATGAAAAGTAGTTAGCATCATAACATCACGCCTATCCTTCCATTTCACGCAAAGCAAATTTTCGGCACATATCGAGATAGACTCTCCTTTAGATAATTTCTGAGTTAAATTGGGCATCTCTTTACGATTAGGACGGACTGTCCCGCAGGAATTAGTCTTATGTTTATGCAGATATGTACACAAAGTAGGGCTAGTGTACCAGTTGTCTGTGTACAGGTTATGGCCTTTGTTCAAATATGGATCCATAAGTTTTGCTACAACTGAGCCTGATATTCCAAGATCTTGGAACAGATTAATATCTGTCGATTTTCCAGTATAGACAATAACACCTAATACATAGCCTGTCTCCCAGTCACATATTAGAAAAAGTTTCATTCCAAAACGATGGCGTTTGGTCTTTATATACTGTTTGAATCTCAAACGCCCCTTGAAAAGAACTAAGCTCTTGTCGATACCAAAATTTTTAAATGAAGTCAAGTACTTTTGGAACCGTGATGTAATTTTATTGAACACTGATCTCAGTTTGTGAAAAGAATCACCTTCTTTTTGGTCAGCATTAACTGAAAAGTGTAACATGCCAAGGATTGCTTGGAAACGATTCCTTGACATTATTTCGGAAAATATTGGTGTATGAAGCAATTTATCAGTTGACCAGTTTTCTCTAACTTCATTTTATCCATGTCGTGAGGCTAGCAACATAACACCCAAAAACACGTAAAATTCGTTGATATCAGTTTCGCTCCATTTCTTTTTTTTATTTGCATAAACCTCGGAAGCATATTTGTTAGTTTCAGAGATAATAATCTCAACTATCTCTGTGTCCATAAATAAAAAAAAATAACTTAAAGCATCCGACTTATTTTCTATGGAGTCCAAGTGTGCTCCGGTCTCTCTATCATCAAAATCATGCACTACGGGAATAAACGGATTTTTATTCCATTTCAGAACCAAATTTTGTTTTAGGGCCAAATTATCTTGAATCACTTCAGGTGTTTTATTATTTGTATTTCTGTCTTGACCATCAACAGGATTTTCTTCGCCAGATGAGCCATTATTGCTATTTTTGAACTCATCAAATATAACTTCATTTATCTTGTCATCTTCATCTGAATCTGGATTATACTCACTGCCACTAGAGACATATGGCTCTTCATCAGAGTCTAGAGCTTCCAAAATATCGTCATATTCCAGTTTTTGATAGCCCACAAAAGTTTTCTACATCCTCATACTTTTTACGCTTAGAACCACGTGCTTTACTCATATCGCGCGCACGATTGCGACTGTTGTCCCTGAAATGCTTTTTAAAATTTGAAGTGGTGCAACACGCCAAATCGTTCTACCGAACTTCACCTTCGACCTATGCATGTAACAGCGTTGCCACGTGTGCTACAATATAGAATTTATCTTCAATATGCGAACAAATATATACGCCAATGGGTCCGCATGACCTGGCTTTGGGACCAATGATCTAACATTTTCGGACATATTTCTACGGCATTGGGACACCAACGGGTCTAAAATTTTATAAGTTAGTAATATTTACGGCTTTGGTAAATTGAGACCATAGCACCTTGAAAATATATATATGGCGGCTGGGACTACAGACCTACTTTTTAAAAAACATATATGTGCGGCATTAGGACAGAAAGGGTTAATATTTTCTTATTAGTCAGTGGGCTATGCTTGAAGACTGGCAGTAAACAAATCTAAAGAAATGAACTTTAAATGTTCAAGCCAGTCTCGAATATACCTACACAGTAGGTTGAGTGGACTAACACCTATCAGAAACAACAACTCCCTGGCTAATACCATGAAGGGCGTTGGATTATATCCGAATATACCTACTGTGTAGGTATGCCCTTCATGATATTAGCCAGGGGAGTAGTTGTTTTCTGATAGGCGTCAGTCCATTCAACCTACTGCGTAGGTATATTCGAGACTGGCTTGAACGCTTAAAGTTCATTTCTTTAGATTCCTTAATATATTTTCCTGAAATTGCATTCAAGTATATACAAATGCAGAAGTTCAAAAAACCTATCAAAGTAAATAAATTCAAGAATAAACATCACAGTAGACCCACGGTGTCAAAATACAGAATTTTCCAATTATAGAGTACTGCGACCCTTTGTAGTACTGCCAGTGCTTTAGTTTCTGGGTTTGGAAAAAAATTAGTATATTTGACGTACAACAATTAATAAATATGTAGTATATAAAGAAAGAATGATTGTTTGACTGCTACTACAGATACGGGTTACATTAAACCTGAGATAATACGCATCGAGTCAAATGCATAGTGGCAAGAACTTAAGCAGGGGCCTGATTACTGGCTGTCCACTGTATACTAAATTATAGTAGATAGAAAAGAGAAACTACATTTGAAACATCTTAAGTTTATGCTTAAAATATTATTACAAGCAGTGAAAAGATTTTCATTTAGTGGAAAAGTTTCTGTAATTTTTGTAATCTAATAAATCAAACCTTTTGTGAGTTCTCTAACTCCATATTTCTGTGAATAGACGTACGCCAGTGTATCTCCTACATTACAAACACAGCAAACATACTGAATTTCAGTCTCTCTTCTCTCTTCACCATTTTGAAGCACCACTCTCCTTTCTAGTTTTTGCTTCAATGGTAATATAACTGCAACAGTCAATGTGGTGAGCATGCCTCTGTTTTCCAGAATAAGATCATGAGCACAGTTGAAAGCGCGCAGTAAACAAATAAATACTTCTCGAGTGTTGCTGATCAAGTTGATACTTTCATCTACAATGCTACTTGATGTGGAGCTTTCATCAGTCTTTATTGTGAGATTTTCAAAAGGTTTCGTATCGTTGAATATGGTTTTGTTCAGATAATGGAGACTTCCATGAACTGCAGATTTCGCAGCAATGCTTGCTTTTTCACCTACCAAAATAAAAGAGTCCAATATCAAAAATATTATTGATTCAAACATCCACAGAGGAAATGATGAGTTTGTTTACAATTTCAATATTCCTGATGTTGTTTTTCCATTCTGGATTAGTTTTTATATTATATTTTTGTATTATATTCTATATATATATATATATATATATATATATATATATATATATATATATATATATATATATATATATATATAGAATAGTACACAACGGATGAACACCCGGAAAAACAACACATCATATATATATATAGGAAAATTTGTGGACAGAACACTCAAAAAATGGAGGCAAACTGCGGACACGTGTTTCTGGCTATTGGCCTCATCAGTGGGCTGCAGCCAATTGCAAAGATGGACAACAACTGGTTACCAAAAATGAAAAACTTCACATATGCTTGGTTTTTTTTGTTGTCCATCTTTGCAATTGGCTGCACCGCACTGATGAGGCCAATAGTCAGAAACACGTGTCCGCGGTTTGCCTCCATTTTTTGAGTGTTTTGTCCACAAATTTTCCTTTTGATTTATATCATACACACTCAATAACATCTTTATATACATACTTTTTGTACTAATAACATAATATAAAGGATTATTTACCCCAATTCACTCCATCTGCCACAGCTAAGATGGCCGAATCTTTCCTAGCTATGAGTCCAAAACAATCAGCAATGGGGTCTCCATTCTTATTCCTAGAAACTTGATTTCTGTCATAGAGTGAGTCAGATATTCCATAGAAGAAATCTGACTTTTCATTCCATTCATTCGGTAGCATGGAGTCATCAATATTTACAGAAGAAATCGTGGAGTTTTCTGTAGTCTCATCACCTAAAACAATAAAAAGTCAACCACAATGCATATGTTTATATATATATATATATATATATATATATATATATATATATATATATATACATATATATATATATATATATATATATATATATATATATATATATATATATATATACATATATATATATATATACACATTTGTATTGTTGTTACATAAAATACAGGATATGATGGATGTCATATGATTTAAAAAGCTACAAATTTAATGAAATCAAAATAAAATTATCCCAATATTTAAAATGTAAAGCATGACAAAATAATGAAAATTATCTATTAATAGAAACGTGAAATTTAAAAAGTTAATGAAACAAAAGTTGGAGTAAGCAATAGTTAATAGTTATTATTACTATATACTAGAAAAGTGATTAGACATTGAAATAAGTTAATATGTTTATTTTTGCTAGAATACTTTTACAAAATCAGCTTTCACGATTTAGTTATGAACATTTTTTCAGGATAGCAGAAATGTGTCAGGTTCAATAAAAAAATGTTGTCATAGATTCCATTATACTAATAAATTCAGCAAATATCAAAAGTTCCAAAATTTCTGGATAATATATTCAATTACAGAAGTGTAACACTCTCCTCTATACACCTTTTATCTAGTTGATGTTTATTTCTTATTGCAAAGTGTGTTACATTTCTAATGTATAGGAGAACAACATTTTTGTTAATTTGACTCTATGCCAGAGATTATAATTCTACTTTCAAGATTAGATTCACTTAGAAAAAATCACATGCACATGCAAATAGTGAATAGTTGCAGTATAATGCTAGAATACATACCATGCTTCAAAAATAAAAAAAATCAATTCAAAAAACAAGCCCAAAATAAAATATTTATATAAATAATATAATTCAAAAACAAACTTCAAAATAATTCTATTCTAAAATAGCAAAAATAAACACTTTATAACCACACCATGCTAAAATTTTACCCCTCATATTCCGCCTATCTATTTTAATAATTTTTCCTCTTTTCTTTTGATGAAAGGGGTTTCCCTCACTTTTAGACGTGGACAGCTCATAGCTTTCAACTGGCTTTTCTGTTTTATCATTATTTCGTTGTTTCAAATTAGTTCTGTTTGGTACTGAAGTTCTTGAAATAGGTTTCTTCTCAATAACTTCTTTACATTTTGGAACAATTTCACTGTTTCTAATAGGAATATGAGGATCTTTTGGCGAGATTTCTTTTATATCATTGCAATCGATTTCATCATCATTCAAAGCTATGTTTTTACATTCTACACTTTCACAATTATTATTGTTAGTGCAGTAGAAACTTTTATCAATTTTAGTTTTTTCAATTTCAATGTTGAAATCTGAAATGCTGCCCAAGCTAAGACTTTTACTGCGCCTCTTTGGCTTATTGATTACACAATATTCATGTCCAGCGACTTTTATGATCATTGCAGTATTATCAATAGGTTGTCCAGGGGATAACTTATTTGGTGATTTCTTTGGTAGATTAGTTGATACTGAAATGAATTGAAAATAAAATGCATTTATATTACCTCCGTACCACTGCAGAAATGTACAGCAAGTTAACAACTAGTTATTTCTCATAAAAAATACTCTGATTGAAAAAATAATTGAATAAACGATCATAAACTTACCAGGTTCGTCATCGTGAGTATCAATATAATCAATATCAGCATCTAACATAGACAAATGTTTTTCAGTTCGTTTAACTGTGGTAAGTCCCCCATTAGGGCCAGAATAACATCCTATGACAGTGTTTGATCCGCTTTCATAATGATCTAAATCATAATTCGGCAAATCAGTAGGATTTTTTCCATAAATGATTGGTGGACCATCTCGTAGGGTAATTTGTCTTGAATAAATATGAGTATTATTAACTGAGTGATGAAAATTTGATTTACTGTTGCTCACCCCAATAAATATTTCGTAACGAAGGAATTTTCATTGATATTGTGTCTTTTGTCTCTGGTTTCATTGTGAAAGCTCAGTTGTCTGAAGTAGCTCGAAACCCTTTTCCTCAGTGAGGGCATCTTTTGAAGTGTAATGTTTATACACAACAATAATATCAGATCATTTTCACTAAATAAAATGGTCTACTGGCATTGTACATAAGAAAAAAACTTGATTCCGTATATAGTTTCACAAAAAAGTAATCGTAAATTATGATACTAGTTCCACAGTTTATGTTGATATCGTTAATTAAAAAATAGTCACACCCAACCTAACCAAAGAAAAATATGCCATTTAAACAACCGTTTCTGATTACTGATTCTGCCAAAAGGTGGCAAAAGCAAAATTCAAGTGATGTATGATAAAAGTGACATAAGTAAGTTATTTGCACGAAATTTGGTAACCGGGGTTTTTTTGACGTGGGACATAAAAACTTGGCAAGTTGACTTGGGTGTCACACTTATCCCCGACACTCTGTCGAATGAGGCCCTCATGTCCCCCGTTAACGGATGAATAACTTTTTCATCCATCCCACCCCAGCCAGGTAGGGGTATCCCGTGAAGGGCGGCACTGATGTCTAAGGACTTCATGCCGTCACCAGTCAGTCATGAACCCATTGGTCCCTCTCAAGACCAACAATCAGCCAAAAGGGTAGGGGAGCTGGTCTCCAAACCTGGATGAAATGACGATGACATTCTGGTCTTGGGTGTCACACACCAATAGGTGGTTCCACTTATGTTTCGCTTGCGTTTACGCAGCTATTTTTATCAAGTACTTTCTTTGTTTTTTTGTCTTGTAACCGATTGCTGGCCACCGAAGTGAACAGACGTGTCGTAGCGATCAAGTGTGTTTTTCCGCCAATTTTCATAGTGAATGATCAGCCGTGCTGTAGTGTTTCTGGCTCGGTGTAGTTTGGTGCGTTGTGTTGTTTTGAGTGAGCGAAAACGTTTCTGGTGAGTACGTTTAAATATTTCATTTCCGTTTCTTTCCTGGTGCTCATCAGCTTCTGGAAGTTTCAATACTTTGTCGAGTCGCAGCAGTATGGAGGAACTGCTTGACAGCCTGATGGCCAGGGACAGGGGTGAAGTAATTACCCTTATGGGTTTATTACTTGACCGCCTGGGTCTGAGTCCAGCAGAGCTGTTAAGAGGCAGCCCTGGGGCGGTAGCCCGGACGCCCTCTGTCCCCCCACCAGGGGTCAGAGAGCTTCTCGAGCGCCCGCCACAGAACACCTCCCCCGAAGGTGCTGCTGCGAACACTACCTCCTCTACGCAAATCAGAGTAGACATGGTTCAGACAAAGCCGCAAGAACCGGCACAAAAAAAGCGACGTCTACCGGAGGAGTTTCCTTCTCTTCCTCCCAAACCGGCTCCTCCAAGTGTTGCAGAAAACACCGGAGCAAAGCCGAAAAGGCTAACGAAGAAAACCAAGCTTCGAAAAGAAGCAAAACACAGCGCCTCAGAGTCGGAGATATCGACTACCGAATCCTCCATCGACGGAGAGATGGAAATGTCGGTTGAAGACTTCGAAAATAGATCCGAGATTTCTCTCGCCACTATACAGGGTGGCCCGAGTAAACAGGTTGAAAATCTCAACGATTCGGATAACATCCCCCAACCCCGCCCGCGTTCTGGAGCGCCCCAAAGCGCCAAGAAAACCCGCGTTCCCCCAATTGTCGTTCGCCAGAAGGACAAGTGGGTTCAATTCATCAAGCTAGCCACCTTTCACAAGGTGAACTACACGAAAGCTGTGAACCTGGCCGACGGCATCAAGGTCCAGCCTTCGACGATAGAGGACTATAGGAACATGTCCAAACTCCTGGTGAGGGAAAAGATCCCCCACCACACATACACCTTACCTGAAGACAGGTAACTCAGAGCCGTCTTCAGAGGAGTCCCAAAACACCTGGAGACTGCTGACATCGAGGACGCCTTGGTGGAGAGAGGCTTCCAACCAACCTCAGTGTCCCGTATGATGCGTGGAAACCGCCCGCTTCCTCTGGTTTTGGTTCAAGTGAGCCAAAATCAGAAGAACATTTACGATGAAAGGGAACTGCTCAACGTTAAGATCAAGGTTGAGCCCCAACATCAGAGGACACTGGTCGGACAGTGTCACCGATGCCAGCGGTTTGGACATAGCCAGAGGAACTGCTTGGCCATCCCCATCTGCATCAAGTGCGCCGGCAGACACCTTTCAGGTGAATGCAAAAAGCCTAGGGCAGAACCCCCTAAGTGCAACAACTGCAAGGGGGTGCATACCGCGAACTACCGAGGTTGTCCTGAGCTCCCCAAGATTCGCAGGAGGACCAATGTGGCAGCAAATGCCCCCCAAAAAGCATCCACACCTGGGAGGCGTCCTGCCGGAGCATTTGGCACGCGCCCGGGGATGAGCTATGCAGGAGCGGCTAAGAGCGGCAACACCTCCGCTAAGCCGACCCCAGTACCTAGAGATCCTAGTCCGTCGAAGGTTAGTGACATCTGCTCCGCTCTGGACCAGATGAAGAAACTCTTCATTCAGTTCCCCGTACTCGAGAAAATGTTTACGGTGAACACCAGCGTGATAACTGAAACTTGTTAATGGCTAGACAACCAACATTGCCTAGCTCTCTTAAGGTTGTATTTTGGAATGCCAATAACATCACAAGTAAAAAACTTGATTTCACAAACTTTCTCACAGAACATAACATCGATGTCGCACTTGTGCAGGAAACCCACCTGCACAATGAGCCTTTTGGTATCCCAAACTACCGTTTCTACCATAGAGAACGAGTTGGACGTGCTGGAGGAGGAGTTGGCATTTTTGTCAAACGCAATCTTCCTCACGTACAATTCGGCATTAACTCGGATCTGTTACACGGCACGGAAGCCGTGGGCGTTGAACTCCAACTGAGAAGAGGTCGTCATAGACTAATCTCAGTTTACAACCCTCCGAGGAATCGTCTACTCCCAGAATCACTGGATGAACTGCTGTTGTCGACAGATACCCCCACAATTGCTGCTGGTGACTTCAACGCCAAGCACAATCTGTGGAGCAGAATCACCAATACGAACGGCCGAGCGCTCCACGCGCATGCTGACAGGCATGAGTATCGAGTGATGGGTCCAGATGAGCCCACGTTCTACCGTGGGGATTTGAGGCCTGACGTGCTTGATATCGCACTGCTCAGGAACATCTCCATGTCCTGCGAAGTGTACACTTTGTCGGAACTAGACTCAGATCATAATCCAGTCATCCTGATGCTGGGTGATGATCCCCCTCCTCAGGAATATCGCGTGAGATCATCCACGGATTGGGAAGCCTTCAAGGCTCATCTAGTGGAGACACCGACAGACCGCGAGGCACTTCAAACTCGCAAAGGTCTCGACGCGGCGGTGGCAGATTTCGAACTGTCTGTGAACAACGCTTTCAGCGCAGCCACAACCAGGACGGAGTGTCCTCTGCGAAACTATAATGAGTTTCCTCCTAGGATAAAGAACCTTATCCGAGAGAGGAACAGACTCAGACGAGTTTACCAGCGGACCCTCTATCCTGGGGACAAGACTGCTGCTAACAGGATGGCCAACGAAGTCAAACGGGCCATCATTGATTACAGAAACGAGAGGTGGAGTGAGTGTTTGGAATCTCTTGAACCTGGGGATGATGAGCTATGGCGAGTCACCCGCAGGCTCGAGAAGAGGAAAACCGCCCCCTCCCCTCTTCACGGACAGCGCGGTATCTGCTACTCCCCCGCCGAGAAGGCGCTGGCCTTTGCAGATACAATGGAAAATCAGTTCCAACTTAACGTTGATCCAGACGATGATATTGACCGTGATATCCGGCTAGAACATCGAGTTCAGCGTATCCTCAGGGAGAATGACGACGATGTGATCCGTCCAACTTCGGAGGAAGAACTGAGGGGGTACATCAGAGCCTCCAAACCAAAAAAGGCTCCGCGAATTGATTCAATCAACAATAGGTTGTTGAAACAGCTCCCGGAGAACTTTATCAGATACTTATTAGACATAATAAACAGCTCAATCGCCCTCAGATACTTCCCTCGAAGATGGAAGCATGCCGTAGTTGTCATGATTTCGAAACAGGGCCAGAACCCGTTGTTTTCCCCAGAATCACCGACCGATTAGTCTGCTTTGCTCAGCGGCTAAGCTGGCTGAACGTGTTGTGCTGCAAAGGCTAACTGAAGAAGTTGAAGACCGAAATGTTCTGCCTGACGAACAATTCGGTTTCAGGAGGGCACACTCCACCGAGCTGCAGGCCTTGAGACTGGTCGAAAACTCCATCTCAGAGCTAAATAACAGGAAGACAGTCCATCTAGTCCTCCTGGATATTTCAAAAGCCTTCGACCGAGTATGGCACGAAGGCTTACTTCATAAAATGCTCGATTTCGACCTGCCTCGGGGCCTGATCCCATGGATTAGGTCCTTCCTGAAAGGCAGATCATTTCAGGTCCGAGTTGAAGGAACCCTGTCTCCGGTCAGGAAAATCCAAGCTGGAGTGCCTCAAGGAGCTGTGCTGTCTCCACTACTGTACAACCTTTACGTGAGCGACCTTCCGAGGTTCGATCACGTGAAGACTTCCCTATACGCCGATGATACGGCTCTCCTCGCTTCTTCCATGGGACGAGGGTTGGCGGTCGTTTACATGCAACGCGCATTGGACGACCTCGAACGCTGGTACCTACAGTGGAAGATTCGGGTGAACCCAGATAAAACTCAAGCGATAGATTTGGGGAGGCGCAACGTTTCTCCAGACACAAGAGTCACGATCTCAGGCAGGGAGATCGAATGGCAAACGCGAGTCAAATACCTAGGTCTTTGGGTAGATCGCCGACTCACCTGGGCAAATCACATTGATTACATCAAAGACAGGTTGCAAATGAGGATAGCTAAACTCATCAATACCCCAGTCAGGAAGGGGTACACAAGGCCAGAGCGGCATAGATGTCATTGACCTCTATGTCGTTAGCAAAAACAACACTCTGAGATTTGAACCACTCGCCCCCATGGCGAAAGACAGTTAAAAGGGTACGGGAAGAGATTTTCAACCTGACAAAAATCAAGATGGATTCCGTTTGTCTTGTAACCATTGGTCCTTCTCGTGACCAATAATCAGCCAAAAGGGTAAGGGAGCTGGACTCCAAGCCTGAACGATACAAAGATGACTTTCCACCTCATTTTGTCTTCAATCGAGGACCGCCTGCTCGGTACTGACGATGCCCAATAGGCTGAAACAGCTGTCTACCGGTGATCCTTGAATTGAAATCAATATGGGAATGATCAAAAAGTACTTATCTATTTATGTTTTAATTTTCATGGAATTATTTTCCAGCAGCTTGACTGCATTAACCTTTCTAGATTATATATATATATATATATATATATATATATATATAAATATATAGAAACAGAAGTTAATACCGGACATAGCACTCAAGTGGCAAACCATAGACACGTGTTTCGGGCTTTTGGCCCATCATCAGTATGGTGCAGCCAAGTGTAAGGATTGGCAACACTTGGTTAGTTACCAAAAGATAGAAATACAAATGCACGGTGCCACCAGTAGGAGCCAACCACACATTTGTGGTTTCAGTTGATAGATCTTGTGTTTACAAGAAAACTATCAAAATCACCACGAAGGCAGCTATAGCTACCTGCGTGTTACGATAATAGAATAATGCTTATATTATATAATCATTTTATATCCTCTGAAATAAATAAGTCCACTAAGGATGAATAGAAGTGACTTTTGTTATTTTATGTAATCTTAACTTAAACTTTCATTAACAATATCAATACAATCTGAGGGATCTAATTAAGTAAGGTTCCGAATGAAAAAATAATGAAATAAGATATTTTACCAAAACCTCTTAATTTGAAAATGTGACAGAATTTTAAGTTTCCTTTTTACAGTTTTACCTTTGGTATTATTGATATCTCTATTAGTATATTTGATACTATAAAAAATTTTCATTCTTATGAATAGCTTAATTATGTACATTTTTGGAAAATTTTCACAAGGATGAAGAAAATCTACATCCTTCATTAGGTTGAATAATATATTCGAAACTGCTCCCCCAGTAGAAATTTCTGTAAATCGATTGTTAAATAAACATTCCAACTGATATATAAAATTAATGAATTCATCTGGTGGTGAGCGCAAATTTCCAAACATGTTTTTTTCCGTAGTATAAGCTTTAAAATAGCTTAACAGACGATTTACATCCAAAGTCCAGCACTTCGTGCTGAAAGAGGGACACACATAACATGTATATGAACTTGAAGAGCTTTTTTTAAAATGTATCCACAAACGTAAATGAATGAGTTCTGAGTACATACATCTACATTTTTATAATCATAATCCGGGCTGGAGAAAAGTGATTCTCATCTGATATAAATATATCATTTACGTTTGTGGATTGTATACTGATTAATAAATCATCTAAATCATTCTTACAATTCATATGATTGGAATGAAAATAATTTTCGCAAAACAACTTCCGGAATGCCCTTTGAAATTGTATGGGGGTCGTATTAACATTAATTCCGCATTGTTGTCTTACAGCACCAAAACATTATTCAAGACAATCTGAATTGAGTCGTCTCGTTTTTAAATATTCATAATTTGATTTGGAAAGCTTATCCCATATTTTAATTACACTATTCATGGAAATAATCTAACATTTTCTAAATCTGACTCGATTTGTGACATTTTTGTCCTCTGAATTGAAAATTTCAAGATTTTTCAAAAACGCTAGAGCCTCTTCAAAAAAATCTAAACGGAATTTCGAACCTTCTAGAACGGATGTCGTAAAGAACACGAATTTAACAAATCAAAAAGGTTATTGAATATCTATTATGTGTATTGTACCAAAAGAAGAATCAAGAAGTAAGTTAATTGCCACGAATGCATTCATTCCACTGGCAACTGTACGGCTTAGAACTTATGTTGCTAGACTCACTTTCATTTTTTCAAAATTGTTTGGATCGATATGTGATTTGGTAAGATTTGGTACGAATCTATAAAATTGCCTTATGTCTTGCTCATAAAAAGAGCGCACAAAAGACCAAGATGTACTTTTGCCTTCAAAATGAAATGAATGTTTTGAAAAATTGTTTCTAGTGGATCAAAAATATAAACAAGTTTTTTTACCACTCAGCTCAAATTCAGATTCTTCTAAAGTGACCCCTAATAACTTTGACAATTCATAAAAGTTAGAGCCCATGTCACTCACAAAATGCCATCAACATGTAGACCTACAATATTGGATAATTTAGAAATGCACTTATCCAAAATATCACGTAGATTTTTTGCTGGTAGCTGTGATTCAATGAAAAAAAGCAATCGATTGTTTCCAGGAAGAATAAAGTCCTCTAGCCATAATAACGAGAACATTTCTACATATGGAATTCCTCTTATTTGCCTCTCCAGTATCTTCGAAACCAATAATTTCATCACATCCTGTCTCAATAAAAAGATTGGATTTTAAAGCCATCTCATCTATAGATATCACACATCGCTTGTCCTATTCGAGCATTGTTTTAATTTTAATTTCAAGTGCCTTAAATATTGCTGAATTTTCTATTGTTTCTCTCACGATGTATTCTTCAAAACTAATTATCTACTGAAAACTCTTGCTTAAATAGCATAATTTTAATGTATACCGAGTTAGGTAGGTACCTTTTGTAACTAACTACCTACCTCATTATGTTTGCTCAGTGCTCACAGACTAATGGAGACAACTAAGCTCGAGAATGAAGTGGAGACAACCAAGTCGACGCATGCGTCTACGAAAAAGGGACACAAAATGGCCGTCTTTGTCGCTTCTCTGTGGTAGGGGTAGGTATTCTCGGCCGATGAGTCCATTGTTTGATCTGATAGATTCATTTTTTGGTCTATTCGAGTCGTTATCGCGTTTGTATTGGATGAAGTAATCCAACGGAAATTTTCTGAATCAAAGAATTCCCCTTAATGACACAAATAATGATATGTCAGTCGGACTCTGAGTAAAGAAGAAAACGTTACGAGATTCGTCAGTTGTTTGGTCGTTTTTTGTTTGCTGCTTGAAGTTGGATAACAAAATAGCAACAAAAGTAACTCATCATCATGTCATTCAAAAACGATCTGAAACAACTCTTCAAACCTTACTACATATTCAATATTCTGCTGAGTTTTTCATATATTGTAATTAAACGTTTGCCAATAGTTTGTAACTATGTGTTTTCTACAAATGATTGTGAATTTGATGGGGTAAGGCAAATAATTGTGTATGAACAATGTTACAATTGAATAATTGGTTTTTAGAGAGAAACGGAAATCCTGTTCTTTCTTATAATAGTAATAGCATTGAGAACAAGAAAAGCAGGAAGTGTTACAATGATAAATTATTTATCATCAAGTTTTACTTATACCAAAGTTGCCAATTTGATACTGTGGTTTAGTGCTGACTTTTTGATGGGTTTGGTATTTGCTGTAATAATTATACGTAAGTATATTGACAATGTACTGGAAATGGGTTCACAGTGTGTTAAATTCCAGTGATATTTTAGAATTAAAATAATGCCCGTATTTATTTCAGTTGGTGCTTTATTATTACCAGAACCCACATACTCTGGCCCTGATAAAGTTATTTATTTTCGAGGAGTGCAAGGTTTAGATGATGAATTAGCAAGAGATAAAAAAGTATCTTGGCTCATAACTTTTTACACCGCTTGGAATCCAGCCTGTGTTAACTTTGCACCTATCTTTGCTAAACTCAGCACCGAGTATTGCTTGGATAACCTTAAATTTGGAAAAATAGATATTGGAAGACATCCTGATGCAGGGAAAAAATATCATGTTAGTGACAGCAGCCTTAGCAAACAGCTACCTACTGTAATTCTGTTTCAAGAAGGAAAGGAGATAATAAGAAGACCTACGGCAGATTCCCAGGGAAAACTTATCAATTTTTTATTTTCCGAGGATAATATAAAAGCAGCCTTTGGTTTAAGTGGATTGTATGAGAAATGTAAACATATCCCACTTAAGAATACTAAACCTCATGTTGACTAATTTAGTGTGTTACTAGAAAAGACTTTTCTATGAAAGGTTTTGAAAAAACTGACATTGTTGTATGTGTGTTATTTATTTGAAAAAAATTTAAATGTAGGCCTTTTTTTGTAGAACAATAATTATATTTGTTACATTGCTTTTAAAATGTGTGAATAAATAAATTTGAAAAAACAATTTGTGTATATTATCTGATAAAATTTTTCCATTTAATTTAGAAAAGCACTTTTTTCAAATACAAAATTAAATAGGTTTTTCAATTAAAATAACATATTTCATGTGACAGTTATGATATATTTCAAAAAGATCATTAATTGTAAATATTTACAAATGTATCTCTTACATTTACAAATGTAAATAAAAAAAATTATTTTCATCTACCTTGCAGATGTAGAAGTATATCCACTTAAAAAAATTTCTTACATTGAAAGTTCCCAACCAAAATGTATTCATTCTGAATCTGAATTTGGTGCTAATATTTCACCAAGGTTCTTTCTCGAAAATGTTGATTCAAAACATCTTCCAAAAACAAGCTTTGCTTTTTTTGTTTTTGGAGATTCTGGAGACAGGGGAATAATATCATCAACATCTTCATTCAGATGAGACTTCAATGGCAATTCAAATATTTTGTTTCTTTTATCACCTTGCTTCTTACTAAAACTGTTGGTACTGCTCTCAGTTCCTAGCTTAGAAGTGGCATTTCTAATTTTTTGTTTTGCCTTTGTCACTATTTCATGGAAACTACCTTTTTTAGTAATCATACAGGTTTCCAAAGGAATTTTATTGGTATCAATTTCCATATCGTCCCAATTCTCATTTTTAAGTGCCTCTCGATCCTCTGTAGTTATATTTTCTATATTTTTGTTCAGTTGGGTGATTTTGGCTGGAATAGAAGAGGCTGTCATCGTGCTTTGAGCATCACTATAAGGATTAAGCGTTGCTACTATGAAATTTACCTCAAATGTTGGATTTTTCATCACTATAGCAAGTGGTCTACAAAAAAATTGATTGTCATGAATTTTTATGAGGAAAAGGTTTTCATATATTCGTTTCAACAGTTTCAATCTCGAATAATGGATTGAAACTAATTCATCATCAATTAATGAGAACATTGAAGAAAAACATATTTTTTATCCTCTCACGAGAGAGGATCAAAAATATGTCTATTTGATTCGTGAAAAACTTACTTTCCACCTTTTTCAAAATTGAGACCAATATTCAAATTGAAGGCTTCGGCAAACTGAATAGCTGTCCGAAAAGGTTTTAAAGAAAAATTGATTGTTGTTTCATCCTCAATTTGAAATACTGTGAATTCAGAACCATTTAAATTCACTTGACTTCTTACAGATTTTGGCCTAAGTGGTGCACCTTCAAATCATTAAATGAGTATAGTGATAGTTTTACCAAAAATTTCAACATACCTACACAATAATTTCTTACCAATACTTTATCTCTAGAGATTTCTAAGGTAATTTCATCATCTGAAGTACTAAATGTGTTTAATAACTGGCTATAAAGAGAACTTGTAGTTATTACATTGCTTGAACCCAAATCTGAACATACACCAATGGTGAGGGATTCTGCTTCCATTAGTCTCAATTTATGAATCATAACAATATCATCACATTTATACTTCATCTTGACTATTATTAAATCATTATTGTTTTCATATTCCAATTTGACAAATTCTAGCTGAAAAATCATGCTGTGAATATTTTCCACATCTTATATGAATATACCTTTTTATCGAGGTGTACTCCTTTGAATAAGGGTAAAAAAATTTTCATGTGGATTTTACAGAATATGGATTCTGAGTGTTCACTCAACTCATTTTCATCAATTTCGTAACTGGAAAAATAACTTTCTAATAAATAATAGCGGACACAAACTGTTTTTCTTAAGTTCAAGGCAATAAGACATAATTTTTCTTTTGAAGCTTCCATATATAAATCATCTCCAACTTTAGCTAGGGCCTGCAGAGCTCTTGCAAAAACTGAAATTATATTTATTGACTACAGTTACACTAAAAAGTTTACACCCACCTTTCAAATTTAGCCCTGGTATTATACAATTCATAATAATGCGTTGAAACCAGACAATTTTAGAAAAAACTTTACATTTTAACAATTATTTGAATTCGGTACATTTGACACTTCACATTTCTTCTTCCTTTTAAGCGGTCTCAAGCAGTGTGGCTTCGATGAAATTTCAAATAATACTAACCTTAAAGTAGTACAACTTTAAAAAAATTGTATATCAGGAATAGTTACTAACCATCAAACTTATATTTTTATGAGGTCTGATGGTAATAGCTTGAGCTAAGGTCGAATGAAAAGATTTATTTCTTATCTTTATTGAATATTACTATCAAAGTTGCATTCGAGTTGGCTCCTAAAATACATAAAGTACCAAGTCGAATGAATTTACCTTTTTTAATTTTTTTTAAGTTTCTATGAAATCTCTTGCATTGGTATCAGACATTCAAATTTTGGCTAGTGCATTCAATGCCCTTCTCTGATCGCTTGAGCGAACGTCAACTTGAATGCAGCTCAATAAAAGAGTAAGTAAAAAATAATTTCACTCGTGAAGGAATCAAACCCAAAGCATATTTTTCCTGTGTTCAAAGCACATATTCCTCTGTGCCCAAAACCATGTGTGAAGTTTGTCGGAAAGCACGACTTCGTAATCTTTTTCTTCACTTTTCAATTTTTATTGGTCTTTGCTGTCAGAACTAATACTATAAAATAGTGCAACATGTGCAATTGTGTAACATAGAGTAACACTGGTCAGAAGTTAGTTGCCAAATTGTGACTTAGATTTACGTTTTTACCGGGAGATATCAGAGGCGACCAGAGATCATACATGTGTCATTATTAGCCTAGGAGATATGTGATTCAGTCTCACCGCAAAACTGCATTTGGAAATTTAATAAGGCAACGGTATACTCCAAACCCTAATATTGATATAATTAAAAAGTGGAACAATGATAATGAAAATTTCACCAAAACTATATTGGATGTATTCTGTTGGCTTTATTCCTAATTCCGCCAATATTTATTCATCATCCCTACTCGATCAAATAACGAGCATAGAGTGAAACGAGAAATAAATTAGAAAATTTCGTTCGATGAAGGTAACATAAAGTGAAACAAGAAATAAATCCATAAATGTTGCTCGACGAAGAAATCTGACAATTATAGTTTTGAAGTCATTTTTGACAGCGTAATCTAGACAATAAACTCTATATTACTTGGAATGGACCCGACATGTCAAGGGCAGTTGAAAGAGAAATAGCATTATTTACGGTAACCTTTCTTTGTCATACTCAAGCAAAAAAGTTATGGTTTGATGCATAAAATATGTTTCAGGTTTGAATTCAGATATTTCTGGGATTATATTTGCGAAGATATACATTTATGTTGCTCTAGTGTGTTATTATTTTCGCTTCCTTAGTCGTGTGTGGTTTAACAAACGCTTAATATTGTTGATGTTAATGGTGGTAGTTCTAAATAACAATTGTAATCTATTTTGTAGCATTTGGATACAAGAATGATCAGGATTATCGCCGACTATAATATTTAGAATTGGATATGAAAATAATTTATTTATCGACCTGTGGTTCTGGCATTGAATTTGGTCATTATTACGCCTTGGCCAAAGACGAAACTGACTGGTTTAAGTTTGACGATAGTCGTGTCACGAAGTGTTCTGTCGATGTATTGAATCTATTGGAGCCTCTGGAGACACCCTACATTTTGTTTTATGAGAGAGAGGACATTGGCAGATCAAGATCTTCAGATGATGTGGTGCTGCAGGTTTTTTTGGGTTTTCCTGCAGCTGAAAAAGCAAATGCGCCACTGGAATCAATGAAGTTGCCCCGGAGCGCCAATTAATTTTTATTGTTGTTTTTATTTTTATCGGTGTTTTATAATTTCACAAATAAAAATTTGTTTTTTAACAAGATTGAAAGTGAATTTTTATTTATTCTACCAGATATTCTGAAATTGTGAATAGGTAGTACTGTACTACATATACAAATAGCAAACTTTATGGTGAATATTTTCTTCCCACGGATTATGTAGTCAAACCAGGATGTACTGCTAAGCTATTGAAACCAAATGTTGTACCAACTGTATTTTTTTAACTCTAATAAAAATTTTATTGAAACAACGATAAAAATAAAAACAACAATAAAAATTAATTGACGCTCCAGGGCGACTTCATTGATTCCAGTGGCGCATTCGCTTTTTCAGCTGCAGAAAAACCCGGAAAAACCTGCAGCACCACATCATCTGAAGATTTTGATCTACCAAAAGAAAACAAAATGTAGGGTGTCTCCAGAGGCTCCAATAGATTCAATGCATCGCCAGTACACTTCGTGACACGACTATCGTCAAACTTAAATCAGTCCGTTTCGTCTTTGACCATACCCAAAGTATTTGTCACGAAAAATTGCTGAACCTCGCAGGAAAGTAAAAAAAATGGTAAAGTACCTAGTATGATGTATGAAAGAAAAATTATTTACGCCTGTTTTGGATGAAAATAAAATATATTTTTTTAGGAATTGTCTGCCATATATTTAAAGTCCCGAATGTATCGCCACAGAACATTGTTGAATTTAAAATTGCATGGAAAAAGTGCCATAGTAGGACAAAAAATGAATAAACTTATTTTGTTCAGTAACTGTTAGATATAAGTTGAAGTAGTTATGTTTTGTAATATTAAATAGAAAATTTCTGATTTTGTTTTCATTTTATTCACCAATACAATGGAAAACGGTTGAACTTTCATTTGAACGTTGTACTATTTCTATTCTTACTTCCTTCCTGAGCAACTATTCAGAGCTAATATACGTTTTCGATAAAATAAACGTGAAAAATTTAAATACATTCAAAATGTTGCGCTAAAGTTCTATTTCTTTACCATTCAATTTTCACTCCCGACTCTTCACTTTCTCCTCCTCACTCTTTACTTTCCACTTTAACGCCTCACCACAGATTAAACAGCCTCACTTTTCGTCCAAGACGAGTCCGTTCCAGGTACGTATATGTAGTATACATTTCACTGAATCTAGATAGTTTCACCAATTTACAAACTGTTAATACTGGACTAACTAGACAGTTCTCTAGAAGAATCAAAAACCCTTGGTGGAGAAAAAGAGTTGTAAGAATAATGAACAGTTTTTTCTGATTGAAGCATAGAAAAAAAACATATATTTCCTACGGATCTAGAGAGAAGCATATTGTTCCCATGCGACGGTTAAATAAAATCTTGGTAGTATATTAAGCGGTAAAACAAGATCAAAATCCTATTAGCTGTTCGGAAACATCGGTTTTCATATCTTTCAAAACTCATCAAAGTGTTACTCACAATACATAATCAGACAACTGAAACACAGCAAACCCAAAACAGTGAATAAAATCTATGTTCCATAAATTTAACCGATCAGCTGTTTATGGTTTACCATTTATTAAACACACTAGCGCCATCATCATTAAAATTTTTCACCATCTACTTCCGAATCAAAACATTCCGGCAAATTTTTACATTTAATTCTAATTACTGATTACTAGTATTTTACTATCACAGAATATCAAGTTCTGGGTTAGTAAGTAATTACGCCTACTTGCTGCTATAATTGTTTTTAAAAAGAAATGGTGAGATATATCATGTACTGATTTTTCTTTTTCCCAATAAGAACATATTTTCAGTTGGTGCTAGTTTTGGGCGATTTACATATACCACATAGGTGTAGCACCTTACCTGCTAAGTTTAAGAAACTTTTGGTACCAGGAAGAATACAACATATTTTATGTACTGGCAATTTATGTACAAAGGAGTCCTACGACTATCTGAAAACTTTAGCGAGTGATGTTCATGTAGTGAGGGGAGATTTTGATGATGTGGGTTGGTTGAAAAATGTTGATATTGAATAATAGATTTCTTTACAGAATCTTAATTACCCAGAACAAAAGGTAGTAACTGTAGGTCAGTTCAGGATAGGATTATCTCACGGGCATCAGGTAGTACCTTGGGGAGATCCCGAATCTTTAGCTCTGATCCAAAGGCAGTTAGATGTAGATATTTTGATATCTGGTCATACCCATAAATTTGAGGCATATGAACATGAAAATAAGTTTTATATCAACCCTGGATCTGCCACAGGCGCCTATAATGCCCTAGATCCGTAAGTACTTCAGCATTACCATAACTTGGGAAATTATTTGATTCATTTCAGGACAATTATTCCTTCATTTGTACTGATGGATATTCAGAACACAACAGTTGTAACATACGTATATCAACTAGTAGGTGAAGATGTAAAAGTTGAAAGAATCGAATACAAAAAAAACTAGGTTAGGTCAATTTGAAATTGTTTACATAAGAGCATTTACCTATCTATAAATATTTGTTTATTTGAATGGCCTGTAATGAGATTTCATTCCCTTGTATTAAGTTATATTTTGTCATTGATATACTATGAAGTATAATCAGTCTGCAGAACTTTCTGCAATGAAAAGTATTTGTTTACCAATATTAACTTTTCCCACTCAAATGTATGTTAATTTTCTCAACAGTAAGTTTTTTTTGGATAATCATGTTTTTCAAAATTTGATTTTCAGTCGTGAGGTTTTTGTAAATTATATATTAGATTTTTTTCACCCAAGTATGAGAATTTATCAAAAGTTAACACTTGGAATTTGAGTAGATAGATTTTATTGATCCTTTTTGCTACATAATGTGTAGATGCAAATATAAAAAACTAGGTTAGGTCAATTTGAAATTGTTTATATAAGAGCATTTACCTATCTATAAATATTTGTTTATTTTAATGGTCTGTAATGTAATTTCATTTCCTAGTATTAAGTTATATTGTGTCATCGATATACTATGAAGTATAATCAGTACTGCATAACTTTCTGCACTGAAAAGCATTTGTTTACCAATATTACTTTTCCCACCCAAATGTATGGTAATTTTCTCAACAGTAAGTTTAATTTTTTTGTTGGATAATCATTAAGCTTTTCAAAATTCGTTTCTCAGTCATGAGGTTTTCATAAAATATAAATTTATTTGTTTTTCACCCAAGTATGAGAATTTACCAATAGTTAACACTTCGTATTTGAGGAGATAGATTTTATTGATCCTTTTTGCTACATAATGTGTAGATGAGACAAGTCATACTTGTAGTTAAATTATAAACATGCATACAGATAAACATACAAAAGGTATAAATAAACATACAAATAAATTCTAGGTCTAGTAATGTTGCTTTCACGGCCATAGATGTTTTTTTGGTTGTGCAGGAAGCAACTTGGCTACTGGAATACACTTCGTTATTTCTGTATACCTTTTTTCCACATTTTAAAAAAATAATAAGTTGATCAACATCTGGAGAAAAAAACTCATTATTCTTCACCTTCGAAGACAATGTATAGGTATATTAAGTTTCTTTGAGTTTTCAAAAAATTGTGGAACAATACAAGAGTCTCAATTTTTACCTTTTTCATCATTTTCTTTCATACCAAATAAAAAGACTAAACAGAGAGAAAATGGGACATGTAATGAAAATGTAATTATTTTTATCCTCAAATTTTATTTTTTGAATTTTTGTTTAGATTACTGTATAGAGGAACATGAGATAACTTCGTGTAAGCATAAAATATTGAGTTCACATTATTTCTTAATAATGTCTGTTTTCTATTTGTGATTTTTAAATATATCTGCCAAAAGAGTTTGCTCTTGCCTTTTCACACTTTTCATTTCCAGGATTTTATGAAATTCTGCAAGTTGACACTCTGGTAATAATTTTTTACACTGATCTACAAAATTTTTTTGAGGTTCAATTGGCGTCATAACAATTTTCAATATCATCTCTGCTTTTGTCATTCCTTTTGTAACGACTTTGGAATAGGCTGCCGGAGCTTGGCGGTTGATTTGAGATGAAATTGAAGGCAAATTGAGTAGAACAGTTTTCAGCATGTGAGTGTCCAGCAAAAGCTGTTCAGCTCCTTCTGTGTTGATAGGTTTACACTTATAAATATTTTGTATAAACTTAGGAATAAAACTGTTTGCAAATTTTATGCAAAACTGAGTAAAATATTTTCTGGAATGTGATAAGTTTTCTCGGATTATAGGAACAGTGGTTTTCAGATGTGTCGTTACAGCAGTTATATATGGACTTTGATCGCCAACGGTGTCTACATTTTGCCACTGGATCTAAAAAAGTTGAATATTTTTCATCTCTTGGAACAGAATTAGTAAAAACTCTTACCTTACTCATAGCTGTTAATGCAGGCTCACATGCATTTTCCAAATCTTGAACTAATATTTGAATACAGTTTGATATCACCCTGAAATTTTCAGTACATTATTTTAGTTAGAAGTTTGTATCCAAGTATAAAATAATGACATATACAAATAACATATTGAATACTTTTACGATATTGAAAATAACCTAATAATATGATGTGATATCACATTGATAAAAAAGAATTAGAGGTGTTGGATTCATTATCAGAAATTGTTAACAGTTCAAAATGAATTCTTAACAACATGGAAGAAAAAGCTTTCCCCTAAAAAACATCTCCCGTCTCAGTTTATATGACAATATTATCTCATGTAACAAAATTTATATCTTTTAGCATGAGTAAAATATAGCATCACAGCATTATTTAGAACTGATATCGGGTTTTCTTACGTCACATATTCTGACTACTTCTCACTTCCACTCATTGTGCTAAGTATTGATGTATAAGTTTGATAAGGGTTCATTGCTCATTTTTATGCCCTCGATTTGTCCAGCATAAAGGCACCAATAAACGTACAAGTGAGTTTTAGATAAAAATATGAGTTCTGTATAGAATATACTTGATTGGATTAACCAGCATTCAAATATTCAATTGCCAATCTTTTTCATTTGAAAATTTATAATTGAAATTAACTTTTCATAGCTGTTTGTGCAGGAATAATGTACATACTTATGGAAATTGTCCTGTTCTTTTGATAAATCAATCTGGTCAACCAGTGAAGGTTCTACTTTTTCTTTAAGTTTATCAGCAAGTTGCTGAGTAGTTTCCAAGCAGTACTCTGCTGTGGTTAAAATACAGCAAATTTTGGTTTGTTCATCCTTGGTAAATCTGAAATCAAAATAAAATAAAATTTCCAGAAGGTAATGAGTGTGGAAGCTGTTTACCTGGTTGATTCTCCCTCTTTCAGAAGAGAAGAGAAATTTTGTATAAGACCTGATGTTGAAATTTTTTGAAGATCTTTAGTAAAATTCTGTACAGAAGTTCCAAGTGTTTGAGTTTCAAATTTTGGGAGATTATTTTGTAATAGTTTTTCTGCATACTCGTGCAAATATTTTTGGAATGTTTTGGTTAAACTCAGCATAGTCTGACCCCTGTCTAGCTGATTACATTGGATCATACTCTTTTTATAGAAGACGAACAAGTCAGGACAACTTGGCAAAATAGCGGCTTGTGTTTCAGTTGCCTCAGTAGGTTTGCTCTGTTTCTGATCCAAAATGAATCTTTCTATAAGGTCAGAAAGATTTCGATCAACACTCTCGATATATATTTCAAGATGTGGAATGAAGCATTTACCTTGAATGTAGACATTACAAATCAATTGTTTTCCAAATTAGTATATAATTACCTATTAATCCATGAAAAGGTGATATATTCATGTCTCCGTCTTTCTCTTCAGATTTTGCAGCATCAACAAATTCATTAATTTTAATGTTATCGCACCTTTTTTGTAATTTGTCGCAAAATTCATTTATTGTTACCCCTGTAAACCTCCTCGATAGAAGATTTTCGAAAGCACTTGTTTTCTGAATCGCATAGAGTAGTAACTTCACATCTATTTCATTTTTCCTTTTAGCCATTATTTTTGAAAGTTCTTCTCTGGTATTATTGCAAAATTCTATTGCTATTCTTTCAGACACTTCCCAATTCTGGGGGAACATGTTACCTAGAGAGAAAACAGATTATTCAGTGCAGAAGCCCCACCTTCCAACTTCTGAAGGAGACTAAAAATCAAAGGCATCATTTAGAACTTTCTGATGAAAAAAGCCAAAAAGTGTGTCATCACTCATTATCAACTTCTTTGGTAGGTTTTTTCAATTACCTATCGACTAGTTTATTTTTGAAACTTGGATCAGCCATTCCTGAGTGATTAGCAGTTTTATATTTTTTCAGGAATCTACCAATAAACTATAAAACTGATGTCAATAAAAAACGTATTCACAGTTCACTACAATCAAGATCACTTTTTCAAATAGAACAGTAAATAGGCACAATGTACTTATCTCAAGAAGGGCATACACAATAACCATAAAAGGTAAATGTTCAATCAGACATTCTGGGTAACTACATTAGGACATATATTTTGGAAAAAAATTAACTAAACCTCAGAATCTGGATATGTTGCTGATGGTTAATGAAACACTAAGTGAATGATGAAAATTCTGGGCATTATTTGGGATACTTTTTTAGTAATATTTCAATTGAATTTATATTCATCATTTATTTGCAGACTCTTGAAAAGAATATAAAACTGCTAACTACTCAGAAATTTCAAGTTATATTTAGAAAAATAAACCAGTGGTGGACCTTGATATCTTATAGCATTCAAATTATAAAAGGGGGCTTTTTACGTCAGCACTGCCTAATATACCTAAGCGATCCTCAAATTCCAACAAATGTCTTTTAATCCAAGCATAACGTTTGTCTATTTTATCTAACCATGCGGTATCTTCTGTTTCTTGAAATAAGTGGTTATATTCCTGCAACTGCAGATTAACAAACCATTTCAATAAATCTTGTTTCACTTTAGGATCCAAAATAGATACTACTAGGCAGGCTTGGGCCAATTGCTTATTCGGAATCGAACTTTTCGTGTTTGAACCTACAAAACTAGATTGTAACGACATGTTCTCTGATCCAATTGAAATTAACTAAACCTGTGAATGATTCTTTGAAATCATGAGTTATCTGCTGAGCAAGCTCCACATGTATTGACTTCACTTGGTCACTTAAACTTTTCACTTGAGGAATATCTGAATAGTTCTCGAAATGAGTCATTACTTCGCTTATTGCTTGAAGTGGAAGAGCGATTTCTCCGTACAATCGTCTTTGAGTTAGGGATTTTAAAGTATCTACTCCCCCCACCAACATGTGCAGATGATTAAGAGTTGTTATAGCAAGTGTTAAGTTTCTTTTTGCACAGTCTAGTTGTTTTATGTCCCTGGTGATCTCTCGAACCATTTCTTCAGATTTTTCAGCCCTTTCTTTGATGTCAGTAATATGCGTGAACAGTTGTTTTATAACTTTTTGAGCTTCATCCAGGGCTTGCCTTCCATCTTCACTGGCTGCTATTTGGCCACGCACAACACTACTTATTTCATTGTCAATGGAACTTATTTTATTTTCCATTTTCAGTACTACTTCATCTATGTTTGATAAAGATTGTTCTGTGGGAAACAGGGAATTTATGTAATCAATACTGTTGAAATCGGGTTCATCTAGAGGATCTTTACTTGGTAAAACCTGAAATCATAGCTTTAAATATGAATATAGAGCCTGGTTAAATATTTTACTTCTTCTATAGCCTTTTGGACGACCAGAGGGAAATTTATAAATAAATCTTGATTATCTTCATCAATTCCATCATCAATCAGTGAATTCTCCATTATTGAAAGAAAAAAGCCCAAATTTGAAATTTACGTCTGTGCCTCTATTTTGTTGTCGATTTCATAGAAGTGTATATGAGTCCAACGCATACGGTCCAACCATTAAACATTTCTGAAATATGAAACTGAACCGGAATATTAGTCACATACATATATCACAAATCAAAATAAGGTCATGTTCCGTATATCATTGCTATTAACCAGACCGACAACTGCTTGGTCCTATTTGCGGTTGACGTGACGCCATACGATACATATAGACGAGAGACGAGTAAGTTTATTCTGGCATATCCAATGTGCATTCAGCTGAAAATTCACTCATTGCCCCATTCGAAATATATTTGATAATCATTGGTTCAATATACATACACATTAAACATCGCTGAATGAAACTCTCTTGTGAATGTTTATAATTTTGTCAAATTTCCTCAGAAACTGAGGAAAGTAAATTGAATGCATCCACTTTCTCCACATACATGCATTTACAGACCATGGCCTCCTGTCAGTTAATACACATGAGTGTAAGTGATCACTGTTTATATCAGTTTTTATGTGCGATTGCGCGCGCTAATTTCGGCAGTTGCATCGCCAAAAGTATATGCAGGAATTACTTCGGTGAAGAATCCTGCACTGACACCTGTCGGATATAATCCAACGCCCTTCGTGGTATTAGTCAGGGGAGCAGTTGTTTTCTGATAGGTGTCAGTCCATAAACCTACTGTGTAGTTATGGGAAGACTTACCTGAACAAATTGTTCCTTTAGATAACCTTTTTGGGTGCGGTTTAAACTAATGTGTTCTATTGTTGCTTCATTTATTTATTTTTTCTTTTATTCAAATCGTTCATGAATAACTTAACTTAATTTAAACTTTACAAAAATACATAAGCTGTCTAACCAAAAATCTGTTTGAAATATACAGTGAGGTTCTAAAGTAACGGATAAATTCTACGTAATTATAAATGCAAATGAAAACTCATGTAACAGATCAATTTTTATATATGAGAATACACTTTCTCAATAAAATTATTCAACTGCCCCTCGAGTCAAATACCTGTTACGATTGACTAGTCTATTAGATATCCTGTTGTTAAAAAAAGTAATATCGGATCTTTTTGTTTCTCAAAAACATCTTTTTTCTCCAATAAGGCAACGTTTACTCTATATGGAACGGTCAACAAGCAAAATTGTTGGTTGGAGTACGTAAAATCCGCATTGGATAGTATCCTATCAAAGTGAACGTTTGGGCTAACATACTATTTAACAGAATAATTGTACCAATTAAGATTAACCCCGCAGAGATTAACAGAATCATATGGTTTCAGCAAGAAAGAGCAACACCACATCATTCAACACCACTTTATTCAGCAACAGTACGGGCATATCTCGATCTAGTTTTTCCGCATCGATGGATCAGTAGACGTGGCCACCACGTTCTTGCGATCTGACTCCACTGGAATATATTTCTTGGGGATATTTGTAATCAAAAACCTACAAGAAGGAACCAAACAATATTGATGATTTAAATCACCGCATAAGGCAAAACATTATTCAAATCATCGCAGAAATGTTGCAAAACGTTGAAGAATTTCAACTCAGTCTATTTTTTTGTCAAGACATGAACGGTACTCATTTTGAACATACGATTTGGACTATAATTATTGTAAATATTGATAACGTCAAACTTTATTTAGTTCTATGACATTGATTATTGTACAAATTGAACAATTGAATATCAATGTTTTTTGTTACCAACGTCCGAAAATCAAAAAGTGCTGTATTACTGAAGAGAAAATTGAAAACCCGTTTAAACGCTCTCTCACAGGCATTTCCCTTTTATCTAAAACTTCTTTACAGGGGTGGTTATTACCTTGGTTTTATTGAGAAAGTGTATCTTCATATATAGAAATTGACCTGCTTCAGGATTTTCCATTTGCATTCATAATTACGTAGAAAATAAATTTATCCGTTACTTTACAGGACCTCGATGAATGAACATGTACAAGTAGGTATGTATTGTCAAATATAGAAATATCCTAATAGAAAGGGGTATATTTTTAGGAGAGATTGCTTTTTGGGAAGGAACTATTTTAGCTTTCTATTTTCGAGAGGGCTTTTTGTTCCCGTTTGTAACTTTTTATCCAGATCTACTCATATTTGTGAAGAGTTTATTCTTTCTTAACCCCTTTTGAAAGTTTCCCACATTTCTTGTATAAAATGGATAAGTGAAAATACTTTTCATCTAATGAAAAAGTATATCACAAGTACTTTGAGATTTAGGACATATTTTATATGTTTCACGGGTTGGCTGTCCTTGTTCATCTTCCACTGCTTGAACCACTGTGCATGCTGTCTTTGGCGAGTGCATTAGCTTAGGATGTGTGGGTTGAGCAAACCTGCAATCGGATGCCTGCTTCTACGTAGCCCCGTTGGTTACAGGAGTGACAGAATCACTTGTGGTTATGTTTTATGGACAGAGTAAACTTAAAAATTCTTTCTGACGCTGACTCTATAGAGGAGATGGATGTCGAGCTTACGACTCCAACTGTCCTCCCTGTAAATTTAGATCAGGAGCGAGTCTAAGAGGAGATGGACGTCGAGTTTACGACTCTAACTGACCTCCCTGTAAATTTAATTAAGGAGAGAGTATACAGAGGAAATGGATGTCGAGTTTACGACTCCAAGTGACCTCCCTGTAAATTTAGTTCAGTAGCGAGAGCTTCTCAACTCTCCAACTCCTGATCCAATAACTGAACCTAAAAAAAAAGGTTTGGTGGTGCAGCCAGGAAACGACCGAGTCGTCTCCTCTAAAGCGGGGTACCTTATAAAACCGCCTTGCACCAAATTATTGAGCGGCGTACGCATAATCTGTCTCAGGTGGAGGAACAAACCCCCCATGAGCAGGTTAGCAAACGTTTGCGCTCAAGTGATGATTCACCAAAACCAGAGGCAAAAAAGCTCTGCACCGTTGAATCTAAGGCATCGTCAGGTGTAGCTGACGTGCAAAAACCCTCATATGGGAAGGTTGTCGCGGGTATCAAGGTGGGTACCTTGCACCTTGACTATCCGACTACCTCATTAACGATGAAACAGCAGAGCATATACTTTGTGCCTGCTCCGCTGGGGACCGAATCAGATTTTTAGAGTTCGGCAGAGCCGTATTTTTACCACCTGACCTGAAAGACCACTCACCATACAAACTAATCGGCTTCATCAAGAAGCTGGGTTTAGAAAGCACACGTTAAAAGGTAAGACCTCGTTAGTCCTTAGCTCTCACAAGTTTCTCAACTTCTGAGAGTTGTCGTTCGTATGGGGGCGGCAGCTGATTAACGGAAAAACAGATTTTAAACAGACAGATTTTAAACAGATTTGGTCAAGTGTGAATAGGTGGGAGCCACAATAAACCCTTGTGGGTTGCGGTGGAGAGTCGAATAGACCCAGTCACTTTGGATCTAACCGTACCTAACCTATACATATACAAAGATTGCACCATTGTGCAGGATATAAGGTTTCCCAATTTCCGTTTTTGATCTACTTGAATGTACTTTGAAATATTCTCGTGCGGTAATTATGAATGGAATTAATTTGAGTGAGTTTGAAACTACTGTATTTTTCATTTATACTGGGTCAGGTGAATGAAAGGACAAATTGCCGTTTTATAAAGTGAAGCCAAATTAAATTACCTTTTCGGTTTATATACTGTAATGAATCTGAAGCCGGCCCTGACCGATGTCCTAGTCAGCAAACGCATGTCTGATCGCGAACCAGCGGGAAAGGTGGGGATGGGTCCCGAATTCCGCAGAGAAATCCGGAACGTTCGTTGACGATATAAAAAGGTCGCTCTCCGTCCCGAGGAGTGACCCCGAAGAGGCACGAGCCTATAGCAGGGTCATAACAAATACACCAAACAAATTGTAAAATACTAACCAAAATATGTGAATATACGTGTACTACTACTCCCGAGGAGTAGTCTGTACTTAGAAAGTAGGTGGTGTTTTAGCAGACTGTATATAATAAGGTTACTGATATATTAGAAATAATTTCACTGTATTGTACTTTTTCATGACCTACCTTGGTGAGTTGAGCATATAGATGCGCCGGCAGATTTTTAGACACTGGTTGGTAGAGAGGCGATAAGTTTCTCGTTTCGTGGTACCACACACGCACGCCCGATACTCGAAGGTACTCGTGTCAATATAAATACATACAGTGTGATACAAAATAAATGAGTTTAAATGAGAATGGAACAGAAAGCGAATCGTGCGTTTAAGGAAAGGAATCCAATTGTGAAGATAAATTAAGCGTTAGTTACTAAGTGTTGTATATAAATTAGTTGTGATAGTGAAATATTGTTAAAAATAAATTTGATTAAGACAGTTAATTCTTTAATTCGTTACAATACATTTTTCCTTGCTGCTGAGTGTAGAAATTCATAAATACATTAGATATATTATGCACTAAAAGGTTAGGTTGTTCCAGTGAGGTGCGTTTTCATCACTTTGTCCACCTATTTCAGATGCATAAATTAATGATCATGTTTAAAGATTCATTGACAGTACAGTAAATACATAGTGTTATTAATACAGGGAACAAAATTGTTGGAATGATGAAGTCGGTGACATGAGAAGATTGAAAAAAAAATGCAATGAGGAAACAGATAAGTCAGACGTTTCCAAGTAGCAAAATAGTCAACGAGAAAAAGAACTCTATCTAGCCGTACAAATGCAGACTGCCGTCGTTCTTTGCCCATTACATTATTACTAGAGTCAGTGATCGGTGCAAGAGCACCGAAGCTATTGGAGAAAATCTCCACCTTATAAAAAAAAAATTAGAAATTTTATATTTATTTGAAATAACAGATCAGAATTACATCTCTTACGAAACTGTTTCCTAGTTTAATGTTGTATTTCGCCAAGTAATACATGATATCTGCAACCTTTTTACCATCTTTTGATTTTCCAGAACCACTTTTCTCCGTAAATTTTTCCTTCTTTTTCTTGTTGTCCCTTTCCGTTAATTCCTTTTTTCTCTTCAGTAATGCTTCGGGAGTACCGAAACAAAATTTTACGACTTTTTCGGAATTTCCTGGTAGTTGTACTTGATTGTTTTCAATATTCAAAATATCAAAGAACGATTCTCCTGATTATGAGTTTTGTAACGAAGTCGTTAGAAACAGAACGAGAGAAAATTGATTATTTACCTTACCTTTTCTAGTTTTGAAACGGTCTTTAATCGAGGTTTCTTCTATGATAGTCAATTTGTCAAAAAATTTCGGAAGTGGAAGTGATTTTTTTGTCCTTTCATCTGGTACCTTGGTCTTTTCAGGTGTTTTCGATTTCTGTTTAGTATTAGATTTTTGAGTAAGGGTTGAAGATTTATCATCTCTTCCAATTGACTCTGTAATCATGGTACCCTCAAGTTCCAATACTTTTTCAAAGTGTATTGTTACAACAGCACAGCATTTATTCAAAATCTGAAACAGATATCAGAGATAAAATCTTTCCATATTTGAGTGGACGCATATTACTTCCAAATCACATTCTGCTACCTTATTACTTTTCGTGTCCAGTCTGTAAACCAGAACATTTGGTTTGAATTCTAAATCAGGTAATATGCCGGTCCCCTCAAGAATTAATGGCAATATAGTTTCACCTGAAGAAATTTCAAAATATTCTTCGACCTGTAAATGGATGCAAGGTTTATTTTACAATAAGTGTTACATTTAATTATAGGAGATGTTTCTGGTAGAAAATTACCCGAATTTATTGTTTATGATTTTTCCAACTAAGAAAGGAAATATAAATATAAGTAGTAACATATTCATTCATTTAGGAGCATTTCAGTGAGAGTTCAATTTATATGTTGCCAAAACGTATATAGTATATAATATTACGTATATATACGATGTATAGTATTATGAGAAAAATCAATAGAAAAACCAAGATGTTTCTGACTCCGGTTAGTTTTGGTTTTGAAATTGCTTTTGGTTTTAACAGTTTTTTTAATGAAAATACTTTGAATGACAAGACGTGATTTTTATGTTTGACAAGTATTCAAATTCTGTTTATTTTTGCCAAGTAGTCAGAAAATCTCTAATAAGTTAATAGTACATGAGCAAAATGAATAAAACAAACATTTCAAATAGATAATCCGTAGGAACACTCCCTTCTGGTGAAGAGCTCCTGTTCTTCAGCTAATAAATTATAATCCGTAAGAATACTTCTTCCTGGTGAAGAACTCCTGTTCTTTAACTATGTGGTTCGTCAAAGAGGGCAAATGTATTAAATTTACCTCCAGGACCGATTGATTATTAACTCAACAGAGGCAATCCTTAACAGTTTTTTAGTCTTCTGGGAATGGTTGACATGATGATTAACTTGCTCTTCCACCTCAACTGAATTATCTTCCAATACTTTATGCAAAAGGGGGTTATGTTTGAAAACACAACCATCGATTTTACAATTTTTCTTACTTCGGCAAAATTTTGTGAGATGTGACGATCCAAAACAAGTAAAACACACTTTATTTTCTCTTCCACTCACAACGTTTTTCATTATCAAGTTTCTTGAAAAATTTTCATGTTTCAACTTTATTTCTATCTTTTTTGCAATATTTACATTTATAAACTATTTTTTCTTGTTGACTCGTATTAAAAACGTACTTCTTCTATCTGTCCTGTTCCTGTTCTGGTCCAACAACGCATCTAACTGCTTCACTAGTTTCACTTTCATATGGAAAATTCTGTGATGGTAACTGAATTCTTACATTTTTTCAATTGTAAAACTTTTCTACCCCATTCCATACGTAAATTGGGGCTAAGTTTTTTAACAATGTCATTTAAGAGTTGTGGATTAGACAAGTAATCGTAGCAGTCCATACGTAAATTGGGGCTAAGTTTTTTAACAATGTCATTTAAGAGTTGAGGATTGGACAAGTAATCGTAGCAGTCCAAACTCTAATGAATTAATAGTACATGAGCAAAATAAATAAAACAAACATTTCAGATAAATAATCCGTAGGAACAAACATGAATAATGAGAAAGGTAGATACACTATAAAAAAGCTACTGTGATAGCAAAACATGTGATATATTTTTGAAAATAAAGTTTGTCAAGATCAAATCGTATGATGTAGTTTATGAAATTACTATGGACCTTCATCAAGTAACGGCCGAATCAATCAGAAAAAAAGTAGATAGAAGATTTGTTTGGTGTCCCAAAAAATCAGTACCATTTTTAAGAAATTGATGGGACTTGACCGAGGCCTTGATCTGCCTACTCCCTCGTGACGAGTTCACTCTGAGGTCTCAATCTGTCTCCTCTTTAGAAGTGTTCATTGCTTGCTAGTGTTTTTTGTGTTCTCGAAATTGATGTTGTGTCCTGTCGCCAATAAGTGTTGGAAGAGAGAAGACATAGTGACTTTTCTCTTCACTGCTAATTTGTGTTCATCTTTGCGTATGTTGATTCGCCTGTTGGTCTGGCCGATGTAAGTCTCGTCGCAGTCTTGACATGGCACTTCGTAAACTCCTTGAGACTTCAGTGGTATCCAGTGATCCCGAGTTATCGGAGATTAACTCAGGATGTATATACCTCTGAAGAATCTAGCTACTCGCGGCAGCGAAACGTCAGGAAAAAATTCCAAAAATCGACCGCCTTCAAACCCGAAAAATAGTGACACTGAAAACCTCGGCCGCGAAAGCCTTAACCATTTTGTTAATTAACCTATTAGTGGTGAATTGGCGCAGTGGTAGTGCGCCCTATTCACGACAGGAAGGTCGTGAGTTCGATCCCAACCTCGACCAGATATTTTTCTCGAGAGAATTTATCTAGTTGAAGTTGGGATGATTCTGCAACGTTATATGGTTGACGGACTCAATAGTCATGGTGCTCCCTAGGTGGCTCGGGAGTTATTGACATTGCCTACCCAGGACACGAGGCTAATGACCAATGTAGTCGATGCCGATGACAGCAAGAAAAAAAATTGACTTATTATCGATAATTCTGTGACTTCCTTCAAGCAGAGTGTACGTCACTGTCATAAAATTCAGATTGACATTTACTCTTTTTTATTTCCATTGTAATATTTAAAAATGACCGAAAAATCTTTTAAAACACGCGCTCCTTTTGGAACTGCTACAAAACGTTTCAACAAGCTTGGTTTTCATCCCGAATTAGATGCGTCTGGGGCTATGAAGAAACAAATTACGAAAGTAGGACCTGGTAGTTACGATCCACAGTATCCCCATTGCAAATCAAAGAAAGGAATTTGGTGAATATCAGATTTTCCTCATTTGAAAGGCAGAGGCATTCATGAAAATCCGCGTTTTTTGTTTTAGCTGGAAAACGAAATTAGAAACTGAGCTAGTTTCAAAGTTTTTGGATTATAGAAATGCAAAAATTCTTTATGAGCGAGAGCTTGATAAAACTTTAAGAGGGCCCGGCTCAAATGATGTCAATGAAAATTTGTACAGAAGGCAAGATTCCTCTGTACTGGCAAATATAGGTTTCGGAACTGGAGAAAGATTCAAGGACAGCGATATCGACCATATCCCAGCACCTAGTGAAAATAATAAAGCGATGGCGTTCTTTTTCTTTATGTTTTTTATTTTCAGATACCTATTTTCGAAAGATACAAAATACATCAACAGTTCTTCACAAGAATTTTTCCAATCTTCCAACATTTGAAAGGGATGGATTTTCTGATAGGTTCAAATCCAACGCACCAAAATATACTTTGGCACCGAATTGGTATCATCCCCAAGATGGTAAAGGTATGAAAATGTTCATTCGAATTTACAAAATAAAATATTTTTTGAGAGAGATTAGCTTTTGGGAAGAAATCTACTTGGGTTTTTACTTCTCCATCATTATACAAAAAATATGGCAAACTCCTGAATGAAAGAAGATTTTACACAGAAATTTTTCTAGATACAAACTGGAAGAGAAATTGTCTTCATCTTCTCATCAACATGTTTCAGGATAACTTTGAGAGATGAAAATACCCATTTCTTGCATAAAGAGATACTTATGAACTTATTACAATGATGATTCTTAAAATCATCCATACGGTCAGTTAATTCGATTCCAGTCCTAGAAATTTTGTTAATAGTGTGTACGAAGTCAATTCAAATGGCATAAAAACTGAATAGTTACCGAACGTCGGCAGTTTCTTTATATGGCATAAGCGGCGTGGAAATTCACACGAGGCCTAATCATTATTTTTATGTGGGAGGTTTCTTATGGTATTAACTAGTAAGTTTATCAGATCTGGTACATTACTCTTTTATTTAGCTGTTCGGATTGACTTCGTATAGACTATAAATTGTAATGGGGATATTCGAGTTTCATCTTGGATTAGAAAATTGTTTTTTATTTTTATATTTCGTTTTGAATCGCAGGGATTGATGCAAAATCACAGAGAGTTGTTTCACTGAGGGGTCCATATGATTTATTTACTGGTCCCAGGGATGAATCTACGATAAAAAATCACTTTGGTGTGTCAAATACAAAAGTTCCAGATTACTTTTTCGTCGAAAAAAGTACTGTTGACGTGCTTTTACACCACCCATCCAAATCAAAGTAAAATTCATGATTGTGAACGCCTACCGGGTGACAATAAATGTATGTTACGTTTTAGAACTGGAAAATTCCAGCAAGGCGCCCGATTCACCAAAAAACCTACAGTAAGACACATGCTAAATGATCTCAGCTTATGCTACAGGAATCCAAGAGATCCAGGGCCGGCTCATTATGATCTTTCAGCTCTGACCAGGTATTGTTAAAAACTCATATAATATATATATATATATATATATATATATATATATATATATATATATATATATATATATTTTAATGGAAACACCCCCCTAAAATTTTAAGTTGTAAACCGATTTTAATATTTTTTTTTTCGAAATGTCAAGTACTAAAAGGTCTACCTTGGGACAAAATTTGAAATGTTTATTAAAGTTTCAGGGCATAACTACGATATTTTTTCTCACTACGCCACTGGATTCAGAGTGCCTCTAAACAGGTGTGACCAAAATTTCATGAAAAAATATTCATTATTAACAAAGTTATGACAACTCAAAAATTCGAAAACTCACACAGCCAACAGTTATAAAAAAAACCCTATATCAACAGATATAGCCACTAGAATATTTTTTTTATGATTTCAACAATAAAGTGCCGCCAGATGAAAAAAAAAACAAATAGCGTAAATATTTTTAATGAAAATAACGGAATTACATTCAAGTTTTCACGCAAATTAACTAAAACTAACAATGGCAATGGCTTAACGAACATTTTCCAAACCGATGGATAGGCCGTGGTAGTCCGTTTATAGAGTGGCTACCCAGATCTCCAGACCTCACAGTTTTGGATTTTTTTCTCTGGGGACTTCTCACACAAAAGGTTTACAAAAACCGCTCAAGAGATAGAAATGAACTTTGTGCAAGAATTCGACAGGTATGTGCAGATATTAGCCCTCAAGAATTAAGGAACGTAAATCAGAAACATTCGTAAGCGCTACGACACATGTATCGAAATACGTGGTGGATTAGTAGAGGCTACTAGAATATGAGTTAGAATTAATTGTTGCACTGAATCGAAACATTTCAATAATTAGTTATTAGTAACGTTTATTAAAATTTTTTGCTTCATTGTTAGTTGAATTGTGTGAATGTAATTCCGTTATTTTCATTAAAAATATTTACGCTATTTGTTTTTTTTTTCCATCTGGCGGCACTTTATTGTTGAAATCATAAAAAAAATGATATATTGTGACTGTTAACTGTGTGTTTTCGAATTTTTGAGTTGTCATAACTTTGTTAATAATGAATGAATATTTTTTCTTGAAATTTTTGTCACACCTATTTAGAGGCACTCTGAATCCAGTGGCGTAGTGATTTTTTCAATAAAAAAAAATCGCTAATAAAAAATCCCGATTTTCGACTAAGAAAAAATATCGTAGTATGCCCTGAAACTTCAATAAACATTTCAAATTTTGTCCCAAGGTAGACCTTTTAGTACTTGACATTTAAAAAAAATATTTAAATCGATTTACATCTTCAAATTTTAGAGGGGTGTTTCCATTAAAAATGGGTCACACTGTATATACATTATTTTCTGAAAAGTTCACTGTTTTAGCTTTTAGCTCATTAATTCGTTTTCAGTGTTTATGATAAAAGTCGAAGAGTTGCATATATATTCAGGTAGGTACTTCCTAATCAGGTTAGGTGGAAGAGCAATTGAATGATAACTTGTCATCATGTGAATTGAACTTTGCCTTTTATCTTCATATAATAAATAAACCGTACCTGATTATTTGCTTTAAATGAATTAGAAGATAATTAAGACGATATTATTATTATTATTATTAACAATTTGCTTACACCAAGCTTTGGGTCTCTCCAAATCTAAGGAGTACGAGTATACCGAATACCGTGTACCAAGAGATCCAGTCTATCCCGAATTTTATATCTATAGCATGCGTGTACTCTTCCACCAGCCTCAAGGACTGTTATACAATCGAATATTTCGGAGCGCAACTTTTAATTAAGATAGTGATATGCAATAAAAAAGAGACTAAGGAAGTCATCCTGAAATACATCCCTTCTGAAATTGACCCGCTCTGTTTGGACCATATGTTATGGTGTAGCGAGTCCGCCAGAGTGGAATATTTTGTCTGATACCGCAAGGCATATGACCTAATGTAAGATGATATCATACGATGTTGTAGCAAATGCCTTGTATACTCGATCCAGGCCATAAAGAGGTTAACGCTTAAACTTCTCTCTTCGACCCTCTCTGCTGATATCTGTTCGAATACTCGGTCAACTGAATCACGAACTTAAGTATGTTATCGGTCTGGCAAATCTTTATTTCTGGGGATAAGAACGGTCCCCCTCTTTACAGACTAATCCGGAATCGGGTGCTCTCCGTCCGGTGATGAGCTGAAAACTCTGCCCAGATGGCAGGAATTGACAAATCTTCGCTTCTGGGGATAAGTACAATCGCCCCCGCCCCCTATACAGATCAATTCAGAATCGGCTACTCTCCGTCCAGTTATGAGCTGAAAACTCTACCTAGATGGTGGTAAGTCCTTGATAGTTTTTTCCACCAATAAGTGTTCAGTCCATCTAGGTGTAGAGCAGCAGAGACTTGGAATCCCTCTGCTGAAAGCAGAGTACTAGGGCTTAACCAGTTGTCTAAGTTGAGTGGCTGTGGGTGTTTTTCCAGAAGGATTATCCACAAAACACGGAGGCTCTTGGAATAAGCGATAAGGTTTCTCGCGGAACTGAAGGTTTTCCGCGGGACTCACTAGTGACTTTTTAGCGGTCACTAGCATTCGTATCCTATGAAGGCAGTGCTGCTTGGTGGTCAGCAGCACACCTTGACTCAAAATGCGGTGGATTCGTCGTAATTTGGCAGATATCAGCTGCACTATGGGCTGGAAAGGCCTGTTTGCCTCCCTGTAAACCATCACACATTGGACGCGTGTTGTCTCGCCAACTTGATCTTAGCCTCTATCTTATGTATCAGCTGAATATATCAAAGGAACAAATTATTTCCTAGAGGGATCTTTAAGATTGAACGATGCAATTCATTTCAATTTATATATCTGCTAATATTACCAAATATTTTCAACTTGATTTTTTGCAGTATTCAGCGAAAACGAGAAAATATGTATGCCTTCAACACATCGAAAGAAAGTGCCCGGCCACCTCCAAATTGGACAATTTCACCTGGGCCTGGTAGATATACGCCAAAGGCCCCAAGATGCATGAAACTCAAAAGACCTTCTTGGGTGTTTTTGTCAAAAATTCAAAGGCGAATTTACGACCTTGTTGAGTATAATATTTATTAAAATGTTGAAACAGTGTGTGTATATTCATTCAAAATGCAATTGAGTGTAAATAATTTTATTTATTGGTTCGATTGTACCACTAAATTAGATGTTTTAGGAGGAATTCTGTGAAACACAATTTTTGTAGGGAACTCAAATTTTCTTACTGTCTTAATGGGTTCATACCGTTCCACAATCTGAAAAATGAATGATTCTGAATAAATGAAGAGTGCTGAAGTGTATCAAAGGGAAGGTAGAACTGGAACCTCTGGCGTAGAATAAATCCAAAACTAGCACTGCTCGCAAATATCAGTGTTACAGTTCTTGTTTCTGCGGAAGTTTAATTTAATACTTTTGTTATTGTTAATCTTGTTCATTTAATTTTATGATATGTTTGTGTCAATTTTCCTGTTTAACCCTGTATAAAAGACAATTGAGAGGTAGATTTGTAAATAAAAAGTTGTTGTTGACGGTACGAAAAAATTATATTCTCATTTCTTCATATTGTAATGAATCTGAAGCCGGCCCTGACCGTTATCTCAGACACCAAACATATGACTCACCGCGAAAGGAATGCAATCGACGAATCGCCACGAAAAGAATAGATGAGTACCGAAACCGCTAGAGGTATCTAGAACGTTCGTTACCAATATAAAAGGTCGGGTCCTCGCTCAGAGAGGGAGTCTGTATCTAGAAAGTGAATCGTGGGTTTAAAGAAAGAATTCTAACCGTGAAGATAAATTAAGCGTCGTTTGTTAAGTGTTGTATATAAATTAGTTGTGATAGTGAAATGTTGTTAAAAATAAATTTGTTTAAGACAGGTAATTCTTTAATTCGTTACAGTATTGAACAAAACCAAAGTCTTGCCCAAGTCGAAAAGTAAAACCAATTCAGATACATAAGTGGTCCTTCGAGTTTTCAATAAGAACAACCCTGTGGAAGATGTCTGCTTCACGTTCAGTACCTTTGAGAAGAAGTGAAAGGATAAAGGCAAAAGTACCAGCAATTTTTGACAAAGGCTGTCAAATCCATGACACATCTAAAACCATAAATTTGCAAAATATGGAAAAACTAGAAATCTCGGCAGAATTTTAAAGTAAAAAGGAAGAAATACTTTCAGAAATATCAATTAAAGTTCCAGAAAGTATTTCAAGTAGTAAATCCATTCAACGCAGACAGTTGGAAATTGAACTTGAGAAAGAAAGACGTCTAGCAGAAAAATTGAAAAACGTCTAATAGAAAAAGAAGCTGAACTTGAAAGCTGTGGTGTATCCATTTATTCAAAACAAGACGAAGAAACGAAAACGCAAACTAGTAAAGGGTCATTCATTGAAAATTGGGTGAAATCAACACATGATAACATGGAGAAAATGCAACTCCAGAGTTTCCCCCACGAAGATATGACGGAAGACCAGAAACTGAACAAATTCATGGCCAGACAATCGTTCAGCAAGGAACTTCCAATATTTTCTGGACAAGCTGGAGAGTGGATTAATTTCATTATTCAGTTCAAAGAGACAACTAAAATTTGTGGATTTTCCAATGCCGAAAATATTGTGCGACTTCAAAAATGTCTAAGAGGTAAAGCCAGAGAATCTGTTAACGCCTTGCTCAGTTTCACTCAAGAAGTCGACAAAATTATCAGTACACTGGAAAAACGATTAGGTAGACCCGATATAATTATACAAGACCTAATAGTATGTGTGAGGAGGATTCCTGACTAGAGAGGTGACAGATTAGACAATATTTTAGACTTTTCCAATAAAATTCAAAATCTGGCAGTTACTGTGCAAAGTTTAAACCGCGATGAATATTTATTGAATCCAAACCTTTTCAACGAAGCAGTGATCAAATTGAGCACAAATTTAAAAATAGAATGGGGAAAACAAAAAGTGAATTTGAAACGTGGAATTGAAACGTCTGTCACAATTGTAGAATTTTCTCTTTGAATCGAAGAAATAAGTAAGACCATAATGTACGTTGTTCCTGAAAGAGAACTGGATAAAAAGAAGAGATATGTCTGTACTACATCCATTCAACCAGATGAACCAACATTCAGATGTAAATTCTGCAAGAAAGACGGACATAAAGTAGAAAAGTGCCACAACTTCAAAAAATTAGAAGTTGAGAAGCGTTGGGACTGGGTGAAAGAAAATAAAGTATGTTTTAGTTGTTTAGGATCATCACATCACACAAAACTTTGTCAAAGCAAGAAAACGTGATGTTAATGGCTGCCTTTACAAAAATCATCCTTTGTTACATAAAAAACCTGAAACAGTAGGTACTGGAGAACTCCGAAGAGCAAGTCTGCCATCATTCCGCCAGGATCAAGGAGTCTGAAGTTTTATTGAGAATAGCTCCTGTAGAATTAACTGGCCCCAAAGGTAAAATCAACACCTATGCTCTTTTTGATGAAGGTTCTACGGTGACCACGGTTGATGCTGTATTGGCTGAGAAATTAGGTGCTACTGGACCAACAGAAAGTTTGAAAATCAGTTGGACAAATTCTATGTCCTGTGAAGAACTCCACTCAAAGAAGATCAGTTTGAAGATAAGAGTAAAGAATGAAGATATTGAGTACGATTTAAATAATGTTAGAAATATCCATAACTTATCTCTTCCTGTACATTCAATGAACTCTAAAAGTGTATCTAAGAAATGGAATCATCTTCAACAAGTAAATATTGAATCTATGCATTGTGTGAAACCACAAATTCTTATCGGACAGGACAACATTGATCTCATCATAGAAGTCCACGAAGGAGAAAAAAACAACCTATTTTATCAAGATCGAAGTTGGGATGGGTTGCGTATGGAAACAACACAAAACGGTATTTTGGACGAATATATCAACAATTTTCCTTTTTTATAAATCATCGGTATGACGATTTGGATCAACTAGTTAAAATTTCAAAATTGAGAATTTGGTTGTAAATTTTGGAAGATACGACAAAAAGGATAGCTGCATACAGATGGGAAACTGGACTTTTATGGAAAAGCGACAAGGTAACTTTACCAAATAGTAAACCTACTGCCCTGTGCCGATTAAAATCCATAGAGAAAAAGATGAACAGAAACGAAGATTTTGGTCTTGAATACGAAAATAAAGCTGTGACTGCAGATATTCAGGAAATGTTCCATATCCATATCTATGGATAGGCATGCACAGAAATTTTTGTGGAGAGACAGACGGAGTCATGACAAAAATACGCAAGAATATGAGATGACGGCTATCATCTCCAACATCGGCTCAATATGTTATGAGAAGAAATGCTGAGGAATTTGAGGCAGAATTTCCACAAGCTGTAAAAGCCATTAGAGAACACCACTACGTCGATGACTACCTCGATAGTGTAGATACAATTGAAGAAGCAAAGAAAATATCATCGGATGTGATCGAAGTTCATAGTCGAGGAGGTTTTGTCATACGAAACTGGTCTAGTAATTCCGAAAATGTTTTGAAGTACATACCAGAAGAGCTTCGAAATTCCAGAAAAAAAAATATCGACCTAGAAAAGGAGTTGCCTTTACCCACTGCGAGAATATTAGGACTTTTTTGGAACCAAAATCAAGATGTTTTTTCCTTTTTAATAAAGTGGGACTCCGAAGACCTCAAAATGTTACTTGCCATAAACGTAACAAAAAGGGAGGTACTGAAAAGAGTCGTGCCAGTCTTTGATCCTTTTGGTTTCCTTAATACTTTCACAATAGCTGCTCGAATACATCTTCAGGATATTTGGCGTTCAAAAATTGGATGGGATGATGAACTGAATGAAGAAATGATGAAAATATGGAGAATATGGGTTGGAAATATTGAAAAAATCTCAACTTTGTCCATTCCTCGTTGTTATGTTTCCAATATTTTTGGAGCCGAAGAAATTCAGATTCATATTTCTGTGATGCAAGTGCCCAGGCACATGCAGCTGTTGTCTACCTTCGAATTCCCAGGCTTGAACTTCACGCTACGGTTCTGGAAAGTAGACTGGCAGTTTGCATAAAAAAAGTCACAATATAAAAATTGATTCGTGATATTTTTGGACGGATTCAAAAACCATCATTGGATGGATCAAGGTCGATACCGTGATTTTCAAGCCAAGTGTAGCACAAGTTGTAGGAAAGTTTGAATAAGAAGGCTTGATCACAAGGAAACAATGGTCAAAATCTCAATTGCTTGCTGATCATTTCTGGCGCCGTTGGATCAAAGAATATTTGCCGGTATTAACCAGAAGAACAAAATGGTGCATATCACCCACAAGAAAAATCAAGGTTGAAGACATGGTGATTATAGTCGACAGCCAACTCTTGAGAAACACTTAGCCCAAAGGTGTAGTGACTGCAACATATCCAAGTTCAGATGGCAATGTACAAGTAGTCGATATAAAAACAAATATTGGTACATACAGAAGACCTGTTACCAAACTTTGTCTTCTAGATGTTGATTAACATGAAGAATAGTGATGAATAATATTTCATCACTGGGAGAGAGTGTTCCTGCGGAAGTTTAATTTAAAACGTTTGTTATTGTTAATCTTGTTCATTTAATTTTATAGTATATTTGTGTCAATTTTTCTGTTCAACCCTGTATAAAAGACAATTGAGAGGTAGATTTGTAAATGAAAGTGGTGGTTGACGGTACGAAAAAATTATCTTGTCATTTTTTCATATTAAACAAAACCAAAGTCTTGCCCAAGTCGAAAAGTAAAATCAAGTCAGATACAGTTCTGATGTTTGGGAGCGCAAATATAAAATACTGAAGAGTCCAATTAGTCAATAAAAGAAGGGTATATTGAATAATAAAATAAATCGACTCTCAAATTTTATTTGCTTCCATAGTAGAGTAAGAATGTTTCAGTACATTCTTGTACAACCTGTCAAATGTAGGAAGAGCTTTCTAAATTTAGATACTGTCTCCCCCACCAGATGCGCGTTGATTTGAGTATATGCGTTGGTAAGAGCACTCACTTGCAGTATGTGATATTATATTTCTTGACGAGTGCTAGTTTACATCCTCTTTCAGCCTAATGCTTACTCTCACAGGAAACGCGTAGACTGTGAGAATGATCAAGTCTCTAGATTTGACAATCTGTACATACCTTTTCGTCAATCCTGGGCTCAAATTTGATGGGTAGCTTCAAATAATTCTCAGAAGGTAGATCCCAGTTCCTTAAATGGGGTACTCTGAATGGCCCAACGGGATTAAGAAGACTTATTTTTGGTTTGATGGCACTATCTAAAAAGTCATTTTATAATTTTCGTGTCTTAGAAAGTCCGCAATCAAGGTACATTTAATATTCTGTAGTATGATATATTCAGTGGAGACCATTCCCACAGCAGTAGTGCCAAAATTGATCCTTTGTTGTTTCAAATTGGTTATGAAATCGGGTCTGATTACTTTACAGAATACATCCAAGTAAATGGTTTCCTGCTTCCGTATCATGTTTGGACTGTCGTAATTGATATTACATACCAATTTCGACTTCAGTGTGTACGGTTCGAGGCTTCTCCAGTAAAACATTTCCGCAGGATAATAATCGAGATAACTGATTTCCAATTCTTCATCAGTTATCGTAATTTCAGGAAGAACAGTTCGTTCTGAAGCAGAAGAAATATATTGTACAATACTTATTCATCTCACTTTTTTTATGGAGTAGGTACCTCAGGGGAATATTATAGGCCCGTACCTTTTTAACTTTTATATAAATACATTATTCACTTTCAAGTTTCGGAAGAATATATTCTTTTGTTTGTGATACTGGCAAAATAATTTGATGATTTCGGAAAAGAATTTCATTTGGAGCTTTTTTTAAGTTGGTTATTATGTGGTTCGGAAAAATTCTTGCCTCCTGAGAGCTACCTTGGCTTGCGCAAAATACAATTAAATTTGATATTTTTTCACAATGCATATTTTAGAATATCTGTAAAAATTGATACAATTGTCGTTTTAAGTATTCAATAAAGATAAACTTTGTATCTTACACTAAGTAATTTCGACGAATCGTTTAAAAGTTATCACGATAAGATGCAACGCAGTAAACCATTACGCGTCGCGTCTACTGTGAGATGACGAGGGATGATGCGAGGGGGTCGAAGGGCGGTCTAAGCAATGAAGCGCCATCGTCGAGAACGCGAACCGAACGCAGGCAGACGCGTGAGGACAGACGTCGTTGACGGTTGTGTTAGTTTTGCGAATTTCTTTATAGGTAACATAATTCGATTGTCGAAGCTATCCATTAGTTGGTGCAGTCGGCATATTTATTCAGTTACTGAATTTTTATAGTGAAATTATAAATTACTAGCTGTTGCCTGCTCTTAAATCAACGTACAGCCGAAGCTACTAAACCTAGAATCTTGAAATATGCAGGTAGGTTCTTTGTATAGCGTAAATAAGCACCAAGAAAGGGAATCAGGAATTTCCATCATAAATAGGGGAAAAATAGGGGTTAAAAAATTGTATTGAATTTCGTCAGTTTTGGAGATCGAAACCTGATGTTTTGGATTAATAAAAAAATATTGTAACTATTTGTTCAAAACGGTCTGTCACGAACCTTAATGTGACATCCAAATTCTACGCGGGCGAAGCCGCGGGACACAACCAGTAGACAATATGAACAACAATTATATAGCAAATTACAGTAAACAACGGATTCAGATCTGAACTGATGGATCAACTACATATAACAACTGACACTAATAACAAATTTACATAGTAGTCAACACAACATGTTTTGCAAACAAAATCCTTATCGATATGGACTATAAAATGAATACCTACAATGAAAACAACTTTCAAACAGAAAATAAAACTCAAAAATGGACCATGAAAACATCGTCTACTAATGACAGTTTACACAGATTACAGAAACACGCAGATTAGTAAACAGAAAAAAACATATGTGCTCCAAATGAAATCCTTAATATAATATCGTCTATTGGTTAAGCTGAAACATGTTAACAATAAATATTCAAAAACACCTTGTCTTCTTTTTACTAGTTATAAAAATTCACTGCCTAAGTATACTAAAAATAAAAGTGATTTCCAAAATAAGGGAACCGAGTTTAAGATGATATCTTAACACCTTGGTAAACATTAGTCGTTTTGCTGACATTGATGTAGGACGTTTGAGACCCTTATATCCACCTACATCATCAGCACTCCTACGATATTGTTCTCCACGACCATTGGAGACGATTTCTTTTGGAGTTTCCGCTTAAACGAGAAACGAACATCTATGGAAATGAGGAGGGAAAGCGTACTGAATCCGAACCACTCTTTTTGAATAGTTATTCTGATTGTCGGAGTTATTAATGACCTGCTGCCTTCTCTATTATATAATAGCTTGTTTCAAAACGATAGAAATATTGGCTGGATAAAAAATGCAGGAAGTTGTCGTGGTTTGCTACGTCTTCTCATGGCACACGACTCTCAGACCGAATGATTACCCCACATAGTGAGGAGGGATCATTGATTATTGATGTTGGTACGCCTCCTCGATGGGTCGGAGTTTCGGGTACATGGTCAGCAACCCCTTTACAGACAAAATAATAGATAAAGAAAAAACTTTTTCAATTTTTCAATAATCTTGTTGCTTTTATAGGTGTTGCCACTTGTTCTTGTTGTTTGTCTCGAACATTTTTTGTTCGTATATAATATATGATTTATTAATTACTAGCGACAGGCCCCGGCTCCGTACGGGTGTAATGCTGATACTAAATATACATATAAACGCATGCGATCGCCGCTAAAATCATAAATTTCCATAGGGCGGAGCGCTGCCTTCGACGCGCTCTTTATAGGCACGCGCCGCCGGCCTCCGGCCGGTACCGCCGCAACCGCAACGTTCCTGCATTTTAAATCTGTAATATCTTCGAAAATATTCATTTAAGTAACATGCTGTAAAAGACCATATTGATACTATTTTGAATGAACAATGTCTATATGGTATATGTCTAAGAGATAGACATATACCATCGTGGACTTTTTTGAAAAACTATTGTACACTTTTAGATGTATAATATTGTAGTACATTTTTTGGTCTATCTCGTAGGGTTCAGCCAGCTTTGTAATGTAAGCGAAAAAAATATGTTTATTCACGACATCCCTTTAGAAACCTCTAAAATTATCAGTATTTCTCTGCTAGATTATGTAAGTACCTACATATAAATTTTCCTCTTGAATCACTCTTTCTTAAAAAAAAAACACATCAAAATCCGTTGCGCAGCGGAAAGCGGAAAGCGACTTTGTTTTATACCATGGAAATATCAATAGTCGTTCACCTGTGCTTTTTAGGTCGATTCCCGTGTTTTGTTTCCCCAATCCTTTTTTCTTGTCATTTTTCTTATCTTTTCTCTGCTTGACAGATTTCTTGCTGCCTTTGACATTTCGTAATGCTTTACTTGACTTTTTCTTTAACTGTGAGCGACTCCTGGCGAGTTCAATTTCTCGTTTCTTCATTTCGTATATTTCAGAATATTTTATTGCCTTCGCAGTATCTTTTATTACATGATCTAAAGTGGAAGGTTTGGCAATCAAAATAATTTTTTTGGCCTAAAAATAAAAAACCACTTTACGGAAAGAAATAAAAAATAATAAATATGATATAATCAAAAAAAATTAGGGGAGACCGGGGACAAAAGTAACAGCGGGTCGAAAGTAACAAATGCTCTCTAGAATGATCCAATAGACGAACACCGCTTTACCGCCGTCAGACGATAGCCAGAAGCGCCCCCTCAATTGAATTCAGTCGCCGCGTGCGTCATGCGTCGTTAGGCTGTGTGACAGGACATTACGTGTTTTCACAAATCAAAAGTAAGTTTTTAGATGTATTCTTATTGAATGTTTACGAAGTCTGAAAAGGATGATATTAATCTGAATATTCGCATATCCATTCTTGATTAGAGTGACTATATATTGCATAAATTCATTTTTGTATAGCACGTTCCGTTTGAAGGTTATGTTGGACGTTTTGACAAAAATGTGGACGGGTACGAAAGTAACATAGCCTTATGGGTACAAAAGTAACATGTTACTTTTGTCCCCGTTATGATTTAATTATCTATCATATTTTTATGTGTGTCTTTACTTCAACAGACAACGCATAAGAACTACTGAACGAGGAACTACCGACACGGAAGTTTATCAAAAAGCGGCTGAAGAGCATTTTAAAGATGGTACAAAAATTAGAGGTCTGGCAAAAAAATATAATGTTTGCCATGTAACATTATATAGATCTATAAAAAAACTAAAAGCAGGAAATACTAGCGCAGTTGTGGGCTGCCGTTGCGTCAACCGAGTTTTTACTAATAATGAGGAAAGTAATCTACGCGACTATTTAATTGAGTGCTCTGCAGTGTATTTTGGGCTATCTCTATCTGAATTTCGTAAACTGGCCTACGAGTTAGCGATTAAAAATGGAAAAACTTTTCCTGAAAAGTGGCACGATAGTCGAATGGCGGGTAAGGAATAGTTGACGGGATTTTTAAAACGACACCCCAGCCTGTCTTTGAGATGTCCTCAAGCAACAAGTCTGTCGCGGGCTTCAAGTTTCAACGAGCATAATGTGAGTAAATTTTTTGATAATCTTGCTGAGGTAATGGATAGGTACCAATTCGAGCCAAAAGATATCTGGAATATGGACGAGATAGGGGTGAGCACTGTTCAAAAACCTAGCAAAATTGTAGCTCAAAAAGGAATTGAACAAGTGGGTGCACTAACCTCAGCAGAGCGTGGAAGATTAGTAACTGTTGCTGTTGCCATCAATGCTCAAGGAGGACATATCCCGCCTTTTTTTGTATTCCCACTGAAACGATTCCAAGACCACATATTACGCGAGGGTCCTGTTGGTTGTGCTGGAGCTGGCAATGCTAGTGGATGGATGCAGGATGCAGAATTTTTACTATTTCTACAACATTTCAAAAGACAAGTCAATCCCACAGTTTATCAGAAATGCTTGTTACTGCTCGACAACCATGCATCGCATATATCGATTAATGCTCTAGATTTTTGTAAAGGAAATGGAATAGTACTGCTATCGTTCCCACCCCATTGCATACACAAACTTCAACCTTTGGATAGAGCAGTATTTGAGCCATTCAAGAAAATGATAAACACCGCTAGAGACAACTGGATGCGAAATCATCCTGGTCGAACGATGACTATTCATTACATTCCTGGAATTGCTAGAGAAGCATTTCCTCTTTCTGTCACTAATAGAAATGCAATTGCTGGATTCACCTGTACTGGCATAAGTCCATTTAATAGGAATATTTTCACTGCTGTTGACTACGCGCCATCATTTGTGACTGACCGGCCGTTACAAGTTAACAGACAAATTCCGCCAAATGATGTGTTGAACAGTTCTGACGCAATATCATCCATTCAAGTTGATACAAGTTCTCCAGTTGATGATCTTCCAACATCAATTGACCTATCTGTTCACCATACAGATAGCAATGATTTCTCAAACAATAATGATCAACCACCGGCTGATTAAAATATGCCGGACCCGATCTCTGCTGACACTGATCCTGTGTTAGCCAACTCAATTTTTGATCAGAAATCCAAATCACCAGTGGCAGAACCTAGCGAGCTGCAATTTACAAATTCTATCCAGACCTTGACCACAAGCGGGTCCGAGGACTGAAACAAATAAAGGTCGTAAAAAACGTAAGACTACCATTCTGACGGATATTCCCGAAAAAAACTCAATTGAACAAGAACACCAACAACAAAATAAAGCCAAGAAAATGGTACTGCAAACTAATACCAGAGAAGGTAAAAGAAAATTGATATGTGCAAAAGAAAAGAGAAAAGGAAAAAAGACAAAGAAGGCACCAAAAGAAAAGGGAAATAAATTTGACGACGAAGATTGCTTCTGTCTTGTCTGTTTAGAAACTTTTGGCAATAGTCGACCAAATGAACAGTGGATACAATGTATCGAATGTAAAATGTGGTCCCATGTGGATTGCGTTGGTGACGATAAGAATTATGTGTGCCATAATTACGATTATGAGTGAGAGAATAATGACTGAGTTAAAGAAGTCTGATTATAAAAAAATGATTAACATCATACTGAATTGATCTCATTACTTAAACTAAGAATACTTTTTATTGATTCGTTTTTTTAATATATAATTTTTGAACATTTAAAATACAGAAGTTGATTTGTGTTATTATTACGAAGTCTTCAAATAAATAATTTCTTGATTCACCACGTAGAATACTGTATTCATTACCAATCCCTGGTCTTGTTACTTTCGACCCACAACGTGTTACTTTCGACCTGCCTACGTGGTCGAAAGTAACAACTAACAAATTTTTTTTGAATTGATGTTATTCATATAAAACACATCATAATAAAATAAATCGAGTTACTAGTGTAAAGGACATAAACTGAATTCATACATGGTTATATTAATTTAATAAAAACAGTAACACCCAGCCAGAAATCGAAGTGAAAGTACAAAGTGTTACTTTTGTACCCGGTCTCCCCTACTCCAAAAGCTACAAAGTAAATGTCACGATTTCAATGAATTTTTATCATGTTCTTTATGATTGCTAGTGCACAAAGTTAACAATCATATTTATTCATGTTTGGAAAAATTCTCAAATATCCTGTTGAGAAATAATTTGTAAAAAAATATATATTTATATATATATTATAAAATATATATTTATGCCTGTGCAGCTTCTTAATAATAAAGAAGTGGTACGCTTATTCTAATTTGATAATTTTATTCAATAATTCGCAATTACAACTGATTACTATATCTATCACACTTTATAATTATCGCATTCATCTCACCTATTCACTGTTGCATTTAGCTCAGAACGATCAGCGTTCTGAACTGAACTCAGAAAAACTATCCGCGTTATGTCCCTTCCTCTTTAAGTTTCCAGGTAATTCGTCTGTTTAATTCTGACATATGAAAATAGTTTGAAACCTTCAAAAGTATTTCTAAACAAGATAATAAAATGATATAAATATAAATTGATATTAACGAAAAAATATTTTTGATATTCAAACTCTTCATGAAATGGGAATTTATACACGAAGGGTTTACTGGTCACAAAAATTCAAACATAAATATAATAATAATAAATAATTTACTCACGCAATAAAATAAACTAAGGTATTATTATTTATAATTGCTTACCAGAAAAATTAAAAATACCAAATTTGTAGAGCACTTAAAAAACAAATTGAAAAAATTGATAATTTAAGATTTGTTTTCAATAATCATGACTGTCTGACAATTTTTTTATTGAGTAATAATATGTTTTATATATTGTTGAAATCACTAATATAAACAGATTTGTTTCTTGGGGTGAGATCATTATGATCAATACATCTTTGTGAATAGTTCATTTGAACTTAATTGCTTTCTTTCTTCTTTTAAGTTTCCCACGATTTTTGTATAAAGATGGAGATGAAGTAAAAATCCAAAAAGTTTCTTTCCCAATAATTTACCTACTTCTAGCAAAAAAAATTAATCAAAAATGTATTACCTCTCCTTTTTTTAATATGCCACAACTGGGTTCGATCCTTATTTGTTCGTTATCTCCGGTGATTTTAAACCATGCTTCATAGTTTGGTAACAACAATTTCGAATTATTCTTCAAGAAATCGCATTCTAATATTATCTCATTTTCCAAAGCTCTAAGTTCTATCTCGGCAGTTGAGTATGAACCACAAGGTGTGTCTGGAAACTCTACGTGTTGGGAGGAGATTTCTAGAAGAGGTCGTATAATTTTTGCGTGTACTGTTACCTGACGTTTAGTTATAGTTTCTTCTGGTGAAACATTTTTTGGTGGAGATCTTACAAATTCATTACCTACAAACATATGAAACTTTACTGAAACATGTAAATGCTATGTTTGTAAACCAATATGAGGTAGTTAGCCATCATTCACAAGATATCTCTTATTTTTTTTTAAAAATAAATTATAGCTTCAGAAATTTCGAAAGGTCTGTTTGCATAACGTCAGAACTTTTTCCATAAACTGAAAGAATATTCATGGAACCTGTGATAACGGATTTGTCTGCTTACATCGTTGAACATCAAATTGAACATCATCTAAAGGAATAATTCGTTCAGGCCAGCCTCAACTCCCTACGCTGTAGGTTAATGGACTGATATGTAATACCTAGCGAAAGCTATGTATGGTACATCGTTGAACATCAAATTGAACATCATCTAAAGGAATAATTCGTTCAGGCCAGCCTCAACTCCCTACGCTGTAGGTTAATGGACTGATATGTAATACCTAGCGAAAGCTATGTATGGTAATATAAATTCTAAATTCGGAAAGAGACAGATTTCTTCAATTCAGATTATTTTTAAACGCCGTAACTATCTCTCATAAAACGTTAAATTATGGCCAAGGGACCGAGAGTGTTAAGATAAACACTATTCATCGGCTTGAAAAGATGCCCAGTCAGAGATAATTATCACGTAACTCGATAAGGGCATATCAATTTCTCATGAATTGAAAGTTTTGAGAACTCATCGAAAGATGTTTTTAAGGACCTACGTCGTACGGGGGCAACGATGAAGAAATAACGGTTTGAGAAACGCGAGGGACGAGAGACTCGTGATTTGATTTTGTTGGCTTTTTGAAAGGAGAAAAGACAGAGGGTTCTGGGAGCTCTTCGCTTAAGGTAGCGGTCTGGGAGTGGTGCGAAAGTCTTTGTTTTTTATGAAGTAGGTCTGCGTTAATTTTGAGGAGGTTCGAAAACTAGGGAGTTTGAAGGGTTCTCTTGACGGTCAATCAAGGGCGGTATATTTTGTTTTGGGAGATAGTTTTCCTGGGTGGAATCTAATTTTTTATTCTTGAAAACAGGCAGTTGGCGTGATTTTGAGTAGTCTTTTATTCTGAAGCGAAAATCGAGCAGTGTAGTGCAAAAGTTTTAAAATAGGGGACGAGCAGGAAAAAGGCAGCGGTGAGTTAATTATACATGTTGTGTACTAACCATTCTATGATTTTGGGAAGGAGTTAGCTGTAATAAATTTGTATACAGAGTGGACCTAATAATTGCATTATAGATATTTAGCGGTCAGAAATCATCGGCCAAGTTAGAGTATTTCGTCACTCTCGTATATTATAGTAATAATTTCCGGCGAAGGCACGAATATTGAGTTTAATTTTTTTTGAGATTTATTTATGGTTATTATTTTTTAATTTTTTTTAATATTTTTATTTATTATTGAATATAGTTTCTTCTGAAGGTTTTAAGCAGGCTTTTATTTTAAAATCTACCATAGTAACCTCGTGGAATGAAGTGTCTGCGAAGTGTCTGCAACTGAAGACCTCCTCCTAGTGCAGGAGGCGGAATTCAAGCCTCTTTCGGACTTGCCTGACATCCAAAATTTGATGTAGAGAAATTCGCATCTGGTGCGCCGTAGCTGCCAAATTTTATTTGAATAAACCAAACACGGAAATAGCGAAAGGATTACCAAGGGTTGATAGACAGTTAATGACGTATTATTTATTGGTGACCCAGCTATAAAATCATAGATGTTTCAGTGGGATACGTATATATAATAATAATAGTAAAACCGTGCCGGATTTACTACAGATACCCGTCTGAAAACAACCACTCCCCTGGCTAATACCACAAAGCGCGTTGGATTATATCCGACAGGTGTCAGTGCAGGATTCTTTACTGAAGTTATTCCTGCATATTCACTAAAGTTATTCATGTCATAATTGAAAATCTATTGCGGCAGTTGTATCGCCAACAACATATGCAGAAATAACTTCAGTGAAGAATCCTGCACTGACACCTGTCGGATATAATCCAACGCCCTTCATGGTGTTAGCCAGGGGAGTAGTTGTTTTCTGATAGGTGTCAGCTCATCAACCTACAGTGCAGTGGCCTGAACAAATTGTTCCTTTAGATGATTTGATTTATAGCCAGTTTTCAAGTATGCCCACTGACTATATGTGAAAAATTTCTTTGCGAAAGTGTACTGCCACGAAAAACATAATTCTAGCCTTATTGTTGGTTGAAAAATGACATTTGTCAAATTTAACGAATATTGAAGCTAGAATTAGAAGCTCGATGCAGCACACTCCCGAAAAAAAGCACGTTTCGAGACAAATGCCCAGTTGTATGTTGTTGATTGTGTATAATTATCAGAAGAGTATCTATGTAGATGTTTTTGGGGTATTTGTTTTTTATTTATGTCAGTTTTCTAGAGGTGAATACTTTTTCAGAAAAAACAGCGAAAATCTGCCAGTTGTAGAGTATCAATCAATCAATCAATCAATTTATTCAATTCACATACATATTATTGTCTATAATAGATGTTAGCATATCTTTAATAATAATTACAGTAGATTGAAAAAAAATAAAAAATAAATAAATAACAATAAATAAGTGGTGGTGTTCTGTTCTTGGGAAACGCCTAAGCAAATCTTGTGTTACGTAATTTCCCAGATCTGAACACAATCATGAATGTGAGAAAAAAACTATTCATTCCTTTTAGTAAGAAATGAAAATTTATAATAAAAAAATAATAGAAAGCAATGATCAACCTGAAGCAGTATTGAACCAGACAGTAAGGCGAAGAGGAGGCAGGTGTGAGATAAATAAAAAAAAATTCAGACACGATTCAGTTAGTTGATTCAAATATCTCTTTTGAGAAATCAAAGTTGTGATCAATGAAGGATCTAATTGTTTTCTTTCGTTCATTAAAATTTTTTATATTTCTTAGTTCAATGGAAACTTGATTGACAAGTTTCGGTCCAAAGTAAGTAACAAACCTTTGGTTATATACGTTTTTACAAAAAGGAACACTAACTGTTCTCTCGAATTTGGCTCGGGTGTCGTGTATGTGTGTCAGATATGTGAGAGGCGAGTTCAACGTCCATAGTACACAGTGATAGGTGTATAATTTTCTGATATTGAATAAACTAGCTTCCTTATATTAGCTATCAGTTGGATGTCTTTTATCTTTCTTCAATACTATTTTAAGCAATGTGTTTTGTATCACTTGAAGATTATGTAAGTGTGTTTTATTCAACCCACCCCAAACAATAATACAGTACCTTATAACTGATTCAGCTAATGCATCGTATGTCATCAGTAATAAATGTTTATTTAGTATGTTTCTGAGTTGGTAGAACAGCGTACATGTGGGTCAAGTATCATAACCAGATATTTAACTGTATCCGTTTTCTTTATACGTGGACAAGAACAAATTAAAGGAGTTTGGCAATTGGGAGTGTGTATGAAAATGTTTTCTCTAGTGGTTGATCTCTTATTGTTGATGAAAAGGTTAAGAATTTTGTTTTATCGACGTTTAGACTCAGAAGACTAAAACTCAGCCACGAGAATATAATGTGCTTTTGCATAAATAGAGTCCCATGTGTTACCATAGAAAATCAATGCCGTATCATCACCATCGAAGTCCTTCAGGTTGTAAATGCTGTTAATATATATTAGAAATAGAATTGAACCCATGACAGTGCCCTGGGAATACCCATGGCGACTGGTTGTGTCTGGCTATAAGTGTCGTTTATTTCGACCCTTTGGGTTCGGTCTTGTAAATAATCAGCTAGTAGTTCTGGAGGCTTAGCCCTCACTCCGACATTTTCTAACCTCTGTAACAAAATATCATGAGTGACAGTGTCGAAGGCTTTGGCCAAATCTAAGAACACCGCTAGACATTTTTTCTCTTCGTTAGCTTTATTCAGTATTTTATTCACCAAGTGAAAAACGGCGTTTTCGGTTGACATATTTTCTCTGAAAAGTTGGTAATTATCGACCTATAGCGCTAGCCGTTGACACTGATGGCCTGGCCAAAGTCGTTCTCAAAAAAATATGGACCAATGACGCTGCCGGAAATCCTCAATTAACATGGACTTTTTTGGGATGCATTGGACGCTCTTGGATTCGACAATTTTGTTTGTTCACGTACCTATTCCTCCAGAAATGAGTCTCATCGCTGAAGATGAATTTTCGATGAAAATTAGGGTCAGTTGCCAACTGCTCCAGAGCCCATTCAGCGAACACACGTCGTTGTTTATGGTCGTTTACCTTCAGTTCCTGGTTCAGTTGAATGTTGTATGGGTGCTGGCTCATGTCACAACGCAAAATCCGATAAGTTGTGTTCTGCGGAAGGCCGAGTTCTTGTGAGCGACGCAAAATCGACTGCCTCGGATTCTCCTGCACACTCTCACCATAGTAAAAATCAACCAGTAACTCCACTCCCACTACTTTCATTCATACATTCACAAGGTTCTCAGTTACCTCGAAACGAAGTGCGGAGACAATTTCCTTCTTTTACTATGAGCGTGCGCTCATATAAAACCGAAATTTAAGGATATTATAGAATATTTTGTGGTAAGTTACTTATAACCAACTACAATAACTTACAACAATAGTAACAACAGCGAATAAACTAAACATAATATCAATTTCCGACCGTTTTAATAACTAATCCGATGCCCGTACCGTCAAATCCTTCGATACTACAGCATTGAACGTGTTGGATGAGAATCTCCTCCTAAGAGTGGTTGAAGGTCACCGGCAACTCGTGGTAAGAGACCTTACTGGTTGTATTATTCTACTGTGCTTCACAGACAGCGCAGCGGTGATGTTTTCGTCAACATACGGGTGTTGATCGATCGTTTACTGAACTAGTGGACTCAAATTTATCGATCACATTGCGAATAGTCCTCTCGGTAGGACAATTATGGCGACCGTAAAAGGGGCGATGCATGCGGTACGTTGCCCGAACAGAACACCCATTTTTATAAAACAATTTTATTATTTGCACGTATTGTTGAATGCTTCATCCGGCCATGGTGATTTGGCAAAACAGACTGAATAAATGACAACTAATTTAACAGATGACCGTTATCAATTGTTCGGAAGTTCCTGTTGAAAGACGCGTTATATATTTTTGGGTAGTTATTTCATTGATATATCTATGACTAATACTGGTATTATATAAAAAAACAGATTCTTCAGCACAAATATTGGTATCGAGTCCGCAATGAAGAATGGAAGTCCACATTTTGCTACAAAATAAATGAAAAAAACCTTATTGATATCGTACTTACAACCTTCTCCTTTATAATCACGCAATACATGAATTTGTCCATCATATGTTTTCTTTTGAGAAAAATACACAGATTTCACAGACTTCATGCAAATTTTTATATCTTGAAGTAAATTATTATTTCTTAGAGAATTTCTCATCTCTTGTATCATTAGATCGATTGACTTCCTCAGCTTTTTTCCGTTAAGGGACTGAAAAAGACGTTTTTTTTTGTACCTGCGAAAGTAAAAGGTAAAATTCCAACCTGCTTTATCTGCCCTACGTTGCTAAGAGTTTCTAAAGTTAATTTTAAAACTTTTCGATGATCTTTCAGTTTTCCTTCGATGTAGCAATCTTTAATATCTTCAATATTTGGATGAAAGTATATTTTCAGTGTTTTTTTCTCTCCCGGGTCTAATTCACCAAATCCAAAGTTTGGCGAAATTGTTATACACTACAAAAAGTTTTCAGAACAAAAACATTTGGAATGAGTAGTTCTTTTACTTGTGGCAAATCGATGAATCCATAAATTTGAGGAGACGAAGTTTCATTTTCAATTATGATATCTGTGTACACGGTTTCGTATATACTGCATTCTCCCAAATCCAATACTGCTCCATCAGGAAAATAATCACAATTTGCTTCTTCAGTTGGTATGATATTTGTGTTATTTTGATCAGATAATACGGCAAATATTGTAGCTTTGATTGGAGGTATAGCAGAATAGTTTCTGCTTAGTATACATATATGGACAGGCATTTCCAAAATTCCCGTGGATCCATCAAAGTAATGAATTCTTTCAGTAGTAATATGTTTCCTCAAAAATACAAAATAATAGGTTGTTACCAATAATAATAATAATATAAACAGTAACACTTTTTATAAATACATTTACATTTTTGCTTTCTTCAATACAATATAATTCTTTTGAAATTTTGACAGAACTGTTTCAACATACTGTTGTAAATCATACCCGAAAGAAAATAACGCCGGCCGTCGCTGGTAGCCATACACTAGGCGTGACGTGGCTAAGAGCGCGCGAGAGCACGATGATTCCCCGCCAATCAAGAAGCAACGAGAATAATGCTACCGACTTCGACAGAAGTTCGGAGAAATTTCGACGACATTCGATTACGATATTTAAAGGCTAGCCACGAGGATATCGGGACAGTCAAGTACAGTCAAGTGGAAGCTACAGTGCGGTACGCGAAGTGATCTAGTGAGGCTATAGTCATTCAAATAATAGTTGAAGTTTTAGTTGAAGTATTTGTGTATTTAAAGTGAAATAAAATTTAGTTTGATTATTCAGGGAAGTCAATTATTGGTGAACCTACGGGTAAAAAAACGTAACAATACATATTGACCCTCTGGTTTGGGGAGATTGGGTATTACATCATTTAAAAATGATTGGATGCGGACTTCATTGGTCATGCTGTATATGATAAAACTTCAAACAATATTGAAAAAATGATATCTTCAAGTTTGTATAAGAAAGCGGTAAAAATAATTATTGAAACTCCCAGACATTTTTTTACTAACTCTTTCAAATCTCAATAAGAAATATTCAGTTGATTATCTATTTGGATATATTATTTTTTCTAAAAGTTTCATAATGTTGCATTTGTTTATTTGTTATTCTAATTAATTATTAAGGAAAGCGGAGGCACAATAATTAATTTCCTTGAAATTGTTGCAAAAAAATTTGTAAGAAACTTTTCATAACCTAAATATTTTGGTGTATATAATGGATATCCCATAATTAACGTAACATTTGAATAGAAAACACAGTCTTTAGTAATTTCATTATTTTTTTCATTGAATTATAAATAGGACCTCCATGACTTCTCTGGCACATACGCACCCTTGTTGAAATTTTCCATGGCTATTTTGCATAAATGTGGTTGATGCAGCGTTGAATTCCCTCTTTTAATGCACCTGTTAATGTGGGATTGTTGACATACACATTTGACTTCAAATAGCCCCTAAAAATAAATCCAAAGGTGTTAAATCACACGATCTAGGTGCCAACTCGGATCACCGAAACGAGAGAGTACAAGACCTAGAAATGTCTCATGCAGTATTTGTATTAATGGGATGTATCACACGTGGCACCATCTTGTTGAAAACGTACATTGGCAACATCAATATCATCCAATTTTGGCACAAAGAACTGCGTTATCATGTCGCGATATCGAACACCAGTTACAGTCGAAATTTTTCAACCGTCAAACTTTCATTATTTTTGAGATAATGTTCAACAATAAAGACACGTTGTTCTATCATATATCGCTCCATTTTTACTAACCCTGAACTGTCAAATTATTTTTTATGGTTGCTAGCACTTCAACGCACAAATGGCGGCAAATTCAAATCTTGCGTTAATTTTGGGACACCCTTTACTTTTGTTCTGAAGTATTGATATAATATTTTGTATCTTCAAAATTTTACAGAACCTCCTTTCTATCAAGGCCTCAAAAACACCCAATACACAAATATATAAAAAGTTATCGTATACCTTGGAAGAAATTTGATCCAAACAGTTCTCTTCGTTTGGGGAGGAACATACAAATTTGTAACATCAGATTTTATATAATCCACAACGGATGACGGAAATTTCACAGCGATAGTCTGTGTACATGATGAGCTATTGTAAATATCAAGACCCAGTTGATAAATGGAGTTGAAAATGCAAACTCCAAAATCTAACACTTCTGGTGACAATTCTATGAAGTGTCCGCGTATTTCCGCAGATACCAGAAGTTCCTGAAATTCGATAAAAATATGTACGGTAGTTTGAATACGAGTATAATTGAAAGATTTTGGTATCTAATAATCCAATTCTATTCAATGACCAAGATGCTGCAGGAACTCATTTTATTTTATTGGCAAAGAAAAAAGTAGACATTGCGGTCAACCTGGAGGTGTAGAATGTATCTGGACATCAACAACTATTGTATGACAGAGGTGCTCTCGATACCTTAGAAGCGTTTTAGTTTTTACCAGTTACCAGTCGGGTAAAGGAGACAACCATGCAAACACTACACACAGTGGAGTCAGGTACAACAAACAAACAGATGAAAAGGAAACAGAACACCAAAAGCTGACTTCCATATTGTTGTGAAATATCCACTAAAAAAATTACCACGGCTGACGCTGGGTCTCACCGAACGATTGTGACTTGTACAAGGTTGCGCTTAGCTTCATGTATATATTTCTCTCTCCATCTTTCTGGAATGTTCGATCGAGTTACATAATACTCCAGTCATTTAAGCCAAAATTAGGTTAGAATCTGGGAATTCGAAATACCCAGCTGTAAGTCTGTAAATACGTGTATATTGACACCCTAAAAGTTGCCTGAAAACCTACAAATGGTAGGGTGTACGCAACTATTAAATTTCAAGGTCAAAGGTCACAAAAATCGGTTTTTTTGCGCTTTTTTTGCAAATATCTCATTTCCTATGGGTTTTTTGCTATTTGTATTCGTTATCAATATTGTAGGATACAAAATTCTCTACAATTACGGAATTACTTACGGAATTACTACGGAAAGCGCGCGGTCACAGGATATTTTCAGGACAACCGGTGCCTCCGGTCGAATACGCGTCATATATACTTGATGAACAAAGTCTCATGAAATCCATGAAAACCGAAGGAGGAGTATCTCGTGGTCGAAGTACGAAAGAAAGTGTTTTATGTACGCCACAAATACTATTTGTGAGGAAATGGAGAAGTTCTGTAATATCTCCTTGAAGTCTACCGAGCAACACGTAGATTCCAGAGAGTCAAGAGTGAAAAAAGATAATACTGACGTAAATATACTATTTGATTGGTTTAAACTCCATGATCCTTTTCCAAATACTACGCAGTTAATATCCATAGCTTCTGGAATTGTTGGAAATGAGCAAATTAACGGCCACAGAGCTTACTCTTCCAAAGAATTACTGTCAGCAAACATTTTGAAAGTAATCTTGAAGAATATCTTCAATATGAATTGAGTCCATATCCAACAGCTCTTTTTAATAATAATGGCATGAAAAAACAACCAAATCGTCATTGTATGACAACATGAGCCCAATTGTTTTTGTTCTCAATGAAAATAATGTGACGTTCATTATTGATGGCGGATTTCTTCTTCATCATGTTGTATGGAGCAGAGAAGATACTTTTTCTATTATTTTTGATAAATACATAAATTATTCACAAAGGCATTACAGTTCCAAAATAATTGTTGTATTTAACGGATATTCAGACTACAGTAAGAACGTAAAAGCTATGGAGCAGCAGAGAAGAACTGCTGCACTTTCAAAAACGTATGAAATCTGTTTCGATGTGGTGTGGTTGTGGGTGTGGTTCGCGATGCGGATGCTCTACCATATCAGAGCGACATTAACGAAGATGGAACCTTTGACCCCGAAATCATGGAAATACTTGAGACAAATGTCGTTGAAATTACCAGTAGCCGGAAGACGACGATGAAGAGGAAGAAGATGATTAAAATTATAAATTGTAGTTTTAGTACCCTTTATTTCATTTTTTTACTTTTAATAAAAATAAATGTATTGAATGGTATTTTTTAATAAAAAGATTAATTCATGATTTATTTGTTTTTTTTCATCATGTAAGAAGTTAAAATTCAAATATAAATCCTATATTTTGATTAACAATTCTGCAATTACATGGGCAGGTAAGTATTGTTAAATAAATTAATACTGAATAAAAAGTGGATAGGTTAGGAAAAAAATTATAAAACATAATATAATAGTTCATAAAAATTGACAAATATTTATAATCATTGATTTATCGATAGTTCATTAACTATATATGACGCGTTTTCTACAATATTGATAACGAATATAAATTGCAAAAAACCCATAGGAAATGAGATATTTACAAAAAAAGCACAAAAATCCGATTTTTGTGACCTTTTACCTTGAAATTTCATAGTTGCTTACACCCTACCACATGTAGGTTTTGAGACAACTTTTAGGGTGTCAATATACAAGTATTTACAGACTTACAGCTGGGTATCTCGAATTCCGAGGTGAACTTACCATAAATACTGGACTATAAGCATTACCGCCACGTAGGAAAGGCCGTCTAGTTTGAAAAGTGCAGTGTGAAGGGAGCTCATTCGAGCATTATTCTGAAGTTCCGTTAGAGTTGGTTATAGTAGCGAAATAAAATTGAGTTAAATTGTTCAGTTGGTCAATTATTGGCGAACCTACGGGAAAAACGTAACAATATCAATATAAGAATGTAAACTTTCACGGCCGGAGATAACTGTGGGAAGGTAACGGTTGCAATCCCGGGCTGGTGCTCTGGTTCTGGTTCTTGTATCCAACGCATTAACTATTATTTCAGTGATGGGCGCTCTATTTATATGGTTCCTAATTGTATTACCTGCTCGTGTTCGTGTATAGTCGAAGTAACCTGTATTGTGAATAGTTAAAGCTATCGGCATCTCAAAGGCTAAACAAACCAATGTAGAGAAATAATGCCGCTGCCAACTAGTCCACGTGGATTGAAGAATTGGCGGTTCGTATTGGATAATTTTCACTAACCGAGTTTTATGATTGAATGAAGAGACATGAAATTAATTTTGAAGTCATGTTACGGTGATGAATAGAATGTAGGGATGAGTATCGCCGTTGTGTCGTCAATGTTCAGTTCAGGAACTGATCGCGATTTGAGTGTTGAAATTCGATATTGGTGCATTTATAATTACTTAAATGTTTTGTTATCTGTTTAAAATGTGGCGTCTTTGGACGAGTAGTAATAGTAATAACGAGTGTGATAACAACGCAGACTTTTTACAATAGCGATGGTTAACAATGCGAAAAAGAGATATCAGTGAATAAGATTCGAATGCATTTGAATATTGAAACACGGAGAGTATGTTTCAATGTGTATAAGAATCTATGTACATCTCAAGTTTGGTTTCGAGGGTAGCAAACTACTACAATCAACATCAGATTTGACCAAAATTATTTTCTCAACTATACGTAAAATAGTCAAAAACAAACCTTATAAACGCAAGACGCGATGTGATATGGGATTACCAAAACCTTTAGATATTCATCTATTAAAAACATTGAAATCATAAGCAAGAAATTGAATACTTCCGGCCATAACGTGAGCTGCTATGACACAACTCTTCAGAATTGGATAAAAAAACTAGGATTTAGATTTAAAATAATAAACAAACGTCAAGCAGTTGAGGAATATATGTATATATATATATATATATATATATATATATATATATATATATATATATATATATACATATATATATATATATATATATATATATATATATATATATATATATATATATATATTGTATATTGTTGATGCGTTGGATACAACAAAAACAAAAACCAAAGCACCAGCTCGGGTATTACGAACGTTACTACATCGCCTTTGAAAATATCTACCGTAACAGTAACATACAATATCAATAAAGTCCTCAACCTACTGACGTTGAGGACGACTCGGAAGTGAGCAAGACTGGATATGGAAGATATTCTAGCTTCTGCACACTATAACTGTCTGGGAAAATTCCAATCTCAGGGCACTCAACCCTGAAGGGGAAGGCGGTATGGTGGTGGATAGGATAATAATTTTCGGTAGAAAAAGAAACCGATAGGAGACATATTGAATTGAATTAAACCTCGAATTGAATTATATCTGAAATTATTTTATGTACCTACTTCCTTGGTACAAAGTGGTATAAATGATGCTCTGGTATTTCGTATGTATCAATGTCCAGTACTTTTATTTTCATGACACTCTTTCATAACTACCTACCTTTTACAAACTTCATCTACTTGTCTCACGGAAGAGAATTCTACTTCCGATTTCGGAAAAAACTTTTTTGAAAGAATATGAGTTTTTTCAGTTATTAATGATCATTATACCCATAAAAAACAATTTGATTTGAGAAGTGAGTTGAACAATTCTATACTTTAAGAGGATTATGAACCTTTAGTGATTATATTATTAAACCTCTATTCCATTATTTGCTTTGAAAACATAAAATTGCGATATTTTAGAGATAATTTAATTTTCTCATATATTCATTATAATTACCAGATCTTCAATATCAACGGAGATTTTCATACAAGCTAACTGAGTTCTTACCTGACTGCCAACAAAACTTCCGTCCTCATAAACGTCCAACATATATTTTTCTAAAAAATCACCTACGTGATCAACATTTTTCATTTTGATTTCTACTTTGAAATTTTCATAACCATCCACTTCAATGAAGCAGCTCCCGAACGAAAAAGTATTAAATACATTCTCAAATAAGTCCTCTACGATATTTTTTGCAATGTCTTCAAATAAATTTTGGTACTCATTTTCGTTGTTTAGTAGATCTGTCAATTCCAATGGATCGAATATTTTCTTGATGACCGCTTTACATGCCTTTTTGCCTTCATTCTTAAGCTGAAAATGTAGATTATCTTGTAGTGAATCAAACTCAGGTTTTTCAATTAGAAGTTGTTGTATATCATTTGTTATCAATTTCTATGGCGATCTTTCAATAATAACTTATTCGATTTCGATAATTTTCGATAACTATAGGGGATCTTGAGGAAACTGGACTGATGAGATCTATGGCGGGTCGAAACAGCACTGTCTGGTGTTAGATCACGAAGGTTTTGTTTCTGGTCTCTGGTTTCAACACGACACTCAACACAAATGAATCAAATCAAGCATTTTTTATATTCAGCATATACCTACAATTCAAATGATACAATAAACTATGGTCATATTCCAATTAGTTTGAATTTGAATATTCACTGAAAATTATGGTCAAGAATATTCGGAAAAAAGTGTAATATTTCCCTCAGATTTTTGCCAATTCATTTCATTTTATTGATGCTTTCTTTATTACTTTCCGAAAAATGAAAATACTCTAAAACTTCATATGAGCTTTGCATTAGGAAAAATGAATTCATTTAAAGTTAGAGGACAATACCAATCCATTCTTCTCATATAATAACACTTATTGTATATTACTGAAAAAAGAAAAGATTGTTTAATAAATACAGGGCCATACTTGAAATCTCACAGTTGATACGACACCCTGTAGGAAAAAGATAAGTATGGAAAGATTTCTAATATTTCTACAAAAGATAGATAAAATATAAATTTCTCGTGAACCAAAACAACTGAAGTCGATTCTTCAGTATCATTCAATAGGATCCAAAACTAGTCAACTTTGCCAAAATGTAACCCTATCTCTATCTCCTACTGTTTGAGAGATCTCCATGCATAACTCGACTTTGAATAGCCCTGTACTACCTATATTGTTCAAATAGGTATTACGACACATTACGTTCATATCAACAAAAAAAACAGAAACTGAATACATTCTTCACATACTGAATATATTATTGTATGCTAAATATATGGGTATAGTGAGCATGGTGAAATAGTGAAATGGGTTAAATCACTCAACATATACAAGTGCTGAAAATTCATGTTATATTTTCCCAAGAAATGAGTCGAATATTCCATGACCAATCTTTTTTCAAATTCATGATCTCAGTATCGCTTTTATCTTTGATAATGGAGGAGCACCAAATGAATGGTCTCTTACAGGAACCCTCCAAAGAGACTCATTTTTGTAGGTTCACCCAACGAAGATTCCAAAGTATAACTCGATCCCAGGCAACACGCAATTTAGACCAATATTGTTAGCAATGACTTCAGTTTATTGAATATTATCATAATACTCTTCAACTTGATGCAGCTATTGAGCGTTGGATATTCATAATTATGTCATATGAGAAGTTGAATTACTGGTGAGAAATATAAGTGGCTTCAAATCATGCAGAGGAAGCTATCCGAAGATGGGAACCTGAAAGGTAGAACAAACTCACCGATACAAGTAATCATGGAATCACTAGGATGCTGTGTACGAAACTGCTACTTCCAACTGAAGGACGAATTTTTTACACAAGATGAGGGACTGCCAATGGGATCGACACTTTCACCGGTTATAGCTAACATATATATGGAGTGGTTTGAAACTCTGGCCATTGAAAAAGCCCAGAAGAAGCCCCAAGTCTTGTTGAGATACATTGACGACACCTCCATAATATGGAACCATGAGTATGCAGAACTAGACAGCTCCCTGAAGCACATCAACAACGTAAGTCCTTCCATCACTTTCACAATGGAGAAGGAAGTCCACCACGAATTGCCATTCTTAGACGTATTGGTGAAGAGGACCGACACTAAATGGAAAACATCTGCATACCAAAAACCCACTCACATGGGAAAGTATCTGAACCAGGAATCCAACCACCATCAAACGACTAAGAGAGGAATCATCAAGACTCTAGTAGACCGTACTTCCAGGATCTGTAATACAAAGAAAGGTCTCGAAAAGGAACTAAGCATCATTAAAAAAGAACTTCAACGAAATGGTTACTCCGAAGTGATGGTGGAACAGACTTTGGCTAAAAAACAGCAAGAGTCTCACAAGGAAGAGAAGCTAGCACAACCAGTAATTGTACTTTCCTACATTAGAGGATTGTCGGAAAGGATAAGAAAAATTGGGTCCAAGTATAACATCAGAACCTGCCTCAGATCTGGAAACACTATCTATAGCAGCCTCACGAAAACCAGGCCACCAGACGCGGACTGCGATTTCAAAAATTGCATTTACTGGATACCCTGCAAATGCGGAGAATCATACATCGGTAAAACTAAGAGGCCATTGGAAGTTCGCATTATCGAGCACAAGAAACATACACAACGAGGAGAAACTAGCAAATCAGGAATAGCAGAGCATGTTTGGACTCATAAACATAACATCAAGTGGTCTCAAGCTGAAATCATCCTTAAGAAGGAACATTGGTTTAGGAGAAAATTCAATGAAGTCGCATATATGTTCTTCAACAATGCATTTAGCCAAGCTAGCGTAGAGATACGCAACATATGGAAACCTATAATCAAGCCGAACACGACCAACTCTTGCAAAATGGTGAGCTACCGCTAAAACCTATGAAGCGGAGAGAGGGAAGAGGGGATAGGTGAAAACACTGGGATGACCTATAAATAATCAGATCTCGGCATACGCCAGTTGAAAGGGTAAGGGAGACAGGCTCCCAACTGATCGAAATCAGGATGGCTGTCGACGAATAAGTCCAGTCATTACCCGAAGACGATTGTGGATAGTAACAATCGAAACGTCGAGAGGTAACTTGGCTTGGAATGTCTTACTTTTTTAATGTTTATTTCTTGTTAATAATTTTTTAATTTTCATCTTGTGTTAACAGTTCATTTTTTTATTGTTGCTTGTATTTTATTCAATTTTAGTTTTTTGCTCGATATACTTGATATTATATACAAACTTATAATAATAATAGTGAACAAAAATATTTTTCATTCGAACAGATACAAAAGCAGAAATGATTAAATGGACAATATTCGAAGTTCGAACTTGTCTCAAACAGCTGCTGAAGAAGAAATTTACCTAATTTTTTAGACAATGGGAGTTCGCAACTAAAACATTTATTTAGGTGTAATAGAAAATAACCTACCTTGATGGACTTCATTGAAAGCCTCGCTTGCCAAATGAACATTTTGCCGAAAGAGATGTCACTCTGACTAATCTTCAAATTTGCATGTGGTGGCAGACATCGAATATGCACGAAGAATTGTTGGTACTGTTGATCTTCTACGTCGTAGGAAAGAAATTCAAGTTTCGCTTCAAGCTGTGTAAATGGCTCTCTAGGAATGAAAGTTACATATAATGTCACTGAACATCCACTTGATACTTTCTGGATTCCTAGCAGGGGTTGGATTTCGAATAAAAGCGTGTCGTATTCATTTTGTGATGAAATTTTTAAAAATCTGAATTTTCGTGGCTGCTTGCTTTTGTTGAGAATAATGCATTTTTTCTTATATTTTTTTCGAAATTCACAGCTCTGCAAGAAAATGTTTTATCATGAGAAGCAAGGAATGAAAATAAAAAATGTAATAGTTTTATGAAGAAAGAAGTTGAATTGAGGTGAGGTGTTTCATCTAAATCCGTTCAGTCGTTTAGGCGTGAAAGAGCCACAAACATACGTACATTAATTAAATCGTACAGGAAGAAATATTGAATTTGAAAATGCATAGAATAAACTCTGATTTAGATATTTTCAAATAGGAAAATAGTTTGCTATCGCTCGAAGTTCCATAATTTATAGACAGCCATAAAAAACTTACTTCAAATATTATGGTATCTGGTTTACATAAAAAGTTATTATCAATCATTATAGCGGCAGAAGAAACTTCTTGTGATAGCATATGCTTGTCTTCCATAATATTATCAAACTTTCGAAATTCTTCTAGTAACTGCGAAATTCGTTCTTTCGATTCCAAATCGATTTTATTTCTTCTATTGCACAATGGCACCACAGGTAACACCAGCTCTGATTGCTCTTTCTGGAAATATGTTATCTATTCAACTATTCATTTATTTTTGGCTCACCAAGCTTTACTTTTGAAGACTTCTTCCCCTTTTTACTTCTTTTCGCAGAATTGATTTCATTCTCCTTTTTGTTCTTCACTTTGGTTACCTTATACTCTTGTTTATTTTTCTTTGTATCTTTTTGGCTCTCTTCGTCACCCCTTTCCACTGTTTCATTGTCAGTTTCGTTGAATATATCTGCGACAATGCTGACATGATGCATCTATAAACTCATGAAATTAATATTTAACGTTGTTTTGCCAACATTTTTTCTCAAGGTAGCAGGGAGCAAGAGCTCGTGAATTCCTGACCTTCGTTATTTTATGAAGGCTGAAAGTTTGTTAGACAGGAAATTCAAGTTCAAGGGGTTTTCACACCTCTGCTACCTGTTATCTGTTAAACTACATAGTGGCCCAACATTCCCTACCTACGCACTGAGAAACTTTCAGCTTTTATGAAATAACGGATCTTAGACTACAAGTATGACTTACTTCCCCTGAACTCATCTGTCGTCTTTCAGCTTGGTAGAAATCAGTCTGACGTGGAATATTCCATATACTTTTCTTGGGTTTTCTGCCATATTCTTCTGTAAGTTTTCTCACAATTGATGTAATGTTCATTTTCCTTTTCATGGTTCGGCTATGTATTATTTTTTGATAACAAATTATTCGTTCTTCCACTTTGCGTCTATCTTTTATTTTTAAACTGTTGTAGTTTATATTGAAAGTGTCACAGAATGTTTTCAAATATTTCTTACAATTTTTTTCATATCGTGCTTGTTTAGTTTTTCTCGTGCAGTTCAGGAATACTTTCAGTTTGGAGATTTTATCCTAAAATAAAAAAATGGACATGTGAGTAGTGAATTGAAAGTACTAGTTGATAAAAAATGTATTTGACGAAAATGAAGTCAGCAGTTGGAAAAAAGAAACAAACTGGAATGATGAAACTAATCGTGGATCTATATTCTTCATCTAACTTTTGTACTAGTACAGATCTTGGCCAAAGTACTACGGAGGACTGGATCCTCCGGGAAAAGGAAATATTAAGAGCAGATAGTTGTTCGTTCACAGATGGATCAGAAACATCTTCTGTTTCTGATGCAGGTGTTTTTAGTCGCAGACCCAGGACAGAGATATCTACCCGCCTAGGAACTTATGCGATTGTATTTCAAGCGAAAATGTACGCTATCGAATTGTGTGCGGAGAGATTGGATAAATCCAACCTCATACACAATTCAATAAAAATATTTTCGGACAGTCAAGCGGCGTTGGAAGCTCTTGGCTCCTACCGAGCAACGTCGAAATTGGTAGCAAATTTCCAGCAACGACTCTCCTCGATAGGAAGACTTAACAAATTGTCCCTGGCCTCGATTCCTAGCCATACTGGCCTGGAAGGCAATCAAGCTGCTGACTCCCTTGAAAAGGAGGGTGCTGCAAGCAGCTTCATCGGACCAGAACCTGTCATTGGCATCGCTTCAGGCTTTGCCAAACAAACATTGAACACCTGGATGGCAAGAAGATTTATGGACTTTTGACAGAATATTCCAGGATTTGCTCACTCCAAGGCGTTTATTCACCCTTCGAAGCTTGATACCAAAACAGTTGTTGGACTACAGTAGGAATGAACTACGATGTCTAACAGGCCTTCTTACAGGTCACTGTCATTTGAATAATCATATGCAGAGACTCGGACTGTCAGAAGACAATGTGTGTCGCCTCTGTTTGGAAAATGATGAAACAGCAGAGCATATACTTTGTGCCTGCCCCGCTGGGGACCGAATCAGGTTCTTTGAGTTCGGCAGATCCGTACTCTCACCATCTGACCTGAAAGACCACTCACCATACAAACTAATCGGCTTCCTCAAGAAGCTGGGTTTATTTGGTCTAGTGTGAATAGGTGTGAGCCACAATAAACCCTTACGGGTTGCGGTGGGGGGTCGAATAGGCCCACTCACTTTAGACCTAACCTAACCTAACTATAAAAAGTAGGAAAGTGTACCATGGAAAACTGATATACATGTTCTTCAAACTTTAAACTCTGAACTAAACTCAGTAATAGATATTGCATATTTAGAGAAATTGCCTATTAACTTAAAAAAACAAAAATGTCCAGTAAATAATACCCTACATCCTTGCAGAGAAAAGGAATTTTCATTTCCACAACAAAATAGTCCCATAACGATAGAAAATACAGATAATGATGATCACGAATAACTGAATGAGGTTCCCCAAGTGTTCCTCAAGTACTTTTTTTGATGAAAGCCCAAAATATTTTGTTACTCAACCTTTCATTTTTTCAGATTCTTGCAAATGTATTCAAATGTTTGAAATACACTTCAATTTTCAACTTAATTTTTGTTTCATTTGAGTGATTTTTTGATCAGTCAGGAAAAGGAAACGAATTCATACAATGTGTTGATTATTGTACCCAACACTACAAAACCTGATGACTAACATTCCTAACTAATTAGGATGCTGCTTTACATGTGAAGTAAAAGAATGTTTTGGTATTATGAAAAATGCAGTTTATATTTTGATTTTTCCACAAAAGCAGTCTTGAAGAGTTACTTCCTTTCTTCTGACTGTTTGTAGGGGAGAACCAGGTAAACACACGCAGCGGACAATGGTACGCATGGCCCTATCCCTGTAGTATGTCCAAGCGATCGTTGAATGTCGGCGTTAATTGAATAGACTCGTAGCACAAACGTATTTCAACAACTCTGTTGCGGTACTTCCACGCTTGTGTTTGTTAGGCATAGACTATTTTTAGTTTTTGGCATTTTTGTTATAACATTTGTGCGTGATTCAAGTAAAGTCATGAATGGACTGGCCCCTACTAAACCAAATTTTGTAAATATTTCATGGCAATATCGACCAATATTATGTTCAAGTAGCTCATAAGACAAATGGAGTAAATCGGGTAATGATACGCGGTTGCTTACGATTAACCTCATTGGCGTACCATTACCCGCATAGTACCGAAACCATCAGTACAGTACTAGGTTCAATTCAATGCCACAAAAACCCAGGCATTGGTTTTCTCCAAGAAGATAAATGTCTCCGAACCGGATATAATAATGTCAGGTCAGACAATTCCGCTTTCTGCTTCGATAAGTTTGTTGGGGGTTGAAATGGACAACAATATGTCTTGGCACAATCATGTCGCTGGAATTGCAAAGGATACTTCTCTAAAGCTTGAAACACTGTTCCGAACCAGAAAACTGTACACACCTCAGCAACTTTTGATGCTTCATGAAGCTCAGACCAGACCTTCTTTGGAGTATTGTTGTCCTGTATGGAGCTCTGCCCCCAAACATATCTTGAATTTGCTGGATTTCATCCGCCTGATTGGAGACGCGAACATCACATACAACCTTGATAGCCTAGAGCATCGAAGAAAAGTTGGAGATTTGTCTCTCTTTTATAGATACTTCCACGGGAAGTGTTCAAGTAACTTGGCACATTTGATTCCACCAAGAGCGGTACATATTAGAAGTACGCCACGGACTGTGGCTGCTCATCGTTTTGAGGTTCAACTCAGTACAACTCGAACTTCACTGTTTAAGAACTCTTTCCCCTGGAGAGGTGCGTTTGTGAGGAATAAATTTCCTGAGAACGTTTATCCAAATGGATTTAATCTTCAGCGATTCAAATCCAATGTGAATTGCTACTTTCGCACAGGCACCGCTCTTAGAGCACCTTAATGTTTTTTCTGTAGTGCTTGTGTTTTGTCCTTAAAAAAACATGTCTTTTAGCTGTCCATATTGTTGTTTCAGATGCCTAACAAGTACGTGAGAAAAACAAATATCACTGGTTGGACCGACGACACTTTACAGAAAACTCTTGAGGCAATATGCAAAAAACTCGAGAGGTTTCCAGATCATTCAACATTAATGAGGCAACACTGAGAGCGCCCAGAAGGAAAAACTACAGATCTAGTCCAAGCTGAGGTTCAAACTCAAATGGCAAGGCACGTTCTTAAACTAGCTAAATTGTTTCATGGATTGACTCCGGTAGAGTTACGAAAACTAGTGTTTCAATAAGCAGAAGCCAATGGCATAACGACATGGTTTTAATAAAACTCGCCAAGAATCAGGGAAGGATTGGCTGCGATTATTTCTTAGGAGAAACCCCAAATTAGTCCAAGAAAATTTGAAGGAACAAGTGTCAATAGAATTACTGATTAAAATGAAGAATCCGTTAAAACTTTTTTTTTCAATTTGGTATCTTTGTTAGAAAAATTTAAATTTGGTCAAAGCATAATCTTCACTGTTGACGAGATTTCAACTGTTCAGAAGCCAACCAAGCAACTGGGGCCAAAAAGCGTAAAACAGTTTGGATGAAAAATAATTTGGGACTGTGGGAGGAACGTAACTGCCATCTACGCAATGAATGCTTCTGGGACCTTCATTTCACCCCTCCTAATATTTCTTATAAAACGAATGTCTCTTGCATTGATGAAAAATGGACCACTAGAGGGAATTTATGTAGTTACCGACAATGGCTGGAGCCAACGAAAAATGTTTCCTTCAGTGGTTACAGCATTTTAAATTGCATCTAAATTCAAGTAAAGCAAACCGTGTTCTACTGGTGCTCGACAACAATTATAACCATCATTCCATCCCGATTTATAACTATGGCAAAGATAATAGAATCGACATGTTGTCAATAACGCCACATACCTCCCAACTCTAACCTCTCGATAGTTCCTTTTTTATTTAAATGCGCTTTCAATAAAGAGTGCGATATATTTTTTAAACTGGCAAGTAAGAAAAAATAACTTTCCCAGGTTTGGCAGAAATCTTTGAAAATGCCTGCGTTGAAATTGCGACAAAAGAAAAAGCTATTCAATTCAGATAAATTTACAAAAGTGGATTTTGAAGTTGCTTGCCAATATTTGCCTACTGTATCTGGTGATTTGGACTCCACAAATCAGCCTGATCCCGGTCCGTCAACTTCAAACATTCCAAGTATACCCCAATCCTGTCCTAAACGAAAGTCAAAAGTAATAAGTGCTTTAGCAATGGACGAAGTCAGCATTGCAGAACTTTCACAATTGCCGTTATATTCTGGAAGAGGAAAAACTAAAAAAGGTACCAAGAGAAAGTCAGAAATATTAACAGCTACAGCAATGAAATTAGTGCTCAAGGAGAAGCAACAAAGAAGGAATTAACTTAATTTCGCTCGAGAAGGAAAGGGTAAAAATAGTAAAGCGAAAGTGCAATCACGCAAAAAAAAACAATAAATAAAAGAAATTTGGAATTAGACTCTGATACATCCGAGGACAACGAAATTGACGAGAAAAATCTTGTTGATGATGACGAACTGAATGACATGGATGTGGATTCAAACGAGAAGGCTCAATGGCTGTTATATGAAGATTTCGGAAGAGATGGGGAAATTTGGTATAGATGTGTTACCTGCAGAAAGTGCTGAATGCAATGGGCAGGACTCCGCCACTGACTATGAATGCGGCTTTTGCAGTAAAATATCCTTTGCAAAAAGGAACCTTGTTGGCAAATTTTAATTTAGTTTCTGAGATATGTTTAATGTTTTTGTTTAACATCTAAAATATGTCTTGAGTTTTCTTTTTTAATACGTTTCAATTACGTATAAGTTAACTTTTTTGATTTCATGATATTTTATAACAATTTTCAATAAACACGATTTTTTTAAACAGTTTTTATTTGCCTATCATTGCCCGACAAAATGCGTATCATTAACTGCCGTAAAGGGTAATGGTACGCAAACCACAAAACTCGGGTTCATCTGTTTTACACCAACCCCTTTTATTTTGTAGAGAAGTTGGGATGGCTATGTTAAAGGGAACATATACATAAACAACTTTGGCAGATCTGCAGGCTTTGCTGATTAAACCATTTGATTTATAACAAAAATATTGCTTATTAGATGCGTATAAATACCCTCATCTCCCCTACTGCTTGTACTACTGGTATTCATTCCAATTTATTCTCTAGTAATATTATTACTCTTAAGAGATATTGAATTTATGTATTTCATTTCACCTTTATGATTTGGATGCCGTGTTCTTGTCTCCTGAGTATTTCTAAATTTTCTTTTCTTTTTACATATTTTTCAAATTGCTTCGCAAATGCAAATAGTTTTTTAGATTCGGTCGTTTGTGGGTATTTATCTTCAACTATCTGTGGAAACTCTTTCAAATCATTTTCATCATATTGTACCCACATGCATCTCTTGATTATATTTTTTTTATTCCTGATGTACTCAGAATATTCTTCGGAAGAAATAAATTCATCAATAAATTTGATAAGCTCCTCATAGCTTTCTTGTCCATGATCTCCACTGTGATTCACTGCCTCTTCGAAAGCTTGCTCGCCATTTTCGACATATTTTTGCGAGGTATTGATGAACATTATCTTTTCTTATATTTGACAACTTTGACAATTATTCATCAACTGTCAGTGTTGTACGAGTATATCATGTTTAAGATGTGGTAATAAAAATAGGATTTGTTTGCATCTTTATTTTTGATATAGATATTTAGCAAAGATATTCATAACAACAACTTATCATGTGAATGATAACCATAAAATAGATCATAACAATGCCACTGTCTACTGTCATTTGTACAGAATCTAACCAAGCAAAAAGAGTTTTACTGGAATTGATACATGTCAAAAATGAGGATATATCTATCGATAAAAAAACTAATTTGAATACCCTCAGCCAAATTTATACTCAACTTTTTAAATATCAGAAAAAAAATTTAAGTCCACTTCGAATTAAAATTTTCCTTCCTAAAATTATTCTCATTGTCCGTCACTTCCCTGAAAAAGTTTTATGTTTTGTAAATATACTGTCACGTTTTTACCCATTTGATGGTAAACCATTTATTTAATGGTTGACCATTAATTGACACATAGTAATCAAGCTTAACTTTATTTCACTTTATATACAAAAAACTTCAATTATTATTTGAATGTCTATCGCCTTACTAAATCACTTCGCGTACCGCACTGTAACGTCCACTTGACTGTCTCGAATGTGCTAGAAAATTTCGCTGAAATTCCGTCGAAATCGGTAGCATTATTCTCGTTGCTTCTAAAGTGGCAGGGATCATTGTGTATTCGCGTTCTCTCAGCTACATCACGTTTATGGTAACCAGTGGCGGCCGGCGTTATTTCCTTTCGGGCATGATTAACAACACTACCTCCTTCCCTGAAATTGTTTGCCCCGAATAACATTTCAAGAGGGGACGTATACATCTATCGGAAGCTTCAGTTCCCAACGTGGATGGTGTATAACCTGTCGCGTCATGTTGGGAGCTCCTGTATGCCAACAGAAAAAGAGGAACCAATTTATCCCAGTCTTTTTGGTTTTCGGAGACAAAAATTGGTGCGATTATGCCTCTCGACCATTCCATTGGATTGTGGGTGGAGAGCAGTTGTTCTTGTCTTCTTTATTCGAACAGAGTCATCATTTTCTTCCATAAATCCGATTCGAAGTTGCGGCCCTGATCCGAGTGTAGTTCTTGGGGTTCTCCGTGTCTGGCAATTACGTTCTGCAATAGGGCTTCTGCCACCGTTTTAGCATCTTGGTTGAGTAAGGCTACTACTTCAGGCCATTTGGAAAAGTAATCCATCACAACCATAAGGTACTTGTTAACGGATGTAGTCATAGGGAATGGCCCCAAAATGTCGACTTCGATTCTCTCGAAAGGGCACCCAGTGAGGTACTGCTTCAATTTTCCTCTTTGCCTTGTCTTCGGACTCACAGGTCACAGCGCTTACACCACTCTTCCTCGTTTCGACGGCAATTGACCCAATAGTATCTCTTGCGCACTCTCGCTAGAGTTCTATTTACTCCGAAATGCCCTCCAGTGGGACTATCGTGGAGTTGTTTAAGGAAACTCGGGATACACGTCTTAGGAAGGATCATCTGGAATCTGTGGGTTCTTCCATCCGAGCTTTCCCATTTTCGAGTTAGTAGGTCATCTCGAATGCTCATGGAGTCTCATTGGACCAAGTAACCCTTTTCCTGCTGGCTGTGCCGTAGTGTCACCCTCAGAAGCTGTTAACGAACGTACCACACCTTGGTCAAGTGATTTCTCAAACTGTCTGTCCGTATCCCTGGCCAAGGACCCTAACAGGTTGCTACCCTCCGGGTAAGAGGGAACCCGAAGCGGCGGAAGGTAGGGGAGCTATCAGAGCTATCCATAAAGGAGTATCTGCCCGCTACTTTATCACGTCTAGTGGGAAGTTCTTCTTTTGGTAGCTGGGTATCCTTGTCCTCCTGGCGTTGGCAGAATTTGCATCCGGATGTCAGGCATGGTCTTCTTTAGATGCCAGCTGCGTTTCCCTACTTTTTCTTTTCCCAATTTTCCGGAAAACCTCTTCAAATTTGTTTTCGACTCCTTCAAGCTTTTTTTCAAATTTCCTTCCGACTCCTTCAAGTTTCCTTTCAACCCCATCAAACTTCTCATCGACTATTCGTTCCAATCCCTCCTTTGTTTCCTGAAATACTTTTCCAAATTCTTCCTGAATCAATTCCTGTACCTCCCGTTTACTCACTTGGGAAGATGTCAAATCTTCAAATAAATGAAGGTACATCTTATTGTCTTTTTCTTGTTTCTTCTGAATATTCACCAATAATTCACGATATTCCTTTCTGTTTCCTTCTTCTTTTTCCAGAATACCTAGTAGTAATTCACGATCTTCGTTTCGGAGTAATCGTTCTTCCTCTCTTCTGCGTTCATCTTTCTCTCTTCTGCGATTTTCATTCACCGTCAGTCCCGCTTGCAAAGCCTCGAACATTTTCTTAAGCACTTCCATCTCGTCGTAATTGACACTCCTTGTTTTCACCATAAAACAGTAAATTTTTAGTCTATTATTCCACTTCCTACACCAAATGTTAAGTTTTTACCCGTGGGTTGACCATTAATTGACTACACTGAGTAATCAAACTTAACTTTATTTCACTTTAAATACAACAAACAGTTGAACAAAACTTCAACTATTATTTGAGTGTCTATCGCCTTACTAAATCACTTCGCGTACCGCACTGTAACGTTTACTTGACTGTCTCAATATCCTCGCGGCTGGCGTTTATATATCTTAATGAAATGCGCTAGAAAATTTCACCGAAATTCCGTCGAAATCGGTAACATTATTATCGCTGCTTCTAGAGCGGCAGGGAACATTGTGCATTCGCGCTCTATTAGCTACGTCACGTTTGGTTTACGGTTACCAGTGGCGGCCGGCGTTATTTCCTTTCGGGCATGATTTACAACACTACCTACCTACTTATTATATTTTTCAATCTCACGTTAGTCAGTTTGTGGTATAAAAACATATTTTTGGAAAAAAGGTTGTGGCTTTCTACTTCTCATTATTATACAAAAAATGTGGAAATCTTCCAAAGAAAGGGAAAAAACACTCTCAAAAATTGATTATTGATTCATATAATAATTCCAGAGTACCCTGGGAATGGAAGTGAACTCTGCAATGAAACCAAATCGGAAACGAAAGTATCGAATATTGAATTAATCGACGGTACATTTACAAAAAATCACCCCGAAAAAATGTAATGCATTTAACGAATATTATACAAATCTTGGTCGAACCCATGCAAGCAGGGTTCGTATGTAGATAGATGCTACAGCTGGAATTTGTTTACCAAAAGAGACTCACACCATTGCATTCAATTAGAACTTCTACCTGCCCTTGTCCTAAGTAAATCCGATTGTGACCACTTATCACTTATCACTGATCAATCGTTGGCCTGGGGCGAATGGAATGTGGATCCTGCTGAAGATTAATTATTTACTGATCAATATGTTGAAAATTCGAATGAAATGAATATCTCAAATGTTTGCTTTCAACATAATCATTTTAAGTGCTTTTTGAACGTCTTGGTTAGTATGAAGGTGGAATTTAGTTATGCAATGCATACATCCACAAATTAATATGAATACATTAAAAACTGAGTGAACAATGTTATTGAACACTCCCAAAACAGGTCAGTTATTGATTTTTATCTATTATGTCTTTAAATAACACCGGGTGATCCGTTTTCGAGTAATGAGGTCATCACCGATTTTTTTTAATTTGTTTAATATGAATAATATGAAAATTTATCAAATTAAACGACGTTCTTAAAAACAAACAAAGATATGATTCCTATAAATGTTCCTGACTGTTAGACAGTGACCTATTCTGACTACATGGCATTTTGTAATACGTTCTTCATTTTTAAGGACAGGGATATCATGAGGTTTGTTAGACTCAAGATAATGAATGACCTAATTAGGATCAGGTGATATAGCAGGCCATTCTCCTGTTCGCCTGTTTCCTAGACACCGTTTCGGTAGGATTCTGATAACAAATTAGCATACCTATTCCAGTTGAAACTAGAACCCTAAAACAAAGCTTTCGTGATCCAACACCAGATAGCGCTGTTGCAAACCACCATAGATCTCATTGGTGGTACCAAACTGAACCATAAATGCGATGCTTCACTCAACTGACCTTATAGGAGCAGCTTGAGTGAACCAATGCGATGTCATCTTCCTTTACGAAGACGCAATATGTGCGAGAGACAGACGACTCACTCCAAAAGATAACCGAGGCTCTCCAAGGCAGTCAGTTGCAAAGCCAATCTTTAACATCGACCGCCAAACGAGATTCGTCTTCTGTGTTCCTCTGCAGCTTTCACTGCAAGGCAACTAAATGAAACCTGAACCCAAAATCCGTTTTAACCACTCGCTATGGATTTTATCAGTGATGCTAGGCTGAATCACGAATACATTGCTGAGCTCAACTGTCCTTTAATGATAAGCCCGAATAACACAATGCGATGACTTCAACCCTTACGAAGGTCATGTCTGGAATCAACAGAAGACTTTGGGAGCCTCGTTTATCTCTGAAATTCATAGAGGGGATGTCATTGCCTTGTCTTACTCAGACTTGTCCTTTAAGGACAGTTGAGGTCAGCCATGCATGAATGCATAATATGAATGATGCTTAAGAGCCTTCAGAAGTGTAGAGGGTGGCCTTTTCAAGTCCACATTGCATAATTGTACATTTTATAAATTTTTTTCTGAACTCCACCTCCAAAACCGAATCCATACAATTCGTAACTCCTATTTATTTCGTCTGCAACTGCGGCAGACATCATCAACAGTATGTGCGTTGACTGCGAGGCGAAGGTAATATCTCGAAGTCTCAGCAACGACTAACTGGCGAGCTCCATGTTCATTCGAATTTATATTTTCAGAGTGGTGAGGTGCTGGTGGGTATTACTATAAATGTGGTGGTAGGAATGGTAGTGAGGGGTGGGAAGACCATGCGAATGCTCACTCCTGATTGCTCTGATCTTTAGTTGGGCTGTTTCGATAGGTTCACGTTGTTGGCGGGTACGCTGCTGGTTCCGCCAACAATTCTAGTCCCTTTCTGACCTTTTTGGGTAATGTTGACTTTTGTTTATATATTTGGGATGCTTATAGATCTTAATGGCCTTCCTAAGAATTCGTGCGTGGTAATGCATTGAATTAGACAGGCCAGCAGTTTCTTCGAATTTTATCATGAGGTCTATTTCTGCTAGGACATGTTCTGCAGTGGCGGCTTTCTCCGGTTGCCTTATGCGGCAAATGTGTTTGTGTTCTTGTATTCTGATGTTGATCTGCCTTTGGTAGTTACAATATAAACTGAATCACAGGAATAGGAAATCCTGTTAACACCAGCGGATGTCAGTGGCTGTATTTTGTCCTTGGCCGATCTGATAGTATTGTGTAATAGATTAGTTGGTTGGGAAATGGTTTTGATGTTGTAAAGTTTTCCAATGCGGTTCATAACTTCATTTATGTAAGGAAAGTGCCTACCACTGGCGGATGGATCGTGGATCGAACTAATTCTTCTTCCACGATGTAGAGTACTTTTTTGCCCTAAAAATAAATCATTATTTTTATTTATCTGTATTTATGTATCCATATAGAGTTTGTTGTTGAAATAATAATGTTTTATTGAAAGGAAGATTTAATATTTTCTGATACAAAAGTACAGCCAATTTTTCAAACCGGATTCTTCAAACAGTCATTCTCAACAGTTTTAAAGGAGCGGTGCTGAACGCTTATTCTCGAAAGATTTTACCTGGAAATTAACCACCTAGCTGAGAGGACTTCCGATGTCTGAGGAAATTGCGAGTTGCAAGTAAATCTATCGATATTCCTGTATGTGTTTGTCTCAATGTACTGTGAATTTATGAAATTACATAAATTAATTTATGATTAAATATTTGAACCACTACCAAAGGTTATCATTCGTTTCTCGAGAAGCGATTCGTGTTCCTTTGTGTTTCTGTCGTCTGATTATTCGAGCCAATAAAAAACAATGTAGTGCGAAAACATAAATTTGTGAGAGTTTCCCTGTCATCTATTTCAGTTTCCATTCATTGTTACTCACATAAATACATACGTTGAACTATGTTCAATAACAGTGACTTTGAAAATAAAGTGAACTATTAAAGATGAATTGTCACCCAAAGTAAATAAGTTAATTAGTACCTACATGAGCAGATAAACTTGGCAGACAATGCCAAGATATACAAACTTATCATATTGTTTTATGAACTTTGTCAAACAAACTATAAAATTAAAATTAATACTTCTAGTAAGGGTCTAGTGACGTGATTCAAGGAAGAGCAGAGATTGGTTCCTCTAGGAAAGTATCGAAAAAATGAATACGATCACATTTCATTGTTAAACACACTGGGAATCGGGAATCATTGTGGAGGTTAGTAATTTCATTTGGAAAAGTGATTTTAGAATTTATGTTGAGTATTTTTTTCTATTATTGTCAGGAAGGTGATATTTGAAAAGTTGATTTTGTGGCCTCATCAAAACATTATAATGTCAAGTATTATAGCACAGTCAATATTGGTTTCATTTTATCGTTCATTTATTATATGGCAATATGAAAATTTGCAGACAAAGTGAAAGTGTACTGTGATAACATATTGAATAGTCATCAAAAATATTTGTAAACATTTCAAAGAAACCCATTGAATGTTTTAAAAATATGTTCATAATATTTTACATGGAATTTTTAAATTAAAACAATATTATTTCTGTAAACGTTTCCAAAAGGTATTCATCTAATAAAAATTATTCAATTTGCGAAAAATGGAGCATAGAAAAATTATTGTTTTGTTGTTTAATATAACCTCCGTTTTTCCACCAACTGAGTTTCTAGAGTCGGGTAGAACCGCGTCTCTACAAATGTTAAGCATGTGCGTGCATTTCTAGGTACTGCCGAATGCCTTCGAGAGTATATTCCGAAGTTCGCAGAAATGCCGCACCTGCGAAAGATCTGAACGACAAGAAACCGAGGTTCCATTGTAACCAGGAAGCGCTGGAAAGCTTTCAACGTATTGAAGAGGTACTCTCCCAACCCTTGGAGTTGGCACGGCCAGATAATGGTCTTCACGGCTCACAGACTGATTCTAGCCACATAGGAAGATGTCTTGCTTCAAGTGGAACCCCAAATTGAAGCCCTTAGAGTCATCGCGTACAGTAGCGCAAAATTGAACTCTATGGAATGCACATACTATAATGGAATGAAGTGTCTCGCAAATACCATTCGCAGAACGGTCTCGTTACCCTGTTCATCAACAGCTCGAGGTGGAGTACATTCGGGAGGAGAGATAGCCGATATATAAATTATTTACTTTTTTATTGTGGCTTCATCGCGAGAGATGACAGAATTCCCCGATCATCAGATGCTGGAATCCCACCAGGTCCTAGTCATGGTCTTCACGGCTCACAGACGGATTCTAGCCACATAGGAAGCGGTGCTGTCTTGCTTCAAGCGGAACCCCAAATTGAAGCCCTTAGAGTCATCGCGTGCAGTAGCGCAAAATTGAACTCTATGGAATGCACATACTATATTAATGGAATGAAGTGTCTCGCAAATACCATTCGCAGAAAGGTCTCGTTACCCTGTTCATCAACAGCTCGAGGTGGAGTACATTCGGGAGGAGAGATAACCAACTCCCAGACTATTTGTCACGCAACTTCGCAGCAGCACGCGAAACGGATGTTTTTCCAATGTGAGGAGTCTCGGGGACAGGAAGACGAGAACAAACTACTTGCGTATTAGCAGAAGAGTTAGCAGAGATGCTTAATGTTTATGACGTGATCTGTCTGGTAGCGGACGATTCCGGGGTGTTGAACCAAATGCGAAATTGTTTTGAGGAGATCGCCAAGCTTCAGAAAGCTAGTGACACGTGAGGCATTTTCGGATCCCGATCGAGACATCTTGGGCGATGCTAGAATATGAGTAGATAATCCTACATGATTTTACAATGTACGATGAGAATCCTGCAAGTCCCGCAAGAGTCATCCGCAAGACTTACAGTGAAATCGACGCTTGAAAGTCTGAGTATGTCCAAGGGCCCACTGTAATAGAGTTCCTGATACATAATATTTGCTATCATTGGGGGTTTCTGATAACTGACAGGACATGCTTGATAACAATTTTGTCACAGGCATAAAATCAGGATGAGAACGACCCCAGGATATCACCAACAAGGCGAAACCGGTCTATAAAAAGGTTCAGGAGCTGAAGAAGATGCTCCGGGCTGCCCTGATTGGCAAACCCGAGATCCAGTGGGAGCGTTTTCTTCCTGAAATCCTCTTCATTCTGATGGTCCGAGTGTATTCAGCGACCAATATTACTCCCTCTAAATTGTTGTTAGGCTTCGAATTGCCTCGGCCAGGCGACTGGAATTCTTCTTTGTAGACGCAAACCTCAGAACGAGGAACGTGTTTGGGCCAAAGCATTTTCGATTCCCGTCATGCGGAATTGTAAACAAATTAGTTCAGGTTTAGAGGTAGGGTAAGATCCTCCTTACATATGATGTAAGGATCAAGGATATAAGTTAGGGCTTAAGTTTAGTGGGAAACTATGTGAATGCATAAGGCATTATTGTAACCATGAGATTGTTTATTTGTAGTTTGATTTTTTTTAAAGAGCAGTTTCCAGCCTCGGGCCGTTAGAAACTGAATGCCACTCTTTGAAACTAGGCGTGTTACCAACGTCCAAGTGAATGAAATAATTTAAGAAACAAATTGGAAATGAATTCGTGGTAGTTAGGTAGGTCGAATCGCGAAGGAGTGTGTCGAGTAGGTTACGGTCTCTTCCGCGGCGCATTCATCTTATCTAGTTGACAGGGACTTTTCTTTCGATATATAAATTATTTACTTTTTTATTGTGGCTTCATCGCGAGAGATGACAGAATTCCCCGATCATCAGATGCTGGAATCCCACCAGGAGCGGTATGCAGCCTTAGGACTATAGGTCTACAGCAACTCCACGCCATATATATATATATATATATATATATATATATATATATATATATATATATATATATATATATATATATATATATATATATATATATATATACATCCTAATTTGTTCATTTGAAGTACCTACCTAATTTTGTCAACATCCGCAAACAACAGTTGTTGGTATTTTAGAAATACATACCTAATCTAATTATTAACAACAGATTAATCAAAATTTTGACTTATATAACTGAGCTATGATATGAGGGAAAATTTGAATAAACAATACGGCTTGAGCCGCACGTGTTCTCTTGATTGTTTGTAGATAATGAACCTTTGCACAGGGTCGGATTGGGAATGACTTATTCGAATAATATACTTGAATATTTGAAACACAACTATGAAGTACTGGAAAGTACTTGAAAATTGTAATGAAATTTCATGCCAGCTTAGTCGCAAAATTTCCTCAAGGAATGATCCAATATTTTTTAATTATGTTTGCAGGAATCGTTTGTTCAAAGTTGATTCTAGGCCAGAAAGTCTTTAAGGTGGGTAATGTGGAAATATATTTCATATTTTTCGTGTGTTGAAGTCATCTTTTTTATATTGCAGTTTACCGGCCTATATTCAATTCATCAATTGCTTTTTTGAATTCTGTCGACTGTCTGCCCTAAATATTCATCTCATCTGTTAGTTTTTACATGATTTGGAAGTGTGCCTTCATTCTCAAATTAGGCAGATCTCAGCAGCTCAAACATTTTTACCTACCATATTTAACAGCAGTATCTAGAATCATTATAGCTAAAAATGAAATTATTGATTTAAACTAGCCGGTTCTTGATTAAAATCCATACCAGAACTTACTAGTAAAGTGAACTGTGGCATTTTCACAATGAATAGCAAAACACAGCAAGTGTTTTGCTATATCATAGCTTCTTCAAGCATGATAAATAGGCAGAGTCGTACTTGCTCCATTTGCAATATAACCTCTATAATAGTTACTCTTTCCCAGTAAATCATAAAATGTGTTTGCTTCATTCTGAAACAACGAACTGGGAGTAACGTTACCTTTATGAGGAGTCAGTCTTTCCACGTGAATGACTAATGGCCTTCTTCTTGAAGTATTTTTTTTATGATGTACTGTTTGGAACCTTTGGTGAAGTAATGAATATTACTGGAGTTTCGAATTTCGATCACCAAGTGATCATCTTCAAGAGGAAGATAAAACTGTAAACTTCGCGAAACTAAAGCTATTTATGCTATACATAATTAGCCTTATCTATTATTTTACAATATGTCCTTATGTAATGTTTAAATGTTACAGCTATATATAAAATAATTTTCAGCTATATAAAAATACTTCAATGTTATCCTTATTTATACCATAGAGACCTCTTCTAGGTACCTGTGGCTTGAGTGTCTTAAATTAATTTCACAATGTTGCTTTATCTATTAGTCTTAAATTAATTTTACAATGTGTCTTTATGTAATAGTCAGGTAACTCTAATAATTTAAATATTATTTTAACAAGCAATTTGGTATTGGTCCGTCATCGTTATTCATGATATTATTATGTTTACTTATTTCTATAAGACATTTCTCATAGGCATAGATGCCTATTATTATGAATAACGATGAGGGACCAATACCAAATAGCATACTATATAGCTTGTTAAAATAATGTTGTTGGGTTTACTGATTGCTACATAAGGACACATTGTAAATATATTTAGATAGGCAATATTGTGATATTGATTTTTATATAGCTGAAAATTGTTTTATATATATATATATAGCTATAACATTTAAACATTACATAAGGACATATTGTAAAATAATAGATGAGGCTAATTGTAAAATTAATTTAGGGTGGTATACCTGTATGGTTTACCTGCATGATATATCTGTATAGCATAAATAGCTTTAGTTTCGCGAAGTTTCCAGTTTTATCTTCCTCTTGAAGATGATCACTTGGTGATCGAAACACGTGTCGAGGTGTTAAATATAACGATTTAGTGTTGGGAAGAAACTCCAGTAATATTCAGTAATTTTTTTGTCTAACCTCTTTTTCATTAGGTCGTTGGTTTGTTGGTTACATTTGAAAGTTGTCTCGTTGATTCGTGCAATATTTCCAGTTGCTCTCTGATCAACTTCCAGATCTCAATATGCGTTTTCTGGCCTGTAAAGTGGAAGTTAGCTCATTGTTTCTTGAACATCAGTACTATTACCTATTACTACCGTCGGCATTTGTTGCTATCGTTCGTCATGAAAAAGAGTTCTAGAATGCAACTTCCTTGAAAGGGGTTCCTGAAAGAAATTGTGCCTTTTTTTTTGACCCATGGCGTAGATCTTTTTTTTTTTTTAAACTCAAACGTCATATCTTTTACATCAGTCTTTAACATAATGGCGGCGAAGTTGGATGCCAATGATTCCACCAAAGATTAATATGAGTGCCATAACAAATCTATCCTTGACAACCGCACCATATTTGGAAACTATCTGGATATTAATGTGAATTCCATTCTTAGACCAGTAATATGTCAAAAAGTTCAGTGTTATAGTTATGACACGTATTGGATGTCGAAGTGCTTCAATTGCTTTACCTTAGTCCCAGCTGGTGTCAAAGGTCGTGCGTAAATAGAAAAGTGTAATCCAAAATCTCTTTCTTGGTTTATGATGAACTAAAATTAGGAAAAAATTTTGATAAGATAAAATGTCAACTACCTGAGTATATTCATTATTTTCTGTCTGATGTGATTTTTATCAGGTTTCATTTCACAATATAAATTTCTAAATTCACGAACGTTCTGTATCCACAACATTTTTCTCCATCTTCTCAGTATTCACCATTCTGTATAATGTTCCAGATTTGGGGCATAATGAGCATGATTTCTGCCATTTGAAAAAATACATTTAATACTTCGTATTACTTTCCAACAACCTGTAACCTGCTTCTCAAAATTTATCATTTCATATTTTTGTAACACTTTCTGTAAGTTTGTGAAATCTCATACATCCTTGAGTTTACAAACTAATTGCGTTACTAATAGAGAGAAACTTGGAATTCCATTTCAAATAGGTCCGAAGATTGAGTATCGTTTCTGAAATTCCCTTATGCATGAATGTCTTCAATTCGACCTACTGAAATTGTAATAAAAGTTCTGTAACAAACTTCCTTATCCATTCCATTCATCTAAGTCTAAATACGGTGTGTAGGTGGAGCATATGGAGGGGTGTGGAATACAATACTCGTTTCGAAAATATCTTTCATTTATTTGATACTCTAAAATATTATCTGTGACACTACGAAAGATTACCTATCTGAACGCTGATGAAAACTAGTTTGCAATTCGTGAAATTCAACAACATCCTGTCACTGATATTTATAATATTTTTTTATACGAAACTACGAAATTCGAAAGTAAAATCTCTCATCATAACATTGAAGACGTATTCAACATTACTCAAGAATAACAAACGTAAAGAAAATACCCATGTTTGAGGTAAATTAACCCCTTTGGGTAGTTTGTCTTAGCCGAAATACTTTTTCCATTATTTTTTTGTTAACATACGTAAACGTAAAAAAAAATTTTGTCAATGGTAATATTGTAAATATGTACCACTCAAATACCTTCAACAGAAATCTTGATCAAAACGGGTCTGGTTAGTTTTTACAAAGTCATTAACAATCTTTAAGAGTTAGGAATTAACACTTTTATCTTATCAGTAGTATCAACTCTGCTTTTTCTTTCAGTGTGAATCTGACTTGAAAAAATGAAAATGAAATGCTAATACTTCGTGCGCAGCGAATATTCTTTGTTGTTTATAAAAAATGCGAGTGCAAATCAGTTGGGAACACACAGAACCAGTTGTCGGTGTATAGTTTGATGTCACCATTACCACTTTAATACATATCGCGAATCCTTGTGAAGTTATTAACACTTAACTAAGTTACAGTGGCACCCAAACCATGTACCGGCAGCTACCAATTATTCTCTCTTCATTTGATAATAACATAGCGGTTCAAAAGTAAATAATATCAAATAACCTGGGTATTTACAGATGGATCCAGAGAAGGATGTAGACGTTAGAAGTGAAGAACAAAAATATTTAATGGATGATGGAGTTTTCATAATATCCAAAAATGAACGAAATGACGTTACTATCACGTGGCGAGACACTTTGAAACAGGTATGACAAATCGGGCCCTTTGACTTAATATTTACCTATCCTTTGTCTGTGAAATGATAGAAAAATTTGTTATGTAATAATCTAATCACTTCCAACATTACATTTGTTCAATTTGATCATGTTGTTCTCCAGCAAAAAACCCTTTCTTCAGATTTTTACTAAGTAGAAGTAGGTATCTTTTATCGTTATCAAAAATTGAGAATGTATCTCCATCAACTAATAGCTGGGTAGTTGTTTCACATTATCAAAACACACATACACACACACACACAAACAAAACAATTTATCTGGTTCTTTGAAAGTAAGGTACCATCTAGTAGCTGAAAGATATGTGACTATATTCAATGAACCCTTTCGTGAGCAATAAAAAGTCGGTATTAATATTATTTATTTTCCAACTTCTGGTATGACAATTGGAAGCTTAATGGTTATATTATATTAAGCATGAAAACGAACTATTTTATTTTATTTTGGAAAACTACTTAAGTCTGTTTGCTATTGATAGAGAGCCCTCATAAATCTGGAATATATGCGTAGTTGGTGAAAATGATTCGATAACGTTCTATAATGCTCATCAAAAAGTAGGCACCCTATGGAAAATTTTTAATTATTGATTTTCTCACAAAAGTTGGTTCATCATCACATCATTAATCATCAGTTCGGGTATTTGAGTAGTTTTTGGAAGACAAGCAATCTCATATTTCTAAATGATGAAGATATATATATATATATATATATATATATATATATATATATATATATATATATATATATACAAATCGAAAATGAAACAATTAGTGGACATAACATATATAACATTATAATATTATAATATTATAACATTATAACATTATAATATTATAACATTATAATTGACTACATGTATCTGAAAGTCAAGGAATGGTTAAAAGTGATATTTTTAAATTCTGTTCGCTGAAGGAACGGTGTGATTTGTTTTTTCTATACATCCTTTAAGTGAGATGATACCAAAAATAAACATCAAAAACAAATAAAATGTATTTGATTGCTAGTAAATAGATGAGTATTTGAAAATAACTCACTTATACTGGTGTCTTTTGACCAGTATTAGTCAGTCTCATATTTATATATATTTCAATATTGAATTTTACAAAAAGGATTTGAAGCTTTATATCTTCTATTACTAATTAATTACTATTACTATTAATTATCTGCGAGCGCTTTCGACAGTTGGTAGTACTGTCATCTTCTAGGCACTCCTCAAACTAAACTTGTCATCCTGTCGTCTGCCTCTTTATACGGTCAGAGCGTCTCAACTCAGGTATTTCAGGTACTTTAGGTAAATTTGCCTGTATTTGTACTGCATCAGGTACTCTTCTTTGTGTTAGATCTTCTCTAGGAATGTGTATGGTTTTGTTTAATAAATTGAATGTGAGGTCTTGTTGTGTTTTGATTTGTACTTGTTCCTCGATAAGTGATTTATGACTGTTAAATTTATGGATGTTCAAGTTTTCCCAAATGTCCATGCGGTTTCCCTTGTTGACTTGTTTTACGAGTTTTATGTTCTCTGGTGGGGGGAAATTATGTTTGTTTTGTATGGCGTGTGTTGCGAGGTTTGATTTATATACTATTGGATTTATGTATGCCTTTTTGTGTTCATTGTACCTTTGGATTAGTTTTTTCTTGGTTTGGCCGATATAGAATTTGTTGCAGTCCGAGCATTGTATACTGTATATCCCGTTTTGGTCTTTGTCTTCTTCTTTTTCATAGTTGTTTATTTTTTGTGTTATCTTCGTGTTCGACTTGTATGTGATGTTGATGTTCAGTGGTTTGAAGATGTTTGTTAGTTTTTTGGTTTGGTGTCCTACGTACGTAAATGCTGTCCATCGTTGTGTTGTTTTGTCTGTTGGGGTGGCTTGATCCTTATTCTGTATTTTTTGTTTGATTATGTTTTCTAGTTTGTCTATTGTCTTCTGGTGTATCCGTTTTCGTTCGCTATTTGGTATATGACTTTCCGTTCTTTGTTTCGGGCTTCATTGAGTGGTATCCTTAACATTCTATATATGAATGCGTTATAGGCAGCCATTTTGTGTGATGGTGGATGGTTTGAACTTGCGGGTATGGTGGAGCTTGTTTGTGTAGGTTTCCTGTATATTGCCATTTGAAATTGTGTTTTGTTGTGGTTATATCCTATGGTTATGACCAGGTAGTTAAGTTTTGAGTTGTGTTCTTCCTCAATGCTGAAACATAGTTTTTGATTTATTTCGTTAATTTCTTTTTTTATTTGTTCTACTCTTATTCCATTGTTTTGTGATATGTTCAGTCCATCGTCAACGTATCTGAACCATTCTCCTTTTTCATCATGTGTTTTTATTATTGTTAAGATTTTCTCATCTATGGTTTGCAGGTATATTTCGGATATAATGCTAGATAGTGGGGATCCCATCGCTAATCCATCTGTTTGTTTATAAATTTTCCCTTCAGATTCGAAATAATTTTGATTAAGTATTGTATTTAGACAGTGTTCCATTTGGTTAATGTAGGTTTTGTCTATGTTTTGGTGTTTTAGTTTCTCAGATATGATGTTTATACTTTCGTTGACTGGTATGTTGGAGTACATGTTTTTTATGTCGAACGAGAACAGTTTAGTGTTCGGACTGACATTTGTCGTAGAGATTCTGTCTGTGAGTTCCATTGAATTTTTGATGCTGTGGTCGTTGTTCCTGTTGATTTTGTTTTTCAGTTCGTCGGCTAACAAATAATCAAAAAACCAGAAAAGACTCCGGAGAAACCAGCAATCACGAAAGCCATCAAATAAATAAATAAATAAATAAATATATCTAGAAAGGTTAATGCAGTCAATCTGCTGGAAAATTGAATTGAAATCAATATGGGAATGATCAAAAAGTACTTATCTATTTATTTATTTATATATATATATATATATATATATATATATATATATATATATATATATATATATATATATATTTATATATATATATATAAATATATATATATATATATATATATATATATATATATATATATATATAAGGTTTGTTTTTTAAATGGGATTATTTTCAGATTTTAGCATGCTGTATAGCAAATACCATAGTTATTCAGGCTGGAGTTAATATGGCCTTCAGCGCAGTTTTACTTCCACAGTTGAATGGGACCAAGAGTGATATAAATATATCCAAATCACAATCCTCCTGGATAGGTAAGAAATGTTTTTTTGTTACTTAACTTTTTTTCTTTTCGATATCAGCGGTGTCATCTACTAAGGTCATTAGCTTAGTGTTTATATTGGTAGCTCCCCGAGAATCTAGGAAGGATAATGACTCTCCTTGGAAAACAATCTGATTGTTTCTTGAGACAGTTGGGCCCAACGATACCTACATTTGTTGCTCAGCCTTGCACGAATGCTTTGTTTTTGTGATTTTTAGTTTTTGGTCTCGACTTTCATCTTGTTATCTGATGGATTGTGGACGCTTCAGAGAAAATAAAAAATCAATTTCTCATCCGACGGTCAATATTGAAGCTTGGTTTTGCAACAGATCATCGTGGGAACCCTTGTTTATCTTGAATAAGCTTGTTTTTTTGAATTTCCCGTCAATAGCATCGATGACGTTTCCATAAAGGAAAATGGCAATGCTTACTTTTACCTAATTAGGTTTAGACTTTTTACTTTTTGGTATAAGAACATTGGTGTAGAGACCTATCTATCTTCATACGAGTAGTTCCGATCTTTCCTTTTTTTTCTTTGGTTCCTTACTAACCTCGGAAATCTATTTCGAAACCTTTTCTTACTTTTGCCGTAAGCCTTTTCCACTTTGTCCTCTGGTTTCCAACATACGTTATGCCTTTCTGAAGATAGTTAACATTCATCCAAACAAGTGTATATCTTCATTGGCACGCGCGTCAGACTTACTAGTAGCACTTCGCCATGAGCATGACTCTATGCATTCAGAATGTTTGGTTCTTAATAAGTACATATTGATAATGGCTTTTATACACTTTGCTTCTTTTCTTTGATGTTTCGATTGTCACTCTTGTACGAAAGCGTAGAAGGGCCAAAGATTATTTGTTTATTTGATCCACCATAATTTCGACTTAAAAGTCGAAATTTCAACTTTTATCTCGTAATTTCGACTTTTATTTCGTAATTTCGACTTTTATCTCGTAATTTCGACTTTTATCTCGAAATTTCGACACTCTTTTCTAATCACTTCGACAGTGCTCAAATTTTCTCATAGTGATATATATTTTAAGAAGAAATATGACAGAAACCGGTTTTATTGAATATTCGAAGGCTACTCATTTTTTGATTGAATGTTCGGCAACCATTCTGCTCCAGTTAGTTTTTTTGCGTCATTAGGTCTCTATGATTTTTCGAAACGAGGAGAGAAAACCCATACCTAAGAAATGAACATTGTATCTCTTCGAAGAACATACCGACAGTATTAGTTGGTTGCCATTGCAAAATGTGTTTCTACATGACGTTTAAGATATGAATGTATAGAGTATTCTTTCAAAATGTTTCTAAATGTCTACTAGAAATTCCTTCAGCTGTAGTGAAAAACTGAATTTCAGATAAGTTTTGATAATGAAGTAAGAATATTACTGATCAAATTGATTTACTATGATGAGGAACTAATATTTTGGCCAAAGTCTACTCGTGCGGAAATCATTTACTTTTTCAAAAAGGTACTGAATAATATCAATGCATAATTATCAATCTAAAATTTATTGAAATAATATAAAATTCACTTCTCAGGTTAATGTATTAATTAATTGTGGCCTAAGGATCTAGGGATCTAGTGTAATTATTTTTTCTGCATAAAAATTGAACATAATTTCCAAAAATCTTCATCACAGGCTGTCTAGGGATATGTATACTTCGACGAAAAATGTTTAAAAGCGAATGATGGAATCTTGATGAGGTGATCTGTAACTCCATAAAGGGAAGGCATCGCATACAATATACTTGCTCCCTGCTGGAGCAATAGCATTTCTTGTTTTCCGTATTCTATGAATACTCCATTCAAAACATACTCGATCAAGATCACTCTGAAATAAAAATTATTATTAAAATTTCATTAAAAACAACTTATCTCTTACTTGTACTAATGGTATGAAACAGACTTGTCCGAAAAAGATGCATCAAATAAATGGTCTTCTATTAGGGTTCGAAATAAATTCATCCAGTATTGTGCATTATGTTTATATGTAATATAGACCACCAAGATTCTATCCTTTGATTGTGCATGCTTTTTCCATACAAAAAAAAATGGTCGATTTGTTGATTCAGTAAATACTTCATGAAAGGCTTTTTGTATCCTCTCCATTACTTCATTTTCAGTGCCCATATCGGTTTGTAAAATTCTGGGACATCCAAAAATTTGAATCGGCAGCTAAACGAACATCAGAGAGAAATCAATTTGTATTATACAATTCTATTGCTTTGATCATGACGAATGTGACGATGATATGATCTTCAAAATTACAAATTTTTTCGAGTGTGAAGATGAGGAATAATAAATAGTGTGGTAAAATTTAATGAAATATCATAGACATGAGCATCTACATAAATGTACATTAAACTGAAATATTTGTTCTTGTTTCAACATCAGTTGGAAATGATTATTGTTGAAATTATTGATTGATTCAGAGTTACTGATTATTTCTAACCTTAGGGTAGCTTGAAGTTGATTCCACTTTCAACCACATATTTCCATTGAAATTTCCACGAATCTCCTGTTAACATCACATCGTAGTAAATTATAATGCACTCAAGGAACCATATTTCTACTTTTGCCAGAAGAAAGTCGAAATTTCAAGATCAAAGTCGACATTTCAAAATGAAAGTCGAAATTATGAGATAAAAGTCGAAATTACGAGAAAAAAGTCAAAATTACGAGATAAAAGTCGAAATCACGAGATAAAAGTCGAAATTACGAGATAAAAGTCGAAATTACAATATAAAAGTCGAAATAACGAGATAAAAGTCGAAATTACGAAATAAAAGTCGAAATTACGTGAAAAAAGTCGAAATTACGAGATAAAAGTCGAAATTACGAGACAAAAGTCGAAATTACAATATAAAAGTCGAAACAACGAGATAAAAGTCTAAATTACGAGATAAAAGTTGAAATTTCGACTTTTGAGTTGAAATTATGGTGAATCAAATAAACAAATAATCTTTGGCCCTTTTACGCTTCCGTACTCCTGTGATCTCGAACCCTTGAATTTTTTGCCCCATTTGATAAATAATTTGACTCACGATGTTGCTATTTATAAGAAAAATGTTACCCCAATATATGCATAAATCGTTGGCTTTAATGTCGCCTGAACATACAAGATATTTGCAAACATCTACTAGATTATAATTATTCTATTGTATTTATCCATATCCTTAGACATTTCCGCACTTGTAATATTTTGTAACGACTGTGACGTTGTTTATCTAGTATGTTTTACCACCAGTTCAGGACCTGACACCAAAATGTGATAATATGAAAATTTTGGTCTAGTTCGGGAATGAGAATTCTTTGAGCCGTAAAAAAATCTCTTAATAAATCAATTAATCATTGAAGAAAATTGAAATATTGTATGATATATTATGTATCTAATGATCTAAGAACAAATATATCAGGTACCACCAAAAAGTAGTTTTTTCGTGTATTTATAATTTTAATTTGACTATGAAAATAGGGTTCCTCGCGGCTGTTACGGCATGCGCGCGCTGCCGCTAAAGAGAGTTTATCAAGGAAATATTTTTTTTATAACTTAAAATTTCATTTAAAAAAATCTAGTATCTTCTTAACACTTCAATGAATCAAGTCCCGTAGGAAAAAGTTTTACCACCATTTTTCAAAAAGTTATTCAATTGTTAATTAACAAATTTTTTCCCAATCTCCGTTGGCATAAATAAAATATAATATAAAAAGGGTATAAATAATTGGCTTATAAATTTTAAACTTCGTGAAGCCCTTTTGATATATGCTTCATAATATCCTGCGATAAAAGTTCATAAAAATTTATTAATTTGTTAATTAGGATTTTTATAACTATTGCAAAATGAAATATCTAAAAATTGCTGATAATTATTTTTTTCAATTGATATTTAGCTATGTCTGTTTTCACATTAAACAGTGGCAGTTATTAACATAGGATATGATTTTTTTCGTAATTTGTTTATTAAATTGTTTCAAATAAATATTTTTGAAAAAAATGTCTTTGCTTTTTTATTTTCATTTTTAACTGTTTAAAATCGATTTTTTCATATTTAGATTGTTTAAATAATTAGTTAAGAAATAATTTTGCTTTTAAAAATCATAATTTATCCTCTTGAATAACAAAAAAAATTCAAAAATATTGAATTTCTCTATTTGACAATTTTAAATATTTGATTTTGCAATAATTATAAAAAATCATAATTAACAAATTAATAAATTTTTATGAACTTTCATCGCAGGATCGTATGAAGTATATACAGGGTGTCCCTGGACTTCCTCTTTTCCTCTCGGGAATGTATAGATGGGGTCAAAATATCACCAGTACTTCATATAACTTTTTTTCCTAAAATCCTTCGTTACCAAGTAACGGGCCCTCGAAGTTACAAAATGAAAAATGTTTTTCTTTGATAACTTTTCAAGTGAATATTCAAAATCATCCAAATTTTGGTAATTGACTAAACAAATGAATTCCTTCGATGAGCTTTCATGCAGGAGTCAGTTGTTTTGCTACAAAGTCAGGAACGGACTACCCCCGATGGTCCACACCCCAAAACTTTGAAATGACAGATATTTTTCAATATTTTTCAACAAATTAAGGTTACTTGGACAATTTTATGAATAAAAGTACTCGTGTGGAAAGTCGATCGGAGCAACGAGTCTTGATAAAAATGTAGTTTCACTCGACGACATCAAACCCGCTCGTCCACCATTATTTGAAATGAATAATTATCAAAGCAGAAATAATAATGATAACGTTAATTCAACAACATTTATCCTGAGATGTCTACCATTATTCGAAAATATTAGTTTTTAAGGAAAATGGAAATGATAGGTAAAATGTTCATAACGAATTTTTATAATGCAAACACGTTTAACTAACGAAACTCAAGAGCCTCAAGAGCAAACAGAAATGAAAAATCCGCTACAGAAACTGCTCGATATGACCACCTTCTCTCTCTATTCGTTTTCTTAGTCTGCGAAGACACCCTCTCTGTACTTGAAATAGCATTCCAGGGTCGTTTCGTATGGCTTCACAATGTAATGTTATTCTATTCAACAATGCATCTCTTGTGTGAATAGGTGTAGCGTAAACAAGGCTTTTTAGATGCCCCCACAGAAAGAAATCCAATGGATTTAAATCCGGAGACCGCGATGGCCATGAATATGGCCCACCTCTACCAATCCATCTATTGTGGAAAATATGGTTCAGATGGTCACGCACAATCAAACTAAAATGAGGAGGAGCGTCATCATGCATAAACCACATATCTCTTCGGGTTTGCAATGGGACATGTTCCAAAAGTCCATTCAAATCGTCCTGAATGAACTCCAAATAACGTTCTCCATTCAATCGGTCCTGTAGAACGAATGGTCCTATAAGATGGTTTCCTATGATACCAGCCCAAACATTCACGTTGAATTTCCATTGGTGTTTGGTTTGCAATATCCCATGGGGATTTTCTTCGGCCCATATATGGAGATTATGAGACTTGATAACTCTATCTCTACTGAAACCTGCTTCATCAGTGAATAAAACTCGATTAATAAAAGTCATATCCTCTCTTTGCCTATCCATGAACCAATTGGCATATTCCAGTCGTGCTGGAAAATCTTGAGGTGTCATGGCATGTACCTTCTGGATGTGAAATGGGTGGAGCAGTTGTTCCCTAATTATTCTATGAATAGTGGACTTGGATGTATGGAATTGTTCTGATAGATTTCTGATGCTCATTGAAGGATCATCAGCGACGGCTTCCAAAATATTTTCCTCCAATACAACGGTACGTACAGTCCTAGGAGCGCCCTCACCACCTCGTTTTGGCAAAACTGTACCTACAATAATATCGAAATAAAACAACGTGCTCAAATTAATTATCAATTATTACATACCTGTCTCCCTCAAGCTGCGATCGACACGCTCGAATGTTTCTCTTGACGGTACCGTTCGATTGGGAAAATGCTCGGAATACAGACGACGAGCTTCTTCAGCATTACAAAATGCTCGTCCATAAAATACATGCATATCTGCATATTCATTGAATGTAAACTGTTCGACCATATCAAAAAAATTCAAAATATCCTATAGAATATTGACAATACAATGATAGTCATATGACAACGCACCACTCAACAAAACAAAATCGCATTCCAGTTTCTCATTTTTTATCAAAACTTTCTAAAAGGTTTTTTTGTCAACATCTGTGAAAGGAATGGAACATAATTATTCCCTGGATATTTTTCACCTGATCATGTGCAGCCGTTTTTGTAGTTCATTCGTTTGCTTTTTATTAGTATAGTAAATATTTTTTCCGATGTGCGTTTTTTCAGCTGAATTTAGATTCGTGTTAAAGAATTTCTCCCATAAAATTATAATTATCAGTGAAACTCCTCAACAGTTTAGCTGTGAAGAAGAATTTGAAACATTCGAATGTTGAGTTTCATGAGATTCAGATAACTGATCAACACGAAACGTGATCATTCCACACGTATTATGTACATACAAAATATGGAATGAATTCGATATTTCATAGTAGAGTAGCTTGTTAGTTTAAAAACACCACGAATCTACAGAACTTGATATTTCTTTTGAAAAAATATCTGCTATCACAATTGTGACTTAAACTTCCATATAGGTACTGTACTTTTTGTTTACGACTTCATTTTAGCATACTTTGTATTATTCCTGTTATAAATGTTGTTGAATTAATGTTATCATTATTATTTCTGCTTTGATAATTATTCATTTCAAATAATGGTGGACGAGCGGGTTTGATGTCGTCGAGTAGAACTACATTTTTATCAAGACTCGTTGCTCCGATGGACTTTCCACACGAGTACTTTTATTCATAAAATTGTCCAAGTAACCTTATTTTGTTGAAAAATATTGAAAAATATCTGTCATTTCAAAGTTTTGGGGTGTGGACCATCGGGGGTAGTCCTTTCCTGACGTTGTAGCAAAACAACTGACTCCTGCATGAAAGCTCATCGACGGAATTCATTTGTTTAGTCAATTACCAAAATTTGGATGATTTTGAATATTCACTTGAAAAGTTATCAAAGAAAAACATTTTTCATTTTGTAACTTCGAGGGCCCGTAACTTGGTTACGAAGACTTTTAGGAAAAAAAGTTATATGAAGTACTGGTGATATTTTGACCCCATCTATACATTCCCGAGAGGAAAAGAGGAAGTCCAGGGACACCCTGTATATATAACAAAAAGGCTCCACGAAGTTTAAAATTCATAGTCCAATTATTTATACCTTTTATCCCATTATTCATATCAACGGAGATTGGGGAAAAAATTGTTAGTTAACAATTGAATAACTTTTTGAAAAATGGTGATAAAACTCTTTTTCTACGGGGCTCGATTGATTCAAGTGTTAAGAATATATTAAATTTTTCCAAAATTTTTAAAATGACATTATATGTTGTAAAAAAATTATTTCTTTTGATAAACTCTCTTTAGCGGCAGCGCGCGCATGCATTTTCAACGTCAAATTAAAATTATAAATAATGGAGATAGAGTTTCGGGAGTTGGGACTTTTTTATCGGAACTTTTCTCCTCTTTAACGAGCTTTTTTCAAAATTGCTTAAATATTAATATTTTTTGAGTTATTAACGAAAAACTAAATACCATTTTTTATTTTGTTATTAACAATTGCAATTTTTTACCTGTACCAAAATCCTTCAATAACATTTTCCTAGAGGTGATCCCGAATCGAATGAGCTATCCCTCATATTTTTAGGACCTTTATCTCTATTTTTCATGTTTTTGAACTTGTTGATTAGACTGAAGTGTGTGTGTTTCAAAGTCTACATGAAAAAACCAAAAATCTCGGTATTTCAAAACATCAAGTGTGCTACATTTTTTGGAAAGGATATGTTAAGCTCTATTGAAATATGGCGGAATATACAGGGTGTCTCATTGAAAAATAGTTTTCCATTAACAACTATGATATCCCATTTGAAAAAATAAGTATTTAAACCATTGAATTCTACGTAAAAAGGGCTTTGGAAACGTTTTCATAGAAACAAGTCCTTTTTGACAGGAAGAAAGTTACAGTAAATTTTCGAAAATGCACATTTTCGAAAAACAGGCTGCAACTCATAAACAATGATAGATGTCAATATGCGGTTTTCCCCACTAGGTTTGTCATAAAACTTGAACCTCAGACTCAGCTATTAGTTTTCATCTATTTAGTTTGAAAACAGGAGTCTGCCTTCAAAAGTATCCAATTTGGCCCACTCTGTACATATTTGTTATTTTTCAGCAAGTATCGTAGCAATAGCATTGCCGCTAGGAGCTTTGGTAGTTGGACCATTGATGGACAGATATGGTAGAAAAAAAGTGTGTTTCCTAGCAAGCATCCCTTTCACAGTTGCGTGGGTATTACAATACTACGCAAACTCCGTTTGGCACATATACTTGGCGAGAATTATATCAGGATTTAGTGCAGGTATGTCAAATGAAAAAAAAATTCCAAACGAAGGATTTTTAATTTTGAAAACTAGTTATTACCATATCACGATGATTGAAAAAACTTTATAAAATAAAAATGAATTGGGTGAAGAAAACTATCTCCAAAGAAAACAATTTTGAAATATGTTTCGATTTTAGGATTAACTACAGTATCTTTGGTTTATGTTAGTGAAATCTCCCATCCTGAAATGAGACCGATGTTATTGAATTTGAATAGCGTTTTCGTTGCCTTTGGAATACTTTTAACGTGCCTTTTTGGTGAGTATCATAATGAATGAATAAGTAAAGAAATATCTTCACAACAGAACCACTAATGCTGTTTTTCACTCAGTACGCCATTTCTATTTACCTATTATGTTTTATGTGATGTTTATCCAATACCGATAAATAATACTGAGGTTTTGGTATATATTTACATTTCTTTGATTTTGTTTGATTTTCCTGTTGTTGAAATGCCTGTATCTTTTCAATCACTAATTTTTTCTGAAAAATTTAATACTTTCGATATTTCAGGATTATGGTTCAACTGGAGAACAATGTCTTTTCTTTATTTTTGTTTTGTCGTGTTGATATCAGCTCTTATTTTGATCATTCCTGAAAGTCCTCATTGGCTGACAGTTTTCAAGAACGATCCCCAAGGTACAGCGAACTCATTAACTTGGATCTACAGTAATAATTTGGTAATTTATTTTACTGAACAAATCCACTTCTCAAAATAATATTCATTTTTTTAAGGTATTTGAACATGAATTTCAAAGAATTTCCAGCACGAAGAAACATACAACTGAGAACAAATCTGTTTTTCGTAGAATAAAAAGCGACCTGAACATGTGTATGGAGCCAATAGTGTATAAACCTCTCATCATATTACTGATCATATTCATTTTCCAACAGCTGTCTGGCGCATATGCTATTGTCTTTTATGCTGTAGATCTATTTCGTGAAATCGGAGGTCGTTTTCGAAATAGTCTGAACGAATATGTAGCATTGGCTGTTTTGGGAACAATAAGATTTGTAATGTCTATCATATCAGCCCTGATTTCAAAGAAAGTGGGAAGGAGGCCTCTGATGTTCATATCTGCCCTAGGAATGAGTGTTACAAGTCTAGTAGCTGGCTTGTACATGTGCTTGACGTTGGTGCCAAAGGACGTCTATGAAGAAATGAATATTACAAAAGATCTTTCCCATAAAAACGTAACTTTGTATTGCATATTAGGTTATGTATGTTTTAGTTCACTGGGATATTTCGTGATTCCTTGGACTTTAATCGGGGAATTGCTCCCAGTGAAAGCTAGGGGAAAGTTAGGGGGTTTAATTGTGTCACTAGCTTATGTAATGATGTTCGTGATGCTCAAAATATTTCCATTTTTGTTAGATATTATTAGTCTAGATTATTTATTCTATATTATGTCCGTCATTAATTTGTTCGGATTTGCATTTTTGTATATATTTTTGCCAGAAACGTTGGGAAAAACGTTTTCTGACATAGAAAAATTCTTCACTAGAGATTAAAGAAATAGTTACGTTTAACATGTAATAAATTTTCACTCACTTTTTGACAAGGCACCCCTCAATTATATGCCGATTTTAGATATTCATTTTGAAATCTAATAAATTGGATTGTAAACGGGTGCAATTTAATTGAATAAAATCCAAAACTATAGGAACGCACCCAGGATTTTTGCGACGCGGAAGGAGGCTGCGCCCTTGGAGCCTGAATATATTGAATTTACCAACTGTTTCAATTTTTATAACATTATAATTGACTGCATGTATCTGAAAGTCAAGGAATGGTTACAAGTGATATTTTTTAATTCTGTTCGCTGAAGAAACGGTGTAATTTGTTTTTTCTATACATCCTTTAAGTGAGATGATATCAAAAATAAACATCAAAAACAAATAAAATCTATTGATTGCTAGTAAATAGATGAGTATTTGAAAATAACTCACTTATACTAGTGTCTTTTGACCAGTATTAGTCAGTCTTATATTTATATATATATATATATATATATATATATATATATATATATATATATATATATATATATATATATATATATATATATATATATATACAACATTTTTTATTCACACATTTGATTTTGTTATAATTCAGTTTCTACTGTACATAGTTTTGTGAACTAAATTTTTTATTGTTCGTACCTATAGTTGAAGCACTTTAGAATTTTTTTTTATTATTCCCAATCCTCTATGGAAAAGTAAACTACTAGTTTCTGAAGTTTCAGTTGTAGTTAACATGTAGGTAATGTTTCTTGAGAATAACGTGTTAGGAATCATATTTTAAAAGGCAACACCTCATTATTCCTTAACTCGCACAAGTTTCGACTTCTGAGGGTTGTCGTTCGTAGGGGTGCGACAGCTGGTTAGCGGAAAAACATATTTTAAACACATTTTTTCAAACTATCAGTATATAAATAAACAGATGCAAAAATGTCATGAAGTAAATGAATATGAATCTATTCGCAGTAAATCACTTTTCCACAAAGGATATTCCTTTCAGTCGGATGCTGCATCTAATGATGTTGAAGTTCCAACAGGTAATACTAAAGAATTGGTATGTGCTGTAAAACATGACACAGGTAGGATTCTTTCAGTGTATTATTCGGACCGAGGCCTCGACAGTAAGTCTAGTTGATGAAACTTCAATAAGAAGACTTTGTCTAAATGGTGAGCAGAAAGCCTTTAGTCTGAAATGGACAAACGAAATTGTTTCGCAGATAATTAATTTCGAGTTGACTTCTACATTGCTGGAATATTAATAGACGCGAAAGTGTTCAAGATGAATATTGTCAGAATCGTTGAAAATGTATTACTATCCTTCTACATTTCTATATTTTCATCGAATCTTATTATGCAAGATAAGGCACCCCTAAAAAAATCTGTTATACTATAGTTCCAAAATAGTAGGCACTAAATTCTTAGAAATGACTGACGTTCTTGCCTCAATCTGTTTTTGGCAGTGGCGTACGCAAATTATATGATAAAATATATTGTCCAATATAATATAAATTGATTTGAAATCGGGTGATATCACCAGAAGACAATTGTGGACACTAACAATCGAAACGTCGTGACGTAACTTGGTTTGGAATCTTTAAATTTTTATTTTTAATTTTTTGTTAATATTTTTTAATTTTTTAATTTTCTGCTTTTACGAATATTTAATTTTTTTATTTTTTCTTTTGTTGTTGCTTTTATGTTATTTCTTTGTAATTTCAGTTTTTTGTTTAATAAAATTGTTATTTTCGGTTAATCTATTTTTAATTTTAATTTTTTTTAGGGATTTCAAATGAATTTATATTATATTAGACAATGGAAGTCCGAACTGATGAAATACACCACAAAAACATAGTTTTCGTGGTGTATTTCAAACAATGTTTTCGTTCGTATTATAGTGCGAACTACAAATTAAAGAAGTTAGCAAGTTAGCAGGAGCTAAGGAGGAATTTAGAAAATGTCAAGATGTTAATTCTTCAGCAATTGATGATGCAATTACTGATGAAGGCATAAAATTCACATTTACACCATCACTACCTCCAAATATAACAGGATCTTGGGAAAACGATTATTTTATGCAGATTTTTTTAAAAAAAATTGCTTGGGTCGTGCAATCTAATCAAGGATATTTTACTCAGTGAATTTTTGTTGCCAGAAATAATTTTCAAATTGCCATATGCATTTTTTATACAAATGTTCACATGAAAAAATTTAGATCACAGTCAATATACAACCCTAGATTATGAGAAAAATCTGCGATTCATTTCCAAATAACATAACAGTGGCTGTTTTCTTTTGATAGATACAGATTGTTAAAGAGTGATAGAGGATTTGTTTGAATGAGTAATACATTGGCGTGCCGTTTGTATAATAATGAGTGTTGCAGAATGTAGGTAACATACGAATTTGAATCTGTAGTCTATATAATAAATAAAGTGTGTTCTCTGAGGACACTCTGACGACCTCTGAGAGAATCCACTGCTAGGTTTCAGGGCTTCTGAAAAAACACCTCTCACTTTGACAGACTGCTGACGACAAATAATGATTTATTGAGGCAATAGTATCACCTCCAAAACCATAGTAACGCAGGATTGTTAAAAGCAATCTATGGTCTATCCTATCGATGGTTTTTGTATATTCCAATAACATTGAAACAGTAATTTCATTTTTATTAGCCTCATTTCATTTTTATTAGCCTCATATAATATGTCATCGGTAACCATCAGCAAATCTATTGTATAGCCATGATTTGGGCGGAAAGCAGAAGGTACAAGGAAGAATGTTGAATTTTTCCAAATATGCCTTCATATCGATATTCAGATTTTTTTCTAATACAAAATGAGAGGCCATACTTGGAGACTGGCTGCAATTCAAATAATCTAAAACAATAATTCGTTCAGGCCAGTCTCAAATCACCTACACTGTAGGTTAATGGACTGACACCTATCGGATAACAAATACTCCCATGGCTAATTACCATTGGAGTAGTTCACAGGCAGATGGGGCGTTGACAAACATGTTGTTTGTTGTTCGCTTCCGCCTAGTTCGAGGAATGATACTGCAAAGGGAGTTCAATTTTCAATTATCATCGACTTCATGTTGATGATAGACACTACCTTTCACTGACGAGTGGCTTAAACTGCAAGAAACCAGTCTGCAAGTGTGTTCCAATGATTGAAAATCGATTCCAACAGTTGTATCGCCAACAGCATATGCAGGAATAACTTTAGTGAAGACTGCCGTGAATGAATTATTCTTTAAGATAATTCGTTTTTTTATTTTTTATTACACAGATAAAATGCTGATTGGTCGCAGATCTTTCATTTCCTGAAGTTCTTTATTTTTGGTATTGGCAAAATGTGAGTTATTTTTCAAGCATCAGGAAAGTAAATTATGTTCGATGACTATTAGTAAAAAAAATGTGAAATAAAAGAGAAACAAAGTTGCATTATATTGAAAACGATTGCTCTGATATTTGATCTTGAGTAACTATTCTGAAATTGAATTCATCCTCACGGTTCTTCTATTATTTTTATAAAATTCAAGATTTTCGATATCTGGATCAGGAATATATCCTGAGCCCTATTTACAAAGTAATCATCAGTATCGTTAGCAGTTCCTAACAAATTTTGGATTACATCTATTATCCTTTGGTTTGTATAATAATGTCATTCAGGTCCTTCCATAGAGTTTTAAGGTTATTTTGAATTATTCATTGCTGGAAGTACCTAAGTTATTTCGCATTTTTTACCGCCATATTATAACAATTTCTCAAGTTTTCATAATGTATCCAATCAACTGTTTGTTTAAACTTTTATATTTACTCAGAGTTTTTTTCCGAAACCTCATAATTTCATCCACGGTGATTTTTGTTTTGGTATCCAAGCATTCCGTACCTATAACAATGTGTGTTTATTAAAAATATATGTGATATTTTTTTATAAATTTTTTTTTGATGTATGTCAGTATACAATATCAGACTAAAATTCATTTTTGAATCCTATATAAATATAAGAAAAACTATCTTCAGTCACACATTCAGTCAAACTGAACTTCTGCTAGAAAGATAATCAAAAAATGTATTACTTTTTAATATAATATTCTGAAATACAGCCTCCTTAAAAAATCAGATTCAAAGTTTTGCTCCTCGATTCATGGGTAATTCCCATCAAGACGCCCAGGAGTTTCTACGTTATCTTTTAGAAGGATTACATGAAGAGGTTAATATAATTAATGAGAAACCTAAACCAATCTTAACGGAGATTGACGAAAAATTGAGCGACAGCGGAAATGCACAAGAGTCATGGCTCACATATTTGAGGATGCATAACTCTAAGATTGTAGATAATTTCGTTGGCCAATTGAAATCCACAATGAAATGCACACACTGTGGATACTCTTCAGTAACATTTGATCCTTTCTGGGATTTGTCTCTCTCCATACCACAAAGAACCGACCAATTGAGTTTGTGGCAATGCTTAGATTATTTTACAAGAGAAGAAACTTTGGATGGAATTGAAAAACCGACGTGTTCGAAATGCAAGGAAAGGAGAAAATGCATAAAGTCCCTATCAATCCACAAGTTTCCCTATATTTTAGTAATACATTTAAAAAGATTCTCTACAACTGAAAATAGAGGCAAATTGAATGATGTCATCGAATTTCCTCTAGAAGGATTGGATATGGACAATTTTGCAGGAGAAAATGTGGCTACTTGTTATAATCTATATGCACTTTTAAATCACAGTGGGACTACTAATAGAGGACATTATACAGCATACTGCAGACACCCGTATACTAGCGCGTGGCACAAATACAACGATTCACACGTGTCACCAATTTCACCAAAGTCGCTTGTGAGTGGAGAAGCATACGTCCTCTTTTATGTAAAGGATGGAACAAAATCGCGCCTTCAAGATAACCGAGGGAAAGTTTAACTTTTAGTTTCTTCAATTTTGTAATTTTTTTCAACATCTCATTTTTGTAAATAAAACTCATTTATCGGAAAAAAAAAAAAAAAAATTCATTGCATGTTGTTATAGTACATTCATTCAAATAGCAAAATTGTGCAAATTATGGAGCTGTAGACATTTCAACAGATTAAACTTTGCGCCTTCGGAACACAATTAAACGTAAAAACGCGACACATAAGTTAGATAATTTTGAGGGCAACAGAAAGTAGGGTTAGTTGCATACCTATTCAGCTCCATACATTTCATCTTAGTGACGTGACTGATATGACGTGACCCGAATTCACAATATCGTCTGAAAACGTCGAAATTATCGGCCGTATAAAAGTGCTAGGTAGAAGAGGGGTTTTCTTTTCGTGGTTGAAAACCTATTTCGGATAAACTGGTGACTGAAAAAATATTAATCATTCGTCAAATATCTGGAGCTACATATAAGTTGGTAAGTACATATTTCACTTTACAAATGATCTTCAATTTTTGAACATCATTGTCAGTGTGAATATATTTCTGACGTAGGTAAATATTTCGTTCCTAATTCATATTGAATATGTACTTGTAATTGTATGTTAATGACAGTTGTGTAATTAGTCTACTTTCAAGAAATACTGGCAATGAATTTTTTGCCGGGATCGTTCAACCTATCTTTTCACCAAGTTCATGTTGGGAGTGCCGAATGATCCAACTGATCGGAAAACAAGATATTCGGTTTTCAAATGTAACTGATGTTACGATGCTAAAATTCAATCATAACTTTAGAAGAATAATTTTCCCGTGCTTACCTGATTCAAATCTATAGACAAAAGTGGCTCATTTGCGATTTTCGAATCCTTCAACCTTTTGTAATATGCTCTCACAGTGATTTTTATGAAGTACTCCTTTTAGTTTTTCATAGTTTGTCTTCAGTCGAGGACCTCCTGCACGGATGATGCCGAACAGGCTAGTGACTAGTGTGTATGATAAAAATGAAACAATTCGTGGACACATCATTCCAAAAGGGGGGTAAACCGCGGACACGTGTTTCTGGCTATTGGCCTCATCAGCGCGGGCAGCCAAGTGCAAAGATGGGCAACACTTGTTTGCCGAAAATGACCAGAAATACGTGTCCATATCATACATACTCCATAACATCTCTATCTGTATTTATATCCTGGACCCGGATGTCACGCAGGTAGCTATAGCTGCCTATGTGGTTATGTTAGATGTAGCCTGCTGGGTCTTCTGACTGGAACCACAAATGTGCGGTTGGCATCTATTGTTGGCTCCGAGCGTATGTGTTGTTTCCTATTTTCGGCAAACAAGTGTTGCCAATCTTTGCACTTGGCTGCTCCGCCATGATTCTTTTATTTGAAGGACAGTATTTGCTGATTAGTTAAGAAGAAAACTTGAAAGATATCTTTGGGTGATTAGCAAAACGGAAGTGTACTCTTGGAACACAAGTTATTCCGATATTTCGATAACATCTTCAAGGAAGAGCTACAAAATTTGTATAATGATATATGAAATTATTTCAAAGGGCTCAAATTACTGTTGATGAGGATGGCCATGTCCAACAGAATGTTACATTTAAACAATTGAAACATGTCAATACAATAGAACAAGTCATTACATATAAAGAAGAATTTAAATTAATTTACTAAAAATCGTTATTTGTTTTAAAATTATGGATTACCGGTAAAAGCCATGCGGTTGAAGAACAAAGAGAGGAATAAAAAACAATTGACATTGACAGCTGTCATGTGATTCAGTTTGAAAATAGTATATTGTGTAACAAGTGCGTGAAATCGACTTTTTTACACAAGCGTGGAATTTGCGACACGAGCCCTCAGGCGAGTGTCGCAAACAACGCGAGTGTAAAAAAGTCTTCACGCACATGTTGCACACTATACTTTTTCTACGACCATACAGAGAAAATTAAGCACCATTAGTTTAAAGAGCTTTATTGAATTTCAGAATAATTAGTAAGTACCTATATTATAAAATTAACAATTAATTCTTATACTGAGATTATTATTTTTGGTTTTCATTCTGATGTGGAATAATAATGATTATTAATAGTAATATTGGAACCTGTGACCATTCCAAAACTTACACCTGCAGCATTTGATTTTTCTATTAGTGTGTTTCTTGACTTGGAAGTTGAGATGATAAAAGTAGTGGCGATAGGGGCTGAGGAAATTTGATTTTGAGGCGATAAAATTTTATTTGCCACATCAATGTTCTGAGTAATTGAGTTTTCTATATAATGATCTGCCACTGCAGAGGATTTCCAACCTCCATGTTTTTTTAAGGTAAGCAAATCGCCTCCAGCTTCTACTAATAACGTGGCGGATGACCGCCTAAAACAGTGGCCTGTATATTGTTCAGCATGAGGTAAATTTAGGTATTTTGCGATTACCCAAGGAACTTAACCAATTTTATTTATACCAACGATCTGGCAGGTACATTTTCCACCTTGATAATTAATAAATAATTTTTTTTTCTGCGTATTTTTGCGGACGGAGTGCCGTATATTTTCGGTATAATTCAAGATGTTCCGTGATGGTAAATTTTCTTGAGATTTTGGTTTTTGTATCATGGACGTTTACTATGAGTATTGTACCTAAATCTTCAATATCATCTAATTTCAGTTTATACAGTTCATCTCTTCTAAGAGCTCCAGCAAGTCCAAATATTAGTATAACATAAAAGAAAAAGAAATAACAATATAGAAACTAAAAAAAGATTATGGCTGTCAGAAATCGAACCCAGGTCCTTGGGCGCGCGAGGCCGACGCACTACCGCTGAACCATTCGTATTTACAAATATATGTGTGAAAACGCGATTCTCAACGCCCAATTTAAAATAATTTAGAAGATCATAGTTAGATATCACATTAACATAGTTTTAGATAATATATCTGATTTGGCCAACTGTACTTATTAGGATCTACTTAATTTATAGATATTATTTTCTATTTATTTAATACTACCGTGAGACATTAAACTTACCTTGGTCAATAAAAATTTTTCGTCAGGAGCTTCTTGTATAAACTTCAGTATTTGTTCTTTCTCCAAAACTCTGGATTTTTTGGGAACGTATCCCTCACTCTTCCTTTTTAAAAAAGCACGTACCTTAGGATAGTCAATATTTATGGTTTTTTTTTAATGCTGGTTTAGCATTGAGAAATTACTCCAAAGTGTTGCTGCCTTAAAGTTCTTGGATAATTCTGACAAATATGCAAATATTACGTTTTCAGAAAATGAATTGATATTCTTTGTTTTCCTCCATGCCATGAATTTCTCATACGTATTTTCATACACGCTCAATGATTTTTAGGGTAATAAAGTCTTACTAGCCTCATTGGCTGCATCCATAACATCCGGCGGGGTACTTCGTATATCTGAATGATCAGAATCCATTATAATATAATGTTAAAATATTAATAATTAACTCTCAACAATGAGCTCACAACAATAATGATCAAGCTATTTTGACAGTTTATTTATGATTTATTGCTGCTCTTAAACAAAAGATGCACTAAGGCCGCCTCTCAGCGAAATATTCATGTATTAGGTCTTATGGACAGACTACAATGTATTTCTTATGAGTATATTTCACGCACTGGTAATAAAAACACTTGAATGTACCATGTTATTCCTATGGGTTTATTTCACACCCTAGGGCGTAAAAATAATTTCACGCACAAGGGCGTGAAATTACATTTTACGATTCGTGAACGGTGTGTGAAAGTACTATTTCACGTACGGGAGTAGAAAAAAGTGTTTGTTTGTCTGAAGGAAGTTGTGATTTGATACTTAATTAGCCGTCCAGCTCATTGAACAATACCTTTTAGATTCACTAGTCATCATAGAATCAGTTCTCTTTACAATTTTGAAAATATTACAATAGTTGATGTAACAAAAAATATTTGAATTTTTGTGACTACGGTTTCTAATCGTAATAATCAATGTTTTTCTCAGTTCTGACGTTCAAATTATAGCCCTAGATGTCACCCACTCCTTGGTCCTTTCGAATACCTAGTTCTGCTACTAAGAATACTGGAAAAACTGTTTTTAGGCGTTGAAAAGACGGTAATATGAATTTAAAAAAATATTAAATGAGTTTTTATTAGTACCAATATTACATATGTGGACTCGGCATATGCCGTCGAAGATTTGGAAGAATTTACTTTTTTATTAGTATTGCCCTCAAAATGACATTCGATGTCAAATTTATGTTCCGAACATTCGGATCTATCCACACATCTATATTCATTTTCACGTTAGTATTATTATTACTATCAGTTATTGAGTGGTTTATTATTTCGTATTCCTGTAGGTTTTTGAAATAAAAGTAGATAGGTATACAAAATAGCTTTGTTAAAAAAGAAAAAAAAAACACTAATGAGCTGATTATCATATTGTCTCTAACGAGACAGTATGATAATCAGCTGATATGATGCACGAGTAGAACTAGTAGATGATAAACGTGAAGGTATATTGACAGTTACTGCAATTCAATTGAAACTTGTTTCAATTTTAATCAAATGAAGCGAATATTTAGAAAGTTGAAATTATTCGAATATTGATCGAGTTCTTAATGGGTACCTTCTACTTCTTGGGGCCATGAATATTCTCCCAAGTTCATCTTCCCAAAAAAATGACAAAAAATTCAATCTATATCTTGTGCTCTGGCTTACCGTTGCCAAGCATTGTATACATGAATGACTGGCGTTTTCAATGATTCATACTTTTGAGAAATTGAATATGAAAATAAGAGACCAGCAGGAATTTACAAAAAGGGGTCATATGTAGCATTGAATAACGGGATCGCCTGCAATAATTCTACAACTTTTCATACATAGGTATACTAACTATCCTGCGACTAACGAGATATGCACAAATATGTATTTCAAAAAATCCTTTTTTTTGAGCAACTTCTTCATTTTCAACCGATAATGTTTATCCAAAATCGAAAAGTACCTTCTCATGATGAGTACCAAAAGGTAGGTCAAAGGTCAGGTAACTTAGTTTGGTAAGTTAGAAAGAGAGATTCAGTTTTTATTGATAAAGAAGGAGCAGGCGGCTGCGGAAAGAAAAAGAGTGAAGAATGATTCACTACCATCGTTGGATCTAGACAACTGGTAAAGTTTCATATCCACCCGATGTAGAGTTTAGGTGCTGACCTAACCTCAGCTTACTTGAAGACCTTGGAAACCAGGACCGGTCAAACCTAAAACTAACTATCTGATCATGCAATCCCTAACGTTAAAACCAACTGAGTTTTGAGATTTTCACTAACGAGTTCACAAAACCGCAACCTATGTTTACAATACAATAGCTATATACTTCAGACGTGTTCTGTACTGAATATTTAGTATTGAAGACGCTTGAAGAAGCTATTGTATAGTGAAATGTGTGCAGTTTTGTAAAAGGTTTAGTGACAATTTCACTGTAAAGTGTGTCGATTACATGTATCATGGATTTTTTCAGCCAATTCCATCACAACCTTGAGAAGGTTTGCGCAAATGGTTGTGCTAACCAACCAGGTACCCCAGATACCAAGTCGTCAGTAAGTTGTTATAAATATGGCGGCAATAGAAATATTACGAACCGGTTTCGTTCAACTATGCTAAATGCAGACCTGGTTTGAAATATATTGATATATTTGACGACTTGTTCAACCTTCTCGAAACAAGCTGGCAAGTCATTTCGGATCTATGCGAGGTCTGGATTTGGAATTGAACCGTTAACCGTGAACCGTTAACCAGCTATCGCTCCCCTAATTGGTGAATTATATCTTCGATTGGTGACAGGCTTTCGACTCTGGAATCCAACTCAGACCAGATGTTTCCTCGCGCTAATTTATTTAGTTTGTAGTGAGTTGATTCTGGTTACGTGACTGCAGAACTGCGAAGAACCTTGAGGTTCCCCTCGTGGCTCGGAGAGTGATTAACGTAGCCTACGCAGAACACGGGACTAATGACTATACTAGTCGATGTCGAAGAAGAACAAAATATAATTTACGTTAACCATTTGTCGTTCCCTTACGAACGACAACCCTCTGAAGTTAACAGTTGTACGAGCTAAGGATTGATGAGGTCTTACCTTTTAAAGTGCGATTTCTGGCACGAAACATCATCATGATATTTTCACATTTTTCTAATAATGTTATTAATGAACGTAATTTTGCTACATTTTGACCTTTTTGATTTGCATTGTTCAAAAATTAAGCAGAACATATATTTGTTTTGTCGAAACTGGTGCAAATTCCTGTCGCGGCCTTCTGTAGTATTACTATATAATTTATATTATATTATACTGCAAGCTATCCGCCCCGGTTACGCACGGGTGCCATGCTGATACTAAATATAAATTTACCCCCCGGAAATTCATATGTAAAATAATTATGTAATTTTTCTGATCAGTTTAATCTCACTTGAAGTGAAGTCTAGACGACTTTTCAAAATCATCCTTATGTATGCGACCTTACTTGTGTGTTCATAATAATTATATTGTATCTTTAGCTGTGTTCATAATTATTATTATGTATCTTCATCTGATATGAGTGTTGTTTAATTTTTTTTTCCACTGCGTGTACTCGTTATCACGAAGCCTCCAATAACGGTACCCTTTCGACTTTCAGATAGTTGCCAATCCATATTTCCAAACGAACACATTGACCTTCAGTTATACTTCTGGTTGTTATTACATTTACAGTAGGTCACAAGATCAACAGAGATTTCAATAACTAAAGTAAATGCTGGTTTTAAATATTTATTTTGCTAGAGTTTGTGAAAAAATCGCATTCATCGCATTAGCAAATAGAACAGGAATATGTACAGTATGTCATTTGAAAACTACCCCTTGATATCTTACTTGCAGAAAACAATATGAAAAGTCGGAAGGACACGTCAGTATATTGCTCTGTTGTGCTCCAAACACTAATAAAGTCTAAGTCTGTTTTCAAATGATATCTCAACATTTCTCGAAACTTCACTGGAAGTTGACCTGGTTTTTAGATGAATATCGCTTTTCAAGATCAATAATGAAACCATTTTGTATTTCATTATCAACAAAAATGTCTCTAAAAAAGGAAATTTAAGGTACTGAAATCCGGTGTTCTCAGAGACCCATGCAAATGGACTATTATCGAAGTTTCGCACTATCACATCACCTTTTGATGTAAATTTTTCATTGACATGCCTTTATAAATGTTTACATTGTTCCGTCTATGCAGGTGCTTAATAAGGGATCGTTCTAATTCAGAAATTTTATTTGGTAACGCATAATACAACTTAACATTTCTAATAACGATTAAAAAACACGATAGGTAGACATGTTTTCCTTTGAATATCAGGCCCGCACTTGCCCATTTGCTTAATTCACAACAATACGAATTAAAACACAACTGAGTGTAGATTTAGTCGATTTGAAGAAAACAAAATTGGTGAATTATCCGCCTAATCGAGACTCCTGTCAGTTTTCTGTAATATACACATTAAAGTGTCGAATAACTATTATCAGCAATTTAATTTCGCAATTTGTCATAAGTGAAGAAGGTATTGTAAATTAATTAAACATAATTAAACAGAATTGTCCTTTATAATAATTGATAGTTCAAAGTCTCACTCTTTTTTAATTATATTTATACTACGACTTTCAGAGAGAACAGTCATCAGAGTGGACCCGTAGTTGCTTTTGAGAAAATCATTAGTGTGGAGAAATAAACTTTTCCGAAAATTCTATTTGTTGTGAAGAGTGTGTCTAATCGACATTAATAAATCTACTTGAAATTTTCTCCATAACTAGAATTTAACCTGTGACCGATTGCCATCTGAATATGAGAGAAATCGAAAACGGCCTGAACAGTTTTCTGGCGATTTTCAGCTGAAAAATCGACTTAAACTCCAGTAAACCTGTAACATTAATAAAGCCCTTGTATACACGTTTGCATGCATATTTGGAAAATGCATTTGAAAGGTTATTTTTCTAAAATTTGAGGAAATCGAAAAATCATGAGAAACATAAAAGGACAGTTTATCCATTCTATATCTGCGTAAAGTTCTCCATTAAAATTTTTATTTTTTCTGATTGTGGAAGATGGGAATTCCCAGAAAGATGCATGGAAAAAACGTATATGTGTTACGAATAAAAAATATTTTTTTATTGTACAAACAGGCCTTTCCTCAAAATTTCATGAGAAATTTATGATTTTCGTGCCTTAAAATTTGCAAGAAAACATTTTTCTTCGAAAAAAAATTTTTACCGAAAAATGTCAGTTTATGTGAAAGAATAGTTGGTCTAGTTTCAGTGAAAATCATGAAAACCATTTTCCGCCCCCTAAAATTCACCCCATTTCACTCTCTGTACCTTGGATCGACTTCAATTTATTGTTCTTTTAAGGAGCACTTTTTTTTTCTGTATAACTATTCTAATACTTTTGGGAAAGAAAGTTTTTGGCTTTCTACTACTCTATCTCCATACAAAAAAATCGTAATCATGAATGAATTGTGTGTTTTTTCTTATGATGTTATCCAGATTGATACAGACGAGCCCTAAGGCAAGTATCTTACGGCGAAACGTCGATGTCTACCAGTGAGGATGACAGTGTTCCATGTAAGTGCAACTTTTTACCATTCGTTTAATGTACAACTCCTGTGTCTTCTGTATAATTCAGTCTTCATGTGAAAATATTTGTTTCGAAAGAATTTTTCTTTCGTGTAATTCAATGTTTATATATGAAAGTGGATGTTTCAGAAGGGCTTTTTCTTTCAGTTTGTGTCTGAAAGTTACTTCTTTGCATGATCTACGCACGATCCATGTATAAAGTTACTTATTTTAAAATTGATTACTTCTTTCCTTTCTTTGGAAGGTTCCCACATGTTTTTGTATCGAGATGGAGTAGTAGACAGCCAAACACTTTCTTTCCCAAAAATTAGTCACTCCTTTTCAGTTATTTTTATACTATTATTAATTTTTTCCTTTTCAAAAATTATTTGCAGTGGCTTGTACATATAACCAACAGTTTGGAATATCGTGTATCTATATTTGAAAGACAAATTACATTAACCGATTTGTTATTCAAGAAGAAATGGTCATCACACAAAACGATTTGTCTAGGTCATCACTAACACTCTCTCCAGGAGACACCGTGATAGCACGAATCGGTGCACGAGGAAACCGGTGTACAAATCATACGATCATACGTGTGCTCGTATTCGCTCAGTGAGAACCGGCAGTGGCTGGTCGTGGTTTGGGAGTGTACGTACGAGTAGTAGTTTCCAGTGAAAGTTCGAAAGTAGTAGAAGAACGTCACATTTCTTGTTAAGTTTCACGTTGTGTTTGTAGATCTAGTAGGTGAGTTTTCTGTTTTGTACCAACTGGTTGATTGGTTTCGAGTTTGAATGAGTTAAGCGAATCTTTTATCTTCAACAGTTTCGAATGCTTTCGCACAGGCACTGCTTTCAGGATTTTCTTGCAGTGCTTGTGCATTTCTAGCAAAAAATCCAGGATTATTTGTCACAGGATATCAATGGCAAGTCTAGAATCCTGAAATATGAGGGGGTGTTTACAAGGATAAGTTCTTAGACATATTAAATACCAAGGTTGATTGTTTTCTTTCAAATTGTACGTAATTCATGATATTTTGATATTTTTTTTTATTTTAGTTGAAATTAAAACATTTGTTGTAGATCAACTTGAAATGCTAGAAGCCCATTTTCGTGAAACTGTCATTAAATTATGTCGAAAGCAGAAATTGAAAAAACGATATTAACAGTTTGTTTTCCTGATCGTTTTTTTTATTTCTCAGTAGATTCGGTATATATCAAACGAACTTAGATGAAATTGAAATGAATATATATCATATTTCATTTTATTTCGCACACCATTTGCATTTATTCTTTACCCAACAAAAACACAACAAACATCAAACAAATAGACAGCTTCAAAAACTGTAAAAAAATAATATACTACTACCACTATCAAATTTCTAGCTAGATCGGACTCTGTTACTAATGGTATATTCCACGATGATACTCTAAAGAATATCAAACGTATAGAATGATGGATCACCCAACGAAACATTTCCATTATTGAAAAAGTATTTCGTATGTTCGCTGCTGCTTCTTCCTCATCCGTTGAAACAGTATTCTCCATATTTTGGTTTAGCTCTTTCTAAATGAATCGATTAGAAACCCAAAAAGCTACAAAATTACTTTTTCTTCTCATATTTTATTTTAAAGTAGTTGTTTTTTTACATAAAGCCCTTGTTTTTTCAGAAATATTTGTTATATTTATTAAAGATGTTGTCCTTACGATATGTACTATATTGACTCCAAGGTTGACCTATAAATGATTTCCTTAAATACAGCTACGATAATAAAAATGCAGTTATTCATTTAATAATTCTGATAACTAAAAAAAATTACTTAGCTAACTGAAAGTTTCGCTAGGATCTCAGGAAGAAAATCTGAAAGGTTTCGTTTAGTATTTTCAAAAATAACTAGAACAGTAATTATACTGCGAGAGTTCTAGGCCATTCCTTATGTGAAAACGCGTGCAAATTTGAGAAGGACCATTCTGGCGATTTTACGACCTCCGAGCGGAACCTAGTGGAACACCCTACTCGAGTTAGGTGTGACGTGTGTGAGAGTTATACGATGCAATATGTATAATAATAATAATAATACTTTTTTATTATTTCCTTGTTAAAAAGTACATTGTTATACGTACAGTAACAAGGAAAACGTCTGAGGGTAGGACACGTTACAGAGTATAATGTTTGTAGTAATCAATAATCTAAAAATATGATACATATAATTATTATATTATAATTATATTATGATACATATAATTATTAGTTTGGCTAAGATTATGTAGAAAAAATAACTATAAATAAATGAAAGTTAATTTTATCACATAGTTGTGATATTTTGTCATTAAAATATAAAAAAACAGTTTAAAGTTCGTCAAGTGTGTACTTAGCAATTTTTTTCAATAAGTGCCTTTTTCAGTCTTGATTTAAAAATGTTAAGATTTGGTGATATTTTAATTGATTCTTCTAATTTATTAAACATTTTTGGTCCAAGATAAAGAAAAACTTTCCTGATAAAGCGTTGTTCTATGAATATTGGGCATCAGTTTGTCTCTAGAACGAGTTGGATAATTATGTTGCTGGGAAGGTGTATTATGCTTGTTTCTATAAACATATATACACAATTGATAAATATAGAGACCAGCAACAGGTAGTATATTGAGATTTTTTAAAGCATCTCTACATGATTCCAACCAATACCGGCAATGATTCTTATTACATTTTTTTGCAAAATAAATATTCTTTCAGCAGCAGATCCGGTATCCCAATTCAAAATTCCATATCTCAAGTGGCAGTTTATGGTCGCATAGTATAAGCTCAGTAAAATCTCTTTACTAGAAAAATTAGCCATGAATATCGGAGCATAGCAGTTTTTTCTCAATTTAATACAGAGGGTCTCAATATGAGGAGTCCATGTGTGTTTGTAGTCCAAGGTGACGCCTAACATTTTTGTAGAAGTACAAGATTCAATTGGCAGATCCCAATTTTCATGGATAACAAAATGTTCGGGCCAGTTACTAATTGTGACCATCATCACAGTTTTAGATGTATTGAGTGTTAAGTGTTTTTTTTTCTGCCCATATGTTTATTTGTTTATGTACATCCTGGGTTCTTTCCTGTAGGGTCGTTACATCAATTTCCTTCACTATGAAATTTGTGTCATCTGCATACGCTACTGTGTGAATAGTTGACAATCCTTGAAAATATTTCATCAGGTCATTTGCATATATCAAAAATAGTATAGGTCCAAGGATTGATCCCTGTGGGACACCCTGCCTAATGGTTGCCAACTGACTGAGAGTGTTTTCAACACTGACACGTTGCCCTTAACCACATGCTCATTGAACTCAAAAAGTGCTGTTTCAGTACTTTTGTTCTTTGTGAAACCGTGTTGGTTTTTATATGTATATAAGGGAGAAGATGATGACTTCAGTGTGAACTAGGGCACAGTTTTATAGCACTTTTCAGTGAGGCTTTTATGCTTTTTATAAAACTACTTCAAGATTATTTTATAACTGCTTCCTGTAGCCTTAACGAAATTATTTTATTGGAATGCTGTCAAACACAATTTTGATTTCATTATCATATTGTAACTTTAATGATAATTTCCCAACTATTTCATAGTACGGTATATTTACTACAACTCCAAAACAATAAAATAACTGTTATAAAATCAAATTGCTTCCGCTAATATATATTAGCTGTCGTCAAGAATAAAATGCAGCATTCAAGAAGAAGAGCTGACATTGTTTTTAGAGGTCTAATGAAGTATAATTTGTCAGTTTTATTTGACTAGCGTCCTAATAAATATATATACCTAATAACGTCGTGTAATATTGGTCATTGGAAAAAAAATAAGAAAAGTGTTTCGTTTTAAACTAAGACTCACGTTACCTAGTGCTTCAATTTTGTTCTTGCTAAAAACAGGAAAAGGTTGTTGATGATTAAAATCCGTCGATTTAAGTGAAGCATCATGTTTATATACACTCAAATTACTAGCTCAACACTTCTTCGAAATTCAGCCTTTATAATGGATGGAAGAAGCTTCTTAGCCAAAACATCCCGACAGATAATATTCATCCAAAAAATACGTGGGAAATCCTGTCTTCATTTTTATAGAGATCTATAACTTTAAAAGAAGTCCGACTCTGCCGCAATACCATCACTCCTAGAACTAAGTGTTTCTTAACAGTTTTATAGTGATAACATAGAAGCTAAAACACATCAAAACTCTTGCTATTGATACCAAATTATTTTATAGAACGACGCCATTATAAAATAATAGTAATTCGGAATACTGCCTTTAGATGAGTTGAAAATATGAATTACTGCACATATAGTGATATTTACAGATGAAAAAGATATATATATATATATATATATATATATATATATATATATATATATATATATATTATATGATTATATTATTTAGAACAAACAGTTAATTTGCGACTAGAAAATTAAAACGTCGACAGTGTGAATTTTTGTATAATTAATAATTTTTTCCAAAAATTTTAATACAAGAGTGGCGTGCTTAAATTTTACATAATAGGCTATATATTTGTCAATAAAATTTAATTCGCAGTTAAAATATCAATCTTTGAAGCATAAACAATGTATCTAACAGTTTTATAAGTACAAAAGTGAAATTATATTAAAATGGCCCCAACGTTTCGATTTGTTAGTTTTTAGTTGGTGACATATCTATAATATTTTCCTAGTGTCCAATACAAAATTACTTCTTGCGCCTTTAATAAAACATTTTGAACACTTTTTTATTTTATCGTTATCGTTTTGGACTGCATTATATTTTATAAAGCTTACTTGGAATTACTAAAAAAACTGTCATAAAATTGTGTTTAAATTATTTTATAGTTGCTGCCGAAATGTTTATAAAACTGTGTTGTAGTGTTTGTAAAAGGCCTTACAAAATATTGATAAAGACTATAAAAGTGCCAATTTCCTATTTATAGCTGTTTTATAAATACATTGAAAATATTTTTGGGGCAAATTCAGTTTCATAATTTGTTTCTCCGAAACGTTTTCACAACCACTATGAAATATAAAATTGCTAGTTGGGCGTATCTTCGTTAATAATAGTCGCATCGTCACGTGTAGCACATCAAATGAAAGGGAAACAAATGCATAATGTACCGACAAAGAAAAAACAGAGATGGCGCAACATGTCAGAAGGGCACTAAGTCGTATCTTCGTTAATAATAATTGGATCATCACGTACAGCACGTCAAATGAAAGGAAAAGGAATACCGAATTCGTCGACAAAGAAAAAAACAAAGACGATGCCAAGAGAGCACTGAGTTGTTGCCTTCTTTGTCGATGAATTCTGCATTTCTCTTCCTTTCATTTGACATGCTGTACTTGACGATCCGATTATTATTAACGAAGATACGACTTAGTGCCTTCTTGGTATCGTCTTTTTTTTTAATTCTTTGTCAATGAATTCTGCATTAATTTCCCTTTCATTCTGCACGTGATTATGTGACTATTATTAGCGAAGATACAACTTAGTGCCCTTCTGGTCATAAGCTCTGTTTTTCTTTATCAATAAATTCGACATTTCTTTTTTCCTTTCATTTGATATGCTATACGTGACGATGCGACTATTATTAACGAAGATACGGCTTAGTGCCCTTTTGGTATGTCACCATCTTTGATTTTTCTCTACTCCACACTGACGTCATCGTCATCACCTTCTCCCTCATATATACATAGATATTGCATCATATAGCTCTTACACACGTCACACCTAACTCAAATTGGGTATTCCACAAGGTTCCGCTCGGAATGGCGTAGAACTCTTGCAGTATAATTACTTAGATTTTAAAAAACTTACTTATGAGATTTATTTTGGCAATTCAAGTACTTTTCCAAAACACTAGAGAATTGGTCGGGAATGCCGATTTCTGACTCCGGATATCTCCGACTCCGGACGATTTCGAAAGTAGACTGTATTATTGTATGGTACTAGATGGAGGTCATTTTGAAAACTTTATCCGTTGATTGTGTTGCCATTGATATTACTTTTGTTGATTTCCTCAAAAAAATGAGCTACAGCGAATTTCCTGTGTATCTTAAATAAAACGTTCAACATTTAATTTCTCAATAACGAATGAACCAATTTCGAAAAAAATCACAGAAGTAATAGGGGGACAAAAAACCTTTCAAATGATGTATCACTCGACCTCCCATGTCATTGAAAAAAATAGGAGGGGTAGTTGCTGACCGCAGGGGGGTAAGTTTCGGATATGATTTCCATATCAGAATTAGTCCCACTAGAAATAAGAATTGACGTTTTTTTTTAGAATTTTCGATTACACTTCCGTTTCTGACTCACAGGGGTGGTCAAGTTTTCGTAGGAAAGCCCTGTAGTCATATTAATAGATTTCGCATTTTATTTACTTCGGTCTGGCTGTTTCACTTCAATAAATTTTTCAGTAAACAAGTATGATTTTATTCAGGTTATCAGTTACTTTTTCAATCAAAAAGGACACCAATTACTTTTGTATCTATTCGTTCCTCTATAGTTCTTGCTTGCGTAATAATTTCGAAAAACTTTTAAGTTTTGCCCATTTACTTGGTGACTATTATGCACTTAACATACCAACTGCCAGTGAAGATGTGAATGTGTTACAGTGTTGTTCCTGCTCGAAAAAAATATTGTAACAGTTTATGTCGAAAAAAGTAACGTTTGACAGAAAAATGTAACTTTTGAATGTTGATAGTTGACGTATCAAAACTGACAGGAGACTTGTGAAAATGCTCTTCAATTGCCGGTTTTGCTACGTTTTGATAAGTCAGTTGTCATTTTTTATGCGTACTCTGTCAGATGAAAGTTCCTCGAAATGTAACAAAATGGGTGAAAACGTAACATGGTAATTTCAAACATAAAAAAGTAATATTTTGTTACTAAAGCAACGCCAGGAACAACACTGGTAGGTATGCGAACAGAATATTTTACGAGAATGATTTATATTATCTAAAAGAAAACGTTCAATTTTTTCAAGTGAATCCAACCTTCTTAAATCATTATATAACAATACATGGTTATGAATATCATCTGAGATTAAATGATGTTGAACGGAAGTTCACATTTGGACTGTTAGCCTGACCTTGAATCAGTATCATCGGTACGAAATAGTTTTTGTACATTTGTCGTTGAGGTTGTTACATATTTTTCCTTAAGTTGAAAATAAAAATTTGGAGATGCTTTGTGAAAAAATATGTAAACTTCCGTTTGATCATCTAATCTGAGCTTCTTCCGCTTCCGAATTTCAAGTGTTCTAGATTCACTGTACTTACACTGTAGTGGGCAGTTTGAAATAGTTTATGATCGTTTTGGAATAGGTTTATTTTGAAGTAGCATTCAATTTATTCGCTAATTACAACCAAGGTTATTTAAAAGTCGCGTAAACATCAAAGATATATAATTGATAAGAGAACCCTGCACTTATTCTTCAAATGATTATTAAGTCATATATTGTTTGTACAATATTCTACTTATCAGTTATCTGTTGGTGCCAATTTGATTAGTTGAATTTAATCAGCCAGATTTATTCTTATTAATTTTGTCCTCCATTATGTACGAGTTTTTATTGGAATTGTATTAGATAGTTTGAATGTATCTGGAGAAATAGAAATTATTGTAATATGTTTACACCATTTTCATGCAGTATTTCATCATATGAAAGCTGTTCCTCTTATCTTTTTTTAAGAAATTAACACAGTGGAATATTTCTTCCGAAATTGTGCTTACATAAAGAAGCAGGTTTCCGCACCCGATACAGGTCGGTACTGATCGGTGCAGGGATGGCTTGCATAAAGAAACGAGGACGATTTTATACAACTGGAAATTATCTACAGCAAGCGCCAAACGTGATGGCGAGCCCGCCCCCATACGCACAAACTCATTTTCAATTTAACCCTCATTACAGCTCTTGCAAGGCATACAAATGCCCTGTACAGAGACGTATCATTACTTGTTCTCAAATGCTGTTGGTTTTTGGCATTGTCTGAATAATTTCTGTTGTTTCTGAAAAAATGGCATCGCCTAACAAAAAACCAGTCATCAAAAGTGTAACATTATATAACATTTTAATGAACTATTTATAGGTACGACACTGGCCGGTAAGGGGCTTATCGTAATCTAATAGTAATATGGTTGAGAGAGTCTACACCTGCGCAATCGCTCGCCATCACGTTTGGCGTTTGCTGTATCTATACTTACAAATGCGAAAGTCACTCACTTAACACTCACTCATTTATCTCTGTTTCTCAATTCTGATACGTCCTTAGAAGCTAAAATTTGGTAAATAGATGCTTCTTAGGTCCGAGATTCACACTAAGAAATTATTTTCAAATATTCCAACTGGGGCATCCCCCGTGGTATCCCCGCGTTTACTTATGAAAATTAGCTTTTCATCACTGTTTCTCCGTATCGTTATATTTTCGGAGGCCGAAATTTTGTATGTAGGTTCGTTTTATGTTGTAGATGTTCAATAAGAAAGGATTTTTAAATATTCCAACTGGAGCGTCAGCGTCTCCACGCCCTTGTGTTTCCGGTGGGTGAATTTATATTTAGTATCAGCATTGCACCCGTGCGGAGCCAGCTCGCTAGTTTTAAATATGCTTTGAAATATGGTTTTTCCGTTAACCAGCTATCGCACCCCTATGTACAACCCTCAGAAGTCGAAACTTGTGCGACTAACGAGGTCTTACCTTTTAAAGTGTGATTCCCAACACGGGTTGGACGATAGCAAGTGAAAATTGGGCGTTCAACCTGGGGCTTGAACCATCGGCTCACACATCGGCCGATTAACTGAGTGAACAAAGCACCCATGTCGAACCGCCCGGCTACCGACCGACCAAAATGTAGGAAGACAACATTTGGCGTCTCTAATATTAACAGAAAATGAAATAGATATGTCTTGTAATTGTAAATTATTAATGAAATACATTAAAATTGATGGAATCAAGTTGCTGATTTATCAAATACCAAGAATATCATGAGATGATTGATTTTTTTTTCAGATTTCTAATTTGCATTATGAAATAATGATTTTTAGAAGAAACTCTTTTATTTCTTATATAATTATTTTATTGCATCAAAAGTCATTTGTTTATATATTATTTTTGCCAGAAACTATCACTATTAAGTAGGTAACCATTTTTTGGTTAATCATTTTTGTTACAAAAAAATTCACTATAATTTTTCAAATACTATAATTAACCGTGCATAAATTGAAATTAAATATCAAATAGGAAAACGGAAATTTCAGGAAATGGTACATGATTGCTTATAAAAAATTGAGCAAAACTTAATTTTTTTTTGGAAAGAAAGTTTTTGGCTTTCTAATACTCCATCTTGATACAAAAAAAATGCGGGAAACTTCCAAAGAAAGGAAGTAATCAATTTGAAAATAAGTAACTCTATACATGGATGTGTAGTAGATCATGCAAAAAAGCAACTTTCAGACACAAACTGGAAGAAAGCCCTCCTGAAACAGCTACTTTCATGTAAACATTGAACTACACGAAAGAAAAAAACCATTCTTTCGAAACAAATACTTTTACATGAAAACATTTTTTTATAATGATTTTTTTAAATGAACAAATAAATATAAAGAATCCAGAATACTAAAAGGGTAATGAAAAAAAAGATTTTTCAAAATAAGCTACTTGATATTAGTATTTTCTTGTAAAAATTAATTAATAAAAAAATTTGTTATTTGAAAAATACATTTTCATGCAATGATAAAATTGAAACGATTTTCTTCTAAAAATCATTATTTGTGTTAATAATCCAAAAATAACCTCGTGAACAAAAAGTTTAAATCTTCCTCTTGAAGATGATCACTTGGTGATTGAAACACTTGTCGAGGTGTTGAAAATAACGGTTTGGGGTTGGGATATCACTCTGGTAATATGCATTACTACACCAAAGGTTCCAAACAGTGCATCAAAAGAGTTAATATAAATTGATGGATGTAGCCGTTGTTACAACGTGTTAGATCATCATGAAATTAGAGCTTCCTATGTTGAATATATAAAAACATACTATAATATCATACGAAGTTTTGATTCTCATTTTTCGAGCGTTTATATCAATTTTTCAACAAGAAGAATGAAAAATTAAAAAAATAAGTATTTATGTAAATTTAATAATAAGAAAACAAAACAAACGGGATATTTGAAATCAAATTTCTTCAATAACTCATTCATGATTTTCATTTCACAATATATTTATTTCTCAGTACATTTTCTACTCTTTAAGGATCTTTTTAAAATTTTAAATTTTCGTGATATACGCAAAATAACTGTTCCTGTTTTATTATTTAACTAAATTGTTCATAACTTTCAAAGTATTTATTTACACAATTTGGTTCGAATCGAAAGACATCTCAATCATTATTTTCTATGAAGCATAACTCAGATTAGGCTAACTGGTATTTTTGAACTAGACAGAATGTTAGTTGATGTGGCAACTGCTTCTTATATCCTGTTTGAAATCCTTCGCGATTTAGTCCAATTTCTTGCTGAAGCTTTTCGTGTTATTGCATTGGTCAGGCGGTAACCGATTGGTTGATAAATCCTACCCATGAAACCACCATTATTGTGGAGGTTGATTTGATCTCAACTCTGGAACGTATGGTGTTGACTGGCGCATGTTGAAGAAAAAAACCTCCGTAATCGTTCGCTCGCACAAGTTTCGAATTCAGAGGGTTGTTCATAAGGGGATGAGGGGATGGTTAACGAAAAAATACAGTTTCAGCACTTAGATTTAATTTAAACTAAATATTTGATCAGCTTTCAACAATTCCATTCATTGTGGGTTACGATGGTTGGAATGGACAATAAAAAATTAAATTGTCTTCGCAAACTATAGCTTGGGCTTGAAGATAGTCAAGATATTCCTCTACGAGGCGTAACTGAATGATGTCTTGGTATCTATGCGCCATGTGATATTATTATAATAGTGATATTATGTAGATGTATCGGATCTAGTGTCATCTAGTAAAATTAACCGGCAATTGTGATCGTATCACTGGCATCTAATTTGAGATTTAGAGAGTTGTCCCCTTGTTTGTGATTTGAATAACAATAACGAATATGTAACAGCTGTATTTGCATAACTGAGTTATTCTTTTGAGATAATAGTGAGCCAGGGGTGTCTTATTTGAAGAACAAAAATATTTTCCTTTCAGCTTTTGTTTAACAAAAAACAAAGTGAACTGCAGGTTTTTAAGAGTGTCCTCCCACATCTATAATTTACTATGGAAAAAATAATATAAAATAATATAAAATTGGCTTTATTGAACATTCATCTAATAAACATGAAAGAAAAAAATACTATGTGACTGAAAAATCCTTGAATTCTGAACTCTGCTTTATACAAAAATATCAACCTGATACATCATAAATTTCGTTAAGAGAAGGTGGCAAACATTAACAAAAACAAAAAGACAACCAACAAATACTCTTATGTATCTATAATAGATAGAAAGCACAATAATTCAAAAGATATATTCAATGCTTAAAGTCATTTGGTGATAACAATACTCAATTTTACCTGGAAAGAAATGTCTTTTTCAAACGGTTTTATTTAATTTGCTCTGTTTGTTTGGATCAAATTTCGTAATGAAAGTTTGACCCCCTTGCTGGTTGACAGATTGGTCTGATATTTGGTACACACATTTAGTCTTGATGACAATACAATTCAATAAATTCTGTGTCATTGTGAATCCAATGTGGCCGCAGCTACAAAATGGTGGATAACATTTTATTTCACAACTACCACAATATGGGTATCAATGACAGGGCCTGACTAGTACTTCAGTAGTACACTATGAAAAAGATGCAAATCCAATATAATCTATACAAAGATCTTTGTCAACTCAGAATCGGGATACAAGCATGGATCTCCCACCCAAGTCATCAAGATTTTATATCGTGTCGAGGACTGTAGTTTTTACATATTTACTCAGGTTACGCTACGCCCAATGATTTTATTATTTTTTATATGATTAATACCGTTGATTGCTGAGGCGAGTGGTGTGATGACTGCTACCTAGGACCTTTCGAATTATTTTTTAGCTTTCATTACATTATCTATATCATTATTATCCCTTTTTTTTCAATAAAATCGTTTAACATAACATTTTTTTTAACTTATTTTTCCTTATGATGTGAAACTGCTATTTTCGAATAGTTAATCCCCAATTGTTCCAGAAAATACCATACGGTTTACGAATCAATTTCAATTCCATAATTTAAGTACCTTCGTACATTTCTGTAAAATATACATCCGTATCAGACGAGGTCAGATGGAATCCATAAGTTCCACTCATGAAACCACCAGTGTTGTGAATATTAGTTTGATCCCAACTTTGTGACGAAGGACGAGTCCAAAAATAAAGCGTTCGTGATCCAACACTAGTTGGACCGACCTAGGTCTCATTAGTGGTGGTTAAACCACGAACTAACCCAGCATTAGTTGGGTTAGTTGTTGTTTTTCCATTGGGTATCTGCCACACATACCTACAAAGTCGTATAGGTCTACATGAGAGGCAAGGGGTAAGGTGTTTTCACCTGATCCTGGAGCATGTCATATGTATCTCTTTGGGATATTACTTCAGCTTTCTGCGCGGCATTTGCTGGGTTAGTTGTTGTTGTTCCATCGGGTATCTACCACACGTACTTACAACGTCGTAGGTCTACATGAGAGGCAAGTGGTAAGTCGTGTAGTCTAAAGCACATTCGATTTTCTTTATTTAGTTGTTTTGCCACACCATGGTCATTTTGTACTGGCGAAATCACTTCTTTCACCATTTTTCCGTTCACATTCGATTTCGGATACAAGTATTTTAATCAAATATCTTGCTGCTGAGTTTATGATTTGCACAAAACACACCATATCGCAATTTTCGGGATCAATAGAAAGTTTTTAAGTTCCCCCATGAATGTGAAATTGCTGTTTGTATTTTATCGGTGGTAATGCCTTGGACATAATTTGCTACATCATAGAAATGCACTACGTCAGAAAGTAATTTTGTTACGGAGATTCCAATGTCCTGGCCTTTGCTCCACAACGAAGTCAATAAGAATGGAATGCGCAATTATTCCGTAATATCCTTCATATAGAAAAAATACCAACCATCGATTGTAAATGTATATGTTTTTCCAAACTTAATCATGCACAACGAATTCATTTGATTCCACTAGTAATTACTGAAATGCGCCTTGTTTAGCGCCGGTGCCAAAAATAAAAGAAACTAATAAAAGATAATACCAATCGAAACACTCTGATACTCGGAACATTGTTCGTTTTTGTTAACACGCTTTTATTAGCTTCACCTGTATATATGTATGTATGTATATATATTTGTTTGTTTGTAACTCTCAAGCTCTGGATCTGTATTTCACAGAATTATCAACATTATTGCTGAATCTATTCGCGGGCAGATGGCGCTCCTTCATATATCGAGATTATTGCTTCATATTATTCGAACTCACTTTACATGCGTTTCTACATTTGAAAAAAGTTATTTTTTCATTAACACGCGCGTCTGCTGCCTTATTTGTAACCCTCCTTTGCGCGCCTGCTGCCTTGGGCTCGGAAGCTAATTTTCAGGCTCCCTCTCCGGAATCGGAAAATATCAATGGTCGTTTCTCTAAACAATATACGGTTGATTGATCCCAAAGTTTTGATAAAATAAATATAGTTTTAAAAGATTAAAAAACACGCTTTTATAGCATACGAAACTAAAAAATGAAAAATAAATATAGTTTCAAAAACTAAAAATAACGCTTTTGAAGAACATCGAGCTCAAAAGTTAGAAATATTTTTTTAACAAGCTTAAAACAATAACGAACGAAAAATACTGGTATTATGGTGAAAAAAACGTGGGGGCTTTGTACCATATTTTTTTGTATATCAAGCGCCCGTCGTTTTTTTCGCAATAATACTAGTATTTTTCGTTCGTTATTGTTTTAAGCTTATTTAAAAATATATTTTTAATTTTTTAGTTCGATGTTCTTTAAAAGGGTGTTTTAGTTTTTTAAAATATATTTATTTGCTTTTGCTTCTGCTAAGTATTAAGTACTTTGAAAATGCTTGATAACAAGTCAAACAGTTCGATAAATCGCCAAGTTAAGCATTTACGTTTCAAGTAATTTCATTTTCAAGTCGAGTAGTTCTAAATTCATCTGTACTTGAAGAACAACCCTGAGAAAGTAAAGTCGATAATATCTCCTCTTATGATCAACGAATACCAAAAATAGATGAGGCTCCCCAAGGCGGTCCAAGGCTTCCCACTGCTGCATTCACTATACAAGGGCGCGTGTCGAAACAAAGCTCTCTGATCTCTCACCACTTCTATGAATAGCTTATTTATTTAAGTGATTAGTATTGAGATTATAATCTAGTAGTGATGCAGAAATATAAATAATTGGTTTGTCGTTTTTAATTATTGTTACGACGGTTAACAATCTTGGAAAATGACAAAACCTATATATACACACATCGAAAAAGTCTAGGGATATTTTTAAAAATGGCAATATTTTTTTTTTAGATCGCTTTAGGGAAAAAAAAGTTGACGGGTGATTATTAAACAAAATTTATTAAATGGTCAAAAATACTGAGTGCGCATATAAGCAAAACTAAAAAAAAATATGGCTCTTCTTTGGCACCCCGAAAAAAAATCATACCTAATACAAAAAAAATTGGAATCAGTACAAAGTATGGCCTCCACGCTGGTTTATTACGGCCCTACATCTATCATGCATCGACAAAATGAGATTGTCAATGTCTTGTTGAGGTACATTTGCCCATTCAGCGATTAAAAGCTCTTTCAATTGAAACGTTGTGTGAATGTTCCCCATATGCGGAGTAATTCTTCGTTGAAGCATGTCCCACACATGCTCGATGGGATTCAGGTCCGGTGATTGTGCTGGCCATGGCAATACATCAACTCCTTCGTTGGTGAGCCAGTCAGTCACTAGACGCGCGACATGTGGACGAGCATTATAGTGCATTAGGTGGAAGTTTTCACCAACAGTACCAGCAAACGGACGGACGATAGGTAGAAGAGTGGTGTCGAGGTACTGTCGAGCTGTGAGGGAGTGATTTGGTAAAACGAGATCGGTTCTGCCGCCGATCATGATTCCTCCCCATAGCATTACTGTACCACCTCTGTATGTGTGGACTTCCTGGACGTGTCTCAAACGTTCATTATTTCCAGGTCGTCTCCACAGTCTTACTCGACGAGAATCTGGATGAAATCCAAATCTGGATTCGTCTGTAAACAAAACTGTGGCCCAATCATTTGCATCCCAGTTTTGATGTTCTTGACACCACTCTAATCTTCTACCGCGATTGCCTCTCGACAAAGGTGGACATCTAAGTGGATTAAGTTAATTCGTACCCTTAATCCGTTAACGTGATGTATCTTTCTTACTCTACAAAATTCATTTCAAATGTATAATTTTTATACGTGTCATAAAAAACCTGATATGTCTATTTTATCTGTTCTTTGGTAATAGACAGATTATTCTTATTGATTAAAACAAAACAGGTTAGAGTGGAAAATATACTATATGTAATATTTTCAATTGAAAGTCCGTTTAATATTGATTACTTTCACTTACATATCAAATGGAACAATACGCTTACTGCATGTATATACATGTGTACGGGGAACTAGTGGTATGCAAATTATTGACGATAAGAATTTATGAAAGTTTGTATCTGACCCTATTTCCTAACCTTTATTTGAGAAGATGTGATAAATTTCAGTTGTTATTTTCGATTTTGTTCGCCTTTATAGTTGATATTCCGAAAAAGTATCATCAGAAAATCATTTAAAGAATGTTCATCAACACTTGTGAACCTACTACGAAAGTGCACCAAGTTTCTTATATCGTTTGTTTAAAGATGGTTGACAAATGTTTCGTGGTGTATTTCATTAGTTCGGACTTCCATTGTCTAATATGATATAAATTGATTTGAAATCCCTGAAAGAATCTGTAAAAAAATAAAAAGATTAGCTGAAAAATAACAATTATATTAAGCAAAAAAAAACTGAAATTATAATGAAATGAAATACAAGCAACAACCAAAAAATAAAAAAAAATGAATTATTAACACGAGATGAAAATTAAAAAATTATTAACAAGAAATGAAAATAAAAACATTCCAAACCAAGTTACTTCGGGTTATCACCCGAAGACTATCACCCAAAGACGATTGTGGATACTAACAAACGAAACGTCGTGAAGTAACTTGTTTTGGATATTTTTAATTTTAATTTCTTAATCATTAATTTTTTATTTTCATCTCGTGTTTAATAGTTAATTTTTTTTGATTTTTTGGTTGTTGCTTGTATTTTATTTCATTTTAATTTCAGTTTTTTTTGTAATTTACCTTTTTTTTGCTTGATATAATTGTTATTTTTCAGCTAATCCTTTTTAATTTTTTACAGATTCAGGAATTTCAAATCAATTTATATCAAATTAGACAATGGAAGTCCGAACTAATGAGTTGCAAGTTTCCTATATGTTTAATAGTTAATGAAAATTGTAATTCAAAAAACCGCAATCCTTTTATTGAATTTCATTTTATTTTTTTAACTTTTTACAAACAATATTTTAAGACATGATATACAAATGAGTGATAAAGGAAATGAAATGATTCGTTTGGATCGATCGTAACGGGACAGTGTCCCTTTCATAAACATATATTGTAGTAAATACGTATCAATAACATGTAAGGTATTATATTGTAGTAAATACGTATCAATTACATGTAAGGTATTACCGATATCCCCGCTACACCTTAATGAAATTTAACAACTTCATTGAATTAAACAAAATCCAACTTCATGTTTCAGCAATTACATTTCATACTTGAAGGGGTTATATTTTAAGGAGTGATTAATTTTTTGGGAATGAAAGTTTTTGGCTTTCTACTACTCCATCTTGATACAAAAAAGGATGAGGGAATCTTCCAAAGAAAGGAAGGTAGTAATCAATTTGAAAATAAGTAACTCCATACATGGATGAACAGCTACTTTCATATAAACATGGAATTACACGAAAGAAAAAAATTCTTTCAAAACAAATACTTCTATATGAACACTGAATTATACAGAAGATACTTTTCTCTACTCAGTTTGTATTTCATACATTCGTTGTGGAATTGAAATCAGATATCATTTTAATTCCACAATGAATGTATGAAATACAAACTGAGTAGAGAAAAGTATCTTCTGTATAATTCAGTGTTCATATAGAAATATTTGTTTCGAAAGATTTTTTTTTTGGTGTAATTCAATGTTTATTTGAAAGTAGCTGTTTCAGGAGGACTTTCTTTCAGTTTGTTTTTGAAAGTTACTTCTTTGCATGATCTACACATCCATGTATAGAGTTCTTTCCCAAAAAATGTTATACTTATTATTCACTACACTGCCTACTTAATTTCTGATTAACGAAGCGGGCCTAAGAAGCGATTTTTTAATTTTTTTTACGTTGGTTCAATCGTCTCGAACGTGTGTGGAGAGAGGCATAAAAGTTAGAAGTCTTTTGAGTGCTCGGAGATTTTCTGCTATCGAAAAAAGATGGATCAAATAATTTGCATCAAATTTTGTGTGAAAAATAGTGCTCAAAAACGCTTGAAATGTTGACAGTGGCATATGATGATTGTACTCTTAAGTCAGAAAAATGTTAACAAGTGGTACAAGCTTTTCACAGAAGGTTGAGCAGATGTGAATGACGACGCTTGCCCTGGACGCCCCAACATAACAGGTGAAAATGTTGAGAAAGTGAAGAAAATTGTTAAGGAGAATCATCGAATCACTATTCGGTTGGCTCATGCTATGCGATTTTTTTGGAAATTTTGGGCAAGAAGCGTGTGACCACGAAGTTCGTTCCAAAATTGCTGAATTTTTATCAAAAAAAACCATCGTATGAGCATCGCTCAGGAATTGTTTAATGACGTCAACGGCGATCCAGCATTGTTTGAAAGAGTCATAACTGGTGACGTACCTCATGCACCTGCCCATTCGTCATTGCTTGTTCGTAATTTTTTAGCCAGAAACAACACCGTAATCATGCCTCAACCACCGTATTCACCAGATTTGTCCCCTGCGACTTTTGAAGATACCCATGGAAGGACAGCGTTTTACGACGATTGAGGATATGAAATTCGAATCGCTGAGAGAGCTCAATGACATACCAAAAAGTGCATATCAGAATTGCTTGAAAGATTGGAAGAAACGCTGGCACAAGTGTATTATATCTGAGAAGAGCTACTTTGAAGGGGACAAAATACAAATCAATGAATAAATAAACATTTTTTGAGAAAAATTAACCATTTTTTCAACAGAGTAGTATATAATATTCGAACGCTTTGATAAATTTTTTTCAAGTTGTAATTTCTCCGCATATCACGTCAAAGCAGAATTTTTTTTTCAACCTTTTGGGAAAAGACAGTATAAAGTGAATAAAAAGGAATGCCGAGAAATGTGTGAGGCAGAGAAATGAAAGGTCTAGATATATTGAAAAGTAACTGAAAAATCTGCACAGATATAAGTTGCCAAATTGTAGATGTTCAATTGATAAAAAGCATAAAGTGACCAACTACTTTTGTTGTTGCATGAACAATTTGGAAAAAATATGTTCGAGCAAAAACATCAGATATATAGAAAATGAGGAAATTCGAAAGGCCATAGAAATGTTGAACTGGTTACGTCTAGAATTCCTTTATCACCAATACGCCTGAATGAAATATTCAACGAGGAAATTTGCATGTCAGTGTACATGACCTTGGATTTATGGTGTAATATACCATAATGTAAGTCGATTTAACAGCTGAAAATGAAAATATTGTGGAATACACTTTCACTGATTGGCATTTGAATCGGATTTCTCAGAGAACGAAATATAGTAATAGTAGTAAAAATACATTTACAAAAACAAGATTTTATTTCGAATCTCTAAAAGGAATAAAATAAACTTGGAATTGAATCGAACACGTTGTAAATGAAACATCTATAATTTTTTTCAGAATGATTTATATCAAGATCAAGTTACATATATTGTATTCTTGTTCATGTGCACAGGTAAATATCTCGACAAGTTCTTATATCATATAAATTGTGTAATGTAATAAATTGATGGGTCTGATTCAATTCAACATTTATTGTCTTCAGAGCATGCTACTGCACATTTGTTCATTTAATGCGTCATTCTTGCATGGTCGATCCCAAAAACATTTGTTCGAGCACCACCAAACCATTATATTTCAAATTTACTTTTTTCCTTCAATCGCTTCAATTGATATCTAGATCATAGGGGTGCATACAAATAACTAGTCCGCCTCTTGACGTCACATTTCTTATAGTGTTGCGCTCATCAAGCCCATTATTTCATATCTAATGTTCTCACACTTCCCTCTTGTTTCATATATGAACGATTCATTTCACTGCTACACTGACAATATAATACAAACACTTTAATTGTAACTTCAGACTAATACTCAAGTATATATCGCCTTATTAGATCACTTACTTCGTACCGCACTTTCAACTAGATTAGCCCCATCTGCCTGTTCGTAGTGTTTATATATCGTTATGGAAGTATCTGGAAGTCTCTCGAAGCGACGCGACATCTAGAGCCATCGAGAATCGCAAATCGAGTTGAGCGCGACCTCGGCCAAGTCACAGTCGATTGACGAAAATCAGCGTCGGCCGTCGTTATTTTGTTTCAGAGGAATTTAGAACAATACTTTCAGACATGAGCAGGTACAAGAATATTGTATCAGAGGAAAAAGAGTTGTAAGACTACCAAAGTCTAGAACAACTAAGATCAAACAATCTTCTCTGTATCTATCCATAAAATGTTTTAACGCTCTTCCGAAGCATCTGTGAAGCGAATTAGTTTGAATGAATTAAAAAAAATGTTAATCAAGGAATGTTTCTACTCCTTCGAGGTGTATTTTACTTATTTTTCATACCCCATATACTTTTTGTAATCAAGTTACTTAACATGTTATTTTCGTGACGTGAAATATTTATTGATGAATTATACGTTTCTATATACGTAAGTATTTGTATACTGTAATATTTTACATTTATACATTTTTACTTTTTGTGCATGTACTTTATGTGACGTATGCATAAACACTTCTGTGTAATAACATGAATAAAGTATCTATCTATACTCTGTCCATCTAAGCAACGGAGTGCTCCAAAACATTATCATGTATAGTTCACGTGATCTCCTAGGCAATGCTGCTTGTACAGAGTCGCACTAAGGAGCCACCCAAATTTTATTGATTTTTTTTCAATAATATTGGATATAGTAAATTTTTTAGGTGTAGTCTAGGGACACAAATTAGCAGTTTCTTAAGCCGTACTAATACTTGACATTTCAAAAAATTTAAACTTTAAAATACCGTATATGTAAACACCACAGGCGTTAAAATGTAACTGACCACTCCTACACTGTAACAATTAATTTCGTCAGCCGATTGCAGTTTAATCTGATTGGCCAGCGTTATAAGGCTTGTTTATTTTACCCAATAGATGCAAATCTGCGTGGTGATCATGCTTTGATCACGCATCTATCTTTGTTTGGGTCGCTTTGTTTGTTGGATGGATATAGTTTATTTATCATAGGGGTTACTGTGTGAATGAGAAATCTCTATTATGTAACGTTGGCCATATTGCATGAAAATGCTAGCATTTGGAGAACGAGAACCAAACGTGTGTTGAATTGCACCTCAATCGAACACCAGCTAGTGGGACAAATCCAACATGAAAGATTTGATTACAGACGTTGGGGCTAAATATAAGCTCGTAATAATGAAACCCATGGGTAGTAGAATAAACATAGAAGTTATATAGATGGTGTCCTATTCGAAGGACCATAATTATAACCATTACCAAATAAATTGGAAACGATGATTATTTTCATAAAACTATGTTTTTCGATGAAATACAACAAATGTAAAAGATATATAATGGTGAAAATACTGCATTTAGTGCCGTCGAAGATTTGGAAGAATTGAAAAAATTTACTTACTTATTAGTATTGTTTTTTTTATTGATTCGGCCGTTACTTGATGAAGATCCATAGTAATTTCAAAAACTACACCTCATGATTTGATCTCCATAAACTTCATTTGAAAAATGTTTCACAACATGTTTCCCTAAGACATCACTTGAAAAAGCTAATGTCTTAGCGAAACATGTTGTGATATACTTTTCAAATGAAGTTTGTGGAGATCAAATCGTGAGGTGTAGTTTTTGAAATTATTAGTATTGTCGTTAAAATGACATTCGACATCTAATTTATGTTCCGGATCTGTCCACTCATCCACATTCATTTTTACGTAAGCATCATTATTATTATCAGTTATTGAGTGGTTTATTATTCCGGACTCCGGTAGGTTTTGAAAATAAATGTAGATAATTATACAAAATAGCTTTAATAAAAAATGGAAAATAAAACACTAATGAGCTGATCATCATATTGTCTCTAATGTTTTTCCTGATATGATGCACGAGAGATTGCTACCGAGATTAAAAAGTATCTAAATAAGAACTAGTAGATAATGAAAGTAAAGGTAAATTGACAGTTACTGTAGTTTAATTCAAAATTGTTTCAATTATAATAAAATAAAATAAATACTCCAAAACGTGAAGTAATTTGAATATCGATCGAGTTCTTACTAGATACTTCTACTTCTTAGGGCCATGAATATTCTCTCAAGTTTATCTTTCCAAAAAATGAAAAAAAATGCAATATATGTTTTTGTGCTAACCGCTGCCAAGCTTTGTATAGGGTTTTCCAACAGAGACTTCCGAAATGTCATTGTTTTTCGAGTTTGAAAGCCGTGGATTTTTGGAATTTCTTCCTGACGTTTCGCTGGCGCGAGTGGCTAGCTTCTTCAGATGTTTAACCATCATGGATTGCAGTCCGATGACTAACTTTTAGGCTTCTTAAAGCGTATTTATGCCTTGTCAGGTAATCAGTTGTATTGGTACCTGTGTTTGTACCTGTACGTGTACCTGCACTTGTACCTGTACTTGAACCTGGAACATTAACAATCTTGCTGCCTGTTGTCATTCCGTTCGTTATTCTCGAATTCCTTAAAATAGGGTTCCATATTCGATTGAGGTTCACCGCTTCTTCTTTTCTGTTGAAATTATCCGTGTGTTTGTGGATCTCTATTGCCTCCCGTACCAGTCGGCTATAGTATCCCGGATTGGGGGCAATTAGTTCTGTGTTTTCAAACAAAATTATGTGGTCTCCTTCACTAAGTGCGTGTTCTGCCATAGCTGACTTGTCCGCTTGGCCTAGTTTGTGCAGTTCCTTTTATGCTCTTTTAGTCTTGTTCCCATGGATCGTTTGGTGGTTCCGATATATACCTTCCCACAAGTGCACGATATGCGATAGACCCCTGCTGCTGATAATGGGTCTCTTTTGTCTTTAGCCGACCTGAAGATTTCTTTCGTGGGTTTGAAAACTGTTGGCGAGTTTTGCATCGTGACTTGGGCCTACACCCATACAAAATTCAACTGGGCCAGGAACTGAATGTTAACGACCAAAGAAAACGACGTGTGTTAGCTGAACAGGCTCTGGAACAGTTGGCAACTGACCCTAATTTTAATCGAAAAATCATCTTCAGCGGTGAGGCCCATTTCTGAATGAGTGGATACGTAACAAAAAAAATTACCGAATTTGGGACGATACAGGAGCGTCCAATGCATCCCGAAAAAGTCACAGTTTGGAGTGGATTTTAGGCTGGAGGCGTCATCGGTCCATATTTCTTTGAGAACGACGTTGGCCAGGCCATAACCGTTAATGGCGAGGACTATGGTTGATGATTCGAAGCAATCGAAACCAAATATTTGTCTTGTGTTCGCGGCTATCTGCAGGGCTGGATTCCCATAAGAGTTGAAAGGGCAACAGCCCAGGTCGGCAAAATTGAGAGGGGAGACAAATTTTGGAAAGGGAGGTTGAAAAAATTGTATATTTTGTCACAAAGACCGAATGTTGTCTATACCAGGACGCGGTTGATATTGTAACGAATCTAAAGCCGCCCCTGACCGATATGTTGGCCAGCGAATAAACGGTAATCGTCGATTGAACTCTAGTTGAGTACCGAAACGACTATAGAATTCTAGAACGATCGTTACCGATATATAAAGCCGGCTTCTCGTCCAGAGAGGGCAGTTGAGCTCAGAAAGTGAATAGAGCGGTTAAACAAGGAATTCAAATAGTGGAAATAAATTAAGCGTTAGTTGCTAAGTGTTTTAAATAAATTAGTCTGAGATTAGTGAAATATTGTTGGAAATAAATTTGTTTAGGACAGTAAATTCTTTAATTTGTTACAATATCATCATTCGAATGACAAATCACTCGAGTACTCTGTCAATCACGATTTAAGTTATTTTATCTCAAGAGTATCCATTATTATTAACTGTTTCCTTTGTTATTACAAGTGGCTACTTGACTTTAATTGATTCTTGTTGATTATAACATGTGTATTCTGCTATATATGAATGTATGTAAGTGTGAATTTTGAATAGAATTGGCCAATACTTGATTATTAATACAGTTTACTGTATGATTTTCACTATGAATGGTTTTACAAAAACCGCGATACGTGTTTCGCTATACACTAGCGTTCTCTATCGTAAAATAATACGTTGCTTCTAAATTACATCTATTTTATACTCTAAACTCTAACATATTTAATACTTGTATAAATGAATCTACCTAAAGAGTCAAGTATAAATTCATTAACAATATGAATAAATTAAATTTTGGAAAGAACCTTAATTATACTTAACTTTCTTACCTGGAAATGAACATATTCAATAATGGTGAATTATTCAGTTCAGTTTGATCGGTCATAAGATATTGAGAGTTTTTAAATTTGTTCATTTCCATACTCTCCAACATATGGAGTTTTAAACCTTTCTTCTAGAAATGGAGGGGCTTGAATTCATGGTTGAACTCATGTCCATCTGTGATTAAATGAGTGGCATATGGGGAATTTATTTTTCCATTCTGGAAACTATTTTTGTGTTCCTTTATGCGGGCTTTGAAAGTTCTTCCAGTTTGACCTATATAAAACATCGGACATGACCCACTTGATAATTTATACACTCCCGATTTTTCTGAAACTGAACTTTGTTATTACTAATGTGCATGCCTGAGTTGTTGTTGGTTTTGAAAGCAATATTTACACTTTTGTTTTGTAGAAAATTTGAAATATTCGTAGTGGGTTGGCCTGAGTAGGTCAAGGTTGAGGATAAAAGTTTAGATGGAACCTTAACCTGGGTATGGGTGTTGATAACAGTGTTAAAACGTGTTCTACACGTCATTCTGAATCAAATATATTGGTCGTATTTTAAGTTTTATAGTTACTTAACATGAAATTCAACTCATGATGAACTAGACTTAAACAGTTAATTAAGGGATTCGCTGACCTTTAATGGATTATTTCCTATAAAATCCCTTGGTTGTTAAGTAACAGATTTGACGAGATTATTGTTCCAAGAGTTGCAGCATTGCTGTATAATCATACCAAATTTTAAAAAAATCATTTGCAGACAACGGAAATATTTAACTGTTCCGGAATGGCTGGCGTATTCTGTATAATAATGTAAAACCAGAAACTTTGCCGCAAATTTCATTCCACACATTCCCCATCAAGGAGAGATATCTCAAAGAATCGAATGGCTTTTAAACATTTTGTTAATAAATAATTGATGTAGTTTAGTCTGATGATAAATTTTTCAAAAATATTGTAAAATCATGCGTTTAAATATTTTATGAAATTGGATGAAAGGATTGAATGAAAATACCTTCAATACACAACGGATTTCTTCCTGTGCATACTTATACCACAATGTGTCGCAGTGTGAAAGTCTCACTTGCACTCGGTCCGCATATTTCTAACTAGATACTTTCATTGTCGTTTCAAGGATTTTTCTGCGAATTCTACAGGCGTGTACTTGCTCTACAATTTTACAATCAAAACTAGTCATTATCAGTACTCGATCTTCAGCGGTATAAAAAGCAACTATTTTTGAAGAATCGATTCACAATTCACCTTGTAAGCTGATTTTTTTTATTTTGATTAGCGACCTAAAAAATAAACCAATTATTGGTGATTTTTTACGATTATTCAATTAATTGTAATTGTTTAATTGTCGTTGTTTTTTCCTCATTTTCACTGCTACGGGTATTTCATCGAAAATCAGTTCTAATTGCATTGTTCTGGAGTACGGATTATCGTCAGTGGACGTTTCGCAATTCAAAAATCAAATTTTAAAACAAAACGTTTGTACGTAGGTGAGTTGAAAAATCTTCTATCTTGTTTTATAACTTAAAATAGAACAAATTCATTACTTGACTATAATCATTCGGTAGTTTCTCACTGCCCGCTTTGCCCAATTTACTTAGGCGATCCTTCATGCAGTGGGGCCGTTACCAATTCGACTTTCTTACTTAATTAATCCTATGTTTAGCTGCCAATGCATGGAGACTTCTTTAATATTGAAGACATCGGCATATCAAAATACCTTGCCTTTGCTTTCCTCAGATTGAGTGGCTTGAAGTCGGAAACTGAAGGGTTCATCATAGCCTGAAAGTAGGTTCCTCCGGAGAATATTGAATCCTTTGTGGGGATTGAGAAGTGCCGAGTTTTTTGTAACTCTTTACTCCCCACCTTTAGGCTCATGCAAGCTAATAAGCCTGATATACTCCTCAACCGTCAGAGCATGACGACATTTGTCGTGGAGTTTTCAGCACTGAGTGGTACGAATGTCGTTCGAAGAGAAGAAGAAAGACGGATGATCGGGATTTTATCTTCGAACTTCGCAGACCATCAGACCAGTCTGTTGAGATTGTTATTCTGATTATTGGATTCCTTGGTGGAATGATGTCCTCTCTACTCTTGAATCGGGCAAAATTTCAGTGATCAAATGGCTCAAAAATGAAAATATAACATTACTATGAACAAATTCTACTGAATTAATGTCTTCGGTAATTTTCATATATATGTTTTCATCCCTACTTAGCATTTTGAATACTTTTAATTTAAGACGAGTTTGTTTTTTATATTGTAACATTCATATTTTTATACGTTTACACATTTAAATTTTCGAATTTTATATGTTTTGGAATATGTTGTGGAATTGGCCGCGGTGGTAGTGCGCCCGACTCACGATCGGAAGACCGTGGGTTCGATTCCTGCCTCGACCAGATATTTTTCTTGAGAGAATTTATTTGGTTGAAGCTGGGATGATTCTGCAACCGTGTTAGGAATCACACGTTAAAAGGTAAGACCCCGTTAGTCTTTAGCTCGCACAAGTTTCTCAATTTCTGAGAGTTGTTCGTATGGGGGCGACAGCTGATTAACGGAAAAACAGATTTTAAACAGTTTTTTTTTCTTAAACATCATGTACACGTTTAAACAGTGTATACTTTTAGATTTTATATTCAATGTTTCTTTTTTGTAGTATACTAAGAATATTATTCATTTCTTTTTAGGAAAAAATAATATCAATATTGTTGATACTATTTAGAAATTCATGCACTAAAATGTTTTTTCCGAGTAACTCAAAATATATTATATCTTGATGATCTTCAAAGGAAAGAATTTCGATATTGATGTTTCACGACAAGTTTTCCAAAAACTTGAATGAATCATCAATACCCATGTTTCCTCTGATAAAAATTCAATAATAAGACTCGTTTTGTCAAACCTTTCCTCATATCTATATTAATCGCCCATTTTTTTATTGTATGCTTTTATAAATACATGTAATTTGGTGATTACTAAACTACTGCTACCATCTCGAATTCATGTTGCCTTTCCTCACTTGGACAGAAATCTTGAATGGTAGACTTGAGACTTGATTCTCGGACCCAAGAATCACTTACCTAACGGTGTGGGAAGTGCGGTCATTGATTCAGGCCTCCTAATTTTCACATTAATTCTCACAAAAGCGACTGTAGACGAAATGTCAGTCTAGACAATTCTAAAATGGATTTTGAGAACACAGAAAGTTTGAATAGGGAAACCAATATAATGTAACAAATTAATGAATTAACTGTCTTAAACAAATTCATTTCCAACAATATTTCACTAATCCCAAACTAATTTATTTACAACACTTATCAACTAACGCTTAATTTATTTCCATTATTTGAATGTCTTGTTTAGCCGCTCGATTCACTTTCTGAACTGCCCTCTTGGGTCGGGAAGCCGGGCTTATATAATGTAACGGTCTTTTCTAGAAATCTGAAGCCGGTTCGGTACTCGACTAGAGTTTTACCGGCGGTTGCATTCTTTCGCGGTGATGTCATGTGCTTGTTCGCTGAGTCGGCCGGCATATCGCTCAGGGGCGGCTTCAGATTCGTTACAATAACTACAAGGATATTTTTAAAACGAACCCACATTATTCTTAGACTCACTCAAGTAGGAGAAAGAAAGGAAAAAATTGCCCATTATTCAGAAATTTCCCACGTGACACTATCAAAATTGAACTATTTTCAAAATTGATTTGAATGTTTTCTTTTCGTTTTTAAGCTTGTTTCTTTTTTATTTTTCTGTTGGTAAATTCTGCATATTTGTTTGCTTGAAGGTGGTTGACAATGTTTCATGGTGAATTTCATTAGTTCGGACTTCCGCTGTCTAATATGATATAAATTGATTTGAAATCCGTGAAAGAATCAGTAATATTAAAAAGAATAGCTCAAAATAACAATTATATTGAGCAAAAAGATTCCTGAAATGAAATTACAATAATTCAAGCAACAATTGAAGATTGAACAATAAAAAATAAATAAAAATTATAAGATTTCAAGCCAAGTAACTTCACGACGTTCTGATTGTTAGTATCCACAATCGCTCGGATTTTCAATTGTTGCTTATATATTATTTTATTGTAATTTCACTTCATGTTTTTTTTTTGCTCAATTAAATTGTTACTTTCAGCTATTCATTTTAATTTTATAGATTCTTTTAGGGATTTCAAATCAATTCATACCACATTAGACAATGGAAGTCCGAACTAATGAAATTCTAAATATTTGTCTTCTGACATAATAATATTTAATCTATTTATTTCAATTGTTCTGAAGAGGGTAATAAAATTGCCGAAAACCTGACGAATTATTTGTAGTAGTCCTGCAACCTCACGAAATAAATTGATCAAAACTGATTATTCAATATTATACCTAATGAGGATTGAAAACTGTCTAATATTTTAATATAATTGTGTAATTCGCAGCTATAGAATTTCCTAATGAAATATTTTTTCAATGAAGTCAGCTGCTATAGAAGTATTTATCAAATTCGTTTTTTTATAGTTTTGGAAAGATGTCGGCCAAAGCTATAAGGGAAGCGACCGGAAAAAATATTATAAATAAACATCTTGGAGGCGGTACAGCTGCAGTTCAATGCAGATTTGCTTCCGTAAATCAAGACACCAAGTTTGCTGAATTGGTGGCCAACAATCCTTGGTTGAAAACAGAGAAACTCGTCGTTAAGCCAGACCAGCTCATTAAAAGGAGAGGAAAATTAGGTAAGTTTTGTTATTGAATGTTTGCACAATATTGCGTTGCTCAAATCGGATAAATCTTCGCTTTTATTTCAAAGAAGAACGTTTCATAAAGAAGAAACGTGGAAAATCCAACATTTTAAATCGATATTTTCAACATATAAAATTTTCATTCATGAAAATTATTTAAACAATTGCACATAATAGGGGAGCCCAAGCGGGAATTTCGGAATTTACTAAAGTGCGGCAGATTAATATACAGGGGGATACCGTGTACCCGGTTAAGTATCTCCACTAAATATGAGCCGCATATATAAGGTCGCCTGTGAGGGATAAAGGATCAGATTAGTAAAAAAAAATTGATCATCAGAAATTCTCGAACGCGTCAGATTAAGGTAGGGTGAGTTAATTACCTGCTAAAAAGTGTATATTCCAGTAATCTGACAATTTGAGAGTGACGTAAAGAAAGGGGAGGGCAGCAAAGTTGCAAAAAAATAACGTCATTTCGACATTCTCGACCGTAGCTAATTTTTTTATTTTGAAGGAAATAATTCAAGGATAACGAAAAATATTTAATCTGACGATTTCCGCAAGCCGAAATAACAAAAATTCGTCGATAAAGTTTAATGCGTGCCGCTGTGTGATACCTATATTTCCCTCTATGAGTTTCTATTCCTCTATTCTCTATTCACTTTTTCTCTATCTATTACTCTCTTAATCCGTCCCCACTCTGAATTCTGTTGCCATCACAGCTGATCACAGAGACTCGTTCGTGATGAAGATGATGATGATTAATTAATCAATTAATTGATGGATGTAGCCGTTACTACGTGGTAGGAAATCATGTTGAAGAAAAGAGAAATCAAACTTTCTATGTTTCTCCCACTTTTATTTGTAACTAACGTTACTGCAGTTTCGTCCTATAAGGACATTTTCAAACTTATACCATATATAAGTTTGAAAATGTTAGTTACAAATAAAAGAGGTAAAAAATAGAAAGTTTCATTTTTATTTTCTTCATTAATTATTCAATTGATTAAGTATTCTACTTAAAAAACATACTCTTATTTATTTGCATGCTATTTCCTGAGCTTTTCAAATAATTAAGTTTATTGAATTGAAAAAAAAATTAAAAAATTATTGTTTTTGTCAGATTAAGCGGATCCCTCTAGATAATCGTCAGATTATCAGATAGCACGTCTGAAACATAAAGATGAACCATATATATCTTAATCTGACGCGCTTGAGTATTTCAAAATGGCGAATTTTTTTTGCACATTATAATGGCCGCGAGTTTTCGTCAGATTATTGAATGAGCGCTTTTTTTGTTGCACTTAATACCCTCTTAGAAAATCTGACGCTCTCGATTAATTTTTTTTTATGCCCATGCAACAGTATTTTTTTAAATATTTAAAAATCTAGAGCCGCTTTCCCCACCGATGAAAAGGTGTATATTATATAATTTTTTTCTTATCATCTAAGCTTTGCAACCTGATATGTCTCAATGACCCTCGAGTAAACAACCATTTTGCATCGTGGGCTCCCCTGCTAACAATATTGCGCTGCTCAAATCGGGCTTACCTCCGTTTAATCTGAAATTAATACGTACGCGTAATTGATAAAAAGTGTGATTTTGTTGGTTTTGATTTAGTAAGTGAATGATATAATTCGAACTCACTTTACATGTATGTCTTCATTTGAAAAAAGTATATTTTTATTATTATTTTTGATCACGCTTTTATTAGCTTCACCTGTATGTACGTTTGTTTGTTTGTTTGTTTGTAACTATCCTTTTCATTTCATATTTATTACCGTTTGAATGCTTGGGATCTGTATTTGACAGAATTATCGACATTATTGCTTGATCTATTCGCAGGCAGATGGCGCTGTACGTAACCACGTAACCTCCTTGATATAATTCGAACTCACTTTACATGTATTTCTTCATTCGAAAAAAGTATTTTTTTTATTAACGCGCGCCTGCTGCCTTATTTGTAACCCTCCTTTGCGCGCCAGCTGCCTTCTTTGGGCTTGGTAGCTGATTTTCAGGCTCCCTCTCCGGTATCGGAAAATATCAATGGTCATTTTTATAAACAATATACGGCTGACTGATCCCAAAGTTTAGATAAAATAAATAAAGTTTAAAAAGACTAAAAAACACGCTTTCATAGCATACGAAACTGAAAAATGAAAAATAAATATAGTTTAAAAAAACTAAAAAACACGCTTTTAAAAAACATCTTACTGAAAAGTTGTTAATATTTTTTTTCTTAAGCTTGAAACAATAACGAACGAAAAATACTAGTATTATTGCAAAAAGACGTGGGCGCTTTGTACCATATTTTTTGTATTTCAAGCGCCCGTCGCTTTTTTCACAATAATACTTGTATTTTTCGTTAGTTATTGTTTTAAGCGTATTTAAAAAAAATATTTTTATTTTTCTAGTTCGATGTTCTTTAAAAACAGGTTTTTTATTTTTTTTTTAAATTATATTAATTTCGTAGTCTTTAAGTAGATATTTTTTTATCAAAATGAAAATTATAGCCATTAGAAATAGTTCCGATAAAATATTCAGAATAAATATTCGAATATTCAGAATCTACCAAAGTAAAAGATATCAGCAGAAGTGGATACCTAATTTTATTTCTCCGGTAAAGTATCTTCAAAAAAATAATAATATTTAATACCGGTTTCTACTTTCATCAAGTTCACATGAGCTTTGAATTAGAAAAGATGAATCCATAAATGTTTTGATATCGTTCAGGTTGTCAGTAGCAGATTATTTTTCATTGAATATCACAAGAATCAAAATGGAGGCAAGACATGAAAGTTTGAGTTTTCCTTAAACTTCATGAGATTGTTCGAAGTGGGAAAACCTGACTGGAAATATTGGAAGGTTGTGATAGTAGTAACACATTTCAATCACTTGGTGCTTTTTTTTAAATAGACTGGAATGTCGAAGTTGTTTTCGAGAAAAATTATAATTTACTGTTAACTATTTCACTAGTTCGGACTTCCATTGTCTACTATATGAAATGATTTGAAATCCCTGAAACAAGTAAAAAAGAATAATTAAAAAAGAATAGTTGAAAATATTATTCTTTTTTACTTGTTTCAGGGATTTCAAATCATTTCATATAGTAGACAATGGAAGTCCGAACTAGTGAAATTCATCACGAAACATTGTCAATCACCTTCAAACTTACTGTTAACTAGTTTAGTGATCCGATAATTTTTCTGAAGAAAGGTTGGTTGGGTAACAGAATCATTTTTTTCTTAAAAATAACGATTGTTTTCTTGACGACGTTTCGTGTTGATAATATAACTATTTTAAAATCCATGGGACATATAAGATATATATTAAAAAAAATTAAAAAACATTGCGACACCAATACATTTACCTAATGATTATCAAATTGCAGACAACTCCTAGAAATATACTGTTCTATTCAATTTCTCAGTATTTGAACATCGATAAACAAAAAAATAGTTACATAAAGTACAGATCCATTCAAATATTTTAAAGTTGAGGGAAACCCAAGTCGGACTATGCATCTTGCATAAAAGTTTTATGAACATTTAGAACATATTCTCAGTATCTGAAAATAAGGTAGAGCAGCAAAAAATGAAATTTAGAAATTTCTGGACTTTTTAAAACAATAATTGACTTTTGGTGTCATTCAATAGTACTCTGAAATAATTTAACCAACTTTTTTCCAATTTTACCTTTCATAAATAGAATAAAGAAAATAACTTTTGTCTAATTTATTATACTAATTTATTATTGACCGGTTAATAGACCATTTTCAAGTTACTTGAAACCGGTCAATAATAAACTTAGTAGCAATTAGACAAACTTTTTTTTTATTCTGTATTCAATGTGAATTCCTTCAAAAAAATAGGACATCAATAGAACAAGTTTACCTTTTATCCAAATGGTACAGTTCCATTTAAAAAACGATTTCAGTGCCCGTTTAATTCTAAAACTGCAGCAAAAATGATGCCACTCAATATCTTGTTGCCAAAGAGACAATGTTGGACAAATATTGAGGTGCTATTTATTGTTTATATGAAATATTCTTAAAGTTTTGTGTTTCATTGAAGAATGTATTTCTTGTATCATCTCAAAGACATAACGGTACAAGCTTTTTTTTCAGGATTGATTGCTGTCAATAAAGATCTAGATGACGTTCAAAAATGGATAGCGGAAAGAATGAACAAAGACCAGAAAGTGGGTGCTGCTACCGGCAAACTTAGAAACTTTATCATCGAACCGTTCATACCTCACAACGACACCGAAGAAACCTATGTTTGTATATACTCACACCGTCATGCAGACACGATACTGTTTTACCACCAGGGAGGGGTGGATATTGGAGATGTAGACAGCAAAGCTCTAAAATTAGACGTGCCCGTAGGAGAAACTGTCGATGAAGCCACCATAACGAAGGTAAAATAAAACATAGACATTGAAATTGATTTCAAATACTATTTTTTTATTATTTGGGAAAGGGATCAAAAAATTTTTCATAAATGAACAATTTATTTTTGCCAACGTTTTGGACTTTATTCAATTTATCATCAGAGCTCTATGATATAATAAAGAAATGACTGCTTTTTTCAGGTGTTATTAGGAGGGGTGGTGTCCGCCAAGAAAGAAATGATCTCCACATTTATCTTTAATCTCTATAAGCTATACACTGAGCTTTATTTCACATACTTGGAAATTAACCCGCTAGTTGTTACTGATAAAGAAATATTCATTTTGGATTTGGCTGCTAAATTAGATGCCACTGCTGATTTCATTTGCAGACCTATGTGGGGAGAAATTGATTATCCACCACCTTTTGGAAGAGATGCCTTACCAGGTGAGTTTATGTGATACAGCTAAAGTTAATGTTTACTGTTCAGTTATTTTATTTAAAGATGATGTTTCATTGTTGAAAAGATTCAAATATATTTTAGATAATAAATTACAAATAATTTCTGCATGATTAGTTTGCGGTACCCTTCAAGCTTGTACATTATGAATGTCTATTCTAGAGAAAGTATAAGCATCAAATCCGTTGTATTGTTTTCTCTTTTTATTTGTCTTTTCGCCAGGCATGTCGGAGAAGCCGGAATTAATTGAAGTTAACGATGTTGGGAAGCCCAATTAGAAGAGTCAATAAAAATGGTCTGAAGGTTAATCTACACATTCTGGTTACGCTTCATTTCGAAATAGTATTTAATACACGTGATTTGAACCTGAGTTGAACGATTGAATAATAAATTTGATTATTCTGACATAATTACCTGTGACTTCGCAATTTACATTTTAAAAGCATTCCTTTTCTTTGTCGTCACCACACCAACCCTAGTAATGGACCAATTTTCACAAGTATAAGGAATTTACTTAGTTAATTTTTTAGTTGAAATATATTACTTCTTAGAAACGCCATTTATTCATTCTATTAATTTGAACATGAAATGCCTGTCATTATACAATACAGGGTGGGCCAATTTCTCATGAATGACATTCTGGAAAATAGTTTGCTCAGACCTGTTGTATTTTATTTCGAGGGGGAAACTTTTTAGGCCTGTTATCAATCTAGTCACTTTCACACCCTTGAAGGAGTCAAGCAATACCTTATTTGAAAGGTCATTGATTTCTTTTTTCAACGCTTTTCACCTTTGTGATTTTGATACAGCTGGTAATGGAAATAAAGTCATTATGAAATTGACAGCAAGTTAACATGAAGAAAGTTACCACTGACTTTTTGACATTACAAAGGAAGAATAATGAAACTTACAATTTGCCCACTATCTTACTGAATTTTTACTTCAATATGTGTTTAAAATCACATTCAGTGATGAAGGTTTTGTTCAAGGCGCTCTAGGACGTTTTGAAGCATTTTGGATGTAATGTTGCAGCAGTTATCAATAACCCTTTGACGTAAGTCATCTAGGAATGTTGGTTGAGTTTTATAAACTGCCGTCTTGAAGTAACCCCATAAAAAATCTAACTAATTCAAATTTCATAACCTTGCGGGTCACTACGCGGCCGACTCACCAACCAGAAAAGGTTCCTTGCAAAAACTCACCCATATTCTAAATTTCGATTTATTTTCATTGTATTTTGAAGGTGATTTTCTTTTAAATATTCGGTATTTATAAACATACATCAGTCAATCCAACTCCTTTTGCATAAATTTTATTGGTTATCATCAACACAATATGTGTTATCGTGTGAATGTTTTCCTGTTTATGAATGAAATAACTTTTTTTTAAAATAAATGTAAAATTTTTTCCATAAAAACTTTCACATATCACCTTAAAAATATCAATTTTCTCAATATGTGCATATACTGATTAACTTTTAAAAACGTTTTATATTTAGGTTTTTTTAAGCATTCGAAATAAATAGTATTATTAAATTATAAAAGGAAACTGAACATTGGACGAGTAATTCATAGCTCTCTATGAATTCCTTGCATTGCAGAACACTTAGTATTTGGGGGTTATTCATTTAAGTTTTTTTTGATACTTCTACAATCATTTAATTATTCTTAATCAATCAATCTTTGTCAGTAAGAAAACAAACGTTATTGTTAACACTATCCGAGGATCGATATTATAATCCATTCATTTATTTGTTCCCAGAGGAGGCTTATATTGCGGACTTGGATTCCAAATCAGGTGCTAGCTTAAAATTAACGATTTTGAATAAATCTGGTAGAATTTGGACCATGGTTGCTGGCGGTGGAGCGTCTGTAATTTACAGTGACACAATATGTGATTTGGGAGGAGCAAAGGAATTGGCCAATTATGGAGAATATTCAGGTAAGCAAACCAATGTATTTTCTCAAATACTGATTTTGCTCTTTCCATTGATTATTTTGCTAATATAGAATTATAATTTTTGTGAAAGGTATTTAATGAGAATTATCTAGATTTTTGTCATGCACGGTTAAAATTCTTGAAATTTGAATTTTTCCAACGTCCAACAGAATCTCCATATATATAACCTTTCGAATTATTGATATGACGAATGATTCCAGAGAAATTAATTTGATATTCTATACTATAATTCTATTTCTCGGAGCTGCATATGCTCAAAATAGCACAAGATTTGTGAAGATGTTGAGATTTGTACTCTTAGTAACGGTGAAAACAGTCCATTCTTATGAACTATTCTACAATGCCAAATTTAACTGCATATATTCCTTTTCATCTTGCCATTTTGCTTTCAATTTTTAGCACTGCAGGACTCAAGAGTTTGTCATACCTTTCGACATGTGGGAACTCAAATCCTACTTTCTTTGCCTAACCAATTTATATATATGCTTCCGAACTGCAATTTTTAATGAAACCAGAATTTTAGTCTTCTGTTGACCTTTCTTTGATGGCTCTCCTTGAATTTACTTCTTTTTTTAACTGATGGGCTATGATTATTTTTTTATTGTTGAGATAAGTTTCTGACCTCTGAATTCTACAAGTATCTTCTGTTTCAGACTTACGGGAATGGTTCTAAACTTAACTATATAATTATTCTAGACTTCAGGTTGTAAAAAAGTAAAAGCCGCCATTGCATTGAGCATCGTAGGCTCTCAAAAGTGTATATGAATTTGAATTGAAGGGGTTATATTTTTAGGAGTGATTAATTTTTGGGAAAGAAAGTTTTTGGCTTCCTACTACTCCATATTGATTCAAAAAAAGGATGAAGGAATATTCCAAAGAAAGGAAGGAGGTAATCAATTTGAAAATAAGTAACTCTATACATGGATGTGTAGATCATGCAAAGAAGTAACTTTTAGACACAAACTGAAAAAAAGTCCTCCTCAAACAGCTACTTTTATATAAACATTGAATTACACGAAGGAAGAAAAATCTTTCGAAACAAATACTTCTATATGAACACTGAATTATACAGAAGATACTTTTCTCTACTCAGTTTGTATTTCAAACATTCATTTGGAATAAAAATCAGATATCATTCACAGGAGTTCTACTTTGAATGAATGGTAACAAATTGCACTTACATGGAACACTGTCACCCTCACTGGTATACATCGATGTTTCGCCTTAAGACACTTGCCCCAAGGCTCTTCAGTACCAAATTGGATAGCATTATAGAAAATTCACACAATTCATTCATGAATTACGATTTTTAATGTCACGGAATAAGCTTGATCTGCTTATGTCATCGATGACATCGTAATTCCCTCATCCTTTTTTTGTATCAAGATGGAGTAGTAGAAAGCCAAAAATGTTTATGAATTGTTCTGTGATGCCAGGCATAAAGATCTTTACTACAAAAATGAATATTTCGAAATAACATTTCAAAATATTCATCTCTACCAACTACCTACATTGTAGGTTCTGACGAATACCTACCGGAAAACAACCACTTCTTCGGCTAATACCACACTGGATATTGAATTATATCCGACAGACATTCATACAAGATACCTCACAGGGGTTAGTTTCGCAGATGTTTCTCGTTCATCCAGTAGCAGGACCATACTGAAATTATTCGAATAGATCACCTACAGACCGGTTTTGAGGTATTACCTCTCATCATTGCAGGAAATATCCTACCCAAACAGTAAAGTGCCTGGGACTCGATTAATTTTAACGAGGCTCAACTGCATGTATGAAACCTTCGTCTAAGAAAAATATTGTTAACTAGTAACAGCTCCATCTTTCGTGAACCAAGCCTCGAGCGGGGTCTCTAGACAAAATACATGATATCAGATATTTAATTCAATGTATATTTCAATCAAAATCACTGCAATATTTTTGTTGTAAGTTTTTCAATAATTTAAAAATTCTACAAGTTTTTGTTCGTTTTTGAGGTTTGTTTTGCATTTCCCTAAGCAGCGTTTGTAGTGCAATATTGCATGACAATTATTTTCCAGCACTTATTTTTGTAAATACAGAACACTAAAATATATATGGTATTTATTTCAACATACATAAATGATAAGGCAGAATATACTTGGGCATTAAAAATAGTTTTGAATTGAGTTGTACCTCAATTGTAGCATTGGAAAGTGGGATTTAAAAAGTTTCTTATAAAAATTCAGTATATTCATTACCATGACAGTGATTTATCATTCACTATATATACTTGAAAATTTATTTTTATTTATCTGAAGAATTTTACTGTCGCTCTGACAACATTTTTCTGTGTATTCTACATAAGTTGTTTTTTATAAGGGCAATATCTTGGCCTTAACAAATAGTCTAATAGTTGACTTAGCTATTTCAACAATGCTTTTATCGGGAAACTGAATAAGACAAAAGCTCATGTTGATATTTAGTGAGAGGTCATTAATTGAAAATGTTAAATAGAATCAGTGGTCCCATTATATGAATATCTGCTCCCAGCTCTTTTAGTTGAGAATTCCTTGTTGTTTGCTTTCATTATTGCTTTTTTCAGCACATGTTTTTCTGAGGTCTGCACATCATTATTCACTGTCCTTTCATAATGGTGATTGTCATTTTAACTTTGGACATTGAATCTGTAGTCTTTTGGTATCATTGTTTATTTCATAGCTGGATTCTTGCTCTCTGAGGATCTTGATCAGAGTTACTTATATGATCTGATAATGCTAAATATGGCTGGTGTTCAAGCCTTACAACAACACAAAGTGGATTTGTTTGCTTTTTGAATCGCCACCCATGATATGGAAGATTCTCACAAAAGTTTCCTCCCAGTCAGACTTGAGCAACTTCCAAGGTGAAATCTTGGTACTATGAATTGGACAACACCCCCTTTCTCCCCTTGGATAATTTCTTATTCTTTCTACTGTAATAGTAGTACATTACGATATTAATACATTAGAATAGTAGTAAATTACGATTTTTCAAAATTTATTTTTTCAACAATAGAAATTTATATATTAAAAATGCTTCCCACACCAGAACTATATCACTGTCCCTCGACGCGCATTTCGCATCTCTTAATGATGCTAACTTGGTTATCATAATGTTTTTATTAGATTCATTTTAGCCAGAGGTTATACTTTTACTTATAAATTGTAATTGAGGAAGACTAATTCAAACCCAAAGTTTGAAAATTTAATATTTTTTAAGGTGCACCAACTGAACAACAAACTTATGAATACGCAAAAACAATACTGTCTCTGATGACCCAAGAAAAGCATCCACAAGGAAAAGTGTTGATCACTGGTGGAGGAATCGCCAATTTTACCAACGTATCGGCTACTTTCAGAGGTATTATCACTGCCTTGGTTCAGTTTAGGGAAAGGCTCATAGAACACAAAGTTTCTATCTTCGTCAGAAGGGCTGGTCCCAATTATCAAGAAGGCTTAAGAAGAATGCGTGAAGTTGGACAAACTTTGGGTGAGATTTATAAGAAAAATTAAATGTTTCCTGGATACAAATATGTCTTCTTCAGGTATTTCTCTGTATGTTTTTGGCCCGGAAACTCACATGACTGCTATTTGTGGTATGGCCCTAGGCACTCGACCCATTCCCCAAGAAAATAATGTTGAAACTGCAACGGCAAATTTCGCACTACCTAGCGGAGAAAAAGAACCAAATAAGCAACGTCTGAGTTCCAATAAAGATGTTCCGAAACCTTCTGTCGCCTTTAGTGTGAATGCAAAAGTGAGTATGAGTACTTGATTTTGTATTGTATTGTGCATGTTTTGACCTTCAAAATAACCTTGGCTTAGTTTTTTCAAGTCCTCTCCTCACAAGTTGAAAAACTTTCTCTGCAGGAATTGACATAAAAATATAAATAGGGCATCGAATGTGTAAAGTTATAATTTTCAACTGCCATAACTTGAGAATGTGAGGACTTGTAAGATTGAAAATGATGATTATTGGATTTGTTTTAGCTTAGGCTTGTTCATTAATGATTTCATCTGAAAATACCTCTTTTGAAAAATTACTGATTGTGATTCCAGATGTAATAAAATTCATTCTATATGTTTGTAGTATTCTAGATGACGTAATTGTAAAGTGTCAGTAATTTTTTATTTGGGGGTACTCATTTTGGATTTCAAGGTGGTTTGGTTCTCATTTTCTCTCATAAATAACAATTTTATCTAAAAATGTTGTATACATATATGTATATACGATTCATTGAATTTTCAATACAGCTTTTTAATATGCTCATGCTTAACAAGTGTATATATTTCTCAATATCCAATACATTTGAGTTTCAAAAGTTCAACTTTCACGAATGATCAATTGTCTAGTATTTCAATTAATATAAGGATATTAAATTATTCATTTAGATGTATTTAATTCGAATCAAAACTATTCTTTGTTTGTTTCTCAAATTCAGTTGTTAAATATCCTGTAATACAAATAACTAACTTACTGACAAAAAAAGGATATAGATTGTTTCATTTTCTGTCCTAAAATAGAATTAATCTTGATGAAGTTGATTTAAAAATGTATAGTTTTACCTATTACAATATGATTACAATGATAGTACAATATGGAATACATTCCATATTGTACTATCATAAACATAAAATATGAACAAGAAGATTACTTACCCAGTCAGCAACAACATAACCTTCTAACTTTGAATCATCCTTTACAAATTTTGAACCATAAATTTTAGTAAACTGCAAGTATCTTCCAATGACTTTCATTAAATAGTTACATACAGTGTGCTTGTAATACACACATACAAACATTGCTTTAATGTGTCCTAAATCTTATTTTAAATTTTGAACCAATCTCAGGTTTGGGAGTGTTTGTTTCTGTCCTATATTTGAAAAAATGAAAAAAATCATAAACGTACAAAGTGATAATTGTTATTAATCCATCAATTTTCCTTGTATACAAAGTTCAATTTTTCTGAATATTTTATCTTCCAGTTTACCATAAAAAAAAAACTGTCACTATGTAAGTGATCAATATTAAAATCGAGTTGACTGCCTAAAACTTATTATTGAATGTCTAACTACTGGAGAAAAAGTTTCATCGAAGTCTATCCTTATCTTGAATGGAATATTGAGCTGCTAATCTAGCTCTATGTGTAATACTTCTACAATTATTCAACTTGGTTTTGAAAATCCATTCTCAATACACTGGTGTATGAATGTGTATGATCCTTCAAAAGGTATACGAACATTCCACATAGCATTTTCAGTAAAACTGAGCAATTCTTGCCATTGCTTCATTTCAGTGATGTCGATTAGGTACTGAAAGAGCTTCTTTCAATAATTTGATGGATGTAGCCGTTGTTACTATGTGGTAGTAATGTCAGTTACAAATAAAAGTTGTAAAAAAACATGGGAAGTTTCAATTCTCTTTTTTTCATTAGTGAAAGAGCCTCTTTCACAGAAGATGGATCTTTCACTGCAACTTGTAACGAAGTCATCGATTTTTTTAACTTTTATTTCCCGCTGAGACCTTTGAATATTTTCTGTACTGCTAATATCAAAGTAACGTTACTGTTGTTCTCACTCCCGCCTCGAACATGAATTTCATTACTCTGATGATCACTTTGATCAGACAATTATTTTCTCTGGAATGGAAACTCAAATCAGGTTATCTCTCTACTAGAATTGGAAACTCAAGTTGAATCTCTGCATTATTTGGACTTGCCTCATTTTTCAGGTAGCTTTTTATGATATGATTCAAATTCTCCAAAATAACAACATCCATATTAGTAGACACCTGCCTCGATTTAGGGTTGTAGAGTCTATAGCCCGTAGTTGTTTTAGAGAAACTGACTAGAATAAAATTTTCAGATTTCTTTTTTATCCTTGCCATTGCCACATTGCCAAAGATCCTTATGCGGAACAGTTTTTCCAGCCCTGACTTGTATGTCAACCACCTAGTGTTTTCATCAAAGGTTCTGTTTAGTCTTTAGTAGTTGGATGAATAATGCCTTGCTGTTTCAGAAAATGTTCAGAATTCTGTTTCTCTCCACCATGATATATTAAATTGAAAGGGGTGTATTTTTAGGAGAGATTAGTTTTTGGGAAAAATCTCTTTGGCTCATTTTCATACACAAATAAACACAAGTCTTTGAACTTTCCAGAATATTCATCCTTGGGTTTGATGTAATACACGAAAGACATGCGACTAAATTCCTCTTGGATACTCATAACATATTTTGAACACATATTGATATTATTTCCATAGACCCTGCAGGGTCGCCATAAACGATGTTGAGAGGTTTTGTAGCTCTAGTACCAGAGTGTTCTTTTGAACTGTTGTCGAGACTGTTTGCCTTGCAACAGGTTTTACAATTTTGCTTCTCAAGCCTATTTTTTTTATTAAAATAAACAGACCTCTCCAGCAACTGCTTGACCAAGAAATATATCATCTTCCAAAGTGATTGTTTGCCTTGCAGCAGACTTTACAATTTTGCTTCTCAAGCCTTTTTTTTATCAAGATGAATAGTATGCTAGACCTCTACAGCAACTGCTTGACCAAGAAATATATCATTTTCCAAAGTGTCTGTAAACACTGTTACAGTACCCGCCACCTAAGATGAGTCAGCGCAGAAATGTAAAATCGTTCTGTGTTGAAAGACCCGCCCACTTCAGTTATATTTCGCCAGTGTACTATTAACATGAGTTTGTGTGACCAATAGCTATATTATGGGACGGGTCAATTTGATTTTAAATGCGCATCAAAATCGCATCTTAGTTGGCGCGTACTATACTCATGATTTAGTTACTTACACTGTACTGATGTGGTGAATCTCGCCATAATAGGTTAGCAAAAATAGCACTTCAAATCTCAATCTCAAACTTTTGATTTTTTAATTTGCAGAGCATTTCCTATCGAACAAATGTATGTTACAGTATTAATATTATTTTTACACTCGACAACTGAACAAAACTTTAATTAATTCGTATTCTAAAATAACTATTCGGAAAAGTAATTTGAATTCAGAAAATATTAATTGTAACATAATTTTGAAGTGTACTATTGAAAAAATGGTAGCCGAATTCTCACGAGTGTCTAAAAGACTGATTAGAATACTGATAGTGTATGTATAATCAGATGTCATGAAGAGAATGATTGTGACTGTTGCTTCATACTCATGTTTACAAAAAAACATTTGTATTGGAAACACTTTTCTGTAGAAATTTCTCTTAAAAGGTGCACTACAAAACGGGAACAAGTATTTCACTATAAAAAAAGTATTTTCCGATAAGTTTGTCCATCATAAAAGTTATTGATTCATCGCATTTTCATTTACAAAAATAGTTTGAATCAAGAAAGGTTTTGACTTTTGTATAATTCAATGTTCATATAAAATCTGTTGTTTTGAAAGTATTTTTTATTTTGTTTATATAGAAGTGATTGTTCTAACAGGGCTTTTTCTTTCAGTGTGTGACTGAAAGTTACTTCTTCGCATGATCTACACATATTTGTAAATAGTTCATTTTGAAATCAATTGCTTTCTTCCTTTCTTTGGAAAATTCCCACATTTTTTTGTATACCGATGGAGAAGTAAAAAGTCAGAACCTCTCTTTCCCAAGAATTAATCTCTTCTAAAAATATATCCCTTTCAATTTAGTTCGAATCAATTTCATAACATTAGCTGATTTGGATTTTAATGTGATAGGGCAGAAAATGGAATGAAATATCCTGTGGTTTTGCTGTATAAAGCTGGTAATGAAGTTAATTCATTGAAAAAATATAGATTTTTATTTGTTGAAGGAAAATGTTCCAAACCTAGTACAAATACTCACATCACCCACAAAGTCACAGGTAATCATTCATAGAATCATCTTTTGGTAAAAAATAATGATAACAGAAATTGTTTTCGAAAGGGAGACGCAAAAATAACGACCATGTTCACTAAGTCTACGAAAGCCATCATTTGGGGTATGCAAAATCGAGCAATACAAAGTATGTTGGACTTTGACTTTGTCTGCACCAGAAATGAACCAAGTGTTGTCGCCATCATCTACCCCTTTACTGGAGATCACAAGCAAAAATTCTATTGGGGCCATAAGGAAATCCTCATTCCCGTTTATAAGCATATGAAGGATGCTATGAACAAACATCCAGACGCCGACGTTTTGGTGAACTTTGCTTCACTCCGCTCTGCTTACTCAAGTACGGTTGAAACCATGCAGTTCCCTCAGATCAGAACCATTGCCATCATCGCAGAAGGTATTCCAGAAAATTACACGAGAAAACTTATCAAATTAGCGAACGAGAAGAAAGTATCTATAATCGGACCAGCAACTGTTGGTGGAGTTAAACCAGGCTGTTTCAAAATCGGTAACACTGGCGGAATGATGGATAACATTTTGCATTCTAAATTATATAGACCTGGAAGTGTGGCATATGTATCCAGGTCTGGAGGTATGTCCAACGAGTTGAACAACATTATGTCCAAGGCAACTGATGGTGTATATGAAGGAGTTGCAATTGGTGGAGATAGGTATCCTGGAACCACTTTTATGGATCACATCATGAGGTTCGTCGTTAATTATATCCTTTGCAAAACTGTATAATTTTATTTCATTTGTTATTGATAATCTGTATTACATCAATTTCATAGGTATCAGGCTGATGATAACGTTAAAATGATTGTACTCCTTGGAGAGGTGGGAGGTACTGAAGAATACGAAGTTTGCAGAGCGCTGCAAAACAAACAAATCACCAAACCTTTAGTAGCATGGTGTATAGGTATGACTGAAGTAATGACTTTTTCTCTGGAGTCTTCTCACTGATAGATTGTTTACAGGTACTTGTGCTGGTATGTTCACGGCAGAAGTTCAGTTTGGACATGCCGGATCTTGTGCTAATACCAACCAAGAAACTGCAACTGCTAAAAATGAAGCCCTACGAGCTGCTGGAGCACACGTACCTGATTCATTTGACTATTTAGGTATACAAATGCTATTTATATGTACTTTCGACTCACAGAAGTAAATTGTCTTTACCTTCTTGCAGGTGATATTATCCAGAATGTATATGATCAGTTGGTCAAACAAGGAGTTATAGTACCAGCTCCAGAAGTACCGCCTCCAACAGTTCCTATGGATTACAACTGGGCTAGGGAACTAGGCCTCATTCGTAAACCTGCAAGCTTCATGACTTCCATTTGTGACGAGCGAGGACAAGAATTGATTTATGCCGGTAAGTTTACTTTTTTCAATAAATCACCTAGATGAATGCTAACAACTTATTTTCCTACATACTTTTCTAATGGTGACTTTTCTATTGTCTCTGAAGTTTCATAATGACAGACTTTTTCTAATGAAATGTTATAATAGCAACTTTTTCATTGACACTGAAGTTTCATTATTATTGACTTTCAAGTACTAGCTCGTAGAATAATCTTCAACTTATAGTTAAGTCATCTATAAGTTTGAAATATTTTGTTTTTTACAAGCATTTGTCCAATTTGCAATGTTTGTATGTATATCACTAGAATGAACTTTGCATATAAAAAAAGATGCCTTGATTTATAAAGAGCTATTTTCTTTTCTGAAGATAAAATCTCATAGATTTGAATAATTAAATTGATTTGAAACATTCCATTCTGATAAAGAATCTCAATATTTCTTCTCAGTTTTATCTTCAGTCTTTTCTGTTTTAAGATAATCTAGAGATATCATGAGACTCATTATATATTTTGTTCATTCTTCTTCGCTTATGTAGCTAAAAGACTTCTGAAATAACAGCTTCCACAAATCTTGAAGGTGAAGCTGCTTCATGAAAAATAATTCTCAAATGTAATGTTAGGTATTTGGTAATTTCAGTCGTGCATAAATTTGACAGTTCTGACGTGTTGAATATTTGAATATTTGATACAAAAAAGTTTTTACATTTTTCATTGCATTTTTTTTTGTAATAGACTTCATTGATAATTTTTGATTTAGTAAGTAGCATCTGTAAGAACTTTCAATTTACTCGTGATATTTTCACAAAGTTTAATATACTACTATAGTCTGACAACTAATTGTAATATTTGTCGTGAATCAATTAATGATTAATTGAAAGCCTCATTCGCTCTGTCGTCCAAATTACTTACTTGATATGAAACATATCTTGAGTAGTTTTCTTTACAACTGGCTCACTGTACTTTCCTTACCTAATATATACCTGGAACTATCCCAATGTTAACCGGTTGTTGTCTTTTTGATCATGTGATTGAATCACCTTCTTCAATTGTTTGTGAAACTATAACATTCAGCAGCTTCATTATTAATACCGGTGTTTGAGAATTGACATAAAACTCCAACAGGAAAATTCACCAAAAATTACTTTTTGGAACTGTTTTCCCTTGATTTATATGTATACATTCTTCAACTACTCAATCACATAAGTCATGTGCTATTTAACAGTTTAGAAAAATCTAGTTATGAACCAAAATTACATCAGATACCAATAAGAATATTTCTTTTATGTAAAATGTATTCTCTTTCAGGTATGCCAATATCTGATGTTCTTCAAAAGAATGTTGGCATTGGTGGTGTGATCTCTCTTCTGTGGTTCCAAAGGTGTTTGCCGCCTTATGCTTGCAAATTCTTTGAAATGTGTCTTATGGTTACAGCCGATCATGGTCCAGCAGTATCTGGAGCACATAATACAATCGTATGTGCAAGAGCTGGTAAAGATTTGGTTTCAAGCGTAGTATCTGGTCTATTGACTATTGGAGATAGATTCGGGGGTGCGCTTGATGGAGCTGCCAGGCAGTTCAGTGAGGCTTATGAAAAAGGTAAGTTCATTGATTTGCTTCAAAGAGAGTTTATACTGTAGCTTGATTTATTGAAATATTATGTCTACAAAATTGGTCATGTATCGAAAGAAAGGTAACATTCAACACCTGGGCTGAAAAGTCCCGGGCCTAAGAAAGAAAAGGCGTTTTTTTTGTTCAGAAATACCTTTATTCATCAACATAATCTCCATAAATCATTTCAGCGCCACTCTAACATTTCAGTACCACTTTGTAGAACATATCTTTTGCCTCAAAATAGGCCTCAGTTTCAGCAATAACTTCTTCATTCGAGTAAAATTTCTTACCGGTGAGCATTTTTCTGATGTCTGTGAACAGCCAGTAGTCGCTGGCTATATATAATATTTACTGTTGATGATATTTCCTTTCTCAAGATAGACGATGAATATTACACCACGCACATCCCAAAATACCGAAGCCATAACCTTTCACAGTTGCTCTCCGCTCAGATGACAATCGTTCGAGAGTGAAATGATGTATCCATGCTTCATCCATTGTCACATATCGACGCAAAAGTTCCGGTTTTTTATGTTTGAACATGGCCAAACACTGCTCAGAATCATCAAGACGTTCTTGTTTTATGTCTACAGTTAGCTCGCCCGGCTCCTACTTTGAACAGAACTTTCTCATAATGGAATGCTCATGCAATATAAAGCCAACACGTTCTTTTGATATCCTTACATCTTCAGCTAACTCACGCAACTGCACTTATCATTCAAAACGATTTTGTGGATTTTTTAAAGTTTTCTGATGTTACTGCCACATTTGGACGTCCACTGCATTCTGCGTCATCGGTGTCTCTAATAGCCATTGCTTTGCTTGAATGGAATTTTTTTCCTTCGAGAAGCAGTGTAAAATTAAAAAACAAAATTGTTTTTGATCCATTTATTTGTGCAACTTTTAGCATAATAACTCAGGAAGTTAATGAGTAGAATATAATGAAATCACAACAACTTTCTTTTGAAGGTTAGTACTAACTGAAAAAGCGGTGAATGCAATAAGACCAGCGCCATCTATGTATTAGGCCTGAGACTTTTTAGCTCATCTAGTGCATCACTTCAGATATAGGCTTTGTGGATGTCACAAATTTATTTACATGTAGGAGCTTTTTCGTTAATATTTTTCAAATAAATAAATTACTTCATCTAGGTCTTTGTTACATGTTTCAAATAGACTCTCAATATTTAGTAATTCAATAACCAAGTATCAATTGATTTTGATGAATTTGTTTTCATAAACAATTGAATGATTTTAGGTGAGGTTGAAATGCAATCTTTTCTCAAACCCCATCTACTTTTTGTCACCATGTTATATCACTGGAATCTGTTTGTCATCCACAAGTATCAAACATATGTCATACTGACTTCCATTATGTATCTGAAGTGTGAGACATTGTTGATTGCTGGAGATTATGATTACAGTGGACATATATTTAACTATTCTATTCCACTAGCTAACTACAGTTTTCAGTAATTTTTTTAGTTAACATAAAACGTATTGTTTCTTCTGAAAAAGCTTCGTTTTGAGTTGTGACATGAACTCACTGACGGAATGATGAAGCAAATTTGTTGAAATTGACAACGCAATATACAAAGTTTTTGAATAACTTTATATTGTACCTTGCACTCTATCTTAATAACAGATTTTCACCTCCAGTTTAATTTTTTATTGTTTTCTAAGCAAGTTTTTTTTTGAAATCAGGACGATTCATTGAGTTATCATTCAGTTATTCTTGAAAAAATTATTCATTGAAACATTTTGATTGGTTTTATGAGATTAGTTATGACTGTAACTGTAACTGGTTTGGAAGTTGGAGTAGTTTGATGTAACTTGAACAACTTCGAAACCGTAATAACATGGTCAATGATTTGTTGCCTGTATTTCAGTGTTTGCATGTTTTTTAAAGATCTTAAATTTATTTTATGATTTGATTTTTCATTAAGTACAAAATTTCGAGAAAAACTTCTACCTCTCAAAAATACTCAGAATGTTGATAAAGAATAGAGAAAAATAAAAAATAGAACACGAATTGCGCGAGTATAAAACTTAAGCTTTCACAACCGGAGTCATAGTAAGAGATAACAAAATCTGGGCTGGTAGACTGCGGTAGAATGGAACTTGTAGTACCAAACGTTTTATTTATTACTGCGGCAGACATCATCAGTAGTAAATGCGTCGCCACAATCAACGCATATACCACTGATGATGTCTGTCATAGTAGCAGATGAAACGTTCAGTTTTACAAGTTTCATACTACCACGACCTACCAGCGTTGATTTTTTTTTCATCTCTGTAACCTCTAATTCAGTTTTATAAGACATTCCTCAATCAAACTTTTGAATTTAAATGTAGTGGTACTAAGAGATATAAAGAGATAACTTGACCCTGAATATCATAGGTTAAGAAAATGTCATGTCATAGAACGCATTTTATTGTTATTTTTTTGGTGACCAACAGTGATCAATAGAATTTTCAGAATTACTTATGTCAAAAAATCGGCAAGAATAATATTGACAGATAGTTGTTGGTTCACAGATGGATCAAAAACACGTTCCGGTTCTGGTGCAGGTGTTTTTAGTCGCAGACCCAGGACAGAGATATCTACCTGCCTAGGAACTTATGCGACTGTATTTCAAGCAGAAATTTACGCTATTGAATTGTGTGCGGAAAGATTGGATAAGTCCAACCTCACGCACAAGTTAATAAAAATATTCTCAGGACAGTCAAGCGGCGTTGGAAGCTCTTGGCTCCTACCGAGCAACGTCTAAATTGGTAGCAAACTGCCAAAAACGACTCTCCTTGATATGAAGACTTAACAGATTGTCTCTGGTCTGGATTCCTGACCATACTGGTCTGGAAGGTAATGAAGCTGCAAGGAGGGTGCTGCAAGCGGCTTTATTGGACCAGAACCTGTCAGTGGCATTGCTTTGGGCTTTGCCAAACAAACATTGAACACCTGGATGAAAAGAAGATTTATGGACTTCTGACAGAATCTTCCAGGATTGGCTCACTCCAAGGCGTTTATCCACCCTTTGAAGCTTGATACCAAACAGTTATTGGACTACAGTAGGGATGAACTATGATGTCTAACAGGCCTTCTTACTGGTCACTGCCATTTGAATCATCATATGCAGAGACTTGGACTGTCGGAAGACAGTGTGTGTCGCCTCTGTTTGGAAAATGATAAAACTGCAGAGCATATACTTTGTGCCTGCCCCGCTGGTGACCGAATCAGGTTCTTAGAGTTAGGCAGATCCGTACTCTTTCCATCTGACCTGAAAGACCATTCACCATACAAACTAATCGGCTTCGTTAAGAAGCTTGGTTTATTTGGCCGAGTGTGAAAAGGTGTGAGCCACAATAAACCCTTGCGGGTTGCGGTGAAGGGTCGAATAGACCCACTCACTTTAAACCCTAATTAATAATCTTGACAAGAATTTTGACAAATAAACTTTGGTTTGAGAACATAGAATTTCGCGGGCGGAGTCGCGATTAAAGAGAGCAAAGACCGTGATGGGAGGCTGTGGTCGAATGGGAACTGAAGTACCAAACGTTTCGTTGCAGACATAATCAGTGGTATGTACGTTAACTGCTGGGACGAACGTTATATCTTAAAGTCAGTCAGTAGCTGGTCGGTTTGACGTGGATGCTTTGTTCACTTATTCAAATCGACTGCTGTGTTGGTCCGTGGTTCAAGCCCCAGGCTGAACGACCGAGTTTCATTTGCTGTCGTCCAACCCGTGTTAGGAATCGCACGTTAAAAGGTAAGACTTCGTTAGTCCTTAGCTCGCACAAGTTTCGACTTCTGAGGGTTGTTGTTCGTAGGGGTGCGACAGCTGGTTAACGTAAAACAGGTTTTAAAACAGATCTTTTTTTCGTGGTGAACACATGTCTTCATGAATATATTGGAATTTCATAAAACTTTTAAAAAAATATTCAACCGATAGTTGTTTACTAAGGTTTTTTGAAACATTTCAGGTATGCAACCCGCAGAGTTCGTAAACCACATGAGAAACAAAGGAGAACTTATTATGGGTATAGGCCACAGAGTCAAGTCCATCAATAATCCAGATCAGCGTGTGAAAATAGTTAAAGAATTTGTCATGTCTAACTTCCCCGCTACTCCACATTTGCTGTATGCCTTAGAAGTTGAAAAAATTACAACGAGCAAGAAACCCAATCTCATTCTGAATGTAGATGGAGTTATTGCCGCCGCTTTTGTAGATATGCTGAAAAATTGTGGTAGTTTTACAAGTGAAGAAGCTCAAGAGTATATCAACATTGGAGCAATCAATTCGCTCTTTGTTTTGGGCAGGTCAATAGGTTTTATTGGGCATTTCATGGACCAGAAGAGGCTGAAACAGGGGTTGTACAGGCATCCATGGGATGATATTTCTTATGTACTACCAGAACAATATAACAACGATAACTAGATGGATTGTAATGGATTTGACTATTTCACTAATTCAGTTTGATCAAGGCTTCAAAAATAGATATGTTAAAAGTAGACTCATTGATATACCAAGCCTCACAATTTCGGTGCTCAAGCAATTGAGTCACCTTCAATAGCAGCACTTATTTTTTAAAAGAGACTTTATAGTTAAGAATAGAATTTATGAAATTTTTCAATGATGATATCGAAATTGGGATATATGTGAGTAAGATGCATTTCGGTATGATTTTCCATACCCATTTCCATGATGAAAACTAGGGAACTTATTTGAATGAGAATTATATTCTCTGATTTATTATTTTGAAAATTGATATTTATATTTATGTACCTATTTTTTAGTGTTTAGTTTAAAGTGATGTCAGCCATAATTTCCAAGAGATTGGCTATTTTATCTGTTTGTGCTTCTACCAAGTACATAAGTTCTAAATTTATGTGTGTTGTATTATCTGAATAAAGTGTTTTGAAATTATTTTAATTGAATATATTGACTCATGGTTGAACCTGAATTTTAAGGAAAATGTTTAATTGAATTTTTGTAATAATAATTGTAAAATAAGGTCATAATAATAATAAATATACTTTATTATTAAAAGAAAAATGTTGGCAAAGTTCGCATACATTAAAACAAAATGAGGTGCATTGCCATATGTCAACAAATAATGAACATTTAATGACATGGTTACTGCTCCAAACCTTCTGCCCAAGAATTGTTTCTATTTATGTAATTCGCTAAAATTCTTTAGCGAATTATATTCCATAATCCAACTCTGATATCTGGTAATTTAAATATTCCAGTATGCAGAAAATAAAACAGAGACACCTCAAAAATTGGTTAATCAAACATGGTTTCTCCCTTGCTCCAGAAAAATCAGCTATGATGTTCATTACTCAGCATAGACTGAGAGCCGAAGACATCAATCTGTGATCTCTATCTATCCCACTTGTACCTAATTATAAATATTTAGGGTTAATTTTAGATAATAAGCTTACATGGAAGAAGCATATCAACTATGTTCAAACCAAATGTGAAAAAGGCATAAACATTTTCAAATGTGTCTGTAGAAACCAATGGGGGACAGATCCCAGAACTTCACTATAGTTCTACAGGTCTTACATTCGATCCATACTTGATTACGGATGTATATTGTACGGATCAGCCACAGATTTGAGTCTGTTAGTAATAGACCGAGTGCAAGCAATGGCTTTAAAAATTAGTCTTGGCGCCTTTAAATAATCTACAACTCCAGCTATACTTGCGGAAGCTCAGGAACTTCTCCTCTACTCAGACATTTTCTGTCCTGCAAGAAATTAGTCAACATCAAATTATGTAGTAATAACCTAATGTGGGGCTATTTACAGTATATCAATTGAAAATCTCAATCAATACTGGAACTTCTTTGCTGAAGCCTTCGCTACAATATCAGAGAGCAACAACTCTTAGAACACATTGTTTCAGCTGGAATTTCCTATGTTAATGTTCAAACCAACGGTCATATTCCCCAACTTGTCAGTGAATTCTCATCTCAATCAAGCTCTAACAAAATCGGTACTGGGAAAAATTGAATCTTCCAACACAGTATACTTTGATGGGTCTAAAAGTGATCTATGCACTGGAAGTGCGTTCATATACAAAACAAAAATATTTTTCAATTACACCTTCCCAATAAGACTTCGATTAACACAGCAGAGGCTTATGCTATATTTCAAGATCTTTTATGGGTTAAACATAATGGCGAAGCTAGTCCAGTCATTTTATCGGATTCCAAATTTGTCCTTCTTTCCCTTAATAAATACAAAAGACGTAAAAAAAATCACTCATTTATGAAATTATAAAAACCTTGGAGTACTTCTTCAGTAATGAAATTGACATTGTTTTCATTTGGATCAAAGGTCACTCGGGTATTGCCGGAAATGAAAAAGTAGATGTGGCAGCGAAAGAAGTCACCTCTCTAGGATTGAATCGAAAAATCATCATTCAAGTATCCATCTCATTCTCCGCAAAAGTATCCCCCATGTAGGCTGTTATGGCATGTGTTTGTCATAACAGCCTACATGGGGATTAGAGATGGGTGAAACATCAGTCGGCAACAATTATCGTTACTAAACGATTTCCTAAAAGATATCTCAGCTTGGTGCCAGTGCATAAATATAATAAGTGTTGGCACATTTATTGTTTGGTTAATGACATCCAGAAAATGTGCTACAAATAAGAACAAAACAATTTATTTGAATTATTCATTTATTTATTCATTAGGCCCTGGATGAAAGTAAATAATTTGTATCTGCTACAAATACACCTCTTGAATAATACATTTAAAAATATAAGCACAAAATATTACTTATTCTGTTCACTTGTGGAGTGTATGAAATGTCAAACGCTGACAAACCATCGTGACGGATGGATCCGCAGTAGTCCTAAAGAAATAAAACTATGAGACACAAACCTCATCCATTTTGAAACTCATGTTTTCCCTCGTCACTTGGTATTTAATTTGAGCACATTTTAACTCGATTAGGTTTAGCTCACAATGGTATCGAGGGAGGCATGTTCCTCTCACGAGCCATTTCGTCGACCAGTAAGTAGTTGAGTAATTGGACTCTCAACACATTGTCTTTGAATGGTGAATATTTTTGAGAAAGCCAGGTAATGATATCAGCTTTTTGCCAGGCAGTTGTTGGTGACTGCTTCAATTGTCTGCTGTGGCAGACGGTTTAATCTTTAAAAACTAACTTTCACACTGCGCGTCCATTTTCTTGTGGTAGTGGCTAGTTTTCTTAAACTCGAAGACTAACAAGCTGTTTTCGACATCTTTTTATTTCAAAACCTTGCCATACCTTTAAGACAGTATGGCCTTGATTCAACCAAGTCTCATTTAAATAATAAATCTTTCTACCTTCAAGTAATTTTTCCGTCAAAAACAATTTCTTCTTTTTCTTTAAGAGCACGTTTCCTACCTCTTTTCATAAATTCAATGTTCATTTGCTTTAATGTGCGCAATAAAACACGTGATATTTTGGGCATTGATTTATCAGAACTTATTTCGGCTGCGACTATTTTCAAGGTTGGGATTTGATTTCGGAAAAAAAACAAATGAAGTTCTCTATGAATAGCATATTTGGTGCAATCATAAGGCTGAATTTGCTTTCTTCCTCTAGTTTCAATGTCTTCAGATACATTAGTTATCACATTAACCTTCATTTTCATTAAAGGTTTTAAGAATTCTGTGAATATTTCTCGTCGAAACTTCAATCAAATCACTAAACATTTTCATTCCCTTCACGGAGCCCACAATACACATTGTATATAATAGTTTTTTCTCCTTTAGATAAATTCAGAGGTCTGCGTTTGCTTTGATTGCTTTCACTTTCCATATTGTTCACAGCACAAAATTAAACTAATTTTTCTTCGCTTGTCTTCCTCAATAATTACACACCCAGTAGTAGTCGTTAATCCACACCTATCGATACATGTAAAAAAGAATAATCGAAATGAATCACCATCTCCGCTGTTGCCTCGGTTTATCACTTCCTAATTTGTACCTATCGGAACAAGTTCGCTGCGGACCAAGTGCTATACGGAAATTTCCGCATAAGTGATTCAGCTAGTGGGTTGTGCGCGAAATGAAAACCAAACGATATGCAAATCCTAGTTCCTCTAATAGGAGACATAAGAAGAGAAAATATGATGAGCTATTGGAGGAAATTCGACGTTTAAAGGACAAATTTTTCTTAAGCAGTTCCGATGAATCGGATAATTCTTTATCGGGTGAGTACTAGAATAATTTGATTTCTTTCATGTCGTCACTTCGAAGAGTTGTTGCTCTACCAACAAAGAACAACGAGATAAACTAAGGTTAGGTGGGATGTACCATGTTATATCGATCACCTTTAGATCGGTTCGAATTAGAAAACAAAACTAGCATAATCTTTCATTTTTGATCTCTCCATAGAGCAGTACTGAATAACTATCGATCTCTCTATAGTTCGAAATTCTGTTGCGACAGCAATGACAATGGAATTTTCCATTGCAGATGCTAGTGTGGAAGAACAGGCATACCCAACCGAAGAGGCGGACCGAACTGAAGAAGCGGCGGATGCCCTTTGTGAAGATAACATGGTTTCACAGGACATTTTGGACAATACCGGCATTCAGGAATTTTTCTCTTTTCTCGGGTCAAATACGGAAGAAAATGAGAAGGAACGAGAATCGGTCCATGAGGAAATAAAAAAACGTGGGGATATTTTTTTGAAGGATGGTCTATCAAAAGAACAAAGAGAGGAACTCGTGAAAAAATATCCCATCTTTGGAAACTGCCCACTTCTAAAACCACCACAACTGAACCCAGAAATTCAATCATGCCTGGATAGCAAAGCTCTGAGACACGACCAATTTCTAGAAAATCTGCAACTACAAGCAGGACATGCTCTTTCGGCCTTAGGAGGACAACTGAACAAGATATTAGCAGAACAAAATAGATAGTCAATGAAAGAGACTCTGTCAATACTAGCAGATGTGGGCCAGTTAGTATGTAATATGCATAGTGCACTGTCTAAGAGCAGAAAATACCAGATTTTACCCTACCTCAACTACACTACACGTAAGGTTGTAGAAAATGCCCAAAGAGATGAATTTCTTGTTGGACGAAATTTTGTCGAAAACATGAAATCTAACGAGTCGGTGAAAAAAGTGGCAAAGGATCTTAAGATTACCAAACCACTGACGCGGCAGGAAACCCCGAGCTCTTCTAGGCAATCTTGGCAAACTACACAGCGAAATCCACAACAACCGTTACGTCAACATCCTTTAAACTGCCAGCGCCCTCCTCCCATGAAAGGAAGAAGTGGATCGCCAACCAAGGGAAAACGTCGAGGAAACAAGAATATTACAAACCTCACCGCCACAGGAAATTTTGAGGGTTAGCTGATTGGCAAGCCGTCTGAAATATTTTACACATAAATGGAAAACAATTACGGAAAATGAAACTATTCTGGATTGGACACGGGGTGTAAAAATTCCATCCAATTCGCAACCTTGTCAAAAGTCCCTTCCGAAGGTCTCTATACCTTATTCACAAAAGGAAGAATACGAAAGGGCTATAGCTGAGCTTGTAGAAAAAAGTGCTATATCACAATGTCAATCAGAAAGTGGCCAGTTTGTGTCTAGTTATTTTTTGAATTTGAAACATAACGGAAAATGTAGATTCATCCTGAATCTAAAACATCTTAACGAGTTTATAACTGCTCGCCATTTCAAGCCTGAGGACTACAGAACAGCAACAAAGCTTATAACAAAAGCTTGTTTTTTTGCTAAGATTGACATGAAGGATGCTTACTACCTAGTGCCAATACACCTAAATTACAAAAAATACTTACGATTTAATTACTACAAAAAAATGTGTCAGTTCAACTGTTTACCCTTTGGACTGAACGTAGCCCCTTTAATTTTTACTAAGCTCTTAAAACCAGTCCTACAAAGATTGAGGGAGAATGGTATTATTTCAGTTATATACCTAGACGACCTATTTATAATAGGTAAAAATGAATATACATGCTCAAAACATGTATATTTTACTGTCAATCTATTGTCTGAACTGGGTTTCATAACCAACCACGAAAAGAGTAACCTCATTCCTACTCAAAAAATCACTTTCTTGGGTTTTTTATACAATTCAATTGACATGACTTTGAGATTACCGGATGAAAAAAAAATCAAAGATAGTTGAGTTGTTACAAAATTTGAAAGAGAATACCACCCGCTGTACGATCCGACAATTCTCTACAGTAATCGGTAAACCAGTAGCAGCTGCATGCCCTACAGTAAAATATGGCTAGGTTCACATAAAAACATTAGAGCGAGCAAAATACGAAGCTCTTAAGGGGAAATCATTACGCCATTACAATAAACGCATGCGAATTCCCCCTTATATTGGGGACGACGTACAGTGGTGGTTGGACAATTTGCTAAAATCTTATCAAGCGATGAAGTCTCCCATTATTTCATATTAGAAATTTTTACAGATGCTTCCAAGACGTGGTGGGGGGTGTATGCTAATGGGTGCAAAACAAATGGATTTTGGTCGAAAATGGAACAAAAACTACATATAAATTAGTTAGAACTGCTCGCAGCCTTCTATGGACTGAAATCATTTGCAAAACATCTTGATAATTGCGAAATTCTTCTGAGAATAGACAACAAGACCGCTATAGCTTGCATAAATAATTAATAAAAATTTGCAAATTTGAATAATATTACCAGACAAATATGGTTATGGTGCGAAGAAAAACATTGAAATATTTGCTTCATACATCCCAACTAAAGAAAATACTTTTGCCGATGAAGAACCCAGATCTCAATACATAGAAACGGAGTATGCCCTGAATGATGAAATATTCAGTTCCATTTGTTCAGTTTTCGGCACTCCAACAATAGATTTGTTTGCCAACAAAAGCCAACAAAAAGTGTAAGAGATATGTATCCTGGGGTCCAGATCCGGACTCAGAATACATAGACGCTTTTACTATTACTTGGAAGCACGAATTTTTTTATGCCTTCCCGCCATTCAGCTTAATTACTAAAGTTTTGGATAAAATTGTAAGAGACAAAGCAATGGGGATATTAGTGGTACCGAAGTGGCCCTCCCAACCGTGGTTTCCCCTGTTCAATAAATTTTTAATCTCTAAACCGCTAACGTTTATTCCGGAAAATTATTTAATTATTTCTCCTTTCAACCAGCCCCACCCTTTATACCAGAAACTTACCCTGGTTGTAGGGAGTTTATCAGGCGACTATGGTTAAAGAACGGCACACCCCGAAAAGCCATTCCCGTCATGATGGAATCAATAACAGATAGTACATTAAAACAGTATGGTAATGTTTACAGAAAGTGGTGGGAGTTTTCATCGAATCGTAGGGAAGATATTCTGGCTGCAAATTTACAAAAAATAATTGATTATTTGTCAGAGCTACTTGATACTGCCGTGTCATACTCGACTATTAACATCCATAAATCCGCTTTAGTTTTGATCTTTCAGTTGAAATTGGAGGACGAAAAAATTTTAAAAAGATTTCTGAAAGGTGTATACAATAGAAAACCTCCTACACCAAAATACCAAACCACATGGAATCCAGAGCCAGTTTTGGATTATCTACGGACATTATTCCCTCTTGAAACATTATCGCTAGATCAACTCACAATCAAATTAACGCTGCTTCTAGCTTTAACCACTGGACATAGAATTCAGACTCTGTCAATGATTCAAATTGGAAATATACATGTATCGAATCATAAAATAGAAATAAAAATTTCTGAGAAAATCAAAACTTCGGGGAAGAATAAACCACAACCATTATTAGTTCTTCCTTTCTTTCAAGAATGTCCAGAATTGTGTGCTGCTTCAACTGTTCAATTTTACTTGAATAAAACAAAATCTGTACGTAACCAAAACGAAAAATACTTAATTTTGACTCATAAAAAACCACATCATAGAGCTTCACCTCAAACGATCAGTAGGTGGTTAAAATTGGTATTGGAAAGAAGCGGAGTGGATGTTAGTATTTTTCAGGGTATAGCACAAGGCATGCATCCACATCAGCCGCCTTCAGGAATGGTATCAACATTGAAATTATTCGAAAGGCCGCTGGGTGGACGCAGGCCTCAGAAATTTTTTACAAGTTTTACAATAGGCCCATAAATCGCAACTCAGAGGAGTTTGCAAGAGGTGTATTGAATATTAAAAAAAATATATTAGAAGATAGTTGTAAATGAGATGGTATCTCATTACCATTTTTTCTTGTAGTATTATTAGTTGATTACCTTGTTAAAGTTAAAAGATAAATAATTAGAATATAAACTTACTGAAAGTGTATATTGTACCGGAAAACATAAGAATAAAATATCTTTCAGATCATTTGTCTTTAAACATCTACAGGGTGTGTAATTATTGAGGAAGACAAGCGAAGAAAAATAGTAAGATTGATTGACTTACCTGGTAAGGAAGATCAATCGAGATTTTTCGAGCTTGTCTTCCGAAAATAATTTCAACCCACCCCACCCACAAACCAATTGTGATCTGAAGTGTACAAATAACGAAGTGATAAATCGAGGCAACAGCGGAGATGGTGATTCATTTCGATTATTCTTTTTTACATGTACCGATAGGTGTGGATTAACGACTACTACTGGGTGTGTAATTATTTTCGGAAGACAAGCTCGAAAAATCTCGATTGATCTTCCTTACCAGGTAAGTCAATCAATCTTACTATTTATAATGATATTTCCCTTGTTTCAGTCTTGAAAAAAATCCCTTGGTTTTTACCTGATATAAAATTTCCTTTTTATTTACTGTTAATCATTTTCCTAGAAATGTAGGTCGTGACGTCGATTACATTGTAACTTCTTAGGAATGGATTAAATCTATAGAAAGTGTATTATTTCTCTTTTTTGTTTATCTATATGGTGGGTAAGTATTATACAAAAATATTATTCATTATACTATTATATTCTGTAGAGTAGGGAGGATGAGTGTAGACCCATAGCACTTAGGTCACATGTGACTCATTGTACATCCTCCCGAGGAGTTGTCCTCCTAGGTCATCGTCCATCCTGTACTTTTCAGGAAGGTGGACAGGTCACTAGGAGACATCTCCTTTATATTGGCAGGTGTAGGTCAAGACTCGCCGAACACACACTCTCTTTGGCAACCTTGAGGTATCTCACGGTGGCCTCCGCGAAGTTTTTGGAAGGTGCAGCGACATTACTGTCGTTGCGCGGCTCAAGTGAGGGAGCTTTCCTGCAGGAGCAGCCGGTTCCTTGCCTTTATTCCAAGGCGGAGCTCTTGGCGCCCTCCGCAGGAAGTACCTTTGCTGTTGTAGGTGGAGTGGGGGAGGAGGAAGGTGTACTTATAGTTGTTACCACTCCTGCCTCCTTCGCTCTCTTTCTCCTTTTGGACTGTCCTATATATTCTTCATTACATAATGTCAATTAATTTGATGAAATTTTTGAGTTTATTGCCTATCTGACGAATCATATCTCATCTTTAACAAGACTATTCATTTAATTTTGTTATCTGGCATTTTTTTAGGTGATACAAATATTATCATCGATTGGTTTTCAAATTATGAGTGCTTATCTCAATGAGAATCACGATATAATGTAATCAATTTTTGTTGAAAAAACAATACAGTGAACTCATTTCAACTGAACTCCTACAATCCGCCTCGTCAATTATCCCGATCACTTCTAGAAAAAAGAATGTTTCTATTCCTTCCAGGTTTATTTAACTTACTTTTTGTAATCAAGTTACTTAACATGTTATAATATATTTATTGATGAATTCTACGTATCTATATACGTATTTGTGTTTGTATGTGTTTATTATTTGACAACATGTGTTGATTTAAATTAGGAAATTGTAAACTGTAATTTTATACATATTTTTATTTTTTGTGTATCTACTTTATGTGACGTATGTATAAATACTTCTGAGTAATAACATGAATGAAGTGTATATTTTTCTATCTTAGAGGTAACTGTGTGAATGAGAAATGGCTATTATGTAACGTTCGCCATATTGCATGAAAATGTTGGCATTTGGAGAATCGGAAATTGTTACGAGAACCAAACGTGTGCTAAATTGCACCTCAATAGAATACTGGCAAGTGGGACGATTTCAACTTGCAACATAACAATAACCTAACCTAACCATGGGTGGTAATAAAAATTGAGGCTCTAGATAATGTGTCCTTTTTCAAGGAACATAATTATTACAATTACCAAATAAATTGGAAACGAGGATCCTTTTCATAAAACTATGTTTTCCATGAAATACAACAAATATAAAATGTAAAAGCTATATAATGGTAAAGAACCCCTTTTATTTATCATTCGAATTACTTGGATACCTACTACGACAATCATGATTTAAGTACTTTTATCTTGATAGTATCCATTATTATTAAGGTTTTCCTTTGTTATTACGAGTGGCTATTTGATTTAAATTGATTCTGGTTGATTTTATCTTGTATATCGTGATATATATAAATGTATGTAAGTGTAAATTTTATTTTAGTATGTTCACATGTTCCTTTTGTGGTGCATTTGAATATTTTGGTAATCCGTAGTGTGAGAAAAAAGTAAGCTGTAAATTTGAAATTTTTATGAACCTTTTTCCCTTCATTTATCAGCTTTCACACAACTGATGACTGTGTATATAAGAGATCTGAATTTGAATAAATAAACATTCGTAATTTTATCATTCTGAATCTTTTGTCGCTAAATCACAATCGCCGTAATTTGCGCTTTACAATTTGTTCAAAGGATTTATTTTCACACTTCATTCGACACGTATTTCGAGTGTAACTTCGTGAAAAAAAATTCATATGTTATTTCGATTTCTTTGTACATTTGATAAGGTGTCCCTGACCGATACAAATTATTTATATTATTTAATTTTTTAAAAAAAGAAATCATTTGAAGATGTAGTTGCATCGTGCTCATTGTTGATACAGGTAGATTTATCAGTTATAAAATTCCAAGTGACTGGAGTTTATCTAAGCAAAGTTGTTAGAGGCTCAGCTCAATGGAATGTGAATTATACGATTTTTTAATATATGCAAGAACGCAAGATATACTTCAAAGTTTGGATAAACTTGATTCAGTCACTCATAACTTATCGGGAGGCAAAATGGCTATTTATCTAAGTCACTTTTCAAAACACGGCTAGCAAACGATCAAGTAATAAAACGAGTCTACTTAATGTTTCCTGAAAGTACTGGAAAATTGTTTTGTATTCTTTATCAGTTATTTGGTTGCACAACAAAATTAGTGAAAGAAGGATTTGTCGACTGAAAATACGGAAATGAAATCTTGAAAACATGTGAAAACTCTTCTTATAAAAAATAACGTTTCTTGGCTATGACAACTAGAATGCCAACCAAACATACTTACTTTCAAGTCAAGTCGACGACGAGAAAAATTATTGGCGCTTTGTTTTGAAAAGAGTGGTTGCAGTGTCTCGGTTTTTAACAGCTGATGGCTTATCTTCAAGGGGGCATGACGAGAAATTTCGATTATCATCAAACAGTGGAAATTACATAATGTGCTGGGAATCAATTTTTCGATCCATTTTAAGTAGAGTACATTTCTAAATATGGTAACTGGTTAGGGTCACACTTCAACTATCTATGGAAAATTTTTTAAGCTTGTGGCCAAAGAAGTCGTTCATGATACTGTAAAAAAGTCAAAGTAGCGAAATATTTTTTGTCACTATAGATTCTACTCCAGATATCACTGGCAATAGTCCTTAGTTATGTGTTACTAAATGGAATTGTCCGTTGAAAAATTTATTGGCTTCTTCAATCTATTGTTCATAAATCAGAAGCTCTATTCGGTGATGCGACTACTGTGTTGGTAGACCATAAAATCAATATTGAGAATTGTAGAGGTCTATCATTTGACAACACCTCATATATGTCTGGTGTGTATTCTGGCATATAATCCAGAATATGAGAGGTTAACCCTATTACTTTATACACACTGCTCTGCACAATACACCAATTTAATTAAAGATAACGCTGCTAGCTGCTGCAAAGAAAGTGTGGATTTCTTCTCGTTTCGCCAAAATCTGTATGTTTTTCCTAAAGTTCTACAAATGGGCGGAACATATTGAATGAACATTTGGAAAAAAAATAATCTTAAAAAATCGTTGGTCAGCATGTGATAATTTTTGTAAAAATTTTAATATGGATTGAACGGAAGTAGTTGTGCACTCACAACTATACCAATTGATGAAAAGGTAAAACTCAAAACAAGAATTGAACCCTCTGGATACCATCGCAAGTACAACGATTAGAAACAGCGATTCTTTTTACTTTTACTTGCTATTCAGATTCAATCTGACAAGTAAGAAGCTCCAAACAACAGATATACATTTTTCTGTTGTTGCCAAACTCTACGGATCATTAGTAGAAAATTTGATCATTATTCCAGAAGAGTTTCGAGATCTACGCAAATGGAGCAGAAATTACTGGGAGTGATGATCTGATCGCAGGAACAAAGAAACGAATACCAGAGTTGAGGAAACTGAGCTGAATGGCCGAATCTAAACTAAGACAAACACCTACGTGGTCATCGTTTACAGACTAACTTTTGAGTTAATGAAACGTGAATTATATAGTGTGATTAGCTGAAGATTTAACTTTTTAATTAAAGGGATGAACATGAGCAATAATGAGATGAAAAAAATGCAACAAGATTAAGCGAAGAATGCCCATATGATTCGTCAGATTCGGATACGTTTAGTAAGGAATGTCTACACTTGTTGATTGGATTTGCAAGCACAATTGAAATAGTAAATTGCCAGCAGGCAACACCCTTGATTTTTGAGCTACTATGTGACAATGGTTTGCGCAAGACCTGTACCCTTATGTGAACATCGCACTAGGATTTTCTCAACAATGCTTCACATTTTTATATGAGGTTCAGTTTACCGGTCTGTCTGAAAAGAAGGTATAAAGTAACATACAAAGAAAAAAGTAATAATAAATATTGCACGGATCAAACTTGCTTATATTTCTAGTTATAATATCAAATAAAATATAGAAATTTCAACTACTGCAAAAAGGAGTTAAAATTAAAAGATATAATTTGATAAAAGAAGGCAGGAGAGTCATGATCCAGATTTACTCTCAGGGGTCCAGGAGATACTCGACGGGGCATCCACGTTAGCGGGATCAACAAGTGGGGGTTCACAATTCGTAAACGGGGGTTCATGTAAAAACTTGCGAATTCCATATTCAGTACAACGAGTCGAGACTTGCAAAGCGCCGTTGCCGTTGGCAACACTTGTTCAGACGTGCAAAGGGAACGAAATATAACGTGTATACTTGCAATCTTGCATAAACTTGTTCGATTATTCACTGATATAAATAATAAACATTAATGCCAAGGATAAACGTTACTCATTTGTTTCCTGCATTCCGAAAAGAAAAGTGAATCGACGTGTTTGCCGGGTACGTTATTAATGTACTTGTGATGCATTGTTCGAAACCTTTGGTGTAGTAATGAATATTACTGTCAATGTTTAATTTTTTAATGTTCTATTTTAATTACATTACGACTGAGTAATAATAAGTAATAATTTCACCACACCGAAAGGGGTCTTTTGAATAAAATAAGTGAGAATTGATTGGTTTCTTGTGCTGTGAGTAGATGTCAAAAAAGTAAAGTTGGGTGGAATCACTTTTTTGATTGACCAACTTCACTTCTTTTGGCATCCACTCATAGCACAATCAATAAATTAATTAACCAATCAATTGTCACTTTCTATTCGAAAACTGTTACTTCGTCGCGTCGTGAGAATGCAGCCACAACGCAAATATCCATAGTTGCGTTTTGGGAATATGGTAGAAATGTAGTTGCAGAGGGTCTACAGGAACCAGCAAAATTTTGAAAGTGGTCTATGATTAGAAAAAATTTGGGAACCTCTGATCTAAACAGTACAGCGCGCGGGTGGTGGGGAGTACGGCACTATGTGAATAGCCCAGGGGCGACAAATTTCAAATCCGCTACTGGATGCGTATTAATTCAACTATCTTGCACTGCTCGATCACATGCGATATTATCAAACGTTACGTTTCCTCTTGAAATATTTCTTCCTCACTCAGCCTGCTGGTAAATCCGCCACTGGAAAGTAAATTACTTTTCAACCTTTTGAACACGTGAAATCTTTTGTTGGTGAACATTGCAATGATAACTAAGGCTAATTGCACACACACCGAGTTTGGATGGCCGATATTATACCGGTTGTCCAAATTCCAATAGTGAACCACATGTGGGAACGGGACCTGGCACACATGCCTACCTGTAATCGTCGCGTCGCCGGTAAAATACCGGTGAGCAGCCGTCCACTGCCACTGTATCGCCGGCAGTACCGGGAAGTAGTGGCGTACGTGACTAAATACACTCTTGCATACTCACCGGTTTTTTACCGACCATTCCAGTCTCGACTGGTCGGTGAAATTGTAGTTACTACGTATTAACTTAGTTTTGGTAGTGTGTGCTAATTACGGTTGCCGGTAAAAATTCGGTGAGTCTGCAAGCACCCGCTACCAATAAAATATCGGCCGATTTTATACTGGCCGTCCAAAATCGGTGTGTGTGCAATTAGCCATACCTACCGGTGATCGGCGTCGATCACCAGTAGGCATGTGTGCCAGGTCCCGTTACCACATGTGGTTCACTATTGGAATTTGGACGACCGGTATAAAATCGGCCGTCCAAAATCGCCTATGCCTATGCAATTAGCCTAAGGCTAATTGCATAAAACTTTTATTTTCACAAAATTTTTTAGAAATAATTTTCAAACTTTAATATACTAAATTGATACCCATAAATCTCGGAAGTATATTTCTCTTCTACCCGTTGCTGAAAGAAATGCCAAAGGGTTTTTTACTTGGAAGATATCTAAGGGTTCTTTAACTAACTAATAACACAAATATAGTTTGAAAAACTTCATTTCAATAACACTACTCAACTACCATTGATATTCCATTAGACCACTTTTCTATTCGTTTACTATCCTTTTTCAGAAACTGATTCTTAAATCGCAAAGCATGCTAGTATGTAAACAGATCGTCTACCCTGAAATATCACGAAGCAAACGTTTCTTTCGCTGACTATCAGAACCGAACCTGCCTATTCGCATCATTGTCCCTCTTCATAAGTTACTGTTTCTCTGATAACTCATCTGCTTCATACTGACGTAACCAATTAGCACGTTCGTTATAAGCCAGTCTTTCTATGTGGACGACTGATGGGTTGCTCCTCATATGCGACACATGTATCTATTTATTTCTTAATCACGAGCTAGGGATATTTAATCTTCCCAACGGCAGATGCATGAAAGTTTTAAAACATTGTGAAAGTAGGAATCTGATTTACAGCTGGATAAAATTGTGAATTCACTGAAGTTGGTCGGTGAATATAACCTACACTCGTTTCACTACAATATTTTCAAAAACAAGCACTTTTTCCAATTACCAGAAATACAAAACTTTTCTTGATGCGCATTTCACCAACCAAATTGGGGTCATTGGCAAATGTAGAAAACGTTTCTTCAACCGTGAATCACGATACAATAGATTTTTCAGGTGTGTGGATTTTCATCAACTATCGGCCAATTCCATTCATTTACTACATGTCATTTAGATTCAAATATACAGTGCATTTCTTTGATTTCCCACCCCCCCCCTTTATTTTTCAAACGGGTCAAATCAAAAAATTGAAATTCGGGATAACGAAATTAATGCATGAATACTTTATTTTGAAGTGAAATTGACAGATGAAACTTTTAAGATGGCGACTGGGCGCCATCTGGAAAAAAAAATAAATAGAAAGGAGGAGTCTTGTGACACATCATTTTGAAGTTCCTGACGAATACTTCACAACCCTAGAATATGAAATCAATATCTTCACCTACTACAAAATGACGGAACATTTAATAATTTCCTGAAGACAAACACATCAATATCCATATTTCTAAAAATATTCCTTTTTATCTGCCATATGGCAATTCCAACAACCCGACAAGGTTTGTTAAGTTATTTTTTGTTTATAAAAACGACAAAAAATGTCAGTACGACAATGAACATCATTGTTTAGTTAGAATATTCTCATTTAGTAGTAGTAGGTTTTACTAGTGATATTTTAGTGACACTAACCCTCACGTTTTCCGGGAAACACATACCCAATATCCAGAAAAAAAAACGTTTGGGTAGGAATATTGGGAAACCATATTGTAGGACCACTATTTATTGATCAAACTTTAACAGGGGAACTATATTTCAATATGCTGGAAACTACTTTTGACCCTCCCATCACTGAAATCGTCAAAGCGAATCCTAATAAATTCGATATGGATATTGTATTCCAACAAGATGGAACACCACCACATTACTCCAGACAAGTGATGAACTATTTGGATACTACTGTTCCTGGTCGTTGGATTGGCCGTCGAGGTTCTACAGAATGGCCAGCCCGCTCACCAGATTTGACACTTTTGAACTTTTTTTTATGGGGCTATTCGAAGCAAAAGGTGTACTAAACTGAACCTGCTTCAATATTGGATAACGGCAGAGAATAATAAATATTTGTAGAGATATTGACGTTACTGTGTTCGAAAATGTTCGGCGTGAAATATCGGATAAACTGTTCATATGTCAAAAAGTTCAAGGCAACCATTTCGAGCATCTTCTGAACTGACCTCAAGCTTATTACCTCATATTATGTAGTTAAATATTATATTCAGGCAATTATTAAAAGTTTCGCCATTTTGTAGTAGGTGAAGATATTGACTTCATATTGTAGAGTTGTGAAGTATTCGTCAGGAGATTCAAAATGATGTGTCACAAGACCCTCCTTTCTACTTAATTTTTTTTCCCAGATGGCGCCCAGTCGCCATCTTGAACGTTTCATCTATCAATTTCACTTCAAAATAAAGTATTCATGCATTGATTTCATTATCTCAAATTTCAATTTTTTGAGTTGACCCGTTCAAAAAATAAAAGGGAGGGACATTAAAGAAATGTATTGTATAATATATACTCATATGTTAAGGTTTATAGTTACTTTACATGAATATCAACTCATGAACTAGACTAAAACAGTTAATTGATTGATAAAATCCTCTGGTTGTTGAGTAACAGATCTGACAAGATTATCATTTCAAGAGTTGCAGCATTGTTGTATTATGAAAAATTAGATTTGCAGACAACGGAAATATTTAACTGTTCCGGAATGTCTGGTGGACTCTGTATATTTATAAAACCAGAACATTTGCCGCAAATTTTATAGTTTCTCTCAAGGAGAAAAATTTTCAAATAACTCGAATGGTGAAATGATTCCCTCTTTACTCTCGAATCTCAAGATCATGCCGACTTGCCGCACTTCAGCAGAAATCTTGGCCGGACAAATTAGAAAACTCGATTCTCGGATCCCATTATCACTTACCCAACGGTGTGTGGAGTGGTCATTGATTAATGATGCTGACGTGCCCTCCCGAATGTTTTGGGGCTTCTGGAATAGAGCCCGATTAGCGCAACTTCAGGAAAAAATAATAATAATATTATCATTCAGACTATATTTAGCATATTGAATTTCAGATTTCTTAGTTTTCACATCAATTCTCACAAAAGCGACTGCAGAGGAAGTGTCAGACGATTACAAAATGGATTTTGGGAACACAGAAATTTTTAGGGAAACCAATATAACTACAATGATATTTTAAGAACGAACCAACATTAATCTCAGACTGCTTAAACATTTCACCCAAATACGGGAAAGATAGGAAAAAATCTCCCATCATTCAGAAATTTCCCGCGTGACATAGTCAACATTTTACTATTTTCAGAATTTATTTGAGTTTTCTCTTTTCGTTTTTAATGTCGTTTATTTTTTATTCTTTTGTTGGTAAATGCTCCATATTTGTCTTTTCACACAATATTATGTGATCTATTCATTTTAATTGAATTTATACTGATTATTCAGTTGGTCTTATACCTACCTAATAAGGATTGAGAACTGTCCAATATTTTGATAACATTGTGTAATTCGCAGCTATAGAATGTCATATTGATTTTTTTTCAATGAAGTCAGCTGCTAATAGAAGTATTTATCAAATTCGTTCTTTACAGTTTTTGAAAGATGTCGGCCAAAGCTATAAGGGAAGCGACCGGAAAAAATCTGATAAATAATCATCTTGGAGGCGGTACAGCTGCAGTTCAGTGCAGATTTGCTTCCGTAAATCAAGATACCAAGTTTGCTGAATTGGTGGCCAACAATCCTTGGTTGAAAACAGAGAAACTCGTCGTCAAGCCAGACCAGCTCATTAAAAGGAGAGGGAAATTGGGTAAGTTTTTGTTTTTAAACGGTTGTACAATATTGTGGCAATCCAGACATTTCAAATTGATGTTTTCAGCATATGGAATTTTCATTTGTGATCAATAATTAAACCATTACACAATATTGTGTTGCTCAAATCGGATTTATCTTCATTTAATCTGAACGTAGATAAGCCCTATCTATGTACGCGTAATTGAGAAAAGTGCGATTGTGCTGGTTTTGACTAAGGAAGTGACTGATTTTGGAGATTACGGTCGCATTTTTGTTTGCGTTGTTTTCAGTTAGATACATCTATTTCAAAATTAAAATTATGGTTGTGAACATACGTTTCTTTGAGTGAATTTTGTCAAAGGTCATTATTATTAGTTACACTCTGATGTCAAACTGTACTACTAAGCTTTCATTTCACTACATTATCTTTAGCTTGTCGCCATTATTAACAGTCCCGAAAAAATTTCAAATATTATTCAGAATATACACCAATGTGAAAGACATCAGAAGTAGATACCTGATTTTATTTTTCTAGTATCTTCGAAAAAAAAATTATTACCGGTTTCTTCTTTCATAAACTTCACATGAGCTTTGAATTAGGAAAGCTGAATTCATAAATATTATGGTGTCGTTCAGGTTGTCAGTAGCAGATTATTTTCCATTGAACAACACAAAAATTAAAATGAAGGCGGGCATGAAAATTCAAGTTACATGAGATTGTTCAACGTGGGAAAACGACCTGACTGGAAATACTGGAAAGTTGTGATATTATAATTCATATGATATTATAAGTCACCCAATGATTATCAAATTGCAGGAAACTCCCAAAAATATCATGGCCAATTCAATTTCTCAATATTTAAACATAAAAAAAGTATAACATAAAATACAGATCTGTCCGAATATTTCAATGTTGAGAAAAACCCAAGTCGAACCACACATATTGTATAAAATTTCTATTAACATCCAGAAGAACATATTCTCAAGAGTTAACAGATTTTTTATTACAGGGTGTTTCAAATTAAGTCGGCACCATTGCCAACTCCGTTATTATTGATGCTACGAATTCGTTTAAATGGGCAAACTAGTAGCATTCTTAATCGCCTTTTCGATGCCGAAAAAAAAAACAACTACTCCCCTGGCTAACACCATGAAGGGTGTTGGATTATATCCGACAGGTTTCAGTACAGGATTCTTCACTGAAGTTATTTCTGCATATGCTGTTGGCGACACAACTGCCGCAATAGATTTTCAATTATTGGAACACACTTGCAGACTGGTTTCGGGCTGTTTGGTCACTCGTCAGTGCAATGTAGAGTCCATCATCAACATAAAGTCGATTTCCGATAATTGAAAATCGAATTCCTTCAGAGTTTCATTCCTCGAACTAGGCTGAAACGGACGGAAATAACTTCAGTCGGATATAATTCAACGCCCTTCGTGGTATTAGCCAGGAGAGTAGTTGATTTCTTATAGGAAGACTGTCCTGAACGAACTGTTCCTTTAGATTTTTAGATGATTTGACTTATAGCCAGTCTTCAACTATGCACACTGACTATATGTGAAAAATATTTTTTAAATGGAACACCATATATTATATCATGTATTTCGATTCGTGAAAACATTCTCGACATATCACCTTTTTTCCTAAAGTTGAAAATGAGCGAGACTTATGTGAAAATATTTATTTATTTCATTACTCCGAAAAAATTCTTTGATTTGGCTAATCTCATGATTGTACAAACACCCAATTTTGGTACTTATACGAATGTTACTAACGGCAAAAAAAATTGCGCTGGGATTTGAACTCGTGAAACCCGTGATGATCATGTCGTACCACTCACTTGACACCACTGAGATATTTGGTGTTAATTTACAAAACGATAATTTATATGTTAAAGCCATTCCACTAGCCGCATTTATTTTGTGAATCAAAATATGTCTGCTACAATGATAACATTGAAGCCGATGTTTGAAGGTGATTGACAATGTTTCATTAGTATCCACAATCGTCTTCGGGTGATGACTGATGACACCCGAAGACGATTCTGGATACTAATAATCGAAACGTCGTGAAGTAACTTGGCTTGGAATCTCTTACTTGTATTTTATTTCACTGTTATTTCATTTCAGGGTTTTTTGCTTAATAAATACAATTGTTTTTTCAACTATTTTTTTTATTAGTTCCTTCAGGGATTTCAAATCATTTTATATAATATCAGACAATGGAAGTCCGAACAGAACAGAAAATTCTGGATCGTCATTTTAATGAGGTTGGAAAAAACTATGTTTGATTCGTTGAAACAGAATTATTCTGAGTAATCAAGTTGCTCTGAAACATTTTTGAATTACTAGTTGTCAAATATTCTTAAGTATATCATGAACATGTCATAAATTATTGTAACTGTCAACTACTGTTCGAATATTTTTCAAAATGCCGTTTTCCCATGATTAAAAATGTGTTACTTATGTTAGAATCCTACTTGGCTTGCCAGAAAAATGGCAATTCGTTCCCCGATCGTGAATTACCTAATCGGCTTTTTTTGCTGTGCTTTACCGTCGATTCAGGAAAATGAAAAAGTTTTTGGGAAGAGGAGAGCTAAAAAACGTTTTGTAATATCTGAAGATACATCCATTGACGTTTTAGCCTACTTTGAGGTAAATCCAAATAATTCCATCAGAGATTCATCTAGGAAATAGTGTTTCACCGTCTGTTATTCAACGAATTCTGAAGAAACATAAGATTTCTTCTCATAAATTGAAACCAGTGCAAACGCTAGAACCTGGTGACCCTGAGAGACGATTGGGATTTTATCGGTGGTTTATGAATAAATGCATACAAGATACAAACTTCTATAGAAATATTATATGGAGCGACGAGGCTAATTTTTCAAATTGTGAGATGTATAATAGAAAGAATGTTCATTATTGGAGTAGACAGCGGCAGCTGATTAACGGAAAAACAGATTTTAAACAGATTTTTTAAACATAGGTAATCCATTTCTAGTCCATCCCCACAATCCGCAAAGACGATTCAGTATTAATACTTGTAGCAAATATATCTTCCACATTAGGCATTAAATATCGATCATCTTTGAGAATTTTATTAATTGTAACCTTATAATCGGCACACAATCGAATAGTACCATCTTTCTTAACAATTGGAACTATTGGCGTACCCCATTCGCTATATTCAATTTTTGTCAAAATTCCTATTTCTTCTAGGCGGTCTATCTCGTCTTCTACCTTCTTCTGCAATGCATATGGAACTTTTCTTGCAGAACAGTAAATTGGTACAGAGTTGTCCTGAAGAAATAATTTGGCTTCATAATTATTTATTTTACCAATTCCAGTTTCAAAAACTGCACTGAATTCTTTTCGTAATTCATTCAAAATTTGGGATTTCGAATTTTCTGACCAATATATACCGTCCTGTATCTGATGAATTTCAGGTAATTTTTATATCTTTGAGCCATTCACGACCAAAAATAGGTTCTACCTCACCAGGTAATATATATAGGTTAGCCAATACTTTTTGTCCGCAATAACTGACTTCAAAAGTTGAGTATCCAATTGGTTTTATTATTTCTCCTGTGTAAATCTTCAAAAGAAGTTCACTTGTATGAATCTGTTTATTGGGAAAAAGCTCCTTGAACATATCATAAGATATAGAAGAAACTGCTGCTCCGGTATCGTATTCCATTTCTACATGTTTATCATCTAATTGAACATCAAGGAGAAATTTATCCGGTTTTCGCTTAGATTCTGGTAACACATAGTCTATGATATTGTTGATGTAACAGAATGACACTTGGATGATTTGTCATTGGTTTTCCATTTCTACAAACTGCATCTAAATGTCCAACTCGACCACACCTTCCATAATGCGAACGTGTTTACAGACATTTGCTAAATGCGATTCATCACCACATCGAAAACAAAAACGCTTGAACGGATTCGGAGATGACCTTTTGAAGTTTTTACTGAATTTCATTTGATTTTGAGATATTGACATGATTGCAATGCTTGAATTTTTTTCGAATCTTTGTGAGCCGATTCCATTGCTAGTGCTGTTTGAACACAATCCAAAAAAGTACTGTTAGGTTCTTTCAGCTGAATTAGTTTTTCCAACCAACTGGAGTTTTTCAGTCCACTAATAAATTGCTGCCCTAGATGTTTATCAGCGGTGGACGCATTACAAGAAAGACATCGAAAGTCACAATTTCTTGATAGTTTCTTCAGATCTGCTACAAAATCGGTAATGCTTTCACCTTCTTGTTGTATTCTTCTTGTGAAACGATTTTCTTCCGCGATTACGCTGGGTTTGGGATGGAGATGTTCTTTAATTAGAATTTGGAGAGAATCATATGATTTGGTTTTCGGATCGTCAGGACTAGTCAAATTGTATAAAGTTGTAATGTTTTTGTACCCATGGAATGTATCAACCATTCTTTCTTCTTATTGTCAATCTCTGCCAAGGTACCCGTGAAATTTTTCATATTGAAAAAATTCTCTAGTCTCTTGATGAAAATGTCCCACGTTTCCGTTTCTTCGCAGAAAGGTTCTAAAGGAATAACTTCTGGGGAACTGCAATTTTGTGAACATTGTAATGATTCCGTAAGAGTCTTAATCAAGATACTGAATTGTTCAGAATCCATTTTATTCTATCCCGTCCTCGTCGCCACTATTTTATATGTAAATTCTTGTTAAGAAATATGTAATACTTTATTACAAAAATGCATATGACAAAAGTGATAACAGAATGACAGACTTCACTGCCTACACACATCGGTAAAATATGACCTATACAGTGTGAAATATAAATGAACATATACAACAGATTCAGTATTAATGTTTGGTGTGGTTTATTTAGAGGTAGAGTTATCAGTCTATTTTTCTATCAAGGTTCTTTGAACAGACCCCATCACATTAATTTGTTTACAAGAGTGTTGGAAGAGTTTTTCGATGATCTTGATATGTAGGCTCGTCAGATGATCTATTTTCACCAGGATGGAGCACCGGCACATAATTTTAGTGGCATAAAAAATAATATTGCGAGACTGTTTTGGAAACAGATATATTGCTACAAAAGGTCATGTTAGGTGCCCTCCGCGTTCACCATACATGACACCTCTGGATTTTTATTTTTGGGAATTGCTGAAAAATGAGGTGTCCAAAATAAAACGAAATAATATAGATGAACTGAAAAGTTATATTGAAACTATAAATAATAAAATTGATGTTGTTGAGAATGTTTTTACGAGTGGAAATGCATGATGAAATATATATTTGAAAAATATCATTTCATGACATATTTTGAGAAAGTAAGTGTCAATTTTTTTGTTTTCGGCATTTAGAAGGCCATTGAAAATGCTACTTGTTTGCCCATTCAACCAAATTCGTAGCATCAATAATAACGAAGTTGGCAATGGTGTTGACTCAGTTTGAAACACCTTATATATCAGGACAATTTAAAAGAAGAACTGATTTTTTGGTGTCATTTAATAATACTCTGAAATCAGTAATTTTGCAATAATTCAACCAATTTTTCAATTTTACCTTTTACCCAAATAGTAGAGTTCCATTTATAAAACGGTTTCAGTGTCCGTTCAATTCTAAAACTGTAGTGAAAGTGATGCCACTTGATTCCTAGAATTTTTCATGAATTTCGTTATGGTATGTTGAATAAAATTGATGTTCACCAAGTCAATGAGACAATATTGGATAAATATTGAGGTAATATGTATTGTTTACATGAAGTATTTTTGAAACTTTGCGTTTCACTGAAGAATGTATTTCTTGTATCAACTCAAAGTCATAACGGTACAAGCTTTTTTACAGGATTGATTGCTGTCAATAAAGAACTAGACGACGTTCAAAAATGGATAGCAGAAAGAATGAACAAAGATCAGAAAGTGGGTGCTGCTACCGGCAAACTTAGAAATTTTATAATCGAACCGTTCATACCTCACAATGACACCGAAGAAACATACGTTTGTATATACTCTCATCGTCATGCAGATACGATACTGTTTTATCACCAGGGAGGGGTGGATATTGGAGACGTAGACAGCAAAGCTCTAAAATTGGACGTGCCCGTAGGAGAAACTGTCGATGAAGCCACCATAACAAAGGTGAAGTAAAAAATAAACAATGACATCAGTAATGAATGATATATATATATATATATATATATATATATATATATATATATATATATATGTATATATATATATATATATATATATATATATATATATATATATATATATATATATATATGTATATATATATTTATTTTGATTTTTTAGGTGTTATTGGGAGGGGTTGTGTCCGCCAAGAAAGAAATGATCTCCACATTTATCTTTAATCTCTATAAACTATACACTGAGCTTTATTTCACATACTTAGAAATTAACCCGCTAGTTGTTACGGATAAAGAAATATTTATTTTGGATTTGGCTGCTAAATTAGATGCCACTGCTGATTTCATTTGCAGACCTATGTGGGGAGAAATTGATTATCCACCACCTTTTGGAAGAGACGCTTTACCAGGTGAGTTTATGTGATACCGGTAAAGTTACAAGTTACTGTTTCTCTAAAAAACCTTGTTGGTTCATTTATACTGTTTGATGATGGCGGTTCATCTTTAGAAAGATTTAAATACATTTCAGGTAATAAATTACAATTAATTTCTTCATGATTAGTTTACGGTACCCTTCAAGCTTGTACATTATGAATGTCTATTCTAGAGAAAGTATAAGCTTCAAATCCGTTGTATTGTTTTCTCTTTTCATTTTTCTTTTCACCAGGCGAGTCAAAGAAGACGAAATTATTGAAGTTAACGAAGAATTGTAGTATAAGAGGCTCAATAAAAATAGTCTGAAAGTTAATCTACACATGTGTTGGTTTTATACGAATCAGATCTCTTAATCATGTTTTTGAATCTATTCTGGTTACCTTCATTTTGAAATTTTAAAGAACATGATTTAAACCTGAGTTGAAGATCGAATAATCAGTTTGATTGTTCTGACATAGTAACCTATGACTTTGCAATTTACATTTTCAAAGCATTCTTTTTCTTTTTCATCATCACATCAATCCTAGTAATGGATCAATTTCAACAAGAATTACCTTAGTTAACCTATTAGTTAAAATAGATTACTTCTTGGAAACGCCATTTATTCATCCTATAAATTTGAACATGAAATGCCTGTCATTAATACAGGGTGGGCCAATTTTTCATACATGGCATTCGGGAAAATAATTCGCTCGGATCCGTCGATTTTTATTTCAAGGGAAAAACTTTTTGAAGATTTTTATCAATCTTTTCACTTTTATCCCCACGTCGGAGTCGAGTCAAGTGACAACTCATTCGAAAGGTCATCGATTTCTTCTTTCAACGCTTTCCACCTTTTTGATTTTGCTGCAGTGATTATCGAAAAAAAGACTTTTTGAAATCAATAACAAATGTTTTAAATTTTTTTAACGAGAACGTTAAATATATTAAAGAAGAAAGTAATACAAATCATGAAATTATGAAACAATTGGCGCTCCGAGGCGACTTCATCGATTCCAGTGGCGCATTAGCTTTTTCAGCTGTAGGAAAACCCGAAAAAACCTGCTGCACCAAATCATCTGAAGATCTTGATCTTAACACGAAGAATGTTAGCCATTTTGTTTTGTCCCTCACAAGGAGGGTTAATGAAATTTACAATTTTTTCCCTATCTTATGAATTGACGTAAGTTGTCTAGAGATGTTGGCTGAGATGTTGGATGAGATTTGGCCGTCTTGAAGTGATCCCACAAAAAAAATGTAACTAATTCGAATCTGACAACCTCGCGGGCCACTCCTCGGCCGATCCACTAACCAGAAAAGGTTCCATTAAAAAACTCACCCATCGTTGGAAATATCGATGTATTGTCATTGCATTTTGAAGGTGCATTTTTTGAAATATTCGTTATTTATACATATGTTAATACAATTCTTTTTACGTGATTATCTGTGTTATTATCAACACAAAATGTATCATCGTACGAATATTTGTTTTGCTGTTCATGAATAAAATTACTTTTTTAAAACAAACGTGAAATTTTGTCCATAAAAACTTCTACATACTACCTTCAACATGTAAATCGTCTCAATGCGTGGATTAAATGATTAGTTTTTGAAAAAGTTCTGTATTCAGGTTTCTTTAGAATTTGAAATATATTATATTAATAAATTATAAAAGGAAAGTCATTAATATTTTCATCTGTTGATTTTACCTCAATTCCATTTTTGAAACGAGGAATTCATAGATAAGACAGAACACTCAGTACTTAGGGATAACTCATTTGATATTTTTTGATACTTCTAGAATTATTTAATTATTTTTATACAATTTCATTAATTTGTTCCCAGAGGAGGCCTATATTGCAGACTTGGATTCCAAATCAGGTGCTAGCTTAAAATTAACGATTTTGAATAAATCTGGTAGAATTTGGACCATGGTTGCTGGCGGTGGAGCGTCTGTAATTTATAGTGACACAATATGTGATTTGGGAGGAGCAAAGGAATTAGCCAATTATGGAGAATATTCAGGTAAGCGAAACATTATATTTTCTCAACTACTGATTCCGCTCTTTCCATTGATTATTTGGTATTTGTCATTTATTATATATGACGTATTAGGGAATATATAATTATAATTTCGCCTAAACCTTTTACTAGTATAGAATTATATTTTTTATGATACTAAAAGTGGTTAATGATAATCATCTTGATGTTTTTGTCAGGTAAGGTTACCTTTTGTCACATTGTCATATTTATCACTTTTAATATTGGAGCTTGCTTGATAGTAGATATCTCTTTATATCTAGGACACGATAGAAATACATTAAGGCTGCCGTGAGGCTGTATAGATAGTAGATATCTCTTTATATCTAAGACACGATAGAAATACATTAAGGCTGCCGTGAGGCTGTATATTCATATCATATCGAAAATAGAATAAATCAAGAAGTGATGGAATTAATATTACCATTGCATCTCAGCCAAATTTTCGAAATAAGATTATACAGGCTAGTAGCCATATTTGCTGTCAATTTTTGTGATCACAGATAATTTGTTAGTGATTGTGAAATGGATTCAAGCGACGAAGAAAGTGTGAATTGTACTCCACCAGAAATAAGTGCATGATACAGCTGAGGATGCGAAATTGAGTTTCTGTAAATCTAAGAAAATATATAACAAAGTGTATGAAGAATTCGTGAGGTAGTGCAACGGGAATCGTGTAAAAAATAAGAACTATACAGATAATGTACTTCTTGCCTATTTTCTGAAAACATCTTATTATTCCATGCTGAAAGATACTTTAAATGTACATGCTAAAAGATATATCAGTAGTTACCTATAAGTACAATAGATATATTGATAGTCTGATGATGATGGTTGAAGGATTCTCGACTCGTAATGTACACTCCTGTGTATTTCAGATATATGTTTCAATAATTTTGCATTTATAGAAACCATGGGAATATAGATTCCTATCGATAAGAGTTTGAAATTCACTTTAGAGCCTGCTCAACGATTTTATTGCCCGTCGGGCGATAAAGTAGTCTGCGGGCGCTAAAGTGCTACTTTACGCCCGGTTGTACATAAAATATTATTCATTGTTCGGATATAGTTGTTTTTGAACCAATAAATTATCTTTGATATATTTATCTAAACTTTTATAACGAACATAATTTTTGAAATTCATGTTTTTTCCACTGGCTACTGTGATCTCCATTTAACCTTTCGGATTATTGAGATGACGAACGATTCCAAAGAAATCGATATGATATTCTTTAATCCTATCTCTCGTAGCTGCATGTGCTCAAAACAGCATAACCTTCAATATAAAGTGAAGATTTGTACTCTTAGTAACAGTGAAAACAGTCCACTCCTATGAATAATATCTACTACAACGCCAAATATATCTGCATTTATTCTTTTCATCAGAGTAATAATTTTCAGCACTGTAAGACTCTAAAGTTTGTCTTATCTTTCGACATGTATAGGAATACAAATCCTACTTATTCCGCCTAATTCATATAAATGCTTCTGAACTGCAATTTCAGTTAGTGAGACCAGAGTTGTAGAATCTTCTACAACTTTTGGCTTTCCTTTGATGGGTCTCCTCAAATTTACTTCTTTTCTTTCACTAACGAGCCACGATTTTTTGTATTGTTGAAATATGATTCACCTGTACTTAGGACAATTTTGCAATTTTCGTTTTAAAGAAAACTGACCACTGAGTTTTAGAAGTATGTTATGTTTCAGATTTACTAGAATGGTACTTGACTTCTAGTTATTCTATACTTCAGGTTGTTACAAAAAGTAAAAGTCTCCATTGCATTGAACATCGTATTCTCCCAAAAATGTATATATGAATGTATATATGAATTGTTCTGTGATGTCAGCCATAAATATATTCATTTGGTCTCTAGACAAAATACATGGTATCAGATATGTTATGATTGTGATGATTCAATTTATATTTTAATCAAAATGATTACAATATTTTTGTAGTAAATCTTTCAATAATTTAAAAGTTCTACAAGTTTTTGTTTGTTTCACATTCTTGTTCTACCATAAGTTGTGAGATTTTTGAAATACAGAATTTCTCTAAGCAATAGTAATTATTTTTGCAGCGTTTGTAGTGCGATATTGCATGACAATTATTTTTCCGGCACTTATTTATATAAATCCAATAGGCTTAAATAAGTATAGTATTTATTTCCACGTATATAAATGGTGAGGCAGATTATACACCTGAATTGAGTTGTATCTCAGTAGTAGCATTGCAAAATGGGATTCGAAAAGTTTTTTATAAACATATATATTCATATCATGACAGTGATTTATTATTAATTGAACGTACTTGAAAACTAATTTTTATTTATCTGAGGAACTTCACTGCCGCTCTGACATTTTTCGAAAAAAACAGTTTGTTTTTTGTGCATTCTACATAATTTGTTTGTTATAATGACAGTATCTTGTCTTGAATAAAGAGTCTAATAGTTGACTCTGCTATTTCAAAAATGGTTTCTGCTACTGTAATAGTCATTGGCGGTGCAAGACAAAATCACATGTTGCTATTCAGGTAGAGACCATTAATTGAAAAACGTTAATAAAACCAATGGTCCCAATATATGAACATCTGTTCTTGATGATGTTTGCTTTTTTTAGCACATGTTTTTCTGAGGTCTTTACATCATCTTTCAGAGTTACTCATATGATCTGGTAAGGCTGAATATGGCTGATGTTCAAGCCTTACGACAGCACAAATTGTATTCGTTTGCTTTTTGATTAGTCAGTTTGAAACCTTCTTACTTGGACAGCAACCCCTTCCTTTCCTTGGATTTTTTTTTATCCTTTCTGCTACTGTAATAGTCAGTGGTGGTGCAAGACTCCTAAATTTGATGTGGGCTAGGTACATTTCTCGATGCCCTCTAATAATGCAAGAAGAAGGGTTTATAAAATAAAAAAAATTATTCATTGAGAATCACTCACCAAAATTTTTATTCATGTATTTTTTTGAAACATTCAACAACATAATTAAAAATAAAACAGCCCGACTCAAAAGTAATTAAAAAACATCATGTATAGGTCTTCGTATTAAAACCCCAGTCAGTCACTGGCACTGCGGCTATTGTCTTACTTTATGTTAATTAAAGAAACACAATATTTTTCTTTTTCTTTTTGCTGAACCAGATTCCCATATTTTCTCCCTACATCTCTTTTTCTCTTAGTGCTTGAGCCTGACATGATTGATGAATTATGATGTATGCAGCAAATTTGTATCCGTAACCTGTAAAAGAAATAACAATAACATTTGTAGGTATTTGTTTCTTTCATTACATTTTTATATCACCTGCTTCAGTATTTTACTAACGTAATATATTTTTAATACAATATAATATTGGAAGAATATTTTTGATGGTGTTCAACACTTTTCATTGATATTCAAGATAGTTATCAGTATTTTTGATCTATTTTTTTGTATATATTTATTTGAAAGTGATAAAGACGATGATTATTATTACTATTATTATCTGTATAAAAAAGTAGGTGGATTCTAGGGCAAGCAACCGAAGGTATGAAATAAATAAAAACATAATTCTTAATCATGTCATGTTTTGTAAAAAAAGCTATATAAATATAAGTGTAAGTATAATAAATACTTCTTTCCTTATTCTTGATGAGTAAAATGAATACAGGTGTTATTATTTTTCTTCACGACAGAATCCAAGTTTCTACTTATTAAACAAGTGTTATCATTTGAAACTATGTAACACTATCATTTATTCCCACATCAAATATTTTCAGAACTTATCATATAGGAACATGAAGCGAGACTGCGTTCGCATGCGATACTTCGGCTTTCTGTTGAGGGAACGTCCCGACGTCTCTGACCGGGGATTTACTGCGATAGCAGCTTAACGCCAAGTAATGTTGCCAGATTCAATGAAAACGAATGATTAGTAACGACAAAGATGAGAATTTTCTAATATAATATTATTTTTTTGAAATAGGAATATATTCACAAGTTTTTAATTGATATGCTTTCGTGCCCCGAAGAGTGGTATTTATTATAAATAAAATACATGACGCGTACTTTTGGATTTTCCATATTTTTTATTTACGGCATTGAGGCGCGAGGTCCTTCGCACCAGGAGGCCGTGGGCGATCACCCACACCGCCCACGCCTTACGCCGCCTCTGGAAATAGTAGTACATTACAATACTATATTCCGCACCAGAATAATATCACTGTTCCTCGAGGCGCATTTCGCATCTCCTGATGATGCTAACTTGGTTAGCACTTGGTTAGTTCTTGTGTGTGAGAGCTGTTTCTATCAGATTAATTTCAATATTACTTATGAATTGCAGTTAAGGAAGACTGATACAATCCCAAAGTTTGAAATTTCATATTTTTTTAAGGTGCACCAAGTGAACAACAAACTTATGAATACGCAAAAACGATACTGTCTCTGATGACCCAAGAGAAGCACCCACAAGGAAAAGTGTTGATCATTGGTGGGGGAATCGCTAATTTTACCAACGTATCGGCTACTTTCAGAGGTATTATCACTGCCTTGGTCCAGTTCAGGGAGAGGCTCGTAGAACACAAAATTTCAATCTTCGTCAGAAGGGCCGGTCCAAATTATCATGAAGGTTTGAGAAGAATGCGCGAAGTTGGACAAACTTTGGGTGAGATTTTTGAGAAAAATTTAAGTTTTCCTGGATACAAATATGTTTCTTCAGGTATTTCTCTGTATGTTTTTGGCCCGGAAACCCACATGACTGCTATATGTGGTATGGCCCTAGGCACTCGTCCCATTCCCCAAGAAAATAATATTGAAACTGCAACGGCAAATTTCGCACTACCTAGCGGAGAAAAAGAACCGAATACGCAACGTCTGACTTCCAATAAAGATGTTCCGACACCTTCTGTCGCGTTCAGTGTGAATCCAAAAGTGAGTTGATTTTGTATTGTATTGTGTATGTTTTGACCTTCAAAATAACTTTGGCTTAGTTTCTTCAAGTCCTCTCCTTATAAGTTGTGAAACTTTTTCTTCAGAAACTAATGTAAAATATAAATAGGGAATCGAATGTTCTTAACTTAAGAATGTTGCAGAACGCAGTGGATGTCCAAAAACCATGAATGTGAAAAAAATCAATTATGTGCATGGTTAAATTTAGTTTAGTGTTAAGTTTCCTTCAGACCTTGTTTTTTTCAAAATGGGGAATATGCACTTTAGTGGTTTTGCCATAGGACCAACGAAATGCTCATGTTTTGATTAGTTTAACAAGTCTGGTGCATTTAATCGCTGTAGGTAATACTTTGTGAACACTGCCTAGTAGTGTATAGCCTTCAACTGCTTCCTTTTTTTATGCAATAAGGGAAATGATCTGCTAAATTCAATAATATCTCCATCTCAAATCTGCTACTGTTATTTCAATTTCAAAAAGTTTCAGAGCCTGAGATACAGAGAGTGTTTATAAACTAACTGGTAGATTATACAGTTAACCTTGAAACGAATGCTTTCTGTACATGATAGCACACTTTTTTCTTTCTTCATGATCATCTGCGCGTTTTAAATGATTCCTGCTCTGAAACTCGCGACCTTTAAAAATTTTTCTTATAATTTTTTCAAAAGCCTAATTTATTCTGTTACATTGGTGATAGCTGTTTTAAAAATGATGGCGTTATTTTGTCTTTGTCATTTGTAATATAGGTAAGTAGAGAAATAGAAAGCTAAAACCTTTCTTTCCCAAAAATTAATATCTCCTGAAAATATACGCCTTTCAATTTAGATTGAATCAATTTCATAATACTAGCTGATTTGAAATTGGAAGTGATTGGGCAGAAACTGTAATGAAATATCTTGTGGTTTTGCTGTATAAAGCTGGTAATGAAGTTAATCAACTGAAAAATTATAGATTTTCATTTGTTGAAAGAAAATGTTCCAATTCTAGTACAAATACTCACATCACCTACGAAGTCACAGATAATCATTCATAATAACATCTTTCCATGAAAAATAATGGTAAACAATATTGTTTTCAAAAGGGAGACGCAATAACATCCATGTTCACTAAGTCTACGAAAGCCATCATTTGGGGTATGCAAAATCGAGCAATACAAAGTATGTTGGACTTTGACTTTGTCTGCACCAGAAATGAACCAAGTGTTGCCGCCATCATCTACCCCTTTACCGGAGATCACAAGCAAAATTTCTATTGGGGTCACAAAGAAATCCTTATTCCCGTTTATAAGCATATGAAAGATGCTATGAACAAACATCCAGACGCCGACGTTTTGGTGAATTTTGCTTCACTCCGCTCTGCTTACTCAAGTACGGTTGAAACCCTGCAGTTCCCCCAGATCAGAACCATTGCCATAATTGCAGAAGGTATTCCAGAAAATTACACGAGAAAACTTATCAAATTAGCGAACGAGAAGAAAGTATCTATAATCGGACCAGCAACTGTTGGTGGAGTCAAACCAGGGTGTTTCAAAATCGGTAACACTGGCGGTATGATGGATAACATTTTGCATTCTAAGTTATATAGACCTGGAAGTGTGGCATATGTATCCAGGTCTGGAGGTATGTCCAACGAGTTGAACAACATTATGTCCAAGGCAACTGATGGTGTATATGAAGGAGTTGCAATTGGTGGAGACAGGTATCCCGGAACCACTTTTATGGATCACGTCATGAGGTTCGTCATTGAGTACATCCTTTGCAAAATTGTATAATTTTATTATATTTATTATTTATAATCTGTATTACATTAATTTCATAGGTATCAGGCTGATGAAAACGTTAAAATGATTGTACTCCTTGGAGAGGTGTGAGGTACTGAAGAATACGAAGTTTGCAGAGCGCTGCAAAACAAACAAATCACCAAACCTTTAGTAGCATGGTGTATAGGTATGACTGAAGTAATGACTTTTTCTCTGGAGTCTTCTCACTGATAGATTGTTTACAGGTACTTGTGCTGGTATGTTCACGGCAGAAGTTCAGTTTGGACATGCCGGATCTTGTGCTAATACCAACCAAGAAACTGCAACTGCTAAAAATGAAGCCCTACGAGCTGCTGGAGCACACGTACCTGATTCATTTGACTATTTAGGTATACAAATGCTATTTATAAGTACCTTCGGCGTTCAGAAATTGTCTTTACCTTCTTGCAGGTGATATTATTCAGAGTGTATATGATCAATTGGTCAAGCAAGGAGTTATAGTACCAGCTCCAGAAATACCTCCTCCAACAGTTCCTATGGATTACAACTGGGCTAGGGAACTGGGCCTCATTCGTAAACCTGCCAGCTTCATGACTTCCATTTGTGACGAGCGAGGACAAGAACTGATTTATGCCGGTGAGTTTACTTTTTTTCAATAAATTACCTAGAGGAATGCTGAAAACTTATTTTTCTACATTCTTATACATACATTTAAAACATTTCATTCTGATATAGCTTTTCAATATTTCTTCTCGGTCGTTTCTGTTTCAAGATAATTTAGAGATATCATGAGACTCATTATATATTTTGTTCATTTTTCTTTACGTATGGAGCCACGAGAGCTATGGAGCCACGATACCTCTAAAATAACAGTTTTCACAAGTTAAAGCTGCTGCATAGTAGTTTCAACAAATTCAGAGTTTCTGAAATTGACATATTCCTGGTGTCTTTGAACCTTGAAAATTACTTTCGATTTAGGTGGCTAGCTACAAAAATTGAGAAGATGGTCTCAATTTGATTGGGAAGTAACATCACCTTTGCACTCACAAATATTGCGCTGAGGGATATTTTCCGTTGTGAAGTAGCTAGTGATAAAAAATGATATCAAAAAATAAAAAATAGACTTATATATTACAGTAATACCTTGAAAATAGAGTTAACAATTTTTATATTTCACAATAACCAACAATAAAATTAGAACTTTCTCAATTTTTTTTTCCTATCATATATTCTAGGAGATAATTCAGAAGATTATTTTCATTTGCTTGGTTCCTTGATATTCAACCAATTCGAATGTAACAAATAGTGTTTCTAAATGTATTTATATCCATTATCTCAAAATGATGTTACCTTTTACTCATCCATGTAAGTCACATTTATGTAAGTCACATGCTATTTTGCTATTTAACAGTTTAGGGAGATCTAGTTATGAACGTCAATTACATCATATATCAACAGAAATATTTCTTTTTCGTAAAATTTATTCTCTTTCAGGTATGCCAATATCTGATGTCCTTCAAAAGAACGTTGGCATTGGTGGTGTGATCTCTCTTCTGTGGTTCCAAAGGTGTTTGCCGCCTTATGCTTGCAAATTCTTTGAAATGTGTCTTATGGTTACAGCCGATCATGGTCCTGCAGTATCTGGAGCACATAATACAATCGTATGTGCAAGAGCTGGTAAAGATTTGGTTTCAAGCGTAGTGTCTGGTCTATTGACTATTGGAGATAGATTCGGAGGTGCGCTTGATGGAGCTGCCAAGCAGTTCAGTGAGGCTTATGAAAAAGGTAAGTTCATTAACTGGCTTTGAAGAGAGTTCATTTTGTCCCTGATCCATTGAAATACTATGTCTCTGAAATGAAAATTTATTGATCATTTGGGGACAAAATACCTTTGATCATGTATCGAAAAATGCCAACACCTCTATTCGATCTTTTCAATACTGATGTTACGAATTCAATTACATTATGATATTTTCATGTGGGAGCTTTTTCGTGAATATTTTTTGAATAAATTAATTACTTCATTCAGGTCTTTGTTATATGTTTTGCATAGAGTTTCAATACGGAATAATGCAAAAACAAATTATTAATTGGTTGAATCTGTTTTCATCAACAATCTGAATTTGAGAAAAGTAGCGCATTTATGTGCCTAATAATATGCCATTTAGAAAATTTTGATATTCCGGGTAGTTTTGGAGATATTCGAAGAAAACCGAAATTTGAGAATTTCGTTTTAATTTTCTCCTAGCTTTATTTTCAAAGGGAATTTTAAACAAATAGCACTTTGCCATGTCCACTTTCTAAGCACTACACGATAACGTAAGCTAAGTTTTTCTGCTACGTTTCGTCTTTTAGAAAACATCATCAACTTTTTATTTTTATATGGGCTGAAACTAAAGTATACCCTGTGTACGACTCTATTTTTCATTGTGAATACAGCAACGTATCACACAAAATGATTTCATAACCATTTCACGCGCAAAATGTTTTTTTTTGTCTAATATGATTTTAAAGGAAATCTGATTCAATAAATGTTTGATTGATTGATTTTTGTCAAAATAAAACTGTTGTTTAGTAGAATTTTTGACATATTATCGTTTCTACTTTCACATCTCGTTACCTACCTAATTTGTGTTAAAAATGGAAAACGGCAGCTTTTTGAATACTGAAAAATTTGATGTTACATTTTGTGCCAAAGAAATTGTGTTTATGCTGAACGTGCGTACTTTAATATGTATCCAGAGAGGCGAAATCCTAGTAAATCAATATTTAGACCTTTAGTTCTTGATTTAAAAGAATACGGATCATTTCAAAAACCTGTGGTTTTCCGACAAATGCAATGAAGAAAGTCAACGTGATGTGTTACTGACCGTTGTTGAAAATTTTAATTTTGAGATATCCAGTCACACTATTGAACATAGGTAATACTGGAGTAGCCAAATCCACTGCTCACTTCATTTTAAGAAAAAATAAATATCATCCGTATAAATGTAGGATTTGTCATGGACTCAAACCAGGTGACGATGCAAGGCGAACAACCTTTTGTGAATGGTAGGTAGTACACTAGAAAATTTCCCTTTCAAAATAATTTGGTCTGATGAAACTAAGGTCACCAACAATGGCTTTTTTAATAGGCGGAATATTATTTATTGGTCACAAAAAAATCTGCGTGTACACAATGTGTCCAGATATCAATATCGTTTCGATTTTAACATGTGGGTTGGGATTCTCGATACGAATGTGATGGGGCCTTTTATCTACCAAAACAATTTAACAAAAGAGCGGTATATAAATTTGTTAGTAAATGATTTGGAAGACGCTCTAGATAATTTGCTTTTAGCGGTTACTCACTAGTTTCAACAAGATGATGCTCCAGCACATAATGCTAGTTGTGATTATTTGCACCGTCGCTTCCCAGGACAGTGGATTGGTATTCATAGTGATACATCCTGACCTGCAAGGTCCCCCGACCTAACCCCACTAGACTTTTTTCTTTGGGGATATATCAAGAATCAAGTGTAGGTACTCTCATAATTTTCAAAATGAAGATTTGCTAAGATTGGTTACTTCATCCTTTAACAATTCATTATAAAAATTCATTATAAATGACATTAATCAATTTACTTCATGTATCAAAATATGACATTTTTTCCAGCGCGTACTATCTAAAATTGAAGAAAAGTAGGTCAAGTAATCACTTCTCATTTTGCGCGAGAAATGGTTATGTGATACGTTGCTGAATTCACAATGAAAAATGGAGTCGTATACAGGGTATACTTTAGTTTCGGCCTATATAAAAATACAATGTTGATGATGTTTTCTAAAAGGCGATACGTCGCAGAAAAATTCGGCTTACGTTATCCTCTAGTGCTTAAAATGTTGCCATGGCAAAGTGCTATTTGTTTTAGATTTCCTTCGAAAATAAATCTAGGAGAAAATAAAAACAAAATTCTCAAATTTCAGTTTTTCTCGGATATCTCAAAAACTACTCGGAATATTTAAACTTTCTGAATGGCATATTACTAGGCACATAAACGCGCTACTTTTCTCTAATTTAATCGACCCCGTATCACTTACCGTTTCCGATATCCTCATGATGTTCATTCTTATCTTGGACACAGTGTATTTATTCCATACTGTAAGTATACTCATTCTAGAAATCATAGTTTTCATTATATCTGTCATATTATTCTGTCATGTTGTTCTTTAAATCATCTAAAATCTAAAGGAACAATTCGTTCGGGCCAGTCTCAACTCCCTGCACTGTAGGTTAATGAACTGACACCTATCAGAAAACAACTACTTCTCTGGCTAATACCACGAAGGGCGTTGGATTATATGCGGCAGGTGTCAGTGCAAGATTCTCCACTGAGGTTATTCCTGCATATGCTGTTGGCGATACAACTGTCGCAATAGATTTTCAATTATTGGAACATACTTGCAGACCGGTTTCGGGCTCTTTGGTCACTCGTCAGTGCAAGGTAGTGTCTGTCGTCAACATGAGGTATGTCTACTGACTATACGTGAAAGTGTGGTATTTTGTTGATTAAAGCCAATTTGTAATTTAATCTATTTATAACAATTTGATCAACAAAATAATGGAAGATATCTTCGTCCGGATCGTTTTGAAGTAAATCCAACTTAAAGTTCAGCGAATCGGGATTGGATTCATTGAAAACAAACCTTAGAAAATATTCTTGAGGTTCATAATGAAACCTCAGATGAAATTAAATTGAAATTATTAAAAAACCACATATCTCCTAATATTTTCGGAATAATCAGTGAGTACAAAAACTTCAAATCAGTTCTTGATGCACTTGACAGGGTTTATGTCAAACACAATAATGAAATTTCAGCCCACCATCGCCTTCCTTCACGAATTCAGAAGACTGAAAAAACTATCGATGAATATCTTCAAGCAGTGAAACAATTGTCGAAAGAATCCAACTTCAAAGCTGTGACAGCAGAACAAAATCAGAATAAGAGATGCCTTCATTGAAGGTTTGTACTCAGCCAGTATACGACAGCGATTTCTCGAAAACGTCACTCTTGAGTTAAATGGAGCATTCGATGAAGCTCGACCTCTGGAGGTGACTCAGCTAAATTCTATGAGTTTTTCATTGCCATCCTCGTCAATGAATGCAGCTCCAGAAGATCCATCATCCAGTTGTTCTGATATTGCCGTAAATGCCGTAAATTCTTATCAAAATAATGCTTTTTTTGTGGCAATAAAAGACACGCAAGAAACCAATGCCCAGCTTTAGGCGCGATATGTGAAAACTTCGAAGAAAAGACATTTCGCAAAAGTTTTCTGAAGTAAGAGAGCGGAAGGTAGAACAGTAGTGGCTGGTGCAAAAATACTTGGTTGCTTTATTATCGGCCACTTCACCCGGATGCCTGAGTAAAGCCACAGTACCAATCACTATCAATGAAATTAACGCTGTAGGTCTCATTCATACCGGAAGCAATTCTAGTTTCATCAATTCTTCTATTGTTTCTCGTTATAACATGCAAAGAATACCTTTTGATATGAAGATTGATATGGCTTTTTCAAACCATGTATCACAAGTGGCAAAAAGCTGTATAGTTGATCTGCAATTGAAGTTAGTTTCGGTGGGCCAAGGACTCTTCTCAAAATTTACAGTTTTACACAGGCGTCAGTCCCATCGGCCACTCTTTTCGAAAATCTCTCACGAGATTGCAGGCTCATTGCTATAAAATTTCGCAGATAATCTCAGGATGATGAAAAATCAATCGAATCGGAAATTCAAAGACTTCTCTTGGAAGGAATTATTGAGAAAAGCAAATCCCCTTGGCTGACACAAGTTCTTGTTACAACCAATGCCAGTCACAAGAAACGAATGCTAGTCAATTATGCTTAGACTATAAATATATTTACGCAGTTTGATGCATATCCACTTCCAAATATGGAAATTATTATTTCTAAGATTGCGAATTATAAAGTGTTCAGTACTGTTGATACCTATTTGTGAGAATGAAAGACCCTATACAGCATTTGAAGCATGTGGATATTTATTTCAGTTATCATATCATAGAACGTATTTTATTGTTATACTCGTATTTTTTGGTGTCCAACAGGGATCGGCAAGAATAATATTGACAGTATTAATAATTTTGGGAAGAATTTTGATAAATAATCTTCGGTTTGAGAACATAGAATTTCACGTCAGAAGTCGCGATTAAAGAGAAGAAAATCCGGGATAGTGGGCTGTGGTTGAATGGAATTCGAAGTACCGAACGTTTTGTCATAGACATAATCAATGGTATGTACGTTAAATGCTGAGGCGAATGTTATATTTTGAAGTACCACGTACCGCTGATGAAGTCTGCCAAACGTTTGCTGCTTCAAGTTTCATTCGACCAAAGCCTACCAGCACGGATTTTGTTCTCTTCAGTCTTTGGTTTCTCGTTCCTCACTACTCGATTTCCATTGTTTGAGACAGGATGAAAAGTAGCAAATAGAAGATCAATTAAGCATCAAAACGATGAGAATGGTTATTCTGGTTTCAGAATTGTAGCAAAAAAAAGGCAGCTTATATTCGTGGTGAACACATGTACCTATTCATGAATATATTGAAATTTCATAAAACTTTTAAAACATATTCAATCGATAGTTGTTTACTAAGTTTTTTTTTTAAATTTCAGGTATGCAACCCGCAGAGTTCGTTAACCAAATGAGAAACAAAGGAGAACTTATTATGGGTATAGGCCACAGAGTCAAGTCCATCAATAATCCAGATCAGCGTGTGAAAATAATTAAAGAATTTGTCATGTCTAACTTTCCCGCTACTCCACATACGCAGTATGCCTTAGAAGTTGAAAAAATTACAACGAGCAAGAAACCCAATCTCATTCTGAATGTAGATGGAGTTATTGCCGCCGCTTTTGTAGATATGCTGAAAAATTGTGGTAGTTTCACAAGCGAAGAAGCTCAAGAGTATATCGACATTGGAGCAATCAATTCGCTCTTTGTTTTGGGCAGGTCAATAGGTTTCATTGGGCATTTTATGGACCAGAAGAGGCTGAAACAGGGAATGTACAGGCATCCATGGGATGATATTTCATATGTATTACCAGAACAATATAACAACGATAACTAGATAGATTATGATAGATTTGACTATTTCACAAACAACAGCAGCACTTATTTTTCATAGAGACTTTATATAGTTAAGAGTAGAATGTATGAAATTTTGATTGGTTGTATCGAAATTGGGACATATGCACTTTCCATACCCATTTCCACGATGAAAACTAATGAACTTACTTGTATGAGAATGATATTCTCTAATTTTTTAATTTGAAAATTGAAAATTTATATTTATTAACCAATTATTTTCTAGTGTTTAATTTAAAGTGATGTCAGGCATAATTTTCAAGAGATCGACTATTTTATCTATCTTGCTTCTACCGAGTACCTACATGAGTTCTAAATTTATGTGTGTTGTATTATCTGAATAAAGTGATTTGAAATTGTTTCAATTGAATGTTCAATTAAATCATGGTTGGACCTAAATTTCAGGGAAAATGTTGAATACAATTTTTGTATACCTAATTAATTATGAAATAGGGTCATAATAATAAATAAACTTCATTATCAAAAACATTTTTTTGGCAAAGTTTGCATTCAAAATAATCAACATTTAATGACATGACTACTGCTCCATAACCCCCAACTTTTTACCCAAGAATTGTTTCTATTTATAAGATTCGTCAGCACTTTATTAATTATTTTAGAAATATATTAAATATTCCATAATCCAACTCTGGTAACTGGTAATTTGAATGTTCCAGTAAGCGGATAGTTGTTGGTTGACAGATGGATCAAAAACACCTTCCGGTTCTGGTGCAGGTGTTTTCAGTCGCAGACCCAGGACAGAGTTATCTACCTGCCTAGGAACTTATGCGACTGTATTTCAAGCGGAAATTTACGCTATTGATTTGTATGCGGAGAAATTGAATAAATCCAACCTCACTCACAAGTCAATAAAAATATTCTCGGACAGTCAAGCGGCGTTGGAAGCTCTTGGCCCCCACCGAGCAACGTCTAAATTGGTAGCAAACTGCCAAAAAAGACTCTCCTCGATAGGAAGACTAAACATATTGTCTCTGGTCTGGATTCCTGGCCATACTGGCCTGGAAGGCAATTAAGCTGCTGACTCTTTTGCAAAGGAGGGTGCTGCAAGCGGCTTCATTGGACCAGAACCTGTCATTGGTATCGCTTTGGGCTTTGCCAAACAAACACTTAACACCTGGATGGCAAGAAGAGTTATGGACTTCTGGCAGAATCTTCCTGAATTGGCTCACTCCAAGGCGTTTATTCACCCTTCGAAGCTTGATTCCAAACAGTTGTTGGACTATAGTAGGGATGAACTACGATCTCTAACAGGCCTTCTTACAGGTCACTGTCTTTTGAATCATCACATGCAGAGACTTGGACTGTCGAAAGACAGTGTGTGTCGCCTCTGTCTGGAAAATGATGAAACTGCAGAGCATATACTTTGTGCCTGCCCCGCTGGGGACCGAATCAGGTTCTTTAAGTTCGGCAGATCCGTACTCTTACCATCTGACCTGAAAGACCACTCACCATACAAACTATTCGGCTTCGTTAAGAAGCTGGGTTTATGTGGCCGAGTGTGAATAGGTGTGAGCCACAATAAACCCTTACGAAAACACTGTTGTCAAGTAAATTGAAGGCCGTCGTGGTTTGGAACTGTATCTTAACGTTTCGCCAGCACGAGTGGCTGGCTTCTTCAGAGGTCTATTCATGAGAGTGGATCTGCGAAAGACAAAAGAGATCCACTCTCAGCTGCGGAGGTATACCGTATCGTATACCATGCACCTGCGGAAAAGTTTATATCGGTACCACCAAAAGATCCATGGGTAGAAGGCTGAATGAACATCGGAGAAACTGTAGATTAGGTCAAATAGAAAAATCGACAGTAACGGAACACGCATTTAGTGAAGGAGATCATGCGATACTATTTGAAGATGTGAAACTACTTGCACCCGATCATGGATACCACAGTTGGCTTGTATGGGAAGCCATAGAAATCCATAAACATACAGAAAACTACAATAGAAAAGAGGAGGCGATAACGCTTAACCGGATTTGGAATCCCATACTGAAAGATGCTAAGGTAGCAGCAGTGCAACGGAATGTAACAGGTAATAACACTTCGGCCAATAACAACGAACTAATTAGAAAGGCGGGCTACCTATGTCAACATAAATACAGCTTACGAACTAGAAATCACGAGTCATATGTGAACCACCAGGATGAATAGACCTCCGAAGAAGCCAGCCACTCGCTGGCAAAACATTAAAATACAATTCCAAACCACGACGGCCTTCAAACCCGAATGAAGATCGTAACGTTGTCAAGGTTGTGATTCCATATATTTTATCATCATTTTTCCACATCTGTTTGGTATAATTTCCGTACGCCACTGCAAGTGACATATTAAGGAAAAATGTTAAGTCATTTCTGAGAATTGACTGCTTACTATTTTGAAATTATAGCTTTTTTATAGCATTGAACACTTGATACCATAGAAATTTTACAGTATATTTTTTCGACAAGAGAGAAGTAACCATAACTCATTAGAATGAAGTTTATTTACTTTGCTTTATCGTGCGATTTTCACCAAACAGTTTTACAAAAACACAACATGTGTTTCGCCATATAATGACTTTTTCAGGCGTGTTTTTACTGCGACCCGAAAAGATTAGCATCGTAAATCATTTAAGCGAGTGATTTTCGTTCCTCGCGAGTAGTATACCTACTAGGTATATGTACTTTTTCTGGCTTCTGTCATAAATATTTTGAAGTAAGATTCATTTGTGTAGGATATCCTGAGCGAGAGAAATATCATTGAATTCCAAAACATTAAGCTACCAAAAAACTATTATTATTTTATTCAAAAACTGTCGTTGGTATGTTTTGAACCAAGGATTACTGATTAACAATCCCGTGTTCAACCAACTACTTCACTCAGTTTTACAAATTAATCTGACTGAAAGCTATTTGAATTTTTAACTGCTCCCATTAAGTGAACTCTTTAAAAATATCAATCGTATTTGCAATATTACGAAATTCTGGTATGGTGCAGTCTTTTTTACCTTCTGTGATAAGGTTTGACAATCAAGAACCATTTCAAATCAAGAATTGAATTCTCAAGGCTTATTTGCAAATGAAAATAACTCGTACACAACTGTAAAGTAACGAATTTGCTCAACTAGGAGTGGCCTTGGAGTTAGTGAGTTATGTATATAGTCAACTGTGATTGGTTCGAAGGTGTTGAATAAAGGATCATTGCTTAGGTACTTACTCAACAAGAAATGGTCATCAATTGCCGAATTTGGAATTATTTGTGTAAATGCGGCCGACCATAGAGAACTATTATTAAAATTATTACTTGTTTGACGGATGATCTAATTGTAGAACTTCATATTGAATATAGGATAAAGAAAGTAACTTTTGTCTAATTTCTACTTATTATTATTTGTTACGACCGGTTTCGGTTTGTTAGACCATTCTCAAGTAACTAAGTTGCAATTCGTAAAAACATTTGTAAAGTTGAAAAAAAAATTATTTAATGTTTACTTATATATTGTTTGATAATGTATAATGTTCAAAGGAAACAAATAATTGATTAATAGTGATTTTCATCTAAAAAATTGCGACTTTGAGGATTTCAATCATGTATGGTCATGGAAAATATTAGATATCTTCAAATTTATATTTTTAACGGAAAAGTGGTTGGAATGGAATTTGAAGATAACAACATTCCCTATAAAATGAAGAAAAATCTAATTTCCAGATAGATAGTTTTCATTTTATGAGGAAAAAAACGGCGATTTTTAGAAAAAAAATCGTTTTATTCCAATTCTATATCAATGAGGCACATTATCATTATCCAATTGAGCTCAAACTTTCCAAATCTCATTCTCTAGATTCTAGACAAATAGCAAATATTACATTACTCGACAAGAGACTCTACTACATACCTTAAAAAGAAAAACAAAGCACTCATCAACAATTCTAGCATTTCCGCTGACAAGAAAACATATCTCGTAATAATATTGGAATTTTGTCGTATATGCAGTCTCCACAAATATACAAACTAAACATCCCGTCATCAGTGCTTTATTCCCTTTGCACACTGTTACCAAATACCTACCCTCCGACCACTAGCCCAAAAGTTGTCATCATGAATATGTCCGAATGTCCCAAGCGTTTGAAGTATAACAACAAGAATAATGCTATTAGTTCTTTTTCCATTATACTGTGGTAAAAGCTGTCGAGAGCAAAGGACAATGGTCAGGAGTTTCCCCTTCCCAAACATGGGAGCCAAGTTGCAGCGGTCGCAATACATCCAAATTTCGTGGATGTTGGATAAGTAGACACTCCAAATAAAAAAATTTGAAATTTGACATTGACACTTATATTGGTTTTTCTGATATGAATTAGGATTCGTGGTGCAGCTCTCGACGTGTGAACATCGGACTGACGAACAGGTGTGCTACTAATTTTTTGGGGAACTTTTTCTTGCTAACCTTTTCTTTCAAATATTGACAAATTGAAATTAATATTGGGTAGATTTGCGAAGCATAAAAAGTGTTGATAATTTTTTTCTTTTGAGAGAAAATTTACAAAAATAAAATCTTGGGCAAATAAGTACTGTAAACATGTTAGAAGAGGAGGGGGAGGATATATCCTCCCCCAAAAAAAAACCACATATACATACTGATGACATCGAAAGCAATGATAGTGTTGATGCGGAGGTACAGAGTATCTTGGAATCGAAACCGGGAAACTCTGAAAGCCAAAGCAGTTCACGTTTTTTTGATAGGGGATATACGGAAAATTTATCAGTAAATTCACAAACAAATAATGAAATGGAGGAAGAAGAACAATCAACTAATGAAATAATATTATATAATGAAATGGATAAGGGGCCATATACAATTATTGTAGAGTCAACTTTGGAACACAGAAATCTTAGACGTTTTTCTCATTTAGAAATCGCCAAGGATGTATGTGATTTAAAATTGGGAAATATAATAAAAATAAAAATAAAAGGTAATAATAAAATAGGTATAGACTATAAAGATAGGGAAAGTGCTAATAGCATGATAAATAATGAACAACTTAAGAACAAGGGATACAAAGCTTACATCCCGTATAGCCATGTAACATGTAAAGCCATAATAAAGGAAATTTCAATTTTATTTACAGAAAATGAAATTAAAGAAATGATAAAAAGTCCTTATAAAGTAATACAGGTTAAAAGAATGAATAGGAGAGTTATAATAAATGAAAAACCAACATATGTACCAGCTTCTACGGTATTAGTTACCTTTAAAGGAACAATAATTCCTAGATATGTAGATATTTGTTATATGACATACGTTACAACTCCTTACATACCACCAGTCACTCAATGCTATAATTGCCTTCTCTATGGACACATAAAAAAAAACTGCAAAGGTAAAAGGAAGTGTTTTTCTTGCACAGAACAACACAAAGACGATGAGGAATATAAAAATTGTACAATAAGTAAATGTTTATTTTGTAAAAGTTACGAACACAAATCAAATAATAGAGCATGTGCAGAATATGAAAGACAAAAAAATATCAGAGAAAAAATGACTTTCGAAAACATTTCCTTCTATGAAGCAGTGAAACACTTTCCAAAAGACAAACCAACATACACCCAAAACTCACGTGACTTTCCAACACTACAAAAACAATATACAATCAACAACCAAATCACAGTAGAACAACGTAGGGAGGTATACAATACAAACAATGGTAGTCAAAAAAGAACATATGCACAAAGTACAGGTAAAGGGAGAAATGTGGAAAGAAATGATAAAAATAGAGGGACAGGGTATAATAGGCAAGAGATAAATAATATACTTATAAATCCAAATGGAAGAGTTCATCAACCAGATAACGGAACGGTTTTTAATTACATGGAAAATCAAAGACAAACAAATACAGGAGCAACTCCAAAAAACCCATTAAGGCATAGAGACAGCAAGGTAGGAGAAAATATCGAAAAAAATGACAGATTAAATTTTGCAGAAGTAGACACAGAAGAAAAAATTATTATTAAAACTTTTTATGAAAATTTTATTAAGTTACCGAGCAATACCATTACAAAAATAATAGATTTAGTTCAAACATATGATAGAAACAAAAAACATCAAGACTTTGACACACCAGATTTTTTCTAAACATTCGATAGTCAGGGGGAACCTAAAAACTTGAAAATTATACAGTGGAATATAAGAAGTATCAATTCTAACTATCACTACTTAATCAACATTATTCAAGAATATAATCCACAAGTAATATTGTTAAATGAAACATGGCTCAAACAATCTCAAACAATAAAAATTAAAAATTATAACATTATTAGACAAGACAGAGATGACGGCTATGGTGGTATAGCCACAATCGTCCGTAAAGACATAATATATAACCTCATACAGGCAAACTTCGGCAATAATCCGGAAGAGTGCCAAAATATAATCATAAATATAGGGAATATTAACATAATAAACACATATAATCCACCAAATAACCAATTACAAGTAAATACATATGAAAGGATATTAAATCAGTTAAAAGAAAACATTATCTGGATGGGCGATTTTAACGCACATCACCCACTATGGGGAAGTAGGAATACAAATCATAACGGAAATACCCTGAATACAATAATAGACGACTTTAACATGATCGTCCTAAATAATGGGAAGAGTACAAGATTAGCAAAACCAAACGAAAATAATAACCCCTTAGACTTATGTTTAGTTTCGCATACAATAGCAATTAAATGCAACTGGGAGACGAGTGAAGACTGCGGAAATAGCGACCATTTTCCAACTATTTGTAACTATAAGAATAATATAAATAATGATTACGTTATTGATAGGGGGGAAAAACGAGTCTTCTCCAAAGCCAACTGGGGAAAATACGAACTAATACTAGAACAAACAAAAAACATAACAAACATGAGTTATGATGAATTAATACAACATATGAATGAAGCAGCGGATATGTCGATTCCTAAACAGTATCAGAAAAACATTAAAGGTTCAAAATCACCCTGGTGGGATGACGAATGCCAACAAATTAATATTAAAAAAAAACAAACAATAAATAAATTCAAATCAAATCCAACTATAGAAAATTTCATAGAAGCAAAACGAATGATAGCAAAAGCAAAAAGATTTTTTAGGAAAAAGAAAAAAAATAGCTTCCAAATTTTCTGTTCAACACTAAATAGAGAGTCAAACATTTCATACGTGTGGAATATGATAAGAGGGTTTTCAGATAAAAAGCTAAAAAGAGCGGACAAAAACAACCTACCAGATAAAACAATAGCAATTCAAATGCTTGACAGATATTCGATATGCGATATGGAGCCTGAATTTAATGTAATAAATAATCAACACACACTCAAACCATTCACATTTGTAGAATTAGAAAAAGCTTTGAAATGCAAAAAAATTACAGCACCTGGAGTTGACGGTATACCATACAGCATGTTTATGTATCTGCCAAGAAATTTGAAATTGATGCTACTAACAATATATAATAAAATATTACAAGGAAACCAGTTACCAGAAACATGGAAAGATTATTTATTGATAGGAATTAAAAAAATAAATATTGATATAGAAAACGTAAATAGTTATAGACCGATAGTATTGGCTAATTGCGGGCTTAAGATATTAGAAAAAATAATCAGAAACCGGGTGGAATGGGAAATCGAACACAATCAAATATTAACTAGATATCAAATGGGATTCCGTAAAGGATTAGGGACAATGGACTGCATTAGTTATCTAATTTCATACGTACAAATGGCATTTAACCTCAATGATAATGTAATAGCAGTTTTCTTAGATATAAAGGGAGCATATGACAACGTCAACATTCATAAACTATACAATTACATGATAAAATACGGAATAGATAATAACATAGCTAAAGTAATATTCAGAATTCTAAATAATAGACAAAACTATATTATAGATAAACAAGGAAATAAACACGGTCCACAAATAAATACAAAAGGAATACCACAAGGATCCCCAATCAGCCCCATACTATTTAACATATATATAAAATCACTTTTCGATATAATACCTAAACATGCCAAACTTATAGCGTATGCAGACGACCTAGTGGTAATATGTAAAGGGAAAAATATAATAGATATCAGAGACAAAATGAACATTATTCTAAATGAAATAAACACATGGATGAAAGAGCATGACTTCCAATTATCAGAGGAAAAATGTGAAACAATATTGTTTAAACGAGGGAGAGCATGCATAGAACAGTTAGATATAAAAATAGGGCAGTCTAAAATTAAAATATCAAGTGATGTTAAATATTTAGGAACAATAATAACACATAATCTAAAATGGGATAAACACATAGAAAACATAATAAATAAGGCAAAAAAGGGAATAAACGTAATCAAAAGTTTTTGTAGAACATGGTGGGGGGCGGACCCAGTAACAATGAAAATGGCGTACAATGGCCTAGTGAGAACACATTTAGAATATGGGGCTATACTTTTCAACCCATGCACAAAAAAAAACCTAAATAAACTAGAACAAACGTATATACAAGGTCTTCGGATTATACTAGGATGTATGAAATCTACACCTAGAAACGTTATACTTGCGGAAGCGGGAGTAATAAATCTAGAACATAGAAGGAAATGGTCAGCACATAAGTATGTAATAAAACGTATGGATTTTAAGCCACCTATTATATATATTTTGGAAATACTAACTATCATGGAAGGGAAACAAAACAACTATTGGAAACCCCACCAAACACCATATCTGATAGAGGCATATAAACAATGTAAAATATTTAAAAATAGCATATATACAAATGAAATAATACCAAATTTTAGTTTTGAGTATGATACCTATATACAAGAAGTAGAGACAATAGATACAAAACTTAAAAAAAATGATATAAATACAAAAAATGATTTTCTAAAATTTGCAGAAGAATATGAAGATGAATATAATTTCATTTATACAGATGCTTCCAAACAAAATAACAGGGTGGGAATGGGAATATACATACCAATAATTGACTACTCTTTTTCAGCAAGATTAAACGATTATACAAACATATGTGACGCAGAAATCATTGCAATAAATGAGGGTATGCGAATTTGTATTCAAAAAAACTTACACAAAAATATAATATTAACAGATTCTAAAAGTGCAATAGAAAGAATAAAAAATATGGATTCAACAGCAAACAATGATTTTATTACATTAAACATAAAAGATAAAATAAGAACAAATACAAATAATAATAAAACATTTAAAATAGCCTGGATACCAGGTCATCAACAAATAGAAGGTAATGAAAAAGTTGATAAGTTGGCAAAAATTGGTAACCACCTCAATATTCCGCTGGATATTAAAATAGATAAAAAAAACTTTATACCCCACATAAAACAAATAATAAGTACATCATTTTACACCCAATGGAAACACGAAATTCAAAACAAAGGTAAAATGTATTTTAGGGTCCAACCTGACTATCCAACAAAACCATGGTACACAAAAATACCAAATATGGACAGAAGACACATAACAAGTATCATTAGAATGAGAACAGGACACTGCAGTTGTAAACAACATTTATATCGCATAGGGGTCAGTGATAGTCCAAACTGTGAATGCGGACAAATAGAGACAATAAATCATATCTTTTTAGAATGCCCAATTAACAGTATCCCCGGACAAGATTTATATCAAAAATTTATTAACAACGGAATCAAAGCACCGTTCGATATGTTTACAGTACTTAGGAATTTAAATTTAAAAATTATTAAGGACATAACACAATTTATGCTACACAATCAAATTAAAGTATAAAAGAAAGAAAAGGTAATTGTATCGTTTAAAGACAAACCCTTGTATCATTCACCCTTGTATGTGTCTTTCGTCTAAATTTCTATCTGTGATATGTGAAAATACTAACAAACCTACACCGACTACAACAGACAAAAGACAGCAAAAAGTAATAAAGAGAGCAAAAGAAGAAGAAAGTGACACAATAAGGAAGCAGTCTGCATAAAAGCAGGACAACTGCAACCCCGGACGAAGCGACTGTTACATAAGTGACGTGTAACAGAAGGAGAACTGGCTAAATGCGCCTCAACGGAAGCAAGGGCCAACCAAACGGAGAGAGAGAGAGAGAGTGATATGAATTAACAATTAACGTGTATTGTGTCTGTATGGTTGTAAAATAAAACAGTTCCTGGTGATGAAAATAAAAAATGGCAAAGGAAAATTCAAGCTGTTTTATTCTGGAAAAAATAAGTGAACAAGTGGGTACCTCGGAGCCCGCACTTAAATTACTATTGACTGTTTTAGCTGGTGAGGAACTATTGAATTAATTTGGATGAAATGTCCTATTTTTATCAGTGGTCTGATGATACAAAGTTCAAACTCTTATTTTTTGTTGATTTTACAGGTTATCCTTTAGCTTTAATTCATAGGAAATATTTTTATGGAAAAGATGTCAGCTTGCAACATTTATTTTTCATTGCCTCTGGATTCTCCATGGGATATTGGAATTATGGACGAGACATGTTTCATTGTGTCTTCACAACTTTTTTCACCTATTGCACACTCTTCATTTTGAAAGGAACAGATATTAGTGTTGCGATAACTTTAATTTTCAATTTAGGATACCTTCTAATAGGTAAGTTACCCATCAAGTACATGTAATACTTCCTATTAGGTAACTATAAGAACAATTTTTTTCATGGATCACCTTCTATGAATTCTAGATATTTTTCATTACATAATGTCAATTTTTGAGTTTATTGCCTACCTGACAAATCATATCTCTATTTCCATTTTAACTAGACCATTCATTCAATTTTGTTATCTGGTATTTTTCTAGGTAATACAAATATTACCATGGATTGGTTTTCAAACTATGAGTGCTTATCTCAATGATAAAATCATAATATCATGATGTAATTAATTTTTGTCAAAAAAAAAAATAGTAAACTTCTCTCAACTAAACTACTATTCGCCTCGCTAATTACCTGTGATATTTACAATATGAAAATTATGTTTCAAATATTCATTGTAGGCTTATTTTTCATTATCTCTTCATGAATGAACACCTTCGAAATAAACCTTTTTTTTTCAAAATTCAATCCTAGGGTTGACCCCAATTGATTCCAATAACTGTTGTATAATACATTATAACACTTAAGTGTTTGTATGTATAATAAAAATTTGGTTTTTGCAGTTATAATGACTAGTAGATACAAAAGTGTGTGGTCTTCCGAAATCTCCTTGTGTGCTTTGGGGAAGAGAAAGGAACACTACCTCTCTTTCTGTTCCTCCATTTTACTGTTACTTCCAAAAACATCATTTTTCGAATGAGAAAATAAAAGGAAATTAAATAAAGATGTTGCCAAGTTTCACTATAACTACTCTACCAATTCAAATGGATAAACTTAAAACAGTAGTTTACCTCTGTTTTCACTTGATATGACAATTGGTTCTTTGGAGAAAGAGTTTTTCTCATTATTAATTTAATAACAATATAAACCTTAATGATTGAATTCTGAAGGATCAACTGTGGTTAGAAACAGGCAAATTTACATCAACTTATATTTGTGGTCATGCAAAAACTTTGTGGAGTGGACTGACAAAGAAATCAAATGTTATTATGCATGGAGCTGAAAAGGACTGACCATATACATCAAAAATAATAACAAGAAGCAGCTGCTTTTCGTAATATTACCAAGTGCTATACCAAACTTGACCAATACATATAGAAATACTTAATTGTTATCATCGGATACAATTTTCATTTTGGAGAATTAATGCTTCAATATAATTCGTGTTTTATTTTGGTTATTATCTTTTTCATTTGATTTGAAAAGTTTTTTCATTTATTCTTTTGATTTTCAATCTAGAATTCTTTTAATAGTACCAATAAAATTTTTGATTGGACTTGACCTGCTAGTTTGAAAGCTGACAGGTTGACTTTATCTGGTAAGGCAAGTCAACCTGTGGATCTGACTTTGGAAAAATGAGTCCTTTTACTGAAAAAAACTGTATCAGTTTACTTTCACCTAGATGATTTTAATCATAAGACTGTCTCAAAGGGAAGGTTGAATATCACATCTACATACTATTTGCACTAGGATAAGGATCAGCCAATCTCACAATTTTTGGTTGAGTAAAAATGGCAAGGTTTTGTACCTTGGGATTGCCAATGATAGATTTTGTATCTTTAACTGATTAGCAAAGAATTTTTTTTCAGGATATTATTATGCTAGTACAGATAGTTACGACATTAATTGGACAATGCCACAGTGCATATTAACTTTGAGATTAATAGGTGAGTCTTAATAACACCAAATTATCTTTGTGCTCCGAAAGCATTCAAACAATTTGCAGGTGTTGCATTTGATCTTTACGATGGACATCAGCCTGTCGAAACACTATCTAAAGATAGTAAAAAAGTTGCGTTGCAGAAAAGGCCCAGCTTACTAGAAATGTTTGGACATGCCTTCTTTCCAGCCTCTTTTTTGGTTGGACCACAATTTCCTATGAAAAGGTACCAAGAGTTTGTTTCTGGGCAGTACAGTGAAAAGGTGAAATTTATTATAATCATACAATAGAATACAAATCAGCACTCTGTTTTTAGTGCAACTAATAAAACTGTCTCATTTTTTAGGAAACTCCCAACCAACCGCCTGACAGTATTGATGCTGCAATAAGAAGATTTGCTCTAGGGGTGCTCTATCTAGTCATATTTCAGGTTTTAGGCATTTTTGTGTCTGATGATTTGTTTATCAGCGATGAATTTGGGAATCTAAGCTTTGCACGGAGAATATTGTTATTGGGAATATGGGGAAGATATACATTGTACAAATATATATCCTGTTGGTTGTTGACAGAAGGAGCATGTATATTATTTGGTGAGTGTTGTAAAATCCCCTAAATACTTTAAATTGAAAAGGGAATTTTTATCTGCTGATAAAATATATATGTTGGTGCTACAGTTCTGGGAGGTAGAACTATTCTTAAGAGAACTTTCTGCTCTTTGGGTTTGTTTTAAACTAAAAGTGTACAATAATATAAAATATAATTCTATGAATAATTTCACTCAAGAGGAGGACCCACCATAGAGACCCGAAAATGATGCATCTCTATGGGAATTCGGACTCCAAATCGTCCGTTCCATAGTTATACTTTCCCCTGAAAACAAGGGGGCTGTAGCCTTTTGAATTTGAAGACAGGGCCTTGAAGTCTTCAGAAGTTTGGTTTTTATTCTATGCATTTTCCGCGACATTGAGAGAGCAGGAATTAGAGCGTTTCTCTTTAAGAAAGGTGCCAGAGTTGGAACTCATTAACAAAATCCCCACTTGAAAGCATGCAGCCGTGATATATTCAGACTACTTCAACTTGTTATCTACGTGAACGCTGAGGAATTTCGTGAAACTTTAGCTATTATTGCAGATCTATTAATATGTGATTGCTGTTATTTCTCAAGTTAAAATAGATAAATTATGTATCTTGCTCATTGCTTGTGAAATGAGTAGGCAAATTATTGATAAACAAGAGAAAGATCAGCGAACCTAACACAGAACCTTGAGAAATCCCAGAAGTCAATTCACGATATTCTGATTTCACATCATTAAATTTAACAAACATTGTTCGAGCTGAAAGAACGCCAATGATCTATTTTGAGAAGATGCTCCTAAATCCAAGATTATGTAATTTATTTTTGATAAATTCAAAATTTATGCAATTGTGTGCACAGGACAGATCAAAGAAACATGATTACAATGATCTAAAGACTTCTATATCTATGTTTTTTAAGAATATACAAGTGGCTGATTGAATGGACCTGCATCTAAAAGACCACGAGAGAATCCTCAATCAACTCCCTGAACTATAAAACCGGATGGTTTCCAAACTACGGCCCGCGGGCCAAATCCGGCCCGCCAGTGTCATCAACAATTTATGTAATTGTGATTTTCCACCGACAATACTTTGTAGTTGTGGATCAATTTTACTTGTACCAATTATCAAAAGAGATTTAAGATGCTCATCGGTTAATTGAGATCTGTAAACATTCTTTGTCTACTTCATCTTGGAAAACATTTTCTCACACAAGTAAGTAGTACCAAAAACAGAAAACAACCCACGAGCAAATTTATGAAAATTATCAAATTGTTCCAGTGGAAGACTCTAATAAAATTCCAACAATGATGAGTTTCGATATTTGTTCTTAAGCATATCACTGCACCGTGAATCAATAATTTCCATTTGGATTTCCGGAGCCAGGGTTTTAATGTCAGAATGAAAAGGATTTTGAAAAAGCTCAATTTCATTCGCAATGACATCAAAATCTGAAAAACGAGTATCAAAATTTATCTTCAAAGCACTCAAAGTTTCGATTGCAAAGTTGACGGGAAATTCAGTTTCTGTAGTGTGGCTGAATATTTCACATGTTTCAAAGTGTGTGAAACATTTTTTACGTAATTGCGATTGAAATAGTATTATTTTCTGCCTGAAGGATTTGATATTGGTGTATAAATCAGGGAGAAGCTGATTTTCTCCTTGCAATCTCAAATTCAGTTCGTTCATATGATTTGTCAAATCGACATAGAAGGCTAACTTCCACATCCATTCACTATTTTCTAAATTGGCAAAAGGACGCTGCTTCTCATTAAAAAAAATTTCGATCTCTGCTCAAAGTTCAAAAAAGCGCTTAAGGATTTTTCCGCAACTAAGCCAGCTTACGGCAGTATGATATGGTAAATCATTTTCTCCAGTCTGTTGAATAAACTCGCGAAATTGTCGTTGATTCAGCCCAGTGAATCTGATGAAGTTAACAACTGATATGACTGGTTTTTGGAACTTCAGATATGTCCAAACATTTTCCGCACAAGGACTGTTGATGAATGATACAATGTAAGACTAATGGTTTTGAACCACCATCATTTTCTACAGCCTTTGACACAAGTGCAATCACTCCTTTATTTTTACCATGCATATTTTTGATTCCATCAGTTGTTATAGATTTCAAATTTCTCCATCGAAGGTTCTTTTTATTAATGGCATTTTCAACTCCCTTAAAAATATCTGCCCTAGTTGTCGTGCCGTGAATACTATCAATATCAAGAAGTTCTTCATACACTTCCTAGTTTTTATCTATTCCGCGAATAAAAATCAACACCTGAGCAGTATCTGACACATCCGTTGACTCATCCAATGCTAGAGAAAACCACTCATGATGTCCATTTTTGTCAGACAGTTGAGATGATATATTTTCTGCGATGTCTTGCACCCTCCGAGCCACGGTGTTTGCTGACAAACTGACACTTAAATAAATTTATCTACCTTTTCGGGGCATATTTCTTCGGCTACTACAATCAAGCATTCTTTTATCATTTCTCCATCGGTGAATGGTTTGCCACGTTTTCCGATATCTAGAGCCACACGAAAGCTGGCGCGAGTTGCCGACTCTTGTTCAGTATTCGCTTTGGTAAACAAAGATTGCTGCGATTTGAGTCCGCGTTTCAAAGCTTCAAATTTTTCCTTCCGCAAACTTCCTGTATACTTGGAGTAACTTTGAAGATGTTTCGACTCATAGTGTCGTTTAATGTTATAGTCTTTGGGAACAGCTATGGTTTCATTACAAATTAAACATGGCGCCTTATTACTGGACTCAATCACAAAATACTGAAAGTTCCATTTTTCTTGGAACGTTCTGCATTCACTGTCGATTTTTCGCTACTTTTCCATACTAACAAATCATACATGAAAACAATAAGTCAAATCAAAATACTTTTATTGACGGGTGTTACTTTATTTCACAATAGACAGTTTCGCTTCCTTCGCCTTTCCTACGCAGACTAACTCGCAGTTGTGCCTCTAGCCTTTTTATATGCAATTATTACTGCCATCTCGAGGTGATCGGAATACACTAGCTAGAACCAGAACTTTGTCGAACCAACGCGGTAATTCCAAATATTTAATTTCGCCTAATGCCACCAAGCGGGTAGCTGAAAAAGATAGTACATAGTACCACTACTCGCCACTAGATGTCGTTAAGTGTCGCAATACACAATAATAATTGAAATGAAAAAAAAAGCGTAAGTTTGCTTAGGTCACGCACTTTGCGACTATCCTAGTCTGAAAATATAGTCAAGGGCAGAAATTGGCCCTTGGAACAAACTGAAAAAATCATTATGGCCCGAAGGCTTAAAAGTTTGGAGACCCCTGCTCTAATCCATTGAATATGAAAATTAAGAAATAGAAAAAAATTAGATATTTGCTGGATAGCTAAATAAAAAATAAGCTTTTTTTAGTTCTCTCAATTATGTTTTTATTATTCAACAATTTTTGTTGAAGGATTACATATAACAATTTTAAAAATTAAAGCCTGATTTGTTTCTTTGTTGGAGCTTTTTTAAAGGCAACAGAAAAGATCCTTTCTGGATAAATTGAGAATTTATGAACAATCAAATATGTAAAATAATGAAAAATATCAAACATCGAAAAAGTAAATTTATAGTTTTTAAATTATTAAATATTTTTGCCATAGACAGTGACTCATAATAAATATTCTTCTAGGCCTAACTCACAATGGAGAGGATGAAAATGGCGAGGTTCAATGGAATGGTTTAGAAAATATAAAAATTTCTATTTTCGAGAACACCACCGAATTCGGACATTTCATTCAATCTTTTAATGTTAACACCAATCAGTGGTCTGCACAATATATTTATAAGAGACTGAAATTTCTTGGCAATCGCCTTGTGAGTCAATCTGTTACCCTTCTTTTCTTGGCAGTTTGGCATGGACTCCATTCAGGATACTACGTTTGTTTCTTATTTGAATTCATTGTTATGTACATGGAGAGAGATGTGAGTTGATTAACAAATTGTTCGTATATTATGAATAACTTGGTTTTTATATTTCAGTTGAAATCCATAGTGAAGTCCAATGAAACGCTAACTCGATTTTTTGATATCCCACAACTGCAATTGCCTCTACAGATTATTTTGAGGATCTACACCTTTGTCTTCATGGGATGGTGCCTATTGCCATTTGCTCTTTTGCATTTTCATTCATATATGAAGGCATTCGCAAATGTTGATTATATTGGTGCAGTATTGTTTCTGCTGTGGCCTATTGTATATGCCCCAATACTCAGATTGATTTTCAAGAAAACAAAGATTCGTAGTGAGTAGCTTGTACGGAAACTGAAATTATTCGCTAAAGAATTTCTATAAATGACTGAAATTGAACTTTTTTTTAGTATTTTATAGTTGCGTAGTATTTTTTTTTGAAAATGCAGTCTTGTATTTGAGATAATTTGAATTCACCATTGATGAAAATCGTTTCATGCTTTGGAGTTCATATAGAACGTATGCAATTTTTTTTATTATGTTATTATGGCAATATCAAGTGCTAAGGGTGCTTCTTCTGTGAATAATTTTTTTGTTTTCGTGATACTTCATTATGAATATCTACTATTTCTCATAGTATATTAAAACGTAACAACTCTGTCCAGTTTTCAAAAAGAGTGTGAAGTCAGTATTCTGAATATATTTTTGCTAGTTTTTTTCATGAGTCACAGTATCCATGAAAGAAAAATATATCAAAACTGGTAGGTACTTACTGCTGACCAGGTACGACATTACAAATTATCACTACTCATCACTCTCTGAATTGAACTTTTTGATTTCCTATTACATTTCAATCTTCAATTCAAATATATCCTCTGTCCTCTTATCAGCTATTTAGATTAATTCAATATAAACACTTCTCCTTTACATCCGAACTTTAACATTCTTCTGGAAGTATGTTTCACAAACCGAGAAGGCGTCATCAGGAGATGACGCCTTCAATATTATGTACTAGCAATGAAATGATAATATATGATGGTATTATAGCGGATTTCTGAGATTTACTTTCATTGTTGAAATGTGAATTTTTATGAAAGGCACTTTCTCATGATTGCAATATTTTCGTCCATTTTTATCAACAGTATTCAAATATTTTTATACTCTAAAGAAATGAATGATTTTCAAAACTTGGTTTTTGTCAATTGATTATAAAAAAATCATTTGGTCGTCCATTATTGCTGTTTTTACCTTTTGTCCTGTACTTAGTAACTTTACAAGATTTAATTATAACAAAACAATTTTTGTTTTGTGTGGTTTTTGTTTTTTATGTAAATTAGGTATTATTTAGTTGGGAAATCAGCAGTTTACTTTGGCGAGACTCTGGGATATTTTATCAACTCTTCAACTTCTTATTTACAGTGTAGGTTTTCACGGATGCTGGAATATCTGAAGTTGCTTTTCCGGTTGATGTTTTGCCATCATCTCAGATGGAATTATCAAGACTTGTTATCATTCGTTCTTCATGAGACGAAACTTGTAACTCATCAGAGATGATGGCAAAACGCCAACCTTTGAAAAATATATAATTTGTAGAATAGTTTATCCTAGGAAGATTTTTCCTCAAATGTGGTGAATCTCTGCCTGTTACTATTTGAAATTTGAAATTCTTGTGAAAAAAAGAAAAACGGAAATTGAAAGAAGTAAAGAAAATGGTTGCTCATCTGGCATTGGTGCCTTATACTCAGAACTAAAATTTTATAAATTTCATTACTTCCTTATAGAAAACATAATTAAGATGGATTCAAAATTTCAGTACTATTGAGTTTTGACTTCTTCGATATATTTTAGAAAGATAATTTTCAGTCGTGCTAATTTCAAAAGCAGGATATCTCAACGATTGTAATATCTTTCTAAAAATAGTAATATTAAGATAGTTGGCCAATGATAATTTTTAAACGAACTTGCACAAACCTTATTTGTACGATTTTTTATTGTCTTGAAATAAAATGATTTTATGAAAATATAATGTAGGCAATTCTTTCAGTTCCCTTACCAGGTTACCACTTTTGTTTTCATCTGATCAATGTGAAATTACTTATTCAGTCAGTTACAACTTAATTGTTAGTGATAAGACTGCCGTTGATTTCTTTACTGCTATAACTTGGTATGACTACAGAAATCTAAGAACCAATATAGCAATACAATGAAATATGTAAATATTGTGTACTTTGCATAGCGTGGAACTAACTGCAATCAGTGATACGTAGATGCTCAACTATTCTTTTGAACTCGTGAAGAATTTTTTTTTTACATTTGAGTGATAATTTATAAATTGTTTTATAGCTATTGAAAGAAGTGTCAGTTATGTGACTTTACAGTGACTACTCCAAAATATATTTTCAAAGGTCAAACTTGATCACTAGGTGATAGTTCGTTCGGCCATATAGTTTCCAACGAAAGAAAAAGAATAAAAACATGGATTCAAGTAAAACGAGTGTACATTACTAGAAATTTATAATGTGGCAAAGGAATTGATATTTTTCTGAAGTTCATTACTCAATAACAAAATGATAGTTGTGTCACTATTTTCCGGGTTTGAAGGTTGTGGATTTTTGAAATTTCATCCTGACGTTTCGCTGGCGCGAGTGGCTGGCTACCTTAGAGGTTTATACGTCTTGAGTTAGTATCTCGGAAGTATAAACCTCTGAAGAAGCCACCCACTCGCCCCAGCGAAACATCAGGAAGAAATTCCAAAAATCCACGGCCTTCAAACTCGGAAAATTGTGATACTGAAAACGTTGGCCGTGAAAGCCTCAACCATTATATAAAATTATAGTAGTTTGAAACTAAGCTAGTTTTATGTCACAATATTTTGTATACTCCTTGGATGATTAGTTAGAAGAACACTGGATTCAAATCTACTGGGATAATGATCCATAGATTCATCAGTATGCTAATGTCCACAGATAATTTTAATGAAGAACTCATTTTGATAAGTAAGTTGCAGTAAATAATAACTTCAACCTGAACATGATTCATCATATTCTTAAGAAAATACTATTCAATCAAATAACGAAATATACCCTCACAATAGACATATAAAAACATTAAGTCAAGCACTAACAAGAACAGTATATCAGGTGTTAACATGTGTATAGTGTTCAAAAGTTTATTTAAGGAAAATGTCTAGAAATTTCAAAACGAGAATTTCTCAAAAGTTTGAACTTTGACATACCTATTACATAAAGAAAATTTAGGACAAAAATTAAAGATGACAGAATCCCAGTTAACGAAAACAATCAATTACCTATTACACGACGAACAAGAAGTTAATAGCTCACTATAATTGAACTTATTTTTAAAAAATTATGAGAATTTATCATCACTAACTACTTGATGTTTGAATTTCACCCACTTACCTAGAATTGATTATGGTAATTACTTCTTATTGAATTCTACCTATTTACCTAGAATACCATCATCAACAAATCCAGTTCAGTAATCAATAATAATAATAATAGTAGGTCTTTATTCCCAGGATGTTACAGTAAATATGTGTAAATATTTACCGAAACGGGAAAGGTTGAAGATCAGTTGGTTGTATCAAAACATGCAACCCTGGTTTTTCATCTCAGGCTGTTGTATAAAATGCATTGAAGAATAGTTTAATGTATTAGTTTAGCTGAGGAAGATACTATGTAGTAAAACTCGTCTTTAAGTAAAATTGTTTCATTATTATGGTTTGGAAATGTGTAGTCCACTCTTGCAGAGTTTCTGTCCAATTCAGCTTATGGATAGAGAGGGATTTGATGACAGGGATATTTACTCCTGATTATTTCCCTCGAAACATAACATCGATGAAACAGTTGATGAGTCAGCAATTACACCAGACATATTTACCCGATTAAAAGGAATATAAATAGTTCATATTTCATGATTATCCTAAAATTTGGATTTTGGTACTGTAATTTTTTGAGGTAATATTGTCCTTTTCATTTTCTGGAAATGATCTCAGCATTAGCGGAATAAGTGGAAGAGCAACAGAGTAGCATTTCTTGTTTCCAAGTTGAACTTTGCCCTTTATTATCCCTAAGAGCCTATAATCCAAAGTTTTCAAAGCATGTAATGGGTAATAATATAGACTATTATTATTATATATCTCAATCAGTCGAAAATTGTGCAGTCCTATATTATTGAAAATTTCGCAACATATAAACTGAATTTTGGATTTCGCAACTACTTTCTTTGAGTTTCCTTTTTCTTCAAAATAATCTCCGGTACAACAACTGGAGATTATTTTGACCGATTACCTAACCTTAAGGCACTCGTGATACCTATAATTATAAATATTTAAATTATGAAGGTACTTACGTTTATTTGCAATGACTCAATTCAAATCAAATTCTACAATTCAATTAAAAAACTACAATAATATCGAAATCAAGTGAGTACCATGTATTTCATGTGGAAATTGCAATAATACAACCCAATATTAAACTTGTTTATATATGAATGCTCATCATGGCATTTTGATTCATGATAATATATATACAATTTTCACACCTTCGAATTCTCAGGTTAGGTTAGGTTATTCAACAAATATAAAGCTCATTCAAAAAAATTTATTTACCCAAGGGAATAACAAATAAACATTAATTATCAACATGTATATATGTATACAATATATAACAAAACCAATTTTTGGTGGTTCAAAAATACATTTAGGTACAGAGTTTCGATCAACACATTCAAAAATCAAAACTATTAGTTTCATTAAAACAATATCTGAGAGGTGGTACTACAAGAAAGTATGCAAAATGGAGTATTGAAAATATTTGAAATACCGAAAGCATAATATTTCTGTTTTTTTTTAATTTGAGATGCATCAGCCTTGTCCTGTACGTTTCAATAAACAGTGTTCACAAATTTTATTCATTTGTATAAAGTTTCACAGAGAAACAGTCGAATGTTGTACAGCTGTAGTAAGCAAATATATTTACACGTGCCTCAGTGGATAGTTTTTTCGTTATGTACATAATCTGAATGGTTCTTCAATTGTATTTGGGATACGTATTATATTCAGATTTTATGTAGTTGAATATTCAGCGATAGCATTCCTCCTACTTCTATTGTTTGAATTTTGGATAACCTTCAATATTTTTTGGAGTGAATATTCAGGTCATGTAATGAACCAGTTAATAACTATTCCACATTAAAGCAACACATACAATCAAGCTTTAAATATCTCCCATTAACAATAAAACCACTAAGAAATAAACAAAAAATATGTATTTCTGCCACGCACTAATTTTGGCACCGCTAGAGTCTTTGATTGTTGTGGTCAGGGCTTTTTCTCTTTCTCGAAAAAGATTTTTTGCCAACATTCTCATTTTTGATATTTTGTCATCAAACATGTCTGTCGATGAATTCGTTGGAACGTTGACATTGCAGTAATTTTGGTCGCAGCAGGACACGCACATCTGAAACAGAAAAATTATGTAAGTATTTGTATAGAAAATGAAGGTCCCTGCAGAATCCAATGAGAGATGACTTTAGAAAAATATATTGAAACTTTTTGAACCTGTAGTTCCCAGCATGTTGATCAACAGTGTTCATGAGTTCTCACATGCTGGAGAGGTCTCTGTATCTGTAGAGTAGGGAGGGTGAGTGTAAGTCCACAGCACTTAGGCCACATGTGACCCATTGTACATCCTCCCGAGGAGTTGTCCTCCTAGGTCATCGTCCATCCTGTCTTTTCCAGGAAGGTGGACAGGTCACTGGGAGACATTTCCTTTATATCGGCAGGTGTAGGCCAAGACTCGCCGAACACACACTCTCTTATTGACTATAACTCCGGGCACTCGCACAGTACATGCGTGATAGTCTCTTATTCCTGTTGTGTTCCTTTATATCGGCAGGTGTAGGCCAAGACTCGCCGAACACACACTCTTTTATTGACTATAACTCCGGGCACTCGCACAGGACATGCCCGATAGTCTCATCTTCCTGTTCACACCTCCTGCATAGAGGTGTGTCCACTAGCCCCATATTATGGAGGTGTTTCCTTAGTTGACAGTGGCCAGTCAGAAATACTACTGTTAGGCGTAGATTTTTCCTGGTCATCGCAAGATATTTCTTCAGCACCAGCTTCCCAGGGTCGCTCAAGGTGATCCTGGCAAAATTACATCCTTTAATTCCATCCCATCTCTTTAAGGATTGAGCATGGGTGTAACATTTGACTAGTTCTGCAATTGTCGAAGTCATCAGGCCGTAGGTGCCACTGGGTCCTAAAATTCTTAGTCCAGCCGCTTCCTTGGCTAAAGAGTCGGCAATGCGATTACCTTTACTCCTGTCGTGCCCTTTAAACCACCTCAGGATAATGTTATTATCTACCGAGGCTTTGGCTAAACCTTGGTGACACTCTAGTACTAGCCCTGAGGTTATACGTTGTCTGTTCAAGGCTAATAGGGCTTGTCTGCTGTCAGTGCAGATTGTTATGTTTTTGCCAGAAATTCCTTTCTTGGTAATTTCTTTTTTGGCGATTGAGATACCAGCCAGTTCTGTTTGGACCACGCTGGTATTTTTCCCATTCCCCACTTAATTCTTAGGCTTAGTGATCTGGAGTACACTCCACACCCTGAGCCTTTTTTGTTTTTTGAGCCGTCTGTATAAATCCGTATTGCATTTGTTTCATCTGACTCTATGTTTTGCTTAATTTGTATTTTGTAGGGTTTATTAAACACAAACCTGGGTTCAATCGCATCGCTTGTTGCCTGCAGCAGATGTTGTGCAGTAAGCGCTTCCCGCCATAGGCCCAGCCTCAATTGACCCATTCCTACTTTGAGGTTTACACCAGCCCTGTGCAATGGTACCATGTCCATTAACGCAACCTCCTTAACGTACAGATCAGGGGTCAGACCCGTGATTAATTCCATTGCCGCGGTTGATGTTGTCATCGTGGCTCCTGTGATGTTTAAACAAGCCAGTCGCTGTATTTGATATAATTTTTGGATGGCCGTTGCTTGTAGAACTTTCGGTCCTCATGCAATGGCTCCATACGTTGACATAGGTCTTATTATTGCAGTGTAGATCCAGGTGACCACACGGGGTGAAAGACCCCATGTGCGTCCCACTGTCCTCCGACATTGCTCACAGCTACATATGCTCTTTTTGCTCTACTCTGTAGATGAGAGTTCCATGTTAGCTTCCTGTCGAGGATAGTACCAAGATATTTTACCTCTTCAGAGAATTTTAGTTTGCTTTTGAAGATTTCGGGAGGTTTTAAGCCCATTAAACTTCTTTTCTTGGTGAAAAGGACCATCTCAGGTCTATTTGCTGATTGAATTGCGGCCAGCAAAATTTTTACTAGATCTTTATTTAAAAAAAAATGTTTAATTCTGTTTTTCCGTTAACCAGCTGTCGCACCCCTACGAACGACAACCCTCAGAAGTCTAAATTTGTGCGAGCTAAAGACTAACGAGGTCTTACCTTTCAACGTCTGATTCCTATCACGGGTTGGACGATAGCAAGTGAAAATCGATCGTTCAGCCGGGGGCTTGAACCAGCGACCAACACGGCGGTCGATTTGAGTGAGTGAACAAAGCACCCAGGTCGAACCGACCGGCTACCGTCCGACTCGAGAACATTTTCTAAAAAGTTCAAGTAACTCCATAAAGAAGTTTTCTGTGAATTCTTTGTCAAAAATTATCTTTTCTATTCATTATAAAATTCTGTATAGAAACGATATCTTTATTTTCATGTGAAAGGTACCGATTTCGATTTATATATATATATATATATATATATATATATATATATATATATATATATATTTTCAAATTATTATATATATATATAATTTATTATATATATATATATATATATATATATATATATATATATATATATATATATATATGTCATCTCAAAAGATTCGTACGTTATATATATAGTTCGTTCAGTATTGTCTGAGAGTAAAAGAATTTCAAGAATGCAAACATGTCGCTACGTCAAAGAAAGTATTATAGTTATCTCAAGCAAATAGCACTGCAATTCACCCACAAAATTATTGAGATATGTCTACCCTCTATATCCCTTGAGGATGCCGCTAACGAGCCATTAAAATAGGGATATGCGACAAAGAACGCGAAAATACCGCCAAAAGAACCGCTCGACGTTTTTTCTCATATTACGTTTAAGATAATATTAATAGGCGTCGGACTGGGGGTACTAATATAAATTTTCCATTGATATATTTTGTATGATGAAAAGATAATTAAAATATGGTGAAAACTAATTTTGTTTATATATTTTATTTTGGGATTGGTCATTTTATATTTGAAATAGTTTATTATTTAGAATTGTTACCTTCTATAGATCTATAAAATAATTAAATTTACAAGTAAATACAAATGTAGAAAGGGCAAAAAGTTGCTGCATTTGATAAATTAGCTCTTTGGAAAAAAAATTGTCATTAACTTGAATTAAAAAAAATTGCATATTAAAAGAAATATGTATCATTTGGTGACGTTGGTTACGTTATCCAACCTATTTAAATCAAAACATTATAATTTGTAGTTATGATTCGTCTTTTTATGTAAATAAATTTGATATTATTATTATCATTGACACCGACACTGATCGTCGGTATGATAATGAAGATGGATAAAGTAGTCAAAACATAACCAGATAAGTATACAAAAAGAATAGATTTCTGCGGTAAGAAATTTGAACATCTGATTTCGAGTTGAACCGCGTTCAAAATTTTGCGTTGTTCGACGTTTCGGCTTCGATTTTGACATTTTCAGGAAGTAGAAAAGTGTGGCTGCACTGAGAGATACACTTTATATATTCTTGTTGGTTTGGAAATGAAGATTCATATTCCTTATTGGATTTTATAGTTCATTCAGAAACAATTTTATAGATTTAATGGGAATACTTACTTCGAATAAGACATTGCGATAATTTTAATCTGATAAAAAGTCTACAGGGATTCGTTGAGTGATTCTTCACTGGATGAATCAGTTTGATTCGGATTGATGACAACTGGAATAATTTTTTCTGATAATGAGTCTATGCGGTCATCCCGATCCCACATCTCTGCTTCGATTCTGATTGTTTTGTGGATACATTTTTCCCAAGCTTTTTGGTCGACTGTTTCCAGAGCACTGTAGGTATAATATGTTTGTCTTTACTTCACACAGCTTAAAAGTCTTATTATTCCTTGCGATAAATCCTTTAACTTGAGCCCAAACCAACTTTATTGGATTCAATTCACAGTGATAAGGCGGTAACCAAAGAACCGACATTCCTTTAGTCTTCGCCATCTCATCGGTGACATACCTGAAGAATTTTGACTTATGACGTTCAGCTAAGTTGAGGAGCTCCGCTTTTAACATGGTCGATTTAAAAAGGAAAGCTTTCATTTGTAACCACTCAGTAATATCTGCTTTCTTCCAACACGACGTCGGCAGCTTCTCGAATCGTCTACTGTGGTGACTTGCGTTATCCATTACTATTACGGATCCCTGCGGAAGTTTTATAAGTATGTTTTATAACCATTCTTCGAATAATGTGGCATCCATTTCTTGATGATGATCCCTATTTTTCTTTAATTCAAACACCATCAATCCATCTTTTACGAATCCTTCACTGCTGCTTATGCGAGTGATGATAAGACGACGACCTTTTCCAACTGGAATTTTCAAACCAGTGGACCAACCTTCCATAAAGGCTTGTCTTCCACTTTTGATGTTCTGATCTTGCCAAACCTTCGAGACGGTATGACCCTCATTGACCCATATTTCATCCAAATAAAAAATAGATTTACCTAGTGCTCTGGCTTTCTTTATTTCTCTTAAATAGTTTCTTCTCCATTCTACAATCTCTGATTTTTCAATTAACATGCTCTATCTTGCTTTCCAAAAGTGAAATTCAGCTCATGTAATATCTTTCATAATCGAGTTCTTCTTATATCAGGAAAGAAATTGTCTTCGCGAATAACCTATTTGTTGGAGAATGTCTTGGTTACTACTGGACATATTTTAACATTTGTCATAGTAGATTTGTTATTTTGCTTGTTATGAATGATATTTTTCAAGAATAAATATTGTATTTTCGTCGTATAAATTCATTTATTCAATTCGTTGAGAGTAAATAATTTGAATGTAGTACGCCTATGGCACTAAAATATATGTAGATATATATATCTACCACTTTGTTGCCACCAGCCAATCCTTTGTGGATGCCTTGCACTGCATTTTATAGATTCGTTAAGGCTTTGCGGTATCCAGTTAAAAACAGTTTATATTGATCTCTTTCAGTCTTCATTCTATCAGAAAACATTCTAGTTTGCTCTCTACTTGACAGAAGGACAGTGTTGGTTATACGAAGAGATAATAGCTCCTGGTAATTGGTCTGCTGATAACTGATAAGTCTGTATGATCACTTATTATGAAGAGCCATCCCGGTCATAGCAAAATTCCAGATGTACCTTGTAACCATCCCAATTTGTCTTTCGAGGGTTTGATAAAATGCATTTTCAATTTTTCGAAGAATTATGAAACACTTTGGGGGGGAAGGGGGGGTTGGAAAATGTTTCTATTGAAAATTAATATTCTGGTCGAGAATCAAATCTGGCGGACCCGACCTGTAAGACTTTCTGTCGACCTGCAAGGTCACATATCTCATTTTATGAGATATGTGAAATTTTTTCATACTCGAAAGATGGAGGTTTTTCGTCAAAAATGATTAACTTCGTCGAGATATATGTCTGGGGATCCAACCTGCAAGAATTTCTGCTGACCTGCAAAATCTATTGTCAGTTTTTTGAGAATTGTGAAACTATTGAGTGGGGGTAGGATTCTTTTTGTCGAAAATGAATAATCTGGTCGAGATTCATTTATGGGAGACCAGAACTGCAAGAATTTCTGTCTTAGGAAAAGATTAGGAGAACAATATCTACTGAGAACAATTTGCTGACCTGCAGACCTGCAAAATACTTATACCCGTAATATAGACAATAAAGACTAGCAGATTCTACCTCTCCGTTAGGATTTCGTCTTAGTCGACGTTGCATTGTTAAACATTTTTAGTTTGTTCATTTCCAGAATTTCACTTTTTACGTGTGGTTTTGACTGAATGTGGGAAACTATTTTGAATGCACTGAATGTTTATATTATATGAATATTTTTTAATTTCATACTGAAGCGAATACAAATAATATAAATCGATCATTGAAATTAAAAATGGTGAAATATTTCTTCCGTTTCAGGAAAAACTCACAGACACTCAAAAAATCTACCTGTGAATTCCTTTGTGAATCTTTCTCGAATACCATTCAAACGGTATTTTCCCTTAGGAAATATGCGAAACTGTGAGCGAAGCTCTTTGCATCTACACAAGCAAACAAACTCCGCGAAAGAACAAACAAAAACGGAATCGATTGTAATATGCCATACCATGAATAGTTTGTATCTCTCAGCAAACACCAAATCAAATTCTGAATGTTATAAAACTCACCGTTTGAGCGTCGATTTCCACACATCCCACTTTATTTCTTTGGCATTCCTTGTCGGTCGTACACTTTTTGTTCACCAGCACGCTCGTACCCTTTGAATCCATTATGTGCAACGTGTGACAAAACGTTTCCCCTGCAAAAATAAAAATATGATAGAGAGCGAGTTCAATATCCTATCGGTTGTTCGAGCACCACGGAGGGCTGGATCATAACTTTTTCGGATTTGCCCGAAGGCTTTGGAATTGAACGGGCGGGTTCAGAGATTAGAGTTGAGTTACGGCCCCAATGTTATTTTATAGAGCGACTTCAGTGTTGATTCTAAAAGGAGGCTGTTATATAGATTCGCTGATTATGAATTCAACTGAAACACTCTTTGGGGTGGTTTTAGAATTTTTTTCAGAGTGACTGTGGAGCAAATCAATTCTGCCCAGTCGACAAACGAATAATCGAATGGTGTCAATGGATATACATTCTAGTTATTATGTACAGAGTGTGCCAAATGGGACGTTTTTGAAGGAAAACTCCTGTTGCCAAACTAGATTAATGAAAACTGATGGCTGTGACTGAGGATCAAATTTTATGATAACATCAGTAGTGAAAATCGCATGTCGATATCTGTCATCGTTCCTGAGTTACAGCATGTTTTTTGAAAATGTGCATTTTCAAAAAGTTGCTGCATTTCTTGTTTCTATGAAAACATTTCCAAAGCACTTTTTTACGTAGAATTAAATGGTGCAAACAATTTTTTCAAAGGGGATATCAATACTGATTAATGGAAAACTATTTTTTTATTGAGATACTCTGCATATTCCTGCTTATTTCTGTAGCACACTTGATGTTTTACTAGAGTCATCTTTGAAATACAGAGCTTTTAGGTTTTTTCATGTAGATTTTGAAACGCACACTTTACTGATAGCTGTTAGATTTTAATTTAAGCAGTGACGACGTGGCTTTTGTTCAATTTTCAAATACATTCACAATGAAGTATGAGAATTATGAGAAATGGGTTTGTTTTATACAAACCGGAGAAAATTCAGAAGCAGCAAGCAATTTGTATCATGAGAGGTATCCAGAGAGAAGACAACCGTTTAGAGACATTTTCGCAAGATTGTGACACAGCTTAATTGATGGTGTTCAGTTTGAAAAGAAAAAGCTAAAATTATATGAATCAAATAGGGATAGGGAATTGGAAGAAATGAGTCGTTTTAGGAGCTGTTGAATATAATCCCAAATCATTAACGCGAAATTTGAAAGCATCAAGGAGGATTTTCAAAAAACACAAATTCAATTCATACAGGACCAGAATAGTTCATCAACTCAGACCAGGAGATTTTCAAAGCCGCATGGTTTTTTTTGCCAGTGGTTCCTAGAAAGTTGCCTCCAAATGCGGGGTTTTTCGTTAAATTGTATTCGGGCAGACGAAGCTTATGTAGGCAGTACCGGCATTTTCAATCGCTACAATTCTTATACTTGGGCACAACAAAATCCTCATTCTATTGTGGAGCAAAGAAGTCAAGAAAGATTTGGATTTGGTGTGTGTGCAAGTGTTTTTAGGGGTAGCATTATCGATCAGTTCCGTTCCCTTATCTTTCCATCAAATTATTGAACTCTTTGTTGATGAATTGCCACTAATGAAGCTCAGAAAAATATATTTTCAACAAGATAGGGCACCGTTATGGTCTCCAATTTTTTGGTTGCAAATTTTGGTAATAATTGAATAGCCAACCAAGGACCCAACCGTTGGCCGGCCAGGTCACCGGACCTAACGCCTATTACTTTTAACCTCTGTGGAATGTTTTTGAATTGCCAATCACTTCTAGATACGAATTGGAAGCGGCAATGATGCAAAGTTTTGCTCCTCTCACTCCTTCAAAACTAATTATTTCGTCAAAAAACGTTCAAAAAAGGTGTCGCCGATGTGTAGCAGCCACAGTCCGTCGCGTATTTTTCATATGTACCGCTCTTGATGGAATACTGTCCTAAGTCACTTGAACACCTTCCGTGGAAGGCGAAGCTCCATACATGAGAACAAAACTCTAAAGAAGGTCTGATCTGAGCTATATAAAGCATCAAAAGTTGTTGAGGTGTGTACAGTTTTTTGGTTTGGAACAAGCTTTTGAGGAGCAGTCTTTGCAATTTTAGCGACATGATTATGAAAAATCAGAATGCTTGGCTCCATGATTTGGAACATAATGTTATCAAAATACGTTTTCTCATATGTAATTTTTTGCCAACTCCACAAGCAGATAAAAAAGGATGATTTTTTTATGATGCAAGTAAAAAGTTATTCGCTTCTGTTTCTCACTTACGAAACGGTTTTGATGAAAAAAATATTGAAGTTATTTGACAATGGCAAACACAGGAGTTGTTCTTACGGAAACAATTTCAATACAAGTAGCACCTAGACGTTTATTTTAGATCATAAATTGTTTTATGAAAAGGTGCTCACTATTCTCACTTAGATATAATTTGTTTTGAATTTTCGTTCTCTAAACAGTTTTCCAAACATGGGAAACGTGTTTCGCTATATAATAGCTTCTTCAGGCGTTTCTACAGGCTGATTCACGGTGGATGGCACATTAGACGTTTCTGGTGAACCAGACAACGGATCACTTTGAAAATTTAATGGAGGGCAGGCATATTCAGACATTCTCTAGCCAACTAAAATATTTTCGACAATGCGGTGTTGCCGCTAAATTTCTTGAGGTTCATTGGCGGTAGATTCGGATACATTTCATTGAACTTTCTACATGTTCTGCTGATAATTTTGTCACACTGTCCAAAAATAATAAACAAATTCATAAGAACTTCGTTTGAATAGTTTTGTTCCATCGTTTTGAAGGTATTTGCAACTTCTGAAGTGACGAAAATGTCGATATTATTAGGAGAATGTCACAACGCTACTGTCAAATAGTAATCATGGCCTGCTTACCAAATACCGAATGGAAATACCATTCTGAAGGGACATTTTCACAAATAAATGTTCATAAGTCCGAAACTTGACTAGTTAGGTATAGGTATGATATACATAGAAAGAAAGCAAATTTCAGCAGCTACCCGAATTTTCAATAATATACAGGGTGTTCCATTTAAAATAATCAAATTTCAGCAACTTTTTCAAGCAAACGAAAAAACTATTTTTTTACCACCCTGTATTGAAGTAACGGAGATTAGGCTGACGTGTGGGAGTGTCCAAGGATCACCTAACTCCAAACCAAATTTCGATATCATAGTACTTCTTAACTAAAAGATATCGGCATTTTTAGAAGTCATGATTTTCGAAGAAAAAAATTGAAATTAAGTTTTATTTCGAAAACGGTAACAGATAGGTATAGGGAAATATCAAGAAAAGTTGTCGGGCAATTGTTGGAGATTCCAAAAATAATATTATATACAGAGTGTTCCATTTGAAAAATCAAAGTTGCTACTGCTTTCTAATAGAAGCGGCAACACCGCATTGTCGAAAATATTTTAGTCGGCTAGAGAATGTCCGAATATGCCCTCCATTAAATTTTCAAAGTGATCCGTTGTCTGGTTCACCAGAAACGTCTAATGTGCCATCCACCGTGAATCAGCCTGTATATCCGCCCATAGACACGCTATTGTATAGCGAAACACGTGCTGCGTTTTCATTAAACTGTTTAGTGAAACTCTCACAATAAAGTGTTTCTTGAATACATTATGGATTTTCGTCAAATATCGGCCGATTTCATCACATATTGGAAATATGGCAATATTTTTCCGCTAGCTCCTTTACACGTATCAAGAAAACATTTTCTGGTTTTCGTTCATCCTTCCATCTAGAGATGTTTATTCGGACTATCGATTTATGTAACACATTCGAACCAAAAATATTTACTGTATATCTCTGAAAACCCATGTCAAGAGTGACACGTTCTACTGGGAGAAATTGACGAATATATGAATAACATTTTCCCAAATAAATCAGAAATAGTTGGAAGGGGAGACAAAAATGAATGAATAAATTTCAATGATAGATGCTTTGGTTATAATGGACTTTTGATAGGAAGTCAAAAACTGATATTTCAATTGAGGAAGATGATGAACATGTACCTATTACTTTATTGTGTAGAAATATACAGTGAAACATTTAGATTCGTCTGAATAATGAGATCATTTGTTTGAAGGTGTTTGATCATTCTCATGGCAATCAGGGAACTTGATATTCCACAGATATACCTATATATATATATATATATATATATATATATATATATATATATATATATATATATATATATATATATATATTGGAAAGACCAGAAATCTTTTTACGATTTGTACCAGAGAATTCAAGAATATTAATACGATTATAACACTGTTTAATGCCTATGTGAGGTTCAAAAAAATTTTTTAAAATATCTGTCTTTCAAGGTCACAGGAATATATCCTCAGAGGAAAATCGACTATTCTATCCTTTTGAATCAATTTAATGTAATATCTCTGAATACACGACGACTTTTTGTCACAATCTCCTTTCTTCACAAACTGCTAAACAATAAGATCTCGTGTGCCCCTCTTTTACAAATGATCAACTCCCACGCCTTAATTCCAGATACCAAAGGACATTTTACTGTGATCTTGTCAGAACAAATAACAGTTTGAAAGCACCAGTGCCAATACTTTGTAACAACTATAATTCAATATGTGATATGTGCGATATTAATCACAGTTCTCAAAGTTTTATTTCAAAATGTATTCTCACTAGAACCTTTTAACTGTGATAACTTTTTCTTTTCGCTTCTTGTGATATATTTCTATTTCTACTCATTTTCCTTTTAGTTGTAGCAATCTTTTTATTTAACTAATTATACTGTTTTGCATATATTTTCATCAACACCTTTGTACATTTCCTGTAATTGGGTGAAGGCCTGTTGGAAATACAGTGCTATCAATCAATCAATCAATAAATAAGAGCACACTAGTTTCTTCAGACAAATGAATATCAGCTGCTAATGCACATTTTTTCTGATAACAAGTTTTATGTCTGATTGAAGATCTGAAGGAAATTTTTGAAAAGCAGCTGAGGAAAATTAAATGCTATAGAAACCCAACCATCAAGTTTCTGTATGAAACTGAATGTGACTGAAACGGAAATAAAAATAATGACAAGGTACACCCTTCCGATAGCTCTGTCGATTATTTTGCTAGGTATCAGAATGGATGAAATGTTTTACTGAAATGGTAAAGGCAACGTCTCAGGAACTTTCGTCTCGCACTAGAAGATTTTAGACACCTCAGCAGTTTCTGATGGTCATTAGACCCTCTTTGAAATATTGCTCACATAAGTATATGGAGCTCCGCTCTCGAGCATACCCTGAGGTTTTCGAATTTAACCCAAATGAAGTCACCCGCCTGATTACAGAAAACAAGCAACTGTTATATAAATACTTTCAAGGGAGATGTTCAACTGACAGATTCTACCTCAACATATATTTATTAGAAGTACACGGTGAAATGCAGCTGCCTACTGCTTTTCGAATTATATTTTTCTATAACGAAATCCAACAAAATCGACGCAATCGATCTCGTTTACATACCATTTTGAAGAGGGATAACAACCGATGTTATCAAAACCAACGTTGATTTCTGTGTAAACACCATTTTCATCGAACGTTATTAAACCGGTTCAATGACCCAAAACTTTTTGGAAAGAGGTTTAACCTTATAAAACTGCTACACTTGATGTAATAATTCAGGAAGATGAAAATTCACTAGTATATCGAAATGTGAATTTTATTTCAATCGATGCTTAATTGAATGAGATGAAATACTACCTCACTGCTTGCATAACTTGATGAAGAAGCAGGTGGTGGGTGAAATTAGACAGGAAAATATTTAGGTTAGTCAAATATTTTTCCATTTAGTAGAACATTACTACATAGTATGAAACAAAGTCACTTTCCGCTGTCTGTCGCTATACATGCTTATATCTTCAATACTATATGCAACAGATTTGGAAGCGGGTTTTTTTTAAGAAAGAGAAATGTTTATATGTATATAACATGTATAATATCGTAGAGAAACACTGATAATTTTAAAAGTATATAATGTGATGTGTAAATAAACACATTTTTTTGCGCTTACCATTGGAAACGCTGTCTGAACTCTACGAGGCGGATCAAAAATGTACTACAGTATTGTACACCTTGAAATGATCTACAAAAAAGTCCGCGATGGTATTTGTCTGTCTGTCAGGGATACCCCACAATAACAATTTTTCATTCTAGAGAAATAATGACTTATTTACCTACGAATCGATTTCAACCAATACAACAATAATCTTTATCCAGATAAAGATATTACAGATTTAAAATGCAGGGACACAGCGCTTGCGGTGATACCGACCGGGAAGGCGGTGGCGGGTGTCTATAAATAGCGCGTCAAAAGTCGCGTTTCGCCGTGTCCTTTCGCCACACCTCTTCTCGGTATACACAACAGATGTGCTCCAGCCGGAGAACAACTTCAACAAGTTGGCGCTCTACGCGGTCGACACAGTTCTGCTGACGAGATCGACAAGCCAAGCGCAGGTCACTAAATACTTGCAGCAACATGCAGATAGATTAGAGGAATGGGCCAACATGTGGAAGATCGGTATAAACCCTGACAAGAGTCAGGCGATACTGTTTACCTGGAGGCCGGCACACCCGGAAGGAAACCTCACCTTCAACGGACAAGAGATTCTGTGGACCAACGAAGCTAGATACCTGGGAGTCACCCTAGACAAAAGATTAACATTCAGGTCTCAATTTCACTAGTTCGGACTTCCATTGTCTATTATATAAAATGATTGGAAGATGATCATGGACCAATCTTTGCCAAGATTGAAAGGACGTGCTTGAAGATCCGCCAAGACATGGAGAATACCCACAACAGAAAGTGGGGGAAGTTAGTGAGGAAACAATGCCCAAATACAGACCGAAAACAGGACAACTATGAAGCCACCAACGTCATCAACATGAGTTACCGCCCGCTCACGGGAATAGAGGAATCCTTGTTGAGGAAAGGCCTGAATTTTGCCATTACGCCAACATCTGTGCCCACTTTGGAGATAATTACTGCAGTGGAATCCACCAGTTTCCTCATTGACCAGACCGAGGCAGAAGAGTTCAGATGGAAAATTAGAGAACAGTTGGATCGAGAACCAGTTCCAACATCTAACATCAGCAAGGAAGAACGTAGAGCTCTGAACGGCCTACGTAGAGACAACACCATTAAGATCCTACCTGCAGATAAAGGAAACGCTACTGTGGTAATGGATACCGTTCTCTACGAACAGAAGATCGAAGAGGTTCTGCAGAAGGGACGATACACAAAGATCGTACGGGACCCAACTGCATCAATCGAAAGGAAGTTGTACCAGATTTTGAAAAAACACCAAGTCTATTTTTCGGACAAGGAAAGATCATGCCTAACACCGCACCACAGTAAGCCCCCTCACTTGTATGGTCTACCCAAAATCCACAAGAAGGACGTTCCGCTTAGACCGATCATCAGCTCCAGAGATTCGGCTACTCAAAACTTGTCTAGATTTTTACTTCCCTTAATACAACCATTACAAGGGAAAACATCGTCTTTTGTGAAGAATTCAAGACATTTTGTCGAACTACTAGGGTCAATTGAAGTCACACAGGAAGATCAACTAATTAGTTTCGACGTGGAAAGCCTTTACACCAACGTTCCTGTCGAAGAAGCACTCCAAATCATACAGAGAAAGCTATCCGAAGACGGGAACCTGAAAGAGAGAACGAATCTACCTATAGAAGTAATTATGGAATTACTAGGATGCTGTGTGCGAAACTGTTATTTCCAACTGAAGGACGAATTCTTTACACAAGATGAGGGACTGCCAATGGGATCGCCACTTTCACCAGTCATAGCCAACATATATATGGAGTGGTTTGAAACTCTGGCCATTGAAGAAGCCCACAAGAAACCTCGAGTCTGGTTGAGATATGTTGACGACACCTTCATAATATGGAACCATGGGAATACTGAACTAGACGCCTTTCTGAAACACATCAACAGCGTGAGACCTTCCATCACTTTCACAATGGAGAAGGAAATCCACAATGAATTGCCATTCTTAGACGTTTTGGTGAAGAGGACCGACACTAAGTGGGAAACATCTGTATACCGAAAACCCACTCATACGGGACAGTATCTGAACCACGAATCCAACCACCATCAATCGACAAAAAGAGGAATTATCAAGACTCTATTAGACCGTGCTTTTGGGCTTTGTAATACAAAGGAAGGTCTCGAGAAGGAACTAGACATCATCAAAAGTGATCTTCAGCGGAATGGATACTCCAAAGCGATGGTAGAAAAGACTTTGGCCAAAAGACAGCAGGAGCTTCGCAAGGAAGAGAAGCCGTCACAACCAGTGCTTGCACTTCCCTACATCAGAGGATTATCGGAGAGGATAAGAAGAATTGGTTCCAAGTACAACATTAGAACCTGTTTCAGATCCGGTAACACTATCCGTAGCAGCCTCACGAAAACCAGGCCCCCAAACGCGGACTGCGATTCCAAGAATTGCATTTACCGGATACCCTGTGAGTGCGGAAAATCCTATATTGGTGAAACTAAGAGGCCATTGAATATTCGCATTGCCGAGCACAAGAAGCACACACAGCGAGGAGAAACCAGCAAATCAGGAATAGCAGACCATGTTTGGACCCATCAACACAACATCGAGTGGTCCCAAGCTGAGATCTTGCACAGAGAGGAACATTGGTTCAGGAGAAAATTTAAGGAAGCCGCATACATGTTGTCCAACAACGTATTCAGCCAGGCCAGCGTAGATATACGAAACATATGGAAACCCATCATCAAACGAGAAATGACCAACTCCCGCCAAATCGGTCATCTCTCACGAAATCAGTGAAGCGGAAAATGGAAAGTAGAGAAAGTGAAAGTATTTCAACGACCTATAAAATAGTCATCTCTCGGAGGAATCAGTCCAGTCATCACCCGAAGACGATTGTAGATACCAACAATCGAAACGTCGTGAACTAACGTGACTTGGAATCTCTACACTTTTTTATTTTTATTATTTTCTTTTTTGCATTCCTTTAATTTTTATTTATTCAATTATTATATTTTTACTTGTAGGTTATTTTACTATCATTTCATTTCAGGTTTATTGTTGCTTAATATGATTGTTATTTTCAACTATTCTTTTTTAATTTTTCTTTTTTTACTTGTTTCAGGGATTTCAAATCATTTTATATAATAGACAATGGAAGTCCGAACTAGTGAAATTCATCACGAAACATTGTCAATCACCTTCAAACAAATTCAGGTCTCACGTACGATAGACAATAGGAATGGCGAGATCTGCCCGACAAAACCTATTACCAATAATAGGTCAAAGAAGCAACATGGGACTGAAAGTGAAGCTACTGATGATGAAGACCGTACTATTACCAATAATCCTTTACGCCTGCACTGGCCTGGGGCCAGTGCGCAGCGACATACAGAAGACAGATCCAGTCTTTTTTGGGAAAATAAAAATATAACCCCTTCAAACGCTTCAAGATGTACCTGATAGGTACATATTCCGGGATCTAGACCTGAACATATATTACGTAGATGCATATATGATACAACACGTAGAAGACGCGTTTGACAGAATTCGAGCGCAATGACAATCCAGCGATACGCGATCTACACAATGCATCAAACAGGGATGACCCCAGATTCCGAGAGAGAGAGATCAACATAGAAGGCCTACCAAGCAGAACCAACGTCCATGTCCGAGAGTCGCTGCCAGGCTGCTCTGGTAAGTAAACATTTTTTTAACAAATAACAAACACTTACTTTTCGGGTTCAACGAGAAACACTCGACCGCGATCTCTTTTTAAACAATAGTCTCCGGTTAGTTTTTGGGGACCCCATGCAAAAGTTCAGTTAGGAAAGCCAAGGCAAAACAAAACATTACAGTCATTAGAAAGCAAAAGCACCTAACGGCTGTCTTTCGACCGAAGAAGGTCAGATGTCAATCTTGCTGAAGTGCCTATCAGCAAGGATTGAGGACCGCTCATGTAAGAGCGGGGGGATGGAATGGCATATTCTCAACCCGGGATGGGGGCATGGGGGTGCTTCGCCGTATAGCACTTTATGATTAGTAGCGATCGCACGCGTTCAAGTGTATATTTGGTATCGGCATTGCACGCGTGCAATGCCGAATTGTAAGTTTAGACTCGAAGAAGAGATATTTGATATCATTTTAGAAAAAGTGAAATGAGGAGTCTTGGAGCAATTACTTTTCTACTTTTTACCTGAATATACGGCGTCACTCATACGAAAGTCGATATAATATAGTCCAAGGTAAAAATATTCCTGCCAACACGAAAGTTTTCCATTTTATACCTAGTGAAAAAAAATCTGAAGAAACATATGACAAATTTACGAACAGTTAATTAGTTAATTAAATGGGTTAAGTTGGCTACAATGGCAGCTAGGAAATTTTATTCGAGTACGAGTACTAGTAACTACTATAATTATTATTATGTATAGTTCTAAACTGCATATAATAATGACAGGACAAACAATTTCGCTTTCCGCTTCGATAAGTTTGTTGGGGTTAAAATGGACACGAATATGTGTTGCCACAATAATGTCGCTGGAATGGCAAAAGCTGTTTCTCAAAAGCATGGAACACTGTTCCGAACCAGAAAACTGTACACAAGTCAGCAACTTTTGATTTTTTATAAAGTTCAGATTAGACCTTCCTTGGCTGCTGGATTCTATCCGGAAAAGAGCCATCCGCCTGATTGGAGACGCGAACATCACTGACAACCTTGATAGTCTGGGTCTGGAACATCAAAGAAAGGTTGGGGATTTGTCTCTCTTCTACAGATACTTTTACGGGAAGTCTTCAAGTGACTTGGCACATTTGATTCTATCAAGAGCGTTACATATCAGAAATACGCGACGGACTGTGGCTGCTCATCGTTTTAAGTACAACTCAGTACACCTCGAACTTTACTGTTAAAGAACTCTTTCATTTGTAAAACTGCGTTCATGTGAAATAACCGTTTTTCCAAATCAAATGGATTTAATCTTCAGCGATTTAAATCCAATGTGAATCGCTTTTTTCGCATAGGCACCGCTTTTAGAGCGCCTGAAGGATTTTCCTGTTGTGCTTGTGTTTTGTTCTTAAAAAACCATTATTTTATTGCTGGGGGCAGAAAATGTCAAAAAGTGAAAAGCTCTAACTTTCTGCCCCATAAGTTCCACGGTAAAATATTTTATCTTGCACAACAATTCGAATTTTTTCCTACTGGCCTAAACTTGGGCTGTTATCGTTCGACCTCGCAGTGAGAGGGTTGTTTGATTAGGTTAACTAAATTCAGTTCGCTTCACTCTTTTTCGTCGATTTTGCGGCTTTAGCAAACACCGGGAAGGCGATTGAATAGCTGTGCAATCTTCATTCAGTAATTAGAATGCATTTTGGAGTATGTTTGCATATTCGAATGTTCAAGTGATTTTAACGGCGCCTCTTTGAAGTCGCTTCACACGAGATTTATTTCAAAATAATATTTATTGGTAATTCATGAAATCATTCGGAAACAGCAGTCAGTATTGAATTCAGTGTAAAATGAAAAGCCAAACATTCCTGAACTATGAAAATGAATTATGAGGTTTGCAAGCAGCTTGTAGGCTTCTAACAAATGCTCTGAAAATGCGATATGGACAATAATTGAAGCAAGTAGGTATATCAGAACGGGACACCAATTAGGAGATCAGGAAAGTAACTGAGCCAATCAGCAAATCCCCTAAAAAAATGTGAATTTGCAAGAAATCGTTGATTTCGTAAGATGTTTTATTATGGATAAATAAGGCAAAATTTCAATATAATGTGAATTACAAACACCTTTATCTTTACTTTTATCTTTATATCTACCTTCAACTTTACCTTTACCTTGTCTTTACCTTATTTGTCACATGTTATCAAGTGTTTTTGTTTTTTTCATCACATAGATAAATTGAATTCACGACGTAAATATAATATATTGAATACGGTAGGGAGCGTCGAAAGAATTCTAGAATGTATAATTCAGGGAAAGTGGTTGACAAAAAAAAAGGCAGATCCCTTTGGTCACCTTGTTGGAAGGATCTGATATCCCTGGATTTTTTTCGGGCTTCTCTTGTCTGTGTGCCACCAGAGGTGACAAAATGACTATAATGAATCGTTATTATTGAACATCTTATATAAAAATTCCAGAATATTAAATCATCATATCTTAATTGGATTGAAACTGAATCATTGCTGAGACATAAATGATTTTAGCAAATTTCCCATAACCTCTGAGATCTGTGCAACAAAGAAATTATGGATCGAATAAGGAACATTTTTCAGAAGATAAAACTTTTTAGGAAACAGCTTTCAATTTTCTACTGCTCTAACTTTATATAAACAATGTGAGAATCTTCCCAAGAAATGAATAAAATATGAATGCTTATAACGGGTGCTTTTTTAAGAGGTAAAGGATTTGATTTTTAAACAACACACAAAATTTGAAAAAATTGATGGAATCCATTGGAATCGATAGAACGATCAATATAATTTAATGTTTGAAGATGATTTCATGCAAATGTTGTCCGCGGCTCCGTTTTAGATGACCCATGCGCAAGGTCCAATTTTAGCACACTCTCTCTAACATATCGACCGGGATTTCACGTATAAATGCTTCAATATTTGCTTCCAGAGCGTCAGTCATTCCTGGTTTATCCCTGTAGACATGAGCCTTAACATGACCCCACAAGAAATAATCCAAAGGCGTTAAATCACACGATCTAGGCGGGCCCCAAACGTGAGATAAACTGTTCACCGAAGGCGGCTCTTAATTGGACCATTGTTTCGCGTGCCGTGTGGCATGTGGCACCGTCTTGTTGAAACCGCATGTCAGGCATGTCCCATTCTTTCATTTTGGGCAACAAAAAGTCGTCAATCATCACACGGTAGCGCTCGCCATTCACAGTAACGTTCCTGCCGTTGCCGTCTTTGAAGAAGTACGGCCCGATGATGCCCCCGACCCATAATCCACACCAAACAGTGACTTTTTCGGGATGCATCAATAGCTCTTGCTATGCTTGTGGGTGGTATTCACTCCAGATGCGGCAATTTTGCTTGTTAACGTATCTATTCCACCAGAAATGGGCCTCGTCGCTGAACACAATTTTTCGATAAAAATGTGGATCTTCCTTCAACTTTGCCAGCGCCCATTCACCAAATGTTAGACGTTGTAGGAGGTCGTGTGGCTTTAATTTTTGCACCAGCTGTATCTTATAAGTTTTTACACACAAATCCTTTTGCAAAATTTTCCATGTAGTGAAGTAACAGAGGCCCAATTGCTGCGAACGGCGGCGAATCGACATTTCACGGTCATCACAAACACTGATGTACACAGCAGCAATATTTTCTTCGGTCCTGACTCTACGTATGCGTGTTGGTGGTTTAATATCCAATAATGTAAACTGGGTTGTAAATCGATTCATGGTTGAATTATAGACCAAACTGAACAAGTTTGACAATGACACAAGACACGATTCACGCGTGATCTGTCAAAAACAGTGTTGCCAAAAAGATACCAGCAAAAAAATCACTCATTATTTCAGATACAAACGGAAAGACAAAGCTACTTCGAAACTTCTTCAAGATATATGAACATTGAATCACACGAAAATCTGCTTTTACTATTCAGTGGGCATTCCAAACATTTGAATGTTACTTTCTTCCTTCAAGTTCCCTACAATTTTTTTGTTCAAAAATGGAGAAATACAAAGCTAAAGTATTTTTACAAAAATCATGAAGTGAGTTCAGTAAAAACTATGATTTCTTCACCAAAAGTAAGGCTGAATTTGAAATTGGAAAGTAGTTATTTCAACTTGACTCTTCTGAAGTTTATGTGAGACAAATGCTGATGATTCAAACATCTTCATGAAGATAATTCATTGATATTCCTCAATTGTTTCGTGATCTATTTGCATCTCACCTGGAATTCAATTTAGGTTAGGAAAATTAACAACCATTTTCTACGACCCATATGATAATTCAATTCGAATTACAATTATGTATATCCTTACCGGGCTTACACGGTCTATCTATGGCGTATTGATTACAAACTAGATTGTCGGATACATTAACGCAAATGTAGCAGGTGACGGCATATTTGTCGAAATCCGGCAAATCCGAGTTGGAGTCTACGAAGTTAGCGGCTAGATTTTTCTCTTCCATCGCAGTGTTTGTCATGAAAATACAGCTGATAAGCATACTCAGTCTGAACATCACAATCTGAAACAAAAGAAAAATTGGTGAGTATTTGTTTATGATTAAGAGAAAATGAGATTTTGAACAAAATTAATTTTTTTTTGGAGATATCAGTTTTTATGAAATTTTTATGGAGATTTTCCCCTTTTACAGTTGAAAAAAATAAATAAAAATTACAAAGGAAAACTTTATACAGGTGTAGAAAGTGTAAAATTCTTGTTCACACGAATACGTTACTGCGTAAATTATTTGTATTTTATACTCAAAGGAAAATTCGCTGTTTATCAGTAACTTGCATTTGATCCTTTTTCTGATACAAATTATTGTTTGAAGTTTCGGTGGCTAAAAACCATCTCCGTCTTCAGAACTGAAAAAATCAATTACATCAAAGACACAAAATTAACGTAATCAAAATTGTTTTGAAATCTGACTGATACTATCGAGTAGAATGATTGCCAATGAACCATTCGCTACCAGGCGTAAGCTTGAAGAATCAGCTAATATTCTGATATAATAATAGTAATTGAAAGGAAATTGATAATTATAATGAATGATTTACATCCCATACAACATAAATAAGGGAGAAACCCCAGCCACTCTCCTTACTGTACTGGCACCCTACTAAAAAAATGCTAATGGACTCGCAGCAGTGTTCTGTTTACTTTTTAACTTGTCATCTGTATCTGTAGAGTAGGGAGGGTGAGTATAAGCCCACAGCACTTAGGCCACATGTGACCCATTGTCACATGTGACCTCCCAAGGAGTTGTCCTCCTAGGTGATCGTCCATCCTGTCCTTTTCAGGAAGGTGGAAAGGTCACTGGGAGACATCTCCTTTATATCGGCAGGTGTAGGCCAAGACTCGCCGAACACACCTCTTATTGACGATAACTGCGGGCACTCGCATAGGACATGCCTGACAGTCTCATCTTCCTGTTCACACATCCTGCAGAGGTGTGTCCATTAGCCTCATATTATGGAGGTGTTTCCTTAGTTGACAGTGGCCAGTTAGAAATCCTACTGTTAGTGTAGACTTTTCCTGGTCATCGCCAGATATTTTTTCGGCGACAGCTTCCCAGGGTCGCCAAGGGTGATCCTGGCAAGATTGCATCCTTTGATTCCATCCCATCTCTTTAGGGATTGAGCATGGGTGACATATTTGGCTAGTTCCGCAATTGTCGAAGTCATCAGGCCGTAGGTGCCACTGGGTCCTAAAATTCTTAGTCCAGCCGCTTCCTTGGCTGAAGAGTAGGCAATGCGATTACCTTTACTCCTGTCGTTCCCTTTAACCCACCTCAGGATAATGTTATTATCTACCGAGGCTTTGGCTAAATCTTGGTGGCACTCTAGTACTAGCCCTGAGGTAATACGTTTTCTGTTGTGTTATGAAGAAAGGCTTCCTGTTCTTTTTACAGGACTGCTCCAGTTCAACCTGTTCCCCCAAAAAATAGGAAAATAACAGTAGACCAGTGATATCGAAAATCATGGAGAAAGCTGTTCATCAATACATTCTCATCTGGAATGCCTCCACATCTTAAGTGATCATCAGTATGGTTTCCGTAAGCAAAAATCAACAGGTAAGTACAATATGTCATCTACTTTTGGAACTATAGAATCGTGAAACATTGAGAGTCTCGAACTTCCAAGACATATGGCCGTTTCTGGCATGAAGGTTAACTAATGGAACTTCGTTGTGGCTTGCCTGATCGTCTTTGTTAGTGGATTAAACGTTCCTGACAAGTATGTGTCCATAGATGTAGACCACAAATAAAATATAAAACGTTGACGCATCACTACATAGTATGAAATAAAGTAGCTGCGGTGTTGATTTGTATCTTGTTCCGTTCCAATGACTGATACGGTCAGAACTCGCAAATACTACCGGAAACAAGTTGTGTTATCTAGCGATAAGACGAACACGTACGGTGTTATTGGCTATTGTCTCATATGGATACGCGCCCATAAGTCGAACCACCATTGCATGCGGTGTTACTTCGTACCTCGTTCAATTTCGTTAAGGTCGAAACTCAAAATGTTTATGCGAGAGAATCGTATCATTTCACAATATAGTCCGAGTATGTATGGTGTTACATTATACGATACGTCATATCGATACGCGCTATTTCAGACATGCCCGTACATCAAAGAAAGCAACATAGACGTCTCAAGCAAATAGCACTGCAAGTTATCCACAAAGTTACTGAGATATTTCTACCCGTTATGCCCCTTAAAGACGCCGCTAAGGAGCCATTGAAATAGTGACTTGCAAAAAATAACTGGGGGTATAAATATAAATTTTCCATTGATATATTCTGTATGTTGCGAAGAAAATTAAAAAATTGTAAAAACTAATTTTGTTTGAATATCTTATTTTGAGAAGAACAATTTATATTGGCAGATCAAGATCTTCAGATGATGTGGTGCTGCAGGTTTTTCCGGGTTTTCCTGCAGCAGAAAAAGCAAATGCGCCATTGGAATCAATGAAGTCGCCCCGGAGCGCCAATTAATTTTTGTTGTTGTTTTATAATTTCATGATTTGTATTTTAGAATTATTGAAATAACAGTTATTAGTATATTACTACCAACATAATTTTTTATTTAGGATTGTTACCTTCTACCGATCGGTACTATTGATGGGTGCAGGGTGTCTGTTGTCGGTATAATTCAAATGAATATTTATTCATACCACTTTCAAAAAAACAATGTTTTCATCAATCCCTTCCATCTAAATATTTATTTGTTGGAGAATGTCTTGGTTACTATTGGATATATTTTCACATTTATCGTAGTTGATGTATTATTTTGTTTGTTACACTTTTCTTGAAATTAAATGAAATATTTTAGAGTAGAATGAAATAAAGAATGCATTAGATCAAATTAAAATTAGTACCTCAATTATTGGTTAAAACATTATTCGATAGTGTAGCAATTTTTTTGGGGAGGTCAGCTTTCAACTTTGACCTGAAACCCGATTTGTTGCTTAAATTTTTATCGAGGTATCCAATTCGTTAAATATTTCAGCAATGGCTTCATTCCCAAGACTTGCGTGATTGAACTGGGTCAAATTGAGTTACGTAATAAGGCTTTATTTTGCCGGTTGTATATCTGTTAAAAAAATCAATTGAAATATATTTTTCCGTTAACCAGCTGTCGGAGCCCTGCGAACGAAAACTCTCATAAATCGAAACTTGTGCGAGCTAACTACTAACGAGGTCTTACCTTCTGAAGTGTGATTCCTAACACGGGTTGGACGATATAGGGAGTGAAAATCGATCGTCCGTTGTTTTGTGTTCGAACCACCGGTTCACACAGCGGTCGATTGAGTGAGTGGAGTGAACCAAAATCAAAATCAAAATGCTTTAAGTGAAGATTATGGTTACAAACCCTAATAAAAATTTATTTACAAAAACAAACATTGTCCCACATACGGAAGGAGGTTTAGGGAAGGAAGAGGGATAGGGGGAAACGGCAGGTGGATGACTATTTTGTTGAGCCTAACAAGACGGTACAAGACACGCCGTCACATGGTCCCACGATTGGACTGTGGAAGGCTCCCCCGCAGATGTTAACGGGTAGCTCTTCGCTCAACAGATTTTTGCTTTAGCCACCACCTATCTGTATCGGTGGAGTAGGGAGGGTGAGTGTAGGCCCACAGCACTTAGGCCACAATTAACCCTTTGTACATCCTCCCAAGGAGTTGTCCTCCTAGATCATCGTCCATGCTGTCCTTTCCAGGAAGGTGGACAGATCTCTGGGAGACATTTCCTTTATATCGGCAGGTGTAGGCCAAGACTCGCCGAACACACACTCTCTTATTGACGATAACTCTAGGCATTCGCATATAACATGCCTGACCGTTTTATCTTTCTGTTCACACATCCTGTATAGAGGTGTGTTCACTAGCACCATATTGTGAAGGTGTTTTCTTAGTTAACAGTGGCCAGTCAGAAATCCTACTGTTAGGCGTAGATTTTTCCTGGTCATCGCCAGATATTTCTTCGGCGCCAGCTTTCCAGGGTCGTCCAGGGTGATTCTGGGAAGATTGCATCCTTTGAATTGATCACATCTCTTTAGGGATTGAGCATGGATGTGACGTTTGGCTAGTTCCACAATTGTCGAAGTCATCAGGCCGTAGGTTCCACTGGGTCCTGAAATTCTTGGTCCAGTCGCTTCCTTGGCTGAAGAGTCTGCAATGCGATTACCTTTACTCCTGTCGTGCCCTTTAACCCACCTCAGAATAATGTTATGATCTCCCGAGGCCTTGGCTGAATCTTGGTGGCACTCTAGTACTAGCCCTAAGGTAACATGTTGTCTGTTCATGGCTAATAGGGCTTGTCTGCTATCAGTGCAGATTTAGCCTCCGCCTATGACGTCATAACCTCCGCCTATGACGTCTCTCTTCCTGCTGAGCTCACGCGAGAGTTCTCCTTGTGTCGCGATTTCGATATTACTTTATCTCATTTAACCTATGTAAGCTTATGTTAGTTGTCCGAAACCTGCTGGAAAAAGTTCATGAAACAAAACAGGTAAGAGTAATTTCGCTATCACGCTACAGCGTAAATTATCTTATCCAATTTTTCCATGGACTTGGCGTGATCTTGTTCTCTCCATTCGTGGAAGATATCCAATTAATCATAGATCAGCCCGTGTTCACGGGGTTGATTATGATAACTCCTCATACCCGTGACGTCCCTCGTCAGAGGATTTTTCGGCAGGAAGAACTTGAAGAATTTCTGAGACAAGCCTCTTGATATGTTCAGTGACTGTCTAGTGGAGCAAACCACCCACGTCAACCCAACCGGCTACCGGCATCGTCCCCGTCCAGTTCCTCAGTTCCACTGATTGAAAATTTTCTCATGAATAGAAGATCCGAATTCATTTTATCTTCACTTAGCGAAACATATTTCCAATAAGGGATAAATTTATGGAACTGATGGAAGACGCTGTTCATGTGAAATAGAAGCCATTCATGTCTGAGCCTCGCACATTTCATTTCTCGAATTACGATTTTCCATGGAAATATTCGAAGCGCGTTGGCGACAAATTCATACGAAATTCATCTTTACGATCCGCAAATGCAAATGATATAGAAACTTTAGACAGCGTTGAACTAAGACAATCATTAGATATAATCCTTTATTTGAGACTTTAATCCGATTTACCCAATTTCGGGTCTATTTGGGAAAACGGAATATAGATATAACGTGAGTTTCAGTGAATTGTTATCTGAAATAATTGATCTCATTAGGTAACAGGTATGTTTTGGAGTATTGTTAGGTTTTCATTTTTTATAAATTTATAAGTGGCACGCATCAAAATCAATACCGTTCACACAGGAGTAACCTAGGAAAATTATAACGAGAAAATTGCCAATACAAGCTCAGATATAATCCTCTATTTGAAGCTTTAGCATCGACGACTGACTGACGAGCTGTGTTATCGCGCCACTTTCAAATCAGTTTAAATCAATTAGAAATGCACCTTCAATCAATTCCACTATTTCCGCCAATCATGGTGCAGATTGGGGATATAAATTGAATCTAAGTTTTGTAGCGGGAGAACAGGCAATAGTTATGGGAAGAACGACATCCCACGACATCTCGGGCTATGAAAGTGGCTGGCAAGTGCGGGTAAAGTACCTCGGTCTTCTAATACACCGTAGGCTCACTTGGACCCCGCACTTCGAAAACGTGAAGGCAAAGATTGAGAAACAGATCAGAGGTATGTACCCTCTGATTAATAGAAAATCTAGATTAAGCCTCAAAAACAAAATAACGATCTATAACACAATGTTAAAGCCTATCAGTATGTAAACTTCAGGCGTTTGGGTACATGGGGCTCCGACGAATCTCTCCATTTTGGAGGTATGCCAAAATAAGTTGATACGGATGATGGTGAACGCTCCGTGGTTCATGGGGGATGAAGCCAACCGCATAAATCTGTCTTCCATTCAGTAGTCCATTAAGTCGAGGAATCGGCGAGTTTTTGATAGCCAACCCTCCCTAACGCTCCCGAAATAGAAGGCCCGAGACTCTGTCGAATGAGGCCCTCATATGGTCTGTTAACGGATGAACAATTTTCTCACCTAATCACTCCAGCTAGGTGGGGTACACCGTGAAGGGCGGTACGGATGTCTGAGGAGCTTCATACTGTCATCAATCCCCAGTCAGTTGTGTCTCGTTTTGTCCACCTGACTTAAAATAAAACCCTCTTTTCACATTACACGATTTACCGCGTGCGGGAAAAAATCGCCCGATTTTTAATAGTGGTTTGCTACTTTTCACATTGAACGATTTACAATCGTACATTTTTATCAGTTCACTGGAAAATGTGGTCTGGTTAAGTTATAACAATGGATCGTGAACAAGTTATTGCGTTATGGATACTGTATCGGCATCGGAAAAGACAAAGGCGCAATCGCCTTCACTGGATTCACCCAATTAATCAGAGAGAGGAAGTCGGGATGTTCCACACATTATTTAAAGATCTTAGAAACGATGACCAAAAGTTTTTCAACTACTTTCGTATGTCAGTTCGCTCCTTTGACGAGTTACATGGGAAACTGAAGAGTGTTCTTCAACGACAAAACACGCAGTTCAGAAACTGTATACAACCTGTTGAAACGCTGGCAATATGTTTAAGGTAAGCATTGAAATACAGCTTTGTTATTATACCGTTGTTTGAATGAAAATGCCATTGAAGTTAATAGTACATTTAAGTTTTGCGTTTTAAGTGACAAATTTTTTTATCATATTTTGCTTCCGAGTCTACCCGGGGTAGCGGAAGCCTTGTTATCACTTTCCGGAGGTGAAAAAAAATAAATAAATAAAATATAATATAACCTTTTGAATAAGCAAATATACTTTATTTAATTTAAATCAGAATATATCAGAAATATATCAAAATATATCAGAAATCGAGGAATCTTGTGAAGGAGAAATAGACGGACTATTCTCAATTTCAGTTTGTGAAGAGTCGCTGTAACAAAATCCCTGTAGGTACTGAGGTGCGGATGATGTATCCGGTTTGGATTGTGAACCTGATTGTTTAGGCGTTGATTGCTGCGGTGGCCTTGATTGATTTTGCTGTTCACGTTCATATTGAGACAAGTGAAGTTGTTGTACGCTATTTTGAACGTTGCCAGAAAAACTAGGATTTGCATATTGTTGAGGTTTAAATAGAGGTTGATGAACATGGACATATGCTTGCGGTTGGTTAACGGGAGATGGCTGAAGCATGTACTGAGGAGGTAGTTGATAAGATGGCACGGAAGAGGGGTACTTTGATTGAGGATGAGTAGTTTCCTTTGGTTTGTTTATGTTTTCTATTACATTTAACACTCCCACTTGAAATTGAAGGAATTCACTGTTGGAATAGTTTGTCAAATGAGGCATTAAAACCCTTTCAGACCCGGCGTCCATTATAATGGACATACATTTCATTATTTACAATACGGACAGACAATAATTTATTTAATTGTCTGAAGTCTCGACTACGCTACTGTATCCTTTATTAGTTTAAATTAAGCACGCAGCACCATCTATGAATGTTTTTGTGAAATATATGATGATTATAATACGACAGTTATCATGGCGGGAACATCACGCTCCACCAAAGGTAAGTAAAATTCGATTTTTTGGCGCTTTTTTGAATTTTTTCACCTAAAAACGTTCCATAGAGATAGATGAATGTGTATAAAATAGGTTTTGATGATTTCCGAGTGTCCAGCTATAGAATAGACATTATTAGAGCTTTATACGTGTTATTGTCCATTAGAATGGACATCTGGTCTAAAGTACAATATTTTTTCAGCTTTCTTTGATCCTGAAAATCCAAAGGATGCAGATATATTATTATCACTTTTGGATGATGACGATCTGGAAAAAGAATGCGAGAAGGTTTTGAGCTCTTTAGGTCATTTTTCCGACACCGAAGCTGACAGTGACCAGGAAATTGAAACAACGTTCAATGACATACCAGCTATTTCAAGGGTGGTAGGAAGCGATATTGAGCTTATACCCGATACAATTGCGTTACCAGAAAGAGAACAGAACGAGAGCAGCAAAAAAATGAAAGTTTCCAAGAAATTGGATATAAACTGGAAGAAAGGATCTTTTCTAAAGTACAAATTTATAACAGGAAACATAGGAACAGAAAATAATGACAATTCTGAAAACAATTTGGTAAAATATCCAATTGAATATTTTTTCGATATTTACCCGATAGTATATTTTCAAAAATGTCCGAAATGACGAACATCTACGCCCTCCAACAAGGTAAACACTTCAAACCAGGCGATACTGAAGAAATAAAAAGTCTTTTTGACCTACACGTTATGATGTCTTGTCTGAGATACCCAAGGGTACGCATGTACTGGGATAAAACGCTGCGACAGAGTTTTTTTTATGACACCATGAGCAGAGACCGTTTTTTCCAACTGCGTACTAACCTACATGTTGTCAATAATTCAGAAAGACCAGCTAGCAACGACGATAGAATGTTCAAAGTAAGACCTTTATTTGATAGCATTAGAAAAAGATGTCTTGAGCTGGAATTGGAAAAAAATATGTGTGTTGATGAGCAAATGGTACCATTTACTGGAAAACTCTCTATTATACAATACGTAAAAGGTAAACCTTGCTCGTGGGGTATAAAAATATTTGTATTGTGTGGTAGCAGTGGTCTTGCTTATGACTTTGTTATCTATCAGGGATCTACAACCGAACTTGACAAACAAATGGACTCTACGCATGATATTTCATGCAGTAGATTTAGTTTGCACTAACAGCTGATTAGAGTATAAAAAAGACGCTCAAGCTATGGGTGTAGCCAAAAATGAAATAATGGATTCCTTACACTTCAAAATGCGGATAGCAGAGTGTTTGATGAGGCAAAATCGTCCTGTAAATCTGAAAAGAAAAGTTTGGCGACCTTCTTCCAGTCCACCAGTTTCCCCTGTCCTACCCAAAAGGGGAAATACTGAAGTGAGGCCCCTACGCGAAATTCAGACAGACCACAAGGACCATATGCCAGAAATGGACCAAAATTCAGAAGTAACAAGATGCAAATATCCTGGTTATTAAGGGAAAACTCATGTTTACTGTATCAAATGTAAAATCCATCTCTGTTTTGTCAAAGATAGAAATTGTTTCAGAAATAATCACCAATAAACTATTCAATCCAATGATATCCGTATTTAGTATTGGGTCTACATGTCCATTATAATGGACATGGTTTTTTTTCTTGAAAAAATGTAGAAAAAAAATAAAAAAGTGAATAAACACCCTTATGGATCATTATTCTGTTGGAAAACCCCTAAAAATAATTTTTTTGAACTCAAACTAAAATTCGGGTCTGAAAGGGTTTTAAACTCTGAAGGAAGGACATTTTACTGCAGGTCGTTTTAGGTTCCAGAGCTTTGAGCATTTTCAACTCGACCTCATCTAGTTTCCTTCGTTTTCTTGTTCCTACGAGCTTGGATGGCAGGTTTACGTTGGTAGAAACATTAGGTTCACCAGTGGTACCTTCAGGCTCCTCATCTTCTTCGAGTGTTCCTGGTACAGTTTCTGTGTTCAAGCTGTCGACCGTATCTTTTTCGGTGTAGATCTTATTCAAAAATTGAAGTTGGTCTGAAAACACATATTTCTTACGTTTTTTAGCCTCAGATCCACTTTTTTTAGCAGATATGTCATATTATATATAATTATATAACTACAGTTAGCTTCATTTGGTCTGGTGGAAGATTCCAGGCAAGCATTTGAAATATGACAAACAATGAGCAATGAGGAATAGACACAACCTTTCGAAATTTTGACTTGTATATTTTCTGTACCAATTTTGCTGCTAGATTCAATTTTTCCTCTGCACTAATTGGAAGAAATAATATTGAGTTGAAATATATTTTTGGATAGTTTCCTAGATTACATGAGAGCTTATGATGTACTGTTTGGCAAGCAAGTTATATAAGGACATATTGTAAAATAATAGAAAGGCCAATTGTAAAATTAATTTAGGGTGGTACACTTGTATGGGTGGTATTACTGGTTACCTACCTGTATGATGTATCTGAATAGCATAAATAGCTTTAGTTTTGAGTAGTTTCTAGTTTTATCTTCCTCTTGAAGATGATCACTTGGTGATCGAAACACGTGTCGAGGTGTAAAAATAACGATTTGGTGTTGGGGAAAAAACTCCAGTAATATAAATGAGAGCTAATTATATTATCTATAATAGCTTTTACAGAAAATTCAATTAAGTTCTTAAATGACCTAAGAGGTATAGAAGTGTATCGCCGTTAGTTGAAAAAATTCTTTGAAATGAAACAAGAATTTCATAGGGTGAAGAACTTGAAACCTAAGAATATATTAGTAAAAATAGGTAAACTGACTTAATAGGTAGAATTTGAAATTTCTGGCAGAAAAGCGTCGATTGAAAACACTTTTCACATAGCAGAACAGAAATACTGTTTCTTGATGGGCGTTTTGCTAACCAAGTGTGTATCATCAGTGTTTTCAATAAATGGTAAACTGAAACTAACATCCACCTTATCTAATATAAAAGTAATTAAGCGTTATACTTTTGCTCGACCAAATATTAGGCTACATTTATCGTAAACAGTTCGAGAGGACTGCAGAAGATAATAGAAAGAAAGGACGAAAAAAGCAAACTGCCCTTCGTGGCAACTAATATTTTTGCATCAAGTAGTTACTAAGACAACTAGTGTTTTTTTTCGACCTTGGAAATTAAATACCTCGAATTAGACTACCAGATCCAACAGAAAGGACTTAAAAAATGCCATGTTGCAGAAATGTTCATCAGAACAAAAAAATTATACCCACGAATTTGTTATTTTCAATGAAAAACCTGAAAAAACTTCCTATAATTCTAAGGTAATTTTAAAAGGTTGTGAAATTATGAGTTCCCGTAATAAAAAGATAGTTTCTAATGGAAAATTATTCACTAAAACAGATTTTAAAAAAAGTGAAGGTTTTTTAATTTATGAATGGACGTTATTTAATGAAAAATAGCAACACTATCATAGCAACACTATGATTAAACAATTTTTAAAAACATTTTTATTTATAGACGCGTTTCGATAACACCATAGCTTCCTCGTAGCTTTTTTACCAAAAAAGCTACAATGTCAGAAATGAAAATGTTTGTGAAAATTTAGATAAAAATAGTGAAATAAGTATTCATAGCAAACATCGGTTACGGTTTGCACAACTGAACTTTCGAAAACAATTTAAAATCAGTTTTGATAGTAAGAAATTTATAAAAAAAATCTTTTCATTTAAACCTGTTTTGCGAATTTCTACGATATATTCCAATGATGCGATTTTATTTCCATGTCATTTTCGTAACTGTCCGACTGGAGCTCGTGAATACAACATTCATTATCCCCAATTCTGTCAGACGAATAACCAGTTATAATAGACTTATTTTGTCTTTATTAATTTGAAACACAAATTTCCCTCTCTTTGTCGTTAAGTAATTACCCTCATAAAACATTGTCACGTTGATGATCACCTCAGGCAGCGGAAAAAAGCTTTCTACCTTTTTTTTTGTAAAAACGTTAACAGGTGTGACAACATGAATACAAATAATTTTCTGATGAGATTTTTTTATGAAACGGGAATCAGAAGATGCAATGAATTTCTCACTAATTAACAATGAAGTACAGTACTTGAGTTTTGAGAATGAGGGTAGACTGGATACGGTTGAAATAATTAAGCTTTCATCGTTAATAATTTTGTTGTTCATAAACCAAATGACGATTATGATACGTGAAATTCAAATTGGTGCGGTTGGGGTCAGTTGAAACACATACAAATAAAACAATAAATACTGATGAAACATGTTTTATTTGTCATCGATCGATTTGTCATCGATACTTTTGACGAGTAGATTACAAAGAACGATAATAATTTCAGAATCAAATGAATATTGAGTATAAACTCAAAAAGAAACATTCAGCTTAGAGATTAATCAGAGTCGCAATTTTGGCAAACGTAGCTAAACAGCTTCTTTGCATTCTTTCTGAGTCCACTGCTTACACGAACTACATTGAATTCAATTTTCTCCGGATCTGCTCTCTGAATATCGTGCTAACCAAACAATACAGTAGCATTCTTCTTGTGATTCTTCCTTTTCTTTCGTCTAATCTTTTCTTAACTTGCTCAGTTTGGTCCCTTTTTTATTTTGCTTCATATTCCTTTTATATTTTTTCTTTCCTTGGTGTATCAGTATAAATAGTTGATTTTTTAGGTTTACGCCCTTCATTAAATTTTCTTGAGGGTGCTTTTGGTAATAGCCTCACTGTCTCCGGAGTAAAGACGATCATTAGTAGCTTGTGTACTTGTAGATGATTTTGGGGAAATTTTTTGATAGATACCGATGCTGCCAAGTCGTCTAGGTGGTGTATTTATTGTTTCTTCAGGTTCATGAACGTTCACTTGCTGAAATATTGAAACTGATTAGTCAAAGAGAGCTTGTTGTTCATCTGTTGTCTGGAAACACAATGTAATTTTTCAGTTTGAAGAGAAGGCGATAATGGTGATGTTTCATTAAATGTAGGAACAACTGCAGAGTCAATAGTATTTTCTGGATTATGTCTATCTGTTCTTTCAGTTGTATTTTTCGGATAAGGCTTATTTGTTACAAATGCAGGAGCATAATCAATCTCAACAAGAAACAGTGGTTCATACCATGTTTGTCTGCCTCTTTCCGTAGCGAATCTCCAGCTTTTACCTTTTCATATGCATTACTATAGGTCGACAAGTTAATTTCCCCTCTGGAAGTCTTCTTCACCTGAACTTTCGACATCTACAAAAAAATAAACACTAATATTTTCTATCCCAACCGTACCCACAAAAAATGATTCAACCGTCCCAAACCCCACTTTTGGTGAAATATACTTTATAGTTACGGCAGTAATGATAACACATTAACCCTTTGAAGCCCATGGAGAAATTTTTCTGTTTTCAAATGTTTTTATTCAAAAAATAGTCTCTCAAAGTTATAAAACACAACTTTTTAAATGATTTTTTTATGTGAAACACAGTTTTTTCAAAAATAGGTGGTTCCGCCAAGGAACCACAAATCCATTAGTGTTTCTGGTGAAATTTTTTGAAGCAGTTGATTTTTTCGTTGAAACATAGACCAACGTCGCAAATAGTACAATGCCATCGTGTATGATGTGGCTCCAATCAAGTGCTACATTGGGCAAAACGAACTTTATTTCCATGTTCAGGTAAATGTGCACATTTGTCATATTTTCTCTCAAGGGGTCTGATTTTTTTATACCTGTTTGATTCAACACTGTCACTTGGTCTCTTATTAGATATTTTGGAGCCGGCTCCGATGAGTCCTGTCGCTACTGCAATCCTAAAATCTTTCAGGCTCAGAGTTTTGGTTCCAAGTGCACGAGATTTATGAATATCATTTACAACTGCAAGATCTATAAAGTGCCACAAGATGCGATGCCACCACTTCCTTGATTTTCTATTCACCTTATATAAGAAAATATACATGTCAGATTTGTCGACATATCTCATATGTTTGTTGTAATCTTTGATATTTTTCAGAAGATACACCATTTAAAATTTGATTTCCATTGTTTTTGTAGTGTAATGATGAAATATACTCATGTCCGTTATATATTTACTAGGATCTTACCTGCCATCATTTTATAAGAACGTGCACACAAACATGAATACTGTTTCAATAATGTGGTTCCAGCCAGCGCTTACTGGGCCACTTCAAAAAAATCATTTGATTTGTGGTTCCACGGTGGCACTTCTAGGCTTCAAAGGGTTACCAAATAATCACCATATCTCATAATAATCACAAACACACACTCAATACATTCACTTGAGAAGAACAGATAATATGAGCAACAATATCTGAAGAAAAATACTTACTTTTGAGTAACAAAAAAAAATATGGCGTCCTGCACGAAAAGAAAACGCGTGGAAAACGGCGCAGCACTGAATAGTTTTTGGAACCATCCACCGCTTCGTTTTCTCCTTGCACGCTTCACTCCTCGCTTAACCGTTCACGAGATATTTGCACTGTTTCAACCGTACATTATTTTTTTTATATTTTATTGTTTTCAATCACTTGAAAGATTTGCTTGGAATGAATCACCATTGTAAGTTCATCTTCACAGTATTAGTCGTCTAGTTCTTTTTTGTTCGTGGGGAACCACTGATGATAAGGAAATAAAGCAATAAGCAATGAAATTCTTGCACCTGTCGGAATGCACCGAAAACCGCCACCGTTTTTATATCGGAAACTGTGTTATTGGATTGCGTTGGGAGAGATTTGTTGAAACGATGTAAAGTCCGTGGTTTTATTGTTGCCCACGCATTATTCAGTTCATATAATTTGCTTTGGCTTGGAAGGTTGAATAATACTTATATTGTGGTGAACCATGCCTGCAGTTTATTATAGGTAGGCAATAGTAAAGCCAGTAGTGTTCTAGTGTGAGATTTAATTAAGTCGTATTTCAGCTGTGTTTTTGCGAAGAATCATCCATTAACGACACCCTGTATTGTCCATTTATTCCACTCTGAATCAGTAAAAGTTCCATATTTTATGAGCAGCAGTCTGAGTTTTCCTGACCACCCACAAAAAACCTTCAATCCATTTAAATATAACTTGGCGCCCAACATGGAGCCAGAAAAATTTGCCGTTTGATAATGGTACTTGAGAAATTGAAATCTTTGATGTTGCATCCAATAAATTAAAGTCATCCAGTCATAGAGATGAAGATGTTCATGTGCTAAATATATTTCCAATTCGGTGACAAAGTCTTGGTTATCTTGGTCAGTTTTGTAGACCAAACCAAGTTTATTTTCTGTTCATATAGCAGAAATTGTAAAGCTAAAGTTAACAGTTCTCTGAAATGGTAGGAACCATGATTATTATATATCATGGATTTCAATTTGTATGTGATGGAATCGGCCGATTCTTAATGAAAATTCACAGTATCAAATCATCTAAAGGAACAATTCATTCAGGCCACTCTCAACTCCCTACACTGTACATTGATGGACTGACACCTATCAGAAAACAAATGCTCCCCTGGCTAATGCCACGAAAAACTTTGGATTATTTTCGACAGTTGTCAGTGCAGGATTTTTCACTGAAGTTATTCCTGCATATGCTGTTGGCGATACAACTGCCGCAATAGATTTTCAATTATTAGAACACACTTGCAGACCACTTTCGGGTGTTTGGCCACTCGTCAGTGCAAGGTAGTGTCCATCATCAACATAAAGTCGATGGTTTTCGATAATTGAAAGTCGAATTCCTTCAGAGTATCATTCCTCGAACTAGGCTGAAGCGGACAACAAACAATAGGTTTGTCATCGCCCCATGTGCGTGTGAACGAGGTAACCAACCGCATATCCGAAATTTGTCCAATTCCTCGAATAAGGAAAGAAAACTCTTCACATATAGACAGTGGGCATACTTGAAGACGCTATTCATCAAATCAATTTCATAGTCAATCTTCAAGTATGCCCATTGACTATATGTGGAAAATCCACAATATATTCAAAAAACATGTTATTGTAAGCTTTTCACTAAACAGTATTAGGAACATCTTCTACCATTACATGCAAGTAGAAGTTCGATCTATAGATCCATTCAAGTAACCATTTCTGAAATTTGTAAATAGATATGATTTTATTTTTTCTACAGATACATTGTTTCTTTTCAGATCATAGATGATATATCGAGCATGGATTGATTTCAACATTTCAAAGCAAAAAACAATTTGAGAATAAAATATGAGCTAAATCAAATCTGAAACAACATTTTTGGAATACGTACACCCAATAATATCCCGAAATATCTCATGGCCACAGGAAATACCGAAGTTATCACACAAGGGACAACCAAATTGGAAATTGAAATAGGAACGATGATTGGAGAGTATGTGGTCGGCAATTGTAATGAACAAAGTTTCTGTTAATAGTAGTTTCTCACTGAAAACAAAATCGTAATCTATCAAAGAAATAGACAGGCAATACTGAACTTTATGCAGTAAAATCACCAAGTTTTGAAAAAGTACCACATTGAGAAAAAAGAGAATCAGAAATATTTATTGGAAGATGAAACTTGAGTTTCTCACATAGAATAAAACCAACTTGAATACTGTTCCAAAAGAACTACAGCACTATTGTCGAGTAGTAAACATACAATTAGACGGTAGCCTAGTGGGGTGACGTGGGTGGTTTGCTCGACAGATTCAATCGACCGCTGTGTGAACCGGTGGTTTGAACCGCAAGGCCGGACGATCGATTTTCACTTCCTGTCGTCCAACCCTTGTTGAAAATCACACGTTAAAAGATTTAACCTTGTTGGTCCTCAGCTCGCACAGGTTTCTACTTTTGAAAGTTCGTAGGGGGGCGATAGCTGGTTTACGAAAAAACAAATTTCAACAGTATTTCCTCAAGGATTAATTGCGAGATTGTTACGACGAACGATCGAAACCGAAAAAATACTTGGTCAAGAGTTTGTTGTATATGTGGTATAGTGGTGTCATATGTCAGGATGTATGCGTTTAAACTTTATAACACTAACGATCCTTTTTGGTTTTGCAGGGGTATCAGAACATATATTCTTACATATCCAGAAAGTTTTCCATAGCTCAAAGTGGGGGTGATCAATCAGAGTCAGTATTGAAACAAAGTCATCTCCACAATATATGATGACATGTATATTTGGCAGTCATTGAAATTGAAGGAGGTGCAAAGATACATAGACTTATTTCGAGTGGAATTAGTTATTCATCTCCAGTATGACAAGGAAGAGAAGCTACAAGGAATGAATCATGAAATATCTAGATTGGAAATGTTTTCAGTAAATTGGTACTTACATTATAAAAAAAGTATTCATCAATAACTCACAAATTCTAGTATAAGTCAAAAGAATCATGATAATTATATCACAGAAATATTTTCAAACTTTGGCTTATGTCTTACTAAGTTGGACCAAGGCATTTTCATAAACTGTTAACATCGGAAATTTTGTAAAAATGCAAAGAGATTTAACAGCTAGTCAATACACAGTTGAAGAAAATGGAGATAAAATGCAAAACAACTGATCCATTAAAAAAATAGTTACATGCTCTGGGAGTGCGATAGGGAAAGTTAGATCAAATGTGAATATGTCAAAATGTATCCCCCTGTATACTATTTTTGAAGTGTTTTTTTTTATTTCCTGAAAATCATTGTTCCAAAAGTTATTCAGGGTGGCTCGTTTTCAACTCAAATAATTTGTAGCTCCCGAACCGTAAGTTTCAGACCATATGTTTTTGACTTTGTTGGAATCTACTCATCATGGAGCATCTGATAATGCGAAACAATATAGAGTGATCCATTTAAAAAAAATTGCTCTGGTGGTTCGAGAGGGGAAGTAACATCAAATGTGAATATGTCAAAATGTGCCCCCCCTGTATACTATTTTTGACGTGTTTTTTTATTTTTCCTGAAAATTATTGTATGAAAAGTTATTTGGGTTGCTCGTTATGAATGTAATGCGCTGTATACATTTTCCTCATAACAATTTTCATTAACTATAAATATAAACATTGAAAATGGAATATAGGCGACCACAATACATGAACTAGAAAAATATTTCAAGTGAAAACAAAGCTCAGTGTTCTTCCAAGTATTGAACGTGAAAACCTATAATTAAGCTCCTAAATAGACTTAGTATAAATTCGGGATATCAGCTACCGGAAGTCCGGGCGGACAATTAATTCTTAGCTAGAGGAATGATGAATAGGGTAAAATTTCGTGTTTTACCTCATCCTGGGCTATCTCTAAATGTTCGGACAGTAATATAGCTCTTAGTTCCCGAAGATTCACGGTAATGCTTTGGCGAATTTAGTGGATACTCAGCATTTTCATTTGTTAATGAGATGTTGGCATGAAAACACAGTTTGAAATGAGAGAACTACTTTCTCAAAAATACATTTAGTGATTTTTCAACATGATATACAGCTGAACTTATAGAAATATAGTTTCTGCAAAATAACAAGCAATTCAAATATTTTTATATCAATAATGATTGAATGCCTTTTGATTGGTTCGGAGTTTTGGGTTCGTGTTATGACCAGCAATATAATACAATATGTTCGTTCCAACCTTGAGTCACCAACAGATTTCCAACAGTTTGTAAATCGTTGTCAACGCGCATGTCTGGTAGATATTTGTTTCTGATTAATTTGAAATTTCTGATTGGAACAGCTGACAGCTGATAGTTCAACTGAAGTTTGGCATGGAATTTCAACATAACCTTTAAAAATAAATCTAATCAATTGTATTTCTGGGGAGTAGTAGTAGTAGACTTTATTTTAGGAATCCTAATATACATTATATAGTTATGCATATATGAATAATTTATATACGTATATAATTTTACAATTGTATTACAATTTTATATATTCTAATAATAACTTTTTGAATACTTTTAAGGAATTTACATGTTTTATTTCATCAGGTAACTAATTGAAACTATCAAGACCTTTAAAGAACAATGAATTCTTTCCACTCTTATAGTTTGTTCGGGATCTATAAAATGTATTACATGTTCTTGTGTTATATGAATGAATGTCACAATTTCGAACTAAATATCTGCTAAGATAGGCTGGTTGTATCCCACTCGAAATTTTGAAAATAAAAATCATGCTCAAATACTACGTTATTTTATGTACCGGCTGCCACTATAGAGTATTCAACATAGATTCAATAGGGGTATACTGGTTGCATCTCAAAATGATTCTCATACCTCGATTTTGTAGTTTCTGCAACTGTCCCATTTGATTTTGATTGAATAGATACATCAGTGTGGCACAGTAGTCAAAGTGTGGCCTCATTATGCAGTTTTACATGTTAGTCTAGCAAAGGTTGATAAAGATTTTGAAATTCTAGAGAAAAAATACTTTTTCTTGCATATCTTTCTAATGGAATATTCGGCATGCTTATTCAAATTTAATTTATGGTCTATAATGAATCCTAGGAACTTAATTTCATTTATAATTGTGAGTTGATTATTGAATATGCTGATATTAACGTCGTTAGTATCAATCTTTCTTTGATTCTAATTTGTTGTAACCATCATTGCCTCAGATTTATTGATATTCAATTTGAGTTTATTCACTTGTAGATATAATTCAATGATCTTTAAAGATATATTGATATTTTGTACAGCTTCTTTTAAATCACAGTTTTCCGTATATACAAGGGTAAAATCAGCAAATAAGAGTAAAAGAAGGTTGCAATATTTTATATCTCTATTCCATTTACTAATCAACATGGAACTGGGAGGTAAAAGTAGGTCACCGCAATAATTAATTTGTGTAATTAAAGATGTTCATATTTTAGGTTCACTTAAAGAATTCCTAATTTTTCCTGCGCCAGCAAATACGTAATTTATTTTATTACAATTTTTGCAGGTTATGTTGTTTGCAAGTTGCATGAACATACAACAGAAACAGTAATACGGAATACGCATGCGTCAGATTAATGGTTGGAAGATAATCCTCAAACCATTCTGATAGATTTCGAACAGGTTTGAATCTTGGATGGAACAGAAAACTGATAGTTTACTTATGGTTGGAAACTCACGTTGGAACGCAATCACATTACTGCGCACAATCCTGACTGTCAGAAACTGTTTCTGACACTGGTTGGAACGAACCTAATAATGATAACTAAAATAACGTGCGGACAACTGGCCCGCTATGCCAGTTCTTTGAAATTACTGGTCATGTTCATTATTGAACTTTTATCATTATATTTGAATACGTGAATTCGAACATATTTTAAACGTATTTTTTGTAAATCCTAGGACGGGATAAAAAAATAAGTGATACATAAGTTCACTTGAAGTGAATAGACAACTTTTAGAATTGTAAATGTGAAAATTTCCGCTACAGTATATGCTCACAAATGATTGATTGGTTCATATATATTTACGTTTCTCATTGATGGATTGAGACTAATAGTTTTTCGTGTCATTAAGTGTCATGAAAAGTTACATGGAATTGTACACTAACTTTGAGACGAAACTTTGGAAAGTTTTTTGAGAGTTGTATTTTTAGTCAGAAACAGAAATTTCTAAAAGGAGAAATAGTGAATAATGTTCTCAGTATCAGTATTGATTTCATCCAAGGTTGAATGGAGTATTTTGTTGATTTATCACTGTTAACTTTAACATAGGGAGTTATTATTATTTCAGTCGTGAAAATGGATTTTTTTTAAATACTGAATGAAATATTTTTATTTTGTCAGAAACTTGAGTCAGAGACCAAAATAATATTTTGCGTATCAGATTATACAGTGTGAACCATTTTTAGAAATAGTGTGTATCCAATCGTGGTCGCCAGTTTTTTTTTCAAATAGGACACAAGTCTTCAATAAAGTCCTTTGATTCTTTATGCAACCGTGCAGCCCTTCTCAAGGAATTTTATATTACGCAAACAAAAGATAAATATCATTTGTGTTCACTTGGAGAGGCAAGAAACCTATCCAGTCGTGGACTGATCTACATCAGAACTATGAAGAGAAATATTAGTATCCGGTTCCCTGAACACGAAAGAAAATATCGCCTGGGGCATATCGATGAAAGATCAGTAGCGGAAAATGAATGCACTTGAAGAAGCTACTCATGTTAACGCATTCGAAGAGACCTAAGTCATGGATAGAACTCCGAGTTACTATCGACGTTTATATAATGAGGTGATAGAACTTCAGAAGCATAGAAATAATTGATAAAATCTGACTACATTTACTTAATTGCTCTTGTATTAGATTTCTTAATCCAATCAAAAGAAAAGAAACCTCTCCACCACCAATGGAATAAATTTGGAGACTTAAACTGATTCTGTAGTATCTGCTTTGAGGACAGCCAACGCCTTTGGTAATGTCTATCGTAGTTAGAACCCGTGGGTTGGGCTTACCTATCGCGCGCGTCCCCAGGTGGCGGATAGGGGTATGGCCAGGGGACTGGAGGCCCTGTCCGGAAAGCCAATGTGGTCTTACGGACGGGGTCGCCGGACTCCTGGTCAGTGGCAGAAATAAGTAGGGTGAGGGGAACTGAAACCACCCAAAAGCCTTTGCAAAACATGCCACCGTGGACCAGCCCACCCAAGCTAAGTGTAAGGAATCGTGTCGACAGCTGAATGGCCGCAGGGTGATATGTGGTTACGAACGATCCCTTTGGGAAACTGGGCGAAACCTGATTGTAATCAGCCTACCTCTGATAATGCGGGGCTCTGCCAGAGGTGACCAACTTTTCCCTTGCTAATACTCGTGAGAACACACATGAATGAAACAAACACAAAAACAGAAACAACAGAAACAAAAATCAATCCCGAGGCTGGACAGAAGGGCTCACCTCAATCTAAGGTGGTGGCTGGGGAGGAACAGAAATGTCCATCCCAATCTACCGCTTGTAATGAGGCTGGACATAGCAGATCACCTCGTGATGAAATACAGAGGCCAATGCGTAAGCAAATTTGCGGCGCTGAGGCCAAAAGGAGAAAGAGATCGAAAGGAGGCAGGAGTGGCAGGAACTTTAAGTGCACCCTTCTCCTCCCCCACTCCACCTCCAACAGCAAGGGCACTTCCAGCGGCGGGAGCCAAGAGCTCCGCCTTGAATAAAGGCAAGGAACCGGCTGCCCCTGCAGGAAAGCTCCCTCACTTGTGCACCTCCACAGAGGGAACCCCAAAAAGGTGGAAGAAGCCGTGCAACGACAGTAATGTCACTCCATCTTCCAAAACCTTCGCGGAGGTCACCGTGAGACACCTCAAGGTTGCCAAACAGAGTGTGTTTTCGACGACTCTTGGCCTACTCCTGCCAATATAAAGGAGATATCTCCTAGTGACCTGTCCACCTTCCTGGAAAGGGCAGGATATACAATGACCTAGGAGGAGAACTCCTCGGGAGGATGTACAATGGGTCACATGTGGCCTAAGTGCTGTAGGTCTACACTCACCCTCCCTACTCTACAGATACAGATACAGTCGTAGTTATAAATGAAACATCGGGCATAGAAACCTGCAGACCGGGAAATATTTTTGCCTGGTCCTAATTGGCGAAAGCTTCACCGGTGAAAATGTTAAAGAAAGATGGTGGTCTGTTGGCGAGAGGGCGTTTAATTTTCGGATGGTCATTTGTGTAGCATGCAGACGGGCGTTGTCGTTGAGCAGGATCGGACCTCTTCTTTTGCCCAGTACCAGCTGCTGATGACGCAATTTTCGGTACATTTCGTCGATTTCCTCACAATAGGACTCTGAAGTGATGGTGATTACTGTACAGTAACTATGGTTTATTCTGGTGAGTTTTCGCCTTAGGGAAATGCCTGGGTAGTTCATCGGTGTCCTACCACAGTCTCCAGTTATCGTAGAGGATCCACTTCTTATCACTCGTGACGATCCGATCCGATAAATGGATCGTTTTAGTTGCGCAAAACCAAAGAAGAACAAACCTCGAGACGTGACAATTTCTGTCGATCGGTTAATTTGAGGGGCACGTTGACCTTTCCAATACGCTTCAAATCATCAAAAACGACATGGGAACTCAACAAAATTATATAGTAATGAGCTAAAAAGAGTAAAAAAAAATTTGAAAAATGTATAACCATCAAAGTGTACAGTAGAATAAATATTCATTGAGCTACAAAAATACATGACACCAAATCGGACCAGACTTTTGAAACAACCTATTATAAATAAAGCGAGAGCTATCCATATCATGTTTTTTTCAAGGACAAAACACAAGCACTACAGAAACATTCTTAGGAAGTTCTTAGAGCTGTGCCTGTACGAAAGTAGCGATTCACGATAGATTGAAATCGATGGAGATTAAATTAACAAAGTGAACATCTCACTGGCGTGCTTTCTTGAATTGAACCTCGAACATGAACATGGCTTGATTATTTTTTGACAGAGGTTCACTACCAAAAAAATTATTACATGCATTCATCCAAAACATTTTCATCTGACTGTCATAATCACTCTGTATTATTAAAAACAGAGTATCAGTGAGTGTGGTGAATTTAATTTTTTGTTGACTCCCAGAAGTTTCAGGAGCCGCCGTTAATGTTTCTGTTCAAAAAAGTGTTGTTTGCTTATCCATTCTTGATTTTGAAAGCATCTGGCCTGATATACATATCATGCATAATGTATCAACTGGAGAAATATATATTCTTTCATTTCATGATGCTAGATACCCCGTTTCTGTGCTTCGTCACAAACTATTCATTTCACTAACGATACATTTGTTCCATGCATCCAGAAAAATACGAACAGTTGTTTTCTTTTGTTTGCTTTCTGTATCATGAAGTCGTGCACATTTCAATGCTACAAAAGATACCGAAAAATATGTATTGAGATAAAAAAGCAGAAGAATAACTGAAAGGAAATAACTTTGCGTTAGAATAACTCTTTCTGAAATATGTTTTTCTTGTCATAACCTTTGTATGGCCCTCGCCAGGAATACTTTCAATCGAGATAACGAAAGTTTAAAACAAAAAACTTGCATTTCGTCAAAAACTTATTCTTGTCAAAAAGTACTCTTATTGAAACTAGAATTTGGCTTTCAGCATCGAGATCACCAAATATTGAAAGACTTTCTTTGCTTTTTTATAGTCATTCGGTGTCTTCACAGGAGTAACAGGTATTTTCAATAAACACAAACACTTATAGGTTCTGAAAATTTCACAATATTAGGCTGTTTGTAGATGTAAAAAGATAAAATTTAAATTTTTGTCAATATAGAAATTCAATCTTCATTCATTTTGACTGTTGTCAAAAAATAATATATGCACATTGGATATTTTTTTCTCACTTCCATGTATCAAGTGTTTTGCCAGCTATGGATTGTTGAATATGAAATTCGTCTTTCTTATCGTTAATCATAAAAATGTCTCTGATTTCTCATTATAATAATAATGATAACAATTTATTTTCCCAAGAAACATATAATGTTTATAGCAGGGAAAAAAACAATAGTTCAAAAAAACTAACTATAACATAACTGAGTACGAACAGAGCACACAAAAAATCAGAGCTGAAACTTAAAAACATATAAATATACATACATATACAAATACATATATACTTACATATATGTTTGAACATTATTATCAACATGAACATAAATGTACTCATCAGATAATATATCTATCTATACAAACAATAAAATATTTCAAATTAATCCGGAATTTTTGTTCATTAATTTTTTCAAAGCATTCGGTAGCTCATTAAAAAATTTTATACCTATATAATAAATTCATTCAGAAACAAATCGAATTCTGAACAATATTTGTTTTCATTTTCATTAATTTCAGATTGCCTGAATATCTTGTCAAATGGTTGTGTTGGTCACCATTAATTTTTAAAGTCAAATTTAAATGCTCATTTTTAGGCAAATGAATGAAGGTACATAATTTGAATTTATGTAAGGATGACAAATCTGAGTTTTGTTGTTTATACAAGTTGACTGTAGGCTTCTTGTAGTTCATCTTGTATATATACTCCTTATAATTTTGTTCTGAAGTTTTTTAATTTGTTTCAATAAGAGATTTGTTGCCATTTCCCATACTGATATAATGTATTAAATTTTGGAATATACTATTGTAAAATAAATCAGTTTATGTTGTTTTAGGGGTACAACATTTCTTATTTTGAATCAAATTCCAATTATGGTAGCTATTTTTTTTCTTATTGTTATAATGTGTTTTATCCATGATACATTTTCATCTAGAATAAGATCAAGAAATTTAGCACTAGGCGAGTATTTAATATTATCATTATTAAATTTAATTGCATCTTTTGAAGCAATTGATATAGACCTTTTTGATATTAACATATATGAAGAATTGTGAAAATTAGGTGTCCTTGATAAATGCGCCTAGAAAGTTAATTATCAATTGAAATTTATTCAACATAAATGCTTAATATAAACCGGGGTAGTAGGCGTTCGAATTTTGTATATCTCATATTCCACTTACATTACAGTTGTTTTTTCATCCCAATCACGTCACGTAACAGTCTTTTACTAAAATTGAATTATTTAGCAATAACATAGGTATTTCAAAAATTGAATTGGTGTACCCTATTGGAGGTATGATCAGCTATTGAGATTTAGTTTTTGTTCTATACCAAATTGGTTGGTAGTGTATCTATTTTCTATAACTTTTTGTTTGTCTTATGTTGCATAACACACATATTATTACATTTGATTGCGAATCCAAAGATGAAAAGTACTTACTGGAGAGTACTTTCATGTTTTGAAGCCCTTCGTGTGTTTTCGTCCACGACCCACATCCTCAAGGTGGTGGGTCGTGTGTGTGTCTTTGGGACAGATGACTCATGACGGAATTTTAAAATATATTATCCTGGGTTCATTATTGATTGATAAAATTACTATCTGTTTTATGTGTGTTTTTCAAGTTAAAGCGTATTTTGTCGATTATTTTGGGGCGCATCCTCCGGAATATCCAATTTTCAATGATTCTGGCGCATAAATCAGCCTGAATTCGATTGATAGTATGGGTTACGTTTGTGGCCATGATTGTGGCTAATTGGCATACACCTGCGACCTAAGAAAAAGCCAGAAGAAGAAGTCTCACGGGGTAAAATCGCACGATCTTGATGGCCAGTTCATATTACGTTTACGTGAGATGGTCAAACCCTCAAATGACAACGTTTCATGAGCTGTGTGTCACATAGTGCCGTCATGTTGAATCCACATGTCATTGGTGTCCAGATCACCCAGTTCAGGATAAAATGAGTTGGTTTACCTTCAGTTCCTGGGTCAGTTACGATGCGAAAATCGACAAGCTTTAGTCTGCGAAAGGCACAGTTCTTGTGAGCGAAGCGAAATCAACTGCCTCGGATTCTTCTGGACACTCTCACAGACAGCGGCGATGTTATTGGCCGATCTTGCGTTGCGTCAACGTACGGATGTTGGTCGATCGTTTACTGAATCAGTGGGCTCAAATTTATCCACCAAATTGCGAATAGTTCTCTCAGCAGGACGATTATGGCGACCGTAAAATGGGCTAAGCACGCGGTACGTTGCCCAAACAGAACACTCATTCAAGTTAACTAGTTAAGTGATCCAATAATTTCTCTGAAAAAGGATCAATTTTTTCTTAAAAAAAAACAATTGTTTTATTGCCGACGGCGATGTTTAGAATTTGATAAAATTCTTCTTCAGGGCTCTGTAACAATAAATTTTCATAATCATATCTCCCACAAAATTTATACGACAATTCTCTGTATTTGTATCTGTGGAGTTGGGAGGGTGAATGTAGGCTCACAGCATTTGGGCCACATGTGACCCATTATACATCCTCCCGAGGAGTTGTCCATCCTGTTGCTGCGGTTCGATGAGACTCAGGGATACAATGCAGGTTCAGAGCTTTAGTGATAAAGACAGTGCGATTATCAATGTTTAATGCAACTCGTGAACATAAATACACTTTTCAATAGATGGTTACTACCAATATAACGTGGTTGTCATTATATAAACTAAAAAACTAACATGCGTTCTCCTAACTAACATGTCCTGCTCAGTCAAGAGCTAACCGAGGACCACAAAACAGCCACACATAGAAATGTAAGTTAAATGGCATCACTTGGTTATATGTTACGCGGCTGCCAAACCAGGGATGGCGACACTATCGGAGTTTTCTCCAGTTTTCTGTAATGAATCACGTGCCTTCTGCGCGCGCATGATTCAAATTACTGTTTACAGAAGAAGAATGAACTTAAATTAGGTAGGACGTCCGTTAGTTTTGTTGTGATAATAATGTATAAATATGGTTTGGGACTGTTTTCCTTTTCAAATTGTGTTTTTGCTTGTGTGCTGTCAGTTTCATATTTTTATTTATCATATTGAGTACTTCCGAACATATAGGATATCGAAAAAAGTGCTGCGTTCCTTCTTGTGAGGATAGGGAGAGTAGTCAACATCGGTTTCCCAAAGATGACCCCGCTGTTTTCGATGTTTGGCTCAAGAATATAAACAATAAAGAACTCTTCAATGTACCCCATGAGACAATTTATTGTAACTCACGAATTTGTGACAGACATTTCGCTGTTGAGGATAAAATTACTAGCAGAAGAGGTTTAAAACGACATACTGTACCTGTTTTATTTCTTCCTGGTAAGTAAGCATAATCCTTACTCCTTTCGATATCTTGCAATTCTAGTTTATATATCTTATTCATCATATTCTCATTATTAAACAACAATTAGATTAACCACTTATCGAGTGCACCATAAGTATTGCTATATGAATTTGCAGAAAAATGGAGATGTTATCATGTGGTTGAATAATAGTGTTCTACATGTTTTCAGAAACTATTGAAGAACCAAGAGGTATGGCAAGAATGAGTAGGTCTTCTGTGGCAGGTAAGAATTATTGTAAAACTGTAGTTCCGAAATATATGTAGTTTATAGAAAAAAATCCATACAAATGCTGCAATTTCATTTTATAGGCCAAGAACAATATGAGGACATGTGTCAGCCCTCCACTTCCATACCTGAGCAAGAAATTTGTTTCGGTACACCTTCCAGAAATGAAATTATCAGTGTTACCCAAGGTATGAATAGAAAAATCTTGGAATGTTCATCATACATACCAATTTGTTAATTTTACACAATATATGAAAGAAAGAAAGAGAAATTATATATTCATGTAATTTTTCAGGTCATGGAAGCTGTGATGATAGCTATATAAACCAGCCATCAACTTCCACTTTTGAGCAAGAGCAAGAAAGTCATTTCCTGATACCAACAAGGAATACAATAAGCGTTATACAAGGAAAATAATACTGGAGCAACTATCCTTCAACCTAGTCCACTGTCTAGATCATTCTGACAATGATTCAAAACTGTGTCATCTGATTGTTAGATGCTGTTTGTATTTTTGGTGTAGAAAAGTCAATTTGGTTACTAGGGGAAAAGATAAAAAATTCATTAGGTTTTTGAACACCCAGACAAACAGCGATTTCATTGATCCAATTATATTGTCCGCTCATGAAAAATTTTTGAAGAAAAAGAATCGTTTATTGAAAAAAACATTAGTTTAAGTTGAGGTTCACGTATTTCCAATAAATTTTGAACTGCGTTCATATAGTTTCATTACCACATTTACACAAATTTAACTGAAAATAAATATGATTGATCATAATTTGAGGTAATCCAGTTCACATATTTATTGTTGCTTCACTTGTTGATATTTTTGATTGGTCAAGGTTTTTCCCAGATGATTTCTGTGGAATCAAAACCTGACCGGTAGTGAAGCAACAATAACAATAAATGATGAGATTGGAACCTGTAGTGCTCAGGTGGGTAACAGTTGAAACTTTTCCTAGAGATCAATTTCCCTAACACCAAACTGATATTTTTGCACTCGACGCGCGTTTCGCTATCAAGGTCAGCATCTTCAGGAGAAGAAAATTGATACTGTATCAATTTTCTTCTTCTGAAGATGTTAACCTTGTTAGCGAAACGCGCGTCAAGTGCAAAAATATCAGTTTGGTGTTAGGGTAATTAATCTCTAGGAAAAGTTTCAACAAAAAAGTAAAATGCGAACAGCCACTATTTGAATTTCGCGCTATATCTCTTAGGTTCGGCTGCCAAACACTGGGGGCGCTGAGAAAAGTGGTTCTGTCGTCAACATTGCCGTTACCGTTCTATGTGTGGCTGTTTTGTGCCGAGGACTCCCCGGTGTCTGCCCGTTCGCTTACCTTCCGCACTCTTCACCTCTTTCCCATCGTCCACATTGGTGCCTTATAGTCCGGAGCACGGTATAGTCTAGTGCCGCACAACCCGAACCACCACACTGTCCTTTTCAGGAAGGTGGACAGGTCACTTGGAGACATCTCTTTTATATCGGCAGATGTAGGCCAAGACTCGCCGAACACACAATATCTTATCGACTATAACTCCGGGCACTCGCATAGGACATGCCTGACAGTCTCATCTTTCTGTCCACACATCCTACATAGAGGTGTGTCCACTAGCTCCATATTATGGAGGTGTTTCCTTAGTTGACAGTGATCAGTCAGAAATCCTACTGTCAAGCATATATTTTCTGGTCATCGCCAGATATTTATTCGGTGCCAGCTTCCCAGGGTCGCCCAGGGTGATCCTGGCAAGATTGAATCCTTTGATTCCATCCCATCTCTTTATGGATTGAGCATGGGTGTAACATTTGGCTAGTTCCGCAAATGTCGAAGCAATCAGGCCGTAGGTGCCACTGGGTCTTAAAATTTTTAGTCCAGCCGCTTCCTTGGTTAAAGAGTCGGCAATTCGATTACCTTCACTCCTGTCGTGCCCTTTAACCTACCTCAGGATAATGTTATTATCTACCGAGGCTTTGGATAAATCTTGGTGGCACTCTAATACTAGCCCTGAGGTAACACGTTGTCTGTTCAAAGCTAATAGGGCTTGTCTGCTGTCAGTGCAGATTGTTATGTTTTTGTCAGAAATTCCTTTTCTGGTTATTCATTTTGTGGCGATTGAGATACCAGCCAGTTCTGTTTGGACCACGCTGGTATTTTTTCCCATTCCCCACTTAATCCTTAGGCTTAGTGATCTGGAGTACACTCGACATCCTGATAATTATCGATCATTATCGTTTCACTTATTATTTCTTGTAAAATTTAATTAAATTCGAAACGTCGGCAACCTGTTACCCAACCAACCTTTCTTCAGAAAATGAATAAGTGACCACTAACTTGACAGATGTAGTGTCAACAAGATGGTCATTATCAATTGTCAAAGTTCCGAAGTGTCTGTTGGAAGTTCCCATATATACTGATTTCATGGGATATACCCGAAGAAATGAAAAAGTATATTTGAATAGATTATTTTGTTGGATATTCTGCCAGATCGTTAAATATTTGTTAAAGTCAGAAAAAATCATTGCCAGTCAAATATTTTTATTCATTCTGATATCAATTACTAGAAGGATCAGCATCTCCGGCAATTATTTGTAGTATATGCTTAAATCGCGGGGACATATTCAACCAAAAATTTTATTGCATCGAATTCAAACGAGATCCGCTCAATACTACTTCTGTATCAGTTGTTGCAGGCGAAACAAAGAAGATAAAAGTATTTTTGAAACAAAACTGTGATTTGTACCCACGTCGTTTTACAAAATCGATAACCTCCTTTGGCTCTGGTGAAAGGTTAACGTGATGAAATGCATGTTGTCTAAATATGATTTATGATTCTTTTGTTTTTGCAGCTACTCTTCCACTTTGTGAGGGAATGCTGGATGTGCGACCAACACCCAAAAAGTTTTTATTTGATCCATTAATGTTCGATTCAGAAGTTCGGATACTGAGTATTCCTTTGGTGAAAAATGTATATGGGGATTTGTTTATTTATTCAGTAATTTAGTTTGACCTTCTGACAAAGTGACATTGAAAGTAGGTCCACTTTCATATTATCTATACTTTATTTTTAGAAACAAATCATCTCGAAAACTCACTTGAAAATTAAATAAAAACTATAACTGCTGCCGAAATATCTTACAATCACTGAAAACGATGTTTTTCGCGTGATAAATTCATTGAGTAACTCGAAATGGCTGGATGTATTTGTTTTGAATAGTAAAATCATAAAAGAAATAATTATCATCATCTTACAACCACTCACACATCTTATCGATGCAATTTTTAGCTCCGGTATTTTCCCGGACGTTTTTAAAACTAAAAAAAGTACTTTTATATAAAAAAGGTGACAGTTCATGAGTGAAACATTATTGTCCATTTTTTATATAATTCTGGAAATAATGCTGAAAACAAATCTGTACTCATATTACGTTAAAAATAAACTTTAAGTAAATCTCAGTTTGGATTGCTACAAAATTGTTTCACACTTGAAGCTGTTTCGAAAATTGTAACTGACGTGATCGAGTGCATTTGGGTATAAAATCATATGGAAATTACATTATGCGATCTTTCGAAGACGTTCGATTGTGTCTCCCATTACAACTTAATCATTATGGTGGAGTATATTAAATACCTTCAAATCTCAATCATTATTTTTTAAAGTCTTCTTCACATCAGCGTTGAAACTTGTCATACATGGTGACTTGATTTCTTTCACTTGATTTATATCCAACAAAATACAGTTCGTACAGTTCAACAACGTATCTTCGTTCGAATTCACCACCACTTCGGAAGTTCCGCATGGCTCAATTTTGGGTCCTCTCCTTTCCGTGTTATTTGTTAATGACGTTTCTCGGTATATCAATTATTCTGAATTTCTCCTATATGCCGATGATCTCAAGCTTTTTAGAAGAATCGAAAGCGAAAAAGTTTCTGATATGCTTCAAGATGATCTCACTGATCTATCTAATTACTGACCTATCTCTCAATGCAAAATAATGAGTTTCACACGAAACAAGTCACACATTATCAAGGACTATTTCATTAATCACACCAATTAACAGAGAATCAATGGGATGAAAGATCTCAGGATCGTTTTCACTAGTGTGTTCAATTTCTCGACACATTGAATACTCAGTATCTGAAAGTGAGAAAAATGAGCTTTGTCTTAAGATCTAGCTATGATTTCAATCACGATACTTGTTTGTTACTCTTTAACTCCATTTTTCGTTCTAAGCGGGAATATGGTTGTGTCATTTGGAATCCAAAGACCTTTCTATATTATTATACTATAGAAAAAGTCCAGAAACGATTATTGAGAACAATCTTTTTCAGAAAAGAGAATGTCTGGCCTTTATTTATGTCGTATACCAGCCAACGACAAGAATTTGAAATGCAACCATTGAAAGACCGCTGTGAGTCCTCTGAAGAAGTGATTTTTGTTTTTAACATTCTTAAAAAACTGAAAGTACTTGAAATTGTCTATACTATTGATTTTATTGTACCTGACGTAAGACTGAGAAGAATATACAATCTATTTTGTGTCTCAAACAATTTGTCTCCTCTTCAACAATGTCTCGAAACTGTTAACAAAATGCTTCAACGACCAGATAAATTCTCTCAAGAAGAATATCTGGTCGAGGCAGGAATCGAACCCACGGTCTTCCGATCGTGAGTCCGGGCGCACTACCCCCGCCGTAGTCAAAACTTCATATTTGAATTTAACGTATCATAATCGTCACTTGGTTTATAAACGATAAATGATAAATTGTTTCAACCGTACCCAGTCTCTCTTACACCTTTATAGAACTTCCTCCGAATGGAGAAAAACTAGTCTGCCATCAAAGTGGTTCATTTCCTGGACGCTCATAAGTTGTACATTCCTGAAATGTATTTTGGTAGGACTTTCTGATGCGTAATAGTTGCTTCATTTAAGTCTTTCCATTGTCGTTGCCAAAAGCTATCGAAAACCCACTAAATTAGGCACCATTTCACATTTTTATCACACTTGGGAACTTACTGCTGCTCTTATCAAATTCCAAGTTGCAGCAAATTCAGGATGTATTGAGTACAATTGAAAGTATAAGAATGAGCGATGCTTTTTCTTCATCTGTCCTACTCCTTCCTTCATCAACTTTGACATAATTGATGAATATATTGATAATTTGATAATGTCCACCACAGTTATGGGCGGAACGTCAAGTATGAAAACCTAGTCATTGATATGAATGAAAGTTCACAGAAACATAATAAATTGGAATCTTTTTATCTAATATATCAACTTATTTACATTTTTACATTTGCGATATTACTTTCATGAACAAGAAATTAATTCAATAATAAATACTCATGTTGAGGTTAGATTTAGGTTTTCAACTTCCTATCAGTCAAAAACAATATGCGGAAAGTTCACATTCAATCATCTCATTAAAGGTATATCAATCGAAATTGTGCTCGACAGTAGTGTAATAATAAAGAATGTGTTTTTGCAGTGTTCAATTTTGTAAAGGAAGGAAATGTGTATAGTGAAAAGTCAGAAGAGCAAATTATATTTCATTTCTGATAATTCAGAATGTTAAATGCTAGAATATTCATATTTTCACTTTTGAAAGCAATTTTCCATATTGGTTCTGAGAAAAACCTCGACGTAATTAAATTTCCACAAAATTCTCTAAGCGAAATAACTGCCTAACAGACTTCATCTCCAGAAGAAACTAAATTATAATTTCATGTTCTCTTGACATTTCTAACGAGTGCATCAAATGGCCAACAAGAAATTTCATCTTTCTAATTCTCTTTTTCGCGATTCCATTCAATTTGCCACGCGACTGGAAGTGTTCGCTCATTGCTCGGAGTTTGGAGTAGTATTCTTTTAGAAATAAAACACTGGAGCAATTTTAATATTGCTCTCTTCACGAAAACTTTTGTACCGTCTCATGAAACAAACGTGAATTAGAGGATTCCTTTCAAAATTATGATGATGATTTTCTTCATATTCAGGGTAGCGTATAAGTTCTGTTACTGATAAAAATAGCCTCTGCGACAATAAAAGGAATCAAAATGTATGGTTGGGGATGAAGTTGGTGACGAGTAGAGCCGTATTTGCCCAATGAGAAAATCGATGTACAGGACACTCTGCAACATTTGAGGGCTGTAGAGGAATTATTATTTGTTCCCCTAGCTTTGGAGTTATGCGTTTGAGAAACAGTGATAGTATTGAGCTTCAACCCAAAAGCTTTTTTTTCTCATATCCATGGAGTTACCGTCAAAGTAAGCCGAATTCTGAAAAAGCACAACATAAAAATAGTATTCACAGCCAGAAATCGAAATTTAAATTCTCTAAAAACATCCAAGGACACGTTTTCCAATAAGTTACGAAATACCGTGTTCCACCTGCTCCAGAACTTGCATCGGCCAGACCAACAGAAGAGTCTTCAATAGAGTTTATGAACATGGGCTTGTTGTCCGTAAATCTGATCCAGACTCATCCCTCTTCAAACCTCATCTTGAAACATCGAAACCATTACCACCAAAAAAACTCTCTTGCCAGGGTATTTCGCAAAACTAATACAATTTAAAACCGACTCAACTGCTTCAATAAACGAGATGATTCACAAAGAGTACTTAATTCATGGGGATTATTACTGTCACGCTGCATATCTCACAACAGTACACTCGCCTCTGCAAATCTGGAGTCTCACAGGACTCTACCCTTCCTTACGGTTTGTCCTCTACCTATATACGGATATAAATTCGAGACCAAAGCCTGTGGACTGTGGTTTCTCGCCTCTCAACACCTGAACCTGTTGTCTTACAGGGCACTGTTCAAGTTCCTTTTCTATTCGTGATCTTTGTACACGACGTTCCCACTACCCAGATATTCATACATTACGCATACGACACGGTTTTATACTCTTCCGCATCGAACACTCGCATACTACAAATACAAACGATGATAAATCACTTATCTCTTCGGTGCAGTAAGTGGCGTATCGAAATTAACCCGACTAAATTACAAACCATCCTTTTCAGACACCCCAACACCACAACCTGACCTAAACTAAATACTAACAATAACTTTGACCTCATGTTTTTAGGAGAGAACCTCTCACTTCAAGATTAGATTAATATTCGGTTTGGGTAGGTTCTTGAATCCCGTTTAGTAGGTATAGTTGTCAAGGGGTTTTTGGATTTTGGATTCTCTTGGGAAAAACCCAAGAACCCCGTAACAATTAGATTAATATTTAGATTAAAATGAATATATTATTGCAATTAACACAGCTCCTGAACAGGCATGAGCCCCTCACAATCTCATGTTATAATACTGACTCATAACTGAAATTATCAATAAACATCTTGAACTGTGGACTCACAATCTTCGCTTGGGAGTAGGCGAATTGAGATCCTTGCGGAGATCAGTGAGGAGACCTTGGTAGTAGGCATCAAGTCACAAAACGCTTGAAGCGTGTCACTTCAAAAGGAGTAGGCAGATTGAGGCCTTAGAGCAGCCATGCTTTCTGGAAAATGGCTTCATTCGAAAAACAGAAAACCGTAGACGCGGTTCAAGCCGGATTTTAGTTTGTCAAACAGAAACGATCCCTCTCCCCATGACGACATTTATTGGCTATAATTTTTGTGACTATAATTGACTATACTGACTATAATTTTCATTTACATTATCTGTGCATTATTTATTTATATTAGAAATAATGTTTTTTGTGCAGATTTTGATCCGTATTCTTATTTGATATGTCTCGATATGTGTGTTGCAATATATTTATATGTTCTTATATAATATTGTTTTGATGCTTACCGAATTTGAGGATTTCAATCAGGAAATTTGCTACTCTAACCAGTTGTATCCCAACAAATCTAAGTAACATTTCACTGTGATAATTCCGCTGAAAGTTTACAAAACTGCAACATATGTTTCGCTATACAATAAATAGCGTTTGCAGTAGTGTTCAATAGTGTTTTGCTTGAGTTCAATCACGTTTCTGAAGTGTTACGTTTGGAAGATATAGGTTTAAAATTCAATCTTTCAAAATGCTCAAAAATTAGTAGATTCAAGAATGATACACCTTTGTTTAATTCTATTGAAAATACCGACAATTTTGAACAGAAGGACTGTTATAATAACATTGAAACCTTGACATACTTGTTGACAAGCTATCAATTTCAACAGATTTGTTCAGGAGAATCTAAATAATATTCAAATATTATAACAAACGAAATAATAAATATCATTTTCAGAAAATTTGTTTCCCAAAGCTGAAATAGTGAAGTATAGCAATATTACTATGAACACTCATGAAGTTTTATTTCATTAGAAGTTCAATAGAATGTTTCTTTGGTGATAGAAATATGTCTGGAAAAATAAGTTTCAAAGATCAGAAACAAAATCATATGAATACTTTCATAGCGAAGTGGCGGAACAAAAACAATAAAAGTTTGGTCAACTCATCTCAAAAACGTGTTTTCCAGGTTGGGTGACAACACTTATGGCAATAATGGAACTAACAATAACGAACATGATCATTTCTGATGATTGACAGATCGAAGTGTGGGAGTTGAATCAATGCGTACTTACTTTGTGAATATAGTTATAGTATTGAATAGTATTTATGTGTCAAAGACATTGTACAACTGTAGTACTGCGAGATTTCATATGCATTTTGACTCGAAATCTACAGTGATGAAATATTTTAAACGTACTTAATAAGCAAATTGATCTTTTCTATCACAAAAGGTTTGATTATGAAAATAATAAAGGAAATACCTTCTCATAGATCATATGGTAACATTAGCGAATTTTGAATTGGTCTTCCCATTCAAAAAATAGTTTTATGTTTCTGTATTTTTTTAAATATTTCTCGATCTGTGTGTTCAGGAACGGTACTTGTTTTTGATTCATTCTACGCCATAGGTTCTAGTTCTATCTTTTATTATACTCATGTTGCTGATGATTTATATAAGAAATAACACGAATAAAATAACAAAACGGTGATATCGACTCTTCTTTTATAATTTTTCAAACTAATCCACAAGCATTCACAATATTATCCAGTCCAATCCTGGACTATACGCTTATAAAGACATTGTAACAACATATATTTCCCCTTTCAACAATTTATCTTAACTCCAGAAGTTTTCAAAACGCATTAAGTTCATGCCCGTTCATGAAAAGTAACAGATCTTCGAAAAAACCTGGAAGAGATTTGATCCATGAGTTCTTGGAAACTAATAAGTGAATATGGGAAAAACGGAAAATAGGTTGGTGGAAATAAATAACGGAGGAACTGATTGTTCGTTCTACTATAATATCCCTTATAACTCATCTATGTTGGAGGTTCTCGTTATATTTTTGAAGAGCCGGTAAAATGAATTGGAGTTTTCCCTTGGTTTTCCCATATGAAGTAGTGATCCGTTTCCTACGAATCGACGTATATATCATAAAAAGCGAGCCAAATCAGTCGTACGATATTATTGATAGTTGTGTTAAAGGTAGGAAAGATTTAAAATAGGATGATTGAAATGCGTTACACATCAATGAAATGATCATAAAATTGTCTACATGAATCATTTTTGTTACAACACCATTCATATGTGGCAATAATAATTTGTATTGAATAAAAATAATTATTTAAAGTTGATAGGCATTTGTTGGAAGCAAAAACGGTTCACTGTTTGAGAATAATTTATATTTTTGAGTCATTACCACTTCAAAATTTAACAAAAAAATATTTCAGTGAATGATGGCAAGTTCACCAGATTTAAAGCAGGATGAAAGTTTGTGTCCAAAGCTCAACCTCTCGAAAAAATCGTAAATAAAGTCAGTTACTGTGAAAAGAACTTCAAAGAGATGACAAATTACCTCTCAAAAGATGAAATTGATTTTGTGATTCCCTTATAGTCCCATTCGGTTTTGTCTGAGAGTGAAAGAATTTCAGGAATGCAAACATGCCGGTACATCAAACAAAGCAACATAGTCGTCTCAAGCAAATAGCACTGCAATTTGCTTGCAATTCACCCACAAAATCATTGAGATATGTCTACCTGATATGCACCTTGAGGACGCCACTAACGAGCCGTTATAATGGAAACTTGTGACAAACAAAGTCAAAAGAGGCGGCCGACGCTTTTTATCATATTGCGTTGAAGATAGTATTAATAAGCGTCAGACTAGGAGTATTAATATAAATTTTTCCATGATACATTTTGTATGATGAGAAGGTAATTGAAAACTAATTTTATTTAAATATTTCATTTAGAGAAGGACAATTTATATTTGAAATAGTTTTTTTTTTAGGATTGCTACCTCAGACAGGTCTATAAAATAATCAGAATATTGAATTTAAGAATGAATACAAATGCAGAAAGGGCATAAAATTACTGCATTTGATATATTAGCTTTTTAAAAGAAAATCTAATTTGTCAGTAACTTCAATTCATAAAATTTTGCATATGAAAATAAATATGTATCATCTGATGACGTTTTAAAGACTATCCATTTTCTTTATTCAACCTACTTAAATCAAAATTTATAATTTGTAGATATAATTTGTCTTTTGATGTAAATCAATTTGATATCATTATTATTGACACTGATAATGTCAAATTGATCGTAGGTTTGATAATGTAGTAGTAGATGATTTGTTATTTTGTTTGTTATAAATGAGATTTTTCAAGAATAAATTTTGTATATTCATTTATTAAATTGACACGAGACATAAGAGGAACTACCTATTGGTGTGACAACCAAGTCAACTTGCCAAGTTTTTATGTCAGTGTTGGTGGTTTGACCAATCAACCGACAACTGCGGTAGCAAAAATTTGGGAAGCTAACCTGGAATGCCATCGGAACGAATCCACATGTTTCTAGAAATGATATGAAATCGAGAAAGGTTAATGCAGTTAAGCTGCTGGAAAATAATTCCATGAATATCAAAAAATAAATACCTAGATAAGTACTATCTTGAATAAAAACGTTAGTGTCATCGTATTTCTTGATGTATTATCAGCTGACAGAAGGTCAATATTATTATTGCATCGAATAATCAATAAAAACAACTAATAAAGACAATACCAACAACGCCATTCGCATCTCTTCAGACAGCATTGAAAAGCAATTTATTTCAAAGAGTTCTAGATGAAAAACCATCAAATTTTCCAATGCTTCCTCAGAAATACATGTAAGGTCGTTTCCTCATGAAAACATTCATGAAAGTGAAAGAAAACAAACAAAAATAACATGCCGCATAACGAAATTTCCATACACATTACAAAAAAGTTGAGAAAAAGTTGGATGATCTTTCTTACAGAACTGAATATAAAAGTGGAATGTGCCAATTTTGATGAGTTTTGGTGCCAGTTTCAGTATAATAAATTCCACGAGATAGACGATTCCTTATGGTTTGAAGAGAATCATTCGTGCTGTAAAACTTGGAGATTGATATAAATGCGAGAGGCACTAGCCAAAGCATCCCATATTATAAACAAGTTTTATTTTTCTCACACTGTCTGAAGAACTTAAAGCATAATGTGAGAGTTTTATGCTGTCGCATGAAATTTCTTATGCACAAACACAATTTAAATAGGGGTGGCGTTAGAAGTATTATCTGCTTGGTCAATTGAATGGGTTCAAGAGCTGTGTGAACATCAAACCCCAAAAATCGATATCTGTATGAGTAAAAGGTAGTATTTTTGAATGTGCGATTCCTAGCACGACTGAGGATATGCAACCAAAAGTTTGTGACTACAGTATCGTTACCGGTCCCACAACAATCTTATAGGTGAAAATAGTAAATTTGAGGAAAATGACTGAGCAATTAATGAAAAACTTTTCAGTGGGACGTAAATAAAACCTTATTTTTCAATGATTAACGAGAAAATATAAGCCTGACAAATATGTGGAATTAGGACATTTAAAAAAGGATAGAAACTTGAAATCCATGAAAGAGATTCCAAGCCATGTTACGTTTCGATTTTTAGTATCTGCAATCGTCTTCGATTGCAGATACCAGTCTTCGGGTGATGACTGGACTAATTTTCCTCCGAGAGATGGCCATTTATGGGTCATTCGAGTACTTTCACTTATCTCCGCTTCCCTTTTTTCGCTTCACCGGTGGGAGATGACCGTTTGGCGGGAGTTGGCCATTTTTGCTTGATGATGGGTTTCCAGATATTGCGAATCTCCACGCTAGCTTGGCTAAATACATTATTGGACAACATGTATGCGGCTTCTGTGAACTTACTCCTAAACCAATTTGTATGATGTCAGCCTGGGACCACTCGATATTATGTTGATGTGTCCAAACATGCTCTGCTCGGTAAGGTATGGAAATAATATAATTTGTCGAAATTGATAACAAAGAATCAAGAGGATTGAAATGTTAATGAAAGTTGAATAATGTTTCATTCCCCCAATATTTTAGTATAACCATCTTTGAAGAGGAAACGAACGTAGAATGGAGAAGAGTGAAGAATATTAACAGATGAAGTTAGATTCAATTTGATGATTTAGTTTGGACAATAATATTTTCCATGAGCAACTTGGGAAGCTAAACATGATAGTAGATGGAGAAAAATCTGAAAATATGTATATATTCAAGTGGATAGCACAGTTGAATTAACAAAAAATAGAACTATAAAAAAAAGAATAGTTCTGTTTCACAACTGTAGAAAATATGTAAAAAATGAGCAAGAGGCTCGAAAAATTCAAGAAAATATTGAATTAACTCGAGTTCGTCAGGACAAGAAGATATATTAGGCAATATTCATAAATTCAAGTGATATAAAAAATAAGACCTTACTTCTTTCATATAGGTAGAGATAAAAATCAATATATATGAATATGTGGAATGAAAAAGTTTGTGTTTTCTCTGAATACTTTTTCTGTGTTCATGAGATTTTTCTCCAAGTTACTGATCCTGTACAGATTTCACAAATTTAACGTACCTTTCAGCCATGTTCTTCTGTCGGAGTCTAGTTTAACAAATACTTGATTCAGTCCAGAAAATCATATCGAATATAACTTTCCATATTAAGATAAAACATCCTAACTTACTTTGAAAGTTCTCAATCAGATCTGGTTTGTTTTCTAACATTCCAATAATACGTAACTGCATTTCTTGATATTGCCGGCGGTGTATTTCTCTTGCTTGAAACGGAAAATCCTCTGTTACCTCGCAAATATTTTATTTATATGAAGTACACGAACACAATCCCAATGGATTTTTCCATTCGGGCGGAATTGTTAATATTCATAGAATTCCTTTTCGATACCGAGAGCTTCAAACAAAATTATATTAGATTCATTTACGTAAAACGATTTCCGGTTCCCTTTGTTGAACAAAAAAGGAAAGCAATTCAATGATATGCAGGTGTGAAAAGACAATTGTGAGAATACTCAATGTGTTTGTTTTACAACAAAAAAATGGTAAGCCATGGCGTGAGAATGTATTTTATGAAAAGTTGGGAAAATTGAACGGTTTTGAAATTTGAATTTCAAAGTTGGGATATTCATAGATTTCGAATGTTGTTGAATGAATAAGTATTAACCATGACGATTCTCCTTACAAAAACTCAAACAATGCCAGAGCTCATCAATGGTACTGAATGCGACCTAGTACCATATTTCGGTTACATAATTCTATAGTTCATACCAAAAGCATTCAACTTGTGGGTGATAACAGTAATTTCGTTAGATTATTTTCATGCCGGAAACTAGCGTTCTGCATAATAATTCAAATAATAAGAAAAGAAAGAAAAAAGGAAAAGAAAAACAAATCTATTACCTAATAGCACAATATATATTAGAATATTTATATAGCTAATACAATCAATATAAATATATGTGTATTTATTTTTGTATAATAGTATAAAACCAAGTGGTTCACGACCTGATGACCCGATATTATCAACATTACTGAGAAATATTAGTTTACTAAATTGATGGATGTAGCCCTGACTACGTGGCAGGAAATCATTATGAAGAAAAGAGAATTGAAAACTTTCTGTTTTTTACCACTTTTATTTGTTACTAACGTTACTACAGTTTCGTCCTATAAGAAAGCTAAAAAAAGTGGTGAGTGAAGATGCTCTGTTAAATACCTATTCGGCACTCTTTCATTTCCATATAGAATATGGTACAATATTGTGGGGCAGTTCCACCAATTCAAAAAAAAGTCTTAAAACCCAAAAAAAAGGCGGTTCGAACTGTTGCGTTTGCAGGTTACAAAGACCTCTGTAGGCCACTATTTCAAAAATACGGTAACAGCTATTAGAAATCCATAAAAATAAACATAATTACTCACTAAATTCAAATTTCCATGACTTCCACACTCGACATGCAGATCAAATTAGACCTATAAGATATAGATTGAATAAAGCTTTGAATAACTCTCCCAATATAATTCTTTATAATCACTTGCCTAGGGAAGTTAAATCTTTGTCCGCGAATTGTTCCAATCAAAAGGTGAAACAGTTCCTCATCAGCTCAAGTTTCCACACTGTTGCAGAATATTTAGACTTCCCCCATTCGCATGAGAATGTTCAGATATTTTCTTTTTTAATATCTTTATTGGTATTTGAGTTAATAATGTTTATTTTTTGTTTGATTGTTCATGCTATATATTCAGTGTTTCTGACTGATTCCATGAATTCTTTTTTCATTCTGGAAATAAAAATGCATTTTATTTTGAAATACAATTTTTGTAATATGACTTGCTACAAATGTAAATTACATGAACGTAGTCAATTAAAGTATATGTCTATGTCTATGTCTTTGCGGTTTTCACCGTCAAGTTTGTCACAGAATTTGATCTTCAGACACAGCCATCAGTTTTCATCTATCAAGTTTGAAAACAGGAGTTTTCCTTTAATAGTATCCAATTTGGCCCACTCTGTACATATCTAAAGAAATGAACTTCAAACGTTCAAGCTAGTCTCGAATATACCTACACAGTAGGTTAAATGGACTGACGCCTATCATAAAACAACTACTTCCTTGGCTAATACCACGAAGGGCGTTGGAATATATCCGACAGACGTCAGTGCAGGAATCTTCACAGAAAATTTCCTGCATATGCAATTGGCAATACAACTGAAAGAGTCGACCTTCAATTTTGGAACGGGTATATACAGGAAATTTTCTGTGAAGGCATATTCGAGACTGGCTTGAACGTTTAAAGTTCATTTCTTTAGATTTGTTTACTGCCAGTTTTCAAGCATAGCCCACTGACTTATAAGAAAGCCACTCTGTACATCTTTCGTTATAAGGTACTGGTAGAGTTCCAGAAGGACCTTTGACGCAACATTTCACATCAAATCGATTTCCAATACGAGCATGTTTCCACCTTCATTATCGCAAACATAATCAATGAAAGCAAATTTCCGGGCAATGAGCTGATACTATCGAAAGCTCTTAACTAATCCATTGAAACCAATAACGTTGCACATCCTCTCAAGGGGATTTTAATAAGCTTCGAACAGAAAAGAACTTGACGGGATCCCGATCGCTTCAAATACATTATTGAAATTACACAGGTCTGTGATGAAAAAATTGTAGGATATTTAACTAATGATTTTAACAGTATTTTGTGTGCAGATTACGGAAAAAAGTAAAAAAATTCTATCACCTATAGATAAGTCACAAATTTCAGCTGAAATTTTCTTATTAAATGGGTTTTTAGGTTCGGTATGGGTTCGATGTTTCTGTATTATATTAGCCTATACCGATTTAGAGAAAGGGAATTTGTCCCTTTATTACACAGGAGGGTGGCCTAGTTTTCTGCAACAATGTACCCGGCGTCATGGAAATAATGTTCAACATAACGTATGAACCAGAGAAATGGAGACTTTTCATCGATTCATCAAAAAGAAGTTTGAAAGCTGTACTTCTTCACAATGGGAACCAATAAGCTTCTGTGCCTGTTGGACACTCAGTTTATTTGAAAGAATGTTACGAACATCTTGAATTTGTTCTTAATAAGCTCAGCTACTCTGATCATAAGTGGACCATTTGTGGAGACTTGAAAATTATTTCAATGTTACTAGGTCAACAAAATGGTTACACTAAGTTTCTGTGTTTCCTATGTGAATGGCATAGCCGTGACAGGAAACAACACTATGTCAGGCAGGTGTGGCCAATAAGAAAGGGTCTTATTCCTGGAGTTAAAAATGTTGAAAAACAAAGTTTACTGTATCCTAAAAAAATCATACTTCCACCACTCCATATCAAATTGGGGCTAATGAAAGCATTAGACAAAGAAGGAGATTGTTTCAAGTACCTTTCTGAAAAGTTTCCTGGTCTATCCGATGCTAAACTAAAAGAAGGAGTCTTCGTTGGACCTGACATAAGAAAACTTTCAAAAGATGAGCTTTGTCACTGAAATGGAATTAAAAAAAACGCCTGGAATTCATTTAAACTTGTTTTTTGGAAACAAAAAAGACCCAAACTACAAAACTTTGGTTGCTGAATTGATACAAAACTACAAAATGTTGGGCTGCAACATAAGTGTCAAAGTTCATTTCAGGAGAACGGTTCTATCAAGACATAAAAGAAATGGAACGCAGATACCAAGGTCGGTGGAATGTTAACATGATGGCAGACTACTGTTGGATGTTAAAAAGGGAAAATTCACATGAACACAGCTGAAAAAGTACCAAAAGAAGCTTTGACGGAAAAGAAAACGTTTTTACAAAGACTTATAATCACTTTGAAAACACTTGTGAATCACTATTATGCTCAGTTCAGCTATGTAGCATTGTTTTTTTGCTTTTACTTCATGTTAAAATAATAAAAATTAATTGACAATTCCTCGTTTTTTTGCAATTTTTCAATTATTTTATCCTTATTTTGTAGGCAAACCTTACGTGATAGATGTCATTTTTGAAATCAGCACAAAAAACTACATAAAGATCAGTTAACGAAATCAAAACAATTTTTTAAAAAGTTTTTTTTGCAGACCTGTGTTATTGATTCCTTATTTGAATTTATGCAAATATATCAAAGTAGAAAAAACTTCTGTGCCATGACATGAAATCATCTATACTTCTATACTATCTATACCTACTAATATTATAAATGTGAAAGTTTGTGAGGATGTATGTATTTATGTATGTTTGCGGCTCTTTCACGCCCAAACGACTGAAGGGATTTAGATGAAACTTTCAATTAATACAGCTTATACATCAGAATAACATATAGGCTACAATTTACAAAGGTTTTGTGTAATTTTGGTCATAATATAACGATAAGTATTACGTACGTAAAAAATCTTGCTCCCTGGCGTGCGCTGCTTATACCGTTGGAGTAACATGAAGATAATGTACCGTATGATTTTTTATTTCAAATAGTTGTAAACGAAAGTCCGCGATAGCATATAGTGGCTACCTCTTACGTGGTAGTCACTGGTAGCATCTGTCAAATTATCATAAAAATTGATACAATTATCGTTTCAATAATATAGATAAACTTTATCTTTTACACTAAGTAATTTGGACGAATCGTTTGAAATTTATTACGATAAGATTAGCTTGACGGAACGCAGTAAGCCATTGCGCGTCGCGCATACTGTAAGATGACGCGGGACGATGCGCAGGAGTAAACGAGCGGTCTATGCAATGAAGTGCCATCGCCGATAACGCGAACCGAAGGCAGGCAGACGCGTGAGGGCAGACGCCGTTGACACTTTTGTTAGTTTTGCGATTTTTTTTATAGGTAACATAATTCAATTCTCGAAGCTATTCATTATTTATTGCAGTTGGCATATTTTCTAAGTTACTGTATTTTTAAAGTCAAAATATATATTACCAGTTGTTGCCCGCTCTTATATTAACGTACAGCCGAAGCTACTTAACCTATAATTTTGAAATATGCAGGTAGGTTCTTTGTTTAGCGTATATAAGCATCAAGGAAGGGAATCAGGAATTTCCACCCCAAGGGAGAAAAATAGGGGTTCAAACATTGTATTAAATTTGGAAATCTGAAGATTTGGGTTAATAAAAAAATATTGTAACTATTCGATTAAAATGGTCCGTCACGAAACTTAATGTGACATACCAAATTCTACTCGGGCGAAGCCGCGGCAACAACTAGTCAAAAATGAAGTTTCAAGGAGTCCAAGGTGATATCGACAAGGTCTAAGGTCAATACTTGAGGCTGCTTAGTGAATTTCTGGAGTTCTATGATCGAGCTGAAAGCATACCTATTTTGTACGTGGTAATAATCAAACAACAATTTTCAGCGTAAAAATTACATCAAATTGAATTATCGCGTATACACCTCGCCTGGAAAGGGCATTAAATATTAAGAGTTTAATCGCTCGTATATGAAAGTTGGAAAGTCTTTTTCACAGAACAGTTTTGAAAGTTATTTTTAATAACAAGCCAGGCGGTTTTTCTGATATATCGGCCCCCGGCGTACAATCGCAATAGAATTAGTTTCGAGAATTTTAATGCAAACCTGCAAGTTTTGCAGTTATTTTATTTTGGTAACGAGCAGACTAATTTCCATATTTATTCGCCTGCTAATGAATTTCAGGGAGAAAACTTTTAACAGAAAGGAGGTAAAAGATTGAAACATTCTAAAATAATTTTTATATAAATTTGCATCAAAGTTTGGATACAGTTTTGAAAAAACAGAGAGTAGATAGGGATCACGGATGTGTCACCAAAGATGATCCAGCGTATTTCTGGTATAAAAACTTTACGAGTTTTGTAATGTGGTGAATGAAGCTCTAGTATCGCACAGATAAATTTGAACTGTACTTATCCGTGCCAAAAACTATTTGAGTGATTAGACGTACCTGAAGGTGTAATTGAGAGCCTCTGTTTTTCATTGTTTTCGAAAATATGGTATAAAAAATTTGAATAATTTCAAGTCAGACTCTTCGTGTTATTCACGAATTTCAATTTTGAAGCTGAGGTATTTTGAGTAAATATTGAAATATTACTTTGATAGTAATAGTTACATTTCAATCAAACCACCTTTCGGTGGATGAGAACGTTCAATAAGTAAATGGTATAAATCGGAAAGAAAGAATGGAAAAAATAACAAAATATAACCCTATATAAGTAATAGCACAGAAGTGTATGGAAACTCGGTAATATCAATGGTTCCAGTAGAGAGTACCTACTGGAGAAAGAAATATTAAGAGCAGATAGTTGTTGGTTCGCAGATGGATCAAAAACACCTTCCGGTTCTGGTGCAGGTGTCTTCAGTAGCAGACCCAGGACAGAGATATCAACCTGCTTAGGAACCTATGCGACTGTATTTCAAGCGGAAATTTACGCTATACGCTATTGAATTGTGTGCAGAGAGATTGGAAGAATCCAACCTCATACACAAATCAACAAAAATATTTTCGGACAGTCAAGCGGCGTTGGAAGCTCTTGACTCCTACCGAGCAACATCTAAATTGGTAGCACATTTCCAAAAACGACTCTCCTCGATAGGAAGACTTAACAGATTGTTTCTGGTCTGGATTCCTGACCATACCGGCCTGAAAAGGAGGGTGCTGCAAGCAGCTTCATTGGATCAGAACCTACCATTGGCATCGCTATAGACTTTGCCAAATAAATATTGAACACCTGTATGGCAAGAAGATTTATGGACTTCTGGCAGAATTTTCCAGGATTGGCTCACTCCGAAGCGTTTATTCACCCTTCGAAGCTTGATACCAATATCGACCGCTCTCAAAGATGGCAAGTGGATGTTGTCGTCGGAGTGGAGACCGGAAGTGAGGTGTTGAAAAAATTAGGTCAAGTTTGAATAAATATTGAAGTGGTAGACTTGAGAGGACTGGCTGCCCCTACGCCAGTAACCAGGCCGGATGTCGACGATAATAAATGTGTTATTAGTGTTTTTTGTAAAAGGAAAAGTGAATGAGAAAACATAGGGTGGCATCATTGCCTCGAGTAAGACGGCTGTATCCCCGTATGAAGGTCCTGTTCACTATAGACAGGAGTCTGGCCAAATGTTCTTGACTTAGAAGCAACGACCATATCATTCAAAGAAGAAGAAACTAACTTCAGGGTGTCGGTTAGCGCGCTCCTCGTAAAAAATTACTCTCATCAATTTTCCCTAACGCGCCAAAAATAGTATAACTTCATAAATACATTGATGGAGACACACGACTTCCCATGACCTTGAAATAAATTGAAAAGTGTAGTAGATATTCTTAGCACAAATACATGCGTATTCTCTGTTTTATATTTGAATACTTATGACGAGGTGTACCTATAATTTATATTTCGTGAATAGCAAATAATAAACTTTTTTTAATGAAAATGGCTTTATTGTTTTTCGAAATATTCCCTTTTGATGATCAATACACTTTTGAATTCGTTCAAACCATTTGTCGAAGAGTTTTCCTCTTTGACACCTCCTCTTATGACACCTCCAAAACATGGGTTTTGAACGCTTCAACTGCTTCTTCGGCGCTCGTAAATCGTTGACCACGCAGCTTACCTTTGATATTCGGAAACAAGAAGAAGTCATTGGGTGCCAAATCAGGACTGTACGGAAGATGAGTCATCAATTCCATGTTTTGACTGCTCAAACATGTACCTGTTTGACGGGATGTGTGAGGGCTTGCATTGTCATGATGGGGAATGATTCGTCTTCGGCGGTTAGTTTAGCGAATGTTATCGAAGATTTCCGGCAAATAAATGGTCGTGTACCAACGTTCTACGTTGCTCAAGCGAAACGGTGGTATGGCCAAAGAAACAGGCGAACATATGCTTTGCTGTGCTTCTGCCACGAACAACTTTTATTGGATTTAGTTCGTCTTATGGGGGATCCAACATTTTCAAATAGGATTGAATAACTCTCCGTTACTAGATATTTTTTCACATGTGAAAACTGGTACATAAGCTCAGGTTATTCAATTCATTACAAATTCAGGTAAAAACGCAGGTACCTGAAATTTAGGTACCTAATTTAAACTGTTAAATTAGATATATAAATCATTGAATATGCAGAATTTAGTTAGTGAAGACACTTCCCGAGGAGCCATTGTTTAGTTACAGAGTAGTCTGTTCAGTTTTGAAATCAAAATCAGAGTTGTGATAATCGCTTGAAAAATGTCAACTGCTGCTCGTTCTACATTCGATCCAGCTCGAGGTGGCCAGGGAAAAAATGAAAAAGATTTGAGTGCTATTTCCAGGCAATATTCCAGCAGAGATTTGCCAGGACACACGAAATATAAATACAGAGAGCATGGCCAACGAACTATTGGTGAGACTAGGGCCCGTGATTTCCGTAGAGAATTAGAAGATAAGGAACGAGAGGGAATACCTGCCAAGAGGCTGAAGTTAGACCAAGTACATACAGCAAGTTAAGATGCTGATAACTCCCTAGATGAGGACTCTGATTCTAGTGACGACGATGATACTGAAGCTCTGCTGGCTGAAATAAATAAAATAAAAAATGAGAGAGCAGTCGAACAATCCAAAAAGGAAATAGCAAGACGCCAAGAGAAAGGAAGAATCAGAATGGAGAGTATTCTAAGAGGAAATCCGTTGTTAACCCGCTATTCTTCCGGTTCAACGGAAGTTGATCAAAGAGTAAAAAGGAGGTGGGACGATGATGTTGTGTTCAAAAACTGTGCCAAGTCTGAACCAAAGAAAAATAATGGCACGTTCATCAATGACGCATTACGTTCAGGGTTTCATAAAAAGTTTATGGAGAAATATGTTGAATGAAATTATTTTGTTATATTTTTGTGTGACGAAAATTTAGTTGTATTGTCAACGTGGCGCAGATTTTTCTTGTTTTTGCAAAATAAAATATTTCATATGTTTTCAGTTCCTCTGATTTTCATTTCGTTTGGGTATTTGTTTACAATATGTGTGCGATTCTAACCAGCTTCTCTCCTTAATTTTTGGAGTTAGTGTGTTGAAAATTGCCAGTAACTTATCCGGTGACATCTGTCTATCAATTTTCGGACATATTATTTGATACTATAATTCTATATGGATGAATTCCATCATACTTCTTCATTCAGTCATGACAATTCTAATTTAAATAGCTCAACATCAATTGAACGTCCAATTTAGCGGGAATTTTGATTTTTCTTCCAGATATAGATTTCTAAGCCTTTTCAAGAAGCCTTTCTGGCATTTCCAGTATAGTTCATTTCCATTATCCAACGCTAGGAAGTCCGAAGGTGAAAATAGCGATTTTTCCATTTTCGATATGACATGGAATGTACTCAGCGGAATTGCTGCCAACTTAATGGGGTATGCAACCTTATCAAAGACAGTTTTATAGACTTTCAAGAGTTATGTGTCGAATATTCCGCAAATAAAAATTGAAAAAATTGAATAGAAAATGTTTTTGTCTTCAGTGGGATGTGAAAAAGTTTTCAGACTGAAAAATCCATTGATATTCCTAAGATTCTGAAATTAATATACATAGCACGGGTCACAAAATGTTAATTACAGTTTTGTTTGCGAAATAAGAAATATCTAATCCACCAGCATTCGGAAATTTCCAGTCCGTTTCGTCTTTGACCAATGCGTATTAATGACCAGATACAACGCCAAAACCACAGTGAACACTGACTGCATGAAGATTATAATAGTGGTCATCTACTTCGAACCTTCGTAAGAGTTTAGTGCTTCTGTCAGAGGTTGAGTCATGTTTAAAGATCATCAGTGCTATTATAAGACTGACTGATGCCTCAGCTATACTTGTTGTCTTATAATAGTCAGTTAGTTTAGCGCATATTTGGCAATACAATTGATCATCGCCAGTTGAAAGTTCTATTTTCAGATAATTCAACAATAAGATTTGCACGGACTGGTTATTAGTCATATTAGGAAACGTTAGTTGAAGTTCTAGATAGTCACATACGTTTTTGCTACTTCTTGAACATTTACTACAAAGTAAACTAGTAAGGATTTTTCCAGCAAAAGATCTACAAACACAACAACATGAAGAGATGTTTGAGTTTGGTGAATGAGTAGAAAACTTTCTCGGACTCGTTCATCGTTAAAACCTCGTTCTTGAAAATCCAATCCAGTTTTCTTTGCAAGATTTTCAGGATACCTGTCTACTGATTCGTAAGGAAGAACGTGTTCCACATAATCTGCTTCAGAACCATTTCTCAAGCTGCAATCGAACCTTCCAAGTGATGAAGGGTTTCGTAGAGGGATCGATTCGGCTCTTTCTCCATGAAGCTCTTCCACTGAGAGGGAACCAAAACCACGACGACTGCAGCTCACATTTTGGGGACAAGAATGACCTATATCCAGAGTAATTAAAACTTTTTCAAACTATTATAAAAACTCAAAAGAAATTTTATTTTATTTTTAGAAATACAAACACTGCCCTCATTTGTTGCACACTTAATGGACCACACTGTGTTTGTTGAGAAATTATCGATGATTGATTGAGTTGCTTGGTGAAACATGTGTTGAGAGAATGTTTGAGAGAATTATCAGTCAAATTAGTTCAAGCGATTCAAATTGCCTCACAAAATGGAGCGCAAAAACCGTTATAAATCCTTCTTCCTACCTTGAAGTACCAACATCGTTCGTGGAAAGGAGCAACCGGAAATGCTTGGGATTAGGTATAGTGGTATTTTCAGGAAACATCTCAGGAATCATAATTAAAATATATTGCGAATACGGTGCGTTGAAACCCCTTCAACCTCACCCTTGCGTGTTTGTTGGTAATTGACTATAAATTTATAATTAACCACATGTAGCTTTTTGATTATATTACACGAGTATTAGAAGAGTTCCTTATATCATGAAATTAACAAGGTGGATTGAACTGAATAATTCATTATGTTTCTAATCAAAGGATATCAGTATGTGGGGTTTTTATCTAAGAGAAATAACTATGGATAATTCATAGATTTTTCTGAAATGTTTCCACTACTATTTGTTGATATTTTTTAATTTTTTGTTCCATACTATGGGAATTTCGTATTTTTTGAATATGAGTGTGAAAATTCGAAGTTGAAAATGATTTATTTTAATAACATTCACATTTTGTTCCACTGCGAATGAAATGCAAATAAAATAACTCTGCATCATGTAGAGATCTTCCTTTTCAGTTCTAAGTGAAACTCAACAAAATAATACTCCAACTTATCATCACTGTCACTTTCAATTATTGTCAAGCGAGAATAAATGGATCAAAATAACCTTTCGAATCAGATCCTAACGGTTTTCCAATAAAACGAGTATACGAAGACCAGTGAAAGCCAGTTCAATTAACTATATACATTGTTCATGAGTTTTTTTTTCGAAACTATCTTGAATAATTCAATATTTTACAGCATATCAAGTATTACATTTTGGGTTTCAGTAATAATTTCTTGACGAAGGCAAAGATCTTTTATTGAATCGGACTTCGTACCAAGCACTCATCCCATTTTCATTGGGATGAATGCTTTTAAACAAACACGCAGTAATTCTAGGACAACTGTGATATTTCTTGAGTGAAATTCAATAATTTCAACTTGTTCTGCAAGGATATGGAATAAATCAAAGAACGAACGATTCCACACAGTTGTTTGCTCATTTTAACAAAAAAAAAAGAAAATACTACAGAATGTTATTTTGTTCTGATTGTGATATCTTCTTTTTTGGCATTGAAATATCTTGTAATTTATGTCAATTGCAGGTTTTTTTTCTTTTGAAAGAGATATCACTTAACACTCCTCTTCCACTTGGAACCCACCCCCACTAGACGTAACCGTAACCGAACTCTATTTCAAATTTATTGAAAAATCAAGATGATACTGGGAAATACAGGTGAGGGGAATTCCATAGCTGGTCCAAATTTCAGTATGTAATGCTTACCTAATGTAAGGATTCATCATGGTCGAGTTCATATTTATTCTGTTAAAGATTCTGTAAGGGTCCGAGGTGACAGAAACTCATAAATGACCATTTTTAATGGACGCATTATGGACGTTCAGTTTGTTTCAAAGAAATGAACGGATTTGGTTCCTGAAACGTTAACGATTTTCAACAAAGATAAACTGTTATCGTTATCTGATAATGTCGATATGAAAACATTTTGAATATGACAAGTTTTCAATTGATTTGGTGTAGTTTTCGTTAATGAAACAACTTTGAGGTAAGCTCGCTAGTTTGTTGCTTGAACAATTTGTCTAAATTTATTTTGAAAGATTATGATAACAAAAAAATCAATAAAAAAAGTCTCTATCCGTTATATGAAATAGCTTATTTGTTTTTACTCACCCCCTCGTCCTAGCCACTCCAACTTTTTAAATAGCAACCACCTACTTGTGATACCTTATCTAAAAGCTCCTAAGACATGCTCTTAACTGGTACATACAAAGCAATATTCGATGTAGTAATTTTTAGTTCATTGAATGAATTGGACATAGGTCCGAGGATCTAGGAGGACCTCTTCTTCCAATCCGTTGATTAGTATAATAATTATTTAACCATTGCCTAACTGTAACTACATAATCATAGGGGATCCCAAGCAGGGATTTCAGGATTCACTAAAGCGCAGCAGATTAATATACAAGGAAATACCTTGTACTCGGTTAAGTACCTCCACCAAATATGAGCCTCGTATATAAGGCCGCCCGCGAAGGATAAAGGATCAGATTAGTAAACAAAACTGATCATCAAAAATTCGCGAGCGCGATAGATTAAGGTAGGGTAAGTTGATTACATGCTAAAAACTGTGTATTCCAATAATCTGACAGTTTTAGAGTGACGTAAAGAAAGGGGAGGGCAGAAAAGTTGTGAAAAAATAACGTCATTTCGACATTCTCTAGCGTAGCTGATTTTTGTTTTATTTTGAAGAAAATAATTCAAGGAAATCTGACGATTTCTGCAACTCGAAATAACAAAAATTCGTTGATAAAGTTTAATGCGTGCAGCTGTGTGATACCTATATTTCCCTCTTCGCGTTTCTATTCCTTTTTCACTTTTTCTGTATCTATTACTCTCTCAATCCGTCCCCACTCTGAATTCTGATTGAAGATGATAATTAATTAATCGATTGATTACAGAAAATTCAATTTTTTCAAGCATATTCTTTAAATTATTTTCTTACAAATACAAGTATTTTATTTGAAAAACATACACTTATTTATTCGCATGCTATTTCCTGAGCTTTTCAATTGATTAAGTTCAAAGATTTAAAAAAAATATTTTTTTTTGTCAGATTAGGTGAATCCCTCTAGATAATCGTCAGATTATGAGACAGCACGTCTAGAACATAAAGATGAACCATATATATCTCAATCTACGGGCTTGGGTATTTCAAAATGACGAATTTTTTTTGCACATTATAATGATGGCTGCGAGTTTGCGTCAGATCGAAATCGTCAGATTATTGAATAAGGGCTTTTTTTGGATGAACTTAATACCCGCTTAGAAAATCTGACGCGCTTTAATATTTTTTTTTCTTTTTACTTTAAACCCTTATGTACAATCACCGCATCATGCAAACGATCAGATTAACATGCGAACATTATTAAAAATACGTAGGACATTGATGCTATCAATATCTGACCCGCTCGAGTATGTCCCTGAACAGTATTTAAAAACCTATATCCGTTTGCCCCACCGTGTTAGGAATCACACGTTAAAAGGTAAGACCTCGTTAATCCTCAGCTCGCACAAGTTTCGACTTCTGAGGGTTGTCGTTCGTAGGGGTGCGACAGCTAGTTAACGGAAAAACAGATTTCAAACAGAACAGATTTTAAACAGATGAAAAGGTATATATTATATAACATTTTTTTCTTTTTATCATCCAAGTTTTGCAACCTAATATGTCTCTATCTCGCTCGAGTAAATCCCCATTTTGCATCGTGGGCTCCCCTCCTATAATGAGAAGGTGGTCCCATCCTGTTGAAAATATAATAATTTTTTTCTAAAGACAAATTACGGTGTATGTTTCCCTGATTCTCTAATTCATTAACTATCTGAGGTTCGATAAATATTTCTAGCATGTGAGGATACATTTCGCCATTTAAATGTCCTTCTATGAATAATGGACCAATAATTGCATCTCCCAATATAACAGCCCAAACATGTGAGATAATTCGGTTGCTATAGCTGCCTGACGAGTCGATAAAGTATGATTCATTGCACTCTGTCCGAGTACTTCAATTTGCGTTGCTCTGTCCAGTAATTTTGGTTGATCCCTCTTTTTATTTGCGACAGTAGGTACCAGTTTCTTGAAATTTTGCTACTAGTTGGCGAATGTAACTAGCATTTCTCTCCGGGTGCCTCTGGTTTAATACTTTAGTTGTTCTTAAAATATTCACATATTCACAATTTCCACATATTCAGCTGTGTTGTACACCATTGTTGCAGATAAAAATTCCGTTTCTCGTGTACAACGTATCGAAATAAAAATCAAATGTATTAATGAAAAGAGTATCGTTTCCAGTCCCTCTCAAAAACAAATTTTTCAAACACCCCTTTTTTGTTACTTTTACTTATCAACTGAGTGACATTTTACAGGCGTAAATTGTTTGAGAGATTTAATACTAATGAAATGAGAATGTTTTTAAACATTTTTTAAATTAATAATAGAAAATAAAATTTTAATTTAAATAAATATTGTTTTATTTAATATACAAAAACTTACTATATCGAATGTAGCTTTGTGAGGTACCATTGAAGAGCATTTCTTCAGAGCTTTTAGATGAGGTATCACTAGTAGGGGTTGCCATTTGAGAATTAAAAGTTGAGGTGGCTGGTGCTTGAGGGTTGAGTGAAAACAAGTTAGCAATTATATCATATTGTTTTCGCCTCCCCATTATGAAAGTTGTTTTTAACAATTTTTCATATTTTTCCTAGTTGATCAGATATAGCCATTGTAAGTTTTCAAATTGTCACTTTGTATATCAATTTTACTGTGCTTGATTGTAAGACCGAGATAATAGGCTTATGGTATGAAAAATAAAATACTTATACGTTTTCGAATAAAAACTAGAAATATATCTAGATAAAACTACAACGATTGTTGTTCCATGTTTCGTGGTGGGCTGTGGTACGTTCTTTTTGCAGAAAGTATACCAAGAGTTGTCCAACTTCAGACGTGAAATCAACATTGAAATTTCCTGCTAAAATTAATGGCAACGTATGATAGTTTTTTCCTAATTCTTCAGAGCCTACTCGACCATAAATGTGTGCTGGCACCTCCCTCTCTTGCCCCTACAGAAATATACGAATTGTAACTCTCTTTCACTCTCATATACTTACTTCCGTTCGCCTCACCCGATCACACTTTTCGTAATGATCTCGTCACGTAATCAGCAGCTTACTCCCCAAGTCAAGTGCGCATGAAGAAGTTTTACTTCAATAACTTGGAGAATAGAGAAATTAAAATATAGAGTAGCTTTCAATTTTGAGTTAATTCATATTGCATCCTTTCCTTAGATATCCGAAGCGAAAATCGACAACTTCCATTTTTGCAAATACGCTAATGAATTCCATCATGAATATTTTACGCACCTCTCGAATTCACTGCTGAAAGCGAATAGTTCAAGAGAGTCTGTTACTTAACAATGTATGCAAGATTGCAAGATGTTTCCTAAAGTAATCTAATGAGAAATTTTATAATGGAGCCGATATTAACCATGGCAAGGGCGATAACTCGATTAATTTCGTTGGTAAATTTCATTTTTGAAACAGCTTTTCACTGTAATTCTATAGGACAGATTCTTCATTGGCGGTAAGATGTTATACAATGTAGGTTAACGAATTGAAGGATCTCTCTCAAGAGAGATTACTTTTTGCGAAAAAAAGTTTTTGGTTCTCTACTTTTCCATTATTATATGAAAAAGTGGAAAACTCGCGAAGTGAGGAAGACAAAAATTGAGTTCATCAGTGAAAACTGTTTGAATATGTATACCTATATCATGTAGATACAGAAGTTTCTTTCAGATACAAAGTGGAAGAAAAAATAGATAGTTTCTATTTCATACAGAATAATAACAATAATAATGAAAACGAACTTTCACTCACGGTATTGACGAGACATTGGTGTTGCCTTACGCTCCAGGGCATAATGATTCCGTTGTGGGAAATGGGAAGTACCGAATTTATGAGAACTATTCATTGCCCATCCTCAAGCTCATTCAAGCTAATAAGCCTAATTTATTTCTCGCTAAAATCAGAGCAAGACGATATTCGTGGTATATTCTTCAGGTCCGAGAGGTGACGTGAATATCGCCTGATGAATATCGACGGATGAAATATCAAGACTTTCTCTTCGAGCTCCGCAGACTCTATCGATACTACTCTGTTGAGGTGGTTGTTCAGATTTATTGGTAAAATGATGAAATTATACTTCAATAAGATTTAAATTCGATAAATGATGACTGTAGCGATCTTATACCGGTATTGAAGGGAGTGCCACAAGGATCTATCCTTGGGCCCTTGCTTTTTAGCTTGTATATTTGTGACTTTTATCTGTCCGTGAAAAAATGCAATATACATCACCATGCAGACGACACGCAGTTATATTTCTCTTTTTCGCCAGGCGAGTCTACATCTGCTCTGTCGCATATTAATAACGGTCTCCAAGCCATCTTTGACATTTCTACTGCCCATAAGCTCAAGCTCAATTCAGACAAATCCGCAATAATGATGTTCGGAGCTAAGAAGAACAGAGAGCTTACCAAATCTACCTTTCAAGTTCGCATCGAAAACGATATACTTCCCTCCGTGGACGAGATAAAAATTTAGGACTGTGGTTTGATCTGGATCTCCGCTTTACTAAACATGTCAGCTATCTGAACCAATCTTCTTATAACGTTCTCAGCCAGCTTTTTCCCGCTGCTTCTCGTATAATGCACCCAAATATTACAATCAACTACCCTGCGAATTTCGATCATACACCATCGTAAACTCTAAAAAAGACTGAAGACTTATTTATCTCATTAGCCTCTTGCCCGTTCCCGACCTTGGCATTTCTAAAATGAATTTTCTAAAGTAAAGCAATAACTAAAATTTTTTGATATTGTTAACTCGACTTGTGTTCATATTATTTATCTATAGTTTCTCCCAGGTTGGGTTGAAAAACAGCCTTGGCTGATACTCCGCCTATTCACCATATACTGGAAGTTTTTTTTCTTTGTTTTTGTTATTGTTCCTGTATTCTGTTCTATTTTATTTTTGTCTATTCCATTTGTATTTTTATGGTGAATAAAGACGTATTATTATTATTATTATTATACTCAAGTGTTCGATTTTCATACTAATATTCGGCTTGTTTTGAAATGAACGTGATTAGAAAATTTCTAATCGTGTTAACAAAAATGAGAGAAAAAATAATTGATTCAGTAAATGAAAAAAATAATGAGAATACGAAACTTTCTATAGAAAAAATTAAACAAAAGGGAAAGAAATATATATTCAATCAGCTGATCAGTTTTTGCAGGTACTGACGGATTGCAGAGAAATTGAAATATATTATATTAGTACCTTGAATTGTACATGTACTTGTATGAAATTATTTGTTCATAAATAACTATGAAATGTTCAATTGATGTTTGTGATGTCTTCTTTATTTCAAATTTTATCGACGGGTTCTCCAAATTCTATGAAGATATTTTTATTGGTGATTCACAGCTTCTTCTAGAGCCAGTTTCATCAAACTGAATTTTTCTTTCGTAAGGTCTCGAATAATAATGCCTTTGCTCGTAGCTTTTTCTTGTTGCTTTCTTGTTGTTTGGTATCATATCGGACGACTTCTTTCATTGTCATATTTTCCCAATTAGGACCCAGTGGCACCTACAGGTTGATGATGACTTCGACAATTGCAGAACTAGCCAAACGTCACACCCATGCTCAATCCCTATAGAGATAAGATGAAATGAAAAGATGCAATCTTGCCAGGATTACCCTGGGCGACCCTGGGAAGCTGGCGCCGAAGAAATATCTGACGATGACCAGCAAAAATCTAGGCCCAACAGTAGGATTTCTGACTGGCCACTGTCAACTAAGGAAACACCTCTACAGGATGTGTGAACAGGAAGATGAAACTGTCAGGCATGTCTGAATGTCCGGAGTTATCGTCAATAAGAGAGTGTGTGTTTGGCAAGTCTTGGCCTACACCTGCCGAGATAAAGGAGATGTCTTCCAGAGACATGTTCACCTTCCTGGAAAGGACAGCATGGACGATGACCTAGGAGAACAACTCCTCGGGAGGATGTACAATGGGTTATATGTGGCCTAAGTGCTGTGTGCCTACACTCACCCTTCCTACTCTACAGATACAGATACAGATTATTGAATTGCGTTTGGAGTATTGCTCCGATTTTTCGCTGGTCGATATTATTTTCTGTAACACTTTTTTTAAATTTTTTGAGTACAAGTTCCAGTTCATTTTGTTTTTCATCGAACGTTTCGAATTTTTCATTGAATTACTTCTGCAATATACCTACCTACAATTGTTTGAGTTATCTGATCCACAAATCCATCGGATGAGCACAATTTTGAAAGAGATATTTTTACACTTAGCTGTTGATCACCCTCTAATTTGTTTGTCGCTCCTTTACGGAACATTTTCACTCATTTCAAGAAATTCAACAGACGAAAAAAATTATCCGGGGCAATCGATAATGAAAGAAAAAGTATTTGTGAGGACTTGTGGTAATCTTCTCAGTTGGTTATTGAGTTATGAATGCTATGCTGCTATGTGGACTCCATCAATATACACCATCTTTCAGTCAATCAATATCGCAGTAGATTGATCTGGAATCCTATGTAATAGTATGGACATCAGACATTCATGATTGATGGTAAATTCTAACAAAATAAGAAGAGTTATATAGCTTTGATTATTTTTCCTGAACCCTGACCGAATTATTGGTAGAATGTGATATCGATTTACATAATCGATTCAATAAATCTTTCAGCTAATTTGAATAGATGGATAACAAGCTTATATCTTTGAGGTCTTCATATTCCAGAGGAATTTTTTCATGGGAATTTTTTGAAGCAAAGTCTGTTTTCATGACGTAGGAAAACATTTTTCAAAACAAAACACAAACACTATAGGAAAATGCTTAAAGTGGAGCCTGCAGATTGTGGAATAAACTTGATTCTCAGGAAGTTCATTCCACATGAAGGCAGTATCCGGTTCAGAGATATTTATGTTTTTGTAGAAAACCGATGCTTGGGTTTTCGTGTCATCGAATCAAACCCGGTTACCTTCACCTCGGTTTTATGTTCAAACTATCAGTACCAGAAGCATTACTCTTGATGTTAGATATACTCTGATATATAAAGAGATTTTATAGATTTCCGTGTAGTTGAGTGGTCATCAACTTTTCGTTGATTCTGACAAGAAGTTAAATGAAAGACTTATTAGAAGTAGATTCGAAAAATTTATTCAGCACCGCAACATTCGTTGAATATTTCTTTTTTTTATCAGAGAGTAGGTACGTGTTAATGTTTGAGAATTTTCTACTTTCCACGTGACTGTCAATTATTTAGTTAGATATTGAAGTACTTTTTTTTGCACGGACTATCGCTTTTGGTATATTGTGAGCTTCTGTGAGCTTCTAAGTTCATCTTTTGATATCGCTTTCGAGCTTTATCTCACGTAGATATTATCAACTTCAACGTATTGGTGAGCCTGGGGGCTTACGGTTTCGTGACATGAATGTTATAATTGGAGCGTGTCTACATGATGTTTACGATCTTCGAAAATAATGAATGCGGCAAAAAACACAATGCAACTGACAATTGAGATATGTTACTCAGTTTCAACTACACATCCGAAATAATCAATATACGGGGTGTTCCAAATCATGTCGGCACCATTGCCAACTCCGTTGTTATTAATGCTGCGAATTCGGTCAAATGAGCAAACTAGTAGCATTTTTATGGGCTTTGTTGATGCCGAAAATGAAAAAAATGTAAATATTTCATAAAATGATGTTTTATTGTATAGAACACCATATATTTAATTATGCATTTCGATTCGTAAAAACATTCTGAACACCAAAGGTGAAATCACCTCTCTTCCTAAAGTTGACAATGAGCGACTTATGTGGAAATATTTATTCATTTCACTAGTACAAAAAATGTCTTCGTTTTGGCAAATATAACCTCATGATTGTCCAAACTCTCAGGTACCTATATGAATGTAAATATTTTGTTACTAACAATAAAAAAAAAAGATAATTTCCATATTGAAGTCATTCCACTAGCCGTATTTATCTTGTGAATCAAAATGTCTGCTATAATGAAACATTGAAGCCGTTTTTGTACAGAACAGAAAACACTGGAGTTTGTTTCGATAAAACAGAATTATTATGAGTAATCAAGTTGCCTTGACACTTTGTTGACGTTTCAGCCTACTTTGAGGTAAATCCAAATTTATCTAGAGAAATAGCTGTGCCACTGTCTGTTATTCAACGAATTCTGAAGAAACATAAGATTTCTCCTTATAAGTTGAGATCAGTGCAAACAGTAGGATCTGGTGACCCTGAGAGACGATTGGGGTTTTGTCGGTGATTTATGAATAAATGCATACAAGATACAAACTTCTATAGAAATATTAAATGGATCAATGGGGTTAATTTTCCAAATCGTGGGATGTATAATAGAAATAATTTTCATTATTTGACATAACCCATTTCTAGTCTATCCCTACAATCCGCAAAAACGATTTAGTATTAATGTTTGGTGTGGTCTATTTAGAGTCAGGGTTAACGGTCCACTTTTCTATTATGGTTCCTTGAACCATCTTGATTTGAAGGCTCGTCAGATGATCTATTTTCAGCAGGATGGAGCTCCAGTACTCTCAGTGGCGTAAAAAGAATGTTGAGAGACTGTTTCGCAAACATATGGATTGCTACAAATGGTCCTGTTAAGTGGCCACCTCGTCCACCAGACACGATACCTCTAGATTTCTGAAAAATGAGGTGAACAAAATAAAACATAATAATGTAGATGAACTGATAATGGTTTTGAGAGCAACACGTAGTGCCAAGAGTAGGGCCCAAATATGTGTTCAACAAGAAGGCGGTGTTTTTAAATATTTAACCGATATTTTATAGCTCTTTATTCGCCAAAATTATTGTACTAGTGAAAGAAATAAATATTTCCACGTAAGTCGCTCATTTTCAACTTCAGTAAGAAAGGTGACATGAGCTTTGTTGTTGAGAATGTAATTACGAATCGAAATTCATGATGAAATATAGGGTTTTCTATTCAAAGAAACTTCATGAAATATTTTGAGAACCCGACAATCATTTTTTTTTGTTTTCGGTATCGAGAAGGCTATTGAAAATGCTACTAGTTTGCCCATTCAACTGAGTTCGTAGCATCAATAATATCGGAGTAGGCAATGGTGCCGACTTAATTTGGAACATCCTGTATACTGAAAGTGTTTGACCTCCCAATAATGAAATCTGTATGTCACCCACTCTGCGGAACTCATGATGATTCAATTTCAGATCGATGTTCGACATTCGAATCATAAAACATAGATGTCCGCCACTCTGTGGTCCCGCCCAGGAAAAGTTACGAAATGAAAAAATTGGCGACAAAGTGGGCACGATACAAAGTGAAACAACGCCATACTTAGATATTTATCAGAAATCACTGTTCTACAGTATGCCATAAAATGTGATTTTTGTGGGTCAGAATCACACGGTGATGTAATAAAAGTTGGAATTTTCTAAGATTTGAGGTTTAATGTATGAAGTTCACAAAAATGTATCTATGCAACAATGTATTTGAAATATTATTTTTGTTTTGTAATGAAGAGTCAATGTTTCTTCACTTTTTTGTTTATGTTTTGGTTATTCGATTGAATCGGTTACAGATTTGATATAAGAAAAACTTTAGGATCTATCTACCAATACATATACCTATCTTCCGATATCTTCTGACACGAACAAAATACGAGAAAATACGAATTATTCACAATATGCTATGTTTTTGTCAAAAAAGCTAAAAAGGTGAACTTGAATAACTATCCTTGATGTGAGAAAATCAGATATCGTGAATATATAAAAAGAAGATACATATCGGGATTAAGGAAAGCAGAGCCTATTTTAAAATCAACTGTTGCATTAGGTGAATGAAAAATTGTCGCCAAAGATCCACACGAAAAAATTAGAAAGCTCAAAGAATCTGCATATATTCTTTCAGCAAGTAACAACTGTATTTCAAATACCTCTGTGGAGATGGATCGTACCTGTTCACCATTACTGAGCCAAAATGTTGAAAATAGAAATATGAAACTAAACTGATTTTTCAGAAAAAACTTGTATGAGTATTCATGGGAATTATCCAATGTGACACCGGGACATTTTATTCTATTGACGCCCGAAGTGCTTTTTTAAAAGTTAATTTCTTTGTGGTTTCGAAATCGTAAAGGGATTACTTTCTGAAACATCAGCTAGAAACTCTTCTCGATGCGTTTCATCATCCCAGCTGGCACCTTCAAGAGATGAAGACCTCTGAAGACGCCAACTTGGTTGGTAAACCGCACTTCGAGAAGAGTATTGCATTTCTTGTTTTCTCAACAGTTCCAAGCGTTTCTCGTTTATTCTATGGCCGTTCTCTACGGCATGTTGAGCTACACTAGACTCCTCTGGTCTACCTCACTACACGAATAGTAGTGAGGTAGAAAATTTTGTGTTTCATCTCAATAACAGATCTCTAAATATAAAGTTCACGTATGAGAATTGAAAAATAATAAAAATGCTACCATTCCTGGGTACTCCAGTTGTAAGAAACGGTGAAAAAGGTTTAGCATTTGATGTATACATAAAAATACTAATATCTTCAGATATTCCTGTCAGCTGTCATCATTGTTCGTAACAAAAAATGATGGGACTGCATTTTCTTGTCCTTGAACTGGTCAAATTCCTTTGATCAAAGGAATCTATAATATAAAGAAAGAAGTTATTGAAGAAATAGCTGAAAAACGAATATCCTTCAAACATAGTGGATTGGTTGATTTGGATAGGAAGAAAATTTAAAGTACTTCTAAGTGAATCAAAATACATCAGTGGAGTGACCTCAGTTTTCAAAAACTGAATATGAAAATGGCTTTCAAAATTGCTCATACACTTCATCGAATGACAAGACGATGGAAATGGAGAAATCTGTTGTTCAAATTCAGTAGACTATAATAGGTTGTTACAAGGAACATGTTTCCCTTATGCAGTTCATGACCAAAGCGGTCTAGTGTCTTACAATTTTTGAGACCCGTTTGTGAATAGCGACACAGGTACGATTCCTAACATTCCACCGTTCACGCTCGTACGTAATAATTACAGATGAAAATCTGGTGAAAGATTTGGTTTGGTGATGCAGAGCAAGAAACCAAATTGAAAGCTCTCATTTGGATACCACCAACAGAAGTTTGTAGAAATACCGTACTCGAATATAGAATAAAGAAACTAAGTTTGGTCTAATTACTACTAAGTTTATTATTTATTACGACCAGTTTCGAAGGAATTATCACAAGTAACTCCAGTATAATGGGAATATTAAAAAGAAGAGGAACAACGACCAACTAATTTTCACAAACACTTGAAAATAGTCTAATGAATCGAAATCGGTCCTAACAAATAATAAACTTAGCGAAAATTAGACAAAAGTTATTTTCTTCATTCTATATTCAATATGAATTTTAACAAAATAAATAGGTCATCAATCGAACAAAATACTGTACCCCTTTTCAATACCTGTCGCTGTAGACTAACTTAGTTTTTTCAAGGACAAACACAAGCACTACAGGAAAATCATCAAGGCGCTCTAAGAGCGGTACCTGTGCGAAAGTAGTGATTCACGTTGAATTTCCATCCCGAGCCTTGGAATGAATCGAAACAAATACTAAATAATCACTACTGAACATGAATTGTCACTATATAAAGAAATCAGAATGTAAATGTTCTGAAATTTTCTATTCTTTCCAACTATTGCTTCAGAAGGAAAAATAACAGAATACAGGATCTTACCCTAGGGTTCAATACATTGAATCTTACAACTTCCGATCGAAATCCTATTTCCAGAAACCATCAAAAAAACTCAAGACTTTTATTTTACACTCCTCTAAATAGACTGCTTTTATTCTTGAGATCCGGGAATTCGGCAGTCTCCAGCAGTAACCACTTCGGACCTATGTGTTACAGTGCAGCCACACACATCCAAGACAATTTCCTCATTGTGTCCAATTCATTCAATTTATTTCTGTTTTTATGCATTAACTTGTTTTTATGTTTTAAATGGTTCTCATTCTTCAATGCTTCAATGATTCTGATTATTGTGATGATTTTGCCTGGCAGAACTACTCAGTGGTTGTGATTTATTATAATGGATGAATCTCAATATTAATAATTACATCACTAGTACGTGCTCTCTATCTGAAGCCAGGCACTGAAAAAACCCTTTCAAAATTTCATTATCCATACATAGAATCAGTATCGGTTCAAAGTTCAGGCAATGCTACCACCTGTTACATCTGCCTCCTCATACACAGGGAGCCCACCGATTCCAAGTATAACATATAAGTAAAAGTCTGTACCTAACTTCTCACTCCAAGTTAATAATCAAAATAAACACTATGGACTCTGAATAGGTAGCATTCTGATTCTGATTCATTTGGAGTACTGCTGCAGACAGCTCAGAAGAATCTCGGATCTGTGAAACTAGAAATTCAAATAAAATTGGTATGTCACAATATACAACTGAAAATTAGGAAAAGGGGTTTCTTTGTGTTCATATTGTCTCGCAAACAATATAAAATCGAATGTGGAAAAATAGAATGTTGCAACTGGTAGTCGTTAACATTAGGAACAATCACAATATGAAACAATACGTTACAATCAATTCAAATCAGGTAAGGTGACGGTTGCTGCAGATCTATACAAAACATCAAGATAGCCATAAAAAATGTGTTTCTGTTATTTTCTGACGACGCTAATTCAATTGGCCAAACGCACGTCGACAGACATAATTTTGTTTGACAAGTGTTTCTAATACATTCATTCCACGTCAGAGGTTCCAAGGTACCTATAAAATTTTTACTTTGCCAGCAATTACACCTCAAGACATCCACTGTTGATGTAGCTTTGTTTATTTTTCAGATTGGTGAAGGTTTCATACCCAACGAATAGCAAGAAACTCTACATTATTCAAACATAATCAATTCATGTAAACCATTTCTACTCCACCTGCAATAATTTGCTTCTGCCAAACCGAACTATTTTATCTTCCGCACCGAAATTATTAATTCGGAAATTCCTGAGCGCTTTGAGCCAGCTCCTCCCCATGATAAAATGAAATTATTTCAAAGTGAAAATTGAATCATCGGTAATTTCATTTCTCGCGAGATTCATTATTGAAATAATTGGATAAAGAACGAAATAAATAATTCGCATAAGAGCGGCGAATTAAAATGTCGAAATTACTCGCACTGAAAATTTGTTATTTACGACGACTAAGTGTCGTACGGTTTCTATTTGAAGCAAATTAATGACTGAATAAATTGAATACCGTAAATCCATTGGAAGAAATTTATTAGTTTCTATGTTTTTAATAGAAATACAATAGCGTTGTAGGGAAATCTTTGAGATGCTTTGAAGTTGGAGAGCTCATTTGGAAAAATCGTTTCAGGAAATCAATTCCAGAAAATGTTCTTGAAAAGCTCGAAGTCTATTGTGATATACATAGAACTCTTTTCCAAATAGAGTCTAGCATTTCATTCTCTGGTTGTGTCTCGAGCAAAATGGTAATGGTGTAATGGTAGATACCAATGAATTGAAGAAAATTTTCCAAATAGCCATCCGCTATTTTCTACATAATAAAAATTCCAACACTACTTAGTGAGATCTTCAATTTTAATACAGAAAATCACATTGAAAGTTTTGGTTTGAGTGTTCACAGTTGTTCAGAATCATGAGTTAATACCTTGAAGCAAATCACAGGTGATAAAGTCCAGAACACTACAGTTGTGGATGAATTATTTTCATTCGCAAAGAGAGCTCCAAGAATTCACCTACTCCAAAATTGTTCTCCAATGTCAAACTCAATTATTGAAATGTCATTTATCATTAAAAAATATAGTTTTTGTCATTGGCATCCCTTAGGTTTGACTCGTTTCAAGACGAGATCATGGACAGTGAGGATGGAGCCGCAACGACAAGAAGAAATGTTGAAAAACCTAGATCGCGACGAATTAAACAGAAAGAAAACCCTCCCTCCAATCGTCATAAAAGGAATACTCCCAATGAGTAAGGATTACCTAAAGCAGAAGTTGCAGGCAAGGTGTCAGCTCAAATATACAAGGCGCACAACACTGCTGTGTACAAATAATGAAAATGACCACTATACCATAATCAATACCCTCAATAACAACACCGACAATCAAACTTATACCTTGGCAGAGGACAACACACACGCTAGACTCGCAACCATCAGTAGATGATATTGCCGATGACAATATACAAGAGAACATCTACAAGATCAGAACTGGAGGAAGGTCGTTATATATAGTCATAACGAACCAGGACATTACCCTTAATGTCCCAAGCATCTCATATATGCGGGTCAAATGGGAGCTAAGAAATAACACTGGGCAAATATCCCAAAGTGTTTGTTACCCACTTTGGAGGCTTGCTACTCCAATTTCAACAGGAAATTTCGATGCCTCAAATGTGCAGATTACCGTCCTATGTATGAGTGCACGAAATTGAAGGATGGAACATCATAGTGCGTTAACTGTGTAGGCCCTCAATCTGTAAATGGCGTAGACTGCATTTTTACAAAGAAAAGCTCAACGATCTTGAGCTTAGAAGAAAGGTCAAACGCCCCATCAAATACATTCCAGCTCCGGCCCCACGGAGCGATACGTGGGGTGGGGTAAACCTACCTAACAAGGACAAATCTGTTCTGATGACATTAAACCTATCTAAACAGATTCAGTCGCTGCGAAGACGTCTGAGCCATCAGAGCAGACGATACAACAAAAGGAACATGGAAGGCATCAACTACATGCAAATGAAGAGTCACCTTCTATACCTCACTCTCCTTGAGCAATTCGTGTCACCGGGGCCCCTTTGAGAAGGTGGAACAGGGCAGAAATATCTCACAGGCTTTCGAGAAGCTCAATTCTTTATTAAACATGGTAGAGATGTTGAGACCGATTAATATTCTCATTCGCTTACTGGAAGGTACGACAGGACTTTCGGAAAAATATAAAGTTTCCCCAAAACATCAATAACTACAATTCATAAAAATTGTATACATGCCTGTTTTGGAGAAGCGACAAAAATGCATCTCTAAAAGCGCTTGCCTCGAACAACGAATGTTCTAACCCGGTTTTTTGGCACGCGCTTTTTTCGAGAGTCACTGTCATGAACCCGAACATCAGCGAATGCGATATTCGATGGACCTCAATATCAATTTCATGATGAATGGTACATAAGCTTGATGCACGAGGTGTCAGAAGGAATAACTGCTAATTGAAAGTCTGTATCTCGACTCACTAACATTGCTTGGGGTCGTGAGGGATTTTCAAAATGACCCTCATTTTCAAATATTTCTGTTGAGTCATAGAAGAAGTATAGTGTTCTATTCGCAAGAAATGGGCATTACTCGCTCGAATGATTTACAATGGCCGCCTTCAGCTCACGACAAAAATCTTCATTCTCACGATTGATGGCTACATTTCTCGCTTGTTGAGTAATATATTATTTTTCTATTATTCATTTTCACCCTCACAAACTAAAGAAGGCAAATTCTAATTAGTACGACAAGTAATTAATAAATAGAATTCAAAAAATATATACCGGGTGATTCTCTAAGGTGGCTCACCCCTATAACATTTTTATTATTGGAGATAGAAAAACGAAATTTGGGGGTTGTGTATTATAGTTCAATTTACATTTTTTGACATATTCACTTGCTTTGCCGTAATTGGAATAAAAATGAAATAATTTTTATTCCAATTTTTATTTTTTGATATAGAATACCATGGATCGTGTAAATCGCTTCATTCTTGATCAAGTAAATTTGCATCAGATGTAAATTTGTTTGAGACCAGTACCTTTTATTATTCCTATTGAACATATCCAAGTTGGTGAATCGGGTTTCATCTGAATAAATAATTTAAATGGAAAACGTATATCTTCTCTGTATTTGATCAAAAACCACTTGCAATAAGTCAATCTTCGGTTGTGATCGTTATCATAAAGATGTTAGTGTAGTTGGTACTTGAATGATCGATAATTATACTACTGAAGAATTCTCTAAACGGACGAATAACTTATATCACACTCAGAAACAATTTGGCGAATTGACGCCGTACAATTCATTTCAACATAGGCCAACACGTCTACTTCTTTTTCTTCACTGATGATGAAGTTATTGGCATTTTCATCTGATTCATTTCGCATTTTTCTTTCCAGGTTTGGAAAATAATGCCGAGTGGGATGGCGACGATTAGGGAACTTCTGAGCATAAATTTGAGCAACATGTCAATTTTCTCATTTCTATTATAATTTGCCATATCTACACAATAAATAAATTTTCAAAAGTGATAGCATATTCATTTGTTTAGGTAGTCCTAGCAACAGCTTCAATTGTTTGTCACGGATAAGTAGAATAACAGGACTTAGGACCACTTGTATAGGTTCAGTTTAAACCACAAGTCTTAGTTAAACTTTGGTTCAACGAATAAAGTTCGTTGTTTAGGTGTTTGTGACTGCCATTCGGAATTTAACTGTCAACTGATGGATGGAGCGGCAGTTAAACTACAAGCGTCGGTTAAACACATGTTCGGATTGAATACTGATGTGTCAACTTTTGTGGTTACTTTATGTATTATAACCTATAAATATTTGACGCGTCCAGATATATTCATGTTTTCATGATGGACATATTTGAAATATTTGAAGATATATTATTTGAAGAAGAAGATGAGATAGATGTTATAAATATTGTGGAAAACCCAAGAAGAGCCCGACTTTTTCTACCGCGAATCGACACATATATAATCACTGTCAAAGTAGCCCTGCAAACCCGTAACAGCAATGCCCATGATCTCCTTTATATCATCATCCTGTGTTGTAATGTGGGGAAAATTCCCTTTTCCTCCCCCTGTTCTGTGAATTTCCTCTTTCTCTGCTGCAAATTTTTTCTTCGTGTTCTTTTTTACATTTTCTCACTTTGCCTTGAGGACTTTGGAGGTACGGGGTTCTTTCGTGTTCTTGCTTGTGTTAAATTCCAGGTACAATTTCTGCCAACATTCCTCCTTTTCCCTCCATGCCATGCCCTTCACTTCCTGCTTGGAAAAATTGGATGACCTCCTGAACCCACGTAATCCATTTTATTACTGAGTCAGATTATGAACTTATGAAACAAATTGCATATGGCATTTACGACATTTACGTCAATGTACGACGACAGGTCAATTTCAATTCACTTGTCACTTGTCAATGGTGTCGTGTCTACGAGTCTTTAACTGGAAGATGTACAAATGATATTTTAGCATTTTATCGGTTTAAACCTAAGTTCAAATATAAGCTTAAACCCAAGTTTAAACTGAACTATAAACGAGACCTATACAACTGGCCCTTAGTGCATAAGTATACCAAATACATATTATTTGTTATTAGGTATGATCGTTTCTTGCAATTATTCAGAAAAATAAAGATAAATAAAGTGGAAGTGCGTGCCATTAAATTATTCGTAAGAAATATTTGCAACTGTGAAATAGTTCTAAAAACGACTGTGAAGTCATACGCCTCAAAAATTGTAGTTTTCCCATGTTATTTGATCAAGAATGAAGCGATTTACATGATCCATGGCATTCTAGATAAAAAAATTTGAATAAAAATCACTTTATTCGTCAAATATTGACAAATGAAGTATTGTTGGGTTTAGAATGTTATTCTCGAACGAAATAAGTAAAAATATGTGGGATGTCCCATTTGAAAATCGGAAGTTGGGGTAAATTCCGGTCAAACCTGAAGTATGGCAAAGCAAGTAAATATGTCAAAAAATGTAAATTGAACTATAATACAAAACCCCCTAAATTTCGTTTTGCTATCTCCAATAATAAAAAAGTTATAGGGGTGAGCCTCCTTAGAGAATCACCCGGTGTACTGTGCTCTCTCTAAATCTGCATAAAATCATTTTTTGTCAGTATATGGTACGTAAAAATACAAAAGTTCAACAAAGTGAAGAATTACTCTGAGAAACAAATGGAGAATCTATAAAGAACGAGATCCGGTCTGGTAAGCTGGGTCGGAAGAAACTTCTACTATAAGACTTCTCGTCTGCTATTGTGGCACGTATCTTCAGTGTCTGAGTCCTATCGATCACCGCCTACTATCATGGATTTAGTTATTTCTGATATCGACACCGGTGAAGGTTTGTGTTCTTATACCATACGATATAAATTTTTATTGAAATTTTGGGTTCCAGTATTTTAGAATTTATCTCTACACAAATGAGAAATTGATAATTTTGTCTATTTCTCTCCGAGGAATCGGTGCGAAAAAGGTTCAAAGATGAATGGAAACTTGGAGTTTCCAATTCTCGAGAAAGAATGAACTGCTCAATTTTTGTGTAGTACGGAAAATTTCAATTAACTCGAAGCCGAGAGAACACATCCATTCTAAACAAATGCCATGCTATTATGTTACTAATATTGGCAGAAAACCTCTCAAGATCCGCGTCCATGTCAGTATTTCTAATACAAATAGTTCTCCGCCCCATTTTTCCCAGCGAACTCAGGCGGAGTAAATGCCGTTCCAAATGAAAATTGCTACGCCAACACTATAAGGAGACGGGACTTATCGAGAAAACATTGTCAGAAGGTATTTTTCTCATCATATTATTTGACGACGTTATCGAATACAAGAGACATTCGAGATGGAACAGCGTCAGCGTTTTTAGTAACGCTTTCTGGGAAGGGGGAGGATTTTATTTCTATATTTCTAAGGAACTTGGATAAATATTCATTCAGTATAGCAAAAAAATACGTTATATGTCAGATATTAGAAAGAAATTATTCAACCAAAAAAAGAAATGAGAATAAGAATAACTAAGGGAAGAGAAATTTGAAAAAGAATTCCGGAAGTTTATGATGGGAATATACAATCAGTGTAAGGAAAATTCTTAACACGCTTTTAGGAAGGCGTCTATGTGGAAATGCTAATTTACAAGTGGATCATATTCAGTTGAAAAAGCAATGTCGTGAAGTTTATTGCGCGATGAGTACGTTCATCAAGAAAACATTCTTTTTAATTTTAGGTCGAGTACTATTATGCAGTTGAAACCTTAAAAATACACCACTTCTTAAGAAATCAAGCGAGCTATAAGCTAGTTACATTTTAAAGAGATTCTGATATGTGTTTTATATACTTATATACTTATATACTTTCTAATTCGGAAAACTTTCGTTTGCTAGCAGCAACTCAGTTGTTTGTCTCATAATATTTCAATATACGGTGATTTCATAATTTCTTTACGGTAACATCAAATCGAAAAGTTTAGATATACTTTCCGAAAAACATGGAATATGCAGGTTACATAGGCTTTTGCTCACAATTTTTTGAACATTTTCTTGATATAATCAATGAATTTCATAATAAATTCCAAAATTGCTGTTTTGTTCAGAAATGATTTGAATCTCGAACTCTCCAAATATCAATAATATCACAGTAGAATTGAAAGTTTCTTACAGAGACCTTTCAGATTACAATGTACGATTTTTTCAAATTGTCTGTTGTTACTAGAAGAAGCACCTTTTCAATAAGAAGATTAACGCAGGTCCATGTCGAATTTAAATTGAAACCATATCCTCAAATATCTGGAAGGCTTCAATATCTTGAGCGATCATCAATATGGATTTCGGAAACAAAGATCAACAGACGACCTTCTATCGTAAGTCATCCATATTTGGAATAACGCAATCGAGAAATATGGAGAATCGGGAGCCCTATCAGGCTAGCAAGGCGAATCCAGCAAAATTGCAAAAAAATACATCAATTTGTAGCTAATTAGTTGCCAAAACAACAATTTTGCTGCTCTTGCCGATCCCTAGAAATCGCAAATAATGCTATCGTAATATCAAGGAAGCAAGGCAACTCAATAAATTGTATACTTTTCCTTTGATCTTTACAGAATATTTAGTTGCTAAACTTCGGATATTACGAAAGCGTTGAAGGGCCACACAAAAATATTTTTTTCGATTTGTATAATTCTGACTTTCATCTCAGAATTCTGACTTGTAAGTCAGAATTCTGACTTGTATCTCAGAATTCTGACTTGCAAGTCAAAATTCTGACTTGTATCTCAGAATTCTGACTTTGTAGTCGACTAGCTTTATGCCTGTATCGTTGTCCGAGTTGATCTGTTATTCAACAGATAAAACGTCCTACCATAGTGTTTATTGTAGTATTTTGAATCAGTATTTATTACAGTATGTTGTTCTGGGTAGGATGCCAATCATCACTCTCAAAAAAACATTTTGTTCTGTATTTGAGTTTGAAAGTGTAGGTATAAATTAATATTTTTCATTTATACTGTAAACCATTGAATATCTTATTAACAAATGTGCTTTTCGATTATTGATTTCTTAGTGATACCGACCTAGAAAGCGATATTTTTTGAAAATGAACCAATAAAACTACAATGGAAAATCCTCAAAACATTACGAGGGGGACATGCTGAATAGCCAGTTTAATTTTCATTTACAAGGTGATCAATGGAGAAGTTAACTGTATTAAATTTTTATCTAAGCTATCTCCTAATTTGAAAAAAATTATACAACGTTCTTTATGTTTCTCCAACACCTCAGTCAAATCTAAGTCATAATAGTCCTATTTATCGACTTTGTCGGATTGCCAGTGAATATCTTGTTACAGCAGATTCATTTTCTGATGCAATCTCGATATTCAAAAAAGATATAAATGATACTTTATACAGTGCGAGTCTCTAACATGGAACAAATTTACTAAATTAAAGGTGTTATTTCTTTCGGAAATATGCTCGGACACGTCGATTAGTATTTTAAAGTGCCCTTATTTTAATGCAACACAAATTATACAGTGTGTCTCAAATATGAGATATAACGTCATGGATAATTTTTTTTTAAATGACAACCCTTCTTTTTAATGACTTCAATAAGTTGCACATGCCTGCCAAATTTCATTTTTTTACTCCATGTCCTTTGAAAGATATTCAACAAACATTATCTAATTAAAAAAATGAATTCAAAATCAATAGTCTTCCGTTAACAAGTGTTCAAAATGTCCATTTACTAACTGACAATACCCTAAACGTAACTGAAACTCGTTTTGAACATTTCTGATTACTTCGCCGGAAATTAGCCTACACTCCTGTCTTATTCCTTCTTTTAAATCATCAATATTTGCCGGTTTGGTTTTAAAAACTTTGCTCTTCAAGTAACCCCATAAGAAAAAGTTCAAAGGTGTTGGATCCGGAGACCTAGGTGGCCATTCATAAGGTCCTCTTCTGCCAATCCATCTGCCTGGATATACATCATTCAGGTACTCACGGACAGGTCTTGCAAAATGAGGAGGCGCACCGTCCTGTTGAAACCAGATGTTTCTATTTGACACGTCAGCTTCTATAGGACAAGGGAACAAAATAGCCAAATTCAGAACTAGGTTCTTCTGCAAGAATTCTGAATATCTTGTTCCAGTAAGATTTTCTTGGAAGAAAATCGGTTCCATAACTCGATCACCAACGATCCCTGCCCAAACATTGACTTTTTCTGGATGTTGAGTGTGGCCTTCGCTCATCCAGTGTGGATTTCTATCTGCCTAATAACGACAATTTTGACGATTTACCACACCATTCAACAAAAACGTTGATTCGTCAGAAAATATAAGTTTTCTTTATGTACAACATTCCTGTCTAGTAGATCCATCATTTTTTCGTAAAACTGAAGTCTTCTATCTGGATCAGTAAGTTCCTGGAGGATTGTTATTTTATATGGATGACATTTTGCAGCTACAAGAACTCTTGCCACTGAAGACTGGCTAATTTCGAGTTCCCGAGCTATCTGCCTAGAGGGGACATGGGGATTTTCTTCGACAGAGAGGAGAACATTTATTTTGATCTCTTCACTAAGCGCATTCCGACAATGTTCATTTGTTTTTCTTAAATGCCCATTTTCCCAGAATTCTGAGATACAAGTCAGAATTCTGAGATACAAGTCAGAATTCTGAGATACAAGTCAGAATTCTGAGATACAAGTCAGAATTCTGACTTGCAAGTCAGAATTCTGAGATACAAGTCAGAATTCTGAGATGAAAGTCAGAATTATACGAAAGCGTTGAAGGGCTACACAAAAATATTTTTTTCGATTTGTATAATTCTGACTTTCATCTCAGAATTCTGAGTTGCAAGTCGGAATTCTGACTTGAATCTCAGAATTCTGAGTTGCAAGTCAGAATTCTGACTTGTATCTCAGAATTCTGACTTGCAACTCTTGCAACTTGCAAGAAAAAATGATGGATCTACTAGACAGGAATGTTGTACATAAAGAAAACTTATATTTTCTGACGAATCAACGTTTTTTTGAATGGTGTGGTAAATCGTCAAAATTGTCGTTATTGGGCAGACAGAAACCTACACTGGATGAGCGAAGGCCACACTCAACATCCAGAAAAATTCAAGGTTTGGGCAGGGATCGTTGGTGATCGAGTTATAGGACCGATTTTCTTCCAAGAAAATCTTATTGGAGCAAGATATTTAGAATTGTTCCCTTGTCCTATAGAAGCTGACGTGCCAAATAGAAACATCTGGTTTCAACAGGACGGCGCGCCTCCTCATTTTGCAAGACCTGTCCGTGAGTACCTGAATGATGTATATCCAGGCAGATGGATTGACAGAAGAGGACCTAATGAATGGCCACCTAGGTCTCCGGATTCAACACCTTTGGACTTTTTCTTATGGGGTTACTTGAAGAGCAAAGTTTTTAAAACCAAACCGGCAAATATTGAGGATTTAAAAGAAGGAATAAGACAGGAGTGTAATTTAACAGGAGAGCTAATTTCCGGCGAAGTAATCAGAAATGTTCAAAACGAGTTTCAGTTACGTTTAGGGTATTGTCAGTTAGCAAATGGACATTTTGAACACTTGTTAACGAAAGACTATTGATTTTGAATTCATTTTTTGAATTAGATAATGTTTGTTGAATATCTTTCAAAGGACAAGGAGTAAAAAAGTTAAATTTGGCAGGCATGTGCAACTTCTTGAAGTCATTAAAAAAAGGTTGTCATTAAAAAAAATTATCGATAACGTTATATCTCATATTTGAGACACACTGTATAATTTTTGTTGTATTAAAATAAGGGCACTTTAAAATACTAATCGACGTGTCCCAGCATATTTCCGAAAGAAACAACACCTTTGATTTAGTGAATTTGTTCCATGTTAGAGACTCGCACTGTATAGAGTATCATTTATTTTTTTTTTGAATATCGAGATTGCGTCAAAAAATAAATCTGCTGTAACAAGATATTCACTGGCAATCCAACAAAGTCAATAAATAGGACTATTATGACTTAAATTTGACTGAGGTGTTGGAGAAACATAAAGAACGTTGTATTATTTTTCTCAAATTAGGAGATAGCTTAGATGAAAATTGAATACAGTTAACTTTTTCATTGATCACCTTGTAAATGAAAATTAAACTGGCTATTCAGCATGTCCCCTTCGTAATGTTTTGAGGATTTTCCTTTGTAGTTTTATTGGTTCATTTTCAAAAATATCGCTTTCTAGGTCGGCATCACTAAGAAATCAATAATCGAAAAGCGCATTTGTTAATAAGATATTCAATGGTTTACAGTATAAATGAAAAATATTAATTTATACCTACACTTTCAAACTCAAATACAGAACAAAATGTTTTTTTGATAGTGATGATTGGCATCCTACCCAGAACAACATACTGTAATAAATACTGATTCAAAATACTACAATAAACACTATGGTAGGACGTTTTATCTGTTGAATAACAGATCAACTCGGACAACGATACAGGCATAAAGCTAGTCGACTACAAAGTCTGAATTCTGAGATACAAGTCAGAACTCTGACTTGTATCTCAGGGAATAATAATGATACATTCAGTATTATAAGGCAGTTTTTTGCATTTATCAAAATATGAAGATTATGAAATTTTTCTCATTGCTTGAATCGCTTCTTTCGATATAACTGGAGATACAATTGCGGTATCGCCAAAAACATATTCAGGCATTTCTTCTGCGAAGAATCCTGCACTGACACCTATCGGATACAATCCCACGCCTTTCGTAGTATTAGCCAGGGGAGTAGTTGTGTTCTGACGATCTCACTCCATTAAACTACTGTGTAGGTAAGTGAAGACTGGCACACACAAGTCACTTACAAGTCAGAATTCTGAGATACAAGTCAGAATTCTGAGATACAAGTCTGAATTCTGACTTGCAAGTCAGAATTCTGAGATACAAGTCAGAATTTTTACTTGCAAGTCAGAATTCTGAGATACAAGTCAGAATTCTGACTTACAAGTCAGAATTCTGAGATGAAAGTCAGAATTATACAAATCGAAAAAAATATTTTTGTGTGGCCCTTCAACGCTTTCGTAGAATTATACAAATCGAAAAAAATATTTTTGTGTGGCCCTTCAACGCTTTCGTAGGATATATCGAAAAAAATTCAAATAATATTTTTTTAAATTTTTTATGATCTTGCTATCTTGAAACTGTTTTTTTCCTGGAATTGAAGATGTTCTAAATATGTTGCTCACCAAGAGTGAACTTAAATACACCTTGAGTAACAGCAACAAAATAGTTGAAACCAATCGGCCGATTTTCATTTTTTTTTATTTTCTACGTTCTTGCTATCTTGAAACTGGTTTTCTTCAGAATAAAAAGTGTTTCAAATTTGTTGCTCACCAGGAGTATACTCAAATACACCTTGAGTATCAGTAACAAATATTTGAAACCGATCGGCCGATTTCAATTTTTTTTTCAGTTTCCTCATTCTTGCTACCTTGAAACTGCTTTTCTTTGAGATAAAAAGTATTTTAAATTTATTGCTCATCAGGAGGGTACTCAAATACACCGTGAGTATCAGCAACAAAATAGGTGAAAGCGATCGGCCGATTTTTAATTTTTTTTTTCTTTCCTCGATCTTGCTATCTTGATATTGGTTTTCCTGAGAATAAAAAGCGTTTCAAATTTGTTGCTCATCAGGAGGGTAATCAAATACACTCCGAGAATCAGCAACAAAATAGTTGGCCTTGATCAGCCGATTTTTAATATTTTTTAAATTCTTCCTGTTCTTGCTATCTTCAAACCGGTATTTTTTGGAATACGGAGTATTATGAATTCGTTGTTCATCAGAAGGAGACTCAAATACACCTTAAGTATCAGCAACAAAATAGTTGAAACTGATCGGCCGATTTTTAATTTTTTTTCATTTTCTTCATTCTTGCTACCTTGAAACTGCTTTTCTTTGGAATGAAAAGTGTTTTGAATTTGTTGCTCATCAGAAGGGTACTCAAATACACCTTGAGTATCAGCAACAAAATAGTTGAAACCGATCGGCCGATTTTTGAAATTTTTTCCTCGTTCTTGCTATTTTGCAACTGGTTAAACTGGATAGTGAAACTTGTGAAACTGGATAGTAGGAACGAGGAAAAAAAAAAAATAAAAATCGACCGATCGGTTTAAACTATTTTGTTGCTGATACTCAAGATGTATTTGAGTATACTCCTGGCGAGCAACAAATTTGAAACACTTTTTTTTCTAAGGAAAACCAGTTTCAAGATGGCAAGAACGTGGAAAAAGGAAAAAAAATTAAAATCGGCCGATCAGTTTCAACTATTTTGTTGCTGATACTCAAGGTGTATTTGAGTATACTCCTGGTGAGCCACAAATTTGAAACACTTTTTATTCTGAGGAAAACCAGTTTCAAGATAGCAAGAACGTGGAAAATTAAAAAAAAATTTGAAAATCGGCCGATCGGTTTCAACTATTTTGTTGCTGTTACTTGAGGTGTATTTAAGTTTACTCTTGGCGAGCAACAAATTCAGAACACCTTTAATTCCAGGAAAAAACAGTTTCGCTATATCCAAGGTTTAGCAACTAAATATTCTGTAAAGATCAAAAGGGAAGCATTTAATTTATTGTTAGTTACCTTGCTACCTTGATATCACGATAGCATTATTTGCGATTTCTAGAGATCGGCACGAGCAACAGAATCGTTGTTTTGGCAACTAATTAGCAACTAATTAGCTTCAAATTGATGTTTTTTTTGCAATTTTGCTGGATTCGCCTTACTAGTCTGATAGGGCTAGAATCGGGAGCTGTTGCGATTAATATTTCTTAGGCCTTTGACCGTGTGTGGCATGAGGATTTGCTGGCCAAACTTTGATGCTATGGTTTGTCAGATCATATCTGTGTATGGCTCTTCAGCTTTATGAAAAAATGTTCCCTGCGAGTGGTCGTCGATGGATATCTCTCGAATATTTTTAACATCAATGCTAGTGTTCTCTAGTTATCCGTACTGCCTCCAATCTCTTTTTATTGTATACAACGACTTATTGGAAAGAACCAAGAATCCAATATATTGCTTTGCTGACGACAGCACACTTGTCTCGTCATTCCATTTGGATTCCAGGACATCGGCTACGGAGACACATCTTCACCGGCAGCAGCAGGTTGCATATCTTGTTGAGGATCTAGAAGTGATTTCGAATTGGGGTGAAAGTAACCAGGTTCAGTTCAGTGCCACAAAAACCCAGGCATAGGTTTTCTCCACAAAGTAAAATGTCTCCGAACCGGATAAAATAATGTCAGGTCAGACAATTTCGCTTTCTGCTTCGATAAGTTTGTTGGTGGTTGAAATGGACACCAATATGTCATAGCAAAATCATGTCGCTGGAATTGCAAAGGCTGCTTCTCAAAAGCTTGGAACACTGTTCCGAACGAGGAAACTATATATACACACCTCAGCAACTTTTGATGTTTTATAAAGCTCAGATCAGGCCTTCTTTGGAGTATTGTTATTACGTATGCAGCTCTACCCCCAAACATACCCTGAAGTTGCTGGATTCTATCCAGAAAAGAGCCATCCGCCTGACTGAAGACGCGAACATCACGTGCACCTTGTTAGCCTGGAACATCGTAGAAAGGTTGGAGATTTGTCTCTCTTCTATAGATACTTCCACGTGAGTTTTTCAAGTGACTTGGCACATTTGATTCTACCAAAAGCAGTACATATCATAAATACGCAACGGACTATGGTTGTTCATTGTTTTGAGGTTCAACTCAGTACAACTCGAACTTCACTGTTTAAGAACTCTTTCATTTGGCGTTTATGTGGAATAAACTTTTTGAGAACGTTTTTTCAAATGGATTTAATCTCCAGCGATTCAAATCCAATGTGAATCGCTACTTTCGCACAGGCACCGCTCTGAGAGCGCATAAAGGATTTTTCTGTAGTGCTTGTCTTTTGTCCTTAAAAAACACGATTTAATGGAACAGATGAGTTCGAAGATTTCTTCAAGTTATTCTATACACTATTCTATATTCTATACAACTAATGCTTTTATAAAGGACTTCTCTCAGGAAAGTGTCGCTCATAAAAGGTTGGAAAACACAAAAAAAATGTTTTATAGGGTTACAGACAACGCACTTTCAGTTGAATATATAGTTGTATATATTCAGAATATGCTATACCTACAGTATGAGAAGAACTCTGAAAACAAAACCAAGGCTACCTGGAATCTTACCAACTGTTTCATCAAGAAAGAGTACAATATCATCGACAAAATCAATATCGACAAAAATGACTCTGATTCAGAAATTTCCCAGATGATGTCTGAAGAATTCAAAGATGTTCTTCGCTTATGAGCACGGAGTTCTGAAACATTACTGAATTCACTTATGTCATTTCCTCTTTCCATTTGCCGTTGACAGAAATAGAGGTTAAATTTTCTTGACTACCTTAAAAGCCTGGAAATACGATATACCAATGTAACTTCTAAAAAATAATGTCCACCTATTTGAAAAGCCTTTTACTTTCTTATTCAACAAATTTCTTTCCACTGAAATATTTAAAAATGCCTTCAAAATTTTTATCATTATACCTATTCACGAAATACCTATGACAGAAACATCTACTACTATCCAGTTTCATAAAACTTCTAGAATGGATCGTTTCGCTAGTTGGATTTCAAGAGAATACAGTTGACGTCATACTCGACCTAACCGCGGCTTTTGATTGAGTTGATCTTGATATATTTCTGAACAAGTTTGATAACTATAACATACATGGTATTTTCAACTAATTCAGAATCAACAAACTCTTCTTTAACTTGAGTAAAACTGAAAGTATTCACATCCTGAGAAAAAACGAAGATATAAAAATCGTCTTTGATGAAAAATGTATCAATACGAAGTATTCGTCAAAATACTAAGGTCTTATAGTATTTCCAATACCAATTGGAACAGCACAGAGAAGGAATTCTCGCCTAGACATAGGCGTCGGCATATTATTTTTCAGTGGTAGTTTTTCAGTTACTTATTCTTACAATCATAGCAATTGATAACCCCATGAAAAAGTTATCTCAACTGATTTTTTCCACCATGGGTAATTATGAAAAACTTCGAAATTAAAGGTAGTTGATTTCCGAGTCGAAAACTCTAAAATATAATGAAAACACAAATAATCACACCGAATTCTCGTCAAACATATATTTACAAAATAATAGAGGCCAACAAAATTGGTGGAAAAATCAAAATTCTTCTTCGATATATTCGGATGAGATGAAATCATCATTGGGTTGAATAACGATCGGATATATGAAACTTTGCACATATTATATGTTCTCTTCTTTTATAACGTGGGCTACACACTTCTTTCACACATCACTATTACCTACTTCATTCACCACTCGGCTTATATTGTCAAGCACTACAGCATTCAAAGTCGGTGACTGATTACATTTCCGCAAGCTTTCTTTCATTGTGGCCCAAACCATTTCAATTGGATTGAACACACAATAGTATGGAGGCAAACGTAAGAGAATATGACCACGTGTTTCACACATCGAATCAATAATATTATCTTTTTTGAAATTACGTTGTTTTATAGTCGCCAGTAATACCTTTTTCGTTGGAATCTTTTCGGGTATTTCCATGTCATGATTTCGTATAAAATTAACAATATCTGATTTTTTTGTGTTATTGTTTAGTATTGTAGTCAATAACCGAGAATGATACGAAGCGTTATCCATAACAAAAACCGAGTATGGAGGAATATTTGGGAGAAGCTGCTCACTGAACCAGGTTTCAAATAAAGCCGCAGTCATATCTTCGTGGTAATCAGCAGACGAATCTTTTATATTTTTGGCCGACAGAAGCAAAGCGTTAGGTACGAAACCACTTTTATCCCCGGCATGCAAAATTATAACACGTTTTCCCCTTCGAAGAAGGTGTGTTCAAAGCACAATACTTGGTTTTGTCTACCCAGCCATATTTGACAACATCATGGGTGTCAAACCAAGTTTCGTCGAGGTAGATTATATGCCTGCTGGATTGTCGGTAGCTTTTCATTCTCCTCAGATATTCTTGTTGGAGTTGAACAATGCGTGTCGATTCCATTATGACCATCCAATTGTTCAATTTTTTATATTTGAAACCACAAGACAATAAGACACCTCGTAGAGTTTCTAAACATTTGTAATTGTAATCGGGATAGTCGAGTAATTTATACCAGATCATTTCCAAGGTTGGTTATTTATTTTTTTGGTATATACCATAAATTTTTCGCCGAATCACATCTTCTGTAGCACCATCAACGTTTGCGAATTTTTCATTCCTTTGTTTTCGTTTCATTGCATGGTCAATGACATCTCCTATTTTAATGACTCGAAGAACTGTCGAACGGAATAGTTTCGTTAACTCGCATATTCTATTCACAATAGCATTTTGTGAAGTGTGACAGTTTTCCTTCTTCAAGTATTCATGAATGTTTAAAATTACTCGCTGAACTTGAACATGTAAGTCCTTATTTTAAAATTCCGAGTCCCTGTCGATTGAAACACATTCCTCACACGTAATGTTATTGTATTGGTAGCAAAAACATTAAGATTTTCACAAAAATCGGTTTGAACGATGAGATTGGAACCTTTGGTGTAATAGTTGAAACCTTTTTCTTGAGATCAATTACCCTAACACCAAATTGATATTTTTGCACTCGACGCGCGTTTCGCTAACAAGGTTACCATCTTCAGGAGAAGCAAATTGATACTGAATCTAAAGACAAGGGTTAGCTGTTTATATACCTGAAGTTTATTGGTCCGATGTGAACTTTGTTTGTTAAATGATGATTATCCTAATTGATTTTTCGGTAATTAACTAGTGGAACCACTACCTGCAAATTAATTTGTCCGCTTTTTAATCTATTGTTGACGTGAACTTTGTTTGTTAAATGATGATTATCCTAATTGATTTCCCGGTAATTAACTAGTGGAACCACTACCTGCAAATTAATTTGTCCGCTTTTTAATCTAATTTTGTGTAAATTTATTAGCGAAGCTTTTCTCCTCTATGTTAAAAATCTAACAGCCCTGATACCGTAATGCAGATTTTTTTGACTTTTGTCTTTGTGACTTTGTTTTTTGACTTTGTGGTGTACCGGCTACACCGGTACACCACACAGTGGTGTACCGGTGTAGCCGAACTCAGAGAAGACACTAAGCCGAGCTCAGAGAAGACACTAACGAAGACACTAAGAGTTTATAGGGTGGCGATAAAAATTCATGAACACACCAAGACATCTTCGGACACGACGAAGGGGAAATTAACGTAAATAATACCTGGCTACCTGTTCTGAACTGCACACTAATTTGGTCTACAATCCGATCAATAGGAACGAAGCCACGCCTGCCACCGACAGTATAAAACCGAAGAAACTTTCCAATGATGTAGTATGTGCTGTGGGAACAACTACAGCACTTCGACTGTTGACTCATTGTCTTTGATAAAATCTGCCGTAGTTGTAGATGAAACATCAGGCATGACAACCTGCAGACAATAGCCAACAAATTCGGCGAATAGCTTTGATACCATATATATTTGTCGTGTTTTTTAAAAAATAATGAGCTCCCCAAATGTTCTTTTCTCTGCAAATTGAACTGTATTCGATCAAAATTCTGAATGAGTTAATGAAGACAAAAGTCGAATTTCATTATAGTTCTCTTGAAATTATTGAATATGAATGAGGCAGTGAGGCACCCTTTCTGTTAATACATATTCGAAAGGAAAATTTCCAAAGTGATTTTCCATTTTAACCATTCAAAATTTCATTTCATACTTCATTTGGTTATCCAGATTACGGCACTTTCGAGTAACTAAATCCAAATCGTAGCAGGAGTTTACGAAGAAACACGAATTCAATTTAACATTTAGCTAGTACAACATAAGCTTCATACTTAAGGAATCCTCAACTCACGGCTCAACCTATGGGGATTTATGCAAATATCAGGTAAATTATTTGATACCGACTTTGATAAGCCGTTCGTTAAACACGGGTTTAGTTTTGCGTTCAGCCTGTACTTGCACATCTGGATTCACTGGAGATTCACGGAATAACCTGTACGCATCGGTAAATTCAATCTGAACTATTTACATAACTCGCGCTGACTTACATCGAATTGAAAAATTCGATGTAGCAACGGCTTTGTCGAATAGAAAAAACACAATTCTACACTTTGACAAAAAACAGTAAAATATTTTCACAGTTGTATACAAAATACCCTCATAAAATGTTATTGTGACAAATTAAATAATTAACTGTCTCAAACAAATTCATTTCCAATTATATTTCACTAATCACCAACTAATTTAATTACAACATTTAGCAACTAACGCTTAATTCATCTACAGCTCGATTCACTTTCTGCACTCCTCCTTGGGTCGGGAAGCCGGACTTATATATCGATAACGATCTTTCTAGAAATTTGTATTCGGTTCGTTTCTAGAGTTTCACCGGCGGTTGCCTGTTGTTTTTTTGTCTAACTTCTAATAATTTTCCTTGATTTTTACAGAATCTCCATGTTCAGATATTCATCAGCAATCATTTTCTGAACGATCTGATTTAATAATCTGACCTTGATTGTAGGCACCCCAAGGAAGAGAGGGGGAAACAGAAAGATAGAGTAAGGTTCTTCATTTCATGTCAAGTATATCCTTGGTACAGAAGATACAAGTGCACAAGTCTCAATATTGCGTGTCCAAATCTCAATAACCTACAGTACGTTCTCCTCAATTTTCATGGTTGTTTCGATTATAAGGGAAGTAGATGAGTTTCATTGCAAAATAAAACCATTTGACTTCGAATTGACTTCTAAATGTGGTCATCACTTACTTTACTTACATTACTTACTTATATTCTGACAAATATTGTTGTGATCCGTATGTCTTCAATCATAATACTGTGTATTAAATTAAAAACCTCCAAATACAAAAACAGTCATTTCACGACCTCATGGTTGGTAGAAACTACAAAAGAAATGATTAGTACGAGAGAACAGGCTATGAATAAATATACAAGAACAAAATCACCAGCACACTTACAGTTTTATATAAATATGCGTAACTATGATAATGACAGATTCAGAAAAATCAATGATTTTTTGATGAATATTATTCTTATTTCTAAACCATCATATACAGTTTTGGACTTCTAGAAAAATCGGTTGAATGATTCAGATTTTGAGTTTCAGAAAGTTAACAACGTAATTGCTTATAAAACTATCAATTAAATTTGATATTGATCTAATTATGTTACCCTCATATAGTCACCTACAATACCAATATAGTAAATATTTGTTTTTCTGATAATATTTTTTCTTTTGTGTTCTTTCGGTTCACCGATGACGGGTCATCGGTGAACCTTCAAGATGAATGAACCTCTGAAGAAGCCAGCCACTCGTGCTGGCGAAACGTTAGGATGCAGTTCCAAAGTACGACGGCCTTCAAACCCGAATGAAGATTGTAACAATGGGAATGAACTGTATTGAAAAGTTTTCATCAAGTATCGGCCAGTTCTATTCAATCTATTCGTTGACCATGGTGAAAAAACTTGAAACCTGTAATTCACATCTTTATGCGGACGACACGCGATTCTATCACAGCTTACATTCAGAAGATGTTAAAGAAACTGGCGAAATCATAGACTTTGAGATTAGCCACTTTATTGAATTAGCAACTCGACACTCACTTTTTATCAACGCAGGAAAATCGGAAGTTATCATTTTCGTGTCGAAAACCAGTAGAAATTCATATAAATGCAGAACCAGTTGATGTTGTCGAGGAAGCCAGAAGCCTTTAGAGTGTTTTTTCACTCTGATTTATGTTTTGAATAGGACACCAAAGGAAAAGGAGAAACAGAATATCTCTTCCAACTGAAGGAAGTTGGATGGAGATATGAAGACTGTTTGCCACCTGTCGCTATCATAAATGATTCCAACATCAGGTTCAAAGGCTCTCTAACGTCTCCAATCTTTTTCAAAATTAAATTGAAATTATATTCTTTTCAAAAGCAATAATGATATAATAAAACTCTCGCAATTCTGCTCTTTCGTCCTTTTTCATCACTTCTTTTTCATTCACGACTCATGATTTTTTGCTTAATTTAAAAACATTATGTTTTCAAAATCTCATCGCCGGACACTGATCTTCATTCATGTAATGATAATAATAATGATTTATTATTTATCATAACATAAATATTGAATTTCACTAGTTCGGACTTCCATTGCCTATTATAAAATGATTTGAAAACCCTGAAACAAGTAAAAAAAGAATAATTAAAAAAGAATAGTTGAAAATAACAATTATATTAAGCAACAATAAACCTGAAATGAAATGATAGTAAAATAACCTACAAGTAAAAATATAATAATTGAATAAATAAAAATTAAAGGAATGCAAAAAGAAAATAATAAAAATAAAAAAGTGTAGAGATTCCAAGTCACGTTAGTTCACGACGTTTCGATTGTTGGTATCTACAATCGTCTTCGGGTGATGACTGGACTGGATAATTGTTATTTTCAACTATTCTTTTTTAATTATTCTTTTTTTACTTGTTTCAGGGATTTCAAATCAATGGAAGTCCGAACTAGTGAAATTCATCACGAAACATTGTCAATCACCTTCAAACAAACATAAATATTATTCAGATCACATAACGAGGTGAACAAATGAATTATGTTAGGCCTTAAAACCAATTCTTTCACATAAACCAGAACGAAAATGAATAATAATTTTCTAACTATAGATATACCAGGATATAAATAGAACTCCAATATTGCTTCTCAAATAAATGTTTTTTGGGTTTTTTTTGAGATTGCCGTAAAGATATATCTGGTAGGTAAATGACCTTTTTATTGTATGCAGGAATATGGATCATATTTTTTCTCCGAAGATTGAAATTATGCATATTTGTCCTGTGCATGAAATAAATTCATTTTTAGCGTTATTATGTACTATGTGGAAAAAACCTGAAACAGGTCGATTTTCATTCTTAAATTGACAATTTAAAATATGAAAATATTATCCTCCTCCAGCACCCCCTCGAAAATTTTAAATAGCAAAGGGGGTCGTGTGGCACCTTGTTGGAAAGTGATTTTAATCCTCTGTTCAGCAATATAAAGTTTTTTGAGTTTGGTGCAATCATAACTGAGAAAATTGATTTTTAGTACGTAAAATTTTGATAATGTCTCTAGGTATCACAAAACTTTACGTAGAATGGAGATAATAACGCCACATAATATTTACAATGTATTTTTCAATGTACTTTACAATTAAATTAAATGTTCAAAATGACCACCAATAACTTCTTGACAATAACCGAGGCGATTTTGGAATTCTCGTACAACATTTTGTTTGACGTCGGGGGTTATTTTGTTAATTTCTTCCGTTATCCTAACTTTTAAATCAGCAATATTGTTTGGTCTATCAAAATATACTTTAGATTTTAAATAACCCCATAAGAAGTAATCGAGAGGAGTCAAATCTGGGGATCTAGCCGGCCATTCGATCGTTCCATGTCTTCCAATCCACCTATTGGGAAAAAACTCGTTTGAATAATTTCTAAATGTACGTGCAAAATGCGGTGGAGCTCCATCTTGTTGGTAGTAAATAGTTTGATCTATCTCATTTGGATGATTAACATCAGGAAAATGTATTTGTAATCTATGCACTAAAAAGTTAATCAAAAAATTTAGATAAACCTCACCATTAACAGTGCCCTCAAAAAAATAAGGGCCAATGATTTTATTGTTAATGATACCAGCCAAAACGTTAACTTTTTTAGGATATTGAGTGTGAGTCGCACACATCCAGTGAGGATTTTTCCTGCTCCAAATCTACAGTGCTGTCTGTTAACTGTTCCATTTGAATGAAACGTCGCTTCATCAGAAAACACTATTTTGTTTATGAACTGCAAATCTGCGTTCATTCTGTCCATCATCAAGTCACAGAATTCTTGCCTTCTAACAGAATCATCTTCATTTAACTCCTGAACCAACTGAAATTTGTAAGGGTGGTATTTTTCTTTATGCAAGACTCTCAAAATAGATGATTTACTTACATCATTGTCGGCGGCAAGATCTCGAGTTGTCTTATGCGGATTTTCCTCAATCTCTAGAAGTACATCTAACATTTTTTCATCAGTAAATTGAACATTTCTACCTGGTTTTCCAATATTTTTTACATGTCCAGTTTCACGAAACTTTTTTTCACTTTTGCTAACTGTAGACTGCGACACGTGTTGACCAGGGTATTTATTATTAAAAATTTCATAAACCTCCTTTTGAGTTCTTGTTTTATTACCACAACCAATCATAATTGAAATGTCTATTCTTTGAGTCTCGGACAAATGAGTCATGATTAAATTCATTAAGCCCACAAATATTATACTGACGTCTTTTAGTAGTGTGATACATCTTTCGAACACAAACATTTTGAACTTTTCGGATTCGACGTATGTCACTACAATCTATACATGAACCATACACAATGTCACAGTGATTGAAATGGGACAATATCATAGTATCGCTCAACATTCTTCTTTATTTACTTGTGATGCACTGTTTGGAACCCCTGGTGTAGTAATGATCATTGCTGGAGTTTTATATCAACAACAAACTGTTATTTTCAACATCTCGACACGTGTTTCAATCACCAAGTGATCATCTTCAAGAGGAAGATTAAACTAAATATAAATAACATATATATATATATATATATATATATATATATATATATATATATATATATATATATATATATATATATATATATATATATTGGGTTGAAATATAAATACAATGTTATCTATTTGAAAGGGTTATATTTTTAGAAGTGACCAATTTTTGGGAAAGAAAGTTTCTACTATTCCATCTTGTTACAGAAAAATGTGGAAATCGTTCAAAGAAAGAGAGAAAGTAATCAATTTTGAAAGAAGTAACTGTATACATAGATGTGAATGATATCTGATTTAATTTCATATCTAAGTGTTTTCTGTATAATTCAGTGTTCATATAAAAGTATTTATTTCGAAAGAATTTTTTTTCGTGTAATTCAATGTTTATATGAAAGTAGCTGTTTCAGAGAGACTTTTTCTTCCAGAGAGTTATTTCTTCACATGATCTACACATCTATGAATACAGTTACTTCTTTTAAAATTGATGACTTCCTTCCTTTCTTTGAAAGATTTCCACATTTTTCTGTATCAAGATGGAGTACCTCAGTAGAAAGCCAAAAACTTCCTTTCTCAAACAATGTTGTTCTTATTCATACCATAGATACCACTGCTAGGTACATACGTCTCAATTGTCTGGAATTAATTTTACAATGTTGTTCATCTAATAGTCAGGTAAATGATTAAATATTATTTCAACAAGCTTATACAGTATCTATCAAAGAATACATTTCAGCTGGTTTTGAATGACTCAAACGACTGTAGGTATACTTTTCGAATTTTGTCGGTTTCTTTCCGAACTAATTTTTATAGATCTCTCTTTCCATGCAGAGGAGCCTTATTGTCAATATTCACTTTAATCAAAATTAATAATGTGTATCCAAATAACGAATGAGTCGAGTACACAGTGTAATACATCTCCACAATTCACAAAATTTTTTTTCAATAAAGGAAGTATCAATATTTCATTCATCAGTTTCAAAAGTTTGCGTTTTTATTTTCATTTCCTGTTATTGGGGACACGAACTCATCGGAGCATATCATCGATCAGCGAGAAAAGGAAAGAAACGAGATGTTCTAAAGTTTGTTCAGTTGGACAGAATGTTATGCTTCCTATAAGATTATTTCGAAAGGTAAACACTCGTCTCACGACACAGCAAAGCGGTTGTTATATCAGATATCAAATTTGCTATAGAAATATAGCGACAGAGGCGTCATATTCACTCCTTTTATTAGGTTGTGTCGAAAGTTTTGTCCATTTTTATAAGTCTACTTCAAACTCTGATAGCTCAGTAAATAGTTATTTGATTTTATCGAAATAAGTCGATTAATTTCGTAAGCACGGGATTCGACGAAGTTGACGAAGGCAATCTTTGCCTTGTTAGGTGGTTCGAACACACAAAATGGCTGCTTATAACGCATTCATATACAGAATGCTAAGGATACCACTTAGCAATGAAGCTCGGAACAAAGGAAGAGAACGGATACACCCAAAAGACAATGGTATAATTAGAAAATTAGAAAAAAACAAAAACACAAAACAATGATCAAACTACTGCAACAGATAAAACAACACAACGATGTATTCACTGAATTCACATACATAGGTTACCAAAGCAAAAAGTTAACAAACATCTTCAAACCCTTGAACATCTACATCACTTACAAGCCGAACACGAAAATACCACAGAAAATAAACAGTTATGAAAACGAAGAAGACAAAAACCTAAGCGGAGTGTACAACATACAATGCTCAGACTGCAACAGATTCTATATTGGCAAAACCAAGAAAAAACTGATTCAAAGGTACGATGAGCATAAATCATATATAAACCCAATAACATATAAATCAAACCTCGTAACATACGCCATACAAACCAAACATAACTTTCCCCCACCAGAAAACATCCAATTCATAAAACAAGTCAATGATGGAAATCGTATGGACATCTGGGAAAACCTAAACATCCATAAATTCAAAAGTCAAAATTCAATTATCGAGGAACAAATACAAATCAAAACACAGCAAGACCTAACATTCAATACACTACACAATACAATACACATTCCTAGAAACAATGAAACTGGAGAAACTCCAACACGAAGGATATTACCTGATGTAACCCAAATACAGACAAATTTAAAGAGACATCCGGATGACAGGAGGTCATACCCGCGCTAAGGCGTTCTAACTGTATAAAAAAACAAACAAGAAGATAAAATGCTCAGTTTTCGTAAATAAGACATGGCTTTATTCTTGCTTTGTTCAGTGTTCACTTTGAACTAGAACTGGAACTATATCACATATGACTAGTTGGATTTTATAGTAAAATACTAAACATTTCTCAAGACACTACTTATCTCTTATATGTATCTTTGATAAAGCAATGTCGAAACTGAGAAGTTTCGCAAAAATTGGCAAAACCCGAAATTACCTTAAGCAGCGGAAATTTTGCGTATGGGTTGAAAATTATATCCAGAAAAATATTTTTGATAACATTTGGATATTTTGAAAAATGATTGTGAAAAACAGAAACAGACAGGTGAAACCAATCACATAATCACTCCTCTTCCTGCTATTTTCCACCCTGTACTAAATAGAAGTTGCTGCAAAAGTCAATTTAAAAAAAAACTATTTTCAAATCCCATATGATGTCTGCCGACTTTACTGGTTATACTGTATGTATTTACTTTTTCAATTATACCCTTTGTCATTCTAATTCTTCCGTTCTCTATAACAATAAGTTCGCATAAATTTTTTTCAACATTCTCAATTATTATAATGTATGTTATTAGCCATACATTTTTTTCTAATTTCACTTAATTAACGTAGACATGAGCTATCTCTGCATCAACATCCTGCTAATCATTTTCACAGTAAACATTGTATCTCTGTCAATAAGCAATCCTTCGCAACTCCTAGGGACTTCCACAAGTTGGGAGGGAGAACCTTCATTCCACCTAATTTCTCATTTCGTCCAGCAAACAAATATTTCACATTTCGTTCTCGACATCATTCATTATATACGCTTCGAATTTCTTTTTATAGCATCTTTTCGGTCCATAGCTCATCTTCACTGGAAGGAACAAGGGTCAACTCGCTCAAAGAAGTATGCCGAAACAATGTAGAGCTGATAAATTTCCCAGAAATCCAGACAAACTATGGAAATTCCTTTTTATGTGCCTTCAGGGTTGAACCTGCATGTTTCGAATAACGTGTTGAAGATTTGCATAATATATCTTCCATTTGGTAGGTATGCTGCGATTTTGATTGACTTGTGTTGGACTAACAGACATAATGAGTGGTGTTTTTTTTTCAAAATGTTTGAAAAAGACACCGGTATGAGCACAATTTGTTTTGTTAACATTAAGATATATCAGATGTGGTGGATTCACTATAGATTTGCTGGTATGAGTATTAATCTATGAGACAACATATACTGAAAATCAATTTAGGTTTCAAAATTAGAACAATCTTCAAATATATCAACACTTTTCCACTGATCTTTTTTTTAATTTTATCTCTCCACTAGGTGAACCAATTCAGAAATTTCATCACAAAATCAGCTGTAATTGATATAATTTCTAGCGGAGAATAAATCCAAGAATAATTCCAATAGTAGAAATGCAACATTATTCTTCTCCAGTCAAAAAAAGTATTACATTTCTGGTGATTGGGAAAAGTGCTCGTCTTGGAGTGATCATGTACTTGGGAGAAGTTGTAGAAAACCGAAGGTTTTTTCCCTTTCTTTGGAAATTCCATTTCTTTATTATCCACATGAATGAGAAACGACGAAGTTGCTCCACCGAAAATTTTCACATCAACTATTCGATGGTGAAATCGGGATAAAAGAAGAAGTGACTCTAAACAACACAAATATAACACACGAACAAAAAACATTCTAAAGTTAACCCAAACTATATGATTATCTTCCAGTTGAGCTCAAAGATATTAACTCATACTGTGCATTCAAAACAAAACAGAAATCATGAACTCCTAATTACTCTACAGGATCCATCTAGTACCATTCTGTATTGTAGATAATCCAAACTCAAATGTTCATGGCCTCCCTGTTATCGCTGAAAGTACAACCGCTGAACGGATGATTTGGGATGCGAACCCCTTTACCGGGTCTTTACATCAAGTTGATATAGCTCCTCCAGAGTCCATTTCACTACTCCAAAGAAGTTGAGTGAAGTCGGAACGACCAGCATATTTGTAGTAGCAACTTTTTTCTCACCCGAAAGTTTTGATTACCAGATCTGCAGAGAGTTTTTCACTGAGGTTACCTTTAGTGAGTAGCGTTTTCCCACCCCACTCCACTTCGGCATTTAGATGGTGCAGGATGAGTGATTTAGATCCTATTCCAGAGGCATAAAGTTGAAGATCAAAAATCCACGGCCATTGAACTCGAAAGATAGTGATACTGAAGTACCTAACAATGTTTCACATTCTATTTCGATCAAAAATTGTCCCATTTATGTAATGGAAATAAACATAGAATAAAACAGGTTAATTAGGAGAAATATCATGAAAGGCATATAAAAACCCAGCAAACCTAATGGAAACTGTGTAAAAAACTTGTTAAACTTACAATATCAAGAATCGATCTATTCCTTTTCATTAAATTCAATTCACTTCTTGAGCTAGTTTGATTCGCTGCAGATCAGTGAAACATTTCCTAATCATCTTCCCTCAGAGGAGGCGGGTTGGCTGTCCTTGTTTATTTTTCACTGCCTGAACCACTGTGCATGCTGTGGGGGTTGAGCAAACCGGCCATCGGATGCCTGCTTCCACGTTGCCCCGCATGGACAGAGTAAACTTAAAAATTCTTTCTGACGCTGAGTCTACAGAGGAGATGGATATAGAGCTTATGACTCCAACTGACCTCCCTGTAAATTGAGATCAGAAGAGAGTCTACAGAGAGATTGATGTCGAGCTTACGACTCTAACTGACCTCCCTGTGAATTTAGATCAGGAGCGAGAGCTTCTCAACTCTTAACCTCTTGATCCAATAATTGAACCTATAAAAAAGGTTTGGTGGTGCAGCCAGGAAATGACTGAGTCGTTTCCTCAAAAGCGGGGTACCTTATGAAACCGCCTTGCACCAAATTCTTGAGCGGCGTACGCATAATCTGTCCCAGGCGAAGAAACAAACCCTCCACGGACAGGTTAGCAAACGTTTGCGCTTAAGCTTAAGTGATAATTCACCAAAACCAGAGTCGAAAAAGCCTTGCATCGTTGAATCTAAGGCATCGTCAGGTGCAGCTGACGTGCAAAAACCCTCATATGGGAAGGTTGTCGCGGTTGTCAAGGAGGGAATCTTGCACCTTGACTATCCGACTACCTTATTAACGATGAAACAGCAGAGCATATACTTTGCGCCTGCCACGCTGGGGACCGAAACAGGTTTTTAGAGTTCGGTAGAGCCGTACTCTTACCATCTGACTTGAAAGACCACTCACCATACAAATTAATCGGCTTCATTAAAAAGCTGGGTTTATTTGGTCGAAGGTGAATAGGTGTGAGCCACAATAAACCCTTGCGGGTTGCGGTGGAGGGTCGAATAGACCCACTCACTTTGGACCTAACCTAACTAACCTCAGAGGACTATAGAACTGTACTCAACACAAAATCTCATGACTTGGGGTCTTTTTAACAATCACCCATTTCATTGTTATTCGAAAAAAACTCGCGAAAAGAAGCAGCCAAGTTCAATATTCATCTCAATTACTATGAGAACGATTGATTGGAAAATGTATGATCACAGTGTATGATCCCAGTTCTCACTCAGAAAATAATTCAACAATTAACTATTTTGGTTAGTTTCCGGGTTCTGCCGTGGTATTCTTTGGTTACAATCTCCAAACATTTCAACTGCAATTGCGGCAGTCATCTTCAGTGGCGTCGTCGAAGTACTCTTCTTCACGTATCAACTAATACAAAAAAGACCACAGCAAAACCCTACCAGAACATTAACGACAGCCGTGAAAGCCTACATTCCTATAACTATTTACACTTTTTAATGACACACTTGACAACTGTCACAGGCGTCTTGTTTTAAAAGCAACCAGAAATCCACTGTCCAAAATTCTCGAAAGTATCGGATAGGAAGTAGGTGTTTTTGAGACAAATCCTCGAAGTATAACATGATATATAGGGGACACTGGGTACGGTTGAAACGATTTAGCATTTATCGTTTATAATTTTGTTGTTTATAAACCAAGTGACGATTATGATACATAAAATTCAAATGTGGAGTTTTAGCTACGATATGGTTGTATCATTGTAGTTCCCAGGTTAGTTTCAGAAATATAAGAAATTAAAAAAACATAAATTTTTGTTTCAACCGTCCCCATGCCAGGGGAGGTTGAAACAGCGATTGAGGTCAGTTGAAACACATAAAAATGATACAATAAATACCAATGAAACATGTTTGTTTTGTCATTAACACTAATTTATACTGTCTCTGGAGTGAAGACGATAGGATCGTTAGTAGCTTGTGTAGACGGTCTGGGTAAAATTTTTTGAAAGATCCAATGCTGCCCAGTCTAGGTGGTGTATTTATAGTTCCTTACAGTTCATGAACGTTTACTTGCTGAAATATACGAACTAGTGAGTCATAGAAAGCTTGTTCAACTGTTGTCTGGAGAAGCAACTGCAATTCTTCAGAGAATGCGATAATGATGGTGTTTCACTTTCAGTTGGATTTTCGTTAGATATAGTAACAACTTCAGACTTGATATTTTTTCTGGATCAGGCCTATCTGTTCTCTCAGTTTTTCCGGATTAGGTATATTTACGAATGCAGAAGCATACTCGGTCTCAGTAAAGATTCCGGTTATATGGATGAATTCTCGTTTTGCGAAAGACGGATTGAATGTTGGGATCGTCTTTGCCGCACAGCAAAAAGTATTTTTTTCAAAGAAGATCATAGGTTGCTTTGAAATTTTTATTTCTATTGGAGAAACTATTAATTCATGCCAACAGCGCCATGTTCCACAAGAGAATCACACTTTTTTTAACGAAGAAATCAAATTTCTTGGCCTTTCAACTACATCATTCGTTTGATTATATTATTGCGAAGATGAACTATTTTGAATCAAGAAAATATAATATCATCTGAAAATCTACCACCCATTTGAAGAGAAAAATAAACTGTTTCAAAGGGAGAGCAATATCAACTTGATCTGATCACATATTGTTTGTTTGAATTTAAAACTGTATCCCTTCAAATAACTCAATTTTTTTATAATAAGAGTTTTGTGAATCTATATTCAAAACTATATTAAGATCGACTGAAGATAACAGGAATTTTGTAAAGAGTGAACACGGTTTCTTTTAAAAAAGTATTTCATTCCTTTCAGTTGCAAATTTGGTTTTCCTATGACCCTGTCAAGTGAGAGGGGAGCGGGGAATTCCTTTGCAAGCATAGCGTACGCGCCTGTATGTGTTGGAAAGTGATGTTTTGTGTTGCGATTTCAAGGAGGCAGTGTTTTATGTGTCTGTAGGCAGTGCAATTCTTTTACAAGACTAGAGTCTTACACAGTTGAAAGATATTTTCATGGTGTTTGAGTTATCTGGGAAAGAAATTCTGCTATATCAGTAAGTACTGTATTGTATACATAGTACCGAAGAGAAAGTGGTAAACTTTGACGACAACTCTTAATTTTGCTCTCATTTTGCGAAAATTATATCAATGCTTCGTAATTTTTCACACATGCATTATTACATTTGCCAATCTCTGCAAGTGTATATCAATTTAAACTGAGAAATCCTCCACGTCGATTCAAATTTGCCAATCTCTTGTTTTGAATATATATTTCATCTTGTTTTCAAACAAGTGCATTTTTTCTAAATAAAATTTGATTTTCTCTTAAACCGAATTCATTTTTTATATTGAACGAGAGAGGTACTTATAGTTTCGACAATAAATTATAATACAAAAAATATCAATATAGGCACCAGTAGGTATAAAAAGCACCTATATATGACACCCACTTTCTGATTTCAACATATAAATGTTTGTTGAATTCCGAAACGTGTTTGCTTTCTGTAATTACTTTAGAAATATTTTTTATGTTATTCATTGGGAACAAATTGAATATACCCAACTCAGCATGAAATTATTTAATATATTTCCTTTAAGAATGTAAGAAATATTCAGAAATAGTACCAATAAACTCACTAGAGGAGAAATAAAAATTTACAAAAACCTGAAAACAGTGAATGTTGTTATTTAAATAGCGAATCGTTTACCTTTAAGTATGTTTGTATGATCAGCAGTTACATTTTTTAAATGAAACATTTTATATTTTTCATTGATCCTCTAATGATACTCACACAACATTTCTAATTCCTATAACGGTTCCAAAATGATTATTTTTTGAAAGGCACTTTTTCTGTGAAGACTTCTGTCCACTTCAAAGGGATTTGAGGTACGTCTTTTGAATTGATTATTCATTTCATCAAGGAATGGATTCAAGGAGCTTAAACTTTTCAATTTGCTAGGAATCGTATGTTAAACAATAATACCTCACACAAGTTTAAAATTTTGAGGGTTGTCGTTCGTATGCGGACAACAATTTGATTGGTTAACGGAATAAACACACTTAAACAGTTTTTTATTTAAAAAAAAATTTTTTTTGAGTGTCAGCTCTTTTCATATTTTTACCTTTCTAGATATTTGAAATGATGGCTAAGAATGATGTGCTGATTTCTTCTTTCGTTTCAGAATCCAAGTGATGTTCCGGCAATTGTGGATAAACAAAAGCAGAATGCAGAACTTGACAGATGATAGTGATTTTTTTAATGTTATTTACCAGAATGGCATCTAGTTTAAAAAACTTTATATGTGTAAAATTACTAATAAATTAATTAATTTTCTTGTCTGAGTTGTAATGTTGTTAATAGGCTTCGATTTTATTTTGTTTGTTAATTTGCACTTGATCAAGAATATGTCACTTTTTTTATATATGTTTTCTGATTGAATTGTTATTTCTGTTATTTGTATAATAGTATGATCTCTCGATAGTGTGCGGTTGGAATATGCAAAGATAAGCAAAGAAAATTTAGTTCTCTATTACGTTTTGTTTTTTATCATATGCTTTTTGAGGGCATTATTAATGATTTGCATTTTCTTCAAATTAACAAAACATGATTTATAATGTATTATTTAATTTCTTCCCTTACTACTTAAGATGTTCATATTATAGATGAGATACTTTGGATTCAAGTAACTAAAGACATTCATATGAGAGGGGCAGTTTATAAACAGAAGCATAAGTTCATCTTGGATGAAGTAAATGAGTTTATTTGATTTATACAATTAGAAGCGTTTGAATGAAAAATGCTTCTCTTCAAAGGAAAACAATTAATTTCTTCTACGGAGATATTTAAATAGTGTTCCAAGTTAACATATGATTCTTTCAAAACCCAAAACAGTTTTGCTTTGAGATTAATTTTGCTCCGACTAAAGAATGCTTATTTACTTCTCTTGAGCTAATGTGATGATTTCTATTGAAATGTACGCACAATCTTGGTGGAATATTTTTTTTATTCCAAAGAATTGTTTATTCAGTCCATTTGAAGTAATGATTCAACTTCAACTTGATAGAATATACTTCTCAGTTTATAAAAATATTTCTTCATGAATATAGGAGCGCAAGATTTCTTTAAATCGAGATAATGTTCTTCACTTTGAGATTTTAATTTTAACTGTGCGGATACATCTTGTTTTCGAATGTATCTCAACAGGGAACAGTGGTTTATACCATGCTTGTCCGCCGCCTTCCGTAGTGAATCTTCAGCTTTTACCTCCTCATATGCATTACTATAGCTATAGCTCGACAAGTTAAGTTTCTCTCTGGAAGTCTTCCTCACCTTAACTTTCGACATCTACAAAAAATAAACATTATTATATATTTCTGTTCCAACCGTACGCACAAAAAATGTTTCAACTGTCCCTAACACCACTTTTGGTAAGAAATGGATATAAAAATACCTCATAGTTTCGAAAAAAATAATAACACAGTAAAAATAGTCATCATCTCTTATTCTACAAGCGTCATAATAATCACAAACACACATTCAATTATTATTGGGTAATTAAAAACAATATGGCGTTCTGCATGCAATGAAAACGCACGGGAAGCGGCGGCACTCAATTCGGATTCGGACCGGCCATCCGCTTCGTTTTCCCCTTGCCCGAATCACTCCCCGCTCAACCATACTAGATACATGCACTGTTTCAACCGTTCTTTGTTTCAACCGTACCTAGTCTACCCTAACAATTACCAAAATATTCTACCCTTTGTGGTTTGTGTTCCATATATAGCATTTTCCAAATAAAAATCCAATAACATATCGCCGTGATGATAACGGATCGTGTCGACTTGTGGCAATATTCAACTCATGCACTAGACTCATCAGCTCATCGCCTACAGCGACGATTGAGCAACACAATTATTACGAAAATTCTTCGAGTTCGATAAGACTATTTCTCTCTACATTTCGTAACGTGTGTAGCATTACATATTTTGTACGTTATTAGAAGACGGCACATTTTCATATAAAGTACAAAGCACCAATCCCGAATGAGATCGCTACGTGATATATTTCAGAAACGCTTCAATCCGCTCAGAATCCGGTAAAGAATGTTATGTGGAAGGCTTACTTTATTTATCGAATTCCAGACTGTACATATATTCTTTGGAACGTGGTGGTTTCGACTGGAGAATGAGCGGGGATTTTTATGAGTTGCATATCCAATTTTTATTAATTTCATTTGAAAAATGAAATTTGGCTGACAATGACTAATTCCGGATACGAGTTATTTGATATATGCATAAGTTCTGACCAAACTGATAATTTTGATTATTGAAAATTAAATTTCTGACAGTAGACCAACAGAAGTTTCGTTTTTTAGAAAGCGTCCATATTTTTGATATTGTTTTTAACTTACATAAAATATCTATCCGCAGAATATTTCGAAAATCGACCGATATCCCATTATTTTTATATACACCTAGACGGATCATTAGCTCACCTGAATACCACAATTTCTCGGATAACTTATATATTGCAATGTAGGCTTTCTCGGCTGGCGTTAATATTTTGAATGGTTTTCGGATAGACTATTTGACGATCGGTGGATGAGGCGCTTGGGACCATGGAATTGGCCAGCGAGATCACCCGATCTTAATCCATTAGATTTTTATTTGTGGGGAATGTTTGAAGAAAAAGTTTACAAAATACCCGTGCGTTCGAGAGATGAATTGTTAGAAAGGATTGCCCAAACATTTGAAGATTTGGATCCCAATGAAATCAGATCTGCCACCACGAAAGCAGTCAACACCCGCATTTTAAAGTGCTTGGAAGTGAACGGCCAGCGATTCGAACATATTTTGAAATATTCCACATGATTGTTTTACTTTTTTTAATTATTCATATCAATATTTCGAATTTCAAGTTTCTTGGTGCTTTTTTAAAGTTTATCCAAACATATTGAAATTGTTCTGAATTCGTATAAATTTCTTGAGGTTCATTGGCGGTAGATTCGGATACATTTCATTGAACTTTCTACATGTTCTGCTGATAATTTTGTCACACTGTCCAAAAATAATAAACAAATTCATAAGAACTTCGTTTGAATAGTTTTGTTCCATCGTTTTGAAGGTATTTGCAACTTCTGAAGTGACGAAAATATCGATATTATTAGGAGAATGTCACAACGCTACTGTCAAATAGTAATCATGGCCTGCTTACCAAATACCGAATGGAAATACCATTCTGAAGGAACATTTTCACAAATAAATGTTCATAAGTCCGAAACTTGACTAGTTAGGTATAGGTATGATATACATAGAAAGAAAGCAAATTTCAGCAGCTTTCCGCATTTTTAATAATATACAGGGTGTTCCATTTAAGATAATCAAATTTCAGCAACTTTTTCAAGCAAACGAAAAAACTGTATTTTTTACCACCCTGTATTGAAGTAACGGAGATTAGGCTAACGTGTGGGAAGTGTCCAAGTATCACCTAACTCCAAACCAAATTTCGATATCATACTACTTCTTAACTAAAAGATATCGGCATTTTTAGAAGTCATGATTTTCGAAGAAAAAAATTTAAATTAATTTTTATTTCGAAAACGGTAACAGATAGGTATAGGGAAATATCAAGAAAAGTTGTCGGGCAATTGTTGGAGATTCCAAAAATAATATTATATACAGAGTGTTCCATTTGAAAAATCAAAGTTGCTACTGCTTTCTCATAGAAGCGGCAACACCGCATTGTCGAAAATATTTTAGTTGGCTAGAAAATGTCCGAATATGCCCTCCATTAAATTTTCAAAGTGATCCGTTGTCTGGTTCACCAGAAACGTCTTATGTGCCATCCACCGTGAATCAGCCTGTATTGTTATTGTTTCTGATGTTGATAACTATTTGTTATGTTACGTTATCTTTCAACTGTTTCTGTCTATTGCATGCGAATGTAAATAACAGGTTTTTTGGAATGGGACTCTTATCGCTGTTCATTGATCTCATTCCAAATTTTTCGATTTCTAAACTTTCGTAGGCATCTTAAAATTTGTTGTCATTTACCGGTCTCAACAATTTCAAGCATTCCTTGCTTATTTTGAAGCCATTCTTTATGGCACTTCTTTGATATATGAAATCAAATATGTGAACCATGGTCCTTGTAACGACCTATTATATTTCGATTGACCAACATACTTTTTAATATCTCAATTCTCACAGCTTGTTTCTAAAATTCCAGACTATTTTTTTTCGATATCTCGTATTCCGGATTGCCCAACATTTTGGAGTCCTCTTTTTGAAATGTTGAGGATTTACGTGAAATTACTACCATTCTGTGAAAATTTATGCCTACACGAAGAACAATCACTAACGTACAATAATTTCCAACTCAACCAAGTGAGTTATAAGCATGTGAAGTTTATGAATTGATCACGAAGTGAAATGGAAATAAGGTTTTCTGTTTAGCGTTATACGATTTGTTTGATTTAAATTATGAAACCACAAAATTCTGTAGGGAAACGAATTTTATGTTATTGTTTCTTCGAATTCTGACGGCAGAGGAGGATTTTCTTAGAAACGTGAATATACGATACATATTAAGACTCATTTTTGATGGGTGAATTCAGAAAATTGGGAATGAGAAAAAGATTATTATCTTTCGGTTATTTCCTTAGAACCGATAAAATGAATAAAAAATTGAAAAATGGAAACATCTAGGTCTCATTATTCTTGAATCTTCGTGAGTGACTGTCAGGACTTAGTTATACACCATTCTCACAATTTCAATCACTGTCACTGTCCTAATCAAATTGAACGAACGGAATGAAACATTCGAATATTATTGTGACTGAATATTAAAACTTTGCATGAATTTTTCCACACAAATTAACGAGTTTGATTTGATATTATAGTTATGAAACTGAATCAAATGAAACTCACCAATACCGTGAACAGATACAAGAGACTGAAATGAAAATTTAATTGCCACACTTCACTGACTCACATAACCTCACGGAAATAAGAACAATCCTTCAATTCAAACTCAACTTGGAATACCAACAATTTATATATGATACCCAGAAATTTCAAAATCTCAATCGAAATTTATACGTATAATGAGACATTTCTTTCCAATGGAAACGTCATTCGGAATTTCAATAAAAACGAAAAGAATACGCGACGTACTGGTGATGTATTTAGCCCTATCAAATATTGTTGAAAAATACTAAGTTTACTGATTCACGTACCTGTTAATATATTGTTCATTGTGGCGTAATTGATCCGATTCGAGAATAGACATTTTGTTCGTATATCTATGAACACAGTTCATACTATATCAGGAGAAAAGTATCAGTAATACGACTTGATCCAAAGATTTTCTCATATAAATGTTTTTTTTTAAACTTAAACTTTGTTATTTTTGAGCAATACTAAACGAGCAACCAGGAATAGATTAAGCCATTCTCACTAAGGACTAATGGTTTTAGCATGTCGTTTGCTCTTATGGTAATGTTGAATTGCAAAGTTTCTTTCGATAAATGAAAATTTGTCAATGCATTTTGGAGGTTTCGTGGTATTACTTCAGATGCAAGTGTTTGTGTTGGCGAACTAACTAGAAAGTTTGTCTATTTCAAACTTATGTCAATTTCTCAATTGTACTTTTTATTGATTTTTTGAGATCGTCGAAAGATGAGTTACAAGCTTTCCTCAGGAAGTGTTGTTGAGAAAGTGAAGAAATTGTTATGGAGACTCGTCGAATCACTATTAGAGAAGTTGCTGAGGATGTTGGCATATCGGTTGGCTCATTCCATGCAATTTTTTCATAAATTTTGGACATGAAGCATGTGGCAGTAAAGTTCGTCCAGTCGAATTTTCTAGAATTGAAGTCGGGAGTGCCACAAGGTTCAATCCTAGGTCCACTACTCTTTTCTATTTATATCAGCCAGCTCTTTAACTCCCTTAGACATTGTTCTTCTCATTTATACGCAGACGACACACAGATCTATATCTCTTTCAAACCTAAAGATAAGTTGATAAGGCTTGTACACAACTTAATAAAGACATCAATAATTTTGTTGAAACTGCAACTGATCATTGTCTAGTTAACAACACAAAAAAGTCAAATGTTTTGATATTTGGGTCAAACAATGTCAGGGAGAAGATTGAAGATGAAATAATAATAAAAATACTTGATAAGGACCTGTCCATTGTACATCAAACGAAAAGTCTGGGACTTATTCTCGAAAGTAATTTAAGATTCGAAACACACGTGAAAAAACTTATTCAAAAGGCTTATAGAAATAGAAATTTTCTTACAAAAACAACAAAAATAATTTTATGTGATAGTTTAGTTTTGTCTACCTTGAATTTTGCTGATTCATTGTACGGTCCTGCGTAACGAAAGCATATGAGCAAAAAATCTGAAAGATTCAGAATTCATATTTACATCTCATTCATGGGGTGCAAAGGCGAGAAAGTATTTCCAATAAATTGGTTGAAACGGGTTGGTTAAATATGGCAATGCGTAGGCGGTTGCATGCAACATGCTTATTTCACAGAATAATCATAACGAAGATTCCGATTTACTTATATGAAAAACTTTCATTTCGAACCGATGTTCATACAATCAGTATTCGATTTAAAGTTATTGTAACACCACCAATTCACCATCATGAATTCATTAAACGGCCCTTCAGTTACCAAATTGGCTACGTGTACAACAGTATTCCAAACGAAATTTAAAAAATGAATACGATTAGTTTCAAGTGCTACTATAAGAATGTTTTGTGGAAGTAATGAACCAAATGATACATTTCAGATCCCTAAGTTGTTGAGAGTCCCTATTATTGTTTTTCCGAATTATGTATTATAGGCATATTCCATAATGTTGAGCTTGTGTGAGGTTAAGTGATAGAACAAATCAGTAATTGATTTGATTGATTTGAACCTCAGTAATTGATTTGAACTTCGCCTTTGACGTCAGCCCTAGCATAGGATCAATAATGTTCCAAACGTATATGTATCCTAGATTGATAGAATAAAGACATTATTCGATCAAATGTTTGAGTTTTGCATCAAGAGTTCTTGCCACATGGTTGTCCAATAAAGAGAAGCAATACGAAGAAAACGTCCGGCATTGTGGAAAATAATTCATGGCTTTTGAACCTGCTGACTTGTTATTGCTTGATCGTGATTTCTTGGTTAAAAACAACACCGCAATTATGCCTCAGCCACCGTATTCACCAGATTTGATCCCCTGCGACTTTTTTCTATTCCCATGATTGAAAAGACTCATAAAAGGGCGGCATTTTGGGGCGGTTGAGGAGATAAAAACCGAATCGTTGAGAGAGCTCAAAGACATACCAAAAACTGCATTTCAGAACTGCTTTGAGGATTGGAAGAAGCACTGGCATAGGTGTATTATATTTGAAGGGGACTACTTTGATAGGGACGAAATAGAAATTGATGAATAAATAATTATTTTTTGAGAAAAATTAAAATGCACCTCACTTTTTGAACAGACAGCGTATATTGAGGTCAACAGTAGAATCAAAACGACCCTATCCGAGTTTGTGACAATCCAAAATGATAGATACGTGATCTATTTCGGAAACTTCCCAATCCGCTTCGAACCAGTAAAAAATATAATGTAGGGAGCTCAGTTTATTTATCGAAGTCGAAAATGTGATGGAATAGCACGGAGACGGAGAGGAAACAAAAACAAGGACGAGGGTAAAAAGTGTGGATTACAACAAACGAATTAGGTTCAGAACGTTTCTCTTTTCCTTCGAAAGGCTGACGTCGGGGTCTTTCGGCGGTGGGGGAAATTGGACCGATTAAAGGCAATAGAGGTCATAAATTGCGGTGAATTTAGGTGAGCATAAAATCAGGAATGTTTATCGACACGTTTATTTTATTCCAGAATCAGCAGGAGAGAAGTCGTATCAGCAGGATGTAGGGGAGGGGTTTCGTGAGTGAGATTGGACCATATGCCACCTGCTGAATATTAATACAAACTGGTATATTTGGAAGTTCCTTTTTGGAATGAATCTTTCTGTCTCATGAGGTATTGGTATTTTGAGTATGATCCATTGAATATTTCAAATACTTTTTTTGATATCGTGAAAAACTCAATTTCAAACTGACTCTATTCAAAATGACAAACACATTTCCATTTTGACAATCTGACAGAAATAACTCTATTTGAGATAAATGGTTTGCCAGAAATGTCTAATTGACGCTCATCGTGAAAAGCCCTGTATATGGATTTCTATTCCTAAGCATACTTTAAGGCTTTTATATTTCATTAAGTAGAGAGTCATCCGCCTGATTAGAAAGTCGAAAGCATCCCTGATGATCTGGACCAACAATTTCGTAATTATTGCAAAATACTCCCTTCTTACTTTTCACATGAAGAAATGGCCGTAATTTTCTAATCCATAGTCGAATATTCCGAGGACGGAAATTCTACAACTAGGTACTTGCTTTTCTACATAAATAGCAAATTACCGAATTCAGGTGGGAACTCCATCGGATAATCGCATTAAACGCCGATATCAATAATTGCCAGTTCATCATAATGAAATATTTCCTCCTGAAATCCCTGAAACGACCACCGGTCCGCGGCGTAAAAGCAGATTTTGGGGATCGCATAGCCGGATTATACCCCAATTTACATACGTGTACCTTCCATTTAACAGCTATAATATCTTAAACTATCTCAGAAATTTGGGAACAATTATTATAAAGCGAGTAACTTGGAATACTTGTGTTGAATCGAAATGTTCTCGAAAGTTTGCCCGTGGATTAATAAAGGGCAGTGGGATATACAATGGTGATATTTCATTTCTCTCGTGACGTGCACATTTGAATAAAGTTGATGATGGGAAACTTTGAAAGGGTCTCTTTATAAATTCATCATAAATAATGTTTTCGCTGCCGTCACCTAGAAACTACGAAAGCGAGAACCATCAGTTAGTCTTTATTATTTTCCAGATGGATTTTTTCGTAATGATATTAATCGTATAGTTCAGATCTTGAGAATTTTCAGTGAGAAGTATTCGTTCTGCTAGTTCTGAAATTGATTAAGCAGATAACTCTGCGAACAATTGCAAGGAAACCATAATTTCCCATGAATATGGATTATATGAAGCATCAAACTAGATAACAATGGTTAGGTTGGGTCCAAAGGGTCTATTCGACCCTCCACCGCAACCCGCAAGGGTTTATTGTGGCTCACACCTATTCACACTCGACCAAATGAACCCAGTTTCTTAACGAAGCCTATTAGTTTGTATGGTAGGTGATCTTTCAGGTATGATGATAAGAGTACGGCTCTGTAGAACTCTAAAAACCTGATTTGGTTCCCAGCGGGGCAGGCATGAAGTATGTGTTCTGCTGTTTCATCATTGTCTTTAGACAGTCCGAATCTCTGCATATAATTATTCAAATGACAGTGACCTGTAAGAAGGCCTGTTAGACATCGTAGTTCATCCTTTCTATATTCCAACAACTGTTTGGTGTCAAGCTGCGAAGGGTGAATGAACGCCTTAGAGTGAGCCAATCCTGGAAGATTCTGCCAGAAGGCTATAAATCTTCTTGTCATCCAGGCCTAAAGCGATGCCAATGACAGGTTCTGGTCCGATGAAGCTGCTTGCAGCATCCTCCTTTGCAAGGGAGTCAGCAGCCTCATTGCCTCCTAGGCCAGTATGGCCAGGAATTCAGACCAGAGACAATCTGTTGAGTCTTCCTAAAGAGGAGAGTCGTTGTTGGCAATTTGCTACCAATTTAGAAGTTGCTCAGTAGGAGCTAAGAGCTTCCAACGCCGCTTGACTGTCCGAGAATAGTTTTATTGTCTTGTGTATGAGGTTGGATTCTTCCAACCAGACAAGCCTGTCTCTGTAAGCCAGAGAGCTTCGCCTGGACTGTTTTCTGTAAAGCTTTCGGTCACCAGGTAATTCAACCATAAATGATCATTGATCTGACAATCATCACATACTTACCTGGTGTAGGGGCCAATCGTGATTGCTATCTTCTCGACAATCTAATCTAATCATCACATACCTCCAATGAATTCGTTTCGGACCTAAACCCCAAGTTTTACCACAGATCTTTCGACGTGTCCATAGAGACAGTCTGGTATCGTGTAAAACTTTTTCCAAATGAGCGTTCTAGGTGAGTTTTTTATCAAGGACAATGCCAAGATATTTCACCTCCGTTCCAAATGGAATGACCTCCCCATTGAGGAAAAGTGGCGTTCTTTGGAGGATATTACAAGCTACCCTTACCGACTTAGACCTTGTCAAGATGACAAGGTGATCTGCATGAGCTTGCAAATCTACTTTTTCTCTGTAAAGGGCATCAAGCAGACTATCCATTAGGAGCGACCACAGAAGGGACGTATTCCTAGTTCTCTAGGAATACGTCCCTTTTCATTCCTTGGCATGCAACTACAAGTTTCCGAATCTAAACGATACGAAAATTCTGCACTATGCAAGGAAGGGTTGCGAACTCAATTATTTAGAATCCTTGGACATGGCGAATGTAATGAATCATTGTTAGTTTATTGTATAAGTTTGAAAATGTCCGTATAGGACGAAACTGCAGTAACGTTAGTTACAAATAGAAGTGGTAAAAAACATAGAAATTTTCATTTTTCTTTTCATTATGATTTCCTACCTACTATTGCGTAGGTATTGCTCAAGTTCCATTTCAATTTCCACTGGCAACTTTTAAACTTGACACCCGGTGTACTTTTCTGCTCGAAATCATCCCATTGAGACCCTTTATAACATCGTCACAAATATTATTCACAGATATAATTACTTTCCCGTTACTGGAATAACATGAAGCTACAGGATATATTGAACCTCTAGGGAAAGATAAACTGACACGCCTAGCAAGAGGACCCGAAGTGATGTCTGGATTATGTTATTTCGAAGATGAGGACGTCACGTGAAATGGAACTTGCCACTTTGAGGAAGTAGGTGAGTTGCAAAATTAACGTTGTGGGGAAAACAATGATGAAAACAGGATTATTCTATCAGCTCTTCGAAACACAAAATAGACCTAAACATCCCTAAACGTGTCACGAAATAGGATTAGCTTACGAAATTGTGTTTTGTGGTAAATCAAACTGGTATGCTCGAATAAGCTCGTCAATTACAGAAATACACAGAAACAACTTTGATATATTTTCAGAAGATTATGGCATATTGGTTTTTTGATAAACACTTTATGAGTACCAATAAAAAGTTATTGATGGAGATCACATGGCTTTTAAAAATTTACAGAAAAGAAAAAAAATATCTTCCGAATATAACTTTTTTTTTGGAATTGAATGCCAATTTTAGTGATATTTACCGATCATAGAAGTGACATGTTTGAGGCCTTGAGAAATAATTGTTTCTTCCTTTTTTTGAAGTTTTGTCCTGCCACCCGCAGTAGTAAGTCAATTACTTCTCTGCCTAGTGAAACAGATAACTATTGTTCATACACTCAACAGAAATCAGTATAATCAGTGAAGAATAACCATTAAAAATTTAAAAATTTCTTACCCTCACGACCTAAATCGACGTCATGTGTCGTTGTTTGTCGTGAAAAGATTGATATAGAACACAGTGGGGCCAATTGGACACGTTCGAAGAGAAACTTCTTTTTTCAAACTGTTAAAAATTCTTTGTTTCTATGAAAACATTTTTGTATAATTCAATGGTATATAAACTTTTTTTTTTAAATAAGATATCAATGGTTATGGATGAAAAAAATATTTCTAATGAGACACTGTATATTCCTGCATATTTCAATGGAGCTTAAAATTACTTTTTCAAAAATCTACCACACTTGATGTTTTGCTACAGATATCTTTGAAATACAGTTTTTTCATGTAGACTTTGAAACGCACACTTTGATCATGTACGCTTTGAACGATGCGGCGATATAACAGAATGCAAATACCACCGCGGCCAATTCCACAATTACATCAGAGCATTGTCGGAAAGGATAAGAAAGATTGGTTCCAAGTATAACATCAGAATCTGCTTCAGATCTGGGAACACTATCCGTAGCAGCCTCACAAAAACCAGGCCGCCAAACGCGGACTGCGATTCCAGGAAATGCATTTACCCGATACCCTGCGATGCGGAGAATCATACATCGCTGAAAATAAGAGGCCATTGAAAGTTCGCATTGCCGAGCATAACAAACACACACAGCGAGGAGAAACTAGCAAATCAGAGATAGCAGAGCACGTTTAGACTCATCAACATAACATCAAGTGGGTTCAAGCTGAAATCATCCACAAGGAAGAACACTGGTTGAGGAGAAAATTCAAAGAAGCCGCCTATTTGTTGTCCAATAACGCATGTAGACAAGCTAGCATAGAGGTACGCAACATATGGAAACCACTAATCAAGCAAAACACGACCAACTCCTACCAAACGGTCAGCTTCCGCTAAAACCGATGAAGCGGAGAGACGGAAGAGGTGATAGGTGAAAGCACTCGAATGACCTATAAATAGTCAGATATCGGAGGAATAAGTCCAGTTACCACCCGAAAACGATTGTGAATACTAATTGGATAGCTAACCAAGGACCTAACCGTTGGCCGGCCAGGTTACCGGATCTAACGCCTATGAACTTTCACCTCTGGGAAAGGTTGAAAGATCTTATTTTTAAATTTCCGACCAATTCTAGATACGAATTAGAAGCGGCAGTGATGCAAAGTTTCGCTTCTCTTACTCCTATTGAACTAATGAATTCGGCAAAAAAAACGTTCAGAAAAAAACGTTCTAGTTCTGTTTCAAAGATGACTCTAGCAGAACATCAAGTGTGCTGAGGTAATTTCAAGTTCTACTGAAATCTGATGGAATATACAGGGTGTCTCATGGTTATCCATCAATAATTATTGATATTTTACTATAAAAAATAATTTTTCATTTGCAATGAATTCTAAGTAAAAATGTTCTCTATAAATGTTCTTATACAAACAAGAAATTTCTGACAGGGGAAAATGTTACAGCAACTTTTCGAAAATGCACATTTTTGAAAAACATGCTGTAACTCAGCGACGATGACAGATATTGATATGCGGTTTTTACCATTGAGTGTGTAATAACATTTGACCTCACACACAGCCATCAGTTTTCATCCGTCTAGATTGAAAACAAAAGTTTCCCTTTGAAACTGTCCAATTTGGGCCACTCTGTACACGTGCACCGAAAAAGTTTGTGGCATTAAAGGTATCATTTTGAGTAAGACATTTCGAATGCCACAACTGCTCTAGATGTAGTGTCATAAACAAGCAAGCGATTTGTTATCATCATATTTAAATTATTATCATACAATCAAAATGAGGATATGTTGAGATCAGTAAAATAAAAATGATATACAGTGTGGTCCACTAAGTGTGCAACAAATGGCAAATTTTTTTATTATCGATTTCTCAGAAAATTTTATTCTTGACAAAAGTTGGTGCATGTTCCAAAACTATACCAAGTTTACCTGAAATGGCTTTATGACAAACACCATACAGGATAGATAAAAAAATATAAAGTTCGTTCAGAAGTAAAATACCCTTATTTCAAAAAATATAGAAATATGTTGAAGAGAAAAGTTGCTCAGAATTGAAAGTTATGTTCAAATACGAAGTCATGGCCTGGTATTCGAATTTTTTTTCTTTTGGAAAATTTTGAATTACCCCTGTATGATACATATTTTTACTATTTTCATTTAATATGTATTTGGAGTAGCCACAATCAAATCAGTTTGGAGTATTTTTCATCAAATTAAAGTGTATTTGTAAAATTTACTTGGATTTGTATTTTTTTTAGGTGGCCGTCAACTTCATGTTTGTTGCAACGATATTTAACAGACCTCTAGAATAAAACAAATACTCTTTTTAATGAGGCAACTGAATGTTCATATGAATAAACTGTCAATGAAAGTATAAAATTTCTTTTATTCTGACAACAATGACTCAACTAGAACAGATATTAAAAAACAATCCAAAATCTATCGCGGATAGATTTTGAACTGAAAAGGCAGAATTAGTTTTAATCTGTGGTGATGATCTGTGATAAGACAATGCGCGAAGCTGCAAATATTTTCAATGAGCGGCATCCAAACAAACAAATTTGCTATTCAAGTGTAAGTAGAATTTTAAAGAATTTCAAACAGACCGGCTCACTAGAATATAAATATAATATGGAGTGTACGAAACCTGTTTGCACAGAAGAAAACCAGCTTGACGTACTTGAAGCAGTAGTAGAAAATCCTAGAAGGTCCACCCAAGAATTTAGTGATTATACTGGCATAAAAAAACCTCTGTGAAGCGTATTCTCAAGAAACATAAGTACCATGCTTACAAACCTACATTCATTTGTACACTTCAAGAAATATACTATGATTTGAGTGATTTCATGTGGATTCAGAGTGAAATAGAAGAACAATGAGATTTTCATCGATGTATTCTGTTTGGAGATGAATCTACTTTTACAACAAATGGGGTTCTATCATCACAAAATTGCAGATAGTGGTCAGATGTCAAACCAAATTTTATTATTGACAACAAAAATCAATACTATCAGAAAACAAACGTTTGGTGTGGTATATTAAATGATATATTACTAGGTCCGTTTTTTTTCGCGAGAATTTCAATGGTGACAGATACTTTTTGGAAACTGAAACAGGAGAGTTTTTGGATGATATGATATTAGAAGAACGGCAAAAGTTATGGTTCCAACATGACGGATGTCCCGCCCATTCTACTAGAAATGTTTCTCAGTGGCTGAATAGGACATTTCGTAATAAATGGTTAGGACGAAATACCGATCCTCGATGGCCTCCTCGTTCTCCAGTCCTTACACCTCTAGATCATTTCTTATGGGGATACTTAAAACAAAAAGTCTACAGAGATCACCTTTTTAATAATGTTGATGAGCTTGAAACTTCAATACGAGTTCATTGGAGAAATATTCCCGCTAATGTGTTGCGATCTACATTAAACGAATTTTATGAGCGAACAATTAGATGCATCGAAGGAGAAGGTGGACATAGAGAGACGCTTCGATAATTTTTATTGTTAGCATCTGTTAAGTTGTTAAGTTACCTACTGTATTTTTCCGTACTATCGCTTATTGGTACTTTTTTGTTCATGACTATCCGCGATAGATTTTAACAGTTTATTCATATGAACATTATACTTAGTAAAGTATTTGCCTCGTTAAGAAGAGTATTTGTTTTATTCTAGAGTTCTGTTAAATATCGTTGCAACAAACATGAAGTTCACCTAAAAAAATACAAATCCAAGTAAATTTAACAAATACACTTTAATTTGATGAAAAATACTCCAAACTGATTCGATTGTGGCTACTTAAAATACATATTAAATCAAAATAGTACAAATATGTATCATACGGGGGTAATTCAAAATTTTCCAAAATAAAAAATAGCAGCCCATGACTTCGTATCTGAACATAACTTTCAATTTTAAGCAACTTTTCTCTTCAACATATTTTTATATTTTTGGAAATAAGGGTACTTTACTTCTGAACGAACTACACTTTTGTCAAGAATAAAATTTTCTGAGAAATCGATAATAAAAAAGATTCCTATTTGTTGCACACTTAGTGGACAACACTGTATATATTGATAATTATCTGTTTCACATAACTATCCAGATTACTGCACGATCGATCCATGCTATAAATCATAAAACCGATTGGTAAAAGTTTAGTATCTCCAGCATCTCTGCACCAACTTTTTATGGCAGCAATACTCATCAGGTGATCACAGCCAATGAGTGAAAATCTTCACGAGTTATATCGATAAGACTGAAGTTGGATGCTTGGTAATTTATAACCTTTATACCTTGTGAACAGATTGAGCTCAACTACGACGTTTTGGTGGCAATATCTCGACTCTTTATATTTTCTTGGTATTGTTTTGAAACTGAGTAAATCATGATAAATATATGTAGTGTCCAAAACAAGATGTTACTTTTCGATTTTGTTAATTCCTTCTCAAGTCAATAGTAGTTTGAAACGATTAGTTTTTTATTCTGAACAGTTTAAAGTTGTTTTCTTCGAGGTCAAACTGCCAGCAGCAAAACAGGATCATTCTTACCAGAATTTGAAAAATAAATCTCAAGAGATTCATCAGGTGTTCAAGAACATACACTTAGAGGTATGTGGAATATCACCTAATATAAATTTTTTCTACACCCGTACTCTAACAATACACTTATATGACCATAATCCGTTTCATAATGATATCCATTATGATACAGATTTTTCATAACGATACAGATTATCAACCAATAGAAACCCATAATTTTTCAATCAAGAATCCTGTTCCTTTGTTTGTCCTAGATTCTAATCTAAGTAACTAATTGCTTTATTTGTCAAAATCAGTTTTCATATTACCTACCTATATTATCAAAATGTCTGCAAACAGCGATATAGAAGGAATACCATCGACTCCAATATTTTTAAAAGATCAGATTAATTACAGTTGTTATATTCAATATAAATATAATTAAAATCTTTATAGTTTTCATATATCCATGATAATACCATTAAGTTTGTGTTTTTTTAAAAAAATATGAGTTAATTACTGTGAATGTGTTCAATACAAATATAATATTTATAGTTTTTCATTATTTATCGGGTTTAGAAAAAATAGCGTATGCAACTCTCATGTAATGGTTATTTAATACACTCGCATATACCATACAAAACTCACCTTCGGCTCGTTTCGTATCCCGGTTAATGCTCGTGTCTTAATAACCATCATTACATGATCGTTGCATAATATACTAATAGAACGCTCTTTACTTACTAAGTGGCAATAGGTTGGCCATTTCGAAAACTTATTCAGAATCAATCAACTGAAAAATATGTACATCTTTGGGAAAAGAAAGTTAAAAAAAAAGATGAGGGAATCTTCCAAAGAAAGGAAGGAAGTAATCAATTTGAAAATAAGTAACTCTATACATGGATGTGTAGATCATGCAAAGAAGTAACTTTCAGACACAAACTGAAAGAAAATCCTCCTGAAATAGCTACTTTCATATAAACATTGAATTACCCGAAAGAAAAAATTTTTTTCGAAACAAATACTTCTATATGAACACTGAATTATACAGAAGATACTCTTCTCTACTCAGTTTGTATTTCAAACATTAGTTGTGGAATGAAAATCAGATATCATTCACATGAGTTCTACTTTAAATGAATGGTAACAAATTGCACTTACATTGAACACTGTCATCCTCACTGGTATACATCGATGTTTCAGTGAGGATAACAGTGTTCCATGTAAGTGCAATTTGTTACCATTCATTTAAAGTAGAACTCATGTGAATGGAATCTGATTTTTATTCCACAACGAACGTTTGAAATACAAACTGAGTAGAGAAAAGTATCTTCTGTATAATTCAGTGTTCATATAGAAGTATTTGTTTCGAAAGAATTTTTTTCATTCGTGTAATTCAATATTTATATGAAAGTAGCTGTTTCAGGGGGACTTTCTTTCAGTTTGTGTCTGAAAGTTACTTCTTTGCATGATCTACACATCCATGTATAGAGTTACTTATTTTCAAATTGATTACTTCCTTCCTTTCTTTGGAAGATTCCCTCATCTTATTTTTTTTGTATCGAGATGGAGTAGTAGAAAGCAAAAAACTTTCTTTCCCAAAAATTATTCACTCCTAAAAATATAACCCCTTCAATTCATGTACATCTTCTTATTGTGTTTATGTCATCCGTAAACTTGTTTCATGAAACTGATTTCATGAAACCAGTTTATTGATTTTCCATCACTTCAATGACCATACCTCAACAACATCGTTCATATTGTCACATACTACTTAACAATTATTGAAAAGACTTCGAAATAATAAAACTGTTTTCACTCACCTCAGTGTAATTGTTCATTTTTCACCAACACTCAGAGCTAACCTCCAGTTAGTGACCTTCTTTGTTATTACTGGAATCACGAGTTCTAACTAGCGATCAAAAAGCGGCTTCGACATCCGAAAAAATCCTTAAATTTATCAGGATATTTGCTCAGTTCCCGAACTACAGCAAAACAGGTGTGCTGCCGATGATGTCGATCCCTGATCAACGGGTGAACCCACTACTTGTGTGTTTTTTTTTAAATTCTTAGCCAATTATAACACAAGAACTTAATCGTCAGAATCTATCACTGATGGAAAACTGTTGCTTCTGTGTGTACGTTAGTAGTTGTTTACAGCTGATTCTCGGCCTCCCCCCACCACTATGACGTATTAATTGCTTTTTTTATTGGTTGTTGTTTGGTGAAGTTTTTTTTGTTGTGCAGTGAAGTCAAGGCGTTGTGACCTTGAAGTGTCTGGTGCATGGATCGTTCAGATTTTTTTTTCATATGAGATTTTGTGTGTTTATGTGTGTGTGTAGGAGAATGCACGGTACAGGGTTTCATCATGTGCTTGTTTGTCTATGTACAAACATACGTCTGCATACTTCGAAGATCCTCCAAGTAATAAATGCTCCATCGGTGTTAGGGCACCAAGTTAGTAGTGGAGTGACGTCACAGCAATAACCGTTCAACGGCTAGAGAGCGACATGTTCACTCCACGACGTGTGGCAGAGTAATGCGTATTCATCGGTCTGCCCTCACCTCTCCTGAAGCGATGAAGGTTCGCTCTAGCCCCGCTATCGATGGTGACACAACGGCAGCCGAGGACTGTTTGCCTAGCGTCTACCCTCTCCGAGACCGCAACGACCACTGCTTGCTCGTACCGGCAACTGTTATCGCATCAAGTTGGGAGATGGGCTTGGCTGTGACGTCAGGCATCTCTAGTGGATAGCAACTAGCAATGTGAATCTTTCACGGTTTCATGGTGGGGGTGACTCACACTGTTTAATATAAAAGAAATGCCTGGCACACTATGAAATCAGTAGACGAATATATCTGCAGCAGTTAGCAATTGGTAGAGTGTTATTCAGTTCGTAATAGAAGGAAGACGGTGAGTGTATTTGTCTGTTGGAAATTGTTTATATTTTCATATATATTTTCATCATGTCCGTTTCAAAAGTAGACTTGAATAAAATTAATAATTTGATTGTACAGGAGGTTGAAATACTAGAGCAAAAGGCCTTATCATCATTGCCAATTGATGAAGTGTACATAATTAAAAATATGTCAACTTATTCTACACGATTTGGTAAATCAATTTTATTAACTTTGCAAGATGTGAGCAATGATAAATTATTTAAAACATGGCTACCAAAACGTATTTCGTTGCAATTCAGTGATGACGATATATCTTGTATCAACTCATCAGGTGGTAAATATACGATGATGTATTTAGGACAGAGCCAACAAAGTTTTGCTGGCATGAAAACGCGATCTCTAGTCAAATTCAATATGATTGAATAATAGTAATAATTTATAGTGAATTTCTTTAGGTCATAGCTTACAAAGTTTTTTTTGGTGTGAAAACGATAACTCTAGTCAAATTCAATATGATTGAATAATAATAGTAATTATAATGAATTTCTTATTGTTTTATTAATATTCATATATTAGATGATAATTATATGGAAATATAAACATTACTAACTTAGTTGAATACACTCACTTTGTAACTACAAGTAAAATGGGAATGTGAGTATTATATCACTGAAAAATTGGAGGTTGCTTATTGTTTTTTTTTTTTGTTCGATTTCAGTTCCACCATTTAAAGATGTGGATGCAGTACGCAAGTCAAGATTGGGTCGATATTGTAGATCTCAAATCATCGGTTCAACATTTGTCGTCTAAATTGAAGGTGTTGGGTGATGGAGCCGAACATGCAAGCGTTTATGATATGAGTGTATGCTATGATGAAAAACAAATCGAATTATGCCTTCGTGATGCTGAGAACTATTGGAGTGGTGCAGAAGTTTGCAACAAATTTTTGGATAATGAATTGGAATTGTGGCAACTTTGTGAGGTTATGATTGAACTGAACCTAAGAAGATTCCTGTATAGCCTCCAACCATACTTGCCAGAATGGATTATTCATCACTTTGAATTGAATGATGAAAATCGAGAGGAAATTGAAGATGGTCGCGAAAATGATGATTATGAGGAAGAAGTTATTTTAGATAGTCTGTATGTTCCTGTGAATCATAAATAATGTCAAATAAAAAACTTTGTATTATTTTCATGTTTTATTTATTTAAATCTGATGAAATACAATAGAAAATGATTACAAAACAATAAATATGATATAAAATACAATACATGATATAAGTCAGTTACAAATAAAAAAAAAAAAGATCATAAAACAGTACATGATAGAGTGAAAAAAAAGTGTCAATATCTGCTATGAACTGAACCATCCAATGCATTGTATGTTAAAACTGTATCATGCAAAATTAATGCATATACTTTAGTGTTGTCTGGAAACTTGGTCTTCCTCGTCTCAAACTCAATCTTTATATCAATAGTTGATGATTTTGTTGCATTCGGTTGATGGGAACAATCGATGACGAATAGTGGATTCTCTCTAAATTGTCCAATGTCCATCAGAGGTTCACTCATATCTTTATCATAATAACTTCGCTGGAAACTCTCAAAAGCATAATAAGCAGGAGCATCAAGTTTTTTATCGAAATTCAAATTCCAACGCTCATATGGATAAACTTCAGAATTCAAGTATACTCGAATACTATTGATATCAGCAGTTGTGAATTTTGTAATATCTTGTGTTCTATCTTCAGATGTGGTAGTACTTTGGAATGCGATGATGACAAAACGAGGAGTTTCCAATGCGTTAGTTGTTTTGATGGCCCATATGTCTGAAGAAGTCCCACGTAATGATGGTAGTTCATAGAGGTCCCACATACGATACGCCAACTTGATTTTGGCATTCAGACCGCTTTTGTTTATTCTACTCAAAAGTTTGAGCTTGTGTTTATCATCTGGTACAATATGCCTTATTTTCCATTCGATTTTATTTATTTCCAAATCAGCATCAACCTCACCTATATATGAGTTTTTGAATGATCGAGCGATAATCAAAATCAATTCCTGTTTGGCATTCAAGATACTTTTGTTGTAATCTTCAGCAAAACCCATCAAATATTTCAGTGGTAGTTTTCCACTAAAAACATGACTGTTTGTATCCAAGATATCTTGCTTCAATTGTGAAAGTCCCCAACCAGATGTCAATAATGTGTTAGCATGAGATTGTCCAAATGATATCATGGTTTTCATTGTAGATGTTATCCCAGGTTTTCTAACAACAGCCACTTGTTCACCTCCCATTTCATAACGAATTTCGTCAAAGAGAAATGCAATTGCATTATTCGAGAGATAGCATGTTTTCGCTACATCTTTGGGGGTGAATTTACCTTCTATGTAAATGAAGCTCTCGGCAATATCTAGTATAACATCTTGATTATTGATTGCAATTCTGATTTCATCCGAATTCCTGAATAGCGGTGATCCATAGGGCTTATATGTGTGCTCATGTAAACTTATGAGAGAATGATCGAGCACTGGTTCATTGAATATATTCAACTTTTCATTGTTTGTTTCGAGCACCATTGTTATTTTCTCACTTTCAATCCAATCGATTTCAAAAATTTAAGATCACTCACAGACAGAGCGTTATGTGCTAACTGTTTAGCATACACTTGTGGAATGAGCTTCTTTTTATGCACACCTTTCTTTTTGATAGTGCAACTCGTTTGGGATTGTTCAATGCGATTTTGTCTATTATAAATGAAACCCATAACAACAGTTATTCGATTTTCTTCAATTCCAAAATAATGAAAATCTCTTCTTCACTTCCAAAATCGATAAGGTTATTTTTTTCATCCAAAATACGCACTGTAATGTTGTGAATCAATTGACGACCTTCTGGACTGACAGGCATATATATAATACTGTGTGGTTCTTTAGTAAGATTGTAGCCAGGTTCAACATCAATATCGAATGAGAAAAGAATGTGGGATTCTTCACCATTTATATATGAACCAGATATTATATTGCAATCTAAGCGGATAAGTCTCACAGTTGTAATGTTTATTGGTAATGATGATTCATGTATCTGATTTGGTGGAAATATTTCATGAGCGAACCCCATCATTTCTGCTATTGAATTTGGATGTGTCAGATCAATTTCATATTTGGATCGCATTTCACATTTGAATGTATTATTATTGGCGTGTAGATAGAAAATATCATCTGCAACGACATCATTTGGTTTTTTATCATGAAACAATCTGAACATGATATGTTTCTGTATGACGGCATTGATCTCTTCTATTTCATAAGCACCACATGGAATTTCAATTGTCAACTTTTGGGGTATCGATGAGTTGTCATTACTGATTCTAAAACTAACTAAGTTATTAGCTTCAGTTATATTATTGATTGTATTGCATCCATAGAATCCCAAAAGTCCTAATCCATAACGACTGTTCCTATCCAATTCAATTGGTGGAAAAAAATCCGCACTCAAGACACTTGTCCCGACAGCTTGTAGCTCGAACTTTCGTGACATGACTGATGAATATTTTGAAACACATTTCAATTTATTATTGTACACAGCAACAGCACATTTGAGACAATTTACACTTTTTGGAAGGTGTTGTATTGTAATAAGTATCATTTTTATTGATACCAATATTCACATCCTCTATATTACAAATACAACACATAGATTTCCGAGGTATAGGACCGTCATTAACATCCGATTCTGAATTTTGATCGTGGTGGTGGTGCTCATAACAATATCTATGTTTCATTATATCGATGTCATCTTGCAGATGCTTAGGCAACTTTTCCCAAACATATGCAATCTCATGTGCAACACATGCAAGTATCACTTCCTTAGGCATATTTGCAAGCATCACTTTATCCATTTTTTTCAAGGTACCATATTTTGAAAACATTCTAAGTGAAAACCCCATTCCCTTGATAGCCTCCCGATCCAGTTTTGGTGTTGAATCCATTTTTATTTGGAAAATTATTTAGAGAGAAACTGCAAGCACAAGTGACCACAGAGAACTGTATTAAATTTCTGTTGTCGATCATAGTTATATTTGATTTTTACATTCGAACATTTTCGAAAGAATCGAGTCAATTCCAATGGTGGGGGTAGATCTCCAAAACTATCGAAATATGTGACTTCTTTCCCACATTTTTTATATGCCACCCAATGTGTTCCTGGTCCACTTATTCCATCTAAATTAACAATAGCTGTCTCGTTTTGTTTTGGACCTGAAGATGGTAATCTATCACGCATAAAAACACCACGAAAATGTGGAATTTTCATTTTTTGTGCATAATAACTGAGATCGAGATCAGTAAGAGGCCTCTGAGGTAGGGGTTCAATTAGTTTTTTGTTTTGTTTGTGGCTTTGTATGGTTTTAAATATAGTCCTAAACCTTTACGGTATGGTTTGAGATATATTCCACTTCCGCGTTTGCCTAATGCTACAGCCTCCATGGTTTTATTGTGACGATTGGCTTCCATTAAAGCCGCTCTGCTGGCTTTTGCCGAATTCACGGCCTTGGTAATACCAGCAGCAGCTCCCGCCAAACTTCCTAGTGCGGATAGTCCAGCAAAAATTGGTATCAATGGTAAAAGTCCACCGATCTTGGGAACAGGAATTATGCGTGGTGTGCGGATTTTCTTCTTTCCACCGGCAGCTTTAAGGTATTTACGTGCCGCCTGCAATGCCACAGTGATAGCTTTTTTGCTATTATTCGTCACAAATTGATTCCCACCAGCTTTCTTCAATACATTTCGCACTTTATGGACTATCCCAGCACCAAATGCAACTTTTTTAATTTTATTTTTCTTCGTTTGTTTCCTCTTACATTTTTTCTTATTGGTACTACAACCCATGCCCATATGTCTTTTCGCTTTCATAATGTTGGTGACAAGTAATGCAGCTGCTCTTTCCCCAATACTCGCGTCCTTCGATTTAACCCTATCCCAAGCGCTGTATTCAAGTTCTTTGTCGGCTAAATGTCTTGCTGCAAGATCGGATGGATGCTTAGAATATTGAATATCGTGTTTTTTGCATTCAATATCTAATTTATTGATTCCAGGGTCGTTACGAGCTAAACGTTGTTTCAATTTTGTACCCGGTCCACAGTATTGATAACCTCCGGTAGATGTAATTCGAAAGGAAGTTTGTTTATTAAATCATTAACAAAACCACAACCTCTTTTAATTTTACGATCACTTTCAATACGTCCGTATCGTTTGATGGTACACATTGAAATGAATAAGCTAATAACATTTATATAGTCTCCAACCACGGCACGATGCGCATTGTAAAACAGAAAGAAAAGTTTGCTGTAGATAATCTAGATGAGAAATTTGGTTGTGGATTGAATGGACAAAGGGTATTCAGACATGGTCCACTACTTCCATCATCAGTTCGAGGACTCATTATAGGACCTTCAAATTGTGGAAAGACGAATGCAATGATATCACTATTAACACATCCACAAGGACTGAGATTTAGAAATGTGTATCTCTATTCGAAATCACTCAATCAACCTAAATATCAGTACTTGCGAAGTGTTTTGGAACCTATAAAAGGATTAGGTTTTTATACATTCAGCAATAATGCAGAAATAGTGGAACCCTCCGACGCTAAGCCTAATTCTGTTTTCATTTTCGATGATGTAATATGTGAAAAGCAAGATATTATTAGATCATATTTCTGTATGGGACGTCATAAGGATGTTGATTGTTTTTATCTAGCACAGACATATTCACGGGTACCCAAACAGTTAGTGCGTGACAATACCAATTTCATTATAATGTTCAAACAAGATGAGACGAATTTACATCACATTTATTCAGATCATGTTTCACCCGATGTAACATTCAAACAATTCCAATTGATGTGTGTTAAATGCTGGGAGGACCAATATGGATTTCTAGTCATTGATAAGGATAGAAAAATAGATGAAGGTAGATATCGCAAAGGATTCGATAGTTTTATATACCCATGATCTTGTTTTTGGAACTTATTCGATCACTGAATATTGTAGTGGTCACTTCACCAACGAATTAAGCTTTAATTCAAAAAAAAAGGGCATTATGAATACAAAAAAAGATCCTGAAAATAAAAACAATGAAATAAATTTGAAACGTCAACTAGTAGAGACAACAGAAGCTGTCAGGCAGAAATTCAACTCTATCAAGAATGATAATATTGAAAATCGTACGACACTTGAAAGATTGTATGAGCCCATAATGAAACCATTGAATGTTTTATCATCAAACGCTACTTCTAAATCACCAGTGTTATCACCAAATCATGGAACTGTTCAATCTACTTCAAATTATCCCATGAGTACTCCAATAGGAAGAAAACAATCTTTTGGTAGTGTATCATCTGTGAATAGTGACACGAGCACACTTCAAGACGATATGAGAACAACTCTATTCGAAACACCATCATCGTCCCACATCGATTCCTCGGATCCTGACATCTCACCTGTTATGAATGAAAGTGGTGAAGATGTTTTGATGAAACATTTGAATAATATAAAATCTAGAAATCCAGCATATGATGGAACATTTGGCGTACGTATGGATCCAATTTCACAAAAGCTGAAAATGGGAAGTCTAGTGGTAAATTTCAAAGATGGAAACATTTCATTTTGGGATGCTAATAAAGTGAAAAAATATGAATGCGCAGGTAGTCCAGAATTGTATGATATGATTTTTTTGAAGAATCCACAAGATGTTGATAATGAAGAAACTCGTCAAGTATATTCCAAAATATTGAAAATAACGAATGCTCCATATAAACAATATCATCTGAAGAATGGTTTTAAAAATACAAATTCTAAAAAATTTCGTGAAGTTATCAAACCTCTATTAGACTCACGACAATATCCAATAAGAAGTAGAAGTAAAATTGGTGGAGCACTCAAACGAGTGAAAATGGAGAAAATATATAATTCTAAACCTGTGAATTATGTGTACTGGAATTCACCGAAAGAGTTAGTTGCTCGCCTACGACTATTGGTAGCTTCAAAGTCAGCCGGACATACCGGACATGATAATGAAATAATTTCAATAATTGAAGAATTACGTGAAGAAGGTATAATATATTAACATATTCACATGTAATGATCACTGTCACATCATCATTCAATGCAGTAACATTATCACCTTTTCTCTTTAATCATATTGAAATAGAATGACTAATGAAATAAGTGATGTCAAACGACAAGTTGTTAATGAATTACATAAACCTGCAAGACGTAATTTTCGTAGAAGAATAACCACCATCAAAGGTTTTGCAGATCTATGGCAAATAGATTTAGCTGAACTGCAACCTTATGCAAAAAGTAATGAAGGATACCGATATATACTTGTAGTGATAGATTGTTACTCCAAATATCTGTGGACTGTAGCAGTTAAAGATAAAACAGGTAGTACAGTAACTAATGCAATGAAACATGTACTGAAAGAAGCCAAATACTCCCCCAAACACATACAAAGCGATCAAGGGAAAGAATTTTTCAATAAAAGCTTCTCATCTCTCATGCGAGAATATAATATCAATCATTATTCAACATTTAGCACAAAGAAGGCAGCTATAGCAGAAAGAGTGATTCGTACAATAAAGGCATGGCTCTACAAGGAATTTTCGATGAGAGGTCACCACAAATGGCTTGATATTCTTCCAATTATAACTAGTAGATATAATAATAAAGTTCATCGTACAATAGGTATGGCACCCATCAATGTTGATTCAACAACAAAATTAAAATTCAAGGGTATCAATGGAATTGGAGGAAGACAAAGTAAACCCAAATTCCAATTAAATGATATTGTACGTATAAGTAAATACAAACATATTTTTGAAAAGTCTTACACTGCGAATTTTACCACGGAGCTATTCAAGATTGTTAAAATTAATAAAACCATCCCAACGACTTATAATCTTGAAGATATGAATGAACAGCCGATTAGAGGATGTTTTTACGAAGAAGAGTTATTACGAACCGAGAATCCTGACGTATATCTGATTGAGAAGGTGTTGAAGAGAAGAAAAAATAAAGTATATGTAAAGTGGTTAGGCCTTCCTAGCGAACAAAATTCTTGGATTGATGAATCAAATATGGTTTAAATGTATATAATAGTGACTTTTATGAATAAAGTAATATTAAAGTTCATTATTGTTTTCATTTCAATTATAAGTATGTGAACTGAAAAATATTGCAGCGGTAAACATTGCCCCAGCCATTCGCAATGTTCTGTGTATACCAAACCAAATTAATTGTATACTCCATTCCCGCTTATATTTTTCAACTCACGATATTGAAAACACATTATCATTCCCAAAACTAATCGCCGTCACTTTGAAATGCAGTATCCAACTCTTTTTGCCAATTATCTCTCACTGATAATGCTGTCTCATAAAGCTTAGTCGACTCCTCAAGCTCAGCCTGAGCTTGCATTCTCGAACGTTGATGGAATTGCTTATCTTTACCAATTTTTGAACGGAGTTCATCAGCATCTTTAGACATTCTAGCCAATTCAACCTTCGCTAATGCAATCTTGGCATCTAATGCTTCAAGAGTTTCATTATTAGCATTAATAGCTCGCTCACTCTTTTCAAGTTCAGCAATAGTCATCTGTGCCTTTACAAGACGGCATTTTGCTTTCCTTTTCATTTCCCCAAACCGATGGAGGGGGCTGAAAGAAGATAGCGGTTCAGCTTTCAAATCACTCTTCATTTCTTTAGGAGTACCTTTTGGCTTCCTCTTCGATCTGTCACTTTTCGTTGCGGGTTTTTTCTGTCGCACAACACTTTTGGATTCTTTCTTTTCTTTAAAGTCAGTGACAATCGATGAAGATGCCTTAGTAACCTTCCTCTTGATTGTTCTAGATTTCTTATCAACACCAAGAGGAAGGGTAGATGAAGAGTGTTTGAGTGATGATAATTGCGAAACGATCGGATTTTCAATAATAATTTGCTCATTTGGTTCTGGCACATCTGCAAAGTTAACGAAGTCGTTAATATCAAAATCATTTATCGAATCTTGACTCGATAAATGTAATACTGGAATATTTTCAAAATCAGTCTGATCGATATCAACAAGTGGTGAACCATCTTCAGCAATCAATAGCGGCATAGAGCTCATGATTATTAAGGTCTGAGGAATGATATGTGATAGCAATAGAATGTGGATAGGAAAGGTGATGATGTTACTGAGACCTCACCATTTATAGAAGAAAATAAACTAGCGCATGCGCTCTTTCATCAACTGGCACATGCGCTCTCTCACTAAACTATTCACGCATGTAACAATCTTTGTCATTTAAGAGGAAAACTTTGTGTTGCATGCATGTATTTTTAAATGTTAGAAAATAATACAAATAAATTCAAAATATATATATATTTATTAATAATAGAGGACAATAACGATAATAAAAAATGAAAAATGTTAATATGTCTCTGTGGATGTGGAACGTTCTTTGACTCTATTCCTCAATAGTTGTTGCTCGTGCGTCAAACACCAACATTGAAAAAAATGGATTCTCCTATTGGGGTAGAGTTGACCAACCTTCTCACACAGATCCCAAGTACTTCTACATGCATTGCATACATGATTCCAACAATTCATGGAATATGTATCACAACGCAAACAACGTTGCAGTGGAGTTGGAACGGCAGCACAGATACCACAAATATTTCTACAGATACCTATATTGTTAAATATTATAGGTTCGGAACACTTCAGACACTGTAACTGTTGTTGACGATAATCCGATTTTGTTCGCTTCGGTGGATGAGAAGGAGGCGATAGTTGAATCCGCAACACGCAATCACTACACATACCAGTACATGGATTGATTGAATCCTTAGGTCTACTTATTTGACAAAAGTAGCACACAATAGCCCCTGCAATCATCATTGGGTAGACACACACTTTTGGTTTTTCATTCCACTCTTTTGGAAACGGCATTTTACTAATTCGATTAGAAATATAAAGAGATGACTTACAGAAACTCTGAATGCTCTCTCCTATACCTACGATCTCTATTTATACAAATCAACATCATGTGGAAGTATAGTGGGATAACTTCTCCTACTATTCCACTCTAAACGAGTCAAGTGGGAGTCGCATCACCTCCTATATAAGTTGACTTGCAAACCTAGAGTTCATTCATTCACTCTCTACAACTGTGAGCAAACAACAACAAGATGAATTCTGCAAAAATAAATGCTGCATTAAATAGAATAGCTGCTGTTGATGAAAACAATTGGATAGACGAATCAGATGATGAGGATGTCAATGTTCCGCTAGAGGAAGTAATAGTTGAAGCAGAAGATGTTGGAGTCGATGAAGATGAGATAGACGAAGTTGAAAACGAGGCCAACCAAAGCGACGAAGATGATGACGTGATGGAGTTTGAGAGGGTCATGGATGAAGAAGGAGATGATGAAGGGATAGAAGCTGACACAACTGAAGGTGATGGTGCTATGAGGATCGGTATGCGAACACTCAATGTCAGTGAGACACTGGAAGATCCCTTGGATTTGTATTGTGCATTGGATGCATACGTATTGATCAGCACAATAGATGGAGAGAACAAAAAACTATGTTGGTGCTGCTTTCGGTTTTATTCGCATAGAAACAATAATGGAGGGTGGTATGCCCATGTCAACACCCACAACACTGTCTCAATTATGGAAATGGGACAGAATTGGTGTGAAGCTTGCGAGAGGCCACTAACAAACTTCACCCGAGTATCTACATGTATTATATGTAATAATGTCCAACCTGTGGCACAATAACCGTGGACCTACTGGTCAAAAAAAAACAACAGCCCTTTTCAGGGCTACATTATTCACACAAACAGTAGTTAGTTGTATTAGTATTCATAGATTATGTGACAAATGAATACTTTGATTAATAAAAGTCTAAGTTGGAAATTTGTTAGTCTTTGAATATCTATACATTATATGACAAATAAATTACTACTTTGACTGAAAAGTCGAAATTTGGAATTTGATAGTCATTGAATATCTATGCATATGATGAGTACTACTTTAAATGAAAGTTGAAGTTGGCATTTGTCAATCATTCATATGCATATAATGATGAATACTTTCACATACATATATTTCGTTTGAGATTATAATGTTAACATAATGTTAACAATGGTATGAATCTGTTTCTGTTTGAAAGTATAATGGTAGCTCTGAAAAGAGCTATTTTTTTTATTGTTTCAGTCTTTAATTGTAGCCCTGAAAAGGGCTGTTATTTTTTTATTAATCCATGCAATGATATGGACTAACGCTCCTCATCATCAGAAACAATAATTATGGTATCGTCATCTGAATCAGATGATATACTAATGATATCATCCTCATAGTAGTCATCTGAATCAGATGATATACTCATGATGTCGTCGTCGTCATAATCAGCTGAATCAGATGATATACTAATCACATCATCCGCATTATTATCGTCAACAGCATCTATGTCGTCCTGAATACCTTGTTCCACTCGTTCTGCGAAATCATCAGGAAGATCATAGATTCGCTGCAGAAATTGAGCGAAGGTTGTACTCAAATGATCAGACGTTGAATCTATTTCATGTACTTGGATGGGTCCTGTACTCGACATTGTGGAAGAATGATATAGAACTGGGATTGTTGCTATATTTATATTGGAAGAAATGAAATGGAGGGGGTGAAATGTAGAACAGTGTTTGAGATTCGAAAACATCAAGAATGAAACTCTGAGCGATTATTAGGAGAAATTCTAGTGATTATTATGGAAAAAAAACTAATAAGAGGGAGAGGAAGGGAGGAAGACACTGCCCCAGCCTCGCAGTGCCTCGTGTACACCAACCAAAAAGTGTGTACTCCGTGGAAGGAAAGGAAAGGAAATGATGGACGAGTAGATGATTATATGTCATCATCGGAATTGAGGACATCATCATCGATTAGGATTGGGGATGGCGGAGGACTATCCTCGATGAGGATAGGGGATGGTGGAGGACGTCTAACGTCAAGCTCGTCATCAGCATCATCACCAGAGTCGTCGTCGTCATCATCGTCGTCGTCGCTACTCATTGGGACAATGTCATCATAAGCAGGGTCCCACCATCCGTCAGGATCTGGATATTCCGAGTCATCCAAGTGTCCTTCGTCACTGCCAGTGACATGCTGAACTTGCATCCTGATGTCGTGATCCCGGTATTCGTATGGCGGACTGTGGGGTTCCGTGGTGGAAGAGACAACCTGTACCTGGCTGTTATCCCAGTAATTGAAGTTGTACCCCTGATCCGGGCAGCTATAGGGTTCGGAGGTTGAATCGGGTTCCATCTCGATGCTAGCTGATCAACTGAATGTTTCATCAGATGATTTCTACTTTTATACTTTCGAGAGGGAGTGGGAGAGGAGTGGAACATTGAGTAGGGGTAAATTGTAGTGTGACATAAGACATATTCAATGAGTAGGGGTAAATTGCAAAGTGACATAAGACATATTCAATGAAAGAGATACTTGAATGGATAAAATACAAATGAAATATACTTGTCGATTTCACTATGAAACATGTCTATTTTTTTATTTTTTAAATTTTCTTCACATGAAATTATTTACAAGTGATTAGAGAACACAAAAATTGATGTGAGGTATTTGTCTAGAAGAACTTGGAATTGAAATAAAAAAATAATAATGATAATAAGAGGAAGTGAAGAAAAATGCTCCAACCATCGCATTGTTCAATGTGTACCAAACCAAAAAACAGTGTACACCCTTTATTTCACTTCCTTTTCCTTTATTCAATATAAACTTAACAAATATAAACTTAAAACTACCATAATTAAATACTCCTAACTAACCTAAAACTAATCTTACATTTACACTTCATCTACAAAAAGAGTGTCCATAACTGTCACTACTTTTTTGTACAGCTCTATCGAAGAGGTCTTTGCTTTACACCTTTCCTGCAGAGATGCATAATTCCGATCTATTTCGGCCATTTCCTTTTGGAGTTCCCTCCGTCGGTTATCCATTTCAGCCATTTGTCGCTTCATGGTAACCAACTCGGCCTCGCTAGATCGGGCAGCTCGTTCTGCTTTCTTGCATCTCTGCAGAAAAACACTCATCTTTTCACTAACCTCTCCGATAGGCTGTGGCACCAACACCTCAGGATCCGCCGGTGTCGCTGGCAGCGGTGGTAGTCGCGTCACCAACGGCGACAATATCACCAACTCCGGAGAAGGACTCCTCGGAATTTCCACTGCTGCTGGTGCTGCTGCTGGTGTGGAGGCCCTCTTACGAGAGGTCGAAAAACTACCTGCATAAGGATTAGTCCTATTGCAAGTAGCTCGGTACTTTGAAATAGGACCAACCTTTGCTGCAGGTCGTTGGCAAACCTTCTTCACAGCCCTGACTTCCTCCTCCTCCTCGAATAAGTCAGGGCTAGAAGATCTGCACCTAACTCGCGAACGCGAAGTGGTTGGCTGGTCAACCGTCACCGCTCTCGAAGATGCTGCCTCCTCCTGGTCAGCGGACACCGGCAGAATAGACGCCACAGCATTATTCACCTCCTGTGTATTGGTTGCCATTCTGAAAAAGAAGAAATAATACAAAGTTAGTTGATATAAAAAATAACATTCCTAATTTACTTACTCAAATATCAAGTTGGTCGTTGGAACGTACTGCCTTGTTGTGGAGTGGACTGCTCTCGATGAGATGACTTCTCGAACTGAATGTTGTGGAGTGCTCTCCGGAGGGTATCGACTTCGATGCGTGAGCGGTGGGAAAATGGTGGGAGCGCACATGCGCGATGAGGGTAGGGGTGTACATGCGCAAATGTTGGGAGTCGGGGGGCGGGGCTTCGGGGAGGGGAGGGGCGGGGCTTCGGAAAGGGGGCGGGGCTTCGGAAAGGGGCGGGGTATCCGAAAAGTTGGTGGCGACGGGGGGGGGGCGTGGCCCTAACGGGCCCCGCCCACTGCCTGGGCTCCGCCCAGGTGGGTGGGGCCTCCGGCCCCAGGTAGGCGGGACATCTGGAGAGACATCTACGCCCTCTTCGCGCGCGCGTTCGTAACATAATATGCAACCGAACACCTAACCTAACGTATTAACGTATTAACGTAACCTAACCTAGTACGCTAACCTACCGCTATGCAACCGAACACCTAACCTATCGTATGTATTAACGTAACCTAACCTAGTACGCTAACCTACCGCTATGCAACCGAACACCTAACCTAACCTAACCTAACCTAACCTAACCTAACCTAACCTAACCTAACCTACAGTAACTATTAACCTAACCTAACGAGGGAATACTAACCTAACACCTAACCTAACGTAAGTATGCAGCTAACCTAACGTAGCTATTAACCTAACCTAACGAGGGAATACATTCACCATGTTGGTTCCATTAATACATCATCAGTTGGTTTTGGTTTTGGTTGTATTATTCTATGATTTGGATTAATGTTCAGTCCTGGATATCCCAGTCCACCTGATGATGATGGCCTGACTTTATAGTTTCTCTCCAAAACTTCTTTATGGTTTTTCTCCAATACTTCAACTCTCTGTTCCAGTACATCATACTTTTTCATTGTAGTCCCTGTTATGTTTGACATAGCATCAAATTTTTTATTTGTAGACGCTGTTATGTCAGACATTTTTATGTCTACATCACTTGTAAGTTTGTCAAATTTACGAGTGAAAGTTATCCGAGCCTCTGCAATTTTATCGTTAAATGCTTGCCGGGCGTCCCGAGCAATATTGCCTATTGTGGATTGTATTGCAGCTTGTAGGGCTAGAAGTATAACTTCCTTTGCTCCATTAATTTCCCCCTCAAGATATGATACAGTTACACAATCACTCTTGTCAATTGGTTCACTTGTATTTTTCAATATTTTCCTTTGCATGTCATAATGACCATCTTTTGTTAATTTAAAACCATTCCCAGGAGGACCTCGAATGACATTACCACCCCATTTTCTTTTTCTACCAAACTTATCGATTGTTTTAGACATTGTGCACTCTACGATGATTCTCTTCAAACTGATATTTCTGTCATTTACATTATACTATATATTGCAGTAATTGATTAGGGAAATAGAAATAATACAAATAAAATTTTAATCATTTTATATTCATTACAGTAATACATATACATACATACATAATACATTAATATCACATTACTTCTATCATATATTATTAATTATAAATGGCTACATAAATATCAATATTGAATTTTCCGGTTTTGAAGATATTGAATGATATTTCAATCATTGATCTCGGCAGATAATAAATTAATCAATTGATCCAATGGAGTCTCCTGAGATTGTGATTGTTGAATAATATTACTTATCCAACGAATGTTCTCATTTGGATCGTTTTCATAAAATTCAATATCATTATGACCCCAAGGAAGAGTGTGGGTAGTATTCGGAATGATAAATCGTTTATCATCGTGATATGATAATGCAACTTTATTTTTTAATTCAGTATACATATCATGTAACACGCTTCTAAATGAATTCATCTTTCTGAATATCATACCACCTTGTTCGACGATTTTTTGATAATCTTCGCATGTCAATTCATTCTTTATTACAGATCGTTTAACCCCTTTGGCTTTCTTAAATTCACCATCAACAGATTTCACATAATATGCTTTAGCACCTGTACCATAAAAACTCATGATTGGATCATTTGGAAATTCATCTTTGAAGTTACCCAAGACTGAACTTGTTACTGGAATATTGAATTGGTTAACTATACTGTAATTGGATGTATCAAATCTACTTATGTTAGTTTTTATGAATTCATAAAAATTTTCTGTGTTTACTTTAAGAATGAGCGAGTCGGTATCTGTGTAAAGTAAAGAGACATTTTCATCAAAGTGTTGTTTGATGCATCCATAGAAAAAGTCATACATGACTGTTTTAGATAATTCTAATATGGAAAATCCCAAATATAATGGTTTATCGTAATGAACCTTCACTCTACCCAATTGAATGGCAACGAAATTATCAGTGAAAATTGAACAATTTTTGAAATTTGGTTTGGCTATGAGAGTGCTGGCACCTATATTTTTCTTTATATTTTCCCAATGTGTAACGAGTCTAACATCAATTCGATTATCTACATTCTCCATTGTCTTTCCATACACCGCATTATTCATTAGTTTATAGAAATCTTTAACAGATTTGTTGTTAGACCTATTACGCATTTCAGTATTAAGATCTATATAGGGTTTCATCCAGCATGATTGTTTGAATTTCAATACTCTATGTGTATTCATTACAATCAATCCATTTTTGACAGCTTGCTGTAGATTCCTATAATGAACAATATATTTTCTTTTATCATTCAAATTTGGAATTAATTTGGGAATTTTCGATTGTGTACGAGGTGGTATTATTTTTTCGACTAAAAATGGAAGGTCAGAATGTTTATCATGCAACTCTTGTGGATAATGAATGTCCACTTCAAATACATACCCATACGGACTATCAGTACTCACATCCATCACATCGAGATTAAGAATTTCATTTGGTGTCAACCATGTAAATTCACTTGTTGGTAGAGGTTGTGACATACTGTGACCGTATAGATTTGTTGCATCTAAATATGTAATGAATGTGGAAGGTTCGTTGGGATTATAATTGGGTAAAAATCTATTATTTGCTATATGTTTCCTCTCGCTACATTGACTAATTCCACCTCGTATACCTTTTTGAAAAAAGTGAATCATATCAATGTCAGTTAGTAATTCCAATTCAACATTAGTGAACTTCAACATGGCATCCCATGATAATCCAGGTGCAGTGTAATATTGTGCCGGATCTAAGTTATATATCTCTAAACTTGTGGTGCGGAAGTTTTCAAAAATATCACATAGTAGCAATACATCCGACTTCAAATACAAATCAGAGTATTCCCCCAAATTCTGACACTCGAATAAATTCCAAACTTTTCTAGCCCTATCATAATCAGTTTCCGATATATGTTCACAATTGAGTGTGTCATAAAACTGATTTTTTGTCGGAAGTAATGGATAATTCAATTTGTCAATGTCATCAACAAAACTATATGGAAATACACCTTTCTGTCTCATCAAATTGAATTTCTCAATTTGTGGGAAATGTTTGTGCATCTCCAAACATTGATCGGAGGTCAAGTTTGCACCCAACTTCTCCAACGAATTAGTCATAAATTTATAACTATCGATAAATCTCATTTTGAGATAATTCTTCCTAACCACACCATCTTTATCGGTATAGCTGTGTGTAAAGAGATGCTTCGTGAAAGATATATATTTCTCTTTAGTTTGCGGGATAACATCAACTTTCTCTTTATTCCTATACAATTCTTTTATGAATAAATGACAATCATAACCACTTAAATTATGAAAAATGATAGGTATGAAGTTTGGTATTTTGAAATTTAAATTACATTTCGAGTGAGCGGCATGTGATCTTTTCTTTCCTGTGACATGACAATGATCTCTTACTTTGACGTCACCATCAGTAAATGCTTTATTACATATACCACAAGTTCTGGCTGCAACAAACTGTTCTTCTTCTTCGACAGTTTGTGTATCCATTGGTTTAGGGTTTCTGAGATGATTTTCATGTATCTCTTTCAAATCATCTTCAATGCTACTCACAAATTTCTGAGCTGCATCTACACCCCTATATGTAACAAATTTTGTCAAATCATCATTATATGAACACTTTATCAAATAAGCAAATGAATATGGGGCATGTTTGAATGTTTTAATCGTGTATGAACTTCCAGGATTTGGCTCATTCACATGAATCGGTTTAAGCACTGATTCAAAATCAGCATACACTACAAATGGCACCCTCATTTGCCTCTCAAAGTTTTCAAACATTAGTTTATTTTCCGCAACCATTCTACCATATTTATTGATCTTTAAATTAGTAGTTGGTGTTGTGGTACTAATGTGATTACAATCATACATATTATGACGTAAAAGCAATCTCTCATCAGAAAAATATATCAAACATCCGTCACAAAAATATTTTTTCTGTCTATGAGCTGATAGTTGATTAGAAACTAATCTTGAAAGATCTTTGATCCAACAATAGTGACCATTACCGGAGTCATCAGTTATAAACAACAAATTGACATGTCTCCGGAGTCTTCTCTGTGAGTATCGCAATGGACCAATCACTTCATACTTCATTTTACCCTTCTCAAATGTACTCTCTAAACCGTAAACATTAATTGAAATATCATTCCTATCTTCGAATATTTCGATACTCTTATTATTAACTTTAACCGGAAAATCCATACCTGTGACATCTAAAACAGTGGAAAAATGTGGATATGACGTAAGTTCGGACACTCGACTATCTGCAGGATATAATGCTGATGTTATAGCCCAAGCAAAACAATATTGATCTTCATTACGAACATTCACAACAGCTTTCTTCCATTGAATACATTGAGGCAGCTTCACATATGAACGTCCTTCCAGTGGACTGTATTTATTAATGTTGACCTCGAGAAACAATATTTTTTCACAAGTCCAACCTGAATTATAAAAAAAAAAAAATATTACTATTCAATCTTATTGAAATTTTTAAAAAATAAATACCTGAGTCACGATCCTGGAACTCAGTCGTTTGTGCCACAATTACATCACGGAATCCATCAAAAACAGCATTCAAATCTGAAGATTGGTCCACTATTTTATTTTGGGAATTAAATGACTTCGTGTCCCTCGAATCATCAGTCTGAAGAATATAATTCCCAAAAACTTCCATATTCACCTTGATGCTTTTATGGATCCTGATGGCTGATTCCAGTAATTCAATGACCTTCTGCCTAATCTTATTGAAAAATGAAATGTAGTCACTGGTTACAATCGAACTCTCCACCCTGTATGTAGCAATGCGGCAATTGAATGCATTCGTTATAATTTGAACACCGTCAGACAATTGAACACATGCATTATTTTTATGACTCATGGTTCTTCGGTGAGAATTCACTTGGCTCATAGGAATTGTCACATTACAACAATTGCACGTATACATAGGTGTTGCATTATCCACTCTCACCCGTTTCACTGCAGGCCCTCCTTGGCAACTCTGGAGCTGATGCCGACGAAGATTATCACTACGAGTGAAAGATTTACCACAGTCACAGGAATACATTTTATATAATAGTTCTCACTAACTCACTTGATGTAAACTGACATAGCCAACACTCGTACGCTTCTTAAATACACTCTGATAGGACCCGTCAAGACGTCATAGCCAACCCCACTTCTCAACTACATGCGCCAAGATTACCTCCCAACTGAATGCGATAACAGATGTCGATATACGAGCAAGCAGTGGTCGTTGCGGTCTCGGAGAGGGTAGACGCTAGGCAAACAGTCCTCGGCTGCCGTTGTGTCACCATCGATAGCGGGGCTAGAGCGAACCTTCATCGCTTCAGGAGAGGTGAGGGCAGACCGATGAATACGCATTACTCTGCCACACGTCGTGGAGTGAACATGTCGCTCTCTAGCCGTTGAACGGTTATTGCTGTGACGTCACTCCACTACTAACTTGGTGCCCTAACACCGATGGAGCATTTATTACTTGGAGGATCTTCGAAGTATGCAGACGTATGTTTGTACATAGACAAACAAGCACATGATGAAACCCTGTACCGTGCATTCTCCTACACACACACATAAACACACAAAATCTCATATGAAAAAAAAATCTGAACGATCCATGCACCAGACACTTCAAGGTCACAACGCCTTGACTTCACTGCACAACAAAAAAAACTTCACCAAACAACAACCAATAAAAAAAGCAATTAATACGTCATAGTGGTGGGGGGAGGCCGAGAATCAGCTGTAAACAACTACTTACGTTCCAATGAAACAGTTTTCTTGAAACCTATCACATGAAAACAGTTTCATGAAACACTTTTCTTCAGTGTGCACCGCGCCTAATGGTAATCTAATGATAGTTTCAAATATATCTGGTCAAACATGTCATTGAATAAAGCTCAGAGTTTTGATAAGTAAGTTTGCGAATATGTGGAGAAATGCAATTTTCAATTTATTATAATTTCATACCATTCCTGTTTCAATATAAATACTTGTGATGGATTTGTGTCAAGTGTTTCCGCGAGACCATAAAATTCTGCTTGGTAATCTTGACGACTGAGAAGATTTGAATATCTCATAAAACGCAAACTATGCTGATATCGTAGGAATTTTACTCTGAACTGAAATTGTAATTGATTGTCATATTTTCTCCAAAGGTACAAAAATCTTGGCCGGACAGGATATCAACCTGAAATTTTCCAAGTTGAAATTATAAATAAATTATTAGAATAGCTTAAATTATTGTCAGTTTTTTAAAAAATGTTTCGAAGGAACTATTTGTATCTGTAAACCAAAAATGTTCTAAATTCTGAATGTATTCTAGTTCAAACAAATATTTGTTTTTTCGTAATGAATGAACCCCAAAATTACTCAACCGATTTTAGAATTCCTGTCACCTAGAAACATGTATCATCTGCAAGTTAACATGGACTATATATATTTTTCTCAATCAGAGATAGATTCCTACCGCAATTGCAGTAATATCAGCCAGCTGAGGTATGAAAAATTTGCCCATAGAAGTCGAATGTCGAGATATCGACATAATTTTATGGTGGAATATTATTGAACTATCTAAATATTAACCTTTCTTGCATCTGAATTTATCATGTTCTATGTTGTTCACCCTATAATTTGGACATTATCGAATTAAACATTTTTCTCCAGATGGACCAAGACATATTTTAGACCTACTAGTTTTTGCCTACTTTGAGTTTTCCCTCTCTTTCATTCATGATCTACACATCTATGTGTAGATCGTGAATGTGAAATTGATTACTTCCTTCCTTTTATTGAAAAATTCTCACATTTTCTTGTATCAAGATGGAATAGTAGAAAGCCAAAAACTGTCTTTCCCAAAAATTATATACTCATAAAAATATAACCCTTTTTATTTAAACAATATTCCTTTGGTTGGGATGTAATCAAATAAGCGAGTGAATGTCATTACGATGCCTTCGATGACATGAGTAGATCAAACTCATTTCGTGACATAATATCGTAATTTCATGAATGAATTGTGTTTTTTCTGTTTAACATTGGTACTGAAGAGCCCTTACGGCGGAACATCGGATGTCTACCAGTGATGACGACAGTATTCCATGTAAGTGAAACTTTTACTCTTTCATTTAGTGTATTGTTTAGAAATCCTGTGAATTATATCTGATTCAACTTCATTACGAATGTTTGGAATACAAACTGAATAGAGAAAATAATTTTTGTGTAATTTAGTGTTCACGTGAATGTATTTGTTTCGAAAGTATTTTTTTTTGTAATTCGAAGTTTATATGAAAGTAGCTGTTTCAGAAGGGCTCTTTCTTCCATTCAGTTCGTGTCTGAAAGTTACTTCTTTGCGTGATCTATACATCTATATATAGAGTTACTTCTTTCCGAATTGATTGCTTCCTTTCTTTCTTCCAAAGATTCCCACATTTTTTTTGTATCAAGATAGAGTAGTAGAAAGCCAAAAGCTTCCTTTCGCAAAAATAATTCACTCCTGAAAATATAACCCTTTCAATTTAAAAAAATATATTCATACTCAATTGATGTAGTTTAATAAACCTTTGATTTGAGTAATATATAAACTACAGTCGCTACTTATATTTTATTTTTGACCTCTGGCAGATTCTTCCAGGATTGACTCACTCCAAAGCGTTTATTCACCTCTCGAAACTCGATACCAAACAGTTGTTGGACTATAGTAGGGATGAAATACATGTCTAACGTGTTAGGAATCACACGTTAAAAGGTAAGACCTCGTTAATCCTTAGCTCGCACAAGTCCGACTTCTGAGGGTTGTAGTTCGTAGGGGTGCGACAGCTGGTTAACGGAAAAACATATTTTAAACAGATTTGAACAGGTCTTCTCATAGGTCACCTCATAGGTCTCATAGATGTGTGTCGCCTCTGTTTGGAAAATGATGAAATAGCGGAGCACATACTTTCTGCCTGGCCCGCTGAAGACCGAATAAGGTTTTCTGAGTTTGACAGAGCCGTACTCTTACCATCTGACCTGAAAGACCATTCACCATACAAACAAATCGGCTTCGGCTGGGTTTATTTGGTCGAGTGTGAATAGGTGTGAGCCACAATAAACCCTTGCGGATGGAGGGTCGAATAGACCCACTCACTTTGGACCTAACATAACCTATATTTTATTCATCTTGTAGAAAGTTTACCAAGAGTTATTCATTTTCGGACGCGAAATCAACACTGAAATCTTCTGCTAAAAGTATAGCAACGTATGGTAGTTTTCTCCTAATTCTTCGCAGCCTACTCGACCGTGAATGTTGTGCTCGCACCTCTCTCTCTCTTACCCCTATAGTAATATACGAAACGTAACTCCCTCTTTCTTTCTTCATTAACTCAAACTTCCCTCTCAACTTCCGTTCGCCTCGTCCGATCACACTTTTTGTAACGCATTCACCATCCTGTTAATGAAGATTTTTGTTAAGAGAATACATATTCATATAAGCTTTGAAAAATGAAATAATTTGGGACATATTTATGTTTTACCAAATATTTCAACCCCGGACGCCATGAAGGTGATGATCATGTGGACATAATTCATGAATTATTTGATGATAATCTCATTAATGACATAGAACGTAGTTGTTCAGAAATTTTTGACATAACCGATATTTCGCAAATACAATGTTTACCAGGAAAGCAGCGTGAAAATTGAACCTATCATTTCTTTTTTCCCTACCAAGTTTTCCATCCAGTGTTGAAGTGAATGCTGCAAAAGGTTTGTATTTTTCATTTCGAAATTCTCATCCCTCCCAACCATCGCTGCCTGAAACACAAATGAATACCTCGGAGTATGAACATGTCCGGTTCATTGTAACACACAACTTCCTTTTCCATCCTATTGTCTGTTTATTATTTTCATCACACCGCCGTAGGTATGATGAAACCAAATGCGTGTCAACACATTTATTTAATATCGCTAGTGATTAATGCAAATTCCGATTAACACCGATGGGATTACGTCGGATGAAATACGTTTTGGTGAATGATGAACTAGCTGTGGTAATTACAGTCACCGGATGTTCGATATTATTATTTGTATTAATTTTGAGTAGAATCTATTGGACTGCGAAAATGTCACAGATTGGAGCAATAGTTGTATACGATAAATATGAGAATCGATTTGTGTGGTGTGCCATCATTATTAGAACTTCAATTGATTATTTTGTCTCTTCGAGCCCTCAAGTTTCAATTCGAAAAGGTAATAAAATGAAATGAGTATCGCGGAAAATGGTTGATTCCTATTTTTCAAGCTTTCGATTCCTTTATAGGAGTATAATATTGAACGACTGGAACGAATCGTAAATTTGTGTCAAAAAAAGTTTGTTATATTGTTGGAAACCAATGATTTCGTAAAACGGTGATAATATTAGAATATAATAACTAATTGGACACTGAGCTGAGCGATTTCTTTCACATAATGAAATTTCATCTCGAATCTTCAACAAAAAAGATAATTTACTCCGCCACACGACGGAATATGTTACAAACAATCATTTCAATAATGATTCATGGCTCCAAGCAACTCTTCCCGTAAACCTTGGCGGATTAGGGCTACGTTCGGCTTCTTCCTTAGCTTTACCAGCATTTCTGTCATCAGTCAATAGTGTTTCCGATCTTATCGATTCCATCCTTCCTTCCATATTTATCAATATCAAAGACGTTTTTTATTCTGAAGGTGAATCACTTTGGCATGCTGCAACTAATATTGCTCCTCCTACAGATAAAAAGAAAATACAAAGTGTATGGGACCGACCTCTCCTGAACATTATGACTGATAAACTTCTGAAACCTACAAGTGTATACGATAAGGCTCGTCTGAAAGCAGCAATGATCAAGGAATCGGGTGCTTGGCTGAATGCTTTACCTGTTGCATCTCTTGGAACACTATTAGACGATGAATCTTTCAGAATAGCAGTAGGACTTAGGATGGGTTCATCTATTTGTGTTTCTCATACTTGTGTTTGCGGTAGTATAGTTGATGAGAAAGGTACACATGGTTTGAGTTGCAGGAGAAGTGCAGGGCGTATATCTCGACATCACCAAGTGAACGACATATTGAAAAGAGCTATGTTGTCAGCGGATGTTCCTGCAATTCTGGAACCCTTAGGTACCAGTCGAGATGATGGTAAACGACCAGATGGCATGTCTCTCATACCATGGAAATACGGTAAACCTGTGGTATGGGACTTTACTTGTGTTGACACGGTCGCGGCTTCCCATCTAGCCGAAAGTTCCAAGTCTGCTGGAACTGCAGCATTGTCTGGCGAGAAATTGAAAAGGAAAAAATACCAAAATCTTGGAAACAACTATCTGTTCCATCCAGTAGCGGTTGAAACTTTTGGTGTTTATGGCCCGGAGTCTCTGTTATTCGTTCATGAACTCGGAAGGAGAATAGGCCAAGCAACGAAAGATAACCGTTCTACCTCTTTTTTGTTAGAAAGAATTAGTATTGCTATTCAACGTGGCAATGCTGCTTCAGTACTTGGAACTATTCCTCCTTCACATAATTTTGATAAGATCATGCATTGCCCTAATTTCAGTACGGAACTGAAACCTCTTCGAAACAAGCCAAAATATGTGGATATTTATCAGTCTCCTGATAAGGTTAATTCACAAGTGATTGATCCACCTTCTTCTTTTTCAGTGCGGTCAGTGGACTCAGGTCATTCTTGGCCCCAAAAAATGAGTTGCATTCCTCGTAGAATTGGTACCATTTCAGTGGAAGCGCTTCTTGAAGCAAGAGCCGGATCGATCCCTCTACGAAACCCTTTTTTATTTGGAAGGATCGATCGCAGCTTGAGAAATGGTTCTTATGGAGATTCTGTGAAACGTGTTCTTCCTTACAAATCAGTAGAGAGTTGTCCTGAAAATCTAGAGAAGAAAATTGGATTGGATAATTTAGGAAACACTTGTTACATGAATAGCATTTTACAAGTGTTGTTCATGACGGAGAATTTCAAGAACGAAGTTTTAATGATGAACGAGAACGAGAATGTTTCCTGCTTATTCATCAAACTCAAACAACTGTTCATGTAGCTGCAGTTTCGTAGGAAGGTATCATCTTTCCCTCCAACTGATTTCCTGGAGTCTTTGAAGTCCACTAGATACTCGTTAGGACAACAAGAGGATTGTTCCGAATTCTTGGGGTTCTTGTTGAATACTCTTCGTGAGCAAAACAATACCAAAATCAATACTCCCAGCCGCTCTGGACTGAATGTACAACCCATCTCGTCTTGTGTTTGTGAATCTTTTGCTGGAAAAATCCTCACTTGTTTACTTTATGGTAAGTGTTCAAGAAGTACTGAAAACTTATGTGAATTTCTGGAACTTCATCTAGCTTTTCCTAATACGACTAATTACCAGTCCGTGCAAAGCTTATTGTTAAATCATCTGAAAATGGAATTTTTAACAGGTGATGATCAACTGTATTGTCAAACATGCGCCAAACTAACTGACTGTTATAAGGAAACAAGTATAGCTCAGGCACCAGTCAATCTAATAATAACACTGATGATTTTCAAACAAGACTCAACCTCTAACGGAAGCAAGAAACTATTTGGAAGGTTCGAAATAGATGAACATTTCAACCTAGCAGACCACTGTTATAATATTCATGCAGTCATTGTTCACTGTGATTCTGGCGTTGAATGTGGTCATTATTACGCCTTGGTCAAAGAAGAAACGGACTGGTTTAAGTTTGACGATAGTCGTGTCACGAAGTGTTCTGGCGATGCATTGAATTTATTGGAGCCTCTGGAGACACCCTACATTTTGTTTTATGAGAGAGAGGACATTGTTGGATCAAGATCTTCAGATGATGCAGCTGAAAAAGCAAATGCGCCACTGGAATCAATGAAGTCGCCCCGGAGCGACAATTAATTTTTATTGTTGTATTTATTTTATTTTTATCGTTGTTTTAACACATTGTAATAATTTTATATATAATTATTTATCAGTACTAAAATTATCATATCGATAAAAATATGGTATCAGAAGTTATCCCAACCAATTTTCAATGTGTTTTGCTTCAGCAAAACACATTGAAAATTGTTCAAGAAACGTAGAAAACCTATGATACACTGTTTGGAACCTTTGGTGTAGTAATGAATATTACTTTTTTTTAGGCGATCTCCGGCCAATTAGCATCTTATGTGCACTATATAAAGTTTTTGAAAAAATATTGAACTTGCAGATGCGTGATTATCTGAATGATTTCGATATATTACCGGAGTGTCAATAAGAGTTTAGATCTGGCCACAGTTGTACGACTGCCTTCCTGAAAGTTGTGGATGATGTGCACAGATCTATTGATAATAACAAACTCTGTCTTCTGATATTATTGAACTATTCTAAGGCGCTCGATCGCATACACCATGAACTTCTTTTTGCTATTTTGATCTACCTAGGGTTTTCTATACATGCTGTAGCACTACTAAAAATTACTTCCGCAAAAGTTTTCAAAGAGTTGTGTATAATAACAAAAAATCTGATTTAATACAAAATAAAAACGGTGTTTCTCAAGGATCAATATTGGCCCCTCTCTTGTTCGTTCTATACACATCTCAATTTCATAGGTCACTGCAGTTTGAAACCATGCATTGTTATGCCGACGATACTCAGCTGTACATGTAATTTGACGAGAATTTAATTAACGAGGCCCTATGGCAAATTAATACCGATCCCGATATGTTATTATCTTTGTCAACAAAATATATCATGCTCTTTGGTAGAACAGCGGCAAGAAATCGTTGTTTTGGCCTCATAAATATTGTAATAAATGGAACAGAACTTCCCTTGAAAGGAGTTACAAAAAACTTTGGCCTATATTTTGACAACAGTCTTCGTTCTAAAACACACATTTCGCAAATTCTGAAACGGGATTATGCAAATTTGAATTGAATTTTCAATATATTCCAACAGAGCATTTCTGAATAAAAAAAGTAAAATTATACTTTGCCATGCCATAGTTCTTTCACATGCCAATTACGCAGACGTGGTGTATAGTCCGAGAATTTCGAAGAGTGACAATTTTAGAATCCAATAGCTCCAGAATGCATGCATTAGGCTCATTACGGGAACGAAGAAACGAGAATACATTTCCCATCTGTACGGGGATGTGGGTTGATTGAATATTGAATTCAAATGGACATTTCTTTCTGCAACATGTTTTCAAAAACTCCTCAAAACAAATAAAAAACCTTTTCGAAAAAATATCCTTCAGAACTGACGTACACCATCTAAACTTGAGATTCAGGACACATGCAACACTTCTTTCTGCAACATTTTTTCAAAGACTCCTTAAATAAAAAAAAAAACCGTTTCGAAAAAAATATCCTTCAGAACTGACGTAGACCATCTTAACTTGAGATTCAGGACACATGCAACACTACGACAGTATGAAACTTCTCTTTCATCAGTTCGGACTTCCATTGTCTAATATAATACAAATTGATTTGAAACCCCTGAAAGAAATTAAAAAGATTAACCGAAAAAATAACAATTTTATTAAACAAAAACAGAAATTACAAAGAAATAACATACAAGCAACAACCGAAGACGATTGTGGATACTAACAGTCGAAACGTCGTGACCTAATTTGGTTTGAAATCTTTTAATTTCTAGTTTCATTTCTTGTTAATAATATTTTTCAATTTTTTAATTTTCAGAATGTATTAACTTTTCAATTTTTTATTTTTTTGTTTGTTGCTTGTATGTTATTTCTTTGTAATTTCAGTTTTTGTTTAAAAGAATTGTTAATCTTTTTACTTTCTTTCAGGGTTTTCAAATCAATTTATATTATATTAGACAATGGAAGTCCGAACTAATGAAATACACCACGATACATTGTCAACCACCTTCAAACATAAAACTTACCTATTTCGCGGATCTTTCACTTACCATATTGCCTACTCATATAATTGGATATCCATTGGATATGAACCTCAGCCATTAGGAAGCTACAAACAGAAGATAAAAAAATATCTTCTCACAATAAATAGATCCAATTAATCGAATTATGCCGAAATCGAACAACCTTTCTCCAAGCTCAACAAAATGTATATATATATATATATATATATATATATATATATATATATATATATATATATATATATATATATATTGTTATGATAAGTTTTTTTATAAGATTATTGCAAAGTTAAAGATTTTCAAATTCTAATTAGTTAAAAGTTTACATTTATTTTAGTAGTTAAAAGTTAAAAGTTTGTATTTATTTTGATAGTTCGATGTTAAAAGTTTTTCATATTATTATTAATTTGATGTTAAAAGTTCACATATTTTGTTAGTTCAGTGTTGAAAGTTTGTGAAAATCAAAGTTATTCTTAGATGTTTAATTTTATTAGAAAGCCAGATACTTTACCTTTATTCAAATTCTTATCTGTATAATTTGGAGTAATGTTCATGCCCAGATCAGGCAAAGTTGTGACTTATCAGTATTAGAGTATTTCAGATCATTTCCAAACAGCACAACTAACCAGAAACCATCAATCATCGGGATAAATACACTGAAAACAGTAAAGACATTAATACAACATAATAACATACAATAAAACAGATTTACACTACAAATTAATAACAAAAATTCAATTAACACTGACATTAGGAATTTATCTGAAAAATGATAAGAACACTCAGTACATGATTTGGATGCAACTAAAGAGTAGCCAATCAGATTGATAAATTGAAAAGGAGGTGTTAACTTCTGAAAAATGATGAATTTTGGATTCAAAATTAGAAAAATTGAAAACAAAATGTGATGAAATGTAATCAAAATTAATCATTATTAGTATTAGTGAAAATTGGGAAACAGAAATCGTAAATATAATATGTGTGAACAGTGAAAAGTGTCAAAATTGAAGAAATTTCAAAATTATTGTTATGAAAAGCAGTAGGCAGGAAAATTTTGTCTGGTTGCCAGGGGTGAATCAAGAAGGAGTGGAGGAGAAGCTTTGGAGATTGTCCAGACGCGAATTTTTTGAAGAGCTGTTAGAAATTAAAAAAAGGAAAAGAAAGAGAAAAGGCCGTTTTGCATGTTCTTATCAATATAAATCCATCAATAGGAGCCAGAGTCTAAATAATAATAACAATAAAGGATACTTACTGGAGATTTTAGAGTGTCTGGAAGAATTCAAAATTCCAATCAAGGGAAAACCAATCCAGGGAAGCTGTACCAGTTTTGAGGTATTACAATATTATTTATAATTCCCAATCCATAAGAAGAATACATTTTTTTGAAAATCTTGAACAATTCATAACCTCCAAATCGAATCAAAAGTTTTCCAGTCACAAGGAACTTCCAGTGTGAAAATCACAACTTCTGAACTTTTATTTATCAACGAACTTCATCATTTTATTTACATGAACTATTATTGGATTTAATATTAGGAAAATTTGAAAAATTCACTGACATTTAGCACAGATATTTTTAGAATCGTTTCCCACGCACGAACCACAGACAGCTTAAGTTTTCAAGTAACTAATTTGCCGTTACACGTGAATTTAACTGTACGGAACACAATTCTAAGAATATTTTTGTTTCAAATTTAACATTTACTGTAACAATTCTTAACATAAGGTATTTTGGCGCAGTTTTAGGGTAATTTAAGTTTGGTTTGACAAAACATTTACGAAAATTTCACATTCATTATATTTTTTTTAACTTTGAGACAAAATTTTATTTTCAAAAACACAGACTTACAAAATTTTATTTATAACACCTTTCCAAGAACTCTACTCTGAGAAAGAGAGCTGCATGAGCTTCGATTGAGCTGAGCAACCTTGAAGAATAGAGGTAAGATTTAGAGGTAAGGACAGGTATCTGCCGGAGCACTAAGAATTTTGAAATCACAGAAAATTTTCAAATTATTTGAACTAACAGAATAATAATCAAGAATCAAATTAATTAAACTATAAATACTCTTCTAATTTTATATATTTATAACAATTTATATATATATATATATATATATATATATATATATATATATATATATATATATATATATATATACATATATACACAAAATGGCTGCTTATAACGCATTCATATATAGAATGTTAAGGATACCACACAACAATGAAGCCTGAAACAAAGAACGGAAAATCATATACTAAATAGCGAACGAAAACGGATACACCCAAAAGACAATAGATAAACTAGAAAACAGAATTAAACAAAAAATACAGAACAAGGATCAAGCCACCCCAACAGACAAAACTACACAAACGATGGACAGCATTTACGTATGTAGGACACTAAACCAAAAAACTAACAAACATCTTCAAACCACTGAACATTAACATCACATACAAGCCGAACACGAAGATAACACAAAAAATAAACAACTATGAAAAATAAGAAGACAAAGACCAAAACGGGATATACAGTATAAAATGCTCGGATTGCAACAAATTCTATATCGGCCAAACCAAGAAAAAACTGATCCAAAGGTACAATGAGCACAAAAAGGCATACATAAATCCAACAGTATATAAATCAAACCTTGCAACACACGGCATACAAAACAAATATAATTTCCCCTAATCAGAGAACATAAAATTCATAAAACAAGTCAACAAGGGAAACCGCATGGACATTTGGGAAAACTTGAACATCCATAAATTTAACAGTCATAAATCACTTATCGAGAAACAAGTACAAATCAAAACACAACAAGACCACATTCAATATATTAAACAAAGCCATACACATTCCTAGAGAAGATCTAACACAAAGAAGAGTACCTGATGCAGAACAAATACAGGCAAATTTACCTATAGTACCTGGAATACCTGAGTTAAGACGCTCTGACCGTATAAAGAGGCAGACAACAGGATGACCAGTTCAGTTTGAGGAGTGCCTAGAAGATGACAGTACTACCAACTGTCGAAAGCGCTCGCAGATAATTAATAGAAGATATAAATCTTCAAATCCTTTCTGTAGAATTTAATACTCAAAAAAAGGAAAATTAGTTGCATCAATCAGTGGTTACTTCTCAAAAAGAATAGTTAAAAAAACTGAAGAAGAAGAAAATAATGCAATAAAGCGTGGGAAGCTTCAAATTATATTTTTTATGGTTCCAATCTGACAAACAGCTCCTAACCAAGTATTTATAACAATGGATATTTAGCCCCCACAAAATCAATTCATAAGTAAAAAGATTTATATTGGTCTCAGACTTATTGAAAGTCATTAGTTACATCAAGCCGTAGGACTTATTATCGATGTTGAACAAAATCTTACATTAGTTTCGGATTATTTTTTAATTTTTGGTTTGTGTTGCTATGAGAGCGTTTTTTAGCTCTCACATAGAGACGTGTGAAGGAATTATTTAGTCCTGGTAATCCAGGTCAGATAAACTTATGAAATTATTGTATTATCACCGATTTTTGATTAGTGTACAAATTTTTAAATAAATCTGTCTTTTTAATATTAGTCAAAATCTAGTTCAAATGAGTCGATTACAAACAAACATACAAGTGAAGCTAATAAAAGCGCACTAAAAAAACCTTCTGAATGCCTCTGAAGTGATTTTTTTTCGTGGATACAAAATAATTCATTGCAGTAACAGTGATCTCAGTATTCATTGTTTTTCTATCAGCATGCTAAGTACATACATACATACAGGCAGGCAGACAAAACTGAAAAACAAATCTTGTTCGAAATGTAATCATTTCGTGATGAGCATCTTTAGCTCTATTCGGTGAAACAAAAATAATTGGGGTCCGCAATCAGAATCGTAGCTCAATACTCATTAGAAAAATTGAAGGCTCAATAATAAGAGATATATAGCAATTCATGTGAGAATTTTTTGTTACAAATCTATTCAAAATCATATTGTTGATATCGAAGGGCTTTTTCCAAATTTTTTTACGGCATCAACGTATTTAACTTTCAATGATATTCAAAGAGTTGCAATTTTCAACAAGCTACACTGTTGTTTTCGAAATACTATGAGAGATGGCTTTTTTAAATCGTTCATCAGTGGTTCTCTATGCTGGAATTTACTTGGTTCTCTATAATATATTTCAGGAAAGGGAAATAACCAAAGGAAAGTCCTCTCCTTCCTATATTGTCTTTATGTGACCAATGATTATTCCACTAGTAGCTACTGAAATTTGAAACATATGATGATAAAATTTTTCCATTTTGAGTCCATTTTGAAGTTCATTTCGAAGATTTCCATATTTTCCTTAAAATAGTTGGTACCCCATTCTGATACTGATATGAACAACTGAAGCTCAACAATATTGAGTTTCCTCTAACAATAAAACGTTCGTCCACTCATTGGATTTGTAGTATTTCGAAACAAAACCAAACGAATTCCTCTCCCTTGTAAACAAGATCCAAAAGAAATACAAGCGAATTGAAACCTCAGAATATAAACGAGAGCAGGCACACTGCATTCATAATGAGTCTTGAGTTATTGATGAATGTTTCATTCATGAGACTTCGACAGGACTAAAAGAGGGAAAAGAAAATTACATCGAAAGAATACAAGTAACGAGTTCCGCAGTATCGAAGAATATCTAAAAATAATTCAAATTGGAAGCATGTCGATAGTGGGTATTCCTTTTTTTTCATCAATGTGAGTTCAGAAAGATTCAATAAATATAGATGAATTCATGGAATACTTTTAAACGAAGGAAGAAAAGAATCAAGTTGATAATGAACTGTGAAGTGAGAAGATCATGCATAGAAAATTGGGATGAAACTGGAAGAAAGGGTGCTCTTGTAACAACTACTTTTATATAAACATTGAATAACATTAAAGAAAAAAATCTTTCGGAACAACTACTTTTATATGCATATTGAATTACACGAAAATCACCTTTTCCTATTCAGTTTGTACTTTGAACATTTTGAATGCAATTGAATCAGATATCATTCATTGGAGCGCTACACAATAAAATATATGAATAATTTAAAATTTCAGTTTTTCAACTAGATTGCTTTCGCCTCTCTATTTGCTCATCTCACGTTACTGAAATAAAAAAGATTTCCAAATAAGGGCGAAGGATAACCTTTCGCATCCACCATTTTATCTCGGCACATTCACCATTTCTTTCAGCAGTAAGTAGTTACAACAGAACAGAGAATAGAATCGCACAAAATCGAAATAAATACATTATTTTCTTAGAGCATTCAGATGGTTTACTTTATTTCTTTTTTTTTAAACAAAATCAGAACCATAACGAACGATTCATCCATTGTGTGCAAATTATTCATAGGAGCAAAGACCTACTCAAAAACGAAGCGGGGAAGTTCACCACCAATTCAGTTATTTCGAAAAGGTCGAAACTGTGATAATTCTCATAAAATTATGTAGAAGCAATCCTCTTTACTCTGGGACGCCCCATAAATCGAAAATATCACTGTGGCTGGAGACGAAAAAAGGATAATAGGCCCGGCAGTAACAATATATAGAGTAAAATTTACGACGGCCCTTTTAGCTAGTGCTGAAAGCAGGACAAATCTGGGAGAACTGTTTAGTTTTTATGTTCAACTCAGAAATATGAAAAGCAAACGGTGGATCCTAACATGAATGTTACATCAGAAGTCATTGTTGAAATAAAATGTTGACCAAAAATATAACACAATACAAAACTAGAAATTAATGAAATATATATTCATGTGAGCAAATATATTGAAATAGTGTGGAATAGGTTATTTGAATGAGTAGCATACTATACTTTCGCTACGATCAAACTGAAAATATATTCACTCAATATACATATTTCACAACGTGTCGATGTTATGTTTGAAACACAGTCTGTGAATATTGTCTGTACTAATATTATAAATGTGAAAGTTTGTGAGGATGGATAAATGTATGTATGTATGTATGTATGTTTGTGGCACTTTCACGCCTAAACGACTGAACGGATTTAGATGAATCTTCACATAAATACAGCTTATACATCAGAATAACATATAAGCTACAATTTACAACGGTTTTGTGTCATTTTGGTCATGATATAACGATAAATATTGAGTGAGTCGGAAAAATTTTTGCTCCATATATATATATATATATATATATATATATATATATATATATATATATATATATATATATATATATATATATATATATTGGATAATGTTAGCGACTGGAGAAATGTATGGTAAAATGGATTAACAGGGTCTCTCAGTCAAAAACTCAAAAATCAAACTCTGCTTTACTTTGCCAAGCTTTCGCTTCTAATGGGAAGCTTCTTCAGGGCAGTAAAAATGAGTGAAAAAACAATAAATTGAAGATAGAATTGACATAAAAGTTAACATGTATACCCACAAAAAAAATCGTATACATGTTAACTTTTATGTCAATTCTATCTTCAATTTATTGTTTTTTCACTCATTTTTACTGCCCTGAAGAAGCTTTCCATTAGAAGCGAAAGCTTGGCAAAGTAAAGCAGAGTTTGATTTTTGAGTTTTTGACTGAGAGACCCTGTTAATCCATTTTACCATATATATATATATATATATATATATATATATATATATATATATATATATATATATATATATATATATATATATATATATATATATATATATATATAAATAGATAAGTACTCTTTGATCATTCCCATATTGATTTCAATTTAAGAGCCACCGGTATACAGCTGTTTCAGCCTATTGGGCATCGTCAGTACCGGGCAGGCGGTCCTCGATTGAAGACAAAATGAGAAAAAACCAAGAAAGTACTTGATAAAAATAGCTGCGTAAACGCAAGCGAAACATAAGTGGAACCACCTATTGGTGTGACACCCAAGTCAACTTGCCAAGTTTTTATGTCAGTGTTGGTGGTTTGACCAATCAACCGACAACTGCGGTAGCAGAAATTTGGGAAGCTAACCTGAAATGCCATCGGAAAACGAATCCACATGTTTCTAGAAATGATATGAAATCTAGAAAGGTTAATGCAGTCAAGCTGCTGGAAAATAATTCCATGAAAATCAAAAAATAAATAGATAAGTACTCTTTGATCATTCCCATATTGATTTCAATTTAAGAGCCACCGGTATACAGCTGTTTCAGCCTATTGGGCATCGTCAGTACCGGGCAGGCGGTCCTTGATTGAAGACAAAATGAGAAAAAACCAAGAAAGTACTTGATAAAAATAGCTGCGTAAACGCAAGCGAAACATAAGTGGAACCACCTATTGGTGGTTGACTGCATTAACCTTTCTAGATTTCATATCATTTCTAGAAACATGTGGATTCGTTTTCCGATGGCATTTCAGGTTAGCTTCCCAAATTTCTGCTACCGCAGTTGTCGGTTGATTGGTCAAACCACCAACACTGACATAAAAACTTGGCAAGTTGACTTGGGTGTCACACCAATAGGTGGTTCCACTTATGTTTCGCTTGCGTTTACGCAGCTATTTTTATCAAGTACTTTCTTGGTTTTTTCTCATTTTGTCTTCAATCGAGGACCGCCTGCCCGGTACTGACGATGCCCAATAGGCTGAAACAGCTGTATACCGGTGGCTCTTAAATTGAAATCAATATGGGAATGATCAAAGAGTACTTATCTATTTATTTTTTGATTTTCATGGAATTATTTTCCAGCAGCTTGACTGCATTAACCTTTCTAGATTATATATATATATATATATATATATATATATATATATATATATATATATATATATATATATATATATATATATATATATATATATATACTTCTTATGTGGTAGCCACTATATGCAAAATACTGAGTCATAAATACAATTAATTTAGATACTCCTTTTACAATGCACATTTTAGAATATCTGTCGATATCTTATAAAAATTGGTACAATTGTCGTTTTAAGTATTTGATATAGATAAATTTATATTTGGACGAATCGTTTAAAAGTTATTACGATAAGATTAATTTGACGCATCGCAGTAAGCCATTACGCATCGCGTCTAATGGGGGACGATGCGCGGGTATAGAGGGGCAGTCTAAGCAGTGAAGCGCTATCGCCAAGAACGCGAGCCGAACGCGGGCAGATGCGTGAAGCAAACGTCGTTGACGGTTGTATTAGTTTTGCGAATTTCTTTATAGGTAACACAATTCGATTCTCGAAGCTATTCATTACTTAGTGCAGTTGGCAATTTTTTCAGCAACTGTATTTTTAAAGTAAAAATATAAATTACTAGTCTTGAAATATGCAGGTAGGTTCTTTGTATGGCGTGAATAAGCAGCAAGAAAGGGAATCAGGAATTTCTACTCTCAAGGGGGAAAATAGGAGTTCAAAGATTGTATTGAATGTCGTTCGTTTTGAAGTTGAAATCTGAAGTTTTGGGTTGATGAAAAAATATTATTACTATTTTATTTGAAATGCTCAGTCACTAAACTTGCTGTGACGAAGCGGGCGAAGCCGCGGACAATAACTAGTAACTTTAAATATTGTATATTGAAACAAATTTTCAAATTTATGGGTATGCATGCATGTTGATATACTTGTATGATGAGATTATCTCCTATAAAAGAAAACGATTATATAAACTCATGAAACTTAGTTTTGAAATCTGAATTTTAATGTTAAATATTTGGTACCAAATAGTTTTTTATCAGTTTATATATTTTGAGTGGAATTTTTCATTTTACTGTTGAGTTGTATACTGGCTCATTGAACAGTATCTTTTGAACACACAAGTACTTTCAAATAGGTAATTTCAAAATAGAAAAGAGAATAATTTTGATAAAGATCAGTTTTTGGCTTTTCACTTCTACCATCTTCCCACATAAAATGTAAGGAGGAACTTCCGAAGGAAAAAAAAAGTTTCAGTTACAAATTGGAAGAAAAAACCCATACGGTACAACAACTTTCGAGATTACAAAAATTCCGCACATTTTTGGTATGAAGATAAAGAAGAAGAGCTATTTTCTCAGAAACATAAACGACTGAAACTTGTTTGTTTCTGCATGTTCTCAAATATAGTTTCATTTGAGGAAAATCAGTGTTTTCTCTGAGTTTTACGTTCGAATTGGAAATCCTAAATGTCGTCCATTTCGGGGTATTCGCGAATTCAAGTTATATTTTCAGAGAGCAGTATTCATAAAAATTGAGATGTTGGTTGACGCTGATATCATTTAATACACTTCTTCTCCTACTTGAATATTCTTTTGATAATCACATCCCGTTTCATTTTAGCCTACTACCGAGTAGATATCTATTTTGAAGTGAAATAGATTTTCTAAATGTATAAAAATGTATGTTTCCTAGATTATCCAGAATAAGGACACATTAATAATATCATCATTATTATTTTCTATCAATCACTAAAACACTGAAGTTACACTTGTAGAAAGCATTTATGAAAATTGTATTTATTGTCTTATTCTAGTACATAGCTATTACACTGTATTTCACGTCTTTCAAAACATACTGTATTTGTTCCGTTTTGGATTTGATTCATTTCAAAAAATAAGTTATGAAAAGATGTGTTTTATATTCATCTGCATCATCAAAAATTAAATGTTTCATAGTTTTCGTTCCTGAAATGTTTCGGTTTTTGAAAGTAGAATAAACTTATATGGATTTTTCGTATATTTCATAATAAAATGAGATCAGTGACGCATTCCTTCTTCGCAGTTTCTGTTTCTACACGGAGACTTGATTCGAAGTTCCCATCTTTATTACCTTGATATATCTGATTTGGGAGTCTTACACAAATCAGATGATTCAATCGTTCGCAAAATTGGGTAAAACGACAAAAAACGCAGATGCCGTTAAATCGGATAGTACTCAACAAACTATCTCATTTGGTATTCATGAAGCCAGTAGTATTCCGTTACCGTGGAAAATATTCTTTAGAACCAATCTTTTCAATATTCTGCGATGGCAAGAGAAGCTAGCTGTATCAGTTGCATGACGATGTTTGCAATGAAATTCCTGAATTTTCAATCCACCATTCGACTTATATTAACTATACAACTGATTTTATTAGTCGAAGATCGGAGAAGATTATTTTTTTCGCGTATCTTGACCCGAAACCAATTTACTTCTATACACTTGGGAAGATAATTCGAATTTCCTTGCTATATATTATTGAATTCCGTTTTTGAGTGACATTTCTGATACGGCAGTTTGACTTCGATACAACTATTGTTGAAAAACGATATCTTAGGAATGAAGCAAGAGAAATGAAATATTTATTTGTATCAGAAAAATGTACAGGCAATTTGAAAACTTTCAATGACTATATCTGAGCAACAAAATAAAATATAAAAAATCGCTGAAAACAACTTCCATAATAGGCAGGGAGAAACAAAATGATGTAATCGTCAACTTGTTTTTACTCACCCCCTTGCCTCCAGCCACCTCAACTGTATATTTTCAAATGGCAACCCCCTACTTGTGATACTTTATTCAAAAGCTTTCAAGAAATGCTCTTCAACAAAGCTACATTCAATGTAGTAAGTTTTGGTGTATTAAATAAAACACTATTCATTTAAATTTGAAGTTAGTTGATGAGTAAAAGTAACAAAAATGTGGTGTTTGAAATATTCGTATTTGAGATGTATTACTTCGAGACGGAAATCGATAATCTTATCAATAATACATTCGATTTTCATTGCGATACGTTGTATACGAGAAACAGGATTTTTTTCTGCAATAATGGTGTACAACACAGATGAAAGTGTGGAAATGATTTTTTTTATGATAGAGAAGATCAGTGTTTCTTAAGTATTCAACCAGAAGCACCCGGAGAGAAATGTATGTCACGTGTACATTCCTCAACAAGTAGTAAAATTTCAAGAAACATGTACTGTCACAAATACTTTATCGACTCATCTGGCAGCTACAGCACCAAATGTATTACATTTTCAGCAGGATGGCGCACCTCCTCATTATGTAGTTCCAGGTAGACAATGGTAAAATAATAATTAAGCTAATCAATGGATTGGAAGAAGAGTCCTATTGAATGCCTATTGATGCCCTCGACAGAAGAAAAGTTGATCTGCAAGCTTATGCAGATGTACTTGTCATCCTGGCAAGGTCCACGTCGGGTAGGGTAACTTGTAATATCCTCCAAAGCGCGTTGGACGTTGTTCACATTTGGTGCCTGAGGGAGCAGAAGTCTGTCAACCCCAGCAAAACTGTGTTAATTCCCTTCAACAAGAGAAGAAAATTGGACGATCTAACCACTTTCCCTCCATGGTGTGGTCATTCCATTTGGAACGGAGGTAAAATATCTTGGCATTGTCCTTGATAAAAGACTCACCTGGAACACTAACTTGGAAAAAGTTTTACACAAAGCCAGACTATCTCTATGGACATGTCGAAGGATTTGTGGTAGAATTTGGGATTAAGGTCCCAAACAAATCCATTGGATTTATGTGATGATTGTCCGATCAATGATCATTTATGGTGCAATTGCTTGGTGGCCGAAGGATTTACAGAAAACGGCCCAAGCAAAGCTCTCTGACTTACAGAGACAGGCTTGTCTGGCTATCAGTGGTGCCATCAGTACCACACCGTTAGCGGTGATGAATATCCTTCTAGATCTACCTCCTCTCCACTTTTTTCTGGAAAGATAGGCTAGGTGGACTGCATACAGACTTGTGCACATTGCCAGTTACACAAATCAATTCAATGCAGAGTGCAACATACTGTTGGTTGACATTGGAAGTCACAGCATTCTGGAAATGACCTCTGGAAATGGCCTCCAACTGTCAACTACGAACTGCCTTATAAAGTACTATTCCCGAGTAGAGAGGATTGGATCCTTCGCAAGAAGGAAATATTAAGAGCAGATAGTTGTTGGTTCACAGATGGATCAAAAACACCTTCCGGTTCTGGTGCAGGTGTTTTCAGTCGCAGAACCAGGACAGAGTTATCTAACTGCCTAGGAAATTATGTGACTGTATTTCAAGCGGAAATTTACGCTAGGTATTGAATTGTGTGCGGAGAGATTGGATAAATCCAACCTCACTCACAAGTCAATAAAAATATTCTTGGACAGTCAAGCGGCCTTGAAAGCTCTTGGCTCCTACCGAGCAACGTATAAATTGGTGGCAAACTGTCAAAAAACGACTCTCCTCGATAGGAAGACTTAACAGATTGTTTCTGGTCTAGATTCCTGGCCATACTGGCCTGGAAGGTAATGAAGCTGCGGACTCTCTTGCAAAGGAGGGTGCTGCAAGCGGCTTCATTGGACCAGAACCTGTCATTGGCATCGCTTTGGGCTTTGCCTAACAAACACTGAACACCTGGATGGCAAGAAGATTTATGAACTTCTGGCAGAATCTTCCAGGATTGGCTCACTCAAAGGCGATTATTCACCCTTCGAAGCTTGATTCCAAACAGTTGCTAGACTACAGTAGGGATGAACTACGATGTCTAACACGCCCTCTTACAGGTCACTGTCATTTGAATCATCATATGCAGAGACTTGGACTGTCGGAAGACAGTGTGTGTCGCCTCTGTCTGGAAAATGATGATACAGCAGAGCATATACTTCGTGCCTGCCACGCTGGAGACCGAATCAGGTTCTTTGAGTTTGGCAGATCCCTGGACCTGTCTCCTCTTGAGTTCTTCCTCTAAAGCCACCTAAAATCTTGTTTTCAAGACATAACCTGACTCAATAGAGCAACTGAAGAAAATAATGATCGAAGAATGCCAAACTATTTCCAGAGAAAAGACTTTAAATTGTTTAAAAATAATGTATAATTGTTTTTGGAAAAAATAGAAATCTTAAATTGATGAGAGGTAATAAAATTTTAATTCAAATGAATAGTGTTTTATTAAATAAACCAAAAACTACAACATTCAACGTAGCTTCATAGGGTACCATTGAAGAGCATTTTTTGAGAGCTTCAAGATGAGGTATCACATATAGGAGTTTCGCGTTCAGAACTATGGAGTGGGGATGGCTGTGGGCGAGGAGGTGAGTGGAAACAAGTTACCTGTTACATTTGGGTGCTATTGAGACGCTGTCCACCCTCTGGATGATGCCCAGCGGAGGATCCACCGGAAGAAGCTCTCGTTTTCTTCAGCCAGGCTCCTAAGAGCCCTGGAGGATATCACGGAGCGGTTTCAAATCATTCTTGATGAGTTTCTGCTGGCGATCAGATAGTGGGAAGCCCACAGCGTGGGTCACCAACAGACTACCAGCTATTATACCCAATTCCATCTAGGACAATACTACCCACATAAGGAACAAGAACCGTAATGCAGAAGTAACACGAGAAAAGCCACTTACCCTACTAACCTAGATTTGTACATATCAATACTAACCAATAATCCCTAGAAATACGTTACCATAATTTACTAACCTAGATCAGGTTTTTAATTTTTTTGTATTTCACACATTCCCTGAAGCATAAGCTTACAGCAGGGCCTCACAAAAATAATCTCATATACCGTGGTAACCTATTACCATAAACTGTTAATAAATGTAGTGATGCATGTGGAATCAAAAACCTTTGGGTCTAACTCTAAAGGGTTATCCGAACTACCTCGGCCTGGATATCGGCAAGAATTTCATCAAAATCAGACACACATTGCAATTACATCCACAATGGATAAATACAACAAAGAAAGAAGTGTTAGCACATTCGAAATATTGTCAATCAACGGAGTTGGAGCAAGTTAGTCGATATTTGAATATTCGGTACAGAGGGTATAGTAAAATTTAGAAGCTACCGAATTCAAACTCCATTCAAGTTATTCAAATCCATCAAAAATACCTGTAGCAAACCCATAGCTGTCCAATTTCCCTATTATCTCAGGTTGTGATAATACGACCCTAATCAAGTTAAAATACAATAAACGATTCAAACACAACGAATGCATTGAGTTAATTAGAAATTACTCTCACAAAAATAATTCTCTTATTGGTTCACAACACCTAATTCGCTATTCATGAAAGAGGTACAATTCTAATACGATGTGAATATATTTTGAGAGCTTATTCTTTTCGAAATCCTTCAATACCTCCAAACGACAAGAGACTAGCTGTATAGTTGAATCTCATCATTATCACCTCCGCTAGAGTATTCAGAGTGGAAACCCAATTTCCAATCGATGTCCCTCATATATTTCATGGAATTTCAGCAGGAAACTCTAACTTAAGTAGGCACTTTTAATTTACTAGAAAAGCTATTAAAATTTAGATCCCACCGCTTCGAACGGCTTTAAATCCGGATAAGATAAGATATGATCCTTTTCGGTTGAGAGGATAGATAAAACCGTTATCCTTTCTCCTGTATAGGTCGCGCGAAGAAAAACAATGAATAGAAACAGGAATTAATTGATAAATGGAAAAGTGTATATGTACATCGAATATGTACAGTAATGTGTACCGGATTTAATCGGATAATATGTTCGCAATCCATTTCAGAAACTGATTTCAGCATGAAATAATTTCTAAAATTGCGAGAAAGTAGGTCGCGAGATTTCATTTCAAATTATTACAGGCGAAAAAATTTGCTTGAAAGCAAAGTCTTCAAAATCCTGTGATTGCACACATTTTGATCGATTGTGCTTCGTGTACGAGAAAACAGGTCTGGCGGATTTGATCGCTGTAAAACTCTGTCTATACTGATTCAAAACTGATGGCATATTAGTCGAAATAATTCACTAGCCAACAAATAAGAAAACAAAATTGCGACTAATGTTACAATGGCTATACATGCGAGTTAAAAGCATCCTGATTGCGACTTCAACATAAACAAATTTTCATCACGTAATGATTTTGAGTTAGAGTTATTTTCATTTTATACAAGAATTTTCAAATATTATAGGGAAATATAAGATCAAAACAAGAAAAAAAAACAATATATTTTGAGGATAACAGACTTTATTCAAAATACACATGAAAAAACATTCAAATGAAGTCTTTTGTGCATGACCTGTTTCCAAATGTTGACTTTCGTTTATATGTTTCATCGTTTTCCCTCATAAGGAACCAACAATAATCCGCCATCATTGCTGCATCCAATCTGCTTTGGTAACGTTGATTCATTGTCAATATGACTTGGTAGAACCTTTCCCCTTGATTGAAGCTGACAGCACCCAAATTTCCTGGGAAAAAATTAAAATGGAAGTGTAAGAAATGGATTTTGAGAAACATGCGACATCCCATTTTGCAGTAGTCTCGTAATTTTTTACTTTGTTGTTCCCTGAAAACTCAAAAATAATTCTTTTGAACTTCACTTAATTCAAACTGTTGATCACCTTCTTTGTCTAATGCTTTTACAAAATTTTTCGTTAACCCCAGTTTAATGTGTAATGGAGGTAAAAAAAAAGTTTTTGGGATTAACAAAAGGTATATTTCTCACGTTAACTTGACCTGGAATATATTCATCTTTTATCTCTGGGAGGCCATTCTTTTACTTGATGATGGCTCTTTGTTGACCTACCATTCCAAAGGCAAAGAGAACAGCTAAACTTCGTAAATCCGCCCTGAAGACCTAGTAATAGTCCTTTTAGGTCACCTCATATTTTCCATTTAAACATATTTCTTCAAACGTTCTAGCCAGTCTCGAATATACCTACACAGTAGGTTAAATGGACTGACGTCCATCAGAAAACAACTACTCCCCTGGCTAATACCACGAAAGTATTGCCAATTGCATATGCAGGAAATTTGCTGTAAAGATTCCTGCACTGACGCCTGTCGGATATATTCCAACGCCCTTCGTTGTATAGCCAGGGGAGTAGTTGTTTTCTAATAGGCGTTAGTCCATTAAACCTACTGTGTAGGTATATTGAACGTTTGAAGTTTATTTGCTTTAGATTGTTGACTGCCAGTCTTCAAGCATAGCCCACTGACTAATAAGAAAGTTTTTTTCCTTATTCAGAGGAATCGGGCAAATTACGGATATGCAGTTGGTTAGTACCTCGTCCACTAGATGGAGTGACATTTTCTTGTTTCGCTCCAACTTAGGAAGAGGAATGAAATACTCTGAAAGAATTCCGGGAATATTATTGACTTTAGATCGATGATGGTCACTATCTTGCACTGATGAGTGGCTAATGAGCCCAAAACCGGTCTGCAAGTGTGCCCGTTCCAAAATTAAAGGTCGACTCTTTCAGTTGTATTTCCAATTGCATATGCAGAAAATTTTCTGTGAAGATTTCTGCACTGACGCCTGTCGGATATAATCCAATGCCCTTCGTGGTATTAGCCCGTGGAGTAGTTGTTTTCTGATAGGCGTCAGAGACTGGCCTTAAACGTTTGAAGTTCATTGCTTTAGAATTGTTTACTGCCAGTCTCCAAGCACTAATAAGAAAATTTATACATATTATAACTTATTCCATTCAGAATAAGTTACATACTTTCGTGTGTTTCCTTCATGGCAACTGCATGTGCAAGAGAAATATTTTGAGGGTATTTTGTTGCCATTATGGAGCAGAACGGCTTTTAAACTTGTTTTAGATGTTGTCTTGCTAGATTTTAAACAATTTCCTCAATTTAGGGGAAAAGCAAATTTGGAATCTGTTCATTAAATTGTTGTAAAAAATTCATAACTAAAAGATCCTAAGTGTTAGGAATTTTTTGGTATCATTTTCGCATTTAGGGACCAAAAATTAACAAAAAACTGCCTTTGGTATTACACTCGTATAAATTGGTTGTAAATTAGTGTTACTTTTATAATAAAGCACTTGAATCAATTATGGAAATTGAAATTCTTTAATTTACTCATCATTATTGTGAAGAAAAGGAAAATTGAACATAATCCAAAACAATTCATTATTTCCAGGTTATCAATGCATAAGCCGAATTCGAAAGTCATCTGATGATTTGAATGATAGTTTTCTCTTGAATATTAAATTCAATTATTGACTCATTCATTAATAGATCTATTAAAGTAAGATATAAGGAACACAATGCACACTTAAAATATGAAAAAATCAGCAGTCGCCCATCATATTTTGCAACAAAACCATTCCATAGACTTCAGTTCATTGAGATTACTTAGACAAGTTAACAACTACAGGCAACTAGATGCCTATGAGAGTGTAGAAATAAGTAAACACAATAATATTATGAATAACGATGACGGACCTATACCAAAGAGCATACTATATAGCTTGTTAAAATAAAATAATATTGTTGGGTTTACTGATTACTACATAAGGACACATTGCAAAAATAAATTTAGATACGCGATATTATGAAATTAATTTTTATATAGCTGAAAATTGTTTTATATAAACATATATTGTAAAATAATAGATAAGGCAGGTGGTACACCTGGATGGTTTACCTGTATGGGATACCTATATAGCATAAATTGGGTTAGCTTCGCATTAGTTTCTAGTTTTAATCTTCCTCTTTGAAGATGATCACTTGGTTATCGAAACACGTGTCGAGGTGTTGAAAATAACGATTTGGTGTTGGGAAAAAACTCCAGTAATATTCAGCTATCGCTCCACTATGAACGGGAACTCTCAGGAATGGGAACTTGCGCGAGCTGAGGATTAACGGGGTTTTACCTTTCGACGAGCGATTCCTAGCATGATTCCTATTTATTAGCATTTCCTGTAATTTACAAATACAACGCCGTTCTATTGAAAATATCTTCCCAACACCAGAACAAAATTACGGCCTCTCGACGCGCGATTCCCTAACCAAGTTACCGTTCTCAGGAGATCATTACGACAAAATTTTTGCTAATATGTTGTGTGTTTCATATGCTAGTGGCTTAACCACTACCTGTTTCTATTACCTTATTACTACCTAAACTACTACCTGTTATTGTTCCTATGCTAAACTACCTGTTTTTTTCATAATACCTTTAAATTACGTATTTCCTTCATGTTAGTGACTCTCATATATTTTTCCTGTTATTTATCTGTTTTTTATTTATAAATATTACGTCACCTTTGTCACTATTCATAGAACTCATTCCACTCTTTTCGATTTCCAAGCTTTTGGAGGCATCCAGAAACCCGTTGTTCTGTACGGGTCTCAACAATTTTAAACATTTCTCACTTATTCTGTGGTCGTTCTCTAAGGCACGTTGAGCTACGCTAGATTTTTCCATATATGAAACATGTTTCTTGTAGCGAACCCAATAAAGTCCGTTTGGTATGACCAACATATTTCTTATCACAATCCTCGTAGCTTATTTCATGAATGCCAGACTTTTTTTTCCAACGTCTTGCCTTTCGGACTGCCCAACACTTGTTGAAGTGTACATGTAGTTTTGAGAACCACTCTCATATTCAATTTTTGAATGTTCGGACCAACTCATTGGTGTATTTGGGTTCATATGGCAGCACTATGAATTTTGAATCTTCCTTGGAGCTGTGAGGGTTATATCTGAAAGTGCTTGCTTAGCAACACATGCGTCGAGAGACCGTAAGTTTGTTCTGGTGTTGGAAAATGCTTTCAATATATTCATTTTATGCCAGTAAGAACTATCAACGTTGCGTCGTTCACAAAATCAAATTATTGGCATAATCATTCATGAAGACAAATTTAAATTTTCTCAGTGTAAAAACCTTTCTTGATTTTGAGATTTGTTGATTACACTTTCTATTGAAGCTAGTTTAGTCTGCCTATCGAGTACTTCTCTACAACCACACCAATACTCGTTAATCACTTATTTTATTTATCACACTGACCTTATATTATAATTTCATTTTATGGACTCCCAATATATGAACCTCCAACTCGCGGCCCAAATGGCTCGCGAGTTGGGTTAACTCAGATGGTAGGGTTTATATAAAAATAATAATCATAAATAAAAAATATTGGAGTTTATTAAAATAAAGTTACAACATAACCCTCAACAATGTTACGTTTTATAAAAAATATGGTTCAATAAAAAATAATACACTTACCGAAGGTACATTTTCAGGGGTGATGGATGTGTTATCTTCAGAAGGTGGCAAACGAATGAATCATACCCACACATTCTTGTTCCCGATTTTAGGTCGAGGTCTAATATTGCCAATTAGCACTATTGCATTATCGCTAATTGCCGAATATCATAACTTTCATTTAGGTAGATGAACTTTTACTAGATCGACCCATACAGTGCGATGCACTGAGGCTATAAATTTGGAGAATTTAATATTTTCGGAAATTAATATTTTTGACAATTTGGCTTTTGACAGTATGCTTTCACACAGTTCCATTCAGGTTTCAATGCATCTCTTGAATTAACTTGAATCCCGCAAAACTAGAATAAAATTATTTAACACACAAAAGTAATCATTTCGCTGCCAACTTAATTATTATTATTGTTTTTTTTTGGTTTTTGAATTTGTCTCTGACGTAAGTATAACGAATTCGATAAAAATACTGGTCTCACAAACCAAAAATCCAACATTCTCCATTTATTTTTCTTATGAAAGTAACAATAAGCTTAGCTTCGAGAAGGGAACAATAAAAAAATAAGGGAATTTTGACAAGAGACTTTTTGATTTTGTCGAAAATTTAAAAACACCCTTTGAAAGTATCAAAACTAATAGAAACTACAAAAGAAATTTGCTGTGGTGAAGTAAACAACAAGCGATTCGACAGATATGTGTGATTGGTGACTGAGAAAATATTCAAAATTATTTCTCTGAATAAAAAATAACAACAGCTTTTATAAGTAATAATGAATCAGGAAGAACTCTGTTCAATGCAAAACCCAAACGGGATAGAATGAAAAAATCATGTACCTATTTATAGAATAGTGTGGCGAATGCTCTGCATTATATACAGGCTAAAACCGGTAGAAATTTTGACGTAAGGTTCCGTGAAAGCGTCTGATTGGATAAAAAATCTACAATGTATGAACATTTTCAAGAATCAAAACACAAAATAAGTAAAAATAACCTTAAATCCAATATTTATGTAATAAAGGGGAAAATGAATTTGTTGTTGGTATTAAACCAGAATTTAAACCAGAAATATAGACCCTCTAAACGAGCAACTCGATTTATGTAGGTCTCCAGTCTTGAATTTATAAGTTTATCAAGCCGTATAATCTTCAGTGTTGAATTTTAAAGTTGGCAACCTCGTTCATTTGACAACCTATCCTATCTTACCTAAAAACTCCCGATATAACCTAGTTTTTCAAATATCACATTTCAGTTTTATACTTGATAATGGGGTTAAACCCGAAACCGGTCGTATAAATAAAATTGACTTGTGGTAATTAGACGAAAGTGTTTTTATTAATTTCATTAAAGTGATTCGAGAGATATCAGATATCAAAGTGATTTGAACTCATCTCTCAAAAGTTTTGGCGTAACTGGTTTATAAAATAACCATTATATCGATTCCAGGAATTCTTCATTTGGTGGAATGAATGTGTTTTACATAAAAACAACATTTGATCCTGAAAGTGCTGCAGGAACATCAGTTTTGGTAAAACTCAAATGGTTTTAATGTTTTTGGAGTACTGAATTACTTGACTATTGGGATTCATTTTGATGTAAAAAAGTATAATACTGAATATCTCGCAGCAAATTTATATTTTTTGTAAAAATAGAAGTATATGAAGATAATTATATAGGTGACAACATTAGGCAATGCCTCAACCCCTTTTTTATTGTCTTGATATTTTGTAACTTCATCTAACAGTGATGTAGTGCATTGTAGGTGAGACTTTTTTTGTACCTAGAGTACAGTAATTTGGAATTCAAGACAACAAATGACCTATAAATTATTTGATTATTTCTTGTTTGATAAGAACTTTATGGTGAATACTCCAGTACAGGCCGGAGTGGTAACATCTGAATTGTTGACATTTTTCGCAATTTTACCTGCTAGCTGCTTGCCTATTGAGAGGAGGTGGATTTTTACTTATTAATTCATCCCTTATACTCCCATCTAGCCGAGTCAACACCGAGGCTAAGCTCCTCTGCAGGTTCGGGAAGTGGAAAACGCCAGGTTCCGATCCGAAAACGCTGAAAGGGGGATCAGCTAAACAAAAAACTGTAGCTGTATTTTGAGCTAGCCAACAGGATCCTTTTTAGACAGAAAACTCCACGACGAATATCGTTTTACTTTGGTGGTCGAAGAAGACAACATCAGTTATTCGCTTGTATGAGCATAGGGTCACACTGGTAATAACGTAAGAGTGCCGGAGATGGTGATATAACAGTTGTGATGACGCGTTGTGTTTCTATAGGCAGCTTGTAATTGCGTAAAGGCTGCAATGTCAAGGATGAGTGGCTGCGAATAATCATAAATGTCCTTCCTGGAGTATTCCACCCCATTAGCGGTAGACGGATTATCCACAACACGTAACGTCTTTTGAAATGGATGGTAAGTTTTTCTCGGAACTTGAGGTTTTATCTAATATTCTATCGAGTATACTCGTCGGTTATTCGTACGAACCGTGATATCAGGATTTCGTCCTTCTGATTCGGAAAACGATGGAACGGCACCGTACACGGCGGTGTACAGAACATCACGAACCTTTGTATCCAAACAAGCCAGCAGTTGTGACTTCTCCTGTGGAACAATCTGTGTGTTAGTCATTATTTTTGTTATCATTATACATTGATATTATCATACAAGAAATTATATGAGAAATACGGCAAACATTCATTCACTATTTGTGGAGAAATTATTTTAAGAAATTTCCAGTTACTCAATCGATGGGACGGGATGGAACGGAGCGGGACGGGTGACGAGGGGACGGGATGGGACGGTAGGTGAGGGGACGGGACGGGTCGGGACGAAAGCTGGTTGGGTTGTTTTGAGTGATTCACACTAGTGTGCAGTCGTAGTGAACAGTTGTCACTTTCCGTTTTTGTTTAGAGATATTTCATGTGTTTCCATTTGAAAAATATCTGACGAGAAATTTTTTATCAAATAACATTGAATAATGATTTTTTTTGCAATTTACTATACACTGCAGGAAGAGAAGACGCACGCCGCTGTACTCAAAGCAGTATTGAACACGCTAGCATGAAGCTCACTGATCGTGCCGATTGGTGTCTGCTTGTGTGCTGTGTATAATCTACCAACAGACATATTTATTCACGTGCTTTGGACAATCTACTTCATAGCAGAAGTCGAGCCAGTTAAGTATTTCATCCGGCGTCTCGATTATGAGAGGTTTCTCTCCAAACATCGTCTGACTAGTTCAGTCACGGCTATTAGAACTTACCATAATCAGCCCCACCACCATGGTGGGCTGATCTGAGACCCACGATATCTTTCACAAACGATGAGTAAAAGACCTCTTTTAAGTTCATGAAGAAACTGGCACCAAAATTTGTAATGACAGTTCTGTTCTGGTGAATTATTTCCAAAAGTAGCTGGCCAAATCCAATAATCACAGCATGAGTGACCTCAATATCAATTCAACGAGATTGTGCGCCTAATTCTTGACAGGCACAAATCTCAGTCGGACGTGTGTGGTCTGTATTTCTTGGTGAGCCCGATAACATCGCGGGAGGCGTTCACCTCCGCCCATTCTCAGCGGGACCGTGAGGGAACGTCTGTAGAAGAGGAAGCCCTTTGCTACTCCACCTTTCAAGTGAAGGAAAACTATGAAACTTAGATGTCTGGTTCGAGCCCAGAGGCCGAACGATTGATTTCCACTGGCTATCGTTCAACCCGTACTGGAAATCGCACGTTTGAATGTAAGGCCTCGTTAATCCTCTGTTAGACTTCTTAGGGTTGTTCGTAGGGAGGCAACAGCTGGTTAACGGAAAAACAGATTTCAACAGATTTTTAAAACAAACGATTTCATTATATCTTGGTGAATTCCTGCGCATTTTTTCCTTGAACTCCGAAACCCGTTACCCACCTTGAGCGCTACCGTTGGAAACGAATAGAGCGTGTGAGAGTCGCAAGAATGACACGGGTGGATTTATTTTATGGCTGGTGTTTGAGTTATTTTTATCGGAACGTGGTTGAAATTTATTCGAAATTTTTGAGATCGCTGTTCAGAGTTTTCTACTTGTTGGGAAATACGTTTTGACACAATCGAGTAATGGAGCAGAATATAGCTAATAAAATTTCAAGGAAAAATATGAATCGATAGGGAGTAGTTTTCGAAATTGAATCATGGTAATAAATTCCTGAGTTATGAAGTCCTGCGTGAATTATGAGGACCTTTGAAGAAGCGAAGAAGGCTAATCTCAGAATTCACATCATAAAGGCTCCCCTAGCCGGTATCAGGTGCAAAAAGTCTGAAATAGTTCTTAATTTCTTCGAGAACGTCATCGTATCTATGGAAAATAATTATGAAATTGAACAAACACAAAATATTTATTTTAACACAAACAAAATTCAATGAACAATTGTATTTAAAGAAATTCTAAGTAGGAAACATTGCGAGATTGGGAATGCCGAACTCAAATTACCTGACATTTTCGTAGGAATAATAATAGGTATTTTCTGTTTCTCGAAATGTCAAAAGTCAACATGTATCCAGAAGGAACATTTTTTTTGAAGACAAAAAACAAGCACTACAAAAAAATCTGTAAGCCGCTCTAAGAGCGGTGCCTGTGCGAAACTAGCGATTCACATTGGATTTGAATCGCTGGAGATTAAGTCCATTTAGAAAAAAGTACTCAGGAAGTTTATTCCACATAAAAGCCGTTCTCTAAATGAAAGAGTTCTTGAACAGTGAAGTTCGAGGTGTACTGAGTTGAACCTCAACACGATGAGCAGCCACAGTCAATAATATCGCTGAAGAACTTATCCATTTGTAAAAACGTTATTAGGAAGATTATTTCACATAAAAGCAGTTCTCCAAATGAAAGAGTTCCTAAACAGTGAAGTTCCAGGTGTACTGAGTTGAACCTCAACCCGATGAGCAGCCACAGTCAATAATATCACTGGAGATCATATCCATTTGGAAAAACGTTATCAGTAAGATTATTCCACAAAAACGCAGTTCTCCAAATGGAAGAGTTCTTAAACAGTGAAGTGAAAAAGATGAGCAGTAACAGTCAATCAAATGTGCCACTTGAAAACTTTCCATGAAAGTATCTATAAAAGAGAGTTAAATCTCCAACCTGTTTTCGATGTTCCAGACTCTCAAGCTGACAAGTGATGTTCGCGTCTCCAATCAGGTGGATGGCTCTTTTCTGGATGGAATCCAGCAGTTCCAGGTATGTATGCGGAGCTCCATACATGAGGACAATACTCCAAAGAAGGTCTGATCTGAGCTCTACAAAGCATCAACAGTTGTTGAGGTGTGTACAGTTTTCTGGTTCGAAACCGTATTCCAAGCTTTTGAGAAGCAGCCTTTGCAATTCCAGCCACATGATTGTGCCAAGACATATTGGTGTCCATTTCAACCCCCAACAAACTTATCGAATCAGAAAGTGTAATTGTCTGACCTGATATTATTATATTCGGTTCGGAGACATTCATCTTTTTATAGAAAACCGATGCCTGAGTTTTTATAGCATTGGTCATTTTCACCCCAATCCGAAATTACTTCTATATCCTCATTAAGATATGCAACCTCCTATTGTCGGTGTAGATATGCATCTGCAGCCGATGTTTCGGAATCCAAATGTAATGACGAGACAAGTTTGCTGTCGTCAGCAAAGCAATATATTGGATTCTTGGTATTTTCCAATGATATACAATAAAAAGAGGGTGGGTGAAAATATGAATCCCTGGAGAACACCAACTTTGATGGTAAAAATGTTCGAAAGATATCCATCGACGGCCACTTGCAAAGATCATTTTTTCAGGAAGCTAGAGAGCCTTACACAAAAATTATCCGAAAAGCCATAGTATCGAAGGTTGGTCAGCAAATCCTCATGCCACACACGATCAAAGACCTTAGAAATATCAAGCGCAAAGCTCTTGACTCTCAATGTGTCTCCATTGCGTTATTCCAAATATGGCTGACATACGATAGAAGATCGCCTGTTGATCTTTGTTTCCGAAAGCCATATTGATGATCGCTCAAGATGTTAAAGCCTTACAAATATTCAATGATACGGTGGTTTACGGCTTCCTCCATGATTTTTGATATAACTGATAGCAAAGCGACTGGTGTATAGGCATTTGTTAGATTTTTCTTGCCATTGTTGGGAATAGGCTGAACGCGAGAAACCTTCCAACGAAAAGGAAAAATCCTTTCAAGGCAGGTTATTGTTTTGACCTGCTACAAATGAAATTTTTTTACATAACGTGGTTAAATAAACTATCTATCATCCAACTTACGAACTCACTTCCTTCCAAGTGAGTAGTACTCATGTCAACACAATCATTGAAATAATGAGAGGAAGTTTGTTTCCAGAGAGTCTCAAGTCTATGTAAGCCTTCGAAAGTTGGCATCCCCTTATGTTACACACAAAAAAACACCTGACGACCGAAAACCTCTTTAATGTTCGTGAGTGTTTTAGAGCATGAAATATATCCGTTTGTTAAACACTAAAGGGACCCAGTAAAAGTTCCTTGCGCTCTCCGAACTCTCAAGGCGTTATTTAAATCGAGGATTATTAGCGATGAGGGCACATGGAACAAGGTTTTGCAATATATGTTTATGGCTTTTCTGGAGAAGTGATTTTTCAGTGCCTGGAATAAAAATGACGGAAGAATGTTTACGACTATCATAGCTTCATACTCCATTTCTTTCTGTTACTTCCACTCTTTATGTATAGTGTCCTTTTATATCTTCAGAATGAAAACTAATTTTGAAAATCACTGCTTTTCAACATGTAGTTTCCAAAAAATCTTCAGTCTGAGATGTCACCAGTACAAACTATGTTCATTATACCCTAACTCACCAAGGAAGTATTATGGCTATTCGCAATCCCTTTTAGTCTTGATACGTAGCAGAATCAGATAAATAAATTCTTCCCAAAAAATATTCAATCGAAGTTGGGATTGTACGTATTCCGGATCCTCATGATTCACGGAAAATAAAATTTCAATTGAAGGTGATTCATTAGCAACGTCGCACTTGAAGTGACCAACGGATAATCTTCTTACCAACTCTGCAGAGGCGTTCCAAAATGATATTTTTATTTATTCAAACACATAGGTAATTACGTAAAAATTGTTATAGTAGGTGGCGCTACCTGGTGTCAATGGTAAAATTGATAACATTTTATTATTATGCCTAATACAGTACTTCAAAAAAACAAAAAAAATTACAAAATAATTATTATGTTCCGTCTATATAAAAAAAGAACTACAAACCATGTTATGCTTATGAAGTTTCAAAATCCATTGACTCGTCCGAAGAGAAATCCCCAGTCACACTTAAATCTATTATTATTTGGTTGAAAACAGTGTGTACCGTCCTGTCCAATCTCCACATTTTCTCTTCTTCCTTGATCTCATGGGCTATAGCATTAGCCCAATCTTCTTTCCGTATCCGTTCCACTGCGAGTTCTAATAAACGTTGGATATCAGAAATTTTATATCTCACGTTTTCACGAGCTACGTAACCGCTAAATTTGAACCCAGATTAATTATATCGGGTTCAACTCGCAATGGTAAAGAGGAGGTCTCAAATTGATGATGTCTTCAGCACGAGCTATTGTATCCACCACATGCTGGCGATATCTGTCACGACGCTTTTTAATGACACTCATTAGCTCGGCCTCAACCATATCCTCGGAAAATGGAATTCCTTTTTGTCCTAACCAACTCTAAATGTCTGCTTTTCTGGTGGTCATAGTTGGCAGATGTTCTACTAATCGGCTGTGATAAGAAGCGTTATCTATTACTATTACCGAATTTGGCTCGACTCGTGAAAGAAGGGAGTCAAAGCACCCTTTAAAGCGTTGGGCGTCCATGTCTTCATGATGATCCCCCGGTTTTTTTGATAAAAAAATTAGTGCACTATCGTCTAAAAAGCCACTCTCGCTACCTATATGGGCGACAATTAGTCGTTGCCCTTTACCCGTTGGTCCGCGTAACCCTGTTGATGAACCGTCTACAAATGCTTGACGATAACTAGTTACAGTAGTATCTTGCCAGATCTTAGATACTGTGTGACCAGCTTTCACCTACGTTTCGTCCAGATAATAAATCTTTTTGTGAGCAGAACGCATTTCTCTAATAGAGCGAAGATATCTCCGTCGCCATGAGACTATATCTTCTCTTTCTATTAAGACAGATTTACGGGATCGTTTGGCATATATGAATTTTAATCTTCTTTTATTATTTTCCTTGAGTTCTCATTGCTCATTTTTGTAATGAGATCATTATCCATTACCTTTGTCCTAATGGATTCAAGGGTTGGCGCTTTATTCTCAACAAAGAAAAAAATTAATGGTATAGCATACAAAATTTTTCTGGTATTCGTTCAATTCAATTTTTTTTCTACCACGACAATGTACTTTTGGAGCTTGCACAATCCCAGTAACCTTTTTTTCACGTACAATGCGTTCAACTATCGACACGGATATTCGCGTTAAAAATGAACACTGGGCTACAGCTTTCACTGTACGGAGTGTATTTTTAAAATTTTCATACACTCTACAGACAATCTGTTTTTCTTCTAACGACAGAAACTGTTGCTTTCTTTGTTCATTATTTGGACTTGCTACGGCATCTATCTTAATACTATAAAAATAATAAAATTCAATCATATTATTCAGCTATTTGTCAATTGTTTACTTACCTCAAAAACTATTTTAAAGTTGATGTATTTTGAAAAACACTTTATTGTGAGATTTTCACAAGAAAAGATTAACAAATCCGCAACACATGTTTAACATACTAACAAACTGAATTCTACATACATTGTGATTTATATTTGAATAGGATGGCGACCGTTGAATATGATTTTGATTGTCAAGTTGGCGGGAATTCGGTCAAAATGTTGAAGAAAACCAATTTCTAAATTGTCAATTTAGAAGTCAACAGAGATCATCTTCACCATAAAATGAAGTTATTCCAAAACACCTCATCTGGAAGAACAATTAACCTTCACCATTTATATACCAGACGCAAGGAAGTGATAGACATAACACTGAGTACGTCTATTACAAGTAACTACTTCAGGATATGTAAGTGCCTGATGAGAAATTTTATTTGGATCACCTTCACATAAACTTTGGTGTACTTTATCTACTGTCATTACATAGATAATAATAATAATAATAATAATAATAATAATAATAATAATTGCCCTACGCTCCGGGGGATATTGAATCCGTTGTGGGGAACGAGAAGTGCCGAATTTATTGGAACTATTCGTTCCCCAACCTCAGGCTCATACAAGCTAATAAGCCTGATGTAGTCCTTCTCGACCACCAGACCAAAACGATATTTGTCGTGGAGTTTTCAGCTCCTGGCGAGACGAATATCGTCAGAAAAGAGGAGGAAAAACGGATAAAATATCGAGATTTTCTCTTCGAACTCCGCAGACTCTATCCAGATCACTCTGTCAAGATGGTCGTCCTGATTGTTGGAGTCCTTGGTGGAATGATGTCTTCTCTACTCTCGAATCTAAAAATCATACCGGCTTGCCGCACTAAGACAGAAATCTTAGCCGCACAGATGCAGAAGGCTGTCATTGGCTCACTGCGTTTGCTCAGGGCACATAATTCTCGGACCCAATGATCCAGACGCACTCCCCACGGTGTGGGGAGTGGTCATTGGTTGATTATGCTGGCGCGCCCTTCCGAATGTATCGGGGCTTCGGGGGATAGGGCCTGACCAGCGCCCACTACGGTGAAAAAATAATAATAATAATAATAATAATAATAATAATAATGAGCAGGGATGGCTACTAACACTCTTGGCCTTTGGTGAGTTGCGACACCACTTACCCGAGCAACTGGTGTAAAACCGGACCGGCAGCCTAGGCGCACCCGGGAAGAAGAACTCCATTCTCCCTCCGGTGCCGGCCGTGGGTCCAAAGGGCTAACCACACGGTGGACCCAACACTTGGTTCCCAATAATCAAGGAAGGGGCCCCCACAATCGACCCGCTCGAAGGGGTCAGAGGCAAGGTGGTGGGGCCATAACGATGATTTGCCTACTGATGACAACCCTGGCAATGAAAACGGACATTTTGAGTGGACGCATGAGCTAAGAGATATCCTTATGCATTGCTACGAGAGTAGTGAGCCTGCGCGAAGAGGGTACATGGCGAGATTGCATGCTCTGTGGTGTGAAACACATCCGGAGCATGCCGCCTTTTCCGCCCAAAACCTTAGGGATTATGTATCTTATCTTCGGCGGCAGGGCTATTTAGCTCCTTCCCAGCCTGCTAACGAAGTGGTAGAAGTGACAGTTCTACCACCCGTTGGCACGGCTGGAGAGGAGACTCGCATCATACCACCAATGGAGACGACAATCAGAACACGCAGGGCGCTCCACAGGATTAAGCCCCTGAAGCCACAAGAACTGGCTCGTTTGGATGCGGAGGTTCATAGTATTCTAACAGAAGTGGCTGACATCTGGCAAATCAACACCGCCGTGTATAACGTCGTCCAATCGCTTTCCGAATCGGAAGGACGAAATCCCGGCCTTGCGGTTCGGAAGATTGAACGGCGTGTACACAAGATGGAGGCTAAGATCACGTCGGCGAGACAATACGCGTCTCGTATCCAATGTGTGATGGATTACAGGGCGGCCAACAGGCCTTTCACGCCTGCAGTGCAGCGAATACCCGCCAATCTACGACGTATCCATCACACTTTACGCCAAGGCGTGCTGCTGACCACCAAACAGCATTGCCTTGATAGGATACGAATGCTAGTGGCTGCTGAGAAGTCACTAGTGAGGCGAGCGAAAAGTATCACGGAAAACCTTAGGTTCCGCGAGAAACCTTCTCGCTTATTCCAAGAGCCTATACGTGTTGTGGATAATCCGCCGACCGCTGATCAGGTGGAATCCTTCTGGAAGGATATCTATGAACACCCGCAGCCACTCAACTTAGACACTCCAGCCCTAGCGCAGTTCGAAGCTTTCAACAGAGAGCTTCGACAGCCTGAGCCCAATGAACTGCGCAACCCGATAACCCCGGATGACGTTCGAAGGGCCCTTGCTGGTTCCAAGAACTTTACTGCTCTAGGCCCAGATGGGCTGAACACTTATTAGTGGAAAAAACTGCCAAGTACCCACCGCCATCTGGCCAGAGTTTTCAACTCATGGCTGGATGGAGAGCATCCGATTCCGGATTGGTTTGTCGAGAGGCGGACCGTTCTTATCCCCAAAAGCGGAGATTTGTCGATTCCTAAGAATTACAGACCGATAACATGCTTGAATTCGTGTTATAAGTTGTTTACAAGCATCTTATACACACGAATACTCACCGCAGTTGACCGAGTGTTCGAACGGATATATGAGCAGAGAGGGTCGAAGAGAGGAGTCGCTGGATGTAAAGAGAACCTGCTCATCGATAGATGTGTAACGCAGGACTCGATACAATATAAGTGTAACCTCTCTATGGCCTGGATCGATTACCGTAAGGCATTTGATACAATTTCGCATGAGCTCATCTTGCATTTGCTCAGATGCCTTGCGGTACCCGACAACATAGTGAGATGCATTGAACAACTGACACCACATTGGCGAACTCGCTTCACCATAACATCTGGTCAAGCAAGAGTTCAAACAGGGTGGGTCACTTTCAGAAGGGGTGTATTTCAGAGTGATTCCCTGAGCCCCCTTCTATTCTGCATCTCACTATTGACATTATCCGTTGCGCTCAGAAAGACTCGAGGTTAAAACTGTGGCACCCCCCGAAACGGGAGGCACAAGGTCACCCATCTGTTTTATATGGATGATCTTAAACTTTATGCCTCTGGAGAGAAGGATCTCCATCAGTCCTTGAGGGTGGTGGAAGAGTACACGCATGCTATCGGTATGAAATTCGGGATAGACAAATGTGCAATGGTTCATCTCAAAAGAGGACGATGCGGGGACTACGGAGAGGATGTGCAGCTCGTAGATGGAAGCATCCTACACCATCTGGATGCCGGAGAGACGTATACTTACCTCGGGGTGGAACAACGCCACTCACAAGAGGTAACTGCAGTGAAAAACTCTCTCCGCGGCAAGTATCAGCACAAACTTCGACAGATCTGGTCATCGGAACTATCGGGGAAGAACAAAGTAGCTGCAACAAATCGTTTGGAGTAGTGAAGTGGACTCGGGAGGAGCTGTAACAACTCGACGTAAGGACCCGAAAAATGATGCATCTCTGTAGGAGTTTGCATCCCAAATCGTCCGTTCCACGGTTGTACTTCCCCCGACAACAGGGAGGTCGTGGACTTTTGAGTTTGGAGTGTCTACATGACACTCAGTCGTCAGGAGTTCGGATCCCCTTCTCTGCATGATCCGTGACCATGAGAGAGCAGGAATTGGAGCATTTCTTCTTAGGGCAGCTGCTCGAGCAGCTGATGAACTCGGTATAGTTTTCGACTCTGAACGAGGTGACTACAACTCTGTCACCGAATTGGAACCCGTTCAGCAAAAAGCTCAGATAAAAGCCGCAGAGATCACCTTACTTCTGCGGAGACACAGGGATAAGCCAATGCATGGGGTCTTCTTCAATAACATTGAAGACCTTGGCTTATCAAAGCGCCTGACATTCGCTTTTCTCAGGTCGAGTGGGCTGAAGTCGAAAACTGAGGAGTTCATCATGGCCTGCCAGGATGGTGTCTTCAACACCTTAGTCTACCGCAGTCGCGTGATGGGTATAGAGGTTTCTGACACAAGGTGCTATCAGCATGTCCCGCATATGCGGTCTCGGCCTATATCCATCGACATAACGCGGCCCTAAGAGTGCTATATTACCATCTACGGCACTCTTACGGTATTGACGAGACACCGGTGTTGCCCTACGCTCCGGGGATATTGAATCCGTTGTGGGGAACGAGAAGTGCCGAATTTATTGGAACTATTCGTTCCCCACCCTCAGGCTCATACAAGCTAATGAGCCTGATGTAGTCCTTCTCGACCACCAGACCAAAACGATATTTGTCGTGGAGTTTTCAGCTCCTGGCGAGAGGAATATCGTCAGAAAAGAGGAGGAAAAACGGATAAAATATCGAGATTTTCTCTTCGAACTCCGCAGACTCTATCCAGATCACTCTGTCAAGATGGTCGTTCTGATTGTTGGAGTCCTTGGTGGAATGATATCTTCTCTACTCTCGAATCTAAAAATCATACCGGCTTGCCGCACTAAGGCAGACATCTTAGCCGCACAGATGCAGAAGGCTGTCATTCTTGGCTTACTGCGTTTGCTCAGGGCACATGATTCTCGGACTCAATGATCATTTACCCCACGGTGTGGGGAGTGGTAATTGGTTGATTATGCTGACGCGCCCTCCCGAATGTATCGGGGCTTCGGGGGATAGGGCCTGACCAGCGCACACTACGGTAAAAAAAATAAAATAATAATAATAATAATAATAATTATCGTCTTTATTGTCAACCCAGCTATAGTTACATACAAATATTTAAATAAATTAGAGAGCTAGTTGCTTCTGAGTTGTTCTTCCACTCAACCTCAAAAAGATTCTACCTAAGCTGAAACAAAAAAAAAGTAATACATAAAAAAAAATGGGATTGTTCCAATATCTATTAGGATGCTGGAGAGGCCGTCCATTACGAAGACTTATTCTGGTCTCATAAAGATGAAAAGTGTATAGGAGTGGGCAGTTTATATTTAAAGTTGGTTTTCGAACAGAAGGAGTTTGAATCTTTTCCGTAAAACAGAAAGTTCTGAATTTCTTATTTCTTTTGGTAACATGTTGATCACTTGGCAAATATTATAGCTAAAAGATCGTTCGAAAAATTCAGTTTTGAAACTAGGAGGGGTAAGAGTACTCTTAAATCAGTACGAAAAGTGATTTTTCTGTACATACCGGGTGTCAACGAATCTATTAGACAAGTCATAATTTCTAGACTATTAGGAGAATTGAAATGAGATTTGGTATAGTTGAATGGTATGTGGAGAGGAATGTTTTCACATATTTTTCACTTTCCGGTCACTTCCGGTTTCAGCGGAAATGGCTCCGGTTCTGAATTTTTAAATGGAACACCCTGTATATTGTAACATTTTTTGGTTTCTGAGACAATTCTGGATCAGAAACTGACATTAACGGAAGTTTTTCAGCCTACTTGATTTTTTCAGAGTCACTTTTAAAATTGCATCTAGGTGGCCATGATCGGACGTAAACTAATCTATGGACCTCAGGTGATATCAGAAAATTGCAATAGCGGAGTTTTAGTGACTAGTGTGTTGAATATGAATGAGACAAGTTTACAAAATAACATTTTCGTGTCTAACTATTATTTTTCAAATGGCGACCATTTTTTGACAAGCAATTTCCGAAAAAAGGATTTTTTGACGAATCTAACGTTACTAATTTATTTGCGATTGGATCAACAAATTTAACAAATTTAACTAATAATTTCAGCGATGCACTTAGATTTTTTGCAATATCCTAAGTTCTTGAAAATTCACTATAGTAAATTTTCAAAGTGCATCCCTCCTTGTTCAAGACACATTTCAGCTCGTTCAATTGTTTCTCTCAACACGTTTTGTAACATTTGAGGCGATATAGTTCTAAATGCCTGTTGAATCCTTTCTTCTAAGATTTTGAGAGTGGCTGGGGCTGTTGCATAGTAGACCCTTTCTTTTACATATCCCCAAATGAAGAAATCTAACACAGTCAGATCCGGTGAGCGGGCAGGCCACCGTACTGGACCGTTGGTTGCAATAACTCTATTATTAAAATGCTCTATTGAAAAATCAAGTACGTCTCTGCGCTATTATGGGGTAGTGCTCCACCTTGCTGGAAGTAAATTTGCCGTAAAACTTCTAAAGGCATATCATTAAGATGATCCTCGATTTCATTTTGAAGAAAACCCAAGTATCTAACCCCTGTTAACTGACCTTGAAACATTATTGGACCAATTATTCTGTTTCCAACGATACCAGCCCAGACATTGACGCCAAACCTTTCTTGAAAATTGCCCTCTCTCATTGCAAGTTGATTTTGTTGGGCCCAGTACCGACAATTCTGCTTATTAAACATGCCATTATTTGTAAACCGTGATTCGTCGGAAAATAGAATGAAGTTGATAAAATTTGGGTTAACTCTATGATTTTGAAGCAACCAATCACAAAATACTACTCTTCTATTGCCGTCGTCAGCATACAAATGTTGATGTAACTGATATTTAAATGCTCGATATCCGTGCTTTTTCAGTATTTTTCTTGCTGATTCGTGACTTATCTGCATTTCTCTACTAATTTCTCTTAAAGAAACCGTTTTGTCAACTTCTACCATAGCAAGAACGTTAATCTCAGTCTCCTCATTTATGACAAACCTCTGTTCTGCGTCTCGATTTCCCTCTTGCCTAAAACGACTCTCAACATAGGAAAAATACTGATGAGATGGGTGTTGCCGATTGGGATATCTCTGAGCATACAACTCAGCAGCTTTCCTTGAATTTCTGTGGCATTCTCCAAACAATAACAACATATCCACTTTTTCACTTTGAGTATACATTATTTCGACGAAAAATTAAACTAAAATTAACGAAAATCAAGAGAAACTTCTACTTTCTGCTCATAAAGCTTATGTCACTGTCATAACCTAGTTGAGCGTTTTGTTCTCCAAAGTGGACTTGATGGAAATAACCGCAAAATATTATGCATCATTCCTATCCATGGCACCCTTGACAAAAGTAAATGAATTTGTATCGAGTATTTTCCTCAGTAATATTTAATGTATGTTCTTATTTGTAATCCAATCGCAAATAAATTAGTATCGTTAGATTTGTCAAAAAATCCTTTTTTCGGAAAGTGCTTGTCAAAAAATGGTCGCCATTTGAAAAATAATAGTTAGACACGAAAATGTTATTTTGTAAACTTGTCTCATTCATATTCAACACACTAGTCACTAAAACTCCGCTATTGCAATTTTCTGATATCACCTGAGGTCCATAGATTAGTTTACGACCGATCATGGCCACCTAGATGCAATTTTAAAAGTGACTCTGAAAAAATCAAGTAGGCTGAAAAACTTCCGGAAATGTCAGTTTCTGATCCAGAATTGTCTCAGAAATCCAAAAATGTTACAATATACAGGGTGTTCCATTTACAAATTCAGAACCGGAGCCATTTCCGCTGAAACCGGAAGTGACCGGAAAGTGAAAAATATGTGAAAACTCTCCTCTCCACATACCATTTATCTGTACCAAATCTCGTTTTGATACACCTAATAGTCTAGAAGTTATGACTTGTCTAATAGAATTTTGTTTCTTATCTCATCAACATAACCTATATCCATATAGAATCCTTTTCCATAAAATTGTAACTGCTTTCATCATCATTTTTTTGTTATAAAACTCTCCAGATATTATATGTTAAAAAAATATGTTCAAAATATGTGTTTTCCATTAACCAGATATCGCACCCTACGAACGACAACCTTCAGAAGTCGAAAGTTGTGCTAGCTAAGGACTAACGAGGTCTTACCTTTTAACGTGTGATTCCTAGCATTCAGCCTGGGGCTCGAACCATCGACTCATACATCAGCCGATTGACTGAGTGAACAAAGCACCCACGTCGAACCGACCGGTAGCTATAAACGATTATTTTTCAATTTTTCATTCCATCAGAATTGTATCTTTACTTTTAACTGTTGATAAACATCCCAGATATCGCTAGATTCATAATTTCATTTATTCTGACCGAATAGCAGATTCATTTATAAGCGGATTTGTTCTAGAAAGAAGCTAAAGAGCCAGTCGAAATAATTCGGTCGTGAAATAACTCTATTGTGGAAAACAGGACCAGATCCGATAATACTCTATCGAGATTATCCTGCCTAGCTGTTCTGAACAGCTATAGAAATTACCTCCACTTCCAGACGATCATGTTAAAGCCGGTATCCATATCCAACAAAAAATAATGAAATGACTTAAGTTTTCTTCCAACTCGAAGAACATCGCATTATTTGTCTTCCAAATCATATGTTGTCCTATATATTTTTTGTAAATTCGTTTTCAGTGACCTCGAATCATCACACAACAAACGCGATATTTTTCCGATCTCGAAACTTTCTCTTATTTGTCTCATGAGTCTTCGCTATACAGAGTGTAGCAATTTTCAAATGGCCTCAAATTTGAGAATTTGCTCGGAGACTTACGCAGTACTGTTGAATAACTCTAATTGATATAGATAGTATCTTCTTATAGAAACCTACCCCATTCATTGACAACCTAAATCAATCCACTAAGTAACAACGAAGTTATTGTTTACAGCATCTATCAAAGGGTCGGAAGAAGAGAAACAATTATTTTGAAGAACATCTGGATAAACTTTTATGATAGAAACAAAGTAGGGAATTTGTTACCTTGATTTTCGCAAAATTTTCATTAGAAAGTGAGTTTTTCACACTAAAACGAGATAACAGTAAGCGAGTTAAAATTATCAACGATAGGAATCAACAAGAATCAACTTGTTAGAAAGTATGTTTTTCCATAAACCAGCTGTCCCCTGCAAACGACAACACCTAGAAGTATGAACTTATGCAAGATAGGATCTAACGAGGTCTTACCTTTTAACGTGCGTTTCGAGTTCTTTTCTCATGTCCACATTTCTTATTTTATCCATCTTCGTAATTCTTCTCACTCGTTTTGTTGTTGCTAATCACTGCGTTCAAATCATTCTTGTTTATGTTCTGACTTATTTTTATTAATTCGTATTCTACATTTCTCTCTTTGAATATATATCTTCCATATTAGTTTCCTAGGTGCCTAGTCAAATGATTTTTCGAAGTCTAAGAATGCTATATATAGCATTTTGTGCTATTCGAGTTTAATAAATATGAAACTTCTGAAAATATAATCGATAGACCACTGGATTCAGAATGACGTGTAGAAAAATGTGTTTTAATGAGTTCACAGTAAATGAGAGGTGCAATTGTTATTAACAAATCAAGATGAAAAGAAGAAGGCATTAATTATTTCGGTAATAGATAAAAAAATATAATTATTTAAGAAAAGGAAAATTCTGAAAGAGGAGGAAATCAACAACAAAAAAGTCCCAATTCCTTTACTTGATTTGAAACCAAAAATTGAGATCCACACACCCATTATGTCATGGACGAATCGCCATTGAAGACATTGTGATTTTTTTCAGAGTATTACTCCATCTTCATCTTCATACTTGAATCAAATGTTCGTAATTTCGCCATTTCCCCATTCCCAACGAAGCAGTTTTTTCTTCAACATATACACAGCATTTCACAAAATTCTCAAAAAAGCTAACTGAACTGCACAACTCCAATGTTTTTTTCTATTGAAGCATTCAAGAGTGTTTAAGTGACTGACAACTTTTATTTTCCAAAGTTATTCTCCACCACTTAACTTCCTCGAACTTTGTCCTTTTCAAAATATCTATTTCCTTGCTTTAACCGCTAATAAAGTTCCAATAGAATCGAAGGTGATGTCAACTCGTTAGGAATGTTTGACACCGAAACTTTTTATTCGTCTCAGCTCGAAGAATGTCTTCGGCCTGGAAAAGGATTTCAACTTTTGTAATCTATTAAGTTCCGCTCTTTCCAGCCGTTGAAGCTTTCTTTTCCATTTATTAGTTTATTTTGGAAGTTTCAGCTATCTCGCCCTCTATTGCACACATCTTTGGGTCAGCTTTCTCAACGTTTACGTGTTAAACGTGCGAACGTGAGAAGCAGTTCTTTCGTGATTCTACTTTGTGACTAATTTGAATTATGGGTCTTGAGCTTGTTCTGGAAATGACATAAATTGGTTTGAATCAAATGTGCTGAAACTCTGTTTTCTTGGAGTTTGTTTTTGCAATCTATTCGGGAGAAAAAAGGCACGAAGAACTGTGGAACGGGTGGTCCAGTTCACATGGAAACTGACAAAATTGTGCTAGAGATTAAGGTCCATGTGATTCTGAAATTTAATAATGAAAATTCATGATCTGAAATGACCATCGTTCGACCAATCCAATGTATAAAACATGGTCGCGAAATCGTGTTAGTACACCATTTATAATTGGGTCAATTTCCATGATCTTTGATTTCTTGGACTCATATATCTGCCTGGATTAGCAGGATGACTATTCAAATGTTCGAAAAATCAAGAAAACTTTGAGGAACTCGGAAATTGACGACATTTGGTTTGTTAGGTTATGAAAATTATTATGGTGCCTGCGAAGACAATTGTGATTGTGCGCGCATCAATGATTGTTATGACATAAAAGGGGCAAAGTCATCAATATTAATCGCTAGTGTTATTCGCAGGGTTACGAGTGAAATAATCAAGTATTTCTCAACAAAGCTATAACACAATTAGACTGTTAATATTGCGAATCAATCTACTGCAGATAGAGAAGAACTCGCACGAGTAGAGCGTCGTGTATATTATTGCCAGGTCCACTGTTTTAGTTCCTAAGCTGAGAGAAGTCTACTGATGACTCAGTTCACTTTCTATAATAACAGTTCACTTTCTATTATAATATTTATTAGCCAATTCACGACTGTAATGCCTAAGCAGTTCTTTGTTAATTTTTGCTCCCTAAATCCAAAAATGATAGTATAAATTTGAGTTATGATTTTTTTCACAAAAATGTTATGAACATGACATTTAAAATTTGCTTCTCCTTTAAATTGAGAAAATGCTTTAAAATCTGGCAACACAGCGGCTCTGCCCAGTATTCGAATCTGCTTTTGCTGTATATAATAATAATAATAATATTTATTTGTATTTCCTTATTATATATAAATACAATAAATATTCAATCTATAAAAATGATAAAAAAATCTACAAATAAGGCTAGAAACAACATGTATCGGAAGGGTACTGTTGATCTTAGTTCTAGCCTTGAAGACAAGAAAACTAAACAAGAGAAAAAAAAAAAGAAGAATGAGAGAGAGGAAAGAGGGAGAGTAAACATGTTAAATGTTATTACTGAAAATTTTTCAGAAGTATAAATTATATGAAATCAATGGCTTTCTGATTGAGCAGCGATGAGCTATTTTTTGTAACAGCACTTAAATGAAGAAACTTTACTAACTTTAAAATTTTGTGGAATATTATTATACAAACTATATATATTATAACTGAAGGATCGTCGATATAGAGTGGTTCGATGGGGTGGAGGAGGGAGTAAGCTTTTAAACCTCAAATTTAGAGTATTGTAATGAATCTGAAGCCGGCCCTGACAGATGTCTCAGCGAGCAAACGCATGACTTATCGGGAATGCACTCGATAAGCCACCGCAAATTATCTAGGCCAGTGCCGAAATCCCCAGAGAGATCCGGAGCGTTCGTTGACGATATAAAAAGGTCGCTCTCCGTCCCGAGCAGTAGTCTGTACTTAGAAAGTGAATCGTGCGTTTAAAGAAAGAAATATAACTGTATAGATACATTAAGCGTTACTTGCTAAGTGTTGTACATATATATTAGTTGTGATAGTGAAATATTGTAAAAAAAAATTTGTTCAAGACAGTTAATTCTTTAATTCGTTACAGTATGTATATCGCTACGAAAGCTTATTTTGTTGTACAAATATGATGGACATTTGTTAATCAATATTTAATGAAAAAGGGTAGCCGAGTGTAAAATACGTGTATTTTCCATAGTTAACCAATTGGTTTCCTTCATTCTGTCATATTTTCTAATACCATATATACCTAAGATATGATTTTTGAACTCTCTCAATTCTTAAAATGTCTTTTTTATCCAGGCATGAACCATACACAACATCACACAGACGATAAAGCATTTTCAAACTCATGTAACTTCTTTGAACACATTTTGTGACAAGTTTTGTGAACCTTAAATTCACGTCCATTTTGATACCTAAATTTTTTGCCACGTTCGTGGGGCATATTACTGTATCACCAATAATAATATTGATATGTATTTCCACCAAGCTACGATTAGTACCAAAAACAAGCAGATTAGTTTTGTTTGAATTGATTTTGAGGTTATGAGCTTCAGATGCTGAAATAAGACGAGCTAGATCTTCATTCAATTTTTGATTAGCAGTAGAAACGTCATTAGGGTTAAATGATAGATATAATTGAGTGTCATCCGCATGCATATGTGAATTAAAATGTCTTAAAATAGAAACTAGATCACAAGTGTGTATGCAAAATGATAAGGGTCCCCGTATAAATCCCTGAGGCACTCCAAATTTAATAAATTCACTGCTTGATTTTTCCTTCGAAGTTTGTACAAACTGTGAATGATCTTCAAAATACCTTTTAATTAAATTTATAGCAGGTTCAGGGAACCCGATGAAGTTCAAAATTGCAAATAAAATTGGATAACTGATAGTATCAAAAGCTTTGGAGAAGTCTATGAGTATCAAAGCAGTCGTCTTATCTTTCTCAGCAGCTTCGAAAATATCGTCAGTTATTTTCAAGATTATTTTTTCCAATACTTTTGAACAAGTAGGTAGCAGACTAATGGGCCGCAGATCATTAGGAGTATTTGGTTTAGATATTTTAGGAAGAGCCAGTATTTTAGAAATCTTCCACACTTGCAAACATGAATTTATTATATTAGTGAGATTGGTAGTATTATAGGACAGCAAAGAAGTAGCATATCTATATTAATTTCATCTGAACCTATGGCTCTTGTTTTTATTTATAAAATACATTTGTAAACAATATTTTTTGTTACCGGCTCAAAGTGAAATTTGTCAGTAGATATATTATTTTTTCAATTACTGTTATAATAATTCAATAACTCATTATTAGGTATAAAATGTTGTCTCACTTCTTATGGAAACACCCCCGTATCTTCCGTAATATTCAAGTTGAAACAATGAAACTCTCAGGATTGATGGAGATGCTCAAAATGCACCTACCACCTGGATAGGGTGGGCCAAAGTGATATACACTGTCCGTCCACAGTAAAAACGGGGTGTTCCATCGCGATTGGCGGACAGTGTATATCACTTTGGCCAACTCCATTCAGGTGGTAGGTGCATTTTGAGCATTTCCATCAGTCCTGAGAGTTTCATCGTTCCACCTCGAATATTACGGAAGATACGGGGGTGTTTCCATAAGAAGTGAGACAAATTCGGATTTTTCAGGACTGAAATTTTTTCAGGAAAAAAGTGTAATCGTAGTAAGTCGGTAGTCCTGATCACGAATCTGAAGGAATTTTGAGCCTATTTTGCCATCTAATATGTTTTACCGTAAAAATGGGGTGTTCCATCGCGAGTGGCGGACAGTGTATATCACTTTGGTCAATCCCATTCAGATGGTAGGTGCAGTTTGAGCATATCCATAAGTCCAGAAAGTTTCATCGTTCTAACTCGAATATTACGGAAGATACGGGGGTGTTTCCATGAGAAGTGAGACACACTATATATATATATATATATATATATATATATATATATATATATATATATATATATATATATATATATATATATATATATATATATATATATATATATATATATATATATTGTTTCCAATTTGTAAAATCATGTTATATACTATATTAGTATATAGTTCATTGGTTCTGTTTTATCTTTCAGTTTAGTATATAGATTTCCAACGGTTTTGATATTTTTTTTTGTAATTTTAATATTGATATTTTGATTGAATTTTGAGAATATGCTTTCAATTTGTTTTGATAAAATGAGAATATGAATCAGTGAAGAATATATAGTTCTTTTATTTTGTGTTAACATATCCGAAGATTGAGATTGATTGTTTGTATTATTATTGGAATTTTGTATTTCATAGTTAGGATTAATAATTCTTCTGGAGGCGGTATTATAGATTAGTTTTTTTAATAATTCAGATGGATGAGAATTATCAATGAGAATATTATATAAAATTTTGAAATTCTTTTCTTTCAGAGTATATAAAAGGTATATTATTATTGTTTTTTTCTTCTAGAGTGAATTGCAATTTTTCGTTGTAATTATTAAATATCAGTAAAATATCAATTGATTTATTGTGAGTAATAACCACAAATGATATCGTCAACATATTTTTTTATAAAAGCTACTTGAAATCTAGTTTAGATAAACAATCCATCAAAAGATCATCCATAACATACTGTGTAATAATAGGTCATATTGTGGCACCCATTTCCGAGAATTTGTTTGTAAAATTTACCATTGTATAAAAAATAGCAAGAATCGAATATAAAAGATATAATTTCAATAAATTTTGGTTGTGATATATTGCATTTGCTTTCTTGAAATTATAAAGGAAGAGAAAATAAATCAATCAAAAAATTACAAAAGAAAGATGAGTAATAAGTATGACAATTGAAATTAAATAAATTTTTTTTAATTAAATGTCTTAGTCAGCTTGAAGGTTCATCTCCCGTCTTTTGAATTTTCTCCAAATCTTCCATTGTTTTCAATGCAATTTTTTTGTCATTGTATTTGACATATACGGTCCATTTTTTGGCCAGACTGCCTCTCTACCATATTGTACTCTGGCCCTAATCATTAATTCCAGGCGTTACTTGATAAGTTCTTCAGCTATTGACAGTCCACTACCCCTTAATTTGCTTTTATTGAAGAAAATAATATTTCGGTCTCCCAAACAGCTGAATTTTACCCTAATCGGTCGAGGTTTTGCAGCTCCATCCCTATAAACTCCCACTCTGTAGCAATTTTCGAATCCAATAATATCTGCATGTAGCTTATCTTTGAAAAACTTTGTTAGTTTCTCACTTAAATTTTCGTTTTTAACGTCCTCGGAATTTGTTCCTGCTCAAAAATTTTCTATTTTAATGCCAAGTCACAGTGTATGGCACTTTTCTGGGATAGATCAACACCTTCAAGTTTTTTTTTGAGTTCTAAATTGTTATTCTCAACGCAATTCAATCTGTTCATAATTGTTTCCACATCCTTATCGAGTTTCATTATTTTTTTATTGTGTTGTGTTTGAACTTCAACTGTTGCTTTCTTAACCTCACAAAATTTTCTGGTTGATCCTGCAATATCCGAAGACCATTTTTTCGACACTAAGTCAAATATTTTATCAGCAAGGCTGTCCATAAAAACATGCATGAGAATTGTAACGCTGCTTCTCGAACTTCCGATACTCGAAGTTTCCAGAAAATACCAGAAATACGGAACCGCTATAAAAGTAGCAGGTTGACAAACGGATCAATATTGATTTAACGCAAGTAGTGGTGAGTTAGTATTAGAAAAGCGAGGTGAGCAAAAACGCGCATATTAAGAGTATTATATTAGTGTTATCTATGTGAATAAAATAACTCCTGTAAACGCAGTATCACATATTTGAACTCGACGTACGCAACAGTACAATGTCCAAACTACAGAAACGTGGCTGCGTTCATTCCGCAGATAGTTTTTACTATATATGTGGTCAGTTTACTTCTAAATCGCAGAAACGGCCCATTAATCAATTGACCAAAGTAGCTTATCGTAAGTATTTTGGATATGTTGTTGGGCTCCTCACGTATGTTGCCAAACCTGTGCAGCAAATCTAAGTAACTGGTTAAATGGCAAACGCTCTTCTATGTCTTTTGCATTAACAATGATTTGGCGAAAAACAACAATTTTTGCATGACAAAGGTATCTGGTTTTTTAACAAAGACCAAACACAAAATTGTATATCCGGATACTCCTTCTGTAAGAAGGCCGGTTTTTCATAGAGAAGGTTTACCAGTTCCAACACCCCCGGAAAATTGGGAGGAAGATTTGGAAATGTATGATGACCAGGCAGGTTCTCCCACTTGTCCAAAGAGAATACTGAACTATTAGGGTCTAGATTACAACAATGGAATTTAATAAATTTATGGATGTAGCCGTTACTATGTGGTAGGAGATCATGATGAAAAGATAAATGGAAATTTCTATGTTTTTTACCACTTTTATTTGTAACTAACGTTACTGCAGTTTCGTCCCATATGGACATTTTCAAACTTAAACAATAAACTAACTATTTTTATTGTTTAACTTCATTTGAATGTTTTCTCATGTGTATTGTAAATAAAGTCTGTTATCCTCAAAATATGTTGTTTTCTTCTTGTTTCGATCTTATATCTCCCTATAATATGTGGACATTTCTGTATACAATAAAAATAACTATAACTCAAAATTTTTACATGATAGAAAATTTTTAAAAGTTTTTATTCAACTTGACTTGTATGTATGTTAACAAATCTTGCAAGTTTAATTTGACCCACTTCCCGGTATCCAATTGACCTGAAATTTTGCATGCTAATTCAGAACCGATGTCAATGCATGTTAATCATAAACGTGATCTGATACTGCTGCCAGGATCGGCTCCGTACGAGAGATCTCCTCAGTAGTAAATAGCAGGGACACGAAACTTTGTATACGCATTCGTTCATGAGGCAGTTGGTAGGCCCACCATGAAATATATGCCACATCCAGGGTTGGCTTCAATAAAGAAATATATTTCTAGAAAAAAAATTAAATCTGATATAAACAAGACTGGGGGGGTTGCCTAAAGAGTTAGAAATATTTGTGGGGGCCAAGGTGATGTTGCGATACAATGTTGATGTATCTAAGGGTCCAATGTATGGTGTCATTGGTCATATAATAGAAATTATATGGCCCTGTTTCAGGAGATCGCAAATGTATGAATCGGACATTCCATCAGTCCGTTTCGAATTCGGTAAAGATGGGATACATGTTATTCAACCGAAATCTGTGCAATTTCTAGTTAAATTCAGTCATGGTACAGCTGAACGTAGAATGTTGTCAATGGTTTTATGCTGGGCTTGTACAGTTCACAAAATGCAGGGTAGTACGGTTGTATACTTGGGTTCAAAGTTGTTCGCTGCCGGCCAAGCATACGTGGCTTTAAGTAGGGTCACATCAATAGAAGGCTTCCTGATAGAAGAATTAGACTGTTCGAAATTAACTGGGACTTCAGCTATGTAATAATGACGTCATCATTGAAATGAATAGACTAAGAAATATACCAAGCTAATTCTTCTATAAGGTATGCCGGAGGAGTAGGTACCTACCTACTTCCTACCTAATAATAGTTTTCCCCGTTCCTTGAGTTTTTCTGTTGAAGGACTCCCTTTTATAGATGGATTTTCGTACTGATCGATAATTATCGATTGAAACTGAAAAATATAAAATAAAATAATGAAAAAAAACTTTTAAAACAAGCTTTCATTCAAGTGCCCTAAAAAGATCGAAATAAAATTTCAAATCACATTAACCACATTCATTTATGAGTTTACAGAATTGAAATTATGATAAAAGCTTGTCACAATGCCTAGAAGAAATCTCTACATATTCAGTTAGATGAAATTTAAAAAAAAAATTAAATTTCATACCCGATAAATCCTGTGTGTGGAAAAAAGTTATTCAAGGTTGAAGTTCCACATTTTAAGCATTCACGGCACTTTTATTTAATTACAAACATTATGAATTGCTTAGAAGTTTAGTAATTACTAATTACTAAAGCTTTTATTATAATTTCAATTCTGTAAAGTCATAAATGAATGTGGTTAATGTGCTTTAAAATTTTATTTTGATCTTTTTAGGGCACTTAAATAAAAGCTTGTTTTAAAAGTTTTTTATCATTATTTTATTGATGTTGAAGTCGCAATCAGAATGCTTTAAACTCTCATGTATAGCCATTATAATATTAGCAATTTTTTTCTTATGCGTTGGCTAGTGTAATCATTGAGCGACTATAGGTAGTGTAAATTACCATTTATGTAGTATGTAATTATAACATATATCTTCTACTGTTTTTGTATCAGTCTACTATTTTTCTGACAAAAAATCAACCGATAAGCATGAAACCGACCTGGCAACACTATTCGTATTAGTATGACCTGGCTTTGTGATTCACAAACACAATATGAAAATAATGATATAGCTCAGCAATTACAACTTTTAATAATCCTGAGGCGGTACGATATTCGTCAAGTCAGCTAGTAATGCTATGAAATTCACATTTGTAGATAAAAATTTTTCTCAACATAATTGGAAGATCCTCAGAAAATCATTCAATATATCAATCAAGAATAACTGTTTACTTGTATGTATCTCCCCGTTTGAGGAGCTGAGAAATATGTACGCCTAATAATTCAACTCATTCTATTGACTCTATCACTCATTCTTACTCGGCGGCTTCATGATATATCCTTGACACGGAGAGTAAAATTAATAAAACTGTTTTTCTCATTACTTCTCCATTGACATTTTATTTTTTTCCAGATTTTGGAAGCAGGCAATTCCAAAAAGGTCGATAAAAAACTATGGTAATTATATCGGATGTCAAAGCACGAGTATCAGGTATCAGTTATATATTTGAGAGAATCAACATAAGTGGAATCAGACTACCTGCACTAAATTGTATACTATGGAATGAAACTGGAAACTGAGACATTTATCAAAGTGATGCATGTTGTGAGGACAACCGGAGGAGTACGTCCGTTGTCTTATCCCCGTTGATAACGCCTACCGTAGTTGTGAACAAAAAGTCAGGCATGGAAACATGCACCGGTCAAAAACCTGGATTATAGATACAAATTATGGTATGTTCAATGAATAAAATACTTGTAATTGGGCCAACAAAATCAACATGCAATCAGAGAGGGCGAAATAATTTCCAGCATCCTTTGACAGTGGCAGAAGATATTTTAATTACATTTTAATTATCGTCATGTCCTGCCGGTCCACCGGATCCTACTGTATTTGAATTTTTCATGCATCGATTCTGCTGCTGGATGAACAGGAAACATCTGTTAGATTAACCTCTGTGAGGTAACTTGCTTGAATGTCTGTCGGATATAATTCAATACCCAGCGTGATATTAGCCGGGAAAGTAGTTTTTTTTTCGGCAGGCACTCACCAGAACCTACGGCGTAGGTAGTTGGAAGACATGAATATCTCGAAACAGTCTTCAGGCACAACCCCACTCTCTGTTGGAACGTATCCAAAACTATTAGCAAAATCGATATTGTATGAAATATATATATATATTTCTGCTAGAAAACATGAAATGAAACGCAATCGAATAAATTCAGTCAGTTCCAAACTTCGGCGAATTATAACTTAAAATCCCCCGTACTTCACGGTATGAAATATAGTTATTTCTGTTGGTGTGGGATATTTAAGAGCACTAACGGTGTAAGTTAACGTGCTTGAAGAAGTACACATAACTTCCAGAAAACTTTATGGGGAACTTATAGCGCACCAAATATTTTATTTGCCGGAAGTGTTTTCTAATGTCCTATGGGAAACTGTATGAATGAGTTGAAGTTCTCCATATAAATAGGGAATTTACGGTTTCGTTACCTTTAACCTCTTTCGTGAAAAACTGTTCAGAATTTCACATACGAATAACAAATCACTTTAATGAATTGAATAAAAATACTTTCGTCTAATTACCACCGGTTTCGGGTTTGACCCCATTATCAAGTATAAAACTGAAATGTGAAGTTTGAAAACTCGGTTATATCGGGAGTTTTCAGGTAAGATGTAAGGACAGGTAATTGAAAGACAGGTAGTTGGGCGAACCAGGATGCCAACTTCAAAATTCAACTCTGAAAATTCTAGGGCTTGTTGAATTTATAAATTCAAGAGAGGAGACCTACATGAATCGAGTTGCTCGTTTAGGGGTATATATTTCTGGTTTTCAATTGATTTCTTCATTTCCATGGCTTTCGACACAGTTTTCAAACTTCACATTTCAGTTTTATACTTGATACAGGGGTCAAACCCGAAACCGGTGGTATAAATAAAATCAACTAGTGGTAATTAGACAAAAGTGTTTTTATTCATTTCATTAAAATGATCATGAATTACCATAAAATAAACAAGTCCTGAATCACACAAATTAGTATAAAAAATCAATATTCCTCATTATTCTAAAGATATTGAGAAACATTCCTGGGTAAAACATTTTATGTTAATATTATGTAGTCTGAATTTTTGTGATGAAATCTTATCAAAATCATCCTATTCTCACGTTTATGCAGTAAATGATCTTACAGAGCTGAAAGAGATATTTGGAACAATATAATCTCATATTCAAAAAACAATTTATTATGAGATTTTCACCACATAGTTTCACATAGCTTCTTCAGGCGTGTCTATATAAGTTAGCGAAACATGTGTTGCGTTTTTTAAAACTGTATAGTGAAAATTTCACAATAATGTGTTTTTTGAATATGATATTATATTGTTACACTTATGGTAGAAGCGAACGGAACCACCATTTAATAACGGAGTGTGTTTTTCTAATATATCATAACATCATATTGTCCACTTGGCAACAAACGAGGTTTGTTCAAAAATAAGGTGAAAAACCATCTCATGAGCATCGCTCAGGAATGTGTGAATGACGTTAACAGCGATCCAGGTTTGCTTGAGAGTCCAATCATTCCAATGGAAGAGCCCAGGATAGCCAAGACAACGAGGAGTATTATCTTGAAGTTATTCGCCGCTTGCGAGAAGCAATACGAAAAAAATGTCCGGTACCGTAGAAACAAAATTCATGTATTTTGCATCATGATAATGCACCTGCTCACTCGTCATTGCTTGTTGTAATTTTTTATTATATTTGTTTCTATGAATGATATCTGTCTCAATTCCATAACAAATGTTTGGAATACAAACTGAATGAAAACAGTGATTTTCGTAGATTTTCGCATAACAAAATATTTATATGAAAGTATTTTATAGTTCTTTCAGAAGTAATTTTTCTCCCGTGAAATGTTATGTTCATTTGAAAATAGTTGTTTGGGGAGGACTTTTTCTTACAGTTTTTAGAGTTAATATTGAACTTCATTGCTTTCTCTGTTGCTTCGGAAATTTCCGACATTTTTTGAATAAAGATAGAAAGGTAGAACGCCAAATAACTTTTTTTTTATAATGTTTTACTTCTAACGTACATCCTAAATATGGATTACTTGCTCTATATATCAGACATACATAAAGTTGATTCTACTATGTTGGGAGATATCGTTTTGTGAGTGAACTTCGTAATTAATTCAGATAAAAAAAGACCAACTTTGCAGATACATTGAGAGCCAACTGATTTACGTTAATTTAGAAGCATTCGCCGAGCAGGTCATTGCAATTCTGATAATGAAAGTTTTCGGTGTTCAAACGTACTACAAAAAGTATTCCAAAACCCAAACTCTTTCAGCAAGCTAATTAATTTCCTTTTGGATCGACATCAATGAAGAGTTCGAAAATTTTCTTGCTGTGATGAACTTCATTACAGAGATCAGACGCAGATCCTGTGATCGATTTTAAGCTAATCACTTCAGTTATGATTCTTTTGAATCACGACTTTACTGGACGAGGAAGGCAAAATCAATAGATAGGAAATATGTTTATCGTGAATTTAAAAGTATCGATAGTTACCAAGTTTTCCATGGTATAAATGGTCGGGAGCTATCAAGACATGAAACTGGTCCATACTCACCTGAAAACAAAATAGTTTTATGAGAATATGAACGGAGAACGTTGAGTAAAATAGCTATTTATGATTTGAGTGTTGAAAGTAAGGTTTTATTTTGTGAGTGGGAAAGTTTGCGAAACGAGCGTAGTGAGGTGAGCAATTTTACGAGCAAAATAAAACTTACTTTTAACACAAATATCATACAAAGTTTCTTGTACAACTGTCCTGTTTTCATAATGAATAAATTTAATATTTCTTTAAAAACACATTTTGATATTTCGTGTTATCGCATTTACTGTGGAGTTGCTGTGTCAGGTGACGACGAATCACCTGGTTACCAACAAACAATATTGTTTACAGCTCGCGCGTTTTATTTAAAGTCACAACTGGTGTTTAATGTCTTGCATAATGAAGAACAATAGTGAGGAATTTAGTGTTCCTGACGTACTGATATGAAAACAATCAAGGAGTGGTGTGATGCTAATTTGCTATCCTTCAATATCACTAAAACAAATATTTTATCATTTAGATGTGCCCTTGATGACCTGTCATTCGGTGATTACTTAGTGATCAGGAACGAGACTCAATCTAAATTTCTAGGTATTCACATTGACAACAAGCTCAAATTTATTGAGCATATTAAACAACTTAAAAGTAAAATTTGTTCTGGACTTTATGCAGTGAGAGTAACTTCAAGAAATTTGGGAATCAAAACTGCCGGACGGTGTATTACGCCCTCGTTGAATCCCACCTACGTTATGGAATACTGTTTTGGGGAGTATGCAATTCATCAGCACTTCTGTCTGTATTAGTACTGCAGAAACGGGCTATCAGGTATATGTAAAAAATTAAACCTCGTGATTCATGCAGACACAAATTCGCTGAACAAAAGATTTTAACAGTGATTGTTTTGTTCATTTTGAAAACGGTTTGCCTCATTTACAAAATGTCCCTATTTGAGGCTTCATGCCATTATTATAGCACCCGTTCTACCGCGTTGAAATTGCCAATTCCTTTAACAAATTTGGTCATGAATTCTATTTATTACAATGGGGTCAAGATGTTTAATCACTTGCCCTCAGATATAAGACAGGCAAATTTGACCAACAAAATGTTTAGAATAAGAGTAAAAACATTTCTGGCTGATAGACCCTATTATAATTTGCAAGAGTTCTATAATGATAAATTTACCTGACAAGTCTGTTCACAACCATGTTGAGACAAAATTTTGATATAGAACTATAGTGTATGTTCTAAATCTACTTTTTTGTAGGTGTTTTTATATTCACATTTTATATTTCTATATTTACATTTGTATGTACTTTTCACAAGCTTTGTCCACAAGATTTATTCCTAAAGACAATAAAGTAAATTATTATTATTATATTGAAGAGGCTGCGAAAAGAGCTTCAATTGAATTGTTCCCAAAAAAATCGGCTCAGCAGTACGACATCGCATAGTATAATTTTCTTAGATGGTATATACTTAAAAACGTCGTAGAAAATTTCAGCGAAACCGTCTTCTTAGCCTATCTAGAAGAGAAATCAAAAATACAGAACTCGTCAATTTTGTGGAGCAAGTTTTCAATGATAAAGTCGAGTGCGCTCTTTGAAAATGGTGTTGATACAAGCAAATATTTTGAAAGTAATAGCAATCTTGAAGCGGAAAAATGAAAGTACGTTTGAACAATTCCAGAGGTTTATAAATGAGGCACCAGATGAAAAATATTAGATGATAAAAGTTGCTACTATTTTCGGAATATCTGGAGTCTGCCAAATACAAGTCCAAATACAAAAACGAATATAGGTCATTCTTTTTGCATCGTTGAAAAAAACAGTGACTATTTTAATGATTACGTTTCATTACGCCCTTCTAATATACTCAAATTATAAATGCACTGTCAACCCAGTTGGTACAAACACGTTTGGGATAATGCCCTCTACCATTACTGAACTCCTGGAACTAAAGGAATATACAGGTCACTGTTTCAGAAGGTCTTCTGTTTCTTTGCTAGCAGAATTAGGAGCAAATGTAACGGGTATTAAGAATCACGGAGGATGGAAGTCTACAAAAGTAGTTGAGGGTTACATTGATCAATCTATTTCTTATAAAGATGCTATTGTTGAAAAAATAATCCTAACAGCTAGTTCCAGCTTTACAGCATCGTCCTCTTCACTTCAAGAATTAAATGTTAATGCCCATGAAATTGTCAACTCAGATATATCAAATATATTACAAGGCTCTTCAACATCGCGAGGTATCAATATCTGCAGTTGTTCTAATTGTACTTTTCATATTAATTGTATCTATATCTTTTGTTCACAATGAAACTTTTTTGAAAATTGAATAATTATGCTTTGTTTATTGGTATTTGGTCGAAAAAGATAGTATTGAAAATACTTTCCACACTAGTGTTACAAATATGTTTAACACGCTACTTTGTAAACATCATCTTTTAGTACTCTTGACAACCATTGAAAATGTCACTTTCAATGACAGTTGTACAAAATAATCTCGTTTGAACAAAGTTTGAGCAAACATACACAGTGTTCTGATGGAAGAGTACGCTTCAGACTGCACAATTTTCTATAGGTCCACGACGTCAACTGTGATGAGTAGGATTTGGAACCTTTGACGGGTAATGATTCTATTAAAAACACTTTTCCTTCACCACAAAAAAATTTTGTCTGTCAAAGGACGTTTCCCTAACCAAGGTAGCATCATCAGGAGATGACTAAAACACGTCAACTGTGTTTTCGAGTACACATTTTCATACTATTTTAAATCTTGTTTAGTTAAAACCTCGATAAAGGTGAATTTGAAACCAAAAATTTCAAATGAGAAATTGCCAGTGAATTCTGTTACAGTGGTACAGTGAAATTGTTCGAGATATTTTGTTCTGAATTGATTTGACTATGAATTTTTATTTATTCTCTGAATGAGCTCACAAGTAGAGATAACATAAAAATGTAGGTAGTAAAGAATTAAAAATACTCCAAATATATTCTGAGATTTTTTAAATGTTCTTTGTTTTTTTTGAAATTTTGTGCTGGAAGCAGTTGAAGGATTTTACTTACTGTCAAGTATACTCTCCAAGACGAGGGCGCCAAATGATGACTTCTTTCATCAAACATCAAAAATGCATGATGTTTCTTGACATCTCTTATCTAATCGAAATTATTATCACCATGATGACGGTTCTACTTTTAGTGTTGGCATTGAAAGTATCTATCTCAAGAACACTTTCCAATGTATTTGGGTGAAAATGGTAATGGTAATGGTAAATCTTCAATGTAAGATTTCCACTTGAGAGTTTACAAAATTGCGACACATGTTTCGCTATACGATAGCATCTTCTTCAGGCGTCATAATACACTCTATACAAATTCTGTGTCGTACTTTCATGGTGATTTGCATCATTATAGATATTACAACCTACCAAATGTCTACAAAATAAATTCATGACTCAAATTATTCACCTATCAAGGAACAACTCGTGAGACTGGTAAACAATGTTCACCTATGAAGCAGGACAAAATTTGAATCTATTTGAACAATAAGCAATAATCCCGAATTTTCACATCAATTGATTTCTAAACATTCCAAAAGTATGAATTCCGAATACAATAAATTCGTCATGATCGTAATTGTACTCGTGCCCCGCTGTCGAAAGATGAATGGAATTGAATTGATCATTCCATTCAGGTTTGTCCGATATGAAATTTTTGACAAGAACTACAAATCAACTTCTATACTCTCGAACTATCCGACACCGAAGTTTCATCTTTATTGTTTCCATTCAATTTACTTAATTGATTTTTTGTTCTGTAGGTTACGTCCAATTCTTTGTTCATAAAAAATCGAGCGATATTATAGTTGGATCACCAAATTAAATTAATACTTACATAATGTTCAGTATCATGTTTAAAAACTGGACAGACCTGATTTAGAGCTTGTGTCTGCCATTTTTTGAAAAGAATTGAGCCAATAATATCCACCTCATAACTGTTTTTGACAGTTTTAAATCAGTTCTCTTTGAAAGTTGCTTTCTGAGAATGGAGGAGTCTGTAAATCATAGGTAGGTACTATTGAATGCTGCCACTTTATTTTGGATGTGCTATTTTATTATGGATGTGTAGATGAATATGTATAATGATGCCAATGTAAGATGGTTTGTAGAAAATTGTAAAATAATAATTAATAGTAATCCTAGTGATGGTCTAGTCTAGAAAATTTATAGAGTCATTCATTTCCGACTCAATCGTGAATTGATTCGAAGGGTGGATGGAATAAACCTACGATGAACCTACCCAGTTGCCGGCCTGTACAGGTAAAACATATCTTCTACATATCTGTACCAGTATGAATATTGGTTGAAATAAATTAGCCGCTCTAGATCGTCCATGTTAGCTGAAATTTCCATTCCCAAAATATTTTTTGTACATATGTCAATCATATCAATGACAATGAATAATTTCCATGAAAATTATTCGATTCAAATTTCGAATAAGATTGTCATAAAATTTCAATAACTTGATTACTTTCATTTCCTCTGCATAAGTTGGCTTTAATTTTGAATGCATATACGAATATAATTTATACAGGGTGTAACAAAACGAGTGTAAAGCATCTAAGGAGGTGATTCCTCATCGAAAAAACTCCACATAGAATATTTGCTCGACTTCATCAACGATTACGAGAATATGGTTCATTCGACAAAAGAGCGCAGGATTGTGGTCGCCATCGAGAAGTACGAACACCACAGTTTGAGGAAGCAGTACGTAATTTGATTGAAGAACACCTACTACCAGTACTAGAATGATTGCTTCCCAGCTAAATGTTGATCATATGACGGTATTTCGAATTTTAAAGGAACAACTCTTATACCCTTACCATCTGCAACGAGTATAGGCACTGTTACCGCGAGACTTTCCGAACCATCTTGAATTTTGCAATTGGGTGCTGGAGATGATTTAGAAGAAATTGTGACTTCCTGAAGACGATAGAATTCACAGACGAATGTAGTTTTACTCGGGGCAAGATTATTAATTTTCATAATTACCACATATGGGCTGATGAAAACCCCCACGCTATTGTCGAAACTAACCATCAAGAAAAGTTTTCTCTCAACGTGTGGCTCGGAGTTATTGGGGATGATTTAATTGGGCTTCATTTTCTACCTCCTCGATTAAATGGTGAGGCATACGTTCAATTTTTAAGAGAAGTGCATCCTGTACTGCTGGAGGAAATTCCTTTAGGCGTCAGAAGGGATATGTTTTTTTATGCATGATGGAGCTCCCGCCCATTTCCGTCAAGTAGCACGTCAGCAAATCAGTGCATAGGTCGAGGAGGACCACAGACCTGGCCCGCTCGATGATCCCCGGATCTCCATCGTCTCGATTTCTATATTTGGGGCCATTTACAGCATTTGGTTTATCGTACTCCTGTTCGCGATGTAGAGGACTTACGAAACCGCATCATCGATGCGTGCAGGGTAATCAGAGAGACGAATATTTGAGCGAATACGTAGCTCAATGCGCCGACGTCTAGACGCATGCGTAATGTCTGAAGGTGGATATATTGAACATTTACCATGATTTCTACATGTTGTGTATTTTGTTATTAATAAATTAGTTTTTTTTATTACACTTCAATCGTTTAATGCAGGTACTAACTACAAAATAACAATAAATCCAGTTCGCATTTATGACGATGTATCTCTGTAGTTGTTCGTAAAATAATTTTTTGCTGCGAACTGGTTCATTTTGGACAAAAAACCCAAGAGACATTTTTTGTTTAGAATGAAACAGAATATCGGAAATAAATTTTTAAATGGTAAACAAATAATAAGACAAAAAGTTACATTGGAAATAAATTTTAGGGGTTGCGTTTTCCATCCCTCACAACCATGGGGTAAACCAAATAGATTACTGGCTTGGTGTCTTTTTGATAGTACAAAACGTCAGGTTAATTTCAATATCGTAACTTTTCCAGTGCTTCTGAAAAAAATTGTTATACAAATTTGATGTACCCCTTTTAAGGGGCTGTATCTTAACAAGGAATGCTCCAATGAAGTTTCTTTATATGAAAGATCCTATCTTTTTTTCGATGAGGAATCACCTTCTCAAATGTTTTACACTTATTCAGTTACACCTTGTATAAAATACTAAGTTAACAAATATTCATTTCCATCCCTACTGAATCACCATCAGAATGGTATGTTTAGTAGATATGCCTTAGTCGGGATAATATCCTTAAATGTCCGAAACTTTCAAATTTGCACATTTGAATGTAATATAATTATTCACAAGGTTTGATTTGCTCTCGAAATATATTTCGAATGAAAATATTGATATAGTTGGTGTCACTGAAACTTTGCTCTTCCTACTATAGACGCTAGCTCCATTGAAATTAGCCCTTATCAGTTAGCCCGATCCTACAGAACTACAGCGATTGCATATATTTTCTGGTCTTATCATGACAGTATCACTGTTAACTCAGCTTTTTTGTTATTTTCATCGCTATTTCCAGGTTGAGTTGAAAAACAGCCTTGGTTGATACTCCGCCTATGCACTTTCATACTGAAAGTTTTTCTTTTTTATCTGCTTGAATCGTACTTTTATGGTGAATTCAGACGTATACCGTATAATTTATACCGAAGAATGCACTGGTCGGGCCCTATGCCCTGAATCCCCGATACATTTGGGAGGGCCCGCCAGTATTATCAACCAACGACCACTCTCCACACCGTGGGGTAAGTGATCATTAGTTCTGAGAATAATATGCCCTGAGCAAGCGCAGTGAGCCAAGAATGACAGCCTCCTGCATCTGTCCGGCTAGGATTTCTGCCTTAGTGCGGCAGGCCGGTATGATTTTAAGATTCGAGAGTTGAGAGGGCATCATTCCACTAAGGACTCTAATAATCAGAACAACCATCTTGACAGAGTGGTCTGGATAGAGTCTGCGGAGTTCGAAGAGCAAATCTCGATATTTTATCCGTTTCTCCTCCTCTTTTCGGACGATATTCGTCTTGCAAGGAGCATCTTCACGACAAATATCGTCTTGCTCTGGTGGTCGAGAAGGAGTACATCGGGCTTATTATCTTGTATGAGTCTGAGGATGGGGAACGAATAGTTCCAATGAATTCGGCACTTCTCGTTCCCCACACCGGATTCAATATCCCCCGGAGCGTAGGGCAACACTTGTGTCTCGTCAATACCGTAAGAGTGCCGTAGATGGTAATATAGCACTCTAAGGGCCGCGTTATTTCGATGGATATATGCTGAGACCTCATATGCTGAACATGCTGATAGCAAGTGCATAAGGTTCTCGGACGCCTCGCGGCAGGCCTTCATCTTATGTCAGGAACCTCTATACCCATCACGCGACTGCGGTAGACTGAGGTGTTGAAGACACCATCCTGGCAAGCCATGATGAACCCCTCATATTCCGACTTCGGTCCACTCGATCTGAGAAAAGCGAACGTCAGGCGCTTTGATAAGCCAAGGTCTCCAATGTTATTGAAGAAGACCCCATGCATTGGCTTATCTTTGTGTTTTCGCAGAAATGAGGTGATCTCTGCGGCTGAACGGGTTCCAACTCGGTGACAGAGTTGTGGTCACCTCGTTCAGTGTCGAAAACTAAATCGAGTTCATCAGCTGCTCGGGCAGCTGCCCTAAAGAGAAATGCTCCAATTCCTGAGATCCGAACTTCTGACGATTTTACAGACCATATCACTATTATTATAATTATTATTGTCATTATGTTTATTATTGAAACCTATATTTCGATAGTTATTGTCGTCGCTTCATTCAGGTGGGAATTTCTACAGAATTGCAAAATATTCGACACTTGTATGAGACTTAAGAAAGATGTATTCACAGATTTTTCCGATGGTATCAATAAAATCTTGGTGAGATTTTGGCAATTTTTTTTTCAAACTCCTATACAGTTCAAAATGCAAATCAATTTTTTTTTTCTACATTTTGTCAAGTAGTCAAGTTTTCGTTAATCTCCTTCTTTCTAAATATTTTGTGAACATTTTCTCAAATTCTATCGAAAAACTTAAGATTGCTTCATCTCAAAATTTTATTGAACCAATACCGACAAAATTTTGGCAAATTCATTCTCAAACAACATTCGCATAATTGATTAGTACACATTCCATTCAAAATTGAAAATAATCGGTTGAATCTCAGAAGTTTTTCTTTCATAAATTTTTTTGCTGAATTTCAGTAAAATTTTAATTCAATTTCGGCATGAATATTCAATTTCTTAAAAATTCTTTTGAAATTTATCGAATGCTTGTAGAAAATTTGTGAATTTTTTTGAAATATTTCATGAATTTTTTTTATTGATTCTGTCACTTACTCAAAAATTCAAATGTCCAGCTTTTCAGAAAATCAGTTGAAAAACTAGGAAACATTTCTAAAAGTTATTCAATTTCAGTGTATTCTAAATTGTGTTCTGCTACTCGGTATTGAAGGTGATGAATAACGAATTGAAATTGAAATATTTCATTTATATTTTTATAAATTCTGTCACTTACTAAAAATAAAAAAGTTCAGCTTTTCAGAAAATCAGTTGAAAAACTAGGGAAAAATTTTAAAAAGCCATTATATTTCAGTGAATTCTGAATTGTGTTCTGCTACTCAGTATTTAAGGTAAAGAATAACGAATTTATAAGTTTCCTGAAATCAAATCTCCCAACAATCGTCGATATTCATAAACACACCGAATTTACACCACGAAATCATTCAAATTATACTTAGTTTCAGATCTCTAATTTTACAACGCGCCCTCTTAAATCCTTCCATACATATTTTAATCCGACAGTGGTGAATTAATGCGACACCCCGGCGTGATAATTTTTCTGTGGAGCCCTTCATTCAGGAAACGAATTAAATTCTGAATAATAAAAACCCTGTGAGGCTTCACAGTCTCGTAATATAAACTTGAAAAAGTTTCCGGACACAAGAAAATCTAGATTACAGATATTCAAATGTCTGAGAGGAAAGGAAATCACATGGCAAGAGAGGGGGAATGGAAACGAAAATTTCCACCAAACAAATATGAGTTTCATCCAGCTGGAAGAGTGGGTGGACATCTGTAGCACTAATTTATTTCCAATAGAAAGTTTTGAAATTATTACCCCATTCGTGAGATAGGTGGAAAACAGCTGTTTTCTTTGAAATTCGGAGTGAGTTTTTTAAGAATCCGGGAAAATATGATGAAATTTTTCATTTTACCATTTCTGATCTGTTTTCCGCTTCTGTTTTTTATTTTCTCTCATTTTGAAAAGGAAGAGTCAATTTTGTTACATTATTGGATATATATAACGCTGAGGTGTTGAAATAACTACACAATAGGAAAATTACCCTGGATTGAACTAAAATCTTCATATATATATATGTATATATATATATATATATATATATATATATATATATATATAAATATATATATATATATATATATATATATATATATATATATATATATATATATATATATATATATATATATATATATATGAAGATTTTATCGAGTGGGCATGATATAAATCAAAAATGAAACAATTCGTGGACACAACACTCCAAAAAGGGGGGCAAATCACGGACCCGTGTTTCTGGCTATTGGCCTCATCAGCGCGGTGCAGCCAAGTGCAAAGATATTCACAATATGAATATAAATCAACCTATATCAACCTCTCAATGCCAGAAGGCTAGCTGGACTCTTCAAATCAGAATCCGAATATTATAACATACCCCTCAGACCCAGAAATCATCCAATTTGCGTCGCTCAGTCCTATTTCAGAGAAAATTGTATCTGAGTCGACAAAGGTATGGGTTTCTGATTGGAATTTACGAATAGATGAAACTTCCAGATGCTCTCCACTAGCTCTAAACAAAAAACTATTCGAAGTAGTAGTGAATGGGTATAAAAAATATCATCTTCGATCAGTTTAGATTTTTGTTGTAATAAGCGGCGAGGAGAGAAGATGAAATCACGAAATAATAATGATTATATTGTAGTGAATCTGATATTAAATGTTGCTTGCATGTATTTGCTTGTGGAGACTAGTTGGTTTATACCATTTTACAAAGAGAAAATATGTTTCGGTAGTCCAGAACCGCTGATATATCCATACTTATCATATCAATTTCGTTGAACTTCAAGAAGTCTTCAGGTCCCTTTAATACAATCAAAAGTAGGTAAGAAGGTAATGCTGGGAAAGACAGCTGAAATAAATATGCCAATATTACTTCGTCAGAGGTACTCGCAACATTGATGAAACCCAGATTGCCAGAATAATCAAGAATCATAGAAAATGCAGAAACTGATCAATGTGACAGACACAGAATATCAACTCCATATATAGGTCTCAATCCAGCTCTAGATTTTGATAAAAATTGAACTGATGAAAATGTCACTTGACCCAACTTGATGTGAACATCTCGTTCGAGTAGCTATTTCAGAGAACTGAATTCCTCGTCGGTATTTAAGACTTCACAACTCCTCATCAATCAACATGGTGTGATAGGTTTCCATATGATTTACCCTTCAGCTGAATAATTAAATTATAGATTATTAACGGTGTTCTGTACTCAACCTAAATGTTATTTTCACAGTTGAGATAGTTTTATAATATATTGGTTCCGTACATCAATTATTACAGAATTGTATTGAATTTCTCACACATAGGTATTATGTATGCGGGGATCTTCATTATGGATCTTCTTTGTCGAGCTACTCCTAGGACCCTACATGGTCCCTAAATCGACTGAAGAATTCGTCCCTAAGTTTACACAGGAGATGAACTTTGACTAGAAGTTCTCAACTTTGGATCAAAGGTGAAAGCTCCTCACTCCAACTCATGATCCTAAACCTAGGAGGTCATGTGGTTCAGCCAAGAGGCGCCTTAGGCTCCCCCAAGAGCAGGATATCCTATGAATTTTACCTTACACGAAATGAATTCTTAAGCCGAAGAAGATTTGTCAGGGTCAGGAGAGTAAATAAACTACCATACACAGGTTTATAAGCGTCTGGCCCAAAAAAAGTTTCTCTCAAATCAAAGGCAAAATGCTTTGCGTGACTGAATCAAATGTATCGTTGACTATAGCTGAAGTGGAGATTGAGGTGAAAATCTTGCATCCTGAACATAAGTCAACCTCAATATCGACTAATAAACTAGAATCATTCCAGTATGCCATCAAAGCTGTCATAAAGGATATTCAGGAAAGTAGTCCGCAAGTATATTTCGAGAAATGAATATTCCGGGTTAGATAGGTAACCTAAAAGGTTGATGTAGTTAACACCCTGGAGCCATGGGATGGTGCCACACTGGAATGCGGCACTTGAGACTCACTCTCTACACTACACATTTTGTTGGCTAGCTGCCTGATGAAGCTAGAAGTCGACTGGTCCCTTATCAAGTCTTCAACATATTAAGAAAATTCACCATAGTCAGCTTCGGAATGGACTATTCCCTAAAGAAAATTTCAGGCCCTGGTAGCATATCACTTACTCTGTGCTTGTCACGCCAAGATCCATATCAGGTTTTTCAGTCTTACTCTTACCAGCTGACTAATCGACTTCGAACTCTCGCGAATTTCAGTGGAGGGATGAGTCAGATAATTATTATCTGGCATTATAAGGCAGATAAAACCTTCTCACTTTGGGCCTCCCCTTACACATATATTATGTTTGAAGTCAAAGGAGCAGAAGTGAAAGATTTTATCCATTAAGATGAGGTAGAGGCTCATCCCACAACGTGCAATTCCAAACATGAGTCGTATTTGATTATTGTAGTCTTTATAGGAATCAGTGTCAATCTCACAAGTCTGCAATTAAAAACAATTCCATTAGGTCTGAGTGCTTTGTCAATAAGAATTTTCAGTTTGCAAACAGTAAAAAACAATTATTGATTGATCACTATAACCCAATGTTATCAATTCACAAGTGACTGCATCTTCACAGTTAACTAACCTAAATTAACGGTCGATTATTGAACATGAAACTTCCGTTTATAGTATTACCCCAGGAGTTTCTGAACTCTCGCATATTCGGTATATAGTTATAATTAACAGTGCCGTATACGAAATTCCAAGTTCGATGAGATGTGAGAGACATGGTGTCAGAAATATTTTTGAATTATTCAATTAGTCAAATCTTGCAATATAATGTTTTTTTAAAGTTATAGAAAGTTATAAATGATTGTGGTCGAAGGATACTGAGATTCATAGTTCCATTCCCTTGAAAGATTTCTCAGTTCACAAAAAAGGAATACAAATGTTCAACAAATTGGACATTTCGAATAACTATTTTAGCAATGTATGAATTTTCAAGTCAAAGTTGAATGCTTATCTCATCTGAAAAAAGTCTCCATTTAATGTGTTTCAACTTGTTCTAAATACTCAAGACTACCAGGTCTTACTTATTTTATTTTTCATTTTTTATGAGCCTAAGGAGACGTTTCCCTTGTTGTCGTTTACAATTTTTCTCAAAGACAAATATTACTATCATTATCAATCTGCTCAAGTGTAGCTAAGGCAAAAATTGAAAACTTCATACCTGAAATTTGGCGCATAACTTGAAACTTTGTTAAAATCTAATTAGTAACTAACTTTTATTCATATATTTTTCCTTGAAATCAAATAGATGATTTTGAAAAAAGAATATTTTTACTCTGTTTTCCTAAAATGGCAAACGATTTGGAGAGTATTTTCATTCCGTTGTCAATACTTGAAAAATTATGTGTGAAAAAACGCCTTGATTGGATATATGTCCCATATTGATGTTTTTCACCATTAATTTTGTAGGTTTCAAAACGGAAAATGCTACTTATAAAAATTCAATTATCACAATCATAAATTTTACTTACAGGTGAAATTATTTTTAAGTACGACCAGTTACTAATTGAATTCGCAGTAACTTTTCGGATGAATTTTTCAGTTTACCCTTTATCATACTTGAGCAGATTGTGCAAGGATTGAAATCTAGAAAACATTAAGAAACATTGCTACCCCAAAAAAATGTCTATCGAATCGAAATCGAATCGAAATTATAATATCAACGAGAAAGAAGGTTTGTGGCTTTCTACTATTCCATCTCGATACACAAAAATATGGGAATCTTCCAAAGGAAGTAAAGAACAACTAATTTCAAATATTACGTAGATATGTAGATCATGCAAATAAGTAACTTTCAGACACAAACTGGAACAAAAGCCCCCGTGGAACAGCTACTTTCATATAGATAGTGAATTACACGAAAGAAAAATTATTTCCAAATAAATACTTTTACATGAACAATTATTTATTTAAAAACACATCCTTTCACTCAGTTTCTATTACAAACATTCATTAGGGAATTGATTCAGATATCATTCACAGGATTCCTACACAATATACTAAATGGAAGGAGAAATTTCACTCACATGGAACACTGTATCAAGATGGAGTAGTAGAAAGCCAAAAACTTTCTTCTTCTACATTCAAAACCCTCTTACCAAGCCATTTTCGGAAATACAATTGAAACTACATTACTTGATAGTTCATACTGAAACCTCGCGCGCTAGGGACGCTGAGGACGCTATTTTGGTTAGAGAAACGCCCAGTCGAGAGACCGTAATTTTGTTCTGGTGTTGGGAAAGTGTTTTAAAAGCTACATTAGTTGTCCAGTCTGATCACTCTCAGAGAATCAATGATAATGAAGAAAGGGATCAATTCGTCATATACTTTCCTTCATAAATATTGAAATTAATCCTACAATTGGAATTGTGAACGACCAAAAAAATTAGTTCTATGGAATGGAAGATAGAACTGGAAACTATGGCGTAGAATATATCAGAAACAATCACTGCTTCCAAATACAGAAGAGTTACATACCTATTTATTTTCAAACGATTTTGAATCACCACTCGAGAAATACATATAACAATTTGCCTGAAAATACATAATATTACAATAAGTAATTACAGGTTAACTATTATTAGTGGGTGATCATATCATTTCTCTCATTAAAAGGATATTACTGTTACGACTATCCTCATTACAGTATTTTGCCATCAGATTACGTTGATTAGTTGTGAAGAATATTACTGGAGTTTTATAACAAGTTCTCATCTTCAAGAAGAAGATGAGAACTTGTTATAAATCGTCTCTTGAAAATGATAACTTGGTGATTGAAATACTTGTCAAGATATTAAAAATTACTGTTTGATTACTTACAGTCAACGTATTGTTTTGTAAATTCACATAAAAAAGAAAATTCAACTATGCTCACCATATTTATTTATTTATTTACAGCTTTGGCAACTCAACAAAACAAAAGTTCCAATTATAGAGTCGCACAGAAATTACAAGATTCACCATTACATTCAAAGAGTTGAGCTAGATCGAACTAAAGATAATTATTCAGAAAACGAAATAAAAATTCAGTTACCCTACCTAGTTCATAGTATGTTTCTACAAGAAAATCTTACTTTTGAAAGGGGTAAGTGAAATAGGTCAACAGAGTAAAAAGTAGAATTGTATATTTGTTGCATACGTGATATTGGAGCGTTTAAAAAATAATTACTACTTGCTGGAGACAACTTGAATAAATCACCATTGCGCATGGAATAAACATTTGCCTTGAACGATATCTTTGCCAAACAATATTCTGAATCGATTTTATTGTTGAACTATATGATTTCATATAGCCATGTGCCACTCGTTTTATAAGAAAATAGCATGATTTTCATATACTACTGTGGGGCTCATTGTCATTCTTCAGAATAACGACAGTGTGTCCCGAATTGCTTTGAACTGGTGCCTCTTAAAATAATACACCTGGGGCTGTTGCCACATACCAAGCGTCAACCCTGATTGTAACGCAACATTCCCCTTTCAAATTTAATACAGCACTTTATGTCTCATGAATGTTCCAGATTACCGCGTAGCTTTATTTTGAAGATACTCTTGCGAATAATATCAGCATATCACAAAGGAGATGTGAATGCTTTACTTAAAATAATAACAAACTACGAATATAAACAACCCTGACCCTATATTAATTACAACAGTTTAATGGATACTGGAATCATTTTAAGAGTGAATTTGTAGTATGGAAGATCTCATTCAACTTGTTGAAAAGTGAAAAGACCAGAAAATGAAACTAAAAAAAGACGTTGAATAAATTGAAATATTTTGGACACTTGACGAATAATCCTCGATTAATCCATGCTTATTAGACAACGTTAGACTATGAAATTTTCAGCATCCTACTTAGATGAGAGAACATTCAGATGAGTACCAGTCAAAAGCAGGAGTGCCCCAAAGGTCAAATCTTGGGCCTCTACTGTTTCTTATTTATATTAATAATCTACCAGCAGAAATTGAATATTCAAATTGTTGACTCTTTGCAGATGACTTTGATTTTTATAGAAAAATATATTGTGTTCAAGATTATAATAAGTTGAAAACTATATTGAAAACGTTTACCAATGGAGATGAAAACTAAGTTACGCTTCAATACGTCAAAATGTGTTGTAATGAGTTGCACAAGAAAGAGAAAAAAATAGAGTATGCATATGAAATGGAAAATATCACGCTGGCACGAGTAAGTGATGTTAAAGATTTGGGGGTACGATATGACTCAACCCTTTGTTTGAAGGTGATTGACAATGTTTCGTGATGAATTTCACTAGTTCGGACTTCCATTGTCTACTATATAAAATGATTTGAAATCCCTGAAACAAGTAAAAAAGAACAATTAAAAAAGAATAGTTGAAAATAACAATTATATTAAGCAACAATAAACCTGAAATGAAATGATAGTGAAATAACCTACAAGTAAAAATATGATAATTGAATAAATAAAAATTAAACGAATGAAAAAAGAAAATAATAAAAAATAAAAAAGTGTAGAGATTCCAAGTCACGTTAGTTCACGACGTTTCGATTGTTGGTATCTACAATCGTCTTCGGGTGATGACTGGACTGATTCCTCCGAGAGATGACTATTTTATAGGTCGTTGAAATACTTTCACTTTCTCTACTTTCCATTTTCCGCTTCACTGATTCCGTGAGAGATGACCGTTTTGGCGGGAGTTGGTCATTTTTCGTTTGATGATGGGTTTCCATATGTTTCGTATATCTACGCTGGCCTGGCTGAATACGTTGTTGGACAACATGTATGCGGCTTCCTTAAATTTTCTCCTGAACCAATGTTCCTCTCTGTGCAAGATCTCAGCTTGGGACCACTCGATGTTGTGTTGATGGGCCCAAACATGGTCTGCTATTCCTGATTTGCTGGTTTCTCCTCGCTGTGTGTGCTTCTTGTGCTCGGCAATGCGAACATTCAATGGCCTCTTAGTTTCACCAATATAGGATTTTCTGCACTCACAGGGTATCCGGTAAATGCAATTCTTGGAATCGCAGTCCGCGTTTCCATTTTATATAGTAGACAATGGAAGTCCGAACTAGTGAAATTCATGACTCAACCCTGTCGTTCAAAAACCACATTGAAATATTAGTCTCGCATGGTTTACGGAGTTTGAGTTTCGTTTTGAGGCAAAGTAAATATTTTAGAATTTACTAAACAGTCATTAGGATATATAAAGCGCTGGTGAGACCCATACTTGAATATTGTGCAGCGGTTTGGCACCCATATCTATTCACATACAAAAATAATTTCAAAAAAATTCAAAATAGACTACTACGGCATTTATATTTTAGGAAATATGGAGTCTACCCAGATTATTATTACGTGAAAACTAATGATCTTAGGAAAGAATTTGAAATTTTGAGTTTGGAGAATAGAAGGTTATACATAATAATCGCAATATGTTACAAAATTCATGATAATTATACCAACTGTCTTTAGTAACGTAATTTGAAGAAAAAAATAAACCCTATTCAAATTACAATATCAACTCCTTTTTCGAAATTTCATAATATACCACGACTCAAGGTACCCCAATCGTAACGACGTTGAAAGTCACAAATGATATATTATTAACTCAGCTTTGTCTAACCCCTTGATGAATTTTTCAACATACTAAGTATCAATCATTAGCTTATCTGTTTTATTTTTGGATTAGTGATATTAATGATATCAAAAATCATGGAAGTCGTAAACCACTATATCCTCAAATATTTGGAAGGCTTCAATATCACCTCTTCAGCTTCCTCAAAGAATGTTCCCTGCAAGTGGCCGTCGATGAATATCTCTAGAATACTTTCAACGCTGGTGTTCCCCAGGGATCCATATTGTCTCCAACCCTCTTTTTATCGTATAACAACGACTTATTGGAAAAAAACCAACAATCCAATATATTGCTTTGCTGAAGACAGCACACTTCCAGGATATCGGCTACGGAGGAACATCTTCACCGGCAGCAGGTCAGAAAATTCCGCTTTCTGCTGCAATAAGTTTGTTGTGTGTTGAAATGGACACCAATGTGTCTTGGCACAGTCATGTCGCTGGAATTGCAAAGACTGCTCCTCAATAGCTTGGAACACTGTTCCGAACCAGAAAAATGTTCACACTTCAGCAACTTTTGATGCTGGATAAATCTCAGATCAGACCTTCTCTGGAGTATTGTTCTTATGTATGGAGCTCTGCCCCCAAACCTGAAGTTACCCTGAAGTTGTTGGATTCCATTAAAATAAAACCATCCGCCTGATCAAGTGCAACTTGGATAGCCTGGAATATCGAAGTGTTCAAGTGACTTGGTTAATTTGATTCCACCAAGAGCGGTACATATCACAAATAAGCTACGGACTGTGGCTACTTATCGTTTTGTGTTTCAACTCAGTACACCTTGAACTTCCTTGTTTGAGAACTCTTCCATCTGGACAACTGCGTTTATGTGGAATAAACTTCCTGAAAACGTTTTTTCCAAATGTATTCAATCTCCAGCGATTCAAATTCAATGTGAATCGCTACTTTCACATAGGCACCGCTCTGAGAGCGCCTTGAGGATGTTCTTGTAGTGCTTGTGTTATGTCCTTAAATATTCAGCTCACGTTCGTCGTGGCACTTTTTTCAGAGGAAGTTTATTTAAGTATCCTATTTGGTTTTGTTTGGTATTTCTAAATTTTCATATTTGTTTTTCGAATAGTCTCAGTAGTATATCTGCCAAACGCTTTATTGATATTTACTTTCACTATCAAATCAAGTGATTTCTTCAATATCGAATTTTCATAATACATTAAAAATAACATGATACATAAATATCACACTCGGAATGGTAATGAACTGCGATTACCTCTCTTTCAACTGGCTCTTGGTCAGGGATCCTCATGTTATTAGGATATCATCTGCTATAATAGAGAACTTCAGCTATTTAGAAACGTATATAGTTTCACTGAATTCCAAAGTACTTTACTTGACTAGCTTACAATTTCTACAACTCTAGGTATTATTATATAATTACTTCATTTTACTTGTACAAATATACAGATTTTATAATTTCAACTAGTTTAAGCTGATCGTCGATTTTGGTTCTTTTTAATATATCTGTTTAACTGCTAACAAGTATATATACATTGTAACTATAGATAAGCGCAGTTGTTTATGTTCTGTTCTGACTAGTCTGATAAAGTTTTATATCTGTATGTACCACACGTATGAATTTTTTAATGATGAATTCTTTTCAATTCTATTCTATTCTATTCCGTTTATTGAGATAGTAGTTGATTGAGCCTCCTTGAACGAATATTCCAAATAAGAATTTCAATTCCAATTTCGTGAATCAAATTACCAAATTTCTGAAGTAATTGGATTCACGAAATAAATCGTCCAATAGCTTGCAGGAAAAGAATTCAATAAAACACATTTGCATTGCTTGAAAATTATCAAAGGATCCTAGGAGAGTATAGAAGACGATTTGCATTTTGGAAAATGAATACCACTTTATTGAATATTTTATCATTTAATAAATTGAGTTCAAATTGTATGTGTACTTTTCTGTGAAAAAATCGATGAATCATGTTTCTGATGTGTTATTTACAAGAAAACTTTGGATATCATATCCTGATAAGTTCACCAACCGAAAAAAGTTGTTCCCATTCGAGGGGAAAACCTATAATCGGAAATGTTGAAAAATTAATTATTGAATCGAAAATAGACATTATATTCAAACATTCATTAAGAAAATGTCAAGTATAATCATTACGACTATTTCGAATGAGATATTTTACGTTTTCCTATAAAATTATGCCTAGGAGTGATTATTTTGTGAATATTATGAGTAATATGACGTTTCAGTGACCAACAGTAATCAGCCATCATATTCGCATTCCGTCGAACTGGGTACTCCATTTCCATAGTATTGATGTCTTGATGGAACCAGTCTTCCTAAGGAAAATACCATATGTCAATCTAGAAAGTGGATATTCAAACTCATATAACATCCCAATACGAATCCAATAAGTTTGCCACAATATTTTTATACACAGGGTGTTTGTGACTCCATAAAAAATTGTTGACATCTCTGAACGACAGTGAAACTTTCAATTCAGTGGTATTCATTGCTGCATCAAATGTTTCATTGGTCAATATATATCTGAATAGTGGTCTATCAAATACCTCTTCGTTTATTTTTGCATCAGATAATCTTGGGAATTTTTGACACAGGTATTGAAAACTATCTATAATTCTCTTCATATGATGTTTTAGCAAACTGTTTCATCATACCGACTATTAAATTTTTTCCTGTGACATTTTTGGTTCCAAATTTGAGATTTTTAGAAGGATTCCATTATTTACGTAGTTCTTTTGTCGTGCCCTACTATACCACAAAGTAAAAAAAAATCTCAAAGTGAAGAACATTATCTCGATTTAAAGAAATCTTGCTCTCCTATATTCATGAAGAAATATTTTTTAAACTGAGAAACATATTCTCTCAAGTTGAATTTGAATAATCGCTTCTTTTGAGTAAAAAAAAATATTCCACCAAGATTGTGCATACATTTCACTAGAAATAATCACATTAGCTCAAGAGGAGTAGGTATGTATTCTTTAGTGTGAGCAAAATTAATCTCGAAGCAAAACTGTTTTGGGTTTTGAAAGAATGATATGTTTACTTGGTACATTATTTAAATTTCTCCGTATGAGAAATCAATTGTTTTCCTTTGAAGAGAAGCTTTTTTCATTGAATCGCTTCTATTTGTATGAAACAAATAAACTCATTTACCTCATCAAAGATGAACTTATGCTTCTGTTTATAAACTGTCCCTCTCATTTGGATGTATTCAGTTACTTGAGTATCTCATCTGTAATATGAACAGCTATAAGTAGTAAGGAAAGAAATACATTACATTACATATTATGATTGGTTCATTTGAAGCAATTGCAAATCATAAATTTTATCCTGAAAAAGCATGTAATAAAAAACAAAACGTAATAGAGAACTAAATTTTCTTTGCTAATTTTTGCTTAAATATCATATTCCAACCGCACGCTTTCGAGAGATCATACAGTTATACAAATAACATGAATAAATATTCAATAAGGAAACATATATGAAAAAGGGACATATTCTTGACAAATTGCAAAATAACAAATAAAATGGAATCGAAGCCTATAAACAACATTACAACTCAGACAAGAAAATTAATTAATTTATTAGTAATTTTACACAAATGAAGTTTTTGAAACTAGATGCCATTCTGGTAAATAACATTAAAAAAATCACTATCTTCGATCAAGTTCTGCATTCAGCTTTTGTTTATCCACAATTGCCGGAACATCACTTGGATTCTGAAACGAAAGAAGAAATCAGAACATCATTCTTAGCCACTATTTCAAACATATAGAAAGGTAAAATATGAAAACAGCAGCCACTTAATCAGAAAAAAAAATGTTTTTCAATAAAACACTGTTTAAGTGGGTTTATTCCGTTAACGAACCCAATTGTTGTTCGCATGCGAATAACAACCCTCAAAATTTTAAACTTGTCTGAGGTCTTATTATTCAACATACGATTCCTAGCAAGTTAAAAGGTGCTTAAACATTATTTGATCTATTCAAAAGACGTACCTCAAATCCCTTTGAAGTGGACAGAAGTCTATACAGAAAAATTGCCTTACAAAATATTAATATTGGAACCGTTATATAGGAATTCAAAGTGTCGTCTGTGTATTATTAGAGGATCAATGAAAAATATAAAATGTTTCATTAAAAAAATGTAACTCATGATTATACAAACAAACTTACAGGAATATGATTCGCTATTTAAATAACAGCATTCACTGTTTTCACGTTTTTGGAAATTCATATTACATCTCTAGTGAGTTTGGTAATATTTCCACCCTATTTCTTACATTCCTAAAGGGGATCTATCAAATAATTTCAAGCTGAGTAGGGTATATTCAATTTGTTCCCAATGAATAACATAAAAACATTTCTGAAGTGATTACAGAAAGCAAAGACGTTTCGAAATTCAACAAATATTTATATATTGAAATCAGACAGTGGCTGTCACATATAGAAGCTTTCTATACCTATTGATGCCTATTTTGGTATTTTTTGTATTATAATTTATTGTTGAAACTATAAGTACCTCTATCTATCAATAAAAAATGAATTCGGTCAAAGAGAAAATCAAATTTTATTTAGAGAAAATGCTCTTATTTGAAACAAGATAAAATGTATGTTCAAAACAAGAGATTGGCAAATTTGAATCAACGTGAGGATTTCTCAGTTAAAATTGATATACCCTTACAGAGCTCGGCAAATGTAATAATGCATGTGTGAAAAATTACGGAGCATTGGTATAATTTTCGCAAAATGAAGGCAAAATTAAGAGTTTTCGTCAAAGTTTACCACTTTCTCTTCGTTACTACATATACAACGCGGTACTTACTGATATAGCGGAGTTCTATCCAATTATAATACTTATCCATGAAAATATCTTTCAACTGTGCAAGACCCCAGTCTTGTAAAATCTGTTCCATTATGGTAGATACAAAATAATCGGAAAGAAATTACACTACCTACAGACACATAAAACACTTCCTCCTCAAAATCGCAACACACCAACATCACTTTCAAACACATACTGGCGCGTACGCGATGCTTACAACGGAATTCCCCGCTCCCCTCTCACTTAATTGGGAAATGAATTAATTCTTTAAAAGAAACCCTGTTCATTCTATGAAAAATTCCTGTTATTTTTCTGTCGATCACAATATAGTTTGTATGTAGATTCACAAAACTCTTGTTATAAACGAATTGAGTTATTTGAAGGGATACACAATTAAATTCAAACAAACACTATGTGTTCAGATCAAGTTGATATTGCTCTCCATTTGAAACAGTTTATTTGTCCCTTCAAATAGGTGGTGGATTTTGGGATGATATTATATTTTCTTGGTTCAAAATAGTTCATCTTCGCAATGATATAATTAAACGAATGATGTCGTTGAAAGGCCAAGAAATTTGATTTCTTTGTTGGGAAAAGTGTGATTTTCTGGTGGAACATGGCGATGTTGGCATAAAGTGATAGTTTTTCCAGTAGAGATAAAAAAGCAACCTATGATCTTCATTTAAAGAAATACTTTTTACTGTGCAGTCGCACAAAAAAACCTATCGGCATAGTTATACATTTCAGCTGCCGCAAAGCTGCCAAATGTATTCTTGATGAAGGATTTCACTAAGTAGTGTCTTCAAATGTTCGTATTTCTTTTCAAAATGAACAGAATGAGCAACAGGTACAGAATCCTAGTGATTAGAATTGTAAAGAAGAAAACCTTCCAAACTCCGTTTCTGTGAAGAACTAGAGCATAAAGTGAGGGTGGCGAACATCACTGAGGAACAGCTAATCAATGTGATGCGCGCAATAATTGAAAAAGTTGAACTTTGCCGTGATCAAGGAGGACGTCATTTTGAAAATTCATAACCTTAATGGACCAATTTGCGACTTGAAATTGTTCAGAAAAATAAAGAAAATAAAGTGAAAGTGTGTGGCATCAAATTATTCGTAAGAAAATAATCTTTCACAAAAAAACCAATTACATTTGAGAAAATCAAGTTGACTGGAAAAATTCATATTTGCGACTATGAAATAATTATTAAAACGACTGTGAAATCATAAGCCCCAAAGTCGTAGTTTGCCCATGTTACTCGATCAAGAATGAAGCGATTCACACGATCCATGCCATTTTAGATCAAAAAATAAAAATTGGAATAAAATTGATTTCATTTGTCAAATATTGACAGGTGAAGTATTGTTGGATTCAGAATTGTATTCTCCATGGAAATAAGTAAAAATATATAGGATTTCCCATTTAAAAATCGAAATTTCGGGTTTATTTCCGTTCAAACTGGAAGTACCGCAAAGTAAGTAAATATGTCAAAAAATGTAAATTGAACTATAATACACAACTCCCAAATTTCGTTTTTCTATCTCCAATAATAAAAAAGTTATAGGGATGAGTCATCTTAGAGAATCACCAGGTATAATATTAGACAATGGAAGTCTGAACTAATGAAATTCAAAACATCCGGTATTATGAAAAATGATTCATGACTTCTGTATCACGATAATGCACCTACTCATTCCTCATTGCTTTTTCGTAATTTTTTGGGCAAAAACAACACCTTAATCATGCCTCAACCACCAAATTTACCAGATTTGGTACTCTGCGACATTTTTCTGTTCCTAAGATTGAAGAGACCTATGAAGGCCGCCGTTTTGCAACGATTGAGAAGATAAAAACACAAAAAGTGCGATCAGAACTGCTTTGAGGATTGGAAAAACCCTGGCACAAGTGTATTATATCCGAGGATGACTACAATAGAAATAAATGAATAAATAAATATTCTTCAAAAAATTCACCAAATTTTTTGTACAGACAGCGTATAACATCATAAAAAAAGATTCATCTTATTTCATATTCAACTGAGCGATGAAAGAATGCATTTCCTATAAATCTAGAAAAACTCGCATTTTTGTCGTGAATTTGTGAATCAAAATTCAGTATGTATCTTGAACATTCAGATTTTACTTGATACATCAATTTTGATATATGTATGTTTTTTATTACAACATGTATGATTATGTATACGTTTGTTTTTCTCCTTCTCTTATACTTTTTCAAACACATTGATTTTATCACGCACACATTTTATATTGTTGCAACTTTCAGTGATGAATAATTCCAATATTCAAGTGAATTTTATTTAATTTCAGTGAATGAACATCATCAATATGATCATTACATCATTAAAGCAGACAGTTTTGAGATTGTTTCTTTCTGGTTGTAGCAATAGTTGTTTTTGGCAAAATATTTATTGCTCGTAAATTTTTTGTGATCCGGTAAGATTTGAGAATATTACTGAATATAACTGAGTTTTTGCAATTAAAAAAAGTATTTGCCAAATCTGTTCCCGCTGACAACCTCAGTTCTCATAAACTTTCTATCAACTATCTGGCATCTAAATTCAAAAGTCTTTTAGTTGGACGTATCCCTTGAAACACTACGGTTTTTATTACTCCAAGAATTTTTTTTTCGATTCATCAACTGTTTATGGACAGTAACACTTCACAAACTACGAAATATTTTTTTACTGGCATAAGATATTTCAAAAGAACAATATAAATAAATCGGTGCTTCCTCGTTACTGGAACTGGCGTATTTGGATACGAGCCAACTGACTATACATATTATATGAAATATTTTGATAAAATAAAAGTTATTTTGTTGGAAATATACGAAACTTGATTCAAGAATCTGGAGAATTAGTTGAGAAATTTTCTTTTATCAGTTGTTTTACGAATGTTGGTAAATTTGTTTAATTGATGAATTAGTCTTTTATAAATTATTCTAATCAAGTATTGTTATATCCAAAACAAATATCGTTTCAGATTTTGATTACTCGATTGTGAATTCAGTGGCCTGAATATAAACCTGAGAATTTCGTTAGTTCAGAATTCCATTGTCTGATATGATTCCACTACGATGCGAAATATGTGACAGAACAAATAAAATCAGAATGAATAACTGAAATATCAATTATATTAGGCAATAAAAAGTGAAATGGAAATACAATGGAATGAATAAAATAATCAAAATACAAAATGAAAATCACTACAAGGTAAAAAAATGAAAACGATGAAAATGAGCAAAAATAATCAAAAAATAAATAAAAATCGAAAAAGATTTCAAACCAGGTATTTTTCCAACGTTTCGATAATTAGTATCCACAATCATGTCCGGGTGATGACTGGACTATTCCTCCAAGGTATGGCCATTTATGATCATTCGAGCACTATTTATGGGTCATTCAAGTACTTTCACTTATCTCCTCTTCCCCTTCTCCGCTTCACTGGTTTAGCGAGAGTTGACAAATTGGTGGGAGTTGACCGTTTTTCACTTGATTACAGGTTTCCATATGGTGCGTATCTTTAAGCTAGCTTGGCTGAATGGGCCATTGAACAACAAGTATGCAACTTCTTTGAACTTCCTATTGAACCAGTGTTCCTCTGTGTGAATAATCTCAGCCTGGAACCATTTGATGTTATGTTGATGAGTCCAAACATGCTCCGCTATTCCCTATTTGCTGGTTTCTCCACACTGTATGTTTTTCTTGTGCTCGGCATAGCGGATATAGGATTTGCCGCAGTCGCAGGGTATCTGGTAAATGCAATTCTTGAAATCGCAGTACGCGTTTGGTGAAACTGCTACGGATGGTGTTTCCGGATCTGAAGTAGGTTCTGATGTTGTACTTGGAACCAATTCTCCTTATCCTTATCGAAAATTCTCTGATGTAGGAAAGTCGGTCCTCATCACCAATACGTCTGAAAATGGCAATTCGTTGATAGATCTCACGTTGTTGAGGTGCTTCAGAAACGAGTCTAGTTATGTATTTCTATGGTTCCATACTGTGAAGGTGTCGTCAATGTATCTCAACCAGACCCGGGACTTCTTATGGTCTTTTTCAATGGCCAGAGTTTCGAACCACTCCATATATATGTTGGCTGGTGGAAGTGGCGATACCATTGGCAGTCCCTTATCTTGCGAAAATAATTTGTCCTTCAGTTGGAAATACCAGTTCCGTACACAGCATCCTAGTAATTCCATGATTACTTCTATAGGCGAGTTCGTTCTATCTTCCAGATTTTCGTCTACGGATAACTTCTCCTGTATGATTTGAAGTGTTTCTTCGGCAGGTACGTTGATGTACAGGTGTACGTCGAAACTATATATGTGATCTTGCTCTGTGTCTTCAGTTACCCCTTGTAATCAGACAAAATGCCTTGAAATCTCAACAAAAAATGGGGGTTTTCCTTGTAGTGGTTGTATAACTGGAAGTGAAAATCTAGACTGGTTTTGACTAGCTGAATCTCTGGAACTAATAATCGGGATAAGTGGAACACCCTTCTTGTGGATTTTGGTAGATGACGGGGCTTACTGTGATGCGGTGTTAGCGATGATCTCTCCTTTTCCGAAAAATAAACGTGGTGTACAACTTCCTTTGAAGTATTCAGAAATTTTCTTTTTGAAGGTTTCTTTCATACTGATATTTGCAAACGGAAAAACTATGTTTTTGAAAAATGGTACTCACCAATTTAGTTTTTGTATCACATAATCTTATGTTTTTTGACCGTACTTTTTAGAATGAATCCGAATTTGTAAAGCAACATGTGACGTTACTTTGAAAAACATAACTTGATGAGCCATGTTGCCATTTGGTAGCCTGTGTATTGGTGAAAGAGTTCATGACTAGCTGGAATTATATTTGCTTGGTCGTGGTTCTAAGACAGTTCAAGACTCTATTAGACCGTGCTTTTGGGCTCTGTAATACAAAGGAAGGTCTGGACAAGGAACTAGACATCATCAAAAATGATCTTCAGCGGAATGGATACTCCAAAGCGATGGTAGAAAAGACTTTGGCTAAAAGACAGCAGGAGCCTCGCAAGGAAGAGAAGCCGTCACAACCAGTGCTTGCACTTCCCTACATCAGAGGATTATCGGAGAGGATAAGAAGAATTGGTTCCAAAGTACAACATTAGAACCTGTTTCAGATCCGGTAACACTATCCGTAGCAGCCTCACGAAAACCAGGCCCCCAAACGCGGACTGCGATTCCAAGAATTGCATTTACCGGATACCCTGTGAGTGCGGAAAATCCTATATTGGTGAAACTAAGAGGCCGTTGAATGTTCGCATTGCCGAGCACAAGAAGCACACACAGCGAGGAGAAACCAGCAAATCAGGAATAGCAGACCATGTTTGGACCCATCAACACAACATCGAGTGGTCCCAAGCTGAGATCTTGCACAGAGAGGAACATTGGTTCAGAAGAAAATTCAAGGAAGTCGCATACATGTTGTCCAACAACGTATTCAGCCAGGCCAGCGTAGATATACGAAACATATGGAAACCCATCATCAAACGAAAAATGACCAACTCCCGCCAAAACGGTCATCTCTCACGGAATCAGTGAAGCGGAAAATGGAAAGTAGAGAAAGTGAAAGTATTTCAACGACCTATAAAATAGTCATCTCTCGGAGGAATCCGTCCAGTCATCACCCGAAGACGATTGTAGATACCAACAATCGAAACGTCGTGAACTAACGTGACTTGGAATCTCTACACTTTTTTATTTTTATTATTTTCTTTTTTCATTCCTTTAATTTTTATTTATTCAATTATTGTATTTTTACTTGTAGGTTATTTCACTATCATTTCATTTCAGGTTTATTGTTGCTTAATATAATTGTTATTTTCAACTATTCTTTTTTTAATTATTCTCTTTTACTTGTTTCAGGGATTTCAAATCATTTTATATAGTAGACAATGGAAGTCCGAACTAGTGAAACTGTATAATTGTATAATTTGAAAGCTCATATACGGCATAGAGTGCCGTAGATATATTCATTTGTTTCAAAAACTGAGTGCCAGTCTGGAAAAAATCAAAAACAAATTTCTGACATTATCGCATGCCACTTTTACAAATTTTCATATCTCTAGTGATTTATGTCCATAAATGCAAGGGACAACAGATCGTGCGAATCTATCCCTGATTACTGGAAAGCCATTATCAAATCAAACAAAAAACATTTCGTTCCAGAATTATCTTTGCGGGCTAAATGAAAAAGAGTTGGATCGCATTCCTGTTATAGAGTTTTTGCACTATAAATAACAGCCAAGTGACATTTTCGGTGTGAGGCGGCATTGTCCTCATCAATTATTCAATTGTAGGGTTTTACAGCATTCGACCATATCGACATAGAGTATTTTTTACATGTTTACCCTTTTTCAGCTTCCCATTCGGAATACCGAGAAATATATCATTTAATGATCGTTTATCATCACTCGAACAATAATTGACGCGACCACTCGGGCTTGTGATCAAATCAATAATATGAAGGAAGACTCGTACAAAAAAGGGCTTATGATGGAGAAAAAAAACCATCAATCAATTTTCACTTGCTTCGTAACTCACTGGAACTCAAGTGGATGATTTATCTGACAGTATACAGAATTGCTATCAACTGGTATATACCGTCAGTTTTTGTCGATGTTTTTTTCTGATTACAGCAGATTTAGGAATCACACGTTAAAAGGTAAAACCTCGTTAGTCCTTAGCTCGCACAGGTTTCTCAACTTCTGAGAGTTGTCGTTTGTATGGGGGCGACAGCTGATTAACGGAGAAACAGATTTTGAACAGATTTTTTTTAATCCATACTTACTCAATTGAATGCTATTTGGTAACGCCATTTGGGTCAATGCACTTTTGCTAACATAACACAAGTCTATTAATTTCGTCAGCATGAAAATTGTTTACTTGGGATTCGATGAAGTCGATGTAGGCCATTTTTGCCTGACTGGCGAAAGTTCTACTGGTTCTACTGCTTGGGAAGATGGTAGTCTGTTGGCGAGAGGTTTGGGAAGTATGGTGAGTGAGGCAGAATTTCGACACTCAATTCGTTTAATTCCTGAATGTCTCCTGCTGTCGTTACGATCCCATCCAGAAAACGGAAGTAGTTGGTTAAAGCCGATTTCAGAACCTCCCGCTACCACTTTCAACCTTGAAATGACTCCTACATACGTCACACGAGGTAGCCAAGGTGACGAAGTGACAAACAACTATACTGAACGTCCCCTGTCGTAGAGGATACACTTTCCATCACACGTGACAATCCGATCCAAAAAAGGATCGTTTTGGTTGCGAAAAAGCAAAGAAGAACAGACCTCGAAAGGTGACAATTTCTGTCGATCGTTTAAATCGTAATGCATCCCCGAGCATTTTCACCTTTCTATACAGTTTTGAACCATCAAAAACAGCATGGAAGGTGACGCGCTGACTTCCAGTTCTTCCATGATCCTACGCACTGTTTGTGATGGATCAGTCTTCACCAGAGTCCACAAATCTTTGTTCTGGATTACTGTAGGGGAAGATCAAGATCCTCCGCTTGAAGATGATCACTTGGTGATCGAAACACGTGTCAAGGTGTTAAAATAACGGTTTGTTGTTGGGAAAAAACTCCAGTATCATTCATTACCACACCAGAGGTTCCAAACAGTGCATTACAAGTATCAATCTTTATGACAATACCTTCTATGGAATTAACAGAAGACTCAAATTCCGAATAACAATGGTAAAGGGGGCTCTCATTGATATTTTAAGTTTGTGTTTACTGTCGTTCCCATGGCGTCTTGTTAAGGAGGATTGCCTTTTTCTACTCAGGTCCATCTTTCAAGGTTAGCTGAGTCTAATAATGCATTTGTGGTTTGGCCTAACATAACTCATAAGACTCAAGACAGATCGAAATAGCATTGTATGATGTTCGCTCAAGAGGAATTTGTTTTTGGGATCTAGCTCCAACTAGTTGCCTTACAGTAGAGGCTGCAGAGAAAGAAAAAAATAATTCCATACAGAGTCAAAACTAGCTTTGCAAGGAATATCCGTTGGGAGTTTTGCTCATCATTGATTTTTATAATTTGGGTCATCTATCAATTCTGTAGATGGTGTTTTCGTAAGAGGATATGTCATTGCCATTTTCTACTAAGACACCCTAGGATCACTGATTACACCTATGATAGGTTGAAGTAGTATTGTTTGGTGATGAATCATGAATGCTTTTTTTTGGGCTCTAGTTCCATCAGCCTTGAATCGCTTTTGTAAAATATAAGAAACTGTTCTTCTGTCTCTCGTATTCTTCATTGTTTATATATAATGTTCAAAACTGCAGTGTAGGACACTACAGGCTTGTTCTACCACTAAATTCACACCACCTTCGAGAACTGGCATCAAGAATATAACAAATACAAAAAATAGAAAAAGAAATACATTTTTAACCTGATATCGATCAGCATTTGAATAACAACAAAAAAGAAATATTCATATTGATAAATTATTGAGTAGTCAAGTTTGTTCACCTAGTGGTTCAATTTTCAATTTTTGTCTAAAAATACCTATTTTTTGAAATGTTTTGAATGGGGGGAAAGATGCATATCTGTTGCGTGAATGATCGTTCAAAAAATTCGTGAGTGTGTATCGGAGGAGTTGATAACCCTTTGTGTACGTCAGTTCGAAATGTAATTTTAGAATATTGATAAGTCGGAATTTTGTTGCAGATAACTTTATGGTAGATACACGCAGAGTGTATCAATCTTCGGTTTTCATGTCAAGCCAACAATTTGCTGAAATTCTTTCCGTTCTACTTACCCCATGAATAAGGAGATTTGAATCTTTTGCAGTTTTTTCTTGTTCCTAATTGTGAGGCTGGGTTGATTAAAAAACCAGACTGTCACATTGAGTGGTTGTTTTAGGGAGGAATTTTTGATTTCCGTAAATCAGCTTGAATGAGAGGTAAGCTTCCTGATTCAGTTTATTCACATGGAAGTTGAATATATAAATATATGTGTGTGTGTGTGTGTGTGTGTGTGTGTGTGTGATCGCAGTGACAGTAGATAATCTACTTCTCCTTTAGAATATGTGCCTTACTCTACCCTGTTCAAAAGTGGCAGGAAGAAAATAGTTTTGAAATCGATAATTATGTCGTGTTGGTCATCAAATAAAATCTCTTGGGAGAAGCAACATCTTTTAGACACATTCTGATATTTTCAACATGGTGGCCATGTGAAAAAATAGATCAATATGGATAAAACTATTGAACCGCAATTTACTGGGAACATTAATTCTTTCTGACTCCTTCAGAACCATTTATTTCGATATGACGTTCTTGGTGCCATATGATTTAGAACGATGCACTGATTCTGTCAGCGCTTTTTCCAATTTATTACCTCTATTCTCTTCTCATTGTGATTCTCAACATTTAAATGTTTGGTGGAAACAAAGTTATTTTCGAAAAGTGCCGTTTGATTTCCCGAATCAATTAAATCGGAAACTACATAACATGTATCGCATGTTTGCATTTTAAGCGGATAAACAAGCCCGGAAAGAGGTGCATGTTTACGAAGAGCTCTCAGCGGAGACTAGTTTACTGCATGCCTCGCCGTATAAAGCCGAAACCATTTCGCAAAGCTATAACGAGCTTCGATTTTCGATAAAGTCCATGCATGAATTCTATCAAAAACCCAACAACAGATATGATTCAACTTGATTTATCATCAAATGAACCAAACAACATCAAGTAAATATGCGCATAATTTTGGAGCATTCTGCCTGGAACAGGAATAATACGGAGTTCGATTTCGAGAATCAAATATTCCACGGAAAATAATATTCTGGTTAAGTGATGTGGAACGCAATAATATATTCAGTTGGAATTAACGTACGTCTTTAAGTTTCTGAGTATGTACAGTTCTAGAAACGCATATAGGTAGATCATCACTATTATAATAATAATAATATTCATTTCAGAACATCAATACATAGAATAATACAAAATTACGATATATAATGAAATAAATATGGTAGAACTCCACGAGAGTTTCCCCTGTGTGTGGAGGGGGTGAGAATAGTTCAATAGGTATAAAAATATTAACAAAGTAAAGCATATAGACACAATAACACAGTCATACACACGCATACTCACGCCATTAATACTCACATATGTAAAGACAATTCACAATACAACACAATACAACATCAATAAAATCGAGAAAGGTTAATGCAGTCAAGCTGCTAGAAAATAATTCCATGAAAATCAAAAATAAATAGATAAGTACTATTCTGATCACTTCCATATTGATTTCAACTGAAAAGACAGTGGTAGACAACTGTTTCAGCCTATTGGGCATCGTCAGTACCGGGCAAGCGGTCCTCGATTGAAGACAAAATGTGACAGACGTAATCCATCTTGATTTCATGCAGGTTGAAGCCTGGCTCTCTTCCCCTTTCAACTGGTGTTTGTCAGAAAGACAAACGGGTCATAGACAAAATGTGAATAACCAAGAAGAGTACTCAATAAAAATAACTGCGAAAACGCAAGCAAGACATAAGTGGAATCACCTATTGGTGTGACATCCAAGTCAACTTGCCAAGTTTCTATGTCAATGTTGGTGGTTTGAACAATCAACCGACAACTGGGGTAGCAGAAATCAGGGAAGCTATTCTGGAATGCCATCGGAAAACGAATTCACACGTTTCCAGAGGTGATATGAAATCGAGAAAGGTTATTTGTTGGATGTTGAAAATATTGTTGTAATACCTTATTCTATAAAGCAGAGTCTCTTCACGGTGGCATTTATATTTATATGATCTTGTAGATATTTTCACTGCTTCCTTATCACTCAAAGTAATGCTATGTCATATTCCACATTCCTTCCATTCTTGGAAGGAATGTGGAATATGACGTGAAGGGAATAAACATTATTTTGTCAAAATTTATTGTTAGAAAGCGACTACTGAACCATTGGATAACTTGTTTGGAATCTGATTCTGCAATACTCTTTAACTCATTTCAGCGATATGATTGGCAAGCAGTTTATCTCTAATTCTCTATGAAGTTCTTTGCTTTCAATTATCCAAAGTTTGCAGCTGTTGCGAGCATTACTAAACCTAGTTCGGTTTTCGGTAATGGGATTTTGCGCCACTGCCGGTGGGCGAGCTTTTTGGAGGCGACAGTTTGCTCGCAATTTTTGTAATAATAATAATAATGATAATTATTAGTTTGCTCGCAATTTTTGTAATAATAATAATATTGATAATGATATTTAATTGATCCATTAGAATGAGCCTAAAACAAGCCATTGGACAATATAAAATACAACTATAAAACAGATACATTCATATAACAAGAGTTATTGAAACAACTTAACAAAGCAGCAAAAATAAAAAATAATACAAAACATTTTTACTAATGTAGATAAGAAAAAACTCATCGATTGTATAGGGGCTAATTCAATTTATTTTATGTTTGAATACTTGTTACTTGCTTATAATTTTGAAAAACTCCGGTAGTGCATTATATAATCTCAGCCCCAAAATCTCAAACGCGTTCAGACGTGGGTGTGTGAAAATATGTTTTGATGCGGGTATTATATCAATGGAAAGATTGGTTTTGTTTGAAAAATTCTTAATTTTTATGGATGTACAACAAAACTTTCAGAATATAGAGAGTAGGTAGAGGCAAAATTTTCAATTTTTTTAATAATGTTCTTCATGATGATGTTCGTGATGCGTTCGCAATGGTTCTGATAATTTTTTTTGCGTTATATTGTGTGGAAGTGGAGAATTTACCCGAATTATAATCCCATAGGTAGTTTTTTATTGTATCTGTTCATGGTAATATAAAAGTAGACCAGAGTAGTGTAGAATTCTTTTCAGGTTTCTTAACACATAACACTGCTTGTTGAGTATTCTAGTGAGATTATCGCAGTGCTGACGAAAATTGAAAATGCTGTCTAGAAAAAGCCCTAAAAATTTTATACTTTCAACCCCTTCTATTTCAACACCGGATATTCCAATATCAATGTCTACCGTGGTAATATTTTGGGCAATATGAAAAGCTATTGCTTTCGTTTTGAATTTTCACTGAACCAATTTTGCAAGTTATCAAGATCAGAATTTTATATTCAGGCAAATATTTTGCTTTAAATAAGAGGGAAGAATCATCAGCATACAAATAAGTGAGTGACTTTTGCAAAACAGATGGCAACTCATTGATATAGAGAGTAAAAAGAATTGGCCCCAAAACTGATCCATTATTCAACTGATCGAAAAAGAAAGTTTCGTCATAATTCTCATTTGAATATTGTATCTTGATAGCCTGGATGAGATTTGAAAAATATGATACGAACCATTCATGGTGAATACCCGTTTTATATAGTTTGTCTAGGAGTCAAAGGCACGGCTTAGGTCACAAAAAATCGCAGAAATAAAAAGAAATAATTGCCGTTGTAGTGGAATGATTCGATCGAAATCCATGTTGTTTCGGAATTAGAATATCATTTAAATTCAGAAAGTTACTTGAAATACTTTTTAGAGTAGAATTTAGAATTATTGCCCTATTGCTGAAGAAACAGCAATAGGGCAATAATTTTCCAAATTATGAGAGTTTCCTTTTGTCAGGATCGGAGAAACTATAGAATGTTTCAGTCGCAAAGGAAACTGTCCTTGCAGAAGGGATATATTTATAATGTAACTTAGGGGCGCTATGATGTATGGTACAATCCTTTTAATCACATGCCCAGAGATGCCATCTGGTCCACACGAATGCTTGTTTTTGATTTTCTTCCTGAAAACCTCCAGTATATCATCTTCACTGACATAAGTAATGAACATACTATTCTATCATCAGTTCAATGTTGCTTCGTTGAGAAGAATACAGTTTGGTGAGAAGATATACAGTTTTCGAGTACACCCCATTCGTTGTTCTCTGGTAGGTTTGTATATATTTGATCGATCGTCGTTTGACAAGTCTGGCTGACTCTAGTAGGTTTGGTTATTCTGGGACTGCGACCATATGATATCAATAATTGTGTGGAGCAATTACTCATCGAATGAGGGTTGGAATATCCATTCAATATTATGACTGTTCTAGGAACAAATATTGTATCAAGAATTAATGAGATTTTTTCAAAAAATATTTCGAACTTTCCATGGAGAGCGATAACATGTCAAGATGAGAATATTATTATTATTATTATTTCATAGGACACCACAAGTTTCAATGTTTTTTTCAACGAAGTAAATTCAACGGAGTTATATCTAAGTCGGTTTGAGACCATATAACAACTTCACCACCTATACCATTGATTCTGTGATATGAAATAGAAAGAGTGAAATCATAAAAATTAAAAGAGTTTACAGAGCTTTCAGACCACCAGGTCTCTGTCAAACATATGAAATTAAGTTGATAGTCGGCAGTTAGATATTCAGCACTGAGGTAGTAGATTATGTCATAATTCTAACATTCTGCATTCAACAGCAATAGATCGACTTGTTCTGGTACTTCACCTAAGTTGGGGGAGGAATCACGGACCTCTGAAAATTTAAAAAAACGTTGAACGTATGCTCGTTTGGGCCATTTAGTTGAATCCATTGCAACATCAAAATGGGATTCAAGGTTTGCCGTTAGAAGGTCGTTTCATTGAAGAAGGAGTATATGCATCCATGGATGATAGAATAACTTCCGTGACTCAAAAGCAGAAGTTGACGGATCTTTTGAGCTGAAACAAACATCTAGTCAGGGAAAATTTCTGAAATGGTCTTGAAGATCCTCCCATTCAGCTGATCTGTAATGCCAAACACTGAAATGAGTTTGTGGTTACAAGATCCCAAGGGAGACCAAACGGTGACTGTGTAAATTTTTGGATTGGTTGTTAGGTATACATCCAGAAGACTGGCATATTCTCCATCACGATCAGGAATCCTAGTTGGCTCATTTATAATATGAGTAAGTCCGCTGCTTATTGGAAAAAACTTCATCTTCGCGACCTCGTTCGTCGTTGATATTTGGAAATTTGGGCCAATCGATATTGTGGACATTAAAGTCACCGATATGGAAATTTCGGCACTAAGATGATTGATTTGCAGAAAGTCTGTGGTGTTTGCAAGTGAAGAGAATAATGCCCTCTCTATATTGTGTATCGCTAGGTGGTCGATAAACGCAGCATATGAATTTGGTGATCTTTTGCGATTTTATTTTGAACCACATAACATCGATGTTTCGGGGTTCCAGTATTTTGTCTCGCTGACAGAAGAGGTTGCTCCTGATAAAAATTGATATTCCAAAGTTACGTCTGAATCGGGAGTGGAAATCATAGTCGTGATATAGAAAATTAACGGGGTTTGTTGAAGCACTGAATTTGGTTTCTGTGAGTGCAAGAATATGAGGACTATTTTATTGCAGATATTGGTGCACTGAGTTTATATTTGAGTTGAGTCCTCTGATGTTGCAGAAACCAATTTCGAAGTTGCTAGTGGGCCTCTCAGCAACTGCAGTTACCATGCCTGTGGACTGATGTTAGAAAGAACCTGCTGACTGTTTCGTGTATGGGTTTCGGGGAAGAAATAAAAAGTGCTTCTCTGCACATTCGTGAGCCCTGAAACAATGATTTGAAAATATTCTTATCTTTCTCAAATTTTATGATGATAACATAAAAACTGAACGCAAAACTGAAGTGAAGAAGGAAACAGAAATAATCTTGATTGTCAAAGTGACTCTCACTACACTGGTGGTGACAATTTTTTTTGTACTTACCTACTTTTTTTAGTTGAATGGAAACATAGCAGGAATCTCTAAATTCTGATCTTCATCTCATAGGAAGTAACATTCAAAAAACTGAAGATGATCCTTCAATAAGTACTCGAAAATTATATTGTAATGTGTTGGGAATTGATATCAACAATTGAAAACACCCGTGGTTTCAAAATGGTGTTTATTCTCCATCGCCTACATACCTACTATAATAATAATAATAATGTATATTCACTAACAAACAATAAAATAAACAGTAAGTATACAAGATTACAAAACGAGTGATTATCATCAAAAATATTGTGAATAAAGATGAATAGGTCACTGAAGTGTGTATAACAACAAACTGTAAGTTGCTACACCATTTGCCACACCATGGAGGAGTGGATGGAGTACTCCATCTTGATGGAGTAGCTCCACTACTCCATCAACAAAAACTTTCATTCCAAAAAATGTATCACCTCTAAAAATATAAGCTTCTCAATTAAAACATTTTGTGCGCTATTATCTGGTGCTGTTAGTGTTCATGAACGCACTGTTCCACGTTGGTTTGCTAAATTTCATCCCGGAGAGTTTTGCCTCAAAGATGATCCCCGAAGTGATCGACGTACAGTGATCCAAGAAGAGAATTGAAGGACTCTGTTAGAGACTGAACCATAGTGCGTGGGCTGGCGGAAGAACTAGGCGTCAGCTCCCATACGGTTTTTGATGGTTCAAAATGTATTGGAGAAGTCGAAAAACTCGAAAACTGGATCCCCACGATTTGAACAATCGACAGAAATTGGAACGTTTCGAGATCTGTTTTTCTTTGCTTTTGGATCGGATCGTCACGTGTAATGGAAAGTGGATCCTCTACGACAACAGGAGACGTTTAGGACAGTGGTTGGACACCGATGAGCTCCCCCAAGTACTTTCCAAAGGCGAAAAACCAATAAAGAATACCGTGTTTATTGTATGGTAGTCAGCGGCTGATTCACTATAACTTTTTGCAAACGAATCCAAACCATCACAGAAGAGTCCTATTGTAAAGAATTTGACGAAATGTACCAAAAATGGCGTCATCAGCAGTCGTCACTAGTCAACAAAAGAGGTCTGATCCTGCTCCATACCAGGGGAGCCTACGATAAAAAATGGGGATTTACTCGAGCGTCATTGAGACATGTTAGGTTGCAAAGCTCAGATGATAAGAAAAAAATGTTATATAATATATACCTTTTCATCGGTGGGGGAAGCTGCTATAGATTTTTGAATATGTAAAAAAATACTGTTGCATGGACATACTCGAGCGCGTCAGATATTGATAGCATCAATGTCCTATGTATTTTTAATAATGTTGGTATGTTAATCTGGTCATTTGCATGATATGGGTGGTTGTACGTGAGGGTTAAAAGTGAAAAGAAAAAGAATTCATTCGAGCGCGTCAGATTTCCTGAGGGGGTGTTAAGTGCAACTAAAAAAAGCTCTCTTTCAATAATCTGACGATTTCGATCTGACATAAACTCGCGGCCATTATTATAATGTGAAAAAAAATTCGCCATCTTGAAATATTCAAGCGCGTCAGATTAAGATATATATGGTTCATCTTTATGTTTTAGACGTGCTGTATCATAATCTGACGATTATCTAGAGGGATCTGCTCAATCTGACAAAAACAATATTTTTTTAAATTTTTCTTCAATTCATTCAACTCAAATAATTGAAAAGCTCAGGAAATAGCATGCAAATAAGTAAATGTATGTTTTTTAAGTAGAATACTTGTATTTATAAGAAAATAATTTTTTTAAAATGCTCAAAAAAATTTATTTTTCATAATCAGTTGATTAATTAATGAAGAAAATAGAAATGAAACTTTCTATGTTTTTTACCACTTTTATTTGTAACTTACGTTACTGCAGCTTCGTCCTGCAAGGACATTTTCAAAGTTATATATTGTATATACTTATATATTGTATAAGTTTGAAAATGTCCTTATAGGACGAAACTGCAGTAACGTTAGTTACAAATAAAAGTGGTAAAAAACATAGAAAGTTTAATTTCCCTTTTCGTCATTATGATTTCCCACCACGTAGTAACGGCTACATCCATCAATTAATTGATTAATTAATTATCATCCTCATCTTCATCATGAACGAATCTCTGTGATCAGATGTGATGGCGTCATGGTAACAGAATTCAGAGTGGGGAAGGAATGAGAGAGTAATAGATAGAGAAAAAGTGAATAGAGAATAGAGGAATAGAAACTCGCAGAGGGAAATATAGGTATCACACAGCTGCACACATTAAACTTTATCGACGAATTTTTGTTATTTCGGCTTGCGGAAATCGTCAGATTATATATTTTCCGTTATCCTCGAATCATTTCCTTCAAAATAAAAACAAAATTAGCTACGCTCGAGAATGTCGAATGACGTTATTTTTTTACAACTTTGCTGCTTTCCCCTTTCTTTACTTCACTCTCAAACTGTCAGATTACTGGAATATACACTTTTTATCATGTATTTAACTCACCCTACCTTAATCTGACGCGCTCGAGAATTTCTGATGATCAATTTTTTTTACTAATCTGATCCTTTATCCCTCACAGGCGGCCTAATATATGGGGCTCATATTTAGTGAAGGTACTCAACCGGGTACAAGGTTTACCCCTGTATATTAATCTGCCGCGCTTTAGTAAATCCCGAAATCCCCGCTTGGGCTCCCCTATTACCACGACAGCGTCCGAACACACGTTTCACGAATCACTGTCGGAATATTAAATAAATTGAGCATTGAAGTTTTGCCTCATTCACATACTCCCCAGACCACTCGCCAAGCGACTGCCATTTTTTCAAGCACTTCGATTAACTTAAATGAATAGTCACCGAGATATTACAGTTGGAAGTTGACTCATAAAAACGACCCAATACTTTTAATTACATTTCACAAATGAGGTGCATCCACGCAAAAGTAAACAAATCCATGTGAAATATATCTGCATAAAACGATATTTTTTGCTGCAGCCACAATTTTCGAAAAATTTGGATTTTAATGTTTGTTAATTTTTTTTTAATATCAACTTTAGAGGAGTTTTTCGATATAGTGATATGGATTTGTTTACTTTCGCTTGAAATGTGAGGATTTGTACTGTTTTGCTTGACCAGCCTGTTGGAATTGTTCTCTTTTGACTGACATATAATAAAATTCGTTTTAAGCGAAACATTTTTATTAAATCATCCAAAAAAAAACATTACAAATAAACAATAACTTGTATTCCTACTTGGGAAAATGTCATGAACATTAAAAGTGAAGCGCAGGATCTTCTTCACATAAACAGTCACAACCTCTTTCCTGTTCTACATCTTCCACGTTATCTTCTTCTATCATCTGTGTAGCATTTCCAATTATATTGCCATCAATTATACTTTCATACCAAGCTAGTTCAGGATCTGCCCGCCAGTCATCATTAAATTCCGCCTTCAGAAGACTTTCAACGTTAGTGACTTTTTCAGGTGGTAAGTTGCGTACTAAAGGTAGCTGTTCCAATTCATAATTTTTTGAAGAACGTCTTCGCTTGCCGAGATTTTGGAATATCTCAGTAGAGGATTCAAATCTGTAATTAACAAGACCACGACACTTAACAACAGTGTTGTTCTTTTCAGTCATCAAACTTAGGTGCATTTTTTTCATTACAGTATAACGCCTGGAAGTTTTTTATAAATCTCTTCCAGCCGTTTCATGTCATAAAGCATCCAATCAACACCCAATACCCTTATTTTCCCTATTTCTTTATATAGTGCGTGTTACTGTATAAAGAAATAGGGAAAACGGGATTCCTCCCATTATTTTCCAAAATACAGAATGTGTAGTATCCAATTTGTCTCAAATAGAACGCTTCACCTACAGCACTTTTTGGCAGAGAAACACTTTGCACCACTAAAATATGTTCAGATAATCTGCGTTAACCACTATTTACACTGTTAAACACAAGGCGGCACACTATGTAAATTATTAGGCAGTTCTGAAATACTTCTGGATTTGTTCACTTTTGCATGGTTCATAACAGCGCCTTCGTATTTTCTGCAAGGATTTGTTGCTTTTCGAGAGAAATTCTGCTGAAATTGACGCAAATTAATGGTTTATATAATAATAATGGTTGATATTCCTGATTTCACCTCACCATTATACAAGGATTTATGTACTTTTGGTTGAATTTGGGGGTGGGATTTCATAGAGATGATCGAGGTCTACATGATGCAATATTTATCTCATTTTGTTGTGAAAATGGATTTGTTTACGTTTACGTGGATGCTTCTCAAATTTGGTCGAAGTCTTGTTTTTTTACTGTTAAGACTTCGAAATAGAAAATATGCAATGGAATTTTAACATCTATTCACTGAAGTAAGTAATATTTAGTGACAGAACAGATAACAGACTGAAAGTTGACTGAAAAAATAATTGATTATTCAAGGGTCATACAAGCTAATACTACAATAATAAATAATTAATTATGATCTGATATGAGACTTTTCATCGCACAGCAAGCCATGATGGTAAACCTCTGAAAAAGTGAGCCACTCGCGCCAGCGAAACGTCAGGAAGAAATTCCAAAAATCCACGACTTTCAAACTCGAAAAACAGTGGCACAGTCGCGAAAGTCTAAACCATTTTGATATGAGACTGAAATACAAACACATTTTTCTAATTACTTATTTGATGAAATTTCATCATATCCTACTCATTGTTTATTTATATACGGTTTTATAATCGTTTATACATGCCAAAGTTGTCTATTTTCAGTGGATTGATCAACTGGTGGGTGAAAAAAAAAATAATATGTGTTTCCATTTATCAGCTGTCGCCCCCATACGACCAACAACTCTCAGAAGTTGAGAAACTTGTGCGAGCTAAGGACTAAAGAGGTCGTACCTTTTAACGTGTGATTCCTAACACGGTGAAGTTATTGCTATTATTGAAAGGGTTCATTTAAAAACCCAAACATGACTTGTCAAGAAAAATATCAGTCTGATTGATTATGGGTGGATTGATCATGAAATATTTCTACATCCAATCAAAACTTCGAGTATATCTACTCCAGAAGGATTCGATTTCAAATTTTCTTGAAATTTGATGTCTATAATGTAACAATTCAGAAGCCAGGAATAATAAGAAAGAAATAATCCAATCTAACGAATGTCTTCAAAAACCTCAACTGGGATTAAAATGAATTTTATTTAGTATTTTCCCCGAATTCAGTATTTTATAAAAATCCAATAATCAACACGAGCCAACTTTTTCAGCAACGAGCCTAGCGAAAAACATTTCCATGTTTCATTCGAGAGACCATTTTTTATCTTTCTCGTTGTATACAAGATCGAGTTCAGATTAAATTTTCTCTTTTTCCATTTTCAGGACAGAAACTTTCGTAATCTATTAGGTTCGCTCTTTATAGAGGTTAAAATGTGTTTGTAATCTTTTTTTCTTTTCACTGTACATTCACTTGCCTTTTTTTTGTTACAACGAATTCGACCATCGTACAATGGTATTCGAAACCCTGGAGATGCCATTAGCTTTTTTGTGGGAATGTAGACGGCTGAGTTGAAAAGATGAGGACATGGACGTAGTAAGCGGTGAACGGAAGACAACCGGAAGAAGAATCCCTGTGGGGAAAATATAGCGGGTTGTGGGAAATCACAAGGATTTGTATAAGGTGTTGTAAAAGTCAAGAGACCCCATCGAGAAATTTAGGTGTTATTGATGATTCTCATATTGTCAACGTCCTCACGAAAAATGGAGGTTTCGTAATTGTCTGGGGAACTAGGTCTTGAATGAATTATTTTGAATCAGGAATCACAAAATTACATTATTTCATTCACTGTTTTGGGTACAAACATGTATAGAATCATATCAGTCGATTGTTTATACATTAGAGAAAAATTAAAGAAATGGATGAAAAATCACAAAAATTACATTCAGCTTTATCAGCTTCATATCAATACGAAGCAAAACAAATTAGCATTGGTTCTGAAGGCTCCATGCGAATCTTTGTTTTTGAAATAGGGCGATATTATCACTAGAATTTATTTTGATTTCCACTTGAAAAATGTATGAAACCGCGACACGTGTTTCGCTATACAATAGCGCAAGATTTGTTTGCTTGGGATTGCTTAATTTATACACCCCGTCTAGGATGTGTCCGATACGTTAATTTTAACGATATACTGTGGTCATTATTTGCGAGTATTCGCAACTTTCAGCCCGATAGGTGCGATTTCTATGGAACGCCGTTTTACTTTATATTGTCACAAATATTCATTCCTCAATTTCAGTGGTCGCCAACCTCTTCAATGTGTTGAGCTACTTTGTTAATTTTGGAATAAACAGCGAGCTACCCACACGGAAGCCACGTAACGCAACGTAAATGAAATAATCCACAGTTAATTTATCATTATATGTATTTATTTTACTATTTAACTGGTAATACATAATACATAGGTACTAATAATAAACTAATAACAAAATAACTAATATTACTAGTACGTACTTGTTCATAGCTACATTCCTACCTATCAAACGGAGGTGTTTGGAAAATAAACACAAACTTTTATCCAGCCACAACGGCATGTCACGTATGATTTAAAAATAGTTAATAATAACAACAAAAAATTAACGCACTATCATGAACATAAACATTGTAAAATAAGAAAGCACGTTCAATGAGAAGGCTGACACTCAGACTCATCGATAATTTTTTTAATGTTTGCAGTATAATTTGATGCAGCCATTCGAATACAATTATCCAAATGTTCATCTGTAAGTCGATTGCGATATGCTTCCACTTTCAAGGCAACACGGCATATAACTGAATATTTGTCTTTACTTACAATAGGCCAGATACATTCAGTACTTGAGACTAACGATTTTAAGGCTAAATCATTTTGAAACTCAATGACTTCCATTTCTGTTGCAGCGATGTCTTCGCCAAAGTTCTGCATAACACAAGTTGCAAACTGTTGGATTTTAATTTCCATAAAGGGTGAAACAACAAACTGCGCTACTAAAGCCATTTCATTGAAATCCTTAAAACGATTTTTGAAGTTATTCTTCAGGGTAGAAATTATTTCTACATGATATTTGTTGTCATAGGGTTCTAATGGATTTTGAGATATTTTTTCTGAAAGGATAGGAAAATGCTTGGCATAGCTGTTAATTAGGTTTTGTTCCCAAAACTCCAGCTTTTTGATAAATGCTTTTATATCAGAAATCATTTCCGCTAGTTCTTTGTCTCTCCCCTGAAGCTGCAAATTAAGTTCGTTGAATTTCTCTGTAATGTCCACGAGAAAACCAAAATCTCTAAGCCAGATTGAATTTTTCAGTTCCGGAGTCGGTTCATCGCGTTGTTTGAAAAATTGAACTATGCCAGATAGGACACCATTAAAACGTTTCGGCACCCGTCCTCTACTTAACCATCGGATTTCAGAGTGAAGGAGTAGGTCCCCGTATTGACAGTCAACTTCATCGGCCAAGGTTCTGAATAATCTTCTTTGTAACGCTTGAGCTCTAATCTTGTTCACAATTTTTACCACCAGTTTCATAACGTTGTTTACTTTCAGGAAATTTCCACATAATGCTTGCTGATGGATAATGCAGTGGTAACAGAGAAATTGCGGAAGTTTCATCTTTACGACATAACGCCACCAGACCCTTATCACAACCCATCAGAGCGTCATCGGTTGTCAAGCCTACCATTTTCGATATTGGACGAACACGGCCATCTGGGCAGTGTCAACGACATCTGTTGATTCATCCAGTTGAAGTGAAAAATAAACACAGTTATCTAAGTCAGTTCTTAACTGTAAAGGAATATCATTGCTTATTACTTCTACACGTCTCATCACTGTATTAGCAGAAATTTGCATAGATTTTATAGCTGAAACTATCTCGTCTTCATTTCTAAAGTTGGCAAATAACGAATCAGCAGCTTCTAAAAACACCTGTTTTATCATTTCCCCGTCTTCATAAGGTTTCTTTTTTTGTGCAATTATCTGGGACACACGGTACGATACTTCAGTTGCAGCCTTATTTTTGTCGACTGTTCTTAAAAATATTGATTGTTGTCCAATTAACTGCTTTTTTAACTGTTTCAGTTTCTCCTTTCTGGCGGCAGAATGTAGTGGGAATGATTTTTCAAAATTAGAATGTACAGTTTTATGATGTCTCTCAATATTTCCTTTTTTAGCAACGGAGACCGAAGTATTACATAACAAACACACATTTTCATCTTTAACTTCTGTAAAAAAGTATTGTTCTTCCCATTCCGAATGAAAGTGGTATGTCTTTACCTTCTTACAACTGCTTGCCATAATATTATTTTTGTTGTTCTCTACTAACCCAACCGCTGGACGTTGGTTACGCGTTCAGTTTTAAACTAAGCGCAATGTCTCCGCGCCGTGCGTATTTATCCCGTTCAAAGCAATCCAGATCGTTCTCGAACACTAACGCGCTGGTCCGGCTGGTCGGTTCTAGCCGATTCTAGCTTGATGGCGTCAGCGGCAGATCGCTCACCGCAACGTTGCCGCTGTTTATGTTTAATATTATGACAATTAGATTTTTTTGTGGAATTTTCGGAAGCTTCTCTGATTTTTGCAGTTTGTATTTTTTAAATTAAAATCGTTGTGAGAGCTACCAGAATTACCTCCGCGAGCTATAGGTAGCTCGCGATGGACAGGTTGGCGACCACTGCTCAATTTATTCACCTAACAATTTATTTGCTTGAATTTAATTGATTCATGCATTTGTTGGACACATTAAAAACGATTGTTCGCAAAATTTGTTCTATTTTAAATGACACTTGATTTAAAATGTTACATGAGTAAAATTGTTATTTGAATAAAAAAAAAAACTAATGAAATAACTTGAAGCTTTTATTGATTCTGAAGAAAAATATTGTTTCAGAGTATTGGAAAATGGAACGCCAATTTACTATATATTATGCTGAAAAATAATATATATACATATAGTTCAACTCAGTAATGAACAAATATTTTTATTCAACAGTCAATGGAATGTATTATTCGAGTAAATTCAACAAACGTTTCAATCCCGCATATAATTTTGACCTTAGAATAAAATATTAGTTATTTATATGACTGTTGAATTATAATGAAACTTTGAATTCACTTTCAAAATGTAAGTTTGAGAATAAAATTTCAATGAATATATTTGAATGACTATCAAAGTTTTCCCATGAAACTTTGTTGGTAATAAAAATAGACTCTCGTTAGTCTGAAAATATAGCAAATCAATTTTCCATATTAAATATTTTTCTATGAATAATAAAAATTGTTATATTTCAATTGTTTTGAAAGTTATGAATATTTTCAACATTCACTTTAATGCATTCAATTTAAAATTTGGTTACAACTTTTGTGCAAAACATTCTCAAGCAAGTATCATTTTATTTCATCAATCTTTTTAAAAAGCTATTTTTTGACATAGAATAAAATTTTTTGATGATTCAAAAAATTTGTTGTAAAACGATTGTTGATAATATTAATTCGGCGCTGGTATCGAGCGGATTTATAAAGAACTTCAAGTGTTACATATGGCAACATGCTAGTTCATTTATAGTATGACAAAACGCCGTTCAACCGTGGCGCCGAATAAAAATTATCAACAATCAATTTGATTCATGTATCATTGAAATTCAACAAACAAAATAATCCAGCTCATTTCACAAGGAATAGTAATGTTTTACTTTCTATTGGTATTTTGTAAAAATGAATTGTTTTGATTGTTGCTTTTAGGTAATTCATGAATTAAATTAATTGTTGATAATTTTAATTCGGCGCTGCGGTCGGACGAAATATTCTATTACTATCACTAGACTATCATGTTGCCAGATTTAAAAATTCAGCTTCTGCAAGAATCCGCTCGACGCTAGCGCCGAATTAAAATTATCAACAATCGTTTTAATTCATGTAACTGTAATTATCAAAAAACAATTTTATTCATGTTTCACAGACATTGTGATAAATTATTCGATAGTTACAAAAAAGTATATGACAAACATTTACTTCCAAAAATTTCAAACAATGAATCTATAATATATAGGTTGTTCACGTTAAGAAGAGAATGACGTCACAAGATGACAAGTTACGGCGTTGCCAACATGTGCACTATTTCGAACTTTTTAATTTTTTATACTAATGATATGTTTTATTGCTATTAACCTTAAACCTTACTTACTTTCAGTATTTGTTGGGATTATTTCGACAATGCTTCAGGCATATTGAATATACGCAGGTCTTATCAGAAGAAATGATTAGTTCTGAAAAGAAAAGAAAGACTGACAGTTTTTGATTTTTTTTTGATTCGGCAACGTCTGAAATTTGAGCAACTTACAAAATGAAATGTTACTAGTTTCATTGCTGTTGAACGCATTTCAGTGGGAATTTTACGTGCGTTTTATCTACCTCCGGATAATGAGGTAGAACTTTCGCCAATCTGGACCAGGCAAAAACGGCCTTCGTCTTTTCTTTTGATACCGAGCACACAATTTTCAGCTGTTATGTTGGATATACAAAATTACCAAAAACGACGTCATTCTCTTCTTAACGTGAACAACCTATAACTGTTCGCAACTTTTCATCAAACAAATTAATTCATGTAACCTTTTAAATCAAGTGTCATTCAAAATAGAACACATTTAGCGAACAATCGTTTTTAATGTGTCCAACAAATGCATGAATCAATTAAATTCAAACAAATAAATTGTTAGTTGAATAAATTGAGGAATGAATATTTGTAAGTATAGATTTCTCCGAAATCTATTCTCATAAATGGGAAGTCACTCACTAATTCATCTCTGTTTCTCTGTATTGTTAAGTCCTAGGCAATTTCAATTGGGTATAAGGTATTTCTTGGGAGAAAATATTTTCTTAGGCGCACTAAGAAAGTATTTTCAAATATTCTAAGAGGTTTTAGTTTTCAAGACATTTTTTTATCATTGCACTACGCCAGATCATCTAATACACAAAATAAAGTTGCAAAATCGTGTTAATTATATTATTCATAGCTCAGTGTGTTAAGGTACGACAGTTGCCAATTAGGGCAGTTGAATTTGTTAATATGTAGGCATGAATAACTCATGTCATAATAGCAGCGGAGTCAGAGATATCCGTCACAGTGTTATTTAAAATTCCGCTAGCGCGAAGATCAAATTTTGCATAAGGAAGTCGTGATGCAATTACACTGCGAGATATTGCGAATCAATCCACTGCAGGTGAAAAATAAATCGCACGAGAGGAGCGCCGTGTTCAGTTTTGCCAAACCTAGTATTTTTGCAGTAGATCCTCTGTTTTGACTCTCTACTGTTCACGAGACGAAATCTGCTGAGGACTCAGTTCATATACTTGCTATAATATACAATGAATTACCATATACAGTGGGAAACTGTATATGGTAATTGGAAATGGGAAACTTTTTTATTATCGAATTCTCAGAAAATTTTATTCCTGACAACAGTTGGTGCATGTTCCAAAACTATACCAAGTGTACCTGAAATGGCTTTATGACAAACACCATACAGGATAAGCCGAAAAATATAAAGTTCGTTCAAGAGTAAAGTACCCTTATTTCAAAAAATATAGAAATATGTTGGAGAGAAAAGTTGCTTAGAATTAAAAGTTATGTTCAGATACGAAGTCATGGCCTGCTATTCAATTTTTTTTCTTTTGGAAAATTTTGAATTCGAAAGTTTAAATGTATGATACATATTTTTACTATTTTTATTCGTTATGTATTTGAAGTAGCCACAATCAAACCAGTTTGGAGTATTTTTTATCAAATTAAAGTGTATTTGCGAAATTTACTTGGATTTGTATTTTTTTAGGTGACAGTCAACTTCATGTTTGTTGCAACGATATTTAACAGAACTCTAGAATAAAACAAATACTCCTTTTAACGAGGCAAATACTTTACTAACTAAATGTTCATATGAATAAACTGTCAATAAAAGTATAACATTTCTTTTATTCTGGCAACAATGCCTCAACTAGAACAGATATTAAAAAACAATCCAAAATCTATTGCAGATAGCCATGAACAAAAAACACATACGCCCTAAAACAATAGATACTGTAGTTTGACAGTGTGGCTTCTTAAAACTTGCCTGTACGTTTTCATATTTGTCCTTAATTAAAAATGCCTCGCCCAGTATTATTAACGTCAACTGAAAGGCAGAATTAGTTTTAATCTGTGGTGATGGTTATAAAACAATGCGCGAAGTTGGAAATATTTTCAACAAGCGGCATCCAGACAAACAAATTTGCTATTCAAGTGTAAGTGGAATTTTGAAGAATTTCAAACTGACCGGCTCACTAGAATATGAACATAATCAGGAGCGTACGAAACCTGTATGCACAGAAAAAAACCAGCTTGACGTACTTCAAGCAGTCTAGCAGGTCTACCCAAGAAATTAGTGATTATACCGGCATAAAAAAACCTCTGTGAAGCGTATTCTCAAGAAACATAAGTAGCATGCTCACAGACCTACATTCATATGTACATTTCAAGAAATTTGAGACAATATTTGAGATATGATTTTTCCATGTGGATTCAGAGTCAAACAGGAGAACAACGAGATTTTCATCGATGTATTCTGTTCGGAGATGAATCTATTTTTACAACAAATGGGGTTCTATCATCACAAAATTGCAGATTGTGGTTAGATGTCAACCCAAATTTTATTATTGACAACAAAAATTAATAATATCAGAATACAAACGTTTGGTGTGGTATATCAAATAATAAATACTAGGTCCGTTTTTTTTTCGCGAGAATTTGAATGGTGACAGGTACTTGAACTTTTTGGAAACTGAAATTGGAGAGTTTTTGAATGATATGGTATTAGAAGAACGGCAAAAGTTATGTTTCTAACATGACGGATGTCCTGCCCATTCTACTAGAAATGTTTCCCAGTGGCTGAATAGGACATTTCGTAATAAATGGTTAGGACGGAATACCGATCCTCGATGGCCTCCCCGCTCTCCAGATCTTACACCTCTAGATTATTTCTTATGGGGATTCTTAAAACAAAAAGTCTACAGAGATCGCCTCTTTAATAATGTTGATGAGCTTGAAACTTCAATACGAGTTCATTGCAGAAATATTCCCGCTAATGTGTTGCGATCTACATTAAACGAATTTTATGAGCGAACAATTAGATGTATCGAAAGAGAAGGTGGACATACAGAGACGCTTCGATAATTTTTATTGTTAGCACCTGTTAAGTTGTTAAGTTACCTACTGTATTTTTCTGTACTATCGCTTATTGGTTCTTTTTTGTTCATGGCTATCCGCGATAGATTTTGAGTTTATTCATATGAAGATCATACTTAGTAAAGTATTCGCCTCGTTAAAAAGAGTATTTGTTTTATTCTAGAGTTCTGTTGAATATCGTTGCATTCTATTCAGGCATTCTATTCCAAAGACACGAAGAGAACAAACTGTGATTACACGCTTGAGAATAGGTCGTACCAACTTAACTAACATATTCATCCTCTCAGGAGAACAACAACCAATATGCCAACAATTTAGGCAGAGGCTAATAGTGAAACATATCTTGCTAAATTGTGTGCAATATGATGAAGCTAGACAACGATTTGAAATACCAAATTCTATGAAGGAATGTTTGAAACATCATAATGACAGTCTGGATAGAATTATAAAATTAATGAAAGCTATTGGGCTATACTCAAAAATTTGAACAAGAAAGCAAATGATAAACAAACTAATAGTAGAAGGCCAATGACCTCGTAGTCGACGCCTTCAAACCACAAAAAAAAAAAAATATCTTTGCAACAAACATGAAGTTGACGATCACCTAAAAAAATACAAATCCAAGTAAATTTTACAAATATACTTCAATTTGATAAAAAATACTCCAAACTGATTTGATTGTGGCTACTTCAAATACATATTAAATCAAAATAGTAAAAATATGTATCATACGGGGGTAATTCAAAATTTTCCAAAAGAAAAAAAATTCGAATAGCAGGCAATGACTTCGTATCTGAACATAACTTTTAATTCTAAGCAACTCTTCTCTTCAACATATTTCTATATTTTTTGAAATAAGGGTACTTTACTCTTGAACGAACTTTATATTTTTTGGCCTATCCTGTATGGTGTTGGTTATAAAGCCATTTCAGGTATACGTGGTATTGTTTTGGAACATGCACCAACTTTTGTCATGACTAAAATTTTCTTAGAAATAGATAAAAAAAAAGTTTCCCATTTGTTGCACATTTAGTGGACCATACTGTATGTAGTATTAATCTATGGAATATATTTGTCACTATGTCTTTATGAATCCACGGGTTTTCTGATACAAAATCAAATTTTCAAGAAACACTCAATTGTGAGATCTTCACTGAAAAGTTTTACTGAAAAGTTTTACAGAAATGCAACACGTGTTTCGCTATACAATAGCTTCTTCAGGCGTGTCTATACTAGTATAGTGTCTATACGTAGTATAGTCACTATACTACGTGTGGTATCTATAGGTACGTCTATAGTAACGCTTCAAGAAACTATCGTATAGTAAAACGCGTGTTTAGTTTCTGTGAAAATGTTCAGTAAGAATCTCACAATGAAGCGTTTCTTGAATATGTTATGGATTTTCATCAAGTGTCGGCCGATTCCATCACATAACAAAATCTACTACTTGTAAAGCACAGAAAATGACCCGTAAAACTGTCCGTGTCAGTATAGCCTGAGGCCGTTGTTCACCAAACACAACATTGAAAATTCAAACCAACTCAGCTGATAACTTAACAAAGTAACCAATAGTTCTGAGGTGATACGAAGTTTGCTGGGTCAGCTAGTTATTTTATAAAAAGATTTAAGTCATTGAACGATCACAATTGACTGTTTTGGAAATAATACTCCTTCTTCCTAACAAAACTCTGAAATATTTCATCACACTGGAAACTGGCCCATTGAAATATACCAAATGAAACGTAACCGGATGGTAAAAATCTGCTTTTTCAAACAACTAGAAGTAACAAGCGCTGAAACGAAATGCAACTGTGATCTAGGCAGGTTAAAAAGCTAAATTTGTAGACTTCAACGTTAGCATAGTTCAATATTGATGCTGTTAACACTACAATTAGAAATAAAGAGAAATCCAAACTCCAGCAAGAAGACGTTTCAAATTATGATAGAGTTAGAGAATTAACTGAAAAATGTCGAAATTATCTGAATATATATTTGCACAGATCAGAGTCTCTAATTAACTCGTGGTAAAACTAACTTTTCACGGCACTACTCGTCATCTAAATCAGAAAGAGTTCTGCACCATTGCAATGATTAAAAATACCAGACGGACGGTAGCCGGTCTGTTCAACGTGGGTGCTTTGTTCACTCACTCAAATCGAACGCCGTGTGGGTAGCTGGTTCAAACCCCAGGCTGAACGATCGATTTTCATTTGCTATCGTCCAACAACCCGTGTTAGGAATCACATGTTAAAAGGTAAGACCTCGTTAGTCCTTAGCCCTTCTGAGGGTTGTCGTTCGTAGGGCTGGTTAACCTCAATAAAGCATTCACAAATTGAATATTTACCAAATGATGAAATATATGTTGCTATCACAAATAACATTAGGTATATTTATTAAGGCAAAATCAACCTATAGGCATGTGCATAATACCATGAAATTGAGAGCATTTGTTTTTAATGAATGAACCATCTGTCTATTTGAAATACTTAGGCAACCACTGCTAATAAACTCTTTCTGTTTGTATATTTGCATATAATTTTGTATGCTCAATATGTATCAGAAAATACAATCTCGTTAGAGACCTGTGAAGTTTTAAAAAACAATGCATTGTCTATCGATTTTCTACCAAATTCTTTATAAGGAGATGATATAGAAGTTTACTTGCATTTATTTACTATTTCTTCGATTTAACAGGTATTCTAGAAACGATATAAAATGTAAAGAATTATAGTGTTACAATCCTGTCATCATATATACTATGATTTCATTAATCTCTGCTGTCTACTGATATCAAAAAGTTATATTTCACAGTCATTTATTTCAGTTATACATTCATTTTTGATTTTTATAAAGACAAATGGGTATATCTTCAATGTATAATTGTTTAAACTCGTGAATCCTACGTGAAAAATCCCAAGCCACAAGTGAACGATAACATTTCATGTGTAATGGAAATATATTTTGTAGGCTTTTTCACCGTTCGGCGTACAAGAGAAAAGCAAACGAAGCGATCACAATATTTTCCAGAAATAATCGCGTCAGGGTAATGCTAAATAGACTATGAATATAAAACAAGATTTCCGTACGTTCGAATTCTTCTTGTAATAGGCCTCTCAAGAGGTTACGCCATAGATCTCGTCCGAAAACGAATTTCTGGGTTCATTTTCTATTCTCTTGTTTTACCCATAGGCCATATCGGAAACCAATATCGTTGTTTCTAGTAGAAGTATTAATTCTTGCACGAATTCCAGAGTTTGTGTTATTATTCAGTTCATATTACAGGGTAAAGGGTTGAGAAATAGGGCATATGTCACCTAATCATCAAATAATCCTCTGCGAATTTCATGCTGTTGGGGACAATCCAACCATGGCATGAATAACCGGTGAATTCATCTCCAGTGACAGGCAAACTTATACGATGGGAGACTATTTATATTTCGGGAACTGGCAACTCTAATATCAATAAGTGAAACACCATAATGAAGTTTGACATTTTTCAGCATAAACGTATACTCATGATTTGATGTACAAGTGCTATTTGTTTTGTTTACAGTCAATTTGAAAACAAGTTGACCAGAAAATGAAAATTTCAAGAAAAGATTTCCGTTGGATTATTTTTCACAAGTTTCGATGTGGATTATCTCAACAAGAATGTGTCAATGAACTCAGTTCTTAATCGGACGATAAAGTACCATCAAAAACCACGCTGGTATAGTGAATTCAATCGTGGTCGTAGTTTGGTCGCTGACGAATTCCTTGAAGGTCGTCAAAAATCGGTTGTTGTCTCACCAAAGATCGACGCAGTACGTAAACTGATAATGCGAGATCGTTATATGACATATTATGAGATAGAGGCATCCTTGCACATTGGTTCCATTTCAATACATTCGATTTGGCATGAAAAAAATTGTTTTCGTTGGATGGCTCATAATTTATCAATCGCCCAAAAAAACGATCGCGTCAAGTGGTGTAGGGAAATGATTAAAACGTTCGATGGTGGTGCTTCAAAAGACGTGTATAGCATCGTGATAGGTGAAAAATCATGGTTATATGCATATGAGCCGAAAACAAAACAGCAATTGACCGTGTGGGTATTCCAAGAAGACGAGCTTAATCCAACAAAAGTTGTTCGTGGAAGAAACACAGCGAAGAAAATGGTCGCCTGTTTCTTCGGTTGAATGGGTCATGTGGCCACTGTTCCGCTTGAGCAACGTAGAACGGTCAATTGTAAGTGGTATATGATCATTTAGTAACTGGAAGTCTTCAGAGAAATTCGTAAAACTAACAGCCGAAGACGAATTATTCTCCATCATGACAATGCATCTCGTCAAACAGGTGAATTTTTGAACAATGAAAACATCGAATTGTTGACTCATCGTCCGCACAGTCCTCCTTTATTATCCCTGGGCCTTCAAATTTTCAAGTCCGGCCCTGGTTGAAGTACATGTTTCCTTTGCTATTGTGAATTATTGAATAAAATTATCAACTTTGTATAAAATGATTATTCTTGTACTACGAACCCATGTATACATGACATCGGTGACATCGATAATCGTGATGATTTAATTTTAATTTGTATTTCATAACTCATCTCTAACTTACTAGAAAGACTCTCATCTCGTCTTGAGGACAGGGTGCTAAATTTCTGTGATCTTACAACTTCTATTTATAGTTCGTTGAAGTGGATGGCATAATATCATTATTTATCTCAATATATTTTTGTGTTACATCGCCTTCCAAATGAACGTATTGTAGTAATGTCTAAAGGTTATTTTGCTGGTAGTATATTTCTGGATCTGAGTGGAAATTTTGACAGTGTGAACCATTCTATTCCAGTAAGTATAAAATCTCTTTTATCATGAGATCAAAAGTAAAGCTACGAATTTCATGAAATCGTTTCAGTAGTAACAAAAACCAAAAAGTTTTATTAAACAGCAAGTAGCAGATTTTTGTTCTGATATAGCTATAATTCATGTGTGTTCTACAAGGATGTGTGCTATTATATTAAATGTTGTTTCTTTATCCTCAATATATTTTCATCGAAACGACCTTTTTTTTAAAATTGGTAAAAGCAGTTGTAGGGAATTGAAAAGTAAGAGAGCGCTGCACTGAAAACAGTTATTTCTTGAATTTGTCGTTATGATCTACAATATGCAAAAACGTATCATAGAGACTATATTGAACATAAACTATACAGAATCTCGTCATATTTTTTAAACAAATAAATGGATTTCAATTTGTTTCGTTCTCTAGTTTTCTGCTGATGTAAGTTACCAACATTTTCATTCTATAAAAGACATTCAGTCTATTCATCATCACTCTATCATTCACACATTCATTCTATAAAAGAGTGAAAGAGTGGACATTGGCAGATCAAGATCTTCAGATGATGTGGTGCTGCAGGTTTTTCTGGGTTTTCCTGCAGCTAAAAAAGCAAATGCGCCATTGGAATCAATCAAGTTGCCCCGGAGCGCCAATTAATTTCTATTGTTACTGTTTTATAATTTCATAATTTGTATTACTTTCAATTATTCATATTATACATATGTATACAATTATACATATTATTCATAAACGTGATTCTATCTCATTCATAACACTTTACCGTGAAATTTCCACTGATCAATTTGAAAAATTGCAACACTTATTTGACAACAGAAGCTTTCTTAGGTGTGTTCATTCTGAATAAATTTTAGCCAATTAGTCATAAAGGAGGGAGAAGGACATATGATTTGAATGGTTGAATTATGTGAAGCACTAATTAAGTAAATATGAACACACCCGAGGAAATATTTGTATAGTGATACACGTGTTGTGTCATAAAGGAGGGAGAAGGACATATGATTTGAATGGTTGAATTATGTGAAGCACTAATTAAGTAAATATGAACACACCCAAGAAATATTTGTATAGTGATACACGTGTTGTGGTTTTGTGAACTACTCAGTGATAATCTCACAATAACAAGTTACGTCACAATAATACGTTACGCTTTTCATCAAGTATAATCCAATTTCACCACATGAGTTCATAGCTTTAGAAGATGCTAAATATTTCCCTTCAAATCATTCTACATAATCTTGAGTGGTAGAACTGAAGTTTGGACTAAAATAGATGTAAGTAATCATTTGAAATACTGGAACCCTCTGTATATCATTCCGAAGACAAACTCTGCTGTCAGGTTTAATTCAATATTCCACTTTCTTCAGCGGAAATTAATTGAGATTTGAAATTTTAATTTCCATAGAAGATTTGAGAAGGCCGACAGCGACTTGCCTGATGTTCGGAGCTCGAAGAGGGCCTCTTAAATGCCGACGAATTACTTCAAAATTATCACGATCTCCACGAATGTTAGATAAATCTCACCTAATTGTCTGGAGGCCCCAATTCTCTTGGACTCGAACGACTTTTATTTTCTATTCAGAGATTTGATTAGGTGTACGTTGAACAAATAACTTTCGGAAGCGGCGCAAAAATGCGTTGGTGGAATTTTGAGGTAATTAACGGTGAGTTCGGGTCGATGTTAACAAAACACATAACACCGGGTCGAACAAATCAGATTGAAGGAGCTCAGTTCGAAATATACCTCGAGAACATGGCTTCATTGTTGATTGTTACCGATATAATTATCATTGAACAACTGGGTTTAGAAAGGACAACACAGTGGGATTTTTGAAGTGATAACTTCTTATGAAACGATGAACCGCTTCGTTACCTAACGTGTTACAGCGCCAGTCTATCTGGCTTCCCTTGCTCTTACGAATACGTCAGCGGAAGGCAGGCCCCTTCTCTCTCGTCGGACAGATCAGTGTTTAGTGTGCGTTAGACATATACTGTTTTTTTCTGATTGATTCGGCCGTTACTTGATGAAGATCCATATTAATTTCATAAACTACATCTCACGATTTGATCTCCACAAATTTTATTTGAAAAATATATCAAGACATGTTTTGCTAACACAGTAGCTTCATCAATAGTGATTTGAATCACTGTTCTATAAAAATATCACCAGCAATCTAGGCTAGGCTTTACTCAAGTTAATCAACTTCAATATTGAATAGTTCAACTTAGATTAGTTGAAGTTATCACTTTTGTCGGGTACGTACACATTCATCATGCATGACTGCCATGAATTTGAAAATGAATATATAAAATGGTGTTCCCTTATTTTCAAAATATTTTCCATCAAATTCAACGATTTTTTAAAATAGGCAAAACCAGTTGTATAGTTTTGAAAAGTAAAATAGCGCTGTACTGAAGCTATTTCCTTAAATTCGGATTTATGATCTACAATATGAAAATACGTTTCATAGAGACTATGTTGAACATAAACTATACAGAATCTTGTGATATTTTTCAAACAAATAAATAGCTTTCATCATAGGGGATTGACAACTATTCCGAAGGGGCGACATCTAACTTTAATATTCGGAACGTCAAACTCAGAGAAATCGATGATTATATTATTATAGTCTCAAACATTTACTTGAAATAGAAGCTCGCATTAGGTTGATATTCGAGAATTCCATAAGCACATAATATTTCATAAACGAGTCCTCGTTTTGAAGGCAAACTTTTATTATTTTTCAATGTCACATCACTGGATTCACGTAGATTGGAAATGTATTATGTCTGAATTACGTCGAAATGCGTTCGTTATAGAAGAAGTTCCAGAAATTTTTTGAAAAATCTGACAACTCCATAGGAGTCCACAGGTTTTGGTCCATCACTGTCCAAAATTTCGAAATCTGTTCATTTTTAATGTAGAGGAATTGCAACAAATTTGGAATACTGCAGGTAAGTTGGAATACCTTGGATACCTAATTATTATGAGTGCCATCTGTGTTTTCTTCTTGTAAACTTATCGTCACCCGCCATCTTGACATTCCGGCTGCCAGCCTCGTAAAAGCGAAATGTCAAATTTCAAACTTTTTTCGGTAAAAAGCAATCATTGATAATCATTTACTATGATACATTAAATCTTTGTTGTAATTATTTAAACTAATAAGCGACCTTTTCAGTTAATGGTTCTACTTTTATTTTGTTGATATTTCTGAAATTAAAAATGTGATATGAAATTTTAGGTTAGGATGTCATGTTGTTAATTTGGTATACCGAAAGTGGATATAATTTGGGATATTCCATCTGTGATTATTGTGACTGATTATTACCTAATAATTATATTAGTGTAAGCTATTATGTTATAAAAATTATTACCAAGAGATCTGAAAACTATAAAACTGTTACAAAAATAAGAAATTTATTAGATAGTAAGGAAAAGTGTAAGCAAAGTCAAAGAAAAAAAGGTGATTATAAATTGGAATAATATATTCCAAATTATCTTAATTTTCGTTTTGTTTTATTCTTTCTATTATTGAAGTTTAATAATTTTCTAACCATTTGATGTATTTTTCATTGGGCTAAGCCATTTTCTTCTCTACTTATTCCCAAAAAACAAACCAGTATTCCAAATTTGCTGCAGTTCCTCTAGTATTCAGCTTCATTCCTGAGTAATGTGTTCAACCAGTGTTCAACGTTATTTTACGAAATTTTTTCCGGGATATTTCAGCCTCGAAGATGAGCCCCGAAGTGTTCTACCTACAGTAATCCAGGACGAGGATTTGAGGACTCTGATGGAGACTGACCCATCACAAACTATGCGTGGGATGGCAGAAAAACTAGGCTTAAGCTCCCATGCGGTTTTTGATGGTTTAAAGCGTATTGGAAAGGTGAGGAAGCTCGAAAAGTGGGTGCCCCATGATTTGGAAGACAGAAATTGACACGTTTCGAAGTCTCTTCTTTATTGCTTTCGCGGAACCAGAACGATCCTTTTTTGGATTGGATCGTCATGTGTAATGAAAAATGGATCCCCTACGACAACATGAGAGGTTCAGAATAATGGTTGGACACCAATGAGCCACCCAGGCACTTTTAAAAGGCGAAAACCCATCAAAAAATACCATGGTTACTATATGGTGGTCAGTGCCTAATGTGATTCACTAACACTTCGTGCAACCGGGCCAAACCATCACGAAAGACTTCTGTTTTGATGGAATCGACGAAATGTACCGCTAATTGCGTCGGCAGCAGCGGACACTGGTTAACAGATCCAGTTCCATGACAACGCCCGTCCGCACATTTCACAAATCAACGTCTGACCATTAAACGAATTGACTGTCGAAAACTATCCCGAATACCAAATTTGCCCGCATGGCAAACAGCCCGATGGACCACCCAAAAGCTTCTTTTCCTCACAATAATGGGGTTACCAATATAGTAAGATGAATTCTGAAGAGGCAGACAAGTGGTCATTTATTCAAACTCTTACTTTGTTATTTTCAAGCAATACCAATCGAGCAATAAGCAATATCATGCCGTTTGCTCTCATGGTATTATTATGTTTTTGAAAACATGAGAATACATCGATGAAAATTCTTGTGGTATTACTCAAAAAAAAAACTCAAATTGGTAATGAAGGGAAAGCCAATTAAGGGTTAGTGATCCATCTTACATCCTGAATCGTTCGGCTTGTGGCATCAATACGTTTTCTAACGGTCACCAGCTGCCTCATTGTGATGGACAATCAGTTCTCTCCTTCTTCCTCTAGGCCTGTATCCCGTAACTCGACAACTGAATTAAACCGATACGAATACCAATGATACTTCCAGATGTTTCTATTTCTGAACGCTTTCCGGAACAGTTCATTCATAAATTGATGTCGAAGAGAAAAAAGTACAATAAAAGATGTAATATGCATTTAAAAACTATTTATCCTCGAAAGATATCCTCGAGTAGTTGTATTCATGACACAACCGAAAGCCACTACTTTTTTCTTGAATAACTTATATCAATGGTATATTTAGTAATGTCACATAATATGCCATCAAAGAAGTCCCAAATCCCATTGGAAATAAATATTCACATAGATTGTCTCTAGTTTTTTCCATTTTCCATAAGCATTGCAACTTGAAACGATCTGAATGCCTTTCGAAAAGTTTCGATCCAGTAAATTATGATATTTCAAGCATATCTCCCATCACTAGTATTTTCTCAGATCATTATACAAGATTATTTATATTATCATACACGCAAGTAATATTCAGACATATTCGTCAAGAAAATGTTCAGGTGCACCAAGTATGGATAACTGAAACTGAATCGAGTCAATTTTCTGGAGAGGATTTCATTTGCTGGTCCAATACTATTTGCATCTATGTAGTTTTCTCTCACCTTCCGATTTGAGCATCAATACAGAAATCAGTGTTTAAATTGAAATAGGTGACGAGATACTCAAAACCCTACAATGTGATTCATCAAATCATTTTGGAAAACTTTTTCTCATCTGAATTTCTTATATTTGCGATCCCACTTGATTATTACAAGAGTAGAATCTGAAACTTCCGAGAAACTTCAGGAGAACTTTAGTATCTTGATCCTAGTTAAATAAACAACTGAGCAATACGGCGTAACCTATAATTATAGTTTCAATACAATTAGTAAATTCACTAAACATCGGTAACTACGCTAACTAATAAGATAATAATAATCATATCCGTAGGATACTGATTCTGCAGGAATTAGTATATAATTCACAATATTCCATAACTTTCATTGACTTCTCAAACATTGAGTTCTCATAATAAATTGATTACATAAACCCAGTTACTGTATAATATACACATCTATGTACATATAGGTATATGTATTGATTTTCTACAAATATTCAAATTTATCATGGGTATTCATTGATAAATTAACATTTTTGAATAGATTTTTCATTTTCATTTATTATTTTTATTATCGGATACATCAGTAATTACTGTGATCGAGAAATGACATACATATGTTTTCGAGTGAAAATAAGAAAGATATCTAGAGAAAACTTCATCGATTATTGTTCCATGTCTCGTAGTAGTTGTCATCATCGGACGCGAAATTAAAATTCTTCAGGACCTACTCAACCGCAAATCTATCTTCACTATCTTAAACCTCCCTCTCAACTTCTGTTCGTCTCGCCCGATCACACTTTTCGCAACGCTATCGACATGCATTCACCAGCTTACTCCAGTCAAGCGCACTTTCTGTGGATGACGTGGAGAAATGGATTGCCATTTCTGTATAAAATAGTGAAGAGGACCAACAAGTGTAAAACATACGTCTACATAAAACCTGCTCACACCCCTGAATAACGAATTCCATCATCCATGGACTGAGAGACTTCAGCTTATTGTGTTGTTAGTCTTTGTGACATAAAAAAAGAACTGTGGTTTCAAAGCCAGTAGAACACACAAGAGCCCCAGAATTCGTGCTATGCTTATCTATTAGTAACCTCAGAAGTGTTAATTAGACAGGCTAGTTGTAAAACTCCAGACATCACCAGAAGATGGTAAAAGAGATTTTTTCCGAAACATATATGCAGGAGGCCACATTTTGAAACATCCGTTCTAGAGACAAATATGGAAGCAATGAATCAGTTCTTCAAATCAATTCTTGAAACAAAATCTGATGACTGGACAATGAGATGAAAAAAATGTTCTATAGTAAATGTTTCCACCAACTTCCATATAATGGTACAAACGAGCTTCCATTTCCTCCCTCATATGGTTGATAATCTCGAGAGTTATTTCTCTGCAATGCCTCATGATACTCTCTCTCAAATCTTTTAATGTTACTGATTCTATCACATACATTTCAAATTACCCCGTAGAAAAAAATCTATAGGAGTGAGATCCGGAGACTTTGGTGGCCATTCTGTAGGATCTCTTCTGCCAATCCAGCGACCAGGAAAATGATTATCCTAAAATTGTCGCACTGGAGCTGTATAATGAGGAGGTGTACCATCTTGCTGAGGAACAATTTCGTGTTTGAATGAATTTATATTCTCCTCAATTGCCCTATTGATGTACGGTATTATTCGATTCTTCAACATATCCAAATATTTATCACTGGTCAAATTATCATCAATAAAAAAAGGTCCAAAATCTGTTCCTCTTTATATTATTGTTGAGGTGTTTTTTAATTTTTTCTGAAAATCATTGTTCCAAAAGTTATTCAGGGTAGCTCGTTTTCAACTCAAATCATTTGTAGGTCTCGAACCGTAAGCTACAGCCCATATGTTTTATACTTTGTTGATAACTACTAATCATGGATCATCTAATAATGCGAAACCATATAGGGTGATTCATTTAAAAAAATTGGTGACGTGCTCTGGGGGTGCGACAGGGGAAGTAACATCAAATGTGAATATGTCAAAATGTGCCCCCCCTGTATACTATGGTTGATGTGTTTTTTTAATTTTCATATTTATAATTGAACGTTCCCTTATGAGTACTTCTACGTCTCGTACAAGTTGGAGCTGAAATAAGCCGCTGAAAATCAACTTTCCAGGTATGGCACCACTGTTGGACTCCACCATAAGTATGGGATAATTTTTCTGAATCATACTTTTTATGAACTTTTCGAAAATTAAAATGCCGTACTGTAAAAAATCGTTTCTTATTTCAATTTTTACATCGCAGCATGTGTATCACGGTCTTTCGTACCATGATCACAGTATGACGTATTTTTCAAAACTTATATTGGTGTTGGAACAATCTGATTTCATTCATGCCATACTGTGAAAAATAATGTCATATCTTTTATTGGCGTGTTTTACAAACGGTTAAAAATTACCATTTTTCATGTATGACGCCACTTTTGTACTGCACTAAAGGTATGGCGAATATAATTTTGTCTCACTGTGTCTCACTAACCACGATTCAACTGTAAGAAAAAGTTTTCCGAATTTTGATAAATGGTATGGCGTCGTAATTTCCGTACAAGATTAATGAAAAACCATTGTTAAAATTAAAATAAAAAATCATTTTCAAAAAAATATGGCGGTCCTAAACATCAACCGGAGAAGTATGGCATATAGCAAGCGCCTATTTGCTTTATGTAAAAATACCGATAAATTGAAGAAATTTTGTGAAAGAAATTGTCTGACACCTCTGGATTTTCGAGCAATTTCAATCAATTATTCTGCAATTGCGTAAGAACATCATTTTCCTGTTACTTTTTACGTATTTGAACCCTCCTAAAAGTGCCATACTGTGAGAAATGACTCACCAAAATCCACCATCTTCCGGTCTATTCCGTTCACAGCATGAAAATAGAGCTGCGTCCACCCACTGCCGACACAGGTGTTCCAATTTCCCAAAAATCCTAATAAGATATATCTTTGGGAATAAATTGAACATATCCAAGTGCTGGCTACCCGCATGAATCACACCGTTCGAGTCCGAACTTGATTCCCCACATACTCGTACATTCTAAGATCCAGGCATTCAATTGGGTATTTGAAATGTTGATGTTAGTGAAGATTTCCGTTCGTTTTTCTCTCAGAAAATTGAATGTACCATTCCGAGTAGAGGAGAGTTTCGGGTGGTGTGAAATATTTATGTCTTTGGTCTTACACTATAATGTGAATATTTTCATATGAGGAAATAAATATTTGGAAATGAATTTCTAAATATTATCCTTTCCCAATTATCTACACAGTAGGGTATGGTGAACGTCTATCGGGAAACAACTACTTCCTCAGGTAATACCACGCTGGTTATTGAATTTATGCAAGATTCCTCACAGAAGCTAGTCTTCCAGGTGTTTCTCGTTCATCTAGCAGCAGGACCATGCTTCCTTTACTGTATAAGTGAAAAATATGTGGAATAGCTAGTCACTAGCGAAATTTATGAAGAACGCTGTTAATTATAAAAGTCTCAATTATTCGTAATACTTGACCAACTTAAGCGATCATTATTATAGTTTTCGGAAACAAAGTTCAAATGGAGACCTTCTTCTATGTCAAATCAACTTCAAAATAGTACAATTGCAAAACACGAAGGGTGTTGAGCTGTTGTGCTTGATATTTCCAGAGCTTTCGACCGTATTTATTAATTAAAATTTGATATTACGCCTTGCCAAATAGTTTTTGTTCGTAACTCTCCAGTTCTCCCAGAGGCCGTTCCACATAAATAATCATGTATGGTTCTCTTTCTGGTACATTCACTGTCAAAGATGGTTTTCCCGATGGCGTCATACAGACTTCACTCATTTTTTATTGTATATCAACGAAATGATTAAAAAAAAAACAGAAACACTACTAAGTGAATAGAACTGGCTGATACTTGATGAAAATCCATATTAAAACTTATTGAAACAGTTTATTGTATGATTTTCACTATAAAGGGTTTTACGGTAGCACATTTGTCTCTTCTTTCTATTTAGGTTTCCGAACAGCAGTTGCTAATGTACATTCTTGCTAACATCAAGTAGGTTTATATCTCAAGGTAGATCTGGAAAAAATTTTAGAGGCGATAGTAATCAAGTAAAACTCAATGCTTAGCCAAATCAGACATCAGTATTCTTTACTCTGAACCGAAAGTTGTTCACGCCTCCATAACATTCGATATTCCATCAAGCTCAAATCAGACCTTCTTCAGAATATTTCTTACTGTATGGCCGGATAAAACTCCGTTCATTTTTTCGTTTATTACTTCACTTTTCCGGACATTCATTGCTCAGAATATCATGTACTTCAATGGTATTGTGAAGTGATGTGATTGAGTGTATACCTAGTCGACTAGTTCTTCAGTAAGTTTTCCAAAGACTCTTGTTGAAAATTATGAATATGTGATGAAGTTAACTGATAGTCACTTCATTGTGAGATTTCCAGTAAATGTTACTAGTAGAAATCTCACAAAGAAGTGTTACTCGAATAAAAAAATTATAAGGAAATCAATCTTCAAATATTCTCCCGTCTGCATGTAATATGCCTATATGGATTAATTTACAAATGAAATTGAAATTTTCGGTAAGAGTTTCTTCACTTTTTCCAATAGTACCTATAAATCTCCAGCAGAGTCGTCAATATGTGCCTCCTATGTTATTGCTACAATCAAAATCACTAAAAGTTTGAAATAATAATAAAATCTATTGTGAATAGGAATGCAGATTTTCTTTTCTGTGGACAGTAGAAAAGTGAATTGCATGGAGAATGGAATGTTTTAAATAGAAACACATTTGCAAATGATATTAACATTTTCGGTAAGAGTTTCGATTGATCGTTTGTTTCTTCAATGGACAAGGTGGAACCTAAACAATTTCTCCAATAGTTTTAATTGTCACCAGAGTCGTGTCAACATATGCATCCCATGTTATCGCCACGATCAAAATCAAACTGCATACTGAAAGTATGAAATAATAATAAAATCCATTGTGGGAGGCGAATTTTTTATTGTGAACAGTTGAAAAGTAAATCGTACCGTTGAGGTGGTGTAGAATCATACAGTATTTTTTCTTCATTTATATCCACTGTTTTTTTTTCTGATTAATACGGCCATTACTTGATGAAGATCCATAGTTATTTAGTCAAATCGTGAGGTGCAGTTTTTGAAATCCATTGTTTCGTTTGTTCAATATATATTATCGTTCAATATATTATTATCGACCTGAAAATAAGCATTCATTTCACTGAAATAATCACTCTTCAATGTTATAAGTTATCTCAACTGCGAGATAAATTTACCATCTCAGGAAATTATTAGTCTCTATAAATTATTCATCGCCTATAATTATTCCAAAAATTTCCAATGGAATGAAAGTTTATGAATACCATACTCCACAATTTGCTCAAACACGGATATTCAAATTGAGAAAATCAACATCCTGTGCGAATATCAAGCGCAGCAAACAACCTGTGGGAGTATATTTCACCGATATTGTGGCCTCAACTCGAGGCTAATGATACTCTGGAGAAAGTCTTTTGTAATAGAAATTAATACTTCCTTCAGCAAACTTGAACAAGAAAAGAAAAAATCTTTATTGGAGCTCCGTTGTGGCAAAAACGCATGAACCGCTGTTGGAATGAAGTCGAGCAGAGACAATAAACAACGAATAAGGTTTTGGTCTTGAATCCTTTACACAAACCAACTTCATTCCATTACAAGACATTAACAGAAAATGTACTTGAGTACTCATAATTGAACAGACATTTTCCTGGATAAGAATATTCGACTGAATCAAAGAAAAAAATATCGTCCTCAATGTAGCGCAAACTAGTTGAAGTTTTTTGTGGCCTGTGAGAGTATGGAGTATTGGATAATTTACTTTTTGAATTCACAAGATGACTAGTCCAATTTAACCTATTATCTAAATTGAATCTCAATACTGCGTAAAAACTATTTTCCGGGTTTTTTGACGGTGGTTTGCAGGTGTTTATACCTGACGTTTCGTCTACTACTGCGGTAGACATCATCAAAGGCTATGTGGTAACGGTCGCAGTACCTACCCAAGTTGGTGCTCGAGTTGTTTCCATTGTTCCGAACGCATTAACTACGATGCTCTCATCCCCCCTGAGTTGAGTGCCCTAAGAATATTACCCACACGGTTACTGTGTGCAGAAGCTAGAATTTCGTTCATCCACCCCGACTCATTGCAGAGCGAACCTCAATCTGCTGATGGGCTCTTCAGCAAGATTGACATTTGACATACTGCGGTCGAGAGCCAGCCTTCAGGTGCTTGTACTTTCTTCATCTGTTATTTTTATTCAACGTGACTTTACTGAATGTAATTTTTGCATGAGGTCCCTTTAAACTAACCGGAGACAAGTGCCTTTTGGTCGCGAACTAATGTTTGTTATTGTTCTGAAAAAAAAGTGAATGTTGGGTCTGTTCATACAATTTTTATACTTACCGGAGCCGCCTAACGGCGACTCTCGGGGGGTGGTCTCTGGTTCTGCTTCGTTGGTCTCTTTCTCGGAATAGTCTTCCCTGTTGAGCGCTTCATGTAGTCCAGTTCCCGGTATATGAATCTATTTGGTATGTATTTTGGCTCACTCGCAAGCGTTCCTAAACATTTGAATACTGCGTCTGTATGTTGCTGAGCATTGGCCCCAGGCAGGGCAGGCATACAGGATGATTGGGTCTTGGGTAGGGCATACAGGGTACGGTCTTGATTAGCAGCAGTTTTTTGCGACCTATGATCGGATATAGGTTTTTTTTGGAGTCTCTCGCCAGCCCTGCTCTTTACCGTACGTGGGCCCTGAACATTAGTCTTCTGTCGAGACTGTCGAGAGTGATTCCCAGATATTTCGCATCGTTGGTCCACGGAATCTCTTGTCTTCTGAAGATGACGTTTCCTTCCGGGTATACCATTCTCCGGGTAAACAGTATCGCCTGACTTTTGTCAGGGTGATTGTATCTGGTGATTTGCACATTGCTAGATGATCGTAGAGCTGTGTTGTCCGCGTAGAGTGTAAACTTGTTAAAGATGTTCTCAGGCTTGGGCATGTCCGCTGTGTATACCGAGAAGGGGTGTGGCGAAAGAACTGCACCTTGTGGGACCTCTGCTTTCAGTATTGAGTTATTATCAGTTAGGAAATATTCGATTAGTCCTACCATTTGTTTCAAGTAGCCAAAATTGCTCATTTCGACTATTAGTCCATCGTACCAAACTCTGTCGAACGCCGGTGTGGTAGTATTCTTTGCCAAGGTTGAAACCTTCTGTCGTATAGTCTACAACCTGTAGCTCTGTCGAGTATTGGAATCTGAAACAGAATTGTTCATCTGTTAAGACTCCCAGTTCGTTGGTTTGGTCCTCTTAACTACGATGCTGGTATTTGATTCTGGTTTTATATTATCATCAGTGGGCGTGGTGTTGTGAAGGTTCTCTGAGGTTCTCAGCTGTCCTTAGACTTTATCTGACAGTTTTTATTGGCCTAAATATTGGTTTCACGTCATGTTTCTTTCTCCCAATTCGGTTTGTAACAGTGAAGGAAAGGTTTTTCCTTGACCAGGGTCGTATGGCCTGCTCGAATTCTCCTTCGCTGTACCCACTCCCTTTTAAGATATTTTTACCTTTGTGATTGAGTTCTTCAGGAAGACTCTCAGGTTTACAAATACGTCATACTTTCTCAACCACCATTTACATTCTTTGATAAATCTAAATAATTCAACACTTTCAAATTCTGATGTCGGAGCGAAATGATCATATTTTCTGATTTATCCCTACTCATCGAAAGTTTGTTGATAGAAAACCAATATTCTGCTTTTTTTGTATTTCTTGTTTAACCATACAAAGATGAACAGTTCGAATGTATTGAATGCAAATAATGAAAGAAATAGAGCCCTACAGGACACCTGAATTTACTGGTTTCAGAAAATATAGACAGTGGTCATATATCTGTTTCAATTTCATAATGGATGTTATGCAAACTGAATAGGAAAAGTTTATTTTCGCATTATTCATATGTTTGGAAGTAGTTATTTCAAATGGATTTTTTTCCAGCTTGTATAGACCGAACTTCTGTGTCTGATTCACTTATGATAATAAGGATGTTTATTTTCAAAAATAGAAAAATACAGAAAGAAAAAATGCTATCCAACTTTGAAAATAGACATGAAACATCACTGAAGCTTTAATATTTATATAGTACAGGATACAACAGTTATACATTGACAGTAATATTAGAACAACAATTATATATTTAAATATTTACACAGGTCCCTACTATTAAAATAATTTCATAATTTTTTGTTTTTTTTTGTTTTTTTTTTTTTATTATTATTGTCAAGGTAGGGTTTCGGTGTCTTATGTTGGTAGATGGGTTGTCATAGTCAGTGTATGTCGTATTTTGGTGATTTGGAGAGTAACTGTTTATTGTAGAAACTTTAGGTTTATAGAGTTATTGAATATGTTTCTATCTGTAGTGTTCATCCATTGTTTTACATGGTATTTGTAATAGGTATAACATTTGATAGATTTGCGGTTTTGTGGCAGTAAATTGTATATTCTTGGTGCAAGATATTCTGCTGAGCGTTGAGAGGCTGTTTTTTCGCAGGTTGGAACTTTTATTTTTTAATTTTTTATTCGAGTTTCATATCGGTGGTCGATGGGTGTTAACTTGATTTTATTTTTACGGATATACATTAGAATTCGTTGATAAAATATTTGTCTTATATCAAGAACATTGGCCTCTGAAAATAGCTTGTTACTGGGATATCTTATGTTCTTCTTTAACATTTTTCTCAGAATCCATTTTTGTATGATACTCAAATTATGTATAATATTTTCTGTTACACCTCCCCAACCTGAGATTCCGTACTTGAATTTTGTGAGTAGACCTCTTAATTTATTTTTACCTGCTCGATATGTGAATTCCATCCAAAGTGTTTATCAATTATTATTCCTAAATATTTCAAGTGATATTTTCTTTTTCTTCTATACGAGAGTTGTCTCCAATGTCCCGGGTTCCCAAGTTTGGAACGTGATTTGGGTAAGATGTGAAAGGCAAATAATATGTTTTTTGAGTATTGACTGTTGTATTTGAACCAGTCACATATACTTCTCAGGTCTTGTTCTGTTATTGTTTACAATTCTGTCCATGTTTTCCCCTTGTATATTATTGCCATATCATCTGCAAAACTGATGAGTTTACTATCAGAAGGTAATGCCATCAAACTATTTATATATATATATATATATATATATATATATATATATATATATATATATATATATATATATATACATCTAGGTAATAATAGGGGTCCAAGCACCGATCCCTGAGGTACACCGTAAGTGACAGTCCTAAGATGGCTTTTTATTTCTTCAATTTCAACTGTTTGTTTTAGATCTGATAGGTAATCTTTCAGAAATTTGTGTGTAGGTCCTCTTATGCCGTAGGACCTTTTGCAATAATCTCCAGTGGCATACAGTATCGAATGCTTTCGATAGATCTACAAAAATGCCCAATAAAGGGATCTTCTTATCTAATGCGTTGTAGATTTCGGAAGTCAGCATCAAAATGGCATCTTCTAAAACCGAATTGGTTATCAGACAGTATGTAATATTTCTCTAGAAACTTATATATCCTATCTTCCATTATTTTTTTCAAATACTTTAGAAAAGGCTGATAATAGTGTGATTGGGCGGTAGTTTTCTGCCTTTATTTTATTGCCGTTTTTGTGTAGTGGTTTGATAACCCCCATTTTTATTCATTTTGGGAATTTCCCTATCTTAAATCTGATATTCGTTAGAGGTAAAGCTATTTGTTCTGATCTGACGCCATCCCATCCAGGTGATTTTTTTAGTTTTCAGTTATTGATGGTATTATTAGCTTCCTTTTCATTGGTACGTTTTAGGTAGATACTATTTTTTATGTGGGGAATTTTTTCTGTGTAATTTTTTGGTATTATTATTTCATAAAATTACTAAAATGGTTGTTAAAGTGATGTGCAATTTCGGTTTTTGAGGTGATGCCTCCATTTTCGATTTCTAAATATTCATTTTTTTTGTATTTTTTTCATGATTTTTTGTCTTATTTCGTTTTTGAGTGCTTTATATCTTTCTTTGATAGTAACGTTATCAGGATTTTCCCGTAATTGTCTATATATTTTTTTTTATTTGTAAGTGTTATTATTTCTTGTGATATTCAGGCTTTTCTGATTTTATTAGTTTTAATTTTTATGGTTTTTGTGTGTTTTTAAATATAATGTTTCAGTATGTTTATGAATCGTTTCATCATTTCATCCACATTTTGTGTATTATATATATTCATCAATTGTTCATTTTCAATATCTGTTTTGAGAGTATTATAGTTGATATACTACTTATATTAGTTCTTTTGTGAGTTTATTATTTTTGGTTGGTAAGTGTATTCCAAAGAAACAGGAAAGTGATTTGTTATATCATAGTTGAAAACATATGAATTCATTTTATTGTCATCATTGAAATCTTTAACGAAGATGTGGTCTAGACAAGTTCCACTGGTCTTGTTATTCTATTTATGTAGAATAAAATTGAAGGAGCTCAATATGTTTTTAGTCTTCTATGTTATTGTTATCGTTCTTAAGAAAATCCATATTGATGTCCCCTACAACAATGAAAAGTTTATTACTTCCTCTCGTCTCTAAATAGTTGTAGAGTTTTGTGTTGAAAATATTTTTGTCTATACTAGGAGATCTGTAAATTGCTGTTAGTAGTAAGTTGGCACTTTTTATGCAAATGTGTACCTCAATTGCAGTACTCTGAATAGATAGGTATGGATTTTATTTTGAAGTTATTAATTTTTTCCGTTCCATTTTTTATGAACAGATGGAAACGTAGAGAACCAAAAACTCAACATTATACTTCAATTGAACTATTAATATTTTTATCGTGTGAATCCGTGGGTTGAATCCTGAATAGTATTTTCTAAAAGCCAATTTGCCTTCATAGTTTCATATCTATATCCAGTGTGATCTATTTAAAATGGAAGCACCCTTATAAAAATATAGTTTTCAATCGATTGGAATATATTTTTTATTGAGTTGACATTTAATAAGTCTACTAGAACACCAAATTTCATAACTTTCATTAGTTTGAACGTCAAGATTCAATAAAAATATATAATGGGACCATTTCAAATCTCTTTGGAATTTGAGTTGATTCGTATTCTCTAGTGAAACAGGATGTTTTTCTTGTTTTTTTTGCCAATTCTAGAGTGAATTATCAATATAAAAGGCATTAAAAAATGTTACAAAAATAATGAAACTGGATCATCTATTATTATTATGAACAGCAAACCTACTGACTGGAAACATTTCTGATGAGGATCAACAAATCAAAACAGTGACTTCATTTTCTCAAATGCTATGGTCAATAATATTACATTACGTTGATTTTCTAGATCAGGGGTCTCCAAACTTTGAAGCCTTCGGGCCATAATGATTTTTTCAGTTTGTTCCAAGGGCCAATTTCTGTCCTTAACTATATTTCTAGACTAGGATAGTCGCAAAGTGCGTGACCTAAGCAAACTCACGCTTTTTTTGCATTTCAATTATTATTGTGTATTGTGACACTTAACAGCATCTAGTGGCAAGTAGTGGTACTATGTACTATCTTTTTCAGCTACCCGCTAGGTGGCATTAGGCGTAATTAAATATTTGGAATTTCCGCGTTGGTTCCAGAAAGCTCTGGTTCTAGCTAGTGTATTGCGATCACCTCGAGATGGCAGTAATAATTGCATATAAAAAGGCTAGTGGCGCAACTGCGAGTTAGTCAAAATAAAGTAACACCCGTCAATAAAAGTATTTTGATTTGACTTATTGTTGTCATGTGTGATTTATTAGTATGGAAAAAAAGCGAAAAATCGATAGTGAATGCAGAACGTTCCAAGAAAATGGAACTTTCAGTATTTTGTGATTGAGTCCAGTAATAAGGCGCTATGTTTAATTTGTAATGAAACCATAGCTGTTCTCAAAGACTATAACATTAAACGACACTATGAGTCGAAACATCTTCAAAGTTACTCCAAGTATACAGGAAGTTTGCGGAAGGAAAAATTTGAAGCTTTGAAACGCGGACTCAAATCGCAGCAATCTTTGTTTACCAAAGCGAATACTGAACAAGAGTCGGCAACTCGCGCCAGCTTTCGTGTGGCTCTAGATATCGGAAAACGTGGCAAACCATTCACCGATGGAGAAATGATAAAAGAATGCTTGATTGCAGTAGCCGAAGAAATATGCCCCGAAAAGGTAGGTAAATTTATTTAAAAGTATCAGTTTGTCAGCAAACACCGTGGCTCGGAGGGTGCAAGACATCGCAGAAGATATATCATCTCAACTGTCTGACAAAAATGGACATCATGAGTGGTTTTCTCTAGCATTGGATGAGTCAACGGATGTGTCAGATACTGCTCAGGTGTTGATTTTTATTCGCGGAGTAGATAAAAGCTATGAAGTGTATGAAGAATTTCTTGATATTAATAGTATTCACGGCACGACAACTGGTGCAGATATTTTTAAGGGAGTTGAAAATGCCATTAATAAAAATAAAATAAAAAGAACCTTCGATGAAGAAATTTGAAATCTATAACAACTGATGGAGGCAAAAATATGTATGATAAAAATAAAGGAGTGGTTGCACTTGTCAAAGGCTGTAGAAAATGATGGTGGTTCAAAACCATTAGTCCTACATTGTATCATTCATCAACAGTCCTTGTGCGGAAAATGTTTGGATATGTCTGAAGTTCTAAAACCAGTCATATCAGTTGTTAACTTCATCAGATCCACTGGGTTGAATCACCGACAATTCCGCGAGTTTATTCAACAGATTGGAGAAAATCATTTACCATATCATACTGCCGTACGCTGGCTTAGTTGCGGAAACGTCCTTAAGCGATTTTTTGAACTTCGAGCAGAGATCGAAATTTTTTTAAATGAGAAGCAGCGCCCATTTGCCGATTTAGAAAATAGTGAATGGATATGGAAGTTAGCCTTCTATGTCGATTTGACAAATCATATGAACGAACTGAATTTGAGATTGCAAGTAGAAAATCAGCTTCTCCCTAATTTATACACCAATATCAAATACTTCAGGCAGAAAATAATACTATTTCAATCGCAATTGTCATCATTTCTGTCGTTAAGTTTTACCTTGCAAGTAAATAAAACCGATTAATTATCATTCTGTGTTTTCTTCTTCAACTTATCACAGCAATAGTAACAACAATTAGGTAATCATTGGCTGTCGCGGGCCAGATTGATGACAGTAAATCATTGGCTGTCGCGGGCCGGATGTGGCCCGCGGGCCGTAGTTTGGAGACCCCTGTTCTAGATCAAACTTAATTGACTCTACCACTCGAGTAAAATTTTTGTGACTTGAGAGCATAACTATTCAAATGTGTGAATTCATCACGATCTGTTTTATATATTCATTTTAGCAAGTCCTATAATTATTACTTAATGTACGCCACTGGTTGATATAAGTCTAACTTTCCTATATGCGCATCGTATATTCCGTGAAGAGCAAAAAATGCCACAGAATACGTCGCTTCTAACAATGATAAACTTGTTATTTAAACTAGTACAGTTGGGAACAGAGTTCTGTTGCTCTTTTCGGGGTCTTCTCTAATTATATTAGAGAAGGATCGGCATGAAACATGCATAATTTCTTTCAATGTCGTTTTCACGGTGCCGCATTTTAAAAAGGCCTCAGGCTGCTGTGAGTGCTTTTACAAAAGGGAATGGAAACGAAATCTTTGAAAAGTTTTTCTTTGTATATGTATTATTATGAGGAAGCGAAAAATATGAAGTGGAAATTTTAGGTCTTCCCTGGAAGGAAAATATGCAGCTTTCATTTGGAGGTTGATATTTCGGAGAAGATTTAACTTGACTACTATACAGCAGAAATCAAATTTTTTAACCTAAAATTTTTATTGAAAATCCAGTTGTACTGAAAAATGTGTACGTCTCGGGACACCCGACAGAAGTAACTTAATCTAATCTAAGTTGAACTATTTAATATTGAAATTGTTTGATTCAAGAAAAGCTTAGGTTACCACTTGAATTCTATGTATAATAATATGATAATGTTATTATTATCTAAATATTCTATTGATTATTTTGTGTATGTACATGTATTATAGCTACCATAAACCAATTGTTACTTTTGTAAGATTAAATAATGATACTAATAATATTCGTTTCACATAATGAAAGAATATTACGTGCTTGCTGGCTAGTTTTTATAATACTGTCAACAGTATATATCTAACGCACACTAAACACTGAGCGTCTATCCGACAAGAGAGAAGGAGCCTGCCTTCCGCTGACGTATGCGTGAGAGTAAGAGTGAGGAAAGCAGTTTACTCACTCATAGGAAGTTATCACTTCAAAAATACATATTTTTGATTTCAATTCGCCACATTCACCCCTTCTGATGTCCCTCTATAGTAGGAACTGGCAAATGTCCGCCGGAAAAACATACAGTTCACTGAATAAACGTTGTTCATAAATGATATCACCAAAATAAGGGCATAGACTTTCACGGCCAAAAATACAAACTCCGAGCTGATAGGCCTTTGAACCTGGAGTACCAAACTTTTCGTCGGATACTGCAGCAGACATCATCAGTGGTATATGCGTTGACTGCGAGGACGAAGGCTTTGCCTCGCAGTGTCAGCAACCTACTGAATATTCTCTTGAGGTGATTGTCAGTTTCAATTCCGGAGAATTAATAATAATAATGATTTATTAAATCCTTCATGATCACAAGTTGATATTGGATACATCGACATTATACATACATAAAAATCTTTACAAAACGTGAGATACAACAAATAAATACCTGAAAGTACAAGAAAAAAGAAAGTATATTAAATATTTATACAATACACTCTCATCGACTTAGATATTCAGCGACATTGTTAAAAGAACCGTTGATTAGGAATTTTTTCAGGGTTTGTTTAAAATTCATTTCCTTATTTTCCCTTTTTATATAATCTGGGAGATTATTGAAAAGCTTTGCTCCTACGTAGAATGGACTGTTCTCATGTAAATCAGTTGAATGTTTTTCCAACCTAATGAAGTTACCATTTCTTGTTGGATATGTATGAAAATCTAAATTGCGGAGATGATTCTGTAAATGTTTTCTAAAATTCAGAATGATTTCGTATAAGTATATATATGCAGGGTACAGGCAACATTTTATTTGTGATAAAATGCGGTCTACAAGATTCCCTAGCATTAAATTTGAATATCAACAGCAATACTCCCTTTTGGCCAACAAAAATGTCATTTATAGATGTGGAGCAACCCCATACAACGATATTGTATGAGATGTGAGAATGAATTACGGCATAATAAATATCCAAAAGCTGATCCGTACTGAGTGTGAATGAAAGTTGCCGTATAACATAATAACCACAGTTCACTTTATTTCTGACCTGACTCACAACTGATTCCCAAGTCATGTTACTATCAATATAGGTACCAAGAAATTTAGTATTGTCTGACGAAATCACATCACGGTACTTACTCTGACTCGAAAATCGGTAATTTTCCTGATAGTTCTAGGGTGGAACTGCATCAAAACAGTCTTACTGGGGTTTACAACCAAGGAGTTTTTGCGGCACTGATCTGTAAATGTGACAGACAGCTCATTGAGTTTGACTTGGAGTTCCTCCGGGATTTCAGCATATGCAGAAAGTGCTGTGTCGTCTGCATATAAAATTATTCGGTTTGTAATCACATGTTTTGGCATATCATTGATGAAAAGTAGGAACATCAGAGGTCCCAAAATGGATCCCTGAGAGACTCCATATTCATTACTGTATGATTGTGATTAGCAGTCATCATATTTCACGCACATCTTTCTGAAATCAAATATGACTCCAGCCATGAAAGTACATGTCCTCTAAATCATTTGAGCGAAGTATCTCTTATCTCCTTTGGATTCAATGTTGATTCTATTCAATTCTACCAGTTCTTCAGATCTCATTATTCTCCATCTGCTGTTCCTTACCTCGTTCGTCAGTATGAATAAAAACCGTATCATCTGCAAATGAAAATATATTTTCTCAAGCTTCTTTCGTTGAAAGATATTGAAATTGATACAAAACCTAAAACAATACCCTGGGATACACCCATACAACTTTCAATTCACATATCAAATTCTTTTACTGAGATACGATCTGAACCCGCCTACAATTATTTCTTTGAAACCTTCCATGAGACATTTTATACAGCTCAGATCAGACCTTCTTTGGATTATTGTTCCGCCCCCAAGCATACCCTGAAATTGCTGGATTCCATCCAGAAAAGAGCCATCCGAGACGAGAACATCACTTGCAACCTTGATAGTCTGGAACATCGAAGAAAGGTTGGGTATTTGTCTCTCTTCTATATATACTTTAACGGGAAGTGTTCAAGTAACTTGGCACATTTGATTCCACCAAGAGCGGTACATATCAGCAATACGCGACAAGCTGTGGGCATCGTTTTGATACACCTCAAACTTGATTGTTGACGAACTCTTTCATTTGAAGAACTGAGTTTATGTGAAATTAACTTCCTAAGAACGTTTTCCCAAACGAATTTAATATCCAGTGATTCAAATTCAACGTAAATCGCTAATTTCACACATCAGGTACCGCCATTAGAAATCCTCAAGGATTTTACTGTAGTTCTTGTGTTTTGTCTCTGAAAAAAGCAGTTAGCTTAGATCACTTTTCAACTGAATATTAAGTTTTACGTAGAGTAAGCAATATACGAAATACATATTACATATATTTTTTTTCCACCGTAGTGTACGCTGGTCAGGCCCTATCCCCCGAAGCCCCGATACATTACATATATATTATTATTATTACATATAAATAAAGGTTGTGGACAAAGTCCTGTGCAAGCCTAAAATCGAAGGATATCAACAAGTTAATACAATGCATGCAAAAGCAAAAGAAAAATAATTAATATTTGCATAGAGCCGATTAAGCAAATAAGCAAATATCTATTTTGTTTTTGAAACTGCCTCGTTGCGAATTTTTCCTTTTTTAATTTGAGTGTCTGACCACGCAACCGCGAATCATTGTTGAAAACAAAAAGTTCTTTCTGATTAGCATAGTTATACTTGGCTATACGGAAAGATATGATGAGCTCCCCACGGAGTCGACGTTGATCATAAGCTAGCAGTTGTGACATCCTCAGTCTTTCGGGATAGGTTGGACGCACTTCACCAAAGGTCATACGTGTGGCTCGACGCTGTACATTTTCTAACAAGTCCCTATCGCGCACCAGAACAGGACACCACACTGGACCTGTATACTCTATGATTGGACGAACGTAGGTTTTGTAGAGTTTTATGGAACTTGAATATGCTAGATGGAGGAACGTTTTGCGGATGAGGTAAATCAGTGTGTTTGCGTGTTTGCATGTGGATATTATATGTTCGGACCAAGTTAACTCGGTATTAATAGTCACTCCCAAGCCTACATGTGAGGACACTGTAATTAATGATTGACCGCTTATTGTGTACGTATGGAGTTGATTGTTCTTTCCTTGATGAAGTACGACGCATTTGTCGACGTTAAGAGATAGAAGCCAATCCTCGCACCACTGACTAATTAAGTTGAGGTCTTCTTGAAGGAAATGATGTTCGACTAAGGCATTTCCATACAGTTCAGTATCATCGGCATAAAACGACTTGCTGGACTTTATGTGAAGAGCAAGACCACTTGCATAAACAACGAAGAGGAGCGGGCCAAGAACAGATTCCTGGAAAACTTCACTTGTGACTTGTCTGGGCGAAGAAAAAGACTGACCCACTTTGACCGAGAAAGTTCTATCTGTCATGTGATTTTCAATCCATAGGTTTAGTTGGCCTCGAATACCGTGTGTGTCAAGTTTGGGAATTAGCCTCCTCAATGGGACCTTGTCGAAAGCCTTGGCAAAGTCAAGATAAACGATATCTGTTCTTATCGTTAACTGTCGTCCAATCGTTCATGCATTGTAGTAGATTGCTGGTGGTTGATCTACCTTTGACGAAACCATGTTGTTCTGGTGGTATGATTGTGTTTTTTGTTAAAAATTCTGACATATCTTCTACGATGATGGATTCCATTACTTTGGAAGGTACGGATAAAAGACTAATGGGCCTGTAGTTAATTGGATTGAGTTTATCGCCTTTTATGAAAATAGCGGTGACAGATGCCTTCTTCCAAGCCCGTGAGATGCGAGATTTTGCGAAAGATACTGACATAATTGTTGACAACGGAGAGCAGAGAGTTTCGGCAAACTTTTTGAGAAAAAAGGGGCTCATTCCATCCAAACCAGGAGATGAATTCGATTTAATCTTCAATAAATGATTTTTAATTTTTTTCCAAAGTAAACGACACATTAGTCAGATTATCACGTAGTCGTTATGCTATAATTTTTGGTAATTGGTCATCTCGAGGCTCGACCGTGAAGGAGCTTGTGAAAGAATCGGCCAAAATCTCAACTGATTCGATGTCTGTAGAACACAAGGAACCGTTAGGTTTTCGTAGGAGCGGAATGCTTACTTTGGTGTTCAGGTTAGATCGTATGAACTTGTACAATTATTTATTGTTTTCAGAGTCTGCAATAGATTCTTCGAACTCACGACGTGAAAATCGTATTGTTGATACCAAGTGTTTTGAGAAATTTCGATAAGCTTGGTAATCTTCTGTGGCTTTTGATCTTTTTGTATGTATGAATGAGATTATTTCGGCATTGATCCATGGTTTGAGAGGATTTTTCCGGCATATTTTGTTGCGGGAGTTCTTGTCAGTAGAGGCAGTTACGGTCGAGTAGAATTTTTCCCAGAGGATATAAACGTCATCACATGCGTTAAACAGTTGTGTCCAATCGATGGTAGAAAGTTCCTCGGATAACTGATCAAAATCGATTATTTTGTAAACTTCGGTTTCGTGCATGTTTGGCATGTGAATGTTGAGCTGAACAGTTGCGTAGATTACTGCATGGTCCGATAATCCAATAGGTGGTAGGATTTCATGATCTGTGATGATGTTTCCATCGTTGGTAAAAATGAGTCTAGAACAGATGGCTCGTTGTTGATTCGGAATCTAGTTGGTTCAGTGATGAGTTAAATTGGCAACGAAATGCATAAAATTACTCATGTCGCTATTTGTGTCAGGTATACTATTATTGGGTCAAGTGCTATTGGGGTAGTTAAAGTTACCAGCAATGATAAGGTTGTCAAGGGTCGATAGTTGATTTAAGTAATTGATCAATTGGACATTGGCTTCATGGGATACATCATTAGGTCTGTAGATACATACAATATTTATACTGACAGTTTCCTTGGTAAGGCTGACACGCCTTGGATCACGGCAATATCTTGTTGAACTGCAAAATCGGTTATGATCTTATTGCATAAATATACAGGGTGTTTTTTAAACACATGCTAATATTCAAGGAGGAAATTTTTAGACCCATTTTAAGGAAAAAACGTCCTATGGACGTATGTCCTGAACGCCTTAACTTTTGAGATACAGGGTGGCAAAGTTTTCAAATGTATATTTTTGGTGAAAAAAATACTACGCCACTGCTTTATCTTAAATTAAAATTATTTTTATAATCTCCATACATTTTTGAGCACATTTGATTTGCTGGGTTTTCTTTGTCCGACGCATGGTTTTCGCTCAAAAAATTAAAAATCGCTTTACTTAAGGATAAATTCCTTAAAAATCTGATGCGGTATCGTGCATCGACTGAAAGCAAACTGAGAGATCAGATTTGTTGCAAAATAATTGAGGATCTCAAAGGTATTTGTTTGTTGTCAGATGCACTGTTCTCAATTAAAATTACGTCATAACGCAGCACCGCTTAATAATTTTTGAAAACATAAATTTAGTTATCCTGGAATAAATAACGTGTAGCAGAATTTATTTACTGCATCTCTTGGAAATATGGAGTTTGTCGATATGTGATTTCTTTCAAAGATTAAAAGCAGAAAAAACAGCGTACCCACCATAGCAATAAAAAACGAATTCTCTGTATGTACAAACGTCAGTAGCTAATATTGATGTTGGTTTAAAGTGAGGTGTTGGTGTGAAAAACTGTCACAGCGCGTTTTGATTGATTTTGAAGTGTTATTGAAGTTAATTTGGTAGTCCGCTGTTTTTCTGAATATCAGTAAATATGGTAAATTTTACGAATGCGGAAATGGCGCAAATGCATTACGTATATGGACTTGCCGATAGTAATGCAACAGAAGCCAGGCGCATTTATCAGGAAAGGTATCCTAATCGTGCCTTACCAGATAGCCGAACCTTTTCAAATATTCATTGTCGACTTGGGGAAACTGGTAGTTTCAAGAAAGGGACTCCGGAAGGTAGACCTCGTGTAGTAAGAACTCCTGAAATTGAGGAAGCGGTGCTACAAGAAATTGAGGAACATCCTGAGACGAGTACGAGGAAGATCGCTAGAACTCTGGATATTTGTCATCAAATTGTTTGGCGTATTTTGGTTGATTTTTTGTTATACCCATACCATATTTCAAGAGTGCAGGCATTACTCCCCAGAGATTTTCCACATCGTGTGAACTTCAGTCAGTGGTATCTATAAAGTATTGCACTAAATCCGCAGTTTGAGACACACATTTTGTTCACAGACGAAGCAAATTTTTCTCGGAATGCCATTCAAAATTTCCATAACAATCATGTGTGGGCTGAAGAAAATCCCCATGCAATAACCGAAACCCATTTCCAACACCAATTTTCGGTTAATGTATGGGCAGGAATTATAGGTGACCATCTAATAGGCCCATTTTTTCTACCAGGACGCCTTTCACTTTCTCGAAGAAGACTTACCTGGGTTATTGGAAGATGTGCCACTTGCGTTAAGGAATCGAATATGGTACATGCACGATGGCGCCCCTGCTCATTTCAGTGTAATTGTCCGACACCATTTAAATACAGTTTATCCTAATCGTTGGATAGGTCGCGGAGGACCTCAGCAAAGGCCGACAAGATCCCCCGATCTCAACAGTTTAGATTTTTTTTATGGGGTCACCTTAAAACTCTTGTGTATAAAACTCCCGTTAATACTTTAGAAGATTTAAGAGAGCGAATAGTTGCCTCGTGTGAAACTATACGAAATACGCCGGGAATATTTGAACGGATGCGTAATTCCATGCGTACTAAGTGCAGGTGGCCACTTCCAACAATTTTTATAATCAGTTTTGGTATTATTACTAATTAACAAATTTGTGCTATTCGTTTAGACTTACTGTCACAAAATGAAATAAAATTCGTTTTTGTGAAAAAATATTTTTTTTGCAGATTATGTTTTCAAATATTATTAGGGAATTGGTAATGCGTTATGAAACAATTTTCAGATTCTCATTCATTTTAGAATTGATCTAATTTCTTAATTTGCTTTCTGTCGATTTTTATTTTTTTGAGTGAAAATCATGCGTCGGACAAAGAAATACCAGGAGATCAAATTTTCTCAAAAATAAATGAGGATTTTAAAAATGATTTTATTTTGAAAAGAAAGCATTGGCGTAATACTTTTTCTGCCTTGCCTTGAGGCATGGAACATATGTACCAAATATGCCAAAGATGTCTACAAAATTATCTCAGTTATTATTAAAAACCTGATTATTTTTGAAAACTTTGCCACCCTGTATCTCAAAAGTTAAGGCGTTTGCGACATACGTCCATAGGAAGTTTTTTTCTTAAAATGGGTCTAAGAATTACCTTCTCAAATATTAGCATGTGTTTAAGGAACACCCTGTATACACACTCCACCACCGACACGATTTAATCTGTCCGCTCTGTAAATACTGTATCTAGACTATTCTATTTAAACCCTCTTACACTAGAAAGAAAACGATGGTTACAAAGGGTTGAAAATGAACACCCTTTTCTGCGATTGCAATGAAGCAAAATACATTCTGTTTTCCCCAACCCTGTCGTATTTTACGAATAAGCTTATCCCGCCTTCAAATAAAGTGTTATAAATGATCACAAACACCAGCAGTTTCAACAGTTGCACAATAGATTTTCAAGGTTTTTATCAGTATTACAACTGCAGCCTATGAATTTTCCGGAAACAAACTATTCTTGTTTAAATTTTTCACCACGAGAAATAGTTCGATTCCTCTTTGGAGCTCGCAAAATTTATAGTGTAATAAAGTTTATCAGCTTGTTTTATCCACGGAGTCTATTTGCATCAAAAGAGAAAACTTTGCGGAGGAATTCTGGTAAGGCCAATATAGTCAAGTAATTACCAACAGTTTGCAACTTTGCTATGTGATCTTGGAAATTGATGAGTTTTTGGCAAAAATAGTTAATGAACTGTGGTCTCATTATACTTATAACCGCTACTTCAATGTGGATATTGCTCTCCCCTTCAGATTTTGGATAACTAGCTTGAACTTATTAAGTCGATAGATTGAATATTTTGTGGTAAATCGAAGAAAAAGTAAAAGTAAGAAGTCAACTTCAAGAAGTTGGGCATTTGAGGAATATGACTCAAGACTTGATGAACGAGAAAATCACTGGTTCAATATAATGGTTTCAGTACTTAAAGAAATCCCTTGGTTTTTATCTGATATAAAATTTCTTTTTTATTTAATCATTTTTCTAGAAATGTAGGTACCTGATATTGTGGCGTCGACTACCTAATAACTCCTTATAAATGAAATAAAACTATAGATTTGGTAGGTTTTAGAGTTTTTATAACAGAAATTCCAAAACTGTCATCAGTGTTGAAACAGACTTAAATCTTTATAACTGAATTATAATAACATATCCCAGAAAAAAATTCTCTACGTATTATTCAACCAATGTTACGCTCATGAATGTTGACATAGTCGCGCTCAGATGATGGGCCAATATTCATATATCTCTCTATCTAACGCTAGTTGCACACACACCGATTTTGGACGGCCGACTTTGTACCGGTCGTCCAAATTCCAATAGTGAACCACATGTGGTAAGAGGACCTTGCACACATGCCTACCGGTGATCGTCGCCGGTAAATACCGGTGAGCAGACGTCCACTGAAGGCAGTACCGGGAAGTAGTGGCGTACATGACTAAATACACTCTTGCATACCCACCGGTTTTTTACCGACCATTCCAGTCTCGAATGCTCGGTGAAATTGAAGTTACTACGCATTAACTTCGTTTTGGTAGTGCGTGCTAATCACGACAACAAAGCAACTGATTGTTTGACCGATAAAAATTCGGTGAGTGTGCAAGCACCCGCTACCAATAAAATATCGGCCGATTTTATACTGGCCGGCCAAAATCGGTGTGTGTGCAACTAGCGTTACGGCAAATTTAATCTGTCGTTTTTTTCCGCCACACGAACATATCTGTGTACGCAAGGTTGTCATTTATAATTCAAATTTTTTATATTCACTTAATGAACATTGATGCTGTCTGTTATTCTATGACCATTAAGCTGCGTGGGTATGATTCAAACAGAGGATGATAAAATTTATAGAATCACAACCTGATAACAATGTTTTCGTTTCAATGAAATAATGTTCTTAAGAATTTAGTGCCTACTATCTTGGAATTTCAGTATATGTGTAACATTATATATACGAATAGTCTAGAAACAGTATTGTGGCAGTACCACTGTGTCCACACCAAAAAAAATTATGAAACTCGCGAAGTGAATTATAATTGTGGCATTAACTATGAGATTTCCACAGAACAGTTTATAAAACCGCAACACGTGTTCCAACATTAAATAGCGGTTCAAACTGACTGTTATTGTCCCACCATAATAACTACAACACTATGGTGGGACAGGGGTACGATGGTGCAATTGTGATGAAAGGTGCTTTTAATGACATTCAAGCAAAAATACGGCAATCATATCATCGAGCTCTGTTTGTCCATTGCAGCTCTCATTCTTTAAACTTGGCCCTTTGTCATTCATGTAGTGTACCTCTTATAAGAAATTGTATAGGAACTGTTAAAGCATTCGGACATTTTTTGAGAGTTCAAATCTATTATTGAGACATTAGAACAATTCAGCACGGAGCGAGATATGGAGACCTCAAGGAAAGCTTCTTCTTTTCTGAGATCTGCTCTTTTCAGCGAATTCGTGGTATCACTCTGTTTTTTGGCAAACGTATTTGCAGCAACATATTGAGAACGTAGTATCTCCACTTTCAAGATATTCGATCCAATATCGAAAAATAATTTTCAAATTCATTTTCAGAAGCAAAAGATTCATTAACTGAAGCCAATGAAGAGATCAAGCCTCCACGGTTGACATCAGGAGTGTGATAAATACCCTCAACAACAAGGCAGGACATAGCAACACTGTTTTACCTAATACTCATGGGGACGGGATGAATCTAGCGAATGATTTTAATGTCCATTTTGTAAACTCTGCACCAGCTATCAAGAGTTTCCATAACAGGGAAAATCCTACCCCTAGCAAAACAAACCACAACTCGATATTTCTTCATCCAGTGAGTGAAGAAGAAATAATCCAATCCAGCTATGAACTCAAAAATAAAATGAGCAGTGGTATAGACAATGTGCCATCAAAAATTCTAAAAAAATGTATTCCGTCCTTATTACATTTTTGATGATTGCCTGGTACCTATTCAGATCAAATGAAACTGGCCGTAGTTATCCCCATATTTAAAAAAAGGTGAACAAAATGACACGAATAATTACAGACCAATAAGTTTGTTAACAGCTTTCTCCAAACTTTTTGAAGTTATTATATCAATGAGAATTATGAATTTTTTTGTGGCACATGGTTTGTTCAATGATTTCCAACATGGCTTTCTTAAAGAGAACAGTACCGAAACAGCCTTGTGCAAGTTTGTGGATGAAATTCAAAATTTAATTGAACAAAACTCTTGTGCCTGTGGCGTCTTCCTGGACCTCAGTAAAGCGTTCGACTGTGTTGATCATTCCATTTTACTTCGAAAGCTTTCCAATTACGGAATGAAGAAAATGCCTTGGATCTCTTGAAATTGTATTTGAGTAACAGGAAGCAGAAAGTATATATTAGGCAACGAAATAATGAATTTTTCTCAGACTTCACTGAAATAGAAAAAGGCGTACCACAGGAACGTGTACTTGGACATTTACTATTTATTATATGATTTATATAAATGATTTCTCTGAAATTTACAAAAATCAAGTACTAAAGTTGTGAGCTGTGCAGATGGTTCCAATCTCATTGTACCAGTAAACAGGAACCTCAACTTGGAAAAATATTTATATTCCGGAATATTTCTATTCCGGAGTGTTTTCAGCTCAGTAGTGAAAGACTAGATATTTCAACGAGTACAAAACTGTTAGGAATTTATATAGATGATAAACTGAATTATGAGGTACATATTGACTATCTTGCAAAAACTAGCAAATAAGTGTTATGCAATTCGAGTGTCGAGAAGTCACTTGAAAATCGATGCATTGAAAACGGCATATTATGGGATTGTTTATCCTCTGCTGAAATATGAAATATTAGTATGGGGAGGGAGTACACAACTGGAACGTATTTCCATAATGCAGAAACGTATATTGAAAACAATGTTCAATATGAATTACACAGATACTTGTCGGGGTACCTTCAAGGGTAACAAAATGCTTACTGTATATGCTATATACATTTATGTTTGTGTACTTTTTGAAAAACGAGAACAAATCAAATTTTGAAGATGACAAATATAGACATGAGTATTCCACCCGATAGAAACCCAATTATATTGTTCCCAAACATAGATTGAAAAACACAGAGCATGGGCCGCATTACGCATCAATTGAACTCTACAACCATTTACCTTTGATCATCAAAGAAGATCGGACAAAACAAATTTTTAAAAAACGTGTTTTCAATCTCTTGTGTGACATTGAGCCATATTCATTACAAGAATTCATGGACAAATACCCATTTTCAGTCTGTATCAAATTTAAGCTTCCTTCAATGTTACATTCTACTCTTCAATCTTTATCTGTGATATTTACTTATTTGTTCCTGTCATTTTCATATACTTATAGTATTTACCTATAACACGTGCTTTTATATATATATTAACATTAACTAGCATTTGTATTGTTGATGTAATCATTTTTATGACTTGAGTTTTATCAATTGTTTAAATTGAAAGCTTCAATAAATCTATCTATCTATCTACAGAAGCATCGCGCTAATCCAAATAGTAATAACCACGAACAGTATTACCGCATAACTGTTGCAATACCCCTATTAGAAGACTTAACTTCCCAGCTAAAAATGAGAAACTAATTGCTGCTATGTACACTCTTATACCAACAGTCTGTTCCGAGAAGGAAACGCCATTCCCAAGAGAGGACCTAGTGATGTACGAGGACCTGGTGGAAATAGACGAGGCACAAGGCGAATTTCAATTATGGAAATTATTTTGGCAGTGCAGAAGCCCTTCGGACCTGCTTTCTTGCGTTATTGGGGGTGTCGGAGAGTGCAACAGGCAATTGTATCCCAACATTTATATGTTTTAAAGATTCATAACTTTTTTGGGCGTACTTCTAGCACATTTTTCAGTAAAAAAATCGATTCCTCTATCATATCTACGTAAATAAGCTACCCTTGTTACTAGTCGACTCTACCAGTGACCGCATGCACCTCGGAAAGGTCATTTTCCACACCTGAAAACCTACCTATGGAATTCTTGTGAGCAAGAAAGGCTAATCGGATTGGCCGTAACGGCAATTCACAAAGATGTCATTATCCCAAGTGATGCTGTTATAAAATCATCTAAAGGAACCATTCATTCAGGCCAGTCTCAACTCCCTACACTGTAGGTTGATGAACTGACACCTATCAGAAAACAACTACTCCCCTCGCTAATACCTCGGAGGGCGTTGGATTATATCCGACAAATGACAGTGCAGGAATCTTCACTGAAGTTATTCCTGCATATGCTGTTGTCGCCCTTCGTGGTATTAGCGTAATAGTTAGGGGAGTAGTTGTTTTCTGATGGGTGTCAGACCATTAACCTTCAGTATAGGGAGTTGAGACTGGCCTGAACGAATTGTTCCTTTAGGTGATTTGTCTTCAAGTATGCTCACTGACTATATATGATGATGTTATAACTGAATTTGCCGTTAAAAAGTCTGGAAGGCTTGATTTTGTATTGTGAATTCAGTGGAGGACTTTTTCCGTACCAATTTAATGGTAATTAATTAAATTTGAATTAGCAAGTCTTTTTTATTGAGACCCCCCGAAACAACAATCTGGGCACGGCTTTGTGTATGGTGAAACAAGTGTTGCAGATTTGTAAAGTGTTAACTGAATATCTGAGATTTAACACGCTTGAGGAAGCTATTGTGCGTTACCTAAATCATTATTAAGGTTAATCACATGTGTAATTTCAATACCCTAGATATCATATTAATAAGAGAATCACTCGCCTACATGGAGTAATTTTCCAAAGGCAGACTGGAATAGAGAACTACATTAAATGTGGGAAACAAAGAAAAATTGGCTGTGAAAAATTATAAACCATCTCAGAATTCCATGCAAAACCATTTAAAATTAATATAACTGGCATTCATGCAGTCCATTTTAATTAGAAAAGTTTGCATTATCATGTAAATGGGAATTGCTGTATTTAACAATTGTGACATGCCGCTTTATATTAGAGCGAAAATTATTATTAACTCAGAAATGATTCAGTTGTCCCCGGTCAACAATTTTGTACTCTGGCTATGACAGTTTCGATATTTGATCCATAAAGCTGAAAAGTAATTTGCACGTAGACTTAAGAATGATGTGTACGTAGAGTTCAGAACAGCTTGTGGGTATTCAACTCACTAGAATTGTGACAAATCGTGATGTGAAGACTGTAAAAAATCATCTCTAAAATGAAATGCAGCGTACACATTTTTTTAGAATAATTGTCAACAACCTCTCAGTAACAAAGTGATAAAGTTGTTGAAGTAAAAAAGTGCAAAAATAGAAAATGATTTACTTCAAATTTTCATTTCTTCACCATAAATTGGTATCATTTGGAGGTATGAATTTTGAACATTTGATGAAGTAATTTTTTTCTCTTCAGTTTCATCACCTAGTTTTGAATCAAATAAAAAAGTGGAGGGCCGTGAACATAAGATGATTTTTTAAGAAGGCATATGAACCTGATGGCGAGGCCATTAGGTTCAGGGTCGCCAGAGGCTGCTCTCAAGGTGGGGTACTATCTCCCCTTCTGTGGTCGCTACTGATGGATAGTCTGCTTGATGCTCTCGACAGAAGAAAAGTAGATCTGCAAGCTTATGTAGATGACCTTGTCATCTACTGTAATGATCCCCTTCACCAGGAGAAAAAAATTGGACGATCTAACGCCACTTACCCTCAGTGGTGAGGTCATTCCATTTGAAATGGAGGTGAAATATCTTGGCAGTTTTATTCATGAAAATCTCACCTGGAACACTCACTTGGAAAGAGTTTTACACGAAGCCAGACTGTCCCTATGGACACGTTGTGGTTTGTCGTAAAACTTGGGGTTAAGGTCTCAAACAAATCCATCACATTCATGTGATGATTGCATATGATGCAATGGCCTGGTAGCCGAAGGCTTTACAGAAAAAGGCTCAGGTGAAACTCTCTGGCTTACAGAGACAGACTTGTGTGGCCATCAGTGGTACCATCAGTACCACACCGTCAACGGCCACGGATGGACTTCCTTCTGACGAAGACAACATCAACACCGATCTATTATCTATCCATTTGGTAATTGGAAGTCGTAGTTGAAAAGCACCTCTACCCTCTTTCCTTAGATCTTTGTCGGACCGAATTATATTTTTTGCCGAAGCAGGCACTCTCGTATTCATGAGAGTTCCAACTGCATGAATGCCTCTGTCTTCCAAATAATCGAAGAGAAGACACGAAGTGAAATCTCTATCCATGAATTTAGGAAGGAAGTATTTACATTTTGAGTCAATCGTTTCACAACACTTCCGCCAATACCTAATTCTGGTTCAGGTTTACCGGCAGGTCATGTGCTAGCACCTTGGTAAACGAAGAAATCCAAGACTAGTCCCTGAGGAGTACCCAAAACAAAATTTTTCAAGCCTACTAGATTGGGCTTGTTTTTTACGTACTGCGAAAACAGATTTTCCCGAAAATGGAATCATTTGTTGATCTATACTGAGGTACTTTGTATGCGGAACTTGTATTGCACTTTCTTTTTATTGCATCAATTATTGGTTGGACTTTCAATAACTTATTATTGCTTTCAGTTTCAGCGGTAATTTCTACGTTATTTACCAAATGCAAGTAATAACAGAGTTTGAATAGTTTATCACGTGGTAATACTGTCGCTGCAGGAATTTTCAAAGTATTTTTCTAGTACATACGCACCCTAGGCATCTTGAAGCAACCCATTATGATATAAGAACCCACTAACTTCTTGTAATCATAACGTGTAGCTCTAAGAGGAGGTAAATTATCTTGCAGCGCTCGAATATTGCTCTGATCTGCCATCAAGCTCAAAAATTCATCGCCCAGATACTGACACAGATAACGAAAATGTGACCAATTTATTTTTTCTCTGACAATCCACTCTTGATCCATAGCTTCGGAAATATCTGGTTGAGAAATGTTATTTTCCCATTTCAATTTATTTCGTTCAGCAGCTGTTTTGTTTTGCATGATTTCATCTCTTATGACTGACAACGGGATAGTATCATCGTCTTCAGAGTATCGATAGAGTTGACCAGTCCTTCGTACTTGTTTCCATCATTTTCCTCACTTTCTGAGTATCGATCCTGTACCAAAAATTGCTCAATTACGTCATCGGTGCTGAGGTCTGAATCTCATATTCGCCTCAGTTCCTCGTCAGTCAATGTTTTTTTCAAATAAGCAGCACTGTCTGTAAAGTAAAATAAGATTACGCTTACCACACTGAAACCGATAGTCCAGCCGGCGGGATCACAAAATAAATAAGATTTCACCAAGAAAATACCTAACTATCAACATTACAATTACGTCTGCCAACTCCAGAAAGCATGAATTTCACTACTTGTTACTCTTCACATTTGATTTTTATTAAAAACCATAAAAATCGTTACTTACATTTCGAGTTGCTGGGGTTCGCCATAACTTCACTTTGCATTCACGAAAGCCGATAACTATGTGCTATTAACAGCACCGATTGCGGTGTAATCCCAAGTACATGGGTTCAGTCTGCTGGACAGGTGGATTCGAGCATTACAAATTATATACATTTTGTATTAGACCCAAATGAAAATGTGTCCAGTAGGCTGAACCGGGGGACCGAGGAGGCTAACCTAACAGGTTCTTCTTGATGTATGTATTCTTCTAGACATAATTTGAGTTGTCCATAAATTGATTGCCTACTTTGATCGAGTTACTCACATTGACAAAAACATGACAAGCTGTTTCTGTCCCATGTTTTCATTGTCTCTAGCCTGTCCCTGCTAGTTCGTCTCGGCTAGCCGCTATTTTGTTCAGGTAAGTTTTTCAGTTAATTCTTTAGACTTCAGACTGTCTCTTTGTAATGTTTTTTCTATGTATGTTTCCAGATGTTTTTCTGATAATCTTCATGTTTGTCATCATAGATTTTGTCACTCCCACAATTGGTTGAAGGCTGGTATTCGGAACTAATGATCCGTATTATCTAATGGCAGAGTAGTCAGAGAAAGACTCCTTAACAAGTAGTATTCCGACTTCATCAATTTCTGCTACTCTAAGAACTTTTACAATAAAATTCTGAAGTACTGACATATTTTAAAATATCTGGCGCGAGAGACAGAGAGAAAGAGAGAGGTCAGTTCTTGTTCCACACCGAAGAAGATAATTCAAACCCGTTAACTTAAAAAACTACTTTCCAACGCCCTACGCCATTTTTTGTGGAATTAGCCGCGGTGGTAGTGCGCCCGACTCACGATCGGAAGATCGTGGATTCGATTCCCGCCTCGACCAGATATTTTTCTCGAGAGAATTTATCTGGTTGAAGTGGGGATGATTCTGCAACCGTGTTAGGAATCACAGGTTAAAAGGTAAGACCTCGCACAAGTTTCTCAACTTCTGAAAGTTGTCGTTCGTATGGGGGCGACAGCTAATTAACGGAAAAACAAATTTTAAACAGACAGACAGAAGGTTTCTGACTATTCGTTTTCTTGTTCTTAAATTGAAATACCCAATATGACTTTTTCAGTTAACTCGTGCTCTTGAGAGGAACATTTCTGCTGCATAACGTTTTTACTAAAAAAGCAAAGAATTTGTGTGACAATGAGAAATAAAGTTCTTATCAAGGAAAACCATTCACTGATTTAAACCTTTTTTCATAAACGAATACATCACGAACTATTCACTTACTCCACAACACAATTAATTCGTAGGGAATAAATGGACTAGAGGGAATTTTTATTTCCATTCGGGTAGTATACATTCCTATTGTTCTCCATAATTTTGTCGCGCTTCCGCAATTTATGGCATATTAGATTTTTCAAGTGAGATATTTTTGGCGTGTCGAATTTATGACTACAATTAAAACTTTTTGGCCCTTTCCGGTTGAGCGTGGTTCATGATCGTTAAAATAGTAATAAAGTGGTGAAAATTGTTAACCGGAACGTTATAATGATTTTGATTTTTCCTCATCACTAATATTTGGTTTTCACTTAGGGAATATCCTATTTCAAGATGATCGTAATTATTATCAACAGTGTCAACCAGTGGCTTATATAAAAGGTCGGTTCCTGCCCTGCGACATATAAAATTGATGTAACTGTAAATAATTCAATAATAATGAATTTAGGAAGTCATTTTATGGGTCATCATAAATCATTCAATCGAAAATAATAGAGTATAATTGGAAAATTGAGAAGGTAAACTGGTACGAAAATCAGAAACGTAATTATGAGGTCACTATATTTATTCAACTTCAAAGATGAACTTTCAATTAAAATTTCAGCGATGATAAATACTCTCTCCAAGATTTTATATTTTCAAAGGTTTCGTTCGCTACAAAATTCTCAGTTTCTCAGATTCTAATTAAAAGAATCCGCACATTTTAATTCCGAATATTTATTTAGAAACTGATTAATTTTCAACGAGTTCAACCTGAAGACTACCAAAGAAGTTTTGATTTACATTTTATATAAGTGATGTATTAGCAGAAACAATCTCGGCAAGAGAACTCAAGAATAATGGGTCTTCTAATGGTTTTTGAGAAAGCGATAAACGTTACAGATCATTAAAATAGAGAAAGAGCAAAGAGTTTGCACATTGAATTATGACGAGCAAAATACCTTTTGTTTCAGTGTAATTCGAATGGAACCCAAAAAGAAAATACATTTAGATCCAGAGGCGGCCTAAGGCGTGGGCCACCGCTTACGACCTCGAAGCCAAAAATACTTTTTTTTTATCGAAAATTAAAAAGTACATGCCATGCATCTCTCTTCATGAACAATAAATTACAAAATTCTCAACGTAACGATACGTAAGCAAATGAATGAAAAATTGGTAAATGTATTTCTTTTTCTAATGAGCAATATTATATCAAAAATTAATTTAAAAAAAAACTCATCTTTGTCGTTTCTGATCATTCGTTTTTATTGAGCCTGGCAACAATTTTTGGCGTTGAGCTGCTATCGCGGAAAATCCCCGGTCAGAGATCCCGGAACTTTCCGTTAATAAAAAGCCAATCAAGTATCGCATGCAGATGCAGTCTTGCTTCATGTTCCCATATGATAATTTCTAAAAGTATTTGATGTGAGAGTAAATAATAATTTTACATGGTTTCAAAACGATAACACGTGTTTAATAGGTTTTCTTTACAAAACATTAATAATTGAAAATGATGTCTATTATTTCTTTCATATCTTCGACTTGTTGATCTAGAATCAGTTTTCGTTTGAAATTAGCGAGTGTTGCATTATTCATTGATTGGGGCAGTGACTTGTACAATGATATGTATGAGTTACATCTCCTTGTTATTTCTAGTCTTTGGTTTGGTGCTCTAATATTATCCTTGTTCCCAGTATTATACGAATGGTTGTTACCGTTTGTAGTAAACTTTTGTAAATTTTTTTGAATGTGTATCAAATTGCAGTGCAACATGATGACAGAGTTAATATATTGAACTCAATAAACAATAAACCCATTCTTACAGCTCTCCATTTGACCTATTCCAGCTAAAGCTCTGATTGCTCTTTTTTGAACTATAAATATTTTCGAAATATGAACAGATGTGCCCCAGCAATAAATAAAGGAACTATGAAACATTGCATGATAAGCGGTATGGGCAGCTTCATCACCGATTTTATTTTCTATCTGCCTGATTGCATAGACCTTGCATGATAGATTTTTTGCTAGTTTGTCAATATGGGGTTTCCAAGTTAACTTTAAATCAACCTGCTTTGTTTTTCATTTGTATTAAACATATATTACATTAGTGAAATACTAAAGTAGGTAATATACAAAGTAATATTATTATCTATTATATTCATTTGATTTTTATTCGAACGAATTAATCCACTTCTAATTTGGTTTTACTCTAGGAAAGAAAGGCTCCACAAGGAAGAGACGCCGCCACAACCAGTACTTCCCTACATCAGAGGATTATCGGAAAGGATAAGAAGGATTGGGTCCAAGAATAACATCAGGACCTGCTTCAGATTCGGGAACACTATCGTAGCAGCCTCACGAAAACCAGGCTTTATGAAACAAAAATGAACGAAAGTTGATAAAAGATACGTCTTTCAGATTATTGTGATCGCTTTTTACTAAAATATTAGATTTGTGCTCTGTTCCAACAGCTCGTTGATGTATAAGAAAAAGGGTTAGAAAGTAATTATATAAAATAATTTTCGAATATATCATAATGAATCAAGATAAACTGAAAAAATTTTTCCTTGTCGTCTCTCATACTTCAGCTAGCTCAGCTTGGTTTCATAAGATTTTACCAAACTATAATTGAATAACAATAATGTAAATACCACGACTACGCTTACATGTTACTCGGTTTTCCGGCATTTTGGAAATAAATCCTGAACTATCGGCTTTATGTGAAAAATAAACTTTTTCTATAAAGTATGAACCACGAAACCTTTTACGTGGTAAATTTCGCCATTTCAAACTCGGCCACTACTGAATATTTTTCAAATCGTGTAAATATTTATAGTAAATTTTTTGAATAATTCTTGACTATTCACTTCACAGAAAAAATATTCGATTTTTTACCGAGTTTTTTGGAAATTCCGAATTCTTTCAACCATTTGAAAATGAGATAGGGAAGTTCGAGAATTAGTATTGATTAATAATATTTTTCGGATTGTTCAAATATTTATTTCTGATGAGGGTTTTAATGATAGTAATCCTTAATTACTCCAATGACTCTGTTCATCAAATATTAGAAATCTATAAAAATAAACATAATTACTGACTGAATTCATATTTCCATGACTACCACACTCGACATGCAGATCAAATTAGACCTATAAGATATAGATTCAATGGAGCAATGAATAACTCTCCCAGTATAATTCATTATAATCACTTGCCTAGGAAAGTTAAATCTTTGTCCCCCAATTGTTTCAATCAAAAGGTGAAACAGTTCCTCTAGTTCCTCATCAGCTCAAATTTCTACACTATTGCAGAATATTTAGACAACCCCCACATTCGCATGAGAATGTTCAGATATATATATATATATATATATATATATATATATATATATATATATATATATATATATATATATATATATATATATATATATATATATTAATATCTATAATCGTATTCAAGTTAATAATGTTTTGTTTTCATGCTGTTTATTCAGTGTTTCTGACTGACCCATGATTTTTTTCCTTCTGGAAATACAAATGCAATTATATTCAAATCCACCTTTTTCTAATTTTTGTAATATGACTTGCTACAAATGTAATTTACATGAACGTAGTCAAATAAAGTATGTCTATATCTATGTCTATATGTTCAATTTTTATCATGATAGAACCAAATTTTTCAAATTGAAATAATACTTTTGTCCAATTCACAATAATTAGTGTCCGACCGAAGCTGGTTTTTACGACCGAAACCGAAACCGAAAACGAATTTCGGCAACGGTTTCAGTTTCGGCCGAAACCGAAACTTCCTTACAATGATTATGTTTTGAAGGAAAAATAAAGAAAAGGTTATTTTAATCAGTTAGTCTTTATTTTTTCATCTTTAAATATAACGTTATGCAGTCTTCGAAATTTTTACTTATTGATAATCAACCTTATTTAAGAAAAAATATTAATGGCACCTTAAAACTTTAAAATAGGTGAGGTGTTTATTTGAGTAGGTGTAGATCCTTCTTTTGAATATTATTGATGGGTTTTCCAAAATATTAAACACAAAATTACTTATTTAAGTTGTTACCTAATATCACTTGTATAAAATTCAACGAGCCGAACATGACCGATCACAGCGCGGGAACTCCCGAATGCAGTTTCGGTTTCGGTCGTAGTTTCGGCAGGTTTGCCACCAAAACCGAAACCCGTTTTTTTGCCGAAACTCGACCGAAACCGAAACCGAACTTTCGATCGGGCACTAACAATAATTACTAAATATTTGAAACCTAAAAATATTGTACCTTCATATAACATCCCAAAATTAACATCGTTCAGATATATTCAAGCTGTTTTATGAGAAATTGAAAAGACCATTTTTCTTTGAATTTTTTGAAATTATTTTTTCCGAATAATTTCGAACTGAAGTTATTCTGGGTTACTAATAACTTGCATTTTCAAATATTTGTTCATTTTCATATGTCATATGGACATAAGTATCTTTTTTAATTTAATTTCTTCTGAAGAAAAAGATTTTATATAAGATACATTTATAATGTTCAATATTCTACCAAATATTTCAATTATGATAAAAATGTATATATGATATACCATTACAAATGTCAATATGACGATAATATATAAATCATTTCCATGATCATCACAATGCGAACATAATTGTTTGGAACTATTGATTCATCTCCAAACGTCACACGAAAACCTTTATATGACCAATATAGTTTTCCCAATAAACTTCCTCACAATTACATAGTAATTTTCAGTCCAACGCCTATTATTAAGCGTATTGCCCATATCGATCGTCACTGCGACTACTGGAGCAAATAATCCAAATATTCCGCCTCAACTAATTACACTTGTACGGCTGTCTCATCAGAAAGCTTGCCGACTTGCTATATTTGAATAATATTCCTGAACGAAACATGACTTGTCTCAAATTAATGACTTCAACGGTATTAAAACTTCTGACACATAAATCGAGTTTATTGCATAGAATTGTGGCATGCAAATTATTTAATGCTCGTACTAGAGTTTCTGATGAACAGCTTCTCCAGCAACTTGACGATCATAATTTCCAACAGTTTTAGTCTGGGCAGTGTCGACAAATGTTAGCATACGTCATATTGTGAGTTAATTTCCGACGAATATCATACATGAGATAAAACTGGAACCTAAGACGTAGAATAAAACCAAAACCAACACTTTTTTCAATAACCCAGTAACCACAAAAGTAATATTCTTCTTAACCACCGTTCAACCAACCAAATTGGTAGAACTTGATAGAACTACCAACCAAGTTGGTAGAACTTGGTCGGTGGAACAGTCATCTCCTGAAGACGCCACCTTGGTTGTATAAACGCGCGTCGAAAACAGTATTGCTTTTCTGGTGATTGAGCATGGTGTTTGTTTTGGAATATCATACAGTTTAGGAGGAAAATAAATAAATTCGTGCAATACAGATGTTGCAGGAAAAATTAACGATTCACATATCCTTTATTCAAAATTGTCAGGTATCCACGTAATCTATGGTTGAATGTCTGAAAGTAGGACATTTTCATTTCTCCCAAGATCATTTCAACCCAACTTTTTTTTTAACAATGTGCTATGTGGAAGTATTCACAATTTTCTGAGCATGAAATTCAGTAATTTCTAATGGTGTTATAATTTCAAATGTATAATTTTTTATTATATTTCATAACAGACATTGTTTCTCCAAAAATATGGACTAACGAAACAATTTTGACTCAGGACTCGAATCGAATGGGACACATTACTATAAAATACAATATTCTGTACTCCTCCACAATCAACAAAATCTCAACTAGAGACGGAGTAAAAACTGAAAATAAAAAAAGATACCAAAAACAATATCAGATAATTAACTCTTTTTTCATGCAAGAGTAGGTTCGTTGAACAAAATAAAATCAAAAATTGTCGTGGAATGAGAGGTAGATATTTTTTTCAATTCGGATATTATAAGAGATATGAACCCCTTCCGTTCTGCATATTTCTTTCAAACATACATACATATTTGTAAAGAAAAGAAATATGTCCAATACACCAACAGGGTTCTGCAGTCACCGGAAGCATTATCAATGAGACAAATTGTTTTATATGATGTACTGGTGAGGTACTGATAAGGTTAATAGTAAAATAGTCATCAACAATACTCAAAGATGGGGGAACTGAAGAGTACCTGTCAACACTGGCATTAAGGCATAGGCAGGATTTTTTCGGGGAAGTAAGTAACTGGTACCATAGTCGAAAATTAGTTCAAGAGCGAGTCTACAGAGGAGATGGATGTCGAGTTCACGACTCCAACGGACCTTTCTGTAAATTTGGTTCAGGAGCGAGTCTACAGAGGAGATGGATGTCGAGTTTACGACCTCAACGGACCTCACTGTAAATTTAGTTCAGGAGCGAGTCTACAGAGGAGATGGATGTCGAGTTTACGACTCCAACTGACCTCCCTGTAAATTTAGTTCAAGAGCGAGTCTACGGAGGAGATGGGTGTCGAGTTTACGACCTCAACGGACCTCACTATAAATTTAGTTCAGGAGCGAGTCTACAGAGGAGATGGATGTCGAGTTTACGACTCCAACTAACCTCCCTGTAAATTTAGTTCAGGAGCGAGAGCTGCTGCGTACGCAGAATCTGTCACAGGTGGGAAAAGTAACCCCTCATGAGCAGGTTTAGCAAACGTTTGCGCCCAAGTGAGGTTTCACCAAAACCAGAGGCGAAAAAGCCCTGCACGGCTGAATCTAAGGCATCGTCAGGTGTAGCTGACGTGCAAAAACCCTCATATGGAAAGGTTGTCGTGGGTATCAAGGTGGGAATCTTGCAACTCGACTATCCGTCTACCTCATCAACAGAGCATATACTTTGTGCCTGCCCCGCTGGAGACCGAATCAGGTCTTTAGAGTTCGGCAGAACCGTACTCTTACCATCTGAACTGAAAGACCACTCACCATACAAACTTATAGGCTTCGTAAACAAGCTGGGATTGTTTGGCCGAGTGAGAATAGGTGTGAGCCACACTAAACCCTTGCGGGTTGCGATGGAGGGTCGAATAGACCCACTCACTTCGGACCTAATCTAACCTAACCATAGTCGAACGCTTTCGAATGATGATGTAACTGTTTCAGACTTTCCATATTTCTCGTTTGACTTGGGCATGTACATGCGTAACATGAAATATTAACTCTATCTTTGACACAAAAAACATATTAGCGGTTATTCAATCTGTATAAAATCTGTTTTTCCGTTAACCAGCTATCGCATCCCTCCGAACGACAACCCTCATAAGTCGAAACTTGTGCGAGCGAAGGACTAACGAGGTCTTACTTTTTAACGTGTGATTCCTAACACGAGTTGGACGATAGCAAGTGGAAATCGAGCGTTCAGTCTGCGGCTTGAACCAGCGACCAACACGGCGGTCGATTCGAGTGAGTGAACAAAGCACCCACGTCGAACCGACCGGCTACCGTCAATATACTTGAACATTGCAAAATATTCAGTACCTTCAATAATGACCCCCACCATTATTTCAGAAATCGTGATTTTCCAATTTTATGGATAGGTGTTCTTTTTTGTTGCAGAGATTGGTTGGATTCGAGTTCATTATAAGGGAATATACCAAGATTGTATGGAAGAATACAACTCAGAGAAGATCGGATAGTCAATCAGTCATTCAGAGATACAAATATGACTGGAATTCCATTAGCTTGCATTGCTTCACTGGTATAGGAGGCACGAAGGATTCGCTCATCTTAAAAAATATCGTCCTTTTTTGAGGAGTAGTTGTTATCTTTCAATGATCTTTGGAGAGAATGGAAAATAGTGGACCTAAGATATCCCTTATTGTGTTTCTTCAACGAATATCAATTTGGGAATGGTCTCCCTTTAGATTTCAAATAAAAAAGATCTGAAGCCAATGATGAACAACTGTTTAGGCTGAGAGTTTTCACACAGCCTTTGTCAAACCAGGATCTATTGTCTCAATTCCAGTTAATGAGGTATGTTGGCCTCCATACCTATGAAAATGGCTAAGTAACCTATTTCAGCTGATCGAATGACATTATATATCTTTGAATAGCGGGTTGCCCTTCCATGAGCTGGAAGAATAATTTTTTTTCTATTCACGATGAATGGGTCGAGATGTATTCAAAAATTTCCATTTTCATTTCATTTTTGTAGGTCTCTGAACAGAAGATATTATTGATAGGTCAAGAAACAATACACAAAACATTGTTCAAAGACGTTATGAAATAATGAGATTATACCAAAACGAAAGGGGGGTGAAAAATAGGTCAACAAATTTGAATGCCAAAACGAATTAGAGCAATGAAAGTGTTGACTCTAGAAATATCAAATATATCATATTTCGTTATGTGGATCCATTACGTATAATAGAGAAAGGTATCCACAGACTGTAGTAAATATAATGTAGTTCTCTTCATTTGTCTAAAATACCGTAATTCTGTAGTTTTTATATGCAGGCCGGTTTCCATAGTGAATCACTCCACATTTCTCGGACTATTTTAATTAGTTTATCCATATGTAACAATGCAATCGGTTCGAAACATGATGGATTATCGTGAAATTTCTGATGGATTACTTGGAGTGAGAGGTAAACAAGTGCTGATTTGATTTGGCGCAAAACAATGTTATTTGGAACATAACATAAACAAGAGGATACAATACGCCCAAATCGAGTATCGAAATAATACATACATTGGTACAGCTATATACAAAGTGAAATTTTGATGACCATGTAGTATATCAAATTGAATTGACAAAATGGTTGAACGCTTTCACGGTCGAGGTTTTCAGTGTCACTATTTTTCGGTTCAGAAGGCCGTCGATTTTTGGAATTTAATAATAATAATAGATAATAATAGGGTCTCAGGTGCCTCGCGATACTTGCTATCAGCATGTCCAGCATATGCGGTCTTGGCCTATACCCATCGACATAACGCGGCCCTAAGAGGGTTATATTACCATCTACGGCACTCTTACGGTATCGACGAGACACCGGTGTTACCCTACGCTCCGGGGGGTATTGAATCCGTTGTGGGGAACGAAAAGTACTGAATTTATTGGAATTATTCGTTCCCCACCCTCAGGCTCATACGAGCTAATAAGCCTGATGTAGTCCTTCTCGACCACCAGAGCAAGACGATATTTGTCGTGGAGTTTTCATCTCCTGGTAGGACGAATATCGTCCGAAAAAAGGAGGAAAAACGAATGAAATATCGAGATTTTCTCTTCGAACTCTGCTGAATCTATCCAGACCACTCTGTCAAGATGGTTGTTCTGATTATTGGAGTCCTTGGTGGAAGATGCCCTCTCTACTATCGAATCTTATAATCATGCCGGCTTGCCACACTAAGGCAGAAATCTTAGCCGGACAGATGCAGAAGGCTGTCATTCTTGGCTCACTGCGCTTGCTTATGGCACATAATTCTTGGACCCAAAGATCACTTACCCCTAGGTGTGAGGAGTGGTCGTTGGTTGATAATGCTGGCGCACCCTCCCGAATGTATCGGGGCTTCGGGGGATAGGGCCTGACCAGCACAAACTACGGTTGAAAGATAATAATAATATATATATATTTCCAATGAAAAATAAAATAGTACATTATATTTTTCGTATGCTACCCAGAAATCCCAAGGGTGAGTTTACGCAAGGGTGCTCTACCACTCAACCCTTGCTATTTTAAATATTATAATATAACTTATAACTTAGAAAACTAACCTAACTGATCCTAAAACGTGAATCTGCATCATACAGTTTTTGGCATTTATTGGGTCACTTAAATATTCATCAACAACAACAAAACGAGAAAAAAAGTAATATGGAAGATTACGAGGAATGAATACTTGTCAAACACAGTCTGGAGAAAAAAAAGGATATGCAGAAAAAAATTATCAAATTGTGTTAACTTGCCCAAAACTTTCAAGTTTTTTTTTGAGTTTATCAATATTTCTGGGCTGTTTTAACAAATTGAGAATAGAATTATGAAGATGAAAAATCGAATACGAAAAGCTTCTCTGGGAAACTGAGGTCTTGTGTTGTGGGCATGTGAATACATTTTTGTGTCTCCGTATAATTTGATTTTATGAAATAAACATATTGAATTAAATTTCATAGTAAACCAGCTTAGTTCCATAAGCTTGGGGAACACCTGTTCATACACCCTTATTCCATATATATATACTTTTTGATCATTCCCACATTGATTTCAATTTAAGAGCCACCGGTAGACAACTGTTTCGGTCTATTGGGCATCGTCAGTACCGGGCAGGCGGTCTTCGATTGAAGACAAAATGGGAAAAACCAAGAAAGTAATTGATGAAAATAGCTGCGTAAACGCAAGTGAAACATAAGTGGAACCATTGGTGTGACACCCAAGTCAACTTGCCAAGTATTTATGTCAGTATTGGTGGTTTGACCAATCAACCGACAACTGCGGTAGCAGAAATTTGGGAAGCTAACCTGAAATGCCATCGGAAAACGAATCCACATGTTTCTAGAAATGATATGAAATCTAGAAAGGTTCATGCAGTCAAGCTGCTGGAAAATAATTTCATAAGAATCAAAAAATAAATAGATAAGTACTTTTTGATCATTCCCATATTGATGTTAATTTAAGAGCCACCGGTAGACAGCTGTTTCAGCCTATTGGGCATCGTCAGTACTGGGCAGGCGGTCCTCGATTAAAGACAAAATGAGAAAAAACCAAGAAAGTGCTTGATAAAAATAGCTGCGTGAACGCAAGCGAAACATAAGTGGAACCACTTGTTCTTAGCTTGTTCTTAGTGTTGTTTCACTACCAAAAAAGTACTGTGAAAATAAAGTTTCTGAAGATCAAATCGTGAGCTGTAGTTTATGAAATATCATATACTAGTTGTTGCTGCGGCTTCGCCCGCGAAGAATTTGGTTTGTCACATTAAGTTTCGTGACAGACCATTTTGAACAAATCGTTACATTATTTCTTTATCAACCCAAAATTTCAGGTTTCCAACTTCAGAACTGATGAAATTCAATACAATCTTTGAACCCCTATTTTACCCCTTAGGGTGGAAATTCCTGCTTCCCTTTCTTGATGCTATACACGCTATACAAAGAACCTACCTGCATATTTTAAGATTCTAGGTTCAGTGGCTTTCAGCTGTACGTTTATATAAGATCAATCAATCATCATCAATAGGTACCCATCAATATCAATCACCTATCAATAGGTACCCACTCATACAATACTGAATAGCATCAGCAGAAAGAAACTGAAATGATTTAAATGAAGTACATTGGTAATCCTACTAATCCTACTTCTAATAATATTATAAATGCGTAAATTAAGTTTGGATGGATGATTGTAATGTTTTTTACTTTTTGACGCCTAAACTGCTCAACGGATTCAAATGTATACAGTGCCTTAATTTCAAAACTTCCCACCCCTAGTACTTCGTTTAGCAGGGAGAATTTGCCGTAGGCAAAAAACACGTCAATTTAGATATCGAGGGGTAAGTTCAAAACCAGTGCCAGTGGTATTTTAGGTTTAACCCCCTTACCCCTTACTTAATAATTTTAAATGGCACCCTCTATTTTGTAAAACATAATTTTAAAGATCTTAAAAATCCTCACTCAACCCCGTTGAGAAAACTGAAATTGGTTGATCCATTATCGTAAAATAGGGCAAAAAGAAAATGAATTATAACAAAATGCAAACATTTATGGAACCGCTACCACTGACTCAATAACGGTGTGTTTATGTCTCTTTTTTATACAGAGTTTTTTGCTTTAGCTGAAAGTGAGATAAGGTCACACAGTTGCTTCTTGGCATCAGTTACAATTAAATAATGAAAACATTTATCAGAATTATTTATTCCTGATTTTAAACTGTTTTTCAAGTGGTGTCAGTTGCACTGACAGTAATACAAATCATTATGGTGTACACTTTACAAAAAAGAATTGAAATTATTTTTATTTATGGTGCTGAAGATAGGTGCTCGTAGGATAGCCCGGGTTTTTAATGAAAGGCATGCAGGCCAAAATGTGAGTCACCGATATATTCTAGACCTTGTTCAAAAATTTGAAGAGACCGGTTCTGTGTGCAACAAAGCAGTAAAGCAGCCAAGAGTTTTTACGGAAGCCGCACAGATTGAGACTTTAGGCCAATTTGCCGTTGAGCCTACTACTTCAATTTCGAAAGTCGCCAAGTCAGTAAATATATCAGTTGGTTCTATACACAAAGTTTTGAAACTAAACAAGTTCTCTCCTTTCAAAATGAGTATTCTTCAGAAACTCGGTGAGGATGACTATGATAGGAGAATTGAATTTTATGAAATAATGACTGCGAGAATTCAAAATGACCCGAATTTAATAAAAAATATTTGCTTCAGTGATGAATCAACTTTTTTTCTCAATGGCTTTGTAAATGAGCATAGTTGTAGATACTGGGATAATGAAAATCCACACTTGTTTCGAGAGGATCATACGCAATATCCACAAAAAATAAACGTCTGGGCTGGAATTCTGGGAAACGAAATAATTGGCCCTATTTTTATTGAAGAAAATTTAACTGGGCAATTGTATTTGAACTTATTGAAAAATGGAATCGATCCACTCATAACACAGTCCATAGAACGCCAAGTTGATGAAGAAGACAACCCGCTCTTGTATGAACAAAATTTATATTTTCAACAGGACGGCGCACCGCCACACTATGCATTGCATGTCCGACAGTAGCTCGATCAACGGTATCCTGACAAATGGATTGGCAGGCAAGATCTCCGGATTTAACGCCATTGGATTTCTTTCTATGGGGTTATTTGAAGACAATGGTATACAAAACTCCCCCGCAGGACATTCATGATCTAAGACACAGGATTACTGACACATGCAGACAAATTAATAACGAAACATTTACAAAAGTCCGCTAGGAATTCAAGAATAGATTGTACTTTTTCTTAGCTACCAATGGTGAACATTCTGAACACCTAATAAAGTAAGGGACATTTATTTAATTGCAATAGCTTTTATTTTATTTTTTATTATAATTAATTTTCCATTTGCCCTATTTTACGAGAAAGGATCAACCAACTTCAGTTTTCTAAACGGGGTTGGGTGAGGATTTTTAAGATCTTTAAAATGATGTGTTACAAGATAGGGGGTGCCATTCAAAATTATTAAGTGGGGGTAGCTAGGGGTAAGAAGGTTAAACTTAAAATACCACTTCCCCCTCGATATCTAAACTGCTAAACGAAGTACTAGGGGTGGGAAGTTTTGAAATGAGGGCACTGTATAGATAGATCATGACCTGGAATAACATATAGGGTAGGTTTCTATGGTAACGCGGGTTGAACAACGGGGAACCGTTAGTATTGTATAAGTGGGTACCTATTGATTGACTGACTCTTATATTAACGTACAGCCGAAGCTACTGAACCTAGAATCTTGAAATATACAGGTAGGTTCTATGTATAGCATAAATAAGCACCAAGAAAGGTAAACAGGAATTTCCATCCCAAGGGGAAAAATAGGGGTTCAAAGATTGTATTGAATTTCGTCAGTTTTGATGCCGAAAACCTAAATATTTGAGTTAATGGAAACGTAATGTGACATACCGAATTCTACGTGGGTGAAGCCGCGGGCAACAGCTGGTAATTTATATTTTTACTTTAGAAATACAATCACTGAAAAAATATGTTATCTAGAAAAAAATTCGCAAAACTAACAACCGTCAACGACGTCAGCCCTCACGCGTCTGCCAACGTTCGGATGACGCTTCATTGCTTAGACCGCTTCTCTACCCCCGCTCATAGTTTTCCATCGTCTTACAGTAGACGCGACGCGTAATAGATTACTACCTTGTGTCAAGTCAATCTTTTGGTGATAACCTTTGAACGATTCGTCTAAACTACTTAGTGTAAAAACAAAGTTTATCTATATCAAATACTAAAAACGACAATTGTATCAATTTTTATAAGAATTCGACAGATATTCTAAAATGTGCATTATAAAAAAGTATTCAATTCGATTATATTTATGGCTTAGTATTTTGCACGAAGTGACTACCACATAAGAGGTAGATATATGCGGGCTCTCAGGGAGCAAGTATTTTTCCATCCTCACCAACTTTCACATTTATAATATTAGTATAGAACATAGATAAATTGTTGGTATTCGAAAGATTAAGATGAGTACTATTCTGATCATTCGCAATTTGATTTCAATTTGAGAGCCACTGGTATACAGCTGTTTCATCCTGTTGGGTATCGTCAGTAGCGGGCTGGCGGTCCTAGATTGAGGACAAAATGTAAATAACCAAGAAAAGTACTCGATAAAAATAACTGCCAAAAAGCAAGCGAAAAATAGGTGAATCACCTATTGATATGACAGTTAGGTTGTCAAGTTTTTATATCGACGTTGGTTGTTTGATCAATCTACTGACAACTGCATTGGCAGATATTTAATTTCATGGAATTCTTTTCCAGCTACTGTGTTAGTTATTGAAACTGAGAATGATGCACAACTAGGCCCTGAGTGTCATGTGTTTAAAAAATCTGTTTAAAATCTGTTTTTCCGTTAACCAGCTGTCGCACCCCTACGAACGACAACCCTCAGAAGTCTAAACTTGTGCGAGCTAAGGATTAACGAGGTCTTACCTTTTAACGTGTGATTCCTAACACGGGTTGGACGGTAGCAAGTGAAGATCGATCGTTCAGACTAGGGCTTGAACCACCGACCAACACGGCAGTCAATTCGAGTGAGTGAACAAAGCACCCACGCCGAACCGCTTGGCTACCGACTGATCCAATAATAATGACTCTTAAATGATGAATATATCTCTGACAGTTTTATTGCTCTCGAAAGGAAGCATTCTATCACTGTTGAACTCTGTTTTGATTATTTGCATCATTTGATCAGTTTGAAAGAAGAACTCGCTGCAAAAATGTGTTTTGGAGGCCTACTCTTCAATTTTTTCACCATTTTATGGGTATGAAGGAAATAATTCAAATAAAATATCATTGTTACGCTTATTTGAAGGAATCGAAGCCGTCGCCATGGGGGGGGATGAGTTAAGTTAAGAAATTTTGGGCCGTGAAGATAGAAAAAAATGAATAAAAATTAAAAAATAAAAATGAGTGGAAAAAAGAGAAAGGTAATAAGAAAAGGAAAAGAACCAGAAGGTTGGGATTTCCCAACATGCATAACTTGGAGATCCCATACTCTGAAATTCTGAATTGTTTGAAAACTTCAAAAAAGTTCATTTTTCTCCTAAGTAAGAGAACAGTCCTGAACAGTCCACAAATTTTGAAGTGACAATTTTACAAAATTCCCAACTTTTAGCTGTTTTTTCGACTTGAAAAAGTTGGTAAATTTCGGACCGTGAAAATAGAAAAAATAATAGTAGAAAATAATAAGCACAATATTATTTAAGTGTTGTTTCATTTCATTTGTATTGAATATTCCTATACACGGTGGAAGACCAAGGACCTTGGTCCATAGTAGAATAATTCTCATTATTATTTTTGAAATTACCAAAATTTATTTTTGTTTGTGCATACATGCTTATGCCCTAACGGGCATAAGCATTTAGCCAACCTTTGGATAGCTAAGTAAAAAAATTAATATATTATAGCAGTACCTAACTAATTCCTCGGCTTTCATTTTTTCGAAAGTTGGGAAACTTTGCTGGTGGGGTTGGGAAAATTTGGGTTCCCTCCCCCTCCCCTGATTTCTCTTTTTGCTACGGCCCTGCTCCGAATTATATTAGGGTATTGAGCATAAAATTTCAAAGATTATAATAAATACGTCAGAATAGAAACCTTTCGAGTGATACAATGACTGATGAGACTGAAACGAATTCGAATCTCATAATTATCAGATTGAATTTCAAAAAGTAGCTCCTGGCATCTCATTAACACTATTTCAATTCAATGAAAAATTAAGTATTAAGTATTCAATAATTGAATAGAACTGGTAGATACTTGATAAAAATCCATATTAAAACTAACTAATACAGTTATAGAGAAAATCATACAATAAACTGTATTAATTAGTATTGAGTATTCAACTTGTTTCGTAGGTATGGAGGATGGTTGATGCTGAACTTAATATTTGTGGCAGCACTCTAAGCCAGTAGGAACCAAAACTCAAGCATCCCAATGTAAATTATAACGAAAATGAAATGAACATTTTCACTGAATCTTATATTGCAATTCATCCAGTGAAAAATATAGGAAAAATCAAAAGTTATCAGTTTCTTCGGGAAAAATCTCTGAATGTGACAAGATAACAAACTCCTTCGAATTGTGGTGATCTGGACGTCAAATGAAAGTTATCATAGACGAAGTGATAATTTGATTACAAGTATGAATGTCAGAGGGACAAGGAAAATTCTGTAATTTAATGATTAGTCTAGATGATCCCAGAGTTTTCACATTTCAGTCTGGCTATTGATGTGGTGAAATAGGGGAATGAATGAAAATTAGAAGAGACTTAAGAAACGAGTCTCCGTTTTCAAACAATAAGGAAATTCTTATTAACTTTTTTGCCTTTCCTTGTGTTGCTGGATGAGTGAAGTGATCTCTGCTAGATGGGTTCCATTCCGGTGTCAGAGTTGTGATTACCTCGTTCAGTGTCGAGAACTAAACCGAGTTCATCAGCCCTGAAGAGAAATGTTCCAGTTCCTGCTCTCTCATCGTCGTGGACCATGTAAAGAAAAAGACCCGGAAGAAGATTGTTATCATAATTATCATTATTAATAGATGAATATACAAAAAACTCCTACCAGTGTCATCTACTCATATTCAAGAGAGACTATTTCAAACCGGTGAATTATCCACCCAATGAAATAGCCTAACTTATGGTCAGGTATCCGATAATTGCTACTGAAGAAGCATAAAATTCTGTTCCGCAATTTAAAGCCAAACAGACCATCCGTAAGTCCAAACGACAGAAATCTGGACCAGCAATAATTTTATGTCTCCACGAACAAAAGAAATAAATACATTGTATGTTATGAATCTAAATTAAAAACATCATTCTTTATTCGTCCGAGAATCTCCAGCGAAAAAGAAGAAACTCTTAATGGTCTTATACAGAGACTTCTCCGGTTTCGCCCACTTTTGATATATGCTGCCGTTTTCACAATATTCTTTCCTGAATTCTTCCAAAATGCAATATAACTAATGGTTCTGGCAAAAATCGCAAGAGGGGTTGAATCTACAATATCGCTGATACGTCGGATCATTTATTCGATCACGATTCTAACGTAAGTATTTGAAATATGATGAATATAAGATTCAAAACTTGAAAACAAGTAAATATTTCTGTCAATAATGTCTGAAACTGATTATTGATTGAGCTTTTTTTTAGATAATCTGGTATGTATTCACTTTCTGTTTATAGGAATAATGTAATATTATTATAGCTATTATTCCAGATTTTATACATTCCTCTTGATATCATGTTCCGACTAAAAATGTATACAGTAAGAAATAATTTATTCCTATTTCTCACCCTTTCGATTCCTATTGATATGGGATAAACATCGATACCGATGGAGTCATTACAAGACGGTGAATAAACACTTAAATATTTACATTATCTATTATCTTCCATTCAAAAGTGGATACCTTGTCATTCTTCACTATGAAATTCTGTATAGAGTATGGCTGTTTTGAACTATATGCAGGGTGGATAAATAAAATTGGTATTATGCCTCTTTGAAGATTCCTAGCCTACTATTTGCGAACGACTGAAATCATATTTTATAATCTACGACATTACTGACTGCCAATGTATACAATATGAATTAGATGTAATAAAACTTTGGTGTACGATAATCTTCTAAAACTGAACGTTTCCAAATGTAACATAATATCATTCACAGCAAAAAAGAGAACTTTAGTGTACGATTATTCAATCTAGAACACTACAATCAACCGCGTACACAAGATAAAAGATCTTGTTATAACATATGACAGACAGTAAATTAACATTCATAACACGTATAAGGAATATGACTGCTGATGCAAATAGAATGCTTGGATTCATTTACAGAAATGGCAAAAATTTCAAAAGTATTGCCACCATAAAATTGCTATATTTTGCGTATGCCAGATCTAAGTTAGAGTATGGCTCTGTGTTGTGGAATTCAATTTAGGACTACCAAAAAAACATCAATTGAAAGCGAGCAGAGGAAGTTCCGTAATTATTTATATCTAGAAGTTAATGGCCAATACCCCACGAGAGACACCAATCATAACATTTTATTGATATGATATCTTTGGTACATAGGAGACTTATCCTTGGTACAAAATTCCTGCATAAATAACTCAACAAGAATATTGACAGTACGGTTCTTTTACCCAAGATCAATTTCTCAGTACCAAGAAGCGGAGGTCGACACAATCTGACGTTCTATTGCGAAGTATCACGCACAAATGTTATGATTCGATCGCAGTTGAATTTTATGTGCAGTAGCTTCCATAAATTCTGTGAACTGCAATAGTCATTTCGACTCTCTAAATGCCTTGGTATCATGTATCAACAATCAACAATAACAAAGGTTATTGTTACATCATCTGATGATGGAATTTTTAACAGGTGAAGATCGACCGTATTGCCAAACATGCGCCAAACTAACTGACTGTCATAAGGAAACAAGTATATTTGAGGAGTAATAACACTGATGATCTTCAAACAAGACTCAACCTCTGACGGAAGCAAGAAACTCTTTCGAAGTTTTGGAATAGATGAACATTTCAGTCTGGCAGACCACTGTTATAATATTCATGCAGTCATTGTTCACTGTGGTTCTGGCGTTGAATTTTTTAGTTGTATGGCTAGGATTATAAAAAAAGCTGGCAGAAACGTTTTCGCTTTCATTTAACGAAAACTTTAATGTTACCTTCAGCTATGGTATAAATGACACAGTTCAAATGTTTTCATATTTCAGGTAAATAATATATCCAACTGGCAATTTCTGAAACATAGGGTCTCGTATTTTGATTATTTATTTTAATATATAGTTTCATCAACAGGGTTCGCTGGAAAAACATGAAGGGAATTCAGTCGTAAAATAATGCAGATCTCAATCTATTCCTTTAATGAATATGAAAATTGTGAAAAAAAAGATTATAAACGATACATTGATGGATATAGCCATTACTACGTGGTAGGAAATGATAATGAAGAAAAGAGAATTGAAACTTTGTATGTTTTTTATTATTATTTGTTTATTTTATGGTAAAAACAAGTTTCAATTCTCTTTTCTTCATTATAAACGGTTTTTGTTAAAAAATCCAAAAGGCAATGGGTAAACAATTGCCGAAAGTTTTTAAAAATTTCTAGGAATATTTTTTGACACCTTTCGAACCATAAAACACATTCAGATGTAAAACAATAAAAGGCTAATAAAACCCACATTGACTCTGCTCACCTTCAATCATGTGGGTTGACAGCCTAAAAAAATGTTTTATATATTTCCATTTTTCGTAGTATTTATTGAAAACCGCTTCAAATACAGTATTCATTGTGACTCTCAAAATCTGTTTTTCACAAATCCATAATTGCACTGTGCAAAGTTAAGCAAGAAAATAACAACTATTTATAGACTGGCAAAAGCTAAAGCAGACAACGGCAACGCTTAATCATCTCATTGGAATGGGTCCCTGCTCGTTATTAAAAAATCAACTCACGTATACTCTCTGATATATCAGGATATTTCCTGTAACAATAATCGAGTTTTGCTGGAACTCTCTTTTGAGGATAATGAAATTCGCAACTTAATGATCAGTCCGTTGGATTATGTAATTGTTTGTTTTTACACAACGACTCTTACTATTGCGAATAACGAGTATCAATAGGCGATAGAAGGCAGTAGTTATAATTTTTTATATGTTGTTCGGAATGTTGTATGAAAGTGAAAAGTCTGATTTTTCGTCACCTCCACCCATCACACCTATGTTCAATTGCAACACTCGACATTTATCACCAGTTCTCTTAAACGGTTAACTGGAGTTCTATTCCAACACCAAACCGTTATTTTTAACACCTCGACACGTGTTTCAGTCACCAAGTGATCTTCAAGAGAGAGATTGAAGTAACTCTACAAACAATGTTGTCCTTATTTATACCATATATACTTTTGCTAGGTACCTGTGTCTTAATTATCTTAAAATTAATTTCACAATATTGCCTTATCTCCTTCTCAGGTAAATCTGATAACTGAAATATTATTTCAAAAAACTATACAGTATACTATTAGGTATTATAGAAATGTAGGCTTTCACGGCTGGCGTCAATGTTCTGGTTGTTTTTCGGATTTTGCCATAGTCTTCTTTGGTTACAATCTCCAAACGTTTCGACTGTAATTGCGGCAGTCATCTCCAAAGGCGTGGAAGTGTCAACTGAAACTCAGTTGACACGTCAAGAATGTATGTTGTTGTTAACTTGTCTGACTAATCTTAATGAACCAAAGTCTGTGAATTGGTTTTGCTGCAAAACATGATGGGCAACTGCTGATTCTTCTGGTCTTCCATATTTTAGGTGTGGTAAGTGTTCCTTGTATCTTATGTTATTAGATCTTTTAGTCTGCCCACCATATTTTGAATCGCAGTCCTTACATTTGATTTGGTAAATTCCAAACTCTTCCTAATTCTCGACTTTGTCCTTTGAATTTCCTGATAGGCTCTGTAGTGTATGACTTATTCCAATAACTACCTTCATACCTAGTTCTTTGGAAATCTTTCCAAAGAACTAGAAGAACCTTTGTGTATTGGTGGTAAGGAACTGAGATATATTTATCTTGGTTTTCGTCGTTTCGAAAAGTCGAGATTTCGTTCATGCATAAGCTAAAGTTTTCCTTTCTTTTAATATCATCTACAATTCCCCTCAAGGAACCGTTACTGACTGTTATTTCCTGTGTTGTCACTTTTTCCTGCTGATAGTTCGATTCAAAATATGCCTTATTCCTCGTTAAAACTGGCTCGAAATAAAGTCAGGAACACCTCGACACGTGTTTAGATCACCAAGTGATCATCTTCAAGAAGAATATCAAACTAATCACACTTACAAAGCTATTTTATATCATTATTTAATTTATACCATAGCTACCTGTTCTAGGTATCTGTGTGTTGAGTGTCTTGAATTAATTTTGCGTTATCTTCTTATCTCAAATTATTTCACAATGTGTACTTATCTACTAGTCTTCAGACTCATTGAAAGTCGTTAGTTACATCAAGCCATAGAACTTATTATCGATATTGAACACAATCTCAAATTAATTAAGAATCATTTTTCAAGCTATTATTTATTGAATATATTTTTTTTCAACACTTTAAGATCAGTTATCATTTTGAACTTCGACAATTTGATTATTATGCTTGCGTATTCTATAACTCTATTCTATAACTCAAGAAATAGAAGAAATAAACTCAAATTAATGAACTTTCTTTACATATCTAGACAAAATGACATTTTAATTGGCAACGTTCGATAAAAATTAAAATTACAGTATTTTTATATTAAATTAGTTCTATGTTGCTGTATCGCTGCTGTTCCAATGTTTTGATAGAATCAGAATCATCGAACTTAGGCGTGCGCAGCATTATAGAACAATGCTTTCAAAAATTGTTCTGCAGCGCCATCTAGTGGCGAATTACAGAAAAATTGATAGCCTAAAAACCTTCTCTATGAAAAATTACTTACACATGTCAAGTTTCATCACGATCGGTTGAGCGATGTAGAAGTTTATCACTTACCAACAACCAACCAACCAACAAACATCCATTTTCATAAAGTAGATTCGTGAACTCATTTCTTGAAGAACAAGTCTCATTTGATATTCATTCTTTCATTCACAAAATAATGATGAATTTTTTCTGCATGAAAATTCAGTTTCAAGTTGACATGACACAGCTAAACTGTCACCTGTCAAACCGATGGATACAAAATAAGGAGTCATGTGACAGGGAATTTGCAGATCTTTCCTGGGTCAATCCAGTCAATGAAAATGATCAAAGAGGACCGTCTTGGATCAAGGTTTTTTTAACAAGAAAATGAGTAAGGACTAGGCACATGAAAAACTGAAAAGTTGCACTCTTGATGCTGGGAAGTCAGATAATCATAGATACTTTTGGAACATAAAAATTTCAATTCTGTTACTACTAATTTGAAATTTTTTTCTGTTCGTCCTCTGTTCTTATTTTGGTTCATATTTTTGAAAGAACTTTGCTATGTGATTTTATATTTAGATACTATTCTTTACTGACTCTGCTGAAATGTTGTGCATCTGGCAATGTCGATCTCTACACCAGCGGAAAAAGTACTAGCGTTACCATTTGGTAACGCCGTCATATATCGGGATGATGATCAAAATCAAAACCTCTTTTTTGAATTTTTGACAGTGACTAATGTTTATCTATTATTGATCGTACAATATGGTTGAATTAGCAAAATAGAGGAAATTGCGGTATTTCTGGCAACTTACGTGAAGCGGATATCCATTTTTTCTGCCGGGTGAAAAGAAACGATCGTTCAACACTTTATCTGACGGATTGAAAGTCCCAACTGTGCATGAAACATCAAAATATACGTAGTTCGATGCATGAAGAGAACTATCCTAGCGCCATCTAAATTTTTAAGATGTAATTTCAATATTTATTTGGCGGTAGAAAACTGTCTTCTCTCTGTTACCATATGGTAACGTCAGTGCTTGAAGGGTTAAAGTAAACAGTAATTATTTTTGTTAATGAATATGTCTGAGTGAAACTAATGTGTAATTTCTGAAACTATTTGCGTGTGGTGAGGTCAAATCCAAACATATTTCTGAATAGTATGAACATCAAATGCCATTGTAGTCACATACAGTTGGAATATCATCGACTCAGAAGCATTTGTCTTTAGTTTCTGAGTTCAGTCAGTTCATTCGTAGTGAACTTCAAATGTATATTTAGCTAGTATAATAATTATCATGAAACCTAGCACTGAAATTATAGATAGTTGAAACAGCATAGATCCTAGATCAGGCTGTGTGAAATAGGACATGAAAGGTGTTAAGTAGTTCTGTTTTCACTCGTTATACTGCACTGACAATCAATTTTTTTCAGGTTTTTTAAAGACAAAACACACGCATTACAGAAAAATCCTTGAGGCATGTGGAAAATTAGCGATTCACCTTGGATTTGAATCGCAGAAGATTAAATTCATTTGGAAAAACGTTCTCAAGGAGTTTATTCCACATAAAAGCAGTTCTCCAAATAAAAGAGAACTGGGTTGAACTTCAAAACGATGAGCAGCCACAGGCCGTCGCATATTTCTGATATGCAAGTGATGGTCATATCTTCAATTAGGCGGATGACCCTTCTCTGGATGGTGTCTAGCAACTTCAGAGTATGTTTAGAGCCGGAGCTTCATACATGTGAACAATACTCCAAAGAAGGTCTGATCTGAGCTTTCTAACTTATGAAAAGTTGCTGAGGTGTGTATAGTTTTCTGGTTCGGAACAGTGCTCCAAATATTTGATAATCAGCCTTTGCAATTCCAGCGACGGGATTGTGCCAAGACATATTGGTGTCCATTTTAACCCCCAACAAATCGAAGCGGAATTATCTGTCCTGAAATTATTACATCCGGTTCAGAGACATTTATTTTTTTTTTGGAGAAAACCGATAGCTGGGTTTTCGTGCCATTGAATTTATCCTGGTTACTTTCACCCCAATTCGAAATCACATCTAGATCTAGATATGCAACCTCCTGCTGCCGATGAAGATGTGCCTCCGCCGCTGATGTGCACCATGTCCTAGAATTCAAATGGAATGACGAAACAAGTGTGCTGTCGTTAGCAAAGGAATATATTGTATTCTTGTTTTTTTTGTAATAAGTCTTCGATACACAATAAAAAGAGGGTTGGAGACATATGCATCCCTGGGGAATATCAGCATTGATGGTACAAGTATTCGAGAGATATCGATCGACTGCCACTTGCAGCTGGAGAGCCATACACAAAAATGATCCGACAGCAAAACCTCATGCCACCCACGAGATTGGATTGAGAAAAATTCAGTTCGGAATTGCCGCATGAAAAATTCTGTTCCTCTACCATATTCGTTTCTATCGCAAGGTCAAAGTTATCTGAATTTGAAGTTTTTGCGTTGAGTACAAGTTAATCTATTTTTTGTTGTATTGGTGATTTATTCAACAGAGAACAATTTCAACAGAGAAGAACGTGGTATCCAGTATTCAAGATGGTCGGAAATGGACTAGAATACTAATCCGATAGACTCCTATCAACAACACCATACCTATAAAAAATGTGGACTTCGTCAACTTCGTAGACATCTTCTTCCTCGCATATAGTACTGAATATGTCTGCCGCAGTAGCAGACGAAGCGTTCCTTTCGACCACGGCATAATGGCCCAGATTCTGTTTTCTCTGATTAGATGTTGACCTTTGAAGTGTATATTCAAGGAATACATTCGGAGCTCCATCGGTTGTGTTCTATTTCGAACTCATCACGCCTCTTTCCAAAGTACAAACACGTTTTTTACGAAAATCGAACGGAAATGATTTAATTAAATTGGATTGGTGAATGGGAGATTGAATCTATTATTTGCGGTCGTCTGTTATCCAGGGATGATCCGTCGTTTACCGGTCGATTGAACACGCTTTTGTTATAAGACCGGACTCAACATACGTCCCTCATACATCATATCACATGTAACATCGTTCCGCTGGTGTAGAGATCGACATTGCCAGATGCACAACATTTCAGCAGAGTCAGTAAAGAATAGTATCTAAATATAAAAGCAAAGTTCTTTCAAAAATATGAACCAAAATAAGAACAGAGGATGAACAGAAAAAAAATTTCAAATTAGTAGTAACAGAATTGAAATTTTTATGTTCCAAAAGTATCTATGATTATCTGACTTCCCAGCATCAAGAGTGCAACTTTTCATGTGCCTAGTCCTTACTCATTTTCTTGTTAAAAAAACTTTGATCCAAGACGGTCCTCTTTGATCATTTTCATTGACTGGATTGACCCAGGAAAGATCTGCAAATTCCCTGTCACATGACTCCTTATTTTGTATCCATCGGTTTGACAGGTGACAGTTTAGCTGTGTCATGTCAACTTGAAACTGAATTTTCATGCAGAAAAAATTCATCATTATTTTGTGAATGAAAGAATGAATATCAAATAAGACTTGTTCTTCAAGAAATGAGTTCACGAATCTACTATATAAAAATGGATGTTTGTTGGTTGGTTGGTATAACAGCATCAGGCAAGTATGATTTCGAGCGTTATGATGCGAACGAAATGAGAATTTGAAACAAGAAAAATTAAACTGGGTACATAAATAGATACGAAATCAGACGAACTATATTTCAAAGTTCAAGGGTTTGAATTGTTTCGCATAGACACATTTTCAGATTTTTTTCTCTCTTGAACTTGCTATGAAGCGTATAATATTTGATGAATTGGTAGTTTGATGGAATGAGAAGGAGAAAAAGTTTCCTTTGGTTTGAATTCGATCCCCATGAAATAAAAGGGTGAAGGGCTGTTGTTCTCCCATTTGCAGATTCCTTCATTTTTTTATATCGATTTCTGTCACACCAGAGACGTATGTACAGTTTTTCAGTTTTCATTCATACAGCGAATGAAATGGAGCTTTCTGAATGAAAAAGAAACATGCAGAAAACTGCAATTCAAGACTTCATATTTATTTAAACTGGAATTGAGTAGCAAAGAACCAATGAGAAAAGTGTCAGGAAAAATCAAGTAACGTTGATTCCCGAGTCATAATAATAAAAACATGTAAACGATTGAAATGAATGATAATGAAGCTACATAAAAATTAGATAATGTTGGTACAGATAGTGGGGAAGAGAACAAGATGAAATGAGGATAAGGTTACAAAGGATGAGAAAAGAATATAAAGAGTAGAGAAACGAAGGTAAAAGAGGTAGGAAGAAAGAATATGAGAAATAGAAACGCGATGGATGGAAGAACTGGTATTGCTGAAGAAAACAATGAAACAATAAAAAACGCAAAATCCGTTTGACGGGACCCGATTTCAAAGCAATGAGCAGGCGAGGAAAATAACAACCAATGTTGTAGGAGAAGTTGGAACCTACACCGAAAAAAAGGATATACTGCGAAATTAATTTCCTGGAAACCATCCAATAAGTGGCACCTTACCACCCAATCACCTTTTACAGAGGCTGAACTGCTGGTAACATCAGAGACACCTCAGCATGGTGAGACTACTGTCACGTATGGGTGTCAAATGAACCAGTGGAAGCCACGAGGAACCTTTCCTAGCAGGTGATTAGACTACTCAATACTTGCTAAGGTGAGAGTTATTTCCCTTGGGAGTAGATGGAAAGTTAGATGATATGAGTTGGGACAGACATATTTCGCAGGCCTTTGAGCTTTCTGACAAATATGGAATGGACGTCGAATAGGCTTCTTAGTGTAAGTGTAAAAAGTTAGTGTGAGAGAGGGTTAAGTTCTCGCTCAACCGAATCTGATTCAGAGCGGAAGTTAATATAATAATGGATGTACATGAAATGGTAAATGAAATGAAAAGTAATAAGGAAGAAAGGAGTCATAGCTGGATCGTAGCGTAAGACCTGTCCAACGCCATCAATACATAAATGGCATCGGTGATTGGAAAGAAAAATGAGTAAAGCAGAGAAAAAGTCGGCAACGGTGGCACTTTAGGAGTGGAGGATTGGGGGTATCCGAAGAAGTCTAGTTTGAGGCTGACGCTCTGGCTCATAATCATGAAAGAATAGTACGATAGAATTATGAGCGTGGAAGTGGAGAACAGCATAATGATGAATGCAGTACGCAAATGACCCTTTAAAACCAACGAGTCGTCGTAGAGAATAGCACAGTGAATGAGATAGAGCACAATGAAATGTGTGTAGAGAGTAGATAGATAAGATGAAGGAGAGATGAAATGAAAGTTCATAGCAAGAAGAAGGGTGCCAGCCATCAAGGTGAATGTGAAGGAACTATGAATTGGAATGAATGTTAGATGCCTAGGACCAGTTGGTGATACTGGTTTACTTTTTGTCAATCACCATGAGGAGCTACAAGGACTGGGATTATGGATAAATAGGAGAGTGGTTAAACCTGTGACATTGTATGATGTACAAGTCTGGGGGAGCAAGCAAATCACTATATCAAGAGGCAACAAAGCGCAACGCAAATACCATTTTTATTACCGGCCACTAGATCCTACAGGAAGGCACCAATGGCAGTACTGGCGGTGATGGTAGGCATAGCTCTTCTATATATCGAAGCGAGAATCACACTGGATGACCCGAAAGTCAATGGAAACAGAATATTTGAAACGAGAGAGAGAGAGAGAGAAAAATAAATAAAAACGCTCCTCTAGATGTATGTGACACTCATGTCAGTTATACGTCGTAAATTTGTTGGACTTGAAATTGATAGAAGTATGTATTGTCACAATTATATTGCTGCAATAATGAACTCAACTTTTCGAAAACTCAGAAAGAGGTACTGTCTTTACAATATTGCTCATATATATGGAGCTCCACCTCCAAGCATACCTCCTACACTTAACAAGCGGAATTTCTTACAAAAAAATGCCACTGCATGTTTGAAAAAAAATAACAACCTCGATAGTTTCGAACATTGAATGAAGAATGAGAGTTCTCTTATATAAGTACTTTTGAGGTCAATGTTCAGCTGACATAACCCAATTGATTACTCTCAGGACGGTACAATATATCTCCCAAAACCATTGTTCCAAATGAATATCTTCTGGCATAGATGCCAGTTTCTGTAGAAATAAAATGGTTGGATCTCAAATGTTATTCATTAACTGATGTTGATGTTGTTTTCAAATCAAAAATATTCACCAGTTTCAATAATATTTGTGGGAATTCGTATTGAAGTCATTATAATTCAAATCGTTTAATCCCAAACATCAATTGGCAAAAGTCATTTTTGAATAATCCAAAACAAAACCGATTCAAATCTGGCCATCAGCGACAAACAATCGGATATAAAATTGGCAATTAAAAATTTAATAGACCGGAGTTCAATCGAAGATATTACTACGCAGTTTTTGAAACGAACAAAACTAGTTCCCGGGAGATGAAAGAAAATCGTCAGTTAATGAAAAATATAAAACAAAAAAGCGGATCGGAATGGAGTAAATTTCATTCTGGAGTTTAATAAAAAACGCGTGGCAAGCTGAATGTCGGCTAATGAAAATAAAAAAATGGATGTATGGAATATGCGACATTCTGGATTGGATTCTTGATGAAGTAAAAAGGTTATTTCTCTTTGAATTTTCTATAGAGTGTTGCGAGATGGGATAAATTGATGTTTATGGAGCAGGTATTAGGGATAAAACGAGTATCCTAATTCGTTGTGGGGCAGAAAAGATTATTCCACAAAATTGAAAAGGATAACTAGATTATCCTTTCGTCCTCTTGTTAATTGAACATTGATAAAAAAAAGTAAAGCTAAAATATACTCTACGAGTTTACCAATGTGAAACGTACAAAATAAGCAATATCAAACTGGTTTTAAAAATCGAATATTTTTTGCTCCTTTTTTGTTATGTTTGTACTTTCGTTGAAACTGGCACATTTCTTGGTCTTTTATCATTCAAGAATCAGTTTATACTCTCATACAAAAACCAAGTTCCTGCCGTTCATTTGCCAAACTATATTAAACTAATACTGAATTATCACAAAAAAACATGGAAATTTCACGAGCAGACCAAATTAAATACCTGGGAGGTGCAATAGATCCTCACCTTGAAATAATATACTACACCTTAGTACAATCTCGTCTCCAGTATGCGTTACTGAGCTGGGGTGATATTTCAGATATCCACCTCAAGAAAGCTGAATTACTACAGAGAAAAATACTTTAAATCATATACCACAAAAAAAAACTATTTTTCTGATCAAATCTTCATTGACTCGAAGCTACTCGATATCAGACAAATATACATGTTCAACTCAATCTTGTATATATACAAAAGCAAAATAACACTTCGACCAATTAGACACGATTATAATACCCGCACTATATCAAAGGGTGACATACAAGTGAACGCAACAAAAAAATCCATTGGTCAACACTCATACAAATACCACAGTGGGAAAATCTTCTTACCAGACATGTAGAAGACCTACATTTATACAATAAATAATATTAACTTACTCAAAAACATCTTCAAAAAGTATGTACTCAATATCAATAGGGACATCGTTCATAACATTCTTATAAAAAAATAAAGACGACAATAGTTCAAGTTCAGAATCTGTTATACTTTCCTTTTAAATACCGTTGCACATTTGCACTTCTCAGTCAAATATACCTATCAAAGTACCGTAATTTAATATTATATTTATTTTCATAATTATCTATTATATACTTCTAACTATTTTATATATACAGTACGCTATATTATAAATGATCGTATTGTTTTTCAATTCAACTCATTAATTATGCATTTCGTAATAGAAGCCCCACGCACAACTTCGGTTTTAGTGGGTTTCTCTGTCTTTGTTTGTACTGTATTTTCCAATGTCATTGTTTCAAATTATTGTAATATTTGATGTATTTATGTATGAATGAAGCTATTATTATTATTTTGTTTATACCAAAGTATGCGCTGGCCAGGTCCTATCCCCCGAAGCCCCGATACATTCGGGAGGGTGCGCCAGCATTATCATCAACCAACGACCACTTCCCATACCATGGAGTAAGTTCATTGGGTCCGAGAATCATGTACCCTGAGCAAGCGCTGTGAGCCAAGAATGACAGCCTTCTGCATCTGTCCGGCTAAGATTTCTGTCTTAGTGCGGCAAGGCATCATCGGTATGATTTTACGATTCGACAGTAGAAAGGGCATCATTCCATCAAAGACTCCAATAATCAGAAAAACCATCTTGACAGAGTCGTCTGGATAGAGTCTGAAGAGTTCGAAGAGAAAATCTCGATATTTTATCCATTTCCCCTCTTCTTTTTGGACGATATTCGTCTCGCCAGGAGCTGTAAACCTGAGGGTAGGAAACGAATAGTTCCAATAAATTCGGCACTTCTCGTTCCCCACTACGGATTCCATATCCCCCGGAGCGTAGGGCAACACCGGTGTCTCGTCAATACTGTAAGAGTGCCGTAGATGGTAATATAGCACTCTAAGAGCCGCGTTATGTCGATGGATACAGGCCGAGACTGCATATGCTGGACATGCTGATAGCAAGTGCATTAGGGTCTCGGGCGCCTCAGGGCAGGCCCTGCACCTTGTGTCAGGAACCTCTATACCAATTACGCGAGTGCGGTCGATTCAGGTGTTGAAGACACCATCCTGGCAAGCCATGATAAACCCCTCAGTTTTCGACTTCAACCCACTCGACCTGAGGAAAGCAAAAGTCAGACGCTTTGATAAGCCAAGAAGAGTGAATGCACTGGCTTATCATTGTTTCCGCAGATGTGAGGTTATCTCTGCGGCTTTTATATGAGCTTTTTGCTGAACGGGTTCCAACTCGGTGACAGAATTGTAGTCACCTCATTCAGTGTCGAAAACTATACCGGGTTCATCAGCTGCTCGGGCAGCTGCCCTGAAGAGAAATGTTCCAATTCCTGCTCTCTCATGGTCACGGACCATGAAAGAGCAGTGTGTCATGTGTGTCATGTAGACACACCAAACTCAAATGTCTATGGCCTCCCTGTTGTCGGGGGAAGTACAACCGTGGAACGGACGATTTGGGATGCAAACTCCTATTGAGAGGCATCATTTTTCGGGTCTTTACGTCGAGTTGATACAACTCCTCCCGAGCCCACTTCACTACTCCAAACGAGTAGAGTAAGATTGGGACGGCAAGCATATTTGTTGCAGCAACTTTGTTCTTCCCCGACAGGTCCGATGACCAGATCTATCGAAGTTTGTGCTGATACCTGCCACGGAGAGAGTTCTTCACTGCTGTTACCTCCTGTGAGTGACATTGTTTCACCCCGAGGTAAGTATACGTCTCTTCGGCATCCAAATGGTGTAGGATGCTTCCATCTACGAGATGCACATCCTCTCCGTAGTCCATTTCTTTTGAGATGGATCATTGCACATTTGTCTATCCCGAATGTCATACCATAGTGTCAATGCATCTACTCTTCCATCACCCTCATGGACTGATGGAGATCCTTCTCTCCAGAGGCTTGAAGTTTAGAATCATCCATATAAAACAAATGGGTGACCTTGTGCCTCCGGTTTCCGGGGTTATGACCTCGAGTATTTCTGAGCGCAACGTATAATGGCAATAGTGAGATGCAGAAGAGAAGGGGACTGAGGGAATCACCTTAAAATGCACTTCTTCTGAAAGTGACCCACTCTGTTTGGACTCTTGCTTGACCAGATGTTATGGTGAAGCGAGTTCGCCAAAGTGGTATCAGTTGTTCAATGCATCTCACTATTTTGTAGGGTACCGCAAGATATCTGAGCAAATACAAGATGAGCTCATGCGATATTGTATCAAATGCCTTACGGTAATCGATCCAGGCCATAGAGAGGTTACGCTTATATTGTATCGAGTCCTGCGTTACACATCTATCGATGAACAGGTTCTCTTTACATCCAGCGACTTGTCTTATTATTATTATTATTAATATTATTATACCTATAGAGAAGTGTACTTCGAACAGCTCCTTCGAAATGGATCGTACTTGGTTAACCGTCTTGAAGGAAAATACGGACAGTGTCGAAGTAGACTAATATCCTAGAACACCTTCTAGTACATTGAATATTTCAGAGATCAACTAATTGAAATATTCTAAAATATATAAAATTAATTCCACGAATTGCCTTATCTACTAGTCTTAAATTAATTCAATAATGTGTCCTCAGGTACATCTAACAAATATATTATTATTTTAACAAGCTATATAGTATACTTTTAGGTATTGGTCCAGCATCGTTATTCATAATATCACTATGTTTACTTATTTTTATACTCTCATAGGCATCTAGATGCCTGTTGTTGTTAACTTGTCTAAATAATCTTAATGAACTGAAGTCTATGGAATGGTTTTGTTGTAAAATATGATGGGCGACTGCTGATTTTTCATGTCTTCCATATTTTAAGTGTGCTAAGTGTTCCTTATATCTTATTTTGATAGATCTTCTCGTCTGTCCAGACTTGGTGTTGGGGAAAAAACTCCAGTAATATAAGTAGATAAGGCAAATTGTAAAATTAATTTAAGACACTCAAAGACACAGGTACCTAGATCAGGTAGATATTCCTCTTGAAGTTGATCACTTGGTGATCGAAATACGTGTCAAGGTGTTAAAATAACGATTTGGTGTTGTGAAAAAACTCCAGTAACATTCATTACTACACCAAAGGTTCCAAACAATGCATCACAAATTATAAAACTATCAAAAAAGATGAAAGTTATTACATGAGTGAATGCTAAAAAATTTGAATCAAGAAAAATAAAAAAAATAATCACAAAGAGAAACCAGAAGTTCCTGTCATTTGAAAATTTATGAAAAATGTTTAATTAGTAACAGTAAAGCAGAGCTGTATTCTCACATGGGAGAGTTGACCTTCAATGAATCAACTTATTTCTTGCTTATTATTGTGAATTCATTTTCTCCCCATGAAATCAAAGTTTTTGTTCGTACCTTCCGTTGTATCTTGGATACACCTCATAAATCCCCTTTAATGGCCGATATGCAATTACAATGTACCTACCAGACCATTTTACGTACGCGATCTGATGCAGTTCAAATCTTGTAATGAACACCTCTCATGGGAATTGCATCATGCCTGTTCTACCAGCGCGAAGGTCTAATTAAGTTTCAGGAAAGACGAATATGTGGGTGCGCACCAAAGGCAAACTTGATTAAATTCAGCATCTCGTCGACGACCTCAAACATCAACGATCGCTAGAAAAACCTCAGTTACACTTATCAACTGAAGAGATATTTCGGATCAGAACTGAAATGAATATATTCAGGCATGTGTGTTGGAGATGCGTTTTTTTCTATTGAACCGCCGCAGTGGATTCAACCACACGGTTACTACAGACTAATTCAAGCCCATTCAAATTTTCACTGCAACCGAATGTACTTTATAAAATTTCGTTTGTGCAAGATTGTGAGGTGGGAAACTTGCAATCGGTAGCACCTGCTCGTCGTGATCGATAGAGAAAAATGCTGCAGTATTTACCTCAGAGAATGTTTGCTCGATAGGAAACCACTGATTTATACTGATTCAAATTAAATTCACCCATTTCCAGAACCACTCCACCTGATGACATCAATACTATTTGATGTTGGTTTTGAGAGGAATGGATATACCTCCCACAGCAAATGTTTGCAAAGCCACTATACCGAGTATTTCATGACTATATGACACGGGGGATGTAATCAATTATATCTCAATGAAATATCATAATGGATGTACTGAAGAATTGTTTCAAGAGAGCAGAGATTGGCTTAGAATAATTGGAGACCTGTTCATTAAATACTGTCCGCATGAACGACACCTAGACAAAATAGTGTTGCAATATTGATGATTCAACATTTTCTTTGGTTTCATTTAAAAAAATTTGAAATCACATCCGATTTTCTTCTGAATGTATAACAACTTACAATTTATTTTCATTATTTCAATTCCACTTCGGATCAAAAGTTTCAACTCCAACGCCAGAAATTTACTAACAAGCAATGACGAGTAAGCAGGTGCATTATCGTGATAGAAAAACCATGAATTGTTTTTCCACAATACCGGACGTTTTCTTCGTATTGCTTCTCGCTAGCGGCGCATATCTTCAAGATAATACTCCTTATTGACCGTACGATCATCTGGAAAGATTTCCTGATGCATTCCGCTACGGTAATCGAAGAAAACAGTGAGCAGAACCTTGACATTTTATCAAACTTTGCATGCTTTTTTGGTCTTGGCTCTCCTGAGCTCTTCCATTGGAGCCCTATCACGCTCGCAAGGCAAATCCAGCAACATTCAAAAGGAATATACATCAATTTGTAGCTTAATAGTTGCTAATTAGTTGCAAATACAACGATTTTGTTGCTCGTGCCGATTCCTAGAAATCTCAAATAATGCTATCGTGATATAAAGGTAGCAAGTCAACTTAATAAATTATATACTTTTCCTTTGATCTTTACAGAAGATTTAGTTACTATTTAGTTGCTAAACCTTGGATATAGCGAACAAATTTCAAATAATTTTTTTTTAAATTTTTTCTGATCTTGCTACCTTGAACCTGATTTTTCCTGGAATTAGTAGTCTCTGTTATATATTATATGGATTATGTTATTTCCAAGTTAATCGTTCTGTGGTAGGGTGAATGTAATACATTCAGTGTTTTTCACATTCAGACTCAGAAGGTTGTGATCAAGCCATATCTGGATATCTTTAAGTCGCTTTTCTGATTTTTCAAATGCCTCCTTCCCATTACTATCTGTGAATATGAGTGCTGTATCGTCCGCATATGATATGAGATGATTTCCAAAATGGTTGATACTATTAATATAAACAAGAAATAGTATGAGACCTAAAACTGTTCCCTGTGGTACTTCTGTTTCAACTTTCATTGCTTCACTTTGGCTATTATCAACTTTGACCTTTTGTGTACTATGTGATGGACAGTCTTCCAAAATATTATATGTTGGGCCACGTGTACCATACCCATATAATTTTTTTAATAGCATGTCATGATCAACGGTGTCGAATGCCTTAGAAATATAGCTGAACATTTTTCTGATCTATCCAATGCTCCGATTATTTTTTGTACAAAATCTAATACTGCTTTTTCGGTATTGGAGTTGCTAATGAAACCGAACTATCTATATGTGTGTATTTTTTTGCATTGAGGTAATTTGCAAGTCAACTTTTCAAGGATTGTTCAAATATCTTAGCAAAATTATTGATAAACGATATTGGTTTATAGTTTCTAATGTCATCACGCTTACCTGTTTTATATATGGGGGTAACGATTGACTCTTTGAATTGTTGTGTGGTAGTTTACCATAATGAATTAATGAATATTCTTTATGAGTTTCGAGGAAATGCCATCAGGACCAGATGAACAGTTGGTTTTTAGCTTGAATATAATTTCAATCAGCTCATTTTGTGTTACTGGTTTCAGAAACATGGATCTTGTTGCATGGTGTCTTTGAGGAAATGATCAGGTAAGTTTTCAGTTTTTTTTTATGTTTTTTGCCATTTCAGTTCTGATATCAGTGAAGTAATTGTTAAAATTACTAGGATTCTTTTTTTTATCAGAGATTGACTTTTTAACGATATATTACCAACTTTTGTTTTTATTAAAGTGTTTTTTTCAGTTATTTCATTTTTAATTTCCCACGGTTTTTTACAATTTCCATTTATTGTACTTTATCTGTATTTAAAATATTGATATTTTGTCAGCTTTATAGTATTATTCAATCGATTTTTGTATTATTTTATTCATTTTCCCTTTCTGGGGTAGATCTAACTAATAATTTCATTTTCAAGTGATCCCTTTGCCGTATTGCGATAATCAGGTCAATAGTGATCCCTGGTTTCATTTTTTTATATTTTTTATATTGAGTATCATATGAATATGATGCTGTTCTCAAAGCAAATTCAAGTTTTTTAATGAAGTTTTCATAACAAACCTGTATTTCATGATCTATTGTGCTTTGTGTATTAGACGTAACCCTGGTCGGCTTATTGATATAGGAGAAGTAACCATTTTCATCAAGGATGTTGAGATATTCATTAACAGAACCGGAAATTGCATCCATCAATGTTTATGCCATCTATAAATATGTCAATATTATTTTTTTTCAAATCATAGATGTAGTCTTCTATGTCGTTCAGATAAATTTGAGTATCAATGAAGGGTAATTTATGAGATGCTGTTATTCCAATCTCAATACCATCAATTGTCAATGAAATTTGTATCAATTTGGTTTCAGTTAGTGAAATTATTTCGACATCAGCAATAATATAATCCTCGATGTACACCAATAGACCATCATTCTGATTTACCATTGAATTGTTGTAATGTGCTGAATAACCTGGTATTGAATAATCACTTACCGACTCGACACTCCATGTTTCCGATATAATTATTATGTCCATATGCTTATTCACCTCTTCTAGATAAATAAGGAGTTCATCAGAATTTTTGTTAATGTAATGTAATATAATAAACAATTCCAACTTTCTTCCCCCATTTTGCTATTTAATTGTAAAATTATTTCAACCCAAAACGCTTCGGTATCTTCACTCTTCTTCCAGATATTGTTATGACTTGAGATGAAGTCGTCGCACCTTGGTGTCTTCTTTCACATTAATTTTCTTCATCTTTTCCTTGCTGTATTACATTTTCATTGTGAATGCTATTGTTTTCTCCGTCTTGATTTTCTAGTATCTCGTTAGTATCCACTTCTTTAAACTTTTCTAATTGGTTCGCCGTGTCTGCCTCAAATAATCTACTACTCTTATCCTCCAATTGTCTCAGTAGAAATAGTAAATCCTCCTCAGTTGAACCTTTCAGCTTCAAAGCTCTATCAAGCGCTTCGACAGATTTTTTGAAAAGTCTCCTTAACTGCTGCCTATTTTTCTTCAAACTATCCATCTTTTATGCCCTGTCACGGTCGCCAAATGTTGTAAATGGGATGGATTATTATTATTTTATCGTTATAAAAATAGGTTTCGACTTTTCTCGTAATTACTTTTATTAATATTAACAACTGAACTCAACTGGATACAACAGATACCAAACAAATCATAAAACAAAATTATTCATATAGGGAGAGAAAATATTAACATCAAAATAATATAATAAACAATTCCAACAAAAGTTGTTGTACACCAAGAGCATGATTTCTATCTCGGGAAGTATATTCATTAAGAGAAGAAGTCCCTCCATCAAAGATACCGTTCTACAATTGAAATAGTTGGTGAAAACTGTAGTGCGTATTTTCTTGATTGAAGAGATGGACAGCTGCAGTTTGCCGGTTCCTTCCACTCTCCGAGAAATCAGTTAGGTATTGAAAACTTCTAAAGTTTTCGGAATTCGACATTTCATGTGCAGATTCAGAAGCACTTGTAAAATACCCTTTCAGTCCTATACCAGTGATATTTACCCTAGATTGCCTACTGAAAGAGGCAATGAATAATAATATTATTACTAATAATAACAATAAAGTTTATTCATCTTACCAATTTACATGGATTTTATGATATGACAAATGAACAAGAAATCACAGAAGCTCTAAATTAATAATCGGACTTAGCACTGTATCTACATCAAGACACTCAATAACTTCCATATTTATATTATTTACTGCATCCGGATATCACGCAGGTAGCTATAGCTGTCTCAGTGGTGATTTTGATAGTTTTCTTGTAAACACAAGATTTATTAACTGAAACCACAAATGTGTGGCTGGCTCCTGCTGGTGGCTTCGTATATTTGTATTTCTTTCTTTTGGTAACCATCCCATCCTCATGCCTATCCTTACACTTGGATGCACCATACTGATGATGTGCCAAAATCCCGGAACACGTGAATATGGTTTGCCACTATCTTGAGTACTGAGTCCGATTATTAATTTCTGTATTCGCTGTTTTCTTCTTCGGTTTCGCTCCGTGTTCTGTGTATTTTATCCTCAAGGATTATTCTTAAAACGTTTCCGCAAAGTCTCATTTGCCATCTTGTGGTGATATCTGGAGTCTAGTTGAAAAACTCCAATAGCTGTATCACCAGCGAAACCCAAGATATCTTCCCTAGTATTCAGCGAAAACATTCCGTTCACGTAAAGATAAGAGGTACCGACATTGTTCCCTTGGATACTCCATACTCAATAGTGCTGGGATTGCTGTAGCTGTCGTCTATCTTCACGAATTGGCGTCGGAGTTGAAGATAGGATTCAAAAGTACTTTCAAGCTACTATTGATGACTCCGATATCTTGTAGGGTTTAAGTAGTAATTGAATCACCGAAAACACATAAATATGGTTTACTTTCCTCCATGGATACTTTTCGAATTATTCTCAATATAGCATCTTGAGTTGACTTTTTTCCTGAATCCGAATGGTTTCCAGAAAATAGACATATTTTGGTATATCTCTGATAACTCACTTGACGAAGGTCGGTAGTTTGATAGAATATTTTTATCTTCCTTTTTATAGATGGGCACCACTACACTCTTTGAAAACTTGTGGCCAAATTCCAACTCTCATGTATTCATTGATTAAAAAGGTGAGTGGTTCGATGATATATTCAGAAATACAATTTGAGGTCTCAGCTCGTATGCCATGTACCCCAGGGAACTTTTTTGGTTTGAGCTCATTGATGAGGCATCCGTCGATGCATCTGCATTGATTCCATACTATTGTATAGTTTTGATTTACTCAACTGTAAACATTAGTACATTAATTTGGTTGACGCACTTCGTGAAAATAACCATCAATAACTATTTATGTTTGTATGATCCTTTATGAGATTGTATAACGACAAGAAGAATAAGGAATATTAGAAAATTTGAATAAACGTACTTGATGATATGAAATTGAATAAGTTAGGTATTTTTAGAAGCTTCAAATTGTTCTTAAAATTAAAGTTTATGAAGAATCTCTTGGTGAATAATTCATCACGAAGACATTGTTAATTTCACAATATATTTCCACCACAGAAATAATTTACTGTTAAATATTGAGCAGTATAAGCTAAGACGGATGAGCACAAGATAGTAAATTGGATTTGATGCAACGTCTGGAAATATTCAGCGCGGTAATGTTCAGAGAAACGGAATCAAGAAATTAATCAAATATATGAATATGTCAGAATGCGGTATACTGCATTAGAGTATGCATTATCTCAAACTAGAATGAGTGGAATAATTTTTCATTTTGTTTTACTTTCACCACAACCTGATCCATAATTATAAATGATTTACGTATGACCTCATATAAAAAACTTGCAAATTTCAATTTTTGAAAATGATTCAATACCGAATCTTTGTAAAAGCGTAGATATCTCAACGTTTACGAAGATATGTGAAATCAGTGAATTGGAGGAAAACGGAAATTGCATTTACAAATAGGGTAAATGGGGGTGGCTCACGGCCATACGTACATTTTCTCCCTTCAAGACAGCCTCATTTCATAGTAGGAATCCCAAATACTTTCGCTACACAAATTACATTTTTCTGCGCTAAGATATGTGTGGAACTGTAGCATAATATATGTTTATATATGTATAATATACACAGAGTCCTCAACAGTAGCGAAGGTGATTTCCTTATTTAAAAAAGAATCAAAGAATTTACCAGAAAGCTATAGACCATTGTCTCTCACATCAGTGTTTGCAAAACTATTTGAGTATTGTATGTTAGAGAGGTCGACCTCCTTGATTCTGAGATTTAATCTGATACCAGATGAACAACATGGATTCAGAAAATCCAAATCAACCACAACAGCAACAACAGAAGCATATGTACACATATAAAAGGAATTGGACAAAAAAAGATGAAATATACTGCGATCTGAGCAAAGCATTTGCTTGTGTTCCACATAATCGATTGTTAGAAAAGCTTTGGATTTATGGGATACATATCAATGGTTTCGGTCTTATCTTGATGGTAGAAAACAATAAATACAGATATATCACCTTAAGGATGATGGACAGAAAAGCATACACTGCTTAGATTTGATATCGATAAATGTAGGGGTACCGCAGAAAAGTGTCCTTGCACTTATATTTTTCTCTTCATATATAGTGGATATTGTTAAATACTTTGATGAATAGCAACTAATACTTTACGCAGATGATCTGTCGATCCTAGAAGCAAAAGCAAAAGACTCCTTAGAAGCTATCCAACAAAACTGTAATGATTCAATGACAAAAATCATACTTTGGTTCTCAATAAACGAATTATATATCAATTCTAGTAAAATAAATGCATCAATATTACACTCTAAAGTCTAGACTCTAGACGAAAGAGGATTGAAAACATACAAATTGAAATGGTAGAAGTAAAACTAAAACAATGCGAAAACATAAAATGTTTAGGCATAATTATGAGTGACACATTAGATTGGGAATTCCATATCTGAGAAACAATGTCCTATGGAGAGTTCTCAACTTGTCCGTACTAAAAAAAATTATTATGCTGAAATTCGGTCACGACTCACATATGGAATACCATTATGGGGTTCATCATCAGCAGCTCAGAAATTATTTGCACTGCAGAAAGAATGCATTAGAACCCTATTGAATAAATGTCAGAGAGAATCATGCTGACCATTATTTGCCAATCTGAAAATACTTCCTCTATTTTGCTTGCATATTCTAGTGCATTTCCTCAATGTCCCACCCTTTCATTTTTTGAACGGATTAACTCAAAAAATTGATATTTGGGATAATGAAATTAATGCATGAATACTTTATTTTGAAGTGAAACTGACAGATGAAACTTTCAAGATGGAAAGGGCGATCTTGTGACAAATCATTTTGAAGCAACTGACGAATACTCCACAACCCTAGAATATGAAGTCAATATCTTCACCTACAACAAAATGGCGGAATATTTAATACGTTTCTGAAGACAATATCTGAAGAAATATTCCTTTTTATCTGCCATATGACAATTCCAACAACTGATAAGGTTTGTTAAGTCATTTTTTGTTTATAAAAACGACAAAAAATGTCAGTACGACAATGAACATCATTGTTCAGTTGGAATCTTCTCTTTCTGGTTTTACTATTAGAAAGGTACCACGTCAACAATCTCTAAAATGATCAATTCTCGTCCATTGGAAGGAAAAATTGAAGCGATATTTATTTACGGTGCGACGCGTAAATATCACTAGACCGAAAAGATTTTCAATGAACGTTATCCGAATCGTCCTATCTGTAGAAAATATTTGAGGGAACTTGTATTCACATTCACAACTACTGGTAGTATACATAACAAAAATCCCTCAGGTTATCCGTCCATTCCGGAAGAACAAGTGTAAGTGATTGGTGAGATGATAGTAAATCCTGAACAGTCTACTTATTCCGTCGCGAATGTTTGTGAGGTGTCTCCTTCTACTGTGTGGAGACTTTCAAAGAGGAATAGGTATGATCCATACAAAATTAAAATGATACACCAATTAACTGAAGATGACCTTGATCGAAGAACAGAATTCTGCGAAATCATGACGCAAAACACCTATCTCCACAATATTTGTTTTAGTTTCGAATGTACATTTTCTATAACGTCGATGTTCAAAGACGAAATTGCCGTTATTTGAGTGACACCAAGCCTCGCGTTTTCCAGAATATCCAGAAAAAATTTACGTTCGGGCAGGAATATTGGGAAACCATATTGTAGGACTTTTCTTTATTGATCAAAATTTAACACGGGAACTGTATTTGAATATGCTGGAAACTACTATTGACCCTCTCATCATTGAAGTCTAATGAATTCGATATGGATATTGTATTCCAACAAGTGAGAAACTATTTGGATATTACTTTTCACGGTCTTTGGATTAGCCGTCGAGGTCCTACAGAATGGTCAGCCACTCGCTAGATTTGACAAATTTGGCGCCCAGTCGCCATCTTGAAAGTTTCATCTATCAATTTTACTTCAAAATAAAGTATTCATGCATTAATTTCATTATCCCAAATTTCAATTTTTCAAGTTGACCCGTTCAAAAAATAAAATGGAGGGGACATTAAAGAAAAGCACTGTATATGTCAAATGTGAAATGTCTACATATATGGAATTTGTGACGTATTTTATATTACTTCCACTGTAATCCGTTAAACCAATGAATTATATTGAATGAACATATATCAATTTTTACAAATATTCATATTTATTATGTGTTTTCATTGATAAATTAACATTTGTAGTTCTAATTTATCTTGTAGAAAGTTCACCAAGAGTTGTTCATCTTTAGATCTACTGAAATTACTGGCCTACTCGACTGTAAATGTGTGCTTGCACCTCTCTTTCTTGCCCGTACAGTAATACAAGAAACGTAACTCTCTCTCTCTTTCTTTCTTCACCAACTTCCGTTTGCCTCGCCCGATCACACTTTTCGTAACGCTTTCGTCACGGATTCACCAGCTTACACCCAAAGTCAAGCGCGCGTAAAGAAGTTTCACTTCAAAACTATTTTGAATACACCCAATTTTTTTTTATTCTAACAGCTTGCTTGCATAATTTTCCAAAAGTGAAAATATTTGAAGACATTTTAGAAGCTGAAATAGAAATGAGAATATCAAACCACTAACTCGCCTAAATAGTCATAACTGAAAAAATTCTAGATCACTATCTCATATGCAAAAAAACACACGCCAATGAGTTCAGAAACTCCAAAGTAAGTAATATATGTGGAGCTGCAGTCAATTTTTATCGTTCTCAGTAGATTATTTCTCCTTAACGGCAGATTTAACATTTTCCAATTGAAATCGGAAAATAACAATTGTAAGAAGCATCTTATCGATGTGGAACGTTCAGATGTGAAATGAACGTAGATCGTTAAATGGTTAAGTACTCATTCAAAGTTTTCATTTTAAGTGCATCGGCTGTTTGTGTTGTTCATTATTATTTCAATGTTATTTCTGAATTCAATATTCATTTCATTTTCAATAATGATTGGGGTAAACCTAATAAGCAACATCAAAAACAATTATAATTGTGGACAATTCAAAAAAGACGCATACATTGAAAATACGTTACTATGAAACATTTATATGTAATTTAAACTATTGAAAATATGTTCGTTTAATAATGTTCAATTTTGGTGAATTGTTGCAGAGAAATTCAAATTAATTTGTCTATCAGAAATGAGTACATAGTACATACATTAAGTTATATTGATATTAACAAACATAATAATTATTATTTATTTGTAACACCACTAACAGCTTATGGATTTACATAGCATCCAATTTATCAGTGTTTATTTATATTTTCAGCCTTTTCCGTTGGTAACAGCAACTCTATTAATTAAATATTTTGATCCGCGCTCCTTTTCATGAATAAATCCGAGATAGGATGATTTTTTTATATAGGAATCCTAGTTTTTAGAGAAACATTCCAAAGCGCATTTCAAGTTAAACATAAGTATCCAATTTCAACTTATTTCATGTCGTTAACGAGATATCAAATAACAACATTTCAATCAAAACAATTATCATATTGATGATGTTCATACGATGTTGGGTCCTTCATTATTACACAGTATACTTACCTCGGATCTCCCTGTCACAGATTTTCACGCGCATTGAAATTCAAATCTTTAAAGTTCGCAAACCCCTAATAGGTCCGAATTTTCTGGAGACAACCCTATATCAACGTGTTCGCAATGAACAGCGCTTATGATGATATAATTTTTTTTATTATCTAATCAGTGAAAGTAACTGGCATCGATATACCTGTTTATACCTGACAAACCAGTAGTTCGCTCAGGTAAATAATAGACAACCCAACGGCTGCACATTCTATACGTTTTATACTTCAAGTAAGGACAAACATTTTCTTATTATCTTGATGTTGCAAAATTTAATTATGGTTCTTATGGAGATTCTGTGAAACGTGTTCTTCCTTACGAATCAGTAGAGAGTTGTCCTGAAAATCTAGAGAAGAAAATTGGATTGGATAATTTAGGAAACACTTGCTACATGAATAGCATTTTACAAGTGTTGTTCATGACGAAGAATTTCAAGAACGAAGTTTTAATGATGAACGAGAACGGGAATGTTTCCTGCTTATTCATCAAACTCAAACAACTGTTCATGCAGCTGCAGTTTCGTAAGAAGGTATCATCTTTCCCTCCAACCGATTTCCTGGAGTCTTTGAAGTCCACTAGATACTCGTTAGGACAACAAGAGGATTGTTCCGAATTCTTGGGGTTCTTGTTGAATACTCTTCGTGAGCAAAACAATACCAAAATCAATACTCCCAGTCGCTCTGGACTGAATGATTCCGTACAACACATCTCGTCTTGTGTTTGTAAATCTTTTGCTGGAAAAATCCTCACTTGTTTACTTTGTGGTAAATGTTCAAGAAGTGCTGAAAACTCATGTGAATTTCTGGAACTTCATCTAGCTTTTCCTAATACGACTAATTACCAGTCCGTGCAAAGCTTATTGTTAAATCATCTGAAAATGGAATTTTTAACAGGTGATGATCGACTGTATTATCAAACATGCGCCAAACTAACTGACTGTTATAAGGAAATAAGTATAGCTGAGTCACCAGTCAATCTAATAATAACACTGATGATTTTCAAACAAGACTCAACCTCTAACGGAAGCAAGAAACTCTTTGGAAGGTTCGAAATAGATGAACATTTCAACCTAGCAGACCACCGTTATAATATTCATGCAGTCATTGTTCACTGTGGTTCTGGCGTTGAATTTGGTCATTATTACGCCTTGGTCAAAGAAGAAACGGACTGGTTTAAGTTTGACAATAGTCGTGTTACGAAGTGTTCTGGCGATGCATTGAATTTATTGGAGCCTCTGGAGACACCCTACATTTTGTTTTATGAGAGAGAGGACATTGTTAGATCAAGATCTTCAGATGTGGTGCTGCAGGTTTTTCCGGGTTTTCCTGCAGCAAAAAAAGTAAATGCGCCACTGGAATCAATGAAGTCGCCCCGGAGCGCCAATAAATTTTTATTGTTGTATTTATTTTATTTTTGAAATATTTTTAAAATTAAAATATTTGGATATATAGTAATTGAAAATTTAAGCATTATATTATGTATACTATATATACTATATATACTAAATTTATTATAAAATATATTTCATTTTATTATCAGCTCGGTGAAAGTTGATTTAGGTTCGGATCTTCTACTATATAATATCCCAAATTATTGTAAGCAGTATTGAGCAGCAGATCCGAGAAAATAGTCACATGAAAAACAGTCATTCCCTGGGACTTGACTCACAATTTTTCAGAGAAATGATGTTTTCATGAACAGGAATTAACTAAACACAGTGAATATTAGGTTTTCTGTCAATTCGACTTTCAGTACAAATGGCGTGCTAATCGACAGAATTTTCATTTTAGGGCAAAGGATAATTCACACTGGATGAAAAAAGGACATTCCCAGAGACCCCAAAAAGTCAATGTTGGGCGACAATTGTTCGTGATCAAATTATACGACCAATCAATTGGTAAACGGCAGCTGGTTGGGTTGGCATGAATGGTTTGTTTCACTCATTCAATCGACCTGTACTTCGCGCCCAGAGGCCTGATGATCGATTTTCAATGCCCATCGTCCAGCTAGAAATCGTTAATCGTTAGCTCGCACAAGTTTCAACTTCTGAGTATTATCGTTCGTAGGGGGTGACAGCTGGTTAACAGGTTTTAATAGAACTTCTTTGAAATAAAGTCTGTGGAACAAGACATTAGGAATTTTTGGGAGAAAAATAAATTTCAAATCGGGCTCTTTTGTTTCCTGATGACGAAGCTGATGGTCTGACAAGTGGTATTCCCCCCTATTTTGAACGGATTGCCTAAAGAATGATTTCCCAGATCTTCAGATCACATTCTCATGGACTATTTTCATTGGAGGGTTGATTGAAAAATAGATTTGAGAATAATAATCCGGACGAAGATAAGATATTGAAAGTACAATATAAGTTTAGGTTAGTTTCGTCAAAAGTTATTCAAGAGTTCAGTTCAAATTTTAGTACCATTCAGGATACAGGCAATTAGTGTATGAACATTATGGAAACAACGTGGAAAAAATGAACTAATATTCACTCATTCATAATTTAAAAAACTATCAACTCTATATTATTCCCAAGCCAAGTATATTTAACCTGCACTTTAATACAAAAAAATTCTTTTCCGAAGTTTTCCTCTTATTTTTGCATAAATATTAGCCGTTTTGTCTCGCATAATGGCTGTACTAACGCCTTAGAAAATATGTTTATGAAATTCGTCTGTGAAACTTACAACGCTCTTGGGTATAATTAAGTAACCCTTTGTGTGTTTTCTTTCAGAAAGTATGTGCTCTAAGTGAATTTCAGTTTTAATTCAGTGGAATGAAAACTCAGAGTTTTTTCAGTCTTGAAACGGTCGAGCGTTCACGTGTAAAATATCTCTTTTACTCAACAACGTTTGAACGGGTGGTAAAGACAGGTTCATTCTCATAATTCACGAAATGGGTAGTGTAACATTTTAAAGATTACTTGAGGTTCAACAAAAAATTTCATGAGAAAAGTTATAGGTATCTCTATGAAGCCGAAAAGGTATGGAAAGCGAAATTAATGTTCAACTTTTCAAGAATGGATAGTGCTCAGTAATGTTCAAACACAGTCCAGAGTAACGATAAAATTTTTGAATGCAATGTTGATTGCCTATTTAACGTGATTTCCAATGAATCTTTCTTTTATAAATAATGAATCAAAATCATTAGTTTAATTTTTATTCACGAAAAATATTCCAGTTATAAATACAGTCAGAATTTTGTTTTTTATTTATGATAACAATTCAAAGATAATGGTGTCAATCTGATGTCCAATCAGTGATTGACAGAAATCGAATTAGTTAAACAAAATCAGCTGTTAATACCTCAGTATATTTTGATTTGAAATGCCTTCTCTTGTCTATAGATATCAATTCCTCTTTTCCTTATCCTGGTCATCGCTGGTGATTACGCCTCTGATCATATTCTTTTTTGAGTCGGATCTTTTCATATTCAAATTTCAAAAGTCCATATGCCAACTCTATCTCCCAGAGATGGCACCTTGATATTCGTCCCGCCGCTATCTGCGCAAATGCGAATAGTACGTAGATGACCACTAGATCAGAGTTTGAGTGGATGCAAACGTGTTTTGGAAAACTCACGAGCCTTCAAAAAATAGCGTTCTGAACCGATAAATTCCAGTTGTCGATTTGAACACTCCTCCATAAGATATTCCTCTTGAAGTTGAATCATATAGGATGATTAAAACGCCTTCTTGGTAGTTTTTTGTGTACTGCCTGCTTTCTTTTTTGTGAGTATTTCAGTTGCCAGTTTTCTATTGTAAGTACTTATTTTCGTTCTCTCTCATTTAAAGATTTCATAAGTGAAGTTGAGGTTGTGGAATCTTTACTTCCGAATTGTAAGGAATAAAAAGTCTCTCGTTAATTTTTTTTGAAGTTTTAAACCTCCTCCAGTGGGGTAAGTAGCAAGGATTTTGTTTTTTCCTATTAATCATTCCCCGTAGGTTGTCGGGACGGTTACACACTAGTACAGGATCTCCGTGGAATGGAACTATTGATACGCAGTCATTTGCAATTTGTTCCTGCTGAGGATCCCTTGAGCTGTTGTTGTTCAGAAGGGAGGCGGAAATTAAACCCAACCCAGATATTATGTTCATTAGAGTCGCTTGTCCAGGAGTAACAGGCCAGTTAGCTTGGCCTAAGATGAAAAACAGAGGTTACATCTTTTGATGCAACCAACTGACCTTCAGCCTTTCCCGTTTATTGATTGTATCATTATGAAAATAAAGACCTATTATTATTATTATCATTATTTTTTTTTTCACCGGTGAAAAAAAAAATAATAATAAGTGTGCGCTGGTCAGGCTTTATCCCCCGAAGCCCCGATACATTCGGGAGGGCGCACCAGCATAATCAACCAATGACCACTCCCCACACCGTGGGGTAAGTGATCATTGGGTCCGAGAATCATGTGCCCTGAGCAAACGCAGTGAGCCAAGAATGACAGCCTTCTGCACCTGTGCGGCTAAGATTTCTGCCTTAGTGCGGCAAGCCGGTATGATTTTGAGATTCGAGAGTAGAGAAGACATCATTCCACCAAGGACTGCAACAATCAGAACGACCATCTTGACAGAGTGATCTGGATAGAGTTATTATTATTTTTTTTTTTTTTTTTTTTTCACCGTAGTGTGCGCTGGTCAGGCCCTATCCCCCGAAGCCCCGATACATTCGGGAGGGCGCGCCAGCATAATCAACCACTGACCACTCCCCACACCGTGGGGTAAGTGATCATTGGGTCCGAGAATCATGTGCCCTGAGCAAACGCAGTGAGCCAAGAATGACAGCCTTCTGCATCTGTGCGGCTAAGATTTCTGCCTTAGTGCGGCAAGCCGGTATGATTTTGAGATTCGAGAGTAGAGAAGACATCATTCCACCAAGGACTCCAATAATCAGAACGACCATCTTGACAGAGTGATCTGGATAGAGTCTGCGGAGTTCGAAGAGAAAATCTCGATATTTTATCCGTTTTTCCTCCTCTTTTCTGACGATATTCGTCTCGCCAGGAGCTGAAAACTCCACGACAAATATCGTTTTGGTCTGGTGGTCGAGAAGGACTACATCAGGCTTATTAGCTTGTATGAGCCTGAGGGTGGGGAACGAATAGTTCCAATAAATTCGGCACTTCTCGTTCCCCACAACGGATTCAATATCCCCCGGAGCGTAGGGCAACATCGGTGTCTCGTCAATACCGTAAGAGTGCCGTAGATGGTAATATAGCACTCTTAGGGCCGCGTTATGTCGATGGATATAGGCCGAGACCGCATATGCTGGACATGCTGATAGCAAGTGCATTAGGGTTTCGGGCGCCTCGCGGCAGGCCTTGCATCTTGTGTCAGGAACCTCTATACCCATCACGCGACTGCGGTAGACTAAGGTGTTGAAGACACCATCCTGGCAAGCCATGATGAACCCCTCAGTTTCCGACTTCAGCCCACTCGACCTGAGAAAAGCGAACGTCAGGCGCTTTGATAAGCCAAGGTCTTCAATGTTATTGAAGAAGACCCCATGCATCGGCTTATCCCTGTGTCTCCGCAGAAGTAAGGTGATCTCTGCGGCTTTTATCTGAGCTTTTTGCTGAACGGGTTCCAACTCGGTGACAGAGTTGTAGTCACCTCGTTCAGAGTCGAAAACTATACCGAGTTCATCAGCTGCTCGAGCAGCTGCCCTAAGGAGAAATGCTCCAGTTCCTGCTCTCTCATGGTCACGGACCATGCAGAGAAGGGGATCCGAACTCCTGACGACTTTACAGGCTGTATCCAGTACCATTCTGTCATGTAGACACTCCAAACTCAAAAGTCCACGACCTCCCTGTTGTCGGGGGAAGTACAACCGTGGAACGGACGATTTGGGATGCAAACTCCTATAGAGATGCATCATTTTTCGGGTCCTTACGTCGAGTTGATACAGCTCCTCCCGAGTCCACTTCACTACTCCAAAGGAGTAGAGTAAGATTGGAACGGCAAGCATATTTGTTGCAGCTACTTTGTTCTTCCCCGACAGTTCCGATGACCAGATCTGTCGAAGTTTGTGCTGATACTTGCCGCGGAGAGAGTTTTTTACTGCAGTTACCTCTTGTGAGTGGCGTTGTTCCACCCCGAGGTAAGTATACGTCTCTCCGGCATCCAGATGGTGTAGGATGCTTCCATCTACGAGCTGCACATCCTCTCCGTAGTCTCCGTATTATTATTATTATTATTATTATTATTATTATTTTAAAATACATTTAATTTTCCTAATTATATAATTTATCTTAAATTCATGAAATTATCAATTTATATGATTTGTGAACTAACACACAGTATTGGGTGATCGCAAAAATTAAAAAATGGTATTGATCCCTTAGGATAAAATATTACTAGTATCTGTATTTCTAAACAAGAACTTTAATTACAGCCGATTAATTGGACTCAGAATAGTAATTGTTTGCTCCCTTTTATATTTTCAGGTTGCTCAAGTGAATGCAATATTTTTTCAATTCATAATGTAGTTTGTCACCCTGGCAGGGCGAACTTTGAACTCTGATTTTTGCATTTAGCCAGGTGGCGCGCATTACATAATTATGTACTGTTCCCAGTCAGATGTACACTCAAATGCCTTCGACCTCAATTTTTGCTCACCAAGACGAACAGCTGCGAAGCTACACTTTATTTCCAACTGAGAGGAATAAACGTTGCAGTAGGTTTGCGACAGCATAAATAATATAGGTTTTCCTATAATGATGATGATAATCAACTAAAATGAGAAAAGAAAGTATAATGCATTTGACGCCAAAGTTGAATTATGAAACGATACGACAAAATGATTGTAGAACCTACAGTGGGTCATCACTTACAGACTATAGTAAAACAGTGATCATTAATAACAGCTCATCAGACTATCTACCTTCGAAATCTGGAGTATCTCAAGGGTCAATTACGGGCCCTATACTGTTTGCTTCTAATGTCCTCATGAGTCTCCAACAGTGTATAACTCACCTCTATGCAGACAATTCTCAAACTTATTCAGGTTGTTTCTGCATATTTTCCGAACAGTCCATCTATAAACAGAAGGATGTGCTATAATTTCTACAATTTGGTCTTTTTTCTAAAAGTTGTAGAATTTCAAATTGAACGAGAATTCACTTGATGGAATTTTTTTTTAAATTGACAGTGTTCATTTTTATTATTTAAGGTTCATTTATATATATATATATATATATATATATATATATATATATATATATATATATATATATATATATATATATATATATATATATATAAAATAAATAGATAAGTACTCTTTGATCATTCCCATATTGATTTCAATTTAAGAGCCACCGGTATACAGCTGTTTCAGCCTATTGGGCATCGTCAGTACCGGGCAGGCGGTCCTCGATTGAAGACAAAATGAGAAAAAACCAAGAAAGTACTTGATAAAAATAGCTGCGTAAACGCAAACGAAACATAAGTGGAACCACCTATTGGTGTGACACCCAAGTCAACTTGCCAATTTTTTATGTCAGTGTTGGTGGTTTGACCAATCAACCGACAACTGCGGTAGCAGAAATTTGGGAAGCTAACCTGAAATGCCATCGGAAAACGAATCCACATGTTTCTAGAAATGATATGAAATCTAGAAAGGTTAATGCAGTCAAGCTGCTGGAAAATAATTTCATGAAAATCAAAAAATAAATAGATAAGTACTCTTTGATCATTCCCATATTGATTTCAATTTAAGAGCCACCGGTATACAGCTGTTTCAGCCTATTGGGCATCGTCAGTACCGGGCAGGCGGTAGAAATGAATAGTTACTTCTTTCGCGATGCACTATGATTAGTTACGATTCTTTGTTTGCAGGCTGAATGATAGAAAGCGTTGTCAAGAACTATTACACTATTCGTATCCAAATTTGGGATCAATGTGTTTTCAAACCATTCCTCGAAAATATTAGCTTCCATGTTCTTATGATAGTCAACATTGCATTTCTCAAGTTTTTTCCACATAATTTCAAAGAATTCGGAACCCATCCGTTACTTCTTTCGCGATGCACTATGATTAGTTACGATTCTTTGTTTGCAGGCATCTTAGGCGTACACATTCTCGAACCATCAGTCCACCCTTTCGTAACTGTATCGTGAGTGTCATACCAAGTTTCATGCAAATAGAAAATTGTTACGAAATTTCACTATTCTTTTGCTTTCCATAACTGCTTGACGTTTGTTTATTATTTTAAATCTGAATCCTAGTTTATTTATCTAATTCCGAAGAAATTTGTTACAGCAGCTCACGTTTTGGCCGGAAGTATTCAATTTCTTCCTTATGATTTCAGTTGTTTGATGAATTTATTAGATGAACATTTAAAGGTTTCGATAATCCCGTATCACATCGCGTCTTGCGTTCATAAGGTTCGTTTTTGACTATTTTACGTACAGTTGAGAAAGAAATTTCGGTCAAATCTGATGTGGCTTGTAATAGATTGTTTCCTTCGAAACCAAACTTGAGATGTAGATTCTTATATACATTGAAACATACTCTCTGTGTTTCAATATTCGAATGCATCCGAATCTTATTCACTGGTATGTCTTTTTCGCATTGTTTACCATAGCTATTGAAATCAGTACACTGGAAAAAATCTGCGTTGTTATCACACTCGTTAAAACTATTGGTACTTGTCCAAGGACGTTACTTTTCAAACAGATAACAAAAATCTTAAGTAATTATAACTGCACCAAATCGCGATTAATTCCTGAACTGAACACGATGGCGATAACCAAGGTCACATTTCCCGATTTTATATCCGTCACCATAACATGACTTCAGATTTAATTTTATGACTATTCAGCCAATCATAAAACTCGGTTAGTAAAAATTATCCAATACGAACCCAAGTCTACAGTCCACGTGCACAATATCGTTTACTTCGACTATACCCACTTTCTATCGTGGATTTAGCGTTACAAGCTCGATGGAATCGCAAAAGCTGCTTTTCGAAAGCTTGGAACAGTGTTCCAAACCAGAAAACTTTATACACCTCAGCAACTATTTATGCTTTATAAAGCTCAAATCAGAGCTACGTCGGAGTATTGTTCTCATGTATGGAACTCTGCCCCTAAACATACTCTGAAGCTGCTGGATGCCATCCAGAAAAGAGTCATCCGCCTGATTGGAGACGCGAACATCACTTGCAGCCTAAAGCCTCGGTAGATAATAACATTATCCTGAGGTGGATTAAAGGGCACGAAAGGAGTAAAGGTAATCGCATTGCCGACTCTTTAGCCAAGGAAGCGGCTGGACTAAGAATTTTAGGACCAAGTGGCACCCACGGCCTGATGACTTCGATAATTGCGGAACTAGTCAAATGTTACACCCATGCTCAATCTTTAAAGAGATGGGATGAAATCAAAGGATGTAATCTTGCCAGGATCACCTTGGGCGACCCTGGGAAGCTGGCGCCGAAGAAATATCTGGCGATGACCAGGAAAAATTTACGCCTTACAGTAGGATTTCTGACTGGCCACTGTCAGCTAAGGAAACACCTACATAATATGGGGCTAGTGGACACACCTCTATGCAGGATGTGTGAACAGGAAGATGAGACTGTCAGGCATGTCCTGTGCGAGTGCCCGGAGTTATCGTCAATAAGAGAGTGTGTGTTCGGCGAGTCTTGGCCTACACCTGCCGATATAAAGGAGATGTCTCCCAGCGACCTGTCCACCTTCCTGGAAAGGACAGGATGGACGACGACCTAGGAGGACAACTCCTTGGGAGGATGTACAATGGGTCACATGTGGCCTAAGTGCGTGGGCTTACACTCACCCTCCCTACTCTACAGATACAGATCACTTGCAGCCTTGAAAGTCTGGAACATCGATGAAAGGTTGGAGATTTGTCTCTCTTCTATAACTTCCACAGGAAGTGTTCAAGTGACTTGGAACATTTGATTCCACCAAGTGCAGTACATATCAGAAATACGCGACGGACTGTGGCTGCTCATGGTTTTGAGGTTCAACTGACTAGGTACACCTCAAATTTCCCTGTTTCAGAACTCTTTCATTTGGAGACATGCGTTTATGAGGAATAAATTTCCTGAAAACGTTTTTCCATATGGATATAATGTGAATAGCTTCTTTCGCTCTTAGAGCGCCTTAGGGATTTTTGTGTAGTGCTTGGATTTTTTCCTTAAAAAAATGTGATGGGACATTTGTACGATACAAATTTTTGATGGTGATATACCATCAAAAAGAAAAGATATTTTCTGCAATTTTCAAAAAGGTTTTGAATATTTGAATAATGATCATAATTGAATGACTAATTGAAAAAGTTGCCATGCTAAATTCATGTTTTTCGAATCTTCAGAATTGTATCAACTTCATTTGATTTCCAGTTCAATAGACACATCAGATGAATCATTTTTGCCAATCAAGAAATGGGATTTATGAAACTTTGATGAAAGTAATCAGGAAAATATTCGTGCAACTACAACTTATCATCAGTGGAAGTTATTCAACCAATCGATCATATCATAAATTCAAATAGATTCGCTCACCCGTGAAGTAGTAACTGAACGGAAGTTTCTCGTCGTTTTGCTAGCTCAATATAGTTGAAAGTCAATTCTGAAAAAGTCTTGATTCGAGTATAAGGTACAATGGAATACTGGAATTGAAGGAAATGCGAAACAGGGTAGAGAAGTGATGCAGCGTTGCATAATAACTACTGAATATTTCTCTCTCAGTGGATTTGCCTATTACTTTTTGGTACAGAATATGTGATGAAACAATTTCTGGCTATTGGAAATATATTTCCAATTGGCATTTGGAAGGCTTCCTAACTAAAACTATCCAATCCGTACCAATTATTATAAAGTAACTAATTTTTTATCTGATCAATACCGTAAATTGCTTAGAAGAGTGGTGTGATGACTTCCACCTAGGGCCTTACGAATACTTTTTTTGTTTTTAGTAGATTATCTACCTACATCATTATTATCTTCTTTTTTGCAATTCCGCTTAGTTCGTTTGGTGCCTCAGTCTTATACGGTTCATTTCCTGACAATTTGTTGCAATCTAACTCCTCAATACATTACAAAGGAGGGTGCTGCAAGCAGCTTCATCGGGCCAGAACCTGTCTAAACAACTATTCAACACCTGGATGAAAAGAAGATTTATGGACTTCTGGCAGAATCTTTCAGGATTGGCTCACTCCAAGGCGTTTATTCATCTTTCGAAGCTTGTTACCATACAGTTGTTGGACTACAGTAAAGATGAACTACGATGTCTAACAGGTCTTACAGGTCACTGTCATTTGAATCATCATATGCAGACACTCGGACTCTCGGAAGACAGTGTGTATCGCCTTTGTTTGGAAAATGATGAAACAGCAGAGCACATAATTTATGCCTGCCCCGCTGGGGTCCATATCGGGTTTTAGAGTTCGGTATAGCCGTACTCTTGCTCTCTAACCTAAAAGATCAGTCACTATACAAACTAATCGGCTTGCTTAAGAAGCTGGGTTTGTTTGGTCGAGTGTGAATAGGTGTGAGCCACAATAAACTTTTGCGGGTTACGGTGGAGGGTCGAATAAGCCCAACTAGCAATTTCGTATTTTATAATAGTTGCGGAAACGTTTTGGAGAAACAAATTATAAAACAACATTTCTCCCAGAAATGTTTTCAATGTGTTTATAAAACTGCTATAAATAGGAAATTGGCAACGTTTTATAAAACATTATAGTTATTATCAATATTTTGTAAGGCCTTTTACAAACACTATAAAACAGTTTCATACACATTTTGGCAGTTACTATAAAATTTGTCTAACACTCTAAAGTAGTTTTGTAAAGACTTCCCTTACTGCACTTTTGCAACATATTTGAGCGATACTTATAAAATAATCAGAAGAGTTTTTTAGTAGTTCCAAGTAGGCGTTATAAAATATAATACAGCCGAAAACGATAACAATAAAATAAAAAAGTGTTAAAAATGTTTTCTTGAAAACGGAAGAAGTAATTTTGTATTGGACACTAGGAAAATTTAATTGATATGTCACCAACTGAAAACTAAGAAATAGAAAGGTTGAAGCCATTTCAAAATTTCACTTTTGCACTCATAAAACTGTATAAGACATTGTTTGTGTTTCAAAGATTGATATTTTTACTGCAAATGAAATTTTATTGACAAATATATAGCCTATTATTAGCAAAATTTAAGCGCGCCACTCATTTATAAATGTTTTCGGTAAAATTATTAATTATACAAAAATTCACTCTGTCGACGTATTAATTTTCTAGTCACAACCTCAACTCACTTTATTATAAATAATATAATGTTATAATATTTATGTACTTTTCAGCTGTAAATATGTGCGGTATTTCATATTTTCAACTCATCTAATTTCAGTATCCCGGATCGCTATCATTTAAAATGGCGTCGTTCTATAAAATGAATTGGTATCAGTAGCAAGCATTTCATCGTATTTTAGCTACTATGTTACCCCTATAAAACTGCTAAAAAACACTTAGTTCTGGGAGTGATGGTATTGCGGCAGAGTCGGACTACTTTTAAAACTGTAGGTTTCCACAAAAGTGCTTGTATGAATAAAGGATTTCTCACATACAGTTTGTATAAATATTATCTGTCGGAATGTTGTGGCTAAAAAGTTTCTTTCATCGATTATAAAGGCTAAACGACAGGTTTTAACTATTTTAATAACCTTTTCCTCTTTTTCGCAAAAAAAATGAAGCACTAGGGCGACTCAAAGCTTCCAGAAAGTTTTTTTATGGAACACCAAGTAATTTCTTCGTCTATTTGAAGCACCTCGAACTGATTCTAAAACTATGATATACCCCCCAATAAATGTTCAAAATGGCCGCCATTGAGTTATCATTTATTTTCATTTATATATTCGGGATATAAACAGAAAAATCCACTACAGTATCCACACAATGGAATTATTATCAAAGTGAAAGTATAACATATATATACCCATATATATGCATATCATAATGTCTAAAATTAAGGATGAATTAAAAATATTGAATTTACGTATAGGGTACCTATAATCAATAAAAAACAAATATTTAGAAGTTGCTGAAGAGCTAATTTCCACCACGATATTGATGGTGTCCCATTTGAATAACTGAATGAAAATAGTCTTACTAAACACAACTAAAATTTTGAAGAATTTTTCAAAGCTGTGATTAGGAATCGATATCAGCTGGTTGTTCTTAAATGCTGCATTTTATTCTTGGTGGCAGCAATATATTAACAAAAGCAATTTGATTTTATAACAGTTATATTAGTGTTTTTGAATTGTAGTTAATATACCATACTATAAAATAGTTGGGAAATTTTCATTGAAGTGACAATATGGTAATGAAAATAAAATAGTATCTGAAAGCATTCTAATAAAATAATTTCATTAAAGCTGCATAAAAGTTTCGCAGAAAAGTGTTATGAAACTGCTACATAACAATTTAATTTTATAGGAAAATGAGTTTTATAAGTTAGTTGCAAAAACGTTTCTGTGATAATTTCCTGACTATTTTATAATGGTTTTTTAATTTTATTTCATAAACGTTTCTATGACAAATTTATAAAAACTTTTATTGCCTATAACTGTATTGTGTTCACCGATCATCTAATTTAATCAATTAACATTTTGGAAGTAATTATAAAATACTAATAAAATAAAACTGTTGCAACACCATGGAATTAAAAAACAACTTTGCTGGTTGGGAACCTACACTTTGGACATAATCTAACCCAACCTCGATACATAAACCTTTCATAGACTTCACTCGACTTAGGGCCACGTATGCTTGTCTTTCTTCACACAAATTCGAGACTTATTACTCAACTGCATGACCACAGTGCTGCCTTGCATTTTGTGGACAGTGGAAGCGCATGACAACATTAAGGGTAATATCCTCCTTTCAGCCGTCCCATAATTGAACTTTCCTGGAAACTGTATGACCTTAGGGTGGGTAAGATGTACGCCTTCTCTTCCAGAGTTGATCTGAACTGACGGTTCATCTGTTTTGTACTACTATTCTACTAGTCAACAATGAACAATAAACCCTAACGGATCACGGTGGAGGGTCGAATAGACCCACTCACTTTAGACCTACCTAGATCTACTAGTCAAGTCCTGTCATTTGATACCCATATTGAGGATATGTAATCCGCCATTTTGTAGCTGCGGCCATCTTGGATTTATAATAATACAGAATTATTTAAATTGTATTTTCATCAAAACTAAATGTATGTATCAAATATTAGATCAATTTGTCAACAGGCAGGGGGTGAAACTTTAATTATTAAATTACACCCAAGCAAACAGTGAATGAAGACATATAATTGTGAAATTAGACTCCAAATTACTTTTTTATACTATTCAGCTTAAATAACTTTTTTCGAGATCAATTGTCCTAACACCAAACTGATATTTTGGCACTCGACGCGCGTTTCGCCAACAAAGTTAGCATCCTCAGGAGCAACTAATTTTCTTCTACTGAGGATGCTAAAATTGTTGGCGAAACGCGCGTCGAGTGCAAAAATATCAGTTTGGTGATAGGGCAATTGATCTCGAAAAAAGTTATTCAACTTTCACACCAAAGGTTCCAATCTCATCGTTATTCAGCTTAACTCAAATCACTGACTTTCATTTCATTTACCTGTATGACGATAACACTAAATGAATGTGTTGCAAAAAAAGGAAACTATTCAAAGGAAACTAATCGAGTCTAGGATTCAGATAATGTCAATAAAATATTGGATACTTTTGAAGTGGTGATCACTAGTCAGGAGAGAGAAAAAAAATTTAGATATCTCATCACATTATCATTTCTATCATGTATAGTGTTTATGTAGTCTGAGGTGTCAAAAGTGGATGCAAAGATGGTTTTGCAAATATCCTCGAAAAGTAGTCCCATAACTGGTTAAAAGGCTGGCATTCATATTTTCGTTAGAATTCTAAACATACAAAACTAGTTAATAGCGGGATATTCTGCATCAGTTGAAAAAAAAGTCACTCCTTTAAAGCAAGTGCTCCCACTGAAAACAACGAAAAACACAAAAATTGGTGACTGAAATGTAACACCCTACTTCCTGGTCTCATAAAAAGAAGATCTGGATGGATCACAAATTTTTACGATACCTTCAATTTGTCATTTGCAAAAATACAAAATCAAACCAAAATAAACATAAAGCCGCCATTTTGATCTGTGCGCTTGGAGTGATATGAAATTTTGGGGTAATATTAATAGAGTTGAAGATTGAAGCTGGGACGGAACGTGTACTAAGTCTTGGGAATTTCTGATATGTCTATCCGTTCTGGAAATATTCTGGGTTGGAAGTTCCATTGCAAATCCTTGTAAGTATCTGATACTTCTTCTCTCCCATAAAACTGAGAATTCTACGTAACTCTTCAAATCCTTTACGGTTCACCTAAACGTCGAGATGATTCAGGAACGCCAATCGAATCGATGAAATTGCACTGGAATAAATGTCGCAAAATATTCCCATCTTCGGAGACCGCCGAAGCTTTAATAAGAAACGAGAATGTCCACCGAACCACAACGTTTTCTTCGGAAATTAAATTTGATGGCGGCGAGCAGAATGAAAGAAAACTTAGAACAAATAAAATTGCGCCGCATTATTTGATGAAATAGAAGGGGGTAGCTACAGTCACCCACTTAGTTTTTGATTGTTTTGTTCTTTTGTTTCATCGAGTTCTGATTTCATTAACGGGAAAAATAATGGTCTAGAACTCTGTAAACGAGCATCATTATGGGCGAGGATTAAGAATTAGGGCAGTGTTGAAGGAAACATTTAAGAAAGCTTCCTGTACTTAAAAACGTTCGTTTATATTTGATATTCTCATTTTGAATTTTCAGTCGGTTTCAGTCATCTTAATCAAGACATTAAGGAATTGACAGATTTGAAATGCTGCATTCATAAAATAACCTAGTACCTCGGATGATATCTATGGCAAGTTGAATTGGTTTTGGTTAGCCTTACTGTAGTCACGCATGACTATGAAACTGAATTACGGTGATTACGTTTGCTGACGATTGTGATTATGGACGTAAAAATAAAATGGTCCCAATTCTTCACATCATTAGGTAAAATCGACGTTTGAGAACTTTCTAAAGTCATACTGTTGAACTGAGCGTTTCTATATCAAATCTGTGATGATTCTTCAATGTTGAATTTTATTAGTTCGAACGCTCATTGTCTGATATGATAGAGTATGATTTGAAATCTATGAGAGAATAAATAAAATTGAAAATAAAATATATTGCTGAAAATATAACCGTCATATGACAGTCATCACCCGAAGACGATTGTGGATACTAACAATCGAAACATCGTGGAGTAACTTGGTTTGAAATCTTACAATTTTTATTTCATTTCAATTGTTCAATTCTCAATTTTTTGCCTAACTCTATTTCATTGTAATTTCATTTCAAAGATTTTCCTCTTGATATGATTTCTTTTGAGGATTTCAAATCATATTATATCACATTAGACAATTAAAATCCGAACTAATGAAATTCACCATGAAACATTGTCAACCACCTTCAAATAATTAATTCTTAAATATCCACCAATATTGACCTAAACTTTATCACCAACGAATTCCTTTCATTAACTTAAAAATTAACAACCTTTTTTATGAAACAAAAGTCGACATGGAATATTCCAGAATCCAGACTGGTGCAATCTGCTTTGAAAATCGTTTTGGTGAATATTGACTTAACCATTACGGAAAATAACAATAAACATGAATTTGCACTTTTTCACAAACAATCTTACACGGACTATTGACTATTGAATATTCCATTGAATGAGAGTAATTTTCAGAGAGAGCTGAGTTTGATCAAACAAATCGCAGTCAACAACGGTTATAAGGTAGGTAGACATTATAGACTCCATTTTTTCCAAAAAAACTACAAAAGCAAGCCATGGACTAGGTAGATGCGATAACGTCAGTTATAGGACATTGTCATATTAGGGTGAACCATCCAATAATATTGCCCGTTTTTGAAGAAAGGATGCGTAGTCCAAGGAAATTTATTAAAAACAATGAAGACAAAACTTCGGTGTCGGATGAATCAGGAATATATAAGTTAACTTGTGGCTCTTGCCCAAATCTGCATATTGGCCAAACAGGGAGAACATTTTCCCTAAGAATGAAATAGAATAGAATTAGTTTTGTAAATAGAAAGAGCAATTCCACATTTGCTCATTTGCAAAACACGTTTTAGCAGAAAGACATGAGTTCAATCATAAATACGATGTGTTACATTCAGAAGAGAATACTTTGAAACTCAATATTCAAGATTGTTTAAAAATCAATAGGTTCAGGAATTCGGGTAATTTACTGAATGATCAATTAGAATTAAATAACTCCCCGTTACTAAATATTACTTCAAATTGTGAAATGATATAAATGTGAATATTAAGCATTGCATATGTAGAATATAGTTAGTACAGACAGGCCCGATACCTAAGTAATAAAAATTAGACAAATAATGTTTTTATATTAATAAATTTGGATTTTTTTTCCTGGCTTTGGTCTGCGCAAAATCATCAATTATAATATATATGTTCACCAACATGAACCCCTCTTGCCCTAAACTATATGGCCTGATAAAAACACATAAAGAGGATAACCTCCTAAGATCGGTAGTTTCGTACATAAACAGTCCGATAAGATAACTAGGAATACGTCTTAACAAGTTGTTCTGAAATATTACTAATTTAGTTCCATTTCACAGCATTAAAAATTCACTGACTTTAGTAGAAAACATACGGAACCAAACCACGCCACATAATTCAATTTTGGTGTCATTTGATGTAAAGAGTATGTTCTCCAACATACCGTATAATGAGTGTAAACCCTTCATTTTAGATATATTAGATATACGATCAAGCCAAAGTAGCCCATATCACTTCCTTTGAAGTTTCAACAGCTTTCGATGTGTACCTAAATCAGGCACACAACGGCTATATAAGGGCTAATGTAATCAACCATTTTTGGTTTAATGTATTGTTTAAAAATGTCCTTATTGGACGAATCTGCAGTAACGTTAGTTACAATAAAAGTGGTAAAAAACATAGTAAGTTTCAATCCTCTTTTCTTCATTATGATCCCCTACTACGTAGTTAACGGCTACATCCATCAATTTATCAGAATTAAAGGAGTTTGTCGTCTATGAAACTACCAAAAGCACAGAAAGCAACCATTTTGATGACGAGCTATACATGGTAAAATAAATAAATAGGAAAATCAGTTTGTTTTTTCAAAATTGGCCTCATTTCATCACCATTCATGTCGTTGAAAACGTTGATGAAAAAACTTCTTGATGACAGTTTTATTGGTTGTGAGATGAATAGCTAACTAGATAATGTTGAAAGATATAAGGGCATACTGTATTTCACAGTCGAATCAAATATTGTTACTGAAATCAATGGCGAGGGGTGGTATGGACGATGTAATAGTTTGATCTTGTGCTCTTATATATTGTAAATTTAGCTTGCTTACATGTGAATATTTTCATGTGAATCAGTTCGAACTGATTAGTTGAAGCTTGTGCTATTAACTTCGAATTCGTTATACAAGCAAAACCTCAATTTGATATAAATAACAGACAGCAAGTGCTAAATATTTCAATTTTATATAATCAATATTTCAAGCTCTCATTTCGATGATCATTTGGAAGATTGAAAATTATATTTGAGATAATCAAACGATATAGCGTTGAAATGGCCCAGTTGATGAATGTGAGACATCCTAAAAATTATCCTAAACGATTTGATTTTCGTGTCAAGTGTACAAATTATTCATGACTACCTGAATACTTTTCAGTCAACACAGAAAAAACGACGGGAGGAACAGTAAATACCAGTGCCTAAATGCAAATATTTGTATTTTTTGACAAAATTAGGCATTCAAAGTGATGACGAAAGAGATGAGACGTTCATCGAACTTTCCAGATATAACCTTCAAACTGAAATTTTTTTCTATGCAAACAATTGGAAGTGAAAGTTTATTCGCTTTATGTCAAGCAATAGTTGAAAGTTTGAACTGATAAGTTCTAACTAGGAACTCAGTATAAATGCTATAATTATAAAATTAATTTTCATTCCTGAATATAATTGCCACGTTCACTTAAGTGGTGGCACTTTCCATTTGATGGAAACGGGAAAAAAGCATAATCCAAATGCCAGAAATTTCCAAACGTTCTGAGCGAGCAAAGATTATACTTTCGCGAAATGCATTCTGCAGAGGCGTTCCAGAAATGCATAATTAGCAGAAGAATGTCTTGTTTACAAGAATGTTCATCTGGAAATGAAACAATGTAGCGTGAAAAACGTGCCTCTACGTCTCCGGAAGCGACAACCAGAAGTGCATTTCCTTTATTTTTCAATTTCTCGTTCGGCGCGGCAGCTGAAGCAATTAAACGCAAAAAAAACGAAATGGATTTTCATTGAGCGGAAATTGAATATGAAATTTTTGTCGAATAGCTTCGAATGACCCAAATTTTCCACATAAAATCTGTAGTTCAATTATTGAAACTTAATTTGCCATCACCGGGAAACAATAATATAATGCATGAAAATTTGTTTTCCATGTCACATAAAACAAAAGTGCTGTGCGATATGTTAATGTGAATTATTTCATTTTCATTGTATGTTCCAGGCCATTCATTGAAGTGGCTGTGACTGAGCAATTTTCTGAATTGATGAATGACTACTATTTCATGATGAATTTTATGAGAATATCGAATATTTATGTTTCTCTTTACTTTGAAGTGAAAAGCGTTGACCAAAAGTATAATATAGTTACAATTATCTAATAATAACACAAGAGTGGAATATTACAAATCAATATTACCTATAAAAAATGACATAAAAAAATACAGGTCCGCATTCAATATTCAAAAATTGAGGGTGCTCCAAAGCTGACAACACTATGTACGAAAATTATTCGATCATACGGTGATTGAAGAAAGTTGAAACGACAGAGTTCGAATATCTGCAAATAGAGTATAGCAAAAATGAAATTTCAAAATGTTAGTTTTTTTCTTATATCTTCGGATTATCATTCAATGGTGATCTAGAATAGACAACCTTGCTAGCATTTAACGGACACTCTTTCACCGTTCTCGAAATCCCCTGAATAACCGAGAATATACAGGGTATTCTTCAATCTGGATGCAAAAATAATGAGAGGTTACTACATAAATACGAAAATACGAGGTATTGAAATTTCAAGAGAAACCGAACCATTTGGGATATTTCAGTAATATTTGTTGAGCAGTGATGAAACTAAATTTTGTCGAATGTGTAGTTGCTAGTTTTGAAATGACCCTCTTTAATTTATTATTTCTTACTACTTTGTATATGTTTTGTCTTCTTTTCATTTATATACAATCCATATTTTCCACTTCAGCATTCTAATTCATTTTATCATTACACCAGTTTTTGTTTTTCGTATTGTTAATATATCGTCTACATGTATAACTGTTTGGATGTTATGTAGAAATATTCTTTTTCGTTTTAATCGAACTTTTTGGGTATTTTTGTGTACTTTTTAGTTCAACCCGATAAGTTACTGGGAAAATTCAAAGTATTTAATAATTTTGTCAATCAAAAAATTGAGAATTCACTTGAACGTTTCGAAAAATAAAATTTCCCTCCGCCTTCATGATTGAAAGTCCTCGACACATGCCAAAGAAGTTTTGGAATGTCGAATATATAAATTTTCATATTCATTCAGATTTGAAGGTAAAATTATCCAGCAAAAGATTATTCGTTCGATGCTTTTTGTGTTCATGTTTTTTTGTTAGGGAGATGGATTTTCCTTGGTTCACCTTCTGATTCGTGATGAACTTCTCTGTTATTTTTCTTGATAGTTCATTCTAACTTTTGTTTCATCCGGTGTCTTTTTGTCAGAGTTCTCGGTACTTATCGATTTATCAAAGCTCAAGTCAATAAATACTAAGTGTTGTATTACTATTATTTTAACAGGAGTTCTTCCATTATTTGAAGAACATTCATCATTGGTCTTCTTGGTCTGAATACATTTTGGTAGTTAATTTGTATTTTTTTGCCAAAATTTTGATTTTTTAATAAAATTTTCCAATACATATTTCACATATACAAACTAGAAACACGATTGGTCGAAAGGTAGTTTTTCGTACCTCTTCTTATACTTTCCGAACGGGACACCGTTCTTCAGATATTCAACTTCGTAATATTTCTACTCATGCATTTTTTTCTCCTTCGAATTTCATTGGTTCCTGAACATTATGTCCTGACATATTTGTCTTTTGCATTTCTTTCATAACTTTCTCATTAGTTGCTGATTTAGTTTCTTCTTGCTCAGCTTCTTTGTTCTCTTCTTGTTATCATTCACAATTGCTGGTATCTTTCTTCATTTATTCCTTTTATCTCCTCCTTATTCAGGAATATGTTGAAATACTATCTCTTCGATCTGTATCGTATGACTTGTTATTTCGTCCCTGCTTTTCATTTCTTCTACTTGGTGTATTGCCTGATCTCAGTAGTTCTATAGAAATTTCCCAAATAAGCTTCACTTTTCTATTTCTAATATGTGTGATTGATGATTTGTTTATTTTGTAGTAATCCATGATCAAGTTTTCTATTTTTTCTGCTACTTTCTATTTCCATATGATTCATTTTGTTTTGTATTCATATGCTTCATTTCTTGTAATTTTCAATTTCATTTTGCTCTCACTCAACTCGAAGAAGCACACTCTGTACCCCAGTTTTTAATTTTTTCACTTAGGCTTCAACTCCTCAATGTGCATTCATGAATTCTGTCAATGTTTTCTTCAATCTTCGGTTTACTTGTATCCATATTAAGTACCGTTATAACGACAGGTTTTGTTGGATTTTTTCAATTTTCCATTCGATTACGTTGTTTGTATTTTTTTCTTTCTCATATTCATTTTCATCTTTTAGCAACTGCATTTCTTCGCAAATTCATTTTGTCTTATCCTCATTTTTTTATGTCCTTGGATATCTTATGAAACAGGGCTATATAAAAGCCCAACCAGCAAAATTGTTTTATGATTTCATGGTGCTGCAACAGTTTTATTTTGTTGGTATTTCATAATTACTTCCAAAATGCACGTTTACAAAATAAAATTAAACTATATATCTAATAATTTCGTGTAATATTGGTCATTGGAAAAAAATCTATTTAAAAAAGTGGTTCGTTTAGATGAAGACTCACGTGACCTAGTGCTTCAATTTTTTCCTTGTTCAAAACAGGAAAAGGTTATTAATTATTAAAACCCGTCGATTTAAGTGGAGCACCGTGTATATATTCCCTCAAATCACTAGCTCAAAACTCCTTCGAAATTTAGCCTTTTTGGATAAGAGGCTTCTTATCCAAAACATCCTGATAGATGATATTTATACAAACTATACGTGAGAAATCCTTCATACAAGCACTTTTGTAGGAATATATAGTTTTGAAAGTATTTCGACTCTGCGGCATTACCATCACTCCCAGAACTAAGTGCTTTTAAACAGTTTTATAGGGGTAACATAGTAGCTAAAATACTTTAAAATGCTCGCTATTGATACCAAATTATTTTATAGAACGACGTCATTTTGAAATGATGGCAATTTGGAATACTGGCATTAGATGAGTTGAAAATATGAAATACCGCACATAAAGTGATATTTACAGCTGAAAGGGACATAGATATTATAAGGTCATATTATTCAGAACAAACTGAGTTGAGTTTGCGACTGGAAAATCAAACAGTTCAATCTTCCTCTTGAAGATGACCGCTTAGTGATCGAAACACGTGTTGAGGTGTTCAAATAATAGTGTGGTGTTGGAAAAACACTCCAGTGTCCTGAAGTGTTCTTTGGAGCACAAATAATGTCTTGAAGAATTAATAATTACAGAAGTGAAATTATTAATATGCCTTCAACCTTTCTATTTGTTAGTTTTTCGTTGGTGACATATCTATTTTATTTTCCTAGTGTCCACCACAAAATTACTTCTTGCGCCTTCAAGAAAATATTTTGAACACATTTTTATTTTATCGTTATCTTTTTGGGCTGCATTATATTTTGTAACACTTACTTGGAACTACTAAAAAACTCTTATAAAACTGTCTTTTAATTATGCATGCTTACTCAGTTCCGATCAACATACCTTGAGTAATCGTCAGCTACACCGTTCTTGAACTTAATCACATTTCTGTAGGAAGACATCGAGAGAAAAGATTTCAACCTGATAACAAAAAAGTTTTTTCCACTCCCGTCGCCTCCAGGGAATTTGAGACAATCCCGAGTCGCTAATGATAATTCAAAACCTCGAACGCCTTTCAGATATTCAGAAGTACACTTCTCCCGTAGCGACAGTTAGATCCTCGAGTTTCGAGTCCGAAGGGTTGGAAGCAAGTTTGTATTCGACAGATAAATCGAGTAATAGTAATAACTGTAGACGGAGCATGGACGGGGAACAATTAAATTTAGTAAATGAGTTTGCCTATCTTGATAGAATGTTTGCGATTGATGGGGAAATTTCCGGAGAGATCGGAATATGACTCGAAGGCCCATTTGTCAGTCAGAGTGGAATATATAGGACTGAACGGAGTTACTCATTTCAGAATTATGTTTCGTAATTTACAATTTCTTCTTCAAGGCAGTTGGAACATTATAAGTTGGGCAAAATCTTATAACCCTTTCTCTCAATTTCATATTATACCTATCAGGCAGCGACAAGAATTTCACACCAATTTCTACAAAGCTAATTTCAGTTCTGCAGGAGTGTTCGCAATAAAAATTAGAACAGTGAAATTCTGCCAAGCATTCGAAGTTGCGTTTATTGTATAAACATTTAATAATTAGTTCAAACAATTTAAAATATATAAAACTCTTTGAGAATTTCCATTGATCGCGTAAGTTACAATAAAATATATGATGGAATTGGCAGATACTTGATGAAAATCTATAGCAAACGTATTCAAAAAAGACTTTATTGTGAGATTTCCACTAGCCAGTTTTACAAAAAAGCAACACATGTTTCGCCATACAATGGCTTCTTCTTCTTTAGTAACTGATTTCAACATATTCAGCCCTAATTTTACAATTTAAAGTATCTACATTTCAAGAACATGAGTTTTACCCGGTCATTTATTGTTTTATATGTACCTGAGTTCGTAATGTATTGAATAACCTGAGCTTATATGCCAGTTGAAAAATAATATAAGTTGGAAGAACATCTTCCCAAAGAATTAAAGAGAATAGAAGTAGTTTTGTGAATAGAAAGACCTATTCCACATTTGCAAACTATCCTTTAGCAGAAGGACATAAGTTCAGTCATGAATACGACGTGTTACATTCAGAAGAGAAAAGTTTGAAACTCAATCTTCTAGAATGTCCAGAAATCGATAGATTCAAGAATTGGGGTAATTTACTGAATGATCAATTAGAATTAAATACCTCCGCCTTACTAAATATTTTTTTTAATGTTGAAAGTGGTACAGAAGTTCAGGTAATTCAATTAATTACAAACTCAGATACACATAAAACATTAAATGACAGGTAGAAATCAGATACTTGCAATGTAGGTACTTCAACTTATAAAATTAGGTATATTAAGCATTAAATATGTAGAATATAGCAAGTAAAGTGGTTTTTTGGATACGTTAGTTACAATAAAATGTATGTATTGTTAAGTTACATTATTTCAAGCCGTATCGGTGGAAAATTATATGCAAAAAACTTGATTCCATCATCAATTTTGTCTTTTTTGTGCAGCCGCTTAATGAAAAAACAATTTTCTTCAAAATACATTTCTTGAAATTTTTCATTACTAATATCCTATTAAATTTGTCAAATATTGTGTCAAACTTCTCAATTTTTCGAGATAAACGTTATTCGAATTTCTGTTGATATTTTGAAAAAAGGAAATTGAACTCATCCATAATTGGAAATTTGGGCTTCAACACATTCATTCAATTCATGAAAAAACCCATTATTGATAAAAGGTCGATGTGAAGTGGTTACTAATATTATTCTTTTGTTTGTGCACATAATTACTATCAGACATAGAAAAATAATGTGTTGAACATTTTTATAAAAATCGACAAAATATGATAACTCCATATTTTGGCAATAATCGGGAAGAGAAAATATATATCCGGTTTTTTGTTAAAAACACTTTTCCCATTTTTTAAAATTTTTCTCTCAGTAAGTGACGAATGAAATTCACGTTTGTCACAACTTTAGTACCATATATTTTTCATTAAAAAACTAGAGCGTTTCATATAAAACATCGAACAATTGTAAGATCTCATTACCCTTCATTTTCAGATACTCTACGAATATTACCATTTCCAACATGCAGTCTTTCACGTGAATAACTCTTCAGTGAAAACAGATGTGTCTTTATAAATCAACTATTTCTTTTCGAATAAATCTCATTACACATATTATCAAAATACTTCATCATCTTGTATTATACAGGACTTCAGAATAACAGTCTGCCTGTAGACAACTATTGAAAGCTCACTCCTTTTCTTTGTATCCCAGTCGAACTTCATTTTACTTCATTTCGTTGCATAATGAATGTACGTTCATGAAAGCATATCCCTGAAACATCGATTTCTCTGTGCGAAATGCACTTACAAAAATTGAATTTTTGGTGAAGGCGTTGGTGTTCCTGGCCTTCGCCAGTTTAGTTGAAGAGTGCAAGAATTAAACGCATTCAACAGTAAATAATGTTAGTAGAAAGGAATTAGATGTTTTTGGTATTGTTGAATACGAAAGAGTTATAAAAAACGTGAGGTGTGAGCACAAAACTCAATAAACAAGAAATCCGTTATAGTTCATGATTTTAAATCCAAAACAAGCATATTTCCCAATTACCAGAAAAGCAACACTCTTCTCGACGGGCCTTTCACCAACCAACTCAACGTCTTCAGGAGACGAATAAAAATGTATTATATGTATTGAAAATATCAAGAACAAGGTAGTTTTTACGTTAGCCATATAATCCTTGTTTTCTCCAAATCTGGTTGACTTGCTCATCTAATTTGATTAAAATATTTGATTTTGAAGCGGTTGCTTCAGAAAAGCAAAAAGAGTATCTTTTTGCATACAAATCAAAATATTTTCAGTCCGCCGATGCGGATGTCTAACAACATTTGAGACCTCGACTCATCAAAGCACCCGACATTCGCTTTCCTTAAGACGAGTGGGCAGAAGTTGAAAACTGAAGGATTCGTCATGGCCTGCCAAGATGGTGTATTAACACCTTGGTTTCCTTAATCTCCTGAAGACGCCAAAGCATCACAAAGAGTGAGAAAAGTTATTTTTGGATGTATTATATGTCATAGGTTCCACTTTAACCTTTTATTCGTGATAATACATCTCCCTTTCCATGGCATTCTTCTCTTTGTTAGACAAAAGTCGGTCTTCTTTTGGGAATTGTATAGAATAGGGGTCTTTAAGTACTTTCATTAGGGGTCCTTTTGTAAAAATAACGTGACCGTCGCAGTGCGGAAGGGAAAAGTTAACGGCCACCCCCTTCACCCGGGTTTCATTGAAATAATACACTTTACTATTTAAGTATGTACAGATACAATATTAAGAGATATAACCCTTCTTTTTCCCTAGTAGGGCAATGGATAAATAAAACGAACAGGCTCTGGAAATAATTTACAAATGTTATAAATAAAATGAAGTACAAAAGGGTTTTTAAGAGTATTAACGAGAGAAACTGCATATTTTTTCTTGCACGATACGTCCAAAATTTGAATTAAAATATGTGCAGACTATTGTCAATCAATGAAATAGGTCGGCGGTCCGAATCTGGACCGCGCTTCATTATTTGGTGACCCCAAGTATAGAATTAACCTCCCGCCTTCACCAAACTAGTAAATTATAGAACTGTGTACCTTTAGTTCTCTAATTTTAGGGGTGAATTCTTATTTCTTGAAGAAAAGGAGTTTCTGAGAAACATATTTCTGGAAGACATAGTTTTGAAGATATAAAGCGTTGAAGGTTGGGGTGAAAATGAACTTTTTAGTGTAAATATCTAAAACTGCTCAAAATACAAACTACCTACGTTGCCGCATAAAGTTCATCGAGATAAATGTTATCATAACATTGGTGGTGTATGAATGGTAGAAAAAAGGGATCAACTTCTTCATAATCAAAAGTAAGAGTTATAGTTTTGGAGTGATTATTTTTGGAAAAAAAGTTTTTGGCTTTTTACTACTCTATCTTGATACAAACTGGAGAAAAAGCCCTCATGAAACAGATTATTTCATATAAACATTGAATTACGCGAAAGAAAAATTTCTACAGAACAAATACTTTTATGAACACTGAATTAAACAAAAATTACTTTTCTCTACTCAGTTTGTGTTCCAAACATTCGTTAGGGAATTGAATCAGATATCATTCACAGGATTCCTACACAATATCTATACTAAATAAAAGGTAAAAATTTCACTTACATGAAACACTGTCATCTTCACTATTTAGAAATCATGTTCATTTATATGAAAAAAAGGTGATATATTGCTTCCCGTTTCCGAAAAAAATGGACTGATCCAATTAGGTGCACAAAATCATGTTCTAAAAATTTTCATCATTTCATGAAAGTTCGATTAACCTCAGAAGTTATCATTATTCTCGATATTTTATTCCGCATGCATTATTGTTCATAATGTGCACCTTGAATTGAGATGAATGAATGTGGTAGTTTGTTACACTCTTTCAAATATTATTGGAGTGTTACGAATAATGTTGCAATCGGCAGTAACTTTGTGTATCAAAGAGTATCTTCTAGAAACTATAGGTATATTACAACATCAAGTCAAGACGAAAGAAAATATGACCTGATGTGATGATTATCCATATAATCATTGAAAATTACATTTGTGAATCACTTCTCACAATGAAATAATGATTTTTGTAAGAGTCCATAAATAATCACTAAGGAAATTTTTAATGATATCCCGTCATGAATTCGCTCAAACTTTAAACTGCATGTCTGGTGCAGAGTTGGAAATGTTAACAATTTGTTGGAGAAATTACTGACAAAATGCTTATTGTTGAAGAAATCAGCTTGATGATAGCACAGCCTCTACGCAATGAATTCAGTATAGGTATAGTTGATTTGAATTCAAAACCGTCCACACAAGTGAATTAAATCGAACTATAGTACTATCATCTCCGTACTAATCCAAGGATTTGCATCAATTCTTAGTAGACTGTTTTCCTCTAACTTATGTTCAATCTAGATGTTTAGTATCATCCTTGAAAATGTCAGTTGCATACAGTACATACATGTATTTGTTATGATAACATTTTTCTTCGGCATTTCTATTCACAGAACTCTAAATGAAATGCATTTGGCTCATTCAATTCATATTCAGGTAAGAGAGCTAAGATGATGTGACAATTGCATGACGAGTGGAAACAGATATATACAAATGCACAAAGTTCCAGCCAAATCAATTGAATGCTATTTTCATAACATTTTTCCTACAAATGTTTGACGTGATTCCTCAAATTGATATACATTTTTCATTTAAGAACAGATTGACACAAATCAGAATTTTAGTATAAAGTGAAGCTTTATGGCCTGTCAAGATAATGTCTTGGTCTACCGTAGTCGCGTAATACATATAGAGATTCCCGATACTTGATGCAGGGCCTGCCGTGAGGCCCTAATTCATTTGTTCAGAGCATGTGCAGAGCAATGCAGGGCATGTGCAGCCTATATCCATCGACATAACGCGGCCATGAAAGTGCTCTATTACCATATATGGCACTTTTACGGTATTGACGAGACACAGGGATTGCCCCATGCTCCTAGGGATATTGAATCCGTTGTGGGAAATGAGAAGTTACAAATTCATTGGAACTATTTCTCACCTTCAGGCTCATACAAGCTATTAAGTCGATAGACATAGTTTTTCTCGACCATTAGAGGAAGACGAATTTTGTCGTGGAGTTGTACTCCTAGCGAGATGGATATCGCCGCAAAGAGAGGGAAAAATAAATTGAATAGCAAGATATTCTCTTCGAACTCCACAGACTCTGGCAAGATGACTGTTTTGATTATTAGAGTCTTTGGTGGAATTATTCCTTCTCTATTTTCGAATCTCAAGATAATGCCGGCTTACCGCATTAAGACAGAAATCTGGACAAATGCAGAAGGCTATCATTCTTGGCTCACTGCGCTTGCATAGGGCAAATGATTCTCGGACCCAATGATCACTCACATCACGGTATGATCATTGGGTTACAGGATTCGAACAGATATATAAGCAGAAATATATCGTTGAATGTAAATAGATCCTGCTCGTCGATAGATGTGTACGCAGGATTCAATATTGTATAAGCGTAACCTCTATATGGCCTGAATCGACTACCGCAAGGTATTTGATACAACATTGGTTGAGCTCATCTTGCATTTGCTCCCTAGGGCATTACATTTGGTTAGGCTACACTTCAGATTGAATCAATTTCAGAAGAGGTGTGTTTCAGGGAGATTCCTTTGGCCCCATTTATTTCTGCATCTCACTATTGCCATAATCCGTTGCGTACATACAAGAGGAAAAGTACAAAAAAAAATTATTTGATTTTGAGGAAACTAGAACTGATGTATTAACTCGGTCATAATAGAGGAACGTAGTTTGAGTAAGGCAATGGGTAGTTGTATTTTTTCACATTGTGTGAAAAGACCACATGACTGAAGTAAAACTTCTTTAGCTCCATCTATATGTATGTATATGCATTTTTATATATCTATAGTATACACATTAATTTACATATATTAATTTCATACAAATATTTGAGTTCATTATGGGTTTTCATTGATAAAGTAACATTTTTAAACATTTTTATTCTCATCAATGGAAACATCAGTAATTACTGTGGTTGATTGTAAGACATATTTTTGCGAAAGAAACATGGAAAGATATCAAGGGAAAACTGCATCAATTGTTGTTCTGTGTTTTTTATTTATCTTGTGGAAAGCTCACCAAGAGTTGCCCATCTTCAGACGCGAAATCAACATTGAAATCTCCTGCTGAAATTAGCGAGAACGTATGTTAGTTTTCTCCTAATTCTTCATAGCCTACTCGGCTGTAAATGTATACTCATTTGTCCCTACAGTAATATATGAAACGTAACTCTCTCTATTTCTATCTTCACTAACTTATACCTCCTTCTCAACTTCCGTTCGCCTCGTCCGATCACACTCTTCGTAACGCTCTCTTCACGCATTCGCCAGCTTACTCCCCAAGTCAAGCGCGCGTAAGGAAGTTTTACTTAAAAAATTCAAATTCAACTAGATACTGCAGGTCTGAGTACTGAGATTATGGAAAATTCATGAAGAATATGCTTTGAATTTTGAGGGTGTAACGATATTACAATCAATGCGAAAGTTTCCATGACAACTATTATAGACTTTCCACAATTATATGTATATATAGACTTTCCACAATATATATATATATATATATATATATATATATATATATATATATATATATATATATATATATATATATAAATAGAGATTTTATCGAGTGTGTATGATACAAATCAAAAATGAAACAATTTGTGGACACAACACTCCAAAAAAAGGGGGCAAACCGCGGACACGTGTTTCTGGCTATTGGCCTCATCAGCGCGGTGCAGCCAAGTGTAAAGATGGGCAACACTTGTTTGCCAAAAGCAGGAAACAACACATACGCACGGAGTCAACAACAGAAGCCAACCGCACATTTGTGGTTCCAGTTAGAAGACCTAGAATTCCCAGGCTACATATAACACGACCACGTAGGCAGCTATAGCTACCTGCGTGACATCCGGGTCCAGGATATGAATACGAATAGAGATTTTATCGAGTGTGCATGATACAAATCAAAAATGAAACAATTCGTGGACATAACACTCCAAAAAAGGGGGGCAAACCTTTCTGATCATTCCCATATTGATTTCAATTCAAGAGCCACCGGTATACAGCTGTTTCAGTCTATTGGGAATCGTCAGTACCGGGCAGGCGGTCCTCGATTGAAGACAAAATGCGAAAAACCAAGAAAAGTACTTAATAGAAATAACTGCGTAAACACAAGCGAGATATAAGTGGAACCACCTATTGGTGTGACACCCAAGTCAACTTGCAAAGATTGATAGATGTAACCCTCAGCTATATACTGTCGTAGACAGAAGACTCCGTGTTTCTCAATGTCCATTATATTTGCTCCTGATTCTACTAGTAAAGAAGCAGAAGACCTTCTGAAACAGTGAACTCTATATTCCTTTGGTTCCAGGAGGTTCAGAAACTCATTATAAATGCACAGTTGGCACTGCATTTATAATTTGAGTATTTCAGAAAAAAATGTTGATGTGTCACTGTTTTTCGAGTTTGAAAGCCGTGGATTTTTAGAATTTCTGCCTAAACGTCAGTCATCGGACAGCAAGCCATGATGTTTAAACCTCTGAAGAAGCTAGCCACTCGCGCCAGCGAAACATCAGGAAGAAAATTCAAAAATCCACGGCTTTCAAACCTCAGCCGCGAAAGTCTAAACCATTTTGTCAAAACGTTGATGATTGATAACAGAAGGGCGTTATGTAACGTATTTATTAAAATTTTAAATCAATGCAAAAATAACGACCTATTTTCTTTTTGTGTTTGAAATCTGAACAATCAATGATTTATTCATTAATTTAATGTCTTCTATTAATAAATGGCACAGCTCTTCACGCCGGCAGGCTCCATAAATTCCGAAAATAGTAGCAACTTTTATCATCAAATATTTTTCATCTGACGCCACAATAATAAACCTCTGGACATGTTCAAACGTAAAAGTTTTTGATTTTTTTGCAGCCTCTTCAATATCGTCCGGAACACAGAATTCCTCACTATTGTTCTTCATTATGCAAGACATTAAACACCATCAAGAAGTTGAAATACGACTTTAAATACAATGCGTGCGCTGTAAACAATACCCAGGTGATTCAGCGTCACCTGACATGACCACTTCACAGCAAATGTGGTAACATGAAAATAGTTAACTGACAATAGATGTCAAAATGTGTTTTTATAGGATTATTAAATTTATCTATTATGAAAACAGGACAGTTGTACAAAAAACTTTGTATGATATTTGTGTTAAAAAGTTCGTGAAACGTTTTAACACAAAATGAAACCTTACTTTTAACACTCACATCATAAATAGCTATTATTCATTTCGTGATTAGCTACACGTTAATTAGTCTCATCAGTTGGTGATCAACTGTTGAAGTTCTACAATTATCATCATGGATTGTGTTATTAATTTTCATCAAGTTACGGGTCACTGTATTCATACATGCCTAAGAAGAATATTTTACAACGTTTGAAATCTTCGAAGGTATTTTAATGTAACTTTTTTTTAATTACTATCAAAAATAAAAACAGAGAATTATATTGATGATATTTAACAGCATATAAACCGAGTTCGAATATACCCTTCCATGCGAAAATAGATCAATGTCACATTTCACCACAAAATAAAGGTTGTGACAGTCGTCGTAAAATATTATAAGGTGTACCTCGAAAAGAAATCCTCTCTTTCTTACCACTACGCACAGGAATGTGTAGCTTTCGCACCCTTGTGAATAGCATTGCGCCTACAGGGCACGAATATAGGGAATAATGAAGACAGTGATCACTTTCCCAGAGAGCATTTCGAGACATTCACTTATAATTACATTATCTAGATTACGCAGAACGCCAGCTCAAGGAAAGTATTTCAGAAGACATTAGTATAAATTTCAGAGTTTGTGTCGTTTTTATTCCCCCGAATAAAAATTGTAATTCGTCCGCTAAAAAGGAAATTATTTCGTTTGTGGCCGTCATTAAAGCTGACACCTCGAAATTTATTATATTATCATGGAGCTGAAACTAGCCATTTCGACTGCTATACTTTCAGCTATGTGCACATATTGTTGCAATTTATGTTCGCAAATACACAAATCGGCTAACTATTAACTGCATGATATCCCTCCGATCCTGAATATACGGAAAATAAAATGAATCGTCACCCATACGGAAAACATTTTGAAGTTTATCAATTTTTCATCGGTGATTTGACCTCAATAAATGGATACAAACAAATCGAGTAAGCCAGATAGCTTTCGATAAAAGTTAGGGTAATTTCGATACAGATGTCTGATTTTCACCTATGAAGATTTGAAATAACCGAGAGGATAAAACCAGTATGCGCTAGTAGAATATTATACTTTACCACGACTAAAATAATTTCTGTTGAAGTATTTTTATTGGTTAATTTTGTTATGTTGTCTATGTATTCAGGTTAACAATCATCACGTATCTAAGATCTACATCTACATCTATCTACATCTACAAGATGATATTTATTTATAGTTAATAATAATTGTAATATTGGTTGAATTGAATGTGATATTTTGTTGGTCGTATTGGTTTTATTTTTCACGTAAAAACTGACTATTTATAGCAAAATAATATACTATTATAGCTGAATCAAAGAAGCATCTGGCAGCAGTGATTAATGACTTATTAATCACTGCCGTGATTAACGGGTATCATTAAGGTCGAGCAAACAGGCTAATAATGGTTACATTATATATTATATCAGGATGTTTTGAGAGTTTTGTCCGTTTAAATATCATGTGTTATTGTAGCTCCATACCTCAATAAATATTTATTCTACTGTGTCGTTGTGTATACTAATTTTCAAAAACGGTGCGGAAGAACTGGGCGTCAGCTCCCATACGGTTTTTGATAGTTCAAAACATATTAAAAAGGTCATAGGTCCTGAAAAGTGGGTGCCCCACGATTTGAGCGAACGACAGAAATTGTCACGTTTCGAGGTATGTTCTTTTTTGCTTTCACGCAACCAAAACGATTTCTTTTGAGATCGGATCCTCACGCATGATGAAGTGGAGCCTCAACGACAACAAGAGACGTTCAGAGGAGTGGTTGGACGCCGATGAGCCACCCAAACACTTTCAAAAGGCGAAAACTCACCACCAAAGACCATAGTTACTGTATGGGAGTCAGCTGCTGATGTGATTCACTATAGCTTTCTGTAATCTGGCCAAACTAACACATCAAAGTCCTATTGTGAGAAAATGGACGCCTTGTCACGTTAATGCGGGGCTCTGCCGTGATTGACCTTCTTTCCCTAGCTACTCGTGGGACTTTTATGGACAGAGTAAACTTAAGAATTCTTTCTGACGGTGAGTCTACAGAGGAGATGGATTTTGAGTTTACGTCTCCAACTGACCTCCCTGGAAATTTAGTTCAGGAGCGAGAGCTTCTCAACTCCCCAATACTTGATCCAATAACTGAACCTAAATAAAAGATTTGGTGGTGTAGCCACCAGTCTTCTTCTCAAGGGCGGGGTACCTTATAAAACCGCCTTGCATCAAATTCTTGAGCGGCGAACGCAGAATCTGTCTCAGGTGGAGGAACAAATCCCCCATGAGCAGGTAGCAAACGTTTGCGCTCAAGTGATGATTCACCAAAACCAGAAGCGAAAAAGCCCAGCACGGTTGAATCTAAGGCATCGTCAGGTGTAGCTGACGTGCAAAAACCCTCATATGGGAAATTTGTCGCGGATATCAATGTGGGAATCTTGCATCTTGACTATCCGACTACCTCATTAACGATGTGCCTGCCCCGCTGGGGACGAATCAGGTTTTTAGAGTTCGGCAGAGCCGTACTCTTACCATCTGACCTGAAAGACCACTCGCCATACTAACTTATCGGCTTCGTTAAGAAGCTGGGTTTATTTGGCCGAGTATGAATATATGTGCGCCACAATAAACCCTTGCGGGTTGCGGTGAAGGGTCGAATAGACCCACTCACTTTGGACCTAACATAACCCAAACATACATATTTTTCATGCTGACGGATATAATCGACTTGTGTTACGTTGGCAAAAGTGCACTGATTCAAATGGTGCTTATTCGATTAAATTGAACAAGTATTCACTAAGATATACCAGACTTATGAAAACTTTTGAAACAACCTAATAAAAGTAAAGATAGAATCAATGAGAACTTATTTCAACAAAATAACGATTCACCCAACCAACTCTCCTCCTTCAATATTTAAATATATTTCACCAAAAGCTATGCAAGCCACAGAGGCATAATATCCTTCCTCTCTTCCTCGGTTTCCCCGCAACAGTTTTGTTTTGTTTATAAGGCAATGTCGTAGTTTCTGGGTTCAACTGATCTCTTTTCTGATAATACACGTTCTAGGTCAGTTCATTTCTCAGAACGACCACTTCAGTGCACTGTAGAATTATTCAAATAACATCAAACAATAATCCAATATCGGATCCCATTGACAAGAAGATTAAAATTCTTGTCGGGTGGTTCTGCCAATTTCCAATTATCGGTTGAGAACTTTTAAATACAAATGAGGATTTGCTAACGATCCCCGTTTTTCATTTCGACGCTTCAACGCCTGTTAATTATGTTAAAATTATTCATAATCATCCGTCTTCTCGGTATCCATTATTCACAAGATACGTTTGTCGTCTAGGTTGTAAAGTCAACATTGCCTCTGTGAATATGATTTGAATGTGAAATTCTGAATTTCTGCGGATAATCCATAAAGGAAAGAACTTTGTCCCGTCTTGGAGCGATTTTCCAATCTAGACTTATTATATTCGTTTTCTGACATAAATAATTCAAAGTGATCAGAGAAACAGAGACGTGGAAGGAGGTGAAAAAGTTAATTGATCTTCACACGTCTCCATTTGAAGACACCAAAAATGTCTGAAGACGAAACTTTATGTTAAATAAATCCATTCTTAAATAAATGAAGGTGAATTATTTTATTTCTGTTAATTGAAACTTTGGTTCTTATCCACTGTAGAAGTGTTCATAATCATTTCAATAGGAACATCTGAAGGAAATCTATTTTAACACATCGTCTTCTCATTATACAGACCTCCCTAATTTCAAAGTATATTTGAATATACAGGGCGCAACTCCAGTGATGATTTCAATTTCAGGGAAGATTCCACGTCACATTTTATGAAGGGAAGGTCATATTAACATATTATGTCCTAAATCGCTTCATTTTTCGATCAACAGGGTGTTATAGTTATAATGAAGTGGTGGTTTCGCATTAATTGCTCAGAAGATATTTCGCCTATTATATGTAGGTATATAATTACAACTTTCTTTTGTCTCGTGAGTTTTTGTTGTATCGTATTCAGTTATCAAGAAAAAAATGTAAAGTTATCATCGACAGGCACGTGAGTCATGAAACAATGATATGAAAATGACAGTTTTCTCAAATTTTACAGTAAAGCTAAAAGTGGAGCTGAAGTTCTCATATTGTGTTGCGATGAGACTGATCTTTTGTTAGATAAATGGATGAATAAGAATTGACAGAAACATTCTCAAATTTCTCACCACACTGTTGGTGAGAACTTTCACAAAGATGTTTGCTTGTGAAATAAAAAAGTAGTAGCGATCGCTGAATTGCAATCTTTATCTCAGTAGAAGTCAATTTTACCGTTATATAGTTTCAGGAGCTAAATCATACCTCATTTAATAAGTATGAAAAACGCTGAATGTGATCGAATACATTTCATTCACGAGCTCCAGAAGCCTATCGAATTCAAGAAGAACGATATCCAAAACAGATAGACTCTATAACAAAAAACCTGTGCGTCTCGGGACGCCTGACAGAAGTGGCAACTTAAACTAATCTAAGTTGAACTATTATTTAAAACGGTGTTCCAGCCCACCAGGAAAATACAACAAAGCCTTAGATCTGCGAAAGAAAAAAGAAATCCACTATCAGCTGCGGGGGTATATCGTATACCATGCACCAGCGGAAAAGTTTATATCGGTACCACCAAAAGATCCATGGGTACAAGGCTGAATGAACATCGGAGAAACGAGAAACTGTAGATTGGGTCAAATAGACAAATCGGCAGTAGCGGAACACGAGCTTAGTGAAGGAGATCACACGATACTGTTTGAAGATGTGAAGCTACTTGCCCCCGATCATGGATACCACCACGGGAAGCTATAGAAATCCATTAACATACCGAAAACTGCAACAGAAAAGGGGAGGCGGTTACGCTTAACCGAATTTGGATTTTCATACTGAAAGATGCTGAAGTGGCAACAGCGCAATGCAATGTTACGTCATTAACGTCATCAACGTCACTTCAGCAAATAGCAACGTATCAACACGAGAGGCGGACTACCTCAGTCAACATAAATACAACCTACGAACTAGAAATCACCAGTCATCGGTGAATCATTAAGATGAATAAACCTCTGAAGAAGCCAGCAACTCGTGCTGGCGAACAGTTAGGATGCAGTTCCAAACTATGACGGCCTTCAAACCCGAATGAAGATAGTCCCTACTGGAAGACCCTATATGTTTCGAAGGATTTTTTTGTTGAATGAGCTGTTTCCCAATTTATACATTTATGAAAACTCGTGTATCTGGAGATAGTTTAGCAAAACATGATGTGTGAAAAACACATATCTTAGTAAAAGTGACTGAAATGTTGCTGGAATTGTTGCTGAAAATGACTTTCTCTAATAACGTAGGGATTTTCGTCGACCCAAAAAGGGTTATTGTGAAAGTTCGTAGCATCTTGTGAAAAAATTGCTTCGTCCGTAAATAAAATTTTGGTGAAACATTATTATTGTGTGCCATCGTATGAATCAACCACCTGCAAAACATTAATCATGGTTGAGAATCCCGAGGTAGTAAAGCTCATACCCGTTGTACGATTTTTGGGCTGACTTCCAACTGCAGTGCAGTTTTCTTGGTAGTATTTGAAATATCTTCTATCGCATCAATTATAGCTTCTTCTAGTTCAGGTGTTGTTACAGTTTCTGGTCTTCCACCTCCTGGATTTTCATTAAAACTCCCAGTTTTGCATAATCTTGCAAGTAGCGTTCTAAATGTTTTGCCACATGGAATTTCCCTATTAAGATATCTATCCATAGATGAAGTGCATGACAGATATTTGAGCATTAGTAAAATGATTCATGATGGAATCACTACTGAATAACAACTCACTGACTTTTACTGATATGACAACACTATTACTGTCAGCTGGTATCCAAAGCAGATGTTCATGATATGCAAAGTGGCTTCAATTTTTTTTTTTCACGAAAACGAACCTAGATATGAAGAAAACACAGGCGACTAAAAAGTTGTATTTTCAGATGATTAAATAAAAAAAAAAATTGCTAGCTGTGGTGCCCACCGGGCCTAATAATTCCAATTTAGTTTGCGCTAAATAAGTGTCTTATTACTTCAGAACTGTAACACATTGGAACCAAATGGATGTAAAGATATTTATGATATTTTATTAATACCGTTTTTTCTGAAAGTTCAACACCCTGTATCTCAGAAACAAAGCAACTCCGAACAAATGTCCAAATAATTTTCCTTAACGAATCACCCTTTGATCATTCCGTCAGAAATTACTGAGATAAGTGAAGAAATTGTTAAGTTTCCTTTTATATCATCAAAATGCTCATTAAACTATCATGAATGGACTGATCCGTTACTTGATAAAAATTAATTACACTATTCATGATAATATTTGAACAATTTTCACAAACATTTTTTATTTATAGACTGTTTGATAATAGTATAGGTACCTTCTTTGATACCGGTACCGAGAAAGTACTGAATGAAATTAAAGTTAATAGCTATATACCTAAGTAAAGCCAAAAAATTTCTATTCTGATTTCAACTATCACGAATATATAGGTGATAATCCTGCTCTCCCAGAAATTATTAAAATAACATGAAGATTATGAAGTTACAAAGGATAATGAACAGCACAAACACTGTCGAATTGAGAACTTTCCTCTTCTTAGGCAACCATTCCTACGCAAAATAAATCTTTGGATAAACGGTACGAATTTGTTAGCTTGTGCCCTCGCTAGTTGAATGAGGCCATTACTATTATGCGTTGAAAAGTTTCCGTTTACCGTGCAGAAAGGTATCCAACGCACAACTCAAAGCAGGGACAGGAAAGAAAAGCGTCGCGAACAATTCGCCCGAAAAGTTCTGCATTTGATTTATTTCGTTGTCATCCGAAGATGTTCGTCTTTATATTCACATTTGAAGGTGATGTGAGTCATTTTGATACAACTACTCAAATTTTTCCACTATTAACTCGGAGACATTCTTCTTGCAGTTTTCGAAATTTTTCGGGATATTCTGCAGAATTATCATTCCGTGAATAGTTAGAGCGATACACTACAGTTAAATATCGAGTATGAAATACATGGGATTATTCAACTCAACAGAAAGCGCACACATTCAATTGGTACATTGTTGAATCCTTTTTTTTTGTAATTTGGTGTGCGCAAGAGTACAGTCGTCTTTTTTATTCGCTGGGAAAAACATTGAAGGATCAGTGTTTCCATTATGTCCTAATTGCTACATTCATATACATATGATAATGTTAATATCGAACGAAACTGAATGTTTCGAGGACTAAAGAATCCACAGAATTCTACTTTTGTTGAAAACATTGTAATATATGTCGCTTTGTCAACTTAAGAACTCATGAAGATCTGCCTGCTTGGTATTGAATAATGATTATTGGAAAAATATCTTAGAAGACAAAATTTGATATAGATATATTTTCTTTTACGCCTGACAAGAACTAACAAGTGCATTAGCCAATGCAAAATGTTTACTGGATAACCTCGATATCAACAAAATATAGCAAATTTTTTATTTTTTGACTTTCCTTTTGAAATGCCGATTATTTTTTATCGACGAATGAATATTGGCCAAAAGAACAAAACTTTTGTTCTAGAAAGCTTGCATTTGTGTCTCTCATGACCTACTTCTCGAAAAACTAGAATTTTATAGCATAAAAGGTCCTGCACTTTTGTTAATTCGTTCATATTTGACCAGTAGAAAACAATATGTATCTTTAAAGAGCAAATCGGAAATTCAGGAAAATCCCTATGGTGTCCCATAGGGGTCTGTCTTGGGACCACTCTCATTCATCATATACAGGGCTATTCAAATTCGTTTCTGTACATGGGGATCTCGTAAACGATAAGAGATAGAGTGTCTGTTCAATTATCAGTGAGCGTATTTTAGTGACCTAATCAATGATGTAAAGAAATCAAATATAGCTCTTTTGGTTCTAGAGATATACAGGAAAAACCAAAAAAATCCCAAAATATTTTTTGCCTATATCTTCTTTATTCGTTTTCTTATTCGAAGTTCATTGTAGAAAACGTTCAGAGCAATGGAAAAAATATGTATAGGTACCTAAAAATTAAAAAAAAAACTCTACGATACATAGGGAGACGTTTTTATTCAACTCAGTCAACCAATTTCCAGGGCCGTAATTTAAAAGGGAATAATTCACCCAATTATAATCGAATATTACCGAAACATCCCGAAATATAAAATTGAAATTAATTTCTCAGTATGAAGTGAACGTCTACGATCCAAAAACTACAACAAAAAATACAGGTCCGTATTTAAAAATACAAAGATGGGGGTGGCCCAAATCAGATGAAACCCTGTATAAGAAATTCATGAATATATTCTGAGAATCCACATAAAGTGTCAATAGCAAAATGTGAACAGATCTGCGAATAAAGAAGATATAGGCAAAAAAATAATTTGGGATTTTTTTGTTTTTCCTGTATATTTCCAGAACCAAAAGAGCTATATTCGATTTCTTTACATCATTGAATAGGTCTTTAAAATACACAAATTTGCCGGAATTCAACCGACACTCTATCTCTTATCGTTTACGAGATCCCCATTTATAGAAACGAATTTGAATAGCCCTGTATATTAATGACCTTTTCTTTTACATACACCTTTATGATATGTTGTCATATGCGAACCTATTTCTCATCACAAAAAATATTGATGAAGCTAAAATATGGTACAATAACAATAATCTTAAAAACTCAAACATTATCGTCTCCAGTCGAAATAATATACGAACTAGAAGTTCCGTAAATCAATTGGGAATACAACTGGACGACTCGTTAAATTGGTTCAGTCATAACGAGAATCTATGTAAAGAGATATCGTCCCATATATTCCTTCTGAGGCAGGTGAATCGGATTTGTAATGAAGATGTTCTACTTAACTATTACTATTCTCTTATTCATAGTAGAATTTCTTATTGCATTGTTTTATGGGGTGATTTCAGTTCTTCAATACATGCTTTCAGATTACAAAAAAAAGCATTAGGAATCATTGCAAATGTTCCAACATTAGTCCACCGCCAATCTATACAGGGTGGCCAACCACATTCGCCTCGGTATTTCTAGAGTTAGGGAAAAAATTTATCACAGTCATTTGTGGGTCCATGAGGAGCATATTCCAAAATTATATTGAAATATATAAGGTGACTCCCAAAAAAGTTACATACCAAAGTTATATTTTTCTCATGGAACACCCTATATTTTTTATATTCTTAGATACTATAGACAAAATAGAGGTGAGTTAGTATTATATTTTCCATACTCAAAACTTACCGTTTCTTACCCCGTATTTAGTGGCATAATTTGACGCAGAAGTAAATTCCCTTCAAAACTATATTATGGTTCCCTATACCTATCTCTTCTGCTTTTTACACAAAAGGCGTTATTATATTTTACTTATGAGTATTTTTTTTATCTTGAAAAGCTATACCTTCCTTTATCTACACAATAGTTTCATGGATTGACACATATATAAAAAACAACTACCCCCCCTGGCTAAAGCAATGAAAGGCTTTGGATTATATCCAACAGGTGCCAGAGCATGATTTTTCACAGAAGTAATTCCTGCATATGCTTTTGGCGATATCACAGCCGAAATCGATTTTCAATTATTGGAACGGGCACACTTGCAAACCTTTCTGCCGATACAAGAGACATCATCTGGTGAAACCAGTGTTGATTCTAGCACCGAATGGATATATACTGAGTATTCAAGGATTCTATTTCTCAGACGTTCGCAACAATGACGCAAAAATTTTGGAGAATCGGTTTGAAAGAATCTTAGAAGACATGAAGGGATGGTTTAATGATGGAAACATTTTTGTTGTGTATCGGGGTTATCGAGATTCCATATCCTTACTTGATAATCTTGGCATGAAATATGAAATGCCCGCGATTATTCCACGAGGGCGACAATACTTTCCACTGAAGAAGCAACCAAATCTCGATTAGTGACGAAAACTAGATGGATAGTTGAAGCAAGAAATGGACATTTGAGAAGTATGTTTGAGTTTTTCTCTAAAACGATCAAAATGCCACACGTCCTTAATCATCCCAACAATAATGGATTCTACACAATTGCATATGCAGATGACATAGTTATTTTGCAGACCGGCAAGTTTTTGAACACACTGTGCGATAGAGCGCAGGATGGGCTCATATTAATAGAAACATGGTGTAAGGAACACTTACTATCGATCAATCCCAGGACGACTGAGATGGTCCTTTTTACTAGGAAAAGAAGTTTATCGAGCTAAAAACCACACGAAATCTTCGAAAGCAAAGTAAACTTCTCTGAAGAGGTGAAATACCTTGGTACTATCCTCGACAGAAGGATTCTACAAGCAACGGTCATTCAAAAATTATATCAAATACAGCGACTGGCTTGTTTAAACATCACAGGAGCCATGAGAACAACACCAACCGCGGCAATGGAATTAATTACTGGTCTAACCCCTCTGGACCTGTACGATAAGGAGGTTGCGTTAATGACCATGTTACGATTACGCACGGCTGGTGTGAACCTCGAAGTAGGAAAGGGTCAATTGAGGCTGAGCCTATGGCGGGAAGCGCTTATTGCGCAACCTCTGCTGCTGTATATATGCAATACGCATATATACAGACAGCTCAACAACCAAAGAAGGATCAGGATGTGGAGTGTACTCCAGATCACTAAGCTTAAGGATCGAGTGGGGAATGGAAAAAATACCAGCGTGGTCCAAACAGAACTAGCTGGTATCTCAATTTCTGGCAAAAACATAACAATCTGCACTGATAGCAGACAAACCCTATTAGCTTCGAACAGACAACGTGTTACCTCAGGGCTAGTACTAGAGTGCCACCAAGATTTAGCCGAAGCCTCGGCAGATAATAACATTATCCTGAGGTGGGTTGAAGGGCACGACAGCAGTGAAGGTAATCGCATTGTCGACTCTTTAACCAAGGAAGCGGCTGGACTAAGAATTTTAGGACCCAGTGGCACCTACGGCCTGATGACTTAGAAAATTGCGGAACTAGCCAAACGTCACACCCATGCTCAATCCCTAAAGAGATGGGATGAAATCAAATGATGCAATCTTGCCAGGATCATCCCGGGCGACCCTGGGAAGCAGGCGCCAAAGAAATATCTGGCGATAACAAGGAATAATCTACAGTTAACAGTAGGATTTCTGACTGGCCACTGTCAACTAAGGAAACACCTCCATAATATGGGGCTAGTGGACACACCTCTATGCAGGATGTGTGAACAGGAAGATGAAACTGTCAGGCATGTCCTATGCGAATGTCCTATTTTGGGCTATTTGGCCTCTCCTCAGTGCAAGTTAGTGTCCTGCATCAACACGAAGTCGATAATTTCCCATAATTGAAAATCCAATTCTTTCAGAGTGTCATACTTCGAACAAAGCTGAAACCAATTTCAAGCAACATAACTGTCAGCGCCCCCTCTGCCTGTTGACGAGGTACTAATCAACCGCATTTCCAAATAGGCCCAAAAACTCGTATAAGGACATAAATTTCACCTTAAGTGAAGGAACAAAATCATTCAGGCCAGTCTTCTCTTACGTATACAGCAGGTTCACGGACTGCCACCTATCAGAAAACAAATACTCTCCTGGCTAACATCGCGAAGGACATTGGATTATATCCTGATTGATTATATTCTGGATCCTGATTATCTGGATCCTGATTATATCCTAAATACATTCCTGTCATAATTTTTTCCTCACAGAAGATAATATGTAAATATTATTTTTCAGTGGTGATACGGGGTGTTTACATCGAAAATATTTAAATATTTTTGGGAAAAAAAGTTTTTGGCTATCTACTACTCCATCTTGATACAAAAAAATATGGGAATCTTCCAAAGCAAGGAAAGAAGTAATCAATTCCAAAAGAAGTAGAAAGCCAAAAACTTTCTTTCCCTAAAGTTTGTCACTCCTAAAAATATAACCCTTTCAATATACATAAAAATTCTCTAAGTTTTTAACAAACAATATAATTGCAACACAATGATAAAATTGATTTTGATGACTTGCTGGACGATACTATATAAGAACATTTTGTTAATAATCGCCTTCAGTATTAGATCTAAGCAAAAGTCTCACAAATTATTCAGTGCCATGTTCAAATTTATAGATGGAAGCTATTTGTTCAAGTTTTCAAAATTGCTGCAGTACCTTATTTTTCTTTAACTTTGCCAATCACCATTTATAAGTCGTATATAGAAAAAAAATTGACTTCAGTATATACCTAATGAAATTTAATATTGGTCTCTCCGTAAATTGTGATTTAACCAAATATTTACAAGCTAAGTAGAATTATAATTATATTATTTGGAGTTTATGTTTTAATTTATTAGATTCTGTTCAGAATTGTTGTCACCTCATAATTTTTTGTTTATATTTATTATTCATCACCAAAAAGAAAGTTCGGAGTAATTTATCAGAAAATGTCTTGAAAGTGTATGTATTTGATTAATAATCGCATTTCTCGGTGCGTCCTCCACACTTGTTTATTTCAATATTATTACAAGCCACAGAGATTATGATTGAAATTTCATTAATTTCATTCAACTTCAAGTTGCCTGTAACAGTACACAGTAATTTCACCTTGAAAATCATTACCCATATAAACAACAAATGCACAGAAATTTCAATAGGGTGAAATTGCGTTCTTCTGCTCAACACAATGACTCAACAGAAAAAACAAAGAGTTCACCAACAAACTTATCTATACTTTCGATTTGTCGTAACAAAAAGTCCCAGAGTTTCCATTCACGTGTGTCTGTTTTCATTCCTCCTTAACTTTTTTATTAGAACCACGAGTATGCAAGCAGTGATGTCAATTTACAAAATTTTCAAACACTTACCTATAAAACATGGTTTACCATACATAAAGAAATCGAATATTTGGCAGTCCACAGTTTGTTGTGTCAATCGTTTACACGAAATAGTTTTCCAATATATCAAGTCTAGAACACATTATGCGAAAAATTCAGAGAGACCGATATCTTTAACATCTTACGATTTCCGAAAAATTCTTCGTAGCCACTGATTTTCAATCTTACTTGTATGATAAATCAACCATCTACCTTTCAAAATATTTTTCGATATTTTTACCGAATTCAATAGAGTCTTTTTGGTTCAAGAAAAAAATTCGAAAACGCGAAAATAGTTTCCGTCGTACTCAGCGATGTTTTTTAGAGGGCATTTTTCGTGAAAATGCATCGCATCGCTCGTGGGTTCCACAGCCAACTGAAATATTGAAGACCCGGGAAAACGCGATCCTTATCGAGGCGGAACGGAAACAGTCGAAAAGGAAATTCACTATCAAAATGTAATGGCTTTTCAGAAGAGTTTTCACGAACATTTTCATGAATTATTACACACGTTCTTATTCCAATTTGGCTGTCGGTGATATACGAGCCAAATTGTATTTTAAGAACGGCAAGAGTTGACACTTTTCACTCGAAAAGGAACGGAGAATGTGAGAATAATCTGAAGGAAAAGCCGCCGCCGCTCTTCGTGAAGCACGTGATCTAGAAATAGTCCACGACGAAATGAATAATATATTGAGTTTCCAAGATTTCAATAATAAAGAATGAGAAATGCGAGAGGAGAGGTTGCGGAATGTTATTATCAAAAGGATTCTGTCAGGGTCATATTAAGAAACAAAAAATTATGAAGGGATGGAAAATGGAGTAGGAGATTAATATTAATTTCAAACTTTCGGGAGAATTCCAAAACTTGGGCATTCAATAAGTGATAAAATTGAAATCTTTGGAATTTTCTTCCCGGAAAAATATGAGGCAACTCATTTTTCATCTGTCATGAACAGGAGAGATAGTAATAAGAACTTTTTTTACCAATTGATTATCATTTCTTGTTCTTGATAATCGCGAAATGGGCGGTTTTTCAATATTTCTATTTCACAAGAGGAATCTGGATGATTTACCTTCGTTTCCTTCGAAGGTAAGGCTATTTCAGCAAAGTTGAGCAAAGTTGTTTAAAAAGTTTTGCCGTTTTAATGTCGTGGGTTTCAGTAGTCTTTGATGCAGATATTCGTTTCATCAAATATCGGCTTTGCAGCCATCGATGTATTAGAAGACATGTGAGTGAGTTTGCCAATGTTTTATATAACCCAACCCCACAGACAACCCGAAGGCCATCGTTTACATCGACGGTTTATACGCCGCCATAAATAAAAGTTATAATTTCAGAATACTGCGCCAATCTTTTTGCCGATACAAAGGACATCATCTGGTGAAACCAATATTGATTGGATGTATACTGAGTATTCAAGAACCCTATTTCTCAGATGTTCGCAACAATGACGCAAAAATTTTGGAGAATCAGTTTGAAAAAACTTAGAAGACATGAGGGGATGGTTTAATGATGGTGATATTTTTGTTATGAATCGGGGTTATCGAGATGCCTTTACTCAATAATCTTGGCATACAATATGAAATGCCCGCGATTGTTCCACGAGGGCGACAACAGCTTTCCACTGAGGAAGTAAATAAATCTTAATTAGTGACGAAAAGTAGATGGATAGTTGAAGCAAGAAATGGACATTTGAGAAGTATGTTTGAATTTTTTACTAAAACGATCAAAATGCTACATGTCCACAATCTTAGCGATCTAAAGTCACAAGGGGTAAATGTCGTCCAGACACGAGTAGAAAGTCTTCATCTGAGAAATGATCAATGGATCCGTATGAATGGAAACCTGATTGCAAACTTTCCTCGCCTTACGATAGATTATCCAAGAGATTTGGCCGTAAGTATATACCAGGTTCAACTTCCACCCTCTTATATACAGGATACATTACAGAGGGAAGAAAATGAAGAGTTTTAGGTCGACATGTTAATCAAATGGAGAAGAACCTGATGAACCAAACTAGCCCATATTAGGATATAATTGTACTTGTATAACCGGTGCCAGGACTTTAGGAACATGTACGCATGTTGCTAGTGTTTTGTGGCATCTTGGTCACACTCAACTTAACCCCAACAATCGATACCCGTCAAGTTCCCCACTAAACTCAATAATGGACGCGGCAAATAGACCATAACAAAAGGTTCCTGATGGTGGCTTGTAATAGTTGGGTAGTGAAACCTTGATAGTCATGCCGGTGAATGAACTCCTCACAATTCATTTGAATAACATCTCGAAAAACCCAACACCGGTATAGGTGGTCAATTTGGGTGCATGACATTTCGTCCTTTATTGGGATAGATATCACTTGCATTCTCATTCTTCATTGCAATTGAATTAACTGCAGATTCAATGATTGTAATAGGATATTTTACTGCAGCATCTCAATAAATAATCATTAATCATTCAATTGTTTCCTGATACATACTGATCGAAAAAAAATTCTGTACTTTAAACATTGATTCGGTTAATTTTTCTCCAATGTTTGATTTTTTGCTTTCCTTCAATTTCGTTAATCGATTTTCGGCCAAATTTTCTTCAAGAATTCAAATTGAACCAAAGCGCCGCGAAACACCCCGAAAAATTAACCAGGAATTAAACAATGCTAGTGTTTGTTAATGAACTTACTGTTAGAGGTTTGTTTGTGAAATTTCGTTTCAGAAATGTTAGCCTCGAAGATGAGACCAGAAGTTATCGAACTACATTAATCCCTGATGCGTGGGAAGGCGGAAGAACTGGTCGTCAGCCTCCATGCGGTTTTTGATGGTTCAAAATGTATCGGAAAGGTCATAGAGCCCGAAAAGTGAGTGTCTACGATTTGAACGATCAACAACAATTGCTACGTTTTGAGATATATTCTTCTTTGCTTTTGCGCAACCAAAACGATCCGTTTTCTGAATGGGATCGTAACGGCAACAGGAGACGTTCAGAATAGTGGTTGGACACCGATGAGACACCCAGACACCTCCCAAAAGCAAAAACCCACCATGGTGGTCACCAGCCGTTGTGAATCACTATAACTTTCTGCGACAGGGCCAAGCCATCACAACAGAGTCCTATAGTGAGAAAATTGACTGAATTTACCGAAAATGGCGTCAGCAGCAGCCAGCACTGGCCAATAGAAAAGGTCAGATTCTGCTCCACGACAACGCCCATTCGCATGTTTCATAAATCACAGTCCGATAATTCAACGAATTGAGCGTCGAAATTCTGCCTCACCCACCATACTCCCCAGACCTATCGCCAATCGACTACCATTTTTCCAATCACTTCGATAACTTTCCCATCGCTAGAACCTCCGCCAATTAGGACCAGGCAAAAACGGCCTCCGTCGACTTCATTGAATCTCGGGCACGCAATTTTCGATTTGACGAGATTCATCGATTTGTGTTGCGTTGACAAAAGTTCACTGATTCAAATAGCGCTTATTTCGAATAAATTGAATAATAATTCACTGAGATATTACAGTTTGAAGTGGACTCATAAAAACGGACAAAAATTTTGAATCAACCTAATATTCAAGTGTCATTCTTGAAAAAAATTCACCTGGAATGTTCAATTGGAAAAGGTTTTACACAAAACCAGACTGTCTCTATATGAAATGTAAAAAAATTAACTTTAAACGTTCAAGCCAGTCTCGAATATACCTACACAGTTGGTTGAATGGCCTATCAGAAAGCAACTACTCCCCTGGCTGATACCACGAAGGGTGTTGGATTATATCCGACATGCGTCAGGGCAGGAATCTTCACAGAAAATTTCCTGCATATGCAATTGGCAATACAACTGAAAGAGTCGACCTTCAATTTTGGAACGGGCACACTTGCAGACCGGTTTCGTGCTCGACCTAAAGTCAATGATATTCCATAATGGGGAATGTTCCTCAATTTGGGTTATTACAGCAAATGCAAGTTTGAACAAAATAAAGTTGTTTAAAGAAATTTAAAGAAAAAAGTTGGAATGATAAGTTTAAAATGCGTTGTTTTAGAGCTTTTTTATGAAAACTACTTGATTTTCGTCAGGAGGAACATTCCCCATTGAAAATCGGAATCCTTTCAGAGTATTTCATTCCTCTTCCTAAGTTGGAGCGAACAACAAAATGTCACTCCATCTAGTAGACGAGGTACTAACCAACTACATATCCGAAATTTGCCCGATTCCTCTGAATAAGGAAGAAAAACTTTCTTATTAGTCAGTGGACTATGCTTGAAGACTGGCAGTAAACAAATGTAAAGAAATGAACTTTGAACGTTCAAGCCAGTCTCAAATATACCTACACAGTAGGTTGAATGGACTGACGTCAGTCAGTCAGTCCAGTCTTACTGTCTTACTGTCTTACTGTGTAGGGAGACTGGCTTGAACATTTAAAGTTCATTTCTTTACATTTGTTTACTGCCAGTCTTCAAGCATAGCCCACTGACTAATAAGAGATATATGAAATGTATTCGTTCAGTTTTGAAAATCTGAAACCGAGCGAGCAGATACAGATCTGATACCACGTGATCCGAGAATCAACGAACCAAAATATATTTTATTTCATTCTGTCCAGCAAATCAACTTACCCTTAAATTGGCGGGGGTCTCTATATGTACAAATTATGTATCATTGTGTACAAGGATATGGGAAAATTTAGAACCGACAAAATCATTCATATCCTACAAGGGATATAGAGATACTGACAACTTGCTCTCATCGAACTGCTAGCCCTTTAAACCCTTCACCTAGTTTATAACTATATGTTTATATTCGTATAGGTGTTTTATTATTGCTCATAATTGGCTTTCTATTTCTTTCTGTATGAGAATATTTTATATTTACTATCTATTCCTTACTTTTCAACAAGCGAAATGAATACCTATTATTATTATTTTAAAAATGATATGTGATAATGAACAAGAGTCAAAAATATCACCAAAAGTTAATAATTTTACAAAAAATTTCTGAAATTCAATCGATTCCTTCAAATATGACAACTGACAACTTAAAAACTCTGTTTCGTTCTAACGTTGATCTCGAAGCTAACCGATCATATTTTTTCTCGCTCTTGTAAATACCAAATAAAGAGCAGATATACCTGTAACTGAGACAACAGAGCTGCATTATCAAACGTTTGCCAAGCAAAACGATCCAACCGATACTCAGATATGTATTAAACGAAAACATCTATAAAAATGTCAAAGAATTTTTGGAGAATTTTGGGGCTTAGAATACAATTGAACAATTGTTATAATAATGATCACGTGGCCAAAAGGTTCATAACAAACGGCTCAAACGAAGCTCTCTGGTGTACAGAGTCAAGCTTGCCTAACTTTCTACGATACCATCAGCACCATAGCGTCAACAGCCTTTTAGATATACCTCCTCTCCACATCTTTTTGGAGAGGGAGGCTAGATGAACAACACGCAGATTTGTGTATTTTCATCTTCACAAAACACGCATATGCGTGGCATAGCAGGCTACTGGTTGACTATGACAGTAACAGCATTCAGAGCGTGACCTCTGACTCAGTGCCTTAAATTGTCAACAATGACCTGTTCTGAGTCTTAGTCCAAAGTAGATGGGATTGGATCTTCCAGGAGTAGGAAATACTGAGAGCAGATGACTGGTAGTTCACAGTTGGATCAAAACACTCTCATATTCTGATGTAGGAGTAGATAGTCTCAGTGCAGAAAGATGAACCTGCCTGGGGACCTATACAACTGTATAAAGGCAGGCAAAAACTTCTCTCGGTAGTTCGTGTGTAGGAAGATTGGCATAGACCAACCTCATAAATCGGACAGCCAAGCGGCTTTGGAAGCACTCGGCTCTCAGTAGAGAACAACCAAAAATGGCTCTCCTCGATTGCAAGACCGAATAAATTGTCGCTGGTTTGGACTCCTGACCACACTGAACTAGGAATAAATGAAGCTGCTGACTTCCTCGCAAGGGAAGCCGCTGCAAGCAGTCTCATCGAACCAAAACCTGTCATTGACATCGCTTGATGCTTTACCAAATGAACACAAAATTAACCAGGATTGTCCTATTCAAAGGTATGCGTACATCCTTCAAAATATGTTCCCAAACAACCATCTGATTACAACAAAGATAACCTATGTTATCCAATAGGCTCACTCACAGGTCACTGTCATGAGACTTGGGCCCCCAGGTCTGGTGGTGCACCACCAGTCCAACTGATGGAGACACCGTGTAGTTTCTCATATTATTGACTAACAGGGTTATAACCTAAAAATCTATTTTCTTTCGAGTTTATTTCATGTTGAAACAACAAGTTTTTTCACAACTTTCGAACCGCTAGGTATACAACCCTATATCCCAAAAAGATCTATTTAAGGAAAAATACATATCGAGTGGAATATATAATTTTTGATTTGGAAAATCGGGAAAATTCTTTTCGAGTTTTGATCCCCTCAGCATTAGAAAAAAAATTGCGGTCAAATCGTTATTCGATAATAGAAATACTAGAATGGAACGGTTTCGAAAAGATAAAGACAAATTCTCTTCCATATTTCCTGAAGACACTAACCCCGTTTGTGAAATACGCGTCGAAAAGGGTGTTGCAGTGGTGGTGATTGGGGTAGCAAACATATACTTTATAAATTCAAAATCTGTGTTTTTTAGTATTTCTCTCAAATATGATAAAAATGTTCTAACCTTTGTCATTTTCAAATGTTTCGAAAACAACAGAGAATGAAATTATTTATTTCTTCAATAGATCTACAACTTGTTGAAATATATGTTTCCAACTTTCAATAGAACTGATTGATATCTATAAAATTATTATGAATATCATTCTGTTGTGGAAAAACATGATGACACCATTTTCAGAAAATCTAAGGGAAAGAGTTTTTTCTTTTTTTTGATTTCAATCAGAATAAATAGGTTTTCTTTTCCTCCGTACGAACGATGGGCAACAGATCTGTTGAAAAATCTGTTTTTCTGTTAACCACCTTTCGCCCTCTACGAATGTCGGAACTTGCGTTAGCTCAACTCAATATACCTCGAACTTCACTGTTTAAGAACTCTTTCAGTTGAAGAACTGGGTTTCCAAATGAATTTAATGTCCAGCGATTCAAATCCAACGTTAATCGCTACTTTCGCGCAAGCATCGCTGTTAGAGCGCTTTAAGGATGTTCCTGTAGTGCTTGTGTTTTGTCATTAAAAAATAATTAAAGAGGTCTCAATTTTTATCGTACACAACATGTTCGACATATGTTCTTCGAAGCAACCAGGACTAGAATACTTGTGGTGCACCGTTCTGAAACCTTCGATGTAGTAATGTTATTTCAACACATCGACACGTGTTTCTATCACCAAGTGATCATCGTCAAGAGGAAGATAAAACTGATATTTTTAACACCTCGACACGTGTTTCAATCACCAAGTGATCATCTTCACGAGGTAGTTTGTCTTCCTCTTGAAGATAAACACCTGGTGATTTAAACACGTGTCGAGGTGTTAAATATAACGGTTTGGTGTTGTGATAGAACTCCAATAATATTCAGGACTAGAATATTCACCGGTAAGGGTCATGGTATAAAAATTCCTTTTTCAAATCAACCTATAGAATAAATTTTCGAGATTACTCGTAATTCTCACTCATAATGAAGTCGATTCTCATACAACAATATAACACCATCCAATTTATATCGATCAGAATGTCTCGACCGTTATGAGTATATGCAACTTATATACCGTTTACGAGTATTGTGGGTTGCATAATAGTAACAACAGGTTACAGTCTGGTTGTCTGTCGATCAACGAGTTTTGAATATATATATATATATATATATATATATATATATATATATATATATATATATATATATATATATATATATATATATCTATATGGAAATGAAATGACACCAGAAAAACCGATCTAATCCTTGACAAAAAATTAACTTCAGGCATGAAATCCTTTTTGTTAAAGTTTAAGATGACTTTTGCTTTCAATAAAAGCCAAAGGTTTAAAGAAATATTTTTTTCAAAACTGTTACTCTCACCCAGAATGAGCTTCGAATAAGAGATCCACTATTTAATATCAGTTCGAGAACAAACACCTAATTAAGTAGTTCAGTTGAATTTATTCCACTATACAGGGTGTTTCATAACTACGGTACCAAACTTCAGAGGATGATTCTTTAGGTCGTCTTAAGAAAAAAGTTCTTATGAACATATATCCGGAGTTGCTTCGTTTCTGAGATACAGGGGGCGTTGGAGTTGAAAAAAATGGTATTTATTTAATATCATAAATACCCTTACACCGTGTTGGCTGACATTTTGCTACAGTTATTTGAAGTAATGAGGCGCTTATTTAGCCCTAACTAGGTTAAAATTATTAGGACCAGTAGAATCTCAGTGGGCACCACAGCAAACAATATTGTAAAAAAAAGTACGCCACGGACAAAGTCGAGAATTCGAAAAATTCTGGAATTCACGAAAATAATTGTAGAGACTGCGATGCAAAATATTATGGACAGACAAAAATATATATTGAAATAAAATAGAAACAACACTTAACACAACCTAAAATATGGAAGACCAGAAAAATCAGCAGTCGCCCATCATGTTTTTCAACGAAACAATTTCATAGACTCAAGTTCATTAAGATTAGTTTGACAAGTTAACAACAACATGCATCTAGATACCTATTAGAGCCTAGAAATGAGTCAACATAATAATATGAATAACAATGATGCACCAATACCTAATAGTTTGCTATATGTATAGGTAGTTGAAATAAGTATGTTTAGTTATTAGAATCACTAGTAGATAAGGCAACATTGTGAAATTAATTTTTAGACAATCAAGACGCAGGTACCTAGCAAAGGTATCTATGGTATAAATATGGATATTGTATGTAGATTTCGTTTAATCTTCTTCCTAAAGATGATCACTTGTTGATTTGTTGTTGGGATGTCATATTAATTCCATGTGCTAAATCATTTAGAACGCTACATGCAAGATCATGTGAAACTGGGAGCTTTAATGAAAATGCAGGTGGTGGAAGACCAGAAACTGTAACAACGCCCGAACTAGAAGAAGCTGTACTTGATGCGATAGAAGAAGATCCTACCCTAACTGATGGATTGGACGTGCAGAATTGGCGAGCTCGCAGTCTTGATATGAATCCAATAGATTTCTATTTATGGGGTCATCTGAATGCTCTTGTTTATAAAACTCCTGTACTAGATGTGAATGACATGAGAAATCGAATAATTGACAATAATTGCAATGTCATAAAGAATACTCCTGTCATTTTCGAATGTGTCAGACAATCAATGTCAAATCGATTGCAGTCGTGTGTTTGATCAGAAGGTGGACATTTCGCTCATTCACTTTTGGGTCAAAATTGTTCATTATTTACTTTTGATTTTTATTTTATCGTCCCTCCAGTGCCAAAACCGCGAATGTGCAAATTTTCGGTTTTTCACCTATGTGCACCGGCAATAATAATAAATTTCAAAGATTTCAATGCCAAAAGCACGAATTCGTCTGTGAGCCTACACCGCCTACACCCCCTCCACCAACTGTTGGCTGTTTCGCGAGAGTGTCAACTTCAGTTTGGTTCCAACGCCTAAAGTGCGAATGTACTTAAATAGCAGACGAAAGTATTTTAAAAGACAGACTATGCAGAAGATTTCATCGAAGTAGATTGTTCTTACACAAAAAGTCGGGGTCGCGGTCGTCCAAAACAAGAGAATATAGTATTAAACAACGCCTATACACGTCCACTAGCCATAAGTGAGACAAAATTCAAAGATTTACAGAAAATGTGTGAAGATTTAATCATACCCAAAGCATACCATAGTTTTTATCGAACTTTGAAAACCAACAAAACTGTTCGGGATAATTTACCAGAACCAGATGCCGATGAAAGCGACAGTGATTGATGCAGCATAGATATTATGAAGTAAAAGTCATTTTATTTCTTGTTATTTTCTTTTTTGTGTTATTTTATTTTTGTTTTTCTCATGTGAATTTTTGTTTGATTTGAAACTAGTTTATGTAAGCTATTTTGAAGGACATTTAGTTTTCATACAAGTTTTTAGATTTTTAAGTTAATTTTTAATTTGTAAAAGTCAGAAGTTATGTCAAATAACAAAATTAATTTTTTCAACACGAAAAATACATATTTTTACTTTTTTGCAAAACCAGAACAACAAATGTGCTCTTTTTTAATAATAAAAAGTGTTTAGTGAAAATTGAATTCAATAAAAATTCAATTTGCAACTCATACAGTGAAAAATACTAACTAAACACTCTAAAAAAAAGGAGGCGCATTTTAAGTACTCATTCAAACATTTAATTGGTGTTTTCTCAAAACTACAAATTTGCACATTCGCGGTTTTGGCATTGGAGGGACGTTATGTTGTTCATGGAAAGTTTTTAGAAGTGGTTTTTTTCTCAAAAACAAAGCTTGATATGAAGAAAACACAGGTGACAAAAAAGTTGTATTTTTAGTTGCTTAATCTAAAAAAATTAAAAACTACAAAAAAGTCAGTGACGTTCTTTTTTTTCTCAATATTGTTGACTCTGGTGCCCACTGAAACGCCACTGGACCTAATAATTTCAATCTAGTTCGGACTAAATAAGCGTCTTATTACTTCAAATGACTGTAGCAAATTTCAATCAAATCGATGTAAGTATATACATATCTGATATTCTATAAAATCCGTTTTTTTGAAACTTCAACGCCCTGTATCTCAGGAACGAAGCAACTCCGATCATATGTTCGTAGAAACTTCATTTCTTAAGACGACCTAACGAATCACCCTCTGAAGTTACGTACCATAGTTAGTATTTTTCACTACCGACCGCTACTATATTTGCAATAACTAAGCGCTATTCATATTGAAGTTAATCAGGCCCATCGAGATTAATGAAGCTTCTTATAGTAGAAATCAAAACTTGAAAAAATAAAATATTGAATTGATTCAAATTTAAAATTTTCCAAATCTGAAATCTCTTTGGAATTTTGGAAAGGACACGTCTGGACTCTTCTTTGAGAAGCCACGTGTACCAATATTCTCGACTGGTAGCATTTTCAATCACAAAAATTCGTTGGAGACCTCAACTCAATGATTGAATAATGATTTAATAATCCATCACATATTTGCCCCTTCAAATAGCATGTCACAAAAATAAATAAATTTGTTCTCATTCTCCTCAGACCAATAAAAACATATCCTTTATAAAAAGTAAGATTGGTTGCATACCTACTTGTACACATGAATTAGAAGTTCTTGCAGTAACAGCCATCGAAACCGTTACCAGAATCAAATGTAAGAATGTTTCTTTGTTTATTGAACACATAAAAAACCAATTATATTTTTGAAAAGAACGAGGACGGTGATGGAAAATTCCTCACCATGTTTGAAGCTTTCAACTTCATCTTGCATCAGTTATTACTTGTCAAAGTACTTCAGCAACAAGTTTGCTTTTTAGCGGAGTACCTCAGGGATTAGGACACTTACATTCAGTATTTATTTTTATGTACTTTTTTGTCATATTCGTTATATTCATGTGTTATTTCGAGATTACGCTCACTTTGAACAATTCACCTCGATAACTATCAAATAAACACAGGCCAGTAAACATACACCAGTATTTTGTAGGTTCTCCCAAACCAAAGATTAACACCTGAGTTCCATTTGTATATCACAAATCTTTGAAATGACACAATCAAAAAACACGAAGCGTAGGTATGACATACGAATTCATTATTTAACCTTTGATGTGATGCCAGATCGTTTTTTTCAGAGCTCTCCAGCATGTTTTCCTTTCCATTACTGTTGTATTCCACAGGCATTCATGTGGACTCCAACAACTTGTCAATTGTACTCAAAGACAGAACACTGGTTCCTTCTTTTCATTTAAATTTTTAGATGCTAGAACATCATCTGTTTGTTCCATATCTTCACCACGATAAAGAACTGGGTGAAATTTTTGATCACAGTGACAGTAAGAAGTTGTTGAATATCAAATTGGCTACCTACTCACGGAGAAATGTTGCGCTTGATATGTACCTATTCCCAACACATTAGACTGTTGAAGTTCAATGTTACAACATATCAGTATGTGTTAACACATTATTTTTGTTTTGTCGAGCTAATACTACAAAGCGCAAATCATATGTTCTTCGTAATATTGCTCACATGAAGCTCCGACTGAGCATACCCGAGGCTGCAGAAAATGGATATATGTATGTCTGATTGGAGAGCCAGAAAAACCAAACTTGATTATCTGAAACATGGACAAGATGACGAAGAAAGAAATTTTCACGGGAATTGTTCGATGAACATCGGTATTATACGTTAGAAATATGCTGCAAACGAAACGTTTCTCATCGCTTCGCAGTCCAACTGAATACATTTCGAACACTTTTTAGATATTTGTGGAAAGATCTTTCTGGGATGGTTTTTACAAATTATATGATCTACAAAAATTCGAAGTAAAATATGTTTTTCCGTTAATCAGCTGTCGCCCCCATACGAACGACAACTCTCAGAAGTTGAGAAACTTGTGCGAGCTAAGAACTAACGAGGTCTCACCTTTTAACGTGTGATTACTAACACGCAAGCACTGCATTTCAAGTGTCTTGAAGATTTTTCTGGAGTACTGAAAATGGCATGTTGACAAATTTAATTCACAAAATGATAATTGATTATTATCATAATCATTTATGTAATTCATTATTGACAAAACAGAGGTCAAATTGATAAAACAGAACTCATTTCTGACATATGGATGTTGAATTGAACAGAAAAATAATCATGAAGGAATTACGAGTCGTTTAAATTCACAATGACACGAATTTCTTTGTCTGACCAGCATATCTTCATGAACTCTGAATACTTTCACTTACAGATTGATTCACATCCTTGATCCCTCGATTTCCGTCGCCTTAAAAACCCCTGCATTCTTTTTTGTCGTTTTCTTACCTCCGCATCCTTTTCCACCCTTATTGCTAAAAATCGCAGCTGTGTTTATTCGTAAAAGGGTTTAAATCGTAGATAGTATTACCTTGCATTTTTTCCATTCTTTTTTCTCCGTACAAAGGGTGAAACCAAACACATGTACAAGGGTGCATTTTTTCAAATAAGGAAACCAAATTAAAGGGTAAAAAATTGAATTTCCGTATGTTTAAAATTTTTTATTTTCTCATGGTGTTAGGTTTGTGTGAATAAGGAAAAGGTAAAGGGTTTGGGATGCTATGGGAATCTGAGTACTTGAGTATAATGGCATTTTTTTGAAGAAATGAGAGTTTTGAATTTCGACTATGCCGGAGCAACCGCAATTCCCATGAATTACAATCCTATTAATTTGAAACAGGTTATTGAAAAAGCTCAAAATACATGTTTTTATTGTGAAACGAAGGTTTTGGTTTACTACTTCTTAACCTTCATACAAAAAAATGTGGGAATCTTCCAAAAAAGGAAGAAAGCAATCAATTTAAAAGAAACTCTATAAAATGATGTGAAGTTCATGCAAAGAAGACAGACACAAACTAGAAGAAAAAGCTATTTCAAAACAACTACTTTCATATAAACATTGGATCACACGAAAGAAAAATACTTTCAAAACAACTTTTGTGTGAACATTGAATTATATGATAAATACTTTTTCTCATTACCATTGCTTTCCAAACATTTGTTATGGAATAGAATCTCAGATATCAGTCGCAGGATTGCTACATAATGTAGTATATGAAAGAGGTGAAATTTCGCTCACATGGAACACTGTTATCCTCAATGGCGAACATCCGATGTTTCGGAATAAGACACTTATTTCCTCTTCAGAACCAATCTGGGTTACATCTCAAGATGAAGCACTGAATTCATGCATACAATAAATATAGTGTAAAAAACTAAAAAATACACTTTTAAAGAACATCGAACTAAAAAGTTAAAAAAAATTAAAATAAGCTTAAAACAATAACGAACGAAAAATATATTCTAGTAGATATTATTGTGAAAAAAGCGACGGGCGCTTGATATACAAAAAATATGGCACAAAGCGCCCACGCTTTTTTCACAATAATACTAGTATTTTCGTTCGTTATTGTTTTAAGCTTATTCAAAAAATTTTTTTAACTTTTCAGTTCAACGTTCTTCAAAAGCGTGTTATTAAACTATATTTATTTTTTCATTTTTTTAGTTTCGTATGCTATAAAACGCGTTTTTTAGTTTTTTCAAACTATATTTATTTTATCTAAACTTGTGGATCAATCAGCCGTATATTGTTTAGAAAAATGACCATCGATATTTTCCGATTCCGGAGAGGGAGCCTGAAAATCAGCTACCAAGCCCAAGGAAGGCAGCAGGCGCACAAAGGAGGGTTACAAATAAGGCAGCAGGCGCGCGTGTTAATAAAAAAAAAATCTTTTTTCAAATGAAGAAATACATGTAAAGTGGGTTCGAATCATATCAAGGATGTTACGTACAGCGTCATCTGCCCGCGAATAGATCAAGCAATAATGTCGATATAACCAGGAGTTTACGTACAGCGCCATCTGCCCGCGAATAGATCTAGCAATAATGTCGATATATCAAGGAGGTTACGTACAGCGCCATTTGTCCGCGAATAGATCAAGCAATAATGTCGATAATACAGATCCCCAGATTGAGAGTCGCAAACAAACCACCAAACATATATACATACATACATACAGTTGAAGCTAATAAAAGTTAAATCTGGTCATGTCATCGATGACAGTATTACGTAATAACATTTTTTCGTAAATTTCATTCAATACCAGCGGTAGGAATTTTGTTTGATTTGAAAGGGATATTAATTTTTGGGAAAGAAATGTTTTAGCTGTCTATTTCTCCTTCTACACAAAAAAGGGGGAATTTCTCAAAGAAAGGAAGCATTCAATCGCTTTGAAATTGTTTCGGAAGGCCTTTTTCCTTCGTGTAATTCAATGTTCATATCGAGGTAGTTGTTTAAAAAGGTCTTTTCCATCTAGTATGTATCTGAGAAAAGCTACTGCATATGAATTACACATTTTTGCATAGAGTTCATTTCGAAATTGATTTCTCTCATTTCTGAAAAGTTTTCCATATGTTTTGTTTGAACTTGAAGAAATAGAAAGCCAAAACGCTTTTACCAAAAACCAGTCTTCCCTTCAAATATCCTCTTTTTAATCTATATCAAAAAGTGTTTTAATGGTATTGCCTATTGAATATTTTAAAAACTAATTGTGAGAATATTGTTGTAAATAGTTTAGTGATCCCATCATTTTTCTGAAAAAAGGTTGGTTGAGTAACAGGTTCAATTTCGTTTGTTTTATGTCGTTTTGTGTTGGTTTTGTCTGGGAAATTTGGTTGTTGTAATGTTTTTAATTTGTTTTCAATTATGAATCTATGTCTAATGGTTTTCAAAATAGTAATATTATCAACACGAAAAAACTTCTTTTCGAAGAAGAATTTAGTTAAATTCGAAACGTTGGCTAGAAAACAATTGTTTTTGTAAGAAAAAATTGATACTTTTACTCAACCAACCTTTTTTCAGATTGTTGAAAATCATGACCTAAAGAAAAAAAGCCGGCCGACACTGGTAGCCATAAACAAATTGTGACGTAGCTAAGACCGCGCGAATGTACGATGTTCGCTATCGCTGTAGATGTAGCGAGAATAATGCTACCGACTTCGATGGAATTTTCCACCGCATTCGATTACGATATATAAACGCTAGCCACGAGCATATCGATACAGTCAAGTGGAAGTTACAGTGCGATTCGCAAAGCATTTTAGTAAGGCAATAGACATTCGAATAATAGTTGAGGTTTTAGTTGAAGTATTCGTTGTATTTAAAGTGAAATAAAGTTGAGTTTGATTATTCAGTGTGGTCAATTATTGGTCAACCCACGGAAAAAACGTAACATTATGATGACACTTTGCATGTTGAAGAAATTAGGCTACACAATTGTAGTTTGAATCACTTTTTAGTTGAAGATGAATTGATCAAAAAGTATCCATCATGCTAACAATAAAATGGAAAAAATTCTAAGTTGAACCAATCCGCGTTCCAATATGGATGCTGATACTTTCTCAAAAAATTTATTTGATTAGAAAATATATAAGATGTTATAAGAAATGAAAAAGGATGAAGATAAGGATCAAAAAATGCAGCATTTAGCTTGTACATATGGATGTTGATGAACGTTGATTTTTATATTATTTGTCACTTTGTCACTTTGTCACTTTGTCAATTTCTTCCAAATCTCAGCCTCATGGGCTCATCGCGTTCTTCTCCTATCTTCTTCATGACACCCATTTCAGCAACCTTGTGCGCCATAGGTTCTGATATAATTTGGGTTGTCCATAAATTGTTTGCCTCCTGTGATGCAGTGCCTCACATTCACATAAAATATGGCGAGCTATATCTGTTGCTCGGTTCCATTACCTGCAGTACTTATGTCTGTTGTACAGCCCTATTTTATTCAGGTGTCCTCCAAAAGAGTGCGGGGATCCATATTGTCTCCAATCCTCTTTTCATTGTATATCAACGACTCATTGGAAAAAAACAAGAATCCAATATATTGCTTTGCTGACGACAGCACACTTATCTCGTCATTACATTTGGATCCCAGGACACACAACACAACAAAGTTTTTGTTTCGGGGTTGAAATTAGATGATTTTAATGTATTTTCACGTGTTAAAACCGAAAGTGACCATAAAAATTATATATTAGCTCTTGTTTTCAAGATATAGTATCATTATATTATATATATGTATATTGAGTTTTCAACAAATGAAATATTTCATTACCAACAGTTGGTACACATGTTTGTTTACATAACACCCCTCTCATCAGCTGTTCTTAAGTAGTAAACATAACCTATGTGAGTTTGTCAATTGTACGCACGTGGTTGCTATTGAAATTATCGTGTGAAGTTAATTTTTAAATTAATTTAAGTGCTGATCTGAAATGCCTCGAAAGTGTGTGAATTCTGTCGATAGCTTTTGCTATATATGTGGTAAAATAACATTTAAGGCTCAGAAATGTAAAATGACACCTATCGTTAAGACAGCCTATGAACATTATTTTGGTGTGAAAGTTGGGGACCAAGATAAATCATGGGCTCCTCATATATGTTGTAATTCTTGTTCCGTCATATTGCGAGAGTGGCTGAAAAATAAAAACCGGGCAATGGCTTTTGCAGTACCTATGGTTTGGCGTGAGCCTACCAATCATACAGACGACTGTTATTTCTGCTTAACTCCTCCCATTAAGCAAGGTTTATCTATGAAGAAAAGAGGAACGGTAAAATACCCTAATCTCCCATCTGCTCTTCGGCCTGTACCACACTCAGACAATTTTCCAGTCCCTTCTCCACCCCAAAACTATGGAATTTTAGAGGAAGGTGATGAAGACTGTTTAGAAGGAGCAACCCATCCTTCTACATCCTATGACCCTGATTTTGAGGTAAGCGATAGGTCTAGTGATCCGCACAGAATTAGTCAAGCAGAGTTGAGTGACCTTATAAGAGATCTTCGCTTGTCTAAGGAAAAGGCGGAGCTGTTAGGGTCAAGACTACAACAGTGGAATCTTCTAAAACATGATGTGAAAATATCTCAGTACAGACAGCGTCAAAAAGATTTGCTTCCTTTTTTTGAGAAAAAAGAAAACCTCGTAGTTTGTTCTGATGTTAATGGTTTGATGGACTGCTTGAATTTGGATCACACTCCATCTGAATGGAGACTGTTTATAGACTCTTCAAAACTAAGCTTAAAAGCTGTACTTCTGCATAATGGAAATCAGCTACCCTCTATTCCTATAGGTCATGCAGTTCACATGAAGGAAACTTATATAAATATGAAAACACTTCTCCAATCAATCAAATATGAACAACACAAGTGGCACATCTGTGGTGATCTGAAAGTCATTGCTATACTCCTAGGAATGCAATTAGGGTTCACCAAGTACTGTTGTTTTTTGTGTCTGTGGGACAGTCGGAATAGAAAATCTCACTATAAAAAAATGAACTGGCCTACACGAGACCTAAACCCTAATGAGAAAAATGTAGTTTACGAGCCTCTTGTAGATCCTAAGGATGTTCTCCTTCCCCCATTACATATTAAGTTGGGACTAATGAAAAACTTTGTGAAGGCCATGGACCAGGAAGGACAAGCTTTTAAGTACTTGAGAGCAAAGTTTCCCAGGTTGAGTGATGCTAAAGTCAAGGAAGGCATCTTTATTGGGCCTCAAATCCGTGAAATCGTAAATGATCCTGCTTTTGACATGATTTTAACAGGAAATGAAAAAAGAGCCTGGGAAGCCTTTAAGGGGGTTGTACATGGGTTTTTAGGTAACAAAAGAGATGATAACTTCACAGCATTGGTTAAAGAGCTTCTTCAAGCTTACCACCAACTTGGATGCAACATGTCCTTAAAAATTCATTTTCTTCACTCTCATCTTAATTTCTTCCCACAAAACTGTGGAGCTGTGAGTGACGAACATGGAGAAAGATTCCATCAAGACATTGCCTTAATGGAACAGAGATATCAGGGCCGTTGGAATGAAGCAATGCTTGCAGACTACTGCTGGTCTGTGTGTAGGGATGCTCCAGAAGTGTTTTATAAAAGACAAGCTAAACGACAGCGATCTTACAATGAATCGGATGGACTTAATTGAAATTTGGTGGTACAAACTTCTTTTATTTGTCAAAACACTAAGTATAATGTTTTTTTTTATTAATTTTGTACTTAAAATATTCTAAAAGAAACATAACAATATTGTTTTATGTACTTTCACTTTTCACGTATAGTATAACTACTCTTTAAGATTAAGTACTGTGTATCTCACAAACCAGAGCTAATAAAAATTTTTCATTGTTATTTTCGTTTTTATCACCCCAAAATTAGTAGAAATTGACTAATTTAGTGTAGGAAACATTCAAAAAATATTTTTTTGTTGTGTTGTGACATCGGCTGCGGAAGCACATCTTTACCGGCAGCAGAAGGTGAGGATCTAGGAGTAATTTCGAATTGGGATGAAAATAACCAGGTTCAATTCAATGCCACAAAAACCGGTTTTCGGTTTTCTCCATGAAGATAAATGTCTCCAAACCGGATATAATACTGTCAAGTCGGACAATTTCGCTTTCTGTTTCGATAAGTTTGTTGGGAGTTAAAATGGATAACAATATGTCTTGGCACAATCATGTCGCTGGAATTCCAAAGGCTGCTTCTCAAAAGCTTGGAACACTGTTCCGAACCAGAAAACTGTTACACACTTCAGCAACTTTTGATGCTCTATAAAGCACAGTTCAGACCTCCTTTGGAGTATTGTTCTCATGTATGGAACTTTACCCCCAAACATTCCCTGGAGATGCTGGATTCCATCTAGAAACGAGCCATCCGCCTGATTGGAGACGCCTGATAGATACTTTCACAGGAAGTGTTCAAGTGACTTGGCACATTTGATTCCACCAAGAGCGGTACATATCAGAAATACGCGACGGTCTGTGGCTGCTCATCGCTATGAAATTCAACTCAGTACACCACGAACTACACTGTTTAAGAACTCTTATATTTGGAGAACGGCGTTTATGTGGAATGAACTTTCTGAGAACATTTTTCCAAATGGATTTAATCTTCAGCGATTCAAATCCAATGTGAATCACTAATTTCGCACAGGCCCCGCTTTAAGGATTTTCTCGTCGTGCCTGTGTTTTATCTTTAAAAAAATGGACAATGCCCACTGAGTATACCTGTGATTTTCTAGAGCCGATCCTTGCTTTATCGAAGCATTTCCTCCAGTTCTCGTCTCGGATGGTCCTTTTCATAAAGGTATGTTTTCCCGATACTATCTATGTTCCTTAGTGATCCATTTTTAGATCAGGTTTCGTACCAAAGATTCGGGAAACCCTATAATTGGTTCAGGGCCTATATATGGAATTTATGATCCGTATCTGGCAAACTCATCGGCTCTTTCATTGTCTGCGATACCTGAATCCTAGCAACCAGGACATAACAAATTTATCAATATCCACCAGTTTTCCCAATTTCTCACAACATTCCAGATCAGCTTGTATGTCACTTTCGGGTTCGTCAGTACCCATAGTAGAACTTGGGGTACTAGGGGTACTTGCTCTTTGCAAGATTGCATACACTACATCCTAGAAGACTGATGTATACTAACCGAGTGGATATCTTAAATGAAGATTTCTCCCCATACAGTAAATTCCACCTTTTTTCTCATGTTTGGTTTTTTGACCCGTCTCCATACCAATGTTTCTGCCAAGCCTGTTCTCAGGATGACGTTTAATCTCCAATCTTCATGGTTTGAGAATTACACCGCGGAGTTCGTATCGAAGATGTATTCAATCACCATGGTGTAGAGCCAATACATCATGTCTGGTTTCCATGTCTGGCCAGCATCAGTGCTATACTTTTTCCTTTCTTTTAACTCTTTCTTGATGTTGGTTCCGAATCAGCCTGAGATTCACTATCACTCCCCGATATTTGACCTGCCCCCCTCAATGCATTTTTTGATTAGGAAATACATGGATGAGATGTTATGAGAAATTGGATGAAATAAAAAAAAACTTGAAAATATAGCATTAAACTTATGCATATAATAGATAGATGTGGATGTACTGCAACATCCCTGGAAAGATGAGATAATTCATTTGACATACATAATTTTTTTAAGACAGAATACAAGCACTACAGGAAAACAATCTAAAGCAAATGAACTTCAAACGTTCAAGCCAGTCTCTATATACCTACACAGTAGGTTTAATGGACTGACGCCTATCAGAAAACAACTACACCCCTGGCTAATACCACGAAGGGCGTTGGATTATATCCGACATTAAACCTACTGTGTAGGTATATAGAGACTGGCTTGAACGTTTGAAGTTCATTTGCTTTAGATTGTTGACTGCCAGTCTTCAAGCATAGCCCACTGACTAATAAGAAAGTTTTTCTTCCTTATTCAGAGGAATCGGGCAAATTACGGATATGCAGTTGGTTAGTATCTCGTCCACTAGGTGGAGTGACATTTTGTGATGTTCACTCCAACTTTGGAAGAGGAATGAAATACTCTGAAAGAATTCCGATTTTCAATTGTGGAATATCATTGACTTTAGGTCGATGATGGTCACTATCTTGCACTGATGAGTGGCTAATAAGCCCGAAACCGGTCTGCAAGTGTGCCCGTTCCATAATTGAAGGTCGACTCTTTCAGTTATATTGCCAATTGCATACGCAGGAAATTTTCTGTGAAGATTCCTGCACTGACGCCTGTCGGATATAATCCAACGCCCTTCGTGGTATTAGCCAGGGGAGTAATTGTTTTCTGATAGGCGTCAGTCCATTAAACCTACTGTGTAGGTATATAGAGACTGGCTTGAACGTTTGAAGTTCATTTACTTCAGATTGTTGACTGCCAGTCTTCAAGCATAGCCCACTGACTAATAAGAAACTACAGGAAAATCCTTAAGGCGATCTAAAAGCGGTGCCTGTGCGGAAGTAGCGATTCACGTTGGATTTGAATCGCTGGAGATCAAATTCACTTGGAAAAACGTTCTCAGAAAGTCTATTCCACATACAACGCAGTTCTCGAAATGAAAGAGTTCTTAAGCAGTGAAGTTCGAGGTGTACTAAGTTCAACATCTACTAACGAAATAATACCTGTTCACAGTTGATGTTCACAGTTTGCAGTCAAATGAAAACCACAATCCAATAGTGATATTCATCAAATATATCTCTTCCAAATGAATGTGCATCACCTTGAAAATCAAGTCAGTTATATTGGTAAGGCGTATTCTTCCATTGATAATTATAAAAAGTACATTTGCATTTTAAACTATGTTGTGTATTTTACAAATTTATAGTCTAAAGGTCAAATAAACGTTTTCTACTTTAATAACCAGGACCTAATTCAAGAGTAAAATTTTTACGACCGACCATTTTATATTACATAAATAAAATTTTTATTGAAATATGTTAAAAAGATTGTTATAATCCTCGAATTGGGAATTTATTCATGACTAATAAATCGATATTTCTGAAAAATTTCAATTCCCTGTGGATTAAGATTACCCAACGTGGCCCAAATAGAGATCTTATGTCCACCGGAATCTTTTTTAATCATAAAAGAAAGAGATATTGTCGTCTTTCACTTTTCAGAATACTTTGATGAATTCAAATTTACCGTTTATTGGCATCATCCTTAAACCGTAAAATATTTGACGGAATAGATTTACATAATCATCATTTGCCGGAACATTATTATCGTTCTAATTTCATTAATTTATGCCATAAAATACTGACGGAAAGTATGGTAATAAAAATTTGTTAACATGATAAAATATCGAATTTTGTAATCGAAAGAGCAATGGAAATAAATACAGAAATATACAGAGAGTGTGTATATAATAGTAACACGCCACAAATTGGTGAGTCGCTTTCTGGGAATTTGACCACCATCAGTAGACAATAAAATGATAATAAATATTTCAGACTGATAGTTAAATCAGTCTTATAGAATAACTCCATATAAATCATATATAAAACAGAGACAACTCAGATAACTATTTGTGTGTCAGATTCTGAAAATGGCTTTTTAACTAAGAATTATCCCCCAGAAAACTAACTTACTATCCCTAGTTTCGACTAAATTCTGGAAGATACTGGTTCGATGTTATAATCTGCAGAATTTAATTGAATCGAACATCGAATCAAATTTTGTTTAGTCTAAACCTATCAGTCAAAGACGATACTAGCCGATTGACAAAACAAATTCAGGTCCCGCGGACAATCCCAACATGTTGGAGGTAAATTCCAGAACGGCCAATTTTTTAGAAACATGACACTTCTACACCACAGATGTTTTTACTCATCATCACCAATGAACAAACAAATTTCGCTATATTTTCTCGTCCTTGAGAATATTATTATATCTAATGTAGAAATACTGACAGTTTGATAGTTTACGACATAATTCTGTGCTATAAAACTTTGATTTGAAGTTCTTATCACTTTAAAAGTTATTTATGTCAGTTTCAGTTGGAGTATGTTTTCCTGCTTAAATTATTGTCAGCTCATTGAATTAAGTTAGTTCGAAAGTGTTTTTTGAGAATCCAGAAATGGAAAAATATATTGTCAAACTTCCATTGAAAAATGAAAGGATACAAAATATAGACAATAAGAGGGAAAACGAAGGACTTGATGTTCAATAGGATATTGAAAAATTTTCAAAGTCGTTCAGAGGATGGCCAGTTGATTAGTGAGTTCCACTGCTTTTTTATTCTTTGTTCTGGCATCGACTACTGAGGTCATTAGCCATTTTGTAGCATACAATAACTGTTTATATTTTGTTGAGGATATCTGTTGCTTCCAGAAAGTTCAAAACATTTATCGTAGATTTGGTACTGAGACAAGACCTGATATTATTCGGTAAGTTATATCGTGGTCGATCAGCTTCATATTGGTGGCCTTCTAAGAGAAGGCGTTTCACTGTCATCAAGGTTTGGCAATTTTCACAGCATGATTGTCTTTGTCTTGTCAGTATGGAAGATGCTGTTAAGTTCGTATGACCTATTCTAAGTCGTGTTATTATGACTTGTTTTCTTCTCGTGAGCCCTTGTGGAAATCTCATGGCTGCAATATCGGGTTTGATATCTTTCAATTTTGAATCGTTCTTTGTCCATTAATGTTGCCATGTGTTGAGTATTAGGTTTTTGTGAATTTTTTTGTCAGTTGGACTCACAGGTATATTCAAATCGACATAATTTTCAGTTGCAACTCAGTTACAACCCAAACAAATATGATCGATTTTCCTTAGGACTGGAGATGAATTATCAGTGCTATGATTCTTTGTACCAACGGGTGTTTACTAAGGAGTTTTCTATTGCTTGAATAAAACTCAGCGAGTCGGAGCAAAAGATATATGAATTGAAATTACAGATTGCATTTAGTTCTGAATATTACTGTAGTTTTTTCACAACACCAAACCGTTATTTTAACACCTCTACACATGTTTCGATCACCAGGTGATCAACTTCAAGAGTTTGATCTTCCTCTTGAAGATGATCACTTGATGATCGAAACACGTGTCGAGGTGTTAAAATAACGGTTTGGTGTTGGAAAAAAACTCCAGTAATATTAATTACTACACCAAAGGTTCCAAATAGTGCATCACAGGTGTATTTAGTTCTGCTGTGAAAACACTTGCTTGATTCGGTAAGGTCCAGAAGGGTCGATTCCAAACATGTGAAAGCACTTCCAGTTCCTTGGTCAGTCTTTGACCCTTTCGTGTACACTATATGGCTGATCGGGTGTGATTCAATTTTTTTTTATTAATTCCTTATCACCGCTGGGTTGGTGTCCTTTTTGTTGAATACTGAACAACCTGAGTTGCTTTCAATCGGTCCTAGCTTAAATTTATCTGTGAAGACATCAGTTCATTCAGTCATACGCCGGTTAAGCAAAAATAGTAAAAATAGTTATGAATGAATTCTATCCCTGCTGCGGTGATACTCGAAGGATAATTTATTTTGCGCGGTTCTGTATCATCATTGTATTTAATGTATTTGTATTTGTATTTGTATTGTATTCAATGATGATACAGGATCTGTGGTAGGTATCTCACGATAAAAGTTTAGCTCCCGTTAATTTTTTTCTCGCATAAATCTCCTGAAATAGGTTCATAGGGAGATAACAGCTGGTTGACAGCTGGTTTCTGAGAACTGAGAAAAAGGTAATGTTAATTTTCCATTTGCCTTAATCCAACCAAGAGAGAAACACGGAGAGAAACTTGGAACAGTATTTCGGGCAAGGAAGCTAGTCACACCCCCATAACTGATTTTCTTTCATTATTTTCATCCTAGTGCGGCACAAGTATACAGTTTTTTTGATAAAATAATTAATTTATTCAAAATTTGATTTAACAATAAATTTGTGCCCCGCAACATGACGGGTCACTAATCCACCAAACACCTGAAGTGAAACACTGTCTCAGTAAGATATTTAGGGGCAAACTGATAGGACGATATTGGGAAGATCACCAACATCACCAAACTCACCTCCAAGGAACTATTTTTACGAGGTTATCTGAAACAAAAAGTGTATAAGCAAAGAGCATTTGCAAACAAAGAGAATTTAGAAAATACCATTTCGTAGTGTTAAGATGTTTTGTTGTGTATTTGGTTATAGATAGTTTGATTTAATTTTTTTACACATCTAATGGTGAAAATAAATAACATGAGATTTATGAAATTGTTTCAAAAATGCTGCTAAAAATTATCATCCCATCTGCAGCTGAATTGTTGATGAAAAATCCGTCACGGAACGTGAATCATCAATAATAATATTGTATGACCATTGTGATGATTGTTGAGTACAAAATTTGATGTGGCTTGAATACACTAGTAAACTCAAGAATTTTAGCTATAGATATATATATATATATATATATATATATATATATATATATATATATATATATATATATATATATATATATATAAAGATCTCAAAATATGAATATCAATTCCAATATAAATTTCCCCATCATCAGAAAAGTAATTAATTTATTCATTTTTTGATACTCGCTATCAGTTGATTTTGAAATACAGTCCATCAAAAGAGTTGACTAAACATTTACTCACTCATGACACAGAGCACATATGCACGGGCTTAATGCACAGATAAATGCACACTCCAATCATAAAATACAAAAATATACTTAACTCACTGATGATTTGAGTGTGTTTCGTATTGTGATTTTACTTGCTTTGCAGGAGGTTGCTCTCTATCACCAAATTATCACATATTTTATTTTTGGTAATTTACAAAAAATTATTTATTCAGTAAAACAAAAGTTATGTATACTGTAGTGAACACAACTGTATACACTACAGATATCCGAGCTTAGTGTGGCGAGATAAATAGCATAACGCCGAACCAGTGGGAATAGGATCGCACAGTCGCTTGCGTACGGCGACCCGTCGCCCCGGCATTCGTCGCCACGTCAGCAATTGGTTTTACGTGCGGCTTTTACGGCTTTTTATCATGACGATTGTGATAAGAATGAAGATACATTCGTTTATTCAATAACTGACATATTAACGTCCATATACTGAAGACAACAATCAATCTACAAAAGAGAGCAATCCGTTATTTGTACAAGGCCAAAGCAAGGGATAACTGTAGACCACTATTCATCAAGCATCAAATTCTTACGCTTACATGCCTTTTCATTACGGAGACAGTATGCTTGATTCACAACCGACATTTATCGAATGATAACCCATTAAATCCCAGGCACACCAGAAATAACTGCCATATCTCCCTGCCAATACCTAGGTCGACTCAAATTGAAAATTCAATAATATACGAAAGCAAAAAAATGAACAATCATTTGCCTGAACATTTTAAAGCAATCGAAAATAAAAAAAAATACAGGAAGGAGATAAAAGTATTTCTCATTCCAAAAGCGTATTATAACCTGCAGGAATATTACAATGACCATTTTTAATCATTTATATTTGCATAAAGATATAGGTATCAACTTCATGTTTAGATATTGTTTTGTGATTAGTTTCGAATATATGTGAGTGAATGTCATCATTCTATTTGTCATGGTTGTGTTTATTTATATGGACATTTTATTTATACATATATATATATATATATATATATATATATATATATATATATATATATATATATATAATTATTCATCTTTACATTTTATATTTTCATATTTTTTGTCTCTCATATGTATTGGACACAGTGGATATCCACTTCATTGTTATCTACTCACTTTGTCAATAAGAATAATTATTCTTGGACAATAAAGTACAGTTTGATTTGATTTGATTTGAATTGTACAATGGAATGGAAAGCGTTTTCTGGGAAAAAAAATGAGATCGAAGCCTCGTAGTCATCAAAATTATAGAACTATACCCTGTCCAACTAAGCAACAGAGTGTTCCAAAACATTATCATGCATAGTATACGTAATGTACCAGACAAGGATGCTTGTACAGAGTCGCACTAAGGAACGACCAATTTTTTTTTAATATTTGCGGCTGGGTATAGAAATTTTTTTAGGTGGAGTGTAGGGACACAATTTAGCAGTTTCTTCAGCTGTATCAGAACTTGATATTTTAAAAAATTTAAATTTGAAAATACCTTATATGTACACACCACAGGCGTTAAAACGTAACTGACTACTCCGACACTGTAACAATGAATTCCGCCAGCCGATTGCAGTTAAATCTGATTGGCCAGCGTAAGAAGGCTTATTAATTGTATCCAATTGATCGTGCTTCGATCACGCATCTATCATTGTTTGGATTGATGAAGTTTAGAATCGTATTTCGTTCGAATCGGTAGATCGAAAGATTCAAGAAATTAAAAAAAAACAAAACAAGTGAAAGTAGAGAGTTTATAATTGAAAAAAAAGTATAACAATGAAAACAGCAATTTTTGTGTCATTAGTAAAATTTCCACAAAAAAAATGATTTTTTGAGAATTAAAAAAAAAACGATTTTTTGAGGATTTAAAACAAAAATACCATTGGATTATAATAACTGAGATAGATATTGAATGAATCTCCATGTGCTGCGGACTTTATGTATAACCTTGTATAATAATTCCTAAAGGAATATTTTTGATCGAGAAAATTTCACATTTCAATTATTGAAAATTAATATCTATTTGAAAACAAAATACAGTGGAACCCTGATTTTGTGATTTTTCATACCTGTTATTGGATTGATTGAACTCATTGACACTATCACACTTTTATAATATGATCTAATCAGTTTTTAGACAGTAATTAGAATTATCAGAATACTCAAAAAAATTCACTCCGCTGCCAATGTACAAAAATGGCGATCGTCTTCACACATATTGCCAAAAATAAAGATATACTGGTTTCTTATTATCACCTGGTAAAACGATCTCAATAAAATCACAGGATAAAATTTTTATTTCTCACGAAATGAACCAGTTCATTAGTCAGATGTTGTCGTTATAGCTAGCAGAAGAGATAATTTACATTTTTTGGTCGCCACAAAACTGTTTAATTAACATTAATAAAATTTTATATTATTTGTCTACCGTTTGTCGAATTCGCTTCCAACTGTACAATAATATTTTCAGTATGGCGTTATTTTCATTTTGACGTTTTTATTTTTAAATACAACCCTATTGCTGGAACCCCTCCAAATAAAAATAAAAAAGGAACAGGTCGATAAACTCTTAACCCTTTAAAAAAATACGGAACTATATTTTACCGCCAGAGGATGATGGCATACTGAATCAAAAAAAACTTCCCCAGTATCTATTAATTATATACGGTACTAGAGTTTATACCTTATACTTTTCATATGTACGTGTATTTTAATTTCGGATTCTAGAAATTTATGAACCGTCTTGGAGGGGTGATGGCAACTGGCAACCCCATTTTCTCACGGAGTTTTTGTTGGCTGTTTTTGTTTTAACGTTTTCGTGTATTTAAAACATTGCGCTGTTTTATATGTTTGACATAAAAGGGGAATTTTAAATTGGTGTAAAATCCTGAAAAATAACAAACATTAGGATTTATGTGTGAAACGGGATGATACATTTTACGGTTACGGTTTATTGTGGAATTTTGGGTATTTCTCAATCAATCAGATGCGTTTTTTTTGCTATGGTGTACGGCATGACGTATTGGTTATACAAATAATACGGGTCAATAGATATCTATTAGCATTCAATTTGAGCATTTCTAGTTGTAGGTTTCAACAAATCTGTTTAAAAACCAACTGTCGCACTCCTATGAACGACAACCCTCAGAAGTCGTAACTTTTGCGAGCTAAGGTTTAACGAGGTCTTACCTTTTAACGTGTGATTCCTAACACGGGTTGGACGATAGCAAGTGAAAATCGATCGTTCAGCCTGGGGCTTGAACCACCGACAAACAAGGTGGTCAACTAGAGTGAGTACAAAGCACTCACGTCGAATCAACCGGCTACCGACCAACCATAATTGAAATATTGTTATCGAATTATCACTTCAGGGCATGCGTTTTGGGTAAATGAAGTTGACAGTGGATTTATTATACGTTAGATATTGCAAATATCTTCGTATATGAGATATACGAAGATAGTTAAATTGTGGCAAAGTTGGGCATTTACCTGACTAACAATATGCCGTTGAGAAAGTTCTGAAACTTCGAGTATATCCAGAAATATCCGGAAAAAACAGAAGTTTAAATACATTTCCGATGTCCCAACACTGTTTCTATCGTATTTGTAATAAATTTGTATCATATCTCTTTTTTCTTCTTTCGTGAAAGCCATTTTCTGACAAAAATTTAATGACTTGTACAATAACAAAATATCATTGAGTGTAACAAATTGAAAGTCAAATTTAGAAATATCAAAGTCAAAGCCTATTATGATAAGGATTAATTTTTTTCAATATCTCCAATCTTTAGAAACAGAATAATTACTTTTGATACATCATTGAAAAGGTAAAATATCGTTCTATTCAAAACAGAAAGAATCCAATGTAACGCCAATTCAAAACAAGAAGTTGATGATGGTGGCTGGAAGACAAAACGTCGGATAGCAAATCTGGAAACACCATTATGTAACAGGGAAAAAGAGGCAATGTGGAAGTGCAATTTATTTTCGAATCCTTCGAAAAATAAAGACAAAAAAATAAAAACCATTGTACGAAATTTTTGTTTTTTCCGTATATCTCCGGATATACTCGGAATTTTAGAACTTTCTCAACGGCATATTGTTAGTCAGGTAAATGTACAACTTTGCCCCAATATAGGTAACCATCTTCGTATCTCTCTAAATTTCCGAGATCCCAATGGTGATGATCGAATTTGAAACACCCTGTATACTGCACAGTGTGACACACTTAAGATGAAGGTAAATTTTGAACACAGAGTTTAAATTTCGGTGCAGGCGTATACCTTCAAGGGGCGCACTTTTCGCAGTATGTACTTAGACCGCGTGACCGAGTCTTTCGCGATCCCGGGAAAAGGGCAAACTATCGATATTTTGCTTCCCGTTGGAGATACCGAAATGAGTTGTTCGAAAAAGTTGCTTTAAAATATATATACCAAATTTCAATTTTGTAATTTTCATATTCAAGTGCGATTTTCGATTAATGGTTCCGAATGAGGAGCTGCAGAAATGACAAAATACACGTAATTGAATAGAACTGGCCGATACTTGATAAAAATCCATAATAAAAAAGTAATCAATACCGTTTATTGTATAGTTTTCACTATAAAAGGGTTTTACAAAAACCGAGACACGTGTATAGCTATACAATAGCTTCCTCAAGCATATGCTTGTGGAAGTGTGAGTTAATCGAATTTAGTCTCCTCTATTTGGACTATCTCCAATTTTGAGGAACTTTTCAAGTTCCTGTTGAATATTGCCTGATTTGGATGGAAAATTGTCATTCTCAATGTTTCGAATCAGTCTCATATTTTGTGTTTCAACAGTTTTCAATTTCGACTAATATCATGGAAACAAACGAAGTATTTATACCTCAAATGTCAGTTTGGAAGTTAATACGCCAAAAACAGGATGTCTCGTTCGTCATAAAATCAACCTTTTAAACCAAAGTCCTTGCACACATTGAAACAAGGTGAAAGAAGGTGACGATAATGGGCCAAAGAAATTTTTCAAATGATAGAAATTTACTAAGAAAAATTTTGTTCACTGATGAGGCTAAGTTCACTACCAATGGAATAGTATCTGCTCAAAATTGTAGATACTGGTCTACTGAAAATCCCCACTGGTTTATAAACTGTAAGGACCAATACTCTCAAAAAGTTATTGTATGGAGTAGTATTTTAGGCGACAGAATAATTGGGCCGTTTTTATTCAGTAATATCATAAATGTTGAACGATTATTAAATTCTTGGACGCTTAGAGAGAGGTTAAACAAACGTTTTCCATCACGTTGGATTGGTAGAAATAGCCCATATGAACAATGGCCTCCTGGCTCTCCTAACATAACTCCAATGGATTGTTATTGCTGGGGACTGTCAAGAACAAGTCTAGACCACGAAATTGACAAGAACTTTGTGAGAGAATACGGCAAGTCTGCCGTGAAATAAGTATTCCTTTTAACGTGTGATTCCGTCAATAATAAATGAAACAGAATTGAAAAATGTATCAGAATGGAAGGCGGGCCAGTTGAGAGAGACAAAATATGGAACTGACTGCCAATATTAGTGTTTATTTCATTTCCTGTTGAATTTGCCTCATTAATTGTAAACTGATTTCGACCGATGTCGTTTTATTTGTCTATATTCAACAGACAATCTCAAAAACTACATTATAAGAGAGTCAAATGAATTGAATTTCAATAAAAAAAAATTGAATTCTCTACCTGAATACAATATAACACAAGGCATCAAAAATTTGTAAAAAAAGAACAATTATTTGGAGTGTGCTATAGTCATTTTCGTAAAATAAAGGTCAAAAAGATACGCTGAATAATTCGTTTAAAAAAATTAAAGCCTGATGAAGATTTCTGAAGGATCAAGCATATTTATTCCAAATACTAACTTGTTGGATTAATAATATTGACTCTCCACACCCTCGCGATGATTTTCATCAAAAAAACAGAAAAAAGGTATCACAATAATACAATATTCTGAGAATAGGTATACCATTTCAACTCTTTCTCAAATCGTGCATTACCATATCCAATAACTTGATTGATGGCATTCCATCGTTTGAAATTAAAATACTCATTCGGTTCCCAGAGTGACAGTGCAAGATACCTTCTTCATAAATGAATGTTAAAAATAAACCTTTTATTTTTAATCGAGTGCATTTCCCCCATATTAAAACGAAGCAGAGAGAGCATATGGCATATTTTATATAATTTTTTTCGATAAGTTTTTGTCGAGCTTAACGCAGATGGATATACGCTCAAAGGGTTATAAAACCGGAAACTGAACAGACTCATTTCGAATTAAGCAAGAAGCAGATTTGAATCCTAAGTAATGAGAAATAACATATTTCACGAGTATTTTTATGATGCGTGTCGGTCAGAGATCAAGAATGGGATTTGAATGCTTGTAGTGTTCTTATCGCGTACACTTTGATTATAAGAATAAATAATTGAGATATTTGAAAATTGTATGTAATTTATATATGAAAAATATTTTTATAGATGGAAAATATTTTCAAAAACTGACTTAGAGTCTAGATAAATATCCTAAATTAAGTGCGCGTTCATCAAACAATACCCTGATAATTGGCGAAGAAGTTTTACAAAATATAATTGTAGAAAATACTAACTGCATTTTTTCATTCTCTGCAAAAAAAATTCTTACGTTATCTCAGTTCTTAAAACTGAGACATGGAAGATGCATTATTCTTCCACCAATCCACTAAAACCGTGTCAATGAAATGTATACAGGGTGTTCCTTTAACACATGCTAATATTTAAGAAGGTAATTCTTAGACCCATTTTAAGGAAAAAAACGCCCTATGGACTTATATCCTAAACGCCTTAACTTTTGAGATACAGGGTGGCAAAGTTTTCAAAAAAAATCAGTTTTTTAATAATAACGGAGATAATTTTGTAGACATCTTTGGCATATTTGGTACGTATGCACCATGCCTCAAGGCGCATTTTCTGATGTACAATTTTCTTAATTTTCTCTGCCAGTGGCGTACGTACCAGTTTTGAAATGTATATTTTTGGCGAAAAAAATACTACGCCACTGCTTTATCTTGAATTAAAAATTATTTTTAAAATCTCCATACATTTTTGAGCACATTTGATTTGCTGGATTTTCTTTGTTCGACGCATGGTTTTCGCTCAAAAAATTAAAAATCGCTTTACTTAGGATAAATTCCTTAAAAATCTGATGTGGTATCGTGCATCGACTGAAAGCAAACTAAGAGATCAGATCTGTTGCAAAATAATTGAGGATCTAAAATGTATTTTTTTGTTGTTAGATGCACTGACAATTAAAATTACGTCATAACGCAGCACCGCTTAATAATTTTTGAAAACATAAATTTAGTTATCCTGGAATAAATGACGTGTAGCAGAATTTATTTACTGCACCTCTTGGAAATATGGAGTTTGTCGATATGTAATTTCTTTTAAAGATTAAAAGCAGAAAAAACAGTGTACCCACCATAGCAATAAAAAACGAATTCTCTGTATGTACAAACGTCAGTAGCTAATATTGATGTTGGTTTAAAGTAAGGTGTTGGTGTTAAAAACTGTCACAGCGCGTTTTGATTGATTTTGAAGTGTTATTGAAGTTATTTTGGTAGTCCGCTGTTTTTTGAATATCAGTAAATATGGTAAATTATACGAATGCGGAAATGGCGCAAATGCATTACGTATATGGCCTTGCCGATGGTAATGCAACAGAAGCCAGGCGCATTTATCAGGAAAGATATCCTAATCGTGCCTTACCAGATAGCCGAACCTTTTCAAATATTCATCGTCGACTTGGGGACTCTGGTAGTTTCAAGAAAGGGACTCCGGAAGGTAGACCTCGTGTAGTAAGAACTCCTGAAATTGAGGAAGCGGTGCTGCAAGAAATTGAGGAACATCCTGAGACGAGTACGAGGAAGATCGCTAGAACTCTGGATATTTGTCATCAAATTGTTTGGCGTATTTTGGTTGATTTTTTGTTATACCCATACCATATTTCAAGAGTGCAGGCATTACTCCCCAGAGATTTTCCACAGCGTGTGACCTTCAGTTAGTGGTATCTACAAAGTATTGCACTAAATCCGTAGTTTGTGACACAAATTTTGTTCACAGACGAAGCAAATTTTTCTCGGAATGCCATTCAAAATTTCCATAACAATCATGTGTGGGCTGAAGAAAATCCCCATGCAATAACCGAAACCCATTTCCAAGACCAATTTTCGGTTAATGTATGGGCAGGAATTATAGCTGATCATCTAATAGGCCCATTTTTTCTACCAGGACGCCTTGATGGTCGTTCTTATTTACACTTTCTCGAAGAAGACTTACCTGGGTTATTGGAAGATGTGCCACTTGCGTTAAGGAATCGAATATGGTACATGCACGATGGCGCCCCTGCTCATTTCAGTGTAATTGTCCGAAACCATTTAAATACAGTTTATCCTAATCGTTGGATAGGTCGCGGAGGATCTCAGCAATGGCCAGCAAGATCCCCCGATCTCAACAGTTTAGATTTTTTTTATGGGGTCACCTTAAAACTCTTGTGTATAATACTCCCGTTAATACTTTAGAAGATTTGAGAGAGCGAATAGTTGCCTCGTGTGAAACTATACGAAATACGCCGGGAATATTTGAACAGGTGCGTAATTCCATGCGTAGAAGGGCTAAAGCATGCATACTAAGTGCAGGTGGCCACTTCCAACAATTTTTATAATCAGTTTTGGTATTATTACTAATTAACAAATTTGTGCTATTCGTTTAGACTTACTGTCACAAAATAAAATAAAACTCGTTTTTGTGAAAAATGTATTTTTTGCAGATTATGTTTTCAAATATTATTAGGGAATTGGTAATGCGTTATGAAGCAATTTTCAAATTCTCATTCATTTTAGAATTGATCTAATTTCTTAATTGGCTTTCTGTCGATTTTTATTTTTTTGAGTGAAAATCATGCGTCGGACAAAGAAATACCAGGAGATCAAATTTTCTCAAAAATAAATGAGGATTTTAAAAATGATTTTATTTTGAGAAGAAAGCATTGGCGTAGTACTTTTTCTTCAAAAATATTCAATGCGAAACCCGTAGGGATGCCACTGTTTGAAAAAATAAAAATTTGTGTACATCAGAAAATGCGCCTTGAGGCATGGAACATATGTACCAAATATGCCAAAGATGTCTACAAAATTATCTCAGTTATTATTAAAAAACTGATCATTTTTGAAAACTTTGCCACCCTGTATCTCAAAAGTTAAGGCGTTTAGGACATACGTCCATAGGAAGTTTTTTCCTTAAAATGGGTCTAAGAATTACCTCCTCAAATATTAGCATGTGTTTAAGGAACACCCTGTATATAGTTCAATGAATTTCAATTTGCTCAACGCCAATATGTTAGACATTTTTCCAAATATGATACGTGAAATAGTAGCTTTTATTAAATTAAAAAAAAAATCACCGCAAGTAGAATGAACAAATTTAAATTTGTATTATTTTTATTCCTAACTAGGTTAGTAAAGACATGCCTGAAGAAGCCATTGTATGGCGAAAAACGTGTTGCGTTTTTGTAAAATTGTTTAGTGAAAATCTCACATTGAAGTGTTTTTTAAATACGTTAGTTATGGATTTTCATCAAGCATCAGCCAATTCCATTATATAAAATATGACTTACTTTTAACACAAATATCCTACATAGTTTTTTTGTACAACTGTCCTGTTTTCATAATAAAATAGATAAATTTAATATTTCTATAAGAACACATTTTGATATCTCTTGTCAGTTAACTATTTTCATGTTTCCGCATTTGGTGTAAAGTGGCCGTGTCAGGTGACACCGAATCTCCTGGTTACCAACAACAAAAATCGTCTTCAAAATACTTTTAACACTAGTGTTGAAAATATTTTCAAACACTACTTCGTAAACATTATCTTTTAATACTCTTGACAACCATTAAAAATATCACTTTCAACAAGCTGTACAAATAGTTATTTATTATACAAGGGAAAAAAGTATTAGATTTTAGCCGAGAGCTAAAATCAAATATTTTTCCCGTGTATAATACACAATTTCTTCTGTGACGAAAAAAACGACGATTTAATATTGAAAAAAAAAACATATATTTACAATATGTTAAAGTCAGAAAATTATCCATGTGAGATTTGAATTTTTAAACAGGTAGGCTGTTGTGCTTATAGCGTTGTAAGGAAACCAATCAATAGAAAATCAAATATCTGTCAATTCGATTCTATGATTTGATTTAAAAATTGCGAACTTAGTGGTCCGTAGTTATTTTGAAAAATGTCTAATTCCAAGTTTTCTCTGACTCCACCTGAGTTAGTAGAAGCAGCGAAAGTAGCGTCATGAAAATTATTGCCAGCTAAATCGCGGAAAATTTATGAAACCGCGTATTCAAGATTCATGGAATGGAAGATAAAAGCGATATGCAGTTATTTCTCGGAGATGGTGTTATTGGCTTATTTTTTGGAAGTGGCACCACAGTTCTGAAACTGGAACTGTTCTGGAACAACAGAAGCCATCAACACTGTGGTCGAATTATTCAATGATTAAAAGTATGTTACAATCCAATAATAATGTAGACATTTCAAAATATTTCATACTAATTACATTTCTGAAACGAAATGGGAAAGGTCACACGCCCAAGAAAGCTGCGATATTTACGAGTACACATATTAGTGACTTTTTAAAAATAATGCTCCCGATGAAGTTTATTTAATGGCGAAGGCTGTTGTTGTATTTGGGATTGCAGGAGCTTGTCGAATTTGTGAAATCAGCCAGGTAACATTAGATGATATTGAAGATTCGGGAACGTTATTAATTGTGAAACTCAAGCAAACAAAGAATGATGTGAACAGGAGATTTGTAATTACTGAAGAATATATTAAATTTTACCAAGTGTACATAGTCCTTCGTGCAGCAGCAGCAAAGGATCGCCGCCTGTTTTATGCATATCGCAATGGAAAATGTATCAATCAAGTTGTGGGTAGCAATCAGTTTTATAAGGTACCTGAAGCAGTGGCTAATTTTCTTCAACTTGAAAATGCCAATTCATATAAAGGTCATTGATTTCGAAGATCGTCCGCTACACTTTTAGTGGGGGGAGACTTGATGACACTAAAGGAACATGGCGGTTGGAAGTCATCAACGGTCGCTGAAGGGTATGTTGATGAATCGGTGGCACACAGGACAGAAATAGCCAATAAAGTGTTTGGAACGACCAGGTACATCAACGGCAGTTGTGCATGTCTATGACAGAAAAAAATATAATTTCAACACAAGAAAATTCGACTGTTATACCGAATAGTTCAAGGAACATATCATTCATGCAATGCACATTTAATAATTGTACTTTTGATATAAAGGAAATGTAACTTTTGTATAAGAAAATATTCTAAAATTGAATTTCCTTTTAGTTTCACCGATATAGGATTTTCCGCACTCACAAGGTATCCAGTAAATGTAGTTCTTGTAATCGCAGTCCGCGTTTTGTGGCCTAGTTTTTGTGTTTCCGGATCTGAAGCAGGTTCTGATGTTGTAGTTGGACCCAATTCTTCTCATCCTTTCCGACAATCCTCTGAGGTAGGGAAGTGCAAGTACTGGTTGTGACGGCTTCTATTCCTTGTGAGGCTCTTGCTGTCTTTTAGTCAAAGTTTGTTCCACCATCGCTTTGGAGTGGCCATTCCGTTGAAGATCATTTTTGGTGATGTCTAGTTCCTTCTCGAGACCTTCTTTGGTATTACGCAACCCGAAAGCACGGTCTAATAGAGTCTAAATGATTCCTCTTTTAGTCGATTGATGATGGTTGGATTCGTGATTTAGATACTGTCCCGTATAAGTGGGTTTTTGGTATACAGATGTTTCTCACTTAGTGTCGGTCCACTAAATATATATGTTGGCTATAACTGATGAAAGTGGCGAAATAATTTGCCCTTCAGTTGAAAATAACAGTTTCGTACACATCATTCTAGTAATTCCATAATTACTTCTATAGGTAACTTCGCTCTTTCTTCCAGGTCTCCGTCTTCGGATAGCTTCCTCTGTATGATTTGGAGTACTTCTTCGACCGTAACGTTAGTGTAAAGGCTTTCCACATCGAAACTGATTAGTTGATCTTGCTTGCGGATACCCTGTGACTGTGGAAAATTCTATATCGGCGAAACTAAGGGCAATTGAAAGTCCGCATTGCCGAGCACAAGAAACACACACAGCGAGGGGAAACCAGCAAATCAGGAATAGTAAAGCATGTTTGGATCCATCAACATAACATCGAGTGGTCCCAAGCTGAGATCATACAGACATTGGTGTCCAACAATGTATTCAGGCAAGTAAGTGTAGAGATACGCAGCATACGGAAATCTATAACCAAGCGAAAAATGGTCAAGTCACTCCAAACGGCCATCTCCCGCTAAACCGGTGAAGCGTAAAGAGGGAATAAGTGAAAGTACTGGAATGACCCATAAATAGCCATCTCTCGGAGGAATTAGTCACCTGAGGACGATTGTGGATACTACCAATCGAAACGTCGTGAAGTAACTTGGCTTGGAATCTCTTAATTCTTAATTTTTTTATTCAATTGTACTTGTATTTTATTTTAATGTAATTTCATTTCAGGATTTTTTTGTTTTTTCGCCTAATATAATTGATATTTTGAGCTGTTATTTTTTGTTTCATTTTTATTGGTTCCTTCAGGGATTTCGAATCATTTTATATAATATTAGAAAATGGAAGTGCGAAGTAATGAAATTCATCATGAAACATTGTCAATCCACCTTCAGAAAAACAGTGATTTTATTGATTTATCTCATTGGAAACCTCATATTTCCGTCACGTTTCTTCACAAATCAAGGGTCTTCGACCCCATAGAAAACGCGTCTTTACAATTTCCTATTTTTTAGATCCTCTGCACCCTTCCACTTCTCTTATAACGCATTAACTCATACTCCCTCTTCATATCAGTTGGGATTTCAACAAATCTCACGTAATCAACAAAGACGACAACTACCTTCACATTTTTTACCTGAAATCTGAATGATGTAAGGGATATTGCTTTTTTATACCTGTTCTTTATGTTGTGTGTGGTTTAGAATTTCAGAAAAATGAAACTCCAGACGTGCCTTCGAGGCTGCTGTAGAAGGGTTTGGGAGAATTTCAAGTATAAATGTGATATTTTATGTAAAATGACGTGTTTTCACTTTTTAACCCCTTTTTATTGTCAAGAAGTGTGAGAAAGTTTTTGTTTGACTCAATGTACACACGATACAGGTCATAAGGGATTTATAAATGACTTGCTTGTCTTAGCACATAATTTTTCACGAGTTTGAGTTATACTTTTTGAGAAGTTTGATAATCATTATACAGTAAAATATTTTTTTATAATTTCCGAAACGTTTCGAACTTTAAATTATTTTCAATTCCATTATTTTCGTCTTCGGGTGATGTGATCTACGATTGTAGATACCAACAACCGAAACGTCGTGAACTAACGTGACTTGGAATCTCTACACTTTTTTATTTATTTTTTTATTATTTTCTTTTTGCATTCCTTTAATTTTTTATTTATTCAATTATTATATTTTTACTTGTAGGTTATTTCACTATCATTTCATTTCAGGTTTATTGTTGCTTAATATAATTGTTATTTTCAACTATTCTTTTTTAATTATTCTTTTTTACTTGTTTCAGGGATTTCAAATAATTTTATATAGTAGACAATGGCAGTCCGAACTAGTGAAACTTTGTACGTTGCTTTGTCGCTTTTAACAATGTTCAACGCACTTGTAGACAAGACGTCAGACATAAACCCTGCATACAACGTCCACCAGACCCGAAAAATATAGCTTTGACACAGCATCATGATTAAAATCTGTTTAAAATCTGTTTTTCCATTAACCAGCTGTCGCATCCCTACAAACAACCCTCAGAAGTCAAAACTTGTGCGAGATAAGGATTAATGAGGTCTTACCTATTAACGTGTGATTCCTAACACGGGTTGGACGATAGCAAGTGAGATTATTGAGTATACATGTTGATCAAGAAATTTCAATGAAAATCGTGTATTTATTATTTTTATTAAACCATGATGCATGATTTTCCTGATGTTTGGGAGGCGATGCCAGGTCGAAGCAGCTCTGCTGTTGTGTTGGACCAAGAATGGTTCGCCTTTGGGTTCTACTCTCATTAAGGAATGTATTAGAAAATTAAAATTTATAACATACTTATTTTGTAGTGCCATCGTTTCTCTAATCACGATATTTTGAATCTGTTATGTTTTGGTACTCTATAAGTAATCAAGTAAGTACATGTCATATATCACATCAAATAGATTATTTTATTGACAACTGAGAAACCAAAATTCATAAGAATCAGTTATTAAATAATTTGATATTTCAACTCCAAGAAATGTGGGTGACTGTGGAAAAATATTGACTTACTTTGGCAAACCCACCAGAAAAATCGTTCTTGAAAAAAAACTTGTACGAACCTTAGAAAGGAAACAATAATTTGAACGAATTCATCAAAATAGTTGGAACTAAACTTTGGCGTCGGATAAATAGATTAGGATTTGGCTTGTGATTTTTATCATCTGACAGAGAGGAGGAGCCTGCCTTCCGCTGACGTATGCGTGAGAGAAAGAGAAGTCAGACAAACTGACATCGTTACACTTCAGTTAACGAAGCGGTTCACCCTCCCATAAGAAATTATTACTTCAAAAGTAGAAGTAATTTTTAAATGATAAGACCAACAACGAAAACTTCCCTATCATTTTCTGTGAGAAGAGCATGTGATGAAGGAATAGTATATTATTCAACGAGCGAGAAATGAGGCCATCACTTGTGAGAATGAAGTTTGTCGTAAATCTTCCGAGCGGTTAATGTTCATTTCTCGCAAGTAGAATACCAATATTTTTTAATGGAATATGTTAAAATGAGTTTTTTTTGTGAAGGATATCCCAAATGAGAGAAATACCATTGAAGCATCCTGACAAAGTATGTATTTAAAAATATTTCCCATTTTTGTTTTTCTATTCACTTTCGATTAATTAAAAAATTGAGTGGTTAGAAAAAAAATAAAGAAGCTTCCGTCGATGAAACTTGAATTCAGGACTACCGGCCCTCAAATCCATTGTTTTAAGAAGCACTCCAAGAAAAGCTCACAAATAACTGTAAGCTGCTTCTGTGACATTTTCTTATAATATTTAGCGACAAACTTTTCAAATATAATAATCTTTCCGTCACATCACGAATTTCTGGTAGAATTCACTCGCTTTCACTTCCGAATACATGTTTTTATTCTTGTTTTTTATATACCTTATATATTTCAATGAAAAATGTCAGTTCAAAGCTCAAGTTTGCCTTTTGGGAACATATTTTAGGGTAGATGAATTTTCAAATTTCACTTGTTATTGAAAATAGTTGAAACAACTATAAATTTATGAATTTGTTCATCTATGACTGGCCTGGAAGGTGGTGATTTATGAATCGGAGGTGTAAGTTATGGATCATTTCGTCTATTTACCCAACAAGACAAAGTATGGAACAGTATGGAATTTTTCACGAATTGTGTAATCCCTGAATTCTAAAATTTTGTTGGTAAACACGAAATATTATAGCAGGGGAGCCCACGATGCAAAATGGGGATTTACTCAAGCGTCATTGAAACATATTAGGTTGCAAAGCTTAGATGATAAGAAAAAAACAATGTTATATAATATATACCTTTTCATCATGATAGCATCAATATCTGACGCGCAACATTTTTAATAATGTTGATATGTTAATCTGATCGTTTGCATGATGTGGGTGGTTGTACGTAAGGGTTGAAAGTGAAAAGAAAAATAATTCAATCGAGCGCGTCAGATTTTCTAAGTGCAACAAAAAAAAAGCTCTCATTCAATAATCTGACGATTTCGATCTGACGCATACTCGCGGCCATTATTATAATGTGCAAGAAAATTCGCCATTTTGAAGTACTCAAGGGCGTCAGATTAAGATATATGTGATTCATCTTTATGTTTTAGATGAGCTGTCTCATAATATGACGATTATCTAAATGGATTCGCTTAATCTGACAAAAACAATAGTTTTTTATTTTTTTTTTCAATTCTTCAACTTAATTAATTGAAAAGCTCAGGAAATAGCATGCAAATAAATAAGTGTATGTTTTTTAAGTAGAATAGTTATATTTATAAAAAAATAATTTTAAAATAATGCTTAAAAAAATTTAATTTTTTATAATCAATTGATTAATTGATGAATAAAATAGAAATGAAACCTTCTATGTTTTTTACCACTTTCATTTGTAACTAACGTTACTGCAGTTTCGTCCTATAAGAACATTTTCAAACTTATATATTGTATAAGTTTGAAAATGTTATGATAGGACGAAACTGCAGTAACGTTAGTTACAAATAAAAGTGATTAAAACATAGAAAGTTCAATTTCTCCTTTCTTCATTATGATTTCCTACCACGTAGTAACGGCTACATCCATCAATTAATTGATTAATTAATCATGTGATCAGCTGTGATGGCGTCATGGTAACAGAATTCAGAGTGGGGACGGAGTGAGAGAGTAATAAATAGAGAAAAAGTGAATAGGGAATAGAGGAATAGAAACTCGGAGAGGGAAATATAGGTATCACACAGCTGCACGCATTAAACTTTATCGACGAATTTTGGTTATTTCGGCTTGCGGAAATCGTCAGATTATATATTTTTCGTTATCCTTGAATTATTTCCTTCAAAATAAAAAAAAATTAGCTACGCTCGAGAATATCGAAATGACGTTATTTTTTTACTTTCACTTAATATTGTTCCCCTCCCCTTTCTTTACGTCACTCTCAAATCGTCAGATTACTGGAATATACACTTTTCAGAAGGTAATTAACTCACCCTACCATAATCTGACGCGCTCGAGAATTTCTGATAATCAATTTTTTTTACTAATCTGATCCTTTATCCCTCACAGGCGGCCTTATATATGGGGCTCATATTTGGTGGAGGTACTTAACCGGGTACAAGGTATCCCCCTGTATATAAATCTGCCGCGCTTTGGTAAATCCCGAAATCCCCGCTTGGGCTCCCCTATTATTGAATGTTTCGCTTTACTCGACTTTTTTTGTCTGCTAATATTCTGATTAGAATTAACCACTATTCAATGGCAATTTGACAGTTAACTTTGTCATAAAATGGAAAAGGAAACATTTTTCCTACTTTTAGAAAATCGGATTGTCACTGAATTGTTTTTTAATGATCAATATATTCACTGTTACAGATTTGTAATCTACATATGAGGAAGAATATACACATGAAAATATGTTTAGCCTAATATAGAGAATATTATTATTGAGAATATTAATAATAACAAGACAGAAATATTAGTTTGAGTTAGTTGAAACAGACATAATGACAAAAAAAGAGTAAAGGTCTCACGGTATCTGTATTTGTGGAGTAGGGAGGATGAGTGTAGACCCACAGCACTTAGGCCACATGTGACCCATTGTACATCCTCCCGAGGATTGTACTCCTAGGTCATCGTCTATCCTTCCTGTCCTTTCCAGGAAGGTGGACAGGTGACTAGAATCTCATTTATATTGGCAGGTCTAGGCCAAGACTCGCCGAACACACACTCTCTTTGGCAACCTTGAGGAGTCTCACAGCGGCCTCCGTGAAAGTTTTGGAAGGTGAGCGACATTACTGTCGTTGCGCGGCTTCTTCAACCTTCTTGGGGTTCCCTCCGTGTAGGTGCACAACTGAGGGAGCTTTCTGCAGGGGCAGCCAGTTCCTTGCCTTTATTCAAGACGGAGCTCTTGATGCCCGCCGCAGGAATTGCCCTTGCTGTTGGAGGTGGAGTGGGGGAGGAGGAGGCTGCACTTATAGTTCCTGCCACTCCTGCCTCTTTCGCTCTCTTTCTCCTTTTGGCGTCGGCGCCGCAAATGCGCTTACGCCTTGGCCTTTGTATTACATCACGAGGTGATCTGCTATGTCCAGCCTCATTCCAAGCGGTAGATTGAGTTGGACATTTCTGTTCATCCCCGGCCACCGACATAGATTGAAGTGAGCAATTCTGTCCAGCCTCGGGATTGTTTTTTGTTTTTGTTGTTTCTGTTTTTGTGTTTATTTCATTCATGTGTGTTCCCACGAGTAGCAAGGGAAGAGTTGGTCACCTCTGGCAGAGCCCCGCATTACCAGAAGTAGGCTGATTACAATGAGGTTTCGCCCAGTTCCCCAGGGATATCGTTTGTCACCCCGCGGCCATTCAGCTGTCGGCACGATTTCTTACACCTTATCTTGGGAAGGCTGGTCCACGGTGGCATGTTCTGCAAATGCTTTTGGGGAGTTTCAGTTTCCCTCACCCTACTTTTTCATGCTACTGACCAGGAGTTCGGCGACCCCGTCCGTGAGGCCACTTTGGCTTCCCGGACAGGGCCTCCAGTACCCTAGCCGTTCTCCTATCCGCCACCTGGAGACGCGCCTGATAGGTAGCCCAACCCACGGGAAGGTCTCACGGTGTTGAGGTGTTCTGTTTCGAGTCACCAACGTAACTCAGCTTGAGACTTCTTGTGGGCTTTTTCAATAGTCCGCATTTCAAACCACTCTGTCTATATGTTGGCCATAACCAGTGAAAGTGACTATCCCATTGGCAGTATCTGGTTTTGCGTGAAGAAATCGTCCCTTAATTGAAAATATTAGGTTGTTTCAAACATTTTGTTTGTTTTTATGAGTCTACTTCAAACTGTAATATCTCAGTGAATACAATTTGAGCGAAATAAGCGATATTTGAATCAGCACACTTTTTTTTTCTTATTAGTCAGTGGGCTATGCTTGAAGACAGGCAGTAAAAAAATCTGAAGAAACGAACTTTAAATGGTCAAGCCCGTCTCGGATATACCTACACAGTGATTGAAAATTGAGGGTCGACTCTTTCAGTTGTATTGCCAATTGCATATGCAGGAAATTTTCTGTGAAGATTCCTGCACTGACGCCTGTCGGATATAATTCCACGCCGTTCGTGGTATTAGCCAGTGGAGTAGCTGTTTTCTGATAGACGTCAGTCCATTCAACCTACTGTGTAGATATATCCGAGGCGGGCTTGAACATTTAAAATTCATTTCTTTACATCAGCGCACTTTTGCCAATGTATCACAAGCCGATTAATGGCGTCAGCATAAAAATTGAGTGCTCAGGATTCGATAAAGTCGACGAAAGCCGTTTTTGCCTGATCCCGATTGGCGAAGTTTCTACCGGTGAGAAAAAATAGTAGTCGGTTGGAGAGAAGAATAGGGAGTATGGTGGGTGTGGCAGAACTTAGACGCTCATTTCTTCTAATTTTCGAACGGTGATTTGTGAAACGTGCGACGGGCCTGTTTGTGGAGCAGAATCAGAACTCTTCTGTTGACCAGTGTCGGCTGCTGCCAACACATTTCGTCGATTTCCTCGTAATAGAACTCTGCTGTGATGGTTTGACCCGGTTGCAGAAAGTTATAGTGAATCACACCAGCCGCTGATCACCATACAGTAACCATAGTCTTTTTGTCGAGTTTCCTTCTTCGGGGTGTGATTGGGTGGGTCATCGGTGTCCAACCACTGTCCTGAGCATCTCCTGTTGTCGCAAGGATCCACTTTCCATCATATGTACCTATCCGATCCGAAAAAGGATCGTTTTGGTTGCGCAAAGGCAAAGAAAAACAGATCTAGTTGATCATTCAAATCGTGAGGCACCCACTTTTAGGGCTTCCCTACCTTTCCAATACGTTTTTAACCATTAGAAACAGCATGGGAGATGGTGATGGGTCAGTCTCCACCAGGGTCCTCAAATCTTCGCCCAGGATTACTGTAGATAGAGAAAATGTGACCGAAAATCGCTTAATGACTTTTCTTCGTAGCGATTGGATTATAGAAATTATACAAAATAGGTATCTGAACAAGTTGTGAGTAGCTGAATCTCTGTTCCTGATGATCGATCTGAACGGAATATCCTTCTTGTGGATCATTGGTGCGGGAGGTTACTATGGTGCAGTGTCAGCAATGACCAACACTTTTCTGAAAAGAAACGTTTGTGTTTTTTTCAACTATATCTGACTACTATCAACGCAATTCAATATTTTTTCATTGTATATTGCTTCTATGATTTTTAGCAACTTGTATATTTTATTTAACAAAAATAGAATAATATCAAACTATGAACCCCGCAATACAGCGTATGAAAAACATTTGAAACCATGATAATCAAACTCTGAAACAAACGAGGAACATTAATCACTTCATTATTAGGTTGCACAAAAAGTTAATTATTTCGAGATTTATTTTACGTAACCTTCCTTTGATGTTCAGCCTCAGTTGTTTTCAAGCCATAAATACGTTTCTAAATATAAGTCGGTGACCGACAAATAGCCAATTTAACGAAAAAAAGTATTGTATCCATTTTCCGTGCAAGCAACCATTTTTACATTAACGATCCTGTGAGAAATTCCCCAATCTTAAAAAACGCCTCAAAAACCAAACAAATATACACAAAACAGGACCTCTCCACGCATTTTAAAAACATTTTCAAGGCTGTCAGATGCCGAAATGATTAATCTTATTTAGGAATTTTTAACCGGCCTTTTCACATTTTCTGTATAAGTTTTTTAACGAAATGATAAATGATACATTGACGGAACACAATTCATTTATTATCTTTCTTACATTCCGTTTCTTTTTAGTTTACAATTTAACTGGAAAAATAACCTCATAGGGTTAGATGCAGCACACACAATTTTATTAATGATCCAATTCTGATACAGTACATGAGAAAGGTTTTTAAAAAAGGGTTGAGTTAATGGTTGAAAAAATTAGATACACTCGATAATTTGAATATCCCTGAGGGTTTTAATCGAATTTTTAGTTGTTCCCTTTTGATTTGTATTCCATTTCCATAAATCATTTATTGATACGGGTGCACGGGTTCTTTATACAAGATGGCTGGGTGACACATGTCCAAAGCATGGGAAACTCTACTTATCATCTATTCAGTTTTTAAAAGATACTCGGTGAAGCATTAACATGTTCCGTAAATTATATGTCGTAGTAGAATGTGCGGATTGAAAAAGGGTTGAGATTAAATTGAAGCATCTCTTACTTTTGAAGTAAGACATAAGAGTATACGGTTTGTACGGAATCACTCTATTAGTAACGTGTTCGTTTTTTGTGAACTGTTGTTTAAAACCAATATACCTATCTTGCAAATGATTTTTCACAAAAAAGTGTTATATTAATCATGATTTAATTTCCCACTCATTCATTTCCTTACTTGAATAACCCAATAAAAAATGATTTGTCATGTTAATGAATCTACGGCTTGAGCCCCGATGAATATCTACCGAAATTCTCCCTAAATACATTTGATTGTTGCACGTTTTCTTGAAATCGGTGCCCCAGGGGACGGTGTTAGGACCAATCCTATTCAATATTTACTTGAACAACCTTTTTCTACAAGACATCAACTCCAACATTCTGAGTTTTGCCGATGATACTGTTCTGTTTTGCGAGAACGAAAACTGGTTTAATTTGAAACAGAAATTAGAACATGACCTTCATCAAATCAAATTGTGGTTCGACCACAGGCTCTTATCTATTAACTTTGAGAAAACATATTACGTACCATTCAGTAGTTATGACAAATCTCTATCAGAATTTGACATCAAAATCTCCAATACGGAAGTCATCAAACCCACAAAGAAAATAAAATATCTTGGAATAATTTTAGACAGAAATCTCAGATGGAACCAGTACATAGACCACATAGTTAAAAAATTACGTTGCAAACTTTACAAATTCAAACGGATAGCAAACATACTCAATCAAAAACAAAAAATTATGTTATAAAAGAGTTTAGTAGACCCCAACTGAGATATGGTATAATTGGTTGGAGTGGAGTGTCGAAAACTCATCTACATTCTCTTAAGGTTATGAAGCAGAGATTTACCAGATGTATCCTACGGAAAGGTTTCGACTACCCTAGCGATCTACTTTATTCAAAATCTGGAATATTTGATCCCAGATAGCTGTTTTTTCATAAATATTACTGTTGTACAGCATAAAAACAGAAAAGAATTAACTACTTAGCACCATAAATATGCTACACGTCGGAATCATAGTATTGTTATACCATTAATTCTCAAAACAGTCGTGCAGAAATCCTTTCGGTATTTAGGACCAAAACTCGACAGTTTTCTTCCTGAAAATTTAAGATGCGAAACAAATCTCAAAAAATTAATGACAAAGATTAAATTATTTGTCAAGAATATACCACGAGCAGATACATAGACAAATATAAATTTAAATATTTACTTCCACGATTGTGGATATATATTGTGTATTGATTTGTTTGTAGTCTGGAACCCTTATGATTAAAATCTCTATATCCATAGATTGTTTGATTTATTTATATTATGTCCAAATGTATCCAGTTCAAAGTAATGTTTTTATCCATACTTAGTATCCATTCAATACATTAGTTTATTTTGATTCTTCATATTCTGTTCAAATATGTCCAGTTTGAACTTATCTATATCTAGTACCTATTTCAATAGATTTATTGGTTTTATTTATTTATATTCTCTTTAAATGTAACTATTTTGAATTTATATCGTAGTACTTAATTTAAAGCATGAATCTCATTCAATGTCAGATTCAGTATTCTCATTCCTTACACACAGGCAGATCATTTTGCCTAGTAAGATGTATTTTATTTGTTCACTGTTCATTTCTATATGTACATGTATATTTACTGTAAAAATTTAAAAAAGTGAATAAATACATATTATTATTATTTTTTTTTTTTTCACCGTAGTGTGCGCTGGTCAGGCCCTATCCCCCGAAGCCCCGATACATTCGGGAGGGCGCGCCAGCATAATCAACCAATGACCACTCCCCACACCGTGGGGTAAGTGATCATTGGGTCCGAGAATCATGTGCCCTGAGCAAACGCAGTGAGCCAAGAATGACAGCCTTCTGCATCTGTGCGGCTAAGATTTCTGCCTTAGTGCGACAAGCCGGTATGATTTTGATATTCGAGAGTAGAGAAGACATCATTCCACCAAGGACTCCAATAATCAGAACGACCATCTTGACAGAGTGATCTGGATAGAGTCTGCGGAGTTCGAAGAGAAAATCTCGATATTTTATCCGTTTTTCCTCCTCTTTTCTGACGATATTCGTCTCGCCAGGAGCTGAAAACTCCACGACAAATATCGTTTTGGTCTGGTATTATTATTATTATTTTTTTTTTTTTTTTTTTTTTTTTTTTTTTTTTTCACCGTAGTGTGCGCTGGTCAGGCCCTATCCCCCGAAGCCCCGATACATTCGGGAGGGCGCGCCAGCATAATATTATTATTATTATTATTTTTTTTTTTTTTCACCGTAGTGTGCGCTGGTCAGGCCCTATCCCCCGAAGCCCCGATACATTCGGGAGGGCGCGCCAGCATAATCAACCAATGACCACTCCCCACACCGTGGGGTAAGTGATCATTGGGTCCGAGAATCATGTGCCCTGAGCAAACGCAGTGAGCCAAGAATGACAGCCTTCTGCATCTGTGCGGCTAAGATTTCTGCCTTAATGCGGCAAGCCGGTATGATTTTGAGATTCGAGAGTAGAGAAGACATCATTCCACCAAGGACTCCAACAATCAGAACGACCATCTTGACAGAGTGATCTGGATAGAGTCTGCGGAGTTCGAAGAGAAAATCTCGATATTTTATCCGTTTTTCCTCCTCTTTTCTGACGATATTTGTCTCGCCAGGAGCTGAAAACTCCACGACAAATATCGTCTTGATCTGGTGGTCGAGAAGAACTACATCAGGCTTATTAGCTTGTATGAGCCTGAGGGTGGGGAACGAATAGTTCCAATAAATTCGGCACTTCTCGTTCCCCACAACGGATTCAATATCCCCCGGAGCGTAGGGCAACACCGGTGTCTCGTCAATACCGTAGGAGTGCCGTAGATGATAATATTATTATTATTATTATTATTATTATTATTATTATTATTATTATTATTATCTTTTCGTTAGTTTCACCGAAATCGCCTCTAAAAATTTCATTTCAGTAATTAAAATCATGTAAAAAGCGGCCGGCGTATTCGTTTTTGATGTTTATTCTACAAACAGTATAATTTTCCCATTTGTCTCCAAAACTGCTAGATTACTTAAATTTGCTCTTTCGATGGATACCAATAAAACGGATGTGTCAATAATTGTGTGTCTTTATACAAAAATGTGGGAAACTTATAAAGGAAGGATGAAATAAACTCTTTACGAAAAGGTGTACTTAGTTACTTTCAGATACACGCCAGAAGAAGAAGACTTCTCGAAACGACTGCTTTCATACAGTGTGACGACCCACTTTTCTTCGATTTCGAAGAACTTCCTTTTTGATTGCAGAGCTCAAAAAAATGTACTTTGAAACCAAGTTTCATTTCCTTTCAACACAAACCAAGGCCTGCTGCGAATATTTTTATGAGTTGAAATACAAGAATTCGTATCAGCGATTTTTTTTGAAAAAAATTAGAATCACATTAATAACTCTGTGGTCGAACCAGAGAAACGTTTATTATGAATTATTTCAAGTATCTGATGGACTGAAAAGTAAAATAAACATCTAGTAATCGTTGATAACTATGTGTTAATCTCTCCTAAAACTATACCCCTTTTAATTTATATAAATGAGTATTTGATATCATAACTAGAAAATTGGACAGAAAGAGGAAAGAAGAAAGAATGGAATTGCAGAGGAAAAAAAGGAGAAGAGCAAAGGAAACAGGAGAACGATAAGGCAAAAAAATTAAAAATGGAAGAGAAAATAAAGGAATTGAAAGAGAAAAAGGTAAATGTAACAAAAAAAGAGGTGAAAAAAAAAACACGATAAACGAAAAAAATTTTTAAAAAAATTGAGAAGAACAATAAAGGGTTCAAAAAAGAGAACACATAGGAAATTAAAATAAGAGATGTTACAAATACTAAAGCAACATGAAATAAAATGAAAAGAAATGACGAGAGAACAAGTACAGCAAATAAAAAGGAAACTAACGAGTTGCTGAAACATCTCTGGCCACTAATAGCGTGAAATTAAACGACTTGCAGTGGTGCAAAAATCCATGTGCCGAAAACCGAACTAGGATTGTTAATGCTCGCAAAGAATCAGGGATAAACTGCTTACCAATACCAACGGGTCTAGATTCTTCTGGTCGATAGCTGAAGCTGTTAATCATAACTTTACAAAATCCAAAATTCCACCACTAACACAAGCGGATCTACTAGATGAAAAATTTGCCTCCCACTCCACAGTCGACTTTCTGAGAAAGGCACAACCCACCATACCCACACTAGAATCCACAATGCCGGAAATTTCTTTTCGACAGCGTCTAGTCAGGCGAATTTTGACAGCCCAACAGCCCAATATCAACAAGCCGTCTGGTCTTGATGAAGTGCGCTTCATCGTACTTAAAAAGTGCGCAAATTAACTCGCCCCAGTATTTTGCAGACTTTTCAACCTGTCTCACAAGAAGGAGGTTTGGTTTGACTATCAGTGATATCAAATATTTGTGAGGCTTCAACAACTTGAACGATCATCAATATGACTTTCGGAAACAAAGATCAACAGGCGGTCTTCTATCCTATGTCACCCATATTTGGAATAACGCAATCGAGAAACATAAAGAGTTCAATGCCACAAAAACCCAGGCATCGGTTTTCTACAAAAAGATAAATGTCTTCGAACTGGCTATAATAATATCAGGTCAGACAATTGCGCTTTCTGCCTCGATAAATTTGTTGGGGGTTAAAATGGAACACTGTTCCAAACCAGAAAATTGTACACACCTCAGCAACTTTTGATGCTTTATAAAGCTCAGATTGGACCTTCTTCGGAGCTAGGCCCCCAAACATACCCTGAAGCTGCTGGATTCCATCCAGAGCCATCCGCTTGATTGGAGAAGCGAACATCACTTGCAACCTTGATAGTCTGGAACATCAAAAAAAGGTTGGAGATTTGTCTTTCTTCTATAGATACTTTCACGGAGGTATTCAAGTGACTTGGCACATTTAATTCCACCAATGATGGTACGTATCAGAAATACGCGACGGACTGTGGCTGTTTATCGTTTTTAGGTTCAACTCAATACATGCAATAAATGCATTTCGAAATGTAGCCAAAATAATCATCAATAGTAATACCACAACACCTCAAAATTCTATGATAAATTGCATGATGAAAACACGAGTCCATAGGGCGAGTTGTTTTATCTATAGCTTATTTCCATTCAAATTAAAAAATGTCTAAGTTTCGAGTAAGTTTCGATTATGATCGAAGAATGAGTTTTCGTTAGGTTATTTGAATCAGTGAAGTGTAGAAATACGTTTTTCAGTTCGGACACTTGTATCTATTCATTGTATTGGTGAGTTTCATTCGATTTACGTTTTCATTTGAGCTGTCTCAGTAAATTTATGTTCTAGTTCATAATCATAGTATCAAATTGAACCTATGTATTTCTGTAGAAGCATGTATGTAACGTTTTAATATTTAGTCACAATCATATTTCAATAGTTCAATTAGTTCAATTCGATTAGGGCAGTGACAATAATTGCAATTGCAGGAGTGATAACTAGGCTCCAAAATTCTTTTATGATCCAAGAATAATTACCTCAAGATGTTCATTTCATAACTGTCCAAGTATTTAATCCCTGAAAAACTCTGTTTTGGTAGCCCGACCTTCGATTTTTCAATAATTTTATTGGTTGAAAGGAAACAATCGAAAAGATCGTTGGGAATGCAATATATGAAGCAAGAATTTTACAACTACCTCTGTAGTAGTTATCAACAATCCCCAAGAAACTATGCAGGAGTATGAGGCAGAGAAGTTATGAAACAATTTGTAGAGCACATGGAAGAGCATTCATCGACATATCAAAATACCTACACCAGGATGCACCGAATATTATTAATTGCTGCGCTAGCGTTTGAGAGTGCAGAAATGACTTGGGAAAAAAATATAAATACAGTTGAGAAAGACAACCTTGGTAGGAAAAGAAGTATTCAAAGAAAATTTCAAACAAACCAAGCAAATCAGCTCTTGCTTGAGATAATAGTAAGGCATAACGGAATTCTTCGTTGCTACACCAGCGAAAATCCAAGGGACCTGCAAACGAAGAAGAAATAAATCTATAATAATAATATGCTTTATTGCCCAAAGAACACATGCATACACACATATACACACACAATATACATAAACACACACATACATATTATATAGGATACAAATAATGTTAAATTACTCAAATATATATAAATTTGAAAAAAGATATCATACAATAAAAATACCAAAAAAGTTCAAAATGTTCAAATGCAATGTACCATACTTTGTTTGATAAAAAATACAATTGATAAAATACATTGCGATCCTCATAGAACCTCTAAACTATAATAGGGCCTACCACATAATAAGTCTTTTACTGATTCTTGAAATACATAGCTATCCTGTAAAATTTTTATATGGTCAGGTAAATGATTAAACATCTTGAGACCATTATAATATATAGAGTCTTTCAATGGAGTAGAGGCTGGTATGGGTAATCTTAGGTCGTTAGATTGACGAAGCGAAGTAACCGCTAAATATCAATTTATGTTTGTTAATCAAACATACTGTTTCTAAAATAAAGATTCCCCAGAAAGGAATTCCATATCTCAAATGTGACTCAACAAGTGAGAAATAAGCCGATTTAGCGGCAGACAAACCAAGATCCTTATATGTTATTCTCACTGCAAAACACCCTGAACTAGCTTTTTGTTGAGGGTTACAATGTGATTGGCGAATTTGAGTTTATTGTCAATTATTACCCCCAAAAATTTAGTACTAGGTATGTTTTCAATCATCCTGTCCGCGTCCTGTGTTGGTAAAGGAATGCTGTTAATAAAGCAGCGGAATGATATTAAATTTGTTGTGGAAACATTGAAAGACAGCAGATTAGAGTCGCACTACTTTTTTATTTTTTTTATATCTGCACTTATATTCTCGTGGAGATTACATAACGTTTTATCACGACACAATATTGTGATGTCATCGATAGATCTAAATCGTTTATGTATAGCAGGAAAAGTAACGGTCCCAGTATTGAACCTTGTGGTACGCCACACAATCTGACTTCTTCCTGTGAGATAATTTTCGAACCACTTGTGAGTAATTCCACGGATGCCATAGTGATACAGTTTTTTTAACAGTATTCCATAATCTACATAGTCAAAGGCTTAAGCAAAGTCACGGAACACTGCTTCTAATGATTTTTTTTTATTAATATTTCCATAAACGTCATATAACAAAGAAAAGATAGAATCATGGGTATTCTTTTTTTATTGAAAGCCGAACTGGTTCTTGCTTATGACACTATTATTATTCAAAAAACATTGTCAATCTTAATTTAACCAGTTTCTCTATTAGCTTTCCTAGAATGGGAATGAGACATATAGGACGGAAGTTTGAGGGATTACTGAGATCACCACCTTTGTGTAATGGGATAACTATTGATTTTTTAGGCAGGAAGGGAATGTTCCGGTCTTGAAGGATGAGTTTATTACGAACGCTAGAGCATTTAATGTGGTATCAGGAAGGTTAGCAAAAATGATAATTGAAATTTCGTCTATTCCCGCGGCCATTTTATTTTCAAAAGATTTGAATTATTTCTTTAAGCTCATTTGTAACAGTAGGGTGTAAGATAAAGTTATCAACGATCCATTTGTTCCCTAAATGAGTCAGCGGATTGAGAGAAGTTGGTATGTTTTTTGTTAATTTTTCTGCTATAGAGCAATAGTAATTGTTCAGTATGTTTGCGTTTATTGGTATATCAACTAGTTCTTTCCTTTGTTTTCCTCTAAAATCATTGATCATGGACCACATCTCTTTTGATTAATTGCTTGCTTGCAAAATTCTGCTTTTCTATAAGTAGTTCTATATGTTTTAACACAGGTATGAAAATATATACTATCCGTGAATTTTTTTATATAATTAAGTGATCTTATATTCCTCGCGGAAACCTGTATGCCCTTTGTAATCCAGTGTTTTTTTTTCAGTTTAATTCTTTGATAAGGAAAATATTCATCAAAAATGATTTTTATTTGGGAATATAAAACAAAGGGGTTCATTTTGCACTTCTACCAACTGAAGAGTAGAATGCTCCTAGAACAAATCAGAGCAGCACATTTGAAAGAAACATCCATATTTTGAATGTTGGCAAATATTGCCAACACTAGAGAGAAGCCATAAATAACTGTTTTCGGGAAGGAGAATGCAATTCAAAAATGTTGAAAAAACGGCAAGAGATATGAGATGGTTGATGTTCAAAATAGATTCAGGAAACAAAAGAAGTAGAGTAGAGCCTACAACGGTGAGAAATAAATGTCTCAACCGGTTCGTATAATCGGAAGACTACTTACCATACTCAGGAATCCCAGGTGAGATAAGAACAGGCCAGAAGAAAGATGGTTTGGAACTGGCTCAACAGCAGGGTTCGAACTGATCTGCAGTCAGTTTCCAAGTATGGTGTAGTTGCCAAAGATTCTGTGGGGTCTTCTTTTCCTCTGTGATGACCTATTTCCAAAAAAAAAACTAGATGAGGCAACGAAAATAATTCTGCTCGTCGTAAAAATTACACGTCAGATGTGACGGACCAATTCTATAGGAGTTAAATCAAAGACTCCGGTATATATAAGCATGAGTTCAACAAAGATACCATTAGGCCAACTATCACCATGATGAGGAAAAGTAGAGCATAAATGTCTCACAAAAAAAACATTGAACGATTTCTTTGATACGGCCAGACAAGGGCCAGACAAGGGCTAGAAAAGAACAAAACGTTCCAACAAGAATATGCTGCGTGGTTATACCACATAACGTCTATTTCCCTGAAATGAAAATCCAAGGACACACAGTTTCCATTAGAAGATGATCTGTGATTAGTCCAACCCCAGAAAAGAAGAAAATTTGTTTCACCCAACAAAAACTGAAAAGCCTTATTTGGTGACTGAAAAGATAAACGACACGGAGCAAATAACCGGTGAACCATGTTGTGATTACCCCTATTGTGGAGTGAGTTTGTGGAAAGGAAGTGTTACGTGAAGAATTTCAAGACTCTACCAGAATGTTCGAATGTGGTTCATATGAGAGTAGTTTCAGAAATCAGACAGCTTACTTATGAATACGAGATAGTGCGCATGAGCGATGAGGCAAGAAGGGAGAATGAATAAGTGAAATGATTATATTGCTGCCAGTAATGTTGCGTCTAACAGAAGTTCTTAATAAATATTTGGTACTTTTATTCTTTAAATGGCGTTCAGAATTATGACTAAACACTATACTACGAATAGATTTTACGATTATCATTTGGCATTGCAAGGATGTGGTTTTAAAACACGAACAAACAAAATGTTACAGTTTATTTTATGATTCTCACTATAAACTGAAAATAGTGAAAATAATACAATGAACTGTATTGATGAGTTTTATTATGCATTTTCATCAAGTATCGCCCAGTTCTATTCAATAAAATGAAATGTTGTTGAACTCAACCGCCAAATTTGAAAATAATACGTTCTTCTGTCTTTTATATTTTATACCAATCTGAAGAGTTGAAATAAGACTAATTTCTTTCGTGAGAAACTGCATGAAATAAAAAACAAGCCGAAACAGAACACATGTTCGAGTTATTCCATATTTCACGCAAACGATCCGAATCATGTCTGCAGATCTTCACAACTGCCACCCTATTCTTTCAAATCACAAACTTCCGATGAGTCGACGAAAAATAATGGTTTTTAAAATCTTTCTTTCCGAAAACCATTTGACTAATTTTTTTAACATTTGTCCTAATTAATAAAAGAAAGCATGATTAATGTTGAGGATTTTCTTGTTGAGATATTGTGGGGAATAATGCAATGGCTGTGTCGCTGGGGGAATATATCATTAATATAAATTCTTGTTCATTTCACAGATGTTTAAGCCCGACTATTAGATGTTATTTAGCTGAGCGCACTTTCACAGGATCGTTAGTATTGACAGGTATTGGGTTTCGACCTCTCAGTAAGCAAGCAATTATCGCACCTCAACAGGTCAAAATGTCTAGTAGCTGGGCAGAGATAAACGACATCTGCATCAAAGTTATCACGTAATCAGCCACTAGACAGCATATCTCCCAAGCATCCAGCTTATTCAAAACTTGAATAGAATCAGTAAAATTCATAGCGAAATCAACTTGTTTATTATCGACGTTTCGGTCTTAAATTAGGCGCATCCCCGCCCAATGAGAAATGAAGTTCCTGAATTTGTATTATACGCACTTCATACTCAAAATATAAATAAAATTTCCATCCATAAAACGACAATGTGTTCACAATGAGCAGACAATAAACAAACAATTTTAGAGTGACAAATGAGTAAAGACACGCCCTAAACACGTGTTGCGTTTTTGTTAAATCGTTTAGTGAAAATCTCACAATAAAGTCTTTTTTTCATTCTGGAAACACTTTGCTACTTTTGGTAGCGAGTATATGAGGTATATATAATATTATATAGCTTAAAGTTAAATAAACTAGCTCTATAGTATACCAAAATCATTCTGTCTTCACGGAACACGCCTAATTTTTTTCCATAGCGAAATAATGTTTATTTAGCTCACTTCAGATAGTGCCAATCATTTCCCATCGGAGGTTACTATGGATTCCAAGGAATTTGCAACTTTTCTGGAATAATATAGAAATGATGTCGTAGTTAATAATTCACCAGAAGAATGTTTTGAAAATGTATGGCAGTCGTTTCAGAGTAATTTATTATGAAATGGATCAGTTCACACCAACTACTGAATTGAAGGAGTACGTTATTCATTTTGCACAGCAGGTCATCTATATCTGAACTCTCAAGCGTCGACTATCGACGCTTGGAAGAAGCCCAGCGACAAGACCTGTGGGTTAGGCAAATTGAGGTCCCGACGTCAAGTCACAAAACCCTTGCAGCGTGTCATATGAATCAACCACGTATTCTCTGGATAATTGTTCATCAACTTTAACGATTATTTTTCGGTTTTACAAAAATGAACCAATCCATTCTCAGAGTAACTGTCCCTAAGCATAGCGATCCAACTCATGTATCATGAGTTCCCATTGACACTAGGTCAACACTCATCAAGCTTTTTCAAAGATCAAGAAGAATTCAAAGAATTTATATGTATAGTTAGTATGAACACGCCTGAAGAAGCTATAGTATAGTGAAACACGTGTTGTGGTTTCGTAAACTGTTTAGTGAAAACCTCACAATAAATATGATATGGATTTTCATCAAGTATCGGTCAAATCCATCTCATAAATAATAAACATAAATTCGAAAAAAATTCGACAATCTTCGATTGGGATATTTATGTGAGTACATCTTCATAGATTTTGAATATTTCAAGTATGCCCTAGTGAATGCTAGCAGATTTTCAAAATACTATAGTAAAAACCAGAACAAAAAGCTGTCAATCGCAGTAACAGAAACAACGTTTAGATATATAGATAGTACCATTTTGATACCTTGGGATCACATTTTTGCAATATCAAGAGAAATCTCTGTTTTTTTTTGTCAACGAAATGCAACCTATATTACACATTAAGGTAGCCTTCTGAAGGTGAAAGACTTTTTGAAATCACTTAAGTAATTTTTAGTTTATCCATTACATGTAAACGAGAAAAATTTCCTTTTCATACTACTGGGCTATGATAAATAAATTACGTGGAGAAGGTAATATATTGCCTGTTAATTCGCATATAGATCCTAACGTGTTAAACAACTTCTACTGTACAATAGCACAAAAAATAACATCAGAATTACAACCGACAATCCATCCAACTGTGTTTATAAAAAATATAAATATTCCAGATAACTTTCACCTATTTGATACAGACATATACGAACTGAAGCAAACTATAAATAAAATAAAGAACAAAACATCATCTACTTATGATGAACTGTTTGGAACCTTTGGTGTAGTAACGAATATTACTGGAGTTTTTTCCCAACACCAAATCGTTATTTTTTAACACCTCGACACGTGTTTCGATCACCAAGTGATCATCTTCAAAGAGGAAGATTAGGATTAGAAGAGGAAGTTTTAATCTTGGGAAAAAACTCCAGTAAAACATCATCTGGTTATGATGAAATATCAGTTGAAATTTTGGAAAATCTCTCAGAATACGCTTTGAATCAGCGGTACTCAACCTTTTTTCTCCTTGGGCTACATAGTCGCTACTGCTAGACCTTGCGGGCCGCAATAATGAAACTGAACTGAACAAACTACTTTCAGGTTTTGCGTTGTTAGAGTTAGACGTTGTATGTAAAATACAATAAAACGCAACTGTTAAAACAAACCATTTATTTAAACATTAATGTGATGATTGACATTGACGCAAATTATTTACAATTTCTGATGAATCTGGCACATAATTACTACATGCTACTCTCAAAACGTCGTCCAGGTGCGAATCACTTATTCGGTATCTATAAATATATGTCGCATATTTCATTTTTGAATATGAGGATTCGCACAGGCAAGTTGACGAAAACAAGGTGAGGAGCAAGTGTACGCAATTTTTGAGCGTTTTGTAAATATCCGGTACTAATTTCCAGAATTCTTCATATTTGTCGTGATCAGAAAATACTATTGTCAAATAATTTAAAAATATTGTATTAGCCTTCAGACTGCAGAAAAGACTAGAGCCGCTAAAGGGCCGCATAGAAAAGGCTGGCGGGCCGCATGCGGCCCGCGGACCACAGGTTGAGTGTCGCTGCTTTAAATACTCTTGTTGAGGCCATTAATAAATCATTTCATTCTGGCAGATTTTCTACATGTCTGAAACTAGCGATAGTCATTCTGCTTCATAAAGGTGGTGAAATGAAAGATCCATCAAACTTCCGGCCTATATCATTGCTTCCGACAATCTCAAAAATCATTGAAAAACTGGTCAAAAAGAGAATGCTTAACTTCTTAAGTAAACATAACATACTATGCGAATCTCAATATGGATTCCAAAGCCATAGAAACACAGGCGATCTATTCTTTTCTGGAAGATGTATACATTGGTTTAAATAATACAGAATCTATTGGAGCAGTATTCTGTGATTTCTCAAAAGCGTTCGACTGCGTGAACCATGAAACACTATTATTTAAATTTCAGTGCTATGGCTTCAGAGGATTGTCATATAACTGGCTTTACAGTTATCTAACAGGCAGGAAGCAGTTAGTAAAACTCCAAGGAAGTACATCACATATTGAGAATAATTCATCAGGTGTACCACAACATTCGGTTCTGGGTCCTATCCTTTTTCTGCTTTATCTGAATGATCTAGTTGATACCATTGATACCATTGATACCATTGATATTAAAGGAAAGTTCACGCTTTTTGCGAAGGACACCACGATCCTTTGGCGTAGGACGCACCAACAGTGGTGCGATTCAAACTCCTTATGTTTCAACACAAATAAAACAAACATAGTTTGCTTCAAACTCAATTTGGACGACTTACTTATAGAAAATCACGCTATAGTTAACAAAACTCACACAAAATAAATTTTTAGGGGTATTTATAGATGATAAATTAAAATTTTATGAGCATATAACAAATTTATGTAAAAAATAGCATCTGGCTGCTATGCAATTCGAGTTGTTTCTAACGAACTCAATCCATCCTCAGCCAGAACTGTGTATTTTTCCTTAGTAGAGTCGCACTTGAGATATGGAATTGTCTTTTGGGACTTTTGTTGTCAGCAACTACTAAATTCAGTATTCGTTCTACAAAAAAGGGCTGTCAGATACTTATGTAGGGTAAAATCACAAGACCACTGCAAACCACTTCTCATCAGTCAGAAAATTCTTATTGTACCTTGTTTATTCCTGTTAGAACCCGTTTGCTTACTTCACAAAAAATATTCCAACTCAGCAGATAATAATGACAGACGTTACCACACGGGAGGAAGTCGGAATTTACCCATGTCAATCCGAAAATCAGCAACTTTAAAATTTTCTTCGATATATGAGAGCAAGAACATATACAACCACCTTCCAATGTGCTATAGGGCAATAGCAAATTTAAAAACATTCAGAAAATTGGTTAAAGGAGTACTTCTGCAAAAAGCCTACTATGACTTAAAGGAATATTACGATGATGTATTTTAACTCTTAGTATTTCAGATGCTTACATATCTGTAATGATTTATTTATTTATTATCTGCAATGGTATATATACTATTTTATTTATGTGTATGTATATGTACATTTTTTAAACTTATAATGATTGTTCACTGTATATCATAATTTTAATATTTTTTAAAAAAACTTTAACATTGTTGACTTCATAAAGTTTCACTAGCTTTGTCAATAAATATTTCTTGGGCAATGAAGCATGATTGATTGATTGATTGACCTGTGTCTGACTCTCAATACAGTTCATGTAATCAATATTGGAAATTTTTAAAATACAGCATTACTGGCTATTTTCCCAAAGTATTGTATTGTGCTAAGTAAATACAAACTGTTGCTGTTATTTTTTTATGTCCTATTTCGTTACATATACATATATTCAGTACCTACTTAAAATTGTATATTATTGTATAGTTTATAGTTTTATATGACTCAGTGGCGATAACTAATATGTGTAATTTTGTTTGTTTGATTTTTTCATTTAATTATTTCAACCAAGCTTTGTCGATAAGATATGAATCTTCAGACAATAAAGCATATTTTGATTTAATTTGATTCATAATATAAGGTCAGATTAGGAACTTAATATATATCGAATTGTGACCGGAGAAGTTTTTTGAACCTGGGGCATTTAAATATAGGTTTGAACTGTTATTACCAATTAGTTACAACCATCTTCTGATAGCACTATTTTAGATAGTAAAACGTTTGTCGAAAAAAGTATTTTGCATGTTTGGCTTTCACTAGTAATAATTCGATATACTATCAACCCAGGACTACTTTGTTGCAGTGTTAATATAATAATGTATAGTTAGAATTATCTGCGGTCGACACACCCTATTTAATTATTCGATGACCACCCGGCAAAACACAGGCCAGTCTTAATGATTTTTGAGATTCCATTAACTTCCTTTCATTCTATAAATAAGTTGTAAGTATGTAGCATCTATCTACAATGCGCAGGTATTTACATTTATGAGATTGTGAATAGTTTGAAATTTACTAATATCAGTTGCAAAAAGAAATCAATAATTAAATCAAATAATAGTTTAGAGTCATATTACACTGAATAATACTGACGTTTTATCTCAACACCAAAATGTTATTTTATTTCTAGGTACCTGTGTCTACAGTATCTTACATTAATTTCACAATATTGCCTCATCTACTAGTCTTGAATTATTTCTACAATGTGTCCTTATGTAATAGTCAGATAAATCTGATAAGTGTTTAAATATCTTTAAAATATTTTTTTCGTTAACCAGCTAGCGCACCCCTGCGAATGATAACCCTCAAAAGTCAAAACCTGTGCGAGCTAAGGACTAACGAGGTGTTTTAACGTGTGATTCCTAACACCGGTTGGACGATAGCAAGTGTAAATCGAGCGTTCAGCCTGGGGCTTGAACCATCGATTCACACATCGGCCGATTGACTGAGTGAACAAAGCACCCACGTCAAACCGCCCGGCTACCGACTGACCAATTATTTCAACAAGCTATGTAGTAAACTATTAGGTATTATGTTTGCTTTTTTCTATACTCACATAGGCATCTAGATGCCTGTTGTTGTTAACTTGTCTAACTATTCTATGTAATAGTTGCAAAATATACTGGTGGACTGCTGATTTTTCTGGTCTTCCATATTTAAGCTGTGATGAGTGTTCCTTATATCTTATTTTAATAGATCTTTTTGTCTGTCCATAATATCTTGCATCGTAGTTTGTACAATTATTTCCGTGAATTCCAGAATTTTTCGAATTCTCGACTTTGTCTTTTGGATTTCCTAAATGGCTCTGTAGTGTATGATTTGTTTCACACGTAGTTCCTTGAAAATCTTTCCAAAGTTCTTCCTGTATTGGTGGTATGGAACTGAGATATATTTATCTTCGTTTTCGTCGTTTTTAAAAGTCGAGATTTCGTTCATTCTTAACCTAAACTTTTTCTTCCTTATTATATCATCTGCAATACCCCTCGAGAAACCGTTACTGACTGTTACTTACTAAATTGTGAACCTCTCATGTATGAGAGGAAAAGTCAAAAGACGATGCACTTGAAAATAAACCCAGCACGTTTGTGCTGTCCACAGTGATGTGAACTGTCAGGAATATACCTGTACGTGCTTGTTTCTTTTCTAAATATATCGTATTCTAACCATCCATATTGGCTCCTCATTACCAAAACGTCAAGAAATGGAAGTTGTTCTTTATTTTCTAACTCATACGTAAATTTTATTGGTGGAAATCTGTTATTTAAAAAAACAATGTCCTCAATCTTCGATTTTTTGTTATCGAATATCGCAAAAACATCATCCACATACTTCAGCCATATCCTAGGAAAATACTTTGTCTTTTCTTTGGTTTCCATTTCGAATCTGCTCATGAACAGATTTGCCAGGTAGGGTTACGAGGGTTGCCTTTTATGTTTCGGGATTTGGAAACCCTAGTGTTGCAATCTGGCAACTGACAGCTCTATCGTGAAGTTGGACATTTTTGAGCTTATACGTACTCAGAACGTTTTGACATACGCGCGCTACTTGTGTTGTTTACAGTAACTTAAAAGATTCATGTCGGCCCAAAAATGAAATTAAATCGTGAACATTTTCGTGCGATTATTTTTTACAACTTTCAACGTGGATTAACTCAGCAACAGAGCATGGATGAACGTAATTCAATTTTTGCCGATGAAGCTCCATCAAGGACCAGTGTTTATCGATGGTATGGTGAATTCAATCGTGGTCGTAGTTCTCTCCAAGACGAATTTCGTGAAGGTCGTCCAAAATCAGTTGTTGTTCCGAAAACCATTGATGCTGTGCAAGAACTGATATTGCAAGATCGTCATGTGACCTATAGTGAGATTGAGACAACCTTAGGCATTAGTAGGACCAGCATACATTCAATATTGCATAAAAATTTGACTGTCAAAAAAATTTGTTCGCGTTGGATCCCACACAATTTGTCAATCGCTCAAAAAAAGGCTCGTGTTGATTGGTCGAAGGAAATGCTCAAAAACGCGGTGCTTCGAAACACATCTATGACATCGTAACAGGTGATGAATCGGGGATTTACGCGTATGAGCCGGAAATTAAACAGCAGTCGACTGTATGGGTGTTTCAAGGTGAGCCAAATCCAACAAAAGTGGTTCGCGCACGAAGCGCAACCGTACCACTAGAACAACGCAGAACAGTTTGCCAGTTGTCTTCTAAGAAATCTGGAAAACCAACCGCCAAAGACGGATCACTCTTTACCACCACAATGCGAACTCACACATTGGCTCAAACAACTGCATTTTTGAGCACCCAAAACTTCGATTTAATGAGTCATTCGCCGTATAGTCCTGACTTGGCACCGAATGACTTCTTTTTATTCCCGCACGTGAAAAACAAACTGAGAGGGCAATGCTTTTCAACACCTGAAGAAGCGGTTGCTGCATTGGGAATGCATGTTTTGGAGATACCTCAATCAGACAATTGGTTCAAACACATGCAAAAGTGTAAATATCTTCATAGGGAATATTTTGAAAAATCATAAAGTGATTTTCGTTGATCAATATTTGTTTTTGTTCCCTAATCCCGAAATATAAAAGGCAACCCTTGTACCCATAGCCGGTCCCACCTGTTGTTCATGAAAGCAACCTTCTGGAAACGGTTTTGTTTCATACACAAATCAATGAGAGATACGAATTAATCAATTTTGGTATTATTGAAATTATTTTCCTCTAGGAATTCCCTGAGATATTAAAAAAAAGCAATTTATTCACAACAGGAGTACCAGGTTACAGGAAATGCTATTATTACAGAGTATATATGAAATAAATATTAACAATAATGAAATATAAAAATGTATAGAAGTAAATGATAAAACAAAGTATATATAAAATATTCGTATAAGTAGAATTTCAAAAGAGGAATGAAAAATTGAGTATATAAACAAAGATTTACAAAAAATGCAATGTAGCAGTACTAACACAAATGTTATTTATAGTATTATTAAAAGTAATTGTGGATACAAGATACCAAGGCATTCAGAGAGTCGAAATGAATATCGTAGTGTTCACAGATTTTATTGAAGCTACTGCACATAAAATGCAATGGTGTTGGTAGCATAACATTTGTACGTGATGCTTCGCAATAGAATTTCAGATTGTGTCGACCTTCACTTCTTGGTACTAAGAAATTGATTCCGGGTGAAAGAACCGTACTGTCAATATTATTGTTTAGCAATTTATGGAGGAATTTTATACCAAGGATAACTCTCCTATTTCCCAAAGATGTCATATCAAATCGTGTCAACAAAATGTTATGATCGATGCCTCTCGTGGGGTATTGACCATCAACTTTTAGACATAAGTATTTTAGGAACTTCTTTTGCACGCTCTCAATTGATGTTTTTTGGTAGTCGTAAACTGAATTCCATAACAGAAAGCCATACTCTAACTTAGATCTGGCATACGCAAAATATAGCAATTTTAAGGAGGCAATACTTTTAAAGTTTTTCCCATTTTTGTAAATAAATCCAAGCATCATATTTGCATCAGCAGTCATATTCCTTATATGTGTTATAAATGTTAATTTACTGTCGTACGTTATACCAAGATCTTTTATCTCATGTACGCGGTTGACTGTAGTTTTGTTGATTGAATAATCGTACATTAAAGTTCGCTCTTCAGTTGTAAATTATATTATTTTACATTTGGATACGTTCAGTTGTAGATGATTATTATTACACCAAAGTTTGATTACATCTAATTCATGTTGTACACGTTAGCAATCAGTAATGTCATCGATTTTATAATATAGTTTCAGGTCATCTGCAAGTAGAAGGCTAGGAATATTCAAAGAGGTTGCCAAGTCATTAATAAAAATTAAAAATAAAATAGGTTCAAGATTAGACCTTGTGGTACTACGTACTGGGCCGATTTGAAAGATTCATATTCGACGAATTCTTTTCTGTTAACTAGATATGATTCAATCAGAGTAAGCAGTTGGTTAGGGAGTCCCAATTTTGTCAATTTTCTGAGAAGAACGTAATGGTCTATTTGATCGAAGGCTTTTTGAAAGTCTAAATAAACAACATCAACTTGTTTTTGCTTGTCCAGGTACGAACAGAAATATGAATTTAAACATGCAAGATTTGTCATACATGATATTTGCTGTACAAAACCATGCTGAGTAGGAAAAATAACGTTTTGAATATGGGAGTACATAACATTTTGCACACATCTCGAAGAGTTTAGATAAGTTACATGAAATTGAAATTGTCCTCTAGTTTCTGATATCGCTAGAGTCGCCTTTTTTTAATATCGGACAAATTCGAGCCGTTTTCCACTGCTCAGGGGAGGCACAATTTGATAAAATTAAGTTGAATAAGCTTATTAGAGGTATAGAAAGAACGTCGTGACAGTCCTTTATCACGAGACTAGGGACATTGTCAACGCCTGCGGTGAGTTTATTTCTTAAGGTCTGTAGAATTAGGACGCTAAGAAATGAGGAACTAACATCAAAGGAAACCAAAATCTCACCTTCGACGCGGCGTTCTTATGGAGCTGGAAACTTTCAAAAGAAAACTTGATGGACTATGAACTTATGGACTAAAACATTTTTGGATAATTTATTAGAAAGTTATTTTCAAACTTCGATATCTCGAAAACGGTTGAAATTAGGAAATGATGTGCTTCATCAATTTTGTTCAGAATTTCGAAGAGAATTGAAATATAGAATAATATATAGAGTGTTCCATCAAAAGAAAAAGTAACTTTATTTCTTCAAGACTTTTTGACTGATCCTGTATACTTAATTTTCATTCAGTGTAACGCATAAAATTAGGGAGATTTTTATAATTTTGCGGTATGTAAAATATGACGATATGATCATGATCTTAGGTATGGTTGAATTTGTGAGTGAAAAATTCAAAAAAACTATCAATGTAACTACTCATATATTACAAACAGTTTCGATAGAAACGGATATAAAGAACATATGCCAATAACGAAAAATCCTATCGATTGACACAAATGAGTGATATTCGAAGATGGCGCTGAAGGAAATATGCAAAGAAAATATGCAATAATAGTAACTTTATGATTTGTGAAAAGTGTGTTTTGGAAATCCATTGTTACAGAGCCCTGAAGGAAACTTTGATTGAATTAGAAAAACAATAGTTTTTCCAAGAAAGATTGATTCTGATCAAACTAACGTTTTTTTCTGAAATTATTCATTGAATCGCTAGACTGGTCAAAAATATAAAAATTTCAATAAATGCTAGAAAAGGAAAGTCATCGCTCTTATCTAACAATACCATTGGCATTTGACAATACATCGATCCGATAGGAGGCCACAAAAAATGCCGATTATCAAAAATGAATCAGTTCATTCCCATGATTATCATTCTTTTATGCATAACTACATTAAAAACCTGGGCTGTCAAATAATTTTGATATAGGTTTTTTAACATCTTTCGATTATTCGAGTCGTTTTTCAAATGAATCTACCTCTTATCTGATTCAAAAGATAATTAGTATGTATTGAAATTTCCGAGTCATCCGAAGATATTTATCGAGGTAGAATTCATAGCGCGCTACGATCTACTACACGTAGCGCCGCTCTTTTGTTTTTCCACAGCCGAGAGGATATAGTCGAATCAATAAAGTCTTCTCGAAAACAGCTTCGAGTTTGATGATTTTTTTAATTTTTTGTTTTCTTATAATATTCAAAATCAGAAACCCTTTGAAACGAACACAAAATCATTTATTTTGTTCATTCATTCTATATGATTATATATATATATATATATATATATATATATATATATATATATATATATATATATTAAATTATATTATATATGACAGATTTTAAACAGATTATATATGATGTTCATAGGAGAAATTAGTTTTGGGTGATTTTTCAATTAATCGTATAGTAAGTTGTTTTTGGGAGAAATCGAAGATATATAAATTAGACCCCAATCGATTATTTATTTGAAAAAGACATGCCTCTAAATACGACTTTGATTAGTTGATGATTGGAAAACAGAAAAATCAAAATGCGTTTTTTAGTCTTCTCTGCAAAAAACCAACCGAATATAATATGGAATGGAGTCAAGCAGAAAGTGATGCGGATTATTTTATTATCTGTGGTATTGACGGCTTCAGCACCTGTTGATGGAGAAGGAACGGTATTAATGAAACACTCAATATTATGGAATTTATTATCTACTTCATTCGTACATCCATCGGACCATATTCGTTTGTTATAATAAAGAAAACAATAATTGTATGCTTGATGGAAGAGAAACATCTGCCGGACTAACCTGTTGCATAAATGCAAGATATCTGGGATATAATTCATTGTCCTGTGTGGTATTAGCCGAGGAAGTAGTTATTTTCCGGCAAGTATTACCAGAGCCTGCAGTGAAGTTACTTTGAGAAAGATTAATGTTTTGAGATATCATTTGGAAATAATTATATGTATGTATCTCTCCTCGATACAGTATTTAAACTTATTTCGATTTCTGTCACAGAATTGATACGTGAGATATTTTTTCCACGCTTGGGGCTTTGTTCACGAGATGAAGCTGGTACTACTTAACAATCTTTCTCTCAGACGAAAGTTTCATACATGCAGTTGAAATTAATCGAGTCCCAAGCACACTGCTGTTCGTGTCAGATCTTTTCTGTACTGATGACAAGTAATACCTCGAAACAGGTCTGTAAGTGATCTACTAGAATTATATCAGAAAAGTCCTGTTGCTGGCTGAAACGAGATACAGTTGAAATAGTAACCTCTTTGAGGTATGTTGCATAAATGTCTGTCGGATATAAATCAATGTTCAGCGTGGTATCAGCCAGGGAAGTAGTTGTTTTCCAGCAGGCGTTTACTAGAACCTACGGTGTAGATAACTGAAAGAAAAAGCTCTCCTGAAACAACTACTTTCACACGAACAGTGAATTATGTTAATGATATTTGATATCGTAAGTCATATATCATATTGTGTAGCTTTTCTATGAATGTTATCTGTTTGAATTCTATTATGATTGTTTTAAATACAAACTGAATACGAAAAAGTGATTTTCGTATGACTCAATGTTCATATGAAGGTAGTTGTTTCGAAAAAAAAACAAATCACTTCTGAAAGATACTTACTTCCCTTTTAATTTAAAGTTATATACGTTTGAATGAGATTTTTAAGTATATCCTCGCAATGCCAAAACCTTTAATGAACTGCTATAGTATTAATTTCTAATAGCAAAAGCTTACGACAAAGGATGCAGCCGAATAATATACTTCAAAAATTGGCTTACAAGTTTGCATCACTTACAAACATTTTGGCAGTCATATTTAGCTATTGCAATATAGATAGAAGTAGATCAGCAGATCACTGATTCTTTTTTTATGTATGCCAATAAACTGGTGAATTCACAAATGATATGCATCATTTGTAATTTTGATGTGCATGACAGTTTTGAGCTTATATTCCATACAAGTGTTGATGAACAATTTTCAATTGAATTTCTTGAACCTAATTCTACCAATTCTTTGAGAAAGTCCATTATAAAATGATAAGTTTTCCACAATCAATAAATAATGGAAATCAACTTTCGTTTATTAACCGTATGTTATTATTATTTTAAATAAATATCTGAGCAATTGTTAATATTTGTTTGTTACACGAACTTATTTCTGAATATACAATAACATAAATTCATGTTTCCAATGAATAATGAAAAACCTCTGTACGCGCGCTTGACTTGGGGAATAAGCTGGTGAATGCCTGACGAGAGCGTTACAAAAAGTGTGATCGGTGGGGTGAACAGAAGTTGAGAGACAGGTATGAATAAGTGAAGATAGAAAAAGAGAGTTACGTTCCGTATATCACTGTTGGGGAAAGAGAGAGGTGCAAGCACACATTTGCGGTAGAGTAGGCTCGGAAGGATTGAAAGAAAATTATCATACGTTGCCACTAATTTTAGCAGGAGATTTCAATGTTAATTTCGTGTCCGAAGATGGACATCTCTTGGGAAACTTTCTACAAGATAAATTAGAACTTCAAATGAATAATGACCGAAATGAGCCTACCACAATACATTGAACAACAATCGATGCAGTTTTCTCTAAATATATTTCTAATTTTCACTCACCTCTTTTACTCAACATATTGTTCAAGCAATATGAATAAATCCCTGTCCGTTCTAAGATGTTTTTGATTTTGAACATATTAAAAAAAACAAGAAGAATTGAAGAATTCCAAAGAATGCCTGTTTTTCGTTTTCATTGACGCGACTAATATTGTTGTGCGGGAGTCTGTGATTTTCGTGAAGGCATTTTTATTCGAGATGGAGTCATTCGATTTATTGGTATATTCTCTCAAAATGGGCCAATCACGTATTATAATTGTTAATATTTTTGTATATCTCCGACCACGAGGCGTTTTTTAAGAACCGTGTCATTCATCTCCCATTGTTTCGTATCAAGATTGGATTTTTATTCCTTTTCGTTCGAATCGTTACTGAAGGCGGTTTCGAGTGTACCAAATACTCGAAACATATATTTATTGGTGGTCAGCATGATACGAGAATTACAGCTTGTACTCATGCTGATTGGGCATGTAAAAGAATTTACAAACCGATAAAAAATTATCTTTGAGATGCAGAGTGTTCTGAAAACCAGCTTAGTTAGCATATCCTATGTGTTTTGAAATAAATCTGTATAATTTCAAATGATAATAAAACTGAAAATTCACCACAGAATTATCACCTAAAAATCTACTTAGAGTACATTATGATGATTACGTTACTGTTGATGAGATAGAAGCTCAAACTGAAAATATTCAAAGTATATATCACAAAAGAAAGTGTCATATTTATCAGTTACTTGTCGTATTCAATAATTTCGCCTATCAAAGAAATAACTGAGGAATTGTACGAATATTTATTTCAACGTTTCGGAGGCTAAAATCTTCAGAATTGGAAGGCATCTTGAATCTTGCAGGGTGTTCTTTGGTTCTCGTCCTCAACAGATATCGAAGGAGTTTTGGAATGTGAAATGAATGAAAGGTAGATAAATAAGTGTATTTCTCCCGCAAAAAATAACTTTCGTTCAGTACTTTATAACTTATTTCGTGAATCCCAAAATGTCTTTTCCGTCAACATAATAACTTTAATAATACCCAGAAACATACATGTTCATAGAGGAAATTAAATAGAATAACGGATATTATGGAACAAGAAGTATTAAATAATAATAATAAATAATTTATGCTTACTAGAACCAGGTGAAACTAAACATTTTTCATGTTCATACAATCATAAAAATACTTTGTTTTGAATTTAATAGCAGAATTGATGTCTTTGTATATTCGGGCAGACCATTGTAAATTTTTATTCCAGAAAAGCAAAACGAATTTTTGCCAACCTTATGTGATTGGATTTTTTAAATGGTTTGATTTCTTCGTCAAGTTGTCATGACAATTCGAATGACGTAATCAGAGATATTTGAGTATGTGTAGTCTATGTCAAAGTTTGATCTATGTATATTCCTAAAAATTTTGTGATTTTTGCATATTCAATTCTAAATTGTAAAAATGAGATGTACTTGTGTGATCAGGAAAGATCATTATTTATTTCATTCATCAAAATAGGCTAAAGTTGTGTCATTCGCAAATGATCTCAATTCACCATTCGAATTTGATTTCGATATTGAATTTATATAATTAAGAAAAAGGGTGGGCCCAAGAATAGATCCTTGAGGTGTGCCATATGGAATACTTCTCATCTGTGATTTTAATTCTCTCATGTATACAATTTTTTTTCGTGTTCTACAACATTTGTTGAATATTGAAGTAGCTTTCGAAACTGCTGCTATATTTCAACAAGTGTTTCGGGATTTACAAAATATTCTTTGAGGATGGGTATAAAAAGTATGTTGGTCAAACTAAGCGGACTACAAAAGCTCGCTACAAGGCCATTGTTTCACATATTCGGTTTCATAGACTAGAGAAGTCCAGTGTTGCTCCACATGCCAACAAGAACGGCCACAGAAAATGTGAGGAAGTTGCGATTCCATCGAAAGTTTAGAAATCGAAAAATATGGAATGAGATGAATTAACAGTATCAAGGGTCCCATTCCAAACATCTCATTGTTCACTCTCTTATGTTATGATTACAGATAGAAAACAGGTGAAAATCAGGTGTCATTGATGGTTATTGAGATTAAGAACAATAACACCATAACACAATCAAAAATTTGTTAAAATCTGTATTTCCGTTAACCAGCTGTCACTTCCTTATGAATGGCAACCCTCAAAAGTCAAAACTTGTGTGAACTAAGGATTAACGGGGTCTTACCTTTCAACGTTCGATTCCTAGCATGAAAATTCATACTATAATAATTAATTTAATGACCCTCATTAAGTAAGGTTCACTTTTCTTTCTTTCTTTCTTTCTTTCTCTTCTTTTTTTTTATTAAAAAAAATCCATTCTATAAAAATTATTAAAAAATTAGAAAACCAAGTAGTAATTTTAGTTGATCGCTTCTGAAATAGGACTTCTTTCACATACATATATATCACACTGCTTAAATACATCTCAATAACTCTAAATTTTTTGCAATAATGTCAATTGATCAATTCCGATATACTTCATAAACATAAATTATTTTGAAATACTTATTACCTACTTATGACTTTCATACAGTTACACCACTGATTCCCTTCAACGCATTCATAACAGTTTGTAGCATTCTGTGAACACCATTCCATTTACTGGAAAATAAAAACCCATAAAAATCTTCATGTTTTTGTATAGAGACATAAAATTAACGACGAAACTCGAAATCTCTTTCAAACTTCAAATTTCATATGCAACTATAAAGATATATTCGAAAATATAGTTGAATTGTTAAGTGAATTATCGGGTTTCTGTGAAAATAAATAAAATCGTAAAATACTACTAACCAACCCATTACGTGAGAAAATAGAATTCCGAAAATTCCATTAAAATGTTTATAGTACACTTGAAAAAAAAATGTTGTGTTCTATTTGGGTTAAGATGATTATAATAGTTTCCTAATGGTTACCAAAATATGGAATGAGAAAAGGACAACTTTGCTAAAAAAATTTAGAAGTGAAATTAATGAAGCAAAATCACGAAGAGTGAAAAAACACTAAAAATTAGTGAGGGTCAATAAATCTTTAGATATACTGGCAGCAATAAATCTAAAAAGCACAAGGTATATTTGACGTTGACGTTGACTGAGAAGTCCGGAATGAAACGAAGTACCTACTTTCAGCAATCCAGTAAAAAGACCTAAAAAATCAACAATAGCGGGTGATGACAGAAGTAGACGAGAAATTGAACCCAAATCAAAAATCAAATCAAATCAAAATTTATTCAATTCAGATTAATATAAAATATAAACCATTACAACTTACATCTATGAAGGATCGTGGCTATCTAAGCCAAGCTTGTGTTACAGCCACGAATCCAATACAAACAATACATTTACAAACTAAGATGAACCTACTAAATAGTTCTGGAAAGTCCTAGAAGGACGACCAAAATGATGAGCAGTGTTTTAGCATAACTAGAGCATCAAATACGAAAGAAGAAACAGAAACAACAGCTTGTGACGTTGTTTTGAGTGATTGCAGTATGGTGAATTAGTCAACTATCCAGTAATCTTTCCAATCTGTGGTGATTGATGAATGTTTTCAATTCTATTTTCAATTTAGTATAACTTCTGATACATTTTAGTGACGGTAGTAAAGAATTGTAGAGTTTTGGTCCAATGTATCTGATAAATTTTTGATTGTGAGTAAGTCGGCATCGTGGAACCTTTGCAATCTGAGAAGTGTGTAAACGAGTGTTATATATATTCTGAACAAATGAACTCGTAACATTGGCTGTCCATAATATACAAAGGAAAGTATACAATTTTCTTACACTTTATATTCCACACTCTTCATATAATGCTTGAGTATTATAGAATTTATTCTTTTTGAACATAATTTTTATGAGTGAGTTTTGGATCATTTCTAAATTACGTAAGGAAGATTTTAATATTCCGCCCAATATTATTAGACAATACCGTAAAGTGGACTCGGCCAGGGCATCATATACAGTAAGCAACATTTTTCTACTGACTATATTTCTGAGTTGATGAAATTTGTAAGTGAGCTTACGTAATCTTTTTACCGTATAGTCAATATGATCATTCCAACGAAGGCACTGATCCACTAGGACCCCTAAGTATTTTATTGTATCAGTTTTTTCTATGAAGGGACAAGTGCAAGAGACTCTATCGTTTTGGCAAGTAAGTTTATGGATTTTAATCTCTGTAATAGTGGGCGATCCTTCTTTGTTGAGGAGAATGTAATAAATTTAGTTTTTTTGACGTTAACACTCAATAAATTATTACTTAGCCAGTGGAAAATTATATTTATGCCTACCTCCGCCTTTCTATGAGCTTCCTCCCATGTGGTCCCGACAAAAGTTAATGCTGTATCATCCGCAAAAGAAGTTATATTACCTTCGAAGTCCCTCACTGAAAAAATGTTATTTATGTATATTAGAAATAAGATAGAGCCAAGCACCGTTCCTTGAGGTACGCCCCTGGTTATTAATAGAGGTTCACTAATTGAATCATTTGTTTCATCTCTCTGAATCCTATTAGACAAATAATCCTCAAAGATGTTTAATGCTACTCCTCTTATACTCGAATCATATAAACGCTGAAGAAGTATATTGTGATCCACCGTGTCAAAGGCCTTAGCTAAATCTAAAAAAACAGTGATAGTTTTGTCTTGATTTTGAAAAGAATTGTTAACTATATTAACTACTTCAAAGATGGCTTTTTCAGTGGACCTGTTTTCTCTGAAACCAATTTGACATTGAGAAAAAAAATTATTATTTTCTAGGAAATGCACCATTCTTTTTTTTATACATTTTTCCAAAATTTTTGCAAAATTGTTTATGAGTGTTATAGGTCTATAATTAGTTACAAGTTTTTTATCCCCAGACTTAAAAATTGATACTGTAATTGATTCTTTGAAGGAGGCTGGTATTTATCCTTCTACGAAGATTAAATTCAATATATGAGAGAGGGGTATAGCAAAGTAAGTGTGATACTTTTTAATAATATGAACAGAAATTCCATCAGGTCCAGGAGATGTGCTATTTTTGAGTCCAGCTATAACAGTGATCAGTTCTTTAGTTGTTATCGGTTGAAGAAATAATGAGTTGCACATGTTTACATGGTTTTCAACAATAGTCGTTTTGGGTTTCTCGATTTTTCGGGCCATGTCTTCCCCAATTTCAACAAAAAACTTATTAAAATAGTTGGCTTTCTCTGTATCTGATGGAATTTCAAGTTCATTGACAGTTACAATATCAAAATGTTTCAATTTTATTCCTGATTTGGTGTTAGTTATTTCGTTTATATTGCTCCAGATTTTTTCCATGTCATATTTTGTTTCCACAATTTTATTTGAGTAATACTCATTTTTTGATACGCGTAGGAGATTAGTTAAGTAATTTCTGTACAGTTTATATTCAGTTTCTTTTTTTATTATAGAATTCTTCAAAAATTAATTTGTTCCTGTGAGTTATTAATTCAAGCAGACCATCTGTCATCCATGGTTTTATTTTAAGCAATTTCTTTGACTTCACCCTAATTTCTGTACAATTATCCAAATACTTTGATAGTTTATCAAAAAATACTACGTAGGAAATATGTGGGTTATCTGAATAAAGTACTGTTTCCCAGTTCTCTAGTTTCAAATATTTTTCAAATTTGTTATGATTCAAAACTTCATACGATTCACATGTATTATTATTATTAGTTTCAGTGTTAACTTTGATCGACATGAGTACTAAATAATGATCAGTTATATCGCATTTAAAAGTATAGGGACTGATATCTGTTTCTTTCATCATGTTGCTGGAAAATTTCACATTTCACAACACAATACTTCTACATTTATGAGGACAGCCTCACCAATAGTGACAAGATCATCAACTGGTTAGACCAAGAAGCCTTACTTTCCAAACTCAGTCATCTAAAGTCTTGGAAATCTAAGGCGGCATCCAATTCCAAAGTCTGGATAGAGATAGAAAAAGTCACTGCACCAGTACTGACACTTCTATGCCAGACCATAGAATATCGTATAGTACAGAAGAACAATACAGGACAAGACCATGCACATTTTGATAGATAATAATCCTGGAGCTGTTAGTTGTCAACCTAAAAATTTCTTCGAAGGATCTTGGAAGGTCTGAGAATGCGCTTTCAACAACAATACTCGAAGCAAGTTTTTCAGGACAAATATCAACAATAGCATTTGGTTTATTTCTAAGCCACAAATGAATTTGTAGAGAAGAAGAATGGTCCCCAAGTTGTGACACTTGAGACTGAGAATAAGAGCTGCATTGTGCTTTTGATGACTGCTTTCGAGTTTTGAAGTGTTGTAGCAGTATCTATCAACCAAAATTTTTACGAGAAACATATCACTCCTTTCTAGATGGAGCATCCCATTATGTTATTATGAATTAATAAATACTACATGGGCCGAAAAGGCTCTGGCCTAACACATGGATTGCGCTAGTCTAATTGCATTGCAATTACTTGAAAAGTGTTATAGGGACTCCTCTACATCAAAAACAGCAATTAAACATTGGTTTGCTGACTTCAAACGTGATCGTAAAGACATCGATGATGCAAGAACGCAGTAGACGTCCCAATGAGGCAGTAACACCAGTAAACATAAAAAAAATCAAAATCTTTTTGAATTATCGAAAACTGAAGTTGCGTGAGTTAGAAGGAATTGTAAAAATATCACTAGAACGTGTTGGCTTTATACAAAATGAGCATTTGACTATGAGAAATCTTTGTACAAAGTGGTTGCCGCGCGAGCTAACTGTTGACCGAAAACAAGAACATCTTGATGATCCTGAGCAGTGTTTGACCATGTTTAAACATAACAAACCGGAATTTTTGCATCGATATGTGATAATGGATGAAACATGGATCCATCACTTTACTCCGGAATCAAAACGATCGTCATCTGAGTGGAGAGCAACTGGTGAACCTTGACCAAAGCGCCCGAAAGCACAACAATCGGCTGTGAAGGTTATGGTCTTGGTATTTTGGAATGTGCGTGGTGTAATATTCATCGACTATCTTGAGAAGGAGAATATCATTAACACCTGAATATTATATAGAGTCAATGGATCGTTTGAAGGACGAAATTGCGGAAAAATGGCCTCATTTAGAGAAAAAGAAACTGCTGTTCCATCAAGACAATGCACAGTGTCACAAATCACTGAAAACGATGGCAAAATTGCATGAAATGGACTTGGAAATTGCTCACGCATATACCATATTTGCCACAACGTGGGGTCCTGGTAGTAGGAGAATGGATATTCAAGATGCTCTCTAGTAGAGCAATAAGTATCAATGTAGAAGACATCACAGGGAGAGGACTGATCATGAAGGGATGTCCACAGGGAGGGGTCTTATCACCCCTTCTCTGGAACATAGTTCTGGATACCCTGATTGATCATCTCAACAATAATGGATTCTACACAGTTGCATATGCAGATGACATAGTTATCTTGCAGACCGGCAAATTTGTGAACACACTGTACGATAGAGCGCAGGATGGACTCAAATTAATAGAAACATGGTGTAAGGAACACTCACTGTCGATCCCAAGAAGACTGAGATGGTCCTTTTCACCAGGCATCGGGCTCAAAACCTCCCAAAATTTTAAAAAGCAAACCAAACTTCTCTGGAGATTGAAATACTTTGGTACTATCATCGACAGGAAGCTAACATGGAACTCTCACCTATAGAGTAGAGTAAAAATAGCATATGTGGCTTATGAGCAATGTCGGAGGACAGTGGGACGCGCATGGGGTATTTCACCCCGTGTGGTCACCTGGATCTATACTGCAAGAATATGACCTATGTTAACGTACGGAGCCATTGCATGGGGACCGAAAGTTCTACAAGCAACGGCCATCCAAAAATTATATCAAATACAGTGAATGGCTTCTTTAAACAGCTCAGGGGCCATGAGAACACCACCAACCGCGGCAATGGAAAGTATTTCGGGTCTGACCCCTCTGGACCTGTACGTTAAGGAGGTTGCGTTAATGGTCATGAGTCAATTGGGGCTGGGCCTATGGCGAGAAGCACTTACTGCGCAATCTCTGCTGCAAGCAACCATTGATGCAATTGAACCCAGGTTTGTGTTTAATAAACCCTAAAAAATACAAATGAAACAGAACACAGAATCAGATGCTACAAATGCAATAAGCATATATACAGACGGCTCAAAAACCAAAGAAGACTCAGGATGTGGAGTGTACTCCAGATCACTAAGCCTAAGGATCAAGTGGGGAATGGGAAAAATACCAGCGTGGTCCAAACAGAACTATCTGGTATCTCAATTGCCACAAAAGAAATAACCAGGAAAGGAATTTCTGGCACACACGTAACAATCAGACAAGCCCTGTTAGTCTTGAACAGACAACGTGTAACCTCAGGGCTAGTACTAGAGTGTCACCAAGATTCAGCCAAAGCCTCGGTAGATAATAACATTATTCTGAGGTGGATTAAAGGGCACAACAGGTGTAGAGGTAATCGCATTGCCGACTCTTTAGCCAAGGAAGCGGCTGGACTAAGAATTTTAGGACCCAGTGGCACCTACGGCCTGATGAATTCGACAATTGCTGAACTACCCAAATGTTACACCCATGCTCAATCTCTAAAGAGATGGGATGGAATCAAAGGATGCAATCTTGCCAGGATCACCTTGGGCGACCTTGCGAAGCTGGCGCCGAAGAAATAGTTGGCGAAGACCAGGAAAAATCTACGCTCAACAATAGGATTTTTGACTGGCCACTGTCAACTAAGGAAACACTTCCATAACATGGGGCTAGTGTCAATAAGAGAGTGTGTGTTCGGCGAGTCTTGTCCTACACCTATTGATATAAAGGAGATGTCTCCCAGTGATCTGTCCACCTTCCTAGAAAGGACCTAGGAGGACAACTCCTACAATGGGCCACATGTGGCCTAAGTGCTGTGGGCTTACACTCCTCCTCCCTACTCTACAGATACAGATACCATATTTGCCAGATTTGGCTCCTAGCGATAACTGGCTGTTCGCAGACCTCAAAAAAATGCTCAGCGGTAAGCAATTCAGCTTGAATGAAGAAATTATTGCTGAAACTGAGGACTATTTTAAAGCAAAAGATAAATCGTTTTATATAAGTGGGAGTTTTCAGCCCATCAAGTAACTATAAGTAATGCAAAGTACAATTTTAATTATTGTTGATATATACTGCGAGAACTGGAATTGATGACCTTGACAATTAGATTTAGTTTCACGAAGAAAAAATTATGATAAAATATTTGGTGTTATTCGAAACAAAAACTGTACAGTTTTTAATCTCTCCAGGTAACACGGCACAAATACCTCATTACCAAGTCATTATTTATTTTAATTTCATAATAATTAAAACAACTTCTATCCAAAGAAAAAAAGTCAAAATTAATATCGATATATCAAAGATATATATGTTTCAGTACCAATGCGATTGGTATAATTCTCGTTTCCCGAACAATAGGCCCGAGACGTCATGTACGTCTGCTCACTATGAGAGTGACTTGGCTCTTTTAGAACGCCTATCATACTTTAAAAATTATATGAAATCATTGTTATAATCTTTTTGAGAGACCGATACAACGTACAGGCGTCTTATATGGATACCCTCAGATATATCGACGGATCGTCTGGCGTTCATATTTTTCAAGTTTTAGCTTTTGCATGGTGGTGTCTTACGATACAACAGAGAAGTTAAAAAAAAACGTGACACCACCATGTTAAATAGAAATACTCAGGTGTAGTGAATTTTCAATAATTTGATTTAATTTAACCAAC